>NC_138877.1:75432151-77832151 GCF_965194805.1 Balaenoptera borealis
CTGGTTATTACACGCTAGTCCATTGTCCTAAAATGCTCTATAAAGGTTTTGCAAGATTTAGTTTCCTGTTCCACATCAGAGTATTCTAGGATGTCCCATATCTGTATATCAATTAGGGGGCAGCTGTGTTCCTTCGGAAAAGTATCCTAGAATTGCATTACTACCGTAGAATTAGAGAGAATGTTAACTGTATCATGTACTTTCATGTAATAGTGTAAGAGTTATATGGGTGCTGCTAAAGGTCATTTCATATAAATCATATTATATAAATTACATGTGTATGTGTGGTTGCTTATATAACCCTATAATGCCGTTCATGATAGAATTTTTCTGTTTACATATGATATCATACCCTGCTTGAGTACATACTCTGAGGCAGTGCTAGATCTTCACAGAGTGTTTTTCTCATTTTTATGTTTTTATATAAGAAGAAATAAGTTTAAAGAGTGAGGAGACATGCAAAAAGGAGAGAAACACTGAGAAAGCAAAACTCCCAGGAACCATCGCTGGGCTGTCATTCCTGCAAACACTCCTGGGGACTAGAGCGGGGGTCGGGGGCAGATGAACCTGAATGCATATCTCAGCTGTCAGTGAAGAGTCCTGTGGCCTTTAACAAATTATTTCACTTACTTGAGCCTCAGTTTTTATAACTGAGAGGAGGATCAATGATACATACCCTATAAGATTCTTTTCAGAATAAAATTAGGCATTACATCTACAGCGTTTTGAACAGTATATGGGCTGTAGTAAGTACTCAATAAATGAATAAAAGGTTATTTCTAAAACTAGGGCTCGGACAGGCTAAGTACTGCACACCTGTGGCAAGTTATTTTACTACTGTGTTTCTTGACTTTTCTTCTACAAAGTAAAAGTAAACATAAATACCTATACCTGGGACTCCTTCTCAGGACTAGAGATAATCTATGGAAATACCCTAACACTAAGGGGCACAATAAATTTTCAGTACATGGTAGTCTCAAAAACATTTGGATGTAAACAAAATTGTTGAGAATTATTTTTTTTCTACTAATTGAGATCTCCAGAAACATTTATTAAGAACAAGGATGGACAGTTTGAACCATTCTCTGAATAAACTTCCCTCCATCTTTAACACCTGATAAACAAGTAGAAGAAAATGAAATCAAATCTTTTTTGGAAGTAGAAGTGTAAGTTTTAAAAATTCATACTACCAATAAAATTGATAAACAATAGTAACTCATTAGCAGATATAGAAAATTCTCCAGAATTCAGAAATAAATACAGTGCTGAACCTTAAAAACTGTTCATTAACCTTAATTAAACCAGCCAGTACCCCATCAGATCAATGGCTGTGTATGGACACAGACGAAGCGCTGCCCCTGAGCCTAACTGCAGCAGGCTGTGGGCACTACTTGGAAAACTGCATAAGTGTAGACTCTCATAATATCTCAAACTTACAAATCTACTTTAGCTTTTCTATTATTTTGATAATCTCCAATAATAGCCAGAGTTCCCCAAAACGTTCTTGTCATTATTTCTGTTGTTGGGAGCTGCCTACAGCTCAGGGGCAGTTGTGTTATGTCTCATAATCCACTTTGTCTTGCATTGTAAGTACTGATGAGGGGTCAAGGTCAACTTTCTATGTGACATAGGCTTTTGATGCCTAAAGTTTTCAATGTGAAAGCATTATTCAATATCATTTATGCACAGTAAATCTCCAAAGATATATGTCTACTTTATATGTGATGTAGGTTTTCATGCCTCAAGTTTTCAATGTGACAGTGTTATTCAAAACTATTTATGCATAGTAAATCTCCACAGATACATAAAATAGTAATTCTAGTTTGTTTTTCAAGAAAAGCTCTACTTCTTTTCTTTTTTTAACATCTTTACTGGAGTATAATTGCTTTACAATGGTGTGTTAGTTTCTGCTGTATAACAAAGTGAATCAGCTATACATATACATATATCCCCATATCTCCTCCCTCTTGCGTCTCCCTCCCACACTCCCTATCCCACCCCTCTAGGTGGTCACAAAGCACCAAGCTAATCGCCCTGTGCTATGCAGCTGCTTCCCACTAGCTATCTGTTTTACATTTGGGAGTGTATATATGTCCATGCCACTCTCTCACTTCGTCCCATCTTACCCTTCCCCCTCCCTGTGTCTTCAAGTCCATTCTCTATGTCTGCATCTGTCTTTATTCCTGTCCTGCCCCTGGGTTCATGAGAACCTTTTTTTTTTTTTTTAGATTCCATATATATATGTTAGCATACTGTATTTGTTTTTCTCCTTCTGACTTACTCCACTCTGTATGAGAGACTCTAGGTCCATCCACCTCACTACAAATAACTCAATTTCATTTCTTTTTATGGCTGAGTAATATTCCATTCTGTATATGTGCCTCATCTTCTTTATCCATTCATCTGTCGACAGACACTTAGGTTGCTTCCATGTCCTGGCTATTGTAATCAGAGCTGCAATGAACATTGTGGTACATCACTCTTTTTGAACTATGGTTTTCTCAGGGTATATGCCCAGTAGTGGGATTGCTGGGTTATATGGTAGTTCTATTTTTAGTTTTTTAAGGAACATCAATACTGTTCTCCATAGTGGCTGTATCAATTTACATTCCCACCAACAGTGCAAGAAGGTTCCCTTTTCTCCACACCCTCTCCAGCATTTACCGTTTGTATATTTTTTGATGATGCCCATTCTGACTGGTGTGAGGTGATACCTAATTGTAGTTTTAATTTGCATTTCTCTAATGATTAGTGATGTTGAGCATCCTTTCGTGTGTTTGTTGGCGATCTGTATATCTTCTTTGGAGAAATGTCTATTTAGGTCTTCTGCCCATTTTTGGATTGGGTTGTTTGTTTTTTTCATATTGCGCTGCATGAGCTGCTTGTAAATTTTGTAGATTAATCCTTTGTCAGTTGCTAATTTGCAAATCTTTTGTCCCATTCTGAGGGTTGTCTTTTCGTCTTGTTTATAGTTTCCTTTGCTGTGCAAAAGCTTTTAAGTTTCATTAGGTCCCATTTGCTTATTTTTGTTTTTCTTTCCATTTCTCTAGGAGGTGGGTCAAAAAGGATCTTGCTGTGATTTATGTCATAAACTGTTCTGCCAATGTTTTCTTCTAAGAGTTTTATAGTATCTGACCTTAGATTTAGGTCTTTAACCCATTTTGAGTTTATTTTTGTGTATGGTGTTAGGGAGAGTTCTAATTTCAGTGTATTGTTTAGCCTCCATGTGTTTGTATTTTTTACACATTTTTTCCTGTAATTGGTATCTAGTCTCATAGCGTTGTGGTCGGAAAAGATACCTGATACGATTTCAATTTTCTTAAATTTACCAAGGCTTGATTTGTGACCCAAGATATGATCTATCCTGGAGAATGTTCCATGAGCACTTGAGAAGAAAGTGTATTCTGTTGTTTTTGGATGGAAAGTCCTATGAATATCAATTAAGTCCATCTTGTTTACTGTATCATTTAAAGTTTGTGTTTCCTTATTTATTTTCATTTTGGATGATCTGTCCATTGGTGAAAGTGGGCAGAAGACCTAAATAGACATTTCTCCAAAGAAGATATACAGATCGCCAACAGACACATGAAAGAATGCTCAACATCATTAATCATTAGAGAAATGCAAATCAAAACTACAATGAGATATCGTCTCACACCGGTCAGAATGGCCATCATCAAAAAATCTACAAACAATAAATGCTGGAGAGGGTGTGGAGGAAAGGGAACACTCTTGCACTGTTGGTGGGAATGTAAATTGATACAGCCACTATGGAGAACAGTATGGAGGTTCCTTAAAAAACTAAAAATAGAACTACCATACGACCAAGCAATCCCACTACTGGGCATATACCTTGAGAACACCATAGTTCAAAAACAGTCATGTACCAAAATGTTCATTGCAGCTCTATTTACAATAGCCAGGACATGGAAGCAACCTAAGTGTCCATCATCGGATGAATGGATAAAGAAGATGTGGCACATATATACAATGGAATATTAGCCATAAAAAGAAATGAAATGGAGGTATTTGTAATGAGGTGGATGGAGTTAGAGTCTGTCATACAGAGTGAAGTAAGTCAGAAAGAGAAAAACAAATACAGTATGCTAACACATATATATGGAATCTAAGGGGAAAAAAAAAAAGGCCATGAAGAACCTAGTGGCAAGACGGGAATAAAGACATGGACCTACTAGAGAATGGACTTGAGGATATGGGGAGGGGAAGGGGTGAGATGTGACAGGGTGAGAGAGTGTCATGGACATACATACACTACCAAATGTAAAATAGATAGCTAGTGGGAAGCAGCCGCATAGCACAGGGAGATCAGCTCGGTGCTTTGTGACCACCTAGAGGGGTGGGATGGGGAGGGTGAGAGGGAGGGAGATGCAAGAGGGAAGAGATATGGGAACATATGTATATGTATAACTGATTCACTTTGTTATAAAGCAGAAACTAACACACCATTGTAAAGCAATTATACTCCAATAAAGATGTTTAAAAAATAAATAAATAAAAGTGTCAGGGTAAGGGGAAAAAAAAAAAAAAAGTCCCCTACTATGATTGTGTTACTGTCAATTTCCCCTTCTATGGCTATTAGCATTTGCCTTGTATTGAGGTGCTCCTATGTTGGGTGCATAAATATTTACAATTGTTATATCTTCTTCTTGGATTGATCCCTTGATCATTATGTTGTGTCCTTCTTTGTCTCTTGTACTAGCCTTTATTTTAAAGTCTATTTTGTCCGATATGAGAATTACTACTCCAGCTTTCTTTTGATTTCCACTTGCATGGAATATCTTTTTCCATCCCCTCACTTACAGTCTGTATGTGTCCCTAGGCCTAAAGTGGGTCTCTTGTAGACAGCATATATACGGGTCTTGTTTTTGTATCCATTCAGCCGGTCTGTGTCTTTTGGTTGGAGCATTTAATCCATTTACATTTAAGGTAGTTATCGATATGTATGTTCCTATTACCATTTTCTTAGTTGTTTTGGGTTTGTTATTGTAGGTCTTTTCCTTCTCTTGTGTTTCCTGCCTAGAGAAGTTCCTTTAGCATTTGTTGTAAAGCTGGTTTGGTGGTGCTGAATTCTCTTAGCTTTTGCTTGTCTGTAAAGGTTTTAGTTTCTCTGTCGAATCTGAATGAGATCCTTGCTGGGTAGAGTAATCTTGGTTGTAGGTTTTCCCTTTCGTCACTTTAAATATGTCCTGCCACTCCCTTCTGGCTTGCAGAGTTTCTGCTGAAAGATCAACTGTTAACCTTATGGGGATTGCCTTGTATGCTATTTGTTGGTTTTCCCTTGCTGCTTTTAATATTTTTTCTTTGTATTTAATTTTTGATAGTTTGATTAATATGTGTCTTGGTGTGTTTCTCCTTGGATTTACCCTATATAGGACTCTCTGTGCTTCCTGGACTTGATTGACTATTTCCTTTCCCATATTAGGGAAGTTTTCAACTATAATCTCTTCAAATATTTTCTCGGTCCCTTTTTTTTTCTCTTCTTCTTCTGGGACCCCTATAATGTGAATGTTGGTGCGTTTAGTGTTGTCCCAGAGGTCTCTGAGACTGTCCTCAATTCTTTTCATTCTTTTTTCTTTATTCTGCTCTGTGGTAGTTATTTCCACTACTTTATCTTCCAGGTCACTTATCCGTTCTTCTGCCTCAGTTATTCTGCTATTGATTCCTTCTAGAGAATTTTTAATTTCATTTATTGTGTTGTTCATCATTGTTTGTCTGCCCTTTAGTTCTTCTAGGTCCTTCTTAAAGGTTTCTTGTATTTTCTCCATTCTATTTCCAAGATTTTGGATCATCTTTACTATCATTACTCTGAATTCTTTTTCAGGTAGAATGCCTATTTCCTCTTCATTTGTTTGGTCTGGTGGGTTTTTTACCTTGCTCCTTCATCTGATGTGTATTTCTCTGTCTTATCATTTTGCTTAATTTACTGTGTTTGGGGTCTCCTTTTTGCAGGCTGCAGGTTCATAGTTCCTGTTGCTTTTGGTGTCTGCCCCCAGTGGGTAAGGTTGGTTCAGTGGGTTGTGTAGGCTTCCTGGTGGAGGGGACTGGTGCCTGTGTTCTGGTGGATGAGGCTGGATCTTGTCTTTCTGGTAGGCAGGACCTCGTTCGGTAGTGTTTTTTTGGGGTGTCTGTGACCTTATTATGATTTTAAGCAGCCTCTCTGCTAATGGGTGGGGTTGTGTTCCTGTCTTTCTAGTTGCTTGGCATAGGGTGTCCAGCACTGTAGCTTGCTGGTCACTGAGTGGAGCTGGGTCTTAGCGTTGAGACGGACATCTCTGGGAGAGGTTTTGCTGTTTGATATTATGTGGAGCCGGGAGGTCTCTGGTGGACCAATGTCCTGAACTCGGCTCTCCCACCTCAGAGGCTCAGGCCTGACCCCTGGCTGGAGCACCAAGACCCTGTCAGCCACATGGCTCAGAAGAAAAGGGAGAAAAAAGAAAGAAAGAAAGAAAGAGAAAGAGAGAGAGAAAGGAAGGAAGCTAGAAAGGAAGGAAGATAGGAAGGAAGATAGAAGGGACGGAAGATGAAAGAAAGAAAGAAAGAAAAAGAAAGAAAGAAAGAAAGGGAGAAAGAAAGAAAAATAAAATAAAGTTATTAAAATAAAAAATTACTAAAAATTAAAAAAATTAGAAAGTAATAAAAAAAAAAGAAAGAAGAGAGCACCAAACCAAAAAACAAATCCTTCAATGATAACAAGCGCTAAAAACTATACTAAAATAAATAAATAATTAAAAAAAAAAAAAACGGACAGACAGAACCCTAGGACAAATGGTAAAAGCACAGCTATAGAGACAAAATCACACAAAGAAGCATACACATACACACTCACAAAAAGAGAAAAGATGAAAAGATGCTCAACATCAGTAATTATTAGAGAAATGCAAATCAAAACTACAATGAGGCATCACCTCACACCAGTTAGAATGGACATCATCAGAAAATCTACAAACAACAAATGCTGGAGAGAGTGTGGAGAAAAGGGAACCCTCTTGCACTGTTGGTGGGAATGTAAATTGATACAGCCACTATGGAGAACAATATGGAGGTTCCTTAAAAAACTAAAAATAGAATTACCATATGACCCAGCAATCCCACTACTGGGCATTTACCCAGAGAAAACCATAATTCAAAACCACACATGCACCCGAATGTTCATTGCAGCACTATTTACAATAGCCAGGTCATGGAAGCAACCTAAATGCCCATCAACAGACGAATGGATAAAGAAGTTGTGGTACATATATACAATGGAATATTACTCAGCCATAAAAAGGAACGAAATTGAGTCATTTGTTGAGATGTGGATGGATCTAGAGACTGTCATACAGAGTGAAGTAAGTCAGAAAGAGAAAAACAAATATTGTATATTAATGCATGTATATGGAACCTAGAAAAATGGTACAGATGAGCCGGTTTGCAGGGCAGAAATTGAGACACAGATGTAGAGAACGGACATATGGACACCAAGGGGGGAAAACTGCGGTGAGCTGGGGATGGTGGTGTGCTGAATTGGGCGATTGGGATTGACATGTATACACTGATGTGTATAAAATTGATGCCTAATAAGAACATGCAGTTTAAAACAAACAAACAAACAAAACAACTAATACTAAACTTTCATTGGGTTATTTGTATGGAAATATGTTAATATAAATGTTTCAGACACTACATGAAATTTCTAAAAATCTTATATGTTCTGGTATAATGTTATAAGTCATAATCCTAGTTATTACTTTAAAATGTATATCTCAGAAATAACTAATTTTCTTGTCAACTGCATTATTATGAACTTTCATCAAATCTTTAACTGTGGTCATTTTTAAGTCTTTTGTCATTTACAGACAGTTCTGGGTGTACTCTGATGCTTTTGCAAATATGTTCCTATAAAAGGGTTTCATCTTCAAGAAATTCATGGAAAAGACTCTGACAAGTACAGGTTTCTGGTAACTGACTGTACTGCTGAACTGAATGAATAAGCATTTTCAGAACTCTAATGAAAAACTGATGAACTCATAAAAGTGCTAACAAAAGATCAAGATAAAAAAAAAATTAATTACATGGGACTGAGTGAACTGATGATGAGTATAATTTTTGTGACTTTCTGTCTGAATTTAAAAAAAAAAATCCCACGAGGACTCAGAGGCAAAGCACATACAAATCAATTTTCACTGCAAAGTAAAGGAGCTGTTACAGTGGAGCATTACTGGACTGAATGTCAATATTATGACACAGTATGAGTGTGTTTCATGTTTGGTAATTGCAATCATTGTTGCTTTTGTTGTAGTCATGCACGTACAATGCTTGGTGTCAGTCTATTTATCTCTTGTAAAAATAAAATACAGTGTATGTGTGTGTAAAAAAAAAAAAAAGAGAACAAGGAAAAAAAAAATATATATATATAAAAAAAAGGAAGGGAGCAACCAAATCAATAAACAAACCTACCAATGATAATAAACTCTAAATACTAAACTAAGATAAACATAAAACCAGAAACAAATTAGATGCAGAAAGCCAACCCCAGGTCTACAGTTGCTCCCAAAGTCCACTGCCTCAAGTTTGGGATGATTCGTTGTCTATTCAGGTATTCCAGAGATGCAGGGTAGGTACATCAAGTTGACTGTGGAAATTTAATCCGCTGCTCCTGAGGTTGCTGGGAGAGATTTCCCTTTCTCTTCTTTGTTTGCACAGCTCCTGGGGTTCAGCTTTGGATTTGGCCCCGCCTCTGCATGTAGGTCGCCTGAGGGTGTCTGTTCTTCACTCAGACAGGACGGGGTTAAAGGAGCAGCTGATTCGGGGGCTCTGGCTCACTCAGGCCGGGGGAGGGAGGGGTACAGAATGTGGGGCAAGCCTGCGGAGGCAGAGGCCGGCGTGACGTTGCACCAGCCTGAGGCGCGCCGTGCGTTCTCCCGGGGAAGTTGTCCCCGGATCACGGGACCCTGGCGGTGGCGGGCTGCACAGGCTCCCGAGAGGGGCTGTGTGGAGAGTGACCTGTGCTTGCACACAGGCTGCTTGGTGGCGGCAGCAGCAGCCTTAGTGTCTCATGCCCGTCTCTGGGGTGCGTGCTGATGGCTGCGGCTCGCGCCCAACTCTGGAGCTGGTTTAGGAAGCGCTCTGAATCCCCTCTCCTTGCGCACCCCAAAACAATGGTCTCTTGCCTCTTAGGCAAGTCCAGACTTTTTCCCGGACTCCCTCCCGGCTAGCTGTGGCGCACTAGCCCCCTTCAGGCTGTGTCCACGCAGCCAACCCCAGTCCTCTCCCTGGAATCCGACCTCCGAAGCCCGAGCCTCAGCTCCCAGCCCCCGCCCGCCCCGGCGGGTGAGTAGACAAGCCTCTCGGGCTGGTGAATGCCGGTTGGCACCAATCCTCCGAGTGGGAACCTCTCCGCTTTGCCCTCTGCACCCCTGTTGCTGAGCTCTCCTCCGTGGCTCCTAAGCTTCCCCTCCGCCCACCCCCCGTCTCCGCCAGTGAAGGGGCTTCCTAGTGTGTGGAAACCTTTCCTCCTTCACAGCTCCCTCCCACTGGTGCCGGTCCTGTCCCTATTCTTTTGTCTGTTCTCTTCTTTTGCCCTACCCAGGTACGTGGGGAGTTTCTTGCCTTTTGGGAAGTCTGATGTCTTCTGCCAGCATTCAGTAAGTGTTCTGTAGGAGTTGTTCCACATGTAGATGTATTTCTCATGTATTTGTGGGGAGGAAGGTGATCTCCACGTCTTACTCTTCCGCCATCTTGAAGGTCTCTCAAGAAAAGCTCCACTTCTTAAAGAAAGATATTTTCCGTAAGTATCTATAACTGGGCTTTAACTTCTGAAACAAATTTCAAACTTCTATGGTTTCACAAGTAAATAATAAAGACTGTCTTATCCAATGATCCTTCTAATCGCTTCCAAGTCATTATCCAATTATGTTTCTCAAAAGTGCAGGGTTTACCAACAGCCTGTCTGAGAGTTGCCTAGGAAGATATGTTAATGGCCAGGGTGAAATCTCCATGGGGCCACTGTAGAAGTTCATTTGATGGCTTTGTTCTTGCTGACTTTGACTAGTCAATTAAATCTTCAATGACCTAAACTTTCATGTTTTTCTTCCCTTTTTAAAGAACTTGCTGACTTCCTTTTCACTATGTCTTCTTTGTTTCTGGCAATTCTTTTCTTGCATTCTTGGCTCTGGCCTAAATTTTCCTTGACCTTTAGCAGTCTTTGCAGTTATTTGCCTTCTTCCTTCTGAGGAATTAGGAAATTTGGGTCTAGCACCTTAAATAAAATCACTTGACATGTTGTTTTTTTCAAAGGGGCATAAAACAATTTCATCTGAAAATGTACTTATGGTACATGTACTTATAATATTATGCATACCATTTTATCTTGCAGTTTAGATTGTCTTGCAGGTTAGTGATTAAAGTTAAAAAAATCTACAAAAACATAAAATTAACAAAACTCTTATTTTTACTTTCTGGATGTTTCCAAATCTCAAATCTCTAGGTTGGTTTGAGATTGAATTTTATATGAAGTTTTTATTAGTATATGATAAGTACTTGGATTTTGACTTTTAAAATGTTTTTCAATTGAACATATAGATTTTAGAAAGTAAATAATATATATACTAAATATAAATATAAATATATTTATAAATATATATAATATATATATAAATATATATATATTATATATATAATAATAATAATATATAACATTGAATGCTTATCAAGTAAATTGAATTCGATTATACATAAAAATAAAAATTAAAAAATATATGTATAAATATATATACACACACATACAGTTATATATTCTGGAGAGTTTACAAATGATGTGGGGAAAAAAAATCCTGTCCTGGCACAAGTAATACCATCAGTATGTCTCCATTTTCTGAGATAAATTCAACCTGAAACATAAGTTCAGTGAGGCCTTTAAGGAGCTGTATGAAATGTTATGTGAAAAAAAAATCTCTTATTAAAAAATGTAGAAAATATATCTGCAAAAAATAAACTAACCTGAAATTTGCAGCATCATTTACATCAAACTTTCCTAAAATATATTCAATGAAAACAAATTCTGTGGTAAAATAATCATGGGAAACACAGTAATTATATTTCTTCTTGAGCCATGACCTTCCATATCAGTCTATTATAATAAAACCTTTGAGAGCTTGGGTTCTTACATGATAAAAACACGTTAAACTCTGAAAGCAGTGTTCTATGGAATGCACCTTTTAAAATTCGATATTTTTTAATCATATAGGAAAATCTCTTCCAATTGATTTGTGATTGTTCTCAGTTAAAAATTAATGTTTAAATTTATGGACTAGAACATTTCAGGATAGACCTTTACTACCTATTACATTCCAAAAAAGGTTTCTTAAATCTTATATTTGTGCTATCTAATGAACATTAAATGAGTATCTAGAATGTACTTTGCTAAGCAAGCACAAGTAAATTAGGATGAATAATTCACAGTTCTTACTTTTAAAGAGCTCATTTTTATCAAAGGTTAAAATGAAAGTACTGGTTCTTAATTAAGGTAAACAGTATATTGGCCATGTGTCTGTAGAAGCCATTTGACTTGTGATCTATATTTTAGTCACATTTTGACATATTCCAGCTTGGTCATATTCCACCTTGATGAATTATTTGCAATTTTCTTATCAGAAACACGAGCTGAAACAAAGATAGCACTAGAAAATGTGAAACTATCTATCTTGATATATATGATAAATCATAGTTCAGGGTTATAAATCATACTCATAGAATAAGCCAGGTTGAAAATAATGCTGAATACAGACTAATGTCTTTGTTTAAAGCTACTCTAGGGCTACACCTTGAAGTTATTAGTAGATCAATCTTGTGATTACTTTGCCATGGGGTGAGCAAACTATGAATTTTATAAAATAATCTCAGGGGATTAAGTTTTTTGTTCTTATTCTAATTATACCCCTCCATTTCTCAATAAATTTTCTAAAACCAAACCAAACAAAAATTATCCTACAAGAGATTTCTCTTACATTTAATTTACAATGCTTGTTTTTTGTTTTGATTTCCTTATCATTTAAATAAAATAACAGTAAGTATCACTATTTTGTATGAGTTTAAGATCAACTAGGTTGTAAAGGTTATTTTACATTTACAGTCCTGCTAAAGACAGTTTCTTTTCCCCTTAAAAGATCAATTTCAAGCATTTTAAAGAGCTCATTATTAAATTAATTACCTAATTATGCTGTTATGCTTCCAGCATACCTGTTACGCTACTCTTCACCAACTATTAATTGAGGGTCTACTATGCTACACATACTGAGCTAGAATATTTACCCCTTAATGAATGCAAGAAGAGCGGTCACTTCATTCATTTCTCTTGACATTTCCCACATATTTAAGGTGGCTCATTACGGTAGCAGTAGTTCTGAGTCAATCTTAATGTGTGTATTTATGTTTATGTGCATACATGTGTTATAGAGCTCCGATTCTGGATGTGATGCCATGCATTTTTCTGAACGGTTTGCAAATCTTAGTGGCAGTACTTTATTAGGGAGCTCTCAACAGTTCGAACAAGCTTTTAAATCAGCTAGAAAAATGCAGTCCTTGTACAATCACCACTGGATTCCAAAAGCAATCTGAACACTTGATTTTATTCTGACATTTCTTTACAAATTAGGAAGACAAAACTCCTAAGAAAATACAATCACAGATTTTACAGGCAGAAATTCTATGTTCCTTTCTCTTTTCCTGACTGGATGAACTATTTTGGACAAATCACAACGTCTCTGGGTCTAAATTTTTCATCAGTGGAATGGAATTTAAAATACTTCTGACCTAACACACAGTATGTCACTGTGGTTATTACATTCTCTGTTGCTTACTAATTCATCCAACGGATATTTGTTAAATTGTATGTAAGGTTTGCTGCTAGACAGTGGGGCCGGAGTGTTGGGAAAACAATCCTTCTCTTTGCCCTCATGGAGTCCATGGGAGCAAATCGCTATTAAATTAGCCATGCTCCGAAGAAGCTGAAAATTTTCTTCAAGGATCAGCCAGAAATCCCATTTTTATGGACCTTCCTCTCTTTTCCCAGAATCAGGAGGGACCTTTCCTCCCTAATATCTCTATATTCTACATATGTCTAGTACAATATATCTCAGAGACCATCATGCTATAGTTATTGATATAAATTCCTATGTCTCCCACTGGATTATCAACTTCATTTGGGTGAGAAACACAAAGTTCTACGCTGAGGTACACAATATTTTAGGTGCGCTCACATGTTATTTCACTTACTCATTACAACAATATGGAAAAGTATCACATCCACCTTTTCAAAGATAAGGGAACTGAGTTTGGGGAAGGCTGAGCAGTGTCCCTGAGGTTAGCTGGGCAATGACCCAGCTTGGCTGTCATAGCAGGTTGGCTGTTACACACCTAGCCTGTAACAGTTCAGCGGTGATATCTCAGTAACACGCACACAGAAAAGTTGCCCTAAAGTGACAGTCGACCCTGTTTTTCTCACCCGTCAACTGTAAGACTTGCTGGCCTCGGCAGCCAGAGGGAAGAAGAAAGTGCAATGGCCCATCAGCTGTGGCTTCTGAAAGCAGTCAGGAAAGCACAAAACAAATGTACAAGCTGACCTAAATCTGGGGCAAAGTCTTGTGTTCTAAATCATTATTATCATTAGAAAGATTGAACTTGAGCAATTCAGCAGGTGGGAGGCAACAGAGGGCAGTGATGGGTGATCTTGGCTCTGGAGCCAGACAGGCTGGTCTCTAATCACTTCTCCATCCCGCACCAGCTGAGTGACTTTGGTCAGTCTCATCTCCTCTGTTCCTCAGTTTCCTCACTTGTAAAAAGAGGCAAATGACTGAACCTATTTCACAGGTTGTGGCGAGGAGTCAATGAGAAAGTGCACATAAACAGCCCTGGCACGTTGTGAGCTCTCAGTGATAACAGTAATACAGTGGTTAACACATAAAGAACAGGTCTTGGGATTATACCAGCATTACATCGTGATGAGCACGGCCACGAAACAACAGTCTAGTGGGACTCGAGAGTTCTTAGACTGCATCATAATTTCACCGATTAATCCATTTATTACATTAATTTCACAATCACTTACTGAGTACCTACTGTGTGCCAGGAACCATCTTATGGATACAAAGTTGAGTAAGAAACAGTTCCATTAAGGACATGACAGATTTTAGGACAGACAAAAATGTAAACACATACTTGAAATATGCTCGAAATATGCTTTGATGTAAGTGCTGAAATAGAGAAAAATCCAGATTCAGCAGTGGCCCAATAAAAATTGCTAATATTTACAGACGTCTTTTCTGAATCTGGCAAGTTGTCCAACACTTCACATAAGGTATCACGTATGACTGTCAAAGCATCCTGATGAGGATGATATTGTTACTGTCACCCATTTTACAGGTAACGAAACTAAGGTTAAGAGAAAATTTAAAATTCACCCTAGACACGCAGGTAGTAAGTGGTCAGCCACATTCTGCCTCTTAAGCTCTATCACCCAATGGAGAAGGGATGCAAAGAAAAGGAAATGCACCCGCCAATGCCTTTCAAAAACAGAGCTTTAATTATACGCAAATTATAGGAAAGGAAGCAAAAAAGAGAGATTAAAGAAATCGGAGAAAATAAACTTCAACAAGCCCTTAACATATTATGTAGAGTTTATGTAATGTATGTTTAAAAATTGTGATAAACATATTTTTATAACATATTCCTAGAAATGTGCTTCCTATGACTGTGACATGACATTGTGCTTACTTTTTGTCTTGTTCAAATTACCTGATGATTTATTTGCTGATGAATTAAAAATAAAATTTAACAAGACAGACTTAATTTGCATGTGTTCAGTTTTAAAACATTGATCCAAATCCCAAGGAGACCTGGATAAATTTTTTAAAACTTGTTAAAAATACCCAGGGCCTTTAGGGTGACTGCATATTTAACAGGAGTGAAGAGAAAGACTCGGATGCCAAAACTTCCCTGTGAACTTGGGCTGCGCGAATAGAAACGTGGGATTCAGAACAAAGGAAACACGTGCCTCCCTCTATTCCTTAATGCATGGAATGTATTTGGAGCATCGTGTTTAAATCTGGGCACCACAGTTTAGGAAGGAACTTAATGAGAGTGTGCCCAGAGGAGGAAAATCAGGAGAGTGGAAAGGTAAAGGCACACCACATGAGGGCTGGTTAAAGGGACGACGGGGAATGTTGGAGCTGTCCGACTGGACGCTTCGGAGGCCCGTGACTGCTGAGCTCACAGGTCAAAGGTCTGAACATAGAAAAGGAACTGGGACTGAAGGCAGACCAGAAGCAACGGCTGGGCCTTCGAAGAAGGCAGATTGCAGGCCACAGCTGAGACAGGAGTGGGATGTGGTGGTGGAGGAGCGCGCTCCCTGTTTCTCAAAGGTCAAAGCGCGAGTTTCCTCTACAGACAGAACGTGGAGGCCGTAAGCTCTGAAATCCCTCCCGGATCTCCGGCTGACTCCTCTGCCTTCTCTTACCTCTCATTCTCCGGGATCAGCAAGCACACCGGCCAGCATCCAGTTTCTCAGGGATTCTTTCCAAACAACCAATGGCTCTCAACAGCTTCAGCTCTCACTAGCCAACCATCACCTCCTAAATCTACATTTTTAGCCACAAACTCACATTTTTCCAGTTCCAATTACTTTCACTAAAAAAGTATTACTATTTGATTGTTCCTAATCTTACATTCTCTGCAGTCAATATGCCATCAAGTTCTGCTTTTTCTTTCTTTTTTAGGTCCATAAAGTTTATACAAATCTCATTTCATATCCAGAATATTTTGGCTGAATTACTGCAGACAGATGTAATATTTTCATTGCTCTATGCTTTTTCATACACAAAGCTCACTGACCTTCCTTCATTTTTCTGCTGTACATTCCATCATCTTATCATATTGACCTAAATGAGGATGAACACCTGCATCATTATAGAATTAACTCAAACACCTGAGCTCATGATGTCCTCTTAGGCTACGTCAACCTTCCAGCGTTTGCTCAGAACCAGAAAGTCTATCTCTAATGCCACCTTCAGAGCTACATATTGAATGGTATCATATCTTTAAGTGATTTTTCTTTCCATACTTCACTGAGGGAATATACAATTACAAATCAGATACTTCATAATCTGATTCACACATACGATGATACTGTTTCCAAAAACCAGATCTAGTGGCTTTTAAACACTGATATTTTTCCATGTGCTCTTCTGCTTATAACAAGCAGGTGAGGGAGGCTCCTCTGCTCCCTTCCCTGGAAATGCTCTTCCCTCCTCACATCCGCTCTTAGCCAAACCATTCACAGCTGGAGAAAGAACGCTGATTGCCAGCAAACCTAAGGCTAGCTCTTTACTCTTCTGCCTCGTAGACCAAGTTTTACACGACACTTTCATACGTTACCTGAGATGTCTCCACACTTGGATGACTTAATCAACCCTCTCAAGCTGCCTTTTGAAATTCCTTCACTTACTCTCTTTCTACTTTCTCCTAAAACCTCAGGTAACTTCCTTTTCTTATGAAGCAGATACTAACATTTCAATACTTCTTTTCCTTTTCATGCTGAGACCTTCAAGTTGGACAACCTCTGCTATAAAATTTAAAGCATGACTCGTGGTCTTAAGCCCTTTGGAAAACAAGTTGTACTCATAAAAGTTAAAAGAGAATTATTTTTTTATTTTTACATAAAAAGTGCTATTATTACTTTGATCTCTATATACAAAACATACATTTTTCCCTGTTGCTGTTTTGTTCTTCTTGTTGTTGGAACAACTCAATAGCAAAAAAAAAAAAAAAGAAAGACAAGACAAGACATACAAATGACCAAAATGTACATGAAAAAGTGTTCAATACCATCAGGGAAATTCAAATCAAAACTGCAATGAGATATCACCTCATACCTGTTATAATAGCTATTGTTAAAAAGACAAGAGATTGAAAGTGCTGGTGAGAATGTGGAGAAATAGGAACCCTGGTGCACTGTTGGTGGGAATGTCAATTGGTACAGTCACTGTGGAAAACAGTATGAACTCTCCTCAAAAAGTTAAAAACAGAACTATCATGGAATCCAGCAAACCCACTTCTGAGTATTTATCCAAAGGAAATAAAACCACTATCTTGTAAAGATATTGCACCCCAATGTTAACTGCAGCACTATTCACAATAGCCAAGACATGGAAACAACTTAATTGTCCATCAACAGATGAATGGGTAAAGAAATTGTGATGTGTGTATGTATAAATATAATGCGATAATATTCACATATGAAAAAGAAGGAAATCTATAAAAATGTGCCATTTGAGAAAACATGGATGAACCTTGAGAGCATTACACTAATGCGATAGGCCAGGCAAAGAAAGATAAATACTCTATGACTCCTCTTATATGTGGAATCTAAGAAGAAACAAAACAAAAATGAACTTAGACACAGAGAGCAGACTGGTGGTTGCCAGGGGCTGGGGAGTGGGGGGAATAAGGAGATGTTGGTCAAAGAGTAAAAACTTCCAGGTACAAGAAGAATAAAGTCTGGAGACCTAATGTGCAGCATGGTGATTGTAGTTAAAAACACTGTATTGTATACTTGAAAATTACTATGAGAGTAGATCTTAAATGTTCTCACCATAGCAACACCACCACCAATACCAACAAAATGATAATTATGTGAGGTAAAGAATGTCAACTAGCCTTACTGTGGTAATCATTTCACAATATATATGTGTATCAGATCACCATATTGTACACCTTAAACTTATACAGTGGTATATGTCAATTATACCTCAATAAACCTGGGGGGAAAAACCTCTTTTGCAATGCCTTCATTGATAGGATGTGAGCTTTGGAGGATGGAAACCAGCTTTTTATTCATCTTTATATTCCTAGCATTAGTATATTGCCTGTCGTATATTAGATGCTCAAATACTGAATTAGTTAATCAATACCTGCTAAGAATTTTGTCAGTTGCATAAACTAGAACATAGCAGAAATGTCAAATATTTACCAAATTTATGGTGGATTTGCAGCTTGCTTTTTACTTCTGATAATACTGCAAATTTCTTCTTGTGCAAGAAGAAAAATAACCAATACTGTCTATGCTAATATTATTATGCAAAGGTTCTAATTTCGTTTGTATATTTTTGGAACCAGAGGTGTCTCTTCAAAAAAGAAAGTTTATTTTTAATTCAATGAATCTTTTCCACATTAATCATTCTAAGGCAAAGCAAGGCTCTATAGGAGAGTATATGTCCCTGGATCAGAGGCTGTATTACCCAAGCCTTAAGAGATTTAAAAATCAACGTCCAGGTGAAGAAACAGCGTGAGTAATTTGTTGGTGCTTTTTAAATCTGGCCTACATCTTGGATCTGTACAGAACTTTAATTCAGATCGCCCCCAACCACCACATGTAAATTCTCTTCCTTTTCTAACTCCAGGTGCTACTTGAGTCTGTCCAAATCTGTTCCGCCATCACTAATAATATTACATGTTTGAATTGTATTTTATGAGTGTAATGTTTGGTATGATCACTTAAAATTTATCAGTAACTCCCACTAATTGACAAAGGCACAAAATTTCCAGTTGACTAGACCATGTCAGAAGCACTTCTTCTTTACAGCCCTTCATCTGGGACTCTAATTTTGAGTTAGATGCCTCTGCTACATGCCTCTAAAAGCTCTGCTCTTTGATTTTAATTACTTATTTAACTGAATGTTGTATGCACTTACTGTAATCATTATGTGGAGAATAAGTACATATGCTTTAATCATAATAATATCCTCATTGCCTAGCTCAGTAAAATTTGTTGAATGAATAAATGAACCAAACAACCAACTAATCTATGGTCATATTTATGATTATTTTTCTGTACAAAACTGACTTACTATGTACCAAACACTGTTTATTTGTTTGTTTGGTGTTTTGACTCCCCAGTAGATGATAAAAATTGTAAAGGCCAGGTTACATTTCTGTGGACCAATTTTTTAAAGAAATCTTATGAAAACACCTTAAATCTTAGAGGTGAACTCACTCCTCCTCTATACAGCACCCTGACAGAGCTGAGCCCCTGGGAGACCAGCAGATCTAGCCTGGGTTATGGAGAACCAAGTCCACACCACAGCTCCCTTCAATTAGGGGGAGCGACTCAAGAACTAACTCTCCTTCCTGAGAGTCACAAGCAGGTGACAGCTGCAGATGGTGTAAGAGATGACAAGCTACATGGGATATCAGGAAAACTTGTACATGTTAGGGTCTACACATATTTTAGAAAAGAAGATGCCCATGAAGGCATGACCTAAATAACCCTTACCCTGCTTAATCCGAGTGATGCATCTCAAACAGAAATTGTGATTTTAAGCAATAAAACAGGAAGTGAAGACATGGAAACTGCATGTTGCTAGTAATCACTGAAATAGCAACTGTCCTGTGTGGTTACATAAAAGCATGCACACAAACCAGAATAGCTGTTCCTACCTGTCAATTCAGGAAGACTTTTCCCAGTAAATCACTGACTGGTATTTGTTCTTTATATAGAAAAGAAAACTTCTCAGACTGTCTAAAAGTATCACAGATGAACCAGTTTATGGCCTGCTTTGATAAATATTTAAAATGAAACCGGTGAAAGGTGTCACTCCATTGAGATGCAAAGAAGTGTCTACGGTAACTGTTCTCCTGAACAGACTTACTAATGGTTTTACGATGATGACAGTGGTTCTCAAAACCTATGGAAATAACGAATAATTTTCCTTGATGAAATTCTAGAGACTACTGTATCAATCAGCATCTGACAGGATATAGATGGCACTCAAATTGGGATAATGTGGGGAGGCTTTATGTACAAAGAGACAATTGTGGGCAAGATGTAAGGATACCATAAAGGGTAGTGTAAAAGCAAGGGGCTAGCTTTTCCCACAACCAACACCCAAAAAGACAAAGGGAAGGAAAGGACGGAGAAGGAAAGAAAATTCCAGAGAGGGTCTCCTTGGAAGATCCAGGGCAAGGCAACGTCATAGGAAGGGAACCAAGGAATGAATACCCTAACCACCGGCTCCTCCCCTTCTCTCATCTCTCCTGAGGCAACCGCTTGCCTAACTCAAATGGCTAAGGAACTCACTGAGATAAAGCTTAGAGTAGCTGTTACAGGTCCACCTCCCTCAGCAGAGTGGACAGTGGTGGAAAGTGAATCTGGTGGGATAAACACGTATTCGCCATCTTCATTTTAGAGGTAAGAACACTGGACTCTAGACAGGTTAACAAACCTACTTAGTAGAGAGATACCCTGGAACCTTAACATAATCATTGCACACGATTATTCTGCCTCCCAGTCTGTGCTTACTACTAACCAACATTGAAAATATACCAAGCTTTAGACTGTCACGTACATCTAATGGTATTTCTTTATTGTTATATTTAACTGTCATCACTATTCATTACTCAGGATTTTAAAAATTCTTTTTACCAATTCTCTTGTATAGACATGGGAGAAAATATTCTTACACTGACGTAAGAATATTTTACATCTTACACTGATGAGAAATCTGTACATATGCATGTACACTGATTATTTTGACCAATCGGAAATTCTAGCCTTAAATTTTTCCAATAATAGCTGCAGATGGCAGAAAATATTATCACAATTATATGAATGTGAATGTCTATATAAGTGGACTTTTCAAAAATACAGACTTCATTAGAGGCTCAAAGGCACTGCAAATTCACATGAGTTGAGTTTTGATTATGCCCTTTTTTCTCTTTATGAGTCACGGTTTATATGTCTTTAAATTTACAACCAGTGTTACCAGATCTACGCATTATGTGGCTCCTAGTAAAGCAATTAAAAACTACTGCCAATGTTTGTATGTCTTCTTGGGAGTTTTAGGGAACGAATTCAGAGCTACCTAACTCTGGCTACTGTAACTAGTATACCATTTATTCTAATAAGTTGGTAAGTAAAATAAAGTATTTACAAAGTTACTTCTTTAGAAGAAAATTACTACCAGTCTGAACTCTCTCACAACCTAATATATATAGTTTATGGGTTAAGCAATAATAAAGCCACTCTTTTCAGAAAGCTACATTGTATGTGCTTAAGTTACTAATAAGCGTGTCTCCTAGTCAAATCTTCCTAGGTGATATAATTCCTTTTTTTTTTTTTAGACCTGGTGGCTTCATCCATTACTGTGATTCATGAAAACTTAACTCATATTTACATCCTTATCTTCCAGTTAGGATGGGATTTTGCTTCTGCAAAATGTTATCCTGAATGTTTTACTTAAACTATTTTCATAATTTTCCCAAGCTACGTTTTTTGACACCAAGCAGAGAGCAAGTAATACTCGATTCTGCTTCTACTAGGAAGCAGATATGTGTCAAAATTTTAGTATTTGTGTTTTTAATCTCAGCTTCAAAGTTTCTGCCATTAACTAGTCATAAGTTTGAATCACAATTAGTTATTATGAATCAATTTCTACTGAAATTTTAGGTCATAAAGTCTGTCCCACCTACCTAGGCTATTATAAATTCTGGTATCCAGACACAAATAAACCCACCTCAGCTTAACTGCTTTCTTTAGTCTCTAAATTGACAATGAATCACTACAGCCTTTTAAAAAATTTCAGTCTTTAAAAGTTGCTTGAAATTATCTGAAAAAAAGATGAGCTTGAATATGAATTTCATTAACTGATCCTATTCACTCTTATTTTTAAGCATGGTAACTAATACCATTCCAAACAGGTGTGAGAATCTTCACTGTTTTAAAATATATCTGGGGAAAAGAGGTTAGGTAATTTACCTAATCTTTAGGTAAATTATCCTCACAGCCGTTTTATATTTAACCTACAGCCAACTTACACTTAACTTAAATCCATTGCACAGCAGCGTACCCCTCATTTCTTGTTCTATGCCCTCGGAAATGTTACCCTTTCACTGGATCTGAAAGCTCTTGGTTATGTCAGTCTTTTGGCTTTCTTTCCACCCCCCCCCCAATCGAAGCCATGGTTGTTTTCCTGTGAGCTTTTGACCCCTCCCCTCTTGAATAACTGCTGTGTCCTTCTTTTCCCACTTTGACTGCTGGACTCCTACACTGGATAGAGATGCACAGGATCTGAAAATGCTGATTATAATGGGAAAAGTCCTTTATTCTCTATTCAGACTAGCATGTGGGTTTTTTTGTTTCTTTGTTTGCTTTCCATTGACAATGTTGAATGCTTGACACAAAATATGTCAATATATTGAAAGACTATTTTTTCAAAACTTCCCTCATCCACCAAAAAAAAAAAACATTTCTATTAAAATCTGACTTCTGTTGCCAGTTTCTACAAGTATTCTTGGAATCTACATAATTAGGTTAAAAAATTCTCACTAGCACTACTTTCTATCTATGGAATATCAGAAATAATGGGGACTCCATTACAGGATCATTTAAGGATTTAAGCTACTGTAAGGCAAACTTCTGTCACAAAGGAAGCACTGAATAATTATTTTTACTTATGTTCTTTAAGTTATATTTTGAATGTTTGTACAATATATTCATGCTTAAAGCTATGTTTAAACTGAACCAAATAATGGGTTTACCTTCTTAAGCAACAGGAAAAATATCTGTCCAGACACATTCTTTTAGCATTGAAGAGACAGGAAAATATTTGGATTCATTTACTCCCAGTCACCTTACTGATTGAGAGCATAACAATGAGAACAAAAAGAAAAAACAAAATAAAACAAGAGAGGTGAAGTGAACATGCACATTAATTTTACAAAGTGTTTATTTGCATATACAAATAATTGTAAAAAAAAAAAAAAAAGAGTGCACATTGAGCAAAGCAGGCAAAATTAGCTAAGGTAATGTTAGAGTCCTGCATTTGTAATTTTTATTCAGAGCACAAGGGTAATTATAAACCATGCCAGTGTTTCTAGATAAAATAAACTACAGTCAACTAATATTTAGGTCAATCTAATTTTTTCATTCTCAAGCAAAAAAGAAAATCAGTACCCATCTTGTGAAAGAGGACGAAAACGCCGCTGACCTTGGGAAGAACAGAAAAGCTTTAATACGGCTCCCTGTTCACAGGCAATGCGTCCAGTTAGGCATCCTTTCGTAGAAGCCGTAGGTCAGCAAAGGGACGGAAGGTCTCACTGAACAGAGCAGCCCACCCCTCCCAGCCCAAGGTTTTCCTCTAGTGCCACTATCTCTAGCCTTTTACCGAGCTCAGGTTTAAAATGCTGGAAGAAAAGACCTTTACTTTTTTCTGTATGAAGCCTTTCTCCTCAAATAAACTCCATGTTTAGACAGTAGAAGGCTCTGTTCTTTTGTGATTTCAACGCTCTCCCTTTATCTTAGCATAGTGCTATACACATAATAATCATTTGATTATGTCTAATAATGTTATAGTTCATAAAGTACTTTGTACTTTGCACTTTGTAAGCCCAAATTATCCTAAGTTAACAATGGATGAGGACTTAATATACATTTCCAGTATTCCATCGACTGTAACATCCTCGAATATAAAAACACATTTCTCTTCTGTACTTCTCGTCTCAGTTGTCTTGTGCTATGTCAGTACAAGTGAGAAAAAATATTCTCCAAACAGGATTCTCCTAAACTGTAGAACTTTTTTTTTCTTTCCTCTCCCTACCCTTCCTTTCCCTTCGCTTTCCTCCTCTCTCCTCTTCCTCTTCTTCTGTAGTCTTGAAAACTGCTTTTTTTTTTTTTTACCTGTTAAATTTCATACCAGTTTGATGACTACCAGACTCAAAAGTACATCAATGTTCATATTGGTGAGTGTCTTACTGTATTCCTATGTCACTATTTTTCAAAAACATCAACTGTAAATAATTTTTTACATCAAAACATGCTTTAAGACTAATGTAAGGTAATCTTTGTATGTGGTAATTAATGTAGACTAATAATTCACCTCAAATATATTTCCCTCTTAAAATTTGAAGTCATGATTATTGGATTTCCTTTTATTTATCTTATGTACCCTGTTTCTTTAACTTTTTGAGCACTATAATAAATCCAGTGTAGTTTTTAGTCACATCAAATAGCATCCAATTCGTCATTCCCTGGTCTGGGATTGCACAGTTATATTTCTTAAATTGAATTTTTTCTAGCCTAATATAATATTTTTTTAGTATTTGCTTGTATTTAATATAAGGATTCTCTTTGACATTATTATTTTTCAAATCTTCTCTTAATTTGACATGAACAAATGCTTGAGGAGTGTTTAACCCTAATTTTCACCGGTGCTGCTATTCCAAATCCACTTAAATTTTCTGTGAAACCCGTACTTCTCTGGGAATAATCTCCAAACAGGATTATTAATAATCTCTGGCAGTGTGAAGCTCTACATTTTCCACTGATTTCTGTTGCCCTTTGACCTCCTCTAAGCGCCTGGGCCGCTCCTCTATGCTCTTAGTGCAGTCTCTCCCCCCACCAGTCAGACAGTATCTATCCTCCCTGTGTCTTCCCGATGTTTCAATCCCGACTTATCCTCCAAGATGCTATCAAAGTTATCATTCTAAAATACCGTCCTGATTTATTGTTTAGGCTTACTTGAATACAATCTTTCAATATCACATCTCTCATTATAGAATGAAGAGAAACTCCTTAACAGGAAATGCAAACCTCTGACACCTGGTACTCTTCCAGCAAGACCGTTCACCAGACTCCCTATGTTGTCTTCCTGTTGTGCACATGAAAGTATTTTCAACGGAGCAAATGAAATACATTTTAACAGAAACAGCCCAAGATGGCTATTCTTTTCTATATTTAAAAAGTTTGAAAGCAATTTGCAACTATTTAAATTGCATCCCGGTTTTTCCTCAGTCTGGATTACAGCAGATTCTGTGAGTCCTTCAAAAGCAAGGCATGCCACTATGCTTTGCAGAACCATGTTCTTGGCCTCAGAGACATGTGGATGTGTAAGGAAGGGTACACAGTTCTCCCCACGACTGACGCTTCCTGCTTTTGCCCTCTGAATATGGGACACTTTGGCATCTGTCTTTTCACTAACAATTAGTACAGAGCATTAATCGCTGATGACAGTCGCCTTTAGCTTTGTGTATCTTTTTGTCCTTTGCTTGCAGAATTATTTTTCAAAGAGCAAAATTTATAAAACAAAATGCACATTAAATATATGTTGCCAGGTAAGGAGGCTGACTGTTGTCCCTAGAGATTAAGATATTTTTTTATTCAGAATTAGGTCCTAGTAGTCCTAATAGTAGGACTTTCTTTTGTCCTGTCTTTTCTTTTGAATTTTGAAATCCACTCACAAGCAGATGAGCCAACTGACAGTGCAATTTAATTTATTAGAAACAGTGTATTCAGAGGGGAAATTTGTTCCGTTTGGAATGGTTTTACAGTTTCATTTTCAGAATTTCTAAATAAAGTTTGCTAATGTGGGATAAAACAATATTTCTTTTCTGAACTGTGTCTTTCTGGCTTGTCAGACTTTGAATGCAGCCCATTGTCTATAAAGTCCTGGCAATAAAGATGAACAATCTGCCCCAAAATACTATAGAACAAAATGCAACATTTGCCAAATTAGTAATAATAGTAAATATATAAATTATGGCCTTTTAAACATTTATATATGCCAGGAACTTTGTTTTCTCTTTTAAGTTCACAACTCTCTCATAATAAGCCTTTTCTTAAATAGAAAAAGCCAGCCTCAGAGAGCCTAATGTATTTAATAAAGTCCCACAATCAAAAAAGGGCAGACTTTAGTCCCCCTGAGCTTGTTTCTAACCACGGTATTCACATCTACTTAGTGCAGAATCCCTGCACGCCCATCGGGGGAAACCTTGCAAAAATGACTGTGGCCCTAGACATCCACTGCAGTGACTGAAACACCTTCTGTTGGGATATGAACACACGCACTGCAAAATCAGGAGCAAATCATTTTGGTGCCGCCACCAGCCTCCTCTCGTTATGCCCTATTTTCAGCCTCTTTCCTGGGGCTGGCGCTGCCGAAGAGCCTCGCTGGTGCTGATGGGAATGGGGCCTGCCTCTGAATGAGGTAATACGTGTGCAATGTTCAGCACGGGGCGGGGGGCCTGGTGGGCACTCCACAGATACTCGTCTGCCTGAACCTCCTTTGACCTCCCTCTCCCTTGCAATATGAGAACACGAGAGTGATGAAAGCAATGGAAGGGGCTCCACGTTCATCAGCTTTTCTACAGTCCCAACCACCATCATGGTTAAAGGCTAGAAGCGTGGACTCATTATTTACTTCTACAAGTAAGCCTTACAATTAACGGGGGCTTGTTTTGCTTATAATCATGAATCTTAGGGTAGAAGGATCTATGGACTGATTCTTAGCTACTTTTAAAAGTAGAATTAACACACATTAAAATTTTATACAAAAGAGCATCAAAAGAATGCTGAAAATTTGAAAACTGTATTACAATTAGTAGGTGAAAGCAAAATAGCAAAGCTGAGGATCCAAGTGTTGTTCAGATTCCTTGTACTTTACAAAGAAAGGAAAAACAACAACAACAGGTCAAGACTCTCTGGAATTTGAGTTACATCTTTTTTGACTAACTATTGGAAACAGGAGAAAGCAATGAAAATTGAAGAATGTCAGAAAAAGTAACATAAAGTGAGAAAGGGAATAAAAGAGAGTGAGAAGAAAGGAAAAAAGAGAGAGATGTAAAAGAAAATAAAGGAAGGAGGGAAGGAAGGAAGAAAGGAAGGGAGAATCAAACTATGCCTAATACATCTGTCACAATCCTCACACTTCAAGAGCATCCTGTTAACATTTGTTGGTTGACTGAAGTACAGAACTAAGAAAGAAGGAGCAAGAGAAAAAGAAAAAGGTAGTACAGTCTAAAGATTTCTCTTAGCAGTCATTCAGAGTTATTCATAGCCTAACTTTTGTGGGCAAGAAAATGAGTGCTCAAGTGAAGTAGAAAGTTCAAGACAGGGACTTCCTTAGTGGCGCAGTGGTTAAGAACCTGCCTGCTAACGCAGGGGACACAGGTTGAAGCCCCGGTCCAGGAAGATTCCACTTGCCCCGGAGCAACTAAGCCCGTGCACCACAACTACTGAGCCTGCGCTCTAGAGCCCGCGAGCCACAACTACTGAAGCCCGCGCACCTAGGGCCCGTGCTCTGCAAAAAGAGAAGCCACTGCAATGAGAAGCCCGCGCACAGCAATGAAGACCCAACGCAGCCAAAAATTAAATAATCTTTTTTTAAAAAGTTCAAGATACTTGGCTTTCAAATTTGATATTTTGTAGAAAATCCTCTTGAATTAGTTTATTGTGTTATTATTACTCTTTATATTATTTTTCCAGAAGCTCTCTCCTAGCTTGCATTCATACAATTAAATAAAATGAATTAAAAAATAGTCAAAGTAATTTGTAAATTACAAATGAAGAAACATTCAACTCTTCCTCTTAGCACCATTTAGATTGAGTTAGAATAGTATATTTCTTTTCTAAAATAATAAACTACAGATATTCAGAACAAAGCCTTGTGGTTGCTCTAGAATTATCTTTTATCCAACAGAAGAAAATCAGCGACATCAACAAACTGTCTTGCACTAACTCCACTTCCTTAGTCATACTTCAAGGAAATTGGTTTTCATAATTATCTTGCTACAGGTTCTATACAATTTGTCAGTTAAACTATTTAAATGCCTTAAATAATACTTGCTCTCATTTGCTTTGACTAGTCCTGCGTCTTTTCTACATATTAAAACAAAAATTAAAAGGTACACTACATAGTGTAATATTAAGATATTTGTTCGAAAAGCATTTAGAACTGTAATAGTGTCACTGCTCTCACAGAAATCTAGGATTCTAGATGACTGAATATAATTCTTTCATTAAAATATTCTCCACTGCCTCCATAGCTTATTTTCTTTCCTAGCTACCCAATGCATACAAAGCAAAGCAGTAAGACATCTCCCAGATGTCACACAAGAGTAGATTAACTGGTGTACTAGGGTGATGTCAATTTGTTTTAAAATATTTGCAAGAAAGGCTTTGAATAGATGAGCAATCACTGAGGAGGGGTGTGGTGCAATTATAACACAGTCACAGGTGACGCTCAGGTACTGTTCTTCTCTTTATGTACAAGGAATTCCAAGGACATCAGTGAAAGGTAATCATAAGAAGACAGATGGATTTGGCAGAACCTTGGCAGCTGTCAGTACAAAATATAGATCAGCACATTCCATTCCTAACAAGGTTTTTCTAGAAACTGACTGCAGAAATTAAAATCCTGTCAGGGGCCAACTAAAGAT
Source organism: Balaenoptera borealis (assembly GCF_965194805.1). Classification (NCBI taxonomy): domain Eukaryota; kingdom Metazoa; phylum Chordata; class Mammalia; order Artiodactyla; family Balaenopteridae; genus Balaenoptera; species Balaenoptera borealis. The sequence continues at coordinate 75,460,415 of NC_138877.1, forward strand.
GTGCCCTGTATTGCTGACATAATATTCAGTTGGATGTGAACAGATTTTAATTTCATATCCTAATTAATGCCGATAGAGAGCAATTTCAAATATGTCTCACAAGGATGAACCAGGTCCACTCAGTCAGCTGTCGAAAATTGGCCATGAGGCCCTGCACAAACTTCGCCCTCCTGGCTCCCAGCATGTTTTCTTTCCTCAGCACACACCCTTACCTGTGCTGGCTGAGTGAAATGACTGTGAGTTACCTCTGCCTTTTGCACAGTTCATTGGCTCAAGTCTCTAACTATTTGTGTGTAAGTAGTTTGAGGACCCATCTCATTTGCCCATGTTGTTAGGTGGGAATATGTTTTAGAAATTTTTTAAAAATAGAAATTTGCATGAAATCTGTCTTATGTAAAGATCTCAATATGAAAAACTTCTCACTAGAAATATCTTTAGCTCTATTATCAAGAAGTTGGTTGCTAGATGTCTCCTCTCACAGATAAAGAAAAGACAGGTGTATCAAAGTTCCATATAGGTCACTCGTCTTTTATGTTATAATTCTTTTGTTTCAAGTTGTAACCTCTCCCTTTTTTTCCACTTGGGTAAATGTATTATTCACTTAGCATATTATAAATGAGTATGCTGTGTAGATACACCTAGAAAAATATTTTATTACCACAAATAGAAATGACAGAATTAGTCTTCCCAAAATATGTCTTTGGTATATTTTCACTTTTCCTTTTACAGCCTATAGCTAATTTATCTGTATGTGTGTGTGTATGTGTGTATATATATATGTATATATAAAATATCTGTAAATATATTTGTATATACTACAGATTGTTAAAATAAAAACAACTTTTACAAACAATATCAAAATCATACTATTTGTAAAATAGATCCTTATAAATATATTTTGCATGTCGATTTTCTAATCACAATCTGTGAATAATTCTATAAATCTTAAAAACAGTAAAATATATAATGTTTTGTATTTTCTTCTCTAACCCCTTTATTTTCTTTTTTCTACAGTCATCTAAAATTTACTCAAGTGCATAACATACATAGATATACATTTCCCAGAAAAAAGAGATGTATAAAACATGGGTTCCTTGAGGAAAGGGACCATGATTTGGGTATACCAATTGTGGTATCTAACACAATGCTTAGCAGAGAGTACATAGTTCATAAATTGTTAGGGTGTAGATGGATAAGTGAATAAAAGGAAGGTTGCAGAATGTGCTAGACAGAATAAAAGGGGAGAAGCCATTTTTATACCATCCCCATTGCTAGAAATTTTATTAGTTCAAATGCTTGACTTTAAGATTGAGGATGATCATTTGCCTGACAGAGCAAAAGGGAAAATCTTAGTGGAAAGTTCGGTTCAAATGAATTCAATGATCAATAAACTCAATTGTACTAGATATTGAAACCTTCATCACATCCTTCATGTAGAAATGGAAAGACCTCTTCATGGAGCAAGAGGAAAAAGTGCCTAGAAAATCTCCAATTTGGTGTCATTCTATCATGCATACAGCTATTCAAAAATACCTACTAAGCCCCTTTTAAGTGTCAGCATTGTTGCAGACATGAAAGGAGTGAGTCTTGCCCTCTCAGACTGCAGATAGATACATGCGCTGTCCCTATTATTTGAAATAATCAAATGAACAGCTCAGAAAACCAGAGGAGACTGGATTCAATTTGTAAATTATGTTGGTAAGAATTCAAAGGAAAATGACAATTAAATGACACCAAATTTCTAAATTTAACATTGCTAAGATTAACACAACTTGGTCAATATTTCCCTCAGAATCCAAGTTGGTTTCCAGGAAATAATAATGAGGATTAACTGGCAACTTGCTCAAAAGTAGGTAACAGAAGTCAAATTATTATTTTATGCTCTAATCTGGATTAAGACCTTTAAAAATAGCTTTGTATTATTCAGGATAAAAATCATTAAGAAATATTTGCATTATCTGAATATTCATTTTCAAGATACTACATATGAACTTTGCTGTCTTTTTCTGCACATATTTTTATAATGACGTACAGTGCAGAGTGGTGCATTCTCCCAGACAAGTGCTAAACTCTTTGAACTAAAATCTCCCTTAGAAAAGTTCTCTCAAAAATATGGGGGTTTTATCTGTGTTTATGGTTTTAATTTGTTAAACTAACTAGAAATAAAATGGCTTCCAAACAACAAATTTAGCAAGCCTTTAACGAAGGCCATTATATACTAGGCACTTTCATCTGCATTAATTAATTTAACTCCCACAATAAATATGGCAGACTCAAGGGGGCGGCTCCTTGCCCAAGTACATGCAGGTGAAAACAGCAGAGCCCGATCCACACACTGGCCCTGTTGTCAGGGCTCTTTTCATGCACCATGGACTGATTCCATAATTCAGCTCAACCAGTGGTTTCTGGGGCATACAACTGAACTTCCTAAATCTCCAGCACAAAGTGTTCAACACAAAATCAGTGCACTCTGACTACTAAACATGGTCACTGTCATCATGGAGACCTTTCTAGAAGGTGACGATTTGGGTCCTAACAGCTGAGGTTTTCCAATGGCTGGTTGAGGGACGGTGTTTTGATGTTTCTTGTATATTCTCTAAAGCAACAGTAGTGTTGGGAATAATTTATGCATGAAATTGATCATTTTCAATTTCTGTGGTATGTGATGCAATAGGATTTGAACTAAGGTGAGGCAATACAGAGGAAGAGGATTTGACGGAAATGGCCAGGGAGGAGTGAAAGACCTTGACATTTCAAGCCTTGTTGCCTTGGAGATCAACGGTGAAGGGTGGTACTCAGCTCTGTTTCAAGTGAATGTTAAGAATTCACCAGAGCAAAATATTTCAAATACATCATAACTGTACCTCAAACTGAAAATGAATCTCAGGGTGGTGTGTCTTTGGACATAGCAGAGAGGGAGACAGAGCCAGGAGTACTAGATAGAGCTACCTGGAATGTCATGATCTGTGTAGACATGACTAATGTTTGATTCATTTTTTTCCTCACCAAACCTAAATGTTTCTTTACCTCTGTCATTCATTCTGAGTCCTGCAGGAGAACATCTTTGCTTCTCTCCTTGTGCACGCCATCACTCTACAGCTCAGGAATGCATTGCCGTAAGGTTCAGCTAGACAGATCTAGGAACTTTGTTTCTGTTTTCTAAGTGACAGTGGAGACACAGAACAATATGTAGGTGGAAGCATGTGGGCAGGAAATTAATTGCTTTCCTTTAAGGAAGGGTTCACCTGCCCATTTATTTTTTGGACATCATGTACCAGAGCTTATTGATATTGAATAATGGTCTTTCTTGGCTTTGGGAGCTCTCTTTAGAGGTAGTTAAGCTTCTCTAGACCCAGAATGGCACTAAACTTTCCTAAAATGATTGGGTTTTGTTACCCAGGCCATATTCCTTTGATCTCCTTTACCCTTAAATATAGAGAAGTTACTCTAGGTGCACGTCTAGGACTGCAGATCCCAATGAAAACCTAAAATTAAGATTTCAGGAGCCACTAACCCTAGCAAAGTGAGACAGACAAGTTGCCTATACTAAGAAATGGGATCTGCTCTAGATTTTCCAGACTTGCTTTTCTGCAAAAAAAAACTTAGCATACCCACCATGGTGAACATCTTATTCGTGAATCACTGATTCAGATATAGGGTAATATCCAATATTTTCCTCTCCTTCCATTATTTTAAAGTGAGCTGGTCCATTTTCCCTGGTTCCAATCTCAGTGAATTGCCAGTCAGACAAGTGGTAGTTTCATTGACTTTTCCCTCATCACAATGAATCTCCAAGTCCTGTCCATTCTTCCAACACAATATGTCACCATTGTGTCCTCTCCTCTACTTTCCCTGGATTTTCTTTCCTAAACAAAAATGCAATCACACAAATCCCATGCTATAAGCCCCTGCTCTGACGCTAAACACAGCACAGACTAAAATACAGCCCTGAGTTCTTGTCCCCCATCTCACAGCTCTTCCCTCGCCTTCCCACCTTGGGGCCAGCAAGTGCCCCTCCAGAAATGCTCTGAGCACTCTCTGTCTTCAAGACCTCACACACGCCCATCTTCTGTCTGGAATGCTCCTTAGTCAACCATTTTAAAATGCCTTCAGCATCAGTTAAGCCCAAGACACCTCTCTACTGCTGGGAGGCAGGAGAAAAAAGGTTCACAGGTTCTATTTCTCAATCTTTTCCACTTCTCTTTCCTCCAGGTGGAGCTTAAAGGCCAATTCCTTTCTCTGAGAAGCCTTCTCCAGTCCCTGCCCCAGTATAAACCTGTTTAATATCCTCCCTGTGCATAGCCTTCCGCATCTGTGGTGGAATGTCCCCCACTTGTAGGTGAGCTCCCCAAAGAAAGGGACCGTGTGCCTCAGCCCTTCACAAAGCCCGCCATGCAGGGGGCACTCAGTACGTACGTGTTGGACTGAACAGATTCTTCCCCTACCACATAAGAACACTGCTACACTGTTGTGCTGTTCTCAGTGTGAGGTCTCTCTGAATGTCTATACATGCTGGTCATTTTTAAAGATAATAATATATGTTTACTAAAATTTCAAGCATTAAATTTACAAAGAAAAATTAAGGCGTAATGAACTGTGTCACAGTATCTCAAATGTGTTCAGTTAGTTGTCGCAAAAGTATGTGCATGTGGGATTTATTGCCTTGAACAACAAATAAATAGAAATCAAAATATTTACTTGTCAATATAAACAAAGAAATATGGTGTTGGGCCTTATATATTTAATCTTTTGCTTCAAATTACGTTTTAAGGGACCTAAGGAATTAAAGTACAGTAACATGGAAGAGTAAAATTTACATCATAATTTTTGTACCATATAAAATAAATGGAAATGTATTTAAATTTAAATAATTTAAATCATTGAATATATCATTGACTTGCTGGGAGATCCTGGACAAGTGACATCAAATAATTATCCTTGAGTCAGGCAGCTGAAAACAGTAATTGAAATACATTTAGAGAAGTGTAATTATCCTTGGTGTGTGTTTTTATGGGTCCAATTGTGTAACATCTGAGATAGCATTAACTACATCAGACTGTCTGTAAATTCTATAGGTCATTGCACCATTTTTTAGTGACTTCTAAGAGCTTACTTATATATTACATGCAGTCTTTTTAAATGTACATATATCACCATCGATTATCCCCTCAAGTGAGTCGAATCCTATCAGAGTCATTAGCCCTGGCAGTTTCAACCATGTTTCTCTTTGCAGCGTTTCACTTGCATGCTCTATGCCATAGGCATAGGTAATATTTTAGGATGTTCAAGATATGTTTACTCCTTTATAATTATGAAATAAACAGGTTCATTCTCCACCCTCACAGGGGCTCTTTTATTCTTACAGAGGGAAGGGAGGGCGGTGGGAGAAAGCTCTAATAGACTGCAGAGTCTATCCACCTTCTTCCGACCCTTTATCTCCATGCAGGGAAAAAAATTCATGGTTTCAAAACTTCTAAATTACAATCCACGAGTAAATACACATTTAGTTGAGAAATGGAACATTATTTAATCCTATGTGCAATGAACCCTCCAGATTAGTGATCACAAGAGTAAATTTATGTACAAATAAAGCATTTATTATAGTCTTAGAAGTGTTGGATAAGAATTTTGGAAATATCTTCTTAATGAATTGGTAACAATTCTAACTCCTGTCAGTGTGGACTTTCAGTTTAACTATCATCTGTGGCTTCTTCTGGCCCAGATCCCTGACATGGATAGGGCTTCTGGTCACACACAAAATTAAAAGGGCCAGTCCCAACACTTGTAGGTTTAAAATAATAAGGTGAAAACAGATCGAATGTCTTAAAATACATTTTTACTGTTATTTAATGTTAAAAATAGATTTTGTAGAATTATATAGAAAGAATCATGGAGAAACCTTCAGAAAGCTCATCCATTTTTTAACGATTTCAGATTGCAAGTACTGGGTTGGCCAAAAAGTTCGCTAGGGTTTTTCCATAACATCTTATGGAAAAACCCAAATGAACTTTTTGGCCAACCCAATATTTTTGAACTAAGCATATAAACCTCAAAGTGACCTAGAGAGAAAAGGAAGGTACATGCATTTGTGCTGGGATGACCTAGTTTCTAATACTAAATATTCTTCTGTGCTCTGGGTTCTGTTACGGACAGCTTTAAAATTCTCTGTGCCTTTAGGTGTTTCCTTAATGCAGTCACTGATGGATGTGGCTTCATACTGACCTTTTTATTTAAGTGACATAAAATAGAATATATTGTGTTTCTCTATGTGTAAAAATGTTAAAACATTCTAGATAAAATTAAAGAAATTATCTCAGAAGAGAACTATAAAAGAAGAATGAATCTTGAGGCACACCACTTTTTTAAAAAGTCAATCATGTATTGATTGTGCCCATCTCTTAATATCTCATAAAATTTCTACATGATAAAATATATAATTTTATGAGTTTTATAAAGCAATGGATTGTTCATTTAGCATTAAATATGGTGCCAAAATATGACATCTTAGAAAAGCAAAAATGTCTTTATGTGGGGTTGATTCAGTATGCCAAGCAGATGAAAAACATTTGAAATTCACTTTGAGAAGACTTCTTATAAAAGTCATTTCTTAATCTCTGACCTGCAGTTATGATAGTTTCCAGTGACACTGAAAGGTCTGCATTTTATTTTCTGTGTATGTGTCCAACCAACTACAAGTAATTGAAAACAAAGACTTTTTTAACCCCAAGAGTTTAAATGTAAGAAATCAATAACATGTGCTTTAAAACGCCTGACTCATAGGTACTATGCTCTGTTTCTTTTCTTTCAAAATCATTCTTATAAATTATATTACTTTGCTAGTAGATATTCTATGATTCTTTCTCAAAGTTAAAACAATTTTGGGCAAGTCCTCTTATTTTCTGTTTTGCTGAATTCTAACATGTGTTTAAAACCCTAAATATCAAGGTAAGTCAGTAGACACTTATTAAAACACTTAATACTGACACCTACTTGCAAAAGAACAGAACAGTGTTATTTAGTTTCTTTTAGTATTAATCCTTTCATGACTTCTTTGTAAATTCATTTGTAAAATATTCAGTACATATGATTTCATTGGTATGAGAGTCTGCTTATTCAGCTTCATAAAACACTTTGAATTATTGCAAAATATTATTTCAACATGTAATGTACACTATGTGCATCTAGAATACAAACTATCACCATGCATAAATATACATTATGATAAATTATTGAATAGTATTACTGCACCTGACTGATTCTGCAAAGCCTGACAAAATCAAATAAGTAAAAACAAAAGGTTTATTTAGCACATCAAATAAACGAGCCACGAATATCAAAAAGGTTTCACAAAAATATGAAACTTTTCTAAATGAGTGTTGATTTTCACCAAAAAGAAAAATCGCTAAGAGCCAACCGATGGTTCCCACTAAAGCAGCACTTGTAGATTTTATATTATTCTTTCCACACTGCGTTACCTACATATTGTGATAAAACAGTAAATGCATAAATGATAAATGAACTCACCAGATTTCAAAGTGGTTCCTTCTACAAACAATAATTTATATAGGAAGCATATCTAGTGAGTTGTAGGCCTCCTTCATTAACAGGCTGTCTGATTTAGAAAATTACCTTTTTCTCTTTAGTTTATTTATCAAAAGGAACCATAATGACTGCTTAATTTGCAAGGGTCCTGTGAGACCCAAGGGCTTTTGCAGCCTAGATGTATACCCCACAGGGAATACCTTATGAGGACTACCATATAAATGATGGTACCAACCAGTGTTTACAATGAAATGTTTATAATATTTATTTAGATTTTTCCACATTAAAGGAATCTATCCCATCCATGTTTCTTATTTTAATCCTGGAAAATAGAAATTTCCCTTAGTTTTTTAGAAATTTCTTCCAAGATTGTTCCTACTTTGGGCTTGTTTTAGCCTGTCTTTCTCTTTCTCCTGACTTCCTGTCCAACATCATTATTTTAGCTTCAACAGATCCCCGTACTATGAAAAGCAACCATGGACAGAGGCTCGTAGAGAAACACAGGTGACTCAGGAGGAAATAAAGCTTGGCTGACAGAGGCAGTGGTTTTCCCTATTTCCATTTTCACTTCTAGTTGTGACAGAATTCCCATTATGCAGTAAAAAAATACTCCTTGGATAGATTATGAGAACAATGTGGAAAATTATGTAGTAAAAGAAAAGGCATTTGGAAGATAGTTATCTTCCTGAAATCTCTCAACATTTATCTCCGTGCTTCTGCTCACAGTATTAGACATAACAGGGAATATGGTCGAGAAACCTCATAAGGCAGGTTCAAATCAAAGTACTTTGTGACCAGATTGTCCAATCCAGGACCAACTCCCAGAGCTGGAAATAGGTCTGTGAACGTGTAAGCCAGTTTTTATGGATTAACATCAAATACAAGGTTAAGAAACCTTGTTTTCTGAAATCACAGAACATGCAGAATTAGCAGTGAAAATCATACTGGTGAAAAAGAAACAATCTACTCTGGGAATCTGCTCCCTGACAATGGGAAGCAGCCTTGTTGCCAAAACAAGATGCAGAGCCTCAGATTGGGAGCTTTTGGATTCAACATTCCACATTTCTCTTAATCACGTAGTTTACAAAGAAACAGAACCCCAACCCCAAGTCTACTTCTCAACACTACCGTTAATCAAATCATGAATCTCCTAACCGAACGTAAAATGATGTCCGTACCTAGATATGGGCAGGGCCATGTAGATAATTTTTCTTCCCAAGCCACACACATCCCATCTTCTTGTGCAATCACTGCTTTCTTTCCAAACATATCCCTCTCAGTCCCCTCAACCTCCTGCATAGTTACTGAGATCAGCAACTGACTCTGCCTCATGACAAATGCCATTAAAGTCACTCTCTGGTTCACTCACAACATTCTTACAGTCATTCAGCAAAATTTCAAACCCTGAAAAAGCCCTCTCCACTGCCTTTGACTGAAATGCCCACAGTTCCCCTTTCTACAGCAAATGAAAAGAGCTAATTTTGTCTTGGGTTGTCTTTGGGGGGTGAGCTTTATCATCTTAGAGAAACATGGGATGGGCCTTCAATATCTGGAAGACCTACTTTTGCTGTGCTCACCCCTCTGGTACTGGACCTGAAATATTAAGCCAACTGATATACTCATAGTACCTTTCCCAAGCAGGATCTTCACTCCCCAAATGTGAAAACTCCACGTTCCTTCCTACAACTGGCTCTCAGCTTGTATTCACTTGCACACTTCTTCGGGAAAACAGAGTTCATATTCATGTAAACGTTTCCATATATCTCACTTACACCCCCAATTTTTCTTTTATCCTCAGTCATCATCTTCATTTTCTCTCAAGGAAGAAATCATTCTCATCCTTTTCAAGGCAAATTGCTCCATCATACTTTTGATCTTTTCCTGCCCATTTCCTCTCATATCTTACTGTTCCCTCCCCCTTGTCAGGCATATTTATGTTTCCTCTGTCCACCAGGTCTACTCTTATTCCAGCTAACGCTCTTCACTGACAAAGTTTTCTAGAAAATAATTTACATTCATTACATTTACTATCTCCATTTCCTCTTTCCTAAATACAATCAAACTGGTTTATTCTCCATTTCTCCATTTCTGCAGAAATTTTCTCCCAGATCAACAACCATTTCCCAATGGCAAATTCAGAGTCTACACACCAGTCAATAGCTCCACAGCATTTGATATTTTTGACCAATCATAGAATTATGTCCTTCCTTGTCCTTCTATGATGATTCAGTACTGCTTTTCTTTCTGTGTCAGTGACAGTTCGTCTCAGAGTTTCTTTATTCCTCACTCTCTACTCAGCCATATTAAAGATTATCTCTCCCAGATTTCCAAAATCATTTCTCTTCTCTGCATGCTTTATATATGCACTCCCATAACCTCTGTGCAGATAATCCCCAAGTCTTTATCTTGGCCCTGATCTCTTCACTGAGTTCTATATACATTTTTCCAATAGCACCTTGCACATTTATGCATGGATATGCTGATAACATTGCAAACTGCACAGAGATTGAACAAATTTATCGTTTTTCAAAAACAACAACTTCTTCCATCTTATCTTGGTCATTGCCATGATCATTCTTTTAATAATCTGAGCCAAACCTTTATGCTTGTCTGAGATTGCTTTCGCTCCTACATTCATTGCATTCTGTCAGCCACCGATTCCTGCCAATTCTTACTTCAAAATCTCTCCCATCCTCTCTTTCCTTTTGCATCTGAATGTCATTCTGTAATCTGTATCTTCAGTGTCTCTCTCTAAGGATGTTGCTTTAGCATCGTGACCAACCTTCCTTCAACCTTCTGCCTCTCCATTCTATTCACTCTACAACCAGATTAACTTTTGTATAATTCTCCATACATGTTATTTATGTTAATCATATAATTATACATATATCATATGTGTGTAATCTAACATATAAATCAATGAGCAAATATATCCTCTGATGTATGGTGACCCATTATACCTTTATTTAGAAATATTTACCTATAGAGTGGGATCCAAAATCCTCTGTATGAAATTCAGGCCTTCTGTTAGATTACCTTTTCAGACTGCTTGTTCTCCTAAATCAATACCCACCCCCCTAGAGAATACTATCTAAGCTCCAGGCCCACTGGAAAATTAATTGCTACTGAAACGTGGCATGCAATTTCATACTTGCTTTTACTCATGCTATTTCCTCAGGAGGAATGCTATTTCCCCTCTGTCCACTGAAGAAATTCTACTAACCCATCAAACCCCAACTGAAATGCTAACACCTGCAACACCTGTCCCTGATTCCTGAATCAGAAATAATTGTTCCTTTCACTCTGACTATATACCTTTTAGTCTCTACATTACACTTTCTATATTTTATGTTGATTGACATCATATACATAAAGCATATAGATCTCCTCTATTAATTATAAGTTCGCAGAGGACAGGAAATACATCTTAATAATCTTTACAGCCTCCTAATGTCTAAAATATGTTTTTTGATTAGGCTAAACTTAAATCCCTTAGCATTTTGCATATTTACACTTTAAATTGTTTTCACTGACATTTAGGGAAATTAATCATGGCAATTGAAAATTTTTTCTATTCAATATTTTCACAAGGCCTGAGAAATAGAATTTAAGAAATAGAAAATATTTTAATGTTGAATATTACATAGTGTTTAATACGTAAACATAATTATTAATAGTGAAATTATTTCACTTATTTCCGCTAGATATATGCTAAATTAATGAAAAGTCTGTATGTAGAATAGATGCTATAATACCCAGTATAAATGCATTTTTATTAAGATTAAGTAAATATAACTAACAACCAAATTTTGCCAACCTAAACATCACTGACATGCTTCAATGAATTAAATGTTTCTACTATAATAGTATTTGTTGACCACTCAAATGAACACTGCTGAGATATATGAAGATAGTTTGTTCACTTAGATTAGTGAAAAAGACCACCTGAAATGGGTTCATCTGATGAAGATGCAGAGAATATGCAACACTACATACCTCATACTAGGTCTGCTGAGAAATGTGATTTCTTTTTTTTAGTCATGTCAGTGAAAGAGCGTTTCTGATAATGGCTACAAGGCTTGTGTTGTAATATTAACATTCAAACTTCTCCTTACTGATTTATAATTTTCACCCATGGATCCATCTAGAGCTTTATACAACTTATCTAATATTTGGCATGTAAAACTCCTCATGACTGTAAGTAGTTAGCATTTATTTTTATTTTTCCCTAGCCAAAGCTTCTGCTTTCAAGGAGTATAATTTTATGGAAATTTTGAAATAATGTTGCATTATTTCTAGCCCCAATATTATAAAATTTTAGAAAGCTTAGTCTGCCTTGGCCTTACTAGGATAAGATTAGCAACTGTCTTAATAAGTAATCATTGTGACACAGGCTTGGTCAAATTTTGATAAATTGTGAATTGTGAGCACTGAATAAATACGCTTATTTGTATGTGTCATTTGCCCACAGCAAATTATCACAATGAACAAAGAAACCAAAGCTATAATTAAGTTGATAAAAAATGACTATTATATTCTACAATAGCATTACAGGTCTTAAAGGGGGCTAATTTAGAAGCATAAGCTTACTATATAAATAAACAACACACAAAACATACAAACCTACCTGGAGAAACAAAAGTATTTAATTCCTCCTATAACAATCTCAATTTTGAAAACTCATAAAATAAATTTTGGGAAACTCAAACTTGTTTTAATGCTTACTTATGTAATTTTACATTTTCTTATAAGGTTGGCTATATATTAGATGCTGCTTATTGCACATTATTATTACATATAATACATAATATATATTTTTTAATATTTATATTTACTGTGTGTAAACATCTCAAGTGTCCATCAACTGGTGAATGGATAAAAAATATGTAGCATACCCCTACCATGGAATATTACTCGGCAATAAAAATAAATACAGTACTGATACAAACTAAGATATGATGGACCTTGAAAACATATGCTAAAGAATCCAGTGAAACATATGTGAAAGAATCCAGTCACAAAAGACCACATATCGTATGATTTCATTTATATAGAAGACTCAAAATAGGTAAGTCTACAGAGACAGAGTAGATTAGTAGTTGCCTGAGGCTGGGGGTATTGAGGGGAAATAGGTAGTGCCTGCGAATAGAGATAGGGCTTCTTTGGGGAGTAAGCACTCCGTGCTCAAATTAATTGTGGTGAGCGTTGCACAACTTTGTGAACATAGTATTCACCACTAGAACGTACACCTTAAAAGGGTAAATTGGATGGTACGTGAATCATACGGCAATAAAGCTGTTATAAAAAAGATTTTTTTTTTTTTTTAAATTTCATTTATTTATTTATTTATGGTTGTGTTGGGTCTTCGTTTCTGTGCGAGGGCTTTCTCTAGTTGCGGCAAGTGGGGGCCACTCTTCATCGCGGTGCGCGGGCCTCTCACTATCGCGGCCTCTCTTGTTGCGGAGCACAGGCTCCAGGCGCACAGGCTCAGTAGTTGTGGCTCACGGGCCTAGTTGCTCCGCGGCATGTGGGATCTTCCCAGACCAGGGCTCGAACCCGTGTGCCCTGCATTGGCAGGTGGATTCTCAACCACTGCACCACCAGGGAAGCCCTAAAAAAGATTTTTATTGACAATAAAGCATATGTGATTGTCTATATGACAAGAATTGTTGATTTATTTAGTGTTAAATAAAACAAAAATAAGTTTAAAATCAAATTGCAATAAAATTATGTTGAATTTTATTTTTATGTAGGATGTATCCACCTAATTCATACAATTAATTTCTATCTAGCATACAGAAGGAGCCAGGGCCACTTAAAAGCAAAAAATGGCAGTCAGCTAATCAAGCAAATACAATCATGAGTGACATTTCCAAGCTCATTCTATTATTCCACCTTTTCCTTATTCTGTTATAATACACATGGACTTCTCTTCAGGGAATTTAATACAAATGTTTTTGTAATTTTTTAATTTCTTTACGACTTTATTCTTGGTTGGAGGGAGAAAGAGGTAGCATTATACAAAATATGAATACCAATGTCAATAAATGAAGAGGTAAATATGTTAGTAAAATGTAAGTAAATAGGTTAATAAAAAATAAAAATTGGGCTTCCCTGGTGGCGCAGTGGTTGAGAATCTGCCTGCCAATGCAGGGGACACGGGTTCGAGCTCTGGTATGGGAAGATCCCACATGCCGTGGAGCAACTAGGCCCGTGAGCCACAATTACTGAGCCTGCGTGTCTGGAGCCTGTGCTCCGCAACAAGAGAGGCCGCGATAGTGAGAGGCCCGCGCACCGCGATGAAGAGTGGCCCCCACCTGCCGCAACTAGAGAAAGCCCTCGCATAGAAATGAAGACCCAACACAGCCATAAATAAATAAATAAAATTTAAAATAAAATAAATAAATATTAAGATCTTCATATAAGAATCATCTAAAATATATCTCACAAATAAAAATGGAAAATGTTATCATCTAATAGATTGTCAAGGAATGAAATGCATTTGAAATTGTGATTTGTGCAAAGTGACACATTATAGGTATGGAAACAACAATATATAACAGCTATGTTATCTTTGTAAATGTTATTTAGAATGATGTTTCTAAAATTGTAGGTAGAGTTAAACCAAGATCTGTGATAAAAGAAGTACAAACAGGTTAATGACACACACCAGAGTTAATACAAAGAAACATATTATGATATCTTAAGAAATGTTATCTTTAAAACATTCACCATGGAGAGTATAGAAGGAGTTATTCTATAATCTCTCCTACCTTCTCTCCCAATTCTCTCCTTTTAAAGAAATCTTTCTTCCTTTTGTAGGTAATTCATCCATCTGTGCCACTTCTCCTCATTTAAGATTTGTCTTCAACATCTCACCGATCACAGAGGACATCCCATCAGTCTGCAGTCATTCTCAAGTCTCCTAAATGGCTTCTCACACTCCTATAACTTCACAGCGCTTCTGCTGTACATGGTTCCTCTCCACATCACTGACAAACCTCCTGAAGGGGCACAGCCCTTGTGAGCCCTACACTTCCTCAACACAGCATCTATGTAATCTAGCTTCCATCTGCTTTTTTGTACTGTAGTAGCACAACGGCTTTTGCTTTCTACATCCATCCACCCATCCATCTATCATTTGACAAATATTTGTTGATTGTCAGGTAGTCCAAGTGGGATGAATATAAAGATATGTAAAGCAAGCTCCTTGCTCTCAAGTTGCTGTTTGGTGGTAGAGACAGACATGCAATAAAAGATCAATTCCTATCGTTCTTGAATTCTCCCTGTAAGTCGTATGGTGATCAATGCTGTCTTTCTTACAAAGATCTCTTCTCTGGTATGTGAGGGACTCTGAGGACCATCAACAAGCATTCCCTGGCCAGAGTCAGGGGTGCATTAATCTCCTGGGGGCATTTTGGGAGGAGTTAAGCTCGCTCCTGTTCAGCTGGACAAGGGGCAGCAATCAGAAGAAGGGCTCAGTCCACCGGCTGCTCTCTTTTTAAGGGGTAGCGGGCATGGCAGTGGAGAGAGAGCACAAAGCACTCTGAGCCTGTGTGTCAAATAACTTCAGCTCGAGGCCACCCTTCACAGGGGTTGCTGGGGACAGCAAGTGCTCAGTGTGTCTTGGCTGTGTGAATGAGGGCCCTGGCGACATTGGAAGAAGCAGGGTCCAGGCATAAGTCCCAGTCCCAGAGAGCCCCTCATCAGGCAACACAGATCACCTGGTGCTGAGCTGTAGACTGCAGGTAGAGTTGCCTATGTCTTTCACTTGATGTCAGAATTTGTCCTAAAAATCCAACTGAGCAGGTTTGAGAACTCCAGTGTTAAGTGTGAAAACATCCAGCTATGTTCTTGCAGGAAGAGAATGCTGAGAAATTATGGAGAATGACAGCTTGCTCCTGAAAGTTACACAATTATTTTGCTTCTGTTTCCCTTGGAATAGATACACATATTGACGCATACTCACTTTCGTAGCACTGATCATGATCTCACGGCTTACTGCTCTATCTCCTGAGCTTAGTGTCTTGCAGAGAGTTAGGTTCCCAATAAATATCTGCTGAGTAAATGAATGAATGATTTGTAATCACTTAATTGAATAAGTCTTTTTTTCCCATTTGAGTATGAGTAATATGAGGTCAGGGATCCTATTTACCTTGTTCACTCTGAACTTCCAATGTTAACACAGTGACTATCACATAAAGAATAGGCACTCAATAAATACCTTTAAACATGAATCACTCTATAAATAACTATAATTTGTCAGATTCTACCACAACAGTGTTTCCTGTATGTGTAGCCTCTTTTTTCCAAACTTAGGACGTCATGACCTTTTGCACATACTACTAAGAAAGTATACGCAGTGCTCTACCCACCTAAAATCTATTTTCTAAACTGCTAAATCTTCCTAAAGTACAAGTCTGTTTATGTTATTTTAGTACTTGTAAATATTAATCACTTCCCATTGACCACTGAGTAAGGTCTGGACTTAAATTACTTTAGGAGTATGTTACTTGTTCTCTGACACTACATGCCCACGACATGAAGCCACAGTCTCCATCTGGAAATTCTCTTTCTCTCCCCCTTCCTTCTACCTTCCCTCCTTCTCTTCCTTCTCTCAAACATATTACATAATCTATACCGCCTTGTGTATAGATTAATGTATACCTCCTTGCGTATAGATTAATCTTTACCTCCTTGTGTATAGATTAATCTATACCTTGCCGCTTTCTATTTTGTAGGGTTTCTGATTTGCAGTCATTTATTTATATAGTTGTCTAAACCGGTTCTAGCTTATTATCAGTTTCCTCCCCGATAACAGATGCATTCAGAGGGAATTTAGAGGCTAAATTCTTGAAATGTGGATTGCAGACTTCCTGCTCAGATCTCAGAGCCAAAGCTTTCTATTCCAAAACCTAGCCCTGTTTCATGCAAAACAGCCTGTTAGAACTCTATGTCCCCTTCTCAGTCCAAAAAGACAAGACGTTCAGACAGCTATGCTCTTACTTACACTCTTAGGAGTAGATTCTTTATGCCATATATCATTTGCATCATCTATAGTGCCTCACACAGTGTTTCGCACAAGGTAAGAGCTCAATAAATACATGTTTCATGAATGATGTGTGATGTTTTGTGAATGCGAGAATTTCCTATTCTTCCAAAGATATTTTATAGTCAACTGGACTCACTGCTAATCATATATTTCCTTGAGTACGACTGATTCCAGTGGCCTGAATCACACTCATATTTTTAAAACTGAATGTGCATAGAGATCTGACATTTACTTTGAATGGATTATTCCAGACTCCTCATGGTGCATCACACAAGCTGGCTAAAATTGCCCTCAGCCTTGTTACCTGCAGCTCCCTGTCTACCTTGTCAAGGTGCTGACACACAAACTTATTTTTTCAAAACCTGCCAGGCAGAAGCTTATGGTACTCAGTGAGTCCAAAAATCTAAATGATAATTTCGAAATGAATATGGGAAACTTAATCTATTTCCCCTTATCTACCATATAAATCTTTCTCTTCATGCTCAAGGGCTTCACGTTTTAATAGGAAATATCTGTTTCCCTGTTCTCACTACATTGGTATTTCTGTCACAGTGACTGCTGCTGACAGAGATTTTCCAGTTCTAGTCTGTGGCTTAATAACCACAGGAGACACTGATTTGGCAAAATACGATATTATTCCATGATGTAGTTCATTATCAATGTTCGAGACCTGGCAGCTAAATGCCCCTGCCAGATATTTACTTCAGGTATTAGCAAAAATTGTCTTGGGTTACTGGCACTCTCGTGTACGTGGATAAAATGCATAGCTATTTACTTTGCATACTCCCTCCCCTTCGCACTTCATTAAAAAGAGGAAGATAAGCACAACCTACAGTCACTATGTGCTCGTGAGCATCACTGCCTATGTTCTTCAATGTAAAATATGTCTCTAGATGTGAAAATACATGTTTCTTTAGGGACAGAAAATATTTCTGTGCTTAAATATGACGTCTTTACTTATTTGAAGTTTACTTATTTGAAGTTAATGAAATTCATAAATTTTGGTTTATTATAGCAACATTTATAAGAGAATTTTCTACCTGATTTGCTGATGGCTTACACAGATATCCTTCAGCTACTGAAATACCAATCTGCTCAGGTGATTATTATTAGCACTTAGATTCAGTAATTATGCCTGCCGTTACATAAGCACAGGCATAGATCTGTGATGTCCTGCTGATATCATGCATCCTCTGATATGATATTAGGAGAGAACTTCTTCTCTGTGGTACTCTTTCCAAAACCCATAACCCCAGTCTTATCTTGAGAAAAATAAAGACATATCTAGCTTGGGGACATTCTACTGGATGCATGGTCAGTATTCTTTGAACTCTCATAGTCAGAAAAAGTAAAGAAATATTGAGAAACTGTCACTGACAAGAGGAGACTTGGGAGACAAGACAACTAAATCAATGTGGTGGCTTGGATTGGATTTGGTCCTGGAACAGAAAGAGGACATTAATGGGGTAGCTGGTGAAATTCAAATAAATCCATATCATTAACCGTGTTAACAAAAAAGGAAATAAGAATTTAAACTAGTTGTTTATTTCTGAAAATACTGTTGTTTATTTTCCATACCCTTTCCTAAACATTTAAACAACTTATCTTTATCATATCATGATTCATCTTTACATTGGAGCATATTTTCAAAGGACTATAATGAACCAATGGCCATGACACAATATAATCTTCAAAATAATTCTAGCACCACAATTGGTGTGGACAATGGTGATGCATGAAAACATTTTCTTTTGTTATATCATTTACCCCCTCTCCTGTACATAAAAACTAATTGCAAACATGTCTCTCTTTTAGGAAGTGCCCATTTGCACCACAGCAAAGAGTAGTCCCTGCTCGCCACAACTAGAGAAAACCCGTGAGCAGCAACGAGGACCCAACGCAGTCAAAATTAAACAAATAAATAAATAAACTTATTAAAAAAAAAAAAAAAAAAAACCTACTGAATCAGAAACTCTCCAGGCTAAGTGCAGCAATCTGTGTTCTTACTACAGGTGACTCCACAACACACCCAAATGTGAGACCCAGCGCTTCACCATGAAAGCAACTCAATGTGAACATATTTTCGCCATCAACATAGTCAGCAATGCAGTTTTATCACTGCAGCTGACAAATCACAAATATTGTTAAAGTCCTGAGTTCCTTCTGTTTATAGCCTTTCATATTTTTTCCCTTATATTTTAGCACTAAGGTGACTGAAAATGTTCCAAGTTTTGGCACTATAGTTAAAGGGGTAGATGGCAATAACGTTCTGGAAAGATATTAAGACTTAGGGACACTGTTAAATATAAAAAGAACAATGAAAAATTATGGCTTAAAAAGATTAACCCAAAGATTGAAACGGTCAGTTAAACTGCTATAGCTAAGCCAAAAACTTATGATGTGTGAATATTAGTTCATCTTTCTGAGGAAGTCTGCTCTCTATTCAAATTGGATTTTAATAAAGCGTTTGCCACTGGCCATAACAAATAAGCCAGCACTATTGCAGTCTGCTGAGAATGAGAATCTGTGTTTAAAAGTGCTGGATGCAGCTGACCAAGAGAAACGCTGTTGTCAGGAGCATTTGTTTGGTTTTACTGTGACAGTTCAATTACCCGAATTTCTTCCATCAATATCTCTCTCCCTCCTCTACTTAGAATGACCAGTCACCCTCCCTGCCTGTCTGGCAAAGCCCTGCCTTCTGAGCCCAGTGTGCCTGTTACTTCTCTTTCGGGTCTTTCTCTCATAGAGACTTGGATACCATTAAAAACTCCTTAGGCAGTTAGCACACCGTGGACTCCACTGCCATCACTCTTGTCTGCACTGCTATCCTCTCTCACCTGGTAAGTGAGATACTCTCCGAATTTACCTTCCACGAGAGTCCCTGCCCTGTTC
Organism: Balaenoptera borealis; assembly: GCF_965194805.1. Classification (NCBI taxonomy): domain Eukaryota; kingdom Metazoa; phylum Chordata; class Mammalia; order Artiodactyla; family Balaenopteridae; genus Balaenoptera; species Balaenoptera borealis. The sequence goes on from NC_138877.1 coordinate 75,479,901, forward strand.
CACTTGTTCTCCAGACATAATCATGCAAGCCCATTGTTCTCCCACTGTTCTGAGGTTAAAAACAAATTTCCTCACGAAGGCCAAGAAGCCTGCACCTCCTGTCTCACCTCCCTGTGTTCTCATCCCACCAGCTTTTGTTGCCACGTCCTAGAGCCTGTGCACCCTCTCCAGAGGGCCTGTGCACGTCTGCCTGGGATGCTCTTTCTCCCTCTCCACCAACTTACGTCCTGCATGTCCTTCAAAGCTTAAGTCTTCAGAGAAGCCTTCTATGACCTTCCAGAGACCTTCTGTGCTCTTCCTTCCATGCAACTTTACGTAAGTTTATATAATAAGTTGATACATTTTGGAGCTGGGAAACCTGGATTTGAATCTTAGTTATGCTATTTACCAGCTGTGCGATACTGGGCAAGTTACTTAACCTCCTTGCTCTCAATTCTCTCATCTATAAAAAAATAGGAATAATAGTAATGCTTATTTCATAAGGCTGTTGGGAGGAATCAATGAATTAATACATGAAAAGTGTTTCTTGCAGTGTCAGCATCTAGAAAATGCTCAATATTATTATTGTGATTATTCTTAACCCCATCAGGATATACACTCCTTAAAGACAAGGATGGTTTCTGTGTTCTCACCTTTGTAACATATTAACGGTACATGACTGGCTTTCATAAAATGTTTGTTGAATAAACAAATGGCTACAGCTATTATTATATTTAGCACATATTAAAATAATTATTCTAAGTACATAATTCTGTTTTTTCATTATATTGCCTGACTGTTAATAGTAGGGACTATGTCAAAGTCATCTGTTTTGACTCCAGAACTAACAGTGAAAGACATACAGTAAATATTTATTGAATGAGTGAACAAATTAGGAAATAAATGAAAATAAAGCGTGAATAGATTAAATGTCTTAAATCCTTTTTCTCCCATAATTTCCTTAACTGCCTGTCTTTTGGGTGGTGCTTCACTGGATTGAAAATGCTATAATGGAATGCATTTTCCATTCATACAAAGCCTGGGGAAACATTCCTGAGATTTGAGAACACAAGGAAGATAAAGGGCAGAATAGAAGTCATGGGTCTGATATTCTAAACAGGAAATTCTGGCCTAAACTAATCCAGACTAAAGGATTAAAATAACTGATTCAAACTGAAAATTGCTTGTCTCTCAACTCCATTCTTCATGTGTGGATTCCTCCATTTTTCATATATAAATATAGCAAGTCATAGAGTTCTGGGAAAAGAAGCCAGGAGCCTAGCTGCCATTCATTTCTGATGAGAACCTGATAAGCGTGTGAGTGCACACGTTTCCCAGCGGGTGTATCAGGCCTGTCCATCACCCTGTAGTCGTGAATCATGCTCGCTTTGCACCACTGCCCTTATGAATTTCTGTTTGCCACTTCAGTGGCCAATGTCAGAAATATTGAAGTAGATATAAATAAATTGCTTTCCACCTCTCCTGAACGCTAGGACACAATCCAAAACCACGAATCTAGTGGTTACGCTGCTGTTATTTATTTTCTTGTTTGTTTGCATTCCAATAGTACTTTGGATGTTTAGAAAGGAAAGGCAATACTTGAGAACAGCAAACTCATGATTCTCAAAAGCAAAATGCAACTGTCAATTCCTAGGGTAAAACAGGCATATTCCTGGGTTGGGGAGAGTTAGAATTTCTGTCCTTGTTTCCAATTAGCTTTGCTGTTTTGTGATAAGTAACCTAAAATCTACCTTCTAGACACCCCCTCAACTGTAAAATGAGAATATTGGTCTACTTTGAATGATCGTCAATGATCAAAAAGCTTTATAACTATAATTGCTTGTTTCTCTCACTATATATATATATATATATATATATATATATATATATATGTTCTTGTCTCTAACTTAACCTAAAAGAATCATATTATATAATTGGTGAAATGCCATTTTTCAATATCAAATGTCTTAATGACATCAAAAAAATACTGATGCTCCTTAATTTTTAAAAAAATCTATAATCTTTCCTTAGAATCTTCTTTCCTTTATCTGAACTCTTGCCTCAATCCATAGTTAGGCCTCAATCCCTATGCTCCAAGTTAAAAATACAATTCACAGTGAGCATTAACTCCTGAAAATATTATTTAATGATCAAAGCTACAGAGATAATTAAAAATAAACTCATATACTTGTAGAAAATAAATGACTTCCATTATCACTCATATAAACAGTTCTTCACCCACGCAAAACTATAAAAAGAAGAGAAACTTCATAAACTTTTTAAATGAGCAGTTACCATTCCGACAAAGTCCTGTAAGGTAGCTGTATTTTGACTACAACTAGTATAACTCATTAAAGAGCAGAATCATACAGCTGGTAGTCTTTTAAATGTAGCCACTTTGCTGGAGAAGAGAGTAGAATTTTAGACTGAGAAAATGAGAGGGAGGGAAAAAGAGAAAGAGAGAAGGAAAGACTCATTTGAGGTCCTAGCAAAGTGGTCTTTCTGAACTATCCCATTCCTGTATACGCACCACCCTGCGTGCGTGCGTGTGCGTGTGTGTAGCCCCGACTATAGTGCAAAGCCACTCAGCCAACAGCACAAGCTGGGGGAGTGTGCCTCAGGGAACACCAGCAACTGCAAAGCTGTCAAACGCACCAGGGGGGCCATGAGCAACAGAGACAGCAGGCTGCGCAGACGAGACGAGCACGCCCAGACAGAGCAGAAAAGCAGCGCCATCTATAACGGCTCAGCGTGAACAGAAAGATGCCCAGCAGCTCCAGGCTGACAGCAGGAAACAGCAAAACAAATTCATAAAAAGAGAAGGCAGCTTATAAACAATTTTCAGCAAGGGTAGGAAAGTCTTTCTAGCATTATAACTGTTAATGTCGGAGCAATTTCCTGCATAAAACATAAAGGACACTAGTGGAGAAGACCACGGTCACCTCACAGACAAAAGGACATTTCCCTCTGGACAGGAGGTGGCCTTTGGATACAGAAACATTTACATTAAAATTCTGTTCCACCTTATTATTTATGTGACCTTGAGAAAACACACACCTCTCCTAGCCTCAGTTTTCTCACTGGAATAACTGCCCTCAAAGGTCTCAAAGGGTTGTTGAAAAAAATATGTAGTGGGCTTTGTGCCTTGCCTGACACATAGTAGGTGTTCAATCTTCATAAATTTATGAGAAAAACAAGACCTTACACACATGGAAATAAAATTATAAGAGAAAGCAAGTTAGCATATCAAATTATGTCAGAATGCCTCAGGCTAATAATCCATGTAAATCTATTTATTTACAAGATTTAGCATCCACCATGTTCTAGAATAAACCTCATGCTGAGCATAATCTCTGACACTGCCTTACGATTTATGATGTGCTCTTAAAACTACAAATATTGCAATATACCTGTTTTAACCAATCAAATCTAATATTATTTGACTCATCTTACAGAAATAGAAATAAATATTTTTCGAGTATCTATTCTAGAAATAAAGTACTTTCCTAATAAATAAAGGGCCACATATAGTAGTCTTCTTAACTGCATTAGACTTTGCCTTTTTTTCCTCTGTTCTCCTACTTACTTTTCAGCTAGCTGAGAGTTTGTCTGAGCTAAAGGAGCATAAGGGTTCCTTTTTAAATGAGTTACGTCTTTCTGTTAGAAGGATTCCACCCAGGCACCCAGGAATAATATTTGTCAGAGTCAAAGAGTCTGCTGCAAAATCACTGAGAACAGACCTATTCCTAGGAACTAAACCCAGTGTCTTCCCGCAAGGATCCCTGGTCATAAGGAAGCATTAGAACTCAACTGCCAAAACTCACTTCCCCAGGCTGGTAAGTGCTATGCACCTCTAGGCCAATTCATTCCATTTACTTTTAATTAACTACTATCCACGTTTTTATTTGTTTTTATATTTATTTGCCTGTATAATCTTTGCCCTGTGTCCCCATCATTAAGGCTGTTATAACCAACTACCATAGACTGGGTGGCCGACAAACAACAAAAATTTATTTCCCACAGTTCTAGAGCCTGGGAAGTCCAAGATCAAGGTGCCAGCAGAGCTGGTGTCTGGCAGGGGCCCACTTCCTGATTCACCTGCCCATCTCTCCCTGTGTGCTCACGTGGCAGAAGGGGCAAGAGAGCTCTCTGAGGTCTCTTCCATAAGGGTACTAATCATACTCATGACGGCTCTGCCCTCATGATTCAATCAGCTCCCAAAGGCAGCCCCTCCAAATACCATCACCTTGGGGGTTAGGTTTCAACATACGAATTTTGAAGAAACACAAGCATTCAGTCTATGGTACCCTGCAAATCAACAGTCTAATTTTTTTCCACAAACATGCTTTTTAAAAAATTCTATTTATAACCACTCTGTTTTATTTTCCACAGACATATATAAAGGAGATAAATCAATTCTTTCTTTCTTTATCAGTATAGTAGTGAATTGAAAAAAAAAAAAAAACACAATGTAATAAATCCTGGTTATAGCTTTAAGGAAACTGAACTTCGGTAAATTTTGGAAAGAGCAGTTAAACTATTTCAGCACAGAAAAGATAAACTCTTCTGGGCATATCCATGCTCACATATTTATTTGAAAAAAGCTGAAGCAGATGAGGAAGCGTTTCGTCCCTCAGTCAGGACCTCCTTGCTGCCGTTTGGGCTGCCATGCCAATGTGTATGCCTCTCACTGGGCACTCAGCAGAGAGTGATCTTACACTGCCCCAGCAAACCGAAGGGATCTGTCAATTAGATTTCACATGATTTCTCATTGGGGCAATTTTCAGCTTAGTCTTAAAATGCTGATAGCACTTTCATTAAACTACACCATCTTATCTTTCTTTTTGAAAAGGTTTTTATGAGTGGTTAGAATTAAGGCTCCCCTTAGTATCATTTGCACTCCAAATCTTGATATCATCTGCCCCATATTCGTGTCTCTGTGTGGGGTTCTCTTCTGCGGTCACAGTGGGGAGCACAGGGAGAGGAAGGCCTCAGGTTGGGCTCCGCGCAGCAGCTGCACCTGCAGACATCACTGTGTGCTAAGTACTTGTCTACAACCCATCTTATCTAAGTCGATCAAATCAAATCACTCAGAACATAAAGTAGAATAAAGAAGAATAATATAAAGAAGTAAAATGAAGAAGAATACCGTGAAGTAATTCAGAATATGTAGTGATTCACATTAAATTTAATCAGAACACACACACACACACACACACACACACACACACACACACACACACACACACACAGTCTCCCCTAACAACAAACACAATTTCCATGTCTGGTTCATTCCAATCCAATATCTCTTTTCAGAGGTTTATTTCTGCTTGGAGAAGCAGATAAAAGAATGATGGCTTAACAACTGGTCACCTATTCAAAAACCATGTAAAACAGATATGAATTTATATTTTCACTTGATAACTAGCAACTCAGTCTATATGAACAAGGACGTGGCTTCAGATCTGCGTGGAGGGATGGTACCAATTTCACCATTTTGGTTATAGGTGTATCATCACCTAGACAAAGACATTTCTCCAAGCAGTTAGATTACGTGCACTGTTTTTTTCTGGCCCAAGGTTCAGTACACCAGTGTCCATGGTCTCCACTTAGAAGAGTTTCAGAGGTGGCCGGAGCATGACGATGCCCACTCTTTCTCTGCAGGTGAGTGTGCAGCTGGCCAAACGAGCAAAAACGGAGAGGCAAATCTGAGGATGTAAGGCATATATACCAGAGACACTTCCCATCATCGCTTATGCAAAGCACAGACAAGAAAGGTCTTTGGGAGATGTCAGGATGACATGGAGGTGAAATAAAAATACCTCCCCCTACATCCAGCTCCCACCTTTGCTCCACACTCTAGCAAGGAAACACAATATTAAGCAGTGACTGATCTGCTTCTAATAGTGTTGGTTAGTCAAAGCCTAGCCTGTGGCTCTGACAAAGCATATCACATCACGTGCATATTTCAGAAATTTGCTGGACCAAAAATACAGCAGTGAACCTGACATTTCAATATTTCAATGTTGAAATAATACGCACCCACAACAGCAAGGAAATAACTTTTAGAACTCAAGTAATTTTTCTTAGCAGTGGTTTCATACAACCAGGTCTTCAAACACTTTCAGACAAAAGCACTGACATTTATGAGGTCAGGTTATGAACAGAACCTCCTTTTTGCATCTTGATATTATGATAATTAATTAAAATAAAATCTAAGATAACCATACTAATTTTGAACTCAAGGTATTATCATTGTGTCAGAATAAATTATGATAAAAAGATCATGAGCTGACTCATTTCTGAACATTTGCTGGCAAGAAACATACTAATAGATTTACATGTTTTTCTCCATCAGTGAAGTTTACATGTATATACTTTTCAAAATCACTGATTCACTATATTTTATAAGGTTTGTGTTGCAACAGGAGGGTATATGGCAATAAACATAAATTGTTTCTCTTTATGCAATTGTCTTCTGTAACAGAGATAACATATAATTTCAACCCATAGTGTCACTGTGTTTAGAAGGACATGAAGTCACAGTGAGGTTTTGCAGGAGGGAACATGATAGCTTGACAACCTACTCCAACCCTATCCCACAGAAGACTCCATTTACATGATCCCAAGAATGCTATCACTAACCTGGGGAACCCTCGTCAAAGAAGCAGGAGAACTACACTGACACCACTTTGACTCACCTGCCCATGGCCCACTCCCCTTTCTACTTCCTCCTTTCAGGTGTTCAAAGCAGTCTGACTCACCGTATGGTCAGCGAATTGGTATGATGGATAGTTCACACTGTGCAGACAAAAATATCTGTCTTCCCAAACTGACACTCTATACCCATTAAACAGAAAGTCCCAGTTTCCCCTTCCTTCCAGCCCCTGGCAACAACCATTATATTTTCTGTCTCTATGAATTTGAAATTTTTGGCCTTAGGAAGATATGTTTTTGAGTACAAATATGAATGTTACTGGTATAATTTTCTATCAGGTTCAAAATAAGTACTCTGCAGAACACCGTGTATTATTAGCTGGATGAAGAGTCACCTTTTCCTTTTTTTCTCCACTTACAGAATTTATGTGTCTGCATGTATGTGAAACTATTCTTGCTAGTTCTCTTATTACACTGGTTGCTTCTATCATTACAACTAATCTTCTACATTCCAATCTCCCAATCATGATGAACTATCAAATTTATTTAGCTTTTTTGTGTGCCATATTTAACTTTATTTTTCCTCGTATTCAATGGTCACTGCTCCCCTCATAATCCTCTCAAATGGAAAGATGTTAAAAATAAGATATTTTACATAGCAAAGCAATGGAGGATCGCAAGATTAAATAATGAGCCCAAAATTTTTCAACCAATTAGCGAAAGTATCAAAATGAAAGCCATGATTTCTGTAGCTAACTGTCCATTGATGGATGAATGGATAAAGAAAATGTGGCATATAACATTAAAGAAAATCTTGTATACACACAACGGAATATTATTCAGCCTTAAAAGAAGAAGGAAATCCTGCCATACGGGACAATATGGATGAACCTGAAGGACATTATGCTAAGTGAAATAAGCCAGACATAGAAGGACAAATACTTCCCCGTAATAAGGTATATAAAATAGTCAGGCTCATATGAACAGAGTAGAACGGTGGTTACCAGGGGCTGGGTAAGGAGAAAATGGGGCGTTGCTAGTCAAGGGATATAAAGTTTCCATTACACAAGATGAGTAATTTCTGGGGATCGTCAGTACAGCACAGTGCTTATATTTAACAACACTAGTGGGTGCTTAAAATTTCAAGAGGGTAAATCTCATACTAAGTGCTCTTACCACAATAAAAAAAATAAGAAAAATGAAAACTAAGATTTCTGACCCCCTTGTTATCTGCCATCATAATGCTTCCCATGAAAAGGTATTATTCCATGAAACCATTTTACTTTCTTCTCATAATATTTAAGATTTCAGTTTTTTGTATAGTTAAGATAGTTGTCTTTTATTTTTAATAATGCTATTCACTAACATATGTATTAACTCTGGCAACTGTGACAAATTTCAAAGCTAATACTAAATTAGACCATTTTTGTTTCATACTTGAGTCAGAGAACATGAGACTAAATTTGCTACCTATTTTTTTTTAGTAACAGTAAAGCTCTTACCATTATGTCAAGAGAGTAGAGGGAAATGCAATGAATCATTCCCTACTTATCAGCCAAGCTGTGAGACGGTAGTCATCAGGGTACTGGCCCAACAAGGGTGGCAATTAATGATGCACTAACTGGGTAAACAATTAACGAGTGTAATTAAAAGGATTCTGATTCTCATGTCTAATTGTTACCCCAGACAGCTGGATTACTTGCCTGGAGAAAAGCTCTGCTCTCCAGTTTTTGATAAGAAAAATGGAATCATTTCTCATTCTCATATTCCCTATGTGGATGATAAAGATAACTCTCTCAGGAACATATACATTAAGATATTTCAACTCCGCTAAGGGATGGTATGCAATTTAACTTGGAAAATTCTGTCAAAACATTATTCATCTCTAAGATTACTTTCCTAACTGTGGGATGATAATTTCCTGTATAACGAATCACTCAGAAAGGTTCCTAAGGAAACGAGACAAGAACACCAAACTAATTCCAGGTTTAATATGACAGCAAGTGGCACCGAGGAAGAAAGGGAAGGAACTTTACAGGAGATGGGCTATAAGTGATAGGCTTTAAGGATTGATTTTGGAACACACAGCAGTCATACATATGTTAGCACCTTCCTTTTTCTTCTGTTTCTTTTGTCATGGAAATGTATGATCATACATCATCCCTGATGTCTGATACAGGGTTAATTACTACTTAATTACTTATTTTTCCCTTTGATGTAGCACAGTACTTATTTACAAGATAGTTGTCAAGATATAGTGTCAGGTTAGAAATGGAGGACACAGAAGCACATGAGAGCACAAGTTCACATGTAAAATGGCTCATGGGAACATCTTTCTATTCTTAGATACACAGAAAATAAAAACCCTTACAAATCTCTTTACACATGTCATCAATATCTCCCCTCCACCGAATGATGGAAAGATAGATTAACCTCTCTTTCCCCCTCCTAACTTTCTGCACTGTGAAAGCTCTTACAAATGAGCATGATTTACATTAATTTAAAAAAAGGACCATTTCATCCACCCACTCATCCTCCCCAAAACTGGAAGAGTAAATCTGACTTTGGGACTGTCCCTTCCCTCAGCCAATTCTGCCCTGAGAGTGAGGGATCCAGGGACATTTGTCTTTTGTGACACCGATTTTGAGACAGTGGGAAGCATAAACGCTAGGGTTAGCCCATTCGAGTAAACTTAAGAGCAGGCACAAGATCAGCAGGCAGACCAGTGGCTGAGGACTTAGCTCATTATTAACAACATTTTAAAGTATATAAATAATACATGACACAAAATATGAGAAATGACAATATTAATTAAGAGCTAGCATTCAGTGATGCTTGCTCTCCACTAGGCTGTGTGCTGTACATTCTCATTTTAATCACCACCACAACTGGAATCCAGGCAGTGACACAGAGAGCCAGCCCGACTTTAAGCACAACACAGAAGCAATTTTATGTTGTAGGGAACAGAAATTTTAGGAAATTTTAGGAATTTCCTAAACATTTTAGGAAACATTTTGCTTGCAAAACTATCAAATTATTTGTGTTTGATACCAAAAAAGCACTTAGAAAAGTATAATATACCTTGAAATCAAGGTAGTTAACATTTAATAGTGTTATTTTCTTGTTAAGTACGCCAACAAAGGCATCATCAAGAATGAGAAATTTCTCTCAAAACGAATTAGCACATTTACTCGTGAAGTGGGGTTTTTAATTTTTTTAATTATAGTTTTAATTAGGACAATAGTAGAAATAGATCGTAACATTAAAACAGAAGAAAAACAGGATTCCATAATATTCTGGGTTAAATGCTACTCTATATTTGAAGGGTAATTAACAGTATTTTTCTAGCAGTGAAAGCTCTGACCTGGCTTCAGAATTCCTTTAAAATCCTCACTAGCCAAGTGACCTCAGGCAAGTTGTCCTACATTCATTGTTGAGACAATTTATACGAAAAGCTTTGTAAATGGTAAAGCACACTATGAATGTTGCTAACACTAGGAGATGTTATTCACAACCCTTTTTATAAACTCGTCAGTCTCAAAGAGCATCTACCATGTGGAAACTGGTGCCCAGAGAGGATAAGACAGAGCAGCAGACAACACTCTCAAAGCTTCAAGTTGATTTATTGAACGAAGAAATATGTGGGCACGATGATAACTCTTTGTAGCAATAAAGAGCCTTTTCCTCCCAACATCAAACGCACCTCCACAAGTTTCCTCAGGCGTCTACCTTCTAGAGGATTTGGGATGAGCTCTGTAAGCACAGAGGACGTTGCAGAGAATGGGTCCTGAAAATAGAGGGGAGACGCTGAGAACGCTGGGAGATATCAAAGCTTGAGCAATACAAATGACCTGAAACAATCTGGGGAGGGCTTTGGGACCCCAAATGCCCCACCAGCTGCACCGACTCTCCCAGGAGTCAGCATGACATCTGCTTTCACTTTCTTGATATAGCACTTCACAGCACCACCCGGGTTTCAGAAAAGACATTTGATGAGGAGGATGAACGGAAATGATACTTTACCAGTTCTTTCTGCAAAAAAAGATACCCTGAAAACCTCGAAGATCATTTCACAGAGGCTTCTCTGAGAGAAAGCAGTCATAACTGATTTACAAGGGAGCATCCATCATTAGATTAGGCAGCTTTCTTTTAAACATAGGTCCAGAAACGCACGTTAGACCCAAGATGCTCCAGAAATGAGCTCTGGTTTGGTGTTTAGATTAGGTGCTCAGAATGTGAGTAGAAAGGTCTGTAACTTCTGTTTAGACAACTTCCAAATGCTGGAAGCCCAGTAAAAACAAGTACAAGAACCACTCATGAAAGAGGAGGGTTCTGAAGAGCTTGGCTTTGACCCTTTCTCACGTTGACTAACAAATTACGCCTTTATGCCACAGATGCCCGCTACTCTGAGTGCAGCTAAAGAGCCGGCATCATCAGCATCCCCCCGGGGTGGGGGGGCTTGATATAAATGCACTCTCTGAACCTATCCCATTTACGGAATCAGAATCTGCATTTTAACAGATCCCCAGGTGATCTGATACATAACACAAGAAGCACCATCATGGGTTACTCTTTCCTTAAGCAATAAAATAAAATCACATTGAATGTTTTTATTTTTCCTTTTCAGCGCCAGTATTTTTTTCCTGTAACTGCTTACACTCTACAGAGCATCCTACACTTGGAAATTATTTTGTTTCTCCTATTCAAAGGGGGCTTGGGGACACAGTTCTTAAAGCCGTTGCAGGTAACAGCTAATTGGTGGGAAGCATGCTTGCGTGAATATGCATCCAGGTTATATCACTGATTAAAGAGGTCTTAGCAGGGACAGTGAAGACAGCAAGAGTGGAAGAAGTGCTTTAGAGATGTTTTATTCAAGCTATCATTTAAATTCATGCAAACACACCTCCACTCTTGTCCTCCCCCCTTGTGATCTCACTTGGCTTAAAAAGATACAGGCTGTTAGAGGTTCCAGTTATTCCTGAGCAGGTGGGAGGGTGATGAGGAGCTCTTCAATCACTCATCTGCAAGGAGTTTGGGGATGTTTTGAGTATGAAAGTCATTATACGAAAACAAATCCTCTTCTATCACATTTTACTGGTGAGTAATTATTATGTTCTAGCAAGTGAGGAATTAACAGCACTGTCTTGCAGAAAGCGAGCACATAGATGCTTCCCCCACAGGAATCTGCAGGTGCCTTATTTTTGACTGCAAAATTCAGATTCCGATCCTGTGTTCGATTCTGGGTCTTACTTACCGTCTCAGAGAGCGAGGATTCATGATGACCTCCACCACCCCAAAGTAAGTTAATAATTGCCATCCCCCTGGGAGAAAAACACCTGACTTGTAATAAGATGTTGGGTAAAGGAGTGATATTTAGTTGGCCTAGCTAGTTTAGTGCTTAGACCAACTCTCATGCCATGAAGATGAAAGCAGTCTTAGTGCTCTTATTCTAGTCTCCTTGCGTACGCTCAGCTGCTTTATCCTTGTTTTAATCCTTCTTCCAGACTCCAATCTCTTTAACCTGCCTAGAGTCCCAGTTTCCTCATTAATATGCTTCCACTGCCAATTTAAATTGTTTGCTATTTTACACGTGGATAAAGTCTAAACTCTATAGCTTATTGTGAAAAGATTACCACTAGAATAATTGCTGATCATTTGACAGTGTTTATTGGTGCCAAGTACCATAAAAACACTTTCCATATATTAACTCAGTTCACTCTCTGAGGTAAATTCTATTATTCTTCATTTTACCCATAAGGAAACTAAAGGAAAGAAAGTTTAAGAAACTTGCCCAAGGTCACACAGCTAGAAAGCAACAGAGTTGGATTCCCAGCTCTGGGTCCATAGTGTAAAAATGTGTGCATGTTTAAGACAAAAATATCTCTTAAATATTACTTACATTTTAGATAAGGATCTTCATTACCCATTAAAAAATTGTAAGATAAGGAGTAAATTTTGAAGACAAGGAATAAATGGAGAAAATAAAGATGGCAAAAGGCCATTATTTTTAATGCCTTATGTATAATTTTAAGAATATTCAGTGCTTAATTTAAAGTGGTGACATGGTATAGCATATTATATTCAATTCACATTTGAACTTGTATCTCCCTCCCTTTAGTAGACAAATACACAAATGCAAATACTCTAAAATACATATATACTGTGGACTTCCTATGTTCTTTGTGTAGATAAAATGAGATCTACAAATTGATCTTATGCATATCCTAAGATCTAAGTATGAATAAACTAAAAGAAATGAGCACAGTTGGTAAAGCTCTTTAGCAATGCCGCTGCCATATATATTTTCTCAGACATGTAACAGTAAAATCCCAAATAATAGTGGTTTCAAGCAGGTAGGTTTTTTTTTTTTTTTCTCACTTTAAAACGGAAAAATTTTGGCACCAGGTGGTCCACTTGGGTATAGTAACTCCAAATACTCATCAGATCCCATGGTTAAACTGCACCATCCTTAGGATAACAGACTTTCCTCGTTAAGGTTCGGGATGCCTGCTGGAGCTGAAGAAGATCACACTTGCCTTCCAGGTAGAAAAGTGGAGAGATAAAAGGTAAAGAAAGGCCCTTTCCCTCTAAGATAACCCCACTGAAAGACTACACTGAATTCCTGAACACATTTTATTGGCTACTACTTGGTCACATGGCCCCATATAACTACAACTGAGTTCAGGATATTGGGTTTCTACTAGAAAACAGTAAAGAAAAAAAATGATTATTTCTGTGTAATTTATGACCCTACTCATCCTTATGGTTTAATTTTAAAACTACTTCCTAAATAAAATCTTTCCTAATCCTTTCTTGTTGAACTTGACCTTTCCCTAGTGATTCACAGCATCCTGATTTGGAATACAAATAGTTTTAAGCAATTCTGTTTCTCCCATTAAATGATATGCTAGTGGGAGACAGGGGTCATCAGTGCATGTATTTATTCATGCATGCAGCAAACATGAATGGAGGGACTATTACGGGCACCTCCCCCGATGTTTTGCATATAGAAGATATTTAATAAATATTTGGTACGTTATGCAATTACACTTAAGCGGATTTCAAACACAATTTTAACAGCACTTAAGGTTTCACAACCAATGAGGGGTCAAGGCAATCTGGGAATGTCTGTGCCTCCTCCATCTGTGACTGCCAAAACTACTGCCCAAGGAGCTTGCCCTGGAATGAGAGCCCCGACTATGTGTGCCCTCAAGGGACCATCACAAAGGGGAAAGAGCTACTCAGAGGCAACACCCCACTTAGCACAGTTGATGCCATTAGGATGCACCATTCATGAGTATTTTCATTTAACAGAAAAAATAATAATAATATTAAAATGCTTGGGGGGGAAATGGTAACATCCCAGCACTGAAATAATCTCTATAAGTATTGCGGTTCATAGATATTCTCCCCTTTATTAGTCCTTAGTTCTTCTCTGAGAATGACTCAGGGCATACAAAACAGAAACACAAAAGAAAAGCTGGAATCTCTGTTAAATTCTTTTAAAAGCCCAAACTAGAAAAAATAAAAATGTTTTCAATTTCTTGTTTAACTTTGTTTTGCTTTGTTTTGTTTTTCTACAACACATTTCACAAAGACTGTTTTTACACTGCCATGGGGGAAGCATATTGTTTGAATAAGTTCTGGGAAAGAAGTTGATTATATGCCTGTTTTACTTTTTACATTATTTCTTGCGTGCCTGAAGTGTCACTGAAATCTCAAATACTCTTGCAAAAGAATGCTTTTCACAAACCATATATAGAAATGTGCATCTATATTTAAATTTCTATCATTTTAGAAGTACAGAAAAATAATGAATAGTTATCTATTAAAATAAAAATATATTTTTTTCTGCTTATATTTATGAAATCCTTCTTACATATAACTTGGTGAAATATATTCTTTTCACATACACATAACAATTAAAAAAATTTTTGACCTCATTTTGAAACATTTTAGCCAATTTGGCTTCTAAGTATAAGGTAAGACAAGTGATAGAGATACCCAATATATCATTAAAGCAAATGTGATCCAAGATTCATGTACTCATAGATATCAGAATTAAAACATAAAAAGATCCATTTCATCATTTACTTGTACGCAAATGAGGTAAGCCTAGTTTATAGATAAGAAAATCAAAGCCAAGAGAGATCAAATTACTTGTGCAAGGTCACGAAGAAATAATGTGTCTACTACAGATGTTTGGTATATTGGCATTTTAAAATTTATTAAGTGTTGCCAATCAATATGATGCAAAAATTTGAATTGTTTTCAAAATCAAATATGCAGATTGAAAGTATATTACATATAAAGAGTAAAGGTAGAAATCTGTACATTTACCAGGCTTGGAGATTCACAAAGCACACTGATACATGAAAGACTCTGAGTAGGCCTGCCATAAAGAAATATAATTAACGTTTTTTTTAAAGCTACCAATTCTCAGACATACTTGAGGACAACATTCCTTATCTTTCAACATCTTTTAACCTCCTGTGTAATCAGTGATTCCCCAGCACACTCTTTGGGAAAACTTGACAGCGATCTAATTCAATCTTGGCAAATCTCTGGGAAGATGACATCTGCCAGTGTGATATTTATGCCCAGCTGTTTAGATATCACCAGGACCCTCCCCCTACACCCTAATCAGCTTTTACGTGTTCTCTTCAATAAAAGCATCACCCAGATATTCCTGGACAAGCCAGGGAAGCACTCAGGCTCCATGGGTCATGTGCATGTTATTCAGGCCACTGATAACTTCCCTAGGTAGTAGAAATACATGTAACATTTAACTAACCACATTTAGCAGAACATTAGTGGTGACTAATGGCTGGCTGCATGTTTTACATGCCAAGTGTATTTTATTTATCTAGCAAATACTCTTCTATGGCACTGACAGTGTGCCAGACACTATTCTAAGTGCTTTAGTAATCTGGATTTATTTAATCTTTATAACAACCCCAGGAGTTAGGTGCTGTGATTAACCCTTTATCACAGATGAAGAAACTGAGAGTCAGAAAAGTTAAGTAAATGGCTCTAAGCCACACCAGCGGTAAACTGCAGAGACAAAGTTTGAATGTAGATTTGACCACAGAGCTCAAGCAACACTTGAGAGAATTATCCCTATGATCTACAGCTCCACCAAAGGAGACAGTGTTATATGACAGGAGCCCCTCAAAGCTCACCTTACCAACAGTCACATCTTTCTATTCGTGGCATGTAGCACAATCACATAATAGCAGATTCTATAATATTGATCCTAAAAATATTGGAGCAAACTCATTTGACTTTATCAAAGAAATGACAATCACTGAGAGTTTCTTATTGAAGGTTATATATTCTGACTTTCATGTGGATAAAATGACTTTTTAGTAAGGGCTGGCACAATGAATTTTAATTACCCGTCACCTTATTAATCATTAACTGAGTACAGGGTCTATACAAGTTACCCTGATACTGCCTTGGAGATACAAAAAGCCATTCAGATACTTATGAGATAGCTACTATTTTCTAGAATTGTGCTGTTCACTATGGCAGCCACTAGCCACATATGGACATTTAAATTAAATTGTAAACTAAGTTTAAATAAAACTGAAGATTCAGTCCCTCCGTTGTACTTGTCACAGTTCAAATACTCCACAGCCACATGTGGCTAGTGGCTACTGTGTTGACAGTGAAGGTATCAAACATTTCTATTATCATGGAAGGTTTTGGTTTTTTTTTTTGAAGTATAACTGATTTTGTGGAAGGTTATTTTGAACAGCGCCAGAGCTGCTCTTGAATAACCTCAGCTAAGATATAGTTAAGCACCTGTAACTTCCTCTGCAAAATAAAGGACAGGGTAACCTCACTGTAAATAAAACAGTCTTGGTCTCTTTATATAACTTTTGAGGGATTATACATTTAAGATAAAAATATAATAATATTTTAAGATTATAAAAGTGGTTTTTTTGTGAAATTATTTAAATTCTGAAACTTAGTTTAAAAATGCAAGCTTCGATATTTTTTCAACTTCTACTTGGTGCTTTTTTTTAATGCCTGAATAATCGCCCATATGCATGTAATCTTCTAATTTTGTAACCGTTATTCTGAACCTCATTTGACTGATATCACTCTCCTCTTCTCCCATAATCGCTCGGAATTGTATTAGTAATCTCCTCAGTACATGAAACCAATACTCTACTAGCAGGAGGCTGTGGTCAAGCCTGCTCATGAAGAGACCCAAAGCAGATGGAAAGGGAAACAGAAATCTCTGGCCAAAGAACAGGGCAGGTAAAGAGAGGTGGCTCTGGCACTCACACAAGTTGCACTTTAAGGTCTAGAATATTCTGCTTATATGGAAGTAAAAATGATTTCTGTGCTGATGTGGCTAAAGGTAGAAAAGGCAGCAAACACATAGGTGAGTGGACGTGTCTCCATAGACCTTTCTGGTATATACACGGGGCTTCTAAGAACTCAACTGTCTTGACAAGCCCCTGTGCTTCTTCCTTATTTATACCTTCACGTTGCTTGTTTTCTGATACCAAAGAGTAAAAACTACCTTGATCCAAGTCCAGGTGAAAAGTTCTCACCAGACACCATGGGCTGGCCCAGTACCACAGCAGACTCATGATTCATCATCAGTGGTCAGATTTCTACATTGGAAAGTAAACACATTATGTTCAACGAGCCTAAAATACTCCATCACAGGAAGTGGCCAAATTCTGGAAGACTGTGTCTGTCTTGTGCTTTTTACATGATGATTTATATTCCTGAGACTCCAGTCTATTTTGTTTGACATCTGAAATTAAATGGGGAGCATCCATTAGGAAGAGCCACAGCTTAACCTGCATCGCTGGAAATGGATCCTGACATGAAGTACAGCGTGTTGCATATGAGTGAGGGTCCTTAAGACAAACACCTTGCTTAGAGTAGACTGGCATAAGCAACGTTCTTATGGCTGGCAAAATAACTTAAGGTTTTTCAGGCAGAGATTGTTCCCTGAATGACCTAGTATGGAGACTTCAGTAAAGCACTTGAAGCCAGAGAGGACCAACTCCCATAATTAGAAGCTGCATCTCAAGGTGGCAGAGCTCCCAGCAAACAATGGACTTTGTACCTAGCATTTCCAGACATTTTTATCTGCTTATTAAAAACAATGAAAAGAATGTGTACTTTGTGATAAACTGACTTAAAAACTCAAGAATAACCTCTTTCACCTCCTGGCCTTCAAGGTGCCAGCTCTTTGATGTTTGCTCAGCTGTCTCCTCCAATGAAATAAATTTATTGTAGTCTGTTTAAAGTACCTTTTTGTCTCTCACCTACAGTCAGTGTTTCCTTGACTGAGTTACCTGGGTATCTTGTTAATGTGCACATGCATCACCTGGAGAGCTTACTAAAATGCAGATTCTAATTCAGGGATGCAGCAGGTCCAAAGCAGGGCCCAAGACTCCATTTCTACAAGCTCCCCAGTCAGGGCTACGCTGCTGATCTATGGAACACACTCTGGGCAGCAGGGAACCCAGAGCGTCTCTCTGTCCTTTTACACACATACCCTTGCTGGCTTCAGGTTTCGGTTTAGACACTGGTACCTCTAAGTAGGCTTTCCAAAGCCTCACATAGTACCTGGACATCCCTCAGAGTATCAATAATCACACTATATTCCAATTATCCATTTGCTTGTCTGAGAGTCTTGTTTGCCTTTGTCACAAAGCACCTAAGAGAATGCTTAGCATACAGTAGGATATCAATACATATATGTTTAATTGATAAATGACTTATTATCATACTGCAATTTAAAATTGTACCTCAGTAATATTATAAATTAAACCTACAAGTAATGGACTTTCAAACTCTGAATGTTAAATTATACATGCCAAGGGGCTGCTAAAACAAAGGCAGGTGGGACGTGAGCAAGTCTCAGTGGTACGACTACCTCAAACC
Organism: Balaenoptera borealis; assembly: GCF_965194805.1. Lineage (NCBI taxonomy): Eukaryota > Metazoa > Chordata > Mammalia > Artiodactyla > Balaenopteridae > Balaenoptera > Balaenoptera borealis. Next base: position 75,498,456 of record NC_138877.1, read on the forward strand.
CCACAAAACTGCAACACAAAACATGGTCTATTCCATGTCCCTGAATCCTGGTAATGACCTGGAAATTTGTTGGAAATGCAGAAGTTCAGGCCCAGATCTACTAATCAGACTTGGTATTTTAATAAGATTCCCCAAGAGGTTCACCTTGAAATGAAATCTAGAAGTGAACAAACCTAATCACTGTAATTCCTTATTTCAGCTTTGTTTTCCATTAGATACATCCTATAACTTCTAATGTGCACATGGAAGACCTCTGTGCTGTCTTCCCTGGGATAGAGGCCAAATTAACCAAAAACCCATTAAGAAGAGCCAGTAGAAACAGAAGCCATCTGTGAATGGAATCAAGCAGAAAATAAATTGAAAATAAACTTAAAAGCACTTTAAAGACATTTGGAGAGAAACTACTTATCAACTGATGATCAAAAATGCTATTTTATAAAACAGACGTTGCCTCTAACATTAAATGCTTCTAAAGAGACAAAGTGTTGTAAAAGTATGTTTCTTATTTTCCACTCAAGTACTGAAGCACCAAAACTTGCCTGGTCTTTACTTTCTGCATAGTTAAATTTGATGTAAATTAGTAAATAATGAACATTAATATTCACTCTCCTCTTATCAAATTTCTAAAGGAAACTCCTTTTTGAAGGGTTCTAAAAATAGTTAATTAGAATATAACTGAACATTCCCTCCTCCAATATTTGTGACTAGACATAAGTACAATCTGTTGAGTAGCAAGTTGTAAGTAGCCACTGATAAAATACATATTTAAAGAAAATCTATAAAATCAATAATTATATAAGAGACTCTTATGAAATGACCAGAAGAAAACTTAAAATGAATTTAAGCATCAATTTAAACTTAAAAAGCCAAAGTAATTATGCCAGAGTTCCTTCTCTGTCTCTCTCTTTTTTTTGCGGGATGTTAATAAGAATTTGAAAATTCATTACTATGTAGGTCATTCTTAAAATATACTTCAATGGGTTTTTTTTTAAGGAACAAAATGTCTTGCCTCTGGATTCAATCTTATTTAAAGAATATTCAACAATAACTATAACTGAATTCAACATTCAGCAGTTCTCACTGCAGACTAGTTCTTCATACTCCATCTTCTTTTCATTCATCACAAACCATTAAAATGCCTTCAGTCCTTTAATAAAGCTAATCATAATACAGTAATTATATGAATCATGCTTTGATTTGAAGAAATCCAGCAACCACTGATAGTTTGACAATAGAATGAATATACTTTGAAATGAAGACATGGGTTTGCTTAACTTCTTTTTTCCTAATTCAAACAAGATTTTGACACTCTGATCCAACATGACTTCATCTAAAAACCATGCAGAAAAAGACCGTAGTTAAATTCTGCCTGATTTTAAGAGTGTAGCGTAAGGATACGTGTTTCTGAGAGTCACAGCAGATTTGGCTACCCCACTTTTTTATAATTATGGAATTAAAACTAGATTTTCTCCAAATGGATATATCCATTCAACAAATATTTAGTGAATAATTATGTACCAACTGTCCTGAAAGTATAAATAATAAAGACCTGGAACTAATTTTACATAGCACATTAATTCTAAGTCAATAATTATGCATATGAAAAATGAACAACTTATATGTAGTTTAAAAGTTCAGAATGTCCAAGAAGATGATTCCATTTATGGCAAAAGGAAAATCCAGAAATACTTTTTAAAATTCTTAATTTTGTACTAGTTTCTTTTATCACTTTGGCATGACCCAAGTCCAGATGAAGGACTGTTAACTCCATTCTCTCCTTTAAATACCAAGATGATGCTATCGGGTGGCACATGCTTGGACTCATTTTTCAAATAGTGACCCACTTCAGCTTCTTTAAACAACCAAAAGGTCTGGTCTGTGCAGTGGCACAGAGATACCTGATGACAAAGAATGGGTGCAAGCTGAGGCAGGCAGAACGGTGGTAACCTTAACCCTACCCTGTTTACCCAAGCGCCAATCTAATTGCTCCTCCACACAAAACCATACCAGTTCCTCAATGAGTATAAATCCAGAAATTAGAGCACTATCTCCAAACTGTGTTTTCCATTTTCAATACTAAGCATTCTTCAATACTAAGCATATCTATTTAGATAATTTAACTTCATAAAACCACAGTGATATAAATGGGGAAATGTAATTGAGAATACCCTTTTAAATCTTGGGATTCCTTTAACTCCTGTGCTTTTGGGGAGAGGACTCCAAAACACTGCTCCACACATATCCCCACTCTACTTCTCCCACTCCCCAGAAAGTTAGAATTTGCTTTCAAACTACTTACATTTTAAAATTACATATGGAAAAGTCTCATCTATCCATTATGTCAATTTTATCTCCATTATCATACCATCCAAAAGGATGCCACTAATAAGGTAATCTTTGGAACACTTTCCTGAAAAAAACTTGGAAGATAATGGCAGAGTTGGATTTAATATACAATTTTTTAAAAATACATTAAAAAGTACCAACCATAAGCAAAGTCCTGAAATATAAAAATATATCTTCTTTGAGCCCAGATTCTCTGCATTTTATCCTTACTATCTCTGGTAGACTGTATCACCACTTGACAAACACCCTAGTTTCCTCTCTACTCTGTTGAACACAGGAGTGGTAGTGTGACTTGCTTCAGTCAGTGAAACGTAGCTGTAAGTGGTATGTTTCACTTTTGAGCTGGACTTTTATGAGTCAGATTATGGTTCCCTGTCTCCTTTCCTTCTGCCACAAGACTGACAATGTTCTAAACAGCGACTGTTCTGTCAGACTGAACTCTGGATTGAAAATGTATAACGGAGGCACTGCCAATCCACAACGACATATATTGTTAGCAAGAAAGAAATCTTTCATAGATGTTATTGTTGTAAGTCACTGACATTTGGGGATGTTTATTAATTCACCATAACCTGACCTATCCTGATTGATACAGCCTTCTCACCTTCCAAGTCTGACTCAATACTCCCAATCCTACCCCAGGTATATTTTTCCTCTCCCTACAAAAAGACCATACAGTAAGCAAGAAATTGGAAAACCATTTTACTCAAGTAAATGTATAGCAGTGTTAGGTATGCAGAATTTGAACTTTAATGAGGATGAAGGACTAAAGACAAAAAAAGCAGCTCCTAGAAGAATAGCTGCCATTCCAGAATGGTAAAAAGAAATAAGTATTCTAGTTGGATCAGAATAGTTTAAGAGAGATCGTTTCCAGACCTCTATTCATAAAGGCAGCTGCCCTAAAGTGCCTTCGTGTTTATTTCAAATCCCACTGCTGAAAACTTTCATCTGAATTCAGCACTACGGGCAGCATTCCAGACAAATGAGATTTATATAGATGACTGAATAGGCATATGCAATTACTCTATTGGTCTAAACAAGTTAATCTTATTATGGAATTATAGGTCTACATTTAGAAACTACAGGTTCTAAAATTCATTAATTTACCCTAAAAATACATTTTAGGAAACGGACTGTATTCATCTAAAGCAATTATGTGACATTTATCATTCTATAATTATAGCAAATCTCTTAAATTTTAAAAAATATTGCAAAGAAAATTTAAATTAGAATTTTTTTTTTAATTTTTATTGGAGTATAGTTGCTTTACAATGTTGACTTTACACAAAACAATTTTGGAAGAAATAAGAAGGCTTGAAAATGACCACTTTCAATTTCTTTAATTAAAATTCCATTTTCTCTATGCAGAATCAAGCCTAATAAAATTCTACTTACATATGTCCCTGCAATAAAACACACTTGTACTTAATAATGCTGATGAAATCCTACATTAATAGTTAAATATTTATCAAATATCGACTTAGTGACAAAACAAAAATGAAGACGTATCTTGTCTGAGATGATTTAAAAATACATGAAATTGTCTCTGCTTATCTAAAGAATAATATCTTTGAGGGATCTTTGACAGTAATGGATGTGCAAACAGTCTCTAATGTGTCCACAATTCATTGTCCTGGTCTTCATGTCCTCGGGTAGCCTCCTCCCCTTGAGTGTGGTTGGGACTTGCTTCCAAAGAATACAACAGGGCAAAGGTGATGGTTGTCATTTTCATGATGACATTACAAAAGACTGTAACATTCGTCTTGCTGAGAAACCTTCCCCCTTGCTGTCTTTCAAGAAGCCAGATGTCAGGTTGTGAGCTACCCTAGGGAGGGCCACTTGGCAAAGAACCAAGGGCAGCCAGCATCCAGCCAATGGGCAGTAAGTATCCCAGGTCCTCAGTTCCACAGTCTGCAAGGCATGAATTCCACCAACAATCGTGCGGGTTTGGAATGTGGTCTTTCCCTAGTAAAGACTCAGTCGAGACCCCAGCCCTGGCCCACACATTGATTGCAGCCTTGCTGAGGACATATCAAAGCCATGCCAGACTCTGACCCACAGATATTGTGAGAAAATAAACGTACATTGTTTTAAATCTCTACATTTGTGGTAATTTGTTACAGAGCAATAGATAATACAATGGAATTCTCTGCTTTGGGGGTTGTTTTTTTTTCATTTGTTTGCAAAGCAAAAAAAGAAAAAAAACTCAAGCTGCTTCACTTCGATCTAAACTTTAAAAAGAAGTCGAATATAATATCTCATTTTTGAAATTACCCATGAAAACTGGCAACCACTCTGTTGAATAAAATGTTTAGCAAATTACTGAAAAAACTGATTGGTTCTTTCCTTCATGATGATTGTTTGCCTCTTCCTACTCTACCCGACGTTTAGATAATGTCACTTGCTCCTGATTATACCGTGCCTGGCTTTCTTTCTTGATTTCTGGCTTTTAATTCTACAGTGGCTGCTTTGGTCATCTGATTTGAAGAAGGTTTGTTAATCAGTCAACAACCCAAGTATAGGGAAAATAATTGATGAAAATCTACTTCTCTGTCTTTGTAAATATAAATTTTACTTTTTAATTTTAATTTGATTCGTGGGTAGGCAGCAAAGCTATGCCCAAAGTTGGAGGACAATTTTCCTCTCTGTTAAGATCATAATAGTTCACAGTTAGCACCTAGCGTTAGTGATAGACCAAGTTATTTAATTCTCTGAAGTAGGTCTGATAATTATCCCCATTTTGCAGAAAACTAAACAAAGGGCACAAGACTTTTAATTAACGCTCTTAACAATTATCTTATATTTGTTTTCTATTACATTGCTATGGTATAGAAGCAGTCTTGATTTTCAAAAATTACAGATTATTGGAAAGAAAGAAAGTAGGAAATCACTGAAAACATTAGCTTGAAGACAATTTCTAGCAACATGTGGATGATTTACATGATAAGTCCATAATACTGATTTCATACATATGTACTAGTCCATTTGTTTCTCCTGTTAGGTTTTGAGACTACTCTTGAAGCTAGGAGTTATGTCTTATTCACATTTTTTGTCTAATCACTTGTAAAGAAGAAAAGAAAGAAGAAAATGAGCTTGTGTTGGTTAAAAAACATTGTCATGATTCTTCGATGCTTCTACAACTGAGAGGTGCAAGCACGCCCCCTCTCTGAATCTGGGCATGCTTGTGACTGCTTTATTCAAAAGACCAGGGCAGAAGTGATGCTCTGTGACTTCCAAGGCAGGTGATAAAAGGTTATGCAGTTTCTTCCTTGTTTGCTGGGACATGCATTCTTGAAGCTTTGGGCTGTTCTTTAAGGCAGTCAGTGAACCCAAGACCACCATACAGTAAGGAAGCCCAAGCCACACAGAAAGGCCATGGGTAGGCTTTCTCATAGACAGTCTCGACTGAGTCCAGCCTTTGAACTGTCCCAGGCCAGATGCCATACATGTGAGTAGAGTCTGCAGATGAGCCCAATGCCCAGCCATTTAAGGCACCTTGAGCCCTTCAAATCTTCTCAAAGCACCAGATACTTTAGAGGACAGAAAAGCTTCCCCCATTATGCCATGTCTGATTTCCTGATCCACAGAATCCTAGACTGTAATAAAATAGTTGTTGTTTTATACTGCATTTTAGTGGTTTGTTATGCAACAATAGATAACAGGACAGTGTTCAATAACAGCTTGCTGAATGATTGATTCTCCATTAGGTTAGAGGTTCCACTGAGTAAAACTAATGAAAATTGAAATAAAAGAAACCTATGTGGCCTCATGTACCTTACTGAATTCTTTCCCGCTCTGGTTAGCAATGCTAGTAAGCAGTTTCTTGAAGTTGTTCTTATGACATTTTCTCCTGCCAGTTCATTTAATTCATTTAGTAGCCAATATTCCTGCATTGACTCTCATGCCCAATTCATCATCTGAGAAGTTTTGACATGTATGATGTTAAGCAGATTAACAATGCCTATGAGCAAGCTGTGTACAATACAACTGAAAAGATTCAGTTTGAGGTTGCATATGAACAGTGTCATGGAGAGATATATAGCGGAGTCCTCTCCAAAGAGCTTCTTATGTCTTTCATTGGGTCATACTAATGTGTTTCACTGTGTGTCCATATGTGGCAAGTAAAATGGAAATTAGTGTAACTGTCCAAATAAATAAAGTACCAAATATATCTGCTGAAATTTTTGAGGGAAGAGTAATTTTAAGGCCATGTTATCTGGAATATTCAGTTGAAATCCTCATGTTTTGATTTTTTTAAATTAAGGAACTATAGTGAACTAGTCCACTTGAAATTGAATAATTTACTCTGCATTTATAACTTTAATTGTTTTCAAGTGGGTGATTATTATGATATGCTCTCTCAGCCACAGAGTTTTTAACTGTTCTTTAGGAAAAAACAGTTACATTTTCACTCACATGTTAAAATCATCACCTCTTGCATCATCCACCTACTAGCCATATCTTTGGAATATTCTAAACATCATTTGAACAAATTTTCACATTCAATTTATCTGGAATATTTTGGGAAGAATTAAAGGCCAGAAATCAAGAAAGAAAACTAGGCACAGTATAATCAGGAGCAAGTGGCATTATCTAAACGTCGGGTAGAATAGGAAGAGGCAAACAATCATCACGAAGGAAAGAACCCATCAGTTTTTTCAGTAATTTACTAAACATTTTATTCAACAGAGTGGTTGCCAGTTTTCATAAGTAATTGCAAAAATGAGACGATATTATATTCAACTTCTTTTTAAAGTTTAGGTTGAAGTGAAGCAGCTTGAGTTTTTTTTTCCTTTGCAAACAAACGAACAAAAAAACAAAAAACAACCCCCAAAGTAGTGAACATTTTCCTCCCTGAAGGCCATTGATTTGCTTTTAAAAAACTTTTTAATTATGAAAAAATTTAAACATATAGAAAAGTTGAAAGACTAATAACTAAACACTCATATAGCCATAACCTAGATTTGGCAAATGTTTCCATAATTACATTTATATTTTCTGCCTAAACCATATCAAAGTAAGCTGCAGATGTCACAACACTCTCCTTAAGTGGAAAGTGATATTTTAAAACGTTTCTCTGCGGGTTATTTGAATTTTTGGAACTATTTGACCTGTCCAGGTGATTTCTCAGATGAAATCGCCATTGTAAAGTTATAAATATCTTTCCAGTCTCTTAAACGTCATAAACTAATCAGCAGAACCAAACAGTGATATATTTTTCTAAAGTCTTCTAAATTTGGAAAAAGACATTGAATTTTTTTAAAACTTGCTTTTCTGGAAAGGTTCAGAGATGAATAGCTACTTCTTTCTTTAAGTGGTCAGATTAAGGAAACACACATCCCCACTGCAAGCTATGGAATAATTACACTGCTGCTTATTACTTTTCAAACCCATAATTACCCATAAAGAAGCATGTAGAAATAAAATACTGGGTTTATATTTAACATATAAAAAGCTCTGTTGTTCAGCAACAAAGATATCAAGCACCATATTTTATAAAATTGGTATTTGGTAATTATTTGACTTAGGGCCAACTGTCTTTTTAAGAGGGAAACAATGAACATCTCATAAGCAAGTTAGAAGGAACAATTTCAGGTTGAAATTGCAACACTGTCCTGATTTCAAAGCTCTGAATGAAATCTAATTTTCATTTATAGGTTGAAAGTGAGACCATGTGAAAAGAAAAATTTGTTACCAAGTTGTTGGGTTTTTTTTTTTTCAGTAGCAGATTATGAACACAAAAGCTTTTAGATTAAGAGATTTACATGCCTTTTAATCTTGTCCTCATAAACATGTACCTAGAAAAAGAAAATCAAATATTCTCTTGGATTTTCCCTCACATTCTTTCCTTCTCTTGTTTTAGTAAACACGCTGTTTATATATAAATTTCTTACATTTTTTTCACGTCCATATGTGAGTCACACATGATGAAGAGTCTGATTATTTATTCCTTTTTTAACTAGGTGCACTGCGGGATATCTTTTATCTCAGTGCCTAAATTACTACTGCCATATAATAATAGTGCTCAAATTATCTAAGAACAGCTTCCACTAAAGATCTATTTTTAAAAAGAAATATTCATTTGTCCTTACACTGTTTTTTTCCTATAGAGCACACAAAAATTGTATGACAAAGTGCATTCCCAGAGGCAATGATCACAAATTAAGTTATTAAAATGTTCTTTATGAAGCATCCTTTAATACATCTGGATGGCAATTATCATATCCTTTGCAAATAATCACTGTGATCATTCTGAGAAAATGCATGTGTTCTCTTCAGTGCTGACACTTCTTTGGTCCCTCTGATTCACCTGCTCATTCCACAACAAGCATCGACCAGCAGCCCTGAGAATGGCCCTTCACCATTAATTGGAGAAGTCAGAGGAACTGAGTTGAACAGCCCCTTGGGAAATTCTCTTTAATAATTTACCATATTAAATGCATCATATATTGTCACGGTAGGAAAAAAAAAAAAAAAAAAACAGTAGAATAGGAATAGGCTCAAGGCCGTACAAAATAGCCCAGAATGGAGACAGCATTACACAGACAAAAGTAAATTCATGACAATCGATCACAGGTAGGAAATGGGGACTCTCATTAATCATTGTGTGTTTCCCTCGGTCTATCTGCAGCACCTTCATCTGGTCCCATGTATGTCAACTGTCCAGCCATTAAGATAAATTAATATATTTGGATGAAGATAGAATGTTTTTCCCTGAACAATATCTATCATGAGTTAACTTTTCTACAGTTCACCTACTACAAAATCTAGTCTTGATTTGAAAAAAAAAAGTAAATTGTTGGGTTCCTTTAGCTATATAGTTTTCAGTTTATTAATGAAATCAAGTTGTTAAAGAAATGCAAATTTGCATTGCTTAGCTTTTGCATTTATCTGTTTAAGGCGTATACTGTGAGAAACTTAAACATCCGTCCAATTAGAGTGTAATACTGGAGAAGCTGTAACAGTGAACCAAGTGATGAGTGAACTCTCAGGCATGCACATTAGGGGTGCTGCCTGTCTGGACAGTGCGACTGGGGCAAAGCCCGACCTCTTCGTCCATGTTAAGAATTACTCCTGTATGTAGGGCCTTTTAAAATCTCTACCTTTATGAAATAATTGAGGACTATCAAAAATCAACCCCACTATCTTTGGGGAACCATTTTAGATTTTTGTTATGAAAAGTTCAAGCACTTAATATAATGTATGAAATGTAAAATTACAAATTTAATACATAAATATTCATATGGATTTTTGTTAATTTTCCCTAGATTTTGAAGTTATTTGGAAATGAGAAATTTATTTCTCAAAGACTAAATAAACAAATAAGAGTCTGGGTACTCTTTTAATATGCTTGCTTTTGCCAAAAAGAATAGATAAATAGCTGCTTTGACTCCTCGTAGGCGAAGTAGCACATACAAAGTTGGCCTGTTTTATCCATTAAGTCATAAGAACAAAAAATATCAAGTACCTAAAGACCGAATCAATTATTTTAATAATCTTAAAGAGCCAGTCAATCAAATAGAGAAATCAAGTCCATGGCTGAGCAGTTATAACTATGACAGTTGAAAATAATCTATATTCGTCAATGAAGCCAAACTATGTTGACAAGGATTTTGTTTACTCAGACTTGAATTCCATCCTACTGAAATTTTCAGATACACTGAATAAAAACGAACATTTAGTTTAAAAAGTCTAAACTGAAATGATAGGAAAGGATTCACTTTTTCATAAGAGACTCTTAAAATTTCAATATATATTTAGAAATCCTTGGGACAAATAGAACATACCTGAAATCTGCCATTTCTTTGCCAACCCTCTACAAAGCAGTCAGGTATAAAGACCCACAGCTCCACTGACAGCAAGATCGTTTGCATTTGCATGTGGTCTTTTTTCCCATTATTTCACCTGGACTTTGCATTGAAGCCACTGCCTTGAAAAGCACGGGGGGGGGGGGGGGGGGGTAGGGCCCACACCTCCTTGCCCAATGGCCCACAGTGACCAGTCCAGTCTTCACTAGGCGGAAGGAGAGATTCTGTTTTTAAATGGCTTAGGATTCAGATTTACCTTTTTAAAAACACTTGCTTCTCTCCAGACAGTCTCTCACTGCTTATCTAGAGTCATAGTGACTCCCAAGATTAAATACGTCACCAGTGCCTTTTTAAATGCCTCTATGGAAACTAAATCCACGACCTCTACACTAGGACAGCTCTGACCAGAAACCAACAACTGGATTAGAAGGACAAACTTGTCCATGTGCTCTACCAGCTCAGTCTCTAACAGTAAAGAGAGCAGAGTATACCTTGCAGCGTGACGCCACCCTCTCTTCTCAGAGTAGCTTGGACTGAAAAGATGACAACTCTACCTGCCAGCTACGCTTTTTTTTTCTTTTTTTGGCCGCACGGCGTGTGGGATCTCAGTTCCCCAACCAGGGACTGAACCTGAGCCCTTGCAGTGAAAGCCCGGAATCCTAACCACTAGGCCACCAGGGAGCTCCCTCGCCAGCTACACTTTATTACACACTTGCTCTGTCTCTTCTCTCAGTGACTCCTCGACCTGGATATATAAGTATCCCCACCTTACAGGATTGATGGAACAGCCATTTGAATCTAGATGTTTCTGACTTTTAGACCCATGCTCTTTTCCTACACCAAGCTGCTGCAACAGAAAAATTGGATGAAGTGAGTTACATTTTCTTTCATGTGCCAAAGAACTTTATATTCTATCCACTCCTGCTGTCACCCACCCACATTCTCCCCCTAAAAAATTTTTTTAAAAACTAGACATGAGCAGTGATTTGTGACAGAGTGAACAGGATATTATAATAGTTAAGTCAGGGCCATGAGATTAAGAGCCAGATGTTACTGGTTTGAGTTCTGTCTACGCCACATTTGCCTGTGAGAACTTCGGCACATTTCTTACCTTCTCTAAGCCTTAGTTAACCCATTTGTTGAAGAAAGCTAATTTTGCCCATAATAGTAGATTGTTGTGGGGATTAAATAAGATAAGGATGCTAAAGTTATCGTGTAGAACTCGTTTATTTTAAAAACTTAATGTGTACAATTCCACAAGAATGGGAATTTTATACAGTGATTTTAATTACTAGTGATAATGTCCCCACAGAAACTGTATGTGGGGTGAATCCACGTGTGACAAGAAGTGCTGCAAGACCAACGGAGGAAGGCCGCACCCACTTTCCTTCAGATCTGACCATGTCGTTGAGTCTTGCTTTGCTCAAAAGGTCATTTGAGAGTTTATAAAAGTGACTGATGTGTTTGTGATTAGGAGAGAAGAATGAGTATTTATTCTTGTTATCAGCAATAACAAAAAATTTACTTAGAGATTAGTCCAGCTCAATTTCTATATTTCTTCAGGACAAGCACATGTATTTGATTCATTCTTTTTAAAATTATCCAGGTTGACAACAATATGAATGGGAACCAGAGAAATAATTTAAAGTTGAAGTCGTCAAGACTTCCTTTTTTAAAAGCAAATAACTATTACTATGAGCAAGGTGTTAGGCAAAGAATATAGTGCAATCTCACTGTGCAAAGTTATCACTTCTGGGTGCCTCGTTTTATGCCAAAGGATGTTAGACAGAATATTTAAAATCTTCTGGCCAACCTGCAACACATAGGTAAGATGCCCTCAAGGGTCATGGCAGATAGCTCCCATCCTATTTGTACATCTTTTGTAGCAATGTGCACCTGATTTCTCCAGACAGATTGTTCCATTTTATCCTCTAATAGAACATTCTCTCTTATGTAGAGGAGTGATATTTCTAAAACACCTGCTTATAGAACCTCATTCTTACCCTTAGACCAAAACTAAGTACTAGATAATAAGACTCCCCTACCACATGACAATTTTTTTATCAAATTAAAGAACCCTGCTATGTCTCCCTGCATCTTCTCTTCCTCAGGGCAATCATGTACCCATTCATGGAGCACAGCTTAAAGTCTTTTATTCTAGCCCATACAGTCTTGCATATCTTGGCACCTGCCATGTTTGCCTTGTCTGCTAGCTCTAGTTCAAATGCCGAGGCAATCTTTTACTCTACTTCCTCTCCCTCCCCAATCAATAAAATTACTAAGTATGGCCGAGTGCATAAGTTCTGGGGAGAAGAGCAGAAAATAACAGGGACAACCAAAACAAAACACAAAGCCAGGTAGCTAGTGGGTAGAGCAAAGGGCCCCAACATTTAAAATGAAACTTGGAGGCACATGAGACTTTGCAATGCCTGACAGACTACATAACAAAGAATTTCCCCCAAGATTATTTTCACCCAGAGGTTTCCAGGAGATGGAGAGTCATTACAATGGTTTCTCCGCTTGTCCTCCCCAAAAGGTTTGTACACAAAGGGGCTCAAGTTCCTTTGCAGCAGTCTAAGAGGATCCACTCGGTCTACAACCCAGCACATGTTAATTTTTAATCTGAAATAACAGGGGGAAAAAAGTCAAGCTTTAGGAATGAAACATTTTCACCCTAGCTGAATTTTTGTTTTCTGTTTCATTCTAAAGAATCACCATTAGTCATCTTTCTAGAGAAGCAGAAGGAATGTAGATGTAATAAAACTGAGAATTTTACTGTGCAGAATGCAAAGTCTGCTTATAAAACTCTCATAAAAATGAGTGGTGTTTACCAGGAAACTTATATGAGATTTCAAGTGAAGCAATTTCACTGATTTTCCTGTGGCTTCTGTTTTAATGAATTGCTACCATTTATTGGGCATCATCAAGCCCTAGGTTAGGTACTTTAATCTGCATGAGAGTCTCTTGATTTCTCCCCATAACTGTCTTACGAAAGAGATGTTAGACTCCCTATTTTAAGGTGGATGATGTCATATAACTAATAAGTGATGAAACTTGGAGTTGAACCCAGTTTTCCTCAATACTTTTTTAACCATTTTACTATACTTCTCTATTAGGTTTAAAATTAATTTCTATTTTTATTTTTTTTTAAGTTAATTTCTATTTTTAGAACTTTCTATCAAACATATCAATATTTTTTAAGAAAATGTATAACAAGATAGCCATATTTAATTCCATGGACTCTCTAAATATGTCATTGAACCCCAGGGCAGCACATTCCTAAAGAAAATAGTTTGCAGTAACACACATGATATAATTATTTATGATCTCATATTTATAGCCAGTAACTATTTTATACTATTTGAAAATGAATATTCTACTTTATTTAAGCATATTCAAGATAATAATTGTGCTTATTGTCTGAAATCCTGAAATTATAGCATTGTTCCTATTTAAAATATAAACAACAAAACAAAGGATCTTAGATGCACAGCACAATGTACAAGATAAAACCTCCCTCCTCCCCAAGAGTAAGCAACAGATCAGAGCCTAGTATCTCTTCTTTGGGATCTGATGCCTTCACTAATTTTTTCTGAAAGTGGTACTTTCAATATCATACTCCCATCTGTGGGTCCTGGATCAAAAGCTACAAATACTCTAATGTTTATTTCATCATAAAATATTTATTTCTTTAAACTCTCATCTTCCCACCTATTTCATTTTCTTTTTCTTTTCACTGCTGAACTTAATGAAGAATAGTTTGGACTAGTTCTTATTTCCTCAACTCCAACTCATTCCTTAATCCATCACAATTTGACATCTCTTCCATCATTCTACAAAACTACTCTTGTAAGGTCAATAAGACTTAATTGCCAAATGCAGTGACCTATTTCTAGGCTTCATCCTATATGTTCTTTCTGCAACATAAGACACTCTTGACTGACTCTGTATCTTTCTTAAAATTCTTCCCTGTATTGTTCAGATCATCACATTCTAATGATTTTCTCTCTCCTTTCCTTCTACCTCTGCCTCTCCCCCTCCCTCCTCCCCCCTCCTCTTCCCCCACCCTCCTCCATTCTCTCTTCTGTTCTCATTCCCCCATTTTCACTCTCATTTCTTGTTTCTTCTCAGTCTCTATTCTTGGTCCCTTTTCTGCCCAAACCCTTTAATATTGCTCTTCCTCAGAATTCATCTGTCTTTGACATTTAATATTTAATATTGCTCTTCCTCAGAATTCATCTTTGACATTCTCTCCAAGCAATCTGTTTTGTTAAATCATCTAATCTCTGCCCACAGCTCCCTGGATCAAGCTACACGACGCACAGAGAGTAAACTTCACACCCAAAGGCCCTACTTACATGGTATACTATCTACTGGACATCTCCTGATGTCATTATCTCCAAAAATGGACTCCTGTTTCTTTCACCAGTCTCAATCCCAACGTGTTCTTCCTCCTGTATTTCCTATCTCATTAAATGTATCCACATCCAGAGTCTCACCTTTTATAAAGTTTTTTTTTCCCTTGCATGTGTTTTTTTTTTTTTAACATCTTTATTGGAGTATAATTGCTTTACAATGGTGTGTTAGTTTCTGCTGTATAACAAAGTGAATCAGCTATACATAAACATATATCCCCATATCTCCTCCCTCTTGTGTCTCCCTCCCACCCTCCCTATCCCACCCCTCCAGGTGGACACAAAGCACCGAGCTCATCTCCCTGTGCTATGGCGGCTGCTTCCCACTAGCATTACATTTGGTAGTGTATATATGTCCATGCCACTCTCTCACTTCGTCCCAGCTTACCCTTCCCCTTCCCCGTGTCCTCAAGTCCATTCTCTACGTCTGCGTCTTTATTCCTGTCCTGCCCCTAGTTTCTTCAGAACCGTTTTTTTAGATTCCATATGTATGTGTTAACATACAGTATTTGTTTTTCTCTTTCTGACTTACTTCACTCTGTATGACAGTCTCTAGGTCCATCCACCTCACTACAAATAACTCAATTTCGTTTCTTTTTATGGCGGAGTAATATTCAAATCCTTCCTCTACATATTAACTGGTAAATTTGAACTCAGAAAAGTCTCTTGAATCTTGCTTTCTTCTCCACTTCCATAGACATCATAGTCATTTAGAATTTTCTGTCCATCATGGTAGCCACTAGCCACATGGGGCTATTTAAATTAAGGCTAATTGAAATTAAATATAATTTAAAATTTAGTTTCTGACATCACTTTACCCTCCTCCAACCTATCGTCACATTGCTGCCAGGGCTAAGCTTTGAGAAAAACAAACCATCCCAAGTAAATCACTTGATTAAAATTCCTCTCTGATATTTTATCACACAGAGAATGAAGTTCAAAAAGACTTGGCATGGGATACATGGTTCTTCACAACTGAGCACATCTTTCCAAGGTATTTCCTACAACCCTTGCCATATACCTTACTCAACGTATGAGTGGAACTATGTCCCCCAAAATTCATACGTTGAAGCCCTGACCCCCCAATGTGACTGTATTTGGAGATAAGGCTTATAGGAAGCTAATAAAGGTTAGATAAATGTTAAGATTCGTAAGTGTTATAGATGTCAGGCAATGTGTACACAATTCTCAACTAATAAACTCAACACCTTTTAAAACAATATGGTAAAAATTGGACTGTTGTTTAAAAATTATAAACAGAAAGTGACGGTATCTTATCTAACATGAATTCAGTGTAGGAACTACCACAGATTTCCAAAGTTTACTTCCTTCCCTCCAAAGCTGTATATTTATCCTTTCTCTGCTCCACTCTAAAAAGGAAAGCAGAAGTCTAAGTGTTCTGCTGATCGTCATACCATTTATTCATATTCATATCTCCCTCTAAGACTTTGCAATGATGAACCAGGAATTCCTGGCCATTCATTCCAGCTGTCTAGGGCTCCAAAATTTGTCATCTTAGCTTTCTGTATCATCTATAATATGTTTTTAATGATAAATTAAAAATAAAAAGAAGTATATATGGTGAGGTTTTTAATAGGTGTTAAATCTATTTGTGGATTTATTATACTTATCTCTTCACTCTTTGGTATGATTGTAATGATCATAACGAAGGGGAAAAAGAAAATAACGATCAAGTGAGGAAGTGAACTTGATCTTTAACACTACCAGCTGTTTGACCTTGGAACAGTTAACTTTATGTCCTCGCTTTACTCATCTGTAAAATATGTGATAGTACTTACCTCATAAAGATGACGTGACAATTAAATGAATTAGACTAGTTTCTGACTTTTAATAAACTCTAAAGCTTGTTAGCTACTACTGAAGCTCGTTCCAGCACTTAAATTTCTGAGTGATTCAACTCACTTTCTGAAAAAACTAATAACACATTGTCATGATCATCCATTTAAATCTTAGTTCAGTTTTCTTTTCAAAGAAACTAAGTCAGTGATAGTTCAGTAGGAAAAAGACTGATCATTTTTGATGTCAGTAGAGATGCAGAGAAGTAAGACTTCTGAACTTCGGGTTTCCCATGGGACACAGGCCCTGCAAGTGAAGCTTCCAGACACCAGGAGAGGATTCAGCCAGATGAGAGCAAGAAGGCACACTGACAGGAAGAAGAGGAGACCAAGGGATGAAGACTCAGAGTTTTGAGCAGAGCCCAATTTCCTTCTCAAGCAGGGCAGAGCAGCTGACATATAAAATCCCAAAGTATTTCCAAAGAAGTAATTATTGCATTCACCCGTCACGCACACATGTAGATACACTACTGCTGCTGCTAAGATCGGTAACACTATTTAAACACACAGTAGACTTGTATTTTTTGCAGGATATTTTTCTTTTTACCATCTGTGGTAACATCTACAACTTTTCTTTTTAAATAAATGACTGTGTGTAGAAACAGACTACCAAGGGAGGGGAAAAATCAACTATTACCTTTTAACACTTTCAACACCCAAGAAGTAAAATATTTTCATGCATTCTACTATAATACATAGTATAAATCATTAACTATTTATTACCAAAGAAAGGCAGATGTTAACTCTTGTTTCCAGTTTTAAAGAATCCAGGGTAAATTAAAACATTTTATTACTATAATTTCATGATTTGGATTGTAAGGTTTAATTGCTTATTAATTTAAGGTAAAACTTAAATTTAGTGTTTCACAGCATCTTGTAATCTAAACTTTAAAAAAATATGACTATTGGGCTTCCCTGGTGGCGCAGTGGTTGAGAATCTGCCTGCCAATGCAGGAGACACGGGTTCGAGCCCTGGTCTGGGAAGATCCCACATGCCGCGGAGCAGCTGGGCCCGTGAGCCACAACTACTGAGCCTGCGCGTCTGGAGCCTGTGCTCCGCAACAAGAGAGGCCGCGACAGTGAGAGGCCCGCGCACCGTGATGAAGAGTGGCCCCCACTCGCCGCAACTAGAGAAAGCCCTCGCACAGAAACGAAGACCCAACACAGCCATAAAAATAAATTAATTAATTAATTTTAAAAAAATATATGACTATGTTACAATCACTTCAAAAGAGAACAATGATAAGATCCCTCTAAAATGAATTCCTAAATTAGGTGTGGTAGTATTCTGTGCCTACTTAGCAACTTGTATCTTCAAAACACTGTATGAATATCAACTAGTTATTCCACTATGACAGAAATAAGTAAAAAAGGAAACATGGCTCATCATTACAATGGAAAAAGAAAAGTAAAAAAGGATTAGTAATTTCCTAGGTTTAGTAAAGTGAACAGGTGAAGAAAGAATAAACCCGAACTATGTGAAATACTACGAAAAGCCAAAATGTTTTCTCTTAAAACCAACCCATACTTTTGAAAAATTCTAAATTTTAGCCATTTATATAAACTAAAATTAGAGACAAAAATAAGGAGGCTGAGGCTCCTCTAATCAAATAGTTGATCAGTCTCACAGAGACAATCATCCAATTTCTGCATTCACGTGCTCAGCGTATTAGTGAACACTAGTATAATGACAGTTCTGGCTAAAAGACAGAAAATCCACAGCCGAGAGGCCCATCCTTGACTCTGGTCCTCTATGCACCCTTCTCCTTCTCTCCATGTTCTCTCCTGGTACATTCCCTAAACTTTGCACCCAGTTGGTTCACTTCTCATCTACTTCCTCAGCCCAGTCACTACCTATTTGCTCCCCTGCCCTCTGGCTATGTCCTACTGCCTTTACCACTTAAAAAAAATTTAAGTTGCTTTTTCATCAGTTGAACAAATGAGGTTATTATGTATTCATTACTGAGGCACAGGAGCTAAAAGGTCTTTCCACTTTGGTTGGCACTCAACTAGAACAGTGGTTCTCAACCTGGGCTGCACATCACCAGGGAAACTGGAAAATCCCAAGCTCGTGACACAAGCCAGACCAATGAAATCAGAATCTCCTGGGGCTGGGGGTGTCTTCAGAGACTCCCAGGATATTCTAATGTGAACCCAAGGACCACTGATCTAGAGTAAATGTTTACTGATATTGAAGAAACATCTTTTCAGTGTAAATCAATAGAAAGCATACAACAACATGATTGGAGCCTAGTCAATGTGAGGTCAACTTAGAAGATTAAGATTAAAAAGGAAATTGGGAATTGAAATGAAAGCAATAGGTCAGATAATTCAAACCAAACTAGTATTGTGTCTCAAATAGTTATCTGTATATTTGTTCTTTTATATTCAATCTAGTATGAAAATACATCTTAATGGATTATAATTTATTTGTGAGGGAGCATGAGACTGAGAAAATTATTTGATTTCCTTTCCTTCACATTTTAATTCACCTTGCATATGCAGACACCAATCTCATCTAATTAAAGTGATTAAAACCAAGGTATAACAGCAATTATCAAAACTTTGTGGTTATGCCCTATATAGCTACTAATTTGACCCAGTTACAAGTCCAAAGTTAAAAAAGAATAATCATTCTTTGGTCTATAAAGCCAACAGCATATAATATTAAGATAAAATTTGATAAAAATAAAATAAAATTAAGATAAAAATAAAACACATATCATAAATCAGTAGTTATATATGGAGCAAAAATATGAAAATGAAAATCTGGGTTATAAAAACAGTTATGAAAGTGGCTTTGATACTATAAATGGCCTTATTAATGGTTAATGTGATCATCTGAAGGTTAGACTATTTGATTTTACAGAGAAGCAATTCAACTATAAAAATATGATTTAAAAATAACACAGTGGTATAAAATAAAAGAGATCTATTTGCAGACGTATTCCACACTCTGGACATAATATGTACAACAGCACTTAAACGAGTAAGAGCAAAATAATATTTTAGATTCAATATTTAAGTGGAAAGAATTGTTAGATATTTTATTTCCTTATAAAAACTATTTTTAAGAATCTACAGTATATGACATCAAAATAAATAAGGACTTAAAAATGCCTTTTTTTTAACTTGCACATTATGTAACCCAAATTCTATGTCCTCAAACTGGTTAATGTTTCTGAGTCGTTTCTGCAAACAATACAGAAAGCCCTGAGTATCACAGTTGTTATATATGCCAAACACTGGCAGAGTATTCTTTTGGTCATTGTCTGTTAAATAAAAATAGGCAATATAATTTGCTTTAATACAAAATTATAATATAAAAATATAAGAATGCATACATTCTTGATAGTATAAAGATTAGAATCTATTCTGAGAGAACTAAAATACAGATGATGCAGTGATTTATGTTAGAATCTAATCTCACACCCACTTTCCCTGACCATCTGTCTTAAGGAATAGTAAGTCAATAAAACTTTCATTAACAAAAGTTTACCTGTAACATAAAAGTTTATATTCCCTAAACATCCCAGTTTTGTAATATGTAATTTCAAGAATGCTTAGGAGGTAAAGAATGGCATATTTAAGAAAAATTCTTTATTTAAGTAAAAATTCAGGCATGTTAATAATATACATATGTAATTCTGTAGCTTAGAATAGTGTATTTTTTCATATTGAAGCCAATTTGAAGCCAATTTGAAGATTTTCAGATTCTTATTGTATATCAAAAACATTATTTTGAATAACACTGCAAAATCCAGAGAATTACTGTCAAATTTTTGCTACTTGATTTATGTAATATAGCAGCTTGAATGCTATAGTCTAAATGATACATGCAGAAGTTCTTGTTCTTTATTTTACCATAAGTTACTTCCCCGATAAAAGTGCATATTTACTTTAAAAATTAAACCAGCTATTTCTATGAATATTAAAAAATATTCTTGGGTGCAAATGATTTCTATTATATGTTGCAAACAAAGGTTCGCTAAAGAAAATCCAAGCTATATTTGATCTCCAACTACTACGGGCCCAAGACAATATGATTGGATTAGATCAATATTAAGGTGTTTTTTGTTTTGTTTTCAGTATAACAGGCCAAAAGCCCTTTAAATCAAGTTAAATAAAAATTAAATTTAATCCATTTTAATTTCATATGTATATGGAATGTGGCATTTTTTTTAATGGGGGAGATTATAAAACTAGAGGGTAATAACATGACCTAACTTTTAAAAGTCAGAAATCACTGTATTAATCATTTAATTATATATGGGTATAACAAAGTTAACATATTGCTCCTAAAATATGGATTCTACTAATTTGTATAGCTAATATTATTGCATATATTCTCCTGTCTATAAATTTATAAATATACTAATAAACTATTAAATTGGATTTTTTCATGAATATATTACCAATTCCAGAAATATAATGCATTTACTTTTAATGTTGCCTAAGACTTTGCTGTTAACCTTAAAATGTGGAAAATTTTGCACAGACTATATATCTTGAACATTGCTCCTGAAGACAGTCATCATTTCATAATTATAAGTATGTTTGAAATAAGTAAAAATGTTCAGAAAGAAACTCAGACACATTTTTCAAAGACTACAAGTACCATTTTAAGCCGTTTAATATACTTGGTATGTGGATGTGTTTGTGGTTCTGCAGAATCATAAAGAAGCTGTATATGAAGCTCAGGAGCTAATCAACAGATTTGTGAGTTATCAACCAAGAACACCGAACACTGCCCCCCTCCAACCCCCCGGCACCTAAAATCTGAAGCTGTGTGAGAACAGTTATCCTGGAATAAATGTTTCAAGTGTTTCCAGCTGACAAACAACCAACCAAGAAATAGCTACAAGGCATCACAAGTAATAAATCCTGTATTGTGGAGATGAAAAACTCAAATGTCTGTGTTTACTTTTCATTGTGAAGAAATGTTTCTAAAAAGGAGTTCAGATTTTTATAATGTGCTTTTGTGTATACAGCTAACAACTACTACTTTATATGAGAACACAATCCAGAAGTAGTTCATAACATTACACATTAATTTAACCTACACTGTGCCTTATAGCTATGATGATATAAGTATAAAGTTGATAATAATTTCAGGTCAAGAGGAAAATATACATTTATACATATTTAAAACTTGAATATTTAAACAAAAATATATTTGACAGACTTATTTGAAAATATGCTCTAGTATATTGGCAATGTAGACTATCATTTAAATACTGAAACTATACAAATTGGAATTACTAGAAATTTCTATGAGAGTTTACATTCAAGGAGGCAAGCAAATTCAAATTATTACAAGGGATCACTTTTAAACATAAATATACTGAAACGTTTGCAAGCTTTTTATTAGTAGTAGAATTAGCAGGCACATCAGTGTCCTTGCAATTCTGATGCAACGTATCTTGTCAAAATAAATAACTGCAATAAATACACTAGTCATTCATTATTAACTTCTACCATTAAGATTAAGTTTAATTCCCAGGCATGACTTACTGGGGTATGGCTAAGAAAAATATGTAAAAAACTTTTAAAATCCATTTATCTAATGAAGTAGCATTCTAAATTAATGTTGTGAATGCAATATTATTATTTGCAAAGAAGATATGTTTCTGGTCTTAAAGAATGTTGGCAAAACAAGTTTAGTTTTAGTTCAGCTTAGTTGTCAAAAGCACAACTAATCAATCCAAACTAAAATACAGCCCTTGAACTATGTTCATTTTAAGTAGGTATCCCTTAGGCCAGTTCTCTTGTGAAAGTATCACAGAATCTTTTGATCCATACTGCCCCTGATTACGCTTTCTGAGTAGAAAGCAAGTGAGGCCAGAAAGGGACATTTGCTGTGTTCCCGGGGAGAGGCTGGGGAAGTAATGAAGAGAAAGGTAGAGAGAGAGAATGTGCTGTGTTATTTATTTTGAAAAGCAATACTATTTTATTGCACTCTTTAAGAAATTACCTTTGGAACAAAACATTAAGGCTTATTACTGAGATTCTGTCATCATTTCTTCCCTACTAAAGGTCACTGCAGTATCATCTTCAACAAAGCTCTTGAGCAAATCTCATTTCAGCACCACGGACAGCAACACTTCTACTAGGACAAGCGCCCATGGTTGCATTAGCCATTTCTTAAGAAACTTGCATACACTTCTTTGTCAATCAGCAAGGATTACAGCCATTATTATATTAATAGGAAGGGGTTAAAGGTAATATACGTTATTAATGAGTTCAGTATTTTTCATTCATAGATCAAGCATTTGCCAGTTAGTACTTCTGGAGAGCATCCTGAAAATTCAAGCTAATTACATCAGGTGGCTGATAAAAAATCTAACATTGATCAGGTATCACCAGATACTTAATTAAAACTTTCTACTCATAATGAGTCTCCGATCAATAACTATACAAGTTTCTAAGAGGAAACAGGAAACTTATGTGAGTAAATACGCTTAGGTAGGCCCTCAGACTTTCCAAACGGCCAGAACTACCCCTGTAAAACAAGTAAAACACGTTTTTAGTTCTTCCTACATAAACAGCCACAAACACTTTCTCTTGTCCCTTCGGCCAACCAGCTTAATGATGTCACAATCAGAGAGCTCATGTGTCAGGCCCATAAGCCAGACCATACATGCCTGTCTCAGACTATTCTGATTTTAGCTGCGGTCATCAGTATGCAATCCCATCACTGTCTTCCTAACAAGCTTCACTCAAATTCCACTTAAAAAAAAAAAAAAAAAAGGCAACAGAGTTTGAACCAACTCCATAGCACTGGCTTTATTCTCTCAGAAGACCAGGGTCTTCCTGACCTTCCAAGGATCCCAGAAGAAGGCACCAGTCCACCAGCAATCCACGGGATAGTCCCAAATCAAGCAGCAAGTCAAGCTCTTATAACCACAAAAACAACGGTGAAGTAACAAAAAAACCAGAGTCCAAAAAACATTTTAATACTCTAGAAGACGCCTCAACCAAACACACACGGATATAAAAGCGCAAGGATGGGGAAAATCCACTGTTCCTACCTTACAGTCCTCAGGACACGATTTCACCGAGTACTCCTCCGACTGCAAGTATTTATGGAGCACGCTTTCAAACTCTTCGTATTTCTCCTGAGCGTGGTGGTCGTAGTCTTGGTAAGCCTCGACGCACTGCCTGCAAGTGGTCATCTCACCGTCCTCCTTGAGCACCACATCCAGACTACAGTTCAAAGTGTTGGGGCTGGACAACCCCGAGAACAACTCCCAAAGTGTGTAGGAATTACAAAATGAAAGGTAAAAATCCGACAAGTTCCAGAGCGGAGTTGGATGCGTCCCCCTCACCTGCGGCTCCTCCCCCCCGGCCGCCACCCCCCGACTCCAGTTCCTGGCGCACACGGCGTCCGCGCTCTCCACGGTGAAGCACTGGCCCGAGGAGGCGCCCTGGGGGTAACAGGTCTCCAGGCGCCACACGGGCTGGGCAGAGTGCCCCAGCACAAGAGCCTCGCCCCGGCTGCTGCTGCCTCGGCTGCCCTGGCCGCCCCCGCCGGCTCCCGGGGAGGGGGGCAGGGCGGGGGCCGAGGCGGCGGCGAGGAGTCTGGGCGCCTGGGCGGCGGGCGAGGACTCCCCCATGCTCGCCAGGAGCGCGGGCCAGGAGGGCTCCTGCTGCCGCTGCCGCTGCTGCTGCTGCTGCCGCTGCCGCTGCTGCTGCTGCCGCTGCTCCTTGTCCCGGGTCCGGGTCAGCTTGGCCTCGGCGCAGAACCACAAGTGATCAGAGAGCAGGACTGTGAAAAACAAGAGAGATGCCAGAGACAGTCGCCATTTCTGAGCCCTCTCTGAATCGATGAACGGTTTCTCGTTCTCCCGGGGTGCCGCCAACCAGATTTTTAACCCGTCGTCATACTGCCGACACATCCAAGCACCCCTGGTCATATTTTGGGAACGCACAGCCCTGGCCGACTCCACCGTGAGGGCTCCTGTGCCGGTGTCACCACGATATGCATTGACTTAAAGGGTTTAATTTCCTTATCCCCTCCTCCCGTTTCTTCTCTCTCCCTCTCCCTCTCCCTCTCTCCCTCTCTCTCTCCCTCTTTTCTCTCTCTCTCTTTTTGCCTACATAAATATTACCAGGCTTTGGAGGAAGATATGACTTGCTTCCGACCTAATCATCTGCCGACCCCATCCTCTGTAGAGTGGGAAACAATAATGCAGAGAGAGAGGCGGGGAGGGAGGGAGGGAGGGGGGAGAGAGAGACAGTCGGAGGCTGGGGCCGGCGGCCGGCGGTGAGCGGAGTGCAGGAGGTGATGGTGGAGGCGGCGGAGTGGCTGGCGCTGCTCCTCTCACCCAGGCATTGTCAGAGCGCGCGTCCCCATGGCCCCGCCGGGGACAGCCCTCTCTCGCCCGCCGCCGGGGGCATGCCGCGTCTCCGCTGCCCGCTGGCTGCGACCAGAGCGCCTCCCCAGCTCCCTCCTCTCCTCCTCCTTCCTCTCCTTCTCCTTCCTCTCCTCCTCCTCCTGCTCCTACTTCTCGCTCTCTCTCCGCGAGTCCGGAGCCTGGGCCGCCGCCGCCGCCGCCGCCGCCGCCGGCAGGGCTCTCCCTCCCCCCCACCCCCCACCCCGCGCTCCAACTGCCGCCGCCGCCGCCGCCGCCGCCGCCGCAGGTCTGCCCGCGGGCGCAGCCGCCGCCGGGCTCCGACTGCTGACGCCGCCTCCCCCGGACCTCGGGGCCGAATCGCCGGGTCTGGGCCTCCCGAGAGCCACAGTCATCTTCAGTCCCCGGCTAAGTTGCCGCCATCTTCGTCCTGGAGAAACACTTTTTTGGGGGGGAGCGCTGGGTTTTGCGTCATCTCCTCCCGCGCCGAGATGTCTCCATCCTGGCGCATTGGCACGGGGCTCGGCCGGGGCGGAGGAGGAGGGCGAGGACGCCGGGGTCCGGCGCGGGTGGGGGGCCTGCATTGCTGCGCTCCGACGCTCGCTCTTTCCCTTCCGCACACCCCTCCCCACCTTTTGGGTTTTTTCTTACTGTTATCACTGGGAAAAGTCAGAATGCGGACTGCAAGGTTGAGGATGCCTGCTAATTTCTTCAGCATCTCCCGCTCCCTCTCTGACTCCGGAAAAAGTCCGAGTTGCCGGCGGGTGGTTAGAGGATTCTGGCGGGGCGAGGGTCTGGGTGTCACCTCCTTAACTAAAGAATAGTCGACTTCAAATGAAAGGTTGGGGGCATGGGAGTGAACATGAATTGGCTGGCGGAGGTGGAGGAGGTGACATCTGATCCCTCTGCATGTGCCTCAGGATCCCCAGACAACTAGAGATCAACAGCTTCCCGTGCATCAAATCATCTTAAATGATTTTAGTATACGGAAGGGATATATGTGCGCATCTACATCTTTAGCTGTATATAGGACAGCGACATTTTTCATGAAGTAGAAGATTAGAAGTGGCCTCACAGAGTCTTAGGAAAAACTAGTAAGACCTCGGCTACCAAGGCTCACTGCCCAGCGCAGAGTTTCGAGTTCGACACCCTGACCTCGGAGGATTCCCCCTCCAGCCTGCAGCACCCCAAGCTCCCGGGACTCCCGCTCCGAAGGCCTGCGCCCCAGCCCCCACCGAGCGGGGCTTTGCTGCCGCCCAGGACTTCCGCAGCAGCGGGCCATCAGGCTGCCCGGGTGGCAGCCGCGGCAACCCGAGCCTCTGGTGCCCCTTAGCGTTGGCTCTCGGAGTTCCGAGAAGGAAAAGCGTCAGTCGCGCTGGGAAAACCAGGGGTCCTCTCGACCCCGCCTCACGTGGATCAATGCTGGGGGCAAACAGCAGTCTCGTTTTATCTGAAGACCCTGCCCACTTCGCCCCTCACTCCCACCAGCGCTGCGAGGGCAGGAGACGTGCCGGGGCCAGCGCCTCCCCGTGCGCGCGCACCCGGAGCGCAGCACTGTCCTGAGCTCTCTCTGGCTGTCGCAGAGGACAGCGGTGTGTTCCACCGGACACTCACTGTGCCAACCTCCCTTCCCTGCTTTCTAATGACTCTACTATTCTGTAGGGTGCACATGCACATGCACATGGGCAGTATTAGGGTGCCATCATTCTAAGCAGCTATGTTGAGAAACCAAAAGGATGGCTCATCCTTATTCACATTCCTGAAGTGTTGGCAGGAGGGAGAAGTAGATATTTTTTAAAAGGCGAGTTGCAAAAGATAATGGGCCGGATTCAACCTACCAGTCCTTTCTGCGGAATACTAAATTTTACCCATGTAAACTGTAAGTTTCTAAAAATGATATGCAGTGACCGTCAAAGCTTGGTGCAATTTGACAGCTTGTTGATCTGTGTCATGTAATGTTTTACAAGACAACCTGTGTAAGTATACCATTCTGGCACTTTGGCTTTTAATGTGTTGAATTTTAGCTACATAAAAGATCTAGAAACTAAAAGATATACTTTCTATGGCAGGTTTGTCCTTACCTTATAGCACCTTTCAATAGGCAAATTTCCATGCTGAAAATTAAACATGAAATGAAAACATTTTATCTGAGCTTTGTATAGGAAGCCAGCATAAGCTGAGAAAATAGTCTTTTCAATTCTTCTCTCTTTTAATAGTTTAAATTATTTTGACATTGAATACAATATTCTCTCAACCAGTGATATGGATAAAGATATCCTTTGGAAAAATCCCTGTAAATTTTAGAAAGCATTTTGTTTGGTCCTCTACTTTTTTCTTAAATTTAAAACTTCAACCCTCTTAAACCAAATCAGATTTAAGTGCAACATAAAGTCTGCTTGTAGACATAAGTGAATATATCGGTGTGGCATTTTCTACTGTATAAATAAACATGTGGAAGATAATATCAGAAGTCTTGATTTCTACTTCTCAATAAAAGACCTTGCAGAACATGAAATTGAACATATCATATTCTAAATCCTGAAATGATTCTCCCTCTCTTTTGTTTTGAACTTGTTGGCCCTTTGTGATAAAATATAGATGAAGTGTAATAATCCAAGGCCTTTCTTTTTATAAACACAGGGTGAGGATTTTTTAATTAAAAAAAATTTAAGGAATTTTTTTGCTTATCCGTCTATCTATCTATTTTTATCTCTATCTAGAGGCAGTTGTTTAATACCTGGGTTACAGGATTTAATTTCATACTTCCTCTTACCTACCTCTTCATTTTTCTTCACCCTGTTTCTTCCTAATTTAAAGATGCTGCCTGGATAGGTTTATATTTTTCTTGATCTCTACTATGCAAGATAGAAATCTCAGAAAATCCTTGGCTAAGGAAGTCCACATGGTATCCTTGAGTGCGGAAGCTCACACAGAAAGTTCACAGGCAGACTAGACTGAGTTTCAGAGCAAAAGATGATCTGAGGGTGACTGGCTTTTTAATGTAAGAAAGCAAAATCCGCCAGAGCCCTTCTGCTACCCCAAAGGGAGAGAGCTGGGCAAAGTGACTGTTAGGGTTCCAAGGCTGAAGTGCCTGACTGGACCCCCACTCCCCAGCTGTGCACCACCCGGCCACCACCCAACCCTGCTTCCTCCTGCCCCGTGTGCCTCTGACCCTGGCAGTTTGGACTTTCAGCTCAGGTCAGACTTGCTCTTGTTCATAGGGGTTAATAACACCCCAAGTGAAGGTAAGGAAGACCTGAAGTTACGCTTCCAAGGAAAAAGTGGCAGATGTTCTACTGAAATGAATTATCATATTTGCTTTGTTTTTTCCCTCAAAATACATATTTCTTGTCCCAAGTCCAGCACATCACAATTCTTACTGACTCTCTTCCCCAACTGCACCACTCCATGCACATTTTCAACTTCAAATTTCATGTCCGGTAACCTGGAGTTGTGCTCTCTGTTGAGTGCTCACGCTACTGACAGACTCATTACCTAGGGGGTGGACTTTAAAGCCAAGGATCAACAGAGCTATTGCGATCAAAGCACTCCCAACCACAACAGACACGGTTCCCCGGCATCGCCTCTACTGACACATGGGGTCAGACGCTTCTCGGGCGTGGGGCGGGGGCGTGGGGCGGGGCTATACTTCGCACCAGGTGCAGCCGCCTCTCCGGCCTCTAATCACAGCACACCAGCAGCACACGCACCTCTCCCCAGTTTTGGCAACTACAAATGTCTCCGAGCACAGCCAAATATCCCCTGGGAGCAAAATCACCCTCGTTGAGAACCACTGCTCTAGAAACATCTCAGAGTGGTGGTTTCTTAATTCATATCTGCATAGGAGAAGTTCTGGCATCACAGATGAACCTATAACTTCTGCTTTATATACAGTGAACTTATAATCGTCACCCAGAATCACCACCTCCTCACGCATCTCTTGTTATAGAATACTTTTAAAAGACTAATATTGAAAATATTGAAACTCCCTTAACCTCTCACTCTCTTCTCTATAGAAAGTTAAGGGGATAAGTGACAGTTACTTAAATCTGATTAATGTCAGAATTTTTCTCCATAATTCCGATAAAAATATTATTTATTAACCAGACTGTTTATTAATCAGGCAACTGTCTGTTTGTACTTTATACATAGTATATAATAAACTGAACTAAATATATGTGTATATGCTCATAAATGTAATTACTATTATTACATGCACATTAAATACAATATGCACGTTGTAGAAAATTACAAAATGCGAACAATTTTAAAAGTCTTAAGTAATCCCAACACCCAGATATAGTCGCTATTTCCATCTTGCAGTATCTCTCTAACATTTATTTTATATTATAAAACCCCTGTTTTGTGACATCTACTAAGTCAGATTTCTTTTAAGGACTGAAGTAGTAAGTCTGATACCATACGTATTCACATGTACTAGATAATAAATTTTCCCCTCAGTACTGCATTGTTAATTTTAACCAGAGACACACGAATTCTAATGGTGTCTCAAAATACTAGCATCTCTTTTTCCCTGAGCGTGTGATTAAATCTGAAAGAGAACTAGGAATGGGAAAAAAAAGAAATGAACAATATATAAAATTAAAGGTTCATTACTCTCAAACAAGGGGAAGAAGCATAGTCAGGCTCTGTTATTTTTATCTTAGTATTAGTCATATCTAGCCAAACTATGTCTCACAAGATATTTCAACGATGCTCAGTAAAAGTCTAATACACTGCAATAGCATTTTACTAATTTTTTTTTAATAATTGGGATAATAATACTTTCTACAATAGCCTATAGTCAATTATTTGTTTTTAGGTAATCTGGACCTTGCCCTCCTCTTATAGTTCCCATGAATTAGGATGTTTTAAAATAAGATGACTTTAAGGGTACATGCCCTCTGAAAGTAAACTGTCAACAACCAATCCCACTTCTGCTTGCTATGTGTTGGTCCTAGAATGAACCATGAGGAGGCTGAGATGAGAGACCACGTCCGGCCTCTTGAAGCTTAGTCAAGGGGGAGAGGAAGGGACTGGGCCGGCAACCACAACAGGGCGGGGAATGCTAAAGGATTAGCAATTTGGGAGGCTTCAGAGGAGGAGGGATGAACTTCAATCCGATTTTGAGAGGGACCAGGATAGGAAGATATTGGGGGCATTGAGTGACATTAGGAAGGATTCTTGAAGAAGACCCCCAATGTTGAAGGACCCCAGGGCAGTGGAGGACCGACGGGTGAGTGGGCTGGCCTGGAGTGTGAGGGCACATGGCGAAGCTGAAGGAAGAGACCAGAGAACAGGGCTGGACTCTCTCGTGAATGATAATGTATCATGAGCAAAGAAACTGGCTCTTCTCCTGAAGGTGGTTGGGATTCATTGAGGAAATTTAGATAGTGATTTAAAAGTTGGTTTTCACTAACATCACCGTTCACTAAAATCAAAATGAGAAATATGTGCAGGGAAGGTGTTAACCACGTTAGTAAATACGTTGCTTCTTGTTAGCTTATCAGCTCAAATGTAGCACAGTGGAAGAGAAGAGCAAATAGCTTGGCTGGTATGTAGGTTTCATTTATCAGAAAAAGTAGGCTGTGGAGTCTAGAAACTCCTACGCAGGTTTTCCCTAACAGTGTGACTAACAGCACAGAGTAGCTTAATAGCACAGGCACATTTCAGAAGGCAGCTGAATAGTACCCAGTTGCAAATATATTGAGGGATCTGGTGATTAAACATGCTTCTTACAAGAGAACATTGCAGAAATAATCTACATATATATCACAGCTCTGTGTTTACTATTCTGGGTGTCATTTATGCTTATATCTTTCGAAGAATTCAAAGTGCTGAAGTTATTTGATTACACTTATTTTCATGAGACTGTACTTTTATTCCTATTTAAATGGCTAAATTGTTATGAATTGGAAAGGAGATATTTCTTTTACTTTGGTTCTATTTTATAAAAATAATTAAAATAACATGTTTTGTCCTCTTCTCAAAAATTTACCTTTATTCCTTAAAGTTAATTATGTACCAAATAATTTTACCATAGAAAAGTCAAACTGAGAAGAAATATTTTATTTTCTAGTGAAAACAATTACTTGAATATGCCGACTCCATAAATCAAATATATAACAATCCTGAGCTATTTTCTTTTTTCACTTTGAATGTCTTCTGGATGCACAAAAATAGGCACCTCCTCTTAGTTGTTATGACACTGCTTATGTGCCACATGTAAGTGAAAACAGATCATGTTCTTATATACCTATTGTTCTAGAAGGGCATTTTGTGCTTTCAGAATTCACAGATAACATGCAAATTCTTGACCAACATATCTATATTTTTAAAAACAAATTATGGATAAAGAGCTAATGAAGAGTACGCTAAGTTTATTTATAAAGAAAATAAGATTAAACCTTTAGATTTAGGCCCACTATAGTTTGCTAATATAAACTCTCTTTAAAGAAAAGGGCAGGTTCTAGCACCATCAGGTACCTGAGGGCTCTGGTTAATTACCAACAATGGTAAATGTGCCAGAGTCGTTCTGAACCTCAACTGACCTTGACTTGATTGGGTTGGTTGGGCATAACTAGAACTTGCTCTCTATCTGTATACTTCCAGTGTGCTCTAGCTCAGTGGTTTTCAGACACTGGCGGGCAAAAAAAATCAAGTGGAGGCTTAGAAATTTGTGCCGCTCTCCAGAGACCTGCTTCAGTAGGACTAGAATGAGGTCCAGAGAAATTGCATTTTTTTATATAAGACCAACCCTCTTTTTTTTTTTTTTTTTAAAGCACTTTTCTTTTTTATAGCTACTTTATTTATTTATTTTATTTTTGGCTGTGTTGGGTCTTCGGTTCATGCGAGGGCTTTCTCTAGTTGAGGCAAGTGGGGGCCACTCTTCATCGCGGTGCGGGGACCGCTCTTCATCGCGGTGCGCGGGCCTTTCACTATCGCGGCCCCTCCCGTCGCGGGGCACAGGCTCCAGACGCGCAGGCTCAGTAGTTGTGGCTCACGGGCCCAGCTGCTCCGTGGCATGTGGGATCTTCCCAGACCAGGGCTCGAACCCGTGTCCCCTGCATTAGCAGACAGATTCGCAACCACTGCGCCACCAGGGAAGCCCCAGAAATTGCATTTTTAACAAGTCTCTCTTGGTAACCTTGTATGACCAGTGAAACCAGCTATCCACGGTGACGGCCCTGCTGGATAGAGCAGCCCGTGTCAGTCAAATTAGAGTACACACTCTAAATTCTAAACCAATATCAAGATCCATCTGTTAGAGGATGTAATGTTAACTAATAGTATTTGTGATTAAGAGTTAGCACATGGAGGGTTAGTTCATGAACACTTTCCACAGAATGCAAATATAGTACACCAACACATACCATTAAAATATCTACATCATCATCATCATAGAAATTACTTATTATTTGCCAAATACTGTCCTGAGTATATGTGTAAACACACACACCAAATTTTGCAAGTAAACAAGTCACAAAGGGAAAACACTTCCCTCAAGATGCACAGGGCAAGGTCCAAATGGAGAAATGAACAAAAGTCACTGAGAAATATAAGAGAAGATTTGAACAGCAGGAAAAATCAGCCTGTGTCTAAATAGGAAGATGATTATTATAAAGATGGAAATTCTCCCCAAATTAATGTACATATGACTAAAAATAAGGTGAGATTATTCTTCCTCAAAGTATCCCCATATAAGAGGGAGCCATCTTATATTTGAACGCTTACAAAATGTTTCATGCTGTGGGGCCTCTCTCTACTTTACCCCAAACTTCTTCTGGGGAAGACACATACCGTACAATAAGACCCACCAATGTTAATTTTACATGCTTGTAGAGGATACCCAAGGGAGTTGTTAACCTAACGAAGGAAAACTTTTTTAAAGGAGGTAAATTTAGTAATTATTTCTGGGGTAATGCTTCCACAATATTAAGTATCAGATGTCATCTTAAGTAAGGATTTCAAAGATCACAGTAGAAAACAATATAATGTTCATGTGGCAGTGGTTAAGAATACATTTTCAGGGATTTTTTTAAAGAGAAAAGAACATTATCACCATTATGCAAATGGATTCTCTGGTTTGGCACAAAATTTCCCAGGGGCATCCTCACAGAACCATCTAAGTGCTGCTCATCAGGCAGAAACAGAGTAAAGTTAGTGACAGTTATTGTCTCTAGTGGTGACACAAGTTCAGATACTCACAAAAATGCAAGTGGAGAGTTTGAGTAATATTTTTTCTTGGCTTGTGAGAGTATAAAAAGGTGTTTCAAAATTAATGTATTACTTTATGTACTAACTCAAATAAGTGTGTATCTAAATCTATACATAAAATGCTAAGAGTAGACATTTGCTATTTAATTTCATTTCATCCTTAAATTTGATAAGTACAAGCTTATAGAAGCCTTTTTTGGGTAAGTTTCTGATTCATCAAAAGGGATGGGCTTTAGACACATTCTATTTCGGTTTCCCTTATATTCAGGCACAAATATGGTTTGTTTAATACAATTTCAATTAAAGCAGGAATTTTCTGTAGAAACTGATAGCAAGATATAAACGTAATCTGGAATCATAAGTAGATATTAGAATGGATCCTCCCTGAATGTGCTCACGCACAGGAACGTCTGCCTCCACCTTCAGCTGCCCTTGAGACAG
This sequence comes from Balaenoptera borealis, assembly GCF_965194805.1. NCBI lineage: Eukaryota > Metazoa > Chordata > Mammalia > Artiodactyla > Balaenopteridae > Balaenoptera > Balaenoptera borealis. Next base: position 75,531,893 of record NC_138877.1, read on the forward strand.
GACGTCTCCATGGCTCTCCCTTCGTGACTGGCCTCTCCATCACAAGACCCAATAGGCTATTATGGAAAGCACACTAGGAGGGGGATATAAATGGTGACTTACTCATTCCATGAACAACTGATGCAGGATCCAGCCTCTGCCCTTCCATATCTCGCCAGTGTTCAGAGAATCTCCAGCCAGAGCTTGGGTGAGTGAGGCCAGTTGGACAGATCTCAGAGTACCATACCCGGATGGTTATTCCCAGATACTATAGTGCTGTTCTCACACTACCATACAGAGAATGGATTTGTGACACCAGCTACAGATTTAATCACAAACTGAAATCAGATACATCCACCAAAGAGTAGACAGTGATGTATTTCTCTCTCTGGCTCTCAGACTTTAAAATCAACACAGATGGTAGTGACAGAGGTCAGGAGAAAATCAACTGTAAACAGAGAGGAGGGAGAACACACCTAAGAGATCTACATCCAAAGGGAGTGGCCACCCAGTTGGGAGTTTTCGAATGCAGGTGAATTTTAAAGTGAATAAATAAATAAAAGTAAAGAGGGTGATAACCTTACCATGTGTTAAAACATATTTTAATTATCTAATAATTAAAGCAACGTGTAAGTGGCCTACAAGTAGGCAAAGAATGGGTAAAAATAAAAACCACAGAAACAAGGCCTATAAAGAGTTAGCATATGATAAAGGATTAGGAAAAATATAACAAAATAAACGGTTCTGGGACAATGGATTAGATATTGATATATGAGTTCATTTATATATTTACTTCTTTAGCATAGTCTCTAGACATGTTAAATAATTAAATATGAAAACTTAAACAGTGGGGAAAATACTGAGGAAGGCTTAAACCAATGAAAAAATTCATGTGATAAATTATAAGATTTAACTTCGTGAAATCATTAATCTTTTGTTTGTAAAAAATTATAGCTATGACTGAAAGGAAAATGAACTCTTACTTATTCAGGGGTGTTGCATTCATGTAGCTGATTCATTCCCTGATACTGAAACACATTTCCTCCACAAGCTTATAAACATACAGGGTCAGAGTTTTTGAAATACTGTGCAGTGTGTATTCATTCATCCATTCAGTTATAAAGCACTCTAGCTGCACAGTCACTAAGTGTTAGGTAAGTTTCTTAGTCTCCTTAACTATAAAGATCAACATGTAGACATGTTTCTTTAACTTCACGGCGCTCACAGTCTAGAAATATAGGTAGATATTTTTATACTGTGCTTTTAAGGGCTTTACATTTTTGTAAACTAATCCGCTCAAAAGAGCAAGTGTGTCACCAATCCAGTCTACTTTGTGAATTCCTACTACTATTAAGACCTGGCTCAGACATAACTTTTTCCCTGCTGCCTTCCTTGACCATTCCAGGCAGAGCTAAATTTATTCATTAACCTATTTAGCCAATATATACTGCGTATCTACTCTTTGTCTTTATAGGAATATAAATAAACAAATATGTCCTCAACGTGTTCTGAATATAGTTGCAATTTTACTACTGACTACTTCCCTCTTTAGTTTTTCCACAATATTCTATACAGCAGTGACTCCTAACCATTTTTGGAGTGAAGTATCTCTGATACTCTGATGAAAGCTCTGCACACTCTCCCCAAAAGAAGTTTATTGCTCATACACTCAAGATTTTGCCTACAGTTTTGCAACATTCAGAGACTTCCTGAGACTCCATCATAGGCCATTCACATCAGGTCAAAAAATACCTGTTGTAGACCTTTCCATCCTGGCATGTGCCCATAAGTATTGCCTGAGTTTGCTTACACATCTTCTCTTTTAAAAATAGCAACAAACAAACAAACAAACATCTTGTTGTAAGCTCCTCTCAGGCAGAATGTCTTTTTGCATTTACTGCAGCTAACAGACTAATAGCACATATCACTATCTATTGAGTGAAAGTGAATATGTGTGAAGAAATAATTCAACAGGACCTCACATAACTTTTCCTCGAATACGTGCTCCATGAAAGATGCTTATGCCCATACAGTGCAACTACACCAAAGACAACTGACTGCATACAGCATCAGTTAGGATTCCTTCTGTTCAAAGTGACAGGAAAAAAATTCTGAACAGGTTTAAATAAAGATCACTTTATTGGCTCACGGAACTGAAAAGTCCAAGGGTAAGCCTTCGTTCAAGCATAGATGGATTCTTAGGGTTGAACACTGTCTTCTTGGCCAATTTTACTGTCCAACTTTCTGCTCTGACTTCTAATTTGTTGGCTATGCTCACATGCAGGTGCTTCACTTATGTGGAAGGATTGTGTCAGCAGCCGCTACCTCATAGGCTTCAAAGCTCAAGATCATCAGAAATGACTGATCCTCTTCCAGTAGCTCCCACCGAAGTCCTGAGATTCACTGTGGCTGGAGACTATTAAGTCATGTGCTCATGTCTGATGCAATGGCTATGGTTTAGGCTACCTCACATGATCCACATCTGGAATTGGGGTTGATCCCCACCCCAGCCATATGCACTGAACCTAAGAGTGGCTCACCTGTAAATGAAAATCTGAGGCTGTTGTGTGGTCTAGGGTGAGTGGATGCAAAACACTCCAGTAATGGCAAGGAGTCTGTACTGTTGTTCCCGAACATCCACATATCCTCCCTCCCATCCATATCCTTCAAAATACACAGGTTTACATAAGCTGCTCTCTCCCCTCTCCAGATAGCGACAGCCTTCATCAGTGAGATCTTTTATTTGCAAGTCACAGAAATCTACTTAAAACTATTTTGAGAAAAGAAAAAGGAATATATTGGTTTTTATTACCAAAACGTCCAGGGACAGAGCTTTACATTCATCCATATTCAGTCAACCAATGTGAGTAAGAGTTGGCCTCTCTGTTTTCTGGGCTCTTCCTTCCACTGTGCTGGCTTCATTCTTAGGATTCACACTGTGGTCTCTTGGAGCTCCAAGGTTAAATTAATGTCCCCTTAAATCTCAATTTTGAAATTTCTTGCTCCTGCTCTGCCCATCTTGGTCCTGGAGTTCATCCTTGAGCCAGTCACTATGGCCAAGAGGATAGAACGTGCTGAAGGAGTTAGCCTGGACATGTGTGGTACTCAGGAACCCAGGAGTGAAGTTTGTTTTGCAGAAATCGTATGGACTAAGGAGAGATCCCCCAAATAAAGTCAGGGTATTGTGACCACAAGAAGAAGTCGATACTGAGCATAAAATACAATAATTATTCAAATACTATAGCCTACTTTCCCATCTGACTGATATGTCATAATCTCAGGCACAGATGTGGCTTCTCAAGGCCTGGCAATTGTGGATATGAAATGAATGTGCCTGCCCTCTCCCCAAAACTCATCATGGGAAGTGAGCTTCTACGTCTTTTAATAAACAAGGAGAGACTTCCACTTCCATTTTTTAAGACAAGTTTGTTTCAGCTAGGAAAACTGAATAAAATACAAAATACATCTGTGTGAAGGTGATGATGAACTACAGAAAGTCCAACATTCTATGTTGTTCTTCAGGAATTTGTCAATCCAAAAGTAACAGTGAAGGGGCTTCCCTGGTGGTGCAGTGGTTAAGAATCCGCCTACCAATGCAGGGGACATGAGTTCAGCCCTGGTCCAGGAAGATCCCACATGCCGCATAGCAGCTAAGCCCGTGCGCCACAACTACTGAGCCTGCACTCTAGAGCCCAGGAGCCACAACTACTGAGCCTGCGCACCTAGAGCCGGTGCTCCGCAACAAGAGAAGCCACCACAATGAGAAGCCCACGCACTGCAACTAGAGAAAGCCCACACGCAGCAATGAAGACCCAATGCAGCCAAAAATAAATAAATAAATAAATAAAGTTACTTTAAAAAAAGCAACAGTGAAGAGGCTTTAAAACTAAACTGAAAGGAGCAACTAAGAGGTTGAGAGACTGAAAAGGATTTCACCTCTCTTTTGGCTGCGGGTGAGGGTAGGACAGATCATTCAGCATCTACTAAAGAGGACAGACCCTGGTAGATATCTCCAGTTTTCAAATGGGAGCCCAAATGTTTACACACTATATGTAAGAAAGAGAACTAGAAAAAAGCAAGCCCTCATAGAATCTGATGTCCAAATTTGAAGCAGCTCAAGCCCTGATTAGATTAAGGCATCCTGTATCTACCCTAACTGGCTACCTGATGCAAAAGCAAACCTATCCTGAGAAATCAAACATCAACCAGAGTCTCAAATTATGTCTACAATGGTTCATATCAATATTTGAAATGTAATAAAAAATGACCAAGAATATCTGAAAACTTCATGACACAATTTCAGGAGAAAAATTTTAAAATATGAATAGATCTGCTAGAGATCCAGAAATTGGAGTATTGGGCATAAAATTTAAAGTAATTTTTAATTAATATGTTAAAGAGATTAGATAACACAATGAAGAATTTTGTCAGAAAACTAGAAACTCTAAAATTAAATAAAACAAAGTCTATAACTAAAATTATAAAGGTAGAGTAGATATAGGCTGTAATATCTAGAGTAACTACTAAATAATAGTAAATGAATTAATACATTAAAAACAAACTGGTGTTTTTTTGGTCATTATGGAAATGATAGGATACTGACCATGTGATACTGACCAAAGCCAGAAATCTTGCTCAATTATAATCTGTGAATTTAGAATCTGGTCTGTGAATATCCTTTTCTTTACTCATAAGCATCGACACTCAGGCCTTTGAATTACAGGTCTCTAATTTAGCCTATGCTTCTAGGCTGTTTGAAACAATGGCTTGGGGGTGAGAAAGTCTTCCTCTGGTTCCTGAGCTGCATTCTGGCACCATCCTGACACTAAGGGTATGGCTCCTTGTCTGGCAGAAATGAGTAACAGGAGGTGCTGAGGATAGGCCTAGGGAATCAGGATTCTCTCAGGTTCCAGGATACATCTAAACGTCTACCCTCCATGCCTGTGTTTAGCATAGGCTGAATAGCTTAGGACTGGAAATTTGGCTTTTCTAACCATACAAGGTCCCAACTATTAGATATCTAAGTCTTTTCAATCACAGGCTGAAAGCATATATCACTGTTGTCAGACAGGCCAGTGCCAACCTCAGTCTGGCACTCCCTCCTTCCTGTAGACAGTAATATCCTGTATTTTTCCTACTAAGTTTTCAATGCTTGCCTTCCCAGTGTTATGTCCTAAGTCTCAATATTCACCAGGTGTGTTTAACTAACTGTTTTACCTATTTTATCTATATTTCTCATCCACTGGAATTCTGAGGTTTTTTGTTTTTGTTTTTGTTTTGCCTTTTGCCCATGCTTTATCATGAACTAGCAGTCAGAAACATAACAGCTGATCAAGACACAAAGTTTAGAACAAATGACACTGTATATCTGATACAATATTACTATTCTAATTCAAGTAACACCTTCAGGCTGCATCTAAATACAACACTATTTGGCATTGTATATCTCTGATTAATTGAATTCAATACTAGAGGTAATACATGAAGTGAAGTCTTCTTAGTAAATTCATTGTGAGAATGGCAATCGATGCAGTTGTTTTGCAAAGTAATTTAACAGTATTGATTAAAATTTTAAATTCTCATATTCTTTAGTAATCTCTAAACATCTATATTTTAAAGATAGATTTTTTTTTGTAGAAAAAGGGCATGTATGTGATTGAATAAAGTAAGGACTTGAATATGGTAATGTATGAGTCAGCTTGGGCTGCCATAACAAAACACCACAGACTGGGTGGCTTAAAGAACAGGAATTTATTCCTCACAGTTCTGGAGGCTGGAAAGTCCAAGATCAAGGTGTCCATTCAGTTCTCTGGTAAGGGCTCTCTTCCTGGCTTGCAGGCCTCCTCACTCCATCCACACGTGGGGAAGAGAGAGAAGAAGCAAGCTCTCTGGTGTCTCCTGTTACAAGGACACTAATCTCATCACGGGGGCCCCTCCACCATGACTTCATCTAACCCTAATCACTTCCCAAAAGCCCCACCTTCCAATACTATCAAACTGGTGGCTGGGGCTTCAACATGGGAATTCTGAGGTGACACAGTTTAGTCCATAGAAATGCGGCTATATCTGTTTAAACTTACGAACCATATGAAAAATCCAATAAAAGCTTAATAATGTTTATCTCTGGGGGAGTGGGATTGAAAGATATAATGGGAACTTCTACTTTATATCATTTAGTTAAAATTCATGAATAGTTAAAGTGATGTGATCATTTTGGCAGCATAATTTTTGAATATCCAAAATATTTTTCCTGAAAAAAACAAAAGAAATAAATTTGGGTAGTGAAAGGAAAAATGATGATGGCATATTCCACAAAAGCAGATAACAAAGAATTCCCAAGGAAATATTTGGGTGAGGCCAAACCAGTAAGAATCAGTATCTGTGAGATGGGAATGGCAGGCCATGAAAGGGGCCAATCCACAACCTATAAACCCTGTGGAATACAATGTAATATCCACCTCTTCTCCCTGCCAAAGAGAGGACTGAGACTTGAGTTTAGAAGCCTGGGAGGGCTAAGAGCCACAGGTATAGCTGGAAACCATCAGAGCCTCCAAGTTCCTGGCAAGCACAAGAAGCCAGGATACGACAGGACTTCAAACACTGCCATGGTAGAATGAAACCCAATAGCCTGAGAAATACCTGCAGAGACTATCCTCCAGAAGATGACAGGCTCCTCCTGAGGGATCCAAATTGAGCACCGAAAGAACACCAGGAATGAGAGAAGGTTCAGGTGGCAGGAAGGGGAGACACCCAGAAGCAGCTCTAAGAAGTACTGGGAAGCAAGAGAATGCCTAAGGTGAGAGCCTGTGGCATGGGGCAAAAGGAAAAAAATCATCCCGAGAAGACCTCATTTAGAGAAATTGAGAAATGGCTACCTGAGTGAGGTGGGGTCACATTTTGAATCCCTCAGGAAAGGTGGGGAGCTCACAAGCCAGCCAGGAAACAGAGAAAGCCTCCCTAGCCCATCCCCATCCCATCATCTTTTGCAATGGGAGGAAAAAAAGGGAATATATTCTAATCCATAAAAAGGTTACTAGAAGAATTACAAGGAGAAAGATAAAAATAATCCTATTAACATTTTAAGAAATAATGAAAACACACCAGAAATATGTGGCCACAAAGCAGATGGAACTGTAGTCTAACACTTCATATTGATCTAAAAGAATTAATAATCAATCAAAGCTTTGAAATAACCAATCAAAACCAGCAAAATTCAGAAATGATGTAGCTAAATCAAACATAAAATGTATTATTGAATTATTTTATAAATGAGTTCTTGAAAAACTGGTCTTAATTTGCACAAAATTGGTTGGAAATCTTTATCCAAGTATTCAATGAAGAAAAACTTCAGCTTTTGAATGACTGGGTGAACTGCAATTATTGAAAAGAGACCTTGATAACTAGAAGACATTGAAAATTATCCTGACAAAAGCAAAAGAGGAAGTGAACAAATCAAAGAGTGAGAGCTCAGATGGTGTACAGAATTTAATTTTTAACTTCTACAAGTGTGATTTGGAATATCTTGGATTGTGAGAAGAATTTTTGATGAAGTTCCTACTTTAATTGGATAAATTTATACTCTGACTGGGACAGAATGAAACAAGAAGGCCTATGACTTTCCAGCATACAAATTTGGTAAAATATTCAAAAGAATCATAAATAGATCAACTGATTTAAAGAAATTTTTTTCTTGTAAAAAATTTTTTTAAATATTGATGATCTGAATAGAGGCTTAAAAAGATAATATCTGGAAAATATTTTGGTAAAATAATTACACACTTAATATTTTTAAATATTAAAAATACATACCCGAAAGGAATAGTTTCTCAAAAATATTTGGGTATACAGAGAAAAGTCAATAAAGGTCTCAAGAAATATAAAATTATTAACCATCATTAAAATTTTGAAGATCTCAGTAAATTTTATAACCAATTATAAGTGATAATATCATATTGAAAAAAGTAACTTATTTCTTTAAAATACTAGTGACAGGCTATTATAAACAGATATAGATAAGAAATGATTTTGTGAATATTACCAAGATTAATTATTCTGTTTGTGTTATCTTTTAATGCTGATAGTCAATAAAAGATTTTAAAGATTTGCTTTAATATGTGTAATGTTGCTACAGACTTAGGTTTGCATCCTCCCAAAATTCTTATGTTGAAATGGGCCTTTGGGAGGTGTTTAAATCTTCAGGGGGGAGCCCACATGATAAGATTAATGCTCTTATAAAAGAGCCCCCAGAGAACACTCTACACATTCCACCCTGCGAGGACACAGTGAGAAGCACCATCTATGAACCAGAAGCGCACCCTCGCCAGAATCTAATCACCCCGCTAGCACCCAATCTTGGACTTCCCAGACTCCAGAACCAAGAAAAATAAATTTTTGTTGTTTATAAACTGCCCAGTGTATGGCATTTTAAAATAGCAGCTAGAACAAAGACTATGTGTACATTGTATAAATGTTATTTTATTTTTCAGAAATAATTTTATTTTTAAAAATCATTTTGAATAGACATTTCCATACGTTCACCAATATAATAAAATTGAGTTACACATGAATAAATATTTTTAAAACTCACATAGTTTTATTTTTGGTAACTTCTTTCACTTTCACATTGTCCCAGTTTGGAAAATAAATTATATGGTCACCTTAATCTTTAAGTTGTAGTAAGTAATATGGTACAGTACTAGATGATAGATATTCATAAAGACCAATGGACAGAATGGAACGTGCAAAAGCAGAAAGAGATCCTTCTTATATGGATGCCTGGTTTATGAGAGATGTAGCATGTTAGACAGTGGAAAATTTTTCAATAAACATTTTAATAATTGGTATCAATAAATGATTATGGGATAACTGTATTAACATATGGTAAGAGTGAAGGTTAGCTCTAACCTTACAAAAAATAAACTCCGAATTGATTAAAATCAAGTGTAAAAAGTAAAATTATAAAACTAAGAATACAGGAAAATAGCTTCCCTACTTAAAGACAGGAAGTACTTGTGTAAGCAAGACACAGGAAACACTCACTACCCATAACTTACATTATTTAGGCATTGAGGAATTAGTATCATAATACTTAAAGACTACCTAAATCTGTAAAGAGAGCATGTAGATGATAAAGACATAAAACCCAACAAAAATGTGCAAAAGAGTAAAGAGGTACTTCAGAGAAAAGGAAATTCTCATGATTAATAAACATGTGATAGATGCTTAACTTCACTAATCCGAGAAACACCAAGAAAAATCACAATTTGATACAATTATATGTCAACAGATTGACAATTTTTTTTGTTAATCTGACAATACTGAGTGGAATGAAGATGTAATGCAACAGGAATTGTCATACATTTCTGGTAGGAATGTACAATACAAATACTTTGGATAATAGTCTGGCCTTATCTTCTAAATGTAAAAACACGTATAGCCTATGACCCAGACACTCAGTTCCAAGTATATGTCTAGAGAAATGTATGTTCTTCATATGGATTTAGATATGTGATCACCACACTGGTTTTTTTTGGTAGTTACCTCAGATTGGAAAGCACAAAAAATGTTCCACCCACATCATAATGGAAAAATAAAGTTTGGTCTGTTCATAAATTGGAATATAATACATAAATGACAGGGAATAAACCATAACGACGATCAATACTGTGCATGAATCTCACAAGTATAATGTTGAGCCAAAGAAGCCAGTTAAAATATTGTCTGCTGTTTTTTTTTTTTTTTTTTTTTTTTTTTAAATTAATTTGTTTATTTATTTTGGCTGTGTTGGGTCTTTGTTTCTGTGCGAGGGCCTTCTCCAGTTGCGGCGAGCAGGGGCCACTCTTCATCGCGGTGCGCGGGCCTCTCACTGCCACGGCCTCTCCCATTGCGGAGCACAGGCTCCAGACGTGCAGGCTCAGTAGTTGTGGCTCACGGGCTCAGCCGCTCCGCGGCATGTGGGATCTTCCCAGACCAGGGCTCAAACCCGTGTCCCCTGCATTGGCAGGCAGACTCCTAACCACTGCGCTGTCTGCTGTTTGACTATACTTATATAAAACTCAAAATCAGAGATGGGTATAGATGGTAAAACTATAAAGAAATGTAACAACTAAAGAGTGGTTATCTCCAAAGGGAAAAGGAAGAAGGGGGCAACTCACCCCTCATTCTCAGTTCAACATAAACTCTCATATCATCCAGAAGTGAGCTTGGAACCCAAGCCTTCTCAATCAATATCGCATCTGATTCTAGGGAGTGACTGTTTAATAGACAGGCCTGAGCCAAAAGAGCCCCTGAGGTTCAATCTTAGGATTTTTACAACTTCTGGGAAAAGAGAAGAGTACTTAAGCATGGATCTACTGGTAGCCATATTGCCATAGCAAGAAGAAAATCTGTGTCACAGGAGGCCCAAGGAGAGTAAAGCAGAGCTAAGAAATGGAAATATGGGACTCTGTGTTCAGGAGATCATAGCAATTTTTGAACCTGTATTGGACAAAATAAAAACAGTTTTTAGAACGATTATTTGAGCCAGTAAGTTGATTCTTTGCTTAGAACAGTTTGGGTCAACTTTTCTGTCCCTTGCAGTTAAGAGATCTGACGTTCCATAAGTCATCCAAATGTCACACCCTACAATTTCACCTTGCAGTATATGTACCTGACTGCCTCTCATACTTGTATGTTACACAATTAATTAAATAAAAACCAAATACATTTGGCCTTTGAACAACATGGGTTTGATCTGTGCCAGTCCATTTACACATGGATCTTTTTCAATAGTAGACAGTACACTACTACATGAGTTCTTTTTTCTTTCTAGAATTTATCCCACTGTTACTAGAAGTCTTTTAAGAGTCAGAGGGTAATTTCAAATGGGTTCAAGCCTGCCTTTTTGTGACCAGCTCTGCACATCAGAAACAAATCTCTGTTCTCTAGCCAGAGTCTGAGCAGGGCAAACAGCAGCAGAGAGCCGTCCATGACCTCCAGGATTTCCACCGGGGCTGAGTCACCTGTATCAACTCCAGCTTCTGGATCCCAAGCTGGTGCCTCTGATGCCAAAAACACTGTTGGATCTTGTTTTCTACCATTCAGTGCTGCCTTCCACCACTGTTTCTATGGAATTAGTTTCAATAATCTCAAGAATTTAGGGATTCTTTAATGTCTCATGGAAGTCTCTTTTGTTTTTTGGGTTTTTAAAATACTTTATTCAATATATAGAGTTTGGGGGGTGGGGATGGTGGTGTGCTGAATTGGGCGATTGGGATTGACATGTATACACTGATGTGTATAAAACTGATGACTAATAAGAACCTGCTGTATAAAAAAGTAAATCAAATAAAATTCAAAAATTCAAAAAAAAAAATAGAGAGTTTGTTTCCACAACAGTTTTACCTAACCAGGGCTGATTTTCTAAACTCTGCATTACAGCAGAAGTATTTTCCGCAGTGCTTGCTATGGAAGAAAATTGATGCCAAAATTCTGGGAACCTATACTTTATACTAGGTTCAAGTGCACTGTGCATCAGTTTAGAAATGGGGGAGTTTGAGAGTGTGCGACAGATATAATTCTTAATGCCAGGCCCTGCAAACTTTCCATTTATAGATGTCACTTCTCCTGTGTAAGGCCTGTCATTTCTCTAAAATTTCAGTGACATACTGTAACGCCAACTCAAAATTCCCCACTCCTGTTTTCTGGCACTGTATATTCTACTAATGTTTCTAGATTCTGGTAACATCAGGAGTTTAGAACCACACTTGAGAGCCAATCCCACAGGAGCTAACCAGCCTTGAGGGCCTCCCGAATCAAGAAAAGGGCTTTCATCACACTACATGTGTCTTGCATAGACATTTTTTTTATGATTAGACATCTAAATCCAATTTCTTGATAAAAGTGTTCAGTTTCAAAACTGCTTATGCTCCAATTTTCACATTTTTCCTATCACCACATGGTTTCTTAGCCTTTCTCTGTCTAGCAAACTCGCACAGGGCTCCAGGACCTGGCTCTCCACCTGAAACACCAAGTCTTAAAGGGTACAACTCACAAAAGTTTCAATTAAGATCTTTCAGGGAAGCTTTCACAATGTCACTGACTCTGAGGTGGTGTATAAGGGTCATTATAGGTCCTGCCTGATCTGTCTCAACTTCTGATCGCCTCACATCCAAGGATTTAACAGGCACAGTGAGTCCATTCTCAATTCAATTCTAAGGGATGGTTTAATCTAAAACATACTGGGTACTTCATCTTAGTACAAAACTCCTATGTGAAACAGTACACTGTTGTGTACACAAATGACACAAATGTCACTGAAGACTCACAGGTACTTCAAGATTGGACAAATTTAGCTCTAAGCAGCTCTTCCATAGCTTTGAAAAATCCAAGCTGTCTCTAGTTTCTCTGAACCCCTTAATCTTTTTTTATTTTATTAAGAAAATTTAACCTTATTTTTGTATCTGCTCTGCTTCTATTCATGTGCCCCAGCTGCATTTTTTTCTTTCTTTTTAAATTAATTAATTAATTAATTTTGGCCATGCCGTGTGTCTTGCAGTATCTTAGTTCCCCAATCTGCGATAAAACCCAGGCCCCGGCAGTGAAAGCGCCGAGTCCTAACCACTGGACCACCAGGGAATTCCCCTGGTTGCATTTCTGCTCAGCCTACCCAGGTCTCAATCAATGTGTCCTTTCACAATCATACTTTGGATACTGTATGTTCCTGAACAAGTGAAAGTTTACAGGGAGGGGATCAGTGAAGCAGTGAACAACCTTCCACCATCTCCCTGGCTCTTTCCTCCTGCTGCATCTCCATTCCTAAGGCAGTGGGTGTGTTTGTCTGCCTTGCTGTCTTTCAGGTGTCTGCCTCGCATTTTTGGTCATCCTTCTAGAATTTTCTTGAAGAAGATTTTTTTTTTTAACATCTTTATTGGAGTAGAATTGCTTTACAGTGGTGTGCTAGTTTCTGCTGTATAACAAAGTGAATCAGCTATATGTATACATATATCCCCATATCCCCTCCCTCTTGCGTCTCCCTCCCACCCTCCCTATCCCACCCATCTAGGTGGTCACAAAGCACCAGGCTGATCTCCCTGTGCTATGCGGCTGCTTCCCACTAGCTATCTATTTTACATTTGGTAGTGTATATATGTCAATGCTACTCTCTCACTTTGTCTCAGCTTACCCTTCCCCCTCCCCATGTCCTCAAGTCCATTCTCTACGTCTGCGGAAGAAGATATTCTTTATTTATACTTGTTGAGCACTGAATGTGCAATATATTTTGATTAGTGGACATTATGTAGAATTCACTTAGGAATGTTCATTCTAGTAAAAAAAAGGGTGCTTAATACTTCATCTTCCCCTAATTTTCCCAGTCCAGTTGTTACATTATTGACTGTACTGTTGACTATCTTAGATGTTCTAATCTTATTTCAATGGTACTTCCTCTGGTATCCTAGATGCCTAAATACCCGTACTCAGCCCTCTCAGTGAGCTTAGAACACAGTGACCAACTCAAGACCCTACACTCTTACCCCTCCTCCAATTCATTTTTTTCCTTTAGTGTTTGCAGTTCATAGTGGAAGAAGCAGGACGATGTTCTATACAGATTTATGCTTTCTAAATTTAAATTTGCCTTTTCTACCATTTTTTAATCATTTTATTCATCCTGATTCACTTCCAATCACAATTCTCAAAGCAGTTATTCTGTATTTTAATTTTTCTATTTAATCTTCTTATTCTTCCAACTCAAATTTCTTAGTAGAGGGACCACACTCTATAAAGAACCCCGAAGTAAACAGTAATAATCCCAGCCACATACCAACCCCTCTTCTTGAGTTTTTGCTGCGCTCATACCATCTTTGAATATTACCTTCTCTTGCCAGAGTGTTCTTAACAGTGAGTAAAATGGTTTCTCTCAAAAGTTATGGGTGGTTGTATAAATTTAAAGAACCTTTCTGAAGACCAGTTTGGCAATATATGTCAATGTAAAATGAGTACAACATGTTATTCGAAAATGGTCTTTTCCATGAAACAGTCTGAAGGAAATATTGCTAGAAAAAAAAAAGTTATGCATACGGATGTTACTTGGAAGTTTTAGAAAATAGTAAATAAAATATAAAGAGCATGATCTGATCATCTATCAAAAAAGAGACTAGCTATGTAAATTATGATGCGTACATATGAAGCAGAATCAACTTTGATCAATTTACTGATGTGCTTTCAAGTCTTACAGTTCTTGTGATCCTGTGTAATAGATATTTTTCATATTTTGGGTAACCAGTATCTAGTCTCCTGGATACTTTTGGGAGATAATGGCTGCCTTCCTCTATAGAAAGCAAAGAGGCTTGATCCTCATTTTCCCAATGGCATAATCAAGAGGCATACATAAGACAGTCTTGGCCAGTTGAGTGCTGTCTCACAGGATTTTGGCATTCGAGCTAATAATAATGGATGGTTGGTGAGCACAGGCATTATGGTTTAGTGTAGAACATGACACTGTCCTGCACTTCCCTCTAGTTTCTGCTGCCTGATATTCACAGAGTCCTTGTTTCCCATGCCTGGATATCTAGCTCCCATTAAATGCATATTTTTCATGAATGCACAGAATAGAGGATCAAATATATCTATTAAATAGAAAGACAACCAACACATCTCTGTTCTATTTCTGTCCATTCATTCCTGAAAACTTTTTCTGAATGAGTCTAGTTAAATGTATACTTCCTAACTCTTTTGTTTTATTTTAAACTGCTATCTGTCAGCTGCCATGCCCCATTACATTTTGCTCTATAAAATAGTTTCCACACATTTTTTCCTGCTGCAGGCACAAATGAAGATATTCTCATGCATGACACATTTCCATGATATACCCAGATTTTCTATATTCAACTTTACTAATTTTGTTGGGAAATCAATCTACATTTTTTTTGCCACAAATCCTGAAGAACAGCAGTATTCATCCAAAGTAACTAACTACATATTTCAATTATTTTTGTTATGTACATATTTCTGTATGCTGTGTAAACCACTTCTTTCTCTCCAATTCAAAAAGACAACTTCAAATGCAAGTTAGTGAGAATACTGTTACTTCATGGAAAAGTTGCATCTGTTTTAATGTATGTATTTATAGAAAAGCAAATAATTTACAATATTCAGTAGTGATTTTCTTACCCACATATATGATAGTGAGAATGTTTTGATTTTATTTTCTCCCTCCCTCTATTTTAACATATTCCTTTGTGTCCATTCATATGAGTGATTCCTCACTCATTAACTGAGGACAGGAGTATGGCAGGGCAGGAGACAGGCATAATAAGCCTTTAGGGTAGGAATTTGCAGCAACATGTGTAGACCAATGAGTAAGACATATAAGAAATATATTCTACCTGCTCTCCACACTCCACCTGGCCCCAGTTCTTTGCAATGTTTATAACTATATGGCTATGTCCCAATGTGAGAGGGGACATTTTTAAGGGCACTGTGTCTGAGCAGAATAAAAGTTTTGAATTAAACATTAAGTTGAATAATAGAAAAAGTTGTAAGTCTTTTGCACACCTGAAATTATATACTGAGATTTTTAGTTTCTCCATACATTCAATAATTGATCAAGACACAGGTGTGGGCTTCCCTGGTGGCGCAGTGGTTGAGAATCTGCCTGCCAATGCAGGGGACACGGGTTCGAGCCCTGGTCTGGGAAGATCCCACATGCCACGGAGCAACTAAGCCCATGAGCCACAACTACTGAGCCTGCGCGACTGGAGCCTGTGCTCCGCAACAAGAGAGGCCGCGATAGTGAGAGGCCCGTGCACCGCGATGAAGAGTGGCCCCCGCTTGCCACAACTAGAGAAAGCCCTCGCACAGAAACGAAGACCCAACACAGCCAAAAATAAATAAATAAATAAATAAAAGACACAGGTGTGTCCTGACTCACTGCTAGGAAAAGCTGTTCTAGTAGGAAATGAGAGCAGTCAACACTTGATGCTCCTTTAGTGAAACATCTGCTTCACCTGCTATGTTTTGACATTCTTAGAGTTTTCCAATCAAAATGTCCCATGGTTAGCTTTCAATGACAAAAATATAAATGAATTTGGGTAGTGTCTATACTCATACACACTGGTTTAAGAGGGTTTTCTTTCTTAATTAGATGCAAAGACTGTAACATATTTTACCGTCAGGACTGTGGGTAAGTGCTTTGCTCAGACTCAATTTTAAAGGGCTCTTAGGTCATATCTATATTATGAGTAAGATCAATTACTGAGTCCAAAAGAACATGTGATGCACTGGAAAGAGATGAATCATTTGTAAATGATAAATAGTGTTTTTACAGACACTGAGGGTCGTTCAGATGACTGGGTAGGTAGGACTCAAAGCAGAGTTATAATGGTGAAGTTCATTAAAAAGCATGTAGATGAACACAACTACTGAAATAGAAGGCAGAATAGATTGGGATCTATTTCAACTAGTTGATTGTTTATATAGTAGGATATATGGGTATACATTATTTATTAGAGAAATAATTATGGAATATATCACTGTGTCAATCTTATTCAGTTAGTCAATATTTGAACATTTACTTTAGGCAAGCAACTGTAATTTTCCTGGAGATGAAAAGGTTAATATGATTTTGTATTTAATGTCAAGAAGTTCCCACCCTAGTAAGAAATACAGACACAGAAATAACTTATAATATGTATGTTTATATATCCATAATGTTCAAGGAGTTCTTCAAAATCAACAGGGACTAGAAAAAGGATGCAATGGAAGAGTATATGGGCAAATATAAATGGCCTTCAAAGATGAAGTTTAACTATTAGTTACTAGTAAAGATGAAATTCACTAGTAAACAAGAAAATTAAATACTAAAAGAAAGGAGTGTGGGAAGAAATTTGCCCCCGTGAAATTGGCAGAAATTTAAAAGAATGAAATACACAGTGGTGACAAGGAGGGTGGCTGAGAATTAATAAAATTTTGAAGAATTTATTGATAATACTTATTTGTAAACATAATCTGTTGATATTTATGACAAGTTAAAATTAATGTTCCTTTTGAGTCAACAATTCCAATCCCAGTAATACACCAAAGGGAAAAAAATCACATGAAGGTCTGAGACAAATATGTATCTCATATATACAAGGTTGTTCATCCCGTGATTATTTGAAGTATCAATAGTAATGGCCATCAACAGGAAATAAATTTAGATACATTTTGGTCTTGTCATAATATGATATATCATTCAGCCATTGGAAATAATGAAGCAGAGCTACGTGCACTAGAGAGCTGTCCACTATAGGAAGATAGGAGAAATGTACACTGTTAAAGATAAAGGAAAAAGCAAACTGCGAAATAAAAATAGTAACTGAGTTCAAGTGAAAGTCAGTTGCTCCCACTGAAAGAAGAAAACACTGGACAAAATAAAAGCATGCTTGTCTTTAATGCCATCAAAGAGCAATGAATGCAAACAAATCTAAATTAAATAAATTCTGCAAAGGATAAGCCCTTCATCAGTGAGCAAAGAGAGACAGTTGCTGTTGTATATGGACCAGTTGCCTAACCTAGGTATGGTAAGTAGAAGGATATGACTGCTGAAACTGGAGAGACCTTTCTAGGAAAAGGAGAAAGTAGCCCAATTTTTATTAACATTGTTGCTTGGAAAATCTGGTTGGTTATTGGAAGGGTCTCCAACAACAAAAACAAACAAACAAACAAACAAAAATGAGTATCTTGACTTGACAGTTACCCTCCACTGGACTGTTGCTAAGTTAACTGAGACAGAGCACAGCTGGAAACAGAGCACAACTGGAATTGAATTCAGCTAAGTTGAATATAACTAAAGCTACAAACAGACTCAGTCCCAAGTAATATATGAAAGATCAAAGAGTACAGTCCCTCAGTCAATTCAAGAAGTTGATGGTTGGGAAAAAAAGGCAAAGACATTTCCTGTTGTCTCATTTAAAACCAGAGATAAAGTAAAACTAATTAAATTTGCAGTTGTCCACCCACAGTTCAGTTCCACTCATGGTGTTAGCCACTTCATTACGCTCCTAACAAAGGAAAGTATGTGTTTCCAGTGGAGTATAACAAAACAAAACAAAATTATCTATTTGAGTCTCTGCTGAATTTTTATATAAAATGTCTTGTATACTATATTGATTAGAGACATACAAATATACAGGGAAATGTCACCCATAATCAAGAAAAACCACCAGTCAACAGGGTCAGAACAAAGGATGTCCTAGATGCTGGAATTAGGAAGCAAGAATTAAAGGCTAAGATAAAATCATTAACAATTAAATAACTAAATAAAAGGACTAATGGAGAAAATTATTAATTGATAGGACAAGATGGTTAGAATGTGTGAATAGATGGGGAATTTCAGCACAGAAACAAATGCTCTAAACTAAAACTAAACAGAAATTGCAGACCTAAAATATAAAAAATATCAAATAAATTATTTATTGAATATTAAGAGCACACTTGACATAGCAGAAAAAATGATTAGTGAACTTAAATAAAGGTAAGTAGGAACCATTCAAATCATAAAACATTAAAATAAAGAAAAGAAAAAGAAATCAAATACAGTATCAGAGACCTGTAGGAAATCAAATAAACCTACATACATGAAATTGGATTTACAGAAGGAATTCCTCTGGAAAAATACCTAGGAATGAAATTTCTGGGTAATATATGATAAGTGTATCTTTAACTTTAAAGAAAGTGTTATAAAATTCACCAAATTACCATTTTGCTCTACTATTAGCAAAATATGAGAGTTGTATTGTTTCATATTCTAGCCAATACTTTTTAATTGTATTCACTCTAATGGTTGTGAAATAGTATGTCAATCATGGTTTTAATTTGCATTTCCTGAATCACTAATGCATTCGAGCACCTGTTCTTGTGCTTATTGGCCATTCCTATGTCTTTTTTGGACAGTGTCTAAACAGAACAGGACTTATATCCAGAATACACAACCAATTCTTAAAACTCAATAGTAAGAAGATAAAACCTCCATAAAAACAATGGGCAAAAAGACCTGGTTAGTCTCCCAAATATTGTTACAGCTATAGAAGTCTAAAAAAGAACCATGCTATCTCACAGACTGTAAAAAGAAAGGCACAGAATGGGTTACCTGAAATGGTGAGGGAATTTCACTGTCCACCTAGAATTCTGTATTTATTTCATCAGGTGTTGTAATCAATAATACACCTTTTTGTGTGTAGTATTACCATGTGCCAATACATGTGCTAAAATTAAGTGTTTGTCTGGGGCCTAACAGTTTAAGCCTTTTAGGACACATTACATTATTTACTACTAAAATAATTCTGTAAGGACAAAAATTATTAGTTTTCCTCTTTTTTCTCTTTTTCTTTTTTCTTTTTTGTAGATGAAGAAAATGAGCTCCTACAAATTTATAAATTTCCCTGGGTCAAACAGGAGGTAACAATTTCTGGAGGACTGACCAAAACCTAGTCCTCTATCCCCATAAAAATTATTTTCTCACTACAGCCAAATTTTAAACCCATTCTTGTAATAAAGTACAATTTAAAACTTTAGCTGTATTCAAAACTGAATTTGCAAAGAGGAGAAAATGGGCATCCCTTACCCCCCAGTCTACAGGCACAATTACATGCTTCTCTGTATGTCTGAGAGGAGGTGATGACTCTCACATTTAAACTTTCCTGCTTTAAAAGATGATGGCTGTTAGTTTATTTCATATATATTAGCATTCATTTTCTAGATTTTCCTCTCTGACTAGAAATACCACTTCAACTCCACTCACCATGGCAACAAAACAGCTGAAGATTCTTACAGCTTGCTTAGTGAAGAAAAATACTTGAAAATATCCTTTGATGCTAAAATTGGTTTTGTTTTCACAGTACCACATGAAGCAACTGAGGATGAGGGATATCACCATATATTTCAGATGGATTCACCCAGCAGGAGCATTGAGGGTATACCAGAAAAGGAGGGAGGGAGGGAGGGAGGAAGGGCAATACCATGTTTATATACTTGGAGTCATATTTGTACACACACGGACTCCCACAAACCATGCTTCATTTACATCATTGCACTCACTTTGTTGTTGGGTATTTCCTGTTTATCTGGCTTTCTCGTCTAACTAGATTATAATTGCCTTGGGGGCAGAGACCACTCCTTATTCATCCTTGAGCCTCCATCTTTTTTTTAAAGCATGTGTTAAATAAAAGAATAAATTAAGATTTTTATAAAAGAATCAAAAACATAGAAACTAAAGAATAGTTAACTTCAAACAACTTTAGAACCTTGGCATGAAAGGAATTGCAAGAATACTATTTTTCTTAAATGTATTATTTGTAGCAAAACATGTTAATCAGGCTATTTTCCTCTTTCTCCCAGGATAAGCTGCAGAGCCCTTCTGTAAAAGGGTATTTGCTCAGATGGTTAATACCTAATTGAGTTAAACTAAACACATTCGGAAAGGTAAATGCCTTGCCAAATACAGGATTACAAAGCTACATTGAAATGATTATATTTTTTTCCTCCTGTTTAATTTTTATTTATGCATATAACTGAGACTAGATTACATATCCTGAAGACTGGCTCAGCTACAGTTCCATAATGAAAAAGTTTGCTTTGTTTCCTGTGCAGCAGCGTTTCCTAGGAGCTTAGTTTTCTGAATCTGACAGCCATGTTGATAGTCCTCTGCTCTTGTGTCCTAGTCATCAACAAACAATGGTCTCCATTTGGGGAGAGTTATATCAGTCGTGTGCTGTCAAATGTTTAACGATAGCAATCCAATCCAAGAGAAAAAATAATCCCCATGTTTCTAGTGTTTGCTAATTTTTTTTTAATTTTTAAAAAATTTTAAATTAATTTGTATTGCAGTAGTTGCTTTACAATGTTGTGTTAGTTTCTGCTGTATAGCAAAGTTCATCAGCTATATGCATACATTATATCCCCTCTTTTTTGGATTTCCTTCCCATTTCGGTCATCACAGAGCACTGAGTTGAGTCCCCTGTGCTATACAGTAGGTTCTCATTAGTTATCTATTTTATACATAGTAGTGTATATATGTCAATCCCAATCTCTGAATTCATCCCACCGTTTCCCCCAGTATCCATACGTCCACTCTCTACGTCTGTGTCTCTATTTCTGCTTTGCAAATAAGTTCATCTATATCATTTTTCTAGATTCCTCATTTAAGCGATATTATACAATATTTTTCTCTTTCTGACTTACTTCACTCTGTATGACAGTCTCTAGGTCTATCCATGTCTGCAAATTGCACAATTTCATTCCTTTTTATGGCTGAGTAATATTCTATGTATATGTGTACCACATCTTCTTTATCCATTCTTCTGTTGATGGACATTTAGGTTGCTTCCATGACCTGGCTACTGTAAATAGTGCTGCAGTGAACATTGGGGTGCGTGTGTCTTTTTGAATTATGCTTTTCTCAGAGTATATGCCCAGTAGTGGGATTGCTGGGTCATATGGCAGTTCTATTTTTAGTTTTTTAAGGAACCTCCATAGTGTTTTCCATAGTGGCCATATCAATTTACATTCCCACCAACAGTGTAAGAGGGTTCCCTTTTCTCCACACCCTCTCCAGCATTTATTGTTTGTAGATTTTTTTGATGATGGCCATTCTGACCCTGTGAGGTGATATACCTCATTGTAGTTTTGATTTGCATTTCTCTAATAATTAGTGATGTTGAGCATCTTTTCATGTGTTTGTTGGCCATCTGTATGTCTTCTCTGGAGAAATGTGTTTGCCAATTTCTATGGTGTAAATACACCTATCATGTCCAATTTGGAGCTGATAACACAGTGTCGCTGAATGCAGAGTTGGGAAGAAATGTGCAGCAGTATATAATGATGTAGTAGATCCACAGTAAAAATATAATAGATGTAAGTAATCTCAAAGCATAGATAGTAGTAAAATAGTTAATCAATGATGACTGTTGAGCATTTATTATTTATTTTTGTTTTAATAAAATTTATTTAATTATAAGCTTATATAATTTAACTTGTAATAAAGGCTGTGTTAAAACATTCACAATCCTCTCTCACGCGTTGCCAGGAGCCCACTCCAGCGCATCACTGGACATTGGCTCTGTACTTTTGCCTTAAATTACAATGAGCCAGGGGTATGCTGCCTGATTCCCTAAAATGGCAGCTCTTGGCCTGAGTAAGGAGGTGTGCAATCTTCCTTTCATTGTACAACTGTGGCACAGACACACAGCAATGAGAGTGCTGTGTACTTTATCTGTACAACTAGGATTACTAGGTATGGCGCGGTGTTCCCATATTCTCTTGCTATTCGCAGAGGCAGCTGGTGCTGGGCAGAGCTGACCACATCAAGGAAATGCACCAAAAAGATTTAATCCTCAGTATCAGTCTGTGTATTATAGAAAAGGAGAGCAGAGCACATGCAGTGTCTTGTATAACAATCAAGCTGCCTGCTGAGGAAATAATCTTGTTTGAAAATAAGAGTTTCTGGAGCTGTTCTTCCATTGAATCAACTTGTGCATGCTGAGTCAGATTCTGGCAGACTCCTGAAAGGGAGGAGGAAATGAGTCTCTAGAGCATTTCGGATGTGCTTTTCCTCACCCCACACCAACTTAGGAGATTCCCCCAAATAAAGTAGACTTGGCTATGCAATGTAATTATTTCTTCTGTCAGGCTAGACTTTAGCTTCTCTAAGTCATCCAATTTTCCTGAATGGTGTAGACAAATCCCAGAAGTTCTCAAGTCTCCTTATGAGCTAGGTAGTAAGGTTAAGGTCTGCTTCCAGGGTCTGAACTGTTGAAGGGAAGGATGACTTCACAGTCAAATCTGTGCCATTGATAGCCTGGCCAGAAGATGGAAAGTGGAAGTAGAGGTAACTGAGAGAGGGTTTGCCAGACCAGAAGTACCCAGGTGCGTAAAGTCAGCTTTGGAAGGTGATCAGGGCTTCATCAAGCTAAAAGGAAATGGGCTACACATTTTACCAGGTACCATCTTTAGCAGAAACGTCAGCAGAATGTTCAGGGAGTGACTTTAACCAACTACTCTACGGAGACAATCAGTGAAAACCCACAGAACACAGCCGTGAGTGGAAAATGCCCACTCTTCTGCTGCCATGTGGTAGAACAAGCTCCTCATACCCCTGGGTGCCGTCTTAGGTGGAGGAATGAGGATGGGGTAATATTAGAGACTGAGCATGTTCCCCTAAGAGCAGTGAGCGATTTCTCAAAGGACTGTCTGAATTATCCCATGGGACTGAGTTTAATACACTGGAGTTAAATTATATTTCCCCACTCCCCAGTGGGAAGGGAGCTCTAAGGGAAAGGAATCTGTTTCAAGTACGAAAGAAGGAAAGATGTTAAGTTTACTTTGCACATTTGAGCATGATATTGGTAAGTCCAAGATTCTTCTCTTTTCCATAAAATATTCTTAGCAATCCAAGGCAAGATTCCCATATGGGGGTGGTACCAATCGCAGTCCACCCACTTTGGTGTGCAACACATTAGATTTTCTCTATTCTTTTAATATTTCAATTTATCACTATTTAAGCATCCTTCAAACACTTGTAGGAAACCTATAAATATAACAAATCCCCTTCTAAAAAAAACAACAACAACAGATACCTTCCATTTATACAAACCAAAAAATAAATAAATCAATTCACAAAAATTTACATGACTTGCTCAAGGTCAAATGGTCATTGGTTAATGGAACTAGTATATAGCCCAAGTCTCCTGATGCCTGCTGTGATGCTATTTCCATTTAAATGTGCCAACCCCATTTATTAAAAACATTTACTGGGCTTCTACTCCTTTATTCCAAGCCCAGGAATCCTATTCTTTTAGAGAAGTCACAGGAGACTTCCTGCGTCTTACCAGCAACTCATTTAT
Organism: Balaenoptera borealis; assembly: GCF_965194805.1. Classification (NCBI taxonomy): domain Eukaryota; kingdom Metazoa; phylum Chordata; class Mammalia; order Artiodactyla; family Balaenopteridae; genus Balaenoptera; species Balaenoptera borealis. The sequence goes on from NC_138877.1 coordinate 75,555,727, forward strand.
TTAATTGGTACTTTTTATAAGCCTTTGAATGTAAGATTTAGAATGACCAGAATCAGATGTCGGGGCGTGAGGGGAGGTTTTTTCGTCAAAGTCCCTTTCATTTCTACACAAGAAAATACTAATAAATCATCCAGACATTTTACCTGCACTGATTTCACAGCTCTCTGCTGGTGAAAGCACCTGGGACTAAAACATCTTTCAGGTTTTTGCTGCTTGATAACTTCCCCTAATTTGTCTAAGGTCTGTTTAGAATTTCTATATCTTCATTGATTAGTTTTGGTTATTTCTAGTTTTCTAGAAAATAATGCATCTCACCCATGTTTTCAAAATTATTTGCTTAGTGTTGAACAAAAAAGTCTCATGAGTCTAAATTTCCTGTGTCTGTGCTTAGTTCTCCTTATCATGTCTGCTTTTGAATAGTTGGGCTTTGCTTCTCTTTTTTTCCCCTTGGAAAGAGTTAGCTAATGATTTATGTACTTTATCGTGCCTTTTTTCCATCAAAGGTCAAACTGTAATATTTTATTACAATTATTTTGAAGATATTCTGCAATAATTTCTTTCTCTCTGCCACCATCCCTCCCCACTCCAGAGTCTCTGCCAAAAGTCTTTGAAGAGAATGTTCAAATTCTAGAAACTAAGATATTTTATTTTCCCATTTTTCTTCATTCATTGTTATTGCATTTTGATAAGATAATAATGTCTCTTATTTCTTCTTTTTGGAATGGTTTGAGGTTTTCTTTGTCTATTTTTGTGACTATTTAAAGATGAATGGCCACTTTGTTGACAAGGGTCAAGAGTAGGTAAGGTGCAGGTAAATCAACTAGTGTTGAACTACCTAAAGGATACAGGTCTAGCAGCACACTACTGGCAGGTAGCCAGGATATCAGAATATTTTTACAAACAGGGTGAAAACTTGACCCTAAAATCCTTCACTGGAGAATATAAAGCTGCAAACAACTGATGATATGTGAATGAATGAAGGTTATTCTAGAACTTCTTGAAACTTAAGAATTTCTCCTAGGTCCAACCTAGTATATTAGTCTATAGAAATCCTACTACTAGTCAAATCTGAATCCATGCCAGAGAACACCTCACCTGGGCCAGGTGTGCTTCATCAATCTCTGAGCTATCCTGTTCAACGCATCACTGCAGGGCAACAGTGCACTCAGACCTGAAGTCCTCATCCATCACTCACAGACTCAGGCTGTACAATCTGGCCTGAGTCAATTCATGAATTTAGTGTCTGAGAACTAGGACAAAGGACAAGTTTCCAGACAGCTACAAGATCATGTTTAAAATGCCTTCCACGACCTGTAGTTTCTTTGGGCTTGTGGATGGGCATATGGTCACTTGAAAAAAAGGCATAGTCTCTGTTTTGAAGGTACTGAATTCATTATATCAAGTAGATCTTTTATTCATCAAATTACCTAGGTCACCTTTATCATCATTTTGTCTACATACTGTGCCACAAGAAAGGTATGCATCAAATTGCCTACTACATTGTTCCTATTTCTGCTTGAATTGCCTGTTGGTTTTGTTTTATGAATGTTTATATTTTATCACATGCAAAATAACTGTTAGATTTTTGTTGTGGATTTCACACTTAATCAATATAAATTGGCCTTTTGTGTCCTATAATGCTTAATAACTTTAAATTTAACACTGATATCATGGCTCCTGTTTTCAGTTTGTGCCTGGCATGCTTTAAACATCTGATTATTCTCAGTGTTTTTGAGTCACTTTGTTTTAGTGACTTACATACCATATACATTTGCATTTTATTCAATAATTCCATTTGGGAGTTACAGAATTTTAATAGATGAGTTAAAAGAATTAAAGTTTCTTAATATAATCAATGTTGTTGTCCTTGGGTTCAAATTAATACTTTATGTAAAAATTTCTGTTTCTATTGTTTTTTATTCTTTTAACATATTGCCTGTGTTGTTTGAGTATATTAGTGTGTGTGTTTTTCTTCTGATCGTTTCGAATGTTTGTAATTTTGTTCTGTTGGTCAACTTTAAAACATTATCTTATGTACATCCTCTAGTTTACTTTTCTCTTATTTTTATCAATTAATTATGTAAGTGCAAAATGGATACAGAACTTCTTGTAAATAAATGTAGACTTAATAAATGATAATTAATAGTAATTATGTAGAAATATTAAGTTATTTTAGTTATAAATATTTCTTCCTACAAAGTATTATCCCTGTTTTACAAATATTGCTGGTTTATCTCAGCACAATTGTGTATTTTTCTGTTATCAGTTCTGAAGCATGATAAACTGGATAGGACTAAGGGGGGCGGGGCTTAAACTCAGGAATAAGGCTTCACTGAATTTTCATGCCATTAAACACAAAGGTCTGCATAAAAATAACTTACAACTGTGATTATCATGATTTGGCTTTGCTTGTTTTGCTGACTGCTGTTCTCTCTATACCCATCTTTCCTTCCATTCATCACTCTTCACTTTCCCTCACATTGTTTATCTAGATGAATCTACGGTTTATACAGCCTATTTTCCCTTTTCTTCTTGCCTCCTTTCCCCTGACACTTTCCATTAATTAATGAGTCATAGTGTCCATCACACTTACAAATTCCATTTTATAAAGATAACGTAATAAAAATTGTAGTAATTGAAGAGAGAGCAGAGAATCATAAATACTCAGTCTGTACTCAGGATCAAACTTTGGTTCTCAATCAATTAATACTGCTAAAGCCTTCAATCCTAATGAACCACTAGAGGACCATCAGATTTTTCTAAAATTCTGTGCATATAAATGCAAGGAGAAAGCTAAGCACAAGCACGATCAATATTTTTTAAAATATCTAAGCAAAGAGCAACAGATGACTATTCAGAATTTTAAATTATTACTTTTTAATACTTAGTATAGTGTTGCTTAATTAGAATACCAAATAATGTATTTATCTCTGATAAATAATTTTTTAGAATAAGAAAATTTTTATTCATTAATTCATTTATCCATCCAAGGATACACTAAATATAAATTGAATGCTAACAATATTCTAGAGAATGTGAGTCCCATAAATCTGAATATGACATAACCTTCAAATACCTACATATTTTTTAATTTAAAAAGTATTCCATGTACTTACAGAAAACATAGAAAAATGACACAGAAGAATGCAAAAATACAGGAGATAGATACATACATACACTCACAGAATTAAAATTGTATTATATAACCTTACGTTTTTGACTCATGTGAAAATAAAAACACACATTAAACTTTTATATTTATATATGCTTTCTTAAGTTTTTTTCCACTGTTATGAAATACAATTCTTTTCCATGTAATTTAGTGGCGAATTTAGTGGCTTTATAGTAATCTATTAAATAGACACATCAAATTTCTTTAAATGGATGGCCCACTATTACTGGACCTTTAGACTGAATGCTACTCTTCTACATTATTATTGGTCTACAACTTTTCAGATTATATAGTCTTTCCAATAAAATTTTGAGCATGAACCCAAAACATAAATATCTACTTATAAATTATATATCACTGTAATATCTCTTTTTAATTTATGAAGGTAATTTTAATTATTTTTTCTAAAACTGTATAAAAACTAAATGGAAAAAATTTTTAAACCCATTTACTGTGAAAAATTTCTGCAGAAAAAAATCCCGAGTTCCCTCTGCATTCTACTTTCCTACTTTGCTGGTATGGGTATGGAGCAGACTTCAATCCAGAGAAAGATGTGCTCTTCTACAAGGTGTTACTGTTGTGGGGTTTTTGCTAAACAACTCAGTAAATCATTGAGAATTCTCTGATCAGTCTGGTCATAGTTGGAATGTGTTGTTACCTTGTGTTAGCTCTGAGAAGTGTTCAGCTTATCCCTTGGTCATTTTTTACCTAGGCTTTTTTAAGGTCCCCCCTTTGTACATATGGCCTAGTACTCAGCAATGCCTCCACAATGTTCCTGAATTGATCTCTAGTGCTTTCACCACGGGGCTCCTTCCTCTGCAGGTCTGTCCCACAACTTCCAGCCCCCTCCGCCTCTCTAACGTCCCACCTCCTCCCCAGTCCAAGGAGAATGCTGGCCTCTACCTCCCTGCCCCTACTTCAAGCTCCTGGTCCAAAAATTGCCTCCAGGCAAAAAGCTGGATAACAATCCTAGGACTCACCACATTTTATTTGCTTTCTCTCAAAGATCACAGTCAGAGGCTACTTGATATCCACCATCTGAAAACAGTTGTTTCATGTACTTTTCCACTTTTCTAATTAGTTATGACAGTAGGTTAAGTCCAGTCCTTGTCATTTCAACACAGCTAGGAACAAATTTCTATCCATTTAAATTTAGCTAAGAACATAAAATTCATTGGACACATTTTTTTCTTGCACATGTTGTCTGTTTTTATCTTTCAATCTTGCTTTGATGCCATTTCTTTTTGTTTAGAGAATTTACTTGGTCAATTCCTTCAGAATGATACCCTGGATGGTACACCCACTAAGCACCTGCTATACCAGATTTTATCCTTCTTTTGCCCTCACATATGACTGCTATCTTGGGTGTGTAAATATTCTTAGATGGCAGTTCCATACCTGAATAATCTGTAAATATTGTTCCACTGCCTTCTAGCTTCCAGGATTGCAAATAAGAATTCTCATTTGATTCATGATCAATTAGTTGAAACACAGACAATATTAATAGCTCAACACTATTGCAGGATAGGTACCTGGCATGAATAGAGCTCTCAGGCAAACTGGTCTAGATCCTGACACTTCCGTTTAGTAGATGAGTGATCTTGGGTAACTTACTCATTCTATATAGGGGGTGGTGTGTGTGTGTGTGTGTGTGCCTCATTTTCCTCACTGATAAAATAAGGATACATAGTAGTACCTGCCAGAGGTTTAATGTGAAGATCAAATAAATGTTTAAATATAAAGAGCTTAGAATATTGCCTGGCACACATTAACCACTCAACTAATGTTAAGTAATAATATTATGTGAAACATCACTGCAAAGTCTCTTTGCAATAACCCAGACTAGTTCATTCTTCTTTATGAATAGATTTTCTTTACCCATTAACTTCTCTGAGAAAAGGAGCAACCACACACTCTGCTTCCCTTTGCAAACCAATGCCCACAAAAAGGAGTTCAATCTTTTGTGTTTTCTGTTATTTAAAAAAGTGCTTTTGGTAGCTTAGCGCATCCATTTAAAAGTTTGCTTATTTGTTTTTAGAACAAATATGATTATATGAGATATTGTTTATAATAGTTAAAATTTAGAAGCAATCATAATGTCAAAGTACCAAGAAATAGCTGATAAAGTCTCTCAACAGAATATCATGAAGCCACGATAAAATTTTTTTCTAAAACAGATACTAATACATGGTTTTGCTGGTGATACAATGTTAAATTATAAAGGTAGAATTATATATATATAATTTATATGCTATTATCTTATGAATCTATAATGTATTCAAAGAAAATAGACACATCACAATATTGCACAGTGACTATCTTTGAGTAATAGCTTGCTTTTTTAGTTAATTTATCTTTAATTTAAAAAAATATATTACTTTTAAATTCAGATAAAAAGTTGTTTGGGCCAAGTAATTCTAGGAAGTTGTTATTTATTATCTTTCCATGCCTTTGGTACTACTGGTCCTACTGATCCTCTGTCCTAAGTATGGACTCAAACAACGTTTCTGCAGTCTTCCTGCATAGCCATGTACGTCCACACACATACATACACATGCCTGTGTGTGTGGATGGACACGGTTGTGCAGGAAGACTGCAATAACGTTGTTTGCTATATACACATATTGTTGTTTGATATGTAGAAGAGAATATACTTTGTCTTATGAATCTATATCTATAAATTTACATTATTTTCCATTCTTTTACATAATTCTACCATGTGGTTTCAAATTTACTTTGCTCTTTTTACTGGTTTCTTCTCTCTCCTTTTGTAAGCCTTTGGGACCATCTCAAGGAAGAAGTGGAGGAGATAATTTGTTTTTTACTGTGTGAAAATACTGACGAATAAACTAAGACAACTTAAAAACAGTCTTCTCTCTCTCAACAGCTTAAACTTGGTACATTTCATAACCAAACACCAATCTTATTTGCAGAGAAAGGACAGATTTCCCCCTGGTAATGACTCCTTGAATTCTGATTATCCATTTGATGCATGGCCAAAATGTCTTCAGAATGTTTCTGGTCAGGATCACCAAATTTCCCCCAGGATTCTGAAAGTTCATTTTGAGCATCAATACAGATCAGCAAACCCCATATACAGAATTTTTTGGCCTCAAATTTTCCATGAGGAAGAACTGACAAGGTAAAATGCATGGGATATTAAGGTTTTTAATTTGTCATTTATGAAATTATCATGGCTTCTCTATTCTACCAATAATTTTCAGTGAAAAACAAGTTCCAAGATGATCTGCCACAATTTGACGATTGCCATTAATTTTAATGAATCATTTCCTGTTGAGGGTACAATCATGGATGCAGGCTATTTAAGTGTTCGTTTCTTCCCCTGTTTATCCTCACCACTAACAATCTATGGTACATCTTTTTTACTCCCAGGATACTTTGAAAGACAGAACCCTAGATGGCTGATTGATACGGACAGACAGAACTAGTAATTATTGGGAATATATGCTCAGATATTTTACAACCTTTGTCTTACTGTTTGCTTATATGAACTTTTGTGAAGTAAATATTCTCTTTCCCTTTATAGACATTAAAAAATTAAGACTGAAACCAGCTAAGAAATTGGGCCAGAGTCACATAATTTACAAGTCAGGGAGCCACCATGTAGTTCCATCCTCATTCTGATGCTCATTTACATTTCCTCACAGTTCGGTCAACCTCTCACCTCCAACCACTTAAATTCACCCCAAACCTTGATCCTGGATTAATACTTCTAAAGCCTAGGGCTAACGATACTATCCCCTGGCTCAAAGTCATGATGCATCCCATATTGCCTTCAAAGCTTTCTAAAACATGGTCCCCAAATTACCTTTGCAAACTCTTCTTTTAGAATATATGCCATATTTTCCAATCGAGTCAAACTGTTATCCCTGGACATATTTTAGTGTGACTTGCCTTCACATTTTTCTAATGCATTGGCTATGGTAAAGCTCTCCTACTCTGCAAAATTCTAAGGTCATACTGGTAAGCATGTTTATAAATCACTTTGTGACAGGGTCAGGATGGGTACTTTGAGCCTCGGCTGCACTCTTCCTGTACTACCTTCTTTTCCTCCATGAACATAATCCAGAGCATCTCACAGTTCCAGAGACACGCATCAGTGTTCTCTCACCAAACCTTTGCACCCATCTTGCTACAGATCCATCTCATGCCACCTCATTCCCTCCTGCAGCAACCTCACAGACTAGAGTTTCAACCCTATGTCCACTCTTGCCCTGGAATGAGGAAGAGGAAAGGGACATCAGTCACTTGCCAAGGACGCCTGAGTTAGTGGGCTGCATCCAGAAGGGACCAGCCCATTGGCCAGAGCTGCTATACACCTTGCCCAAGGTCAACTCCTTTCCTCTGAGGCCCATATCCAAAGACTGGTTGACGCCAACCCTGGCCTTCCTGATCCAACTCAAAACAATTATGAAAGGCTATTCTGTTTCCAGAGCCTAATTTCCTGTGTGTTGCAGTTTGGGATCTTGAGAACCATAATATGTGAGAGAGTTTAGCATGAAAAATGCTTATAAAGACATGCTCTTGAGACCAAAACCTGTGGAAGGAAAGGTGAGGACAGAATGAAAAGACGCTCAATACCTTGAGTGTTTGTCCCTGGATACAGATACTATGCGTGCATTTGCCTGGAGATTAAAAAGTTTCTGCTCAAAGTTTAACAGTAAAAAAGGTTTAAAAAAAGAGGCTTGATTATGTCAAATTGATAATATTTCCATTTTTACATAACATTCTGAAGTTGCCGAATGTTGGGCTTATCTCGTGGGCTTCAGGATATGTTTAGGGGATAGAGGTCACATCCTAAGGGCATTATTCATACACAGATGGTCCTGACTTACAATGGTTCAACTTACAATTTTTTGACTTTAGTGTTGTGAAAGTGATAGCATTCGGTAGAAACTGTACTTCGAATTTTGATCTTTCTCGGGCTAGCAATATGCAGTACTATGCTCTTGTGGAGCTGGGCAGCGGTAGCAAGCCACAGCTCCCAGTCAGCCACAGGATCACGAGAGAGTCAACAACCCATGCATTCATAGCCATTCTGCACCCACGCAACCATGCTGTTTTTCACTTTCAGTAGCGTATTCATTAAATTCCATGAGCTATTCAACACTTTATTATAAAATAGGCTGTGTGTTAGATGATTATGCCCAAAGTGTTGACTAATATAAAGGGTTCTGAGCACATTTAAGATAGGCTAGGCTAAACTATGATGTTTGGCAGGTTAGGTATATTAAATGCATTTTCAACTTATGATGGTTTTATTGGAGGTAACCCCACCGTAAGTCAAGAAAGATCTGTAATTATGACTGAGGATGTCTGTACACTCGCTTGCTATGTGCCTCTGCCCCTAAGATGTTAGCTCTGCAAGGCCAGGGACATTTTATGATGGTCCAGCATCTAAAATAGTTTGTGTCACATAAAATTATTAACAATTGTTGAATGAATTACCAAATTGTTTTTTATACGATGGTGTAAATAAGGGTTACACATGTATACCCAATCTATTGTCTGGTGTTCATTTTTCATGGCTGTCTGCTCACAGTTTAAACAAATTAGGCAGCACATTGCCCTGAGACATTTTTGTTACATGATTATTTCCAGAATGGTGAATACTTGAAATTTAGGGTCATGTGTGCAGGAAAAGCTGCTAAATCGAATGCCAAGAATGTCAAAACCCAGTCTCTTGGCATCGGAGCACTGGCAAAAGAACAGATCAAAGTTTGGGTTACGCTGACCATGTACCATAAATGGCCTGGTGCCATGTTCTACTAACTACACGGCCCTTTCACAGTGGTACATTCCCCCCTCTGTCTTTCTTTCCACTACTATAAATTAACATCCATATTATCAATATGGTTCATTTTGAACACTGGCCTTAACAAGAGAAAGAATATTAAATTCAGCAGAAGTCATGGCAGGCTTTTTCCAACAGCTTTGCAGGAAAGCAGAAAGAATGATTATAGACTAGTTTACATTCCTCTTCTTCTATTAAAAATTATTTTCCAGTAACAAATGTAATAATTTCTCATTGTGGAAAAATGCATAAAAGTATGAAGAAAATAATTGCTTCCCTTACTGCCACTAAGAGAGAAGCATTTTTTGAACATTTTGGTATGCTTGGTATTTTTCTGTTATGGTCTTTTAACGTGTGTGTGTCTGTGTGTGCGTACACATGCACATTAAGTCTGGGTTTCTCCATAGCATTTAAAGAATAAGAAGTGCCACTTTTTAATTTATGTAACCAAAGCAACTCTGGCTTGAGAGCCTTCACCTCAATGATGGGGAGAAGTGTAGTTTTCGGGTCTCCCCACCAAATCCTTTTATCAGAGGTACCTCAGTGTTTTTACCAGTCCAGAAAGCCTGGAAGCCCTCTGGTCATTGTACTGGTCTCCTGATCACTGGGCCTCTGACCTAAAGGTGTGAAATCTGTTTCAGGGTGGACAGCTTCTCTAGAAATGCAACATCCTCAGGGCGAAACTGAGGTACCTGGGAACTTCAGGTCAGCTCTAGGAGATCTTCAATTGGTTCCCTTACTCACTCTTCATTACATTATACACTTGCACCTCGTGTTCAAGCAAATTCACCATTCCTAAAAGAACAAATGCTGAGCTATTTATCCGAGTTTTCGGGACAATATTATCTTTCTCTTCTTCAAAGATACGCTTTCATGAACCTCTTGTTGGAGTTATTTATTAATTATCCTTAGAACTGAAAAGTCTTCCTCTACCAAATGCAAGCCGGTGGCAGCCTATCCCCCTGATTTCTGGCCCAATCCTCTCAGGTGTCGCCCTGGACGGCACAACGCGCAGACTTCCTCCGTGGCCTCCCTGTGTCTGGCGGGTCTCACCCAGCGCGTGTTGCCGCTGGCGCTGGGACCATCTCCTGCCTCAGCTGCGCCTAACACGCCGCGTGAATGGCATACAGACATCTTCTCACTCCCGACACAAGACAAGACGGGTCACCGAAGAGGAGGGCACCCGGGCGTCACCCACCCAACTCCCCCTCCGCACCCATCAGTCCCCGAGGCGGGGACGGCGAAGTCACTCAGCTCAAGGTCGTCAAGCCGCGGGCTTGGTGTTTCCGAGACGGAGGCGTTAGCCCTGGGGCCCGCCACACCCACGCCAAGCGCTGCGGAGAGGTGACGGAGCTGCCAACCAACACAAGGCGCCGCCCGAACTACTGGGTGGGGAATCTTCTAGAAGGAGGAAGGCGGGGACAGGACGCGCCCAGGGCAGAGGAGCGGCGGGTGTTCCGAGCGGCTGCATTAAACAGGGACGAGGGAACGGCACATACGGCGGCGCTGACTCCATATCCCGCATCTCCGCACCCGCGAGGCAAGATGGCGGCGGCCGGGAGGCTCACCCCTGGCGAACCCGAGCGCGGGGCGGGGCTGCGGTCTCAGCGAGGCGCGCGCGGCAGCCCAAGCTCAGGGGCCCAGCCGCACCCAGAGAGGGCGCCCCGCCCGCGGGCCTCCCCCGGCGCGTCCCCACCCCCGAGCTCTCACCTGCGTCGGCCCCGCGCGTCCTTCCCACCGAGGCCTCCTTCGCTGCTCGCCAGAACGCCGGCTGTCCGGGAGGGTGGAGGCCGACCTTGGGCCCCAGGTCTGCAGAGGCCACCGTGGGGACCCGGAAGGCACTGGAAGCCATCGCCCCTCCGCACCTGGCCTTCGCTGAGGTGGAGCCCGCGCCTCAGGGCAGAGGCCTCCTCCGGCGTTTCCCGCCACTTCCTGCTGCCGCGCTGCATTCTGGGAGCCGCGTGAAGTGAGGGGCCGCTGGGACCGCCGGCGCCCGGGGCCGCGGGCTGGACTTCCGCAGGAGGAAGTCGGGTTCCGGAGAAAAGCAGGGATTACTCAGGACGCCGGTTGTGAGGTGAGGCGCCGGGCGCGGTGGAAGGTGCCAGAGACGCGGGAAGGGGGAGATTTAGGGACAGTGGGCGCCTGAGGGACTCCTAACGCCAGGACCGGCAGGGCGTCCCTTTCTGACATTATGGCTTTTGAGACGCTTGTGAAGCTTTGCTGGTCGGTGCGAGCTGATGTTCATGCGACGGCGGGGATGATTGTGTGCGAGGGGCCTGCGCCTCGGCCCGTGGTTTCCGGGTTGTTGCTGCTTCACCTGGATCACGATAGCGCAGGGTTGCAACAGAGAACGTTTCCAGGGTGGGGCGGGTGTTGTGTTTTCAACATGTTTCTCGGAAAGCAGGTCCAGAGGGGGCTTGAGATGGGACGTTTAAGAGCTGGGACTGGCCTCAAGACCTGCTCTGGGAATACGTGATGTTGATGCCCAAGGATTAGGGTAAATTCGGACGGACCCCACGTGGGGAGGTCTTTTAGATGCACCCCATGTTTCAGACCACAGCTTTCCCAAGATCTGACCCCCGAAACCTGATGTCAACCCAAAGGCAGACCCTGGAGTCCTGTCACTTTCTCACCAGTTGTGTGAATGACAGGAGGGCAGGTGTCGCCCTAGAGAGGGTTTTCTAACTTCCGACTTGGTTCCAAGAAAAGCCTGTTGTGGCCCGTGTCCTTCTTCCACGATCCTTCCACTTCTTCCTAAGAGGGATCCCAAGGTGGTGGAAGGAAGTGTTACACGTGTAAAAACCAAGGTTCAGAAAGTTTAACTTTCTCCTAGCAGGTGAAAGCATTTTTGTTGTTTTCCATTAATTGTTTGTAGGATATACACACACTACTTTAAGTAGAGTTGTGAGTTTTTCACCAACGTATGGTTATACCACCGTGGAGATGGAGAACACTCCACCATGGGAAAACAGTGGTCTTATACTGCCCATTTGTATTGAACCTCTCCACCCTTAATCTCTGATCTACTGTAGGTCCCTATTCCTTGGCATTTTCTAGAATATCATATAAATGGAGCACTGTGTTGCTGTATGGCTCCTGTTTGTAAACTTTGATGCGGCATTTGTAAAAGTGCATAATTATACAAACCTTGCAGTGTTCTTCTAAGTTCAAAATCTTTGACTTAGAGGGAAATGCATTATGCCTTCAAAACTGAGAGATTCCACTGTTAGGAGCCACCTTGTTTCGGGTGAGACCCTGTGCTTAGTTTTCTTCATTTGCACGTTGGGACGAATGATGGGGCCATGGGATCAAATGAGAAACTAATAACTGTAAAAATCACATAATCTCTATACCACTAAGAAAACATAAATTGGCACTGAAAATGGGAGGAAAAAAAAAAGAGCACAGCCATATAAAAGAAAGATGAACAGAATCACTTATACCAGGCAAAGTAAAATTAATGGAACACATAATTGAAGAGTTTAATTTAGTCACATTAAGTATTCTCCAGGAGATAAGGAATTATAAGGAGAACCAAGGGTCAGATTTGTATTAATTTATTTTTATTATTAATTAATTAATATTGAGGAATAAATAACTCAACAGATTGGGAAGAGTAGAATAAATCTAAGGACAAATGAATGAACTTGAAGTTCAGATCTTGATACTTTACTAGAAGGTGTCAGAAAGAGATAACGAAGTGGATACTGCAAAAGAAAAGTCTAGGAATATTGAGGACAGAAAAAAATGCATCAACATCAACATGAAAGGAGCACTCAAGGACAGAACAAAAATTTTTTTAAAGGAGTGTTATCCTAGAATTTACAAGGATAAGAGAAAAATCATTGCTCGCTGATTGAAAAGCTTCAGAGTACTCCAGGCATCACACCTAGAAATATTTTTGTGAAATTTAAGTAAATGAAAGACAAGTGTGTTTCAAAACCTCCAGAGATGAAAGAACTCTTCCCTAGACAGAAAACAAATTCCATCAGATCTATCTCAAATATCAATGGCAATTTTGATGGAGGAAGAAAATGAGTAGTATTTTCAAATGTTTAAGTAAATAACTTTAAAACTGTATTTTTGTATTCAATTCAATTATCACTGGATTAATAGTTAAAGAAAATTTCATCTTTCAAGGCATCAGATGGTATACCATGCCAAGATCTAATTATAAATACCCTTGGGGGAAGTACTCAAGTAAGAAGAAAGCAGTATCATGGAGGATGGTAGGCGCCAATGGAAGTAATGGTTTCACGTAACTTAGTAAAATGAAATGTTTTCTCACAAAGTAAGGAACAGAATAAAACAAAAAAGCCAGCAACAGATGTCTATTCTTAACAATTCAGATCTAAAATTCTAGATGTTTTTATCATACATTGGCAGAGGAGGGGTGGAGCAGTCAAGAATGGAGAAAGAGACCATGAGTATGAGTACCGGCAAGTGTGCTCATTTTGTTGGGGGATGATATGGACAATGGTAAACTGAAATTAGCAGGGGAAATAATTTTACTATCTAGTAAGGAGGGAAGAAAAAAAGAGTCCTGAGGCCAAAAGTTTCAAGAATTTCTACTTTTGAGCAATGAAAATGATTGAAATAGGGCTACCTAAATCATCTTGGGTGACTCTAAACACAATGCTGAAAGGTAAAAAGCATGGTCAGAGATGAATTAACACAGTATCAGTCCTTTTTTATAAATATGAAAAGAAACAAAATTAAAACATGCACATATTATTCAAGGATATCTATTATTGTGATAATTCTACAAAGAAACAGGAGGAAATGATTATCACCAAATTAAGAAGAGTGATACTATCTCCAGGAATCAACGAGGACAAGATTGGGGAATGACCCACAGGACAATCTAAAGTACTAACATATTTAGCAAAGCTTTGATTCATGGGGTTCATTTTTTTATTATTCTTTAACTTCATCTATTTGCCATAGACACATTTTTATGCACGATATATTTCCCAACATATTTTTAAAACAAAATATTTATTACAGTTGCTGAATTTTCTCTTCTTAATGGACACCAACATACAAATTTTCATTAATAACAAACTACAGTTGACCGTTAAACAGCACAGGTTTGAACTGCACTGGTCTACTTATATGTGGAATTTTTTGAGTAAATACAGCACTACACGATCTGTGACTGGTTGAACCTGCAATGAAGAACTGCAGACACAGGGAGCTGACTATGGGGACTTGAGCATCCTGGGATTTTGGTATTCATGTTGGCTCCTGGAACCAACCCCCCTCGGACGCTGAGGCAAGACTGTACACAGATTTTCGACTGCTCAGGGCATTGGCGCTCCTAACCTCTGCATTGTTCAAGGGTCAAAACTGTACTTGCTAGAGAAAAATTTTCATCATTGCTAATAATCAAAAAACTACATGAGTGGAGGTGCATTGTTATGCCGTTCTGAGACATTGTGCAGTTCTTTATGGTGGGTTTGAAGAGTTTGTGTCATGCTTTTTGCTGTCTTAAATACACTAACAAAAATTATATAGAGTTGCCAAAGTGGTGATAATGTGATAATGCTAGTATGCTGAGGCACTACAATTATTTTAGAAACCAAAGTATGCACAATAAAAATATTCTGAGTGGTAAAAAAAATGACAGACATCACTTGTTTGGTTTCTCTTTGAATTTCTAAATAGCCCTGTGCAAACTAATGTGTTCTCAGCTAAAAAGACTGTTTCATATACTAATAAAGTTGTTCATTTTAGAATAATTTTCATATTTAATTAATGTTATTTGGACTATTCATTTCTTTATCAAATATGTATCAAATCCCCCACAATGTCCCATACATGAAATTCACATAGGAAATTCCTGGTTCACTCTAGGTTGTTTTAAATAGTTGTTGGATAAATGATTTGTGGATAAAAATGAATGAATAAGTTATAAATTTACCAAAATTCCTCCAATGAATAAGCATCAAAACTGGGAGTTGAGCCCACTGTTCTGTATCTGAAGCCTTTATATCTGTGCCATCTTCATTTAGCAGGTATGTGAATTGTACCCTAATCTCCAGTTCTGGCTGCTGTCTTCAGAACACACCACTACTATTTGTTTGTTTGTTTGTTTCTCCTGTTTGCATTCAGACCGCCCTGTGCCTTAGAAGATTAGTTTAAATGAATCAACATATTTATTGATCTGCTGTAAGATTCCAAGTAACATCATTCCTCGTGGTTAGAAACAGATATTTGAGTCAGGTAAAAGTTTGTATCAACAAACACATGGAATGGTTAGAGGTGGTGGATGGGGTGTCTGAGGAAGGAGAGCGTGACTAAATCACATCACAGCATTTTAAAAATTACACTTGAGATGTAGATTTAACCAAGAGCCTAAACTTTTAACTGACATGTGAAGATTGCCTCAATAATAGTCTTGCTTCTTCTACAAACCACATTAGTGAATCACTGGAAAGATATTTTCATGTCAAGAAATGTACTGAGGGAATATGAGGGCAAACTGCCTACCTTCATTTATGCCAAAGATACCAAATGTTAAAAATGCAAATAGACACACTCTTTTCCTTGCATGCCTAACACTATGCAAATGTAAACTTAGGAAAAGGCCCAATATAATTTGCAGCAGAGAAGTAAATAAGCAAGCACACTCTCTTGACATATTTTGCGGTTCAGTAATACAAGTCTTTTTGTTTACAAAGGAATTTTAAAGTGTTGGTCTTCATGTTTATGCTCTGCTGCAAGATTCTGAGTAGGAGGCTTTTTTTTTTGATCTGGTGTGTTTTTACACAAAACTCACATGAGATTACTGATCTAAAATAAATGTAAATATTTGTGAGATCCTGCATGTGTGGGTAATCTTTCATTATGTAAAGAGCAGCACTGCTGGCTAATGTTTAATACACACTGAAAGAGATAAAGATAATGCAGAAATTAAATTTAATAAATGATGTCATTAGAGCATGTTGAATTGTAATGAATATTCACTGTTTTTCTGGTTGATTTTACTATTTTCTAAATCATATTATTTCAGCAGGCTATTGCTTTGACTATTCAAAATATCTTCCTTAGAACATACAATGCTTACATAAAAAGTGTGTATACCAAAATAGTACAGATTTCATTATATATGCATAAACCCATGGAAGTGTACAGGAAATAAAAATGTTCTAGAGACAGACATATTCAATTCAGAAGCAAAGCATTAGCACTTTTCTAAAATGCAGCATCTCAAAAGAACAAAGCCTGTCTTATATAATGTTATATATGTAATATATATTTTATATATTATTTATATCTCATAGTTGAATCATATATGAATAGCTGGCCAACATTTTTGTGACATTTCCCAAGGTCTCTGAAGAATATGAAAAATATTAGGAAAAATGCATGCAGGTAAGAAAGAAAGTCTGTATTTGGGGCACATATTTGGCAGGGGCCAGAGTGCCTCCGTCTCACTCCTCTCAACAAGTCTTCCACACAGTTCTCAGAGTTCTTTTTCTAACATGAAAATGCAATTTGTCATTGTCCTTTCCATTTTTTTTCAATGTATCTTTCTTTTCTACAGAATAAGACAGACTTCCTTCTTTATAATATCAAGGTCTAGTTCTGCCCACCCATCATATTCATTTCCTGTTTCCTCAGGAGTTGGTGTTTGTTTGGTTTCTTTTATTATGTCTCTGTCTTTTCCATTTCTGCTCATAACCTATTTTGGAGGTTATATCTGTATATGAGTTTGCAATAATTTAGTTCATTTTATGCACTAGAAGGATGTTGGCACTGCCTCTGCCTTACCCCAGAGATAGGCATGTGAGATCAAACTCAGTAAGTCAGAGTACCCTCTACTTTTGGGAAGTGTAATTAGTTCAGAAAAGAGAAGATGACCCAAAATGAGCCGATCCACGTCTTACCTGGAACTTTTACTGTAGCGTTAGGAGAACAGCAATGACAATAACAATAGCAACAAAAATTCTCATCCTCTAGCTAAACTGATGGATAGGGATATTCAGCTTTAGCTACTGTCTTTGTCAATTCACTGAGAATGAAGCCAACACAGAAGAAAGAAGAGACAAAGGATGGAAACGGGAGTCTAGATGATGTGATTTAAATCCCTAGATATGGCTAGGTCAGGAAGTACATTCTCAGTTCCCCCTAAATTCAGTTGAGGCAAGTTTCCTTAATAATACATCATTAGTCATTACTAATAGTTCTCCCATCTACATCTCAAACATTAATATTCTACAGTATTGAACCTCTTATACTTTACCAAACAACTTATGTCATTTCATACTTCCCTGGTTTGGCACAAGTCCCTTCATCTAGAACCCTCTCCCATTGCCTCTCAGCTTAGTTAACCACTTCTCATCATTTCAGTCCCAACTGAAATGTTTTCTCCACTGTCAGGATTTCTCTGACCCCATCATCAGTTTAGTTCATCTTTCTCCTATTCTCCTGCATACATGGTATAATTAGTGTCTAGTTAAAATATTCTTGTGCCTGGATGTTTTCATAGTAATTTCTACGTGAGTTGAGCAAAAGCTGTGAATGTTAAAACAAACCCTGACACTGTCTGATACTTTGTAAATTTTATGTATATACTGGATAAAGAAATGTATTGTCTAGGTTTTGGAGGCCAGAAATCTGAAATCAAGATGTCAGCAGAGCTATGCTTCTTCTGAAACCTGTAGGGAGAATTCTTTCTTCTTCCTAACTTCTGGTGGTTTTCCAGCAATCTTGGATGATCCTTGGCTTGTAACTGCAGTACTTCAGTCTCTGCCTCAATTGTCACTTGGTCTTTTCCCGTGTCTTCCTATGGCCGTCTTCCTCTCTTATAAGGACACCAGTCATATTAAGTAAAGGCCCACCTTACCTAATGACCTGATCTTAAGTTAACTGTGTAAAAACTGTATTTCCAAATAAAGTCACATTACAGGTATCTTCAGGAGGAGACACATTTCATCCGATGATAATGGCTTTCTTAAGTGCATACAAGAATAATATAAATCTATGTTAACAGGCATACAACATATGAAGGTGTAATACGTGATAATAACAACATAAAGGGGGAGGGATATACAGCTGTACAGGGGCAGAAATGTTGCAAATTATAGAAGCTAAGTTGCTATTTATTCAAACTAGTTTGTTACAAATTTGATATTAATTGTAACTCCCAGCATAACCATTAAGAAAAATAACTAAAAACAAACAAAAAAAATAGGAAAGGAAATGAGAAGGGGATCAAAATATTACACTAAAAAATCAAGTAAATACAAAAGAAGAAAATAATGGAGAAAATGAGGAACAAAACGGTGAAAGAAGTATAGAAAACAAATAGTGAAGTGACAGTAGGAGGTTCTTCATTATTAGTAATTGCATTAAATATAAATGGATTAAACTCTCCAATTTAAAAGCAGAGATTGGCAAAATGGATGAAAAAATTATCCAAATATATGAGACTCACTTTGTATCCAGAAACACAAATCAATTGAAAGTGATAGGATGGGAAAAGATATACCATTCAATTAGTAACCAATAGAGAGCTGGGTTGGCTCTATTAATATCATATAAAAGGACTTTAAACCAAAAATTGTTACAGGAGACAATGAAGGATATTATACATCAATAAAAGTGTCAGTTCATCAAGAAGGTATAACAATTGTAAACACGTGTGCATCAAACAACAGAGACCAAAAGTATATGAAGCAAACATTGAGAGAATTGAAGAGACAAATGATAATTCAATATTGAAGTATCCAACTATTATTATTTTTCAACAATGAATTATCCTCCTTTCAAAGATGAATAGAACAACTAGACAAAAGAATAACAAGGAACTAGAGGACTTGGCCACACCATAAATCAACTAGACCTAACAGATATAAGAACACTTCCTAACAACAGCAAAATACACATTTTCCTCAAGTTCATATGGAACATGTTCTAAGATAAGTCATGTCTTAGGATGCAAAACAAATCTCAATAAATGTAAAAATATTGAAATCACACAAAGTGTATTCCTCAGCCACAATTAAATGAAGTTAGAAATCAGTAACATAAGGAAATATGGAAATTTCACAAGTATGTGGAAATTAAACAATCAGTAGGGGTCTCAGAAATGTGTGGAAGAAAAAATACGAGAAGATTGTTTGATTTTCCAGGGAGATTATGAGTACTGTAACCAGGATGTGGAAGGACAGTAAAGCAGGTAGAATGGCAGGCAGCCTACATTCTGGGTTCTGGAGGGATGTAGAGATTTAAGGATCTGAATCATCCGAGGGTTCTTTTGTTTGTATCTTTGTTTAATTTTTATAGACACACATGTTTGATTTTGCAATTGGAAAGTGTCCTGATGGAAATTTTTTTGGATGAAGATAGTTCTAGAAAAATTTGTGGTTAGTTTAGTTGATTTCTCATTTCCCATCCAACCCTCAGATTTGCTAGCAGGAGCCATGGAAAAAAGAGAGGTAGTATAAAACCCAAAACACGAAAGAGTTTGACATTCTGTACCTCATGTAAAATTTGTTTATAAAACCTTTGAAAGAAGTTGAGTTTCTAGTTCTTCTTTCAGAATTAGGGCAACATAACTAAAAAGCAATCATGATGTGTGTTATGATTGACAGTCACAGTGTGGCTATATTTTGCCATCCATGCTACCACATTGATCAATCATATGTCAAAGTGAACATTGCCACAAATATTGTTCTGTCTGTACTTAGTTTCCTTTAAAGAGTGCTCACCAATTAAGCAAAGCCTTAGGTGAAAAATATATCATCTGGAGAAAGGAGTAGAGTAAGTCCCCTACATACAAACAAGTTCCCTTCTGAGAGCGCATTCGTTAAGTCCAATTTGTTCATAAGTCCAACAAAGTTAGCCTAGGTACCCAACTAACACAATCGGCGATATAGTACTGTACTGTAATAGGTTTATAATACTTTTCAAACAAATAATACATAAAAAACAAACAAAAAATAAAACATTTTTAATCTTACAGTACAGTACCCTGAAAAGTACTGTAGTACAGTACAACAGCTGGCATACAGGGGCTGGCATTGAGTGAACAGGCAAGAAGAGTTACTGACTGGAGGAGGGAGAGGCGGTTGGAGATGGTAGAGCTGAAGGATCCTCAGCAATAGGAGACAGAAAGCAAGCTGCAATTTCACTCATGCCTGACATTGATGGAACACACGTTCGCATCTTTGAAAGTTCACCATTTGAAGGTTCGTATGTAAGGGACTTACTGTAGTTTGAAAATTTAGAAAGAAAAGTGTCTATTTGTTACAAGGCAAGACACCAATAAGATACAATACAAATGAAAAACAATAACTTCCATTTCTACTGCTTAGGTAAATTTTAGAGTACTGCCAGATCGCTTTTGATAGTGTACTAGCAGATTAAACATGAGAGTAAATGTGGCCAGTTATAGTCTTCTCTTCAGCACACAGTTATCTATGAATAAAATATACACATATGCACCTTGAGATGAAGGATCTCTTCCCCTATATCCAGACCTTCAGCTCTTTGAAAAATGAGACAAATAAAACAGGTTTTTAAAACAATGTCTTACCATGAATGAAGATTATTCTCTTACTAGCTGCTTTAAATCTGTTAACTCTATTATGTAACATTCAGCTAAAAATGGGAGACATAATTTCATGAAAAACTAGCTAATATTGTAGCTTTGTAATATTTAGAGGACTAACACCAAGCAAAATCCTAAGTCTATTTTAAAATATGTGAAACTAGATTTTGCACCTAGTCATCAGTTCCACAGTACCCCACTGACTGGAAGAAAAAGATGTACCATTACTTAAAATTGTCAGGTAAAATTCAGAAACATTAATTATTAAAAGCATTCTTCATCGCTTATGGCCATAAATATAAAATATGCAATACTAACAATTCCTGATGCATCTAATGCTACTTATGTAAAAGAAGCAAAAAAATCTGCTTTTTAGCTAGTATTAAAGCAGTTGACATTAGAATAAATCTAAAGGACAATTTAAATTAGGAGTATGAGGTTTGATTAGCAAATTAAGGTAAATCCATCCTTAATGCACACATGTGGATGGCTAGCTTATATCTTATAAGATATTCCTCTTGTAAGAGATACTTCTCTCTTTTTCTAAAGGTTGGCTATTTACTGGCAAGTGAACTCAGAGGGCCAGATGGCCACAGCCATACCAGATCATTAGACAGTTCCTGTTAAGATTTTGGACAACAATTAACAGAAGCCCAGCAGGAGTTCCCCACTGTTGACCCCTAAAGGGTGGCTAATCAGCATATGTGTTTATTTATACCAGCAGGCCCTTTTAATTAACAACTCTGAGGTGTGTACTTTTTGGAATTTAGTACAGTGTATTAGGAAAAAGTTCTGACAAGGCCCAGTTAAAAAGTATAATTCATATTAAAATCAAAGGGAGGGCTTCCGTGGTGGTGCAGTGGTTAAGAATCCGCCTGCCAATGCAGGGGACACGGGTTCGAGCCCTGGTCAGGGAAGATCCCACATGCCACAGAGCAACTAAGCCCACCTGCCACAACTACTGAAGCCCACGTGCCTACAGCCCGTGCTCCACAACAAGAGAAGCCATGACAATGAGAAGCCTGCACACCGCAAGGAAGAGTAGCCCCTGCTCGCCACAACTAGAGAAAGCCCAAGCGCAGCAATGAAGACCCACTGCAGCCAAAAATTAAATAAATAAATAAAATAAATTTAAAAAACAAAGAGTAATCACATATAAATAAATAAATAAAATCAAAGGGAGAAGACAACAAAATGTCAAGAGGTCTAGTCACGGTACAGATGGGCCAAATATTTATAGGATCCCAACAAAAAAGTCTTTTAGCTGGTTCCAAGGGTTGCTCCTGTTTTTATTCTCTCATCCCAGTCTTGACAAGTGTATATCACCTAAGATCATAGTACTGCCCTGACACTTGGAAGGTTACTGCAGGTAATGAATGTGTATCCCCCTCCATGCTCCTTGCAATTAGATTCCTTATCAACATCGATCCAGGTATGATCATAGGTATCAAGTGGACCTCATCATATATGCACAGCATACTCAAGGCAGTGGAATGCTGAGGATATGACAGGAATATTACTTCTTTATCCAAAAGATGGACTTAGTGTAATTAACGCATTTTTCATGATTGGGAAAAGTATACATATTCAATATTGAAAGATTATGTAATTTTTCTTTCATGGTCTTAACCTAATGTTTGATCTTTAAGCATGTGAGATATGGTTGAAAACTGATACATGAAGAAGTAAAAACACCATCTTCAACAGCAAATTGACTCCTGTGTGAGTCATTGAATTGTGATTGTCATAAGCAAGGTGGCCCCATGCCAAGAACTCCATCAGTCTTGACCACATGAGTTTCTGAAAAGCATTGGACTTACTTTCAAGGTCTCCAGAGGTAAAAATAACCAGTAATATTAATGATACAAACACAGTAATAGAAGCCAATGTTCTAATTATTCACTTTAATTTATTTTGGAATATTTGCTTAATTTTATCCTCAATAAAGTAATTTTATTCTGAAAGTACCTCTGAAAATCATATTGGTATCTGATCTTTACTCCATATATCAATCTTTGAGCTTTGAACATGCATCTCATTTCCATATTTTTCAAATTTACTTGGTATCTAATATTTCATTTCATTTTGGCAGTACCTGTGGGAAATGGTCAAAGCAGATATTATTGTCCTTATAGGTGAGAAAGAAAGAGTGAGTCCTACAAGCCTCACAGCATATTAAGGGATTTCAACCCAGGATCCTGATTCTGTGAGGAATGTTTTCCTCACAGGAGAAGGTGTTGTCTCCTGAGCCTCTGTAGCAAACTGCAGAGCGTCCCAAACATCCAGGATACTTACAGTTTTACTTGAGGTACTAATCATTTCCACATTCCTAAATCATGAAGAAGTTATGTACAATGACTTTTTTAATGTTTTAATAATATTGTTAAGATCCCAAAGACATTCTACAGCTCTTCATTGTTACTATGCGAGATAAGTTTTGCAAGATCCAGCTGAGATATGAGATAGATAACATTCCAGTATTGTAATTCAAATGTGCATTTTCAAACTGAAGAAGAACCTTACGTGGCTGGCTTTGCTTTGAGATTAAATAACAGTTAATGAATGAATAACAGAAATGAACAGTTAATGAATTGAGATTAAATAACAGTTAATGGATTAAAACAATAGATGACTGTTTCACATTTGATAACTGGGACCCCAACATTTTTACCACAATAATAGTAAATTTAACTTGATATTATATTTGGGGGAAGATGATAATTTAATGAACCATTAATATAAAATAAAGTAGTATTGAAAAATTTGAATGCTAAAAGGTATAATTTTTGATGAATTTATTTCATACTGAATTTCTGTAAAAATAAAACAATTTAAAATCTTCTCCTTTCTAGTGACCTCACCAAATCACTAAGTAAGCTGTAATTACATGAATCATTTATAAAATGCATCAGTTGAGAAAGAGTATAAGTGATGGGAAGAGAGCAGGTATGCACCATAATGGTGTGTGATACCTAAAAGAAAAGACATGGTTACTTGGGGTGTTACTGTGACTGATTTTATATTTAGATTTTAAATTGCATTTGAGCAAGTCACTATTTTTACGTAAAATGGAATGAATACTAAGACAATGCCAAGATGTTCTGAACAGAAACACCCTGTTAACACACCTGCTATATATACCTTAACATTCTGCAGAGACTGAACTGTATGTATTATTATATTTAAAAGGAATAGACTTGAAGAATGACACCATAATATATCTATGGCAACTATGTCACACATCACAGTAGACAACTTGAAAGTCATATGAGATTCATTAAAACCATACTTGTATCAAAGAATGATGATAAGACTTCATCTTTTAATCTGTGATTACATTTTAAATCCATTGCCTTTCATTTTTGTCGATTGATTAATAACGTTTGCTTGGATAATGAAGCATTAAATCCTAGCCAAACACTAAACTAATAAAGTGAGAATACTATTTTATGTATTATAGTACACCAATTTATACCATAGAATCAGAGGCTTCAAATAATGTTAGAAATTTTAGCAGTAATCTAATCAAAGTTGTTTAACATCTCTGGGACTTCCCGTTCTTCATTTTAATTTGGTAACTTAAACAAAAACCTACAACTAATTTTGGTAGAGCAAAAGTTGGAATCCAGGTCAAATGACCTGTTCAATATATTTTCAACCACTATACAGTATGCCCTAAATATTGGGTGACCCATTAATTTGCTTGGGGCCTAGGAGTTAGGTAAGTCAAATAGTGCCATTTTACATTATAAACTTAATGGGAATATAATCCCTTTGCTAGTGATGGGATACTTGAGATGATCTTATAAAGAAAGTATCTAGTCAAACACTCTCAATACATAAAGACAATATATATTTTTGAAAGACAAAATTTTGCTAAAATATAATTTTAAGTGGAAGTAAAACTTTGCCAAATAGATTCTGAACTTACTGTTCTTAATAATACTCAATTATGGATTTGAAATTAAATATATTTATTCAGAAATGGACATGTTCTTTTCAGAATGTAACTTTTCCAATGTTTTTTATTTCTTACTACCACATGTGTTAGAACTTTTAAACACAAATACTGTCGTGGGCAAAGTTAAATGGAAACATGGAAATTAGGAAAATACTTTAATGCAGACTTCTTGCAATTCACCTTCCATAGTCAAAGAGAATTTGCTATACCAAAGTTAGTAATGATGGTGAGATGATGTAACTTCTTTAAATAGTACCATCAGGTATCAATTTTAAAGACCAGAGATGCACTGAACTTCAGTTGATCAAGTCTATTTTAAGGCCACATGAAGAATAAATAGAAGATAGGAAACTAACGTAATAGCGGCACAGACAAGCCTCAGTTAAACCGAATTTCTTCGGATGCAGTGCATGTATGACCATGATGGGGAAAAGATGTGTTTCGCCTCAGCAGAAGTTGTCTTCTGCTTCCAGCAATAATGCTCTGCCATAATATTGAGCCATAATATTATTCTGTTTGTTTTTGTTAGCTCTAGTCTTCTGGTCACCATCAAGTGTTTCCATTTCCTCCAAAGTAAAACTGTCTTTTGGGGATGAGCCTTTGATTGGATCAGTCAGTCTCCATCAAGTGTTGAATACCTTAGTGAATGCAGATTTTCTGGGGTAGCTTGTAGAGCGATGATTGGCTTGTGGCTGGTGTATGTGGGTAGTTGATTATCTTTCATCCAACTCTCTGTGGCCAGATTCGTATAAAACAAAGCCTAGTAACAGGAAGAGGATTTGCTTGCATTCAGTAGCTTTTGAAATAGAAGTGATGAAACTTTCAGGTACTGGTCTTAAATCACTAACACTGCAACCCACCAAGTGTTAGCTCTCATCATTGTCACCATAATTAAAATTTGATAATGATGATTACTACAGGTCATTTCAGTTCAGAGCCTGAAGCACTCTAATCCATAATAACATACTACTAATAAAAACACCCTTTAAGCAAACTTTATCCACTGGATTAAAGTACTGTTTATGAAATGGATGGTAATTCCTTTTGATTCATGCTTAAATCTGGGGCTCAGTTTACACTTTTCATTTTGTTTCCTTACTAATGAATGTGTTAGCCCGAAGGATGTACCTAGGTCTAAGAATGTATCACAGCCACACTTGCTTCCATTGTTAGAGTTGGCTTCTCTAGTCTTAAATTACAACTCACACTTTTTTCCTACATGAAGCTAGCAGAATTGCACAGGTGCTATGCACTGTGGGACAGTTTGACTGTCATATTTTTCATTTTTGTCTTGGTCAGAGAATGAATGGCACATTATCATCAGCCCTTCCACTGATTTTTAGCTGAGCATCTAGGCTTCATTGGTTGCCAGCATGACTATTAACTACAGCAGCACTCAAGTCGATATGGTTTAGGTATTTTGCTGATAACTGCTTTTTGAGTTTTAGCATTCCTTATGCTTAAAAGTCCTGCAGAAAAGATACTCACCATCACTAATCATTAGAGAAATGCAAATCAAAACCACAATGAGGTATCACCTCACACCAGTCAGAATGGCCATCATCAAAAAATCTAGAAACAGTAAATGCTGGAGAGGGTGTGGAGAAAAGGGAACCCTCTTGCACTGTTGGTAGGAATGTAAATTGATACAGCCACTATGGAGAACAGTATGGAGGGTCCTTAAAAAACTACAAATAGAACTACCATACGACCCAGCAATCCCACTACTGGGCATATACCCTGAGAAAACCATAATTCAAAAAGAGTCATGTACCACAATGTTCATTGCAGCACTATTTACAATAGCCAGGACATGGAAGCAACCTTAATGTCCATCGACAGATGAATGGATATAAAAGATGTGGTACATATATACAATGGAATATTACTCAGCCATAAAAAGGAATGAAATTGAGTTGTTTGTAGTGAGGTGCATGGACCTAGAGTCTGTCCTACAGAGTGAAGTAAGTCAGAAAGGGAAAAACAAATACCGTATGCTAACGCACATATATGGAATCTAAAAAAATGGTACTGATGAACCTAGTGGCAGGGCAGGAATAAAGATGCAGACATAGAGAATGGACTTGAGGACACGGGGAGGAGGAAGGGTAAGCTGGGACGAAGTGAGAGAGTAGCATGGACATATATACACTACCAAATGTAAAATGGATGGCTAGTGGGAAGCAGGCGCATAGCACAGGGAGAACAGCTCGGTGCTTTGTGACCACCTAGAGGGGTGGGATAGGGAGGATGGGAGGGAGATGCAAGAGGGAGGGGATATGGGGATATATGTGTGCATATAGCTGATTCACTTTGTTGTACAACAGAAACTAACACAACATTGTAAAGTAATTATACTCCAATAAAGATACTAAAAAACAAAAAAAGAAACAGTCCCGCAAAAATAACGTAAAACACACGGTTTTCTACTAGAATTTTGTTGGAAAAAAATGTGCTATAAATATAGGCAAAATATAAAGTAGAAAACTGAAGTAATTATTTAGATAGTATAGGCAAAGAAATGCTGTATCCAAATGATTGAAATACGACTTATAAGTAGATTTTAAACTATTCAAAACATTCATTTTTATTTTATTAACAGCTCATGGAATATTTCATTGTTTTCTTCATTACATGATGGTTAAATGTTACCCAAACTAAATCTGCTAGTGACATCAGTAAAGCTGGTTTTATTTTATAAGGGACTTTACTCAGAAAGAATTGAAAACAATATGTAATCATTGAAATGTACACTAAATTATGCTAGTGTGTAAACGTGCATATTACATGTTACCTTAGTAAAGTCCAGCCATGTTTTAAAATCAGGAAAAAATAAAATGAAAATTTCTATAGTTAACTCATATGATCAAGTTAGAGGTTTTAATCAATATTAAAAATCTTCAATTTGGAATTTAAGGCATTATCATTGCTGAAAGTAGGAAGTATTTTAGATGTATTATGTGTAGATTAATATTAATAAAATCACTGAAGAATAAGTCAGTTATGGGTTAAATTGTGTCCTCACCAAAATATGTTGAAGTCTTAACCTCCGCTACTTCAGAATGTGTCCTTATTTGGAAATAGGGTCTTGCAGATGTAATTAATTGCAGTAAGATGAGGTCATACTGGAGTAGAGGGGGTCCCTCATCCAGTACGGCTGTGTTCTTATAAGAAGCTGGCCATGTGGAGATGAAGGATTGGAGAGATGCATCTACAAGCCAGGGAATAGGAAAGATTGCCCGCAAACCACCAGAAGTTAGGAAGAGATAAGAAAGGCTTATCCTCTATAGGTTTCAGAGGAAACCTGGCCCTGCTGACCCCTTGATTTTGGACATCTAGCCACTGGAATTGTTAGACAATACGTTTCTGTTGTGCTGAGCCATCCAGTTTGTGGTACTTGTTACAGGAAACCAATGCAAGTTCCTTCAGAAATGATTAGTAACTCGTATCAAATCGAAGACATTGTGTGGTATTTGGAGGAGGTGCATCTAGAATGGTATCGATGGGTCTAAGTATTTTCTTCTGTCTCGGCTGCATATTGCTGATGATTTAACACTTCTTATTAATGTCCTGTTACATGTAAGATAAAGTCATATTGACAGCAATGTAAAAAAGCCTTTGGGGTTCATGTTGAGAGACCAAATTACAG
Source organism: Balaenoptera borealis (assembly GCF_965194805.1). Taxonomy (NCBI): domain Eukaryota; kingdom Metazoa; phylum Chordata; class Mammalia; order Artiodactyla; family Balaenopteridae; genus Balaenoptera; species Balaenoptera borealis. Next base: position 75,583,884 of record NC_138877.1, read on the forward strand.
GCCCCTCCCTAATAAGTCTTTTGAAAAGAATGTCTTCTTGAACCTTGTTTCGGTCCATCAGTGAGGCTCACCACTTAGAAGAGAAGCCAGTCTTGAAAATAAGCACATTATTATTGACAGTGAAAAGAACAAAAACAAAACAGAGGTAAGAGAGCAGTGACCTGTGTTGGAAAAGGCAGGACAACTTACTGAAAAAGATGACTTCTTAGCTAGGCTTTAAGAATGAATACTATTATTCCATGAACAAGGGCCCTCCAGGGGAAAAAAAAACATTGGGAGAAAAATACGGAGGCCTCGGTATTCATCCAGTTGACAATACTTCAGTCACTCTCTGCACCACTCAAGATTTCAGTCCACGTTCCAGCTTTATTTCCAGCTTTCACACTTTGTAACATCAAACAAGTTGTAAGTGCATATAAACTAGCGTCATTTATTAAATCAGTGTTTCTCAAATACAAGCGTCTGCAAAAATGAAAAGGAATTGCAAACATTAGGGCCCTTAGGCTGGTCGGTAGCAGTATAACAGATCCTTCTTTAAGATCAGCCAGATGCATAACACGCCCCTTTCCTAAACCTCCCTTCCCTGTGTCCCTGTGTCCCCAGCCTCACCATCTCAGCATCTTCCCTGTAGTGAGACAGCGCTAGTCAATCACAAGTCACTTTCCTGCTGACGAGGGTGCAGCTAAGAGTACTGATCTCGGCACTGAGGCAGCCGCTGTCAGTTAATCAGGGGTGCCGTGTGAGTGTGTGTGTGTGTGTGTTAGTATAAAGGGGATGCAGAGGTCTCACAACTGTAGGTTCCTTCAGAAGGGGTGAAAGATGGATGGTTAAGGATTTCAATGATGAGAAAAGATAGAAAAAGAGAGAAAGAGGGAATTCCCCGGTGGTCCAGTGGTTAGGACTCTGCGCTTTCACTGCCGAGGGCCCGCGTTCAGTCTCTGGTCAAAGAATTAAGAACCCTGAAAGCTTCGCAGCGCAGCCAAAAAAAAAGAAAAAGAAAAAGCATTTATATGAAGCTGAAAGAAAATACATTTTTAGTTCCTAGAAAATACATGCTGTCCAGAAAATGTTTTACGCATTTACAGAAAGCTTTTGATAGACTTCACATAATCCTACAGCAGCTAAACCATCATGAGCAGATGACACCAGCTTGCTCTCACAAGTGTGTTTAATACAGCATAATTTATGGTTTTCAGTTCCAAAATAAGTACCATTTATCCATCTGGCACCTCTTCCTCCTTCGTCTCCTCTATCACAGTGGCACCTGTGAGTGGAGTAGCCTCCGGGCGTGAGCCCTCTGGACAGCTGTTCTTCTCTCAGTTAGCAAAGATGCCCGTGGTGTGTCTGGCCCGTGAGAGCTCGCTGGCAAAACAGATGTAGTACTGGCTGGGTACCAGTCTGACCTTCTCTAAATCTTTTAATAAGAAACTGTTTACTCTCGGGGAATATCTGCAGAGAATTAAGTAAATTGAACAAAATGATTATTCTGAGTTGGAAGGTTCCATGGACTTTCAGCTGTTGTTTGAGTACAATCACGGAAAGGCACGCATTCTTATCCCTATTTATCTAGCTCTAAGTATACAAAGAGAAAACATTTCAACATATGAGGGCAATTAAAGTACAACTAATATGGTAAAGTGCCACCTTTTTTCAGATATTGTTTTCTGCACACAGTATCGGCGACCTAATTTCCTGGGCCCAGTGCAAAATATAAAGGGGGGGCCCCTCGCTAAAAGTTATTAAGAACATCAAGATGGCAACAGCAGAGCATTAAGGCAAGTGTGGGCCCTTCTGAGGTGGGCTTGTGTGACTGCATAGGTCTTGAGCCCGTGAAGCCAGCTCTGTCTTCATGGTTTGACTCACCATATCCTATGTTTATTTTATCGCTACTGGACCTAGTATTTTTGTTTACCAATGATCCTTTCTCTTTTTTACTGTATGATGGATGAGCTCGTTTTCCCTTTATTCATAGTCTTACTTGAAAGTGAGAAAACAAATGTCAAATACAGTTTTTAATTTATTTACTATTGACAAATTATCAGTTTCTTCCTAGGCAGAAAGGACATCTAAAATAAGTTTAGAATTCCATGGATTAAAAAAAAAAAGAGGACATAAAAGGCTTGAAAATTAATTATAAACATTTTAGACATATTTAATATATAATAATATATTAAGCAGGAATTCAGAAATGACTTTAAATGACATATTCTTTCATGTTATTTTTCACTTATTTACCATTCTGATATCATCAGCATTGCTGAACAGAGAAACACTATCCCCAGTTAAAAAAGTATTAAAAACAAAGGATGTAAAATTTCACAAACCAAATGTATTCCAATATATCAGTTTTGTGCTGACTGATAATGCAGATATGGACTCTCCTTTACTATTTCATCCTAAAAATCCAATTGCATGCAAACCTATTGATTTTGATTTCTTTATTGAGAGAGAACAATTAATATCCAAATTACTTAAGCTGGCATGCATATGTTATTTTTCTTGCCAACTTTTTAAAGATATTTTATTAATATATATCACAAAATTCACCCACTTGAGGTATACAATTCATTGATTTTAGTAACTTTAGTACGTGGTGCAACCATCATCAAAAATCAGTTTTAGAATGCTTTCATCCTTCTAATAACATCCCTCATACCCCTTTACAGCAAATCCGCATTCCCACCCTGAGCCCCAGGCAACCTGTAATCTAATATTTTCTGTCTACAAATTTACCTTTTCTGCACGTTTCATGTAAATGAAATCGTACAATATATATTCTCTTTTATATGGTTTCTTTTACTTAGCATAATGTTTTTGAGGTTCATCCATGCAGTAGCCTATGTCAATAATTTGTTTTTTTATTGGTGAATATTATTCTAGTGTATAAGTGTATCACATTTTGTCTATCCATTCCCAGCTGATGAACATTTCTTTCTCGTTTGAGCTATTAAAAATAATACTGCTATGAGCATGTAAGTCTTTTTTTAAAAAAAAATTTTTTAATTGAATTATAGTTGATTTACAATGTTGTGTTAGTTTCTGGCATACAACAAAGTGATTCAGTTTTATATACATACATATATATACATTCTTTCATATTCTTTTCCATTATAGGTTATTATAAGATATTGAATATATTATCCTGTGCTCTACAGTAGGACCTTGTTGTTTACCTATTTTATATGTAGTAGTTTGTATCTGTTAATCCCAAACTCCTAATTTATCCCTCCCCACCCCCATTCCCCTTTGGTAACCATAGTTTGTTTTCTATGTCTGTGAATCTATTTCTGATTTGTAAATAAGTTCATTTGTATCATATTTTAGATTCCACATATAAGTGATGTCATATATTTGTCCTCTGTCTGACTTACTTCATTTACTTTAGTAAACTCTAGGTCCACCCATGCTGCTGCAAATGGCATTATTTCATTCTTTTTATGGCTGAGTAGTATTCCATTGTATTTATATATACCACATCCTCTTTATCCATTCATCTGTCAATGGACATTTAGGTTGCTTCCATGTCTTGGCTATTGTAAATAGTGCTACTATAAATACTGGGGTGCATGTATCTTTTCTAATTAGAGTTTTCTCTGGATATATGCCTGGGAGTAAGATTGTTGGATCATATGGTAACTCTATTTTTAGTTTTTTAAGGAACATCCGTACTGTTTTCCATAGTGGCTGCGCCAATTTACATTCCCACCAACAGTGTAGGAGGGTTCCCTCCACACCCTCTCTAGCATTTGTTATTTGTAGACTTTTTAATGATGGCCATTCTGGCTGGTGTGAGATGATACTTCATTGTATTGTTTTGATGTGCATTTCTCTGATAATTAGTGATGTTGAGCATCTTTTCATGTACCTATTGGCCATCTGTATTCTTATTTGGAGAATGTCTATTTAGGTCTTCTGCCCATTTTTTGATTGGGTTGTTTGGGTGGTTTTTTGTTGTTATTGAGTTGTATGAGCTGTTTGTATATTTTGGCAATTAAGTCCTTGTCAATCTTATCATTCGTTAATATTTTCTCCCAATCCATAGGTTGTCTTTTCATTTTGCTTATGGTTTCCTTTGCTGTGCAAAATCTTATAAGTTTGATTAGGTCCCATTTGTTTATTTTTGCTTTTATTTCTAATGCCATGGGAGACTGACCTAAGAAAATATTGCTACGATTTATGTCAAAGAATGTTTTGCCTATGTTCTCTTCTAGGAGTTTTATGGTGTCCTGTCTTATATTAGTCTTAAGCCATTTTGAGTTTATGTTTGTGAATGGTGTGAAGGAGTGCTCTAACTTCATTGATTTACATGCAGCTGTCCAGCTTTCCCAACACCACTTGCTGAAGAGACTGTCTTTTCTCTATTGTATATTCTTACCTCCTTTGTTGAAGATTAATTGGCCATAGGTGTGTGGGCTTATTTTTGGGCTCTCTATTCTGTTCCATTATCTTTATGTCTGTGTTTGTGCCAATACCACGCTGTTTTGATTACTGTAGCTTTGTAGTATGTAAGTCTTATGTGGACATACATTTTTATTTTTATTGGGTAAATACCTAACAGTGGAATTGTTGGGTCATATGGTAGTTTTACATTTATCTTCTTGAAAAATTGCTAAAGAAATTTTCCAAAGTAACTTCACTATCTTACACTCCCACAGGAAATGCATGAGGGTGTTCATTTCTCCACATCTCCGTGAACATTTGTTTTTTGGCTGTCTTATTTAATATAGTCATTCTTACAATTTTGAAATTGTACAATATCACATTATGGTTTCAATTTGCATTTTCCTAATGATTAATGATGTTGAACATCTTTTCATGTGTTTACTAGCTGTTTGTATACCTTCTTCACCATGTCTGTTTATATCTTTTTTCCATTTTTTGATTAGATTGTTTATCTCTTTATTGAGTTGTAAGTGATCTTTGTAAATTCTGGCTGTAAGTCCTTTATCAGATAAATATTTTGCAAATATTCTCTCCCAATCTATTGCTTGTCTTCTCATTTTCTTAATGGTGATTTTCTTTAATGAATTTATTTTTCAGAGCAGTTTTAGGTTCACAGCAAAATTGAGAAGAAGGTACAAAGATTTCCCATCTACCCTCTGCCCCCACATGCCTAGCCTCCCCCATTTTCAACATTTCCCACCAGAGTAGTACATATGTTACAATTGATAGACCTATATTGACACATTATAATCACCAAAAGCCCATAGTTTACATCAGAATTCACTCTTGGCGTTGTACGTTATATGGGTTTGAACAAATATATATTTGGTATAATGACATGTATCCACCATTATAGCATCATGCAGAGTATTTTCAGTGTCCTAAAAATCCTCTGTGGTCTGCCTATTTATCCCTCCCTTCCCTGTAACCCCCCTGACAACCACTGATTTTTTTACGGCCTTCATAGTTTTGCCTTTTCCAGAATGGCATATAGTTGGAATCATACAGTATGTGGCCTTTTCACACTGGCTTCTTTCACTTAGTAATATGCATTTAAGGTTCCTTCATGTCTTTTCATGGCTTGATAACTCTTTTTTTTTTTTGCTGAATAATATTCCATTGTCTGGATGTACCACAGTTTTTTTTTTTTTTAATTTTTAATTTATTATTTATTTATTATTTTTATTTTTGGCTGTGTTGGGTTTTCGTTTCTGTGTGAGGGCTTTCTCCAGTTGCGGCGAGTGGAGGCCACTCTTCATCGCGGTGCGCGGGCCTCTCACTATCGCGGCCTCTCTTGTTGCGGAGCAGAGGCTCCAGATGCTCAGGCTCAGTAGTTGTGGCTCACGGGCCCAGTTGCTCCGCGGCATGTGGAATCTTCCCAGACCAGGGCTCGAACCCGTGTCCCCTGCATTGGCAGGCAGATTCTCAACCACTGCGCCACCAGGGAAGCCCATACCACAGTTATTTATCCTTTCAACCACTGAAGCACATCTTGGTTGCTACCAAATTTTGAAAATTATGAATAAAGCTAATATAAACATTCCTGTGCAAGTTTTTATGTGGGCATAAGTTTTCAGATCCTTTGGGTAAATCAAGGAGCATGATTGTGGGATCATATGATAAAAATGTGTTTAGTTTTGTAAGAAACCACCAAACTGTCTTCCATAGTGTCTGCACCATTTTGCATTCCCACCAGCAACGAATGAGAATTAAGTTGCTCCACATCCTCTTCAGCATTTGGTATTGTCAGTGTTCTGGATTTTGGCTGTTCTAATAGGTATATATTAATGGTGATTTTTGAAATGAAAATTTTAAATTTCAAACTTTGGTGAGTTCCAACTGGTTATATTTTATCGTATGGACTGTGTTTTTAGTGTCGTATCTAAGAAATATTTGCCTAACTCAAGGACTCAGTGATTTTCCTCTTTGTTTTCTACTGCAAATTTCATCATTTTAGTTACTTCATTTAGATCTATGATCCATTTGGAGTTAATTTTGTGGGTAGTGTGAGGTATAGGTCTAAGTTCACCTTTTTTGCATATGGATATCCCGTTGTCCCAGCACCATTTGTTGAACAGACAGTCCCTTCCCCAATGAATATTCTTGGTACCTTTGTCAAAAATAAATTGACTATAAATATAATTATTTCTTTCTGGATTCTCAATTCTTTAACATGCATCCCTATGTCTACCTTTACTATCTAGATAACTGGAGTCTTACACTAAGTTCTGAAATTGGTAAATGAAAGTCCTCCAACTTTATCTTTTTCCAAATTGTTTTGGCTATTTTGTATGTTTTATATCTTCATACAAATTATTGAGTTTGATTGTTAACTTCTGCAAAAAATAAAATAATAAAAAATTTTGATAGTGATTAAATTGAAACTACAGATCACTTTGAGGAGAATGCCGTCTGAACAGTATTGAGTCTTTAAATCTGTGAGCATGGAATGTATCTCCACTTATTTTTGAAAAGTATTCTTTTTTATGCTATTGTGAATGGAACTTTATTTTTAATTTCATTTTTGGATCGCTCATTGCTTATAAGCACATATTACTCTTGTTACAAGCCTGACAAAGGGGAACAAAAGGTCCTGGCTCCATTTAGGAGGAAAGGAGGAAAAAACTCAGAAAAATCACAAGTTAATACCCAAATGAATTCATGTGCCATACATGTATGGTTTTAAAATAAAACCCCCATATTTCTTTTTTCTTACTTTCTTGAGCAATAAATACTCATTGTAGAAAATGTGGTAATAACACGAGAGTCACTGGAAGCTGCAGCATCAGGGAGTTGAGTCACATCTGCATCACCCTTGGTTCTCTGCTTCCATCCATCTGCATCTGCCTACACACATCAGCCAAGACGGTGCCATTCACTGATTTCCAGATTCCTTTCTTGCCATCCTTTCTACAAAGTATTTTCTTAACAAGTCAAAGAGCTTACTGTGAAGCACATGGGTTCTAGATTGAATCCAAGTTCACCATACACCAGTAGTGAGACACTGAGGAGCTTGCTTACCCTCTCAGTACTCACATTTCCTCCCTTGTGAACTGGGATGATAAAGCATCCTTACATTCCTTCCTTAGGTTCCCCTCCCTTCCCTCCCTCCCTCCTTCCCTTACTTTCTTCCTTCCTTCCTACTGGATTCCGTCTCTTTAGTAAGCCCATATCAGACTCTCTGTGTGAAATAACTGCTCATGAACAGTGTAACTTTTCAGCACCTGTGATGCCAATCTTAAATAGTTTCCACCCTCTAGCTCTGATTTGGGGATAGCATCCAGGTACAGTTTGAGGCAGGCTGCCCTGGAGTGTTAGCTAAATGCACAACTTCCCAGCCTTTGTGACTTCAGCATCCTTCTCCCATGCTTCCTCTGGGTTCTTGGTCTTCACTTCCACTTTTGCATCTGTGTGCAATGTTTTATTTATTGCATCTTTATCCTGATTGATCTATAGATCTGGATTCCTCTAGTATTTTCATGCTAAAAGTCCAATCACACTCATGTTTTCATGAATTTAATAACTTCATGAAGACACAGGGAGACACGCGGAAAGCTTGCCTCATGGATCACAGGTCATCTGCAGTTTTGCTGCCTCATCTCTAATTGTCCTATCTAGGGAGCACCTACAGTATTGCCACATGTCAGCAATGCAGAGAAGGACCTCTGTTCCCCACCATCCCCAAGCAACACTCTTGTGGGGACAAGCTCTGCCTTCTCTAGCCCGTACAAAATTCTACAAAAATGACAGCAGGTACTTTAATAAGACAGAAAAAAAACAGGAAGGAAAGCACCTGTATCTCTGTTACCCAGAATTCAACATCATTATTAGAATATTGTAAGAACTTTCCTTTTCATGTGGTTTTTGAATTTTCAGATATAAAGTAATATGTGTGATGATTGAGACAAAGCACTTACTTTACTTTGGGGCTTTCATTGTTTTCATTAATCTCTAAGGTTCAGCCATTTCAGTAATCTACAGATATAAGAAATGTGTGTGCTTGTACTAATTACATTCAAACCTAAGATGAAAATGTCTCCATTTTGAAATCTGTATATTCATTTCTATTATTTAGTCCAAGTTAAATTTTGTAAACATGGGTAAAGATAATTTTATCATAGTATTTTGTGACCCTTATATATTAAATAAAAAATTTAGGCAATGTAATTTTAAAAGTTAACTCAAAAACTAAACTGTTGTAAAATTTTTGAATATCATAAATAATTTCCACTGAAGATTAAAAGAAGACCTATGAGGTACTTTAGAACATTGGTCCTTGTTTTTGAATTTGGAAAGAGTATTTAATGGGTTTACACCACGATTTCTCTTTTTCAACAGAAGAGTAATTGCTAGTTAATTCTCACAGGAAGTTTCATATGTTTAGTGATTATAAATGATTTTAGAACCCAAATGACAATAATTCATCAAGGACAAAATGTCCTAACACCACTTAAAGTAAAAATGAGGGCCTAGTTCATTCAGAAGGCATAGAATTGTTAAATGTGAGGGTTTAAAGTAAATGTTCTTTAGTGACATAAATCTTGACTTTCAGTCCACAGAGACTGAAAGTGGACATTTATGCCATGGTTCTGCATAATAAACAGGAAGCAGAACTTAGTTAACAAAAAACTTCCTTACTGGTAATAAGCCACCATATTCTTTGCAAAATGTCTATCACGACCAGCCATTTGTGCTGAAACAAACAACCTAATTTTGCCATTTTTGGAGTGGCTTCCATTCTGTAGCTCATGAGTTAAGAAAGGTTATTAAGCTTGCTCATAAAACCCTTACACCTGCCTTTTTACATTTACTGGCTTTAACTGTCGACGTGCCTGACAGTAATTCAGAGGACAAAGTAGGTATTGTTACACTACTTAGTTCTCAAGAACAGCTATGTAGTCATTTTAAAAGAGATTGCTAGGGCTTCCCTGGTGGCGCAGTGGTTGAGAATCTGCCTGCCGGTGCAGGGGACACGGGTTCGAGCCCTGGTCTGGGAAGATCCCACATGCCGCGGAGCGACTAGGCCCGTGAGCCACAGCTACTGAGCCTGCGCGTCTGGAGCCTGTGCTCCGCAACAAGAGAGGCCGCGATGGTGAGAGGCCCGCGCACCGCGATGAAGAGTGGCCCCCGCTCGCCGCAACTAGAGAAAGCCCTCGCACAGAAACGAAGACCCAACACAGCCATAAATAAATAAAATAATAAAAAATAAAGGAATTCCTTTTAAAAAAAAAAGATTGCTAGTACTGAAACTGAGGTCCATATGGTATGAAAATAGCTAAGGGATTGATGGTATTAACAGCACAAGTGGAGAAGAGAATATAAACGTCTTCTAAGTTATTGCAGCAATAAGAACAGACTGGCTATTGGACCATCTTCCCCATGTACAAGCAGTTCAATAAGCAATGTGTTGCAACTGAGGATATACCTGGCAAAACCAAAATTAGACCTGGTAGGGTACAGCTTAGAAACTTGAGTCTAGAACCTTAGGACTGCTGTCAACCATCCCTCCCTGCACCCCAGCCTAATGTAACACAGCAACGCTTTGTGCAAACATGACCTAAGATAACTTCCTTATTTCAACTTTCTGTGAAATCAAGGTACAGTTTCCAGTCCCTTCTGGCGCTACATCCTGTGGTTTTATGACAGGGGTGTGTAGGGTTACCAGTGCTGGCTTCACGGGCTTGTGCCCTGGGAAATGGCACAGGCCCTGCACTCAAAAGAGCCTCAGGCTTGGTGTAATGCTCTGCTGTTGTCATCTTCAAATTTCTAATAATTTTAGAGCAAGGGGCCCGGCATTTTTATTTTACACTGGGTCTTACAAATTTTGTAGCCAATCCTGGGTATGCTTTTTTTTCCTTTTTTTAATTTTTGGCTGTGTTGGGTCTTCGTTGCTGCGCGCAGGCTTTCTCTAGTTGGCGGCGAGCAGGGGCTACTCTTCGTTGGCGGTGCACGGGCTTCTCATTGCGGTGGCTTCTCTTGTTGCGGAGCACTGGCTCTAGGCACTCAGACTTCAGTAATTGTGGCGCGTGGGCTCAGTACTTGTGGCGCATGGGCTTAGTTGCTCCATGGCATGTGGGATCTTCCCGGACCAGGGATCGAACCTGTGTCCCCTGCATTGGCAGGCGGATTCTTAACCACTGCGCCACCAAGGAAGTCCCTGGGTATGCTATTTTTATTGAAAGTTTTAGATCAAATTCTAAGACTCACCATGTGATCTGCAAAAATAATATTAACTTTTCTTAACCATAAGATAGATGAATGTGAACCTAATGCAACCAAAGGATTTTAATGAAGCATGGCTTAAGAGAGGTAGACAGCACTATTCTGGATTATATGAGAATGAAAGCTGCTAATCTATTTGAAGAAAAATTTAAAATATGAAAAATGTTGGTCCAAAAAGATATTTTCAGACCAATTTCTTTATAAATAGTAAACAAAAGTCCCAAACATTAGCCCATAGAATTCAGCAACATCTTAAAACAATAATAGAATTTGACTAAATTGGGGTAAATCTAAGAATGCAAGATTTTTTAGAATTAAGAAATGTGTTAATATAATTCACCATATTCATAGATCTAAAGTGAAAAATGGAAGATCTACATTAATACTGGAATAGCATTTTAAGATTCGAAATCTGTTCTTGGTAAAAATATGTAATAATAAAACATAAGTAGTATTGTTTTAATACAATGAAAATAAAAGCAACAGTATCATATTTAATTGGGAACACTAAACACATGAGGAAAGGGCTAAATGTATGATATTTAACATTGTACACAGTATATTTAACATTGTTTGCTTACTACCCATGCAATCTGATGCTTTGTATTAAAGTAAAATGTTGAAGTTTTCTTCTATTTATTTTACTAAAATTGGGCTGTTTATATTTTCTATCATTTCTGCAGTCATTGTTGAAAGTTATAGTTTTCCAAAAAGTATTTATTTCACCCAGATTAAAACATATATTAGTAACAGATTAAGAAAGTTATTTTATTATTATTCTTTTAAATTATTTTGGTTTTTTCTTTTCCTTACCTTTTTACTTCCTTCATTCTTTTTCAAATTTTGGGCTTTAAATATTTTCTTATCTAAATTAGATAGAAACACATATATTTTGTATATTAATTTTTCAAAAACCCGGCTTTTGGATTTATTTATCACTCTCCTTAATCTCTATTTTCTAACTCATTAGATTTGTCTTTATGCATTCTTGTATTCTGATACCGTTTGCTTTATTTTATTGCTCTTTCTCTAATCATAGCAAATCAACATAGATCCTTTAACCCTGCCTTTGATGTGGAAAATGCTCTTTTTTTTTTTCCTGCTACTTTGCAAGGGCCTACTGAAGCAGCCTTAATTTAGTCTGTAAAAAAATTTTAATGCAGAATGTCTCACTGCTTTGCTTCATTGATGTTGTGCTGATTGAGTCTGTGGGGCAAGGAGCAGTGAAAACTACAATGTCTTCATAGCAAACATGAATGCCAGAGTATATGGGATAAACCCCATGAAAATTCAGAAGCCCACCAGCCCATGGAAATTTGAGTGTCCAGGGATTTGGAGTGTGTTTACCTACCTCTGCAAAGTGGAAGATAAGATGCGGCACATTGCACCTCCAATTACTAAAATGTGGCACATCGTATATGTGGGTCTTTTTTGTATTTGTAGTCAACATATAGCATATTTAGTCTGGTCTATTTGCTATGTATCCCATTAAGCTGCTATTTTGAATGAGGCGTAGAGCAAGAGAAGGCTTTGTATCAGGCCCAGGCTGGTGAAGCTTCTCTAATATTTGGGCCTTAGAATATCCAATGATAATTGAAGTGTTTATGACAAGTGAACTTGACTCTGGCAAGCTCAAACAGGATCATGCCAGCACAGATCTGTAAATGCTGGAGAAAAGTTATCTCCTATTGAACACATACCTTATGCTCCTTTAAAGGAACTGTATCTGGCTTCCTTCTGAGATCTACTAGATCTACTAGACAGTGAATGCATGTCTCAGACTTTACATAACCATTGCCCATCAGGAACTGATGAAAATCTGACCCCTACGCCATAAGGCTGGGTGTTCTCCACAGCAATCCACAACCGTGTAGAAATGATATTTAAGAGATCAGGCTTGAGCAGGTCTGAAAGGTCCAAATAAGTCTGCATGAGCTGGAGCTTGAATGCTGACCAGTGGCCTCACAGAAGTTTCATAAGAACAATTGACTGAGGAATAAAAACATAGAGCTCTGCAAAATCATGAGCACCTAGTGGGAAGTGAACTGTTGCATGGTTACAGCCTTCTCAGAACTCACTGTCTGCCTGGTGAAGGCAGACCTTCCCAGTGGGCAGAATTTCTAGCTGTCATATTCAGTTGTTCACTGTGTGTGGATGGAGAGATGCAAGGGTTATGGCCACATCATGAAATATCTGATTAGAGGTATTAGAGAAGAGAAAAAGAAAAAAGTGAAAAGTCACAGAAATTATAAACAAGATCCATCTTACTGTAAAAGAATTATAATTTAATATCTTGTGAATCACACACTTAAGTGTTTGTCCCATTTATATGCTAATCTGTGAAGAAATACTCTCTCTAAATTCTGTAAATGAACAGAATCTAATTTTTAAAGCTTTACTTTGGCAAAGGCTGTGCATCTAACTAATTTTATTTCAAACATTTAAAGAACAGACTGCTGTAGATATGTGGTGGTGATATTAAGGAGTTCAGTCTAGACTTAGAAAGACTTCTACGGTCTTAATTTAGGGGCCAGTGTAAGACAAATTGCTCAAAAGACTAAATTTCTATCTAAATGAAATCCCTTTCACAATAACGAAAACAACAAAGCTTAAGTTACTGCAAAGGGGACAGTAGTTGATCACGCACAAAACCTTTGGGAGAACTATTTTGGAAGTAGAGCCAGTGTTTGACATGCAGAGCTTACCCCAGATTCAGCTGTCCAGTACTGTACCGGGCAGGAAGTGAGCCCTGCAGGACTCTTTATCAGTGGGCTGCCAAGCCTGACTTCTTTCGTGTTAATATCACAACTACCGGCATTGATGCAATTAAGATATTGAACATTTCCATCAACACATGGATTCTTCATGCTGTTCTTTTATAACCACACCCAGTTCCCACTGACCCCCACCCCTTCATTACGCCATGACAACCACTAATCTTTTCTCAATTTCTATAATTCTGTCATTTCAAGAATGTTATATAAATGGAATGATGCAGTTTGTGGATTTTCTGGAATGTAATCCACTGTGATGCCAAAAGAAATTCCTTTGAAATCTTTCTTTTCTAATCTAAGAGCTGAACAATTGTGACTGTCAATAATAAATAGTCTGCCTTTAGTGTTCCCCACCCACCCAGGATTAAAAACCTTTATTGGATGAAATAATAGGAAGTCTGGGGTTTGCTTCAAAATTATCTGGGAGAGGGAGAAGAGGTGGAGTGGGGATAAAAGCAGAGAGACCATGAGATAGTTGTTGATGAGCACATGGGGTTTCCTCATGCTCATCTTTCTTCTTTTTGAAATAAATTAGAAATTTTCCATAATAATTGGTTATAAATAAAATAATACTTTTGAAATCCTACAAGTCCATGCTTTGAAATATGTGAAATTGAATTTCTTTTGAATTTAGTATAAAATGAATCACCTTTAGGCAATTCATTGACTAACAGAGTATGTGGCAGACTACTTAGTAAATGTCTATTGATAAAGATAAGGAACATTCTGAACAGCTGAAAACAACTGAACAAAAGTGAACTTTCATATACAAATTAGAAAAGTCCTTGAATATAAAACAGATAAGAAAAGAAAATGAGTTATAATTATGTAACTGAGCAGGACTCTATGGGGTCTTCCCGGGATAGACCCCTCCCCTATATTCTCGGCTGTAGCTCCTCTGTGAAGTACCCAGATAATAGTATCTGATGCACGCTTCCTGAGTTGTTTCACAGATGCTAAAAGCACCACAAAATGGAAGAAATTATCTACTTGATGATCCTGAGCATGTAACCCCCAAACCTACTGGTGCTTAAGAATTGATGTTAACCCCCGTGATACTGCCCCGTTACCTCACCATCAACTACTCAGAGAATTATGCATGAGCTGATCAGACACCCTGAGATCCCCCCCTTCCCTTACCTGGCCTTGAAGAATGCTTTGCTGAAACCCTTTGCGGAGTTTGGGGGTTTTGAGCATAAGCCAGCCATCCTCCTTGTATGGCGCCCTACAATAAACGCTGCCCTTTCCTTCGCCACAATCCAGTGTCAGTATATTGACTTCACTGACGCAAGTTGGTTCACTAACAATTACCCAATATCAATCTCTGAAAAATAGAGCTAGACTGTGCTTCTTGTTCAGTCTTTCAGTTTCATACTCAAAGAATTACAAGATAATGATGTCGTTACTAATTAGATATAGGTTTTGTTTGTTTGTTTTTTTAAATAGCTACTTTATTTATTTATTTATGTTTGGCCGTGTTGGGTCTTCGTTTCGTGCCAGGGCTTTCTCTAGTTGCGGCAAGCGGGGGCCACTCTTCATCGCGGTGCGCGGGCCTTTCACTATCGCGGCCCCTCCTGTTGCGGGGCACAGGCTCCAGACGCGCAGGCTCAGTAGTTGTGGCTCACGGGCCCAGTTGCTCCGCGGCATGTGGGATCTTCCCAGACCAGGGCTCGAACCCGTGTGCCCTGCATTAGCAGGCAGATTCTCAACCACTGCACCACCAGGGAAGCCCTAGATATAGGTTTTTAATGGAAATATCAGAATCATCTTTTCTCCTAGGGCAACAAGTATTTTTAAACTTAGTAGAAGAGGAGACAGAGAAGCAGATTTCCAAGCCATATTCTGATCTCTGTGCAGAGGATGTTCTGTTCTAAGTAGGCAAGTGAAGAGTCTTTCTGGATGTGGGTTGAGCTGCTAAGGGATGGAATGAAGTGTATCTTAATAAAGCCCAGTCATTGGTTCCACACTGCATTATTTCCTGGGTATATTTTGACTAGTAACAGTATTCTATAGAAACTAACACACTGGATTTACTATAATTATATTTTCTTTCATATCTTGTTATTAACTCCTAAGTGGGTTTTTTATTGTTGTTGTTTAAACTTGCAGAAAAGGGCATTTTGCCATAAAATTTGTTTTGTTTTGTTTTACAGCTCCTGTGTTTCCTTCAGCACAGTTCAAATATCCGTATGATAATGATTATTTTATTAAATCATTCATTCCTTTATCTATTTGTTGAAGTCAAAAATTAACTCTCATTACAAAATGGCTAGGCAGAATGATTAATTTAAATTTCTGTTTAAGTAATCTGGCCTTTCTTCTGAGCAAGCAAAAAATTAATTAAAGGTCACACCTGGTTTAAAGCATATTCTAATCTGACATATAGGCAATTATCAGTCTCTGTTGAACGAGCATCCTTAGTCCTCCAAGTGTCTCCCCTAAGACATGTCTGGTTGCAAATTCTGACTCGTGGCCTTGGGTTTTATGACAGTTTCCTCACTACCAGGGAGCTCTGGTTGTTCTCTTTTTATGCTTTGGCTGTGCTCTGGTCACTGGGCAAAGCTCTCACCTCCAACCACTCTGTCTCCGGCCAAGGCTCGCTCAGGGGTCACTGGTGACTAACGTCTACAGTCGGCGCAGCTCACCAGGCTCCACTCAGCTTGGAGGAGAGTCCAGGTGCACCTCACCCCACAGGGTGCTATGCACGTCCCTGAGTTCCCAGCCCAAGCAGCACAGGCTCCATCCCTCCCTGTGGTCACCTTGCTCCCTCTGGCAAGTGTCCCCTCATTCGCCTGCAAGGCCTGACCCCAGTATATATCACGTGAACCCAGGGGCAGTGTGGAAAGGCATACCCCAAGTCTCCTGCTGCTCGCCCATGTCACAGGGCCTCATATTCCTTGCAGACGGTCGTCCCCATGTCGGTATATGGTGGCCTGAGAGGAAGTTGCTATCCAGAATCCTAAACGGGAGATCTCGACGTTGTCCTCAGTTGTTGAGCCTATCCCCAGCCCACCCCTGGGTGTCAGGATGTTGAGGTGCCTCCACCTCCTCCCTCTCTGATTGCTTTCCAAGGCCCCCGGGCTTTTCTTTTATCCCATCCATGTCATACCCCCTTCCTCTGTACTGTCGTAGGCAGAAGAACTATCCTTCCTACACGTGGGAGAATTCCAAGGGTAGGTAGCACTAGTCTTGGTTGTTGACTCATGAAGCTGATGAAAAGGGAAAGGAAACAGCAGTCTTGAGCCACACAATAAATGGGCTTGCACAGGGAATTGTTTTGCTGCAAAATTCTATTTTTCATAGCAGAAACTATGTATTTTTATTCCTTCTCTAACATTACTAATCTCTGCAGGCAAATTAACTGCCCAGGGCAACGAAGCCTCAAGTCATGCGTTAGTAAAGACATTTCACAAAGATGTGTTAATACTTCTCAATTTTTTTCTATGTTGAATAACTTGTATTGAAAATTCACTGTGGTCGGTATCAGGTTAGGAAAGATCATATTCAAGGTGAAGGGAAAATAACACTGGAATAAAAATAAGTAAATCCAGAGTGGGTGTAACACTAAAACACGAGAGAAATGTCTGTGCAACTGGAGTGCTGAGATGCCTGCAGGCCAAAAATGGAAGCAAAACTTCTCAAACAGGGTTCATTGAAAACCAGTCTTTATTACCTCAGAATCATGAGGTGAGCATTTTTTTAAAAAGTCAGTTGATGGGCACTCATCTCTCAGTTGGAAATTCTGAATCCATGAAATTGGATTGACGTTAAGATTCTGCATTTTTAAAAAAAGGAAAGTTCTGTAGATGATTGTAATGAATTTCTTAAAGGAAGAATTTCAGAGTCTACAAGAAGCATACACAGTGACGCTCACATACTCACACACACAAACACATATTTCTCCATTCTAAATGGAGAATGACCTACTTCTAAAATGACCATTTGTGTTAGAGAAGAACAGCTTTTGCAGGCACCAAGGAAAAATGTCCTTATGGATCCTTATAAAAAAAACCATTTTACGACTCGATGACTATGGCTAACACTGCTGTATGGTGTATGTGAAAGTTAAGAGAGTGGATCCCAGGAGTCGCCACCTCAAGGAAAAAAACATTTTTTTCTTTCCTTTTCTTAGAACTATATGAGGTGATGGATGCTTATTGTGGTAATTATTTCACAGTGCATGTAAGTCAAATCATTATGCTGCATGCCTTAAACCGATACGGTGCTGCGTGTCAATTATATCTCACTAAAACTTGTTGGGAGGGAAACCATTTGTGAAACATCGGACAACATTTTTATTCTGGAAATGCTATCTATTACATGTTGCGTGTGCCAATGAACAGATTAAAAAAAATATATTAGACATTTCTGAATTCCTCTATATCATGAGCAAAATGTTTACTACTGCAACATTTTTTGATCAGTTCCCTCCTTTTTTTCCAGCTGTCTAGTTCTACCCTGGCCACTCCAGCAGCTATGGGTGCTCCATAGAAGGTGGCCAAGCAGATTGAGAACGGCTGAGAGTGTAAAATATACCCGGGTTTCCAAAGGCTTAATAGGAGAAAGTCATGAAAAGTATTTCAATAATTTTTACGTTAACTACTTGCTGACATGATAATGTTTTGGATATTTGGAGTTAAAAAGAATATAGTACTAACATTGATTTCACCTGTTTCCTCACTTTTTTTAATGTGGTGATCAGAAAATTTTACATTACACATTGACTCTCATTTACCATGTGCCTCATATTTCTATTGGATGGTATTGCTATAGTATCTTAACCCTTCTGATTAGGGTTACTTGAACCAATTATGCTTTTCCTAGATTGTGTTAGATACATCTGTATGTAAACAAGAAAAAGCATAACTGACACCTATATAAAACAATTAAGCAGTATGCCGTGAGAAAAATCTTATTCGGTGTTTTGGAACAGAAATGTGCATTAAAATTCAGTGTGGATTATAAAATTTTTCTCTGGATTTAGTAAGCATGAATTTTCTTTTAAATTATTTTAATGTCTTTACATAGATATAGGTGTATATAATTGTATGTGATTACATTAATAATCAAATCCTATATCTTTTTAAGTGTTTTTATGCTTAACTGTCCCTTTTCCCATATTGGATTCTCCATCCTCGTCTCCACAGCATGTTGACAAAATGAACAGTCTAATTTGTACTCTTCATATATTTCCAAGCTCAGATAATCATTTATGTACATTCATGTATTGGCATATATGTGTGAGTATGTGCATAAATGTATTCGTCATTTTTGCTTTGCAAAAAAAATAAGTTCATATAATGCACATTGTTTTAAATCTTTCCCTTTTCACTTATAGCTCTTTATGGGCATCACTCCAAGTCAACTGGTAGTGTTTTAACTTACTATTTTCAGTGTCTGCAGAATATTCCAAGATGTGAGTACAATGTAATATATTCAGCTGCTTTCCTATTGATGGGCAGTTATTTGTTTTTAGGTTTTTTTTAATTTTTTTTTTAATTTTAATTTTTTTTTAATTAATTTATTTTTGGCTGTGTTGGGTCTTCGTTTCTGTGCGAGGGCTTTCTCTAGTTGCGGCAAGCGGGGGCCACTCTTCATCGCGGTGCGTGGGCCTCTCACTATCGCGGCCTCTCTTGTTGCAGAGCACAGGCTCCAGACGCGCAGGCTCAGTAGTTGTGGCTCACGGGCCTAGTTGCTCCGCGGCATGTGGGATCTTCCCAGACCAGGGCTCGAACCCGTGTCCCCTGCATTGGCAGGCAGATTCTCAACCACTGCGCCACCAGGGAAGCCATGTTTTTAGGTTTTATTTCTGTTTATTTGCTTGTTTTTGGTCATTACAAGCAAGACTTTCATAAACACCGTCATACATGTTTCATTTGTACTTGGACTTTTATTTCTGTGGGAGAGATTACCAGGAATGATACTGCTGTCAAGAGGGTTATACAAAACACACACACACACACACACACACACACACACACACATATTACATATTATAAAATGTTATTAAATAAATATTGTTGTTTTGCTTTTAAAAGTGATATGCCGCATCATAGGTCTATGGCAATGGTAAGAATAAGTGAATCCCAGGCAAGGAGGATACTCTTGCTCTTTTCTTGTTCTGCCAGTGTGGTGAGTGTAAAATAATACTCTGCTACTGTAATCACTGTTGCCATATACTAGTGATTTGGACCTTTTTTTTGTTGTTGCCAGTTGGCCATTTGTATTTGCTCTTCTATCAGCTGACAATTTGGAGCAGCAGCTTTCCATAGAATTTTCCAACATAGTAGAAGTATTCTCTTGAAATGTAGCAATGTGACTGAGAGACTGAATTTTAACTTTTGTTTAATTAATTTAAATATAAATGACCACACTTGTCCACTGGTATTCACAGTGGACCATGAAGGGATCCTTATCAAATTTTCTATCTATTGATATTTTTTCTTTATCGTGTAATTATCAAACAGCACTTTCCATATTATAGAAATTAACACTTTGTTTATCATCTATATTATATTTCTTTACATTTAGCTTTTGGTTATATATTATATTTTATCTTTTGAAAGGAGTTGGAGTGATATCGCCAAATTTTATACATAGATATGTCTTTTAAAATTTTCTCAATAAACTTTGGTATGTATTCATGGTTTTATAATAAGTTTACTAAGGAGGGTGAGAAAAAGAGAAAGTATCTTGAATAGTGCTTTAGTATATTTTCTTAACCATATAAAGTATACTTTAAAACTTCGCTTTTTTATATTTTAATATTTACTACTGAACAAATGCCATAGTTTTCAGACGGCTTCTTACTTTCTCTTTTTATTACTAAAAATGGACCTTATTTGCTCACTTTGATAGTTTGCACCTGTGTCCTTTTACTAATGCTATTAATAACCTGTTAGGGTTTTAGATGAAACAATATAACTGTGATATAGATATTCAATGTTTACTAACTCTTTATAATGTCTTCTTGACAATTACCCATGTATTAGAATATATTGGATAACAAAAACAACCTATGGTTTTATTGTTCTAAAAATTAAACTACCATATAAGCTAGAAACTCATATGTACCAGATTGCCGAATACTAAATTGAGGTTACATGGTGTTAAAAAAGCAAAAAAGACAATCTCAGACTTACACAATTGATTAGAAATCTTTCGTGTGGGAGCATGACAACTGGATGAAAGTATATAACATGAAAGAATGGATTCAGATTTAATCTCTTTTCTAACATATAGTAAATTTATGTGTGTCAGTTAAGGAAACGTTATATTTTTATTGCATACAAGAAGCAATAAAAATAGGGCAGTTGTAGTTTTTTTCACACCAAGAAAATTGTGAATGTTTTCACATATGTCACCAAGATTTTACTTGTGCAGAAGACACAATATTGCAAATTTCCTTGAGGGTGCAATGCACTGTTGATTCAACAGACTTTCCACTTATACCATTTCACCAGAATAATGTTTCTTCATTTATTTTGAATTAATGGATTGACATTTATCTCACACTTCACCGTTGTTTCAATGTTAAAATTTTTTTAATTTTTATAAAACAAAAATATTGCTTATTGAAGAAAATTTAGAAAATCCAAAAAATAATAGAGTAAGAACTGAAAACTAAAGACAAAATATGCAGAAAAGGCATGGAGAATGCAATAAAACTAAACTACAACTTCAAATTACAGAGATAATTTTTTATTTATTGAAATTACACCATGTAACCCATCTTGCAAATATCAGTAAATTATGTAACATATCATTAGCAACATTGGTTTGTTTTCTACATGGTATTTCATCTTGTGCCAAACCAGAGATGTCAGATCATCATTCTATTGGTGGCATCAGCCACAGGTGACAAATTGGAGGTGCTGCTCAGGTCAGCAGGGCAGCAATTACCTGAGTTCATTAAAGCTGAGTGTTAGGTATACTGGAGCAACATGGATTGCAGACAAAAGTAGGTAAAAAGTGCCATTTACTGGAGAAGATGGTTGCTTCTAGGGCCTTTACTACTAAGTTCACTACTGAAATTTTTTAGAGGTTCCTTTTAGAATGAAACATAACCTCAAATATTTTTATGTGTGTCTGAGTCAGAAATTAATGTATTTAAACTTCAGGACCCCACTTAGACAAGTTCCTTCCAAGTCCCTGTACCTGTGTTTTTGTTTCTAACTTTGTGGTGGTTTTTTTTCCATTAAAGTTGGCTATCCAAATTATATAAGCTTCAGGGCTCATAAAACTTGGATCCATCTCTAGTATCAGTTAAATATGTTTTTATCCAAGTTTTATCCTTAGAAAACAATGTTATCAATCAAAAGTGTCTTGTAAAGTATGAAGATATTAATCTTCTCTGATACAAGCTGTATACAGTGTGTCAAGTGGCTAACTTATAGTGTTCTCTTACTAAATTTGCTTCTCCTGTCCAAACTCCCTTTTTTCACCTTTCAGTACTCTGTTTATCAATAACAAAGCAATTGTCTCAGACATCTGATTTCAAGGCTCCTTTGCATATTTTTTAATTTAATAGAGTTAATGCCTCATAGTTTTTAGATCAATACATGACAGATTCAGGGAGTGGGCAAAGATTTTAGCAAATAAATGGAGATTTCACATTGAAAGGAAATCCTACGTTGGGTAAAATGAATTGTAAGTTGATATAGTTCTCTCACTTCATAGAATTGTTTCCTAACTCTTTGGTTGCAGGCAAGAAGATGAAATAAACACCTTCTTCCTGCAATAAAGGTTTTGGCGCTGGGGCTGTTTCCTCATCCACATATTTAAACACGTGCACTTGTACACAGTAGCGGAAATTTTCCTGAAGTATGAACAGGCATAATGACATATACAGCTTTGCTTTTCCCTAAACTCGATTTAAAGACTCTTGCAGGAGGTTTTAATAAATTCACGTATATTATCCTCCAGTTCTTCTGGAAACCAGATGGAATACTGATATTTCATTGCTTCCTTGTGGAAGGCCAACCTTTTCCAACCACATTTCTCCATTTACTGATTTTATCATCATTGCTGTCTCTTAATTCTCTAGTGCAGTTTTGATGGTTTCAGTAATCCTGATTCTTTGGATATTTTTTACCTATTTTGTCAGATTATAAGTTCTTACCCTCAGTTACTTTTAGGAGTGAGAGGCAGTAGGATGCCTGTTAATGACATTGATTTATTGGTCCCATAATCCTGAGGACTTACATAGAACTTATTAGCCAAATAATATATGCAAAGTTAACTCTTGGGTGGTAGTTTGGTAAGATAGGAAAAATCTACATTGTAAATAGATTAAATCCTTGCTCTGCTATTTACTTAACCCTGAGCAAGTTACTTAATTTTCATTACTTTAATTTCTCATCCATAAAATGGGAATAATAATGTCAGCCTCCATTGGCTCCTTCGTCTTCATTCCCTTTTTGGAGACCAGGTAGGAAGTTACAGTATTGTCTCCAGCATCACGTCCTTGGATCTATTGCTCTATTTTTAAGGTGTTATGACTCTGGAACGATTATAGTGGATCGTTCCCCAAATCACTATCTCCCACCCCTTTGTTCCCCACCTCTTGGAACACCTACCCTCCCCTAATCTACATGCACTCCCCACCCTGTTTATCCAGAATATTGGGAAAGACATATTTTTGGTAACCTTGCCAAGTGCCTGACATTTATTAAATTGTCAATAACAATATTGCTATGCTATCAATATCTGTTAGTCTTTCAGTAGATATTTCCTCATATTAGTTGGGTTAAAACCCACATATTCCAAATTTGAAGAGGAAACGGTGATATGGTTTTAAGATTGTATTAACATCACAAATTCTCTTTCCTGTCCAAAAATCTCTGTAGTTCTGGCAAGACATGGGAATGGCACTTTCATCTGAACCACTGAGAAGAGGTTCTGAAGTGAGTCCCTTCACCCTACACCCTCTTCCCACACCTTGTTTTAGCATCTACAGAAGCCAATCATACTGAAAAATGGCAAAAACAATCCCAACCTATCACCAGTAGCCAGATGTTTAGATAACTGTTCACTCTAAATGTCAGTTACTCTAAGATAGAGAAAAGTACTGATGCCTAGAAATTGCATAATAAATGTAAATGCCTTAAATATTTAATTTTAAATATTCTTTTCTCAAGGGAAATTTTAAGCAAAAAGGAGCAAAGTAGACGACAAAGCCAAGTATTACATTTAAGTGAATTATTGATTTTATATAACGAAGCATCTCCTACAAAAATTTACTCATTTTATAATGGTCATGTATGCCTAAATGTTATAAACAAGTGCCATTTTTATTCATTTTTTTATTATTTTATTAACTACAGGCATCTATACTATGTAACGCTCAAAGCTTGCCAGTTTATTTATTATATATTTGAGGGATCGGAAAATATGTTATTTTTACCTGTATTGCATCTATATAGATTTACCAAACTTTGTACTTGACTCTTTCCTCCATTTAATGGTCCCCATATGCCCTCACTCATCTTTTTTCTCCCTAGGCCTGAATTCATTCTCATGAATAAATAATAAATGACATTAAACTGTTTTGTAAGTCACAACCAGTTTACTACATTATTATGAGACAAGTTTGAAAAAAATCTGGAGTAAAAAGTTGATTTGTGGCAATTAGGAATGGCCATTTTATGCATTCATTCATTTTGTCAACCAAGAGATGAGCAAGATATTACAATGTTTAAGAGTTCGGGCTTTAAATTTAGATGGGGCTCAAAATCCTGGCTTTATCGGTAACTTAACATTTGACTCAAAGCAAGTTAACTTCTCTAAGTTAAGTTGCCTCATCTGAAAAATAACATAGGATATGGGTGGTGTTATGAGAAAAGATGTTTATGTTTCTACACAGTTAGGGTTTTCTTAGCAAATTTTACTGAACCTGTGACCTGCGAGAGCACTCCTCAGAAGTTAACGTGCTACAATATAGACTACGAGAGCTCCAGGATCTCACCAGACACTCGAGTCACACATCGGCATTGCAGGGTGGGCGGTCCAGGACCGTGGTGACACCCTTACATTGTAAAACTGGAGACAACAGGCTTGTCACTTCTCTGGGGAGGTTTATTTACATCACGAAGGGTTAGGGTAAGATGTTCCAAAGCAAACCCTGTATGAAGAGGGGAGACAGCGGTCTCCTTCCCCATCCTAAGCAGATAACATTTGTTTTCTCTATTCCTTGCCTGCAGTTCAGACTTCGTGTGTGTAGGACACTTGCCCTGGCTTTCATCTCAAAGGCCCAGAAATAAGAACCAGGACACACGGAAGCCACGTTCTTGCAGTTTGGTATGAGGTGAGTCATAAGAAATCTCCCTCTGATCTAAAACCCTTGTGGACAGAATTAATTTAGGACAGAATTAATAAAGAAGAATCTTAAAAACTTAAGTTTATTGTGAATATTAAATATTTTGATTCATGAAAATGCTTATCACAGTATCTGGTATGGACGAAGTCCTCAGTTATTGTTAGTTACCATTATAACCTACTTCTTTTAAGCTCTTATGACTGAAAGGTGATCTTTTAGGCACTGTGTCGTGGTATATCACATAGGAAATTTAGATTATTAAAAGTTGACTGGACACATTATGTAATTCCAGAACAAAATATCCATGAGGACTCATAGAGAAAAGTCTATGTTTCACTGATCTAGAGAGTTGTCTCTATACACTTGTTCTTACGAGTCTGGACACATCTCTGTGAGGCTGTAGAATAACTCATTTAATTGCCATTTCAGTATTTACACATATAGGAACGTTGACACCAAATTAACTTAATTTCAAACCTTCATGTTACCATTGTTTCTATCAATACCATAACGCAGCAACGATAGTACTTCCATTTTCTTAAGGTGCAGCTCAAACCATTAAAATACAAAAGGAAAATATGAGACAGTACGTACACAGCTGTTGTTTAAATAGAGCCAGAAATCACATTAGCAATCAGAACATTTTAACATCTAAAAATAGTTCCAAGATATATTTAAACACTTCTTTAAATACTCCATGCCTTTGAAAGTGATAAAAGATAACTTAAACAAAAGAAGAATTAAAAGAACATGGGGTCTGAATATAGACAATCACAGGAACAAACATACACACACCCACCTCAATTTTCATTTGTAAATAAACTATTCAGTGAAGTTTTAACTTAAGTACATAAAGTGAAATAAAACTCAGTCTGCAGTTCTACAGCTAAATGTCTAAATGAATTTTAGTCAGTGGAACTTAATGCTTTTTTCCCTCAAAGGACTAAATCTAAACTGGTGGTGAGGTGGTACCCAGAGTGAGTCCAGGACACAGGAAGAAGTGGAAACAGTTTCTTGTCTTTGATGTCTTGTGGCTCAGCTGGCATCTGTTGTTTATGCATTGGCTTCTTTTAGTCTTTGGTTGTTTATCATTCAGGATTGTCTGCCAGGTGCCTAGGGGACCTGTGACCCTTTCTGCTTTTGAGGAGAGGGGGATGATTTAATACTTCTATGCCACACTGCAACCCAGGGAATTCTGTCCGCCTTCCTAGGACCCTT
The DNA here is from genome assembly GCF_965194805.1 of Balaenoptera borealis. NCBI lineage: Eukaryota > Metazoa > Chordata > Mammalia > Artiodactyla > Balaenopteridae > Balaenoptera > Balaenoptera borealis. Next base: position 75,609,858 of record NC_138877.1, read on the forward strand.
AACTTACTCAGTTCTACTTTAGAACCACAAAAATTACTGTGTTTCTCTTGCGCATCAACGGCATGAGGAGGAAGGCTGTAGGACTGCTTTAGGTCCATCCTTCCAGACACACCCTACAGCCGTTGCTCAGAGTACTTGCTGCTGCCTCCCAGGGCTCCACCTGGGGCATTGGATACACACGCCCTCCACTCTCAGATCCCACAGACCTTTCTGTCCATCCTAGCTCCCCTTGCCCCCCACCTCAAGGCTCCCTTCCTTCCAGCCCTACCAGGTCTACACACCCCATTGGCCCCAGAGAATCATTAAATGGTTTGGAGATGGGATGGTGAGGAAAATTTACAATATTCTCTTAAAGCTATAGATAGACATCGTTTCCTTGCTTTCTCCTATTTCAAACATTCCTCGATGAAAAGAATATGTATCTGCTTGAATGCTCTAAGGACCAAGGAGGAGAGATGAATTCCAGGGAAAATAAAACCACAGAAATTTGGCATAATCTAATAAACCTCAGTATGATGCCTGAGGCAATCCAGCCTTCAGAACATGACACAGAAAGATAGCTGTCATTTCCAGGGTTCAGTTTGTTAAACAAGGGAAAATGACCCCATATTTTAAAGAAAAGTTACATGAATATTTAATGTACTGTGTAAAGTGTGTTTCAAAAATGACTATCTGAATGCCTGATTAAAATAATATTAATAATTAGTAACTGATAGTTAATTATAATCATGGGTTAATATTGATTCATTAATTGTGACTAATGTATCATACTCATGAAAGATGTTAGTAATGGGTGAAACTGTGTACAATACATGGGAACTCTTGGCACTATCTGTGAGTTTTCTGTAAATCTAGAACAATTCTACTTCTATATTTAAAATAGATAACCAACTAGGACCTACTGTAAAAAAATTAAAAAATAAAGCATTTTTAAATAGTATTTTTTTATTTTCAAGGAAAAGGTGATGTTGTACCTGAATACTTCAGATTCAAAACTTACAAATTGTAGACTGGACAGTATTCAAACTAACACTTTCCCATAATTGAATCAGTTTCTAGGAACAAGTCCACCAACATACAAGCTTGGTTTCGTGCAAATTTAAGTTATCATTTCAAATCACAACCTCACATTACTGACATGGTCAATAGGGGTCCCTTTTAAATCTCAGAAGGCAACCATTTTTATTTTATTTCTCACACATTAAAGAAAGAAAAGAAAATCCCATTGCTTATCTTGTTTATATTAGTGTAGACATAACCTTTTAAAACTTTTTTTACATGCATTAAAATATAGGGCTTTGAAGTATGAACAGCAGCTGAGAGAAATATCCCTCATGTAAAAACTGAGTCTCTCAAATTTTATGCCAAACATCAGATGCCTGCTCTCAACACTGGACCCAGGGCTCTCTTCTCTTGAAGTGTTTCTAGTTTTTCTGTGATATTTTCTTGGAAAACACTCATCTATTTTCCCCGTCTCTTAAAATCACTAGAGTTTTAGATATGTGAATTAAACATACCTGATCTTTCTTTTCAGAAAGATAAAATTATGCTAAAGTATTCTGCCATGTTTCATCCATTGGACTTTAACAATCAAATCCTGGGGAGCAAATGAATTATGAATTTGGTAAAATGCCATTTATTTTAGAGTCTCTAGTTGACTTCAGTTGATGGTAGGTTTTCCCCCCCTAATTTAATAAACTAAAAAAAAAAAAAAAAAAAACAACTCTAGATATTTTAAACGTATTTTCAGAGTTGTGTGCTTTCGAGAAATTTGAAAATAAAATCGTTGTCCACAGCTTTTGGTTTTACTAATGAATATTAATCAAGGTAGCAGTGTTTCTTTTCAGTTCCAGAAATTGTTGTCTGATTATCCATTATTTTTTCTTATTAATAAAATAAGTAATAAACTCAACTTTGCTATTATTCTGAAGGATTTTCAAAGATTATCCAGAAATGTTAACATCTACCTTACTTAAAAATGTGTGCTGATGTGTCAAAAAGACAACCTGACATTGCAATTTCCTATTACTGTTAGCTTCACGGCATTTGTACTTTCCCAGAGAGTTATTTGCAGGGAGTATTTTGTGATGCAGAATCTTGAGTTATTTAGAAATATTTAGTATGTCCAACATTGGCTGATATTAACTAAAGAAAGAAAAGAAAAGAGAAGAAAGCGTAAATAAACCTTAAAAATAGTGACTGGAGATCTGGAGGTTCTGCTCTGTATTAAAGAACTTAAGAAAAGAACTTAGCAAGATGTCTACTTCAGGTCAAGAGAGAGTAATAGTTTTCTACACATTGGACAACAGACAAAAAAAAGAACATTAACCTGGGAGACAGGAAACAAAACAAAAAGAGTCCTATGATTCCCCAAGATCACTGCTTTGGGGGAGTTTCCAGCCTAGGTCTGGGGTTCAGAGAAAAGAATACCAAAGAGGAAAGAGCTAAACAGTGAGAGAGAATTCCAGAGACCCACAGAGGGTTGATCTCCAGTATCCCGTTAATCAGCATATGGTTGTGAGGGAATACACGTGGATGGTAATAGTGTCCTGTTCTCGCCCAGGGCCATGAATAGCGCCTGTTCACACCAGCCAGAATGGAAATCCTCGTGATTCATGGGGCACCAGGGAGAGTGTACAGAGGGTCTTATTCATTAGTGACAACAACTGGTCCTAGATTCATCACTGCTCTGGTTCTGCCTAACAGACATTAAAACCAATATCTGAAAGGATGCAACTGTTTTCAAGTAACTCAACTATATCTCAGAGTACAGATCAATGATACTTTTAGAGATATAAAATTATCCAGCAATGAATAAGGTAAAATTCATAATGTCTAGAATCCAATAAAAAAATTACCAGGGATGCAAAGAAGCAGTAAAATGTGGCCCAAAATGGGGAGAAACTCTTTCAATTGATAGATGTAAAAATTAACAGACCTTAAAACAATTATTATAACTGTTTCCTGTTTTACGAAAGTTAGAGACAGAAAAGATATGAAAAGAACGAAATCAAAATTTCTACAAACTACAATGTCTGAGATTTAAAACACACCACATTAACATCAGGTTAGACATTTTAAACAAGAAGATTAGAGAACTTAACTAGCAATTGAAACTATCCAAAATGAAACACAAAGAGAAATTTTTTTACTATTTTAACCATTTTTGAGAGTACAGTTCAGTGATGTTAAGAGCATTCGCCATTGTTTACATTGTGCAGCCATCGCCACCATCCATTTCTGTCACCTTTTCATCGTCCCAAACTGAGATCCTGTGCCCATTAAGTAATAACTCTCCATTTCCCCTTCCTCCCAGACCCCAGCACTCACCATTGTATTTTCTGTCTCTATGAAGTTGACTATTCTAAGTACCTCTCATAAATGTAATCGTACTATAGTTACCCTTTTGTGTCTAGTTGATTTCACTTAGCAAAATGTCTTTAAGTTTCATCCATACTATAGCATGTATCAGGATTTCATTCATGTTTAAAGCTGAATAATTCTCCAATGTATGTACATACCACATTGTGTTTATCCACTCATCTGTTGATGGATGCTTGTTTCCACCTTCATAGGTATACAACTATCTGTTCTAGTACCTTCTTTCAGTTCTTTTAGGTGTATACTAGAAGTGGTGATGCTGGATCATATGGTAATTTTATGTTTAATTTTTAGAGAACTACCATATTGTTTTCCACAATAACTGCACCTTTTTACATTCTCACTAACAAGGCACACGTTTTAGAATTTCTCCACATCCTAACCAGCACTTCTTTTTGTCCATCTATTTGATGCCTTTTCAATAAATGATATTGGCTATTTGAACCACTCACTATCCATATCAAACAATCTTAATTATTCCTAGCATCTCTCTTTTCTTAAGGTAAAATTTAAAAAAAAAATCTTTGTGACTTTTCCAAGATTTGCTGGAAAAATATCAAAGATAATTTTATGTGTGAAAGATACATAGAAAAAAGTTTCCAAAATTTATGCTATGACATGATATAGGAAAGGCAATTCACTTGGCTAAAGTAGGATTATGCATGCCTGAGAAACAATACTTGATTGCCTATTTCATCAATCTGACAATAACATATTTTAAAGCAAACATAGAAGGTAACATTGTGAGGTGCCTTAGCTCCTTCAAAATTATATGATAATTTTTTTCTTTTTAATGGTCAGAGTTACAGTAAAGCCAACACTAAGATAAATTACTCAAGTGAGATATGGAATATCTGCTACTTAGGGAGATTACATAGACAGTGACTAATAATCTTTTTCACCCATTGTTAAGAACTCTAAGCCCAGCTTATAGTCTTAACAGAGAAAAAGATAAAGTCTGGTTTTGCATTACTAAATATTTGTGAAATTTCACAAACATTTCATTTCTTATGAATAATAGACAATTTTGGCAAAATTTTCACACATTTTTTTTCTTCTGTTCAGAATCATTATTTACAGTTATTATAAGTGAAAAAAATTTAAAATTTCCTTTCTGCATCTCTTCTACAACTTTATCCATCAGTTTTTATCTGTCACTATCCTCTTTTATTCAAGGAAAACAACACTTTATGACCGAAGTACTCTTTTTCTCTCTTGAAAAACAAAAACTCAATTTAATAGCTTGTATACACAGGTTTTGGTGTTTTCTCCCCAGTGGGGTCACATCCAAACTTTATTTAGTTTATAACCTCCATTGCACACTAATCTTACAGAAATTAGAAAAACTTGTAAATTGATCTGAAAGAACATAATAATTAAAACAGAAATAAAACAGTCGTAAAGAAAACAACCATAACAATACTTAATTTTGGTGATGTAATTTTCCCTAATATAATTAATTTATGTTTATGATCATGAACTGATCTGTATTTTTCTGCTACACTTTTGTACCATGCCTGTAACACATGGAAAAGTTCCTAGCTATGGCTATGTGCACACAGGAATTTTCTATAAATGTTTCTGTTATAAGACCAAGTTTATAAGTCATCCTAGGATCTTTATTATGTTCAAGCTGACATACTACAAAATTACTATTGATATTTAAAAATTGCTGAAGTATGATTCAATATAGTTGAATAAAAAATACATATTTTTGTAATCTTAAATATTATATAGAGGTAATGTTAGCTTATTTAATCAGTAAACAAGGAAAGTCCAGGAATTTCAGTTCCTTAGTTTTTTTAATGAGAAAACAAACCAAGAACTTATTTTTAAAGTCAAACGTACATCTGCATTCTACTTGACACTGATAAATCAAAGAAAAGATATTTCTTTTTCTTAAACAAAAATTATTATGCTGGTCTTATTCACTAAACGATTCACCTAATTATTTATTCCGGATCCTTAAAATATTTCTAAGCCAACAAGTTTTTTTTTTTCTTAAAAGGCTAGCACATGTAAAGAATCAGAAGTTTCTTATTTTCAGTGAATTTTAGAACTATTAGCTTTATAAAAGCACTTTAAAAATCATGTAATCAATTGAAGAGACTACCTTTAATTCAAGAGATGTTGCATCACATTTATTCTGGAGTTAGAAAAATTACCTCCCACTCTTCTGAGAGCTATTTCTGAAATACAGACATGTAGATCCACAGACATAGAGAGACTGTATAACTTCAGTTCAACAGCTTCAGCAGGGGTGAAAAGAAAGATACAGAAAGACAATTTCACCAGATCAAAAACAGCCATTCCCCTTCCAGTGGACACAAGAATCTTAATTGACTTAAGCAAGCGCACAATTAGACAAAACCCAAAAGACTGACAAACTGACTTCTCTGTCTACTCTCACCCATCAGAGAGTAGCTATTCAAAATTCATCCAATATAGATCACCAAATGATCATTAGATCATTAGACCATTAGAACAAATTCCCCATCATTGCTACCACCAAAGCAGAATAATTTATTGTCCATGCATAATTTATTGTCCAGAAACAAAACTCCAGAAGAGAGAGAAAAGGAGTTTAAATTCCACTACTGCTTGAATTTCACTCAGGAATGGGAGAAAAAGTGTACTTGGGCTTAACAGCCAAGAGGTGCACTTCCTAAACAAACAGTTTGCTTTGTTGCATCCGGTGAGTCCATTTGGGCTTCTTGGTCAAACTTCCACAACTTTTAGTGGGTAATTTTCAAATATGCTTTTAAAATGAAGTGTCTAAAAATAAGATGAATACATGTCAACTATTTAACTCATGAATTAAGGGAACTAATAAGATATTATGACCAGTTCAAAAAGCCCTTGAGAGGTAGGTATAAATAGGCAATGACAGGATAAGATTGTCGGGTTGGATATAAAATGGGTTAATGTTAAAACAGCGAAATATAGAACCTGCAAGTGTATCTCTAGAGAGAAATCATTAGTCTCTCTACCACACAAAAATCTACAAGTTAACGTGTAACTTTACTTAGTCTAGGACTTTTAATCAGTAATAAGCAGTGAATTGAACCATGCATGTTCCCCTGGCTCTCAACCCCATATGGCATTAAAAGAATGTACCACCCACGTTTTTGCTTTATTTCCACATTTTGGATAACTCTTCTGCATATTCCTGCCATTGCAGCTTCAGCAACTGTCCCAAATTCACTTACCTTGGACTCCTAAAAGAATTCCTAATTATTGAAATAGTACAATCAGATCTGACTTCCTGCTCCCTGCCTGACTGGAACTGGGGATACGCTTCGCAAGCGGATCTTCTGCTCTTCTATTTTATTTTCCATCCCTCAGATTGGAAGCAGAAAGTAGAGTAAGGAAAAAAGTTCTCTTTCAGGGTGCTCTTCATCCTGTTTCCCTTGGGAAGGGGGTAACAAGTCTTTGTCTTGCTGTGCCTCATGGCTTGTGGGAGCCTAGTTCCCAGACCAGGGATCCATCCCAGGCCCTCGGCAGTGAGAGCGCAGAACCACAACCACTGGACTGCCGGCGAGTTCCCCGCAGAGCAGAAGCAAGAAGAACTACAATCCTGCAGCCTGTGGAACAAAAACCACATTCACAGAAAGATAGACAAGATGAAAGGCAGAGGGCTATGTACCAGATGAAAGAACAAGATAAAACCCCAGAAAAAATACTAAATGAAGTGGAGATAGGCAACCTTCCAGAAAAAGAATTCAGAATAATTATAGTGAAAATGATCCAGGACCTCGGAAAAAGAATGGAGGCAAAGATCGAGAAGATGCAAGAAATGTTTAACAAAGACCTAGAAGAATTAAAGAACAAACAAACAGAGATGACCAATACAATAACTGAAATGAAAACTACACTAGAAGGAATCAATAGCAGAATAACTGAGGCAGAAGAACGGATAAGTGACCTGGAAGACAGAATGGTGGAATTCACTGCTGCAGAACAGAATAAAGAAAAAAGAATGAAAAGAAATGAAGACAGCCTAAGAGACCTCTGGGACAACATTAAACGCAACAACATTCACATTCTAGGGGTCCCAGAAGGAGAAGAGAGAGAGAAAGGACCCGAGAAAATATTTGAAGAGATTATAGTCAAAAACTTCCCTAACATGGGAAAGGAAATAGCCACGCAAGTCCAGGAGGCGCAGACAGTCCCATACAGGATAAACCCAAGGGGAAACACGCCAAGACACATAGTAATCAAACTGGCAAAAATTAAAGACAAAGAAAAATTATTGAAAGCAGCAAGGGAAAAACGACAAATAACATACATGGGAACTCCCATAAGGTTAACAGCTGATTTCTCAGCAGAAACTCTACAAGCCAGAAGGGAGTGGCATGATATACTTAAAGTGATGAAAGGGAAGAACCTACAACCAAGATTACTCTACCCGGCAAGGATCTCATTCAGATTCGATGGAGAAATCAAAAGCTTTACAGACAAGCAAAAGCTAAGAGAATTCAGCACCACCAAACAAGCTCTACAACAAATGCTAAAGGAACTTCTCTAAGTGGGAAACACAAGAGAAGAAAAGGACCTACAAAAACAAACCCAAAACAATTAAGAAAATGGTCATAGGAACATACGTATCAATAATTACCTTAAACGTGAATGGATTAAATGCTCCAACCAAAAGACACAGGCTTGCTGAATGGATACAAAAACAAGACCCATCTATATGCTGTCTACAAGAGACCCACATCAGACCTAGGGACACATACAGACTGAAAGTGAGGGGTGGAAAAAGATATTCCATGCAAATGGAAATCAAAAGAAAGCTGGAATAGCAATACTCATATCAGATAAAATAGACTTTAAAATAAAGAATGTTACAAGAGACAAGGAAGGACACTACATAATGATCCAGGGATCAATCCAAGAAGAAGATATAACAATTATAAATATATATGCACCCAACATAGGAGCACCTCAATACATAAGGCAACTGCTAACAGCTATAAAAGAGGAAATTGACAGTAACACAATAATAGTGGGGGACTTTAACACCTCACTTACACCAATGGACAGATCATCCAAAATGAAAATAAAGAAGCAGAAGCTTTAAATGACACAATAGACCAGATAGATTTAATTCATATTTATAGGACATTCCATCCAAAACAGCAGATTACACTTTCTTCTCAAGTGCACATGGAACATTCTCCAGGATAGATCACATCCTGGGTCACAAATCAAGCCACAGTCAATTTAAGAAAATTGAAATCATATCAAGCATCTTTTCCGACCGCAACGCTGTGAGATTAGAAATGAATTACAAGGAAAAACACGTACAAAACACAAACACATGGAGGCTAAACAGTACATTACTAAATAACCAAGAGATCACTGAAGAAATCAAAGAGGAAATCAAAAAATACCTAGAGACAAATGGCAATGAAAACAGGCCGATCCAAAACCTATGGGATGCAGCAAAAGCAGTTCTAAGAGGGAAGTTTACAACAATACAATCCTACCTCAAGAAACAAGAAACATCTCAAATAAACAATCTAACCTAACACCTAAAGGAACTAGAGAAAGAAGAACAAACAAAACCCAAATTTAGCAGAAGGAAGGAAATCATAAAGATCAGAGCAGAAATGAATCAAATAGAAACAAAGAAAACGATAGCAAAGATCAATAAAAGTAAAAGCTGGTTCTTTGAGAAGATAAACAAAATTGATAAACCGTTAGCCAGACTCATCAAGAAAAAGAGGAAGAGGACTCAATAAAATTAGAAGTGAAAAAGGAGAAGTTACAACAGACACTGCAGAAATACAAAGCATCATAAGAGACTACTAAAAGCAAGTCTATGCCAATAAAACGGACAACCTGGAAGAAATGGACAAATTCTTAGAAAGGTATAACTTTCCAAGACTGAACCAGGAAGAAATAGAAAATATGAACAGACCAATCACAAGTAATGAAATTGAAACTGTGATGAAAAATTTTCCAACAAACAAAAGTCCAGGACCAGATGGCTTCACAGGTGAATTCTATCAAACATTTAGAGAAGAGCTAACACCCATCCTTCTCAAACTCTTCCAAAAATTGCAGAGGAAGGAACACTCCCAAACTCTTTCTATGAGGCCACCATCACCCTGATACCAAAACCAGACAAAGATACTATAAAAAAAGAAAATTACAGACCAATATCACTGATGAACATAAATGCAAAAATCCTCAACAAAATACTAGCAAACAGAATCCAACAGCACATTGAAAGGATCATACACCATGATCAAGTGCGATTTATCCCAGGGATGCAAGGACTCTTCAATATACGCAAATCAATCAAAGTGATACACCATATTAACAAACTGAAGAATAAAAACCATATGATCATCTCAATAGATGCAGAAAAAGCTTTTGACAAAATTCAACACCCATTTATGATAAAAACTCTCCAGAAAGTGGGCATAGGGGGAACCTACCTCAACATAATAAAGGCCATATACCACAAACCCACAGCAAACATCATTCTCAATGGTGAAAAACTGAAAGCATTTCCTGTAAGATCAGGAACAAGACAAGGATGTCCACTTTCACCACTATTATTCAACATAGTTTTGGAAGTCCTAGCCACGGTAATCAGAGAAGAAAAACAAATAAAAGGAATACAAATCGGAAAAGAAGAATTAAAACTGTCACTCTTTGCAGATGACATGATACTATACATAGAGAATCCTAAAAATGCCACCAGAAAACTACTAGAGCTAATCAATGAATTTGGTAAAGTAGCAGGATCCAAAATTAATGCACAGAAATCTCTTGCATTCCTATACACTAATGATGAAAAATTTGAAAGAGAAATTAAGGGAACACTCCCATTTACCATTGCAACAAAAAGAATAAAATACCTAGGAATAAACCTACCTAAGGAGACAAAAGACCTCTATGCAGAAAACTATAAGACACTGATGAAAGAAATTAAAGATGATACCAACAGATGGAGAGATATACCATGTTCTTGTATTGGAAGAATCAATAATGTGAAAATGACTATACTATCCAAAGCAATCTTCAGATTCGATGCAATCCCTATCAAATTACCAATGGCATTTTTTAAAGAACTAGAACCAAAAATCTTAAAATTTGTATGGAGACACAAAAGACCCCAAATAGCCAGAGCAGTCTTGAGGGAAAAAAATGGAGCTGGAGGAATCAGACTCCCTGACTTCAGACTATACTACAAAGCTACAGTAACCAAGACAATATGGTACTGGCACAAAAACAGAAATATAGATCAATGGAACAGGATAGAAAGCCCAGAGATAAACCCACACACCTATGGTCAACTAATCTATGACAAAGGAGGCAAGGATATACAATGGAGAAAAGACAGTCTCTTCAATAAGTGGTGCTGGGAAAACTGGACAGCTACATGTAAAAGAATTAAATTAGAACATTCCCTAACACCATACACAAAAATAAACTCAAAGTGGATTAGAGACCTAAATGTAAGACCAGACGCTATAAAACTCTTAGAGGAAAACATAGGAAGAACACTCTTTGACATAAATCACAGCAAGATCTTTTTTGATCCACCTCCTAGAGTAATGGAAGTAAAACCAAAAATAAACAAATGGGACCTAATGAAACTTCAAAGCTTTTGCACAGCAAAGGAAACCATAAACAAGACGAAAAGACAACCCTCAGAATGGGAGAAAATATTTGCAAACGAATCAACGGACAAAGGATTAATCTCTAAAATGTATAAACAGCTCATGCAGCTCAATATTAAAAAAACAAACAACCCAATCCAAAAATGGGTAGAAGACCTAAATAGACACTTCTCCAAAGAAGACATACAGATGGCCAAGAAGTACGTGAAAAGCTGCTCAACATCACTAATTATTAGAGAAATGCAAATCAAAACTACAATGAAGTATCACCTCACACCAGTTAGAATGGGCATCATCAGAAAATCTACAAACAACAAACGCTTGAGAGGGTGTGGAGAAAAGGGAACCCTCTTGCACTGTTGGTGGGAATGTAAATTGATACAGCCACTATGGAGAACAGTATGGAGGTTCCTTAAAAAACTAAAAATAGAACTACCATATGATCCAGCAATCCCACTACTGGGCATATACCCAGAGAAAACCATAATTCAAAAAGACACATGCACCCCAATGTTCATTGCAGCACTATTTACAATAGCCAGGTCATGGAAGCAACCTAAATGCCCATCGACAGACGAATGGATAAAGAAGGTGTGGTACATATATACAATGGAATATTACTCAGCCATAAAAAGGAAAGAAATTGGGTCATTTGTAGAGACGTGGATGGATCTAGAGACTGTCATACAGAGTGAAGTAAGTCGGAAAGAGTAAAAGAAATATCATATATTAACGCATATATGTGGAACCTAGAAAAATGGTACAGATGAACCGGTTTGCAGGGCAGAAATTGAGGCACAGATGTAGAGAACAAACATGAACACCAAGGGGGGAAGGCGGAGGGGTGGTGGTGGTGGTGGTGGTGTGATGAACTGGGCGATTGGGATTGACATGTATACACTGATGTGTATAAAATTGATGACTAATAAGAACCTGCTGTATAAAAAAATGAATAAAATTAAATTTAAAAATTATGAATAAAAACAAAAGAAAAAGAAATAGTACAATCAACAAATGCCTGAACCTGTGAATTATCCCAGCTCCTTCTCAGACCTCTGCCCCTTTCCGCACCCAGACCCCAAAGTCTAACTTTTATACCAGGCTCAACTTTTCTCCTCTTCCAGGAAAATATGTCCTGCTACAACAATAGGCACTGAATTGGGAGACAAAACAACTGAGTTCAAGTCCTAGATTGCCCACCAACTAATCTTATGATCCTTAGTAAATTATCTTACCCTCTAAATTCCAGTTTCCTTCTTTATGACATGAAGACAATAATCCCCATCACGTAGAGACTGTGTGAGGACAAATAAAATGCACAGTGGCTGGTCTTCTAGTACCGTAGGCTCTTCTCCCATCTCTGCATGGCTGACCTCTCTTCCCTCTTCCCTCAGCTCACATCATTTCTTGGAGAGGCTACATAAGGGTTGTCCAATGGAACTTCCTGAGATGATGGAAATATGTCATATCTGTATTGTCCTGTACAATAGACCTACATACAAGTGCCTGTTGAGTACTTGAAATGGAGCTAGTACAACAGAGAAACTGATTTTTAAATTTACTTCATTTTTATTGAAGTAAATGTAAGTAGCCACATTTGGTTAATGGATAGCGTGTTATGCGGTGTGGGGTTGGAAAACAACAGCAAAATCAGAGCAAGAGGGTCTGATACCTTAGATGTTAGCCTATAAAGTGAATAGTTAATTTTTGATGGTCATAGTTGAAAATTGTTATAGGGAAAAAAAACCGGAATTAGGTTACCCAAAGTACATCTTTGACTGTGTATAAAGTGTAAGATCAGTAAGGTCACTTTCATTTGTTGAATAAAAATTTTTTAAAAAATCAAGCCTTAAGCCAAGCTCTAAAGTTGGAGAGGAGGTGCTCCTGGTTCCTGGGAATTTAATGAATTCAGTCTCTCAAAGAAACTTGTCCATATTTATGATATTATTTGGTTTTTCTCTCCTTTGCCTGATTGCCTTTTTTAAATGTTTAGTCCTAAAATAACTTAAATTCTTTGGGCTTTTTTTGTTTTGACATTCTCATTTTGCAGCTGTTGAGTATTGAATTGTCTTAGACAGTTGAGGGTATATAAACTGCATGTTATAACAGCATTGCTTAACTAGACTTTGTTAACTGTTCTGCTAAAATATTAAATTTGCATGAGGTAATAATTAACACTAATGCAAAAGAGAAACCACTTATAAGTGTGACAGAAAAAATCTTGGTTTTCAAGGGTAGCCCTTGTTTCAAATACTTTGTTTTTCCACCAAGAACATATGAACGTCAGGTCAGATGTTTTAAATCTTGATTCTTGGTTTAAAAAAAAGATAGGCCGCTAACTTATCCATAGGTGTTGTATGTTTTTATGTTAATTTATCCTAGTAAGGCATAAAATTTTAAATTCATTTTATTCCAGTCATTTACTTATAAAAATAAAATATGAAAACTCAAATTACCAAAGTCCAAACATTCCAGGGAAACATACTTAGGCATCTTTTCATAAATCTAAGAGCCTGGATAAAAACAAAAAAATTCAGTTTCCTGCCCATTTGAGAAACTGTGACATGATGTAGACACAGCCTAAATTGTGTTTCTTTAAAGTGGTGCCACATCCATTTCTCTATTCACCGTCGAGTTACTGGAAGCCCAGCAGGTGTCAGAGACCTTATTAAGTGCCAGGGATACAAAGTATTAAGTACTGAAGACATAAGAGTATTGATTCTTACTCTCACAGAATTCACTTTATTATTATTATTTTTAATCCCCGGAATTGATTAGATGATTCCTGCTACTGGGAAATGACCTACAGAGCCTGTTTGCGAACTTTCACTGGTGAAGCTTTGCTAGTTTGCATCAGTGTGACAGCAATCTAGAGAATATCACATCATGATATACTCTAGCCTAGTAGCTAACAATGCAGGCAGGAGCTCGAATAATCACAAATATTTGTTAAAATGTTGGCCTGGGATTCTCTTTGAAACTTGTGAAAATCCATCAAAATCATAAAAGTCATGGTTGTTTCATTTTCTCAGATAATTCAATCACAAAACATTTGAAGATTTTCAAGATTTCAGTTTTATCATTCTAAATAAAACTTGCTTTAATATCCCAAGAATTTTACCCTCTTATCTTCTGCCAAGTAATAGGCATGTCTGCCTATCAAGTGTTTCCAGCTTTTCAGGGAGCAATCAGTGACTGGTTTTGTCTGAAATGAAACGAGGAAAGAAACCAAAAGAACTAGTAGCTGAAACAATAAGGGTTTAAAAAACAGCAATCAAATGTGACCTTTCTGCAGACTAATGTAATAAACAATTTAGCAAGTATACAATGTAGGAGAAAAATAACTGATTACTGATAAAAATGTGAGCTTTGCTTTTTTATTTACAAACATCACCATATGAACTGTGCATATTATACTCATTGAATGCTAGGTAACGTTAATGATTTATTTTTCTTGGAGAATTAAAAATTATTACATAAAACTTTATACTGAATAACTAAAATATACACTTTTTTTTCCTTTATTTTTATTATTTATTTATTTATTTATTTTTGACTGTGTTGGGTCTTCGTTTCTGTGCGAGGGCCTTCTCTAGTTGCGGCAAGCGGGGGCCACACCTCATCGCGGTGCGCGGGCCTCTCACTATCGCGGCCTCTCCTTTTGCGGAGCACAAGCTCCAGACGCGCAGGCTCAGTAGTTGTGGCTCACGGGCCCAGTTGCTCCGCGGCATGTGGGATCCTCCCAGACCAGGGCTCGAACCCGTGTCCCCTGCACTGGCAGGCAGATTCTCAACCACTGCGCCACCAGGGAAGCCCAGAACTTTTACTCTTGAAGGTTCATTTCATTCTTTCCTAAAACTTACACGGCCTTGACTTGTTTTGATTGCTATAGTTTTCCATTAACTTTTCCTTTACAATGTAGTAGCTTATGAGATGTCCCAGGGAATCCCTGGATCCTAGACCAGTTCCTCCCCGCCCACATTGTGGAGCAGCCACCAATACCTCATGACTTCTTTTAACATAACTGCTCAAAGGATACAGATTTCATAGAATCCCCTTTGGTTTTATGTCTCCCACTTGTTTTTGGAGAGAGGGCAAGAGGTCTTCATTTGTGTAAAGGATGCTTTCATCTTACTAGGCCAGATAATCCACCTGTTGTTGCTGTGTGGAATTGCAAATGTGTGTGGACAGTTGTGCGTGAACCCTGAGTATCCAGCATGGGGGCTTGTGCTGCTGCTGTTATTGTGCTTCCCCTCGAATCTTCCCTCTGCTCTGGAGCTGCTGGGGAGAAAGTGCAAACCGCACTTCTTTGCTGGCTAGCTTGCTGTTAGTTTATGCCAGCAGGGCTGCTAGAGGGAAGAGAGAGACAGGAGGAGGAAGGGGGGCTTCTGCTCCCTAGGTGCTATTTGTCTGCCAGTTTCCCCCCGTAATGACCCTTCCCTTTGGCAGCAGCTCTAGGTTCCAATAGCAGCTGGTTCTATTTCCAGATGTTTTCCTCACTGTCAGACCAGCTACATCACGTTCTTCAGAAACACTAGCCCCAGCTTACAGGCATCTCGTTCTCCTCAGACGTCTGGACCCCAGTTCTGTGAGCCTTTGTCTGAGATCCTGGGGTTTCAAAAACTGTCTGTCCATCAGCACCATTCCTTAGAGGTCTGGGTCCCAGATTGGCAAAGTCTTCCCTGAGCTCATGAAGCGCCAGCACCAGCTGGACAACCTCCCTGCTCAGATGTCCGGCCCCAGTTCACAGACCTCCTCAACCTCAACCTCCGTATCAGGAGTTCCAGGTCCTGATAATCCCAACCTCTTCTCCTTTCATCACCGGCTCGTGGAGTGTATGTCACTGTGGCACCTCTCCTGTTCCTTTTTGTCTTCCAGTTCTCCAATTCCTGTTTAGCCGATATCCTGTGTTAAATATCTCTGGTTAAAAAAAAATTGGGCTTTTGTTTTCCCCAATCGATTCTGCCTGATGCAGATGTCAAGCCCCATAATTTGAAAGCATATTATTTAGAGCAATCTTTAAACATAAACATATCACAGCTATACTAAGTTGTCCTTATTGATACTAAAAATGCTTCATAATTTTTTTACAGTAGTCTCTTTGGAAACAAAACTGGGCCATATGACACCCCCTATTCCTTAGGCAATTATGTTAATAGATATTATAAGAATCAGCAGATGGACTTTTTCTCAGATTGTGGACGGCAGACAGATAATTAACTTTTTTTCTTACACCAAATACATTTCTAATAATAATATAATCGTGATATCACATTGGGTTTTTAAGAGGGAAAAAACTATGAGATGTAAAATCAATACCATTTGAACTATACCTTTACCTTAAGGAATAGTGAAAGCTAAGGCTCTGAACTCAGGGATCTAGAGGAACAGAATCATGAGATGATGCATCTTTATTTTCCTAGAAATAAGTGAGTATATTCTAAGGTACTAGTTCATGGAAATAGTCTATGTTACTCCACTGGTTAGCCCATCCATCCAAACTCCTTTCCAGTCTAAGGAGGATATTTAGATGGCTCTGTGTTAATAAATACCATGTCTGTGGCATACATAAGTTTATTTTCTATAGTTCAAGTTAATTTCTGACTCTAGCTTCCTTAGTTCCTGGTCCCTGCCCTACAGGATTGGGGCACGGTCCGAAGGTCTTATGTCATGCCAGGAGGGGACAATCAGACCATGTGGTCCTCAGTCATTGGTCCATCAATGAGCCAAGAGCTGTCCCCTGTAGGGTCTAGCTCTTGATGATGCTCTTACAGCACAGAAAACTTTGGTGAGGCAGCCTGGGAGGGTCTGTGGACAATACCACATGGACTTTTTTTCCTGGCATCCTGCTTCCTCTCGGGCTCTGTGAGGACCAGGAAACAGGTTCCCTCTGTTCTCAGGGCTGCCTCTCCCATCTCCTCCCTAGCCTGGGAGGATGCCTTTCATTTTTGCGTGGCCAGTCCTCAAAATTTTATACCTTCTATAAAATCTTCGAAGGTATATCCATTCTCTGTATCCTAGACTATCAAGTTATAAGAGCCAGTAAAAATTAACTTCATCGTCCATCATGATCTTCAACTGCATCTGTTACACTGATGCAAGCGTTGAAAAAGAAATCTCTGATGTGAGAACCATGTAATATCTTTCATGCGAAGGTTTCTCTAACTGGATTCCTTCAACAACATCAGCCGCTTATGAAAATCTTTATTTTTTTCTATAATGATCATTAAAAAAATGTTCATCTGGATTTGTCATATGTTTTTTTTTTTTAATTTTTTTGAGTCAGTTTTTTTTTTTCTGAATGGATACCTTTTTTTTTTTTTTTTTTTTAAATTTATGGCTGTGTTGGGTCTTCATTTCTGTGCGAGGGCTTTCTCTAGTTGCGGCAAGCGGGAGCCACTCTTCATCGCGGTGCGCGGGCCTCTCACTATCGCGACCTCTCTTGTTGCGGAGCACAGGCTCCAGACGCGCAGGCTCAGTAATTGTGGCTCACGGGCCCAGTTGCTCCGCGGCATGTGGGATCTTCCCAGACCAGGGCTCAAACCCGTGTCCCCTGCATTGGCAGGCAGATTCTCAACCACTGCGCCACCAGGGAAGCCCTGTCATGTGTTTTTGAGAGCCACATGAGATTTAAGCCCTGATCTTGCCCTAGTTTTTATTATGGTATTTGTCATCATTGCTTTATTTTAATTTTAAGAAGAGTTTTGCTATTAACATTATTTAATTTTTAAACATTTATAATGGAGAAAAGTTTATAAAGAGAGAAAAATCCCTTGGTTGTTCATAATATTGAAATGAGTAAGAAATGATGTTTAAGATGTCTTACTTAACAATGCACAACACTTTAATCAAATAACCCCCCTTCCTTGTCAACCAAAACGTAGGTTTTACAACGTTTATGGTCATACAGCATTGGCAGTCTTGAAAACCCACCAACTGATTTCCATCACACTACTTTAGAGGATGGATTTTTAAATCATAGCTCATGTAACAAAAGTAATGATTGAGAAATCCCCAAGGGATTCACAGGATTCTAGGAACTCCATAGCCAAGGATAGCACTAACGAAAGACCATCTCCCTCTAACTTCTCTGGGACTTATCCAGGTCTACAGGGCTGTGAGTAAAGCCAACAATTCCATGAATCCATTCTCTACATTTAGAACACTGTCTCCTCAAATTTTGTGCCCAATGTAACACTGTATCTCCTGGCTGTATATACAGAGAGGAAGAACACAATGTCAGTTCATAGTCGACTCGGATAGTTTATTTATCTCCGCAGTTCTTACTGCTGAACCGTCAGCCCAGCTAGGAGAATAATTGGGAGGGGGTAAAGATCAGGTTCACCAATGGCAGGTGTAACGAATGGTACTGAAGTTTGCATCTGTGGCAAAGGCTGGCTCATGGGAACTGGGGTAATTGGTAAAAACATTCTTTTGGCAAAAAATGCTCCATTAAAAAGGATAATCTACCTGTCTCTTCACACCACATTAAGTTATTTTTCTTCCACGTTGATACATCTCGAAGCCCACTTCTGGACTCTGGCAATCTAATTTTCGTCAGCACAAATACGTGGAGGTTTGCCTCAACTTTGCTTAGTTCTTGAAACTGGTTTCATGGTATTTTATTCCTAAATCTTGTATCAGAGGGCTTCTTAGATCACCTCTTCCAATATGATCAATTGATCAATTTTCTCTCTTACTTTTACTAACGTTTTAATTATTTTGCTTTCTCCCAACAAAGTGCTTCAACTTCCTCCTCTCCTCTCTTTTTTATCTTCTGAAGCAATAAATCTCCATTTCCTCATGTGTAAAATAGTAGTATTTGGGGGAGAATGGATACATGTATATGTATGGCTGAGTCGCTTTGCTGTGCACCTGAAACTATCACAACATTGTTAATCGGCTCTACTCCAATATAAAATTAAAAGTTAAGAAAAAATACTATGGATTTCTGGATTTTATGCCCTTGTCAATGACAAGAAAACATTCGATAGGAATTTGTTTTATAATTACCTTTAAGATACCGGATTTAAACTTTATGGAAATAAACCATAAGAAAATACTTTTAAATGTGTCACTACACAAAAAGTCCTAGCGCCTGAGTCATCATATCCATGTTCTTTAACCGGCTAATTCAGTACGAAATTTTGGCCTCAGAAAATATACAATCGATTTTACTTCTCAAAATACAACTACAGATAGTCTCTAATTAGTGTCCTAGTATATGCCATGTACTTTTTAGGATGGGTTACATCAATAAGGTCAGGAGAAAAGCTAAGCAAGTTGAAGGAAAAGATATTTACCAGATTTGAAATTGTTTTCAAGTTTCCAGACTAATTTATTTTCCTTGTTCCAGAGGCAGTCTTTTAGAATTCCACTTTTACCATGACAATATTGTGGATCCCTGCACAAGCATGTGATTATCTTAAGTTAGTTTATTGCTTAAATAGGTAACTTGAAACGGAAATGGCACTGTGGGCAGCTTGTTTATTTCACATCTTCCCTGCACTCTACCTGGGTCCCCGCTGCCTCTGTTTGTTACCTAGCAGGTGTCTCCCTTTGCAAGCAGGTCACCCCTGATTGCCCACCTTCGAGCAGCTGGTGGGCAGTTGGATGGCTCCCAGTGTCCTCTGTTTTCTGGAATCGATACTATTTAAAGTTGTTTTCTTTCTTTCCTCTTAAGCCCTTTTCACCAGCTGTAGGCAGGCTTCATTCCATGCTGTATCACCCCTGACATTTGACAGAAAAGATAGAATTTCAATGTTATGAAACCACAGCACGCTGCTGCCACTTCTTCCTGCAGGGTGTTCCTGCCCAGTGATTTAACAGACCTGTTCGGACAGGGTGTGAACCTAACAAGGCAAAACTATTGCTCTCTGAAAAGCTGTTGATTTCCTCCCAGACAGAGCCCAGAAGTGTTATGCAAATTAAAGACAAATGCCTTCTTTCTTAGAACCCAATATATTTGTTGTGATACTGTCCCTTTACATGCAAGCACAAAAGTCTCTTAATTACTTTACAAGACAGCGAAGCCGCAGTGATTGCGGAGCATGTCACCGAGGAGCGTGTGACTAACAGGCACCTGCCAGCGCGCCGGGGCAAAGGGTGACGAAGCTCCGTCTCCAGGTGTACAGTTTCAACTATATTTCAGTAACGCAACCAAAACACAAAAAGGGCTCCTTGATATCAATCGGTTTGTAAACTAATAGTTTGATTTTCAATATAATCTGAGCTAAATATTCCCATTCTAAATGCCACATAATACAACATATTTTGATCATGGTTCTATAACCACCTTGCATTATGCTAGAGGAATTATTAGTGCCATTTCTATGCATATTACTAAATCATCACAACAGTACCTACAGTGAGAGACAAAAGCCAGCCCCTTAATGTGCAAAATAAAATGAATATTTTAATATTCATAAAATACTAGGGCCTTTGTCAGGCAGTATTTCTGAATATTTTATGTTAAGACAATGCCTACCTATATCTTAGTAAATGCCACATCATAATTTTAAATATTTAATTTTACAGCAGGTAAGTGAAATATTTCTTCATGATATGTAGAAATAGCACGTACAATAAAAGTGCTGGATCTGCTTTCATTTCAGGAAATCTAAAATAGTTATTTTTCTGAAATGGTCAAGCCAACTTCAAAGTCATTTTTCGTAGGTCAGTAACAATAATAATCATTATTATCATCCTGCCAAAAGGATATATTATATTGTCTGTATAGAAAGTGCCCCAATGAAATTTTTCCTGATATATTTTTTTATTTGAGTGGACATCCAACTAAAAAAAAATGTAATGGCCTTAATATGACATTTTCTAAATTTGAAAGACATGTCTTCAACAATATAAATAATGCTGAGGAAAATAGTATTAGTGTTCCTAATAACAATCACTTGCTTGTCGAATATCCTTGAAGGTGAGTCGGTGCAGCTTTTCGCCCATCTCCTCCAAACGCATACATCAAATCACACACATCAATCAAGAGGAAATTGGAAGCATTTCCGTATTTTATTCAGTTTCTCTACCAAAGTCTATCAAGATGGGAGGAGTATACTTAAATGGTCCCCCTTATCTCAGCCCCTCTCCCCAGCCTCCCAGGGACAGCAGCTGCTCCTGACGCTCTTGCTTCCACACTCATCTCTCAAACCTCCAAAACTCTGACTTTACAGTCACCTCCTAACCCCCCGTTAGCCTTCTACCTTTGTGTATCCTACCTGCAGCCTCTCACTGTGTTCCTCCAAGTCTGCCTAGCGTTCCCAGTCAAAAAGGCTTCTTCCTCCTATTAGCTTGAGATGAGGGAGGGATGTGAGAATGCTTCATGTCTTATTTGTATGTTTCCTGTAATATGAACACATTAGCAATTTGACCACAGGTCATAGGAACGTGTATTGCTTCCTCATAGTACTTCCTTTCCCTCCCAAACAACTCACCCACTCCTCAGACCACCAGGATGGTGCACACACACATAACATCCACTCCTTGAATTAGGAAGTGACACTGCCAAACTCAACTGATTTTGATACATTTTACAACAGTAATTCTCACCTGGGAATGGTATTGACCCCAAAGGGCACATGGAAATCTTCGTGTCTGTTTTTTTTTCATGGTATCAGTTGCTCAGGAGCACGATTGACATCTAATGGCTCCACAGATGCAAAGAATCATGGCACCCAAATGCCAATCACACCCCTTTGAGAAGCACTGAGTCAGAACACTGAACATTTCATTCTTTGGAACATTCTACCATAGGGCTGGAAGGGATTGGAGAGAGTATTTTGTTCTTCTCGTTGCATTTGATCAGGAATAAACATAACCTTACAGAATCGGGGAGTCCAGAAGAGAAAGCATTGAGAGGATTGGAATTTCAGAGCAGGAGGAGGACCTGAGAGGACAGAGAAGAAGGACACCAGCCGGCTACTATGTAGCGTGGGGAAGCTTCTGAGGAAGGTAAGTGAAAGGACTTACACTTCACCGCCAACCTGGTTCAACTAATGTTGCTTCTCCTGGAGTGGAGGCTCTCCCGGCAGCTACATCCCGACCTTGTACAGTTGCTAAAAAGAGTGAAAGTAGGATCTTGAATAGGTATCTGCACTATTCATAGCAGCGTGTTTCACAAAAGCCAAACCATGGAAACAACCTCAGTGTCCACTGACTAAAGAAGATGTGGCATATGTATGTACAATGGAATATTATCAGCCACAGGAAATCCTGCTATTTGCAACAATGTAGATAAACCTAGAGGGCATGATGCTAAGTGAAATTAGCCAGAAAGAGAAAGACAAATACTATATGATCTCACTTATATATGGAATCTTAAAAAACAGTCAAACTCAGAGACACAGAGAGTAGAATGGTAGATACCAGTGATGGAATCAGGGGTGGAAGTTTGGGATGGGAGATGTTGGTTAAAGAGTATAAGCCTTCAGTTATAAGATGAATAAGTTCTGGGCATCTAATAGAAGGCATAGTGACTATAGTTAATAATGCTGTATTTTGTACTGGAAATTTGCCGAGAGAGTAAACATTAAGTGATTCATTACACGGGAAAAAAAGTAACTGTGAGGTGATGGATGTGTCACTACCGTGATTACCTAATTGTGGTAATCATTTCACAACGTATACATACATCAAATCATCACATGTACACTTTAAATACATACAATTTTGTCAATTAGATCTCAATAAAACTGGAAAAAAGAATAAAAATACATCAAACTCTGTTCTGATCCTCTGATAATACTGGATTAGGGTCAACCCTAATGATTTGATTTGATTACCTCTGTAAAGACCATACTTCCAAATAAGATCACATTCTTATGTGATACTAAGGGTTAGTACACCAACATATCTTTTGGGGGATATAATCAACCTGTAATAACAAGAAGTTTCTGCATCTTTTTACTTAAGAGTATTTTTTAAATGGAAAACTCCATATATTTTAAAATTATATTTAAATTATTTTACCTATTACTAGAAGGTCAGTCATTTTTAAGTAATCTCAGGAGCCAAAAGTTCTGAAATATTATTTTGTCCTATTCTAACTTTACTGTGTACACAGATGGAGGGTATCCTTGTAAAGTAAAAACCAAAAATAACTAAAACAAAACAAATAAAATCATATTCCAAGTATTCCAACAAAAATTCCAATATTTTAGTTGGGGGTGGAGGTGGAGATGAGGAGATATTCCTAGAAGTATGAGAAACAGTTCATTTTAAAAAATGATTAAATTGACAAAAATAAAAGGTTATTCTTAATAAAGTGTTGGGTTTTATTTGCATGTATGAAATAAAATTACTCGACAATAAATGGGGATTAAAACAAAGCAAATTAAAAAGAGAGAGTTAATGCACTAGAGAATGGATCTGAACAAGTTGTCCAGAATACAGGACAGATGGACAAAGAGATAGAAAATATAAAAGAGAGGTTTACCTAAAACGCTCATTTACAATAGAAAGCTGAATAAATATTGTGATCTCTAAGAAAAAAAGGTTAGGAGACATGGAGGAAGGAGTGAGAACATAAAAAAAAATATCAACATATCAAAGAATCCCAGAAGAAGTTTAAAAAAAAAAAGGCAAATGGATCAGTGGAAATATTTGAAGAGATAAAAAATTGAGAATTTTTCAGACCTGTGAAAGAAGCAAACCCACAGATTAAGAAGCCCAATGAAGCACAGAAGGGATAGTAAAAACACACACACACACAAAGACAAAGAATATTTTCTTGCTATGTAGCTAATTGATTTTCTTGTTAGATATACTATATTTTGTTTGCTAATTGAAGGTCTCCATCATGTTTGTACCTCTACTAAGGTGACTTTTATTTACACATTCCTAACAAATTTTTAAATCAAAATTTATATGCCATCAAATGGAATATTTCTCTTTCATAGAAAATAGTTTATCTGATTCCTCTTCCATTTCCTAAACCTACACCTGAAATGGCATTAGTTGGTTTTACCTAGGGGTGTAAACTATATCACTTTGATAACAACATAAATGATGTTTTAAAGATTGCTATTCTTGCGCATTCAATTTTTCCATAGTATTTACAAATAAAGCTGACTTTTATGATTTCCAGGTCATATGATTTCCTTATCTGTTTCCTACTATTATATTCGTAATTTTGACTTATTTCTTAGTGGCTCAAGTGGCTCAGACTTCAAATAATATTTTCAAGGACTGCACATACGAGCTGAGTTTAATGAGTTAAGTATGTGTGATTGGCATGGATGTATTGATTCAAAATTTGTTTTCACTCAGCATTTGTAGGTATCACATCATTATTTTTCTGGTTTGTTAAATAGCTATGAAAAAAGCATGCTGTCACTTTACTTGCACTATTTTGTAAATAACTTTTTTTTTTAATAGTAATCTTTTATTTATTTATTTATTATATTTATTTTTGGCTGTGTTGGGTCTTCGTTTCTGTGCGAGGGCTTCCTCTAGTTGCGGCAAGTGGGGGCCACTCTTCATCGCGGTGCGTGGGCCTCTTCACTATCGCGGCCTCTCGTTGCGGAGCACAGGCTCCAAACGCGCAGGCTCAGTAGTTGTGGCTCACGGGCCTAGTTGCTCCGTGGCATGTGGGATCTTCCCAGACCAGGGCTCGAACCCGTGTCCCCTGCATTAGCAGGCAGATTCTAAACCACTGCGCCATCAGGGAAGCTCTGTAAATAACTTTTATTTTTAAAAATAGGAATCTAGTAAAGTGGGCAACTGATTATGACCAGGTGTGAATCTTTTCTTTAGTCTTCAACCTCGGTGAGTCTTCTACAAAATCAGATGATAATGCTACTGCATAGCACAAGGTACTCAATATCTTGTTATAAGCTAATGGAAGAGAATGTAGGAAAAGAATATATATATTCATATATTTAAAAAATCGGATGATCATGTTTCTCTCAGCATGCAATCCTTTTTTTCCTCTCTATATTTATTACATTTTTCCCTCAGTTCTATTTTTTCTTATAAATTGTATAGGATATGTCATATATCCAATATCTTATATCCTATCTTATAACTTTCATCTACTTATCTTCTTTCTCTCCTTTCTGTGACTGGTCCAGAAATGTGTTTTTTAATTCAGTAATTCAATTTCTGTTACATAAAACCTGTTCCTTAAAATATTGCATTTATATTTTTGCCTTGTTTTAAACCTTTGCTAACACTTTCCATTCCAGCTATTCTCAATTTTTATTTTACTATCTCTATAATGACCTGTACTTTTCTTATAGGTAATTTTTCTTATTGAGAACATGGAGAAACTATGCTGTCATTTTGGTTTTGTAAAAAAAAATCTCAGAAATCTGGTGTCTCCTATGTTCTTGGCATATGCTTTAATTTCCTTTTGTGGCAATATTTTTCCATACATCCCAACTGGATTTTTCTCCGCTTACTCAACAATACAAAAAGAAGTCTATTTTGATGGTTGACTCTCCTACCCTGCTCCCTAGAGCGTCTTTCCAGGCAAGAGCAGCCTGCAACAGAGAGAACAGCAGAGAAAAGTGATGTACAAATACCTAGTTTTTTTCACTGATCTCTCTGCTGAGGAGAGCAGGAGGAATGACCAGCATGAACAGTGCCCAAGATGATCTTGAGAAATCTCCCTGTTCAATAGAATCCCATTTGTCTGCCATACAAACCATTTCATCATTATTTCAGAGATTTTCCTCTGTAGGAATCTTCCCAAACTGCTCCTCAATTTTTCTTCTCTTGTGGTTGCAGAAGCATAAAAACTGCACAGTTCTTTCCTTCTTATTATTACTGTCTCATTCTTATGTCTAAAAGTATCTTGTTGAACAAGTCTTTTTATACACTTCTAATGAAATGGCACATTCTGTTTTTACAAACAAAGCATAACATTTATTTATATTTCCAAAACTGCAAGTGTGTAATTGAAATAGGGAGGAGGACAAGAGAATAAGAGGCTGGAATGTTAACAGGGATAATCTACATGGACATTGAAAACAACAAAAGGAATACAGGAAAGAGTAATGAGTGAAGTGTTAAAATCTTTATGTGACGAGAAGAAAACCAGAAGCCTGTGGATAACTATTACTAACCCATTTTCCACAAGAAGGAATTAAAACACAAAGACATTAGTAGCTGCCCTAAGAGAAGCAGAGCCTGGATTGGAACCCCATAGTCCAGCTCCAGCACCCATACCCTTAACCCTTACCTCTCCAGGTATGAGAGGACAACATCTGGGACAACACTGGCCATCACCTTCTTTCAAGGGTAGGTCTTATCAAACCAGGAAAAGCACCATCATGACTGATAACTCTATAATACAGTTTTTGTGTGTGTGTATTTTTTTTAACATCTTTATTGGAGTATAATTGCTTTACAGTGGTGTGTTACTTTCTGCTTAATAACAAAGTGAATCAGCTATACGTATACATATATCCCCATATCCCCTCCCTCTTGCATCTCCCTCCCACCCTCCCTATCCCACCCCTCCAGGTGGTCACAGCACCGAGCTGATCTCCCTGTGCTATGCGGCTGCTTCCCACTAGCTATCTATTTTACATTTGGTAGTGTATATACGTCCATGCCACTCTCTCACTTCGTCCCAGCTTACCCTTCCCTCTCCCTGTGTCCTCAAGTCCATTTTCTACATCTGCATCTTTATTCCTATCCTGCCCCTGGGTTCTTCAGAACCTTTTTTTTTTTCTTTTAGATTCCAAATATATATGGAATCTATATATATATATATATGTGTGTGTGTGTGCGTGTGTTAGCATACGGTATTTGTTTTTCTCTTTCTGACTTACTTCACTCTGTATAATAGACTCTAGGTCCATGCACCTCACTAGAAATAACTCAATTTCGTTTCTTTTAATGGCTGAGTAATAATCCATTGTATATATGTGCCACATCTTCTTTATCCATTCATCTGTCGATGGACATTAAGGTTGCTTCCATGTCCTGGCTATTGTAAATAGAGCTGCAATGAACATTGTGGTACATGTCTCTTTTTGAATTATGGTTTTCTCAGGGTATATGCCCAGTAGTGGGATTGCTGGATCGTATGGTAGTTCTATTTTTAGTTTTTTAAGGAACCTCCATACTGTTCTCCATAGTGGCTGTATCAATTTACATTCTCACCAACAGTGCAAGAGGGTTCCCTTTTCTCCACACCCTCTCCAGCATTTATTGTTTCTAGATTTTTTGATGATGGCCATTCTGACTGGTGTGAGGTGATACCTCATTGTAGTTTTGATTTGCATTTCACTGATGATTAGTGATGTTGAGCATCCTTTCATGTGTTTGTTGGCAATCTGTATATCTTCTTTGGAGAACTGTCTCTTTAGGTCTTCTGACCATTTTTGGATTGGGTTGTTTGTTTTTTTCATACTGAGCTGCATGAACTGCTTGTAAATTTTGGAGATTAATCCTTTGTCAGTTGCTTTGTTTGCAAATATTTTCTCCCATTCTGAGGGTTGTCTTTTCGTCTTGTTTATGGTTTCCTTTGCTGTGCAAAAGCTTTTAAGTTTCATTAGGTCCCATTTGTTTATTTTTGTTTTTATTTCCATTTCTCTAGGAGGTGGATCAAAAAGGATCTTGCTGTGATTTATGTCATAGAGTGTTCTGCCTGTGTTTTCCTCTAAGAGTTTTATAGAGTCTGGCCTTACATTTAGGTCCTTCATCCATTTTGAGTTTATTTTTGTGTATGGTGTTAGGGAGTGTTCTAATTTCATTCTGTTACATGTAGCTGTCCAGTTTTCCCAGCACCACTTATTGAAGAGGCTGTCTTTTCTCCATTGTATATTCTTGCCTCCTTTAACAAAAATAAGGTGACCATAGGTGCATGGGTTTATCTCTGGGCTTTCTATCCTGTTCCATTGATCTATGTGTCTGTTTTTGTGCTAGTACCATACTGTCTTGGTTACTGTAGCTTTGTAGTATAGTCTGAAGTCTGGGAGCCTGACTCCTCCAGCTCCGTTTTTTCCTTCTCAAGATTGCTTTGGCTCTTCGGGGTCTTTTGTGTTTCCATACAAATTGTGAAATTTTTTGTTCTAGTTCTGTGAAAAATGCCATTGGTAGTTTGATAGGGATTGCATTGAATCTGTAGATTGCTTTGGGTAGTATAGTCATTTTCACAGTGTTGATTTTTCCAGTCCAAGAA
Organism: Balaenoptera borealis; assembly: GCF_965194805.1. Lineage (NCBI taxonomy): Eukaryota > Metazoa > Chordata > Mammalia > Artiodactyla > Balaenopteridae > Balaenoptera > Balaenoptera borealis. Next base: position 75,638,022 of record NC_138877.1, read on the forward strand.
CATGATATATCTCTCAATCTGTTTGTATCATCTTTAATATCTTTCATCAGTGTCTTATAGTTTTCTGCATACAGGTCTTTTGTCTCCTTAGGTAGGTTTATTCCTAGGTATTTTATTCTTTTTGTTGTAGTGGTAAATGGGAGTGTTTCCTTAATTTCTCTTTCAGATTTTTCATCATTAGTGTATAGGAATGCAAGAGATTTCTGTGCATTAATTTTGTATCCTGCTACTGTACCAAATTCATTGATTAGCTCTAGTAGTTTTCTGGTAGCATCATTAGGATTCTCTATGTATAGTATCATGTCATCTGCAAACAGTGACAGTTTTAATTCTTCTTTTCCAATTTGGATTCCTTTTATTTCATTTTCTTCTCTGATTGCTGTAGCTAAAACTTCCAAGACTGTGTTGAATAATATTGGTGAGAGTGGACAACCTTGTTTTGTTCCTGATCTTAGAGGAAATGGTTTCAGTTTTTCACCATTGAGAATGATGTTGGCTGTGGGTTTATCATATATAGCCTTTATTCTGTTGAGGTAAGTTCCCTCCATGCTTACTTTCTGGAGGGTTTTTATCATAAATGGGTGTTGAATTTTGTCAAAAGCTTTTTCTGCATTTATTTAGATGATCATATGGTTTTTATCCTTCAGTTTGTTAATATGGTTTATCACATTGATTGATTTGTGTGTAGTGAAGAATCCTTGCGTTCCTGGGTTAAACCCCACTTGATCATGGTGTATGATCCTTTTAATGTGCTGTTGGATTCTGTTTGCTAGTATTTTGTTGAGGATTTTTGCATGTATGTTCATCAGTGATATTGGCCTGTAGTTTTCTTTCTTTGTGACATCTTTGTCTTGTTTTGGTATCAGGGTGATGGTGGCCTCGTAGAATGAGTTTGGGAGTGTTCCTCTCTCTGTTATATTTTGGAAGAGTCTGAGAAGGATAGGTGTTAGCTCTTCTCTAAATGTTTGATAGAATTCGCCTGTGAAGTCATCTGGTTCTGGACTTTTGTTTGTTGGAAGATTTTTAATCACAGTCTCAATTTCAGTGCTTGTGATTGGTCTGTTCATATTTTCTATTTCTTCCTGGTTCAGTCTTGGAAAGTTATACCTTTCTAAGAATTTGTCCATTTCTTCCAGGTTGTCCATTTTATTGGCAGAGAGTTGCTTGCAGTAATCTCTCATGGTCCTTTGTATTTCTGCAGTGTCAGTTGTTACTTCTCCTTTTTCATTTCTAATTCTATTGATTTGAGTCTTCTCCCTTTTTTTCTTGATGAGTCTGGCTAATGGTTTATCAATTTTGTTTATCTTCTCAAAGAACCAGTTTTTAGTTTTATTGATCTTTGCTATTGTTTCCTTCATTTCTTTTTCATTTACTTCTGATCTGATCTTTATGATTTCTTTCCTTCTGCTAACTTCGGGGGTTTTTTGTTCTTCTTTCTCTAATTGCTTTAGGTGTAAGGTTAGGTTGTTTATTTGTGATGCTTCTTGTTTCTTGAGGTAGGATTGTATTGCTGTAAACTTCCCTCTTTGAACTGCTTTTGCTGCATCCCATAGGTTTTTTTTTTTTTTTTCACACACACACACTGTATTTTATTTTTACAAGAGATAAATAGACTGACACGAAGCATTGTACATGGATGACCACAACAAAAGCAACAATGATTGCAATTTCCAAACCTGAAACACACTCATACTATGTCATAATATTGACATTCAGTCCAGTAATCCTCCACTGTAACAGCTCCTTTACTTTGCAGTGAAAATTGATTTGTATATTCTTTGCCTCTGAGTCCTTGTGGGATTTTTTTTTTTTAATTCAGACAGAAAGTCACAAAAATTATACTCATCCTCATCAGTTCACTCAGTCCCATGTAATTAAATTTTTTTTTTCATCTTGATCTTTTGTTAGCACTTTTTTGAGTTCATCAGTTTTTCATTAGAGTTCTGAAAATGCTTATTCATTCAGTTCAACAGTACAGTCAGTTACCAGAAACCTGTACTTGTCAGAGTCTCTTCCATGAATTTCTTGAAGATGAAACCCTTTAATAGGACCATATTTGCAAAAGCATCAGAGTACACCCAGAACTGTCTGTAAATGAGAAAAGACTTAAAAATGACCACAGTTAAAGATTTGATGAAAGTTCATAATAATGCAGTTGACAAGAAAATTAGTTATTTCTGAGATATACATTTTAAAGTAATAACTAGGATTATTACTTATAACATTATACCAGAACATATAAGATTTTTAGAAATTTCATGTAATGTCTGAAACATTTATATTAACATATTTCCATACATATTTCCATACAAATACAAATATAAGATTTTTAGAAATTTCATGTAATGTCTGAAACATTTATATTAACATATTTCCATACAAATAACCCAATGAAAGTTTAATATTAGTTGTTTTGTTTGTTTGTTTTTTTATACTGCAGGTTCTTATTAGGCATCAATTTTACACAGATCAGTGTATACATGTCAATCCCAATCGCCCAATTCAGCACACCACCATCCCCACCCCACCACAGTTTTCCCCCCTTGGTGTCCATATGTCCATTCTCTACATCTGTGTCTCAAATTCTGCCCTGCTCCCATAGGTTTTGAGTCATTGTGTTTTCATTGTCATTTGGTTCTAGGTATTTTTTGATTTCCTCTTTGATTTCTTCAGTGATCTCTTGGTTATTTAGTAGCGTATTGTTTAGCCTCCATGTGTTTGTATTTTTTACAGATTTTTTCCTGTAATTGATATCTAGTCTCATAGCATTGTGGTCAGAAAAGGTACTTGATACAATTTCAATTTTCTTAAATTTACTAAGGCTTGATTTGTGACCCAAGATATGATCTATCCTGGAGAATGTTCCATGAGCACTTGAGAAGAAAGTGTATTCTGTTATTTTTGGATGGAATGTCCTATAAATATCAATTAAGTCCATCTTGTTTAGTGTATCATTTAAGGTTTGTGTTACCTTATTTATTTTTATTTTGGATGATATGTCCATTGGTGAAAGTGGGGTGTTAAAGTCCCCTACTATGATTGTGTTACTGTCAATTTCCCCTTTTATGGCTGTTAGCATTTGCCTTATGTATTGAGGTGCTCCTATATTGGGTGCATAAATATTTACAATTGTTATATCTTCTTCTTGGATTGATCCCTTGATCATTATGTAGTGTCCTTCTTTGTCTCTTGTAATAGTCTTTATTTTAAAGTCTATTTTGTCTGATAAGTGAATTGCTATTCCAGCTTTCTTTTGATTCCCATTTGCATGGAATATCTTTTTCCATCCCCTCACTTTCAGTCTGTATGTGTCCCTAGGTCTGACATAATACAGTTTTTGTATGATCCCATGCAGACTGAATTTCTTTCAATTCATTTTTTCTGATGCTGACACCATATTTACATTCTAAAATAGTAAATGGCACGCAGACACTATTAGTTAACACACTGTCCTCCATTGTAAATAAAATGTATTCACACACAGCCATCTGCATTGATTATATCATAGAGAGTATGGTATAAATGATTGCTCACCCATTTGTATATAAATATCTGGGTTTACATTATAAGTGTGTTTATCTACCCCAAAACATGTATATCCATACATACACAGTGGAAAGGTTGGGCTTGCTTCTGTGACCTCTATCAGGACCAACCAGAGGGCAGGGGGCGCTAGCCGGGGGTCTGAGCATACTCCTGATCGCCTCCACCACAGGAAACAAGTCCCAGATTGGATTCCGTCTATTATGGGATTCTATTTTCTTATCTTAAGCCAGCCTCTTGTTACATGTGTTTGCTTCCTAGTGCTGGATAGACTCACAAACACAAAAATATAAACACAGTAAAGTAAAACTTGACTGCAATTATTTATTTTTATGGACCTGTGTATAAATTTCTATGAGTATTTATAATTAGTTTCAATCCAAATAGCCAAGAACCCTTCCCTTATAATAAATATAGTAAAGTCCTGTCATATCTCTAATGCACATTTCTGAGAATAAGAAGTGTTTGTTTGACAATGCCGTAAGAAATAGGTCAAAGATAGACTAAATCACGGAAACCAGCTTACCTGACAGAGTGTTATGGTTTACCCCAGGAAAACTGTATGAAAATACCAAGTCATTTGTCATAATGTTTTTCTAATAGTTGAAACCAAAGATGGCAAGACTTCACGTTTGCACCCAATTTTAGAGCAGGTAGGTCAAGTAGACTTGATTTTACATGAGACTCCAAAAGCTTATGGTGTATTTTTTTTAAATATTTATCTTCCTTTCTTCTAACACAATGAAAAAGCCTTTTGCTTTCTCCACAGTAATCAGAACATGAAATATTAGCTAGTGTTCCAGATGTAACCCATGGGATTTCTTAGCATGTGTCTGTAAGACTCTCAGGAATTCTGCACAAACGTTGGAAAATCTCATGCTGTCAAAGTCATTAAAAAAGAAGAAGACAGATGGTTCTTCGGCTTGCAGGCGATTTTGTGTGTTCAGGACAAGTTCAACAGGATTTTAAGTAACAAATAACTGTCCAGCCACATTCTGGTTTAGAAAAAGTAAGTCTGGCTTTTATTCCACTTGCCCTTACCCGCCTCCCCCTGGTGAGAATATTTGGCATTTTTCATTTTAAGATACCAAAACTTGAAAAAAGTTTACTTTGCTCTGTCATCATGTCTTAAATTCTCATCATTGTTGACATGGGAAGGCAGCATAGCATGGTGGTTAGGAGTTTGAGCTCTGGGGTGGACAGAGTTCAAGCCCTTGACAATTAACCGTTCTGTGCCTGTTTCCCTGTTGTTTATCACGGGCGACAGTGACAACATTTACTTCATAAACGTTTTGTGAGGAGATGGTACTTGGAAAATAGTGCCTGGTACCTAGAAAGCAATCAGGCATGTTTCCATGTCTCTATGAATTCTGTGTGTTTGTACATACAGGCACAAAGCCCTATTTTCGCTAGGTTTATTGTTCTTTAATAATGTGGTTTAGAGTAAATAGAAGACTACTTTAACCTCATCTATTTGAATTGTTCCCTTGAATGGTTCTTTACTCTGAGACCCAGTGTCTTGTTTCTTACTTAAAGCAAATGTGTCCAAGGAACAAGTGGGGTCATAATGGATTGAACTTTGCCCTTAGGAATGAGCCACTTAAGATTTCTTGGTACTTTTTACCACACTGGAGACTGGATACATCTTTTGCTTCACCACAGTGTCATTGTTTGGAGGGAGAAAAATAATAGAGTTAATAACTCAGCCATTGTGAATAAGGTGATGTTGCCATGCAAAATCATGTTTTGTCCTACCCTCACACAGTATTAGCAATGACAAGCTATGTGAGTGTGTGTTAGAAATGAGCTGCAATGACTTGCTGTATCAAAAACTACCAATAAAACAGGAGTAATAACAGAAATAAGCTGCTTTTTCCTATTTTTCAAACACCAAATAGAGAATGATCTTGAAAAACTAGATCCTACAGACAAGGTGACTGAACCTCCCATATTCACAGGGGATAATTAGGAGGATAATGGAGGTGATCCTATTGTATTCAAAGAGGTAGCTCTTTATGGGTCTTTCCCGAATTGGGTTTGAAGGCAAGCTTTTTTTAGCAGTCCACTCACAAAAAAAAAAAAAACCTCACAGGTCAAAGGAGCCTTTTCTATTTTCTATTATCTGTAGTAATTACAGTGGAAGTTTTCTACTTCATGTTTTCATGTTTCCATTTTCTAAAGAACAAGGAGGATTTGGAGCAGCTAAGACATGAAAAGCGTATTGATTTTAGTAGTACCTCAAGTCCACTGCACAAGAAGCCCATTTTCAGAGCTTCGTTTCATCTTTTGTACTTACTTTTTGAAATGGAAACATACAACCACAAATTCTATCTTCAATGGAACAAAATAAGAGATATGATGGAAGATTTTGCTAAAAAGTTTAAGCCCCAAATACCTTTTAACCATTATCATACCTGCCAGATTTCTAAGTAACATTGCCAAGCACTCTGCTGTGGGCGTGACTCACAGCTCCCTCACACTTTCCCTGTACACAAGGACCAGAAGGAATTTATATCGCTCAGAAACTAGGCAGGGGTTGCGGGGAGGAGGAAGAGTCTGTATTTTCCTTATGAGGTCATCCAAAGTTGAATCATATACATTTATAGTAATGTTTCTAAAAGTCAAAGATGCTCCAAAGATAAGTTTTAAAATTCTAATAAAATAAGCCATAATAGCCAATTTTTACTTGCATGTAAAATATCATGGAATGCAGATAATAATCATTTCCTCGTGAGTCTCCCCATATTTGCAACGCTTCCCAGTTTTGAAACGTTCTCAATCATAATGCAATAGAAAAGGACATTTCTTGGAATAGCTTATATCTGGGTATTAGAATAGACCATTAAATTAAAATATTTTATTTAAAATGGTGTAAAACTAACATATTCAGAGACATGGCTAGAAATGTAGTAACAAAAACCAACATAACAGTGCAATTATTGAAGCCAGTACTTGGATTTAACTGTAATTTTAAAATCCAGGTTGGTTAATCATTTGGTTTCTTTTGAGCAATTAGGATACAACCTTTGATGCAGCTGAAGTGCAGATCCCAACTCAGTTGTCTTAGCCTGTGCTCCCCTCAAAAAAATTGGGATGTATCAACGACACGAGCCTTCCCAAAAGTTCCCCTGTTTCAAGATTCACTTTGTAAGATTATTCTGAAGATGATCTTTAAGAAGTTTTCAGAAACATCTTATTTGAATTATGTTCCTAGCTTAACATTTTCTTTCTTATCATTTGAAAACAATTCTGGTGATTTTCCTTTAAACTTTGCATACCTTTTAGTGGTTTACTAAGGCAAAGTTTTGCGTGGTTTCTGCCACAATGGAAAAATGAGGTTAAGGCACATTTACATTTTCATAAAAACAAAACCAACACATTCTACACAGACTGTTATTGCTTACTCCAAAATCAAGATTTTCTGGCATAGGTTGTAATTCTTTAGAAGATTCCTCAGTTGAAACAAAAGCTTCTGTAGCAACAGAAGATTACAAACTTCCCTTGGTGTCTTACATATTTACAATTATTTTAATATTATACTACAAATTTCTTATTTTATAACTAATATATATTCTTAATTAAAATATAATTTAAAATAATGACATTTCAGAGACTGAAGTGAAAATCTTTCTAAAGTTATACCCACTCAAAAAAATAAAACCTTGGGATTTTGTGGCCATTTCTGTGCATTTAAGTAGCCATATGGTGTTGATTTGTGAAAAACAGAATCAAGGAATTCAAAGGAAAAGTTGCCATATGAAATGATCACATTTTTTATTTTTATTTATTTATTTATTTGGCCGCACCGCGCGGCTTGTGGGATCTTAGTTCCCCAACCAGGGATTGAACCCGAGCCCTTGGCAGTGAAAGCTCAGAGTCCTAACCACTGGACCACCAGGGAGTTCCCAATCACATTTTTTAGAAAAGAAATTAGATAAACAATGTTTTTAGGTCTCAAAATATTTGCAGAGATTGCAAAAGTTTCACATTTTGACCTTTTATTAGGTGCATACCCATTAAGCATCATTATGGGGTTTTCTGAGAATAAACTCCTTTATCATTATATAATACCCTTCTTTATCCCTGACCATGTTCTTCGTCCTGAAGTATGGTCGTCTGCAATTAATATAGCTACTCCAGTCTTCTTTTGATTACTGTTATCATGATGTCTTTCTCCATTTCTTTACCTTTAACTAATTTTTGTCTTTAAATTTTAAGTGGGTTTCTCATAGACAATGTTGGGTCATGTTTGTCTAACCACCTCTGCCTTTTAATTGGTATATTTAGACGGTTCACATTTAAAATGAATATTGGTGTACTTGGATTGATATCTACCCTGTATGTGACATGCTACATCTATCTGGTGGGATTTTTAGACATAAGGCCCAGGAAAGTGTAGGGGAGCCCCAAGAGTGAGGCCCCTGGATGGCTCTCTCATTCACGCTAGTCCACTCTTCACCTCCACCACGTGGTCGCAGTTGCCATTTAAAGTGTTCTTGTTGGTTTATGGCTCCAGCAGTCTTTGCTCCAGGTCAGCTGATCTCAGCTCAGACCCTCTCTATTTGCCTCTCACTGTGAGCTCAGTTCTCTGATGGGCCCAACTGTATAATATTGATAAGTCATTTATGAATGTCTAAATGCCTAATGTCCACAGAACAGTAGTGACTCTGGCTGTCTGAAACTTTGCTAAAAAATATTATAAAAGCATACTAATAATTTAAAATGCTAAGACTATACACATTAAGAGACATAATTTTCATGCTGTTTAGTGACCCCATATCCTGTAACCAATTCAAAAGAAGCATTATTAAATATCAATATTAAAAATGCACAAATGCAAAAATATTTTATAACATTTTAACATAATAAAAATCAGGAAAAAATGATTGTTCAATAATATAAAATAGTAAAGGAAATTATCTTTATTAAGTAGGATGTTATTTAAAATGATAGTTAAGAAATTAAGATGGTTAAGAAGATATAATCATGATATAAGAATAGGCAAAATGTTTACATAAGACCAAATCAACAAAAATGAGCATATTTGTTCCCGTAGTTAAATACATATTAACAATGTTTGTGTAATGGTGAGCAAATTATGAGTCTTTTTTTTCTATTTTGTCTCATATCAAAATTTTATTTAAATCATAATAAAAATTACGCTTAAAAGCAAAACAAAATTAACTGTCATTAATACATTTATGAGTGAAAACTGGTAATTTATATGTAAGAGTCTTATTATAGTTACCACAAATCACCATTATTTAATACTTTGCAGCAGTGGAACTAGAGAAAATGCAAAAGATAATCTAACTACCAAGACATTTAGAGAGAGGAAAAAAAAATCTTTTTTCTCTTCCTGTAAACTTGTGATAATGTTTCCATGTGAACTTATTTTTGTAAATGTGCTAAATAAATGCAGTGTTAAAATAAACCATATAAGTCTTTGCTTTAAAAGAAAAAGAATTTTTCGTCATTGATCCCTCTAGTAGTACATGCATTCTATTAATGTCTATTCAGTGAACTCGATACAGCAGAAAAAGAGAGAGAGGAAGAAGGGAGGGACGGAAGGAAAGAATATCTATTTATTAGTTTATTACTATTTTTTTCTTTGGCCGTACTGCATGGCTTGTGGAATCTTAGTTCCCCGACCAGGGATTGAACCCGGGCCACGGAAGTAACAGTGCCGAGTACTAACCACTAGACCGCCAGGGAAGTCCCTACATTTTCAAATGTCTTTAATAGAGTGTCTCCATAATTCTGTAAAAAATATGTGACCGTCAAGCCTGCAGATATATTTTAGTCTATGTTCATTCATAAATATTTATACCAATCAAGACTAGCAAATTTTTCACGATTTCCAAGCCACATTAAAGGTTTTATTATTTTTTAAAAAGAGGTTTATTATTTAAATAATACATAACCTTAAAGATGCAAAAATGTTATTTAATGTTTTACTAAAATCTTAAATGTTAAGGAATATTATATAACGCATTCCTTTCCACTTAATTGACTTGTGGACAAAGAATGCTGCGTAACATTTCAGTAAACAAAGGATGTTGTGCGCATGAAGCCATCAGCCACTGCAGGCCTCCTCCACCCCCCGGCCCCCCACCCCCAGGGAAACTCAGGATAGAGCAAAGCAGGATATGGCCCTAGATAGTTAAAATGCATATCAAAGGAATGATTTCAATAAGCCCAGACTCTTGCATCTTCCCATACTTAGAAAAGTACTAAAATCTTTAACTTGAGATGTCTGTTTTTGTGGTTAGCAGTAACCTTTTGATGGTCACCACATTGGTTTTTTTTCAGCCTCCCTTACCTCTTCAGAACAGTCCTCAGAACTATCTGAGAGGCTGCATCCCAAGCTTAAATCCTCAGTAAGTCCACTGAATGAAACATAATTCTCAACTTTTAGCTTGTGCATTTCTTTTTCAGGCGACGGGCTCATAAACTTAACAAATGAGTAGATGATAAAGATATCTACAAAGATATTACTTCTTTCTCAAATGAATGAGTATTTAAAAGAATATCACAAATATTGTCTCCTGAGATAGTTCTTAAGTCTATTCCGTGGTAGGCAAAAGGAAGATTCTTCCAGAAAGAAGGATAGTAGTACGTGAGATACGTAAAGAAAAAAATCTGATACAGAAGTTTGAGTAGGGAATTCAGTATTGTGGTTAATGGAAAATCCCGTTGGTGACAAAAAAGTGAGGTCAGGTCAATCAGAGGCAACAATGAGTCTCCTAATTCACTTCTTGTTTTCCAATAGGCAGCGTGCCGTTGCTTGTGTTTGGCTAATACACAGCAAGCAGCAATGTTCTCTAACAATCACATTTGAATTTATCAGCAGATAATAAGAAATGTGAAAATATGAAGCATATTTCATGTGATGAAGTGCTATCATAATCCTAAACTACATTTCCGAAGAACAACACTGAGGTATACAAAAATATACCCAAGCTCTCCTTGTCGTTCAACATGGAACAGAACGTGTGCTCAACTCATTCTGAACAAATGTGTTTTTGGAGTTTTATGATATATGTATTTTAAGGTGTGTGTGTGTGTGTGTGTGTTTCTTTAGAATACAAGCTCCTAAAGCATTTTGCTTTCTTTTGCAAACTTTTTACAGTGGCTTCTTAAAATAGTTGTGTGTATAAAATTTGGATGCAAAAAATTACATAAATTAAAAGAAAAAAGAACAGCAGTTCCAGTTGTGCTCAGGGTTGTAGAGAGGAGCTAGAGGAAGATCACTTCCTTTGTTAAAAAGAACTCAGCAGGAATACATCCTCACCTGCAAATACATCCGCACCTGCAGACTGACCTCAGTTATACCCCAGGGAAGCTCTGGAGTGTGACTTGCTCCGTGGGGTTATCCTGCAAGCTATCCAGTCTCCAGACCCCCTCAGTCTTTTAGCTGTTGACCAGCTGGTTGCCTGAAGAAAGACTTGAGGGCATAACCCTCTGGGCAAGGTGACTCCTGTTTTAATGCATAGAACTGTGCTTGGCAGTTAATAAGTTCTGAATAAATATTTGTTAAGTGTTATTAACTATCTGCCTAGGTGTCCCTGGTTTACTCACGTTCAGTGCAGTCTGAAATGCACTCAGCTTTTCTTCTCAAATTCTGTTTGTACACTTCACTCCATCTTCATCTTACTATTACCTTCCCAGACACTGGAGCAAGAGATTTCTAAGTCAAATTTATATTACCTTCCCAGACACTGGAGCAAGAGATTTCTAAGTCAAATTTATTTATTACTTGCCTTTATTCACTCATAAATAATTCATTAATTCTACAAATATTGCTGCTAGGAGCTAAAGTAAGTGCTGGTGACACAGAGTCAAATAAAACACAGCCTCTGCTTTCAAAGATAATTGTTATCTAGTGAGAAAGAGAGACAAGTAAATCAAGATTTAAAGGACAAAGTGCCAAGTGGAATGGCAGGACAAAGACAGCGCAAGGCCGAGAGGGAGGGGAGTCCTAGGGAGGAGGGATGCTCACTTTTGAAAAAAAAGAAAAAATGTCGCCCACCATTTCAGTTCTACTGAGATCAAGCCATTAGCCACTTGCCCACGAACAGTGCATCTGGGAGGAATTTGTGCAGGAAAACAGAAAGCATTCTGTGCTTTGGTTTCCGGCCCCTAGATAGTTAATATATACGTCTAAGTTAAAATTTCAGTGACTGCAGATTCTTGCATCTTCTTGTACGTAGAAGAGCACTAAAATCCCTAACTTGAGATGTCTGTTCTTTGGGATTAGGAGTCACCTTTTGATGTTCATGTTTGTTTCCCAACCAAAAACGTCCTACATATCCAGGCTCCTCCCCTGCTTCTTTGGACAGTTCCTCAGAGCTCTTTGAGAGGCTGTCTCCTGGGCCATAGTCCTCAGTACAACACTGAATAAACTCAGCTCCCAGCCTTATGTTGTGCCTTTTCTTTCAGTCGACAGTCAGAATACGGAAGAGTGATGGGCGGGAGGCTGGAGGAATGAAGAATGGGGACAGGGCAGGGAGGCAGTGTACACAGAGCAGACAGGACTCAGTGTTGAGCGTGAGTAACACAGGGGCCGGCGTGGGGCCCAAAGGCCGGCAGTGGGGTGCAGGCGAGAGGAGGCGGCAAGGCCGCGGCCGACACCTTGTGGTGCAGCGAGCCGACCCGACAGGCACGCTTGCGGGAAGGTCCTTTCGTCTCTGTCCTTGAACGCTCTGGACAGTGGTTGAGGGATTTCGTACAGGGTTTAACATTGTGTGTATGTGCGTGTGCGTGTGCATGTGTGTGTGTGTGCGTGTGTGTGTGTGTACTATTATAAGGAGTTGGTTTCCCACTATGCCACAGTGGGAAAATCTTATCTAATTTTTGGTATGGTTTACATATCAATATTATGTTTACAGCAATTCTTTTACGTTCTGAACTAGCTCCAAATGGAAATGCAGGGCTAGCTAACATGTTCTAAGCACTGAGGATCCAGAAGCAAACAGGAACTGGTCCCTACCCTGGGGAACTCACAATCCATAAGTAATAAAAGCACATGCAATATCATGTGGTAAATACTAGCATAAAGATGTGAACCGGCTGCTCTGAGAGCGCCCAGGAGGAAAACACTGGCAGCCTGGAACTTCACTCTCCACTGGCCCCGCTGCTCCTGGTCCAAACCCCCGCAAACGCCCCTTTGATAACGCATTCAAGACTCTCTTCCAGGACTGAGGACAAGCTCCTTTGTCTGTGGAAAGTGAATTCCCTTCTGACCCATTTTTATTAAAGCATTTCAAACGTAAAAAAATGTTTGCAGAAGCCAGTGATGCAAGTTGTATTTTAATGCATGTTAGTTGAAAAGGCATATAATGATAAATTTGTATTATTTGTACAATAATATTTTAAATAAGTATTTATTACTACAGTTACAACAGCAGCTATATCTATTAGAAAAATGAGGTGCGTGTGTCTATCTGTGGGTTTGTGTTTGTGTGTGTCGTGGGTGCGTATGAAAGAGATATTTGCAAGAATTACTTAAAACAAATGCTGATGAGGTAGTCTGTGGCTGGGGGAACGGAAAAGTTGACAATGACTTCTAAACATAAAAGAGGAATGCAATTCAACGAGAAAGTGAAAAAATGCACATTCAAATTTCCCTCAGCAATTTTGGATGACACACACTCTTATAGCTACTGCTGAGCAAGTGCCAAGCGCTGGAAAAAGAGATTTTCTCATTCATTATCTCATTTAATAAGGTGAAAAGAGTAGAAAAATAATACAGGAAAAATAAACACTACTTTCGAATACATAAAAGGCCTATTGCATGGTAGAAAGAGTGAACTAGTAGTGGGGATTTAAAGGAGTCAGATTTTGGTGTCAAAAAAGAGAATTTTCTAACCATATGACAGACAAAAGTAATAAAGCCATACCAAAAATTAGATTAAATGTCTATAAATGCCTAACTACATAAAATGTCTAAAATACATAATTATTACCACTGTTTTCATTAAATGATTGTGTCTTAAACATCTGATTTTAAAAACACACATACATTTTATTGAGAAAAAATCTTGATACAAAGATTTTGAGACTTAATATACAAAATATAATGAGAATATCATGTGAAGAGGTTCAGAAAGTCTAGAGTAGGACGCACCACTGGTATTTTTATAAAACTCCGTGGGTAAGTCAGCCATGCAACAGCGACTGAGAATATTTGGTCTAGAAGATGCTAGATTCAAAATAAATAAGAGAGTGGCCAAGTAAGAATTTTAATGATAACCAAACATATGACTGATAACATGTTACTGATATCTCATATCACTGGGCAAAACATCAACTGCGATAAGCAGAAACCTATTATGGACAGTGAGAGTATTAACAAATACCAAGGAACTCCCTCTAAAATATACAATTTCTGAAATATTTATAGAAACAGCATTTTTCCTCTACAAGTTCCAGCATCTCTTCCAATTTGATGTCTTCCCAGGCAATTTTAATAGTAACGTGTTAAATAAACCTAATTATTTACAGCACCTCCCTTTTTATAAGAGGAATAAACAAATCTTTGTGATTACCCAGGGCTCCTCTGGGAAACCTCAAGCTACTTTTGGCTTAAAAGATAACCTGAAAACTATATAATAACTTTTGTATATTTAAGACTCAATTTGGGGATCCAAAAATCAAAACGGTTGTCACTGGAAATTTGGACATTGGATCAAGACAGGACCATGGGTGCCTGAGAGGCAACACCTGGTCAGCTATTTAATCAAAGTGACAATAAAACATTTAAAAATAAACAGCCATTTATTCAATAACGAAAATACCTCAGAGGTGTACAGAGCTGAACATGGATGTCAGTCACGTTCTGCAAGAGGAAAAAAGCAGGACAGACTGAAGATTAATGATTTTCTTGAGCTCATCAGAGAGCTGAGACCACAGGGCAGACAACACTCCTGATTCTGAAAGACCCAGAAGTCTACAGAGAGAAATAGAGCCTGAGCATTTGCTCAGAGGCAGACATGTCTGGATACAATACAATCCAGGAGGAAGTTTAGCTAGAAAGATTTAACAAGCTGCTAAAAGCTGAACGTGGGCTAGTGTGAGGGTATAAAGCCTTGGGGGCACCGACACAGAGGGGTTCTCACACTTCTTCCTTCAGGCCTTTGCTCTAGGACATCCTCCAGGCTCTCAAGGAAAATTAGAAAGAATCTGCTGCTCCCCTTCTCACCCCACTGTGAAAATTTACCCAAACCCACGCCCTCTTTCTCCACTAGAGAAAAAACACAGTGAGTCTCCAGGGGAGGCATCCACTGCGGCGTGGCAGCGAACACAGCCAGCACCGAGAGGGCACAGTCTCCTTCCTCCCATCTTCCCTGAGCAGGAAAGGCTCATGTGCAGAAGGCCAGGAACAAAAGCATAGCTTGAGGACACTGCAGCTGGTGCAGGAGATAGGGGTGCAGGAGGGGCAGGAACTCTCATGAAGCCCACACCCACAAGATCCAGGTTCCCAGGACTTCCCTAAGTCTGAAACTTAATCGGAATACAGCAAGTCCCCTACATACGAAACTTCAAGTTGCGAAATTTCAAAGATGCAAACGTGCGTTCCATCAGTGTCAGGCGTGAGTGAAACTGCAGCTTGCCCTCCGTCTCCTATTGCTCACAATCCTTCAGCTCTACCATCTCCCACCTCTTTTCCCTCCTCCAGTCAGTAACTCTTCTTGCCTGTTCACTCGATGCCAGCTCCTGTATGCCAGCTGTTGTTCTGTACTACTGTACTTTTCAAGGTACTGTACTGTAAGATTAAAAGTGTTTCCTTTAGTTTGTGTGTGTGCTTGTTTTTTATGTATTATTTGTGTGAAAAGTATTATAAACCTATTACAGTACAGTACTATATAACCGACTGTGTTAGCTGGGTACCTAGGCTAACTTTGTTGGACTTATGAACAAATTGGACTTACGAATGTGCTCTCAGAAGGGAACTCGTTCGTATGTAGGGGACTTACTGTACAATGATGATGTCTCTGCCCCATCCCATAACCATGCTAACAAGCCTCAACTATAAAATAAAGGGGAACAGCTGGCAAGCTGCAAAAGGGAAACTCTCTCAAGGGAGAAGCACAAACTGAAGACACAACACCTACCGGGGAGATAAAAAGATTCACTCCAGAAATTGACAGTTTATGGTGCCCAGAACAACAACACGTTTCAACGCAGGTAACCAGAGCAACAACAAACTTCAAATCCAGCCCAAATCCTGACCAGATACCAAAGGCATGGCAGAAGGAACATAACAAAAAAAGCACACCAAAAGTAGACAAAAATACAGCCTGGAGAGTCCAAGTGATCCTTACAACCAAAATCAGCTTTGAAACAGATGCTGAAATGATCAGACAGGGAGTATGAAATAATTCCGATTAATATGTTCAAAGCTATAAATAGAAAAATTAGATAGCATGCAAGATCAGAAGGTAATTTCAGTGGAGAGATGGACACTATAAGAAGTAGTCAAATAAAAATATTAGAAATAAAGAACAGCTAAACTATACAGGTCTCAACAGTAGACACAACATAGCTGAGGAAATGACTGGTGAACTGCAAAATAGTTCAAATTAAGTTTCCCAAAAGAAATGCAAAAGGGAAAAAATGCTGTTGTAGGGGAGCAGATTTTGCCACTCTAAAATATCTTTCTTCGGCATGAGGATTGATTTCGTCTGATTATTTTTAATTATTATTTTTAAGAAGACTCAGGAAGTTTTTCTCATTACCTTTCCCTTAACTGCCTAAAAGAATTTAGACAGAGGGCTTGTTCCCAGAATAGAGCCATCACGAGAGAGAGGTAGATAGAGACATCTGCAAAGAATATGGGCTGGGTGTGGTGAGGGAGACTCTGTCAGGGCTTAGCGACCAGAGTCTACTCTGATCTCCCAGTGTCTCTGGTGACCCAGCAAACATTTGTTTATCAAACTTTTATTTTTTCCATCTCCACTCGAATTGCCTTCCTCCTCTTTGGAGTCCCAAACCACTACCTGTGAAGCCCAACTGATCTGACACTTTTCCTTCCCAACCTGTTCTCTCCCTCCCTGGTGGTCTGATGTGCCTCATCATCTGAAGACTTCCCTGCTGTTTGCCTGTTCCTGATCCTCCCCCCTTTATTTAGCACAAACATTGACCTCAATAAACCTTTTGCCCACCTAATCCCATCATGGCATCTGTTTTTTGGAGAACTAAAAGTGACACACCATCAAGGGTTAAACAATTGCCATTTATTTATTTTTTTTCTTTTTTAATTTTTATTTTATATTGGAGTACAGTTACATAACAATGTCGTGTTAGTTTCAGGTGTACAGCAAAATGATTCAGTGATACATCTACATGTACCTATTCTTTTTCAAATTCTTTTCCCATTTAGGTTATTACAGAATATTGAGCAGAGTTCCCTGTGCTATACAGTTGGTCCTTGTTGGTTATCTTTTTTTTTTTATTTAGTTATTTTGTAAAGCACCTTTTTAAAAATTTATTTATATATTTATTTACTTTGGGCTGTGTTGGGTTTTCGTTGCTGCGCATGGGCTTTCTCTAGTTGCGGTGAGCGGGGGCTTCTCTTCGTTGCAGTGTGTGGGCTTCTCATTGCAGTGGCTTCTCTTGTTGCGGAACACAGGCTCTAGGCACACAGGCTTCAGTAGTTGGGGCATGCGGGCTCAGTAGTTGTGGCTTGTGGCTCAGTAACAATTGCCATTTATTAAAACTAATATTCACCAGTAAGTATTACCATCACCACTTGACAGTGATAAAATTACTTCTGGGTAATTTGAATTTGGTTCTAGTTGGTTGCAAATTTCATACTCTTTCTACTATACAACACAGCCTCTATTAACAAGCATGGTCCCTGTCAAATGCCTCAAATATTGCTTGGAGCCTTAACCACATTTGTAGGCAAACACATGCCATGTATATTTGTATATTTCCCAAACGAAGTTCTGTACCAAATCTAATTTGATCGATTACATATGTATGATCTGTCTCAAGATCTGTGAATTCTATAGTCACTTTAATGAAAGCTTTCAGAAGCATAGAAATAAGAACAATTCCATAAAGTATTGGGTTGGCCAAAACGTTCGTTCGGATTTTTCCATAAGATGTTACAGAAAAACCCAAAAGAACTTGTTGGCCAACCCAATATAAGTATAATCTATATACACTTTTAAAATATATTTAAATCCCTGCTCTATCACTTCCTAGAGATTTTCAATTTTATCTAATATGTCACATATCAAAAGTACTAAGACATTTTGGTACCTAAGCAAAAACAAACAAAAAAAAAAATGGAGAGACTTTTAATAATAGCTCAAAGCCTGAAATTAAATTCTGAATCAAAAGGGCCCTGTAATTCAAAAGATGAGATTTCAGATTTAGGGAGCAAAAGAGCTCTATAAATGTAAGTTATGATTAAGAAGTGACGTTTTTATACCTGGATTCACTGTGCAAGAACAGAGCAAACTTTTCCATCCTATAAAATCTGGCAAATTTCTTAAAAGACAAACAACAGCACCCTTGCCTCCAGATATAACTGCATTGGTGGCAGGAAAACGTACCATGCTGTCCACCATTAATTACTCTTGACAAATTAGCGGACTAAGCTGCCTCAAGTGTCAGGTCTAGGGTGTGTGCTTAGCTGGTTCTTTTATAAATGAGGTACTGCTCTCTATTTGTCATATAACAGTTTATAAGGCATGATAAATGTGAATCCCGTGTAAGAATGCTAGTGCCTTCTAGAAAAAAGAGTCCTGATGCAATGCCTTGTGCAAAGTGACCATTTGTGTTTATAGACTTGAGTTTGGCCAAGACAAAAGGAAACATCCAAAAAACTACCGTTTTGCAACTTTTCCCTCATTCCAAGATTTCTAATCATGGCAGAGTCTTAATAAAGCCCTGAAGGCCTCACATAGATTCACCATAAATATCACCCCAAATTAATGAGCTATAAATTCTGCTCAGTGATGGCCCTGGATAAACACTAGGAATAGTGACCAGGAATAATTATTGGCAAAGGGCATAGTGATTGACAAATGATTTGTTGCAAACCTATGCTAGAATAAGCCAGAGGAAATTGCTGAAATTGCCCATCAGCCAAGCCTCAGTTGGCTTGGGTTAATTCAGTTTCCTGACACCTAGTTCTTTCAAAAGGTTATTTTTGACATTGGGTGGCTTTGCCCTACACTATATCATATCTCTAACAAGGCTGTGTCATCATCTGTTATTTAATGTTTCTAAAATGAGAAAACACTTAACCATTCCTGAAATGAAAAATAAGCTTATATATTCATTGTCTTACATTTTGATTATTATAGTCATCTGTTTGAAGATATTGCTGCCTTTTCCCCTACCTTTTTTTTTTTCTGCATACTTATTATATTGCTTTATTTTAAAATACGTTTTCATTAGTTTGAAGCTGGGAGAAGTTGTTATTTTCTGCTTATATATCATTTCTACAATTCATTGTGCTTTTATAAAATGATGTTAGGGTACTCCCTTAATTTTTCTTCTTGCAAATGTTACTAATGACACACTTATACACTCTTGTATAAAGGGAGCTCACAAGTATAAATGCCATGTGTATGCCATGTCGTCACAGTATGTATGGGTAACCAATTCTAAGAGTGATCATATAGATTTCTCCATTTAATAGATTAATTAACTGGCATCATACAGTATCAGTCCATTTCCTTTCATTAAGAAAACTCAAGACACTTGATGTACAGATTTAGATGTAAAATGTAGGACCGGATCAATGTTCACATCAGAGCCAGACAATAGGAGCAAAGTAGAAATCTATCATTAAAGCCTAACAAACTATTTTGAGAAGAGAAAGCTGAACAGAATTTAGGAGGTGACAGTGAATATCCAGGTTATGGAGCCATGTGTTCAGTTGTTCTTAATTTCTGTGTTAGGGCTCCTTTAGTTTCAGGTGACATATACCCAAGACACATGAGCTTACACGAAGGTAGAAGAAATTTATTGGCCTGCAGCCAGGCGGTCCTAGAGCTCTGTTGTACCCCGAGGTTGAAATAATCTCATGCTCTGGCAGGCTGCCTTCACGTGGTGGCCAAGATTGAAACAGGGAGTTCCTGCTTACATCATCCTCCTGTCTACCAAGCGCAGGGAAGTCAAAATCACATGACCCCTGACAGTTCCAGCAGATGACCCTGGAGGATTCTGATCAATCTGCTTGGGTCAAGTGCTAATCCGTTTGATAAGTATCGGACACCAGGTGGATACAGGACTATTGTAAACAGGTCCCAGTTATGCCTAGTCAACTCCAGCACAAGACTGGGAGAAGAGTCAGAGCTATCTAAGCCCGGTGTGGTGAGTTCTGCACGGGAAGGATTGGCTTATTACCCGAAGGGGTACAGGATTGGTGGAAGATTGCACCCGTGGTCTGCCTGATCTACAGCCATCACTGGCCACTCCAACCTCAGCTCCAAGGAGCTGCTGGAAAACATAGCCTTCAACATAGATCCTGGAAGAACAGTGACCATCAGGGGTGGGTAGATATGTTGAGTGTTCAAGCCCTTTATTTTAGCTGCTAGATCCTAATCTCCTCTGCTCCTGTCCTCATTTTATATCTGGTCTGTTTCTTTTTACCAATCTCTGTCATTCCAATGCCAGCCTTACAATCTGATCTGAATTATTCCTGTTCTAGGGTCTTAGAAAGAACGGCCAGAGATGCTTGAATGCACGTGTTTTGACAACTTTTTCCAAGGTTTGCTGTTCTTTTATATTCTCTGTCAACATGGCCATTTAAGTGTCTAAGAGGCAAGTGTACTATCTTACATTAGCTTGAATCCCCTGGACCTCCCTGGAGCATACGGAACCACTGTTCTGGTTTGTAAAGCAGACTGACAGCTTTTAACTGAAGTAGCAGAGCACTTCCTGTTTTACCTGGATGCTAACGCTGGTCCCAGGCTGGCACTCTGCCAAGAGGGTTTCAAGCCTGAGCTTCCATAGGCTGGCTACGGATATCAGGTGACCTCAGAGGACACTCAAGAATCTCTCAATGGCATTTCTGCTTTTCTTGGAAGCACAAGATAACCAATGGTGACCAGTTTTAAGTTTTATGGCTTTTCTGACTCCCAGTGGTATCACAAAGCACTGTTAATATTTCCCAGAGTTAGAGTGCAATGAGATCTTCTCAGTGAGATGGCATCTTGGAAATTTGTCTTTACTTCTGGACCTAGTCCAGTTCAGAGTCAGTGCAGTGCAAGGAGCAGAATGTCTAAACCCAGCAGAATTTCTGAGTGATCACTCAGGGTGCTGGGCTGGAGCTAGAGCATCTTTAGGATATTATGGATATAAATTCCATAAGGAACATACAGTGAACCAATGTATATTTTTTTCCAGATTACTGAAGGAAAGCTTTAAGTTCAGTAATTTGTATGATATAGCATGACTGAAGGAAGCTCTCCACATAGGGACATAATTTTTTTTTAAAAATCTGGATCCTTTAAAGACTCCTAAGGGGCAACAAAATAGAGGGAACATGTACCAAGGTGTCTTGAGAGGAGAACGCACTCTAGGGGTTCACCCACTCAGTTACATCCTTAAAACATAGCCACACTGCACTTGAATCATTTCTCTGAACCTAACAAGTTCTGTCCATAAGACAAGCCACATTTTCTGTGGATACATCATGAGTGAATTAGTTAAGAGCATTTTGAGTTCTGTGTAAGAAGAATTATATAAATTATTTTGTTGGCACAAACAAGGAATAATTTTCTCGGCGCTAAACGAGTTAGGCTTTATGGATGAAGTAATAAATTGTCCGAAGAGAGACTCTGATGCTCTCTATACAGGCCTGCAAATAAAGAAAAAGGCAGAGGCTTTACTACATCAGCAACTTTCACAAGCATTCAATTCACTTAAAGTGGTTTTAAATCAGAACAGTGTCCTACGGACTATGACAATATCTTATGAATTTATATATTCTTCCATAATTGTTTCAACTCTAGAAAAGATGCACTACAGTTTAAGGTTGACTCCACTCTGCTGAGAAATGATGAAAGGGAAAACGTATCATTATATGACCCACGCATACCTCTGGGACTGCATTCACCTCCAGGATGCATGCACCTTATGCTGGAAAGAGATCCCAAGAGCTATTAGAAAGAATTTGATTTCAGCATCTTTTCAAACTCCATTTCAATCTTATTCTCTCATTTTGTTCTCCTCAGGAAACTGAACCTTTGAAGTTGTTTTTAACATAAATTCTCCAGCAAATGCAACGATGTCTTAATCTTTCTAAGAAAGCCCTGTGAAATTAACTTAGTCATCAGAAAGAAACTTAAAAGTAGTTGACTAAGTCAGGAGTCAAAATGGCAAATTTTCAATATTTGTTGGTTGGAAGTGAGGATTTAGCAACAAGAACTATTCTATATCTGGAAGTGTGTAATTGATAGGAGAGGATTTTATTTATGTGTTTAAATTTTATTTCATTCTTGTTATACACAAATAAAAATGACAACTATATTCCAGCGTTAACTGAAATGAAGTCACACTGTGTATTGGCAGTCGGCAATCAGCTATTCTTTGGGTGATTATTAAGAGGCTAGACTGATTCACAGTATTTTTACAAATCAAATTTAATCCAAGTCGAATCCTTTCTCTCACATACAAAGTTGTGGGATTTATGTTTGAAGCTTGAATTTTCTCTTAAGCTTAAATATATTAGATTTTCATCCATTCTAACACTTGTTTTCTATGTTAACATCTCTGATAATCAGATGTGTCTTATCACTGATACACATCATGTGTTAGTTGGCAGCACATTTTATTCCTACTGGTATAAAACAGAATCGTGTAACTTTTAATTGATGGCATCTTATCTTCCCTGAAGTAAGGAAACTCCTCCATTAACTCACAAAATATAGAAGGAAACAGAAAAATATGGTGAATAGAATATCACAGGGGCAGACATCATAGATTCAATTCTTGTCATTAGCACTTGATTACTCTATTACTTTTGTAGGTAAAACTTATCTAATCCTTAATGTCTCAAAATATAGATGGGTTAAGAGGAAAATTAAATGAGGCAAATCAAAGTATTTTGTCTTTAGTAGGTATTCAAACCATAGTGGTTCCCTTTTTTCCATGATTTGAGAAAAAATCTACTTCTTAGACAATCCATTTTAATGCCAATAAAATGGTATAGTAAAATAAGAATAAAGATAGTTATTATTATGGGGCTTGATAATTTCCCTCTGCCTGGTTTCCAAGAGGAAATATTTCCCCGCCTTCTCCAGGGAGGTTGAGTGAGTTATCTGATTGAACAAGGACAGTCTTTGTTCCTTGTCTGAGTGACATTGACTCTCTAAAAGACAACCTTAGCCCCACCTTATTCCTGGGCCCCCCTGTAGACCACTGGGAAAGGGATATATCAATGGGAGGATGGGAGTCATGGCACTGAAATAGTTCTGCCGAAACAGTTGCTTCTAGCAACTAAGGCTCATCTGTGTGGGTCTTAGTGTCGTCCATCTCCTCAGCACCCTTGAACTAAACTCCATTTAGGAGAATTTTTTCTCATAGTTCTGCTCAGTTCAGGTGTGATTCTCAGTATTATAAAGAAGAAACATAATATTTTGACTTCAAGTGAATCCTTCATTTTGAGGAAATGTGTTTTTGCTTAAGCTTTCTGAGATCAGATATTGGATACTACTGTCCTGTTTCTCTCGTCTCTTTTCTTCTTTTAATCCCCTTCCATGTGGCTTCTACCCAACCTTAGCTGCTTTTTAGCAGCTCGTCAACATGCTCTGGAATCTGTGGTCTTGATGGAAATGGAAGTCCGTTTTGTTTTGTTTTCACTGTGCTTTTTGCTTTTATATTGTTTTCAGAAAAGGGCAAGGTCTGACCTATGCGGCCACATTTCTTCTTGAAGTCACTGTTTCCCACACATCCATTTAAAGTTCCATGTTCATATGAATCTTCTATGGCCGTTATCTAGGAGATTTTCTGATTATTTAAAAAATCACTCTCGGGCTTCCCTGGTGGCACAGTGGTTGAGAATCTGCCTGCCAATGCAGGGGGACATGGGTTCGAGCCCTGGTCTGGGAAGATCCCACATGCGGCGGAGTGACTAGGCCTGTGAGCCACAATTACTGAGCCTGCGCGTCTGGAGCCTGTGCTCCGCAACAAGAGAGGCCGCGATAGTGAGAGGCCCGCGCACCGCGATGAAGAGTGGGCCCCGCTCGCCGCAACTAGAGAAAGCCCTCGCACAGAAACGAAGACCCAACACTGCCAAAAATTAATTAATTAATTAATTTAAAAAAAAAAAAGAAAATTAAGCTCCAAGTCACCCTTAAAAAAAAAAAAAATCACTCTCAGTCTCTATTAGATGGGCTTCTCAGAGAAACAGAACCAGTAGGATATATAGAGGAGCTTTTTTATGAGGACTGGCCCACGTGATTATGGAGGCTGAGAAGCCCCACGACTTCAAGTCCAGCCCACAAGCTGGAAACCCAGGAAGACAGTGGTGTGATTTCATCTGAGCCTGAAGGCCTAAGAACCAGGGATCCAGTGGTGCAAATCCCAGTCGGCCGGCCAGAGAAGATAAGAAGAGATGTCCCAACTCAAGCAGGCAGACAGGAGGCAAAAGGGTGAGTTCCTCCTTCCTGCGACTTTTGTTCTATTCGGGCCCCCAAATGGATTGGGTCATGCCCACCCACATTGGGGAGGGCCATCTACTTTCCTGAGTCCACACATGCAAATGCCTATCTCATCTGAAAACACCCTCACAGACCCCCAGAAGTAATGTTTACTCTAGGTACCCCGTGACCAGTAAAGCTGACACATAACCATCACGCACTCCTCAAAAAATTCTAGTCTCGATGAAGATGTATATGAAACAATCCCACTGCAGTTCTGTACTAGACTATGCAATAATGACTGTAGTGAAAAAGAATTCAGTGAAGGAAGAGCTGGTTTGGGCTTGAGAAGTCAGGGAGTGCTTTATGGAGGATACTGACATCGAAATTGTCTTGAAAAAAAAATTAAAAAGGAACAGACAGGAGTGGGTTAATAGGAAGATGACACTCCTTTAAAAGGGCACCTTGAAATGAAACGTGGAAAGCACGTGACTTTTCTCTACTGTAATTATGGAAATAATAATTTATAGTATACAGTGCTTTAGAGATTTCAAATGACTTTCCCATATAATATTCAATATTTGAGCAGCCTTATTGGATTCCCACTGGGAATACAGATGCAAAATTTGGAGGTTTATTTTTACGAGCAAAACGTTAGTAAATATTCCCGAAAACTCTTTAAGAGATTAAACAAGCAAAATCAGTGTGCCTAGCACAATGTCTTGATTATGTGTTGAGGAAATTAACTGAAGTCAGTGTTTCCATGGGGTAGGAAAGGTTGGTTATATATGAAATGTTATTGCAATTTCTTCACAGTCTGATATCTACTTTAGTGAGTCAGCATATTTTTCTTAAACAGAAAAGCCCTATGGTAGTCGTCCCTCTATGGGACAATCAATTGCCCAAATTAAGATGTAGTTCCTTTTCAGTGAAGGAAAGTTGGGCTGTGTGTGTAAAGTGAGATCTTGGAATCACCCAGCCTGTCAAGCTACCCATCAGCCTCTTGCTCCATCTCTTTGCTCCTGCTTGAACCCCACCCCAAGCTTGGCTTGCTTGCTATGAGTCTAAGTAAATCACATTCCTGGATACACTTTGTGCATCTAGTCGACTCTACCAGTAAGTGACTTTTCCAACTCAAACTCCAGTCTGTGTCTTAGAGCCAGTCTCACATTTCCCTCTGACCTGGCCTCCCATCCACACATGGGTCACTCAGTGGCAATGCTCTGGGTGGCCCCAGAACCACACAAAGATCTGCCCTGCAAAGAGCCTCTATGCGGAACAAAGTTTGCAGTGTTTCAAGCATGAAGAATTTGAAAGCCTCTAATCCAGAGTTTTCAAGGGTCATAAGGATTTGGACCTTTAGAAAATAAAATCAGAGAAAATTTATTTTTTGTAGGCTTATTTCCTACTTTCTGCCTTTTAGATAAACCTATGTCCATCTTATATTTTCAAGTAATTCTGAGACCCTTCATAGTGGGAGCTCCTGTTTGATATTCACTTAGACCCATGATCCTCAAAAGAGTGATTTCTAAAGAGCTTTACTACAGACAGGCCATACCTCGCTCTCCTTATTGCTATTACACATGGCAAAGTCACTTACAAAAGAATATTTAAAGAAGTAAACATCATTACATTTTTAATGTCCAACTGTGCTTTTTAAATTAAAATATTCCAATTTATGACCTGATTGGATTTTCAAGTGCCAAAGATCTTCGACTAACCTAGGAAGTTTAATAGATCACTATCTTTCTGCAGATAAACGGCAGGGGTCACTGATGATAAGAAATTAATCTGTTCTTTGTTCACAGAAATTCATTAGGACACAGAGAAAAATGACCCCAGTCAATTACTTTCAATAACTTACAATTATACAAAATGAATTCATCATATAATTGAAGTTCAAATGTATTGTTTTATTTTAATCTTGGGGAAAACTCCATGAATAGCTCTTGTTTTTACTGGCTCATGTCAGACTGCTTTATTCTCACAGATCACAAGTGACAGGCTCATTCTGACGTACCGCCTTACAGTGAGGAGATACAAGTTAAAAATTAAGACTATGATCAATTCCTCATGAACTACAATAGCAATGCTGCTTATTTTTAGAGTACTGTTATATTTGACAACATTTTTAGACTTAAAAAATTCAGTCATGGGAAGAAACTCTAGGAATATTTAAAAAGCATGATAAAGGTTAAAGGTAAAATGGGTTCTTTTGTGCCATTCTTTAATTGTCATGTCATTTTCCAATCATTATTACTTTTTCCAAATACCTGCCTGATTCTGATGCTGCCAATGTTAGGCTTGTTTTTTTATCAGGGAACATATTTTTCTCTAAGTGTAAAGGACAGTTTTTATGTTTTATAGCCTGAACAAATAGATTCCTCACTCACAACTCTTATTAACTGATTTAATGGATGTTTATTGAGGGCATGTATGACCTGGGAATTGGAACTGAGGAAATGAGTCCTAGAGCTGGTTAAAATAAATGGGTCAGCCATTAGGGGTTAGACTGTCCTCCGAAGGTTGCTTTTTGGGTTTCTTTATGCCACACATAGGTCATCAGTTATGTAGACTTTGAGCAGGAATAATATTGCCACCAATGTTCTGGAATATTCAAATCAAGGCGACACGTTGAGCATTTCTTGTATGAATACAAGAAGGAAGCACGGAGATCGTCAGGTTGGACAAAAAGTGAGAACTGGATCAACATTGAGGTGAAAATACAAACCATTAAGGAAAAGTAAACTATCGCTCCTAAGACTTGAATTCTATTTTATGTGAATAGAATTTGCCTAGAATAAAGGGTAGATTTTGAAGGAAAATCCTAATCGGGAGTACCATTAAATGGACATTAATATAATGTCTTAAAATAGGCATTATAAGGTTAAGTTTTTATGTGGGAAATCTTATGAATCGTATTTTTAAAACTTCTGGGGACTTCCCTGGTGGTCCAGTGGTTAAAACTCCGTGCTTCCACTGCAGGGGGCACAGGTTCGATCCCTGGTTGGGGAACGAAGATCCCGCATGCCATGCGGCGCGACCAAAATTTTTAAAAAATAAAAAACTTCTGTATGTGTTAATGCATATTGGGAAATATTTTATTTATTAGCATTTACTGGGATAAATTATATGAATCAATAGAACTAAACAAAATGACTTACTCTTTTAAGGAAAATGTATCCTGGTTAGTAAAACTTTGGGACATGTGGAATAAAACAAAAATGATAAAGGCAGTGATTGGACAATTTCACACCCTCAAGGGAGAGGGAGGGCTGACCGAGGATCAGTAAAAAGTGTGCTGTGGGCCAGTGTGCTTCCCTCTTGGGTGGGGTGCCTGCCTGCTGTTGGGATCCTGGAAGGCTTCCACGAAGACCCAAACTAAGGCAGCCTCGTCCCAGGGAGGATTTCTCTGTCCTTTAGTTCATCATCCCTGCTGGAGGGGAGGGGGAATCTAAAGAATTCCAGAGATTTCAGGTACTTTGCTCCAACACTAATTTTTCAGGTAGGCTTCTGAAATTCATTTCGTAATTTTAATAAACTTGAACTCAAACAGCAACACACACACACACACACACACACACACACACACTGCTGTCTGTGCTATTTTCTGAGAGTCACACAGAGGCTGAGATATCGATGTTGTTTGCTCAAAACAAGGCCTGACACAGAACCAGTGCTTTGGTGCTGTTCTCATTGTGAATATTATCATTGACATTAGGGATAACGTGGAAAATGTGAGAAATTCGCACTTGGAAATGAAACACAGTGACCCAGGTTTGTATTAAACAATGCATTTTGCCACGGTACATTATGTTGTTAGGGAACAGCCTATTTTACGGAGGCTCTATTTAGAAATCTAATGCATTTAAAGAGAAACAGTCTAATCCAAGGTTCCAAACGTGTTCAACAAAATGCGTGTGTTTTTAATTACAATTTTATCCTGTGTATAATTATGTGTAATCTAGTCTTTTTATAAGAGAAAAACATACTTCAAGTTCAGTTTTCTCCCTGTCAAGATGAAGTAAGAACTGTTAGAATAAACATGACATTATCATGTAAATCAAATTTAACATCACGAGCAACAGTGCAGTAGCGCGGTTCAGAGCAGGAGATTTCGTTTCAAACAGAGCTGAGTTCAAGCCTATTTCCACCAGTTGGTCAATGATGAGTCTGGGCATGCTGCTTAACTTCCTTAAGACTCAGTTTTGTTTTCTGTCAAACAGAGATGGTAACAATAACGACACTTACCTTGTAAGGTACTCGTGAGCAGAATAATGTCTTTAAGCTGGTTGGTCGGCGCAAGGAGCACTTTGAAAGTTTTAATAAATGATATTCATTGCGCTGTTATTGCTTCCCGTTCTAGCAAGCTGGGGCCTGATTATTTTCTCCCTTGAGAGAACTGCTCATAAAATGAAATATCAGTGAGCCTGAGGTCTGAAGCCTGAGTGTGGAGAGAGTCTTTGCAGAGCTCCCAGAGGGTTCCAGTATGGAGCCAGGGATAGAAAAGACTCTGCCATTGTCACCACAGGCATTTTATGAATCAAATAATGTGTCTGCAATATTTAGGTAGTCGCTTCCCTTTTTGATTCACTGTAAGTGTGTACACTGTTGCTAGGTGCCTTATAAAAATGACTTTAATATTAATAAGCTTAAAATATTATATAGCTCTGTTTCTAAAATTCTAGTCTCAAGCACCATTAAAATTAAAATTAAAAATTAAAAAAAATCTAGCCTCATGCATCATTAAAAATATTGTTCCTTAGAATAGCATTTTTAGACTTATCCCCAGTCAAAAAAGCAAAATGAGTAACATTTTAAATGGTTTAATAAAGTAATAGAACTCAAAAGGTTTTGTTCTGCTATTACTTGAGGCATGAAACGCAAATATTTCTATAAGCACAATGTTCAGGAAAATGTATGGGTACCATTGCTTCCTGTTTTGAATTAAAAATGAAAGAAATTAGAGGTAATATATATTGAAAAGCCTATATTTGCTTGTACACTATTCCTCCATTTCCTTTATGCAAGAGTCCTATTTAGTTTGTATATCCGGTGGTAACTCAGAAATCCAAATGTTTATGTGTGCAGCATTATTTTTATAGTTGAAGTCATCCACATATACACTCATATCTCTATACGTCTATACCTGTGTCCATATATTTTGTAATCTGTTAAACTGAAAATAATATGATTGCCTAATTTATATACTCTTTTATCCACAAATATTTACTAAGTGCCTGCTATGATCTGAGCACTCTGTTTGAATAAAGAAACCCTAACCTCACAGAATCCTAGTCTAGAAAGTTTATTACTTGTTTTGAGAAACAGATGGAAAAAAATGTGTGGCAAAAATGTAGTAATGGCAGTTGTGAGGGAAATGACGAAAGAGACCTGGAAGAAAGATACTGGAGAGATAACTCGTGAGTGATGAGAATCCTAGAAGGATGGAAAAAAAGACCAAAGAACGATTTATAAATATATATATACATAAAATCCCGAAATCCCAGGAGAATTTCGTAATTCTGAAATCCAGAGAATAAAGAAAATATAATGCACACTTTGTGATGGAGGAAAGAGATGATAAAAATGAAATCCCGTTTTTTTATGGACAAACCTGGTAGAAAGATGGCAGTGGAGCGATACTATAAACTGTGGAGGAGCCAAGACTGGAATGAAGAGTAACACGGCAAAAGCCAAGACAGCATCCGTCTGCTGGTGCAACGTAAAGATAGTCTTGGAATTGCAAAGTTCAGGAAGGATTCTGCTGGTCTTGGCTTGCTGCTCTAAGCCCGTGCCCTGCCATTCCCCAGAGTCTGTGTCCTCAAGCCAAGAGTCCCAGGTCCCCTTGCCAGCTGGCTTCTCGATAGCTTCCCATAATAGGAGGCCCTGACGGGAGACTGGCAAGTAGGAGGGGGGGAGAAGCCGGGATCTTTTTTCCTTCTCCTCTCTGCATCACGTCGCGTCTTTGGCTGGCACTAGCTCTCTCTACTATGGTTCCCACTCCCACCACAGTGCTGACAACACCACCCGGCCCCCTGATTACTCCAGCCCTGACGGAAGTAGCTGCTTTTTCCTATTGCTGATCAATGGGCTACGTCCTCTCTTCCCACACTTTTGTCACTAGTTTCCTGTCACGTTCTGAACTGTCTCACGCGGACCCTATTTCACTGGCAAGACCCTGCTGCATCGTCCATGTACATCATCTCTCAATACCGTAAGTATTCCAAGAAATGACCATGAAATCAGAGCAGGTATCTCAGGGAACACTAAGGAAGAAAGAGTGGGGAAACAATGGATCTTGCATTGCTAAACCCTAATGGATGATGGTAATGAAAATGAGAATTTGAAAAATTATTTTTATGTAAAGCTTCTTAAAGGAAAATAGATGTATAGTAAGAGTGAGTTTAATAATATTTTGGAAATAGATAATTTTAGACTCAGAGAAAAGAGGAGTTGAGGAAATTCACAAGTATTCTTAAGATTTCATCTTGGAGCAAGGAAGGCAATGCCAAGTAAATATTTGAGGTGAGGGCATGCAAAAATTATTTAACGTTGGTATGTTCCTATAAAATGGAAAGAAGATTTGGAAAGCATACTGGAAACTCCAGTTTCACAGGAAAAAGGAAAATGATCCGTAAAGAAAATGAAGATAAATGGCAAAAGAAGAGAAAACAGCATAAAATATTTAAGTGTAAGTACAACTTAAAGATTTAGAGTAGGTTTATCAAAATGTCAGTGGGTTAAAATGTTGTATCACATACAATGAATGTCAGACTCTATTAGAACTAAAAATAGCTCTTTATCACTTATGAAATCACCACAAAACAAGGTGACAGAAAAGGTTTACCGTGAGTGAGTGGCAAGGGGACATCAAGCAATGGAAATGAAAAGAAAGCTCCAGAGGTAAAGTGTTCATCAAACAATATGGAGCTCGAGGCTGAAAGCATTAAATAGGGCAAAGAGAGATAGTAGTGATTTTTAAATTTTTGAGTCTTGGAAGACTAAACCTTTATGCACGCAGAGAGGAGACCGTAAAGCAGAGATTGTACAATATTTCTGTGGCAGGCCTAACTTTGCCAAGCTTTGTCTTCTGGAGGAGACAGAATGGCTGTTAGAATCAGCAGCTGATGGCAGGAGATGGCTTTCTGAGCTGAGGGGTGAGAGTAATGAAGCACATTTCTCTCTTGTCTCTGCGAGCTTATTAAGTGAACATCAGATCCGCACCAGAACTACGAGCCCCCTGGAATCACTGCCTGGACGTGGGTACAAAGCAGAGTTCCGTGCTCATATCTGGGAGCACATGTCCAAGGCGTGCATGTTTGCCTGCGTCGGTGGTATTAGTCAGCACCAATATAAAAAAGAGCTGACCTCTGCTTCCAAGAGGAAGTTCTAGTGGTTTCTAGAGATTTGTTACCAGTAACAGGTAATTCATAGCAAAGTATCCCCCAAACATATTTGATTTATTTATTTTTTATTGAACAATTTACAAGGTACTGTTAATTTCAGGTATACAGCACCGTGATTTAGTTATATGTGTATATATATATATATTCTTTTTCAGATTCTTTTCCCTTATAGTTTATTACAAAATATTGAGTATAGTTCCCTGTGCTATACAGTAGGTCCTTGTTGGTTATCTATTTTATATATAGTAGTATATATCTGTTAAACCCATCCTCCTAATTTATCCCATACCCAGTTATATATTTGGAACTTCAAAAATATTTTCCAGAAGATCAAATAAAAGCTAGTTAAGTTTCCAGCCTAGGCCTTAAAATCATAACCAAAATAAAACATTCAAAATATTCTCATGTACAAGTCATCCCAACCCAAATCTTTCCCAGTGGTAGTTCCCATATATGTCTCTCCACCTACCGGTCTCTTCTTAGAAAAACACTGTAAATTTACTTTCTGATTCGTTTTCCATATCAGGGTGAAGGATGACAAAGAAAGAATCAGAAGTATCTGGTGACTGAGTGGTTATAAGAAGTGAAGGTGCAAGGTGAGTTAAAATGATTTTTAAAGTTCTCAAACCTGAACAACTAAAAGAATGCTCTAGCACGGATAGAAACAAAGAAGCCAGGGCAGTTTATGCTTCAGGAAAATTAATATACTGCTATGCAGTGGCCTGCTGGAGATGTTCATTAGCCCCTGGACAAATGACACTCATGCTCAGAAGACAGTCCAAGGGTTAGGATCTGGAAGTGGGAATTATTTGCACGAAGGGCTGGTTGGAATCACCGGGATGTGTCATTTCAAGGAAGAATAAAGCACGTATTTGAGGACAACTTGGGGAGAAGTCAAGAGAGGAAATTGACCAAGCCATCAGTTTCCTGTGAGTAGAGTTTAATGTGTACTAAAGAAGGTATTTTAATCAGAAACCTGCATTTTACCCAAAGTCCATGTGCTTAAACATCAAGCACCCACACGCTTAGGAAGAATGGGGGAAATATTTTCATATGAAAAACTGAAAAGGTAAAATCTCATAAAATACAAAGTGATAGAATCAGTTGGTAAATCATGCTCTAGATTAGAGTGAAAAATGTTGGGAAGGAAAAGAAAGTGGCAACCCCCCCCCTCCACGTCGTCAGCACAAGCAGCCCACAGTAATTTTCAGCAGTTGAAAGGTATTCCTATGAAAATATTCATGTAAAGCCACCCAGACAAATATAATTTTCTTCAAATTTCTAAGACCTTTATAAAAGAAATACGCAATTTCTTTTAACCCGGTTCCCATTCCACATTCCCTCCTTCCGTCACACACACACACACACACACACACACACACACACACACGTATGAGCATAAAACTCTGCAACAACTAAGCCACATCCACTTCTGAATTGGTGTCTGCTTTGTTTGCTTGTTTTGATAGAAATGATTTCCTCTGAACTATAATTCCCTGAGGGCATGAATTTCATCTGTTTCTTTCATCGTGGTGCTCCTTATGTCTAGAATGGTGCCTTGCACATTGAAGGGTATATATGTACACTTATATACAAACATACATGCACATAAAACATAGATACGTGTATATACAGCACATATACACATACATACTACACCCATGTACGCATATACGTGTGTGTATATACATACATATAACAAATTTGGAACAAATGCATTTAATGGCTCAACAATACTATGTTACTTATGATTAAAAACATTAAATGACTAACCCAACAAATTTTAAAGAAATAAGCTGTAAAAAATAAAGTGACAGAGCACTTTAGTATCAGTCATGCAGACATCAAGGTTCTGGACGACTAGGTATCATCTACTATGAATACACCAGAAAGACATCATTCACTGGCGAAGACAAATCTGGGAAGAGCCTTAACATTGTCCTGACATCAGAGTGAGAGCTTGGAATGAGACCGACACTCTCACCTCCTAGAGCCAGGGATGTCATTTCGCTGGACTTTAATTTCTTTTTTTTTAATAAAACTAAAAATGGAGATAATAAAAATCCAAAGATCCCTTCTAGATCAAAAGCTTTTTCTATCACTAGAACACATGCACAGTAATTAAAATGAAGCTTTGCCCAAACTCATGATAAACACATTGTTGCCTTAATAGGTATGAGAGGGGGAATTGAGTTCCATCCAGTGTTGGAATTTCAAGATAATCAACAGGAAATTTTAGAGCATATGCAAGGGGTTTTGCCTAAAATTCCCATACAAATAATTTCCTCAGTAATTTTTCCTAATCATTTACAAAAATCTGACATATATCTCATCCTGAGACATTGTATGGCACTGATGACAGACCGAAATCCATCTAACCTGGAATTCCTATTGGCAAGATCCAAAATATATTTTTTTTTCTTTTTTTCTCTGTACTTCGTGTAGTAAAAGCAAAGCACTCAACAATACTGAATTATTTAAGTGGAATCATTTGAATCCTGAATTTATAGTGATTAATTGTCATGCACTAATGAATCTTTATCATCCTGGAATCAAACATCTTGTCTTAAATATATTTTGAGAATCAGAAACTTCCAAACGTCCAGTCTAATTATTGTTGGGTAGAGTAAGGCCCACCTGGGGTTTGGGGCTGCCCGGCACCCCTTTTGTGGGAAATAGCTCCTCT
Organism: Balaenoptera borealis; assembly: GCF_965194805.1. NCBI lineage: Eukaryota > Metazoa > Chordata > Mammalia > Artiodactyla > Balaenopteridae > Balaenoptera > Balaenoptera borealis. The sequence continues at coordinate 75,672,269 of NC_138877.1, forward strand.
GGCTCTGCATGTAGTCAGGAGGAGCTCTGATCTCAGGAGCCCAGGGGCACAGATACCACTTATACTAAGTAATCAGATTCTCTCACCTGTAATTGGAATCTTGTGTGAAGACGTTCATAAGACGAAAAGGCCACTGGAGACTTTTTATTCTATTTTTGTGGATTTTATATTCTGTTCAATAGTTATTCTTACCTCACACTGTAATCACCTAGGAGCTCTCCAAAAATAAGTAGAAAGAGAGAGGGAGAGGGAGAAATTGTTCTGGGGAGGAGCAGAGCCGTTAGTTTTTATTTTATGTTATTTTAATTTTTATAATATAATCTAATTATCTTCTAGTACCTTGTAGTAGATAGATAGATGTTTAATGTAGTCTTGAAAAACAATGCGTATTTTTTATTTGGTGTGCATGTGGCGTAAAGTCTCTTAATGGTATTATACTAGGTATGTTATATTGTTTCTTTCTTCGTAAGCAAATGCTTTTAAGATCCGTCCATGTTGCCATGTATATATTTAATTCATTGCCTCTAACTCCTTCTTCTAACTGCTTCATAATTCTCCTTGGTTTATAACTATCAACTTTAATTTTCTCTTCTCCCAGAGATGGACAGCCAACTTGAAACCAACTCTTTGTAACACAGATAACACTGCGATGAATATTTTTGAGCATGTTCCTGTAGAGACCTATGTGAGAATTTCTTTGGGGTATATAGCTAAGAATGGAATTACTGTGCTATGTGCGTAATTTGGCTAAATGACAGATTGCTCTTACAAATGGTATACCAGTCCACACTCCCAAAGCAAGGCATGAAGTTTTATATATATATATATATATTCTCAAATCCGCACTAATCCTTGGCAACATCCAGTTTGTTAATTTTTTCATTCCAAAATTTCCAAGGGTATATTTTTGTTGTAGTTTTCATTTCTATATTTATCAATGATTCTGAGTATCTCTTCATGAGTTTGTTAGCTTTAGGGTTTTTCTTTTTTTCTTATAGAGATCACCCTTTCATATCCTTTACTCATTTTTACATCAGGGGTACTTTTGATTTGTTGTTAATTTCCAAGCAGTCTTTGCATATTTAGATATTAGCTTCCAGATATAGACTTGAGACTATTTTCCTTGTACTACTACCTGTCAATTAATTTCATCCATGGGGTCCTTAATTTGATGCCCCCAGTTTTTTTACTTTATTTTTTGCATAAGTGCTTTTTAAAAGTTCTGCAGGTAAGGAATTCCCTGGCGGTCCAGTGGTTAAGACTCGGCGCTTTCACTGCCGTGGGCCCGGGTTTGATCCCTGGTAGGCAAACCAAGATCCCACACGCCCCTAGGCATGGCCAAAAAAGAAAAGAAAAAGTTCTGCAGGTGAGTCTACTGTGTAGCCAGGGTTCATTCACGGTTCCAAACCAATGAACTAGATAGATGGTCAGACGTTGTTCTGCGGCTCATACCTGAGATGTGTTTGTTCTTGTCCTTGTCTTCCTCAACCTCCCTCTTTGTCCAACTCTTCAAGCTACTCATCATCCTTCCAATAAGAAAAGGCACCTGGCCCTTTCTTCCTAAGTTAATCAGGGTTGTTTCTCTAGATTTCACTCCAAGAAACTGCTATGGTGTGGAGAGAATGCACTGCAGGTTCAGATCCTTGAGGGATCACAAAGAGCCATCCTACCCCAACCTTGGAAGAAGGAGAATTGGAAATGTTTGGTGAAACAGTATTAATGGCACCTACGAAAGACGTTCCTCAGTGTATCCAACCGGTAGTCATAACTCCTCCCCTGATTTTCACACTGATTCAGAGGCCCCTTGAATGAAAGTGAAGCTGTATATTCTTAGAAAAACCACGCCATAATATTACACAACTGGACTTTCTATTTATTGAGTTAACTGTGAAATAGGGAAAAGGAAATACACAACATTTTCAAGGCCTCTTGGACCCAGGTCCTAGGGACTTGGGATTATACTGGTGCTACATGAATGAGAATAAAGCTTAGAGAGAACTGACAGTAAATGCAGTTTGGTATTTGTACCAAATGCCCTACGACACAACAAGCTCACCTGGTATCTTCCCAGTGACTGAGCCTATAAACAACATAGATATTCTCAATAATTTGCAAAATTTCCACATTAATTTGTCACTTATCATAGTTGGAAAGACCAATGGATGGTAATGAAGCTTTGCCCTCCTCATCAAAATAATAAAACTTGGTCTTTGACTAAGAAAAAAAAAAAAAGCCACAGTTTACTTTGTATGGCTAGCCTGAGCTCATATACATAATTTTTTAACTTATTCCCTTGCTTCTCTTTCTCTGTAGCTGAGACTAAAATCTCAACCTTATCAACTAAATTCAAAATGAATTGTGATGCTAATGGAAGCAGAACCCAGAATGGAAGAAGCCACTGTGATTTGTCTGATTCCTGCTTAAGACATCAGGCTTCTTCCTGGCTGGTGTTCAGGCTTAGAAAGACGCATGGAGAAATAAAAACAGACTGGACTTGGCCATAAAAGGTGTAGCTTCTAGGTGGGGCTCTGCCATTAACCACATGTGTACAGTATATTCTTAGCACTTAGGAGTAAGCGCTCAGAAATATTTCTTGATTGAATGACTTCACTTTCTAAATGATCTTGGAGGAGGGTTCTAACTACCTGAATCCATGTTTTGCCTAAACAAGGGGACTAGAGTAAATGATACCTAAGCTCTCTTCCAGTTCTGTAATTCCAATATATTGAAAAATTTCTACCAGGTGTTTACCATTTATAGAGCATATCACAGTATATTCTCAGACTTTTACAATGTATTGTCTCGTTTTTGCAGGGAATAAAAATTTCCCGGTACCGTATTTTGATCACATAGTAACTTAAATCTGCACAACCTAGTGAAAATTCCTTACTCTTAATATTACTATGTATCTATAGAACCAAAAGAAATTATAAAATAAGTAAAAACAAAACTAACAACGTAAATTTACTTCAAATTACTATTTGTTCAACTAGATTATTTTCTTGAAATTAAGTTACAAATGATGACTTCAATAATAAAGAATTTGTGTTTAATAACAATGAAGATTTTGCCCTGAGTTTCTTTCTGTTTTAACAGTTTCTCCCATGTTGACTTAAATATATTAATATAGAAAATGCATATTTGCACTGATGCGTTTTATAAAGTATTAATAATTTTAAATCAAGATGAAAAAAATAATAATAATAATTTTAAGACTTGCCTACTTAAGCTAATACGGCTTCTCACTTTAATGAAGTGCTGCCATAAGAAGTTCTCTAATGCCAATTTAAATTAGGGTTCACTTGTTAATTCTGTACTGTGGTCTGCTTGAACATAAAGTTTGCATAGCTGCATTACCGAACCCTTCATTGCATGAGTATATATTGTAATCACTGCCACTACCAGGAGCAGAAGAAATCTTGACATTGAACTATTGGAAATTGACAAATAAGTCAACGCACAACACAGAGATGGGAGATGTGTGACGGTGGAGGTAGTTCTGAGCTTACCCAGCCTCTGCCAGGGAGCTGTGTGTCACGGCTCAGTTCCTCTATTACTTTTCTCCAATGATTACAAAACCCTCCTTCCTACAGTGTACTGCAAATGTTTACCTATGGTCTTTACCTGGAGTGAAGTTAAACACAAAAGTAATTATGGTAGCAGAAATAAAGAGCTGGGAGTCAGTTCCAGGCAGTAGTACAGATGACTCAGAATATACTTATATTGAATATTTCATTAAAGATAAACACTTAATGTGATAATATAGAAGACCTCAAGGCCTCTAAGAATGTTTTCTGGGCTCATATGGGATTTTTCCTGGGCTTGTAGGGGGTCACAGTTTGAGAAATACGATTCTGAACATTATAGCTAATAAAAACGTTAAGGTTCTCTTATAAATACTCAGAATGCTTTTTTTTTTTTAACTGAGAAATTTAAAATCAAGAAACTAGTGGAAGAAGCTTAATACTTTATCAAGGTTCTAACTAATCCTATTATCTATTGCCATGCTTTTCTTATAGAAATTAGAGCCTGCAGCAGGTAAAGCTAAATTTTCAACTAGAGATTTCCAATATTGATGTAGATGAGAAATAGTGAAAATATATAGAGACATTGGATACTCTCTCAGATCCTTGTTTTACTTAGCTTATTTATCTGCTCAGCTGCTTTGAAGAAGGCATAACCTCTCTCAAGGCTGCCTCTCCTCAGCTTGCAATGGTGATGTTAATGAGTACAATGCTTTCAAAGAGAACAGAACAAGAAGGAGACAGAGAAACCCCGGGGCACAGAAAATGAGCTAGCTGGATAACCTGTTCCCCGGCAAAGAGTTCTGGCTGTACCTCTAAAATAATAGGACAGAATATTTTTTTAAATTATACATTTTTGGTATTTTGAAAAAGATCAATGTTTGTCCGCATGAGACTTGTATGATTTAAAAGGAAAATTGTAGGTGTACCATCCTTTCAATTAAAAACAGGTAAAAATGTTAATGGACAAATGATCAGGGTTCAACTGCAGGCCATTCCCATTAGAGCAGCCCTCTGTTCTCTATGTGACAACTACAAAGATCTATTTATACGTAGGAGCCTTGAGATCAGTTCACTGTAGTCTGTGGGGGGAGAAAAGTCAGTAACCCTGTAAGAACACTGAATTCCCAGTATTTTTCACTTAGAGTTTCTTAATGATTGCTTTTTAAGACACAAACTTCCATGAATGTACCTGGAATCAAACTGTTGATTATTAAAGTAAGAAGGATAGACATGGGCTAATCTGATCTCTTTCTTTCAGAGCTAAGCTTGACTCACGGAGTATAGCTTAGTAGTCAGGGACATGGAAATTTTTGTTAGATAAAATTCGGGTTAGGGTGCTAGTTTCATGATTAACTGTAGCATGGCCACAGGTAAAGATATTACCTTTCCTAAGTGTCATTGTCCTTATTCATAAAATAATATGAATGATAGTATCTATCATATGAGGTTGCCACAAAGATATTAGGCCAGGTATGAACATGAAGTTCTCTTCATAAGAAAAGTGCCTAATAAATGGCAGCTTAATTATTAATGCTTGCAGTCGTGTGATTAATTGCTACTCTATGATGGTATATGCCATGGAAAACATGTTCTCCAGGACCCCCATATAACACTAACCATTACAAACTATTGCAGAAAGAACACTGGATAACAAGATACCTGTGTTCTTGTCTTGACTTTGATATCAACTTGACCTGTGATTTGGGGCACATCTCTGTAACTTCTCTCAATCTTTGTTTCTCCTAATTAAAACACAGGGTAAGCCTACATATCCTTTAAGTGCCTTTCTAGAGGTAAAATTATATCATTACCTAATTGTGTCTGCATTCCAGTCTCTGAATGAGATGTAGATGGCTTACATCTTTACTGTGAGGTAGGTGAAGCGGTTGCTCTTGGGTTGACATAATGCTGTAGGCACTAATAGATTCTTACCTTTGCTGTTTCCTACACATTTTCTGTTGACCTGTAACAGAATCAATCAAAAAAAATTACTGTATGACAATTGTGATGAGGTAAGAAGATGGGTCCTGGGGGAGATCCAAATTTGAGAAGGCAAACATACATATAAGAAGAAAACTACTTTCATTCAATCCTAAGCATAATTTATGTCAAATATCAAGTGCTAAATTCTTGCTTAGTATATAAATAAAAGAAAAGGAGACTGAACATTAAATGTTTCAGAAATGGCTAAGACTCCAAAAACAAGGAGAAAGTGTCAATACTTTGTGTCTCTCTGTCCTGTACTATATTTCATTTAGACATGTTACTCTTATTTTATAGCCTCAGTCATTGTGAGTGTTTATGCATTCATGCCTCAGATAAATACATGTATGTAATACACAAAGTAAAATACAACAAGAAAGAAAGAATGAAAAACACAAGTAGTAGAAAGTCACTTTTTCCTACAACCTTTTAAAATCTTTAAACTTGTGTTTGAACTTTTCATCAGTTGATGGGTTTAGACATTTCTCTCCCAGAAATGCTACTCCTCTGAGTCTCTGATGCTACCCGCGGGAAGAAGAAACTGAATATTTCAAGATCAGGTTTTGGGAACTATTCGGGCTCACAACATACCAGCCTGACACGAACCTGTTAGAATCTCATATCGCTTTTATATTTCCATATCTGACTCCTCTTCAACTGCTGCTAAGGAGGCATTGTGGTTCAAGGAGACCGTTCTGTTTGTTTCTTTCATTCATTTAATATGTTATTGAAAGTTCGCTGGTTTCTAGACCCTGTGACAGCTCTTTGTGATTCAACAGTGAGCAAGATACCGCCTACGCTCAGACCTTACTTACAGACAACACGCCTTTGTGTAGGCTCCAAGGAACACAGGAAGATAAGCTGGGATCCTCTAGACTCTTACGAAGTGAAGAAAATGTTCAACCCAGTCTCTTCCACAATGCAAAAATAAGTTTGAAAATGCAATTTCAGCTGCTGTCCATCAAACTGCTACTTGTGGCAGAACTTGGAATGTGAATATGGACGTGGGAAATACCCAGGTAGACGGAGGGGATGTTAAATGCCTAGAAGTTTTTAACCATATGCACTGCAATTTTCTACATTTTCGAGTGTTGCCCGACAGCCTCTGCAGTGGGCTTAAGTGCTTTCTGAAAACAGTTGTTTCAGTTCTCCTAGCCTATAAAAGTGAAATACTAGAACTCCCCCAAATTAACTATATCTTAGAGGTTTTTTTTTTCTAGAACATGGATCTTCACATTCCCTTGTTGAAGACACTTCTGTGGATCTTACCGTATGAGATTCATACTCTAACAGGAAAACAGCTATTCTTCGTCATCTTGCTCCTGCCGTCCTTCAAATCCCTCCCCTGTCCTACACCATCTTTCAGCCATAACAATGTCTTCCCTTTTCCCTGGACACATATGCCTTTTCACACAACAGGGCTTTTACATATGCTGCCCTATTTGTCAGAAATTTTCTGTCATTTTTTTGTACTTGGGAAATTCCTACTCACTTTTCAAAACCTCTACAGATTATCCTGTTCTATCCTCTGTGCCCTCACGTACTTGCTAAGACCACTAACTAGAGTCCTGCCCAATTCATATAGTGAGGCATTGCCTGTTAACCTTACTGGACTTGAGTCTTCCGAGGCACAGTGTTTTATTCGCTTTTGCATCCACAGCATATTTGGTCGAATCAAATGGATTGAAAGATTCAGGGTCTCTCTAAACTTCAAAGATCAAATGCGATTCCAACAACAGGAGATTTTAAAAGGGAGAATGACTCAGGAAGGATGGGGGCTCTCATGACAAAATTGTGAAGATTTATTAACACACGACCTTACTAAGGAAAAATGATCTGTTTGAAGAGGCTTACGTAGTTGCCCAGGCTGTTCTCTAACGAGTTAGGATATCAATGACTATGTATATAAAAAGGAAAAGTAACTAGGTGCGGAGAAAAGATGGGAACTCGGGAGTAAGATGATTCGTTCTGGGGCACTAGAATAGCCACAGAGCTTTATTCTTCTGCAGGGAAGCAGGCTTCCTTCATGGGGAAGCAAGATGGGAAAGAAAAATGGCAATGTCCACCAGACCACAGAAGATGTGCCCTGGGATGGTGTCACTATCCAAAGAGGCTGATTGAAGTGATGATGTATATTGATCAAACAGATACAATTTCCTAGTTTCATGGGCTCCCAGTGGCACTAACTAGCATTCTTACAAGGTCTACAATTCAAGCCATACTTCAGTCCACATGGAGAAAGATTTGCAAAGGGTAGACAGGTTATTGGAGCCACAACCAAAGGAGTTCATGGGGGTCCTATCTCCAGCGAGGTACAAAGTGCAAATCAGGGTCTGGGGAGGTCAGTTATTGGGCTGGGAAATTATAGAATGGGGTATGAGGGTAAGTGGCTGTTGGGTGCTTAGAGATATAGGGGAGTGGAGAACAGAGGGAAAATCCCCGCTAAGAACAAGAGATGCCAAGCTTAAACAGCAAAATTATCTTCCCATGGGTGGAAGTGATTAATGTGTTATTGGCTGTTAGCTAGGGCCTCTAGCAGAGCGAGGTTAAGGAAGAAAGAAAAAGAACATAGGATCAGCAATGCAACGTGGCCACTATGGGCTAATCCTCAACCCCAGTCTTCATGAATAAGAGTAAATTCATAGACATGTATTATCTAGAATAAAATATGTGATTAATACTCTACTTTTGAGCTGTCATGTGCACACCAAGAATATCATATTATGTTTTCAGCATGAAAGTTAAGCTGGAACAAGACACGTGAACATATTGAAAGGAGGTTAATAGCCAGAATTCAAGATAACCACAAACTATACTATATAAATGCAGGCTTATTTTGAGCCAGAAAAGAGGAAACCATGAATCATTATGGCACTGTTTAAATATGGAAGAGGGACTAACCCTAGAATTTGTGAAGCTGAAGCAATAATTTGAGGTTGGAGAGTTTACACTCTGTCGAAATGCAAACCTTTGCCCTTTTTTCCAGTAGTACAGCTGTCCAAGCGGAACTGGAAAGGCCTCCCTCGTGCAACATGTACACACCAATCAAACATGCCTATTGGTGAGATATTTTGTTCAATATGCTGATAGGTAAGAAAAAGATTAGAATTTTTAACTCCGGGACATCTATGACTTTTAAAATCAAGTCTGTGTCATGGCAGACAGTACTGTATGAGTATTAGGAACCATGAAGGAGAATTCCGCAGGGGATAAGAGAAGATGCACGATGAGTCAATAGCAGGTATTTCCAGTTGGCGCTCCTATCAGCAGCATCTGAGTTTTATTTCTTCTTTTCTAAATTTTCTAAATTTTATTTCCTATCTTTCTCCACTCTTTACAGTGAATAGAATTAGCAAGCACAGTCATGTTTGTCTCCTTTCTTATTTTAAGGGGAATTCTTCTAACATTTCTTCGTTAAAAATTATGCCAGTAAGTGTTCAGTTACAGGAAATGGAACCACTCCAATTATTTTAAGCATAAAAAAATAGAGTGTTGAGTACTGATAAAATATTTGAAAATGATGCAGTAGTGGAATCTTGAGTGTTCATCCAGGAAAAAATATATATATTTATATTTATATTATAAGTATAATATATATATATAATTTATATATTATTTTATATATTATTTTTATATAGTAGTATATTATATTTATATAATATTATTTATATTCTCTCTCTTTCTCTCTCTCTCTCTCTCTCTCCTGACTTGACTTTCCAAAACATCCAGAAGTATAGCTTCCACCTAACTTCCACCTACCAGACCTCATTAAGTTTATCTAATTGAAGGAATTTAATTCACTGGCAGAACCCCTATCGATGAGAATGGCTGGGAAATGCAGCTTTTAGATTTCAAGTCTTTGCAAAGGAACTCACTAGAAGAAGGCCAGTCCTGTGGCTCCTCCACGTCTACACATACTCTCCCATGGACACTTGCACTTTCAAAGAGCATCATCCTGTTTCCACTCCCTTAGAAGGGAAACCCATAGTCCTGTCAATCACTGGACACATCTCTGCATGACGTCCTTTCCTTTTCCAGGTCAGTCATAATCCCATTTTACTAGCCTGTAACCTAAGGAATTAAATGGCTAACCCCCATCAAAAGTCCTTTTATTCATGGTATGAAAAGGAAAAAGGAAATTGTTTAATTTTTACAAATATATGCTTAAGAAAGCAAAGATGAAAATAGAGGTCATTACTTAGATTCTGCAAGACATTGAGACTGACATGTAAAATGTGTTCTCTCTCCACCCATTTCATGTATCCATTGTCTCAGGCAGCATCTTGACTGGATGAATTCTTTATCTTGGGGGAGGGTTGGGGTAGGGGACCCACATCTTTATTTCACAGAGTCTGAGCCCCTAATGCCCTATATGGACTTGCTGAAGTTTTCCATGAATTTGTACCACTGGACATGGCATTAGAATGACTCTCCAGGATTCTAACACTTTCATCCTATCCCAGCACAGGCCCTACTTCCCCATGCTGGTCAGGACTAACAAGCCCAGCTGATCCAATGTTCCGGATATGGAGGAGACGGAATTATTTCTTCATTGATCTTTCGATGCGTACACTAGAATATTTGGGGGCCTATTGGATCAATGGCATGAGGAACCCAAATTGGCAAATCCACAGCCTCAATGTAAACACTGTGGGTCCTGGGATGAATCATCTCTCCCATAGACCCTGGAGTTCTGTCAGAGAAGAGCCCAGATTCATGGTGATAGAAAATAAGCACAGTTGACCTTGAACAACGCAGGGGTTAGGGGCACCAACTCCCTGCACAGCAAAAATCCAAGGATAACTTGGCAGTCGGCCCTCCATATCTGTGGGTCCGCATCCATGGAGTCAACCAACCTCAGGTTGTGTAGTACTATAGTAGTTATTGAAAAAATCCACGTATAAGTGCACCCTCACAGTTTAAAGGTCAACTGTAGTTTGCATGCAAGCCCTACAGGTGCTAGTGCTTCTTTCACCCCTGGGTTCCCAGATCCAATGATCCAGATATGGAGAGACGGAATTATTTCTTCATTGGTCTTTCAATGCATACATTATCCTATGGGGCAACATCCCACACTTACAAGATATTTTTTCCAAATTGATGCTGTAACTGAATTGTCAGTGAGCCAGTTCATCTAATAATTGAGTACATAACATGAGTGAATGCCACAGTATGAGTCTATTGCCTAGTTTATTTTGTCAATAAAAAAAAAGGAGGCGGGGGGGAATGATCGGAAGTAATGTTTGGAATACTATGAAAGAGAATAAGGCATCAGTGAGTTTACACCCCTGGTCCTGGAAGAGACGTAGCAGGCATGGAAGTCAAATCCATATTCAAAGTAAGTCTGTGGCTCAGCAGACAGGAACCACAGCCCCACTGTAGTGGAAACGGGCCCGTGGAGTGAACCTGTCACCAGGCCGCTGGTGTCCCCCAAGGGGACAGAGCGTGTCAGGGGCTCAGAGTCTGACTCTGCTTTGGCCGAGTGCACCTCAGCAGTTTCAGTGGTCAGGTCAGCTTCACTGAATGTAACTCCATATTATTGCGGGCTATGTTTCAGCTTATAAACCTGAGCCCTTCTTTTGGTTAGCTGTTATTTATTTCTAAAAAAACTGCATCGGGGTCAGAGAATGTATGGTACCAGTTACTTTATTTGGTATTTGTTTGTCAACACTTGCTTTCTGACTCTGCCACAATTTTTATAAATGGTTTATGTTGCACTTGAGAAGGGTTTGTTTTATGTATATATAATGTGTGTGTGTATACAAATATATACGTATATATACACACATATTTTTAAACCAGGTTATATATACATGGTGTTTTTAACTTTTAAAAAAATAAATACAAAAAAATAGTAAATACATTACGAACATTTGCCTTTAAAAACTTCAAGGCATGTTACTAAAAAGAAACCTTTTTAAACTTTGACACAGAACTTGTCCACAAAAGTTTTCAGAAGTCCTGGAATCCTCTTTGAGACTTGCTGTTCTGGGACTCATGCGTATCAGACACTGAAAGAAGCCTACGTGTGGATGTGAATGTGTACCATGCTGTCTGTCCCATACTGTTTGTGTTTGTTTTCTCTGCCTCTTTGTCCAGATAGTTTGGCAGAGAAACCTTTAGAGCATCCGTGCAAACTGGGAAGATAGGGATCCACTCTACACCAGGCGTGGAGGAGGTTAAACAAGAACAGAGAGTACGGATAAGCTGCGTGCTTTTGAAGGAGGGCCAAGGGGCTGAGCTCCCCTGAACCTAAAGAAAACTACGGGGAGACCATTTACAGACCATGCACAGAATGAGACAGAGCCCGGGACTCACTCCTTTCAGGCTCTTTCTTGTCTCTGCCGGAGTCTCTAAGAGAGAGAAACACATTCCAGGGCTGCCCAGGAGTCTGCACAGGTTAACCATTGACTAACACGCTTGCTAGGAACCGAGTCACGGAATCCTGCAACACCCCAACCAGATCGCATAAAAAGGAGCCCTGCTGACCGGCCTGAGAAACACCCCCTTTAAATTTCCTAGAAGTCCAATGTTTGATGTGATGTAGAGAACGGTGAGGCACCGCCCCCTGCCACATGGTCTTAGAAGGCCCTTGGTCTGACAGAAGGTCGATCTTTCCAAGGCTTCACGAAGCATTTCACAGTGATATTCTCGACGTCATGTCTACGCCAGCTTTCCTGACAGTGCTCTGGATTAGATACTTACTCAGAAGCCATTTTTAATTTTAGCAACTGGAGGGCTGGGAGCCTTCCAAACTAGCAAGTCACGCTGTAGTTTTGAGAGTCTTTGCTTCTTCTTGCCCTCACGTGTTTTTTTAATAGGCAATGGGAGCAATCAGGTAACACTTGACACACCCTGGTCGAAAACCCCCTGGGATAATTCATCTGGTAAATTAGGTATATTTTCTACCTTCCATATACCTACAGGTGACAGTGTCACCCTTTGTATCTCTAAAATAACAAGCCCACTCCTTGTCATTTCAGATCGTATCTCCGTTCATTGAATACAAGAGAGACTTTTGTCTCTAAAACCCCACATTAAGTTTCCAGGATTCTCTCCTCAGCAGGTACCTCAATAGTCAATTAATCCGGTCATTTTCAGCCAATGGCCATATAAGAAGAGGAAATGGGGATGGGGAGGGAGGAGATGGCGGGGGCACACCAGGTAGGTGGATGATAAAGGGAGAAAAAAGATCATGAGAAAACACGCCACGCCTGGAATAATGTTTACAAGGGCCAGTGCAGAATCCAGACGAAATGCATGATTTGCAGCATTCAGATCCTGCTTTATGTCTCAGCTCCATCCAGAGCTGGCATTATGTCACCGTACGACTCGCAGCACATCTGTTGACCTGAGTCTCAAGTTTCTCTTCTGAGGAATGAGGATCGATCATGTCCCTTTGGTTCTAAAATTCTGAGTTTGTGCTGCCTTTGGAAAACGTGTGCAAAGAATAAACTCAGCATTCCTCATCACCCTCAAAATACAGGATAATCGATCACCTGTCAGAAAACCCGTCCTCAGGGCCCCTCCCAGCCCGAGATGTGGACAGCATAAAGTTGCTCTCTGTATCATATCAGGGAGACTTGACCGGCCAGTGCTGTCAGTTTTTGCCCTCTTTGTTTAGCTTTTCCATCAGTACAGTTGCTGAAATTGACCCTCGTTGACTTCTTTCCTTGTCACCAGAATCTCATCTGCTTCCTTATTGTCCCCCTCTAATTGGTAATTCACTTTGCCCTCCATATCCTTGGGTTCCACATCCGTAGGATTCAAACAACCACAGATTGAGACTATTCCAAACAATTTCCAGAAGGTTCCAAAATGCAAAACTTGAATTTGCTGCCCAGCAACTGTTTACACAGCATTTACATTATATTAGGTATTACATCATCTAGAGATGATTTAACTTATACAGGAGGATGTGTGTAGGTTATATGCAAATACTACGCCATTGTACGTAAGGGACTTGAGCGTCTTCGGATTTTGGTATCCATGGGGGTCCTGGAACCAATCCCCTGCAGATACCGAAGAACGACTGTAGGTCGCTTAGTATTGATCTAGATTGTTTAGTACTGAACACGTGTCCAATACTAAGACAAAAGGGAGTTCAGTTCCACTCCATGTGTCACATTTCCTGAAGCCTAACATCATCGAATATTTTCTAAAGAAGCAACATTTAAAAATGGATGTATTTAGGGCCATAATTTCATCTATGTGGAGAAAGAAACATTGAAAATTCTGTAAACCAATGAAAACTGTCCTGGAAAACTATAACAAAAGAAAGTCCACGCAATGAATTGCAGTGTCTCAGAGATGGAAAGAAGAAAATACACATTAAAGTAAGTTACCTTCTATAGAAACCTATTATTATTAAATATGCTTGCCAGAGATTGTCTCTGAACTTCTAAAAGCATTTCTTAAGTCTCGTTTGATTGGCATTTATAGCAAATTTATTTATTCTGTTAGCTTTATCCTGAAGTAGCATATTTATCCAAATATATTGTGTTTCTTAAGGACGGAAGTTTACTTTAGGTGCTCAATCCACACGTGTTCCTTCAATGACTATTAGTACTTACAGCTCATGAATTATTATACGATGCGTAGTGAAGAAGTAAAAAAGTAAATTTCCAGGTTTCTAATTTCAAGAATCTTACAGCCAATTGAGGGAGGAGGTCATGTTTATGTATGAAATGAGAAGTCATGTAATTTCCTCCATTGAACTTGGGTCCTGGGGAAGTGTTGGCCTCTTGGTCGGTGGTTCCATCATCTGTAAAAAAGAGCTTACATCACCTGCCACGGCTATGAGGATGACATAAAAATAAAATATATCTTGTGCACCTAGAACATGCTTAGCCATCAACAGTCATGGGGTTCCATCTTGTCTTCACTGAAAACGTGAGAATTTCTGTTTAACAAGCAGTTACATAGCATACAACATACTCTGTGCTGGTCAGTGTTATGAAAGCTTCCTAAATATCAGCTCATGTAATCCTCACAACTACCCTGTGAAGAAAGCATGATCACCAACCCATTTTACAGATGAGGACGTGGAGGCCCAGCCACGTTAAGAGCAAGTTGCAGAGCGGGCACTTGACACCAGTCAACCTGGCTTCAGATCCTGCATTCTTAACCCCTCAGGTGTGCTACCTTGATTTACAAAGCTGGGCATTTATTAGAGCACAGTCTCTCAGTGCAGACAGACTTCTAATTGTAGGTAAAAATTGAAAATTGATGCTTTCATTTTTAAGTTATGACACAATTGAACATTTTTGACATTTACTTTTCATGGCCCTTCTTCTTTTGAAAATCTCTAAAGTTCCTTTTCCATTTAATCATCATTATAGATTTGTTGTACACATGTATTCTCCATTTATTAAAAGTAATAAATTTTGGCAGTCATAATTTGCAAATGTGTATTTCCATTCAGTCATTCAACAAATACCTACCAAAAGCTAATTATGTGCAAAGAATTGTGCAGAGCATTCAAGACATAAGGAAGCAGCATCTTTTGCCCTCTGAAGGATTAAAGTCTACGTAAAGGCCCTGATATTTAAACAAATACACAGGTTAAAGGGACTATCAATTTGATCCTTTGAATCTTCTTTTCTTCACTTACTAGCTGTGAGACATTGACAGAATACTTAGCGTCTATTTCCTTCAGTTTCCTTATTTATAAAATTTAGGTGACAATGCTATCTACCTCACGGGGTCATGTAGAGAACTCAGTGAGTAATCCATGGAAAGTGCCTAGCAAAAAGTAAATGGTGATAAACGTGACCTATGGATTTGGGAGGCAATGTTTACAAGTAAACATAAGACACAAGTAAACAATAAAGGGCTATAAATAGAGGTACAAATAAGCATACAAGAGTAAACAAATAGATTTATTATGATTACTCACGACAGAGGAGGTTTAATGAAGGATGTGCCATGAGGCTTGTAGGTTGAGTAAGCTTTTATCCACCAGAAATTCATGTGAGGAAAGGACTTCTAGGCTGAAAAAGAAGAACAGGATGAGAAATCCTAACTCCAGTAAGTTATCTGAAACATGGGCCATTTAAAAGGGAAGGAAGACACGGCAAAACATCAAGTGAATTGTGATATTAGATTGAGAAATTGAAAATATATATACATTTCCTATTTAAATTTATTCTTATATTTGCTTTTATTCTGCAAACTGAAATATTAACCTCTGAGAAATAAAGGTTTTTCTGTTGGTGATTCTGTTCACGTGAGTTCAAAACTGGCACATTCTTTAGCAATCTTGTATACTGCTAATTGTTTATTTGAAGAGAATAAGAGTGATAGAAGTATAATTTCATGAAGATCAATACCTGAAGTCATTAGACAGATTATTAAAGTGTGTCACTAGCTGTGAGAACAATCAGACAGTAGCAATGTCACCGCATGGGTATACCTCCCACCTATCCTCATGAAGGTGGCAGGTAATGAACTTGCAAACTCTTCAACAGCTACCTCTATGTCAAGGCGATAATTTCTCATGGAATTTGGTTGATTTCGTGACTACTTTTGATAGTAAAAGTAACAATATCTTTTGAACCCCTTACCATATTGAATATTAGCGTTTTATTTTTAATTTCATTAAAGTAAGTGATTTGTTCAAGGTCACACAGCTAGTAAGTGATAGAACTGGAGCCCTCATTTTAATGTTTTTTCCACCACACAATGCTTGAGCGTGTGCATGTGTGAACATACACACACACACACACCATGATTGATTAAGAATGAATCAACCAATACAATAAGCAAAGCTTTGAAAGTCAGTAGCCCCAGAGGGTAACGTACTAATAATACCATCAACTCTTATCCCAGAACATGAGGCCAGGACCATACTAATTCCCACTTCCTTGATCTTGTCTATGCCTCACCATCAATTGCTTACTCTAGAAAATGACTTGGTTTTAGCCCAATTGTAGCCCATAATATTGCCTGCAATAGAGTGAGAAACACTTGAATTTTCTAAGTTTCTTCAGAACATAACTCTGAAGCATAAGAAAATTGCAGTGATGACTTAGAAGAATCACAGGTTATAATGCACTCAACCTGGTCAATCAATTTTATCAGCTTTATTGAAGTATGGTTGAACTACAGTGAAAATGACCAATTATAAATGCACAATCTGATGAATTTACCAAATGTGTAGTCATTTAACCACCATCACAATCATGATATTGAACATTTCTATCACCTCAAAAAGTTCCTTCGTGCCCTTTTGCAACCAATCCCCACCCCTGGGAATTACTGTTCTGCTTTCCGTCACTAGAGTTTTGCTTCTTCTAGAACGACATGTAATTGGAATCACAGAGTAAGCCTTTTGTGTCTGATCAATCAGTAACATTTGAATATTTATTAAATTTAGGACCCAGGCAAATGCAAGTTCTTGGGAGCTTATTTAACAGAATGGATAACCTTACTAGCACCAAGAAGCAGTTCACCTAGAGATTATGTCTTTTTTGTGCGTGCATTTTCAATCCTCTATGTGAAATACAACCTGGCTTCAAACAGTAATCCTCTGCAGCTCTGGAAGTTTGTGAGATGAAGGGAAACTAACTGTGACCAGAACACACTGTTGGTATTGACAAAATCTCATTTAAGCCTTGAAAGATCACACAAACATTTATTCCACATGTTAATGCAAAGGAAGCCAAAGGTGGTTTTGTGGACAAATAGCAAAAGCATTTTGCTCTTGTTTGAGAAATCATGGGAGAATAATATTACATAAATATCTATAGGGCTGTTCCAATCTTCTTACATACTGAGATGTTATCAATTATTGTTTAAAATTTGTTTCTTTGTTTTCCCCAGTATTTGGTTTCATTTGCTGTCTGTGTTTCATTTGTGGTTCTCATTCTTTATTCATAGTTGAACCAACGTCTATTTTATGACATACTGCCTTGGGCTGTGGTCATAACAGTTAGGACAGTCTTTCTGGAAAGGTCAGCAAAACCGGAAGGGGTCATCTGAGGAAAGAGATGAGGAGGGAACACATTCAAATAAAGGGAGGATTTCTGCTGTGCCTAAATCCATCTCCCCCCACCTCAATTAAGGACAACCCAAAATCTCTCTATCTCTTCCCCCTCACCACAAGACCTGCATTTCTGAGCCCAAAGTAGGTTATCCTTCTCTCAGATCCCGGGAATTTAGGGGAAAGGAGCCTGATGGTGTTAAATCACAACCTCAGGATTTATCAATCCAATCAGCAGACAAATGAAAGTCACAAAATGAAGCTGATCCTCTGTAGCTCTGACTTAAGGCCCCTCTGGTGTTCAAGACCTTGACTTTCTCACGTTTATGTTTCTCACATATTTCTTAAGTTTATTTATGCACCGTACTAACACCTGGGAAGTCAAAACAACTACAGAACATCACCTCTACCCTGGTGGGCCTCACAGAAGGAAGAGAAACATAAATGAGTACCTCTGGTGTTAGATGACCAGGACTACAATAGAGACACCTGTGTACGTATGAATAGGAAGAGCCGGCTACTTGTGGACTCTGGGCAGATCAAAGAATGATCCAGAAGAGACGAGACATTTCAACTGAGACCTAGAGGAAAGACATGGCAGGAAGGAGCGCAGAAACATGAAAGCTTAGGGAAACTAATGAGTAATTCCCTTCACCATTTTGATACTCCTAAAACATGAAGAAGCTAAATGTTCATTATATTCCCAAGCTAAAAGACGTGAGGTGGTTAAAAGTGATTACAGCTCGTGCATCTGAAAAAGGAAACAAATTCTTAACCTATTTAACGTTATTATTCTTTCCTTAACTCTCTCCAGTTAAATGTGCTTCCATTCTGTGAAACCGGAAGCTTATGAAATTAATCAGCACATGCGGAGAGGCAGCGGAAATCAAGGTGCTTTATTCATTCTGTTAGCGTTGGTCCTGCTGAGGGGCCTCGAGTGTGTGCCCCTTTTCTCAACATTCCCTCCAGCTTCATTTTCATGAGCTTTCTCATCCTGCATCCCACAGTTGGCTACTGACATCATTTCCTCTTGCTTTTATTCTCTAATGAGGTCGAGGTCTGACTTTTGAATTCTTTGTTCCATCTACCCAATGTTAACATGCCACGGAAGGTAAGGTTCTGAGTAAGGGCCATTCATGATTAGGACAAAAATTTCCTTGTTATTTTCCCCTATCTTTTAAACACGTAACGCCATTAAAGTACACTGAACTGTGTCCCACTCCCTTACAGCTCAAACCAGAAGATAATTCACGTGTGTCCCCAGATATTCTTAATTTCAAGGACAAGTTCCTGTTGAAGATAATTCAGAAGAGGGCTATAGTGAACAGAAAAACAATTATAGCACCCAAAGTGATAGATAAGGCAAAACGAGACCCCTGTTCACAAATCATCATCACCATGCCCAAAGATTTACGGAGTATGACTAACATCTCTGCATTATGGCAAAGATATGGATATAAAACAAGTCTCTTGAATTTGAAAAAGTTACAACCACAGTTAGAAATAAGACATTAAAATATAAGCCCTAATCATGAAGTATATAAACAGTTGACTTTAATAGTATAGATACGATTAGTCACTTAATGAATTTTTAAAATAAAAATTATTGAGGTCCTCTGTAAAAAAGAAAAGAATTCCTTCAGGCTGACATGGAATGCACAGAATTGCTCCTCCCTTCCCTAAAACCTAGATTATCAAACACACAGTTTCCTTGTGCTTTGGAGTCAATGTCATTTTAGTTTGCCCCTAGCAAGTGTTCTTTTCTCCAACCATGATGGGGTCGAGTATGAGGGAAAACTAACACTGACTGAGACAATTCTTCAAGCCTGGCATTGTGTTAATAGTAACCCAGTCATCCCTGAAATTCTGGTTAAATCGACTTAAAACCCATCTCAGTTTCCTAAGGAGTTTTACCTGCGATTCCATTGATATTTGGCAGGATTGGAGAGGTAGAAGAGGGGTGATTTACAGCTTCATACGCCTTCTCATTGCGAGCCCTTGTGATAGCCTTGGGAACTGGGCTCTCCTTCGGTCCAGTATGGAGTTCAATCTCTGTGTCCTGGACAATGTTTCTCTCCCATAAGGATGAGTCTCCATTAGAAAAATCTATTTCTTTCTCAAGGTCCTATATTCTGGTGTCTATCCTTTGCATTATAAACCTGGAACGGCAGTGTGATGTTCTGTATTCTGTAACAATGCTGGTGCTTTTCCACAGTATCTAGCAGACTTTACCTGATGGAGAAGTTAACTTGTAGTAGGTCAAGTGACCAATATTTGGAAGTGTTACCACAACAAAGCCCAGTTAAACTCAATGAATGCTCATAAGGTCATCCTCAGATTTCCATCCTCACCTGCAACCATTTTACCTTCCTTCTATCTTGAACAATTAGAGTTCTACATCCATGTGCACGCTATATCCATCTTGCTCATGTGGCATTGTTCCCCGGAAGTCTTCCAAACTTTCATTGTTTACACAAACTCTCTCACGATACAGATATGGCATCACTTGGTCAGTGATGACTTCCTGAACCTTAGAATGGATTGAGTGCCATTTCACATCACCTGAGCAAGTCACCAACTGAGAAAAAAACTATACAATATTAAAATTATCTTTGTGCATCTTTCTCTTCTATCAGGTTATAAGCTCTTTATATTATTTCAGATTTTTGTAATATGTGATTATAATATCTCAAGGGGTAGTCTTTGGGCTACTATATATAGGGATACATTAAAAACCCCAAAGAGTGTGACATTTTGCCTTTTTCTTCTAAATATGTGTCCCCAAGCACCTTGCATAGTTCCAATAGAAAATGGGTACTTAACATATATTAGTAGACCTGACTTGAATAATGAGCTATGTTATAATAGGGTTGTATTATATCAATAATTAAAGTTTTACTCAAATCCTGTGATAAAGAACAAGGCTTAATTCACCCTAGAAAGGGCACCAAGCCCTTGAAAATGACAAGATTAAAGACTTATTAATATTGCAGAAAATGTGCAATCATTAACATTTACCTATGGTGCCTCCTATTTTTAATGCTATGTCACTTTAGGACTCGACATATCAGCTCTATGAAATTCAATTTTCCACTTTTTTGATGCTTATTTGTTGGGTGACCATTGGAGAAAAATAAGAGCAAATATAGAGCTTTGGGAACATACGATTCCTTCTCTAAAATAGTATAATCCTGTAACAAAAGAACAAGGAATACTACAGAGCATCTATAAATCAAATAAAATGTATGCATACTTGAGGGAAGAAACCTGAGTTAAAGGATGATACGTAACGTACGTTTAACAGGAATAGTCAAATAGGGAAATAATCTCTTAAAAAATATCTCAAATCATGATAATCACGAGTGAAATGATGAATGTGACCATAAAAATAAAAATAACTGTTAGAAATAGGTTTTTTATAGGGAATTCCCTGGTGGTCCGGTGGTTGAGACTCCCGCGCTTCCACTACAGGGGGCGCGGGTTCGATCCCTGGTTGGGGATCCCACAAGCTGTGCGGCCAAAAAAAAAAAAAAAGAAAAAAAAAGAAATGGGTTTTATGTAATGGAAAAACAATTTTTAAAAGAATATATATATATATATATGTAATGTATAACAGAGTCACTTTGCTGTATACCTGAAACTAACACAAGGTTGCAAATAAACTATATTTCAATAAAAAGTTTAAGAAAAAGAAACAGGTTTAAAACCAAGTCACCAAGATGACAACACACGTTATTCCCCTGCTGTCTGTTGTTTCCACGCAGCAGGATACTACCCGCTCTCTTGTGAGTGAAATGTAATTTATAGAGCTAAAAATTCCTTTGCAGAGACTCCACTATGAGGATATACTTCTATCAAGAGTAGGTGATAATTAGATGATTAATCAGGCACAGGATTGTTCTCACTACTGGTGTCTCTCACTGTGCAATTCCTGCTCATTTTGCTTTTCAAGGAGACATATTTCCCAAAAGCTGCCGATGGACAGGCCCACACTCAGATGCACACTTTACATTCAGTCTCACATAAGCTTGTCGAGGAAAATGCTTCCTGCTCAAAGGGAAAATATAGTATTGAGCATATACTTTTATTAAAATCCTTCATCTGTTTGATATCCCATCTACAAAGGCATTCATTAAATTGCAAGGCAAAATATACGTGGTGTTTGGGTAAGGATTTGTTCAGATCTTGGTCTTCAGAAATTATTTAACCTTTTACATGAAGCTTTCAGTGGAATCTTTCTATAATACAGAGCGTTCTTGGACAGTGGCCTGTGTAAGTTCATTATACAGTTAATATTTGTAATTTCTAGCATAGGAAAGTAAACATTCTCAAATATCTGCAATACTGCATCAAGGTGGGTTCAGTTTTTGACATCTGCACATATTACAGTGGGTTGGTTTGAAATATCACCCTAATCAAGAGAAGGGAGCAGCGCCCAGCAGGCTGGCTGGCAGTTGGTGATTTAGTAAAAGCCATTACCATGATCTCTCGGACTTTTCTCTGTGTGGCTCTGAGCTACATGCTCTAGATCTGTCTTCCCAGACAAATGCCTTTATCAGGCTTTAGTAATAGCCCCACAGACAGGGCCCCATACAGTTAAAGAGAATCCGCATTAAAATAGCCAAATTAGCCAGGTAGATAGAACACCTTGTAGAACATCTTGTAGAAAATCTGTGGAATAAGCATATATGTGAAAAAACATAAACTGATTGAAACATTAAATACATATAAATAAACAATTCATACATGTGCAGTGATCTAAATCATAAAATTAAAATATAAGAGTAGTATTTAAATTACATAAATATTTTAGATGAATTCTTGCTAATTTAATATCACTCTAACATTTCAATAGAGCAAGTAACCAAAAAATAACTACCTGCTGATGCTTTTGTGACCAGTTTTCACATGACATGACGCCATTCTTCTTTTAGATGCTCTGTTATTGAAGTATTACGCTAATTCAAATGGAACTTCCCTTGGTTTCCTAGTAATTTATGAAGTTTTACTGTTCAAATAGAATGGTTGCTAGTGAGTGGGGTTATTAAGAGAACACGATTTAGAATCAGAAGACCTGGATGAGAGTACATCCTCCACCACTGTGTGAGTCTTGGAATACATATTCATATTCTCTGAGCCTCTCTTTCCTCATCTGTTAAATGGACCCAATAAAAAGATTTGTACGGCTGTTGAAAAGATTAGATGATATTTTTGTGTGAAACTTCACAGGACAGAAATGGCTATTGTTACTATAGGCCATTTAAAAAATCCAACTGTTAAAATAAAAGGTAATTATGTTGTTAGTTTTATACCCTGAAGTGGCTCTGAGGACTTTTGCCTAATTGCTATGAAAGAAAGAAAGAAAGAAAGAAAGAAAGAAAGAAAGAAAGAAAGAAAGAAAGGGAGGGAGGGAGGGAAGGAGGAAGGAAGGAAGGAAAGAAAGAAGGAAAGAAGGAAAGAAAGAAAAAGAAAAAGAAAGGAAGGAAGGAAGGAAGGAAAGAAAGAAGGAAAGAAAGAAAGAGAGAAAGAAAGAAGAAAGAAAGAAAAAGGAAGGAAGGAAGAAAGGAAGGAAGGAGGAAAGAAAGAAAGAAAGAAAGAGAAAGAAAGAAAGAAAGAAAGAAAGAAAGAAAGAAAGAAAGAAAGAAAAGAAGGGAAGGAGGGAGGAAAAGAATGATCACATTGCTCGTAATCAAACAAAACTGATAGGGCAGAGGCCGCGCTACCCCCCACCACAGTGCCCCCTGCTGTTCCTTTCCGGGGATGGCAGCTCTGCCCGTCCACCTCCGCCACGCACCCTGTCCAGTCCAGCTCTGCTGCACCCTCCTTCCTCACACACTCAGCTAGGGCTTCCCCTTTTTCCGAATCTATAATGAAATTCCTGACCCTACTAACTTAATACTTCTAGATATGACCCTGAAACAGGGAAAAGTGAATAAGCAGAGAGAAGGAATTAAGAAATTTCACCAAAAGAGAAGCAATAAAACAAGACATTTAAGGAGTGTAAAGGAATCAAGAATTGCTTGGTGAGCAGAAAATCATTGTGGGTTCTATACATACTTATTAAAGGTGTAGGTGTGTATTCACACCAAGAGTATACGTACAACACATGTATACCATATGTATACACAACATACGAATACACAGTAGTTTCTGCTGGGTAAGTGCCCCACTAAGATGAGAAGTGTATGAATCGTTTTGAATAAGAGGATGATTTATAAATTCCCTTTGACCTCAGAAATTTAATAATCTGTCCAAAGATATCAATAGTCCATTATATCAGAGGTTTTAAAGCTTCTTTAAGATGAAGTCAGAAAGAACTAAGCAGTATTCAAATTGTCATTCTGACAATTTTTGCAGAATAAAGTATATTATGGGAAAAGTACACCAGTTATTAAAAGGAAGTTCTGAGCTAATAGCATTTTTTTCAGAAGAACTGATTGCTGCCCAAAGAAGAACTAAGGTTCTTTTGTTTTCTTTTAGAATAATCTTACCTCATATATATTTTCCTAAATGTCTTTTTCTTCTGAAGACATTAATATAATTTTATCTGAGAAAGTTTCCTTTAATGCCTGGAGTTAGTTAAGAAATTAAAAATAATTATCACAGATTCCATCTTGAAAAGTGTGAAGAAGTTGCTGGTCAGAATTGTATTTGATTTTTCCAATGGTATGGGAATAAAAGAGTGCAAATAACATAACTCAGCTATGAAAATAAGGCCTCGCCTATTTAGCCAAAACCTAAAATAAAATAAATTGGATTGGGCTCACATGAGTGAGTACAATCAAAATCATGCTGCAGACCTAGAGGAGTTGTGGCCAGGTGAAGGAGGGATACAAGAAGAAAGACTGTGAGATCTTAGAACAATTTTCCCCCGAAAAATGCTTCTTGGATCCTCACTTAAACATCATGCCAAAACAGATCCCAGACAAATTCCAGTAAGACTCCACTAATCAAAACACTAAGTTATTAAGTAATCCATAGAATACTTTGAGGAAAATATAAGTAAGTCTTTAATAAACCTTTTGGAGGAGGATCCAATTAACTTCCAAGTAATTCAAAAAGAAATCCCCCCAAATAGATCTATTTGGTGAAACTGGTTGAATTTAAGCTTGGATGTTTCCAATAGAACACACCAAGCCAACCACAAAGGTTGTTTACAGTGAGATTTATTGGCTTCCCAGCATAGTTACCCATCCTTCCGGGACCACTGGGCCCATGTGGATGGGGCAGGACTGCGCCAAGCTCAGTTGTGGCGGTCCGGGGAGAGTCCGATCGCCTTACACCAGTCAATGACGCCCATTCCCTGGTCACAGCAGTTGGCTCTGGGAAAATCCAGAAGCCAAAGGAGAACAATGGGATGTGAGGACATACTTGCTAAGGTCTTCTGGGAAGGGGACAGTTCCTCTTCTCTCCACAGAAGATATTAGGAGTGATCCTGTCTCCTCTTATGAACTACGTAACGTAAGGATTGAGGTCTGGGACTGTTGAGGCCGTTTTGCTGTTACATGAGGTGCGACTGGAGAGGAGAGTGGTGGGAGACAGTGCATCCCTTACAGGCTGAGGATGAAACCAACACTGAGTGAGGCAGCGGCACGAATCAGGATGAATCATGGCCCTGGCTATGTAGCTTGAGTTATTACATAAAGATTCTTTTCTTGATGCCAGATTTTTAGTTGCAAACCCAGTAAATTAACTTTGTCGTTTAAAACATTTTGAGTTGGGTTTTCTACAACGTGCCGCACAAAATATTCCAAATGATGCATATTTAAGTAGACATTTTCTCAAGGCATTTTTTGGAGTTTCAAGGAGGGATTTTGAGTCATCCACAGAGAGCCTTAAACATATGAAAAACAACAGGAATACAACAGGAAATAATTTCTCACTTTTTAAAAAATTCATGATGGGTCTCTAATGAATATAATCCACCCTAGTGCACTTAAGATAGAAACTGACTTATAAATATTTTACGTTCTTATTTTTTTTAGGTACAATATTATAATTTTTAATGTGCTTTTAAAAAAATTTTTTAATAGATCTTTATTGGAGTATAATTGCTTCACAGTACTGTGTTAGTTTCTGTTGCACAACAAAAAGAATCAGCCATATGCAGACACATGTCCCCATATCCCCTCCCTCTTGAGCCTCCCTCCCAAAGTAATAGCCTTCATCTCTTAGGATTTTCCAGTTTCTAAAGCTGCTTGGTGTGTATTATCTCACTGAATCTAGGAAACCCAAAGAAGCTTCTGTTGGCCAAGATCCCAGGAGTGTAATTTTAGGAAGAGTTGACGTCCATCTCAACTCTTCTGACCCTGATACTGATCCACTTCTTGGTTCTCCATCATCATGCAAGTACCATCCATCCACAATTACCACACCCTATCATTCAGTGGTCACCCATCTCTCACAAAGCAAACACACAGTATATTCTGTTTGATGGTCACTGGTTCGGTAGCCCTATAGCCAAGTGGGAAGCTTCTGTGCTTATTGGGAGACACACTGCCCACGTGTACTAAGTATACAACTAAGCATACAACATTTGGAAAAATCACTTAAACACTTTGAACCTCTGCTTTATCACATGAAAGTGGAAATAATAAGTGCCCACATCACAAACTTTTGAGTACTAAGCAAGGTAATTCCTTTTATGTTCTTTTTTTCTTCCTATGACCTGTCTTACCCTCTTCAATTCTCTGTTCATAAAAATTTGCATATTTCCCTGCTTTTAAAATTGATCATTTTATTCCCAAGCTTAAAATCTTTCAATGATTACTTGTTTCTGAAAAATGAAGCCTAAACTCCACATCAGGACTTCCAAGATTACCCCTGACCTGGCCCTGGACCACCTTCTCACTTTCTGTCACTTGTGGTCACTCCAGGGTCTATGTGCTCCAGAGTCTAGATCCTGCCCTGGATGGCATGAATCCTGAATGTTCCCTTCTGTGTCACCAAACTTTAATCAGGCTTCTTCCTACTCTAGACCCTGACCTCCCTTTTCTTAGAGCACTTACTTTAGAAAACTTGTAAATTTTTTCTCTGCCTCTTTGTGATGAATGCAAATCTGTTTTAGAGACTCTTGCAAGTTTTACAACCCAGGACTGTCTTTGTCAAGTGCTTGGAGCCATCTCTTTGAAGTGTAAACCTCCAGGGAGATAGCACCCCATTTTCCAGTTTCTGTTGGAGGGTTGGAGCTAATTGGTGGGATTTGCTCCAAGTTGGAAAACTACCTCCTGTCACAAGGGTACAAGAAGCTTTGCTTTTTCTTTGGGTGAAGCTGATGAATCCTGACCTTGAAAATCCCCCTGCCCTGTTTCAGTGGAATTAAGGTCAGACTGAGTTCCGGCCTCTCTCCCCTATTACAATAGCCTGGAATAAAGTCGTGCTTGCCTGTCTACATTTCTCTGGTGCAATTTTTGCTTTGCCCATCCCCAGATGGAGCCTGTGGTATGTTCACGCCTACCTTAGCCCGTGTTCTCTCAACTTGGAACCGCTTTCTCTCTCCTACCCACAGCTCTTCAGGCATTCCTATGTCAAAGGATTTACCACACAGCTCACTGTGCTTGCTTCAGCACACTACCCCCTTGGACTAGGAGTCTATTGGAGGCAGAAACTGTTTCATTCAAATTTTTGTTCTTACAGGTTAACCGAGTGTTAAGTGCTCAGCAGACCCTCTGCAAATGCTTGGTGCCTATCAAGCAGAATAAACAACTTCTCATCCCAGCAAACTGACTTTCAGCCTCTTATTTTATTGAGCCTGAACAAGTAAATTCAAGTCAAAAAGGAAGTTGGAATTCAAAAGGAAATCCCACAGATAAACCAGGAACAAAATACTAGTATTGCTGGTCAGCAAAGATGTTGAGAAAACTAAAACTGTATGGTCTTTTTGTGCAGGAAATAAACTACCCTGGTCATGGGAAGTGGTGGTAAAAACAAAGGCAGTTACTTCTCATGCTTCAAAAGTGTAGTTCCTTCCAAATAAAATGGAAATATCTCTTTGATATTTCCATATAGGTTAAGACTTCAACACTTTTCCTAAGTATATTTTAGACATTAATAAAGCAGATGTTGAAACAAGATTTTGGGTTGTGTGTAGGCAAAATCCCATCTTAGTTTGGTGACCACACCTAGCCTGGGGAACATAGATGCTCAAAGAAAAACAAAAGTGGAGTATATACACACTAAGCCAAAGTTATCAGCACTTCATTTACCTGTGCCCTAAAATATCTCAAAATTGAATAAATATGAATGAACGTTAATTTTCTAGACAAACCACCTGTAATTTTTAGCAAAAGTGTTTTCAGATCAGCCAAAACAGAATTTTTCTCCTCCAATTGAACATAAGTACATAGAATATTAACAGCAAAGAAAGTCATATTTTCCCAAGGAAAGGGCAATTCTACTTGTACAGACTTCATCCCAGTTTGAGAATGATGAGATCTTCAGAGGAAATAATTGTGTTCCTGTGGGGTGCTCTGACATCTCCGATTGCTCGGCACCTTGATATTAAATTACTCAGATGTCCCATTGGTCACTGTTAATGCACATGGAACCAGCAAGGGAACTGGCAACTGAAAGGTATTTTCTGAGAAAAAGCAAAGATACTCAATTAGAGTTTTAATAAGAAACCCAGGAAAGCTCAACAAGAAAATAGTTAAATTAACTTCAATTTTATTATGTTTAATCTTTTTCCAAGGTAGACAGGAAAGAAGCTTAGATGTAAAATAAATTAATTTTATACTGTTTTAGAGACTTCATATGGATATTAGCCATGACCTTTAGACGTCACATTGGTTTTATCTATTTTGGAATGACAGTAGCTAAAAGTTAAAAGCTAAAACTAATAGTGGGAAGGATAACTGAACTATATCCAATCACTTAAAATTTTTGATGTGAGGCAGGGACTACTGAGTCTAAGATCACATAATTAGCCTCTTTCATGTTACCTAATTGACTGGAGAGTAGTCAGTTTACTTCTCAGTAAACTGTCCCCCACATGGAACACTTTGGGATAAATATTTTGAAATTTTTTCATGGCTATGTGTTCATATGTGTTTTAAAATAGTGTTAACTTTGGCAAGGACCATGTGCATCCCATTTATTGTGCTATGCATTTGCTAAATTGAATGGTTGATGTTTTGATCTTATATTATTGGACTTTTCTATGGAATTTGACACTTTAATGTTCTCCTAAAAAATGCTGTCTTCCAAATCCAAATATATATATATATATATACATTTAAATGTGTACTCAATGAACCCAAATGTCTGTTTCTCAATCAGCTCAACTTCTTCTACTACCGAATTTTCTTCCCTTGCTCTTTTTCTCTTGCCAGGTTGAGTTTGTGGTTCTACATTCCAAGTCTGGGTCATTGTCCAGCCTCCATCTCTTTTCTCTCCCATATCTAAGTTTTCTTGCAGATTTTTCATTGTACATCTCACAGCTATTCTCATCCCTCCATCCCCATTGTCAAGTGCTGCCTTGGGTCAGGCTCTCATTATATGTTTTTCAAAAGTCCCCCCTGACATTATTACTTATCATCCATCCATCTACAATACTACTACCTGATTAAGCTTAAAATGCTGTTCTGATTGTGTTGCTAGTCCGTGTAAAACTCTTCACTAGCTTCCCATAACTTATACAATAAAACCGAGGTTCCTTGCAAGATTTTTTTTCCATATTCTTTTTCATTATGATTTATTACAGGATATTGAATATAGTTCCCTGTGCTATACAGTAGGACCTTGTTGTGAGACCTTTAAAGATAGAGTATTGCCCAATTTTTAATGTGCATTTACTTTCTCTCTTCTCCACCTGCAATTTATGCAACAGTAATGCTGAGCTACTTATTTTGCAAATTCACTGTTACAGACTTAATATTAGTATACATTTAAAATCAATATGTTGAAGCCCTTATCCCCAACATGATGGTATTTGGGGTGGGGCCTTTGGAAGGTAATTAGGTTTATGTGAGGCCAGGAGAGTGGAGTCCCCATGATGGGATTAGTGCCCTTATAAAAAAAGGAGGAAGCACCAGGGCTTTCTCTCTCTCTGTGCACATGCATCGAGGAATCTCCATGTGAATACACGGAGAAGGCAGCTGATCAAGCCAGGAAGAACGTCCTCACTCTGGTCTTGTCAGTTTTATGGACATTATCCATTCTTATAGGTATGTAGTGAGATCACATAGTTTTTCATCAAGTGTGATTTTAGCTGTGGATTTGGGGTAACTGTTTGTCATATTGAGGAAGCCCCCTCCATTCCTAATTTGCTGAGAGTTTTTATCATGAATCAGTTTGGGTATTTTTCAAATATTTTGTCCTGCCTGTTCACAGAAAAATTGATAGGATCATAGGATTTTTCTTCCTCAGTCTGCTGATGTGGTGGAGTATATTAATTAAACTATAAATTACATTGATTAAACTGTATCTTTTCACTAATGACATTATCATATAGCTAAAAAAGCCCAAGATTCTAGTATGAAACAACTAGAATTAATAAGAACTTGAGAAGGTGGCGATATACAATATAACAACAAAAAATCAATTGATTCTATATATTTCATTGATAAGAACCTAGAAAAGGACACAGCAGAAAAAATTGACAATATGGAAAAAATTATTAAAAGTTTTAGGAATAAATTTAATAAGAAAATTATTAGACCTATATGATAAATATTCTAAACTATTTTTGAAAAGCAAAGAATATTATTTGTTTTAGCTCTTCTGTATATCTTGCTTTTTCAAAGAACTTAAGAATCAGCTTGTCTATTTCTGCAAAAAAGGCAGCTGGAATTTTGATAAGGATTAGATTGAATCTGTTAAGAAGCAGAGAAAAGGAGAAACAAACAATAGAAACAGAACTACAGGTGAGCCAGACACTGGACTTATTAGATAGAGTCCTTGCAATAACTTATTAAATAGAGCGCTTGTCAGGTTCAAGAAAAAAATGACAACATGGAGAATTTCACCAGAGAATTATAGATTTAATGTTGGATATTTAGTATAAATAATTGTAGAGCATCTGTGTGAACACTTAGCTTTTGACAAGCAGCTGGAATAGAGAAAGATCCTCCTAATCCAACCTGGAATTAAGTTTTGCAACATATGCATCTGTGTCTCCCACCTGAGTATGATTTTATTTTCTCTCCAGTCTATGGCTGCAAGAGTATACCTCCTGGTTTTGAGGCAGGTTTGGGGCTGCAGATTTTAGAAGTCATGGGCGATTTCTGGTTTGCATTTTCCTGAGGATGCAGTGCTTCTGGTATTCCAGCATCCAAGCTAAGAGCATGGGATGTCTGATAGGGTGCCTTGTCCTTGCAGGTCTGAGACTCAGAGTCATGTCTCTAGCTCGTGAAACCTACGAACCCCTGTTTACTCCTCAGCCCCTGAGGAACTGGCGTCCCCGGTCCTAGCTGGTTTGGTAGCCTGAATTTCTCCTGGTGCCGTGAGATAGCCAAGCTCGGCACAGTCTCTGCTCTCTGCTCAGATTTCTCCTTGGTTTCTCAGTTCCTGTCCAACTTAGTTTAAATACCAGCAAACACCTCAGGGGAAATGCAGCAAGGAATGTCAGGCTCGACTTTCTCTTCCCTCTCTGAGCTTGGACCCTCAATTTTGGCTGCCTTGGCTGCTTTCTGATGTCTCTGAACAGATTTTCTTTTGGGGGGTGGGTGTGGAGAGGTAGGTGAGAAGTATTGTTTTGGGTGTTGCTTTTCTAATTTTGGAGGATACAGAAGGCTTGCTTTGCTGGAATCTAGTCGCTCATTAGCTGGAAACACAAGTATCTGCTAGAATATTTTAAAGCAATCCCCAGTTACGGTATCATTTTGTCTGTAACTGCTTCAATATGTATTACTAGCAGATATGGTAGGTTCAATGAGTTTAACACAAGTCTGTTATAAAAATAACAATAATTAATATAATCTAAATATCAAGTCTATGTTCAAATGTTCAAAAAAAATTGTCTCCTGAATTTGGATGCAAATGAGGCCCAATCTTTGTATTTTGTTGATGTCTCTTTTAGTCTATAACAATCCCCTATTTTATCTCATGTTCATTTATAATAAAAAAGTAATCATTTTTTCATATAAAATTTCCCATATTCTGAATTTTGCTGTTTGCATTCCTGTCATTTAACTTATCCTCCAATCCCTGTATAACTTGTAAATTGAAAGTTAGGTATAGAGGTTTGATTATGATCAGGTTTTTAACAAAAATACTTCAGAGTACGCAGATAAGGTTTTATGAGCCTACTCTTAATGATATATTATATTGATCAGTAGGCCCAGGTGTTACCAGCACAAAACATTTTTAGGTGAAAAAAGACATTGCCAAAGACATACAGTATACGCCAGTTTCATAAATCCCCTGTAATCACGGTGGCTCTCTTTAGGTGATATTATCAATGGCTTCATTTTGCTTAGTGTGTTTTACTTTTAGTTATAATTGCACTTTTATTCAGTTTTAAGGGACATATAAATTCATCTCAGAATATTCAAGCACTGTTAGAGAAACAGTACCTGCCCTAGAAGAACTCACATGCGTAGAAAGAAAAAAAATAAGACACTATTTAACAGGGTAGAGTAAAAGAAACATCCACCGGAAGTCTCACCCTGACCTAAGAAGTGTAAAGCAATGGCTCTACAAGGGGTGGGAGTACCCTTGGTGAGCACCGTGGATGGAGTGTCATGCACCCCCTAAATGCATATGCTGACATCCCAGCCCCTAGTGCCATGGTACTAAGAGGTGGTCTTTAGTCAATAGCTGGATTCTCCTGAGTCCTGCTCAGCTTCTGACAGCCTTCCTCCAAGAGGACGATCTACCCACTCAACCTCCTCTTCCAGCCTGGACACAGGCTGTGCTACACATGGACAGATCCCTCACGCCTAGGGGTGCTTTGATTTCCCTTCCAGCCTGGGAGTGAAAGAGTGTACCTCCCACAGAGCATTCCTGAACGTATTCATTTTGTCAACTGTGACTTAGACAACCTGGTTATTGTCTTTGTGGCCATATTTTATAGCTGTTTATTCTCTCTCCCAAATTAGAAAAAAGAATCTCTTCTTGATTTCAGCTCCCTGTTGGCCCAGGGCTGCTAAGAAATCTGGGTAAGAGGTGCTTGGGTCCAGCCAAGATAAGACAGGTGCCATACTAGCTGGACTTTGCACCACTCCACCCTCTACAACCAGTCACTGATTCCTACTGGACGCAAAGTACAGTGTGAGGTATTAGCAGCTAAGTTTGGGAGGACCTCGAAGGTAAACAAAACGTGGCTCCACCTCTGAAAGGAATTTACCATCCCGTTGGAGAAATCAGGGTGACACCAGAGTTGACAATGACAGGAGAAGGCTTCTCATTCCATTGCTTCTGAAACATGAGCCACTATTTACCCCAGCCTCTCTGACAAGCCCCTGCCCCTATTTCTCCAACCTATCCATTCTGCCTCTCCTTTGGTCAATATTGACATTAGTCCAATAACCGTTATTGAAAGGGGCCTGGGAGATGGGGCTCCTCCAGGTTTGGGGAAACAAGATAAACACACAGAAGTATAAAAGTGAGGGATGTATTCAGAGAAGAGCCAGTACCCCAAGGTATGAGTAGGGTTTCAGGGAGAGAAACGTTAATAGATAGGACAGTAATTCACTAAATAAAAACATTAAATCAAAGGTCGTCTGTAAATCTCCTTACTCTTCCTAATGATCACACAAAGGAAAAATTATGGGTAAGTACAAATATTCTGTAAGCCCTGTCCTATTTCCCCACCGAGGGGTTATGTGATCTGGCCACAGCACAGGTGGAGGTGGTGGAGACCTCATCCTGGAATTAGATGGACACAGTCAAGACTGATTCCCTGGCTAATGCTCCATGCAGATCCAGAGCCTCTCCGCGGCCCCGTGTGCCCCTGTGACATTTCCTGTGCCCACACGAACTTCTCTTCTTTCTCCTGCCCTTACGTGTTACCTCTCTTTGCCCTACATCAGAGTGCTCTGACTCGTACCATTAACTGCAGGCCTCCTTGAAGTCTCATTTCCTCTTCTAGTTTTATTCATTCATTTCTTTGTTTCTTACTGAAACACTCCTTAATGACCTAGTAATTTCTCCACCTTTTAACAATTACCTTTAATACTCAGGTCTCTTTTCTGAAAACTCATCGTATTTTTCCTAGTCCTTTGAATTCTCATCAGTTATTGCATTTCCCACAATCAGCAGCATGACAGTGGTTCAAAGACTGGCCATTAGAGCCAGATGGCCTGGTTTAAAATTCTACCACCTCCACTTAGCAGCTGTGAAAACTTGGGCCAAGTCCCTGCCTCGGTTTTGCGGCCTGTAAAATGGACACAGTAATAATACCAACAGAAACGGTGTGAGTAATACATAAATGACGCGTATAAAGTGCTTAGAACGGTGGGAAGCGTAGATTCAGCTCTCAGTATAGTTTAGCTATTTTTATTATGATTGTCTTTGGCATGGTATGTTATCTCCATACTGAAAAGTTATTTTCATTGTTAGCATGTACCCGCATGTTACTTTCACGTTAAAGGTCGCGGGGCGGCCACAGTCGCGGTAAAAGGCGAAAGAACAGCATGCTGGTGCTTAGATTGTTTGAGGCGATTCAGCCCTTTTGCGATGTTCTATGCTGCCACCTGCTGGAACTCTCGGGAATTGTTCCCCTCAAGAGGAGGGGAACCTTGCCATGCTGTTTGATATAATTTCACATTTACACAAAATAAAGTAAAACATATTACTCGAAGCATTCAGTCATCTAATATTCATCTGAGCAACTTGTCTCACTGGGTGGCTCTAGTGAATAACTAAATGTGATCTGAAAACCCTCAGAAAGGCATGTAGTCTGTGAAACGAAGACACCAATGTGATTATGAGCATCTTCATATTTATGATAACGACTGTAAATGCTCTCTTAGTTATAAGATCCACACTTCAGGGGACATTTTAATGGAAAGCGGAATGTGAGATAAATGTGACATTTAGAAGATCCTATTTTTTAAATTAAGTGAATTTAAATTATTGCTATCATAAAACTGTTTTCCTCTTGTTATTTAGAAATACTTTAGTATAAAATGAGGAAAATGATTAAACAAATAGGAGACACTGAGGTAAAACATCAATAATCTCTATTCAGAATGTTAAGGAGAATATAAAATATATTAAAAAATTTTTTCCATTAGTTCCAGTAGTTATCAGATTTTTGTTTCACAGAGTCCAGGGTTCTATAATATTTTTGTTATGTGCTATGGCTAAGCTTTGAGCCAAAGTGAGAGATAAATCCATATGCAAGCGCAGAAAATAATATTGGAGAATTTCATAAGTAAAGCTTAGAAAGTATAAGACCTCATGATTTAAAATTTCTTAACACCAAACAGAACCTTAGAACATGTGACATCTCTCATAAGCGCTTGAAGACAGCGTGGTCCCTGTCCCTTGAAGCTCACAAATCCCAAGTAGTGGAGGGTTGGGACACATCTCTAAGACTTAGTAATATTAGCAAAT
Organism: Balaenoptera borealis; assembly: GCF_965194805.1. NCBI lineage: Eukaryota > Metazoa > Chordata > Mammalia > Artiodactyla > Balaenopteridae > Balaenoptera > Balaenoptera borealis. Next base: position 75,707,261 of record NC_138877.1, read on the forward strand.
TAGCCTATATCCCTTAATAATCACTAAATCATTAAATACTGGATTCTGTCTAGAAGAAGCACAGGTGAGGGCCAAGAACACCAGGTGAGATGATGTGACAGGTCCTCTCCTAGCTTTTCTGCTGAAGAGGTGTGTGCATCTGGGCACAGCTCTGCCCCACTCAGGACCCTAACCTATAGCCTGTGGGTTTTGTACCACATGGTGGTTAACATGCTGGATGTCAAGAACACAAGTGAAAGTCAGATGAAAGCTATGAAGCCCTTCCTGGAAAAATTCTCATGTCCATCCCTCACATACACACACACACATACCACACACCACACACCACACACACACACACACACACACACACACACATACTCTTGCCAGATCCCTGAATAGGTCTCTTTCTTAGACTGCTTAAGGGTAAAGAATCCATGACCGTATCATACGCAAGGAATTTTCCAGGACTAAAGTCCAAATAGGAAGTGTAGGCATCATGATGGCTAATGTTATGTATCAACTTGACTGGACCACAGGACACCCAGACATTTGGTCGCACGTGATTGGGGTGCGTCTGTGAGGGTGTCTCTGGACGAGATTAACATTTGAGTCCGTAGACTAGGAGAAGCAGATGGCCCCTCGCGGATGCGGGTGGTCCTCACTCAGTCCATTGAAGGCCCGAATAGAACAAAGAGGCCGATTGAGAGGGAACTTCACCCTGACTGTCTTCCAGCCGCCACATTGCTCTGCAACTGCTTTAGGGCTCGACTAGGACTGGAACGTACACTACCAGCTCTCCTCGGTCTCCAGCCTGCTGACTTCGGAACGTAGCGCTTCTCAGTCTCCGTGGTGGTGTATATAATCTTTATCATAAGTCATATGTACATATGCGTGTATTCTGGAGAATCCTGACTCCTACAGGTATGTAAGAGGAGAACCCACACTCCTGGAACTGGGAAACTGGAAGACTGAGACAACTTAAATGTTGTGCGTGTTTCCCTCTTCCTTGCCCACCAGGTGCAGTTTTGCGATGGCAGGCACTCACACTGAGAGACCTTTCCTAATACCCTCAGGAAGCCTCAGAACGTCTACCTGGGGCATAGCAGGAGCACCTGCACCCGGGCGTAAATGTGACAACACACACGTTTGTCGGGAAGTACGTCTGTCCCACTAACAATTCCAACTTTGTCTGAGTCATAAGTATTAGTTGGTACTTCTTATCCTTCACAGCCTCATTGTAAAATACGTGACCCCCATTTATTCCCAACTTCCTGTTAGTGGTCTGCTGTGAATCCACAATGCATCCCTGTATGTATGGCCCTTTTGGGTGTACTTCTAGACCGAAGGTCTACAGAGGGAGAGCCTGACTCCCAAATCCTACCATATAAGAGCACTCTGCCTTCCTTGTGTTTGGTGCCTCAAGTTCATGGCCATGTTTATTTGCAGGTGACTTGGATCGTCATGAAGACACATGGACTGAGAGTCAGGGGAACCCCAGAACGGGCAGGGCTGCTTCTTCTCAGTGGGCACTTATCCTGAGCGTCAGGAGGCGTAGCTCACAAATGAGTGCAAGATGTGCTCAAACTTATTATTATTATTTTTTTTAGTTATTTCTGAGATATACATTTTAAAGTAATAACTAGAATTATGCTTTATAACATTATACCAGAACATATAAGATTTTTAGAAATTTCATGTAATGTCTGAAACATTTATCTTAACATATTTCCATACAAATAACCCAAAGAAAGTTTAGTATTAGTTGGTTTTTTTGTTTGTTTGTTTATACTGCAGTTTCTTATTAGTCATCAATTTTATACACATCAGTGTATACATGTCAACCCCAATCGCCCAATTCATCACACTACCATCCCCACCCCACCGCGGTTTTCCCCCCTTGGTGTCCGAACGTTTGTTCTCTACATCTGTGTCTCAACTTCTGCTCTGTACCATTTTTCTAGGTTCCACATACATGCGTTAATATACGATATTTGTTTTTCTCTTTCTGACTTACTTCACTCTGTATGACAGTCTCTAGATCCATCCACATCTCAACAAATGACTCAATTTTGTTCCTTTTTATGGCTGGGTAATATTCCATTGTATATATGTACCACAACTTCTTTATCCATTCGTCTGTTGATGGGCATTTAGGTTGCTTCCATGACCTGGCTATTGTAAATAGTGCTGCAATGAACATTGGGGTGCATGTGTCTTTTTGAATTATGGTTTTCTCAGGGTATATGCCCAGTAGTGGGATTGCTGGGTCATATGGTAATTCTATGTTTAGTTTTTTCAGGACCTCCGTACTGTTCTCCATAGTGGCTGCATCAGTTTTCATTCCCTCATTGTCTTGATCACTGTTTCATCCTCAGCATCCACACCATGCCTGGTACACAGCTGGTGCCTGATGAATATTTGTTAAAGGATATAGATCAATCATCTTTAATTAACTCTTGTGAAGAAAAATCTCTTCTTAAAAAATCCTTTCTGTGGTTCACACTGAAACCACCTCTTCTGTGTGTTTTCTACAAACCATAATATGGCTTGATCAATAGATTCATACTTCAATTTTAACAATTTAATAAGTCATATAGATTTCAGTTATTTTTCCTCCCTGAGTTTCTTTTCACACACATCACAGCCTTTCTGACACTAGGACCCCATATTTGAACCATTTCTTTGTACTTCTTTGTGAAAATTCTTCCCTGACCTCCAGGGCAGGATTAGATGTCTCTCATGTGTTCCTTTGCACCCTTGTCTCTCCATATACCCCTTTGATGTCAAGGCCTCATTTTGTCTTTCTGTTGAACAAAACCATGAACTCTTTGAGACAAGGACAATGTCTTATTTTTGTAACAGTACTGCCTATCATATAATAGGCCCATAATTTATATCTGCTGTATTATTTAAAGACAAACATACAAATCAATGAATGTCAAAACAGCAAGACCAACAAAATTCATTCTTGACCAGTAGGTGGCAACAGTAGAAAAATGTCAAAAGAATGACCCCTGGGATGTGACCAGGAAGCCTTTGGTGTGGGGTCTGGGTTGGGCTACCAGTTTTGCCAGAGGAAGTCACCTTATATATTAAATTTATTAATATAAATTTAGTCGCTCTCGTCTAGATGCCCTCCAAATTTGCTGCACCTTTTTCCAGCTTCAGAAATCTGAACTGGTTTAATTATTCCATTTGTAATAATATTTTTGTTGGACCTCTTGTCCCAGTAGCCTAACTTGTAAAATATTTATTTTCAAAGAACTGATAAAAGTGTTTATATATTTTTCTTATCTAATTAAGCTATAATTTGAATACATATATGATACATGCCCCGATTTGAAAGTATACTTTCCTATTCCTGAATATTTGTGGATTTGGAGAAATTCTGCCTTTAATAACAACCTGATATTGGAGGAAGATGAAGTTACCCAAAACAAGAAACTGTTATCACTGAACACGGAAGCAGAAATGAACGTGAACAATTTTCCCTTCAGGTTTAACCACGGTCCAAACATTCTAGAAGAAGGGACACTCTGCAATAAAATTAAGAAAGAATGTTCCTCTCACATTTATTTACATAAATTCCCATCCTTTGAATAAAACTATTTAGACTAGTGCTTCTTTTACAGTGCAAATGAGTCACTCGGAGAGTTTGTTAAAATGATGCAGGGAAGGGTAAGCTGGGACGGAGTGAGAGAGTGGCATGGACATATACACACTACCAAATGTAAAATAGATCGCTAGTGGGAAGCAGCCGCATAGCACAGGGAGATCAGCTCGGTGCTCAGTGACCCCCTAGAGGGGTGGGATAGGGAGGGTGAGAGGGAGACACAAGAGGGAAGAGATATGGGGATATATGTATATGTATAGCTGATTCACTTTGTTATAAAGCAGAAACTAACACACCATTGTAAAGCAATTATACTCCACTAAAGATGTTTAGAAAAAAACCCCACAACAACCTGGCCAGCCATGTGACCAAGAAAAAAAAAAGTGATGCAGGGAGTCCGGGGTAGGACCCGAGGTCCTGCATTTCTCACAAGCTCCCAGGTCAGGCTGAAGGTCCTGGACCATGGACCACAATCTCAGCAGCCAGTACCTAGAGCACAATTATTTCCAGCACTTCCAGGACAAGAATAACCTGTGTCTGTATGTTAAGGGTATCTGATGGCCTCAGGTTGAATCTTAAGGATATGAATATTTCTTAGTTATAGTTGACTTATCTTAATACACTTAGCTATTATGTTGATTATTTTTTGCAAAGACAGTCATTCCCTGAAATTAATGTTAAATCTCTTCCTAAGGTAATCCAACCTGCAATATTCTACTAATGCATAACAAACTCTCCCCAAACTCAGAGGCTTTAAACGACAGTAATTTCATTGTATCTCACAATTTTGTGCACCAGGAATTCAGGCAGGCATTGCCTGAACATTCAGTTAGTCTGGTCTCCCGGGTCCAAGATGTCTTTATTTACAAGTCTGGTGCCTTTAGAGCCATGGCTAGAAGGCTGAGCTCGTCTGGGCCCCTCTGCTGTTCCCCAGTTTCAGGACATCTCTAGACGGTCTCTTCAGCAGGGCAACTGGACATCTTACACGATGGTTCAGGTTTCAGGATCAAGGTGGAAACTGCCAGTCCTCTTAAAAGCAAGTCGTGGCCTGTCAGGGCATCACTTCTACCGTGCTCTGTTAGTCAAGACCATCACAGGCCAGTCAAGGTTCCAGGGAAGGAGAAATAGGCTTTCCCCCGGACAGGATGAGTGTCAAGGAATGTGCATCCATCTGGAACCTCCCACAGCTGCCTAATCTCAGAGAACAGATGGACATCATGGAACCAGTGCACATCTGTGTATTTGTGTTAAGTGGTAGGAAGAACTGGAACATTTATACTGTTTTTTTCCTCCTTATAATTAATTGGTCATATATTCAAATTGAATTTCTTTGCATCTCTCTTCAATTCACTTGACTGTTGTACAAGACGGAACACATTTACGTTTGCAAATACATTTGTTAGTGTTGAGATATGTATCTCTCTCCTGGTCTCAATTCTCTTCTTATTAAACTGAGTAAGAACTTATGTGATTGCTAAGCCTCCTTGGAACTCCATGATTCCAAGATATTTCATCTATTTTGTCATCTCGTGTAATAGACTTATAGTAGTTTTAAAAAATATTTAATATATTTAATGTCTCAAAATTATACCAATCCAAACAAAAAAGTATGTATATGTACTTATATAATTATATATAATATTATTAATAATATATTATATATATTATTATAAATATTATATATAATTACCTATATATATAAATTATATATATTATATGTATATTAAATATATATATAATTACCTATTTATATCCTAACTCTCTGCCTCATCCTTATTTCTGGCAAGTTCTTCAAGAGCTTCTGCATAGTTTAAGTATTGCTTACTTAAAGATTTACCACTTTAATTATAGCATCCTCCCTCTTTGAAAATCCTTTAGATGTTTAGGGAAATCTTACAGCTCATTCAAGCCCATATAATTTATTTATATAACATAATTTTAAAGCTTAACTAAAACCTTCCTCAGTTCAAATTATGATTGACTGTTTTAAATCTTTTGACCTTTTTCTATTTCGTATTAAACATACTCTCGCAGCTATAATTTCCAAAAAAAAGTTAGAGCATAAAAAAAAATTGCACCCATTTACTACAACCTCTAGCTCCCTCTAAAACTGAGTGATAGTGAATCTTTGGATTGACATTCAAACCTAGAACAGGGAAGAAAAAGAAGGTTACATTATCATAAAAATATCACAGAATTTTCTAGATGTTTCTTTAAAACTGCTGGTATGTAGTGACTTTTCAAGAGAATGAAAAAACATGTTTGTAACTCAGGCCAGAAAAAGAAAAGGGCTGGGATTAGGAGAACCAAACATCTGCAGATGCGTTAGGTTCAGGCAAAGAGCAAGATGCCTGATGAGAATACAATACAAAACAAGAGATGAAAGGTCAAGATGGAAAAGCCAAGGTGCAGAAGGAAAGGAGGAAGTACAGGGTCTGAAGATTCGGGGCTGATGCCAGCCAGGGGCCTGCAGGCGCCTTTCAGGAAATGCAAATGCTCAGGAAAAGCAGCGACTTGCAGTTGATGTGCCCAAACTCTTGTTCATCCCATTTTAGATGTAAAATGGAAACACTTTAAAGATAGTTCTTAAATATACATGGTTTTATCTCCACATTTGGAAAGTAGCTGTTATGGGCTGAATTGTGTCCCCACCCCATGCCAATTCATATGTTGAAGCTACCTTAGAATGTGACTATCAGTACTTAAGAAGGACCTTTAAGGAGGTGATTAAGTCAAAACGAGGCCCTAAGGGTGGGTCTAATCCAATCAGACTGGCATTCTCATCCGGAGAGGACACACAGATAGGAAGGATATAGGCACCGAGGAAAGACCACTTGAGGACCTTGATCATCTGTCTGGCTGAGGTGGTGTCTCCCAGGTGTCTCCACCATGACGTTACGCTTTTCCTTCTGTGTACACAGTAAGGAAACATTTCAACCACCCTGAACCTGTTTCCTACTGTGGTAAAATATGGACAAAACCCCCTCACACTGTTTTGGAAGCAATTCTGTGAAATGATGTTTTCATTCTGCTGATGGACCCGAGCAGCACCTACTCTACACTTACCCTGAGCAGGACAGGGGAGCTGCCTGTGCACACAGATTTCACACACACACACACACACACACACACACACACACACACACCCCTGCCCCCCATCCCAGCCCGGGCCCAAAGCCAACAAGTGTCTTCTAAAGCGCTCTCTTCCAGCCCATTCCCCGTGAGCTGCAGCCCCCAATTTCAGATTCCATCCCCTTTAATACCTCTCCTCGTTTTCTTAGTCAAAGAAATGTTGAGTCATAACAGCCATCACTTAATACAGTCTTCAACGGTACAAAAGTCTACCATACTCTCCCCAGTAAATCTTGTGGCCACTTCTATTCAAAAGTCTGGAAAATAATAAATAGCAAGTAATTTTTTTATCATCCCTTGATTTCCTCTTCCACTGGTATCAGTTCCATCAGTTACTCATCAGCAACCTTATGGAATATTTACTTAGCACCTTTTGGACACTATTACTGTTTTTCATTCTAACACTACTAAGATAAAAATACAAATTTAAGAGTAATAGTACAGAATATCTAATCAACTGATGATAGAAGTTTACTATATAAATTATAACTGAAGTGGGAAAATTCCCCCCAAAATAGGGGTAAAAGATTAAATTTCCCTGAAAGAACTATTAAGACTACTGCAGCTCTAGATAAAACAGAATGCTTAAGTACCTTTTTTTTTAGGCTAGAAATACAGTAAGAGTTCAGAGAAAAGGAAAGATTAGAGAAGGCTGTTGTGAATGAAAATGTCACCTGCCATATCAGTAAACAAAGGACGTTGCAGCCATCAGGTCACTGCAGCGGCCCCTATGGTGAGCCCTGAGGGGATTCGGGATGAGAAAACACTGGATACTAACCCCAGAGAGCTAAGGTGCATATGAAAGGAATGATTTCAATGAGCCCAGACTCTTGCATCTTCTCATACATAGAAAAGCACTGAATTCCTTTACTTGAGATGTCTGGTTTTCTTTAATTAACAGCAATCTTTTGATGTTCCCACTGCCTGGTCCGTGTTGCAAAAACCCCTCTAGATCCTGGCTCCTTCCTCACCTCTTGGGAGCCGTCCCGCAGAGCTATCTAGGAGACTGCCTCCCGGGCTTAAGCCCTCAGGAAGTCTGCTGAATAAAACGTAATTTGCAACTTTTAGGCTGTGTTTTTTTTCTTCAGCCGATGGTGTATGGAGCAGGTAAGAGTAGGAGTGAGCCACATAAAACACGATGGGTGTTTCCAGGCAGAGAGGGGGGTCAAGGGTGCTCTAAAATCTCTGTGAGCATAAGGAAGGGTGTATATAATAATGATACATAGATCTTTCCTGGTTTTTTACAGAAATGATTTATTATAGACTGATGGGCCACTGGGAAGCCTGTTGATTAGAACAAAGATTTCATGTTGAGAAATTGAAGCTTAATTTGAGCATTAAAGAGGAGACTATGGTGAAGAGATGATGGAGATTACTGATAAATAAAGAATGAAGGTTCCAGCGAAGGTTCTTTCTTCCATAGAATGACAGGAAATGGTGTTCTATGGTTTCTCAGTCCCAGGACATTATTTTTTCTAGTTGCCCTCTCCCTTCTAATTTTTATTTGTTGTCCTTAATAGGTGCAATCTTCAAGCTAGATTTTTGATTAATACAGAAATGCTAAACTGTACTTGTCATTAACTCATAGTAAAAGTTCCTGAGAGAGCACTGAAGAAACCAAGAAACCTATGACTCTGGTACAATGCATTTGATATATGTTTCTAGCTTCATAATTTATACTTCCTATTATTTACACAAAGGACACTTGGTGAATTTTTACTTCTTATCTTACTTTATTCTGATATACTGTGCTACAAAATCAGTTCTTTGTTTAAAGAACGCAGAAAAATGTGTATGTAAGGTTCATTCTCATAATATTCTATTAATTCTATTCTATTCAATTCTGTTGTATTCAATTCTATTCTATTCTATAGTCTGGGCCCAGTCACTCCTTCCACATTAGCAGAAGGACTGGAGCGAGGGTCTGTGATACTACAGGCCCTATTTGGTATCAGCAACACCACCAATGGATTAGAACCAAATTATACCTAACAACTTACAATTAGAATAAAATATAACTCCTGCTTTCCCATTAGTAAAAAACTTGTGAAATAATAAAGGAATCAGAAAAATTAAATCAGCCAAAAGAAAAAAAAAAAAAGGACATATCTTATGAATTCTACCAGGAGAGAAAAATAAGATTTCTGATTTCAGTGTTCAGTGTCTCATTTTTTTAAAGTTCATAACAATTTCATTTCCCTGGAACTTTTCCCTCACTGCAAAAGTACTTAAAAATTTAGGAAAACACAAAGAAAAGGAAGTACTCGTAATTAACGCATTTACATATAATTGGTGTTCATATTTTGATATATGATCCACAGGTTATATTTTTTTCTATGCAATTAAGTATTTTTAATTGCATACTGTTTATATCATTTTGTACACATTGCATGCTATGAAATCTTCCTTAATAATTTAATGTCTGTCTATCATATCATTATATGAAGTACTTTATTTTACTTACCCATTTAGATCCTTCCCAAATTTTTCTCTTACCGATAGTATTATGATAAGCATCCTTGCACATACGTCTCTCCATATATATGGAATTTCATATTGAAGAGTGATGCTAGCCAAGAATTAGATCATGAAAAATGTAACCTCCTCATTCTCACTATGTTCAAATAAATGAGTATGGTTAAAATTATGCATATCATGCCTACCTCTCCCATCAGGTATTTGATGGTAACTGATAATTAGTAACTGCTCCTACAGTGATCTCATTTACACTAATAACAAGTTCAAATAAGGTTGAAATTTATTGTCCTGTTCAGTGAATCATGAGTCTGTCAGCTGCTCCTACCAAGGCTGGCGTTTGAGCCTGGCTGTTAACAGACTGTCTGAAAAAGTATTTTGCTGATTATCTTCTAATGAACTTATTCTTCGGACACAATAGTATAAGAAATACATCACCAGATTTCTCTACTGAAAAAAGTGTAAGCTGATTTTACATGAGGATTTCCAACACAAAAGGGGAAACTCCTTCAATTAATAAGCTTACATGGAAGGAAAACCAGGAAACTCTGGGGAACAGCCATTTTGAGCTACCTTTTGGAGGAGAAAACTGTATCTTCTCCAAGCATTTCCTCTGGTGATGTTGGTCAGAGAAAACAACACTGCTGAGTGGAGAATAAATCCATTTGGCATTTACTGTGCCCTTTAATTTTCCATCTCATCATCTGAAATTACAAAGTATCCATTATGAACAAGTCAGATCTTATCTTTTTATCTGTAGTTACAATACAAGGACCAACATCCAAGGGTGCTCATTGTCAGTGCAATAAGACAAGGAAAGAAAACAGTGGGTCTCTGTTGTAATTAGACAAGGCTCTTAGAATTAGCACTTACTCTTGAAAAACAAACACAAAATATAGTTTGAATTTAGCTTGGCTATCATGCCAAACATAAATGCCAGGTAAATTTAACCTTTATAAAAATGTGTCAAGAAAATAGTCAAGGCTTCTTCATCTAGGCTGTTTCAATGAAATAACATCCTTAACTCCAACAATGTTTCTCCATGATTAAACTGGTATCATTCGTGTGCATTTTTTCAATAAACGAAAACATTTTTATTTTAAAATATTTTATTTCTATGTATCTAATAACCAAAAATATGATATAGTTTTTCAATACCAAATCAATATAAAAATAATGTTTGTTTTCTTACCAGAAAGCTGCTTATGACATGGTCACAAGGCAAGGCAATAATATTCCCTACATTCCTGAACAGAGTCATGGTGTGAGTATTGGAAAATGCTAAGGACTATGGTAATTATAGATATTAGTATGAACAGGTATTTCATTCATTAGTCCTTCCTTGTTTTCAATAGATAATATATACATACTACAAAGTTTAGACCCTCACGTTCCTTTGCCAGAGGAGACACTGTGACAATTCCTGTGCAACCTTGAAGAGATGTGATAGCACATATAGGCATACTAGTATATATCACTCTTAAAAAAATAATGAATGGCCACAGCAATCAGAGAAGAAAAAGAAATAAAAGGAATCCAAATTGGAAAAGAAGAAGTAAAGCTGTCACTGTTTGCAGATGACATGATAATATATAGAGAGAATCCTAAAGATGCTACCAGAAAACTACTAGAGCTAATCAATGAATTTGATAAAGTAGCAGGATACAAAATTAATGCACAGAAATCTGTTACATTCCTATACACTAATGATGAAAAATCTGAAAGAGAAATTAAGGAAACACTCCCACTTACCATTGCAACAAAAAGAATAAAATACCTAGAAATAAACCTACCTAAGGAGACAAAAGACCTGTATGCAGAAAACTGTAAGAAACTGATGAAAGAAATTAAAGACGATACAAACAGATGGAGAGATATACCATGTTCTTGGATTGGAAGAATCAACATTGTGAAAATGTCTATACTACCCAAAGCCACCTACAGATTCAATGCAATCCCTTTCAAACTACCAATGGCATTTTTCACAGAACTAAAACAAAAAATTTCACAATTTATATGGAAACACAAAAGACCCCGAATAGACAAAGCAATCTTGAGAAAGAAAAACGGAGCTGGAGGAATCAGGCTCCCTGACTTCAGACTATACTACAAAGCTACAGCAATCAAGACAGTATGGTACTGGCATAAAAACAGAAATATAGATCAATGGAACAGGATAGAAAGCCCAGAGATAAACCCATGCACCTATGGCACCTTATTTTTTTTTTTTTTTTTGATTGTTTATTGCTTTTATTGATCTTACTATTTTATTTTATTTATTATTTTTTTTAACATCTTTATTGAAGTATAATTGCCTTACAATACTGTGTTAGCTTCTGCCTTATAACAAAGTGAATCAGTTATACATATACAATATGTTCCCATTTCTCTTCCCTCTTGCATCTCCCTCCCTCCCACCCTCCCCATCCCACCCCTCTAGGTGGTCACAAAGCACCGAGCTGATCTCCCTGTGCTATGCGGCTGCTTCCCACTAGCTATCTATTTTACATTTGGTAGTGTATATATGTCCATGACACTCTCTTACCCTGTCACATCTCACCCCACCCCCTCCCCATATCCTCAAGTCCATTCTCTAGTAGGTCTGTGTCTTTATTCCCGTCTTGCCACTAGGTTCTTCATGGCCTTTTTTTTTTTTTCCCTTAGATTCCATATATATGTGTTAGCATACTGTATTTGTTTTTCTCTTTCTGACTTACTTCACTCTGTATGACAGACTCTAACTCCATCCACCTCATTACAAATACCTCCATTTCATTTCTTTTTATGGCTGAGTAATATTCCATTGTATATATGTGCCACATCTTCTTTATCCATTCGTCTGTCGATGGACATTTAGGTTGCTTCCAGGTCCTGGCTATTGTAAATAGAGCTGCAATGAACATTGTGGTACATGACACTTTTTGACCTATGGTTTTCTCAGGGTATATGCCCAGTAGTGGGATTGCTGGGTCGTATGGTAGTTCTATTTTTAGTTTTTTAAGGAACCTCCATACTGTTCTCCATAGTGGCTGTATCAATTTACATTCCCACCAACAGTGCAAGAGTGTTCCCTTTCCTCCACACCCTCTCCAGCATTTATTGTTTCTAGATTTTTTGATGATGGCCATTCTGACCGGTGTGAGATGATATCTCATTGTAGTTTTGATTTGCATTTCTCTAATGATTAATGATGTTGAGCATTCTTTCATGTGTCTGTAGGCCATCTGTATATCTTCTTTGGAGAAATGTCTATTTAGGTCTTCTGCCCATTTTTGGATTGGGTTGTTCGTTTTTTTGTTATTGAGCTGCATGAGCTGCTTGTAAATCTTGGAGATTAATCCTTTGTCAGTTGCTTCATTTGCAAATATTTTCTCCCATTCTAAGGGTTGTCTTTTGGTCTTGTTTATGGTTTCCTTTGCTGTGCAAAAGCTTTTAAGTTTCATTAGGTCCCATTTGTTTATTTGTGTTCTTATTTCCATTTCTCTGGGAGCTGGGTCAAAAAGAATCTTGCTGTGATGTATGTCATAGAGTGTTCTGCCTATGTTTTCCTCTAAGAGTTTGATAGTGTCTGCCCTTACACTTAGGTCTTTAATCCATTTGGAGTTTATTTTTGTGCATGGTGTCAGGGAGTGTTCTAATTTCATACTTTTACATGTACCTGTCCAATTTTCCCAGCACCACTTATTGAAGAGGCTGTCTTTTCTCCACTGTATATGCTTGCCTCCTTTATCAAAGATAAGGTGACCATATGTGTGTGGGTTTATCTCTGGGCTTTCTATCCTGTTCCATTGATCTATATTTCTGTTTTTGTGCCAGTACCAAACTGTCTTGATTACTGAAGCTTTGTAGTATAGTCTGAAGTCAGGGAGCCTGATTCCCCCAGCTCCATTTTTCGTTCTCAAGATTGCTTTGGCTATTCGGGGTCTTTTGTGCTTCCATACAAATTGTGAAATTTTTTGTTCTAGTTCTGTGAAAAATGCCAGTGGTAGTTTGATAGGGATTGCATTGAATCTGTAGATTGCTTTGGGTAGTGGCACCTTATTTTTGATAAAGGAGGCAAGAATATACAATGGAGAAAAAACCTCTTCAATAAGTGGTGCTGGGAAAACTGGACAGCTACACGTAAAAGAATGAAATCAGAACACTCCCTAACAACATACACAAAAATAAACTCAAAATGGATGAAAGACCTAAATGTAAGGCCAGACACTATAAAACTCTTAGAGGAAAACATAGGCAGAACACTCTATGACATAAATCAGAGCAAGATCCTTTTTGACCCACCTCCTAGAGAAATGGAAATAAAAACAAAAATAAACAAATGGGACCTAATGAAACTTCAAAGCTTTTGCACAGCAAAGGAAACCATAAACAAGACGAAAAGACAACCCTCAGAATGGGAGAAAATACTTGCAAATGAGGCAACTGACAAAGGATTAATCTCCAAAATTTACAAGCAGCTCATGCAGCTCAATATGAAAAAACAAAATACCTAATCCAAAAATGGGCAGAAGACCTAAACAGACATTTCTCCAAAGAAGATATATAGATTGCCAACAAACACATGAAAGGATGCTCAACATCACTAATCATTAGAGAAATGCAAATCAAAACTACAACGAGGTATCACCTCACACCAGTTAGAATGGGCATCATCAGAAAATCTACAAACAACAAATGCTGGAGAGGGTGTGGAGAAAAGGGAACCCTCTTGCAGTGTTGGTGGGAATGTAAATTGATACAGCCACTATGGAGAACAGTATGGAGGTTCCTTAAAAAACTAAAAATAGAACTACCATATGACCCAGCAATCCCACTACTGGGCACATACCCTGAGAAAACCATAATTCAAAAAGAGTCATGTACCACAATGTTCATTGCAGCACTATGTACAATAGCCAGGACATGGAAGCAACCTAAGTGTCCATTGACAGATGAATGGATAAAGAAGATGTGGCACATATATACAATGGAATATTGCTCAGCCATAAAAAGAAATGAAATTGAGTTATATCTAGTGAGGTGGATGGACCTAGAGTCTGTCATACAGAGTGAAGGAAGTCAGAAAGAGAAAAAACAAATATTGTATCTAACACATATATATGGAATCTAAAAATAAATAAATAAATAAATGGTTCTGAAGAACGTAAGGGCAGGACAGGAATAAAGATGCAGACATAGAGAATGGACTTGAGGACATGGGGGAGGGGGAAGGGTAAACTGGGACTAAGTGAGAGAGTGGTATGGACATATATACACTCCCAAATGTAAAATAGATAGCTAGTGGGAAGCAGCCACATAGCACAGGAGATCAGCTCAGTGCTTTGTGACCACCTAGAGGGGTGGGATAGGGAGGGTGGGAGGGAGACACAAGAGGGAGGAGGTATGGGGATATATGTATATGTATAGCTGATTCACTTTGTTATGAAGCAGAAACTAACACACCATTGTAAAGCAATTATACTCCAAGAAAGATGTTAAAAAAAAAAAAGAATGGTAAAAGAATCTCCACTGTGTCCTGCAGATTTCTTTTTTTACTCTGCTTAATATATCTCAAAGATACTTCCCTACTGGTAAATACAGTAGGGAAGTATCTTTGTTTTTTTAAAAATAGTTTTATGTTATCATGGGCTGATATACCATCATTTATTTAACCAAACGTCTGTTACATTTAATTTAATTCCTCTCCTTCATTAGAGTGTAATTTTGCTGTAACTATGCTATGCTTGTAAATGTATGTTTTTGTATGTGTGTAACAACTTCTGAAAGATAAATCACTGAAAATTCATTAAGTTGGCTAGAGTATAAATACATTTAAAATTTTGATAGATGTTGCCATTTCCCCCTACAAATAATCAGTATATACATGATGTAAATATTTGCATCAAAAAAGCATGAGGATATCTTTTTTTTCTCACATTCTTATCAACACAAATTATTATCAAAGTTTTGGTTTATAAATTTGATAGCAAAAAGAAAAATACAACTTTAGTTTGTCTTTGTTATGGATGAGGAGGATATCTTTTTATAAGTTTAATAGCCAAGTGTTTTCTTTGACATATCTTTGTATCTTTTTATATTTTTGAACAGTTTTACATGTAGTTGTATTTTTTTTTTATTAAATAGTTGATAGCCTTTCTTATGGGAGCTCTTCATATAATAGAGAAAAAAGTCATTTTCCTGCTATTTTGGTACAAATATTTTTCCTGTGTCACCTCCTTTGACTTATGGCATTCACTGTAGAGTATTTTTATCAATCATATAAATTAAATTTAGCAATCTTTTCTTCTCTGGCTTCTATTTTCATTTTTGTTTTCAATACTTAAAATACCCTTCTCCTAAATTTGTATTATTTGTGTGGCTTTGTTTTCTTACTTTAAATATCTGCTTTATCTGAGATCTATTTAAGCAATAAGAGAAGGTTTGTTTTCTAGATGATTACACAGTTGCCTCCAAACTATTTATTAAATAATCCATGTTTTCCCTCATTGACATGAAACGTCACCTTTATTAAACACTGAAGTTCACATATGCGTCCATCAGAATTTGGCAAAGCCAAATCTCACAGCTCAGAATTATTTACCCCAGTATGTCACTACAGATACTTTATCCAGATTGAAGCTGAGTTAAAGATAACATTGTTATTTAAATCTAGAGGTTAGATTCTACCTCCGAAAAGGAAAATGGTCACACTAGGTAAAATCAAGAGCCATATTGAAATTTAAAGACATTTATACTGTCAAAGGATAAAATTATATTTATGGGACATGATTTACACTTCATACCTAGAGAAAAAACCATACTGTATTATACTCAGTTTCTTGGTTTCTTTAGATTTTTGCAGTTCATTTTATTGTCTTCATTTTATCAGACCCAGTCTGAATTACAGTGACTCCCAGGCCAGAGAAAACCAGTTTATAAATATAAATAGTAGAATTTTTCTATAAATTGTTTCTTTATAATAATTAAAATTGTATTATGGATTCTTGCTACTCCCCGCCCCCCCCCCCCCCCACATACAGTGCTGTGAAATTGGAAGAAACTGACTCCTGTTTAGCAGACATATCCCAAAGCAAAACCTATAGTTTTCTTAGTCTTAATGAGCCAAGTTATACACAGTCATATCCCAGCCATTGAAAACTGGCTTAGGTCCTGATGCCCATCTTTCTCAGTATAAACGTTCCAGCTTATCAAAAATCACGCAGTGCCTCTTAGGCCTTTGAGGCTTGGCTGTGGTCATGAACAAGGAGGAGCACAGCACGGTCTTCCAGAATGGTAATTAATAATACGTAGCATTTACATACGATTTTACATCTTCAAAGGACTTTGCAAACACTAATTAACCCACTTACTAACCCTTTTAAAGGAAGAAGCGGGGATTAGCTTTCGTTTTATTAATGAAAAACTGGCTCGCAATAAAGCTGTGATTATGCACGGTCTTTTGGAGTTACTCATAAGTAATATAAGGTCTTCTTTTGTTACATTTCAGGTGAATCTTTGTCCACCTCACCATTATTGACATTTTGGTCTGGATTGTTACTTGTGGGGAGCTTTTCTGTTCGCAGTAGGATATTTAACGGCATACTTGGCCTCTGCCCACTAGATGCCAGTCACACCTCACCCCCCCGTCTTGACAATCAAAAAGTCTCCAGATGTTACCAAACCCCAGAAGGGCAAAAATCTTCCCCAGCTGTGAACCACTTCGTAGGAGAAAGGGCCAGAAAAGTTTGGTAATGCCCATTACAGGGTTTTCCCTTACAAACACAGTTCTTTTCTCCAATTCACATTCTATTATTACCATGTATCACAGAACCTCTGCACCTATTATTTTTCCTTCTCACATTATGGACAAAAATAATAACTGATAAGATAGTGTTCTAAACATAGTCATAATACGTATGCACACGTGTGTGTGCGCACACACACACACAGGGTCCTTACAATCACTGGATAAACCAGTTACCACTATTACCCTATTTTATGCAAGAGGAAACTCAGACACATTTTCCTAAATGGGAAAAGAATTTGAAAAAGAATAGATACATGCATATGTTTAACTGAATCACTTTGCTGTACACCTGAAACTAACACAACATTGTTAACCCACAGTACTCCAATAGAAAATAAAAATTAAAAAAAAAAGATGTTTGTTTGAGAAGTCAGGAATTCTACTATAAAATATCTTTAGATGAAATCATGTGATCTAAGATGACTTCAAAATAATTCAGAGGTCTATAAATATGACAAAAAGATTGATCATTGATAATTGTTGAGAATGGGCGATGTGCATGCAGGTTCATTATGCTATCCTCCTGGTTGCATTTAAATTTTTTTCTATGATTAAAAAAATAAGTTATGGTTGGACACATTATGTTTGAGAGGCCCATGCGACTTCATGTGGAGATGTTATGTAAACGGTGAGATATGTGAACTAGAGTTAAGCAAAGAAATCAGGGCTAAAAAAAGTGGGTGTTATTAGCATATTTAAAGCCACGGGGCAGGATGAGAACACCTGTGGATTGAAAGGAGAGAGAACAGGTCTAGTACTAAGAAACTGAACTCTCCAAGAAAATCCAGAAAGGCATTCTTGCCAGAATTTTGCAATGTGTCTCAAGTCACTGGAAAATACGTAACTATGAATCAGCAATTCCATTTCTACAAATGTAAACAATTGATTACAAAGCTCAGTAAAGAAGTGAAGGTGACTTAGTGACATACACTAAAAGCCAGGCAATAAGGGCCAGTTGGATACATTACAAACCAGTCAATGGAATATTGTGTGGCAATTAAAAATGATGTAGATATAGTTTAGTGACCTGTAAATATTCTCACAATTTATTAGGTGAGAAAAGCTACTCATAGAAAGCATTATAGCTTATTTTATACTTATTTGTTACACTGTAAATATGCATTTTGTGCTTTCCTTACCATCAGTAACCTAAAATAGATGTTATTATCTTTGGTGGTAAAATTATGTACTTTTCTTCTCACTACACATACTTGTATTTTGTAATTTTTCTCAATAGACATTATATAAAAATATACAAGTTTAAAAATTTTAATGAAGCTCAATCAGTAATATGAAATTCAAAGGACCTGAAATAGGAACTGACTTGAATCAGTCAAAAATTATATTAATACCGTAATGTCTATTTGACTGAAATAACTATTATGAATTGTTTGAAAATAAAGATAAGAAATTATTTTAATAGCACATTAAATATTTTATTTAAATTAAGAAATATAACAAAATAACATACATTTGTTCCATGGGTTCGATAAAATTTTTAACTACTTACAAATAATCTACACACAGTTTCTCAGGTACCAAATTCCAAGTATTTAATTGATGTCATAAAAACATATTTTTCAAAATGTACAGGCTGCATTCCAAAATTTGGTATATTTTGGTATTTATATAGTTGGTACATAAATCCAGACATAATATATATATAAATACTTACACATACTATACAAACTTTACATAACCTAAGGGTAAATAAGTCACTTTAAAAAGTCAAAGCAATGTACTTCTCTGTAAAGAAAGCTATAACACACATGCCATTCTGACACATTCAATGGGTTATACTAAAGAAAATCACTCTTTGTGAATACTATTTATACTGAAGTACAAATTCACATAAAAGTATTTTCTTTAAAACATGCTCTATTTTAGAAAAAACATTAAGTGCGGGCCAAGTACTTTTAAAATTGCAAGAGATTTTAAAAATCAAACTGATCTAACTTTAAGTTTTTAGACTGTTAAATCTCATTCAACTTCCCCTGATTTAGCTAATGACATCATTAACAAGGTATGTATTCATGAGCTTGACTTAACCTTAAAAAATAAATTTGTTCTCATTTAAAAGAGGAATTTTAGCCTTCAACTTAAAAAGACATATATTTACAAGTCCAATTGTAACAATTCTGATTTTTTTCTTGCAATGCTTTTATTAGACAAAAACTACTATTAAAATTTTTATTTGACTTCAGAAAATCCTCTTTAGGTCACTGTTTTTAATGACTCTAAAAGCTTCTAAATCTATTTTATTAATATCTGAGTCAAAATTCTAGATTTCTATAAGGAGGCTGTAACGTTAAACATTTTATTTCATCTTGGTTATAAAAATAATCAAATACTACACTGTTAAAAAATTTTTTCTTGACATTGGGCCATTGGGTGTCTTTTCTATATCAAAAGTTATGATTACTGTGTTTCTATATCTAATAATACTGCTTAAGCATAGATTTTAAGAGATTAAAATAAAATGTAGTTTAATGCGTCAGCCAGATCAGAGGCTTCCCTCACTAGGAAAGCTAGCTTCAAACCAAATATTGATTTTCCTCCTGTAGTTCACTCTTGTCTATTGATTCAGTTACCCAACGTTCTTGTAGGATTTTAAACTTTCTCTTAAGAGTTCTTCGAAAAGCTTTAAAGTCTGCAACCCGACTCTGATCCTCCCCAATGATGACATGAGACACTCCCTCAGCTAAGCAGGAAACTACTTTTGCTCCATGAAATTGAAGCTCCAGGGCTGTGATAGCTAATCTTGCCCCCTCGAATTTAGTATTTAAGTCATTAATAACAGTATACAAGTCCAAATAAACGGTGTGGTGTCGAAACATGCTAAGAGGAGTGTTGTCCCAGGAATACCGGTGTTCCAAATCGGCAATCACAGGGCCCACTTCCCTAGGAGTCTGTTCACCAGCATTTTTAATTCCCGAGAACACTTCCTTCAGTTGGTTCAAATCTGTATCGACAAAGTAACTATCCCCGTAGCAGTCGTATTCCCGGGCAAAGTGCTGTTTTGTTGATGGGCACATGTGGATCATGAAGCGAGGCTGCCACGGCACACAGCTTTTGGTCTCTAAACACTCTAACAGCCACTCCGGCTTGACAACATCGTGTTTATCAGAAGAGATGATGTTTTTCACTCGAATGTTCTCAGACCCTGCAATCACACAGTATGTGTCTGGGCCTGGATTTTGGACTATGTAACCACCAAATTCTGCGATTCTGTTCTCCAGATCAGGCTTTGGATGGCTGTTTGTTCCACTCATGACACAAAACTCCACATCTTCAAATATATTAGAAACTTTGTTTACGTTAGAAAGGTTGGGTGCTTTTAGGTGCTCAATAATTCCAATAACTTTCTTCATCTTTGGGGCAGCTTTCCGCTTTTTTTCTTGTGGTTCATCATCATCACCCACATAAAGGTGTTTAGACGCAAGCTTTCCAGAGGCTTTCCCTCGAAGTTGTTCTAAGTCCTCCAGAGATGTACATTCATGCCATTCTTTGTCTTCTCTTATCTTCTCAATTCGTGGAAAACGCAACGTGCAGCCAGTTTTATACATATCACTGGGGACGATCTCTGTGGCCTTAACCTGAACAATGACCGAATTCCAAGGTTCGATGTAGACCTCTGGCTTCTCTGTTCCACATAAAATGCAACTTGGTGGAGCTTTCCTATGAAAAGGCTTCCAGTGTTTGGCCAACTTCAAACCCAGGTCATACAGTTCTTTCATGGTGTAACCTGAGCCAACACGACAGAGAGTATGAAACACTGATGGTTTTTCACCAGAAGGGGGTTTCTCTGACACCGCACACAAAAAATGAGACATCATTCCACCCCGGGAACCTTTCCCCCAGTAGCCCCCCACAATTAAGATGTCCAGTTCATCCATCAGCCCATTTACATACTCTGGTTTAATTTTTAACCATCCTTCACCTCTTTTATCTGGCTTGTAAATGGACAGAGGATGTTTTATCATGATCCCCTCTTCTCTTTTATCTATTGCTTCATTCAAAGCATCAATTACTTCTTTCTTAGTATGAGCTTGTGTTTTTTGCACTATTTCTATTCTACCTGGTATTGGTGTAAAAACACTATTAAGAATTTCATACCTCTTTCTCAGTGTCTCCTGCCCTAGCTTTTTATCATTAACCATCAATACATCAAAAACACAGTAACAAGTTTGCAGATCAGAATCTTCTACCATTCTTTTAATATCAAACTTATTCCCCTTTTGCATAAAAGTTTGTGTATTAGGGTTGTAGGCCATCATCTCACCATCGAGGATGCAGTTTTGAACATCTGTTTTGAATGTATTATGGATGAACGGTGTAAGGGAACCTTCCTGTGGGGAAGAACCAAACTGATCCTCATAGTTATATCCATTGCGGGAGAAGTACCGATACACGTCCCCATCCTTGTGCATTTGCATACGCTCACCGTCTAGCTTGGTTTCGATGTAGAAACTCTGGTGTTTCATGTCCTTCTCAATTCGCTCGATATCTGCTATAGTGGCCAGCATGGGTTTAAAGGCAGAGAATAAAGTGATAGAAATGTCACTGAGCCCAACTGAAGGATCATGCAGTTGCCTACAGACCTTTTCCAGATCTGTGGTGACATTATGCAACTCAGCAGCATCATTATGAAAAACAGAAAATACAGTTTGCTGACTAAAACCAAGCTTCAAGTCCTTTACAATCATCCGTATCAGCCACTTTTGTTCAAGTGCTGAACTCTGAGTTATAAGCTGAAGAACACTCTTCTTTACTAGGTCCTTCCTTTGGGCAGCATTATTGTTGGCAATGGAGTCTAAAATGTCATTTACCTGCTGTATGGTTAAACTTCCCTTCTGTAAACATCTGGGTTTCAACACAAAGTACGCAATCATCGCAAAGTCTCCAGCATCTCCACGAGTTCCGGTAGGTGTTCTGTAGTTTAGAAGTTTGAGGGCATCTTTTCCTTCTCGAGGTAAGTTAAGCAATTCAATATAAAGCTTAGCAAGCATAGTTTCTTTGATGCCATAGGCCATTCTCTCTCTTTCCAGCTGAGGAAGAATAAGTCTCATGGCTGGATAAAAAGAATCTGTGACATCTTTTTGGTTCTTATGAAGGGCATCATGAAAGTTTCTCCAAGAATCTAAAAATTCTTTGAAGTGTCTGATTTTTTCTGCACGTCCTTTACTTTTCTGTATTCGTTCTAAAGTTGAACATAAATCTGCAAAAGGAACGTGAGATGCAACAGTCTGTGAAGTTTGTGAGGCAGCCATGGAAGAGATGGTGACTCTTCGGGTGGTTTATCTGATAAAGCAAAAAGAGAATAACTGTAAAAGATAAAATTCAACTAAATTTTAATGTAAAGACCTTACAGAAAGTGCCCGGTTCATAACAAATGTTTAATAATGTTTGTTAAATGAAAACAGACCAATGTTACAAATGATGTCTCTTTTCAACCTCTACATTGAATGATAATCAACTATTTTGTTTCAAACCCATTTCACTTCTGGGCTCCTGCGGTCTTTTCTTATATTTCTCCTCTTTTTCTTTCAGACCACCACCACACAGCACCAGAAACAAACTTTTTTTTTTTAATTTACAAACAATTTTTCCCATTTTATTGTTTTATTTTTTATTAAAGTATAGTTGATTTACAATATTGTGTTAATTTCTGCTGCAAAGTGATTCAGTTATACATATGTATATTCTTTTTTATATTCTTTCCCATTATGGTTTATCACAGGATATTGAATATAGTTCCCTGTGCTATACAGTAGGACCTTGTTGTTTATCCATTATATGTAAAAAAAAAAAACTTCCTAAAATCATGTTTTTAACAAATCGCTAGCTCACTGAATTGAAATTCGGCTGAACTGAACTTCTACATAGATAGGGTCCTTTCCCCCAAATAAGTACCCTCTTCTTCCAGACAAAGCCTATGACTATGTTTACTGTCACTTCTTCACTGCTATGACAAATCACTCTAGCATTCAAAACCCAAATCAAAATATCCTCCCCATGAAATTCTCACTTTACCTATCTCTTAACTCTATTATCATAGTTACTTACAGTTTTATAAATTTAAATTCATTAGTGCACTTTTCTGGCTGATAATCCCATGCCAGTAATCCCCAAACCACTTGCTGACTATATATGGGCCACGCATTGTGCTATGGGCAAATACAGTATGTTTCTGCCTTAGGAGTACATCTTGCAATGAAAAAGAGATGTAATGGGAACAACTATAAAATGCTAAGTGCTTTAACAAAAATATAGCAAAAGTAAAATGTCATGAGACAGAGCTTTTCACTGAAATATCTCCTAAAAGTCAGAGAGGAAATAACAGGGGCCTCATTCTAGACCCTAGACCCTGGACTAGGGTCTAGAATATTTGCTAAGGTGGTCACCACAAGCATAAAATTTCTTTGAAGTTTTAAATAATCATGCAAATTCTATTGGAATCTATAAGATATCAGAATATGGTTTAAACTCTGTAACACTAAAATATACTAACTTTTCCAAAAAAAGATTCAAGTAAAATGTGCACTCTAGGAATTTAAGCCATGTTTTAGCTTGTGGTTTCCAGATAACTCCTGGCATATCCCCATGTAGCCCAGAGGGCAGGGAGTCAGAGCAGCTTCCAGGGAGTGGGGAGGTCTCTTGTGGCGCAGAGTCCATGAAACTCCCGGCCCCAGCAAACAAAAGAGAATCACACAGTATTATTAGCACGAGGCTACACTACCTAGCAGGAGAAATCACATGGTTAACTACAATACCACGTTTACTAAACTGTCAGTCTCTGGAGGTTAGAAATCATGTTGTAATCTGTGCCACTAGCTCCTGGCACATAGTAGATTGGTTTATTGAATGAATTACTGAAACCTACAGTTGAGTTCCTGGAAAAGCACACTAGGGAAGGCCAGGAGCTGATCTCTCACACACACACACACACAAGTGGTGGGGTAGTTTGGTTAAAAACACCCAGCAGCTATGACTGCTCTGGGGAAGGTTAACAAAATCCATTTGGGGGCCTATGGGGAAAAAAACCCCTCACTTCTCAGTCTAATTCCTGACAGAGGAAATCCAAATTCTACGGAGTCCATTAGGCTGAGATAAACCCAGGAGAGACCACAATCCTGGGTCTTTTATCTCTGAATACAGGAACTGCTTCCCCTTGCTGTGTCTCATTTGAATAACTGACTGCCCCACCTGGTTAGGTCTGTTCACTGTCTCATCTCTCAAAACATGCTCCCTCAACCCAGCGCATTACAGTATATAATGCCCTGTTTACAATTCATATATAATATATACCAAACGAAGTATGTTAAGAAGTACTTCTTTGAATGTTCAAGATTGGTATAGAGTTTCTGATTTATCTGTAGATTCTATTACAGTCTCAGAGTCAAAGTTTCCCTGAACAAGTCTCAGGCAAAGACTCAAATTACTTTATACTAATGTTGAAATCCACATAATGATGTAAATATATATGCATCGTAAAACTGCTACATAGATAACAAGGATTCCAAAATTAGTACAAAATGAATAGACTTCAAATATTTTTACATATTAAAATTGTACAAAAAAGTCGAATATTAGGATTTCCACTGCTTTTTAAATACTCTTTTAATTTTATTTTCTGGATTCTGGGGATTTTAGCTGATGTTTTTGAATTGTGAAAAAGCAATACAAAGAAGTTTGTGGTTAGGGCTCAGGCTCTGGAGTCCAATAAATCTGAGTTTAAATGTGGAGTCTAACACTCCATAGCTGTGTGATATGGGGCAACTATTTAATTTCTCTAAGTTTCAGTTTCCTTAAGTGTTAAGTGGGGTTGATAACTATGTAGAAATTAGGATGATGCCTGAGAATTCACATAAGATGCTTAACACAGTACCTGGCATTTAATAAGCCCCTGATCGATTTTAGTACTATAATGCTTGTTGACCCAAAGGACACTCAACACATGAATATTACAAAATACTAAGCGGATAAGAAGAGAGGGGGACGATTCATTTTGACAAGGATAAGCAAAGCTTTCAAGAGAATATATACAAATAATTAGTACAATAATGACTCATCCATTCAGCTGCTGCCTATATACAACAAGACACACTAGCAAGGTTTTATTCGGTGAATATGGGAGATGACTCAACGCTCTTCTACTGGAGAGAAAGGGATGGCACAGGTGAAGTTTCCTTCGTGCAACCCTCGACAAGACAGAAGGGTTGACAGGAGCCCACCTTCCACAGCACTTTGTGATATTCTGGGAGAACCTCAGCAGAAAGAAATTAGGGGTGAGGAAAAGCCAGAAAGCTGTGGGAGGCGAGAAGTTAGTGAAAGACAAGGTATAAGAAGAGAAACAAGCGTATTCCCTCCCTGCAAAATCACTGGACGGTCCACCCTACCCTCATCAACGGATGCCGGGGGAGCCCTGGCCCTGGGCAAACCGTTACCTCTGAGTCCAGGGGTCCCCAGCTGGCGGGGCGGGCGCCGGAATCAGGTCATTCAAGCAGCCAACACGACTCCTGAGAGTCAAAGGCGGGGGACACTACAGTCCCCTCGCCCCACGTCCCAGGGGGTGCGGTCCAGAGCAAGAGCCCCGAACCGGAGACCGGGCTTCTAACGCGGCGGGTCGCCAGGGTGTCGGTGCCCCTCACCCGGGGACCCGAGGAGGATGAACCGAAGGACGAAGAAGAAACCTGAACTCTTAAGACTGTAGCATTTCCTGGACTAAGAAGACGCGACACGGCCCCCTCCTGTTCGGCCACACCTGCCCAGCCTCCGCCTGCCCAGACTCCACTTCTGGATCCTCCGTGGAATCCGAGGCCCCTCCCGGGCCGCCACACAAACCGCCAACCTGACCTGAAGCCGCTGCTGCCGCCGCCGCCACCAAACCGGAAGCGGGAGCACCGAAGGCCGGTTCCGCCAGCTGCTCCCTGCGCAGGCGCAATCGCTTCCTGCGGACGGAGCGGCCGTGACTTCACGCGGCTGATGTACGCGAGCGCCGTCGCCACCTGCGGGCCCAGAGGCTGTGACGTAAGGAAGATGATGTGCGCAGGCGCGGTACCTTTCCGGAGGCACTGGGAGGACCGCCCACCTTGCTGGGCTGCAGAGGCCCCGAGGGAACCGGGGTTACAGGGTGGTTGCCAACACATCTCCCCTTGGCCTCAGCAGCAGGTGCTCTTTGCAAACGGTTGGCCCACGAGAGTGGATTTCGTCGCTGAGGGAGACCCCCAAATATTTTGTCCACTGGCTCCTTACTGGGACTTTGAGCCTGAGCCTCTCTGCTTAGGCTACTCTTAGCAAGTGACAGCCTGTCAAAGTTCTGCTCCCTATGTGTAAAGAGTGGTACCATCACTCATTTCCGCGGTTGTGAAAGCACCCAGGGAGAAGAGGGCATCTTCCCTCCCAAATCGTCTGCTGTTTCATTTAGGTGGAAAAATATGCTTTTGCAAAATTGTCTAAGGCAGTTCTTTCCTATTTGTTTTTCATGATGGTGCAACTGTGATGTGAGCTCTTGTCTCCTAACACAGAAATAATACATAATTCACAATAATACATAATATATAATTCATAATACAGATACAAACAGTTGCATACTCAGAAATCAACAATGGACTCCTAGTTTCTATTCAAGGATTCAAAATAAAACTGTTCCACAAATCTCTACTGAGCACCTACTATGATATTGTAAATTGTGCTACATACAGAGGATTGAGAAATGAAAACAACCCGAATCCTTGTGTGTGTCTTTCCAGGAGCTGTGGCTTTCTACCAGTATCTTGCTATGGTTTGTCCTCTTCCACCATGGAGAATTGAGAAATTATTCATAAACTGTAGGAGGAAACAACTTTTAGAATTACTTCATTTTAGCATAAAATATTATTGCTTTAATATGAAAGTGAAATTTTGCTACAACAAGCTCTGAGAATACATTTTGGAGTTTTAAGTTCCCTTAGGAGTTGTCTAATGTACAAAAGCCTCTTTTTACAAACTGACACACATTTAATCCACAGTACTAATTTGTAGTAAAGCTAGACTTAAGGCTCCTTCTAGCTCAACAACAATTATATGTCACATCAGCTATGTTATCTACTTTTCTAAAATCACTTGAGTCATAAAGTCACATGGTACTGTTTTGTGGGTAATTTTTCCACCTACTAGTCAACTTAATTATCAATTTACTTTGGAGGAGCACCCAATACTGTTAAGTTAGAGGACCCTCCACGTGCCCATCTTTTGCGAAGGCATTTGTGTACATTTTTGTACCCTGTTCAACATCTACTGAGCTTGTATAATGTCGGAGATTGCACTTTGTATTAGTGATATAAGAGGGGAACAAGGAAACCAGACAAACTCCAGACAACCAGACAAAGTTGTTTCAAATCCCCGTCTCCAAGTTACCATGTTATTTTAGCCTTCTGATGCTTGGTTCAAAGAGAATCAAGAGTTTTTCATTGAGTATCGTCTAGAGTTGCTTTGATTATTAGCTTATTTTTGTAAGTGGTCGGTCTACCATGGTGGGTGGTGCTTATCAGATGATGCACCACCTGATAACAATTCCTGATAATAACAGAAATTATTATCAAGAGCCTCTCTGACCTGAACCTCTCAATTTGGTAGCAGATTCCAAACTTTAAAAAACACTGTTACATATCCTCTGTATATATAACACAGGGTACAGAGAATAGGGAATGACGGGGGTGGGGTCAGACATCTATAAACAAACAATTGAGTACAATTTGGTGCGCAAGGCGGTTGTCAGTGAAGGTAATGACGCTCCAGCTTCAGGGGCCCATTTGTATGGTCACTTCCAAGGCCTTGGGAGGGGCCCTAGCAATGTTTTCACGGTCTTGTGCTTCTGTAAAATTTGCAAAAGTAAGGTAATGTTCCATTCTTTTTCTTTACAAGGTCCGTCTAAATGGCACAAGTTTCGGGCCTCATAAAACATGCATCCGCCCGTGACGGTCCACTCTGACAAAGGTAGGAGCGGCCTGGGTTTGGGAGAAGACAAAAAGAGAAACAAAGTTAAGGAAGCGATTTAAGTGCCAGAACTCACTCCTATACCCCTAACAACCGACTGGGGCAGACACCGTTTCTTCGGGAAGACATGCGTCCTGCAGGCGGATCCGGCAGGCTCCGAGCTCTCACCCCGGAGGCCTCGGAGGCGGGGCGAGAGGCCTCCCGGTGATCGGAGAGAAGAGAGGCTGCGGGTCAAGCCGCCGCTGGGTACCCGGCCCATCGCGAGCATGCGCGTGCGGGCGGCCCGTTCCCGCGGTATCTTGTCCGTCCGGGCCGCCGTCGCGGGGGGTGGGGAAACTCCTCCGGCCGCGGGCTCTGCGCATGCCCAGGAGGGCGGGCCGGTTTCCCACTCCCGGGAGGAAGGCGAGAGCAGGTGATGTGGGAGCCGGCGGGGGTATTTGCCGGCTACACCGAGCGTGGGCCGGAAGTGGAGGAGCCGAGAGCGGCGCCGCAGAAGCTCCGGGCTACACCGTGGCGACGGCGGCGGCCCCTCGGCTGGAGGAGGACGATGAGGAGCGACGGAAGCGGCGCGGGGGGACGCTACTGCGCGGCGCCGGGTTCCGAGTCCGCGGCCGACTGCGCAGCCTGCGAGCAGGTCTAAGTAAGTGCGGTGCGGGCCGCCGAGCCGCGGGGCCGCCGTGTCCCGGGGCCGCGGGGGGCGGCCGGCGGGGGCCTCCCGGGAGCGCGGGGCTGCGCGCCCAGGGCCGTGCGGGACCGGACGGAGCCCGCTCCGCAGCCTCGCCGGCCGAGGGAGGGAGAACCCCAAACGGACGCCGGTGTGGGAACCGAGGCGCGCCGATTCCCGACCGCCCTCCGGTGCGGCGCCGGGACGCTGTCCTAGAAGGTGTCTTAGAATGCGCTGTCAGTGGTGTTTCCAGTAACGTGTACGAACCGGCGCGTGGACACCATCCGTCCCCAGCCCAGCCCTCCCCCGCACACAGGAAAAGTGCAGCGAAAATCCCAGCTGCCAGGTGTGAGGCATGGAGTGCTCCTGATCCTCTCACATCAAGAACAGGTTTAGCCCTGCGAATTCCGTGGCAGGAACTTTGGGGTGTTTATGAAACAGGGCGGGAGCCCCCCATAGAATTGAAGTCAGTTTTGCTGTAGAGTCTTGTCAACATGTGTTTTCTGCAAAATGCATTACGAGAGTTATTGCCCAAGGTATCAGAACCCCAAACAAAGTCTTTTATTCGATAGCTCTTTGACTTAGGTTCACCATGTTACAGTAACTGCATAGAAAGGCACAAGGAGATGTGGGCTTTAAGTTTTGGTGCTTGGTTTTTCATGGATCCTCTCCTGGTATCTTTCGGCACGCGTTAAGAACTTGTGTGCAAGCGTGGGTTAATCACGTATCTTGCTGAGAGGTTAAGTTTTATTCCACGAGCTAAGAGCTCGTGGTTGACCATCTAGTGGTATGTCATAGTTGTCCTGCTTACGCCCTAGACGGCTCAATTCAGTAGTTGTTAATAGAGACTTACTGTGTGTCAGGCACTGCTCTGTCGACTGAAAATACGGATTTGCATAAGATGATGTCACTGTCATCAAGGAACTCACAGTCTCTGTAAAGCAGATGAATTACACTACGGTAGTGAGTGCCGCCACATGAATTTGTACAAACTACAGGATGTGGAATGGTTGGCAGTAGGGAGTAGAGGACCAGGGAAGGCTTTCTGAAGGAGCTGCTACCTGAGCTGGGTTTTGACAGGAAAAAATAAGGTAGCGCCCTCATTCCTTCCTGTGTGCACCTACTCAGGTGATCTCCAGTGAGTCCTACCATTATTTCATCCAGGTCTAGCAGACCTTCTGGTTGTACTTACTCTGCTCTAATAGATAATAAAATGTTTTAACTTTTGTCTCGTGCAAGTAGCTGCATGTATTAACACACTGTGTTACAGTTGATCTCAGCCATGTTTCAATTACGTGTTTGACCCCCTTTTTACACACCAGGAGACATATATTTAGAAAGCTTAAGTGAGTTGTCAGAAGCCGCCCAGCTGTCAACATACAGAGCCTGAAAACACCCTCCTTCCCACAGCACGACGCTGCCTGCCACTGATAGGTCCTTTGGAATGATGAAAGTGAGCCAGCTTATGAATATCTGTGCATACGGACCTTGGCAAGCCTCCTGGCTTCTCAGCCTCACCTCGGGCCTGAACGAGAGCATTTACTAACCAAGTTGTCCTGGGTCAACATTGTGACTTTAGAAGTGGGAACAGGAAACAATCCAACCTAACCTTTTTCTGTGATCTCTCCTCTCTGGTCACTTATCTTGGGAAAATCTACTTCTGTTTCTCTGTTTTTCTTTAATTTAGAACTCGGTTGTTACTCAGAGATTCTAAAATCTTTCTAATTATTGTTTAGTCACCTCAGGAATGTTTGAGGCCCTTATGTACTCTTTTTAGAATAAACCTAAAAAAAAAAAAAAAGGGTTCTAGTTTTTCTAATTAAGATTTTTTCCCCCTCAAATGATAGACTGCGTAATAAGTTATTACATTTTATGTTGCTGTTTCGTATAAGTCTCAGCTCCTACAGCAGTATATTGTACTGGAATTGCAAAGCTGTAGTATTCCCAGGGTGTGAACTGTGTGCATTTATGAGCTCGCCTGAGAATCTTACTTCTTCTGTAACACGGATTTTATAAGAAAATAAATTCTAAGTTTCACCCATTTAGTTAATAGTATTTAGAACACTATCCCGTCGTGAGTTGGAAACTTCCTGAATTTCATTATCAGTTTTAATTCTAACATCACTGTTTGCATTTTTAGCCTTGTGGATCTATTTTTTTAACCCTTTTCTTTCTTTGATATTTATAATCTCAGAATAAATTGTGATTGGCTTCCACAGTGACAAGAAACTGTTATCTTTGTTCTCTCAGAGTTGACTATATTTGCGAAGTCTTCTGTGCTTCAAGCGAAAGGGAAAGCACAAAAATGCTGCTAAGTTGCTGCCTGGTATAATGTTCCAGATGTCTGCTCAAGCCGATTGAAATCCCAGTTTAAATCCAGCATCTCTATAGGCAGTTACTGTTGATTTGCCCCATAGGACTATTAATACACACTTTTTCATTATTGATGACACGTGGGTAACCATTAGGGAAATAGATAATTCATCCTGTGGTGTCTCCAGCACACTGATAGTGGCTGTTTGTGTTTTCATTTCAGCTGTGCAGCTGGCATGGTTTCTTAACTTTCCAGTGCTTAGCAGAAAAGGAGATCCATTGATGCAGCAGGGCTGAATCTGCTTTCTCTATTACTTGAAATGTGATTGGAAGCAGTGAATTCCCCTAGAGGATACCATTCTCCGCCTGTGATGTAGACATTAGGCGTGACACATGAATTTGCTTTCCACTTTTTAGTCTTCCCTTGAACCTACACATGGTTTTCTCACTTGTCAGTATGTTTCTTTAATGTACGAGCAATTTTTATTTTTAAACAGGATGTTCCTAAAATTATCAATCGAGATGGATATAAAGGCCTTTAAAATAATAGTACATTTATGACTTTTTAAAATTATATTTATAATTGGTTACTCTTTAGTCAGATTGTTTTTGGGGAAGTCATATTTAATTCATGTATAGGTAAAACATCTTTTATAGTTTTCAAAGACCTTTTACTGTTGGCAGAATCAGTAAATGAATATATACTGTGCAATACAATGTAAACTTCTGCATTTAAAAAGTAATGAGAATAATTAGCATTTACTTTTTTTGTGTGTGAGACAGTTCCAGCCTTCCTTAAAGTATAATTTTATCTTCCATTGAAAGAGTAATGTATTTGTTCAGTTTACTCTGCTAGTATTATTGGGGCAGTCATAATTAAATGTATCCATTCCCATAGTTTGAGTTTTAGTTCTTGATATATCTAAGTTGTTAATCTTTATTTATTTTAAATTTTTGGATAAAATATTGCTAAATGAACAAAAATAAGTGGCATAGACAGCTGTTTGATGGAAAGTAAGAGAAATTCTTAACCCTAGAGTTGTACTTTGTCCTGTTTTTAAAAAATTGGCAAAAATTTCCCCATGGTTTCTTTAAGTATTCAAGCATAATGAAATCCAGAGATTACTAAAATTATGTTGTGAAGGACACATAGTTAAGGTTTTCTTTTTCTTTTACTCTGTTTAAGGACAGTGTGATCTTTCTCTAATTTTCCTCGGCTCCTCTATAATTAAATTTATGTTAGACATATACAGTTATATATATGTCCATGATTCCTGAGTAGATCGAGGGTTACTGAGTAGATCATGAGCTACTTAAGAATAAGACTGCGTATTTATAAATTTTAAATAGTCTACAATGTCTGAACACTATGATTCAGATAGCAGATGTCTGCAAGTATTGGTGGCATTGTCTTTAATCTTTAAATAGTATGATAGGATGCATTGGAATCTGATGAGGCTGGGAAACCAACCCTGGGACCATTTTGTGGTCTGGGCTGGGTTTGAAAACTCCCTTGGGGGACGTGTAGTTGTGTTCTGAGAACTCATATGATTGAGGGTGGGCATATGTTTGGTATTGATCTCTCTATTTTTTTAAGCCTCAGCTTATTGAACAGTTATTTAAATATTTTCCCTTAGAAATGGAACCATTTGCGATCTTCCAAGTACATATATGAGGGAGCACATAAGGTGATTACAGGAGGTCAGATGCACATGTTCATCACTCACTCAGTTGACTTGTCACTCAGCTCACACTGTAACCAACATGGTGGTTCTGACAGCTTCACAGCTATAAATTGTTTATATTTTTAGCCTTAAATGGGTTATTGTGTACTCACATGGGCTGATATTTAAAGATAGGGAGCATATGGAGCAATAAAGGTGAACAAAACAAGTTAATGACTATAAAATTCTCAAGATGATCATCATCAGATTTCTACTTTTCATTCATCTGATCAAAGTGCTTATAGAGTATAAAAAGATATGACTAATATTTCAAAACCATTCTTTTAAAAAGAAAATCATAATTAGATTTACTTTGTCTATACATTATAATAAAAATTAGTCATGTTTTTAATAGATTATTTCTTGAGAAGTGCTCACTAATATCAGTATGACACCTCTAACCACTTCATCTAAATAAAATGCACAAAAATTGTTTTTAAGGTTGATTTTTTTTCATTCAGATATAAGACCTGTGCATGTTATAATAATGTACCTATTACTGATATTGTAACATAGTTAAATTTACTTTGCATGTTATTTTATATGTAGCTCTAGAATCAGTTGTTTTTAAAAAAATGTATTTGTTTACACATCATGTTTTTTTTGTTCATAATTAACATAAAGCATGTAAAACATTAGATGAGGAGGATTTGTTTACTTTTGGATAAGTCTGTTGTTAACGAAGCATCAGGTACTCAAGGAACAGATAAATTGAGATTATAGATGGAGTAGACATGGAGAATGGGAATAATTCATAAACAAGTATGATGGTTGGAGCCATGAGAAAGAATGAAATCCCTGAGGGAAAGAAAGGTAAATATACGGAGCCTTGGAAAATGCCTACATTTAGGTGTGGGTCAGAGGGAGAAACACAGGGATTTGATTATACTGGAAGCTGAGGAAGATTCCAGGTTTGGTGCTACTTAGGGGTACGGTGTTGCAGTGTGGATTGAGAAAAGTCCATTGGCTTTATTAGTAAGTGAGGTTTGCTTTTTATGAGAGATCATCACAAGAGCTCACGCATCAGATTCTCTGCTAGTGAGTAGTTAGCAGTTACTGGGGTGGTTGAAGCCATAGATGGGCTTTAGAGACATTTGATATGTGAGAGCTGGTGTGATAATTTGGCAAAGGCAGAATTGAGAAATGGGAATAAGTGAGGTATTTATTTAAGATGTAGGCATAAGATTAAAAACAGAGTAATAATGTAGAAGAAGAATGGCAGATGAAGGATATTGGTTGACCGAGCTTCTATGCTCTACAGGTCTAATGTTCTTTCCCTCTAAGCAGCCTTTTTAATTAGTATAAACATTGATTTCACTTGGAGTATATTAAACTCACATTTCTCTTGATCGTTTATGATGCTAAGATGTTATCAGCAAGTGCATTGCAGCATGCAAAAGAACCTGGCAAATAACCATCTCTTCTGGCAACACATTTCATAAATTTTCCTCATAGGATGTACTTTTTAAGGGGTAACTAATTGCCTTGCTTATTCTGCATGACCAGCAGCAATGGTCTTGGATTCAGCTGGACATTCTCATTCTCAGAAGACCATACCTGGCACCAGCCTCCCTCTGCTGTGTGGAAAGACGTGGATAGGAAACCTGGCCTGGCAGCATCAGGTATATTGTTCCAAGTAATAGCTCAGGTTAGTGGAAAGATGGCACTTGGGTGGGAGCAGGTGCCACCATGAGTTAGCTGCTTCGTGCTCCACAGGAAACGGTATTTTTTGTTGCAGCGCAAGGGCATAGCGAGCAGGACTCAAAAGAGGACACAGAGTGTCCCCTCTTTGCGTTCCCGCTGGGCATTGCAGCGCTGCTCACTGTCCTCTCAGTCCAGGCTTAGCTCACTAGCAGGGGTCAGGTTTACCGCACAAAATGCTGCTGAGAAACATAGCGGAATCCCACCTTTATGAGGTTTCCAGGGAAGCAGTGCTAGAAGGTTAACCAGAGGTCACTTTTTTTTCATGGAGGAGAAAAGGTTTTTGTTTTTCTATTTTTTAAATTTTATTTATTGATTTTTGGCTGCGTTGGGTCTTTGTTGCCGTGCGCGGGCTTTCTCTAGTTGCGGCGAGCGGGGGCTACTCTTCGTTGTGGTGCGCGAGCTTCTCATTGCGGTGGCTTCTCTTGTTGCAGAGCACGGGCTCTAGGTGCGTGGGCTTCAGTAGTTGTGGCACATGGGCTCAGTAGTTGTGGCTCGCGGGCTCTAGAGCGCAGGCTCAGTAGTTGTGGCTCACGGGCTTAGTTGCTCCGCGGCATGTGGAATCTTCCTGGACCAGGGCTCGAACCCATGTCCCCTGCATTGGCAGGCAGATTCTTTTTTTTAAACTTAGAGCCAAAGATACTGTGTCCAAGGTGGGGATTAAGGAGACGTGTGGAATCATGCTATGGAACTAATTATGGATGTGAATTTAAAATTAATTCTCTTTTTTTTTTTTTATTTTATTTTATTTTATTTTTGGCTGTGTTGGGTCTTCGTTTCTGTGCGAGGGCTTTCTCTAGTTGTGGCAAGCGGGGGCCACTCTTCATCGCGGTGCGCGGGCCTCTGACTATTGCGGCCTCTCTTGTTGCGGAGCACAGGCTCCAGACGCGCAGGCTCAGTAATTGTGGCTCACGGGCCTAGTTGTTCCACGGCATGTGGGATCTTCCCAGACCAGGGCTCGAACCCGTGTCCCCTGCATTGGCAGGCAGATTCTTAACCACTGCACCACCAGGGAAGTCCGAGAAAAGGTTTTGTTAACCCTTTATTCAAACTAATTTTTTGGCAAAATAAGTGGAAAACTTACTGTTAGCTCTAGTATCTGTGCAGTGGACTGTACCCGAGGCAGTGTTCTTTTTTATTGATCATCATAGCATCTGGGTTTATGTGAAGTTGTCTTTACATCTCAGCAGATGGCTCTAGTAATTGTACTTTGTTGATAGTTTCAGCAAATTTATCAAATAAAAAATCCTCCCTATATTGTTTGATAGGTCCAGTTCCATTAAGAGCATGGAGGTATGATATAGAAGGAGGAGCAGAAATTATTGGCTAATTGGGTTAGGAAAAATAAGGCAGTTCGTGAGTGGAGGTCTCTTTGTACACCACCAATATGCCGTAATGTATTAAAGAGAAGAGACACACACTCTAGAACAGTTTTTATTAACCTGTCCTTAAAATTGACTTCCATTTGATATTCCTCAAAATGAATTGACTTTTATTGACTTCCACAGTTTAACAATCCATTGCAAGATTACCTTTGTTTATTGCAAAGTCATTTAATTAAGGCAGCTTTTCAGGAATGCTTTGTGGAAAACTGCAAGGTTAATCCCTATTGTTCCTAAACAATAATGGACTCAAATATGCCATTTTTCTGATGTCCAGTCTTAAATATATATGTCTGACACTCAGAATGCAGTTGTGTTTTCTTAGAAATCTAATAATTCAGATACATTACTGGATTGTTCATTTAAAAAACATTTTAGTTTTGAATATATGTAAAGTGGTGTACTAGCCATAGGGATACAGTAGTGAAAAAGAAAAACACAGTTCTTGGGCTTACAGATTTAAATTCAATATTGTATGTTGAAAAGATTCTGAAGACAAAGCAGCTGTTATAGGAAATTACCAGTGATTTAAGAAGCATCCATACCATGAACATAATGAGATTCTAAGAGACTCAGAAATAGATGCTTTGAAATCAGAGATTAAGAGCTTTGGGTCAAAAAGGCTTGATTTCTTGTCTTGTGTCTAGCATTAATCAGCCTTGTAAATGTTAGCAAGTTGCTTCACCTCTCTACCTGTTTTTTTTTTTTTTTCATCTGTAAAAGGGAAATAACATTACATGCTTCCTTAAGTTGTGAGGATTAAATGACTTAAATTGGAAAAATGAGTCAGCTGAA
The DNA here is from genome assembly GCF_965194805.1 of Balaenoptera borealis. Lineage (NCBI taxonomy): Eukaryota > Metazoa > Chordata > Mammalia > Artiodactyla > Balaenopteridae > Balaenoptera > Balaenoptera borealis. The sequence goes on from NC_138877.1 coordinate 75,743,808, forward strand.
AATTAATGAAAATTGCTCAGACATTGTTACAGCCCTCAGAGATGCCACCAGAGGGTGAGGTATGCTGGGGACTGTGGTTCCTGACGGAGGAGCCCAGGAAGACGGCTGCTGTTATTCCCTAACCGTGATCACAGGGAGACCACACGTCTGTCCCAGCCTCACTTCACTTCGAAATATGTCATCTCAGCCAGTGAGCAGGGCTCCGGATATTGAGAGCTAGCGCATCAGCAATTCCCTATTCCGGGGTTAAAATGCCCTTAAATATTTCTGTAGTTACAAATGGGAGAGCTGGTTGGATCAACAGTGAGATGCTTGAGCACAACTTATTTCAGAAGCTCTCACTGGTCATGGATCCTGTCCTGTTCCCATCCTCTGGAAGAAAGAGGAGAAGGGAGAGCCCAGTGCAAGAGACCAAAAGGTTGATCCCTGTACAGAGCTTGTGATTTCTGGGGAAGAGCTCAGAAACTTGTTTTCAGGAAATTTCTCAACAAAAGATTTGACTGTCATGTGATGCTGGCATTTCTCATGTTTTCAGGCATTTCTCATTATATCAGGTTAGATTTACTGTATATATTATAGAAAGACCTTTAAAAAATAGATGTTTTGCCATAATTTCCTATGAATGATCATAAATATATGCAAGCAACTGTGTGTTTAAAAAAGCAAATTTATCTTTAAACATCTAGTTGCAGTTCCCAAGAAGGACAGAAAGAAATAGGGTGATGTAAAAACAGAGATGATGGTAATGATGATGGTAGCTGTTTACCGAGCCTTTTCTGTGAGTGAAGTCTTGTTTTGGAGGCAGCAAAAAAAAAAAAAAAAAAAGAAAAGAAATAAAAGAGGCTTCTTTTTTAAAAAAGATATTTTTTCAAAGTTTGAAAATCGAAAACTTTAACTATATAGTTTAATCTATGTAGGTGGTTTGAATTTCAAAATATGCCCTGTCCATGTATTAGGAGCTTTATGTTTTATTTAGTGTTGTATTAGTTTTTTATAAGAACTTTGATTTGAAAACTTGAGTCAATTCACTCCTGATTATACAGGTTGTAGGAGTGCTTTGCCATGCCCTTATCAAATTCCTAGATTTTTTTTTTCTTATAGGTGCTTGGTAAGTTCTAATTTTGATGTTAATTCAAGCAGAACATGGTTAAGAATGTAGTAGTACAGCCAGAAATACTAGTCTCAAAAGCAAGTGAAGTTAATATATCTGTAGCATTTGTAAGTGCTTTTTAATTAATTTTATTTGATAATGCTGACCAGCTGTATAAACAGGCATTTTTAGAATTCTCATTCTACTGAAAAGGAAATTCAAACTGGAAATAACTGATACGATTATTTAACAAATATATGGTAGAGCAGACTTTAAGCGTGATGGAATTTTAGTGTGTTTTTTTCTACTATATCACCAAATAAGTGATATTTGAGTTACTCATCTCTCTGATACTTCTGTCATAAACGATTGGCTTGACTATGAAAAAAAGTACATTTTTTCCCTAAAGAAATATCTTAAATGGTATCTTATTTTCCAAATGATACAGTGCCTTAGTATATTTGTATGTTATATCCCAAACCTTGTTAATCCTAATCATTATACAAAAATTATTTTATTTTGATGTATAAAGTAAATGCCAGTCTGTTTTCAAATTTTCCTAATACAACTTCTGGGTACAAATGAAAATCATTCTCTTAAAGAAATAAAGTTAAGTAAGCATTAGATGAAAAATTTAAGTGCTCAGATGTGTTATTCAGACTTATCCACTACAGTGAAGGATTATAGAGTAGCCCTGTATAATTTAAGCTGTTGATGAATAGTGGTCAGAGATTGTAAACAGCATTGATTATTGACCTGGAACAGTTATTCAGTATTCAGTGTAATTGGCTTATTTGGCTGCTGTAGTGTAGTCTCTTTCAATCTGGTTCTTATCCAGGTCTGACACCTAATGCTCAGGTATTGCTTCTGTAGTTGTTAAGCTTGGATTTTTGTTTTACCTCACATACCTGCTTTTCTCTGGCTTAACATAGTGCTTATTGTAATAAAACTTGCTGCAACTGGGGGGCAGTGTTGATTTTAGAGAAACTTCAGAAAAATGCTACACTGTTGGTTTATGTTCATAGAGAGTTATTTGAACACAAATTCAGATTTGAAAGTCCATGTTTAGCGGAATAGTAAAATATTTTTGGTGAGATAATAGTGAAAAATCGAATCTATTAAATCGTCTAACTCATCTTTGTAGCCAGTATAATTTAACTTGGTTTTCAGTGTTTAAATCTAATTTGATGAACTAAAATGCCTCACTTATTAGCTTATGGCATACAGTAAAATTTTAAAGATAAGTCATTAACAATTATTTATTAAATTTAAGAATAACTTCTTTATGGTAGCTTTGTTAGTGAGTAAAAGAGAATGTAATTTTTTAAAATGGTAAATATATAAGTAAATGAGTACTACATAAGAAAAATTGTAACGTCTCACCTCTTGTGCCTTTTTAAGATGACACACATAAACTTTATTTGATAACAAAAACAATGACTTCTGAAAGCTTTTCTTTTGTAGTTTCTTTACATCAGTTATAGTTTTTAGCAAACTTTAAAAAGATTTTTCTCCAGTAAGTCGTTTTCTTCATTTATCTCTGGTTCTGAAATAGAATTTCTTTGTCTTTGTTTCACTTATCCCCCAAGTGTTTATGGCCTTATCAGTATACTGTAGCAATCTTTGTTTACCCACTGGTATGAAATTGCAGTAAGGGCGCTATAAAAGATTGAGCATATTTCACAGTATTAACAATCTAAAGTTTCTTTTTAATCAGATATGAAAGACAAATTATTAGACTTTTTCTTAAAAATAATACAATATTAGAAACTAGTGTTCCATTTAAATTATTTTTTAAATTTAGCTGTGAGAACCTCCAAATAGAAGGGAAAATATTTTATATTTTTTATTTTAGTTTAATTATAATTTTTTTCTATAATGTGAAAAAGAAAATTGACAATAAATTCTATTGGATTGGTCTTGATAAGTTAGAATCTGTTAACTACCTCTTTAATAAAATTTGCCCTCAACCTACCTAGCTCAGTGAAGTTGTAGGATACAAAATCAATATATAAAAGTCTGTCATGTTTCTATATGCTAATAATGAACTGTCAGAGAAATTAAAATGATCACATTTACAGTTCCATCAAGAAGAATAAAATAGCTAGGCAGAACACTCTTTGACATAAATTTCAACAATATTTTTTTGGGTCCATCTCCTAGAGAAATGGAAACAAAAGCAAAAATAGACAAATGGGACTTAATTAAACTTAAAAGCTTTTTCACAACAAAGTAAATCATAAACAAAATGAAAAGACAGCCTATGGACTGGGAGAAAATATTTGCAAACCATGAGACCAACAAGAGCTTAATTTCCAAAGTATACAAACAGTTTATACAGCTCAATATCAAAAAAAACCAAACAAACCCGCAACCCAATCAAAAAATGGGCAGAAGACCTAAATAGACATTTCTCCAAAGAAGACATACAGATGGCCAGTGGCACATGAAAAGATGCTCAGCATCACTAATTATTAGAGAAATGCAAATCAAAATTACAATGACATACCACCTCACACTGATCAATCAAAATGGCCATCATCAAAAAGTCTACAAATAATAAATACTGAAGAGGTTGTGGAGAAAAGGAAGCTCTCCTAAACTGTTGGTGAGAATGTAAATTGGCGCAGCCATTATGGAGAACAGGATAGAGGTTCCTTAAAAACTAAATATAGAATTACTCTATGATCGAGCAGTCTCATTCCTGGGCATATATCCAGAAAAGACGAAAACTGTAATTCGAAAAGATGGATGCACCCCAGTGTTCATAGCAGCACTATTTACAATAGCCAAGATGTGGAAGCAACCTAAATATCCATCAACAGATGAATGGATAAAGAAGATGTGGCGCACGCGCGCGCGCGCGCACACACACACACACACACACACACACACATACACACACAGTGGAATATTACTCAGCCCTAAAAAAGAATGAAATAATGCCATTTGCAACAACATGGATGGACCTAGAGATTGTCTTAATTGAACTAAGTCAGACAGAGAAAGATAAATATCATATGGTGTCACTTATATGTGGAATATAAAAAAATTATGCAAATGAATTTATTTACAAAACAGAAATAGACTCACAGATATAGAAAGCAAAGTTATGGTTACCAAAGGGGAAAGAGGGGGAGATAAACTGGGAATTTGGGATTAACAGGTATACACTACTACATATAAAATAGATAAACAAGGACCTACTATGTAACCTAAGATGCATTCAATATCTTGTAATAACATAATGCAAAAGAATCTGAAAAAGTTATATATATGTATATATATATATATAAAACTGGATCACTTTGCTGTACACCTAAAACATTGTAAGTCAACTATACTTCAATTTAAAAAAAGAATAAAATACCCAGGAATAAATTTAACCAAGGAGGTAAAAGAATTGAACACTGAAGACTATAAGACATTAATGAAAGAAATTGAAGGATACACAAAAAAGTGGAAAGGTATTTGGGACTCATGGATTGGAAGAATTAATATTGTTCATACTGCCCAAAGCAGTCTACAGATTCAGTACAATCCCTATCAAAATTCCAGGGGCATTTATCTCAGAAAAAAACAAATAGTCCTAAAATTTGTATGGAACTACAAAAGACTCTGAATAGTCAAAGCATTCTTGAGAAAGGAAAACAAAGGTGGAGACATCATGCTTCCTGATTTCAAACTATATTACAAAGCTATAGTAATCAGAACAGTATGGTATTGGCATAAAAACAAACACATAGATCAGTGGAACAGAATAGAGAGCCCAGAAATAAACCCACACATGTATGTTAATTAATTTACGACAAAGGAGCCAAGAATATACAATGGGGAATGGACAGTTTCTTCAGTAAATGATGTTGGGTAAACTGGGTAACCACATGAAGAAGAATGAAACTGGACTACTGTTTTACACCATACAGAAAAATTAACTCAAAATGGATTAAAGACTTGAAATTTAGCACTAACTCAAAAAGATACATGCACCACCATGTTCACTGTAACGTTATTTACAATAGCCAGGATACGGAGACAACCTAGGTGTTCATCGATGGATGAATGAATAAAGAAAATGTGGGATGTGTGTGTGCGCACACACACAGTGGAGTATTATTCATCCATTAAAAAGGAGGACATTTTGCCATTTACAACAACATGGATAGATCTTGAGGACATTATACTAAGTAAGTCAGAGAAGGACAAATACTGTATGATCTCACTTATGTGTAGATTCTGAAAACAAACAAAACAACCCCATACTCATAGATAGAGAGAACATATTGGTTGTTGCCAGAAGCTGGGGGTAGTGAGCAAAATAAGAGAAGTGGGTCAAAAGGTATAAACTTAACAGTTGTAAAATAAGTCATGGGGATGTTATGTACGGCATGGTGACAAGTTAATAATACTATATTGCATGTTTGAAAGTTGCTAAGCGTAGATCTCAAAAGTTCTCATCACAAGAAAAAAATTTTGTAACTATGTATAGTGATGGATGTTAACTAGATTTATTGTGATCATTTTGCAGTATATACAGATATTGAATCATTATGTTGTACACCTGAAATTAATATGGTATATGTCAGTTTTACCTCAAATTAAAAAATTGCCCTCACCTTACCTAGCTGACCAGTGGGTGCACCAGGAGCCTTAGAAGCATGCTCCTTGGTCTCCAGGCTCTTCTGCCTGCAAAGCTGGGACACGGCCACTCCACTTATGCTCCAGAGCCTTTGTTCCCTCATATAAAAAATTGGGAACATGGCATCAACTTATTTTTCTGTCAAATCAAGGAGACTACATGAATGAAAGTACCTGCATTTTTTTAGAAAATAAATATAGTTTGATGAATATTTGTGTTTCATATATACAGCAGTGGAGGGAGAAAGGAGACCTTGAGAACTGAAGGGATGAGGAAAAGTAGAACAATCGATTTTGTGGATGGATTGATGTAGGTTTCCAGGAATTCACCTAGTACCATGATTTATTACATCATGGATCTAACTTTTAAAATAATAGATATATGTTGAATTACTGATTCTCCCTATCTCTGTCTCTCTTCAGGACGCTTACGGAGAGCCACAATGGAAAAGTCCTGGATGCTGTGGAACTTTGTTGAAAGATGGCTAATAGCTTTGGCTTCATGGTCTTGGGCTCTCTGCCGTATTTCTCTTTTACCTTTAATAGTGACTTTCCATCTGTATGGAGGCATTATCTTACTTCTGTTAATATTCATATCAATAGCAGGTATTCTCTATAAATTCCAGGATGTATTGCTTTATTTCCCAGAGCAGCCGTCTTCTTCACGCCTTTATGTTCCCATGCCGACTGGTATTCCACATGAAAACATTTTCATCAGAACCAAAGATGGGGTGCGTCTAAATCTTATTTTGATAAGATACACTGGAGACAATTCGCCCTATTCCCCAACTATAATTTATTTTCATGGGAATGCAGGCAACATAGGTCACAGGTTACCGAATGCATTGCTTATGTTGGTTAACCTCAAAGTTAATCTTTTACTTGTTGATTATCGAGGATATGGAAAAAGTGAAGGAGAAGCAAGTGAAGAAGGACTCTACCTAGATTCTGAGGCTGTGCTGGACTACGTGATGACCAGACCTGACCTTGACAAAACAAAAATTTTTCTTTTTGGCCGTTCCTTGGGAGGGGCAGTAGCTATTCATTTGGCCTCTGAAAATTCACATAGGATTTCAGCCATTATGGTGGAGAACACATTTTTAAGCATACCGCATATGGCCAGCACTTTATTTTCATTCTTTCCAATGCGTTACCTTCCTTTATGGTGCTACAAAAATAAATTTTTGTCCTACAGAAAAATCTCTCAGTGCAGAATGCCTTCTCTTTTCATCTCTGGACTCTCTGACCAATTAATCCCACCAGTAATGATGAAGCAACTTTATGAACTCTCCCCATCTCGGACTAAGAGATTAGCCATTTTTCCTGATGGAACTCATAATGATACATGGCAATGCCAGGGTTACTTCACTGCCCTTGAACAGTTCATCAAAGAAGTAATAAAGAGTCATTCTCCTGAAGAAATGGCAAAAACTTCATCTAATGTAACAATTATATAATGTTTTTCTTTTTGATTAATGCACTGTATTTTAATTTGTGCAGAATGATAAAGAATGTTCCTTTCTAGAAGTGTGTTATATCTGTACTTGTCTGAAGAGTGACATTAAACTTTGAAAGGACTTCAGTGCTCCTTTAAAATGATCCAAATAGTTTTTTACATTTGAAGAACTATAATTATTGGGATTTCATACATTTTCATCGAACCTTTCAATGTGGTTATGTATCCATACCTTTAGTTTAATATGCTATCATAATAGCATATTATATTCAAAAGTTTCTTGTTGCTAAAGTTGTGTAATCTATGTGACACTTAGATTAATGACTAAGTGTGGAAGGAGACATGTAAACAAGAAACCTTTGGGTATTATTCCTTTAGTAAATATTGGGACAATCATGGTAAGCAAACTTAGTTCTGTAATTGCATTTTTCACCTTAAAAGTTAAAATGAAATGCATGATGGTATTTTATTCCTTGACTTATGCAATGCAATGTTTTTAATGTAAATACTGATCATATACCAATGTATATGGTAACCTGGGTTATATCTATTTTTATGTAAACTCTATTTTGTTTTTAGCAAGAAATGAAATTGAGGCCTATGTGCAGGTTGCCGTTGAATTTTGCTCTGGTGAATGCTGAGATCCAGCTTTTTCTTACAAATAAATGGGACCCCATTTTCCAATATAAACGTACCATGTTTTGTTAGGTACAGTCTGGATCATGGCATGTAAAAATAGAAATTGAGAATTTTACTGCAGCTTTGATGTGCATATTTGAACTTTTTAACATTTGTAATTTTGGTGGCAAAGAGAATTTTAGCTTCTGTCGATTTTGTAAGTCTACAGCTGAACCACTAATAGCAGTCATAATGAAGATTAGAATCTGTTTAAGAATTAGGAAGTCTTATCATTACATTATTGTACATACTGTTTTACAAGAATTCCCACATTTCATTTTTAAGTCCAAGTATCTAGGTATATCTATCCCACTAAAGCCAGGATATCATTTATTGGACTTTCTGAAAATAAAAGTTACAAAAACAAAAGTAAATGAAAACTATATTCTTTGGTCTGATGTTTCAGTTATGAAATAGAAGAACTGCATCAAAAGACAGCTTTAGGAAGTCTTATTTATTTTCTACATGTGAGAATGTGTGGATAAAGGAACTCTAGAGCTTTTGATCACAGAACGTGTGACCACATTCAACAATTAAATGGCTGTAAGTGGGAAGTAGTATTTAGACATATAGAAGGTAAGAAAAATCTTATCTAAAAAAAGAGCCCCTTAAAACTTACAGGATTTACCTTAAGATATATAAGCTAAGTTGTTTCAAGCAGTCCTCAAAAATTAGATGTAATTGAGCTCTGTACGTTATGTCAGCTTTAACATATGATATTGTGAGTATTTTAGCTATATTTATTGGCTTTGTGCAAGCAGCTAGGGCAGAGAAATAATGGGTCAATAATCTTGACCTTAATTGAAACTCTTTCCATGGAGATAGGGCTAGAAATACTTTTGCCAAATAACATTCTTATCATTCACTTTATGTCAGTATTTAGAAAAAAATATAGCAAGTGTGATTTCTAAAGGATAATGTTTTCTATAAATTGTAAAAAAGTCATGCGTTTTTAAAAGTTGGAAATGCGTATTATGGAAGGTGTATTTTGTATTTATAAATTCACTACAATTAAAGGCTACTTTTCATCTTGTCAATCATTGCTATATAGAATGACTATCCTAAATAGTAATGTATTAACAAGAACGTTAATACAACAAAATGTAGTGTATTTAGACATGAGCTTAAATGGCACACCTTAGACTTGTATCATTCTTTAAAGTTTACAAAGTACCTTATGTTTTCATGTGATGATTTAGTCTGGTACACTATGGAGGAATTTATCAACTTTAGTTACAAATATTATGCTGATGAAGTATAAAAAGCTTTTTCTTCATCAGTGTTTTGTTTTATGCTGCTCTTTTTTTTTTTTTTTTTTAGTATTCCAGGTTTATTAACACTTCCCCCCTCTTCTTTTTGACCCAGGACTTAAGAAGTTGTGGAGTACATGTGTCCCATCCCTACCTTCATTCTCCTCTTTGGGTTGAGGAGCCTTTCTTTCTGCAGCAAAAGGAAAAGGTGTCTAGGGTTGTAGCACATCTTTCCTTCCTAGCTTCCTTCTGTATTTGAGACTGGTTCCTTAGATGGGAAGGGGGTAGAAGACAAACTCCTATTATCAGGGGTCCATGAAGCCTGTGGCATCATTTTTAATAAAACGTGAATTTTTCATGAGTCACACCTTCATTTTGGGCTCATCTCTTAGTGGAATAGGTGTGTGTCTATCTTGTTTATTAATTTCTGGCTCATTGATGTAAGAGCAGCTGTAGGAGTTTCTGAATGAGTTTTTAAGTTATTAAGCTACTGGAATTTGGAAACCCTAGAGTGATTTTAAGTATGGCAAGATAAAATCCACTGAGATCAAAATCCATTATTTTAAAAGGGATTATTGGGGGTAAAACGGCAAAAAAGATCCTAAAAAAAGATATTGCAAAATACAGGAAGAAATCATTTGTAACAGATAAAAGAATATTAATAGGATAGAAACAACTGGAAAGGGAAATGTGACATCATTCTTAAATGTAGATCTAGGAAATAATTAGCTGGTGAGGTTGGTGAAAAGGAAGCATAACATGTAAAACATCATTTGAACTTAAGGTGCTTCTAACAGAGAAGGCAACTGGAGCACCTGATACTGCATCTACCCTATGTTTTTGCAAACACTTTGTAAAATTGGTGTTTTCATTAAAATGGTGTTCTGAAATTTGTTATGGGGCAGGTTAAATTTATTTTTTCATGACTGTAGACAGTTGATAATAACCCAAATTCTACCTTTGGTAATGTGTCACCAGATTAATGATACCGTAATATTTATTGAGAATTCATACCACCTGATGCTTTCATACTCATTTCTTATGTTTATAAGATTTGGTTTGAGGTGGGTATGGGCTTGTTTGGTGGAATTAAAGAATGAAGGCCATATTCAGTTTTATATAAACTATCATGCAAGCCCAGCCAAAGTGTAGTTTTTGACTGAGTCCTGTCCTTGAGGTTAGGAATAAATAAGGTAAACCTTAAAAGAGGGTGTCGCAGAAGTCACTTTTTAAATTAGATCATGATTGAGATACACTGAAAACCTCCACTGACCTCTCCCCTCTCTGTTTTTCTCATTATGTTTGACAGCAATTATGGAGAAAAATGTGAAAAGAATTAGTCATAATGCTTTTGGATTATCCTTAAATTTATGTATTTTCATATCACTCAGGTAAAGTTGGGAAATGACAGAGCACAGACATATTTTTTAAATCAGAGTAGAAAATAAAAAGCACTTCTGTTGACTTATATTGCCATATGTGCACATCATCTCAGCTAATCAGAAATAGTATATTCATTTGTATGACAAAATAAATGCATTCATCCTAATAGTAGTCAACACATTTTGCCAGATGGTGCAAATATACCTCCATTTATATTTTGTATCTTAAAAATGTAGTTTAACAATAGGACTGTGTGTAAGAAACACTTCTTTTACGGAAAGTGTCATATATACATATGTAACAGGGATGAGTGTGTTGTTTAACATCATTTATAACAGAATTTCTGTCAGTACTCCGTATACTGAAAATTCAAGTTGTTTTCAACCTATTCAGATACGTTCAGGATAAAATAAGTTAATCCAACTTCATAATGTAAATCATATTTTTGTTATTTGCCATATTTTATTTGAAGCAGTGATAAAATTTTATAATTCAAATCTGAATGTTACAGTATATTATGTGCTAATCATGGCAAAAGCAAACATTTACATTTGTGTTTTTACAATAAATTTCTTTTAAAATACACTTTCTATTTTTCTGTACTGACATATGCAATAAATTGATACATTAAAAGTTTGATTAATGTCTTAAGATAGTTTGTATTCAGTCTTTTCTATTAACCTAGATTATATGGTAGGACATTAAAGCTTCCTTAATGATCAAATAAACTCCTGAATTTGTACTGAAATTAATTTTTATTGTACTAATGGTGTGAATAAAAAGTAGAAGTTAGATTTATTTTCCCTCTCCTCGTATTTTTATCCCACATACATTTCATTTAGGCTAATATTAAATATTTTCTATATGCGACCTGCTGGTGAATGAATAGATCCAAAGCATTTGATTAGTTACATTAATCTAGGAATGAATAGATTTTAACTGTTCATAGTCATGTTGTCTTGAGATTTCATAAAGTGCCTTTTCATGAAATTTGCTTTTTTTTCTCTTATTAGTACTGTGTTAATGATTTGGGATGATTACAAAAATGGCCTAATATTCATTCGACCTTGAGGGGGCTGTAGCTTGCTTTCCCTAACCAGAAATTTGCATGCTTGAATAGTGTCACAACCAGCTGGATGATAGGAAATGTATGACAAACCTTAACTGGCCCCCTGTAAGTGCAGATGAAGAATTCACCTAGTGGAGACCATTTTTTCATGGGTAGATCTGGTGGGAAGAAGCATCCCTCATGTGCTTCCCTGAGAGATCACCAACCTGAATCCTTTAGATAACTAGTTCTTATTTTCAAGCGATAATTTTTTCACATTCCTATTTCACTCTTCAGCTCCTGCTTTACATCCTAAAGATGATGAGCAGTTGGATCTGGTTAGACTGTAACTCCTGTCTTACGAAGGGGAAGGGAGGGAAAAGATACCCTTTGAATACCTACAAGTGTAGAATGTGTTAATGTCATTGAACCCTCACAGCAAACTGCCTAGTAATTTGCACATAAAAGTCCCATTTTATAATAAACAGGCTCAGAGTGGTTCAGTAATATGCTCAAGATTACCCAGAATGGAGCTGGCATCTGAATGTGTCTCCAGTTCTCAATCTAGGACAACTGCACATTGCCTCATTTACTCAATGAAACAATTTGTTTTTATCCATGTTGGAGTTGATTTAAGACATTGAAATGAAATTAAAAGTGACTATGTATAGAAAACTAGGAATATACAAGAAACTACACTTTTTTCAGAGTAGTTAAATGTATGTCCCTGCAGGAAAATGTAGACGTTAATTAACCTCATAAGACTTCTCATCCTCTTCCCTCAGCCTTTTATAGAAAAATTTAGGAGTCATCTTCCTCGTGAAGTGAAACTGATATATTTGATCTTGCTGTTTCTTTTTCCAATAAGATTTATTTTCCCAGCCTTTCCACTATTACCATACCACCATACCAGTCCCTGGAATTATTTTATAATAGCTGAAGTTTTAATTGAATGCTTGTTATGTACCCAGTATTGTTCTGACTCCTTTTTGTCATTCTTTTTTTTTTTATTTTTTGGCTGCCCTATATGGCTTGTGGGATTCTAGTTCCCCGACCAGGGATTGAACCATGGTCCACGGCAGTGAGAGCGGAGTCCCAACCACTGGACCGCCAGGGAATTCCCTGTCATTTATTCTTGATAACTGAATGGTCTGTGATCTGGTGTCCAAATCCACTGACCCCACTCCTCCATGTTTGTCCTGTTCTAATTTGTCAGAAAAAATCTGCATGCCTTTCCCTAAGAGCATTTAGTGACTTCATTTCTCATTAAAGTCAAGACTTCTTGGTCTATAAGGTCCTTCACCAACTAAACAATCTCGTTGTGAAAGAAGTTTTCTCTTTCTGTTCATAAGCCAAACTCATTCCTCCTCTATGCGTTTACCTATGTCCGGTGCTTTAACTGCTAGGTGGAATGTCCTCTCACCTTGCTAGGCTCCCCAGCTCATCACCCGAATTCAACATTGTACTGGAGGTTCCATGCAGGACAGTTAGGCAGGAAATAGAAAGCATCTAGATAAGAAAGGGAGAAGTAATATTATATTTACAGATGATGTGAGCTTGTGTATAGGAAATCCTAAGGAATCCACTAAAAATATGAGAACTAATAAACTCAGCAAAGTTGCAGGATTCAAGATCCATATACAAAAAACAATTTCATTTGTATACACCGTCAATAAACAACCCCCAAATGAGAGTTTTGTAGCTTGGACTATGTACCCCAAAAAGATATGTTGAAGTCCTAACACCTGGTACCTATGAATGTGACGTTACTGGAAATAGGGTTTTTGCAAATGTCATGAAGATGTAATTCAAATGAGATCCTTCAGGAGTAGGGTGTACCATTAATATAATATGACTGGTGTCCTTATCATAAAAAGAGAAAAGACATAGAAACAGACATACATGGAGAGGAGAATAACATGTGAAGACACAGACGGAGGAAAGATGGTCGTGTGGCAATGAAGACAGATTGGATTTATGCAGCAGCACCAAGGAATGGCAAGGATTTCTATCAGCCATTAGAAGCTAGGAGAGAGAGTATGGTCCTGCTGACACTTTGATTTCAGATTTCTCTCATTCAGAACTGTGAGAGAATGAATTTTTGTTGTTTAAGTCACTTAGTTTGTGGTTCTTTGTTATGGCGGCCCTAATATATTTTTAAAAATTCCATTTACAATAGCACCAAAAATAATGAAATACTTAGGAATGTACTTAGCAATAAAAGCAAAATGTCTTCTCTGCAAACTACATAACACTTTTTAAAGAAATAAAAGAAGACAAATAAATGGAAACTAATCACATATTTGTAGATTGAAAAATTTATTATTGTTAAGATGGCAATCAAAGGATCAATCCAAGAAGAAGATGTAACAATTGTAAATATTTATGCACCCAACATAGGAGCACCTCAATACATAAGGCAAATGCTAACAGCCATAAAAGAGTAAATCGACAGTAGCACAATCATAGTAGGGGACTTTAACACCCCACTTTCACCAATGGATAGATCATCCAGAATGAAAATGAGTAAGGAAACACAAGCTTTAAATGATACATTAAACAAGATGGACTTAATTGATACTTATAGGACATTCCATCCAAAAACAACAGAATACACTTTCTTCTCAAGTGCTCATGGAACATTCTCCAGGATAGATCATACCTTGGGTCACAAATCAAGCCTTGGTAAATTTAAGAAAATTGAAATCGTATCAAGTATCTTTTCCAACCACAACGCTATGAGACTAGATATCAACTACAGGAAAAAAAACTGTAAAAGATACAAACACATGGAGGCTAAACAACACGCTACTAAATAACCAAGAGATCACTGAAGAAATCAAAGAGGAAATCAAAAAATACCTAGAACCAAATGACAATGAAAACACGATGACCCAAAACCTATGGCATGCAGCAAAAGCAGTTCTAAGAGGAAAGTTTACAGCGATACAATCCTACCTCAAGAAACAAGAAACATCTCAAATAAACAAACTTACACCTAAAGCAATTACAGAAAGAAGAACAAAAAGAACCCAAAGTTATCAGAAGGAAAGAAATCATAAAGATGTATATGTATAGCTGATTCACTTTGTTATAAAGCAGAAACTAACACACCATTGTAAAGCAATTATACTCCAAGAAAGATGTTAAAAAAAAAAAAAAAGATGGCAGTACTCCCCAGTTTGATCAATGGATCAAAACACTCCCTATCAAATCTGTCTCTTTTTTTTTTGCAGAAGTTAACAAGATGATCTTAAAATTCATGCATAAATGCAAGGGATCTAGAATAGCTAGAACGATCTTTAAAAGAAGAACAAGGTCAGAGGTCTCATATATCCTGATTTTAAAACTTGCTGGAAAGGTATAATAGTCAAGACATACAGGCATAAGGATAGACATATAAATCAATGGCCTACAATTGAAAGTCCATAAATAAATATATATTTACAGTTAACTGATTTTTGACAAAAGTGCCAAGATAATTCATTGTTGAAAGAACAGTCTTTTAGCAAATGGTGTTGTGTCAACTGGATATTCACATTCATACGAATGAACTTGGACTCCTACATCTTACCATATAAAAAATTAATTAAAAAGGGAGTAAAGACCCATGTGTAAGAGCTACAGCTGTAAAACTCTTGGTAGAAAATGTAGTCACATCTTTGCAACTTAGATTAGACAATGGTTTCTTGGTATGACACAAAAAGCACAAAGGACAAAAGAAAAAAAATAGATTAATTGGGCTTGATTAAAAAAAATATTCCTCAAAGGACATTATATATTATCAAGAGAGTGAAAGACAACTTATAAAATGGGAGAAAATGTTTGCAAATCTTATATCTGATAAGGAACTTGTTTCCAGAACGTGAAGAGCACTTACAACTCAATGATATAAAGACAAACAACCCAATTTAAAAATGGGCAAAGGCTTTGAATAGACGTTCTCCAAGGAAGACATACAGGTGGCCAATAAGCACGTAAAGAGATGTTCACTCTCATTAATAATAAGGGAAGTGCAAATCAAAACTACAATGAGACACTTGTTCATATCCAGTAAGACAGGTATAATCAAAGAGACAGAAAACAATGTGTCAGCGAGTGTCTGTGAGGATGTGGAGAAATTTTGAACACTCACATTGCTGGTGGGAATGAAAAATGGAGTAGCCACTTTGGAAAACATCTAGCAGTTCTTAAAATGTTGAAAATGGAGTTAGCATATGACCAGGATCTGCACTACTAGGTATGTATCTAAGAGAATTGAAAATATATGTTCATACAAAAACTAGTACATGAATGTTCATAGCAGCATTCTTCATAACAGCAAAAGAGTGGAAACAATCCAATAGCTAATGATTGAATAAATAACATGTGATGAATCCTACAATGTAATGTTATTCAGCAATGAAAAGAAATGAAATTCTGATAGATGCTACACATAGACAAACCTTGAAAACATGCAAAGTGAAAGAAGCCAGTCACAAAGGACTATTCATTTGCAAAGTCCAAAATAGGCAACTCCATTGATATAGAAGGTAGATTAGTGGTTGTCTGAGTGTAGGGGTATTGGGTGGGGGGGAATGGGGAGTGACTGTTAATGGATATAGAGTTTCTTTTGGGGAAGATGATAATGTTCTAAAACAGATTGTTGTGATCAATCTGTATCACAACTCTGTGAATACAGAGTTTAAATGCATGAATAGTGTTGCATGTAAATTATATTCAATGAAGCTGTTATAATGGGTGAGACTAGGAATATTCTAAGTAAAAACTCTTGGATTTAAATGATGGTA
The DNA here is from genome assembly GCF_965194805.1 of Balaenoptera borealis. Taxonomy (NCBI): domain Eukaryota; kingdom Metazoa; phylum Chordata; class Mammalia; order Artiodactyla; family Balaenopteridae; genus Balaenoptera; species Balaenoptera borealis. The sequence goes on from NC_138877.1 coordinate 75,760,141, forward strand.
GTGGATCTCAAGAGAAGTGGATGGATTCAAGATATACTCGGGGTGTAAGCGATTGTGGGAGGTCCAGAAGACTAGAATGAATACATCTATATCTCTGCCTTTCATACCTGGTTGATTAAAAGAACCCAAGAATGTTTTGGGAGAAATATCAGGAGTTCAAGTTAAATTCATGATGAGTTTGAAGTGTCTACTAAAGAAGGTATGAGCATTCTTCATCCTTTTCAGCTGCCTAGCACCTGCCCTTTGCTTTGGCAAATGTTCCATCTGATGGGTCAGAGCTGGATGCTCCTCTTGCAGCTGTGATGACCCAGACTTTGTCAACCAGGTACACTTGGTGTCAACCAGGTAGAGGCTGGTGATGTGGGAAAGGAAGGCCATTATAACATCCATGCTAATGTGGCAGTAGCAGTGAGCCCCAGCAGCAGCCAGATGCAGATTTCAGAGCCTCCAGCACCTATGCTTCTAGCAGCAGGTACCCAGAGCTATGACTGCAAGTGGTGGTCTGTGCCCAGTTGTAACAGCAGTGGTATTTTTATGGGCTCACTTCTGTATTGTGATTGCGAGAGGTGTATATATTCAATCCTCCAAACATGATTAAGCATGATTCTCTAATTCTTTCCATAGATTCTGCAAGTTACCCTAAATCCTTTCAATAGAATCCTTTCTATCTGATTAGCTAGAGATGGTTTATGTTGCTTGCACCTAAGAGAAACCTGAGTGGTGTAACATCCAAAAGAAGATGCTGAAAAGGCCGTTAGGTTTGGGGAAAGAGATCGGCGCTGAAGATACGAGTGTGAATAGCCATCAGTGATACTGTTGATACAAGAATTGGTGGTGCACAGCAGTGTGATTGTACCTAATACACTGAACTGTTTATCAAAAAATGGATGAAATGGTAAATTTTGTGTTATGTATATTTGTCCACAATAAAAAAAAAAAGAAAAACAAGAAGGAATGGATGAGAATGTTTAGGGCAAGAGTCTAAAAGGAAAGGAGAACGTAGGACCTAGGCTGAGGCATTTGAACCTTTAAAGGATAGGAGAAAGAGATATGTCCCTAAAGGAGAAAGAGAATGAGGTGTTTTATTCAGCTCTGCGGAGTAGCTGGCACTGGGTAGTCTTGGAACAAGGTTTGTAGCCTTGTTCCAAATCTGAATGAATGAATGAGTTTACTCCTCAGCTGGGGAGCTCCTGAGCTTGTTGAGTGTTAATTGCATCTGTAATTACACATGGGTTATAAAATTTGGTGTATAGCATCATGGTGAACAAGATTAGCAGTTGGGGTCATGGCATAGAACAGCTCCTTTTATTATAGTGCAGAGTCCACAGGACTCCAGGGTCCAGGACGGGGACTGAGAGACACAGTACTGTTTACTCTGCACGTAGTCAGAAACAAGGCGCCGTTGCCTAAAAACACTTTTATTCAGTCTTCACTTACAATCATATTCCCGACATACAATCTAATTCAGTTTATTGTTTCTCTGACAAGTGAGATTTCTTCATGAATTTGGGCCACGTTCTGTAGCTATTATCAACAACCTTCACTACGATCGATTTCCACACCTTTCTTTACTTAGTAACGTCCACTCCGCTAAGGTGGCAATAAAAATAATGGCAAAGTTAAGTCTTATATTTTCTTTTTTTCCTTAGCTGGATACTTAGAGGTGGCAGAAGTGAACATATATATGATTAGGATAAAGAGCAAGAAAGAGAGATGATGGCATTTAGGTTTAGACTTTCTGTTACTGTGAAATTTTAAGATTTGGAATTATAACCACTCATTGGCCAAGAGCAGATGATCAAGGCAGTTTTTGATAGTATTGACTCTGCTGCTTTTGTAGCAGCTGAGAGACAGAGACAGACAGACCGACACAGAGTTTCTAGCCTTTTTATTCTGTCCCATTGACTTCTCTACCTTTATTTCAGTACCACTCGCTTACTTATTAAAGCTTTCTAGAACGTTTTGAAATCGTTTAGTGTAAATCCTCAACATTTATTCTTTTTCAAGATTTTTTCACTATTCTGAATCATTTTCATTTCCATACAAATATTGAAATGTTATTTTCTTTAAAAAAAAAAAACCCTTCAAATTGATGAACTATTTGTTTGGGTCAAATTAATATCTTAAAAATATTCATCTTGAGGCTTTCTTTAAGTTCTCTCAGCATTCTTTTTAAATTTACAGTTTATCTTCAAATAATTTTAGACCTCTTCACATGAAATTTGAGAACCTATAAATGGTATACTTATGTTCTTCCCCCTCTTGCCTTTGTGCTATTTTGGTCATATATTTTGCTTCTGTATATGTTATAAATTTCACAACTGTAATTATTTTGTCATTAGTCAGTTATCTTTTTTTCTTGTGCTAAAAGTCACAAACATAAAATTTACCATCTTAATCATTATTGAGTATATGGTACCTTAGTGTTAACTATATGCACTGTGCAACGGATCTCTAGATTTTTTTTCATCTTACAAAACTGAAACTCTCTACCCTTTGAACAACTTCCATTTTCCCCCTCCCCAAGCCCCTGGCAACTATAATTCTACTTTCTGTTTCTTTGAATTTGAATACTTTACATACTCCATGTAAATGGAATCATGCAGCATTTGTCTCCTTGTGACTACTTCACTTAGCATAATGTCCTCAAGGTTCATCCATGTTATAGCATAAAACAGGCTTTCCTTCTATTTTAAGTATTCCATTGTATGTATACATCACATTTTCTTTATCCAGTCATCAGCCAGTAGACATTTAGGTTGCTTCCACCTCTTGGCTATTGTGAATAATGCTGCAATGAAAATAGGTGTGCAAATACCTCTTTGAAATCTTGTTTTCAATCCTTTGGGATATATACTAGGAAGTAAGATTTGCTGGATCACATAGCAATTCTTTTTTTTTTTTTTTTTTTTTGGTGCGTATATATATATATTTTTAAATTAATTAATTAATTAATTTTTGGCTGTGTTGGGTCTTCGTTTCTTTGCGAGGGCTTTCTCCAGTTGCGGCAAGCGGGGGCCACTCTTCATCGCGGTGCGCGGGCCTCTCACTATCGCGGCCTCTCTTGTTGCGGAGCACAGGCTCCAGACGCGCAGGCTCAGTAGTTGTGGCTCACGGGCCTAGTTGCTCCGCGGCATGTGGGATCCTCCCAGACCAGGGCTCGACCCCGTGTCCCCTGCATTGGCAGGCAGAGTCTCAACCGCTGCGCCACCAGGGAAGCCCAGCAATTCTATTTTTAATTTTTCGAGGAACTTTCATACTGTTTTCCATACTATCTGCGCCATTTTACATTCCCACCAACAGAGCACAAGGGTACCAATTTCTCCATATCCTTGCCAACACTTTACTTTCTTTCTTTTTTCTTAATAGTGACCATTGTAATGGATGTGAGGTGGTATCCCATTGTGGTTTTGATTTGCATTTCCCTGATGATTAGTGATGTTGAGCATCTTTTCATGTGCTTGTTGGCCATTTACAAATTATCTTCTTTGGAGACAGGTCTATTCAAGTCCTCTGTTGATTATAAAGCAGGTTATGGGGGGATTTTTGTTGTTGTTGGGTTGTAGTTTTTTATGTATCCTGGATACTAATTCCTTATCAGATCTGTGGTTTGCAATATTTTCTTCCATTCTGTAGATTGCTTTTTCGTTTTGTTCATTGTTTCCTTTGCTATGCAGAAGTTTTTAAGTTTGATGTAGTTCCATTTGTCTGCTTTTGCTTTTTATGCCTGTTCTTTGGGTACCGTATCTAAGAAATCATTGCCAAATCCAACGTCGTGAAGTTTTTCCTGTATGATTTCTTCTAGGAGTTTATAGTTTCAGGTCTTACATTTAGGTATCTAATCAATTTTGAGTTGATTTTTATATATGGTATAATATAAGGGCCCCATTTTATTGTTTTGCATGTGGATATTCAGTTTTCCTAGCACCGTTTGTTGAAGAGACTATCTCTTCCCCATTGTGTAGCCCCAAAAACTTTGTCAAAGATCATTTGACCATAGATGTGAGCGTTTATTTCTGTGCTCTCTCTTAAATGCTGTTCCATTGGTCCATGTGTCTGTTTTCATGCCAGTACAATACTGTAAATTTGTGCTATGTTTTAAAATCAGCAATTGTAAAGACTCTATAGTTTTTTTGTTCGTTTTCCTGTGAAGACTCTAGTTTTGTTTTTTGTCTTTCTTAAGATTGTTTTAGCTACTTGGAGCCCTTTGAGATTCCATATGAATTTTAAGATGATTATTCCTATTTCTGTGAACAATGCCATTGATGGTTCGGCATGGACTGCATTGAATCTGTAGATCGCTTTGAGTATTACAAGTATTTTAACAATATTAACTCCTTTAACCCATGAACGTGGAATGTTTTTCTACTTATTTGTGTCTTGTTTAATTACTTTCAGCAATGTTTTATAGTTTTCAGTGTGCATGCCATTTACCTACTTGGTTAAGTTTATTCCTAATTATTTTATTCTTTTTAATGCTATTGTAGATGGGAGTATATTCTTAATTTCCTTTTCAGACGGTTCATTGTTAGTGTACAAAAACACAACTGATTTTTGTGTGTTGATTTTATATTCTGCAACTTTACTGAATTTACTTTAACAATATTTTTGTGGAATCTTAGGGTTTTGTCCATATAAGATCATGTCATCTGTAAACAGACAATTTTACTTCTTCCCTTCCAATTTGGAAGCCTTTTATTTCTTCTATTTGCCTAATTGCTCTAGTTAGGGCTCCCAGTACTGTTTTGAGTAGAAGCGTCAAAAATGGGCATTCTGGCCTTGTTACTAAGAGGGAAAGTTTTCAGTTTTTCACCATTGAGTATGATGTTAGCTGTGGGCTTTTTAAAAAAAATTATTGAATCATAGCTGATTTACAATGTTGTGTTAAGTTCTGCTGTACAGCAAAGTGATTCAGTTATACCAATACATATATGTATATTCTTTTTCATATTATTTTCCATTAGGATTTATCACAGGATACTGAATATAGTTCCCTGTGCTGTATGGTAGGACCTTGTTGTTTATCCATCCTATATATAATAGTTTACACCTGCTAATCCCAAACTCCCAATCCTTCTCTCCCCTACCCCCATCCCCCTCGGCAACCACAAGTCTGTTCTCTGTCTATGGGTCTATTTCTGTTTTGTATATAAGTTAATTTGTATCATTTTTTTTTAGAGTCCACATATAAGTGATATATGATATTTGTCTTTCTCTAAGTGACTTACTTCACTTAGTATGACAATCTCTAGGTCCTTATGTAACAACTTAAATGGGAAAAGAATTTGAAAAAGAATAGATACATGGATATGTATAACTGAATCACTTTGCTGTACACCTGAAACTGTCACAACACTGTTAACTATAATCCAGTATAAAATAAAAAGTTAAAAAAAATCTCTAGGTCCATCCATGTTGCTGCAAATGGCATTATTTCATTCTTTTTTATGGCAGAGTAATATTCCATTGTATATATATACAACATCTTTATCCATTCACCTGTTGATGGACATTTGTTTCCATGTCTTGGCTATTGTAAATAGTGCCGCTGTGAACATTGGGGTGCATGTGTCTTTTTGAATTAGAGTTTTCTCTGGATATATGCCCAGGAGAGGGATTGCTGGATCATACGGCAACTCTATTTTTATTTTTTTGAGGAAACTCCATACTCTTCTCCATAGTGGCTGCACCAGTTTACATTCCCACCAACAGTGTAGGAGGGTTCCCTTTTCTCCACACCCTCACCAGCATTTATTATTTATAGACATTTTGTTTTTGGCTGTGCCATGTGGCTTGTGGGATTTTAGTTCCCCAACCAGGGATCGAACCCGGGTCCTCAGCAGTGAGAGCACAGAGTCCTAACCACTGGACTGCCCGGGAATTCCCTGTTTGTAGACTTTTTAATGATGGCCATTCTGACTGGTGTGAGGTGGTACCTCATTATAGTTTTGATTTGCATTTCTCTAAAGATTAGCTGTGGGCTTTTCATATATGGCTTTCATTATGTTGAGGTAATTTCCTTCTATTTCTAGTTTGTTGAATGTTTTTAATCATGAAAGAGTGTTGAATTTTGTAAAATGCCAACAGAAGCAGACCCTGCCATGACCATTTGATCAAAGAATCAATGAATGAAGCTTCTCTCTGGCTGGTCTGGAGTCACATGGTCTCATATCTCTGCCTTCTCTTAGCAGATCGACTTCTGCTCTGCTTGGACTTAGCCCACAATTGGTGTCACCAAAGGTGCCTGCAGCTCCCAGCCCAGTTATTGGGCTATGCATGGGGCAGATGGTCCAAGAAGGGGATGTGAAAAAGGGAGGAGGGTCAATTAGCATCTTTAGTACTAGTTTATTTCTTTGGAATGTATGAGTTCTGGGAGGATTTGTTGGTTATTATATTTTAAAATCACAAGAATTTAATTTTTAGTAAAATTAGTATAGAATTAGGACTTTCTACTCCAGAGATAGCTGGAATAACAGTTTAATTTGGTGTCAGTGTATAAACAATACACTGTTTTGTTTTTCAAGTTTAACAGGAACAAAATTTAAATAATTGATAAAATCTCATGCTGGCAAGAGTACAAGGAAGTGTTGCTGGCAGGATTGTGAATTGCTACATTTTGGAGACCAGATTGAGTACATCTGTGAAACATTAAGTTTTGTTTTATCACTTTTTTTTTTTCAATTTAATTAATTAATTAATTTACTTATGGGTGCGTTGGGTCTTTGTTGCTGTGCGCCGGCTTTCTCTAGTTGCGGTGAGCGGGGGCTACCGTTCGTTGTGGTGCGCGGGCTTCTCATTGTGGTGGCTTCTCTTGTTGCAGAGCACGGGCTCTAGATGCCCAGGCTTCAGGAGTTGCGGCTTGCAGGCTCTGGAGTGCAGGCTCAGTAGTTGTGGCGCACAGGGCTTAGTTGGTCCACGGCATGTGGGATCTTCCCGGACCAGGGCTCGAACCCGTGTCTCCTGCATTGGCAGGCAGATTCTTAACCACTGCGCCACCAGGGAAGCCCCTGTTTTATCACTTTTAATCCAGTTTTCACTTTGGGAAATCTATCCTAAAAATATAATTAGATGAGAGCATGTGTAAAATTATATCTTAATGGAGCATATATTTGGTAGTAGCCAAAACAAAGAAGCAAACAAACAAAAACCCTGCAAAATAGCTTGAAACTCCATCAGTGAGAAATAATAAGATAAGTTATAAAAGGAATTAAAATCTATATTTTTGATCTGGAAAAATACCCTTGATATATTTTATTGAAGAAAATCTGTTGCAGTGTAATGTGAACAGTATTAGTCCATTAGAAAGCATATATATACATATAATAATATGTACGTGTTTGTGTATATATGTATACATATAAAGAGAGTGGTGTTGGTTTAAAATTTTTTTGTATATGCTATCTGACTGTTTAGGTATTATATACAGTACATGCATTAAACTGGTTTTTTTTTTTTGATGAAGTACAATTTATCAATTTTTTTCTCTTTTTTTTTTTAAAGCATATATTACTTTTCACATATTTATTTATTTATTTATTTATGGCTGTGTTGGGTCCTCGTTGCTGTGCATGGGCCTTCTCCAGTTGCGGCGAACGGGGGCCACTCTTCGCTGCAGTGCGCGAGCCCCTCATTGCAGTGGCCTCTCATGCTGCGGAGCACGGGCTCCAGGCACGTGGGCCCCAGTAGTTGTGGCACGTGGGCTCAGCAGCTGTGGCTCACAGGCTCTAGAGTGCAGGCTCAGCAGCCGTGGCACACGGGCTCAGCTGCTCCGCGGCATGCGGGATCCTCCCAGACCAGGGCTCGAACCCGTGTCCCCTGCACTAGCAGGTGGACTCCCAACCACTGCGCCACCAGGGAAGTCCCCTAAACTGTTGATATTAATTACATATCAGGGAAAGATTGCTACAGAGGGGAGAAGGCAGGAAGAGATCATTAGTTGGTATAGAACTCAAAATTGTTTGACTTATACATAGCATGCATTATATCGACAAAGTATAAGTGAAATAATTCTTAATAAAAAGGAACCTTTGGGGACTTCCGTGGTGGCGCAGTGGTTAAGAATCCGCCTGCCCGTGCAGGGGACACGGGTTCAAAGCCACAACTACTGAGCCTGTGATCTGGAGTCCGCAAGCCACAACTACTGATCCCGAGTGCCACAGCTACTGAAGCCCGTGCGCCTAGAGCCCGTGCTCCGCAACAAGAGAAGCCACCGCAATGAGAAGCCTGCGTACCGCAACGAAGAGTAGCCCCCGCTCATTGCTACTAGAGAAAGCCCGCGCACAGCAATGGAGACCCAACGCAGCCAAAAAACAAAAACAAAACAAAAAAAGCACCTTGGACAAAAATGTGGGTTTTCGTGTACTTAACACTGAAAAGATAAAGGAGAGTTTGTATGTGATAGCTTTAATAATTTCCCCCTCCCCTAGTTCATAGAAGAAATCTTTTCTAGTGATATGTCTGGTTTTAAAAGTCAGAGCACTGTGGGAATTCCCTGGTTGTCCAGTGGTTAAGACTCAACATTTTCACTGCTGGAGGTGCGAGTTCAATCCCTGGTCTGGGAACTAAAATCCTGCAAGCCATGGGGAGCAGCCAAAAATAAAATAATAATAATAATAATAATAATAAAATGGCTAAAAGGGAAGTCACAGTGTTGTGGATCAGCTTGTAAATTTGCCTGAAATATAGAAACGTTATTTAAAATATTTTGGTTGTAAATTGCCGAACAACAGTCATTATATATACACTTATATATATATATATATATATATATATATATATACATACATATATATCTATAAAGTATTCCATATATCCCCCATCCATCTCTCTCTCTCTCTCTCTCTCTCTCTCTCTCTCTCTCTCTCTCTCTCTCTCTCTCTCTATCTGTCTATCATCTCAGTCTATCCATCTGTCTCCACTGACTTCATCCTAGGGGTGTAGTAGCATTAGATACACAATTTTCTCCACCATTCATTTTCCACCTAATATGTTTAGGAGTATTTTTAAAATGTAAGAGAAGTATTTTCATATTGTTGAAATCTGAAGGATCTAAACTTAATTAGAAAGCACAAAAGCTTATATTGATCTTCAGATTTCAAGTCCCTTTAACTGATGAAGTTTATTTCCTAGATCGTCAGCTGTAGCAAATATGCTTATACTTGTGAGTCTCTAGATTCTCTACATGTTAGAGGCACCTAGCACCCAGACAGATGTTACTACGAGAGCAGGTCTCAGACTGAGTTCCTCTACGTGCACAGACTCTAATTCTCAACCAGCGTGACACATCGGATAGAGGGGAAGAGGTTCTTTGCTCTGTCCTCTGGTCCTTCTAACACCTTGTATCAATGGGTCACTCCAACGTTATTTGATAACGTTTCTGAGACAGGAGCCGCATGCTTTGTGGGTCAGCAGCGTAGCAGGATTTCCCTTGAAATAGATGCAAGGTTAGCAGGACCCATGCTTGCGGGGCACCGTGGATGGCTGGGCTCGCCAGCTTCTCATCCGTGTGCGTGCAAAGGCCGTGGGCCCTGCCGTACCAGTACTCACTAACACGTATCTTGTAGTCCACTGATTTTGCCAATGAAAGATAATCTCTGACAATCTTTACATTTCTTACAAAACCTAAGATGTAATACGGACAAGCTAACTCTTTACAATAATTACTCAACGTCTATTAACTAATTCTAATTAATTCACATGTAGCACATTTGCCATACTGAAGTGTAAACAAATTACCAGAAATCCAAATATATTGTCAACTGAAGACATGCTGATGAGATTTTGATATGGAAGAATGTTGAAATAATGTGAAATAGGACAAAATAGCTGAAATTTTTATATATATATATATATTCCATTAATAAACAACTGCACATTTAGATAAACTAGCCTCAATTATTGATTGATTTATAGCCTAAATTATAATTATTGATGATATATAATTATACTATATATAGTATATAATGTACATAATATTATATAATAATATAATGGATATTATTTGTTTCATTAATTGTTTAAATGAATGGAGCATTTATAGTGTGTTCTGTCACTGTACTGTATTTTGGTTCCATAAAGGCAAGCAAAACAGACACAGCTTCTGCCTTCATGGAATTTGGGAGATGAACAATGAACAGGTAAATAAATAAATATATACACATGCAGTACAAATAGTACATGTTATAATTAGAAAGAATAGATTTCTCTGAAAGAGAATGACTCCCTTGTACTTGGGAGCAGGAAAGATCCTGTTTCCTTGTTTTTCTACATCAAATTAAATCTGACTCAGCCTTCATTGATCTTCCTGGCTGGATTGTTAATCTTGGTGATCAAATGGTTCTGCTGTCAGGGTCCCCTAATCTCTTTCTTGAGACGGTTCTAGAGCCATTTGACTTATGGGATCTAAGACAGTTGGAGCAGTGCCTCAGGTTTTCAATATAATATGATAACTTCTGGGATGCTTGCTATTTAAATCTTGTTGGGTCTTTCTACTCCAGAGTTGGTTCTAAGGCGGCATCGTTCCTTCCGCACCAGGCTCAGCCATGAGTCTATTTTCCACGGCTTCTAGGGACACTGTGTGTCTCTGGCCTCCACACAGACCCCCCATCAGAGGCCCTGCAGGTGGCGGATGCGGGTTTCCCTACTTGGCGGAAACCATCCCCTTGTCTTTTCAGTCTCTCCTGAGTGCCGGTCTGTTGGAAACTGACGAAGATGCTGCATGATTTAAAAATCCAGAATCAACAGAGCATGTGATGGGCATAGATTCTGAAGGATAAGAGTACAAAGAAGCTGACCTGCCTTCTGGAAGAAAGGGCAGAAGCAAGAGAAAGTATCATTAAAGCTCACACATCTTACTTTTTAGAAAAAGGATTGTTATGTACGTGGACGATAGACGGAGGGGCCGCCTCCAATGTTTTCTTTTCACAGAACTTGTAAGAAAAAGGTGATTGACCTTTTGTTCCATTTGTGGGGTTACAAAGTTTTCATGCATACGGAGCTATTGAGACAGTGGTAAAATGGATAACCATTCACTTGGCACTTAGATTCAGAATTTGCTCATGTTTTTCTCCATATTTGCTTCACCTGTCAATCTGTTATATCCATCATATATCTATTATTTTATGTTGAACTATTTCAAAGTAAGTTGCAGGTATGATGACACTTTACCCATAAATACTACAGGATGCATCACCTAAGAATAAGGGTGTTCTCCTACGGAAGCACAATACCACTATTACACCTAAGATACTTAACAACAAAGTAGCCAATCTGTATTCATCTCTCCTCAATCTCTCCCCAAATTTCTTTGAGCTTTTTTTTTTTTTTTGATCCAGGATCTTCATCTGGTTATATATTGCATTTGGATTTTATGTTTTATATTATAGAACAAACAATAATAGATTAAACATATGCAAAGTCTCCTTAAAAAGTAGAATGTTTCAGGAAAACAGTGTCTCAATTAGAGAGGAGTGGTCAGGAATGGGGCATGAAAAATGGAAGTCAGATTAGCAGTTAGTCTCCCACATGACCGAGGAGACTGTGACCTAGAGAGTGGGGTGTAAGGGCAGGTGTGTCCTTATAGAAGATGTAGGTTTATTTTGCTAACATGGGTTGATAACAGTAACTGTGAAATTAATCCAAGAAATCCCCTGCTCAATTCCAAAACCTGTGCTTCTAATGTTGCTTCACTAGTGTATTTACACATGAATATCTGAGCATATTTGAGAAAACTTGCTGATCAATAAACAAGAGCTGTAGCTATAGTTTTTTTCACATTGTTAATAAGTTAGCTTCTAAACGATTTTTAAAAATGATTTAGATAATATTTATATTGGTCTTTGATCGGTTCCTGATGCAGAGTTCCTAAATCCTTTGGAATATCCTAGGTGATAGTAGTGTCTTTTGTTCTGATGAGGAGACTCTTGGTCACCGAATGAGGGGTGGTCACCAAAAAGACCAAGCCATGATTAGAAGTTTGGAATTTTCGGCCCCACTTTTCATTCTCCAGAGATGGGGCTGGAGCTGGAGTTAATGGGCAATCATGCCTAGTGAAGCTTTCAGAAAAGTTCCAGAAGTGTGGGGTTGGTGACCGCCTGGAGGTGCTGGGAGCATGGCATCCTGGAGGGGGTGTGGAAGCAAGGCACCGCTTCCCCCATACCTCTTCTGTCTGGGTGTTCATATGTACCCTTTATCGTATCCTTTTATAACAAATTGGTAAACACTAATTAAACCATTTTCTTGAGTTCTGTGGGCAAATTAATCGAACCCAAGGATCGGGTTGTGGGTTCCTCTGATTTATAACCAGTCTATCAGAAGCACAGTGACAGCCTGGACTTGTGGTTGCCATCTGAAGTGGGCTGGAGTTAGTCTTGTGGGACTGAGCCCTCAGCCTGTGGAACCTGAGACGAACTCCAGATAGATGTGTCAGAATTGAATTAAACTGTAGGACAGCCAGCCGGCCTCACAGAGAAGCGCCCACACATTTGGTGTCAGAAGAGTTGAGAGATTGGTAGTGGTGTGACGGTAAAAAGATGCATAGAAAGATAAAACAAACAGAAAACTAAATTAAAAAAAAGGAAAAAAAGATACATAGGAGGAAGATGGAGGTTTTCTTTACAAGCCTATTTGAGAAGATGTGCCAGTCAACGCACAAGAACTGTCTATAATTTTATTTCACATTGTAAATAAGTTAGCATTTGTGTTATTTTTTAAAGTAAACTTTAAAGACCTTTAAAAAATGTCCATTGTTCATCACTAATCAGGGAAATGGAAATCAAATCCACAATGACATATCACTTCACTTCTGTTGGATGGCTACTATCAAAAAACAGACAATAAGAAGTATTGGCAGGGATGTGGAGAAACTGGAACCCTTGAGCACTTTGATGGACATGTATCAATAAAATGGGTGCAGCCGCTACAGAAAACAGTATGGAGGTTCCGCAAAAAATTAAAAATAGAATTAACATATGATTCAGCAACTCCACTTCTGTGTATTTGTCCAAAGGTATTGAAAGCAGGATCTCAAAGAGATTTTGCACACTCATATTCATAGCAGCATTATTCACAGTAGCTAAGATGTGGAAGCAACCCAAACTGATCACTGAGAAACCCAAGTTGATTATCATCCGTCATCGGATGGATGAATGGATAAACAAAATGTGGTATTATATTAATCAGTGTTTTCCAGAACCAACAGGATGTGTAAATATACATGTATTCCAGTATGTGTGTGTGTGTATACACACACACACACACACACACACATACATACATACATATTCCAGTACAGGTCTGAAGTCCTGAGAACCAGGGGATCTGATATTGTAGGTTCCACTATGAAAGTTAGCAGGCTCAATACCCCGGAAGAGCCAGTGTTTCAGTTCAAGTCTTGAGGCAGGAAAAGACACATGTCCCCCTTAACAGGCAGGAGGAGTTCATTCTTACTCAAGGGAAAGTCAGCCTCTTTGTTTTCTTCAGACCTTCGATGGATTGGATGAGGGCTACCTACATTACTAACACAGGCAAACATATGTACATTGGAATATTATTCAGCACTGAAAAGGAAGGGAATTCTGACACATGCCATCCCATGGATGAACCTTGAGGACATAATGCTAAGTGAAATAAGCCAGTCACAGAAAGACAAATATTGTATGATTCCACCTATATGAGTATCTGGAGTAGTCAAAATTATTGAGATAGAAAGTGGAATGGTGGTGACCAGGGCCTGGGGGAGGGGAAAGGGAGTTCTTAGTTCAACGAGTATGGACGTTCATTTTTGCAAGATGAAAGAGTTCTGGAGAAAGATGGTGGTGATGGTTGCACAACAGGGTAAATGCACTTAACACTACTGAATTGTACCCTAAAAGTTGTTAAGATGGTAAATTTTATGATATGTGTTTTTAAACCACAATTTGAAAAAAAAAAAAAATCTAGGGCCACAGGAGGCACTGTAGGTAAAGGACAGTCCTGGGAATCAAAATGCCTTTCTCTGTACTGATGAGAGTGGAAGAGACCTGAAAGAGAAGTGAATATCCTTCCACAGAGGAATGAGATGAAACCCAAGGGTGAAGGGACCAGACCTAGTCACACAACTGTAATCAGGACGCAGATTTTCTGAGTGCTGACTGGGGCTTTGTCCGCCACGCACTGCCACCTTCTGGAGCCTAAGATGATGTGTACAGTGCCTCCTACAGTCCTCTTCGTGTTGCAAATCCATGACATACGGAAGTTTCCCCAAATGAGATACCTTTCCTTATCTGGGATGGGGTGAGGATTATAAATTCAAAACTTAACAATATTGGGACTTCCCTGGTGGCACAGTGGTTAAGAATCTGCCTGCCAATGCAGGGGACACAGGTTTGATCCCTGGTCCAGGAAGATCCCACATGCCGCGGAGCAATTAAGCCTGTGTGCCACAACTACTGAGCCCGCATGCCACAACTACTGAAGCCCATGTGCCTAGAGCCCGTGCTCTGCAAAGAGAGAAGCCACTGCAATGAGAAGCCCACGCACCTCAACGAAGTGTAGCCCCCACTCGCCGCAACTAGAGAAAAGCCCACGTGCAGCAACAAAGACCCAACGCAGCCAAAAATAAATTAAAAAATAAATAAATTTATTAAAAAAAAAGTCAACCATATTAAAGAGAAGTTGAAAAGTGACTTCAAAAGGGTAAGGTGGATACAAACGACTATATATAAAATAGATAAACAACAAGGACCTACTGTATAGCTCAGGGAACTATATTCAGTATTCTGTAATAAACCATAATGGAAAAGAATCTGAAAAAGAATATGTATATAGATATAACTGAATCACTTTGCTGTACACTGGAAACTAACACAGCATTGTAAATCAACTACACTTCAACTTAAAAAAAGGTAAGGTGGTAAATTTTATGTTACGTGTATTTTAACACAATTTTTTTTAAATCGAAAAGATGTGGTACATATACAGTAGAATACTACTCACCCATGAGAAAGGGGGAAATCTTGCCATTTGTGACAACATGGATGGACCTTGAGGGTATTATGCTAAGTGTGATAAGTCAGACCAATAAAGACAAATACTGTTTGATTTCACTTACATGTGGAATATAAAAAACAAACAGACAAACAAAACAAAACAAAACTCAGATACAGAGAGCAGATTGGTGGTTATCAGAGGGGAAGGGGCTTGGGGAGGGTGGGTGAAGGGGATCAGTTGTATAGTAACAGATGTTAACTAGACTTACTGTGGTGATCACTTTGTAGCGCACACAAAGATTGAATTATGCTATACACCTGAAATAACATAATGTCATATGCCAATTTTACCTCAGTTAAAAAACCTCAAAAAATGTCTACAGTTAATGATTTAAGATTAGTGTTCTAAAATACTGAAGGAGTTTAATAGTCACCAGCAGAGCCCAGTTTATACTTTATTTTATTTGACTTGTTATCCTTGGTTAATTATTACTAATACTGCTGGCTGATAAGTGATAGTGAAAATTTCACGTGAATTTTGTATTGCATCGTGATCACTTCTCTTGAGTGTGGAAATACGAACATGGGTCTGGATCGTGTTTAATTTTTGAAACTAATAGAAACTCATTATTTAGTTTAAAATATGTAAACAGCTGTAGCTGTGAGATAACAGATTATGCTTTTGGTTAAAATTCTGGAAATCACCCTCTTATTTTTATACCAGTGGTAGAACAAAGAGGCTTATATTTAAAAGGAATAGACAAAAATCAGCAAATTCATTTTAAATGCAGTGCATTCAGATGTAATTAACAATAAATGCAATTTATGAACTCTGACATATTAGACATGTTTTATGATACTTCACGATTATCTAATACAGCTTTTGCAAATTTTCCTATAAAATTATATTTCTGTTGAGCAATCAGACTTGGTAATAAAACAATCTGAGATTAAGAGAGTCTTTATGTTTATATTTTGAGTAGCAGGAAAACACAAGAAGAGAAGTTGCAGATTTCCAATAGAGGACTAAACATAATGGAATTTAATTTTACCTGAGACTTTATATGTTTGCAATTTTCTACTGTTTTTTCCTCTCACGGATAGATTTTCACCAGTAAGATTGTTGAGCTGAAGTGTCTATGTGTTTTCGTTGTTACTAGGTATTGCCAGATTCGTTTCCAAAACAACTTTATTATTTTATATTTTTGAAAGAGTACCCTTTACTCACATTCTAACTAGCAATCGTAATTAACAATTAATCATCAATGTTCATTATCTTTACTAGTTTTCATTTCCTGGATTATTTTGCCTTATTTTATTCCTTTTCTGATTTCTTCAGATAAGCATTTGATTCCTTTGAATATCATATGTTTTGATCATAGCTTTGTTTTCAATGCCATAATTTTATTAATGAGTATTGCCTTTGCTGTTTTAGTATATAAATTGCTTTCCTTCGCCTTGCTTTCTGGGTAGTTTCTAACTTCAGTTTTCCATACCTTTTTGCTTCACAGTTTGTGAATGTATTGTTACATTTTCAAGTAGACAACTCTTTGACCTTTCGTAATGATTTCTACTTTTATTAACTACAACCAATGAATGTGATATTTCAGTTATCTGTTGCTAAGTAACAAACCACCCTAACTTAGTGGCTTATAAAAGTGATGATTTGTTACTTTGGTGATTCTGTGGGCTTCCCACCTCAGTTCTCTCTTGTGGCTGCAGGTCCCTGGCAGCCTGGCTGGGCTGGAATGTTCGAGATGACCTCACTCACACATGTGGCAGCAGATGCTGGCTCTTGGCTGGGCAGTTTGGTGCCTCTTCATGTGTCTTCTCATTCCCCAGTAGAGGTGAGATTGACTTTCTTACACGGTGGTCTCAGGGAAGCAGTCCAAGAGAGTGGAAGCTGGAACTCAGTCATATCTGCCATATCCTACTGGTCAAAGCAACTCACAAGCTCAGCTCAGATTCAGGGGCAAGAAACTAGAGAACCTTTTGACAGAATACAGAGTCACTTTGCAAATGGGTTTCCTCCAGAGGGTTTGTTCTCACAGTCTTTGCAAACTATCCATCACAGCAGCCTGTAAAAAACTCTACTTTTTTTGAGTCATTAGTTAAATTTTGTAAGTGTTCCTTGTACATTTGGGGAAAAAAATCTCTTTTTAATAGACATGAGTAAGCATCACCCTCTCTTTTGAATATCCTTATGCTAAATAATATAATAAATAATATAACATCAGTAATTGTAAAGTTAAAACCGAAGGAGAAACAACGGGAAATACATAGAAAAAACACTAGTTGTAGGAGACTTTAGTTGATCTCCATTAGTCTGTGACAGACCATATTAAAACAAAAAAAGATATTGAAGATTTAAATAATAAAATTAATAAGGTTGTACCTTATTTTCAAGTGCCTGTGTTATAGTCACACAAATGACAGTATTATTAATCTACAAAGAAACTCTAACTAAATTTTGTAAATAGAAATAGTAAAAGAAAATTATAATGCAATGAGTAGAAATTAGTAAGACAATGGAAAAAATGCTTGAAAAATTAAAACAAATTAATAAATACCTCTTAAAATGACTTTTTGAGTCAAAGTAGGAATCCAAACCAAATTGTCAGATTTTCTTTAAAATATTAATGATAAAAACGTTGCTTATCAAATAGGATTTAATTTCACTCAGCAATGCTCATAGGAAATTTAATAGACTATATATTGAGATCAAGTAAGAAAGGAAATGAATGCTTAAAGCATTCCACTGAAGAAGTTAGAACAAAGAACAACAAAATAAACTTAAGACAAGTAGAATGAGGCAAATCACAAAGATAGTAAGTAAAACCATCTGTTGATTACTTAAACAACAATAACAAAACAAACAAGTTTTGGCTATCCTCCCATGAAATAAAGGGAGAAATCACAAGTAGACAATTTTTGAAAAAGAGAGAGAGCCACAGATTAAAATTGAAATGGAAAACCAGAGAAGAAACTATTTTGCATAAATCTATCAAATGAAATTTGAAATTGTTCAAAATGGATGATCTCATACAATAGAATTTAAGCTCCATGAAGCAGGAGTTTTCAATTTTTCTTTCTTTCTAGCACCTAGAACATTAAAGAAGAACTAAATGTTGACTGCCCTTCATCTGGCAACCACCTTCCCTGCTTTATTATTTCATTTTCCTTGTACACAATATAGAAATGTATGTAAACTCCCATTCCCCCTTATTATTACTGCAAAAATTTGTTCATTTGTTACTTTCTTTTTAGCATCTGTAATAGCTCTAGAAATGTCCCCTTTTTCATTTGTTAGTGCAACTTTGTGCTTTCCTTTTTTTCTTCGATCTGTCTTCCCCCAAATTATTCATTTTGCCATTCCAAATAACCAATTTTCTTTATCCTCTCTATTGCGTGGTCGCTTGCTATCTATTTCATTAACTTCTTCTCTTCTTTTTATATTTCTTTATCTTTAAGCTTAATTTGCTTTTACTTTAATTTTTTTTAGGACCGTGTGAACTATATTCACTTTTTTAATTCTTCTTTTCTAAAATATGCAATTGAAACTGTCATTTTCATCATAAAAATAGATTTAAATGCATCTCACAAACTGAATATCCCACACATTTTGCTACTTTCAGGAATTTCATCAGGTCTTGCTTGGGTCTACTTTTCTGAGTTTCCACTTGGTGAGAACTTTCAAACTGCAGTTTGAGGTCCTTCATAGATTAAGAAAGGTATTTTCTTTCTACAAGCTTTTAAATCATTGTCTTTTAATCTATCGCCCACCCCCCTGCCCCTAACATCTCCTGTGTTGTACATGTTAGGTCTCTACTCTGTGTTTTGAGGTTTTACTTCCACTTAAGCCAGCAGGCCAGTAATTCAGAGCTCAAAAGTGACCATCCTTTCCTTTCTAATTCGTCTATTAAACTGTTTCATTGGAAAATGATGAGGATCTTTTTTAGTTTCTAAGAAAACTTCCTGCAGTTGAATTTTCTATTCATTTTTAGAACTCAAATTGTCGCCTCTGTTTTGCATGTTCGCGAGAGGATTCCTGTTTCTCTTTCCTTCTGTGCCTGTTCACCTCTCCTAAGCATCCTATCATCAGTTTTCTTTACTCGCTTAGCTGCTGGGAAACCAAGTCCTCTCCATCCGGATAAGCCAGCCTGGTGCCGGCAGAGAAGCTTGCCGTCTACAGATGAGACATGGGCGTTGGGGAGGCTTTCGTTTCCTCTCACCCCTTACATTGTCCCAGCTCCAGGGACGGGAGGAATACCTCCACTCATCTGGTTCCTCCATGCCCTCTCCAGGTCAAGGACAGCTGGCACACTCATGGGGGGCTGATGGCCCCCACTGCCTGGGCCCACAGATTTCTGCTCTGCCATTTATTCAAAGACCCACTGAGACTCCAGTCCCAGATTCAATACTGTACCTAACCTTGCTTTGGGGGAAGAAGCCTCACATCATTTTTCTTTGTCTAAGACCTGTCAGAGCCCAACATCCAGCTGCCTCTGGGTTCCTCTGTAGTTTGGCTCAAGAAAGATGGATAACTCAGAGCCTGTATGAAGGAGAAGAAAAATGGATTCAGGCTGCATTTTTCTCAGAATACGCTGGGCTTCCTTTGGTTTTTCTTTAATTCGAGGTGATTCCCTCCTTACATGGTGACCCACAATTCTGATTTCCTATTTCCCTTTCTGAAGAGGTGACTGAATTTATTCTGGGTCCACATAGAAAAGACAGATCCCTTCAATACATCTCCACAGAATAACACTTTTAAAGATGTTGTTTTCTTAAGTTTCCTAATTCTACTAAATAATTGAAGTTATCAAAAAGTAACTTTATAGTAGAAATGGAAATAAGATTCTTCTTAATGAATGAGCTAGTTTTTCCAGCAATAAATGCTAGATGGAATATAAAACAAAAATTTCTCTTTACATTGTAATTTTTAACATGAAGACATTTGGAAAAATTCTGGAAGAACATTCGAAACACAAAGTTTTTTGGTTGTAGGAATATAAATATCCTCAAGCTAGCAGAATTAGTTAGGATGTTTTGGGATCCATTAACATCTAATCTTGTCTCGAATTGGCTTAAAGCATAAGGCACAAGTATTACTCAGTGTAAAACATCCCCAAATAGGGAACACGAGGAGCTGATTAATTCAGCAGCACAGTAGTGCAGTTAGAGACCCAGGTTTTCTTCCTACCCTCCACCTGTCGGCCTGGACAGCACAGCAGTTGGTGGGTGGCCAGCACAGTTCTGTGTTGTCATATGTGAACATCTGGCAGTGCAGGAGGGATGTCTTTTTCTTGGGTTTCTCTTTAAAGAAGATGAACGCTTTCTCATGAGCCCCCAAAGAGACCGCCTCTCCCATCTGATTGTTAGAAACCTCTCTTATCCGTCCACTCTTAGCAATCAATGCTGATGCGGATGAAATCACCAGGACTGCGTTGCAGTGATTAGAATGGAAGCTTGCAGTGGGTCAGCATCCCAGCAAAATGGCTATCTAAACAAGATCAGTTTCTGGATTTGGGGCAGGAAAGAGTCTGTTAGGAGGGTAAAACAAAATCGGGCATACAGATGTGTCTGACTTCAGAGGCCGTACATCTCACCCCCATCATTCTACTTCTCACATTTAATAAGCAAAATTTCAAATAGGATTAAAATTAAAATATAAAATTGAAATTGAAAAATGTTTGCAAACTCTGCTTTATTCGTTTTTAAAGACAGAATTTCATAAGTAATGTTCCCTGCGTGGATAGAATTAATCCTTTCTCCCAACATTTCTGAGATGGTCAAATCTGACCAGGTATTATTTGAGTGCCCCTCTGTGTCAATGTGTACTGTCTGTGTCATGCATGTAAAATAGAAAAATTAGTTGACGTATATGAAATAGATAGATGGTCACATGGACTGCCACATATTCATCTTAATACTAATGAAAATATTCTCGTATTATAAAGGTAAAGAATAACAAACTAAATTGCACTTTAATTGAAAATAGTATTAAACAGAAATGTCTTAAAAACACACACTTAAATAAACACTCAAGAGAATTAAATCTGAAAGCAGTTACACTACACATTGAGGACAATGCACAAATGAAACTGAATTCTTAGCGGATTTTTTTCCAAAACGGACAAAAATTAAGCTCCAGTAAATACATACACCTCATTTGAATATAACTATTAAGAAATAGAAAGCAACATCGCAGGCGCTGACATTATTTTTTGTATAAGAAATGACCAGTGTTGTCTATGTTTAAAATCACACCCTTACTTCCTGGTTCAGTTTCACAGAGCGATTAGCACTTGGCCTTCCAACTCAAGTTTCACTATAATTATAATAGCAACTGACTGCATGTATATATTTCTACAAGAAAACAACATGATTTTTTCTGAAATTAATAATTAATAATATTAATATTTTTTCTGAAATTAATAGTTATTTGCATCAAGCCATTTTCCATATTCTGAGCACCTGAGGAAGCCAGCTTCACCTAGATCTATTTTTAGGTTCATACGCATTTCTAGAAGAGCTGCTGTCTCCATGCTTGAGTTGTCCAAATCCTCATGAAAGACACTTTTTTCCTCAAAGAAATGGGTAAAGGACAGATTTCTCAAACCAGCTAATTCTTCATAGGATTGTTAAGCCAGAAGTTTAAAATTAAGCTTTCTGAATCTTTTTGAGGTTGTCACTACAAGAAGCAAGCAGTCAGAGTAGATGTTTGTTTTATGCTGTGTTTCATCCATCAGACAAACTCCTGACTTCAGTTCTTTTCAAATATACTCTCCCATGTTCCTATCTACTCTCTCCTGAATAGATGGGACGGGAAACATGGGACTCACTTTGTTTATTCAGTTTGTTTCAGCTCTGTTGCAGGAGAATGGTTTACACTCCAGTTGAGAAAAAGAAGTGGGTGACAAGGAGCTGAACCACGGAAGAGAACTGTTTCTCAGGTCCAGCCCTAAATTAACGTGAATGTGGTGAGCTAGTCAATGACTATGGACTGCTTGCTATCTGTTGAACAGAATTTCAGTTAAATTATTGTCACACCCTTTCCTTTGCAGGAAACAGATCCTTGATTGATGGAGTAATAACTTCCTTTTGTTCCTCTAATAAGAAATTCGAGAGCACATAAATGCCACTTCGCTTTCTACCTGTCTTCTGAGAAACCGCGTTGTGTGATGGCTGTGGAGGACATCTCCTGGCCATGTCCAGTCTGGGCCAGCTGCCCTGCTGTCTTTGGTCGAGGGGGCACTAGCCCTCCTCTGCCAGGGCTGCCCGCTGGTGGTCCAAGACCAGCTCCTGGTTCCACGCTGGCTGCTGGCAGACTGCTCAGTGGCTCTCCCAGGAGAGCAGCTGAGGGCAAAGGTGATTCCCTAAAGCAAGTTATTCCCTCTCTCTTCAGAACTTTTACAGCAGAACACGGAGCGGAGTGGCCTGCCAGAAGGGGAAGAATGTCCATTCACAGAAAGAAGCAGTGGCTGCAGGTGTCCAGGGTGGAAAAGAGAGTAACTGGTTTCTAGCACCGCCTTGAACTCTTTTATTTCTCTCTGTATTTAGGTACTATGAATGCATACACATATGATCTGAGAGAGTTTCAATTACTTTCAGTCAGAAAGTAATCCCCAAACTAGTCCTTTTTGAAAAAATTGAAATGTTATCTAGTATGTTTTACCGTGATTGATCTGGAAACAAGGACTGTCACAAAGGAGTTGTATTACACGAAAGAGTCTGCACTCTCACTCGTAGAAGACAACTTCCACCTGAGAACAGCTAACTGGGGAGACCACGGGAATCACTAAAACCTTTTTTTAAACAGAAAAAAATTTTTAAGTCGTTTTGAAAGGTCTTGGAACTTGCAGATGCAAAGGGGAAAACAACAATCCCCAGAGGTAAAAATGAATAAGGCAGATGACATCGCACTTAGTGAGACAAGGATGAAACAGGCGGTCCTGGGAGGGAGCTCAGAGACACCTGGTCAAGGTGCTCTTCTCCAGCAGGTGTGTGCAGCTGTGACCAGGGGACAGGTACAAAGACGTCTATTGCAGCACTGTTTGTAAGAATGAAAAGTATTCCATGGACTGAATAAATGAAACATTCCGTTCATAAAATGAATGAATGAAATAGATTCCACATGATGAATGAATGTAATGAATGGAAATGAATGAAAAATGGGAACATCTTAAAGGTAGCTTGTTCTACATTCCTGTAAGTCTCCTTACAGCTCTCAGGGACAGTTATCACCCCATCCAACAGACGAGGACACTGAATCACAGGCGGGATTGGTGTCCTTACCAGCCACGCCATGTCCAACAATAGAGATTTGAAACTAAAGTCTGTCTGCGTCGAGTCGGGTCGTCTTGTATACAGGTTAGATTGGGGCAGAGTCGGCCTAATGTGGACGAGCAGATAAGCTGCTTTAGGGAAAGAGCAGTTAATGACGGGACCCAGGCATCTGGAGCTGAGCTAAGACCGATTCTCCCCCAAGTGGTGTCAGACGGAGCAGGGGCTTGCAGCTCCAGAGGTGGGGACAGCAGAGGTGGGACAGCTCCGGGGGACTGGCCATCCTGTGGGTGACTGCCTCTCTAGCAGTGAGTCCCAGGAGGAAGAGGATGGCTTAGGGTCCCTTTCCAAATGCATACACCTGCATATAAAGAATCCCCTGCGTACCTGATCTAAATAGGTCCCCCAAATTTAGGCACATTCTTCTTATTACATTGCTAAGGTGATAGTGGGGAGAGTACTCCCCAGCGGACTTTTATGCCTCGTCTGAGGACATTTCATTTTATTTCCCACTTAGAGACTGTTAATAAATCACTCTCCAGCTGACTACAGTTCAATGCTAGTGTACTTAGCTTATCTGACCTTGGCATTCGTTAATTTTATCACACCAGCAGGAACTTATTAATGTTCTTTTCCCCCTTCCCTACAAAGCCACGTGGCCCCAAGTGGACCCAGTTCTCTCCTAATGCCTGAGGGGGAGCTCCTTAGACCCCTTTCTATCTTAAAAGTTGTCCGGAGGGTGCTGGTCCAAACCCCCAAGTCCTTCCCGTCAGTAGATTTAAGGGGCCCGTTTGTGCATGAGTGTTCTGAGATGCCATTAAAATTCTTACAAAAACTGAAAGTGAAATGAGGAAGACTGATTGAGCAATCACATAGAAGGGCGAATGCCAGGAAGACCTATCGTACCGTAGGGGCAGAGATGCAGCCGGGCAGAGAGAAGAAAATTCAGGAGAACTCTCCGGAGGGCGAGCGCCGGGCTGGGCCATGTAGTCAATGTAGGACATCAACAAACACAGATAACAGGAAATGATCCACTCTCTGTGGTCACTTATTCTGAGGGCCCGAACCTTCAAAGTTCGAGGAGGGAAATGGATGAGTCCACAGGGGAGCGGTCACGCCTTTCTCGCCCTAAGACCAGAGACGAAATGAAACTGAAGGAGACAGTCTCCATCCTCCCCCAGGAGGAAAGCCCCTCTGTGCGCTTCTCCAGAGATGGAAAGCTGCTGGCCGTGACGCTGCTGCTGGCCCTGCTGTCCTGCTGCCTCACGGTGCTGTCCTTGTGCCGCGTGGCCGCTCTGCAAGCAGAGCTGGGGAGGCTCCGGGCGGAGCTGCGGGAGCTGCCCGGCGCCCCCCAGGCGGGAGCCGCAGCCCCCAGGGCCGCCCTGCGGGAGGCTGCGGCCGCCACCTCCGCGCTGCAGGTGAGGCTGCGGCAGCCCCAGCCCCATGCTCCCGCGCCCAGACGCCCTGGCAGTAACGGGGGGCTCTTCTCTTGGCAGGGGAGCTTGGCGCTACCAGCTCCGGGAGAGAGCAACTCCAGCCAGAGCAGCAGGAGTAAGCGTGGCCTGCCGGATGCAGAAGAAACAGGTATGTTTGGGGCACAGAAGCGGCTAGGAGTCAGGGATCCCAGTTCACAGGTGAGGAGGAGAGGGGAGCCAAACAGGACCTAGGAACTTGGAAACTTACCATGCCAGCCAGGTGTGGCTTCAGGGCAAAGCCAAGCCCTGGCCGATGTCATAGGCCGACAGCACGTTTTGTCCTACAGTGAGCAGATTTTGCGGGGAGAGGTATTTATCTGTGCGGCACTTTAGGAAAGGGGCAAGGGGCCCACATTTCCCCTCAGATAGGTAGTTCGCTCCTGTGTCAGGAGCATCGTCTGGCAGTGCAGGAGCAAAGCACCACGTGCCAGTGCAGAATGAGCTTTTGTCAGAGGAGGGCAGCCAGACAGCATCTCCTGGGGGGCGTAGCCGCTGTGAAACCACGTGTAGATCAGCCCGGAAGCAGGTGCATGTTTGTGCTTTATTTGGTGTCTTGCTTTTTTAAAAAAAGCTTATTGTGTACACACACACACACACACACACACACACACACACACACACACACAGATTTTAATGCTTTTCTTTAATGTGTGCTTTTCCTGGAGCTCCACACGTTCATAATCTTCTTGTAATAGTTCCTTGGTGATTGCTACCTTTCTTCCAGCTGCACGTGTTCCACAGAATTGTATGCATTCCTGACACCTCAGGTTTGGTGGGGCCTCCCAAGACGTGAGCCGGCTCCAGTTCCTTCATTTCAGGGCTGAGAAAGAAGCATTTGCATTGCATTTACTAATATGGCAAGTTAACAAATCCTTGGTGCTGTTTCCCTTTTATATTGAAGGAACCTTTTCTTAAGCGCCTAGAATGTGCCAGGCAGGCTTGTACTAGGAGAGGTGTGTCCTTTAATCTTCACGGTGAGTGTGAGGCAGACCCAACAGGTGTAATTACTTACATGTATTTGTACTTCTGAACAGAAGTGCACGAGAGACAGAATAGGTGTCCTATCACGCACACGCACACACACACACACACACACACACAGGATGCTCCTTCTGTAAACTTATTTGTCACTAAATGCCTTATTCGTGGAAAAAATTCTTCCTCGTTTTATACAACCGTAAATTTTGTATCTGGTTATCATATCTTTGTGCCAATTATCAGAAACAATTGGGTTTAAACATTTTAAAACTGGAAAACACTCACATTTTTACTATACTTTAACACATCGATTATTTTCATATTTTGCGTTTTATCATCTATATTTTTTACATAACTGAAAAAATACAGTATATATATACTGGGGTATATTTTTGTATTCACTTATTACACAATAAACGTTTTCCTTGTTTCTAAGTAATTCTCACACATCCATATTTATATGTTATCATACAATTATTTATCATGATCATTTCCAATTTTTTTGATAGAATGGAACATGCCAAAATTTTTGTGCAGATCTCTTTGTTTCTGAGGAATTGTATGCATATATTCAATATAAATTCCATACATGGAATGTCTGAGCCAAAGAGGATGAACATCTTTAGCACCCTTGCTACCTGTTGCCATACTGTTTTCAAAATGAATTACAAATGTATGCAATCACAAATGCAGTGTACAAGTTCTCCACATTCTTACAGCATTTTATCTTTAAAAATATATTTTGGCTAGTTTAGTAGTTGTAAAGCAGTGCCTCAAATTTAATTTTTTGCTTGCTTACAAATAAGAATTATCTTCTTTCTGCATATTTTGATAACTTCTAATTTTATCTTCTGCTAATTTTTATTTATGACTTCCCTCATTTGTTCTAATTTTAAAATAATTTTGAATAAACTCTACATTAGGCATATTGTTTATCAAAATTTTGATATAAATATTTTCACAATATCTTGCAGTTTTTTAAACTTGTATGGAGATTTTGCATCTGTATATTTTAATGTGATACACTTTTTAAATTTTCTGTAATACATCAAAGCTAAAAATATATTTGTTCATAATCTCTTAAGTAGTTTATTCTTTTCTCTGCCATTTTGAATTTTTTTAATTTAGTGTTGTAGTTTGGTATTTAATCCATTAGTCCTGGAGTTTATTTTGGTAGGTCATGTCATACTAACTTCCTTTCTTAGGAACTTCCTTCCTTCCTTCCTTAACTTCCCCTTTCTTCTTTTACTTTTTCCTTCCAAACTGTTGCTAAATATCTCGGCCAAATTCATTAGATGATTCTTTTTAACTCATTTGCATTGGAACGCTTACTATATTATATTAAGTTCCTCATTTATAGTTGAATCTATTTTGAGACTGTTTTTTTTTTATTGATTTATTTCCTATTTATCTGTATTAAATATTTTAAGTAATTTTATAATAAAGTGAGCTTCAATGTCTAGTAAGGTGAGGACGCCTCAGTCTTCTTCAACCTTGTCTGCTAGTATTCCCCTGCCTCTAAATATTAATATTAAAAATAAACCCTAAGTTTTCCATTCCAAAGAGGATATAGACTCATTACAGCAGATTTAAGAAGGAAAGAATTGAGTAAGAAATCAATAACTCCCTGAGTCCCACTTGACCAAAATATGTTCTATTAATATTTTAAAATTTCCTCCCATGTGAATATTTTTTCATATTTGTGTTACTAGGGCATCCAAAAATTGTATACTGACAAAAATTTTCCCCAAATAATTTGCAATTTTTAGAAAGTTTGGAGAATAGCAGAAAGTTCTAACCAATGAATCAGAATGCACCCGGTTTCCATAGCCCAGATGTAGTCACTATGGTCATTATCATGGTTTGCCTCAGATTTTTATAAACCCTCATGTAGCATATATATGGTGTTTGTGTATATATATATACATATATATGTATATATATATGTATATATATGTATTGTATATATATACTGTATAAATATACTTAGTACATATATATCTCTAAATCTCTCTCTACATATATTTATAACATTCATAGATCCCAGATGAAAGGTGTGAAGACCAGAACCTTAGTGATAGGTAATATCAATTATTCCTGGTCAATGAAATTGGCATGAATGTTGTTTTAGACACTATCCTTTTGTGCAGGGAAAATTTATTTTGTTTAGCCTTACTCCAAAATTAATGCATATATATATATATATACCAAGAAGGTTGTCTGAAACTCCATGATTTTTGTTTTCTGTTAAATACAGAATTTTAAATTTCACAATAAGACAGTTTTCCTTACATAGGTTTCACTATTCTTTCACAGTTAAATGAAAAAGGGTTTACTGCTATTAGAAGTCTTAGCATTTTCAAATAGCTTGTTAAACTGCTAAAAAACATAGAATTTTCAGTAAATGATATAGTATTTGATCTCAAGCTTTTTTTTTAAGCCACGTCAGTAGTACACTCAGTGGATTTATACTTAACAGAATTATAATATCATTCTAGATTTTTTCTAAAATACTCTGCTTTCTGTATATACTCCTCAACATCAGTTTGCCATTATTTTATAACTGTGTCAAAAAGGTTCACTGCTGAATATTGCTAAGTAACATACCAGAATGTGACTCATTCTTATTTTTCTATAAATCCAACCCAAATTTCACCAGGCATCTCAATTTTATTGTGTGGATATTCAGTTTGTAAGTAAATTTCAGTATGTGGTGGGCTAGAAAGTCGAACCTCCCCAGCACACAGCAAGCCTAGTTATTGCGTTGGCATTTGATACTCATCACATATTACCTAGGAAGGTTGTTTTCTTTTCATTTGTGTGTACCCCGTCTGTTCAACTAAAGAGTAGAGACTTCTGTGGTCTGGTCCTGTTTCTCCTTTTGTATATTCATCATGACACTTGCACCCTGTAGGTATTCCATGAATATGTGTTCATCAATTTTGGGCTCAATATCAAATAAGATAGAATGATTTGGCATCATTTTTGGGGGGGGGAGGGGATTTTCCCATATTTCTTCATTTGTCAGGTTTTGATCAAAGGCCATCTTATGAAATTTTTTTAACTTGACCTTTAAAATAACTAATTAACCAAAGAATCAGCATGATCATAAAGCTAAAGTCGCAGGGGCAGTCTGGAAACCCCTTGCTTCAGACTCTCTTGGTGCACCAGGTAGAGGCACTATTTGGGCTCATTGAAAAGTCATAGAGAAGCTCCCATATTCAGCAACTTCTTTAACTATAGTTTCATGGGTTTTTAGCTTAAGTTGTAAAATTTTAATCGACATATTATTTACATCCAGAAAAGGGCGTGTATGTTCAGGACACAAGTCAGTGAAATTCACAAGCTGAACAGCAGTAGGTGAAGGGCAGACATCACCATCAGCCTACACACCCATTTAGTATTTCTTGCAGACCACCCCCGGAGTAAACGCGCTGCTTTTACTTCATTCTAGAATTCGGTGCTGTGGCTCCAGTTTTGTTTTTCTTAATTATGTTGTGTTTCTAATGGAAGTCTCAGTAAGTTTCATGTGTTTCATAAGATAATTTCTGATTATAATATAACAAACAGAAATGTGGGGAAATCCAGGATTAAAATTGCCAAATGGCTTACAACAGCCAAAAATTCACTTTTAAGCCCATAAGTGTATTTGGAGATAGTCCCAATTAAAAAAAACAAAAACAAAAACACTAAAGTCACATGGCTTTGAAAATATTACGCATGAAAATTTCTTCACAGATGAAATCATGATGACCCATGTTTTGAACCTGCACTTAACTATAATTCTATTTATCTTAAGAATCTAAAGATAAGCATCTTCAGAGTCCATCCAGAAAGTGAATTCTTCCAAATGGGTTCCTACTGAGCTAAAACAGTTTATTAATAAAATTAGGTGACCTTTCATTTTTTCCCTTGTTATTCAGTAGGGAATTTAAAAGTTATCAGAAACCCATGTATTTTAGATTATAGAAAGACAAAAATTGTTTTTTATTAATAATGTTTATTATATTCATCTCAACTGTAATATTAAAAATAGTGGTGAAAGGGACTTCCCTGGCAGTCCAGGCTTAAGACTCTGTGCTCTCGATGAAGGGGGTGTGGGTTCTATCCCTGGTCAGGGAACTAAGATCCCCCTGCTGCATGGCACAGGCAAAAAGTTAAAAAAAACCCAAAAAACAAAAAAAAAGTAATGAAGTGGTGAAAGCATGAGCATTTCAAAGAAATATAAAAACAAGAGCAGAAAAATTTGCCCATATTTTATCTTTCAAATATTTCTTGTAAAATTCTGACCAATCTACTTTATTTTTCTCCATTTTTAAATAAACTTTTTAGTTTGAAATTATTTTAGAATTACAGAAAATTTGCAATAACAGTGCAGTGAGCTGCCATATACCCCTCATGCCGTTTCCCCTAATGTTAACATCTTATGTTACCATGGTACCTTTGTCGCAACTTAGAGACCAACACTGAGATTTAACTGAACTCCCGACTTTATCTGAATTTCACCAGCTTTTCCGCTAAGGTCTTTTCATGTTCCAGGAGCCATCCAGGACACCAGAATGCATTTAATAGTTTTTAAAAATCAGAGTTTTGAATATAATGCACATAAATTAACACCTAATAGTATAACTAAAGTATTTCTCTGGGGTAAACATTTTTGTTGTTAAACATAAAGATATCAGTACTATTAATATTTTTGAAATATTAGTATTTCTTTCTTGAAATCCATAGTCCATTTCCTTTGCAAGAAAAGATGGGGTGTCTGAGGGGTCTGTAACATCCAGTCTTTGCTTCATTGGCATTTTGGGCTCAGCTGTAACTTACAAGGCTGTAAAGTGAGTGTTAAAAGCATGCAGTGTATAACTCAACCATCCTATTTGGCCCCAGATGAGGCTAACGGCAGCCTCTTACCCAGCAAGGGTGTGTTCCTTCCTAGAACAGAAACAGCTGGCTGCTGTCATGGTGATCTTTGACCAGAATCTTCCCTGAGTGTTATTTTTCTTTTCCCCTGCTTCAAATAACGAGAGCCTTCTTTTCAGTGTTGCAAGAGCTGGATTCTGTTCAATTTCCACAAAAGTATTTAAAATGGAAATAGTGACCTGGTAACCAAACCTTTGAACCCTGTTCTTATCAAGTTTAAAGTTTTGGGAAACAGAAGAGCCAGGAAGCCAATCAACCAGTGCAGCCAGAAGCGATACTGTATCTCTTCCAATCTTCCCTGACCTAGGAGGTGCAAGCACTGTTCTAGTTGTTGAACAGTATTGATTAGAAAACAAACAGATAAAAGTTTCCCGTGCATTGGAGATTACACTGCAGTGAGGTGGAAAGCCATAGAAAATAATCAATAAACATAATTAATGAAATTATAATACTAGAAAATGTCAAATACATTGCAAAAGTGAAAAATTTAGGGCAGGGTTAAGAGAACCAGCAGAGTTAAGGGTGAAGAAGGGTGAGAGGACATGTCTGTATTTTAAATAGGGAGGCCAGGGTAAGTCTTTCTATCTAATCCCTGAAAGCTCAATAATTCTTTATACTTTCAACATTTAAAAAAATTGCAGACATGCGTAGGTATTTTAAAAATAAATTCATAATGTCGAGGGATGCATTCTCATTAATAGTTCGTAGAAATGGGTGATATTAGTTTTAATGGTTAATTATGCTTTTTATAGGTCAAGTCCTACTTACAGGATCTGCATTGGGCAGCTGCTCTTTTGTTGTGGTGGGATTTTCTTTGACCTAAATAGACATTTCTCCAAAGAAGATACACAGATTGCCAACAAACACATGAAAAGATGCTCAACATCACTAATTATTAGAGAAATGCAAATCAAAACTACAGTGAGGTATCACCTCACACCAGTCAGAATGGCCATCATCAAAAAATCTAGAAACAATAAATGCTGGAGAGGGTGTGGAGAAAAGGGAACCCTCTTGCACTGTTGGTGGGAATGTAAATTGATACAGCCACTATGGAGAACAGTATGGAGGTTCCTGAAAAAACTAAAACTAGAACTACCATATGACCCAGCAATCCCACTACTGGGCATATGCCCTGAGAAAACCATAATTCAAAAAGAGTCGTGTACCACAATGTTCATTGCAGCACTATTTACAATAGCCAGGACATGGAAGCAACCTAAGTGTCCATTGACAGATGAATGGATAAAGAAGATGTGGCACATTTATACAATGGAATATTACTCAGCCATAAAAAGAAACGAAATTGAGTTATTTGTAGTGAGGTGGATGGACCTAGAGTCTGTCATACAGAGTGAAGTCAGTCAGAGAAAAACAAATACTGTATGGTAACACATATATATGGAATCTAAAAAAAAAAAAATGGTTCTGATGAACGGAGGGGCAGGACAGGAATAAAGACGCAGACATAGAGAATGGACTTGAGGACATGGGGAGGGGGAAGGGTAAGCTGGGACGAAGTGAGAGAGTGACATGGACATACATACACTACCAAACGTAAAATAGATAGCTAGTGGGAAGCAGCCGCATAGCACAGGGAGATCAGCTCAGTGCTTTGTGACCACTGAGAGGAGTGGGATAGGGAGGGTGGGAGGGAGACGCAAGAGGGAGGAGGTATGGGGATATATGTATGCATATAGCTGATTCACTTTGTTATACAGCAGAAACTAACACACCATTGTAAAGCAATTATACTCCAATAAAGATGTTAAAAAAATAAAAATTCCTCAAAGGACATATTAAAAAAAAAAAAGTATCCCCATTTCTGAGGAGTTAGAGAAGAAACAGACTTTTCTCAAAATAGAGGAGACACCTACTGTGCAAAGCTCTGAGGTAGGCTCTCCAGAATATACAGAAAAGGGGAGAGAAATGAAATTAGCCGAGTATGGTCCATGTAAAAGCTCTGGGTTAGGCCCTGTGGACCTATGATTATCATTTGCCCTCTTCATAACCCTGCAGTGCTGGCATTATTGTCTGCATTTTAGGTGAGAGAATTGAAGCCCAGGCACAGCCAACCCCTCTTTTCAGAAACCCAGTATTGAGTTGGAGAAATTTTTAAAAACTAATGTAAATCAATTAAAAAATAACAATGTCTTTTGCCTTTACAAAACACATGCAAATTATGACTTCAACTAATTGTCAACACTATGAAATAGATATTGTTTTTTTCATTTTACAGATAAGAAAAAGTATTTCAAAATTAAGTGTCAATCTCATGATTAAATAGCTAATCGGTTTAAGAACTAAGGTTGAATTTATTATCTCGACTATAAATTCTGAGTTTTTTTGATCATGTGAGCTATATGTGCTTAACATTCAAATAAAGCACCAGATTTGAGAAAAATTATTGGATCCTGGAGAAGCCTAAATTATTATTAATATTATTACCAGTGAGAAGGATGGCTAGTTATGGAATCATAGAATGTCAGTAGTGGAGATCACAGACTGAAAGATTATCTAGACCATGGTCGAGAAGAGCTGAGCTGGGTTTTAAAGGTTGATAGATGTGGGTAAGAGGAGAGTATATCCAAGGTATGGGAACAGTAATAAAACAGGAAATAGAAAAAATACAAGAGACCTTATTATAGTAAGCGGCCATCTCCTTGGGGATTTTTGCAAATGTTGATTGATTGAAGTTCAGGCTTTCCTCTTCTCCTCTCCATCCCTCTCCTCTGACTGTCCTGTGTCAGGTAGACAAAGAAATGGAAAATAACTGCTTCCTGGTATCTGCTGACACAAGTTGTGAAGTTACACTTCAGCTCATCTTTTTTCTCTTCTATCTACTACCCTAGAGCTTCTTCTGGCAACTAGAGAGTAAGAAATTCTAGAGAAATAGCACACAACCATTTACTTTTAAAAATATTATAGCGTGCTACAGTTCTGTGGATGACGTTTCAAAAACTTATTGAGATTATTCGTTATGAAGAATGTTTTCCATAAAACCATGGACCCAAAGATTTATAGTTACAGAGTTCAGACATCATGGACATAGGTTTTTTTTTTTTAATGGAACCTATTTTCCCTAAAACATTAATTTAATTTGATTTAACATGTATTATAAATTTGGATGTAAGAATGAGGTTTTTAAGAATTATTTGGAAAGGTTAGATGTTGGTATGATATCTACTTTCTTTTCTAAATTGTTCCACAGATTTTTTTTTTAATGTGCTGTAAATCAGACACTGCAAATTTGTAAATGATGGCCCTTAATATGAAGTGACTCACAGTCTAGGGATGGAAGCAGTTATAGAAACAATTAGTACATATAGTGAAATGTATTTCAATAGATGTACGTACAAAGTGTAATGGCATCAAATATTTAGCTAGAAGGATCAGGGAAAGATTTGATATGTGGCCTGAGCCCTGAAGCATGAATGAAGTTTCACCAATTGGAAAGGTGAGGAATATTTAGCCGTAGGGAATGGCGGATACAAGGTCCTGGAAACATGAAGCCGACCTCCTGTTCTGAGAAGGCGTGTTTAAGTACAGTGGGGGTGGGAGAAGAGGGTCATGAGGCTGTGCAGGTAGACTTGGATTTTGTGTGCAAAGAAACCCTTTGAAGGAATTATAAACATGAAAAGGACAAGATAGAATTTGGGTTTAGGAAGATAATTCTGGAGGAAATACAAGTGATGGACTAGGAATTGTAGAAAATGGAAGAGGCACAACTAGGCAGGCTAAGGTAATTGTGAAGAATGGTGAGGGTAAGATCTGAATTTAGGCTACGATGCTCCCCATCTTACCATTTCTCCCTCTTTCTCTTCCTCTCTCTCTCTCTTTCCCTCTCTCCCTCTCTCTCTCTCTCTCCCTCTCTCCCTCTCTCTCTCTCTTTCCCTCTCTCTCTCTCTCTCTCTCTAGCTCTCCTT
This sequence comes from Balaenoptera borealis, assembly GCF_965194805.1. Classification (NCBI taxonomy): domain Eukaryota; kingdom Metazoa; phylum Chordata; class Mammalia; order Artiodactyla; family Balaenopteridae; genus Balaenoptera; species Balaenoptera borealis. The sequence continues at coordinate 75,794,689 of NC_138877.1, forward strand.
CAGCCAAACTTGCCACCGTTCAAAGAAGCCTTCCTCATTGGATCAGATGTCTGGGCACTGTATCTCTCTTACAGTTGCAATTTTAATTCTGCTTTGGTGCTACTGATTCATGCCTGTTCTTCCCACTAGATTGTAAGCTCCATGGGGGTAGGAATTATATCTCCTTTTTTTTGGTATCCCTGAGTGCAACATGTGACACAAATTTAGTGCTCAGTAAAATTGTTGAATGGATGAATGAGAGATGAAATCTTAATTGAACGAAAGTTAAAAGTTCAAACCATTAGAACTTGGTTATTAGTTGAATTTCAAGATTGAGGAGGAAGGAATAAGGCATGTTTATAAAGTTTCTAGTTTGGGCAACTCAGAGGACAGTTATATATCCACTAAGAGAGAAAACAGAGAAGGAGTGAGAGGTGAGTGTGTGTGGAGAAGATCAAGAAATAGATTTGAGGCAGATGAAACTTGAGGTATCACTATGGCGTTCAGGTGGGACTGTCCAAGCGGGAGTTGAAAATGTAACAGCCAACTGTGCAATTTATTGCTACCTTTCTCCAGATATTCAGGTGTATTTCTATTTTTGGTTTGACCTTCCTTGACTTCAGACCTGTTTGCACGTTGTGTTATGAAGCTAATGTCCTTCACTGGTAAGTTAGCGATACCCAGTGCCTTCTGAATATGCATCATTAATAAAGTAAAATATCCTAAAATAATGCAAAAAAGTCATGACCGAAGAAAAAACATATCCTGTGGAGATGATGACAACGATAAAATTGGTAATTTTAAGTTACAATATTTGATCATTTGCAAAATTAAACAACATTAGATGAAGATGGTATTTTGGGGTTTTTTTTGGTCTTTGTTGCTTAGCTCTTATGAGGCTACCAGAGGGCTGCCATCTTACATATCCTGCCTTACTTTAGCCATAGAACATGACTATATTATGAGTGGCACATGGCAACTTGCAGTTCATGTCAAGACTCTTTCTGTGCACATATACACATAGAAAATCTTCAATTCAAATATATTTCTTTACTTCTATCAGTTATATTTATTTCTACTTTATCAACTGCATTCCAAGCCCTCCAAAAATGCAGCACCCCTTTCTTACTTCCCCAAGGCCATTATAGTGCTGCCGTCTTCGTGAATTCCCCAGAATTGAAAACCTGCTTTTATTATTAGTTTTTCATTCTCCTTCAAACACATATACTCATTAGTCAGAAACTTTAAAATTGTTTTCACAGTTTGTCTTGGGTGCTCCACTTCTATAATTGCATTTTAGACCAAATCACCCACATATTATATTTATTACCAGTCAAGAGCTGAACCTTGGCTTTCATTCTTCCTGTACAGCAATTCGTTCTACACATAGACACATGTATGATCTTTCTCAAGCACAACATGTATCAGCAAGCCCCTCTCAAAATTAAGAATTCCTAATATTTTTTCTATTTTCTAGTAAGTCAAATACAGACTTCTCAACCTAGCTCCCTAGAAATTCTTTCAAGACTCTCTCAATTCATTGTTTTTGTAAGTTACCAATAAGTAACTTAATAAATGTTGCCAGTTACACAAACTGCTTATCCCTGATCAAATAAAACTTTATAATCCAGTTTCCACCCCTAAAATTTTGTCTTCCCATTCCAGTAGAAATGTTTATCCTAAAACCATGATTTCTTTGATTTCTTCATAAATCTATGTCCAGCATTAGGTCAATATTTAGATCTTTAAGGGATTTCTCTTAACTAAACTTTTCCAGCCACTGATGATTTATTCAAAACTAGCTCAAGAAAATTCCAACTCCTACATTTGTCATGACTTCCGTATACTGAATGAAAGCTCTACAGAAATGAAGACAGACATCATCTTCAGAGTCCTCATTCTTGAAAAATGTACAATGTAATAAGTAAGACAACAGAAAAAAGAAGAAAGATGAAAGAAGATGAAGGAAGGGCATCTCATTCAGACTGAAGAGCTTAGAGGAAGCTTCTTGAATGAGATGAGTGAGAACTATGGGAGTTAGTGGGTGTAGGTCATATGGACAGGACACGAGTAATGGGAAAAGCTCATTGTGGGATGCTTTTCATGGGAACCACGCATAATCTGCAATAATTGCATTATTTACGGTAGTTTCTATTAGATTTAGCTTTGTTGAAATAATGTATAATAAACTGGATTCCAGTTTGAAAAGGTTTGGTTCCAACACAGAAAGCAATACAACAGATATTAGCAATTCTATAAACCTATAAATCTCTTTTCCTGATTAAAAGCCACTTTAAAATGTGGCTTTCAATCTCAATTGGTCCAACCACTATTCTAATTGTGAAGTTGGTTGGATTTTATTATATCAAATATTGAGTAATAGCAAATGACTTTTGTCTAAAAGTTCTTATTTTAGGAATTCTCTTTTGTAAACTAGTTTTGTCATCAATATAATGTTTTGTTTTTAGAAATATTTTTCACATGGCTTAATATTATGAGTAAATTTTCTTATGCTGTAAAAAACTACTTAAGATTAATTATCTGTGGTTCTCACATCATTATAATATGAAATATATATATATATTTATAAATATGTGTCTCCCCATTGACACAGAAATGTTTTAATGTATGCTACTGCCTTGCGTAGTTAAAAAGATAAACCATTCTCAAACTCTTGTATAATTCCCCTCAATTGTAGCAGCAGGAAAGATGTGTGAAAGACATTTGAAAACCAAACACAGTCAATTAATACTACAATTGTTATCAATATTATGTTTCTTATATTAGACTACGCATTCTCAAAACTCTTGTGGTTAGATATGTATGCTATCGGGAGATACAAAAACAGTACTGCTCTCTTTTGGCCAACTTTTTGTGAGCAATAATCTATAGTCTAAAATCAGATCTATGTTGAATTGGAAAGAGAGTCCTAAAAGACTGAACTGGAGATAAGTTGATAATAGATATCAAATTTCCTTAAAAGGAAGAGTTGAAAGCTGAAGAGGTAAGTAGCACTGATAGGGTTGATGGGACCTGAACAGCATCTAATGAGGGCAGGATGGAAAGTCCTGTTCTTATTTCCAAGAACTTCTCTTCTTGAAAAGCCCAGTGACTTTCTCTGGAAGGAAAACTAATGAATAGCACTAGCTTTAGTGAGTATAATTCAAACACTACTCTTGAACTGTCATTTTAATATCTCATTTTCTTTTCTGAAGAGTATTTCATGAAAAAAAAATTTCTCTCCATAGTGTATTTTCTTCTAAAAGTTAGATTTCTGCTACTGTGTGATAGAATAGACCATAGTTTTTCAATATGTAGGTTGTGGCCAAGTTTTAGTTGGGCTTTGGAGATTAAAATTCAGATATTTTCATATCAGTTTGGTAGTTTCCAGGCAGCACTCATTAGGTAAACCCCTTTCTGTCTAAATAGAAAAGGTATGTCTCCTACAGGAGTCTGTGGAAACAGTCAAGGAGAGGGCTACTTGGAATAGTATTTCTAGGGACTTCCCTGGAGGTCCAGAGGTTAAGACTCCACGTTTCCACTGCAGGGGTGCAGGAGGCAAGTGTTGGATACCTGGTTGGGGAACTAAGATCCCAGGTGCCTCGCGTGGCCAAAAGAAAGAAAGAAATAGTATTTCTAGTATTTCCTTGGGCCCTTTATCAGCTTCACTTGGTCTTCTTGCTCTCCTAATGTCCTTCCCTCGTGTTCCCAGTTTATTTGGTTCGATGCTACTAAGAACAATACCACTAATAATAGCCAAGATTGACTTTACAATTATTATGTCCCAAGTACAGTACTAAATGTTTCAGATGTATTATCTCACTTAATCTTTACAATATGCATGCACACGACAAAGGAAAGATGGAAAATTTGGAAATTGAACTTTGACTTTCATCAAGATCCTCTTCTTTTTCATTGTGGAGGAAAGATTAGAGCTTTTCATGCTCTGATTGGCCCTTGCATCCCTCACAAAACTTATCGTGGTGCCTTGTACGTAGTAATTCCTCAAGAAGTGTTTGTTAGAAAAATAGGTTTAATATGGTGACTCTGGACCTTGTGCTTTTCAGACTTTGGCTGCTTTGGATGTTCTGTTGTTCCTTTCTTTCAAGCTGTCCTTATTCACAGCTATTCTGCCTGTTACGACGCTTTTCCATATTTTCTGTGGCAGAGGGTCTGCCACAGTAACTGCAGTAATGAGTCACATTTCCCTGTGGCATAGATATCGCTGCCATTGTTTTCCAGGTCAATAAAAGAACCACAAAGTGGCCAAAATGTTCTGCTCCTATCCAAACCATCACATTAACATAAAAATGTGTTAGAAAAGTCTCGTGGTTATAAAGGAATTGCAGTTTTTAACATTATAGTTCCACCTTTAAATACCAAGGGAAATTTCTTAACGGATTTTCATATGTGATCACTGCCTGTAACAGTATTCTTTTTAGGCCTATGCATTTGCACAGCTTCAGAATATTACATAATTATTACATCTGTTATTCCATGTTTTCCATTAGTGACTTGCAGCAGGAACTCTCCACTCTGTTAATAAGCTCCTAAAATGTATACATTGCGAAGCATGTTTTTAAAGCATTACTTCAACGCAGAATATACTACTTGCTATATAATAAATGATCTAAACTAATATTTTCTTAATTTAAAATAGGCACACTTAGGTTCATGTTCCATATTTTTCATAGATATTTACTGCTTTGTTTTCTTTTCCTACAGGCAGTGTACCTATTTTGCCTTTACCTGAAGGCATTGTCTTTATTTAATAGAGTAGTTATGTATTCTTTGGAATACTCTGTGTAATATTCTATATGTGATGTGTGATGTGAATTAATGCTTCCCAGAAGCTTTACTGGTGATGCAGTCTCAGGGAAATCTTCCATTTTATCTTAAAATGACATTGTAGCTCTCTTTCTCTTTCTAGTCCAAAACATTTTACCAAAAGCCTGACTTCAGCTCCAGAGTGAAACAGGCGTGATTAAATTCTGGCCCTGTCACTTTCTATCCCTGGGGACTGGACAAGTTGTTTACACTTCCCATGACGTAGTTTCCAGTATGTAAATCTTGGGATTTTTGTGAAGTTGCCTGGATTTATATTAGCTCAATGCATTTTAGCAATTATTTTTATTTTCAGTAATGTTAATAGTGGTATTTTCAGTACTAGTGAGTTATTAATGTTAGATTTTTTAAAACAAAAAATCATTTTAGAGTAATCTGATGATTTGGCTTGTGTATTTGAGAGAATTGAAAAACAAATGACAGTGGCTAAACTTGCTTTCTATACAGGCATAACATTTTAGAATAAATTAAGCTAAACTGTTCAGATGATATACTTACTGTATTTCAACAGCATATAGAGTTTTTCTAAAGCTTGAATTTCAAGTACATATTGTATTTCAAATACAAGTTATATTAAGAACCTGTGGGCACATTTCCTAAAGTAATTTTAAGAACAGCATACAGGCAATATAGAAAGTATAACTGATTTGGTGTCACTGGAAGAGTGGGTTTACAGCTTTGTATTCTTGGTCATCTTTATTCCCTTACTATTTCTATTCAAGTAACTAAAATGATGTATTTTTGCTTTTCAGTCACTCAAGACTGCTTGCAATTGATTGCAGACAGTGACACGCCTACCATACGAAAAGGTAATAAAATATTCCCAGGAACGTTTCCACTTAGAATTCAATTCAGTCCAATTACCTGTTCATTTCAAGTCTAAAGATTGTATTCAAACTCCATCTCAAATCACCTATCTGCCTCAAAATTTCTTACAATCAGATTTAAAATAATACATTTATTTAAAATGATTGGGGAGTAAATATTTAGGCTAATGTAATAACCTAACAAAGAGAATTACCTTAAGGATACTAATACGTACAAATTTTAAATAAGTAGCACATGATAAAACAAAATCAGTACTAAATCAAATTCAGTATTTTATTATTTAGAAATGATTTTGGCTTCTATGGTGCCTCAAGATCCTCTTCACAAATATTCATTCTCTGTTATATTAGGTTGTAGAATATTACAATAGGATGAAGATAAAACTGAACATACATTTTATATTAATTTATCAATAAGTATATGTACAAATAAGTATAACATTTTTGTGATAAATCTCCAGTGTGAAATTATTGCTTTATATTTTACATATACTGGTTAAAAACATACAATGTTCCAGTTACTGTGTGGGTATTGGGGCTCAGCAGTGAAACATATATATAGGTCCTCATTTTTATGGAATTTACCTTCTCATGAAGGGAAAACAGAAAAGCAAACAAATGAATGAGTAAAATGTAGAATGATAAAATTAAATGGTATGGAGAAAAATAAAGCAGGCGGGGGGCAAGGGAATATTTGAGTTGTGAACCACAAGGGGGAGTTCAGAAGTGTCAGGAAGTTAAGCTGGGGGCCAGGAGTGGAGACACAAGAAAGATAATGAATTTGGATTGGCCTTTGCAATGATTCCTGGGAATGCTATCTTTCATCTGTATTCTTCTATGTGACTTAATTATCCTAAATGTAACCCAAATACTAAAATACTTGAAATGCTCTTATTATTTATTGTTCTGCATTTTCCAAAGTCATATGTTTGCAACTTTTATTAGGTAGCAAATTGTTCCCTAAGAATTAAGATAGAGCCAGAAGAAGACCCTAAGGACCGATTAAAAAATATAACTTGGAAAAGGTTTGTGTTACACATTTGGCCAAAACCAAAAATGCTGTAAATCATGCCAAAAAATGCAGCTGCTACTCCATTGTGAGCTTGAATTTCACAGAGTGTGGTGATCTTCCTGGTGTGGTGGCTGCTCTACATTGATCCTCCTTGGAAGATCTGGGTACTTATCTGGGTGCTTTGCCATTTGGGCTGATGCGTTATGATGCCAGTAAACCTTGAACGTGTAAATGTTAGTGTGTGTGGACATTTCAGCAGTACTGCATCCTGTAAGTTTTGGTATGTTGTGTTTTCATTTTTATTTGTCTTAAGATATTTTTTGATTTACCTTTTGATTTCTTTTTTGACTCCCTGGTTGTTCGGGAGTGTATTGTTTAATTTCCACATATTTGTGAGTTTTTCAAATTTTCTCCTGTTACTGATTTCTGGTTTCATACCATTTTAGTCGGAAAAGATGCTTGATATGATTTCAGTCTTCTTTAATTTGTTAAGACTTATTTTGTGTCCTAACATTTCATCCATCTTAGAGAATTTTCCTTGTGCACTTAAGAATGTATATTTTGCTACAGTAGGATAGAATGTTCTCGATATATCTGTTAAGTTCGTTTGGTCTGTAGGGTTGTTCAAGTATGCTATATCCTTACTGATTTTCTTTTGGGTGATCTATCCATTGTTGAAAATGGGGTACTGAATTATCCTATTGTTGTTGTATTGCTGTCTATTTCTTCCTTCAGATCTGTTAATATTTGTTTTACAAATTTAGGAGCTCCACTGTTGAGTGCATATATATTTATATTTGTTATATCCCCTTGATGAATTGATCCATTTATCATTACATAATGACCCTCTTTGTCTCATGTGACAGGTTTTGACTTAAAGTCTATTTTGTCTGATTTAAGAAAAGCCACTTCTTCTTTCTTGTTTACCATTTGAATGGCATATTGTTTTCCAACCCTTCACTTTCAGTCTATGTGTGTCCTTAAAGCTACAGTGAGTCTATTGTAGGCAACATATGGTTGGATTTTGTTCTTTCCAATCCATTCAACCACTCTATGCGTTTTGACTGGGGAATTTAATCCATTTACATTTAAAGTAATTATTGATAGTGAAGACTTATTATTTCCCTTTTGTTAATTGTTTTCTGGCTGTTTCACAGTTCATTTTTTCCTTTCTTCCTCTCTTAATGTCTTTCTCTGTGTTCTTTGATTATTTTTTGTAGTGGTATGCTTTGATTCTCTTTACATTTTGTGTATCTACTACAGGTTTTTATTTCTGCTAACCATGGGGTTTACATAAAACAACCTAGTGATAATAGTCTACTTTAAGCTAATAACAACTTAACTTTGATCTTATGCCAGAACTGCACTGTTACTTCTCCCTCCCCTACACTTTAGCTTGTTAATGTGACAACTTACATCTGCTTATCTTGTGTATGTATTAACACATTATTGTAGTCATAATTCTTTTTTTAAAAAATACTTTTGTCTTTTAGCTTTTATATTTACTAGAGTTGAAAGTGATTTACAACTCATTATAGCCATTTCTCTCAGGTTGTTTACTGGAGATTTTTTTTCTTCCTTTGTGTTGTGTTTTCTCGATTCCTCATATTCCTTGTAGATTTGCTTTGTTGTCTGTGCATTTGAAGAAGCAGCTACTTCTCCCCATCTTCTTGGACTGATTTTGACTGGGATACACTTTCACTGTCAGCAGTGCTCAGTGTTAGTCACTCTAAGGCTGGGAGCAAAGCCCCTTTGCCTCCTTCCTTCCCTCCTGAGGAAAAGTATCAGTTCTCTGCTTTTCCACAATCATGACAAAAAAATTGCTGACTATAAGGGGATGCACTCCCCTTTTTTGTTTCTAACTGTCTCAAGGGACCGAGATCTTTTGATTGTTCAGTGCTCAGTATGAGGCAAGATAGAAACCAGTTCCTCAGAAGGCACCCTGGGAGGCCATGAAGCCTTGTACACAGTCCAACCTCACCATCCCTCCATGCGAGAATCATGGGCTGAGGCAGTCTTCTTGGGGTGGAGCTAAGCCTATTTGGAGGAGGGACTGATGTGAGTAAATTGAAATTGCTTTTCTTACCTGTATAAATATGACTGCTTCTCAGTTTGTGCTCCTCTAGGCTGCTTCTACTTCTTAGCTGGATCCTGAATGTCTCTTCACGGTATTTTGATAACAATATTATTGTTAAATCAGCGTTTCTGTGGAGGGATGAGGGGTAAGTCTCCCTACTCTACCATGTTACTGGCATAATTCCTCATTCAGAACCTTAAATATGTCATCCCACTGCCTTTTGATTACATAGTTTCAAGTAAGAAATCAGCTGTTAATCTTATGGAACATCCCTTGTACTTGAGGAATTGCTTTTCTCTTGCTACTTTCAAAATTCTGTGCTTGCCTTTGTCTTTCAGCTGCTAGTTATAATGCATCTTGGTATGGATCTCTTTAAGTTTATTCTCCTTGAAATTCATTCAGCTTTGTGGATATGTAGATTCATTCTTTCTACAAAGTTGGGAAGAGTTTGGCCATTATTTTTTCAAATATTCTTTCTGCATTTTCTCTTCTTCTTCCGGGACTCCTATAATGCATATATTAGTCTGATTGAGAGTGTCCTATGGGTCCTTTATGCTCTTTTCACTTCCTTTTATTCCTTTTTATTTCTGCTACTCAGACTGGATAATCTCAACTGTCCTATATTCAAGTTTGCTGATTCCATCTTCTGCCTGGTGAAGTCTGCTGTGTAACCTCTCCAGTAAAAATTTTATTTCAGCTATTTTAATTTTTAGCTCCACAAGTTCTTTTTAAAGAAAGAGTTTGGTTCCTTTTACAATAATTTTTATCTCTTAACTGATAGTGTCTATTTGTTCATACACTTTTCTCCCAGTTTTCTTAAGTTCTCTGTCCATGGTATCCTTTAGCTCTTTAAACATTTAAAATATGTAATATCTTTGTCTAGTAAGTCCAATATCTGGGCTTCCTCAGAAATGGTTTCTGCCAATGTTTTTCCCTGTGAATGGTCCATAATTTTCTGTTTGTTTGTATGCTTTATATTTTTCTTTGTAAATTGGACAATTTGAATATTACAGTGTGGTAACTCTGGAAATCCCATCCCCAGGGTTTGCTGTTGTTGATTGTGTGGGCTGCAGTTGTCCATTTGTTTATTGAATTTTCCAAAATATTTTTTTAAAAAGTAAACTGTACTCCCTGTTCTGTGTGGTCACTGAAGTCTTTTTTCTGTTATCTCTGCAGTAATCCTGTTGGAGATTCTTTTATCTCCAATCCTAATCCTGATAGAGATTTACTTTAATGCCAGGAACCAAAACCAAAACCACCACCAACAACAAAAACCAAACTCCCTTTTTCTGAGCAGATACTCTCTGGTCTGGGGCACTCCTTCAACATTTAGCTAGGCTACCAGCAACTGTGCCTTAGACTTCCCATCCTGCTTGAGCAAAAAGCAAAGATCAACTAGAGATGTTAGCTTAGGGTTCTTTCAGGTGTTTTCTGAACATGCATTCTGCTCTGGTCGTGCACAATCCACTGCAGATTCCTTGGTGTATGTGGTAACACTTCAAAGCCCTTATTCCTTGAAGTATCTTCCTCCTTAGCCTCATCCTTCTCAGGCTTTTTGTCAGTCTGCTGCCTGCCCTATCCACTGTTCCTTGTTACAGGTGGTGACAGGTAGTGTATTTCTGTAAAGCTTTTGACTGACATCAGTCTGAGGAGCTGCTCCCATCTAGAGGGAAAGTCCAGGCAGGTCAAAATCCAGAGTCACAGTGTTTTGAGAACAAAGTGAGTATTGCACTTCCTGGCATCAGCAAGACACCAACTGGAACTCAGGCCACCATCTCCATGGCTGCCACTAAGCTGGAGAATGAGGGGTGGTACATGAGTAAGCAAAAATACCACAATACTTTCTTACTGAAATTTACACCTTGTTTCATTAAACACTCCCTTGGTTTCTATAAGTTTTTTACTAGATTTCATATATCCAAAAACATGGATTCTATAAGTTCTTGCAAGCTTAATTGCTGCCTTAGCAAAGGGACTTTTCTTTTTCTTTTTTTGATTTTTGAATTTTATTTTATTTATTTTTTTATACAACAGGTTCTTATTAGTTATCCATTTTATACATATTAGTGTATATATGTCAATCCCAATCTCCCAATTCATCACACCACTACCACCCCCCATGCCACTATCCCCCCTTGATGTCCATACGTTTGTTCTCTACACCTGTGTCTCAATTTCTGCCCTGCAAACTGGTTCATCTGTACCATTTTTCTAGGTTCCACATATATGTGTCAATATACGATATTTGTTTTTCTCTTTCTGACTTACTTCACTCTGTATGACAGTCTCTAGGTCCATCCACGTCTCTGCAAATGACCCAATTTCGTTCCTTTTTATGGCTGAGTAATATTCCATTGTATATATGTACCACATCTTCTTTATCCATTCGTCTGTCGATGGGCACTTAGGTTGCTTCCATGGCCTGGCTATTGTAAATAGTGCTGCAATGAACATTGGGGTGCATGTGTCTTTTTGAATTATGGTTTTCTCTGGATATATGCCCAGTAGTGGGATTGCTGGGTCACATGGTAATTCTATTTTTAGTTTTTTAAGAAACCTCCATACTGTTCTCCATAGTGGCTGTAGCAATTTACATTCCCACCAACAGTGCAAGAGGGTTCCCTTTTCTCCACACCCTCTCCAGCATTTGTTGTTTGTAGATTTTCTGATGATTCCCATTCTAACTGGTGTGAGGTGGTACCTCATTGTAGTTTTGATTTGCACTTCTCTAATAATTAGTGATGTTGAGCAGCTTTTCATGTGCTTCGTGGCCATCTGTATGTCTTCTTTGGAAAAATGTCTATTTAGGTCTTCTGCCCATTTTTGGATTGAGTTGTTTGTTTTTTTGATATGGAGCTGCATGAGCTGCTTGTAAATTTTGGAGATTAATCCTTTGTCAGTTGCCTCATTTGCAAATATTTTCTCCCATTCTGAGGGTTGTCTTTTCGTCTTGTTTGTAGTTTCCTTTGCTTTGCAAAAGCTTTGAAGTTTCATTAGGTCCCATTTGTTTATTTTTGTTTTTATTTCCATTACTCTAGGAGGTGGATCAAAAAAGATCTTGCTGTGATTTATGTCAAAGAGTGTTCTTCCTATGTTTTCCTCTAAGAGTTTTATAGTGTCCGGTCTTACATTTAGGTCTCTAATCCATTTTGAGTTTATTTTTGTGCATGGTGTCAGGGAGTGTTCTAATTTCATTCTTTTACATGTAGCTGTCCAGTTTTCCCAGCACCACTTATTGAAGAGACTGTCTTTTCTCCATTGTATACCCTTGCCTCCGCAAAGGGACTTATTTTTGAGCTTTCTACTCTGTCATTTTTCATGATGTTACTCTGACATCTATAATTAAATCTTTAGATAATATATATTGATTGTCTACTCTGGTCTGTAATAAAATTAAATATGATTTTTCTTTATTTTCTCTATCATTCCTGTCCTCCACCATCCATTTTTTGGATAGTGACATTATATTTCTTAATGCTCATCTACATACTGTTACAATGTTTATATTTCTATTACTTGATCTCTCAACTTTAATTTATATCCTTTGAACCCCAGCTGTTACAAATGAGGCAATTGATGAATTTACTGTCAACATTTTTTTCTCCACTACTTCCCAGTATTTGCTAGTTATATAATCTCTACATTGTCATGGCATAAAACTGTTTTATTCTTTATCATCAAACCATCCTCTTTATGTGTTTTTACAGTAAATATATTCAATACCCATTGCAAGTCCTTTTGCTATGGTTTCCGCATTCATATCTTAGTTTCCTGAATTTCGTTTTCTACTAGTTTATTCAAAATCGCCACAGGAGAACAATGCTCTTTTAGTGTTTACATTAATAAAGCTGTTTCCTTGTAGTTTTTATACTTTAAGGACAGATGCCTGGGTATGAAATCCTCAGTTTACCCTTTCTTTACCTGGGTAACTTGTAGGAATTTCTCCACTGTCTTTTGCCTTTGGCATTATATGCACTTTGAAGAAAACTGAAGTAAGAGTAAATTTTCTTCTCATAAGTGGCTTGACTATCTTGCCTAGTTACACAAAGAATTATATATTTACCTTAAAATTTCAGTACTTATTTTATTATATATCTGAAGGTAGACTATTGTGGTGGGTAGAAATATATTTCCTCAGACATGTCCACACTGTAATCCCTGAAACCTGTGAGTTTATTACCTCACCTGGCAAAAGGGACTTTGAAGATGTGATTAAGATAAGGAATGTGGGCATATTATCCTGGATTATCTGGGTGGTCCCAGTATAATCACAAAGATCCTTGTATGAGGGAGTTAACAGGGTCAGAGTCAGAGAAGGTGATGTGGCAATGAAAACAGAGTTCAGAATGATGTGATTGCTGTCTGGGAAGAGGAAGGGCCACAAGCCCAGAAAAGCAGGCAGACTGTAGAAGCTGGAAAAGGCAAGGGATGGACATTCCAGTGTCCAGAAAGAACACAACTTGCCAACGCCTTGATTTTTGCCCAGTGAGACTTCTGCTGTTTCAAATGGGAGATAATAAATGTGTATTGTTTTAAGCCACTAAGTTTGTGGTAATTTGTTACAGCTGCAATAAGAAACTAATAAAACTCTGAATCAACTTTCCCTAACACATAATGGGACTTTTAATTCTGCAGTAGCTCTAAGTGGTTGTTCTGCTTGACTTTTTGTTGTTTTTGTTTTGTCTCTCTGGGTTCCAATTATGTACATGCTGGTAATTCTTTACCTATCTTTTATATTCTATAGTTTTACAATTTTTCTCAAATTCTTAACTCTTTTTTTTAAATTTCCATCTCATTTTGTTTTGTATGAAACCTATTTTCCCTTCTGAAACTTTTACTTTTACTTTCATTTAAGTGAGCACTTTCCCTCCCTAATTTCCCAAATTCTTTTAGCTGATATTGACATTTCCTGTATTGTTTGTTTGTAGATTTCTGTGTGTGTGTGAGGGACTCATCACCTTTAGTGAGTTGATTTTGCTGACTCTATGTGAACTTTGCTGCTTCCAGGCCATTGACTATTTCCTTTGCTTCTTCTCTTCACTTTTATGCTCAGCTTCAGTGTGATCTCAGTTGCTTTTGGCATCCCTTGCAGTTATTTTGGAGAACACACATCTATGTTTCATAGGATTTACAGGAGGTAAAAAAGGAGAGATGTGATTTCCACAATCATATTGATAGTGGAAGTCTCTTGTTTATTCTGTTTTTCAACATAATTATTTCATAGAGGCAATGAGGAGATTTAATCTCACAGTAGAATTTGACACTTATTGATTCCCTTCTTTTTGAAACACGTGCTTTTCTTGGTTTGTTTCTCCAACCATGTTCCTAGCTTTTTTGGCCACTGCTTTTTCAACTTCTTTGCAGATTATTCTTAAATTTCTTAGTATTGATGTTTTTCAGACCTCTGACACAGTCCCATTCTCTTCATTCTTATTTCTTTGGCATTCCTAAATCCTCCTATGTTGTCACTTAACATGCATGTGTGATGGCTTAAATGTAGATCTTTAGCCCAGATGACTTTTCCGAGATCCAAGCCTATATGTACTTCTGTCTACTTAACATCTTTTCCTGAGTATCTTGGTGGCATATCAGCGTGAACTCTTTAGAACTTTTCCCCAAGTCTGGTCTTTTTCCAGTGTCTCCTATTTCAGTAAGTGCTGACCATGTCTTCAGCTGTTCAATCCAGAATTCTGGGTGTCATTCTTGACTGCTTCCTCGAAGTCAGTACGTTAATCTCAAAACTTTATCAGTGATTCCTCATATATATAATTTGAACTAATCTGTTTTTCTTCATTTTCATTTCACCATCCTAGTATAAACCACCATCATCTCTCACCTTGGCTGGTTTCCTTGCCTCCAGTTTTGCACATTTCTTACCTGGTAACTACATAGAGATGTTTCTAAAACACAGATATAGTCATTTTCCCCCCACTGCTCACAGCCCCTACAGGGCTTCTCATTGCCCTTCTGGTAGCTCAGCCTGCGTGGCTCTTCCTGTCTGGCTTCTGTTTCTGTTGATTGTCCTAGTCCTGCCTCATCTACAGAATCAGGCATATGATTACGTGGATTTCACTGCTAAACTATATTTGTTCAATAAAAAAAAAAAATCCCTATTTCTTTTTTAAAAATCCCTATTTCTTAAATTGGTTTACTTAATCTATCTTCAAAAAATATTATTAGTATCTTCTCCCTTAAAACTATTTCCAGGAGTTTTAAGATAATAAAATAGAAAATCAGGAGAAGTAACCAAATGTGATAGGTGATTGACAGCTGCTCTCTGGAGCATTTATATTCAATTATTGAGGGAAATAACACTGGAAGTATAAATATTTGGGAGGAAATTTCCTATTCATAAAATAGAATAGAAAACAAATATTAATGAAATAGATCTGATTTTCCTATACAAATTTGTCGTCCTAAAATTTATCTATAGGTCTTGCATATATGTCAGTACAGGAAAGATCTACTCTTTCAAAAGCAGGCATTTTCAGAAATACATGTAAATTATTTTTACATTTAAATACTGGCATTATTTTTATTTAATTTCACATATTAATGTACACAGTAATTTATTAAGTTTTCCAAAACATTTAAATATATCAAGTATTTAAAGCTGAGTGGAGCTGGGAAGTTCACACTTTATATACCAAGATATATCAGTATTTTAGCTGTTGACTAGCAAAATTAAGCATTAATACTCCTAGAATTTACTTCCCCTGACTGAAATAAAAACGCACAATATAAGATCTATGAGTTGGAGTTCATTCTGTGTCTTATTGAGGACTATAGCCCGGGAGACAGCCTCTCAGATAGCTCTGAGAAACAGTTCCAAAAAGGCAAGGGAGGAACCTGGATATATCTAATTTTTTTTTTTTTTCTGGAAAAGTTTAGTCGAACATCAAAAGACGACTGCTAATCGCAAAGCATAGACTCTCAGTTTAATGACTTTAGTGCTTTTCTGTGTATGAGGAGAAGATGTAAGAATCTGTGGTCGTTGAGATTTTTCCTTTCCAAATTCCTAAATACTATAAGGAGTGATTCATACTAGTTTAGATAAGCATCCTATGGAATAGTCATTTAGTGCATATTTTCTCGTTAGCATCTATCTGTGGTCTAACTAGCAGGCAAAAAAATCTAAGTGAGTTTTAAGCTGTAGAAACGGGCTTCCCTGGTGATGCAGTGGTTGAGAATCTGCCTGCTGGTGCAGGGGACACGGGTTCGAGCCCTGGTCTGGGAAGATCCCACATGCCGCAGAGCAACTAGGTCCGTGAGCCACAACTACTGAGCCTGCGCGTCTGGAGCCTGTGCTCCGCAACAAGAGAGGCCACGACAGTGAGAGGCCCGCGCACCGCGATGAAGAGTGGCCCCCACTTGCCGCAACTAGAGAAAGCCCTCGCACAGAAACGAAGACCCAACACAGCCAAAAATAAATAAATACATAAATTTATTTTTAAAAAAAAGGTGTAGAAACATATTATAACATTTATGCTTAAGTTTATAATTACTTTAGCTTTTAATTAATTGTTCAGTCTGTTTTCTTAAATTAAAAATTCATTGAGCAGCACATGTTGATTGAGTGCATACTGTGTGCTAGGCGCCATTCTTGGCGTCTGGGTTTCCAGCTGTGACTACAGCATAGTAATTGCCTTGGCCCAATGGAGTATAATCCGTGTGTGTGTGTGTGTGTGCACACACGCGTATGTGTGAGGGTGGGGTTGGGAGGAGACACATAGACAGTATATAAAGACAAGTAAATGTATACTCTCTCTCTCTTTAATAAGAATATTTCCAGCGAGGTATGATGAAATGCCAAAAGCAAAAGAGTAAATAAGAATACAAACCTAATAACTACTTGTTTTTTTTTCTATTATGACAATACAGCAGTGGAATTTGGTAAGAACTGCCTAATTTTATAGATATAAGTATTGTATAAAGAAATAGGGGATCAGTTTCAAGTATGGCAAAAAAGTTTTTTTAGTCAATAAATATCTCTAGTCAGAATATAAACAAGCAGTTTTAGAAATATGTGTTTTATTTCAAGAGTTCATATTACCTCTATAGTGGAGGGAGGGTGTTTCATTTCCAAGAGTTTCAGTAAGCAGGTAATAAAATGCTTTTAAAAAACAATCGAATGCTAGTGACTAATTGCCTAGTACCCCACCATTTTGAATTATTTTATGTTTAAAGTTGAATTAGTTAACTCAATAAATATTTGCTGCATCTGCTGTGGGCCAGGTATCATTTTAGGCCCTGGGGAAACAGCAGGGAACCAAACAGAAACAGTCCCCAAACTCAGAGAAATTAGAGTCTATGATGTGTATAGTTTTGAAGGGGAAGGAAAGCCCTTTGTGGTCAGAGTAACAAATAAGTATCACTTCCATGAAAACAATCACGTTCAGTCATCAGCTTACATTTTACAATAATAACAACCATGATATTAATTTTTCCTCATGTTTTCAGAACTCTATCTTAAAGAATGCTTTGGGCACGTGATCTTTATTTAAACAGAATTTAAAACTATGTCATTATAATCTTTTCACTGAAATAATATTTTATTAAAAACAGGTGGTGATGAGATTACCTCTGTTATTTGTAAATGAGGAGATCTTTATTCGTGGACCGTCATTACCCAGTGTGTGGCACTGGAGAATTTTCGTTTAAGGAAATGGATTCTCAGAGACCGTCCTTGTGGACAGCAGATTGGGGGGATCAGACCTGCCTCATGTGTCAGGGGAAGCATTCACTCCTCCTGAGAGATGGAGCCATTCAGGGGAGCACAGGAGAGGAGTGGAGATCTGTGGGGTCCCCTCCTGCTGCTTCCTCTCTCCTCTCTCCACCCACCCCTCCCTCTCATCTCCCTCCCTCTGTCTGTGGAATGTGATCTTGGAGGGCTGCCTTAAGGAATTGTTTCATTGTAACTTGAATTCACAGTGTAGTGGCTTTGTTGGACCACTCAGGCTCTTAATTCCTCAGAAATATTCAGAAACTATGTGGTTCTTCTTTTGTATTCTTCCCTCGAGAATCCTATTTGGGAAAAGTTCAAGTAGGATGATTTTGCCTTGGGGACACCATTGAAGTGGGCATGTCCACTTAGCAATTGTATTTATGAACATGAAAGCATTGTCAACTATTGCATCCTAGGGCTCCCCCTTAGGAAAATCCACAGGGGAAAATTTCCTTTATGTTCAATCTAGGACAAGTTGTTCTTTTCTTGAGCTTCTGTCATACCGTCTTGTAGACTTCTGAATTTTATTATTGATTTTGTTTCTCTTTTTGTTATGACCAAGGTGAAGCTTGGGGACACATGTGGTCCAACATTGCCAATTATATGGGAACATTTTTTATACGATTTTAGACTACCACAGTTTCATTTTACTATTTTTTTCTTGTACTGCCATTTCCCTAATCTTCTTTTTCCTTACTTTATGCCATTTTATTTATACCCCAAATTTCCCAGCCCCTAGCCTCAGGGTCCGCTGCTTACTCCAATATACGCATAACATGATGGTGGGAAATCCAGTGACCTTAGCGTGTGAATTCACCGGAAAGTAGTGTTTACTCTTTCAGTGGGCATTCCGGCTCAGCCATCTGCACCCCTTTTGCCGACGCATTTCTTTGGCCTCTGTCTTCTCTCTGCCTCTTTATCCGACTCTTGAGAACCGTGGCTCTCCTGCCACTCCCCAAGTGATGTTTGAGGGATAGTGGAGGAGAATTGGTGTATTGAACAGAAACCACTTCAACTTGAACATTACGGATGATTATCACAACATTCCTGGACCATTTCCTAGGAGAGGTTGCGTCTCAGTAATTTCTCTCCCTCTCCTTAAGCTCTGTCTTATTGCCATGTTGGGGAGACGGTGGCTTCCTCCCCATATTCTTTGCTAAACTCTCCACGTACAAACTCCCTCCTCTCTGGGAACTAGAGGGGAGCAAAATTTGCTGCCCCAAAATGTGTCTCTTTGACATGAGGATTAATTTAGGCTGATTATTTTTAGCGATTATTTTTAAGAAGACTCAGGAAGTTTTTCTTGTTACCTCTCCCCTTAACTGCCTAAAAGAATTTGGATAGAGGACTTGTTCCTAGAACAGAGCCATCATGAGAGACGTCTGCAAAGAATATGGGCTGAGGGTAGTGGGGGAGACTCTGGTAGGGCTTAGCGACCAGAGCCCACTCTGTGTCCCACTGTCTCTGGTGGCCCAGCAGACATTTGTTTTTCCATCTCTTTGTGAACCCGTACCCCCAACATCCTCCTTTGTCTTTAGCTGAAGATGGTATTCAAAGTGAGGGCTTTGCCCACTTTGGGGAGTTACTCAGTCTTCCTGGGACTCTCCCATGTATGCATATTATTAAACTTTTGTGTGATTTTCTCCTGTGGATCTGTCTCATGTCAGTTTAATTCTTAGACCAGCCAGAAGAACCAAGAAGGGTAGAGGAAAATCTCTTCCTCCCCAACAGAATCAAAGGAGAACCAAAAATTTCTCTTGGTGTGTTATTCAGAGACAGTTTGTCCATTTTTTTGGCCTCAAACTGTCCCATCCAGACCAGACTATATTTTGAAAATTGCTGAAATACAGAAGAAATCAAAACCCCAGACATTACATATGAAGTGTTTGCTTTCAAGTTCCTGTATCTGATAATTGCCTGGGTGAGTATATAAATGATGGCTGAGAAACCAGTGGAGGACTGTGATTTCTCTTCTTTTCCCCTTTTTTTAAAAGATGAAATTCTCCTCTAAGTTTCAGACTTAGTTTAGCAGCTAAGTGGAGGTGAAAAACTGCTTTTCTCAGTTTTTTTTTCTTATAAATCATTCTCTTCATTGTAGGAGCTTACACATTTGTTCCGTGGCTTCTCAGCTTTAAAAGAGGAAGAGCCCTAGAAGAAAGAGAGAATAAAATATTGGTCAAAGAAACGGGTTACTTCTTTATATACGGTCAGGTAGGTTCAGCCCTAATGCCGCTGTCTCTGTCCAATGCCTCCCATTTTGTGCTGACTTCTGACAAAGTTCTTTGGTTTGTTTCTCAGGTTTTATACACCGATAACACCTTTGCCATGGGACACCTAATACAGAGGAAAAAAGTCCATGTCTTTGGGGACGAATTGAGTCTGGTGACTTTGTTCCGATGTATTCAAAATATGCCTGAAACACTACCCAATAATTCCTGTTATTCAGCTGGTAAATAATAGTTCTATATACATAGCCAGAAAGACATTCCTCAATATACTGTGTGGTTTTTATTATCTTGAATGATAAACTAGTCTGTTTTAATAGAGACAAAATCATTATTAATAGGTTTATCATTTTTATATACATTTAGAAAGGGCAGTAACTTCACAGCAATCCACACTAGAACAATCGTAAGCTGGGTTTTCTTCAACCTGTAATAACAATGCTGGAATAATAAGAGAATGGTAACCACATGCCAGACACTTTACCTGTGCCCCTTCCTTTAACCCTCCCTGTGGAAGGGAGGTGGGGTCTGAGGCACGGAGAGGAAGCACACGTTGTCTTAGACTGCACAGAACTTAGTTTAAACCAGCCGGTCTGACCCCAGTGGGACTCACAGAATCTCTTCTTTACCTCCTGCGGAAGAAGTGCCTTTGGCCGGTTTGAGGGTCAGTGGCACAGTGGCTTTGCTGGTGTCAATGGACACCAGGTGGATGCGTTTGGGATGTGAAAGTGTAGGAGTGAGGCTGCATTTCAACTCAGAAAAGGGAAAGGGCAGGCTCACTTCATTTCAGGTCTGTTTAGGCTGTAATTGCCATCGGAGCCTTCATTTTGTCTTGGGGTAATTTCAAATTAATCGAGGCCAGTATCTGAAAAAAAAAACAACTGCCTTCGACACATTTATTTCTCTCTGGTGATTTTGACACATCCATTCAGGACCCCGAGGAATGTCTTCCCTTCCAGACAGTTAGCGCAAATGACAGCGTGGAACATGGGGTGCAACGGGGCTGTGCGATTTGAAGCACTGTATTCCGAAGGCGTTTACTGACAAAGGCACGATGAAACAAGTGAGAAAGCAAAATAGTTCCCAATAATGGAGACGATTGTCATCCTGGATCCACAGCCATAAATAGCTTTGACAGGGTGATGAGGAAGTTTACCGAATTGGAATTCCCTAATTTTCAAAGAGAAATGTTTCCCTGCGGCCAGTGGTAACCAGTATTTTGGTGTTGCAAAATATTTATAAATGGTGAGGTCACTTCAGTCTGTTATATTTATTTACATTAATTAGTACTTAGAGCTTTACAACACACTCTTTTTCAAATTTTCTATCATCAGCCCCTCATGGTTACTTTCTCAGCCAGATTTCCTAGGTGCCTTACTTTTTAAGAGTAATTAACTTGACCTTAAAGATATTTCTCAGTGCTAGTAGCTTAGTATTCTTTACGAAAAGTGTTTTCTAGGAAATTTCAGGTTTTCAGTCTTTATCTGTTCTAGAACGAATTTGTTTGAAACCATTAATAGCTACACATTGGTGTATACGTGTATAAAGTGCTTCCATAATAATCTGGAAAAAATTAAAATGGTCCATTTGAGGAGCCCAACGAAGCTGAATCTTATTATTTCATTAACAAGTTGAATGTGTTTATTGTAGAAAAAGTTAGAGCTGATTGCTATAATCTGGAAGAATTGAAATAGCCCATAACTCAGGGTTGAAATTTTAAATAGAACCTACTTTGAAACGTAGTTGGTTCACACAGACTTTTTTTGAGAGTTAGTATTACTTAATGATCTGTGATCTATAGCCTTTGTCAAATTATTAGATTATCTTCAATCTCTATGATAATGACTAATCCATTCAACAGATAACTTCAATCTTTTTTTTTTCTACTACTTAATGTAATCATCAAATGCCTTGCCAATTCTAAAAGTGTACACTTTACCCTTAACAATACCTAAAACTGTGTTCTTTTGTTTGTTGTCTGTCTTCGTCTATTAACAAAAAACAAGATCCTTGGAGACAGACTCTGGTTATTCTGATCACCGCCCTATGAGGGCCTACGAAGGTGTCTGGTATATCTGAGGTGCTCAGTAAATAAACACCCACTGGCTATTGCTGCAGGACACCCAGGTGCTTTGGCTTGACAGTGGAATAGAGGTTAACGTAGATGTGTTCCTGTAAATACATTTTCATGGCGTGTTAATGAAACAATGCAACTACTTTTAAAATTGTTAGTTGAAAGTACTGACAATTTAGATGCTATTTCCTTTGTTATTTCCTTGGTTTTATTCTCTGCCCCTCCTCCTCTTTCTTTTTCTTTATCTTTTTCTTTTAAAATGGAGTCAAGAATGACCTGATATACTGAGTGTAGTTCCGGAGTTGTGTTTTGTATTCCTGAATCACAGGCTGCATTATTGTAAATTAGGCGCATGCATGCAGATTAGTTGATCAGTTTTGAGAAGCTAATTGCCTTGTTGCTTTTGATTGTAAAAACAAGTATGGAAACACAAATTATAGAGGGCTATAAAAGTAATCCAAATGACTCCTCATCCCATAGTTTGTACTCTAGAGAAAGACTATGTTAGCAGATGTGCTTTGTGAATAAGTAGTGTTTTGTTTTTCACTTTTAAATAATTTATGTATTTTGTATGCACATTTGAAAGTATATTTAGGACTATGCAGTATATATACGTGGGTGTGCTCATTTTTTTGTATTTTTATTTAACATTATTTTTTAAAGATTCCCATGTCAATAAAATGAAGCAAAACCACTTTTAACTATATAACCGTCCATCAAGGGACGTGCTATGAATTCCTAAACTTTTTTTTCTTATAGTTAGATGTTTGGTTCCTGTTTAGATTCTCCATTTTACAAACAGTAGGTGACACATCCATTTATGTCTGTTATAACTCCTTCTGCTTGTTTCTTTTACTTTTTTGTGGGGGGGGGTTTAGGCAAATAATAACTGGTTTAGAAGTCCGCTGGTGTAATTTGAAGGGTGAATGCCTATGTTACTATTTTTTTCCAAAACAAGGTAGTTGTCTTTAATGTTCTCCCCTCCCCCTCCTTTCCTGCTTAAAGTTCTTGCAAATCATTCTTTTCCAGGCATCGCAAAGCTGGAGGAAGGGGATGAACTCCAACTGGCAATACCACGCGAAGATGCTAAAATATCCCGGGATGGAGACGGCACGTTTTTTGGTGCACTGAAACTTCTGTGACCTACTTACACACCTTGGCATGGCTGTTTTCCTCCCTTTCTTTGTACCTCTAAAGAGAAAACACTTAACTGGAAATACCAAAAAAAAAAAAAAAAGGTAGTTACCATAGCCTGGTTTGCTGAAACTAGACCAAAACAGGAAATTTAACAGACAACCACAGCCAAAGGGTGTCATGTGAATTACAAGAACTAGAGCCCGTTTAAGGAAAAATAGATCTAGAAAGACTTTTCGCTATAATGCCATGTTGAACACCTTAGTCAATAGTTTCTTACCTTGGAAGAAGCACAAGATTCAAAGGGGCAGTAAATCATTTCTTCAAAAATGGTATCCCACTGTTTGCTATGGAAGAGCGCCCGTGCCTGTAGGACATTAAGACATTTGGGGGAAATCTCAGGATTTATCCTCTATTTTTATGTTAAATACCCTTTCTCCTTTTTCAGTTAATATTGAGGAAACTAAAAAAAAGAAAAAAAGTATAGAAATCTTGCATTCCATACATGAAAAAGTAACTAAAAGTTTAAATTTAAATATCATATTAAACAATCGGACTCAAAAGAGGATATAGGTACTATTTAAGTCTTTTAGGTTTATTTCAAGTTTGCAGTTTTTAGCTCTAATATCATATATTACCCGCCGGAACACTCCTGGACATCTTTCACAGGAGGGAAATAATTCTCTCATGTGTTTACACTGAGGTGTATTTTTTATAGCTAATTTCAGTTACTTCAGAAACTTTTAATGTAGGGTAATTCCAATTCATGCATATAAGCATTAATTGAAAGAAATAACTATAGGTGTTTCTACCTAAAAATAAAATCTGCCATAGAAGTTAATAAGTACATTTGTAATAATGTAATATCATTTCCCTTTATTTCCTATCCTTCTGTTTTAAACTGCTGGTATTGTAGTTCACATATCCCAGCCTTTAAAAAATACTCATGTTATTAGCTTTACAGAAGTTGAGGTTTAATTAAAGTTCTTGGCATCCTGAGTATGTTATATGCCATGTGCTTGTTCCAAAGATTATCACATGCCAGAAGACATTGTCCTAATTTTCATTTTATAAAGACTCATTTTTGAGAATGCTGTAATACTTATCTTTTATAACGTCATGTGTTTTGCTTATATTTTTAAATGTCATCAGTTTAAACAGTTTACTTCATTGTTTAAACAGATGGAAAAATAGACCCTGGTCTACACTAGTTTTCCCCAGTTTACATTAAAATATTTTTAAAGGTATTTTTTTCAAAACAAAATTATTTTTATTTTGTGCCTAAAATTAAACTTTGTTTAAAACTGATTTCTATAGTTTTGGCTTTTTGGTTAAAATAAAATACACTTTGCAGTTTATTCTGTTTTACAATATTGTAATAAGAAAAGAAGTGATAGGTGAGGTAGGCGTTTCAATACTAGAAGGAAGTCAGAGATTTTCTTAGTGTTGCTGCTAAGTAGATTGCCAAATAAAAAATGTCAGTGCCTTTTGCCTCATTTTTGGATTGTTTGTCTAACACTACTCATCTTTTGCTTTCTCTCCATAACACTGAATGTTGTCTTAAAAATTAGGTGCGTGCAGGGAACTATAGTCAATATCCTGTGATTAAACCATAATGGAAAAGAATATGGAAAAGAACGTATATATATGTATAACTGAATCACTTTGCTGTACAGAAATGAACACAATATTGTAAATCAACTATACTTCAATTTAAAAAAAGACTAAGTAAAATGATAAAAAAAATTAGGTGCATAAATTGTAGAACATTATAAAGTAGTATGTGTTAGGGTATGATATAAAGTATTTGAAGTCATAAATATTTTACATGTTTCAAAAAGGATTTGGTCACCTCAATACTATATATATAAAGTTATGGATTAAATATTTCTTAGAGCCTAGGTTAAAAAAAGATAAAACTACATCGTAATAGGCTTGTACCCTAATCTCTTGTAAATCTACAGCTTGCAACATTTTTCTTTCTAAATGGCTTAGCATATTTTGTCAGCAGATGTAGAATTCAGCCACATAAAATGGTCTTAAATCTTATTTTGCTTTCTGTTCAAACCAGCCTTAAAATGTGAATCTTATCTTCCTCGTCAGTGAAATTGTGAGGAAAATCAGACTTTGGTTGAGTCAAAGTTTATGCAGTTATCAGGAAGTTGAATTAAGTCAGAAAGAGAAAGACAAATACCATATGATATTACTTATATGTGGAATCTAAAATATGACACAAATGAACCTATCTATGAAACAGAAGCAGAATCAGGGACATAAAAAATAGACTGGTGGTTGCCAAGGAGGAGGGGGGTGGGAGAGGGTTGGATTGGGAGTTTGGGAATAGCAGGTGCAAACTGGTATATATATAAAATGGATAAACAACAAAGGTCCTACTGTAGAGCACAGGGAACTATATTCAATAACCTGGGATAAACCATAATGGAAAAGACTATGAAAAAGAATGTAGATATATGTATAACTGAGTCACTTTGCTGTACAGCAGTAATTAACACGGTGTTGTAATTCAACTATACTTCAATAAAAAATAAATTTAAAAAAAGATTAGGTAAATATAGAGGTGTGTGGGGATGTGACCGCAACAGTGAGTGAGATTGCCCAAGTTCAGCCTTTGCTATCTTTCCTCCAATTTATTTTAGCAGAAAAGGATGTTATCCTGGGATTTCCTACGAAAGAAAATTTCTAAGGTTTAAGTATATGGGCCCAGGCCAGATACTCTTCTGTCTTAAATCCAAAGTCAAGATTGGTGGTGCTACCTAATCACCCAGTGAGGGCCCTCAGTGCATTAGCAGAACATGCTGAGGAAGTAATGTGCTGGCCTTGCTGGCGCCTGGAGTAACCCCTCCGCTGGCTGGTCACCGAGCAGAGAAGCTCCTCCCAGTGTACTCTGTTATGGGTGCAGTGACCTACTGATAGAAGGGCTTAATAAATCCTATTGTCATTCGAAGTCTGAACCAGAAAATATTACTCTGAAGATGTCCCTGCCCTAGGAGACCCCTGACGTGTTTGGTTTGGCTCCCATGTTGCTTCGCAATTTTCGAGTTGATTTCTAAGATAAAAATCTAGATTCATTACATGAAACAGGACACTCAAATTTCTTTCAGAAATACAGACATTTTATTTTACAACCTTGGAGGGTGATATATAATATACGTACAATAATACTCAGAATCTTTAGGGCACGGTTTGGTGATGCGTTTTTACAAAGTGGACCCCTCCTGAGGCCACCTCCCCAATCTCAGCACAGGACATCGCCAGCACCCCGAAGCCTGTCACCTCCTCCCCGACTTTAAGTAATCACCATTCTGACTTCTGTCTTCAAAAGAGTTTTGCCATTTGAACTTTATACAAATGGCACCTCACGGGATGTCATCTTCTCAACATCTGCTCACCACGTTGTGAAATCTTTCCACACTGTTTCCTGTAGGAAGGGTTCATTTTCTTTCTCTGCTGAATAGAATGTCAATATATTTGTCCATTTTACTATTGAAAGACCTGTGGGCTATTTTCAGTTTGGGGTTATTACGAGTTGTGTTTCTGTGAATATTCTCTGAAAATATTTTGGGGACCCTACGTACCTATTTCCGCTGGATCTATACCTAGGAGTGGAATTGTTATGACATAGACTATGCATACGTCCGGCTTCAGTTAATGCTGCCAAAACGATTTCTGAATGATAATTTCAGGAAATCACACAGACCCGGGCTGTTCAAGGCCACAGGTGACAGGGCTAATTTTTCTCTACCCACGGCAGCCAGACCAGTGCTCTCTGCTTTGCTGCAGACCCCTGGGAGTCTCTTTGCCCCCCTGTTGTCTGTCTGGCCTGTGCTAGGATCCTGGGGATTATAAAGAGAGTTTACTCCGGATATCTGTGGGCTCATTCACTTTTCTAAATTAATTTTGTAAATGTGCATAAATCTGATTAACTTTCACAGATTCATCATGGTTAAAGGGGGTCCAAGATCTCTAGGCGTCCATCAAATCAGCTTCTCCTTTCTGGTTTCCCTTCTCCTGTGGAGGAGGGGAGGGCCCCAAGGGCTGGCATGGGGCCCTCAGCAACTCCAAACACTGGGGATGTCCCCGCTCAGCCATGCCCGGGCCATCAAGCAGTGAATGCAATTTTCTTTTAAGCTCCGTTTGAGGTTGTCTTTGATTTCCTCCTCACCTTCCCCACTGCTAAGTTGACTAAGTCTTTTGTTACTTAAAAAAAAAAGGAAATAATGTTTGAGATCATTGAACAAATCAAGATAATAAAATTGTAGAAGGATGTTAATAACAGTTAATGAGTATCAATTTGTTGTTTATTTAGATTTATTTTACAATCTTATGCTAGCGTGATCCTCACCAATACTTAAGATCACGTATTTAGAGTATGCGATACTTTTCCTGCATACTTAATTCTGTGCACGTGAAAAGATTTTAGGCAGTTGTTTAGTTTTTGTTTTATCTTGTGTTTCTAGACCCCGCTGCGATCACACACTGTATTTAAAACTAACCGCAAAGGTGGGAACTAATGCGCTGGGATGGAGTGGGTAGCTCTGTGTGAGGGGCTATTAGCTATGGTGTTATGATATGGAGCTGTCAATTTAGATCTCCCAATGGCTAGTTAATTTGTCACTTTAAAGGACTAAACAAACAAGATCAACAGCACAAAACTATGATATATCTCGTATTCCGGAGTACAAGTTGATTAATTTTTCTGGGTCTTATTTTTTCCGTTTGTTTAGCAACGATTTTTTTCACAAATGAATGGGAAAACTCACAAAATCCGTTTTAGACCACTTCGAGGGAAACACTGGTTATATCATTACCTTTAGGCATGTATTTATAGTGGTGGAATATATTCTATGAGAACTTTTTGGATAAAACATTTTATTGTGTGTATAGGTATATAAAACTTCGATAGTGACTCTAGACCTTGTGCTTTTCAGACTTTGGCTGCTTTGGATGTTCTGTTGCTCCTTTCTTTCAAGCTGTCCTTATTCGCAGCTATTCTGCCTGTTACGATGCTTTTCCATATGTTCTGTGGCAGAGGGTCTGCCATAGTAACTGCAGTAATGAGTCACATTTCCCTGCGGCATAGATATCGCTGCAGTTGTTTTCCAGGTCAATAAAAGAACCACGAAGTGGCCAAAATGTTCTGCTCCTATCCAGACCATCACATTAACATAAAAATGTGTTAGGAAAGTCTCGTGGTTATAAAGGAATTGCAGTTTTTAACATTATAGTTCCACCTTTAAATACCAAGGGAAATTTCTTAGCGGATTTTCGTATGTGATCACTGCCTGTAACAGTATTCTTTTTAGGCCTATGCATTTGCACAGCTTCAGAATATTACGTAATTATTACATCTGTTATTCCATGTTTTCCATTCATAGCAATTGGCGTATAGGTACTAAGGGCTTTTGCTTAAAAGACACCCCCATCCTCAAACACACACATAAGAGGAGGGATTTGAACCGGAATTCAAAAGAAGGAAAGAGACATGCACTATTCGGTTTTATTTTAGAAAAAATGTGAAAGTTAAATTGGAAGGAAATTGAGAAATCTAGTTTTATTATTTTGTTTTAACATCTCTTGAATAGACCAGAAAAAAAGAAACCAAAACAGAGAGAAAGCAGCCCCCAGGGACTGGGAACACCCCTCCTGCCCTTCTTCAGCCCCATGGGAGCCTCGTTGTGCCCAGTAGTGCGAATGGAAAAGGAAACACACAGCCCTGACCACATCCTGCCCGGAGGCTACATGTTTCCAGGATTTAAGAGGCAGGTGGGGCGAGAGCTTCAGTGTGGAAGCAGAAGGTTGCCCTAAATTTAACTTGATGGAAGGAGTGAAAGGAACCAGGATTCCGGAGATCTGGGGAGAGTGGCAAGAAAGCAGAATAAGGGGGAGTTTATGAGAAAGAAAACGTCCATGGGAAAGAGTCTTTCCGGGGCCGGGGGCTGTCCGTATGGGAGCAGCCTACAGGTGTGAGCTGGGGCAAGTAGGGAGATGGCGGTGTGGTCTGCTCACATCCCTCAGGACCGCCCCTACCTAGCCTCTCTCTAAATGCTGAGAAAGGATTGATCCTCTTAAGGGGTCTTGTCAGGGAGGAGCATAGGTTTGGGGTCCCTGGTCCCCCACGGGAATAGGAGCCACACTCAATATGAGCAGGACTGTGTGGGTAGAGAATCACTTGGAAATGAAAACAGCCCACTTTCTCCTTTTGCATTTCAGAGAAGCCTATTGCATAATACATAACAATTTGACTCCCTTGGAAGTGAAGAAAATTTGATTATTTTTTTTTTGAAGTGTTAACCTCAGAGTTGACAGGGCTGCCCGATTAGAGTCTGAAAATCACAGTAAAAGTGAACAAGACGTTTCTAAACAGCTTCCCGCCCACGGAGGATTCCCCTCTGCCACCTTGGAAGGTTGTCATCCAGCCTCGGAGGAAACACCTCCAGAGAAGACAGCCTGCTTTAGTGCTGAAATCCGCATCTCCTCCGGGAAACTAGGATGCGGTCTGTGCTTTCAGAGATCCCTCTCCCCACATCCCAGGAGAGGAAATTCAGCACTTAGCAGAAGTTCCTTTTAACCCCCATTATCTGAGTGGATACGTCCAGCCATTTGGAAGAGTTTGGAAAGCTGCAAGAATTTTCATTTGTGAAAATTAAAACTAATTGGAGTTGTAGCGGTTGCTTGAGTCTTATCTCAGGGAATGGGTGGTCCACTTGGGCCTCATGTAGGGGGAAGCCTGCTTCTGCACATGCGGTGAAAGAGCCCCCGGATTTCCCACTGTCACCTGATAGTGAGAAACGTGCAAAAGGGGTCAAGGAAGGAAGTGTCAAGAAATTAGAAATTTCTGTACAAGAGAAAAAAATGAAAAAGAAAACCCCTGCCCCCCAAAGAAGTCAAAAAAGACAGAGAGGAAGAGCAAGGAAGGAAGGGAGGAAGGAAAGAAGGAAGAAAGGGAGAAAGGGAGGGAGGGAGGAGAAAAGGAGGGAGAGAGGAGGGAAGGAAGGAAGAAACTTTTTCAATATTTAAAGAGGCATAACATGCCAGAGGGTAAAACTAGAATCAATGGATAGAACTTACAGAACTTTTTCTTTTTTTAATTTAATTTTTATTTTATATTAGAGTACAGTTGATTCACAATGTTGTGTTAGTTTCAGGTGTACAGCAAAGTGATTCAGTTATACATATATATATATATGTATATATATATACACATTATTTTTCAGATTCTTTTCCCTTACAGAGTATTACAAGATATTGAGTAGAGTTCCCTGTGCTATACAGTAGGTCCTTGTTGATTATCTATTTTATATATAATAGTGTGTATATGTTATCCCTCCCGGAATTTTTTCTTTTTTAAACAACTTTTTTAAGATACGAATGACATACTATAAAATTTACCTGTTTAAAATACATTTGAAGAGTTGTGCAGAAAGTGACCAAATTTAATTAAAAACCTTAGGAACTTGAAATTATAGTCTCAGGAAGGAAAGGGAGAGGCTTAGGGAAAGATCTAAAATGAAGAAGAAAAAGAATTTTCTGAGAAAAGATTTTGCGCATCCTTCTATACTAAAATTGATTTAGATTTACAAAAGGTTACAAAGATAGTACAGTGTTTTGTACACTCCTCACCCAGCTTCCCATATAGTTAGTGTCATACATACATGACATTGTCACAACCAAGAAACAAACACTAGTACGTTACTGTTAACTGAACTCCATACTTTATTAGGATTTTATTGGCTTTTCTACTGCTGTCCTCTTGCTTTCCTGGATCCAACCCAGGGCACTTCATTGCATTTAGTTGTCACACCCCCTTCGCCTCCTCTGATCTGCAACTGTTTCTCAGACTGTCCTTGTTTTCATGGCCCTGGCAGCTTTGAGGGTGTTTTGTAGGATGACCCTCAGTTTGGGTTAGCCTGATATTTTTCTCATGGTTAGGATGGAGTTATTATGCCTCCTGGGGAAGAACACCAAAGAAGTGCCCTTCTCATCACATCAAATCAGACAGAATCACCTGGCTAGGTAGTGTTTGCCAAATTCCCAAGAGATCACTTGGAAATTCATGTTTCTCACTACTTTGGAAACACAGCAGTGTCTTACCTCTGCCTTGTTGAGATGTTGTACCCATGTACAACCACCAGAGGGAAACCGAGAACAACTAAAGTAAATTGTCTTTTTTTTTTAAAGTCTTTATTGAATTTTTTACAATATTGCTTCTGTTTTTTGTTTTGGTTTTTTAGCCGCAAGTCATGTGGGATCTTAGTTCCCCAACCAGGGATCCAACCCGAACTCCCTGCATTGGAAGGCGAAGTCTTAACCACTGGACAGCCAGGGAAGTCCCAAATGGTCTTTTTTTTTTTTTTAACATCTTTATTGGAGTATAATTGCTTTACATTGTTGTGTTAGTTGCTGCTGTGTAACAAAGTGAATCAGCTATATGTATACATATATCCCCATATCCCCTCCCTCTTGCATCTCCCTCCCACCCTCCCTATCCCACCCCTCTAGGTGGTCACAAAGCACTGAGCTGATCTCCCTGTGCTATGCGGCTGCTTCCCACTAGCGATCTATTTTACATTTGGTAGTGTATATATGTCCATGCCACTCTCTCACTCCGTCCCAGCTTTCCCTTCCCCCACCCCATGTGCTCAAGTCCATTCTCTACGTCTGCGTCTTTATTCCTGTCCTGCCCCTATGTTCATCAGAACCATTTTTTTTTTTAGATTCCATATATATGTGTTAGCATACAGTATTTGTTTTTCTCTTTCTGACTTACTTCACTCTGTATGACAAACTCTAGGTCCATCCACCTCACTACAAATAACTCAATCCAAATGGTTTATTTTTAAATGTAACTAAGTGGGTAGAGAAATACTAAAAATGATAAAACCAGGAACTGGACAAGCGTTAAAAGACCAACCAGACCGTTTTAGTGATTTCTCAATCACATCCAACTCCTAATGAAAGCTTTGCAACGTCACAGTTTCTCCTCTGTCCCGTGTGACGCAGATTGATTCCTGTGGGGTTGTTCTAACTGGTTGGCAAACCTGGAAAATG
Source organism: Balaenoptera borealis (assembly GCF_965194805.1). NCBI lineage: Eukaryota > Metazoa > Chordata > Mammalia > Artiodactyla > Balaenopteridae > Balaenoptera > Balaenoptera borealis. Next base: position 75,826,656 of record NC_138877.1, read on the forward strand.
TGGCCAATGTGTAGAGTCCGCACAAGTTAGGGGCAGAAGGATGGCAGGGAGAACCTGGAGAAAGGAAGTTTGGAGGACAGCCTCCTTCCTAAGTTTTCGTAGAAATCTCTTCCCATCTCTGACTTTTTAACCAGGAAATAGTGAGCGGTAAGTTTTAATACCTATATATAATGCATACTGTCTACATCTGTTTAATTTAAAAAATCATTTATCTATATAACCTCACTAAGCCAATTTGTACACACTATCTAATTTTTAATTAAAAGAATTAATAGACAATTTTTTAGAGCAGTTTTGTGTTGGCAGAAAAATTGAACAGAGAGAGCCTGTCCACTTAATCATCACCACCTCAACTCCCCCTGTTATTAACATATTGTATTTATGTGATAAATGTGCTATAATCAATGAACCCACATTGATACACAATTATTAACTAAAGTTCTACAGTTTACATTAGGGTTCTTGGTGTTGGACAGTCTATGGGTTTTGACAAATGCTTAAAGCCATGTGTCCACCATTACAGGATCATATAGAGTACTTCCACTGCCCTAAAAGTCCCCCGTGCTCCCCCATTCATCCCTCCCCTCCCTTCACGCCCCGCCCTGAGGCTCTGGCAACCACTCAGCTCTTTTACTGTCTGCATAGTTTTGCCTTTTCCAGAATGTCATAGAGTTGGAATCACACAGTATATATAGTCTTTTTTTTTTTACATGTTTATTTTTTTATTTTATTTTTTTAATTGAAGTATAGTTGATTTATAACACTGGGTTAGTTGTTTCAGGTGTACAGCACAGTGATTCAGTTTCAGATTCTTTTCCCTTATAGGTTATTACAAAATATTGAGTATAGTTCCCTGTGCTCTACAGTAGGTCCTTGTTGGTTATCTATTTTATACATAGTAGTGTGTATATGTTAATCCCAAACTCCTAATTTATCCTCCCCCTTTCCCGTTTGGTATCCATAAGTTGTCTGGCTTCTTTCACTTGCAATATGACTTAAGATTCCTCTATGTCTTTTTGTAGCTTGACGCCTGTTTCTTTTTACTGCTGAATAATGCTCCATTGTACGAATGATTGGCAGTTGTTAATCTATTCACCTATGAAAGGACATCTGAGTTGCTCCCAAGTTTTGATAATTATGAATGAAGCTGCTATAAACATTTGTGCACAGAATTTTGCGTGGACGTACATTTTCAAATCACTAGGGTAAAAGTCCAGGAGCACAAGTGCAGGAACGTATGGTAAGACTCGGCTTAGCTTTGTAAGAAACTGCCCAAGTGTCTTCCAAAGGGGCTGGACCACTTTGCCTCCTTACCAGCAGTGAATGAGCGTTCCTGTTGCTCCACGTCCTGGCCGGCATGTGGCGAGGGTCTCACTGTCAGTGGTTCAGATTTTAGCCGTTTAATAGGTGAGCAGAGTTGCCTCCTTGTTTTAACTTGTAGTTCCCTCCTGACACGTGATGTTGAGCACCTTTTCAGGTGTCTTTGCCGCCCGCAGATCTTCTTTGCTGAGGTGTCTGCTCAGGCCTTTTGGCCACTTTTCAATTGGTGTGTGTTTTCTTACTGTTGGGTTGTAAGAGTTCTTTGTCTGTTTTTAGCAGAAGTCCTTTGTCAGATGTGTGTTCTGTGAAGGTCTCCTTCTAGTCTGTCATTTTTCTTTCTGTTCCCTTAAATCTAATTTAGTTTTCACCACAACCCTGGGATTGCAGGTGCTATTATTCCCTCTATTTTATAGACGAGGAACTGGGGCCGTATCTCATGCAAGGTCTCAGAAACTAGAGTATGTGCATCCGGACCGTGACCCCTGATGGGGACAGGGTCTGCAGAGCCAATTGCTTCTTCACTTTTGTATTTGGTGTTTATTAGCTTTCCACCCCTTTGTGCTCCATTGAGGTCAGTAGTGATGCTGAGACCCTGATATTGGTCCACTTTCCATATATGTTGCCCTAGATACTGGTGCCTACTTGGACATGCAGTGAGCTAGCAATAGTCAGTGTTTGAGAATAGACTTTTAAATACTGTAAAATCAAATGCAGCTTCCCAAAAGTTGCATTCAGACCAACAGCAGGGGGTTTTTCAATGTCAGGGAACAATGCAATGGTTTCCTGAAAGAGCAGGGAAAAATCTGCTATAACTTAACCCAGGGGATTTTCGTTTGGTCCTTGGTAGAAGTGAAAATGAAGCTTCAGAAGTCAGGCCATGGGGTCAACTATCCTTACTTTTAATCACTTTGGCCTGGAAATTTCCCGGCAGAGGGCTAGACTATTCACTTCATCCAAACAGATGCACAGGAGAAAAGATGGATGAGTAACACAGTGGGTATATTGTCACCTCTACCAATCTGTCTTAAAAAAGAAAGAGAGAGAAAGGGAGAGGGAGAGGACTTGGGAGATGAGATAGGGGAGGGCGGTGGAGGGCGGCACGAGTGGTACCTTCGCGCTTTTTAAGCGCTTTCTTTAAGCAGCAGCAACATCTTTTGGTCCTGCGCATCTCCTGAGAGCGCAATCAACGAGGTTCAAAAGGAGGCCAGTTGTTTGTTTTTTCTTTCAACACAAGGAAATGTTTTCCGGCAAGTACAGCTGCCCCGACGTGGAATCGGCAACTTTATCATCAAAGTGCCTGGTGCCATCAGCCTTTCCCGCATTCACCAGGCTGCAGGGCTGGAACCATCTAATTTCTCAGCCTCAGCGCGCGGCCTGGAGGAGATGAGGGGAGGGGTCCCCGGAACGGAGGCGGAGGAGAGACGCGCCTGGGGAGAAGGTGAGGCTTTCGGTCCCGGTTAGAAGTCAGTGTGCGAGGGGCGGAGGAGTCATGGGCGGGCCTTGGGAAAACCGAAGCAAAGCGTTTTATTTCAAGGAGTTGGATGACGAGAGACGATAGTCTCTCGGCCCTCGGATGATGAAAGAGCAGTGAGGGAAGCAGCTGGAAGGGCACCCCGGCCGGCATGCGGGCTCCAGTCCTGGGTCCAGGGAAGAGATGGCTGGAGGGTAGACAAGAGGGAGGCCCTGGGAGATCCGGGGAGGGTGAGAGGCGTGGGGCCTGGTGGGAAAGCAGGGAGGTCGCTTTAGGTACCGCTTCACCTGAGGCAGGCCGGAAGTACCTACGCGTAGAGGATGCAGAAGGCAGGTCCAGAGAAGGAAAAGGACACTATGCCCGAGAGACCTTGTTTTCTTTGTGACTTAAGAGGTGAGTGAGTTTCCTGACTGCGCAGACGGTGCCGGATTCCGGGCCGAGGGCTCTGATTCTCTGTGGCCCGCTCCCCCCAGCATCTGCGCCCCCATCCCTGCTGGGCTGTCGGGGAACCGCCCGCCCCACGCCGCTGCCGGCACTGGTGCCCCTCGCCTCCTTCACTCCCCCCCACCCCCTCCAGCCGCACAGGTGGGGCCGATGCTTTGGATTCCGTTGCTTTTTTCACTCATGTGAACATCCAAAGTCCCCATGGCCTTCTTTGTTAAAGGACTTGGTGGTTCTATTTTCAAAAGGTTTAATAAGGCAACAATAAGATCGCTTTAATAAGTGGTTTAACGAGGTGTTTCCGCACTGTCCACCGCGAGATGCACAAACGGGGGGATGGCGCGCCAGTCCCACCCCGCCCCCAGGCGAACCCCCTAACTCTTCCTTCTGTGAGCTGCACAGCTGCTCAGGGCCTTCGCTTTATTTTTTATTTTTTAAAATTTTTATTTATTTATTTATTTTTGGCTGTGTTGGGTCTTCGTTTCTGTGCGAGGGCTTTCTCTAGCTGCGGCGAGCGGGGTCCACTCTTCATCGCGGTGCGCGGGCCTCTCACTGTCGCGGCCTCTCTTGTTGCGGAGCACAGGCTCCAGACGCGCAGGCCAGTTGCTCCGCGGCATGTGGGATCTTCCCAGACCAGGGCTCGAACCCGTGTCCCCTGCATCGGCAGGCAGATTCTCAACCACTGCGCCACCAGGGAAGCCCCTCGCCTTCGCTTTAAATGCTGACAAAACGTTTTCTTTAAACTGAATACTCGCAAGTCCCATTGAAGCTCTTGAGGTGAAGTTCCGTTCACGCTTAAATGATCAAAACCTTCACATTCTTTCTGAGCCAAACTGCTTCCATTCATGGTAGAGAGCGCAGCTATATCCCTCTCTCTTCCGTTCTAATTAGATTCTGAGTTTAATAAAAAATTAAGTTTAATAGACCCTGAGTCTAGAGGCAGCCTCACTGAATTTCACTTACTTTTGTTTGAACTGGACCAGCCATGCATCACTAGGAGTGAACGGATTTATCTCTGTTGGGAATCATATTAATAACATACTATAAAGTATGAAAAATTTAATGATCGTGTTACCAATACCTAGAAATATTATAGTTTTAATGACTATGTTATTCATCTTTATCTTGGAGTTTCAGACCATCAATTTTCTTTTAAATTTATGCACCAGACCAAAACAATGTAAAAGTACAGGGCATAATTGATATTTCAAAGACCATACATATTTTGCTCTTTAGCTAAGAAAAGCCTTCTGTAAATCTTACCCGCACACGTTTCTCTGAACATACAAGCTTTGAATTAATAATTGCGGAGCAGTGTACACACGTCTCTAAAATGGCAGTTGGGGTGGAATCACTTCCATTTTGCTTGATTAATTAAAAGTTGAATACCAGTGTGTACTTGTCTAGGAATTTACTTTCTTTGCCATGAAGATTTTGCATTTCTCTCCATTTGGGAGCTGCTTAAGCCTTTTGCTGAAATGACACAGAACTTCATTTTTACCTATTTGGTGTATCTTATTAAATAACCCCTAAAAGCAGTATAGAGTTGTGACAGGATCATGGAGTCCTGGAGTCCAATGAACTGGTTTGAATTGCAACTGTGTTAATTTTAGATATGCGTTCTTGAGTAAGCCCTTAACTCTTCCAAGTCTCAGTTTTTTGATCTGTAAAACAGGGATAGGAATCTGTACAGAATTGATGTGGGAACCAGAGGTAAGTTTATAAAACTTATAAGCTCACTCAGTAGCTCAGTTCCTGCCCATGGCAGGTGTGGTGATGGTCTCCATCTCATGTGTGCCTTTATTACCAGGCTGATGCTGATCAGGGCAAAGGACATCTCTGTCTTACCCACTTTTCTATCCCCCATCACTTAGCCCAGTGTTTTGCTCATAAAAGATATCAGCTTACGTTTCTTAATTGAGAAATAAATTATTAAAGGAACGTATTCACAATAGCCAAGACATGGAAATAACCTAAATGTACATTGACAGATGAATGGATAAAGAAGATGTGGTACATATATACAATGGAATACTACTCAGCCATAAAAAGAATGAAATAATGCCATTTACAGCAACATGGTTGGATTTGGAGATTATCAGTCTAAGTGAAATAAGTCAGACAGAGAAAGACAAATACCATGTGATATCACTTATATGTGGAATCTAAAATATGACACAAATGAACTTACAAAACGGAAACAGACTCACAGAGAACAGACTTGTGGTTGCCGAGGGGGAGGGAGAGTGGGGGAGGGATAGATTGGGAGATTGGGATTAGCAGATGCAAAGTATTCTATATAGAATGGATAAACAACAAGGTCCTACTGTAGAGCACAGGGAACTTTATTCAATATCCTGTGATAACCATAATGGAAAAGACTGTGAAAAAGAATGTATATATGTGTGCACTTAAGCCACTTTGCTGTACAGCAGAAATGAACACAATATTGTAAATCAAATCTACTTCAATAAAATAAATTTTAAAAAATTATTAAGGGCATGAAGCGCCTCATAACCTCTAACTTAAGAAAATCTGGAAATCGGTGCCATGTCTACTTTCTTGCCCCTACATCAATTTCTTTCCACATATTATGCCAGTTTGTCAAGAGATGGAGGCCCTTTCATTGTGCGTCATCTATGGTCTTACTGAGAGAAGTAAAACATTTTTGCATCTCCAGTAGATAGAGAAAGTGGAAATGCCCACAGAGAATTTGCTGAGGATGCTGTATTGTTTCCTGTGTACACAACGCCTGTTGTGTCCACACAGCAGTTCAGTAGCACTTGTGGTCAATAGCTAGTAATAAAAATGACTCCGGCTAAGTCGCAATTCAGATAGCAAAGATTTGATGTAAAGTTGATATTGTTTGGATTCCTTGGATTTAAACTCCATAGAAAAAGGCTAACTGGAAAAGTAATGCAACTGTCTACATGTTTTAAGGGAGAAACTGAGGGCATTTGCACCTGGCTTACTTTTCCCTCTTTAGTCCAAGCATCGTCTCCTTTGGAGATTTCTGATAATGATGGGAATTAACTGTTAGGGTGAGAGTCAGAGAGCTTCTGTTGGCAGGAGTCTATCTTTCTCCAAAAATGGACCAAGTCTCTACCAGACAAAGCCCTGGAAGAAAAAACTATAAAGATTGGATATGTACAAAAACTACCTGGAGGCCATGGGGGTGAGGAGAAGCCAGCAGACTCCGGGGGGAGAGCCCGCTTGCTTGAACCGGGAGGTGGAACTGTACACGGAGATTTCTCTGGAGGGCTGTGGGACACATGTGGAAAAATCCAGAAGGATTTCTAGGAAATCAGAAATGAGCTGGTAAAACATGACTGTTGAGGAGTGTGGGGAATCCTGGAAGGAAGGAGTCTGAGAATGGATGTCCAAAATCTACCTCCCCATCAATCTCTCTCTCTTTTTTTTTTTTTTTTTTTTTTTTGCCCCACTGCTTGGCTTGTGGGATCTCAGTTCCCTCACCAGGGACTGAACCTGTGCCCCCTGCACTGGGAGTGAAGAGTCCTAACCACTGGACTGCCAGGGAAGTCCCTCCTCCTCATCTCTAATCAACAGATGCAAAGCACAAACGCTGAGGACAAAATATCTGAACTGAGACCCAAACTAACTGCTGAAGAAATCCAGTTTGTAGCCCAAACTCAGCTAACATGATTTTCTACAGTTACTGACATTCACCTACCTATATACCTAAAATTATATATGCCATTATATATAAACACTATCTTAGTAAAAAAGAAACAATGAAGGTAAACTAGGGTCAGAAAAGCCTGATTTAACTGTAAGTGAGAATTTTGTCTCTTTTGTGGGCTATTTTCAGCTAATTTAATCCTTTTTTTTTTTTTTTTTTAACAAGTAGCTTCAAAAGAAAAATGCCCTACCAATTTATCTTTTTAGATTTTCATTGCAGTTTTTTTTTGGTGGATTCATAATTTATGAAACAAATTTTATTTCTCTCTATATGTATTTTTTCACTTATTTATTGTTAACATTTTTTTTTCTGGAAAAAATTTAAACTGTATTTACGCTCTTAAATTTTGGTTTGATTACCTTCAGGGTCTTGTACTGGCATATCCAACCATTTATCTCATTACTTAATGAATTAAACTTTTTCTGAGACAGATATACATCTGTTGAAAATGGACATAGTCTGGGGATGCGTAATTGCCATATCCTTTTGGGGGGGTGTCAGTGGTTTCTAACAATTAGAGGCAGGTACCTCTCTGCACCCCGGCAAGCTGTCTACCAGGAGGTGTACTCCAGAGAGAGAGTATTGTGCTTTGCCTATAGTCACATGGTCAGTTCTCTGTCCTTTTCGGTACTTCAGTAAGTACTTTTTAAAAAAATTTTTAATTTCATTTTTTAGTGAAATTTAGTTGATTTACAATGTCGTGTTAGCGTCAGGTGTATAGCCCAGTACTTTGCGAGAAAGGTTTCCTAAGATGCAAATTCAGCAATGTTCTGAAGGTGGATGTACCACATTTTTTGAAGCTCTTGGTCACATGATTGACTAGAATTTTAAACTTTTGGCACCTTTTTGGAAAGTTAAGCTACTTTCCTCTCCAGGTTTTTCTATATGATCATGTAAAAGTTGAAATGCCCCCAAACAACTTTTGCAGCCATACAGGGTGAACACTGCCCATTCCTCCCATGAACTATTATTTATGACATCTCTTATGCAGATTCACAGTCCTGCAGTGCAGAATGGAGCTGGCATCACAGGAAGAGCTGCGTAGCCCCCTGGAGGCTGGAATACCAACGAGGGTCTTCGAGTTGCCCACCCGGAGTTCGTTTCCTGATTCCTCCTTGTTGACCCCCATCCCTCCCTTATGAACGAAAGGCAACTTGCACACACACATGTGTGTCCTTCCGTCTATACTGAAGTATATAAAGGAAATGATAGATCACATAACAACACTATCAGGTGAAATTCCCTGAGAACAGCTGTTTTCAAGCACTTCAGATTTGGTAGAAGGCTGGCAGCTTGGTTGTGGAGCACACTGAGGAAGAGGAGGCGAGGTGGCCACAGGCAACACTGAGAGGGGAAGGGGTCACATTGACAGCAGGTTCCCAGAGGTGACCAGCAAGCACTGAAGATGCAGGATGGCAGAGGCAGTGAGGCTGCTGCCAGAAGGGCAAACGTGGAAGGTGGAGGGCAAATAAAGAGTGAAAAGAAGAGGCATCATTCTACCTGTTAGAGATCAGGGAGGAGCTTCTTCCCCTCCCTTTTCTTAGAACATTTTCTTTAAAAAACTTGCAAGTTCTTTCTCCGTCTCTTCGAAGTATTCGTAAATCTTTCCACGAGCTAAACTTAGGTTTCCCAGCCCGGGAAAGTCTTTCTCAAGGACCTGGGAGCCATCTCCTTGAGGTGTAACATCAAGGAAGGTAAGGACTCCATCTCGTGCCGTAGAGAGATCGGTGTTTGTTTTTCCTTTGTATAAAGTCAATTAACCAACACGGATGGTCACCCCAACTACCAGGTGGATTTAGGATGAATTACATGGGACAAATGTTTCTGTCAAGTCCTGTTACTTGAGGACTAGTTACTGTTTAGCCTGAGAACGTGTATCTAATGGGTCGCATCCGCTTGGTGACAAAAGGGGGCTTTCTGTCCTTGCAACCCCTTAGCAGACTACCTGCTATGTGCATCACATTCTGGTTTAATGCTTATTCAACAATAAAACCATTTTCTTTCTCTACTGACTTTATGGAGAGGATTTCCGGGTTGGAAGAATATTCTGTTTTAAATTATATTTCTCCACTAAAGGCTAACGCTTGGGGAAAGTCTTCACGATTTCTTTGCTATTTTTATTGCAGCACGATGACGACAAGGAGTTCTCCTCAAACATTTTCTCTTTGTTTATAGGAATAGGATTTATTTTCTAGCAGGTGAGCATATTGTAATGTAGTTACCCCTTTATCTCTAATCAATCTAATTCTTTTCCCTGACTGAGCCCTGAGGTCTTTCTGTCCATCCCTCTGTGCTCATAGGTTGATCAATATTGTTTAGCCAAGTGTCAGCAGGGCCCCAGGATAATTTAGTCAAATAATAATGTTAGAGGTAATGATTAACATACAATATTCCTTGAATGGTGATACTTTTGGTGCCTCACTGGAGTTTTGCACCTCTTTCTGTCTTTCAGTATTTCCATCAAATTTTTAGATCTTTACCAATAGCTTCAATTTCTTTTTTATAATTTTTCTAATTGATTTAGTTCTATTTGTAATACACTGAAGTAGAAAAATAAAACTGTTCCCCCTCCAAAGGACCTATCACAACATTAAAGACCCAGAGATAATCACTAGAAAGACTTCACAATTCTCCGTGTGTGGGTAGCTGGACTTTTCCATATTTCTGCTATTGCAAAGAGTACACTGCAGTAATAGAAGAATATAAATTTTAAAAAAGCAAATCAGGAGTGTGAACTAAAATATTGCCTGTCATATCAGTAAACAAAGGATGTTGCAGCCATTACGCCATCACATTACAGGTGCCCGATGGTGAGCCCTGAGGGAACTCAGGATGGAGACAAAAGGTCTGCCCACTGGCAAGTCCATCTAGCAGTCAGCTGCTGCAGCCACAGGATGAGAGAGCACAGGATATTGGCCCCAGAGAGCTGAGGTGCATATCAAAGGAATGATTTCAAGGAGCCCAAACTCTTGCATCTTCCCATATATAGCAAAGTGCTAAATTCCTTAACTTGAGATATCTGGTTTTCTTGTATTAACAGTAATCTTTTGATGTTCTGAATTCCTTATCTGTTTATTTTTTATTTTTTTGGCCGTGCCACCAGGCATGTGGGATCTTAGTTCCCTCTTCCCTGCAGTGGTAGTACAGAGTCCCAACCAATGGACCGCTAGGAAAGTCCCTGACTTCCTTGTCTTTTGTTGCCAAAAACTCCTATATATCCTGGTCCCCTCCCCTCCCCCCTTGCCTCTTTGGAACAGTTTCTCACAGTTATCTGAGATGCTGTGTCCCTGGCTTAAGTCCTCAGATTTGTCCACCGAATAAAACATAATTCTCAACTTTTAGGCTGTGCATGTTTTTCAGTTGACAGGAAGGAGTAAAATGGAAATCTTTCTCTCCAAAATTCTTAGATATTTAAGAAATCATTTTGCGAAGCACCATACTAAAAGACAAGTGCATCATTGGAAGAATACTCATTTTCAATTAGGCTTTTAAGCAGAACATCTTACTTTCGGTTCCATCACAGTGAGCCAAATTGCTTTGGCTAAATTGCTTTCAGCCTAATCATATGCGATTTCTTAACACAGGGCTTTGTGTAGCTACTACCAATTAATTGGAGTGATCTTAAAGGGTTCTTTTTCATTAGCGAGATTGTCTTTAGGGATAAATGAATCATTTGCTTGGAGTTTGTAAGAAAAAAAATCAGGATTGAGAAACAGTTTCCAAATTGCAAGACACTCTTAGTATTTTGTTGCTTGCTTGAAAAGTGTAAGCCTTTAGCAGCACCTAAACAAACAATAGGGTATTTACATAGACACTAGTATTAGTAAAATGTTAATGCCAGAACTTTAAATTCCTGCATTATAAAATTATATTAAAGATACCTTCTTCTGAGAAGAGGGAAGAGACACAATAAAAGGGAAGTGATGATTTATTTAGGCTAATCTTGAACTATGATGATCTTTGATAATTACCTCTCATTTCATTTAAATCTTCAAAGAAATACATTTCTTCCTCAAGTATCAGCCTTACATTTCACTGGCTGATCATCTCACAGCTAAAAAAAATTAATACTTTCCCAGGTGGCTTAATTTATAAGAGGGAACAGTTGAAGGCACGAGAAAATTTGGCTTCAATCCCATCCCGGTCCTTGATTTTGAATCCAAAAAGCTGCTCTATGCCTCAGCAGTGATGACCACTAGATGGAGTGCAGCAACAATGCCTGCTTCTCCTTTTCTTCAGTGGCTAATAATAGAAAGCTTGTCTTCTCAGCAACTGCAAAAACTGTACACTCAAATGCTCACATAACTGATAAATTGTCTTTTGAAAATGAGAGATCGGTCACTTAATTGTCATTGAGTCCAGCCTCCTGTTTTACCACTTCTGTGTTTGGATAGCCCTTTGCCCAATCCCTGCTCTGTCCTCTAGCTGCTGCCTTCTAGTTCCCCTGAGAAATAGCTGGAAGTGACCACAGTGAGAGGTAACCAGTGATGGCAGGACGCGGGTGGCATGGGAGTGCTGGTGATTTGGGAAATCAACACCAGGAGGGCCTATAGTAATAATATTTTACCTACAGGCCAAAGAAGGGAGACCTGAGCCTTAAAATCTCTAAAGCAAAGCTCAATGTTGATGTCTTGTCCTTGTTGCCAAGGAGATAAAAGGGAAAATGGAAATGGAGGCGTGCAAGAAGGAACTGACATTTTTGGTTGACGTTGCAGAATCAGAATCGAACACTTTGCTGCTAAGATGTCTAAGAACTGTCATAAAAGATACTGCGTGCTCTTGGGATAAACCAAAACTAACAGATCACACTTATGCGTTCTGGAATGCCCAAAAGATAAAACCTTGACTATTTTGTATAAATCTGGACTTAACAAAAAATTTTATCCCTGATTTTTTTTTAATGTCTTGGTGTTTGAACATAACTTTGTGAACATGATAACTGCTTGAGAATTGCTCTTTTTCCACCATGAGCAGACTAATATAAATGTACTAAGCTTGGTCATTTGCCATTGTTAAAAATATCTGTTGCATTTTATGTTTGGTGAGCCAGTCTTCTGAAGCCTGACTTTCCTAGAAGGCTTTGTGAAAAAATGCTTTCTCTGCTTTTTAAAGTGATTCTGCTTCTGAGTCTTCCTTTGACAAGACATACACTGTGTCCAAAGATGTTTGATAAAGAAGAAATCTAGCTTTTAGAAATAACTTTGAGATCTTGACTAATCCACAGAATAGACGGTATTTCCATTGACCTATGTAAGTCTTTTCACTACTTTTTCCAACCAAATAGTTGGAACCACAGCCTATAATTCTGTAATATCTTCACTGTGGAGCATTTTGCCAGTTGACCTCAATATGCATCCTGTCCTTCCTTCATAGCAACAGAAGTTTTCACCAGGTTAATTGCTTCTCAGAATAAACATTATGTTAATTAGCATCTCACACAAGAGATGGATGGGGCCATTTAACTTAATTCTGGCCAAAAGAATGTAAGCAAAAGTACTTGGGAAAACTTTCTTAACAGATAACTTGCTTATGCTCTTTGCCACTTTCTCCTTTGTCCAGTACTACTTCCTGCTAGCTGGAATATAGTCCTTATGGCTGGTGCTGCAGCAATAGTTTTGGTCCATGAGGTGAATTTAGGGAAAACATCCATGCCAAGCTGAGAAAAAAGAGCTTGCTAACCTGAGAATGTTGTTGGGCAGTAAACCAGCTATTTACATAATATCCTTAGATTACACAAGAAATAATCAGTTTCTGTCTTGTATAAATCACTGTTATTTTGGATCTTTTTTTTTTTTTTTTTTTTAATTTATGGCTGTGCTGGGTCTTCATTTCTGTGCGAGGGCTTTCTCCAGTTGCGGCAAGTGGGGGCCACTCTTCATCGTGGTGCGCAGGCCTCTCACTATCGCGGCCTCTCCCGTTTCGGAGCACAGGCTCCAGACGCGCAGGCTCAGCAATTGTGGCTCACGAGCCCAGTTGCTCCGCGGCATGTGGGATCCTCCCAGACCAGGGCTCGAACCTGTGTTCCCCGCATTGGCAGGCAGACTCTCAACAACTGCACCACCAGGGAAGCCCCTAGTTTGGATCTTTTATGGGTTGAATTTTGTCTTCCCTTCAAATTCATATGTTGAAGTTCTAACCCTTAGTACCTCAGAATGTGATCTTATTTGGAGATACAGTCTTTACTAAGATAATTAAGTAAAAATGAGGTCAGTAGGGTTGGCCCTAATCTAGTAAGGCTGGTGTCCTTAAAAAAAGGGGAAATTTGGAAACAGCTATATTCACAGGGAGAATGGAATGTGAAGAGACACGGGAAGAAGATGGCCATTTACAAACCAAGGAGAGAGGAATGAAAAAGAGCATCCCTTACAGCCCTGGGAAGGAACAGACTCTGGGGACACCTCCATCCTGGACTTCCAGGTTCCAGGCTATGAGACAGTAAAGGTCTGCCGTTTAAGTCTACAGTCTGTGCGACTTTGTTCTGCCAGCCCCAGAAAACTAAGACAGGGTCTGAGAACCAAGGAGGATTTTGTCAGAGAAACAGAAATCACTCTCAGTGTTTCAAGTTTAAAGGATTTAATATAGGGAATTGAGATTATGGAAACTGCTAGAATGCCTGGGAGAGTGAGCCTTGATCACCTGGCTCAGGTAGTGTTTATCAGATTTCTCCACTGCAAAATTATTCTGTTTTTTTAATCCCCTTGATACGGTATACTTTGGAAGGAGATCACTGTTCAGCCAATACCTAAGGAATGGAAGTTATGCTTCAGCTTCTGAGGGTAGAGTATCTATACAAATTACTTGAAATTCTTCTTCATGGAAGATTTGTTTCTTCTCTAATATTTATTAATTTATTCAATTTTTTATTTATAGCATATGGACTTATGGATGTTTCCTCTATACTTTGGGTTATAATCCAATACTACTTTATTGCTCAAATTTTTTCAGCTTTGGCTACTGGAGGTTCTTTCAGTTGATTTCTTGTAGGCCTTTGACATGTCCCCATCACTGTGGGATTTCTTTACTTTCTGTTCATTGTGGGTTTTTTTAAAATAAAAAGTGTCTGGTTAAGGGGAAACCTATCTAGAATTGCACTTGGGATCTTTACTATTCTTACTGATCTTTGGCCCACTAGCTATCTCTTGCACCAAGAGTGTGTTTCTATCTATCCCGTGTCTTCCATAGTTTCTGTCTTATGAAGGAATTGTGTTATTTAGAGCCTAGTTATTCATACCTCCTATATCTTAGTATAAAATATTTAAAATAACTAAATGGCATTTAATTCATTTCATTTGCCATTTTTAATTCAAATTCTGTTGTCTGCTATCAGGATCAGCACCCTGATATTCTATTGTTTCCATTGGCCTCGTGTATTTTGCTTATCCTCTAGTTTGGCTTTGCTGAATCACTTTGTTTTGAGTGTGTCTCTTGCTTTGTGAACCAAATTTAAAATATTGATATGACTGATATGATTAGTTTCAGCTCTGTCATGTCATTTTTATTGAATTTGTTGTACTTTCCATTAATATTGTTTTGCTGCAGGCATAATATTTATTTGGTGCTATTTGTTCTTCTTGGTGATCTAAATAGTGTTTTGAAGGATGTGTAAAGTGGTTCAGAGTTAAGTGGCTGACCGTCCCTCGGTTACCTAGAAGTTCCCCACCAATATTTCCTCTTAACATTTACTTTTCTTTTCTTACTCTCAAGAATGCTATAAAAAGGCAGAATAGCTTTGAGATGTCTGAAATGGCTACCTTGGTTTGTCATACGCTTTTTGTAAAATAATTAACAGGACCTTTAATAAAGAAATTAAAATGTATCTGACATTTTCAAAAAGCCAGTCATAATAAAGAGCATGGTTTACAGCACAAGTCAATTCTCTAAATATTAATATGTAAATTTAATTAAATTTACAATTTAAATTCCAGTGGAATTGATCCAATTTGGAATTGGATAAAATGATCTTAAAATTCATATGGAAGTGCAAATCTTTGGAGAGGGCCAAGAAAACTCTTTTTAAAACCTATTTGGCAGATGTCAACAAATACTATAAAGCCAGTAGCATCGACTCAATACGGTGTTGGAATACAGATAGATAAATAGATTAGTTTAACACAGTGGTAAACCAAATCATTTTAACCAAAGAGAATCTAGAAATACAGTCCAGTACACATGCGATAAAATATTAGACATAAGCGGTGTTTTAGTCCAGTGAGAACAGTGTGGCTTATTTAACAGTGACAGTGACAGTGACAGTGCTGGCACAACTGCTCACCCACATAAGAGAATATTTGAGGGGATGCGAGCTGAGTCCCACCAGTGACCCCACGTGCCGGTGTTTGTGTCCAGAAGGGAACGGTGAGGGGCTAAGGCTGGTGAGTGAGAAGGCTTTTAGACCATGCAGGTCTTTACACGTCACCTAAGGAGGGAAATTCAACCTTGTAGGAAAAATGGGGAATCCATTTTTCTATTAAGCAGAAGGAAGGCAGTTATGTATATGTGCTAGGACAAAGTGGGCAAAAGTGTGAAGGATGTTGGAGGGGAGAAAATGAGAGTGTTGGAGGTGGCTAGGAAAAGAGGGCATGGGAGCCAAGAAGTGGAAAGACAGAGGCTTGTAAAAAGCAGGGGAAGAAAGAGCTCTGAAAACTGGGCTGGCAGACCTCGTCATACTTGGCCTGCTTTACCATTTGCTTCCTCATGGAATTCCCTTGCCATGTACATTTCAGATATATTCCTGGTCTCGTATTCTATCTCTCCGGCTCCATGGTTACAGTGATCCAGAGAGTGTATGATCTGTGTTTAGCCCATAGTTTCTCTAACACCATGGCCCTGCTTTGTCAGTTCCTGGAACCCACTTTCATTACCCTGACCTCCCATCCTCTTTGCTGACCTGGGTTACAGCCTTCAGGTCTCCAGTAAGGTGCTCACTCAAGGGAAAACGAAAACCTTGGGGTTCAAAACCCAACTGGCGTGTTCCCAAGCACAAGGGAAGGCACACAATCGAAATATTGCTCTATGTCAAGAAGCAGTGGCACCAGCTGGCGGGGCTGAGTTTCTATCTGCAACTTGTAGCAGCTGTCAATTGTCTGAAGAGACAGGTGGAGCCCAGCTGGGACACAGCGGACCTGCAGCTGTTTGACTAGGGTGGCTAAGGTGTAGATCTTTTAAAAAACAAAACCGAGATTAGGTTCGAAGTCCCCTCAAACTGCATAATGCAGAAAGTCACTGTGAAAACACAGGACATAAACAAAGATGAAAACAAGAGTGAAAATAAATGTCTTCATGTCACATGAGGATTTCTGCTTTGTGTTTTACAATCTATACCATGACTATTGCCTTGAAAGATTTCGGAAGCAGTGTCTTTTCTTTCTTCTTAGGCTTTCTGCCACTACTGTTTTCTGTTATTATTATTATTACTATATATTATTCTGACACTAGTTTATTCAGTAAATACTTTGTGCGAGGTATTCGGATAAGAGTATTTATTCTTCATTCTCAAGTCGTTTTATTCTCAGAACCATTTAATTTTATCAGCAAGATTAACTAATTTTTCCATAGTCACACAACCAGAAAGTGAAAAACTTGTCTTTTAATTCAAGTGTACACAAATACACTTGAATTAAATATACTCTTCTACATTATATTTCTAAAAAATATGCTCTTTCTACATTATATTTCCTCTTGATTAGGCAAAAGCAACTAGTTCGAATAGAGAAAAGTCAGAATCATTTTGGTAACTCTTTTTGCCTTTCATGCAAATTGCCTTTGTGCCTGCAGTCTTAATGGAATAAATCAACCAGCCACTTTGATGTGAGCACTGAATATGAAGAGGGTGTTTTTCAGCATTTTTCCTTGTAGCCTTACTGACTGGGTTTAGAATCTGATAGTTATTAGATGATTATTTAGGATAAGTTTCTTAAATTTGCTAAACCTTGGTTTACTCATCTATAAAATGGATTGTCCCAGACATTAAATATGAATATATATAAACACGTCTAGAGAATAATACTCACTAAATAAGTGACAATCTCCCTCCTCTCTATCATGCATCTCCTCTCAGCTCTATAGTGTCCTTAGACCCCTAAAAGTTTATACTTCATATTGTAAATAATGCTCTTGTGGTAAGCATGGCATTTGACCAAAGAAATAAATATGCGATAATTGAATTTTATTATTACAGTAAACCAGGAAAAATGATAAGTTGTAAGATCTTCTTGGAACATTCTCAAATCTTAGCAAATTGGTGTCTGTTTCTTTAAAAAGTACTGTGAAAATATAAGTTTTGGCCAGTATCCATTGACAAAGTCAGGCATTGTAAAAAAGGAAGGAGCGTTTGAAAGGGAAAGAACAGGACATGCACACAGACAGGTTAAGACAAATATTTTCCATATCAAAGCATACAAAAATTAAAAATGGTAAAAGAATAGTGAAGAAATGAGAAATAAACCATTAAATGAACCATTTTGACAGAAAGCTTTGAATATTGCTAATGTTTAATATTGTCATTTTAGTCTCTTAAGGTCATAGTGTTAATGAAAAATTTTAAATCCATTTGGTTTGATATAAATCCACTAGTCACCATGGATTATCTCAGCCAGAGAAACAAAGGGTGGAGTGAGAATAAAGGATGACCTTCAATACGAAGGCGCAGGAGCTGGCTGCTTTCACTGTTCAAAGACAGCAGAACAAGAAGAGATCCACAGAATGCAGTATTCAGGTTCTATTTTTCCTGAAAGTGACTCATGAGCCTTGCAATTATGTGCCGAGGGAAATTGTGCAATTCTTCCTCTAGAGATTTTGGCATGGCTCTGCCAAAAAATAATGCATGACCCTACTATCACAGTTGCTCCTCTGGCCCTTTGGGGATATAATTCTTTATTTCAAGAGCCCAAGCTGCGTTCTGCTATGTTTCAAAGACTCTGGAATTCTATGACTGCCATAGGAAAAAGAATGTCATTGTGTTTTGGCAATTTGTCAGATTGGAAATAGAATTCAAAGTCTTTGTCAAGTTCACCTTTTTCTGAGATAATCCTCTGAGAGCTCTCGTATGTAGAGTTGAAACAGAGCACTGGATGCATTGAGCCTCTCAGAGGTGACTAAGAACTCTCTCAGCTGAGCAAGTCCTTGTGTCCAAAGGGATATACACACGTATTCCAAACTACCTCATGTCAAAGAAGACAAACTGTTGGAAGGATCTGGCATATTTTGAACTTTGTTTGACATACAGGAAATAAGGGAGCAAAAATGTTCTGTCATTGAGTCTCGGTAATTGAAGAATCACTGAGTCGAAGCCTGAATAGAAAGAAAGACAGGAAGATGAATTCAGCTTTTCTCTTCATCAGTATGATATTGACAGTATAGCTCTTGAATGAAAAATTGTTAAGTAAGGCTGACAGATACACTGGTGAGGTCTGCTCTCTTGCTTTGTTCTGATGGGTTTATCTTTGGGGACACATCAGCTTTACTTAAAATATTCAATGGAAAGTTGAGATGCAATAGTTTATTCTAAAAGCTTCACATGTCTCATTCCATCAACAATCATTTTTGAGTACATGCGAGATAGATGTCAGACTCACAGAGTTCAAGATGGAAAAGACATGGACCCTCTTTTCAAGGAAGACTCAGTCATCCTTTGGGGATGCTGGGTTCCAACTCCCCAGAATGGAACTTCTGCACTCGTTAAATTTTAATCTAGTGAGTGATCAGCAACTAGGTTGCAATTCCTGTTGTGCTATTTGACCCTCACACATGTTTATAATAAATTCTGTTCTGCTACAGATGAAACCAGAGAAGGGGTCATGGAGAAGGCAATGTTCATCCAAGGAGGGGGTGATGAGCCCTCGCCCAGGCAATCAACACTCGTTATTAGTATTCCACTCACCTCGTGAGCAACAGAGTAAGATGCTCATAGGAAGGTCACCAGACACTTTCTTCAGCCCTTGGAGGAGCAGGTAGAGCCTAAGGCTCTGGGCAGTGAGGAGCATTTACCTCGTTCTTTTGTAAGGCTGCTATGTCAGTCATAGGGCTGTCGCCACGTGTGCATATGTTTGGCGTCCATCTCAGGGAAGATGGTGGTTTGGCTTCTCTGACATGCCTCTTCTGTTTCTATTGTGGTAATAACAGATGCACAGATAACAAGAATCTACCCTCTTAACAAAATTTTAAGTGGAGGATATAACGTTGTTAACTTCAAGCCCAATGTCCTATCTCTGGTCTCCAGCGCTTCTTTATCATCTTGTATAACTGAAACTCTATGTCCCTTGAATGACAATTCCTCATCTCCCCCCTTCCCCAGGCCCTGAATGCCACCATTCAACTTTCTGCTTATCAGAGGTATTGAAAATAGTCATGGAAGCTCCAGATATTCTGGAAACATAACAGATCATGACTCAGACATGAAAAGGGACACACAGTCTATGTGTCTTTAGGCTATTGAGTTAACTGATCACATGAGTGGATTCAAATATGAGTCAACCTGTTTCTTTGCTCATTTATTTAACTGAATGTACTCTCTTGATGGGCTCTTTTGGTGTTGCCTGTATAAAACCATAATCCCATGTCTTGCTATCTAGACCACAACCCTTGAAGAGTCATCCTTAAAGCCCTGTAGACGAATGTGAAACAAATTTTAATTGACAGCCTGTTCCATGTCAGTCCCTGCTTTAGTTTTGGGAGATGTTGGAAGGAAGAAGACAAAAATCTCCGCTCAGGGAGCTTCCATTCCAGCGGAGGACACAGGCGATAAGCAAGTTGAATACGTAAAGCAGACAGTATATGCACCAGTAATAAGTGCTTAAGAGAAACTAGCAAAGAGGGAGGTGGGGCTATGGAGAACTGGAGTCCAGGGAAGGAGTGGGTATTGACATTTTAGAGAGTGTAGACTCAGAAAGCCTCACGGAGAGAGAGACTCGTGAATTAAAACTGAATGAAGGCGGGAGCAGGTCACGTGGCTGACAGGAGGGGAGCAGAAAGGGAGGGGTCCGTGGAAAGCGCTGGGGGGGGGGAATGCCCGGTGTGTTGGGGAACTTGGCACCTGGGGAGCAGAGCAGCAGGAGATGACGTCAGACAGGCAGTGGGGGCCTTGTACGGGGAGGAAAGGGTTCTGCTTTTACTCCGAGATGGGACTCTCCTGCAGAGTTGTGCCTGGGGAGTGACAATGTGTGACTTAGGCTTTAATAGGTTTGTACTGATACTTGTGTTGAGAGTATACAGTAAGAAGCTGTGGTAGAATCAGGGAGAAGTTAGATCAATAGTTAAACACAGGGTTCATGATGCCCTTGACCAGGGAGTTGGTCCTGAGGACAGTGAGAAAAGACAACATGATTCATTCCTGGAAGATATGTAGGATGTGAGAGGAGGAACAGAGTCAAGAATGAAGGTTCGTAGCATACAGTTCCCACTGCCTGAGATGGGGAAGACTTCGTGGGATAAGATCACATTCATGGGAATATAGAAACTTGTTTTTAGATATAACTCTTCTTATTTTTGCTTTATTTACTTTTAATTGAAATACAGTTGATTTACAAGTTTATATTAGTTTCAGGTGTACAACATAGTGATTCAATATATATATTTTTAAAAATTTATTTATTTATTTATTTATGGCTGTGTTGGGTCTTTGTTTCTGGGCGAGGGCTTTCTCTAGTTGCGGCAAGCGGGGGCCACTCTTCATCGCGGTGCGCGGGCCTCTCACTATCGCGGCCTCTCTTGTTGTGGAGCACAGGCTCCAGACGCGCAGGCTCAGTAGTTGTGGCTCACGGGCCTAGTTGTTCCACGGCATGTGGGATCCTCCCAGACCAGGGCTCGAACCCGTGTCCCCTGCATTGGCAGGCGGATTCTCAACCACTGCGCCACCAGGCAAGCCCATGATTCAATATTTTTATAGATTATACTCCATGTCAGGTTGTTACAAAACAATGGCTGTATTTCCCTGTGCTGTACAATATATCCTTGTGGCTTATCTTTTTTCCTTTTCATTTCCTTTTTTATTTTTTGTTTTATATTGGAGGCGTATATTTGATTAACAATGTTGTGTTAGTTTCAAGTGTACAGCAAAGTGATTCAGTTATACATATACATGTATCTATTCTTTTTCAAATTATTTTACCATTTAGGTTGTTATGGAATATTGAGCAGAGTTCCCTGTGCTATACAGTAGGTCTTTGTTGGTTATCTGTTTTATACATAATAGTTTTTATCTTTTAATCCCATGCCCCTATCTTGTCCCTCGCCCTGTTCACTTTCCTCAGTGGTAACCACTAGTTTGTTCTCTATTATCTGTGAGTCCATTTGTTTCATAGATGTAACTTTTTAATACTAGTAGGATTCTCAGTGGAGGGACCAGCAGATGGGTGGACATATGGTTTCTGGAATTTGGGGAAAAGTCTGAACTGGAGACATATACTTGGGACACATCAACAGACAGGTAGTATTTAAAGCTATGAAGCTGGATGATACCAACTAGAGAATTAGTCAGATTGTTTCAAAAGCCTCATCAGAACAGACAAAGAGGCAGAGATCGGAGCTGAGGCTGGCCCAACCTGGGATGTTCAGAGCAGGCCTGTGCTGGTGGCTGGAATGTCAGAGGAATTCCAGGCCCTGCCTTGGGAGCAGCTTCTCGTTAGGCTTCACAGCGCATCACTGACTTGGTTAAAAATTGACCTTGGCTTTGACTATTACATAACTGTGGAATCCGAGTCTTCGTTGCATGTACAGGAGAAGGGTTGAAATAGCAGAACTGTTCAGTCATTAGTAATTCTGCAGATGCAAATATTCCCTCACAAATATAAATAAACATATTCACATATGAAAATATTTCCCCCACAATTGAGCATTTTATTTTGTTCTTAATTGTTTTATTCATTTACAATGAGATTACCAACTAGACAGTAAAGTGTTTTGTTTTTGTTTTTTTTTTTACAGAGAAAGGATCTATTTTGCACAATTCACAATAATGTTAGACACCTAGTAAGCCCTCAATGAATACTTACTTGTTTAGAGATAAAAATTTTATAACCATATTTTTCTTTTAGAACCATGATAATGGTCCTAATTTTAAACTATTGTTATAGGACTCAAGCAGAGATGAGACTCCTGAATGAATATGAGACTCCATATTCATGATTTCAATTTTCACAAGTGTATCTTGGTGATTACATATTGACCCTCCCATCAAGGTACACTTGTCAACTGTGTCAGGGTCTATTACTTGCAGAGAGCATAAATTTTAGAAAAAGGAAAGAAACCCAATTCTCTTCTGAGAATCCCCATAATAATATTATCTTTTAACTATATTTTGACTCCTGCCTCCTGTATTTGGAGAGTGTAGTGCTAAAAATACCATCTGGGACAGCTGGGTGGTAGATTACAGAAACTACAGCTGTTCTGGGGTAAACTTTTGATGGATGTCATCCGAGCACCAGTTGTTAATTACTACCATAGCAAAGGTTTTCTTTTCCCTTAAAAAAAAAAAAAAAAAAACTGAAATGAAAACCACAGAATTCGACCTCTCAAGCAGCATGGAATACTTTTAAAAAACCCTCACAGTATGATATTATAATATAATGAAGTGTATGAAAGACGTGTCTGAATGGAGTGTTGCTAGAAGAATTGACAGCGGAAAGCCAAATATATGTAGCACAGTTGCACAAGCTACTAGTGATGGATAAAAACTCACCAAGACAAGGCAAAAATGTGAAGTAGATTTATAAATTGCATTTTTTACAAGGAGCAAAATACGTGTGGCAAACACGAATGCTGATCATCCTAATTTAGCCTTACTGAATTGAACTGGGTCCTCCTTGAGTGCTTTCAAATAATACTATTTGCTGAGCACCTACTGTGGTCCAAGTGACATCCACGATCTCATTTAACCCTTGCAACAATCTTTGGAATGTGTATTATTTTCCACATTTTACAGGTGTGGGGATATATTCTCACACAGGGCAAAGTACTTGCCCGAATTATCCTTTAGTTCTTGTAGATTCACAATATAAAATTAAGGGTTACAATTTAAAAGTTTAATTATAAGGAGTGCAGACTAAGGACAAAAGAAGTGAAGGAAATTTACATGGAGTGACCCGCAAATCCTCCCACACCATAGAGGTGCCTCCAAGGGCACATCCTCCCAAAGATAGGTCAGAGATGTCACCTACCTACCAGAGGGACCGATGGACTGAAAGTACTACGATTTTTGCCTCTAAATGGAGGTGACAGTGATACCCTACGTAGCACATGATTAAGCACCTGTTTTTATAAGTGTAAAAGTATATACTTAGAAGGCATTTCAACCACAGCAAAACATTAGGAATGATAACGCTCTTTGTAGTGTGTTCCTATATTTGCTCTGAATTAATTCTTGCTAGTGCTATTTTGCTGAAATGTTAATGAATTCAGTTAAGGCAGAGGTGTGATGCAGAATAACACAGCGACAAGGATTTTCACCGAGCGTTCCTTCCTTTACTTCCTTTGCATCATCCCTAACTTTAATGGAATCAGTGTTCATGAGGACAAATGTGAAGAAAAATAAAAACAGGAATCACAAAAATCGCTTTTCAAGTAAAAAACAAAGCTCATTCTTGATCTGTAATAGACGGTTGACCTATAATTAAGGCTGAACAGACACCTCCCTCATTGTCATCCCTCACATATGGGAACAAACGTGACTTTGTGGGACAAGGTGACCTTGAGCCCTAAGACTTGACCTCTAGTCTCTGCTTTGTGCTGATCGGCTACATAACCCAAAGTCTCTACGGCCAAGTTTCCCACTAAAAAGAAGGTAAAACACGATTTATCTTGACTGCTTGTCAAGAATACTTGGAAAATCCAATGAGGGAGTAAGCGTGAGGGGAAGAACTCTGATCTCTGAGAGGGGTGAGTTAAGCAGGGGTTCCAGTCACCTGGGGTGGGGTTTTTAACATTCCTGAAGCTCCAGCCACTCTGCAGACCAATTCAATCAGAAACTTTGGGAGTGGGACCCAGGCGTTCATGCACTGATACTTTATGAAAGAAGCCCAGGGGAGTCCCCTGTGTAGCCTTGAGAACCCCAGGGCTGGGCGGGAGTTGAGAGCACCCCTAATGCACTAGAGCCTCTTCCTCAGCCTGTGATGCCTCCACAGTCATGGGTGATGGACCGTTGGCCCCAGATGACCACGATTGGGACGTATCATTACTACACCCAATGCTGTATCTCTCCCACTAGCAGATTGGCACAGATTTAAAGGAAAAAATGGACTAACCAAAAACTTGAGACCTAAAGAGATGAACTTCAAAGGACTTACAGCATGACATTTTGTAGACGAACACATTGCACAATTTTTTCCCCAAGAGCCAGTACAAAATACAAATTATCCGAATAATGAAATATTTCCGATCCACGGTAGAAATAGCCATTTATTCAATTTGTATGTGCACCTCAAGTTTCAATTTTTATTTTATTTAAACAGTTTTTATTGAACTATACTTGACAGAAATCATTGTATTAGTTTCAGGTGTAGAACGTAATGATTCTACATTTGTATGTACTGTGAAATGATGATCACAGTAAATCTAGTTAACATCACCACACACGAAGGGTGTTTTTAAAAGATAATCACAAATTTAGGGAGTGGAGATAGTTATGACTTAAGTGTAGAATTTGAATTGTGTGGACATACTTATTACCATTGCGCTCTTACTAAGATAAGTAAATTATTCTTTGGCTGACTACGGCAGGCTGTCTTTATGGCATTAGATGTTACGAAATTTTATATCCTGTGGGAAAAATTGTGTATTCACTCAATCCTTGAGGGTCCACACAATCTAAGAAGGTTT
Source organism: Balaenoptera borealis (assembly GCF_965194805.1). Lineage (NCBI taxonomy): Eukaryota > Metazoa > Chordata > Mammalia > Artiodactyla > Balaenopteridae > Balaenoptera > Balaenoptera borealis. The sequence continues at coordinate 75,851,396 of NC_138877.1, forward strand.
AAAAAATGTACTTGAAAGAGACCAATTTATTTTTGCGGAGTCAGCCAGCAGCTACCTATTCATCAATGGAACAATTAACGTTTAGCAGCCCCATTTTACAAGACAGGAGTTTTAACAAGACTATTTCACAGTCAATCTGAACCACTAGGCAAAGCAATTTCAAAGTGGACTTTGATTTGCCCCCTGTCAGGGTTCATCAATTATAGCAACACTATTCATGGGAAGCATATATACAGCATAAATATGACCAAAGAGAGTGGTCAGTTTCAGATATAGACCTGGTTGGAGAGGGTCTATCATTAATCTTTGAATTTTATTTTTGGGAAGGGTGAACAACTCAGTAATCATAGTAGCAAATGCTGAGTGCCTGAGACATGGTTTATACCTGTCCCGTAAGAAGGGCAATGCAGGCTTATGAGCTGTAATAAACTCATCTTATATCGTGCACTTACTTGTCATTCACACACCTGAAAATCCTCTTTGCCCTGAATTAATGAGACAAGTATAGACTCTAAACTTACTGAGAAAATCCAGATTCCCATAATTGAGGAAGTCTCTCAGTCCTGAGTTTTGTTTATTACTTATCCCGGTCACTTTGAGTAAACGGGTCCTAGCTTTCACCCCGTGGATCTGGTAACTGTTGGGGAAGCATGGGAAAACAAAGGCATTGGAAACCCTAGCTTTTATGCATCGCTCGAGAGCACAGAAGGGGTAGAGAGTGTTGGGATTTTCTATTAGGAGGAAGACTATTGAGTATTCTATATTTCTATTCCTAGAATATACACAGAGCCAACGGAATTTTTATTCAGTAACAAAATGATCAGGCAGAAAACGAGGCTGAGGGATTCTGAAAGACACAAGTGGATTCCAAGTGGGAGTGAAGCCAGTGATGGTGCGGAGTTGGCAGGTGGGAGGACCAGCTGAGGACACACATGAGTGGATGGGTGTTGGATGGCAGGTCAGGGGGCTGGCAGATCTTGCACCTGGCACACTCAGCCCGGGGCAACCACACCAGTTGCTCAGCATCTTGGGTGGAGAAGAGCTGGCGGTGAGAGAGGGCACATGAACAAACACCAGCCAACTGACGTTTGGATTGCCATGTGCCAAGCACAGCAAGGAGTCAGAAAGATTTTATTCTTACTTATTTTACCTCTGTTTTCACTATACTAAAATATTTACAGAGAATGGATGGGCATGTATACATCAATGAATATTTTAGGCTATGTGCTGATACAATACTACAGTTCCACAAGGGGATTCAGCAAATGTTTGAGTGGCTAAGTATCCCTGCATTCAGGTTTGGGCTCAAGTCCCCACACGGCCACTTTCCCAGATGTGACAATCTCATAACCTTTCTGTGCTGAGTTCAATCACGTAGACAATGAGGATTATGTTTATAACTACTTCATAGGGTTGTTGTGAATTTAACTACATTTATTCTGAAGAAAAACACCAAACCAAAAAATAATAGCAGCTATTGTTTTCTCAAAAGCCTTTTAACCAAGTGGACTAAAATATATCATCAAGAAAGCACTGAATCATTAAGGTTTTCCATCCCAGCCTCTTCACTGGGTGAACTGGCTCAGGGGCAGAGGTATGGCTCTCAGAGTAAACTTCCATCACTGGGTTGAATTCATCTCATTACCAGGAATGCAGCGAAAACTTGAAAAGCTTTTTTTTTTAAAATACGATTATAAGTACGTCAAACAAGTTATACGTATGTATAGGAAAGCAAATAGTGCAGAAGCACCTAAAATAAAAAGAAATTATCTCCTGAGTCCATGTTTCTCATTCCCAGGCTTTCTTCCAAAGCAATAAATTTAAAATTTTGAATAATAGCATATATGTACAGGAAAGGGCACAAATGATCAAAGTGCAAGGTGAATTTTTACAGTGAGCACACCATGTGCCCACCACCTAGATCAGCTGGTGAGCTACCTGGTCCAATGCAGTAGCCATGGGCACTTACGACGTAGGATGTACATACTTAGGAGAACTGATAATTGATTCAGTTATTGGACAATATTCACCTATATTTGGAACAGCTTGAGTATATGAATCTACTTTTCTGTCTGTAAAATTTACAAAATCTAAGTATCAATCAAGAATTTCTGTTGAAGAATTAGTGTCTGAATTGAGAGCCATAAATGACTGATTGCAAAGACATGGTACAAAAATTTAAAATATGCCAGTAATTTTTATACTGATTTCCTGTTGGATTAAATAAAATTCACAGAAATAGTTTTATCTGTTTCCTTTTACTTTTTAAAAATGTGACTACTAAGTGTTTTAAATCACATGTAGCTCACTTCGTGTATTTACTCTGGTCAGTGCTGATCTAGAACATTACCAGGACCCCTGACTCTGCCTTGCGTCTACGTCTAGCTAGTAGTAGTCGTCAGTTATCTTTACTGATTTTTAACAGTCCACTGTTTGACAACACCACAATGTATTTATTTATCCATTCTACTGTGAATGGTCCTTGGTGGTGGGGGGGGTTGCCTTTTTTTTGGTCTTCCTGCTATCTGATTCTAGAAGCTAGGCTTCTGTAACTCTTCAAGGATCCAGTTTTTATGGAATTTCCCTATTCCTACAATTTCTGCACATGTGTTGTTCTCCAACTCTCTCTCGAGCTCACTTCTGTCTTATAATATACGGCTAATGCAGTCCAATGCAACCAACATACACTTTTACATTCTGTTCTCCAGCCTTTCGTATCACAGCTTGTACTTCTACCAAATGTTTTTCTATTGCATAGCATGGATTTCCTGTGATACACCCTGCACAGTTGTTTCTTCACCACGACTCTTTTATTGCAATGCCAGTGCTACATACTTTAGATGTTTATTATAGCAGCATCGGTTTAAGTCAAGGTATCAGTTTCTATTTCAGTCAGAGTGTATGAACTGCTGGAAAAAAAGCCCCCCAAATCTCAGTTTACCATAATAACTTTGTATTTCTTGCACCCTCATAGCACTGGTTCAGTAGTGGACGGCTGGGGGATGCATGCCTCGGTGGTACGTCCCAGGAGAAAAGGAGTCATATGGGTAGTTCAAAGCTCTGTTAAACTCCCTGTGGGGTCTTCCTATTGAATTCATCTGCCCTTCAACTTTGGAGATGATCACATGTCACTCTTTGGTAATTTATTTTCTCCTCTTTTGAAAAATTGCTATAAATTGTAAGTTGTACCTCCTGTAATGATAGTCTATGTCACTTACCTTTTCCTCTCATGTTTTCTTTTTCCTCTTTCATTTCTTGACTTTGTGTGCACCTCCTAATTAAAGTTTTCTTTCTTGTTGTTATTTTCTGTTCCTTGAATTATCTTCCTGGGCCATTTGGTTTTTTTCTTGGATTTTCCCTTTCATGTTATAAGGGTTCTTAAAATAACTGGTTCCTCATATTAAAGGAGAAGGTGGTAGAGAAGCTGAATAGAAACTCTGTGTTTGTTGGTGGGCTTATATATGGACAGACTTCACTCTGTGATGGTTGGAAAAGAGCCAGGACCCTCAGATATGAAAAATAGGTTGTACTTATGCTGGGACAAAAACCGTCTCGCTTTTGCTTGCTCTTCCCCCAAACTGTCTTCAGAGAATAGGTCCAACAGTTATCTACTGTGTCTTGTTTATGCTTTGGGTGTTACCCAAACGCATGTGCTCTGTGTGCTGTTTCTAGAGAGAGCCTATTGGTCACCTTCTCCCCCTCTGCCTCTTCCCACACTGAGGACCTCTCAGGGGCTCTGTCCAGCAGGTTGGCCATATCGTCTTGATTATAGTAGCTTTACAGTGAGAGTTAAAATTGAGTCATGGGAGTCTTCCAATTTTATTCAACAACCAATCCAAACTTCCTTAAAGAAATAAAATGTGGTGTGTGTGTTCTTCAAGTTTAGTTTCAATTTTTTAACGTATGCTTTTATGGGGATTGGCAGCTTATGATTAGTTGTCAGTGAGTTAAGTCCCACCCTGTTTCAATTTTAGTACTTCCCCTACATAGTCACAATATATGCATTAAGGAAAAAAGTATCAATTTGAGAACCAAAGTTTGTAAATACACCACAGTTGCACACTCTAAAGTTTTCTTGGGGACAGTTTGACCTCGATTTTCAGTTAAATAGGTTCATGCAGTGAAGGCTGTATTATAGGATGTCCAGCCCCACGTGTCTTTGATAACCTTCACCTTCTAGAACATCCACATGGATTATACAGTTTTCGTACTTTTCAAGCTTGGCTACGCTGCCCTATTGGCTTGGGAAAAAGAGGTCAGCACAGGAATCATTTATAAAACACATGGATTTCCTTTGAAACCCATTGAGGGTCTGGGGCATGAACCCTCCTGGGTGGAGTTGCTAAGGCTGAAAACACAAGTATCCTTTTATAGTCTCCACTGAATTGTTTCCACAGTAATTACTTTAATGGGAGGACAATTTCACTTGTGAACTACAGTGGCTGGATAATATGAGTCAGAAAATTGGATGGAGAATGCATACAGTTTTATTTCCCGAACTATCACACCCTCCTTGAAAAACGTGTCCCTTGAAACATTTACTGGCTAATTTGTGAAGTGTATTTAGAGGATATCTGAAGTTGGAGCCTATTAAGTGACTAAAGAACTAGTTTATATTTTAAGAAATTGAAAGATTTTACATCATTTCATTCAGATTTGTAATCCAGTTAGATGGGGTTTTCTCAACCATGACAGTATTGGCATTTCGGGCTGGATAATTCTTTGTAGTGGGGGCAGTCCTGTGCATTGTGGGATGTTTAGCGGCATTGGTGTCCTGTACCCACTGGATGCCAATGGCTCACCCCCTGCCTTCCCTATCAGTCCTGACCATCAGAAATGTCCCCAGACATTGTTAACTGTCCTTGAGGGGTGGGAGCCAAACTGTCCCCAGCTGAGACCGAGTTAGATAATAGCAGCTGAGTAGTAACCTATGGTTGCAAAGAGTTAGTGACTTTGATTGGAAGCGAAGTTTGTTAAAGATAAAAAATCATGTTTCAGAAAAATTGTGTGAAAACCAGCACAATGAAGGTGAGCTATAAAATGCATTGACGTCTATAATAAATGACGTACTGAACTATCCCAATGCCATATAATTTCCTGAACGCTCCAATCCCTCCTTATAAGCATGGATGACATAAAAATCACGTGTTGCCCATAAATGTCAAATTTATTTACATCTGCGATTTATTTTTGCCATAAAATACTTACTCTTCTGCAAAGACAAGTTTATTTTTCTGGATGCTGGCTATTTCTGTTTTATGCTGAACTCAACAGACTGTTATAGAGCAGCTATTTGTGGGATCATATCAAAAATATTTGAGTCATTTTATTTTAGAATCACACATCATCTTCATATTCAGTGCTGAAATTTTATGCAACTCACTTACGGAATTAATCTATTCTTCCAGTTATTTTGAAGTCATTTACATCCTTCTAAGTACCTCAGCAGGAAGTCTTTTATAACTGTTGTTTACTCTTTTTCTGTTTTACTTTGTTCATCTTCCTATAAGATTCTAGTCACTAGTCATGTAATTTTATCTCTTTCCCTCTCTCTTGTGCGATTGGGTGAAGTTAGACTGATTTTTGTTAGATTTAATAGGGAGACTAGAATTATCTGCTTGAGATAGTAACAGAAAATCTTTCATTCACGTTAGAGCTATTTAAGATTCAAAGGTATGATAAAAATGCAGTAGCATTATTAACAAAGAAAACATTTTACACAATGTCATATAAATTATATACTTTAACATTTTCACTCCTAGATAAACCTCAGGTAATTTAGTAGTACTAATAAGAAATGTCTTCTTAACTTCAGAAAAATACAATTAAAGTGAAATTTAATTATACTAAAAATATAATATTTTAATCAATTCTTTTAACAATTGTTTATTAAAATGGTATGGGAGAATTGGTAGCAAAATAAAACATTATTACATTGAAACTCCACCTAAAAATGGGCACTTCTTCCTTTGGAATCATGGTTAACAGAATTGTAAATACTGTGCTGACAGACCACACTAGCTTTTTTTTTTTTTGGCCGCACTGCACAGCTTGTGGGATCTTAGTTCCCCGACCAGGGATTGAACCCAGCCTCTGGCAGTGAAAGCGTGGAGCCCTAACCACTGGACTGCCAGGGAATTCCCTCCACGCTGGCTCTTGTCACTAGAATCATAATTCATCTTCCCCCAATTTTGGTGAAGGTGACTTTCAGCACGGTATTTAGACACAGTGACTTGCCCATTTCACAGCTCCAGATTTCAAAACAAAACAAAAACAAAAGCACACGCCCAAGTAAAGAATGTCGTTTAGATCTCTCTTTAGCTTAAAAGAGTAACACTAACTCATTCCTTCTTTTTGGTTACGCAGCTCACCAAAGGAGCCTGTTGGTGACCGGGAATGATGACACCTTCTGAAGAGGCTGCTGAACTTTGAAGCCAATGGACCAGGGAAGGCACAAAATCACAGGTAGGTTATGAGGGAGGTGTTTTGGGGGAAGCACTATGGGTGGGTGGAAACCACTAATTCCAGGAAGTAGGCGGGACAGGGATTTTGAAGGTTTTTGTATATTTTGGGCCTACTTTCAAATGCTACAGTTTTAGGTGGAATATCCAAAGGGATTAGCAGACTTGAACAAAACTAAACTAGTCCCCAGAGATGACAACAGACACATTTACATTTACACGTCCTGACAGACCTGTAAAAACATCTACAAATAGACGGTCTAGCACTCGCTGGCCACTTAGGTAGAGGTTTTACTGCCCTCACGTTGCCCTCTCCTAGGCGCCCAGGGCAAAATCCAGAAGTGTCCCAGGAAATAGGTGATCTTTCTTTTTTTTTTTTTTTTTTTTAATTTTATTTATTTAGTTAGTTAGTTTTGGTTGCATTGGGTCTTTGTTGCTGTGCTAGGGCTTTCTCTAGTTGCGGCGAGCAGGGGCTACTCTTCGTTGCGGTACGCAGGCTTCTCACTGCGGTGGCTTCTCTTGTTGCAGAGCACGGGCTCTAGGCACGCGGGCTCAGTAGTTGTGGCTCACAGGCTTAGTTGCTCTGTAGCATGTGGGATCTTCCCCGACCAGGGATTGAACCCATGTCCCCTGCATTGGCAGGCGGATTCTTAACCACTGTACCACCAGGGAAGTCCCGGTGATCTTTCTTAACAGTCCGCGTGGCACTCCCCTCCCCCTTAGTTCACAGCCAGTTGTACTGACTCTTACCCAGCATCCCATGATTTTCTAACTGAAATATGCAGGCTGGTAATCAGTGTAAGCAAACAGACTTTGCATTTTGCTTATGTTTGGCAGCCCGCCTGTCACTGAGGTATGGGATACCACTGGGATGTTGAAAGGCCACCAGCTCCTCCTCTTGCCAAGGGTCAGTGAATGCCTTCATCCCTCCTCCACCCCCAGCCCATGCAGACATTACCAATCAATCACCGCACTAGCCTCAGTGAGGGCTGGTCTCAGAGCCCTTCATCAAACAGTCCCCAGGGCAGTCAATCTATTGCAAATTTACTAAGCTGGGGCTAGAGTTGAAACCTCTGCATCATCCTTATTCTAATTCTCTTATCTGTTGCCAACATTTGGTTTGACCTTGAGCCAACCTCGCCCCTTGACCTTGACTTTTTCATCTATAAAACACAAGAGGGCTCATTTTTCAATTCTATCATCATTAGCTTGATGGGAAGAGAGAAGGTGGAATATATAAAATTGAGGTTTCTTCGGATTCACAGTTTTATCATGAAAAACATATAATATTAAATTGCCTGTGAGAATTTGAATATTCCACTTGCCTACCATGACCTACACGTGAGATGACTACATTAATCCAGGGTATCATAGCTCTTGAGAAACATTTATAACAATTCTGTTTATAAAGAAAAGCTAGATTATCACCCAGAAAGTATTTCTTGGTGCTAATCAGGAATTCAGTAAGTTAAGGCCAACTAACAAGAAAACAATGTCCTTTTATAAAAGGACACATTTTTTTTCCAGCATTCCTTTCTGAAAATTTTCAAGTCTTAGTAATTAACTCTAGCTTCCAATTACACTGTTTTTAGCACTTCGTGTTCACAGGAGAGCAATCAGACCAAAATTCACTTAACATATGGTGCTGCAGCTGTTACAGAAGAATGAGTCCACGAGGTTCTGTGTTCACCTCCTGAGTCCCAGGTAGGGGAACTAAAATGCGAAATTCAGGGTTGCAATCACTTTCCAGTTATGCAGTATTGAAAGAACTACCTTTGCTAGTGATTTGATTACATAATAAGCACTCTGTTCAGTGATGCCTAGACTTTTGCAGGGAGGCACAGCCTGTGCTTATGAAGCATGAGGTCATAGTGCTGAAACCTGCAGCCTCTGGAGACAGCCATCGTGGTGCAGGCCCTTGTATGACTTTGTGTGACCTTGGGAAGCTGCGGAACAGTTTGTGCCTTGTTTTCACGTGTGCAAAAAGGAGATGTCACCTATTACATGGTGTGCTTGTGTGGCTAATTTGGATAACATAGGAACAGTTCTTAGGACGCTGTTAACTAGTAACGGTCCAGCAAATGTTTACTATTATTACTAACAAAGAAAATTGTTCCAGGTTGTTAGGTGTCCCCCACTGTGGACTGAGGCTTCCTGGCCCACAGCCATAGCGCCATAGAAAATAATTCCATGATTTTGTGTTTCTCCAAGGCCACCTATTAAATTTTGGCACCTGCATCAGCGCTATCAGGGCTGCGCACAGATGTGGACCCATTTTTTTTTTTTTCTTTTGGCTTATGAAGCATCTGCAAGGTTCAGAGTTGATGTCCCTTGGGTATTACGATGGCACAAACCGGTCACCGGCATGCTCCAGATCAGTCTGGAAGGCTGTGCCATGGGAGATTTGCACACCCCGAGGCAGGTCAAGGATGCGGATGCAGCTGCCCTCCGTTCTCCTGCGGATCCTGAGCTCTCAGCCCTGGCAGACATCACGGTACTGATGACCGGGAGCCGAAGGGATTCCCCCTCCAGAGATGCACTCTGGCTGTTTGCTTTACTCTCTCAGGTGAGGCCTCCCTGCCCCCCTCCCCGATCAGGAGATCTGCAAGATAGCCTTACCCCATCTTTCCACTATACGACTGACACCCTTCTTCAAAAGAACCAAGCCACTGCCACTAGGCACAACTCCGGAAGTTTCCAATAATGTCTGATCTCTGGGCCAAGTCCTTACCTGTCACACTTGTCTGCAGACCCCAGGGCCTACCCTCGATTCTGCATCACAATGAGAAGGACAGGGGTCCTAGTTTACAAGCAGGAGACTGAACCTCGGCTGCCCTGATACACAGTCTGCACACCCGACCAGGCCAACCAAAACCAGAATCTCTGGCAGTGAACCAATGCGTTGGGACTATTCCGACTTCTCCAGGTACATGCAATGAGCAGCCAATGCCGAAAACAACTTGCTTAACATTTAGAACCTTGTTACCCAACGTGTGATCCCAGTAGCCCCCAGGTTGACTGAATCAGAATCTGCATTTTCACATGATCCCTTGATGATCTGTATGCACATTAAGGTTTGAGAAACTCTGGTTCAGAATCTGCACTATAATTTAGCAGTTCTCGGTCTGCCCGCGTATTCAATCACCTGGACAGCATTAAAAGTCAATTTTTCTTTACGACTGTGTCTCTGGGAGCCATACAGAAAGAAGACATGTTTCTTAGGAAGGATTCTCACATTCCTGGTCCATAAATCTATTATTATTTAATAACTTTTAAACACGGTATTCACGGGAATTCCCTGGCGGTCCAATGGTTAGGACTCGGTACTTTCACTGCTAAGGGTGTGGGTTCAATCCCTGGTCGGGGAACTATCCCCCACGGGGTCCGGCCTGAAAAAGAAGCCAGATTGCAGTGGAGCAAAGGGTAAATGGTGAAGGGACTGGCCAAAGTGAAGGCAAGACTCCTCTCTCCGGAAGCTTGGCTGAGAGAGAGAGCAATCATCTCAAATGCTCCTCTCAGGACACTGATGGCTTTTGTTTGCTACATTAATCATAATTATCAATCATTTTGCTTTTTCTACTGCATTTGATATTGACCTGCTCCCCTTCCATGTATTCAGTTTTAGTAAACCATTCACACATCTTCCAGGACAGGACTTGGAAGTCTTCTGCATCCCTGTCTTTCTGTGGTTCTAGCAACCAGTCAATCACCCAATCTTGTGACTTTTCATGATAAATGCCTCCCAAATCCATTTTCCTCTTTCCGCCTGCACTGGCATGACCTTGGGCTATGCCCTCGTTTTCTCTCTCCTGGGTCGTGGATGAGCTTCCCCAGTGGTCCCTTGACACAGGCTGTGTCTCTCATCATCCTCTCCCCACCACCAACAGAGTGATGTTCCTAATCCAAAAACAGATTTGCGAGGTGTGGCATGGGGGGAAACTGGGTGAAGGGCACATGGGGTCTCTCTGTGTTATTTCTTACAGTTGAATGTGTACCTTCAATGATCTGAACATGAAGTCTAAGGAAAGAATACCACTTCCTCCTCCCTTATAAGATTTTAAAATATTTTCCAGAGTTTGCAAATCTCTTTCTGAACTGGCTTCTCTCCTTCTTGTTCAGTATTACTTCCTGCTACATTCTGTCACTGTACTTCTCATTCAGCCAAGTGAACTACTTACAGATTCCAGAATCTTCTACATTCACTCACATTTTTGTCTTGGTAGACAATGCTCCCTTTGGCTTGGGGGTCCTTTGCAACTTGTCAGTTGCAAATCTTTTTTCAGATGCTGATTTCTCTATGCAACCTTTCTAGGTGGCCTCAAGCGGACTTAAGGGAGTTTGAGATTGACACGTACACACTGCTACATTTAAAATGGATGACCAACAAGGATCTACTGTATAGCACAGGGAACTCTGCTCAGTATTATGTAACAACCTGAATGGGAAAAGAATTTGGAAAAGAATAGATATATGTATAACTGAATCAGTTTGCTGTATACTTGAAACTAACACATTGGTAATCAGCTATACTTCAATAAAATAAAAAGTTAAAAAAAGTTTCATACTTGGAACTGTACAGCAATTTGTATATACCTCTACTTAGGCAAATGTTGTACTATAAAATAAATGTTTTTTTCCACATCTCCCTACCTACTAGTCTGTAGGCTTCCTGTGAACAGGAACTGTATCCACTTATCTCTGTATTTCTAGTAGCTGAAACAAAACAGAGCTCAATAAATATTTGTTATACGAATGAATGAATCCTCTTTCTTGCCTTGATTGACATATTCAATATAAGATATATTGGTATCCCTAAATGTTACTAAAATATTTATTATAATATTTCTGATGCTCTTGTCTATTCTGAAAATTATGTGTGTTTATAAAAAATAAACAATCTTATGCTTAAGATAAAAAAAGTGCAGATAAAAAGACTGCACAAAATATTATATATTCACAACATATCTTGTATTCTAAATCCTTAAGTTACATAAATCAATACCTAGCTGATTAAACCATTTTTCATGAATATTTTATGTGAAAAGGTGAAAACTGTATCTTCCTTAGCATTTCCATTTTTTTATTTAACTTGAAGATTTTCCTATAGAATAATGAGATATAAACCAATGTTTGTAAGCTGTACGCGCGTTGGTGATAAGAATATTGAGAATTAAGTACAAAAATAAATAATACCACAAATTACCTTAAACAGTATTTAACATATTTTAAAGTATTAAGATATTTAAGTATTTAAGCTTTCACTGTGGATGAATGTAAATATTTGGTTAGTGGCATAGGTGTAACAGGAGAGTAGATAATGCAGTGCGTTATCTCAGCATCCTGACCTAAACCATTCAGATCACAAACTAACTCCTCCTGCTGTAATTTGGTTTCCATGACATCCCACCTATGGGGCAAGGCTGATAATTGGGGAAGCCAAGTATCCCAGACACCTGGTAGGTGTGTTTTTATGTAAGTGTGAGTTTCAGTGATGTCTGTGTGCTGGGACATGTTAGCCTCTGGGTGCATTAACCATCAACTATCTAAACATGCACAAATGAGCACCAGACCCGAAACTGGGTGTTTATACTACGTTAGCTCCCCTTTAAGGACCCCTCCCTGGTGGGGTGACCAAAAAAGCTGTCACTAGTGAACCCTGATTTCTCCCACAAAACTTTTCTTTTAAGCAGAAACAACACTGATGAGCAGACAACGACTGCAAAGTTTTTATTGAGCAATCAAAAGAATGAAAGTGAAATTGAGCAACCAAAATTAAATCAAAATTACCCCATCGCTGTAATTCATTACCATCTTGTCCGCATTCCAGGAGAAGATATTAGCTTGCAGTGGTTGTTTTCTTCTTCTTCTTACTATTTTAAACTTGGATATTAATAATGGATTATATCATCCATTAAATAGGAATTTTATAACTGAATACTTTGGCTTTTAGAAAAGGCAATTCAATTCAAGTTAGCTTATATAGAATAATGGCTTTCTTTAAATTAATGAAATCCTTCTATATATTTTAGTATATTAAAGCCATACATCGTAAAATGAATGTGTCAGATTATTATAGTCAGTCATTGAAAATGAATTTAAATGTAACACATACTTTTAAAAAACATAATAAATAATTCTTTACAGCATGTGTCTGAGTGAAAAACAATTTGTTGTGTTTGATGTTTATGTAAGAAGAGTTTCATATAGACTACTAAAATTATTGTGAGGGTTTTTGCAAAAATAAATCAACTTCTTTTTAGGATAGTGGCATACACATTCCTTTGAAAGATGCCTGATTGACAAGACTCCATGATAGTCTGTTTAATGGAAGAACTTGTTTATTAAATGTACACACTATATGTAACACACACACACACACACACACACACACACCCGTGTTACCACCAACCCAATGAAGGGTATTGAATAGATGGTGCTAAGTTTTGGATAATTAGAATAGCCAGTGAAAAATTAGAATAGATCACTGTTAGCTGAGGTACATGTTTTCACTCGCATGCCAGTGAAAAAAAAGAACTAGTCAAAATGACCTCAAAATATCCTGGGAGTGGTTTGGGGAGCTTGATATTCTAAAATGGATTAGACACATATTAAAATAATACAAACAGTAAAAATTGCTATCCAAAATTGCATGAATAAGGCATGACTCTTAGCTAAATGTAAAATAAGCCTAAGATCTATCCCTTCATACCTCTGTGACTTTTACCTTGTTCTTTATCACCTCTGAGTCCATTTCTTCTTCTTTAAAGTGGGATACCCAGACTTCAATGCCTGAGACAGGCATCTCTCTCAGGGAAGCCCCCTTGACCACCAAAGATAGGGAAAACCCCTCCCTCCTATCCTCTATGTCTTTCAGATTTCTATTATTGTACTTGAAATTATCAAAGGATCTGGTACCTTTTCTATCTCCCATTCAACACACATACACAGAGCAAATAATATATATAAAGAAGTATTACAAAACATATAAGAGCAGAAACAATGGAAGAATAAATTTACAATGAAGATGTAAAGGTTCTGATCCTTACTCCAGAGATTATATGCTCCTATCTATACAGCGATAGGAAGGTAACATCAATGACTGAATGATAATCAACAGTGCAGAAGATGGCAGCAATGTGGAGCCCACATGACCTGCCCCAAGGGGATACTAGAAACTAGACCAGGATTGTTGCTGGGGAAGAATGTGAGCTCCGGGAAACCTATGCAGAGTTTTTCAATAAAACTGAATCTCCACATTTTTTATGGGAGCTGTCCCTATGTTTTCAGTATTGTGTGTGCCAAACAAAACATGTCTGTGGGCCATATGTGGCCCAGGAGAGTCAATATATAACATTATTCATGCACCAAATCAGGATGCATTAAATATTTATATCTGGAAATATTAGAAACACAAAGCCTTAATTACCATAAAAATAATACTTACCCCCAGACTTTGTCAGAACCAAGAGGCAAAACAAAAACAAGCCAACAAACCAAAAGCATATGTATGTACACATATACACAAATGTAAAATTAGGCCGTAATCAATTAAGTTCATCTTGGATATACAAGTTTAATTCAACATTAGGGCATCATACATGATATAAAATAAATCTTTTAACAGCAAAAAAAACATGGAGCAAAATTCTATACCCATTCCTGATATTTTAAAAAAGAATATTAATTAAGTGGACCTGATGTTTCTAAGGACACCATCATGAAAGTGAAAAGAAAATCCATGAAATGGAAGAAAATATCTGCAAATCATATACTTGATAAAGGAGTTGTATCTAAAACATATAAAGAGTCTTACAACTCAACAATATAAAGAAAAACAACCTAATTAAGAGAAGGAGCAAAGGCTTTAAGTAGACATTCATCCAAAGAAGATATACGAATGGCAAATAAGCACAAGAAAAGATACTCAATATCATTAGTCATCAGAGAAATTCAAATCAAAACCACAATGAGATACCGCTTCACACCTACTCGTGGATACAGTAAAAATGACAGATAATAAAAGTGTTGGCAAGTCTGAGGAGAAATTTAATCCCTCATTCATTGTTGGTGGAAATGTAAAATGGTGCAACTACTTTTGAAAATAGTTTGGTGATTTCTCAGAAAGTTAAACATAGTATTACCATATGACCCAGCAATTCCACTCCCACATATATCCAAGAAAATTTAAAAATTATATTGATTAAAAAACATGTTCATGAATGTTCATAGCAGCATTATTCATGATAGTCAAAAAGCAGAAACAATATAAATGTCCATCAGTGGATGAATGGATAAACAAAATGTATTATATACATATAACAATATTACTCAGCCATAAAAAGAAATGAAGTACTGATACCTGCTACAACATGCATGAAAGTTGAAAAAAATTATGCTAAGTGAAAGAAGCCAAGGTCTATTCTAGTCCAATTGCTGGTCAATCAAAGCAGAGACAAAAGATACCATTTAACTAAAAGGACACAACTTCTGAAGACTCTGACTTCTACCTCACCATCATTCACTACTCTTAGTTCACAGAAAGACTGCGGAAAATTTCCAATTCAGCTGCAAGTATGGATCAAGTTAAAGAAAAGGCCTTCAGATGTTTACCAAAAATAAAAAATAAAGTAGGAACAGAAAGATGTTTCCTAAATGGGGAGGATTAACAGCAAGGGTTCATCTCCTTTTCCTGCCAAGCTTCCACTAATACAATATTAAAGAAGGAAATGATATAAATAAAGTGTTACCCGGGTGGCCCACAAACTGTTTTGAGGGTACACACAATGTTTCAGATTAGGAAATCACCCTACTTCCAATCCCCCTCCCGCCCCGCATTGGAAAGACCTGAGACTCTGACAACAACAATGATCCCACGTTCTTACTCGGATGCTGTTGGCTGGACAGAGTAGACCACGTGGCAACCACAGCCTTTAGGGGAAGCTCCCATAGTTCCTTTCACTCCCTGTGCCTGTCACCCAGCCAGTTCATTCATTAATTTTATTTGCTTTGTCCCTGAGACATATATATTTGTGACCTCTGTCGTGAAAACACAACAATGAAAGGAGCAGGAAACATGTTTGTCAAGAGAAATCCATAATTTCTGGAAGCCTGAACACGGCTGGAGGAGATATAACCAATGAAGTGGAGATGAGGAAGCTTCAGTCCAGAGCAGCAATTCTCAAATTGTCTCTGCTTAAAAAAAAAACACCTATTAAAACACAGCTTGCGAGACGCCACCCCAGAGCTTCTGAGTCGGTAGGTGCAGGGTGGGGTCTGAGAATTTGTGTTTCTCTCAAGCTCCTCAGCGATGCTGACACCTCATTCCACAGATCACAAACTGACCAACAAGTTAAAAAAAGGAAAGGAATAAGTTATAGACAAGGACAGAGACATTGGCATGACCCCAAGACAGCACTGGGTCTCAAAAATACCAACTACAAAAGATCACTGTAGTAAGGCTTAGGGTATAAAATAGAGGATTGGATATTGGAAAGTCTGGTTTTAAGTCAGTTTACAGCATCCTCTATCCCTACCCAGCACCCAAGTGCTTACCCACCAAGCGAAACACTGCGTAGGTCTTTACTACAGAAATTTGCCCCAGAACAAAGATGCTCACATTAGAACACTTCAAGTTACTTTCTTGCTTCTTGAACAATTGCCTAAGATGAGGATGTGAGTTGACAAGACTTGCCCAAACAAAGAGAGCTTCCAAGCAGCTTTTATTGTTTCCATCTCAAATATGTGAACCATTGGATCACTTAATGAAATCCTTGTGGTAGGAAAGACGCCAAGTTTAACTAGGACAGCTGATCACGGAAGAAACTGATACTCAAGGAAACAGATGAGACCCAAAGAGAGAGAGAAAAATAATGTCTAGAGAGAGATATGAGAAAAAAGTTCATCCATAAAATGAGAACAAGATACTCTTAAAAATTGAAAACAAAAGAACACTTGGAAATTAAAGCTATGATTTAAATAATTTAAAATATCAAATAACAGTGGTGGGATTTTAAAAACCAAGGAAATACCCTAGGAAATGGAACAAAATTCAAAGAGGTGGAAAATATGAGTGAAAAGATAAGCAAACTGGAAGATTATTCCAAGAAATTGAAACATAACTTTTTTCAGCAAATGGAAATACTGGGAAGAAAGGGCAAATAGAATAGGAATGAAAATAGAATGTTAAAATGGTTAAAACAACAACAACACAAAATAGTTTCCCAGAGCCAAAGGTCAGGAGTCTGCAAATAAAAGAAGACTAACAAATGTCCAACAGAATGAATGAGAAAAGAATACAATAATTATATCAGTGCAATAATAGAAAACAGAAAGTTTAAAGACAAGTTCCTAAAATTTCCAGAATAAAAATCACCACAAAGGGATGAGAATCAGAAAAGGATCAGATTTTTCCCATTAATAACAACAAAAACGGGCTTCCCTGGTGGCGCAGTGGTTGAGAATCTGCCTGCCAATGCAGGGCACACGGGTTCGAACCCTGGTCTGGGAAGATCCCACATGCCACGGAGCAACTAGGCCCGTGAGCCACAACTACTGAGCCTGCGTGTCTGGAGCCTGTGCGCCGCAACAAGAGAGGCCACGACAGTGAGAGGCCCGCGCACCGCGATGAAGAGTGGCCCCCGCTCACCGCAACTAGAGAAAGCCCTTGCACAGAAAGAAAGAGCCAACACAGCCAAAAATAAATAAATAAATTAATTTTAAAAAAAAGTAAAATAAAATAAAATAACAACAAAAACTTCCAGTTAAAGGATTAATACCTTCAGAATTGTGCATAATAAAACATTTTAACTTAGAATTTTGTTGCAGAAAGACTTCCAGTAAAATAAAATTTAAAATAAAGGAATTTTTGGATTACAAGGACTCAGTTTATTCCTACCGACCTTCACTTTAGAATGTGCTCTTTGAAAATAAGGGATCATTCCCCAAAATGGAATCAATAATTGGATCCAAGCAATAGTAATCCCTCTTAGACTAATGATGAAGGAACATAAAACAATAAGAGACAGGTGGTAGACACAGGAGAGCAAAATAGGAGACCAGAGAACAGAGGACTCCAAGAAAAAGCTATGCTGAGAAAAATATGTGAGATTTTTGACACTCTATTTTAGAATTTGTAACACCTAATGAAACAATAAAGGCAGATAACATGAGGAAGAAAAAGTAACCAATCATGAAGTATATAGTTTTTGTAGTAATTAGAGACAGTTCTGGAGAAACTAACAAATACAAACACACCAGATGAAGATGAAAACTACATCTCTAGATGATAGATAGATAGATATATAGATAGATGATAGATAGTATATGATGGATGGATGGATGGATGGATATATGGATAGATAAAGATGAGTATAGTGATATAATTCAGAATTAGAGAAGCTTTGGAAAAAGAATACTGGTGAGCATAACAATTATTTATATATAGGAATAAGACTGAATACCTGTGAGAACTGTGGTTTTGAATTTCTTAAAAAATGGTTACAAACCTTAATAAAGCAATAAAGTTATGAAAGTAATTATAGCTTCATGGAACTTTATAGAGAAAGAAATGTAAGTATGTTAATTTCTACAAGGAAATCAATAATGTCTGATATCGAAGCATAGTTTTAAAAAAGCCAAGAGAAGGACTCCAAATTCTTAAATATTTTTGTAATACTTTTTTGCTTATCCTTAATGGGATTGATTATAAATCCATATCTCTTGTGGTAAAGGAACAATTATCTGAAGTTCAAAAATGTCCTTAGTTTCACTTTTTTTTCTTCTGTTAAATTCAAGTTATCTTACAAAGTAGCATTTTTATTAATGAATTTATTAGTAAAAATTCCTGGCTTAATCATTGTCAGATCTGTAATTCCACTACTGAGGGATTTTATGTAAGGACATCATTTCCAATGCTTTCATCTTATGGAGCTTATTTCTAAAGTAAATTCAAGTCCAAGCCATCAGCCAAAGGGTAGAGGATTGAATTGCAGCTTGTCAGTGGTAAAGTATCTTGAGTGAAGAGGTTATAATTATAGAAAATTATTTGTCTTTTAGTTTAGAGGTCTTGTTTACCTTTAGTGTTTTATTACTCACCTTTCCAGATGGTAAAAACTTTGGTCCATCACATTCTTGTTTGATTTTTATGGCATCACCATATTTTTTCCTATGACCCTTCTCTTCACTCAACCAGTTAATTGATTTAGCAATGTGAAAACCTAACTTCCAGTTTTAAGGTATTCATAAAGCTTCAGTCATGTAACGAAGGCTTTTGATTTAAAATGCTGATTACCACCAACTTGGTCACTTCAACAGATCAATGGCAGGTCTGACTTTAAAAATATGATAGAGTTAATTGCTTGGCATTGTGATAAGCGCTAACCCAGTCACTTTACTGATTTCCCACTTTTAAATTTGTTACATTAATGTCATGTTTTCCCAGACATAGAAAATTCTAGATCAATTTAGTCTTACATTTCGGATGTGTTGACACTACATTTCTGTACATCTAAAATGAAGCATAATAATACTTCAGAGATTTTTTTAATACAAATTTAAATAGATGAGGACTTGAGTTTCCAGTAGTCAAAAGTCCAGGATGGAATTTGTCTAATTGGTAGCCATTTGTTTTACTTGTAAAAAAAAAATCTGGAGATGTAAACTGCCATGCATTGGAACCAAGAAGAAATTAGAGCCAAGCATAAATTGATGCCATTTTAATAAAGTTACTTTTACACTGTCTAATGTTTCCCTCCAACTAGGAAGTTATACACACATGCACATTTAGATGTTTAGGTGTTTTCTGAGGTCAAAAAATGCACATTATTCTATAATTTTAGGTAAGTGCAACAGTGACAAAAAACCCAAAGTCACAAAGACAAGGGTCCCATGACTCCTGTCTAATTCTGTTTAATTCTATTAAAAGTATCACATTGGTCAATAGAAATGCCACCAGTTGTAACCTTTGCTATCAAATGAAAGATCGACAAATTTTACTCCATAAAAATTTACAACTTGTGTATAGTAAGATCAGAAACAATGTAAAAAGACAAGGCTTCCAGATATGGCAATATGGCCAATCAGAAAAGCCATACAACATTACCTTTATAAAATGCTGGATAATACTTTCAGGCATTTTTTTTTAATGCATGGCTAAGCACCAAGTAAATACTAAAAGTTCACAATTTTTAAAATTCTCAAAACCAAGTATACAGAAACGTGAGACAGCACCTTGCCTTGGGAAGAGCACACACCAAATATTTCCCCCCAAATGCATCTGTAACCACAGGCTGTCCCTCCTGTTTCTATGGGGCCTGAATTCACACCACCTGTGTGCTTTTAATATTTTTTTTGTGGGAGTATAAATTGTGCTAACTTTGTGGAGGTTGGTTTGGCAAAAGCAACCAAAAATTTTTAAAAAGTGTGTATCTTTAGAGCCAGGAATTCCACCTCTAGATTTATCTACTCATAGAGGTGCACACAAAAATATCCTCAAGGATGTTTTTAAAAGTAAAACACAAAGAAAAGAAACAACTATATGCCCATCAATAAGGATGTGGAACTATAAATTAAAGAACAGTCATTTTACACAATAATAATGGGCAGCTAATCAATTAGAATGAGTCTGGTGGGCTGTCATCAAATACGGCCAAGGAGTATTAACTAAATGTGGAGTGAGCTCATTAATAAGTGTATATGTGTTCTCATGCAAATAAATAAGTTTAGAAGATTCATGCTATTTTAAGAGTGGTTACCTCTTAGAGTAGCTGTCTCTTTGTAATGTGATTGCAATGATCATTTTAACAGTTAAAAAATACTCAAATCAAGACCGATGATGAAAATCACCTGTGCTCCATATACTTGTATATATGTGTGTGTATACAGTTGACCCTTGAACAACACAGGTTTGAATTTCGAGGATCCACTTATACACAGATTTTTTTTCTCCTTAGTCAATACTTCAGACCTACACAATCCAGGGCTGGTTGAATCCCCAATGGATGTGGTCTGGTGGGCTTGGAGGAACCTCGAATAAGGAGGGCTGACCATAAGTTATACTAGATTTTCCCTGGTGGGGAGGTTCAGCACACCCGACCCCCGCCTTGTTCAAGGATCAATTGTATATGAAAATATTGCATTCCAAGCAGAAAATAGAAAATTCAACTTCATTTATTTTCAGGCTCTGAAGCAGTGTGTATATGCAGTCTTATTAAGCATCGAGGCGATGGGGACGCCTTTCTACTCAACAGCCTACACAGTCATGGCAACACACACATGGCCCTGGCCCCCATGAGCCCAGTGGGTATGCCAGGGGGCTCTGGGGACCTACAACCCCATAGCCCTAGGAACACAGACATGATTTCCACGTTAGTCTTGCCACCTGCAGGGGCTCCCGTACGGCAACCCAGGAGGCACGGAGGCAGCGGAGACCCTGGCCAGGAGACCCTGCTCTCAGGACCCATAGATCTCACACCCCTTCCGGGTGTTCTGGGACTCCCCCACCCCATCTCCTCTCTCTCAAGGCTTCCCTCTTCCTGGGACCCTCCAGAAAAGTCGGGGTCATCTCCCCAATGGGTTCAGCGTTTTACAGTAGACAGACTGCCTTTGCTTTCGTGCCGGCCAAGATCCTGGGAGGAGGAGGGATTTATAAAATAATCACAAATCCTAGCTACTTGTTTGCAACAAGAAGAAAGAAAATTACAGGAAGTACCAGAACAATGTACTATGCCAATAACTTCTCTTGGCCACAGAATGAAAACCGATTTAAGCAAGTCAAATTTGAACCACAGTGAAAATGCTAAGGGCAAGAAAGCATCAGAGAAAACAAAGACTTGCTAATTCAAAAATCAAATTGTAAATAAAACCATAACATCAAGTTAAAAGAGAAAGGCAAACAAGCCTTTCAAAGACCAGAAAACAAACTAACAGACACTGTAAAAGCTGCAGTTGAGCCCTGCTACTTCTCTGGATACAAAGGTGGCCGGCACTGACCCCTGTCCTGAGGGTCTGCAATCCAGCTGGAGACTCAGCACCGACAAAGGAGCTGGGGCTGCCCTTGGCACAGTCAGGCGGGCAGGAAGCTGTTCCCAGCCCGCTAGGGATGCCCCAGCTCTCTGCGGGAGCCACTTGCTTAAACAGATCAGGTCCACCACGCTGAGTCCTGGATTGAGAGAGAGCAGGTGTCCCTCATTACCGCCTTCTCCATCAAGTTCGTTTTCAGGAAGAGCAATCATGTTTATCCCTGCATTTTCTCTACGTTGGAAAATGTCAACGGCATCTATAAGATGACTTTCTTTCACATCTCAGCACCCTAATTAAAAAATCTAAGTAAACAGACAAATACAATTTATAAAAACATTCCTGGAGAGAGTGAGGGCAAATGTCTCCAGGAGTTTTGCTGAGAAGAGAAACAGAAAACTTGGGGTTGGAAACGAGACAAAGCGAGTTTGGGATTTTGGTTTTGTCTTCTTGTCCCATTAAGGGAATTAAAAGCACGTACATGCGCTGATGGGCAGGAGTCATAAAAAGGGAAAATGGATGAAGCCGAAGAGGAGGCAAGGGCTGCTGGTGTGAAGTCTTTGCAGAGTGGAGGGGGACCTTAGCCGGGACTACAGTCAGGTCACCCTTGTCAACGAGAAGACCCAGAAGCATACGCACTGGTGCTGGGCGCTGAGAGAGGTGATGTGGGATGGAGGTCTCTGCCATCTGTTTCTCTTTTCCTTGTGAAACGAGAAGTAAAAGCATCATATACAAGTCAGAGAGAGAGGAACCTTCCAGCAGTTCCGCAGATGCCACTGCCTCCCATTTTTATGAGTCCTTGACCCTTAACATGCCTCCTTCCCCTTCACCTTTAACCTCTTCCTTCCCATTGACAGCTGTCTATAGAATGACATGTTTAAGTCGGCCTCCCGCCCAAACAGCAACAGAAACAATTCTCCAAATCTTAAGCACTCAGGCTACTGCTAAGCTCTAAGCTCATCATTTGAACATTGGATGAAATGATGATTATCTAGGAAAAATGAAAGATTTAAAGTTGACCTCAGAAAATATTTATGATCTGAAAGAGAAATTACCAAAGAAAAATTTTAAGAAAATAGGCAAATACCTTCCCCTGAGAAATAAATGAATACGTGATAACAGATTAATATATCAAAAGAGAAAAAGCAACATCCTGATTGAGGCTGAAAATCTGATAAAAGTTTATATCATTCCTGATAAAATGACTTTTTATAGTAAGTCAGGTTATAATGCCTCTCTCTATAAATTAATCCAATGGATCTCTTTTGCTTTTCAGAGATAATCTACCGACTGCTTCTACTAGCACGCGCGCGCACACACACACACACACACACGCACACACACACCCTTAATGAACTAGCCCTAGCCCGTCTCTCTATCCCTAACTTTGTACGTTTTGTTAAGCTTCAACTGTGCTGAAGAGTTTGTGTTTCTCTGACCTTGCTATTTTCTCTCCATCACATTGTACATGATTTCTTCTCTTGAGAAAGTCCTTTACTTCCTGTCTTCTTGCTAAATGTTTAACTCATTCTTCGAGACTCAGGCCTGGTGCCAACATTCATATGAACTGAAACCCGTCCTCATCATATTTGGTACACACTTCTATTTTAAATTTTATACTATCTTTGGGGATATTAGCACCATTCACTAGATTGAGTTCTTTAAAAACAACGATTTTACTTTAATCATCCCTGTGTGCCCAGAGCAAAGCCCAATCCCTGGAGCTTGAAGGATATGTGTGAAACAGAGGAAATTAGTCTTCATCTCTTGATATCTCCACTTTTGGAACTATCCTTTTTTCTAGATATCCAGGGCCCTCATATGGCAATTAGCCACAAATCATCCCATATAATTCTGTCTTGGGTAATTTATTTGCCTCTTAGAGATACTACATTAATAACATCATCATCATCATCATTATTATTATTCCCCTAATGATTACAATTACATTGTAGCATGCCAGTGGAATGACATTTTGTGGTTGATAGAATCTCATGCTTACCTCAAGCCATTAACTCAAATCTACTAGGTTTGCCTTGCCCATAGGTAACATTTACTTAGGTGATGGGAAAGGTGAAGGAAAGAGAAAGGGATGTCTTGGAGCAGAGGCAAGGACTTGTTCATTGCTTCTATTGTTTATTTTTATTTCTTTATATTTCTGATGGAGGCATTGCTTTTGCATCCTCTCTGTTCACATCAGTACGTTCCAGGTTGAAGAGTGAATTTTCCTGACAGGGTGGACAATACTTCTGATAAATAAGGAGACGGTTCTGTAAAGGTGGTACTTTTTTCCCCTGTGGTTAGCAGGGATTACTGTACATGGGATTTCTTTTTATCAATAACACATTGAACCTTATTGTACTTCCTATGACCACATCTATTTGGTTCTCAGGGTAAGTTGAGTAAGGATAGCATTTTGTAGTAACTATCCTGTTGTAGTCATTGCCTAATTCTTCCTTGTGCCCTGAGGGACTTGCAGGTTCTCACATATAATTTTCCCACTGTACTAGGCAGAAGAAATTGCCCAGTAAAGACAGAATAAACCTACTCTTTAAGCAGAAGTGTTGTAGCCTAATTAATATATGTTAGTAATTTGCTTTTACTGATTTTGATCACCTATGCATACACTTAAACAACCAGGCAAGTAATACTTAGGTTGTTTCCATGTCTTGGCTATTGTAAATAATGCTGCAATGAACATAGAGGTGCAGATATAGCTTCGAGATAGTGATTTTTGTTTCCTTCAGGTATGTACCCAGAAGTGGGATTGCTGGATCATATGGTAGTCTTATTTTTAGTTTTTTGAGGAACCTCCATACTGTTTTCCACAGTAGCTGCACCAATTTATATTCCTACCAACAGTGTAAGAGGATTGACATTTTTTTCTTTTAATTCAGAGAAAACTATAAACAGAACAAAAGAGTAAAACCATAAAAAATGGGAAGAGTGTTCAAATATTGACTAAGAACATATTTGGTATTAATATCCAAATAAGTATAGTTGACTTGATAAAAGAGGGAAGTGGTATATTGTAGGATTTTTACTAATTTCAGAAGTTTTGCCTGTGCCTTTAAGAATTTAGCTAAAATTAGTTTCCTCTCTGTGCAGAATTTGAATACATTATAAACATAAAAGAATAATTGTCTTTGACACAATAAATCAAATTTACATTTCTTTTCGCTTGCTGTTTTTTAAATTTTTAGATGAGGAAATATATGCTAAATCCTGGATCTAGGTTTACAAAAATTCTAATAGCTATAGACAGTACAGATTACAATAAAATCCCCATTTTTCCCCCTGCAGTTTGTACAGCGTGCTGAACTACAACGTTTCACATAAGACAGCAAGTACAGCCAATCTAGCAAAAGCTTTATCAATCTCTGTATAAAAAGGAGCTGATTATATTGCAGTAGCTGGACTTTGGTGTGCGAATGTTTTCTATAAACTTTAAAATCTTTGTTCTAATTCAAGTGAACAGGAAACTAGAAATATCTTATCTAGTAATAGGTACATGCTAATGTTTAAAGCATTTCTTTTTTTGTTTTTTTCTTTTTATCTTTTAAAAAATTATTTTGTAGTTAATATTTCAAATGCCTGTCTTGTTAAAGGTTGTAAGATGGAAATTTAACAATGTTTTACAATTTGTTCTAAATAATTTACAGTCATACAAGTTTATTGAATCTTCTATCTTGCCTTCCGGGTCCCTGAGTAGAGCCAAGGTGAATATGCCCTTCTGGATCTTTCCCACCTGTGTTTACCAACACAAACCTGCTGGACTTGTGAGTCGCTGACCAGATGTTTCTTGGTACTCACCACACCTTTCAATAAACTGATTCAACACTAGTCATCAGGGAAATGCAAATCAAAACCACAATGAGATATCATCTCACACCTGTCAGGATGGCTATCATCAAAAAGAAAAAAAAATAACAAATGTTGGCAAGGATGTGGAAAACAGGAAACCCTTGGGCAATGTTGGTGGGAATGTAAATTGATACAACCACTATGGAGAACAGTACGGAGGTTCCTCAAAAAACTAAAACTAGAACTAGCATACAATCCAGCAATTCCACTCCTGGGTATAGATCTGAAAAAACAAAAACACTAATCAAAAAGATACATGTGCCCCAAAGTTCATAGCAGCATTATTTACAATTACCAAGATATGGAAGCAGCCTGAGTGTCCCTCAACAGATGAGTGGATAAAGAAGATGTGGTATACACACACACACACACACACACACACACACACACACACACAATGGAATACTACTCAGTCATAAAAAAAGAATGAAATTTTGCCATTTGCAGCAACATGGATGGATTTGGAGGGCATTATGCTAAGTGAAGTAAGTCAGACAGAGAAAGATAAATACTGTATGGTATCACTTATATGTGGAATCTGAAAAATACAACAAGCCAGTGAATATAACAAAAAAGAAGCAGACTAAGAAATATAGAGAACAAAGTAGTGGTTACCATTTGTGGGTGGGGGGAAGGCATAAACTATCTGGTGAAAGATAGGCTCAAGGATGTATTGTACAACACAGGGAATATAGCCAATATTTTGTAGTAACTGTAAATGGAAAGTAACCTTTAAAAATTGTATAAAAATTAAAAATAATTTTTTAATTCAGGCAAAATAAAGATGTTTCATGTAAAAATTTTTAAAAATTAAAAAAGTATAGAGTATAGATAATCCCTGCTACCAAATACTTTAAAGAAAATGTCAAGGTGATAATTCAACAGAAGTTAATTGATTTGAGAAATGCTACAAATGAGCCCTGTAATTCATTGGGGCTTGAGAGTCTTTTCACTGCATAAAAATCCTCATCATTTCTAGTATATATCCACAGTAAGAAGGCTTGATTTATATCAGGATCGTCTGCTCTTTATGTGAGCAAACATAATAGTCACATAATAATGATTTACCACCAGGGTAAATCATGCAAAAAACAGCATGATAAAAAGAGGGTGCAGGGGAGATGTGTTGGTTGGTTGGTTTGCACAATATTTATTCATTATTGTTAAGACTGAGGAGAGTCATGCAGGAACTGAGGCGGAGACTCTGAATGGTCTGCCTCTGGGGTAGTAGGTGCTGCATGAGCTGTAAGTGACGCTTGGGGGAGGGGCGGGAACACCCCTCACTTCCCGTCAGTGTGCACAGGCTCAGACCTCCTTCCAAGGCAATGTAAGATTTTGAGGAAATACTTTGTCTTGTTCACCACTGTATTGTCAGTGCCTAGAAAAGTGTTGGGAACATATTAGCCGCTCGGCCAATATTTGTGGAATTAATAATATCTATATAATATCTAAAATAATACCTATTTTGGACAAGTTAAAATGTTTTAATTAAAATTATTTTTGTCTTTCTGTTATTTAAATACATCATAAAGCCACTTGATAAAGAGCTGCTATGCACGTTCCCCATATTACTGAAAATTTTGGCCCACACTCTACTTTTCTCTGTGAACTCTTTTTTCTGATTTATCTAAATGGCTCTTTGTGTGGTTTAAATATTGCTAAGGCTTATGTGAAAAATCAACTGATTTATGTTTGCCCCCATTTTTCTTGAGTTTAGAGCTAGTATTACTGAAAATTGTATTGTTTTAAGATGTTTTCCACCCATTATTTTAAAAAGAACTCTTTTTTTTTCCACACAATAATATCTAGTTTTTTTGTATCCATGAAAAATCAATAGGAAATCAAAACTCCTTTTTTGTCCATTGTATCTTTTCCCCTTTTAGAACTTTTTTTTTTTTTTTGGCTGTGTTGGGTCTTCATTACTGCACGTGGGCTTTCTCTAGATGCATCGAGCGGGGGCTACTCTTCCTTGCAGTGCATGGGCTTCTCACTGCGGTGGCTTCTCTTGTTGCAGAGCACGGGTGCACGGACTTCAGTAGTTGCAGCATGTGGGCTCAGTAGTTGTGGCTCACGGGCTTAGTTGCTCCCAACTAAGTAACTAATGTGGGATCTTCCCAGACCAGGGGTCAAACCCGGGTCCCCTGCATTGGCAGGCGGATTCTTAACCACCAGGGAAGTCCCACCTTTTAGAACTATTAAATAAAATAAATTTCTATTCGTTTAAAAATAAATGGATGGCTAATGCTTTTAAAAGGTAATTCTGATTGCTGAAACATATTAAAGCTGTATATATTTTCCTAAGATTTAATACTAGTTGCATTCAAATGGCCATTTTTGGATATATATGGTTTGTTGGTTCTAATAATGCTAACTTACAATATTTCCTAATTCAGGGTTAGTGTAATCACTTAAATATCTAGCTGGTGGATGCACGTGTATTATACATGCAAGAATTAGCTGCAAGGGGTTCTGGAAAACACGGTTTTAGCCTTGTCACCTTTATAAATAGAAGAAGCTGGGACTGGTATTCCAGGGAGACAATCCGGGCAGCAGACACATTTGCCGATTGTTGACTGAGTCTGTCTCTACCTGTGGGCACTGCCTCTGTGTCCAAGACAAGATGAAAGGGCAAGGCCCAGTCCAGCTCTCTCTGTCTTTTATTCATTGAACCAACACCACAGGGGAGATTCCCAAGAGTGTGCCGCTTACGTCTCTGGTTCAGAAAGGTCTCTCAGGCCACATCTAGCTGCAAGGGAGGAAGGCGGAGGAGAAGAGCTTGGAAATACTTTACTCAGTCAATGTATAGTGTCTGCAAGAGGGCTGAAGTGTCAACAAAGTAAGAAAGGACACTTTCAAACATTCATGCTTTTAGGGACTATGCATTCTTCTTGAAAGAAGATAACAAATCTTTATTTGATAACAAATCCGTCTAAGAGATGAAAGAAGATGTTGGAGTTAAAGATTAATGGTGGGCACTGAATCCGTCTCAGTCCTGAACTAAAGGTATGGGGCAGGAAGTAAATGACATAAATCATGTGACATCACATCAACCCAATCTGGAGACGGAAAGGGGAAAGGAGAGGAGGGGAGTCGTGTTCTAAGAGTCCAACGTCTTTCATGGTGGGGAATCAAAAGAATTACCTAAAGCTGATAACATAATTAGTAGAAGTTTAAGAGCATATATAAGGCCTTTGGAAAAACAAATTATGACAACATAATTATATTAGTTATGTAGGGAAGATGAAGGGAAAAGAGAAAGGAGAATAATTTATGTTTTCATTTCCTCATCTGGAAATTAAAGGAAACCAGATAAAAAAATAGCTTTTTTTCTTATCATTGTTCACCAGTATCCCCTGCCTAAGTTTTTTTTTAGAGCATTGTGAACATGTTATTAACACTTAAAAAGGAATTTTCCATATGAAAAAAAATGCAGACTCTAATCCTTCTAAACACTCAGAGGGAACACACACACACACACACACACACACACACACACACACACCCCAAATTAAAAACACAGAGACCATGAAGTAAAAGAGAAAAAAATAGAAAAGTCATTCAAAAGGAAATGGAAAAGAAAATATAAGAAATATGACAAAACTGAGATCAAACTTGCTTGTCAAATCAACAATTGCAAATGGGATAAGAAAAACTAATTAAAGGAAAATCTTTCTGGTTTGATCAAAAATAGAACCCGCATCTGTGTACACAAAGTGATGCATTCTAGAACATCCTTACAAAGACTTGTTGGACATAAAGAAAAGGAGAAGAATCACTGATAAACGTATACAAAAAGAACTCAGGGATCATGAAATTGTATTTGAATTCAAGGCAAAAATATTGAAAGACAGAAAAAGCTACTTTACGATGATTGATGCTTGATAGAGGATAAAGTCTAGAGCTAGCATGAATCCACTGTCACCACTGTTGTTCATATTGCAGACTGTATTCCAAGCAAACGTCTCTTCCAAGGGTTGTGCCATGGACTCTGATACATGAGAGATTTTATTTTTTATTTATTTATTTATTTTTTTTATAAGAGAGATTTTATTTTGATGGCTGCATAGGGCAAGGGAGAAAGGAGACAGATGTAGACTCGGGCCACCCGAGATTAGAAGTCTAGCATGAATCCCCTGAATAGAGCTGGCCCCAAAGTGTTAGCACTCTTTCTATGAAAGAAAACAAGAAATAAATCTGCCACCCCAAAGGGAACAGGAAGGAAACTTACCTGGCATCACATAATTTGTCTCCAAAACTGGGGCACTTTTGAGAGGAAGGGACACTGTTTATAATTATGCTGTAACAACAGGCTGGGGATGTAGAGTCACTCTAAGTGGAAGGAAAAGGAAATCCTCTGAGAATGTATAACCACAACCCAGTTCTTCAGCCAGTTTTCAACATGAATTCACACTACCTACAAGGCTGTAAAAAACCTAGGCAAATAAATTAACTTAAAGGAGTCTCAGGATGGTAGTGATTGCAGGAGCCTGGAAAAACAAATGCCATTCCTCTTTGGAGAAATGTAACCTAAAACAGACCCCAAGGGATTTCACAGATTAAAGTGGAATAAGAGCTTAAGGGCAAATATCAGAAAACACATGAGGAATTAAACAAATTTTGAATGAAAACAGAAGAAAAACTCAACTTACCCAAACAATTAAAATAATTCTGTAGAAAGCAAGACGAACAGATAAGTATAAAAGCTTCACTTAATTATCAATCCGGAAACTTTGTAACTAATACATTTGCATAGCATCCAGGAAGTAATTAGCTTAATCAAGATAAAAGAGACAAAATAAAATAACAATAAAGAGATACAAAATAAATGAAAATAGTTATATGTGGTTACACTGCTAAACTCTAAGCTAATAACTTGAAAATTGGATGAAATGGTGATTATTTAGGAAAAATGAAATGTCTAAAGTTGACTTCAGAAAACTTTTAAAATCTTAAAAGGAAATTACATCAGTAATCAAGACAGTTTGGTACTGGCACAAAAACAGAAATATAGATCAATGGAACAGGATAGAAAGCCCAGAGATAAACCCACACACATATGGTCACCTTATCTTTGATAAAGGAGGCAAGCATATACAGTGGAGAAAAGACAGCCTCTTCAATAAGTGGTGCTGGGAAAATTGGACAGCTACATGTAAAAGTATGAAATTAGAACACTCCCTGACACCATGCACAAAAATAAACTCAAAATGGATTAAAGACCTAAGTGTAAGGCCAGACACTATCAAACTCTTAGAGGAAAACATAGGCAGAACACTCTATGACATACATCACAGCAAGATTCTTTTTGACCCAGCTCCCAGAGAAATGGAAATAAGAACACAAATAAACAAATGGGACCTAATGAAACTTAAAAGCTTTTGCACAGCAAAGGAAACCATAAACAAGACCAAAAGACAACCCTCAGAGTGGGAGAAAATATTTGCAAATGAAGCAACCGACAAAGGATTAATCTCCAAGATTTACAAGCAGCTCATGCAGCTCAATAACAAAAAAACGAACAACCCAATCCAAAAATGGGCAGAAGACCTAAATAGACATTTCTCCAAAGAAGATATACAGATGGCCTACAGACACATGAAAGAATGCTCAACATCATTAATCATTAGAGAAATGCAAATCAAAACTACAATGAGATATCATCTCACACCGCTCAGAATGGCCATCATCAAAAAATCTAGAAACAATAAATGCTGGAGAGGGTGTGGAGGAAAGGGAACACTCTTGCACTGTTGGTGGGAATGTAAATTGATACAGCCACTATGGAGAACAGTATGGAGGTTCCTTAAAAAACTACAAATAGGACTACCATACGACCCAGCAATCCCACTACTGGGCATATACCCTGAGAAAACCATAGGTCAAAAAGAGTCATGTACCAAAATGTTCATTGCAGCTCTATTTACAATAGCCAGGACATGGAAGCAACCTAAATGTCCATCGACAGATGAATGGATAAAGAAGATGTGGCACATATATACAATGGAATATTACTCAGCCATAAAAAGAAATGAAATGGAGGTATTTGTAATGAGGTGGATGGAGTTAGAGTCTGTCATACAGAGTGAAGTAAGTCAGAAAGAGAAAAACAAATACAGTATGCTAACACATATATACGGAATCTAAGGAAAAAAAAAAAAAAAAAAGGCCATGAAGAACCTAGTGGCAAGACGGGACTAAAGACACAGACCTACCAGAGAATGGGCTTGAGGATATGGGGAGGGGGTGGGGTGAGATGTGACAGGGTAAGAGAGTGTCATGGACATTATATACACTACCAAATGTAAAATAGATAGCTAGTGGGAAGCAGCCGGATAGCACAGGGAGATCAGCTCGGTGCTTTGTGACCACCTAGAGGGGTGGGATGGGGAGGGTGGGAGGGAGGGAGATGCAAGAGGGAAGAGAAATGGGAACATATTGTATATGTATAACTGATTCACTTTGTTATAAAGCAGAAGCTAACACACACACACACAAAAAAAAAAAAAAAAAGGAAATTACAAAAGAAATTTTTGGAGAAAATACTCAAATAGCTTCCCCTTAGAAATAAATGAATACATTATAACATAATAATGTATCAAAGCAGAAAAAACAAATCTTGATTGAGGCTGATATCTAATTAATAAAATTCTACATCATTGCTGATAAAAGTTACTAATAAATTAAGAATTTACAAGTGTGTATCTTAAAACCCAGCATAATGATTAATGGTAAAAGACAAGAAGATTTTTATTAAAGTCAGAAAAAAATAAAGAACCCCCAATACTACTATTGTTCCTTATAGTTGTTTGGAGTAACTAAAGTAATTTATTCAAGAGAATGAAAGTACATAAAATTATAAAGCAGGAGTACACAATATTGTTTGCAAATAATAAAGGGAAATCCAAGGGAAAGAACTGAATGTATTAGATGAACTTATAAGATAAGAAAATTTAATAACCTGACTGGTTGAAAAATTAATATATAAAATATTGCATAAATACAAGCAATATCCATTTGTAAATATAGTGGATTAGAAGTCTTAATTTCCAAAAGCTACGTTAAAGCTAGAAGACCAGGAGTGTGGCAGTTTTCCTTTTCACTCAGGGTTGGACATAAAAGTAATTTTAACAACCCTCCCTACGCTACCACTTTAGACAATAGCAATTTGCAGTCCTAGGGTGGCTTACAGCACAAAAGTCTGTACTCTCTCCCACCCCAGAGACAAACTCCACCTGTAAATACCAATTAAGTGAGAAAAATGAGTTCACATGGCTATCAAAAGATTGTACACAAATGTCATAGCATCTTTACTTATAGTCCCAAACTGGAAACAACCCAGGTATGAATCCACAGGGGAATGGATAAAACAGTATGGGATGTTTATACAATGGAATTCTACCCAGCAATGAAAAGGAAAAGGAAATAATGACTCCTACATGTAACACAGAAGAATCTCACAGAAATAAGGATGAGCAAAAACCTAGACATAAAAGAGAATATACTCCTGGTCCTGATTTTATGCATTTCTGAATGTGCCACAGTGCTCTCCAGGAGTAAAGATGTGTTCTCCTAAGGGCAACAGAATTATGTACCACTGTCCTTGTCCCTGGAACGTGTGTATATTTTACAAGTTTCTCTTTTAATTAAAACAATTTAATAAAATTTTTTTATCTTTTAAAAAAAGAGAGAATATACTATACAATTGCATTTTATGGTATGGATCAAGATCAGGCAAAACCAATCTATAGCGATAGAAATGAGAACAATGATTGCCTTCAGGGTGCAGATATTCACTAGGAAGGAGCACTAGGGGATCGTCTGGGTGCCAGAAATGATGTGTATCTTGCTCTGGGTGGTAGTGATCTGAATATATACACACACAAATACACACACATGCACACATATGTGTGGATATGGATGTCTCTGTGTGTGTGTGTATAGAGAGAATAAATATATATATAAAGAGTATACAATAGTGTGTGTAATACTATGATATACAAAAAGATATATATGTATATATAATATATAAAAAGATATATAGCTGATTCACTTTGCTATACAGTATAAACTAACACAATATTGTAAAGCAACTATACTCCAATAAAATTTAAAATAAAAAAAAGAAGGAACACAGCCCTGCCAATACTTTGATTTTAGACTTATAAAACTCATTTTGTACTTCCAACCTCCAGAACTATAAAAGAATAAACGTGCATTGTTTTAAGCCAAAAAAAAGAGACATATATGTGTGTGTGTGTATATATATATATATATGAGAGAGAGAAAGAGAAAGTACTGAACATGTAGATTTCCTGCTTGGCCCTCCAAATTCTCTGCTTCTTTAACCTACATTTGATCCATCGAAGCTCCCACATCTGCTTTTGCACCCACTCTTCTGAGCTGCAAATAAGAGCTTTGGGCTTTTCAGTATGTATATAAAGAGCATATAGTTTTCAAGCTCCTCCTGAAATCTCTCGGGTGACACTCTGCCTTTTTTTTTTTTTTTTTTTTGGTTGGGGGTTGTTTAAGGATCTCCTAGTTTCATTGAAGATTGAAGATGAAGCTGACATTTCTGCTTCATGTTAATTGAAAGGCAATTAAATGAGAAAACAAGAGGACTTGGTGACCAGTTGGTTATAGAGGGCTGAGGAAAAGGAGAAATCAAGAATGGTGTGGAAGTCTAGTGTGGACAACCATGTTGATGGCAGCACCACTCAATGAGGAAGCAAAAAAGAAAGATGGGAGTTTGATGAAGGAGGGGTTAGGTTTTTCTATGGAGCTTGTGGATTTTAAAGTATTTATGAGCTATTCAAGCAGAGATGTTCAGAGGATATTTGCTCCTGAAGCTTAGGGGAGTGAATCATTTAACAAACAGTTCCACAAATCTTTGTAAGAGCCTACCATGTGCTGGACTTTCTCTGGAAACTGGAGATAGATAAGAGAATAAGTAGAGATTTGACCTGGGTCCAGAAATTTTGATGCCATCAACATATAAATAATATTTTAAAAAATGAGAACGTATATGATTGACTAGGTAAAGTATCCAGAAGGAGAACAGGAGGCTTTGAGCCAAGTCCCAAGGAACATCA
This sequence comes from Balaenoptera borealis, assembly GCF_965194805.1. NCBI lineage: Eukaryota > Metazoa > Chordata > Mammalia > Artiodactyla > Balaenopteridae > Balaenoptera > Balaenoptera borealis. The sequence goes on from NC_138877.1 coordinate 75,885,825, forward strand.
GCTACAGGGATGAGGTAGAAGTAAGAAAACAGCAAAGTAGGCTGAGAAGTGACCAGAGATGTAAAAGGAAAATTAAAGAATGAGTAAAGTCAAGAGAAAATATATTTTCAAAAGAAGGAGATGGTAAAGTGCCAGATGCTACACAGAGGATGGAAAAGAATTCATTGAATTTAGCAACAAGGCAGTTACTGTGAAACTCAGGGAGGGATGAAGGCAGAAGCTAGGGATCATGAATCTTATTTATTACTCTATCTCCTGCACCTGGAAGATTGTAGAAAATCAATAGATTTGGGGAATTAATAAATGAGTATATTGACAAACAAATTAATCTGAACAGAGCAAAAGATTAAGATAGATTCACTTATTCGATAAAAAAATTATTGAGAGGATCTCTATGTGGCAGGATCTATTGTAGGTGTTGTTAAAACAGAGAACAAAATAGAAAAAGCTCCCTCCTCTCAGGGAAATGCATTTTAGTTGTGTGGAGCCAGAGGATGAATAAAAAATAAGTGTGTGTCATGTCAGAAAGGGATAAACACTATAAAGTAGGAGAAGAAGGATTGGGAATGATGGAGATACGGATGGTATTTTTCCAGGAAATGACTCTCTGACAAAGCATCATCTGAGCAGAAAGTGAAGAAAGGGAGGGTTGAGGCCCTGCCAAGGGGTCTGCAAGAGCAAAGGCCATGAGATGATAACAAGAAACAGGGTGAGAGCTAGAGCAACATGAGTGAATAAGGGACACTAGTAGGCAAACAGGTCAGAGAAACAACAGGCAGACCAATCATGAAGGACCTTGAGGGCCATTGTGATGGGTCTTGGATTTACCGTGCAACCAGAGTTCAGGAGGGCAGTAGGATAGCTTTGGGGAGGGGCAGAAAGAGTGCACAGTCAGGCCAGGAGACAAAACACTCAGCGTTAATGGAGGGACTTTTTCTTGGGGTGATGGTCAACGGCTTTAGGATGATTTAATATGGTCAGTAACCGTCCAGAGAGGATCCCAAGGATTAATCCCAGCAGTCCTGGTTGGATGGAGAAGTGGTGACATTGTCCTCTCGGAAGGACTGTGGATCTCAGGATGGATGGCTGCGTTTCTGAGCAAGACCTAGTCAAGATGAGCAGACCACGGATAGATCACTAGATTCTCAGGACTGGAAGCAGCTGGCGTAGCTAGAGGAGCCCATCCCCTGTCACCAGCCTCCTCTGGGGCCAGTTACCTCCCTGTCACAAGGTTCAGTGATCACCTGTGGCCAATCTCATTCCTGCGGTCTCTCCAAGATTCACTGGTCATCTCCGCCTATGTTTGGTTGAGTTTCTCAGATAATGGTTACCACCTATAATTATGCTTTTTTGAAACGTCTCCTGCCTACCACTCTAAGATTTGCTTGATTGAATTAATGTCAAGGGGTTTTCTCAGAAAGATACACAACGGTGTGATGGAGCTATCTCCTGTGGGCTCCCTGGGGTTGGTTGTTAGCATTCCTCCCAGCTTTGTGTTCATGAGTGTCATATTGGTGGTTAAAAATCAACAGTGGGGAGAGTTTTTACACCACAGAAATTGGCAAACACTATAAATCAGTGCTTCCTTCCCTCTCCCTGAGAGCCAGCTGTTAAGAATTGACAAGTACATGGCCATCAGTATGTCTTAATTTCTCCCAGTCTCTCCTCTCTTGACCTCAGGAATACTTTTAAATGTGCCCTCTGGTAAGTGCTACAAAGATAATAAAGCTCGGTCTGACAAATGGGTCACCAGAGAGTACCTGATGTCTCCATGCCAACTTGACTATGTGAAGAATTAATTTGTTTGGTTAATTTCGTCCTTGGAACTTCAGCTAATATACAAAATTCCATCACTTTCCCATTTATAAACAATTAACAGTAGAATTTGAAATTAAAAACACAGTACCATCTACGTTAGCAAATGTAATGAAAAAAAAACTTAGGTATAAATCTAACATATTATAACTAGATCTATACAAGGAAACCTACAAAATTCTCATGAATGAAATAAAAATAAACTAAATAATGGAGAGATACTCCATGTTCATGGATAGAAACACCCGATATTATCAAGATGTCATTTCTTCCCAAATCAATCTATATAGCCAATGCAATCTCAGATTCCAGCAAGTTATTGTATGGATATCAACAAACTGATCCTAAAGTTTATATGGAGAGAAAAACCACCCAGAATGGCCAACATAATATTGAAGAAGAAGAACAAAGTTGTAGGACTGACACTGCCTGATTTCAAAACTTACTGTAAAACTACAGTAATCAAGACAGTGTGGTATTGGCAAAAAAGAAAAAAAGATAAATAGATCAAGGGAATAGAATAGAGGTCTCAGAAATACAGCTACGTAAATATAATCAACTGACTGCTGACAAAGGAGCAAAAGCAATACAGTGGAGAAAAGATAGTCTTCTCAACAAATGGTGCTGGACAAACTGGACATCCACATGCAAAAAAATAATCTAGAGTATGTCTTACACCCCTCACAAAGATTAACTCAAAATGGAACTCAGACCTATATGTAAAATGAAAAACTATAAAACTGCTAGAAGATAATATGGTAGAAAGTCTAGATGACCTTGGGCTTTGCAATGACTTTTTAGATGAAACACCAAAGCATGACCCAAGAAAGAAATAATTTATAAACTGGACTTTATTAAAATTATTGTTCTGTGAAAGACACTGTCAAGAGAAAGAAAACATAAGCCACAGGCTAGGAGAAAATGTTTACAAAAGACATATCTGATGAAAGGCTGTTATCCGGTGTATACATAGAACTCTTAGAACTCAACAGTAAAGAAACAAACCACCTGATTTAAAAATGGGCCAAAGACCTTAGCAGACACCTCACCAAAGAAGGTATACAGATGACAAATAAGCATATGAAATGGTGCTCCAGATCTTTTGTCATCAGGGAAATGCAAGTTAAAACAACAATGAGATACCACTACACACCTATTAGAGTGGCCAAAATCCAGAACACTGACAGCACCAAATGCTAGCGAGGATGTGGAGCAACAGGAACTCTCATTCACTGCTGGTGGGAATGCAAAATGGTGCAGACACTTTGGAAGAGAGTTTGATGGTTTCCTACAAAACTAATTATACTCTTAACATATGATCTAGCAACCAAGCTCCTTGGTATGCACCCAAAGAAGTTGAAAACTTACGTCCACACACACGTACACACACAAAAACCCTGCACATAGCTTTATTCATAATCACCAAACCTTGGAAGCAAGCAAGATGTCCCCCAGTAGGTGAATGGATGAATAAGCTGGGCTATATCCAGACACTGGAATAATATTCTGTGCTAAAGAGAAGTGAGCTATCAGCCATAAAAGATATGGAAGAACCTTAAATGCATATTACCAAGTAAAAGAAGCCAATCTGAAAAGGCTACACACTGCATCATTCCAACTATAGGACATTTTGGAAAAGGCAAAACTATGGAGACAGTAAAAAGGATAAGTGGTTGCCAGGGCCTGGGGGGAGAGTGGGACGAATAGGAAGAGCACAGAGGATTTTTAGGGCAGTGAAACTACGCTGCATGACAACATAATGGTGGATATATGTCATTAAACGGCGGAGGCCATGCCTATCTGCGGCAGGGGTTATACGGGACATCTCTGCACCTTTCACTCAATATTGATGTGAATCAAACAGTGCTCTAAAAAAATTAAGGCTATTTTAAAAACTCCTTTGACTACAAAGCACGGAAGTACTCAAAGCAAAAAACAAACAAAAATTGTAGAGACCTGTCTGAAGGACCCAAGTGGCGGCATGAAGAGGTTTCTACTGGCCAAATCTAGAATTGGACTCTTTACTGAAGGACAAGCAGAACAAAACAAAAAGATTCTGCAAAGAACATTATTAAGACCTCTGACAAGTTTGAAATGTATCAATATATGGTAGATTAGATTAAAGTGCTGTATCAAGGTTAAAGCTTTTGATTTGGATTAACTATATGTGGTTACATAAGAAAATACCCTATTCTTAGGAAATACATGTTGAAATATTAAAGGATTGAAGAGTATGATGTATCCATCCTAGATACCCTCGAGGAGCTCTTAAAAAAAAAAAAAACAAATATAAGTGGTAGCTATTGTTAAGAAATTGATGGACCTGGATAAAGTTATTTGGGAGTTCTGGATATTATTGCCCAGTTTTTCTAAAAGTATAAACCTGATTCAAAATAAAACCAAAATAAAAATGAGAGAAAAATCCTTGTCTTCCTTTCCCATGTTACAAAAAGCAAATAACAGAATCCTCTCTGGTGGAGCTGAGCTCACAGTTTGCTGCTTCAACGTGCATGTGGCACCAACACAGCATGTCAGTTTGTGCACTGGGGCAGGTGCTGGGAAGCTGGGTGTGAGGTCCAGACGTTTTACGCTTCACGTGCCAGCAGAGATGTTGTTCTGCTCACAAGACACAACCTTGAAACTGATCAGAAAACCTTTAGCTTTTAGATGGAGTGAAATAAACAAACCAGTATAGAGCCTAATAGCCAAAGGATGTGTGAGTGTGTGTGTTTAATACTATTTCGATGTCTTCACTTACCCATGCTAAATGTATATCTAACCTAAGGTTAGATTTCACCTTAACCTAGTCAACAACTGGTGTTTACCTGGTGGCAGCTAACCAGAGATGCAGACAGAATAATAAAAAGAACTGAATTAGTCTTTTTACGACTCTTGGACAAATGCCAGCCCTTTAGGGGTTGCAGATGTGTCACAGTGATTTCTCAGAATCAAGCATTTTCTTGGCATCATGAGGTCAGTGAACTTGAAACAGGATGTGTCCAGGTTTTGCAGAGGCCCTAAAATCTGAGCGTTGTGTGAGAATAACAGTTACCAAGAGCGTGCACACGCTAACAGGAATGCTTAGAGATTGTCAAGTTGTTCCGCCAGCCCATCATCCAATTCCTGGATTAAAAGGAGGTGAAATGGAAGATACCAGAAGTGAGGCAATTGTTGGAGCCCTAAGGCGTTTCGCTCCCGACCAGTGTGAGAGGGTAGGTGGGCTTCCCCCACCTCATGTCAGATGAGAGGGGCTCTGAAAGCATTTTGGGGAACTTGGTACATGCCCCTGGGGTGTGAGAGTCTTGGCTGACATCCAAGAAGTCTAAAGCAAGGGGGTGGGAGGGGAGCTGCCAGCCGATGGCTCAAAATAGGGAGGGTGGGAGGGAGACGCAAGAGGGAGGGGATATGGGGATACGTGTATAGGTATAGATGATTCACTTTGTTACACAGCAGAAACTAACACACCATTGTAAAGCAATTATACTCCAATAAAGATGTTAAAAAAAAAAGTAATCAGTAGCATATAAAGCAGCCAATTAGAGCTTCCAATTAACATGAGAAAACTAGTGTTGCCTTTTGGAGAAGTTATAATTCAGCCTAAAGCAAACAAATTTGGTATTTTTGTTCACTCAAGAATGTAATAAATGTTGGCACATTTATCAAAAAAAAAAAAAAAAAAAAAGCAAAGCAAAGGTGTTGCATGGGTCTGGCTCATACTTCCCCAGTGAGAGGAAATGTCTGAGTTCCAGGGGACAACATATGAGCCCTGCAGATGCAGGCTGGCTTGGACTTGGCTAAAAAGGGATCCCACTCACAAGAGGGCGCATGGAGGAGGAAAGAGACCCCCAGCCCCACAAGGATGGGCCTCAGGATACCCAGGGTTGAAGGGGACATTTCAAGCCATTAGTGAAAAAGTCTTGTGCCAAAGAAATAGCAGCTGGAGAACCCAGCTGGGCAAAGATGCGAAAGCCAGGAAACAAGGCAACAGCAAAAAAAGACAAGGTGAGTTCTGGATGCATCCATCATACCTGCAGGGAACCAATGCCACGTTGGAACTAGGGACTATGTAAAATGTTGTCATTCCCCCAATGTGCTCCCCATCCTGGAGGAGAGGAAGGTGGAAACTGGAAGCTGAGGGGAGGGGGCTAGGAGGGGAGAAGCTGCCAGATGCCTCTGCCCCTTGCCAACTTCCCAGTGGAAGCGGGCCAGGACTGGACGGGGCGAAATGTAAATAGATGAGAGTGTGGGGTTTTGGTTGTATTCTAACGAAGACACTTTTAAAGCCTAAATGAGACTGTGCTTGTGACTAAAGGCGCCTGGGAAAGTTCTGAGGCTCTCCTGAGTGTCTTCCCAGGGCGGGAGAAATGGGTCTGCTGAGTGAATCTAATGGGTGGTGGTCTGTCTGCACCTCGGGAATCCAGCGCATCCAAGATAGTGGGCAAATGCTCAGTGTCTTCACTTGGCAATCCCACGTAAGTGTGAATATCAAGATGCTCAGGCCTGAACTCTTCCTTATCCAGATATTACCCTCCTCTTACCGTCCCCATGACAGTGAACAGAACCGGTATCCCAAGCGGAGGCAGAGGCTCAAGGATGAACAGCACCCGATTTTCTCCTTCCAGGCTGATGAAACCCACATGAGTCGTGGACGCCCCTGCAAGGCCCTTGTTCTACTAAAAAATCAGTTCATGCCAATTCTTTTTATCAAATCGCCTATTTTCAGTTGAGATCCTGGGGCCCTTCATGCCAGACCCGATACACCTATTTCACGTGACCGCCACCCTTACGTCCCCTGCCCACAGACACCGCTCACTGCAGCTCCGCTGTCCTTCTTGGGGTCCCCAGTACACCGTGGCTCATGACCCAGGCGTCATACGTTCTGCTGGCTCGGCCTAAAACGGTCTCTCGCCCCTTCTTTAAATGATATCTTTTTTTTTTTTTTTATTGAAGTGTAGCTGATTTACAATGTGTTAGTTTCAGGTGTAGAGCAAGGTGGTTCAGATATATGTGTATATATTTCAGATTCTTTTCCATTATCGGTTATTACAAAATAATATAGTTTCTTGTGCTATACAGTAGGCCCTTGTTGTTTATCTATTATACACAGTAGTGTATATCTGTTAATCCCAAAGTCCTAATTTATCCCTCCCCCCCTTCAAATGATATCTTATCCTACAAATCTCAGTTTAACCACGACAGTTTTGTAAACCTTTTCCTGACACTACGTTCTGATTGATGTGGTCCAGCTCGGCCATCCCATCATAATCTGCAGTTGACATGACTTCAGCCCTTATCATAAGCTTCCAGGAGAAATGATTTACTTATTCTCTCTCCCTCACTGTACTTAATGCTCCTGTATGTCTAGTTTGAGAAGCCATTCCCACACCCAGAACAATGCCTGACACCAATTACATTTGCTAATTGTTGAAGAGAAGATTGAAGGAATAACGATAAATGGTTTTGTTAACGCAGTATATGATTATTATAGTTATTATTATGTTTAGCGATAACATGTTCAATAATGGCTTATAGTTTGCAAGGTGTTTTCATATGCATCCATTATCCTATTTGTTTCTTCACCTTGTACAAAGAAAGAAATCAAAGTTATGAGAGGTTAAAAAGCTTACATAACGTATAAAGAAGTATTTCCTTTTTTCTTTGAAGCAATCACAACTTTACAAAAAAGTTGCAATTACAACACAAAAATCTTTTTTTTCCCCCAGAACCATGAGGGTTAGGGACCAACCCATTGCTCCAACAGCCCTGAATACTATAGTGTTCCAAAAAGAAAAATAAAAAGTAGAACACAACATCAAGTCAGAATATTAATACTGATGCATTATTTCTTTAAAGTCCTCAGGTGTCATCAGGATTTTGCCAATTGCACCAATAATGTCTTTTATATCAAAGGATCAGAAGTGAGCATGGCAGTTAGTTGTCACATTTTTTCAGGCTTCTTCAGTCTTCCTGGAATTTCATGATTTGCCTGAATAGGGAAATCTATCCCTCTCTCCCATAACATTGAAAATAAGTGGTTTACAAGGTAATTTCAGTAAACAGAATTTATGGGAAAGAAAAGCTTTCTGTGACAGATGGCAGGACAAGAGAAGCAACCATATAATTGGGTTCTCTGATGTAGACACAGAGCCTCTTGAATACAATTCAGGCAAACCCTTCTAACCTTGAGGTCTTTGCCGTGGTTGATGGCTCTGTCCAAAACAGTACACGTTCTACTGAATAGCAATTAATCAGAAAAGAACCCAAAGATTTCCATTTGGTGTGTCATTCTATTTCCCATTGAAATGAAATCTTATTCTTACAAATTGCCTTGAATAAAAATACCTTTTTTTTTTTTTTTTTTTTTTTAGTGATTTCAACTGAGTATATTCAATTGGGTATACACGGCATCCTGCAAATAATTCTCTGATTTTGGTATGAAGATTTTTTCTTCACTGAGTTTTTCACATAGCTTTTCTCCACCCCCTTAATTTTGTACAGGGTTTTCAATTCTAATTTGATTGCCCTTCAAACAGCTACCTGCCATTTCTACACTTGTAGAAGCTAAAGGGCCTCAGTTGGCTTAATCTAGTGAAGCATGAAATAGCCAGATGCCTTAATGTGTTTAATGGCTCATTTCAGGAACAACAAAATACTACTTAGGTTTTTCTTAAAGGGATGTACAAATTGAAGAGGCTTACTCAAAGAATTAGTTACTTAAGTTATTTCCAATTTTCCTTTGATAAGTCGTGCTTCAACAAATATTCTTGTAAGAGAAATCTGATAATTTCCCTAGGATAAATTCTTAGAATGGAAATAAATTGCTTGGTCAAAGAATGAATATTTTAAAAGATATATATCTATATCTTTAAAAATATTCAGTCTTTGAAATATATATGTATATTATTGCCCTAAAAATACACCCGTTTTATTATAAACTATGTACAAAAGCAAAGCAAACATTATGTATATAAGAACATAGTACAGACTTCTTTAACCAACATGACTTCAGCACAAGATGGGGACTTTGGTCCAGATGTAAGCTGATCATACCATTTGATGCTCAAATGAATCAAGTAAATAGCCTGATACTGAAATGTATGTTTATATTTTTTGCCATTATTCAAACTGAAAACTGGACTCAGTCAAATCTGAACAGCTATGATATTTTTCTTATAAAAGTAGAAAGCAGGGCTTGTGATTTAAATCTTGTGTACTCTCTGTTGGTGGGAATGTAAATTGGTGCAACCATTATGGAAAACAGTGTGGAGGTTCCTCAAAAACTACAAATAGAGCTACCATATGATCCAGCAATCCCTCTCCTGGGCATATATCCAGGCACAACTATAATTCAAAAAGATACATGCACCCCTACATTCATAGCAGAACAATTTACAATAGCCAAGACATGGAAACAACCTAAATGTCCATCGACAGATGAATGGATAAAGAAGATGTGGTATATATACACAATGGAATATTACTCAGCCATAAACAAAAATGAAATAATGCCATTTGCAGCAACATGGATGGACCTAGAGGTTATCATACTAACTGAAGTAAGTCAGAAAGAGAAAGACAAATACCATATGATATCACTTATATGTGGAATCTAAAATATGACACAAATGAACTTATCTACGAAACAGAAACAGACTCACAGAGATAGAGAACAGACTTGTGGTTGCCGAGGGGGAGCGGAAGTGGGGGAGGGATAGATTGGGAGTTTGGGATTAGCAGATGCAAACTATTGTATATAGGATGGATAAACAACAAGGTCCTCCTATATAGCACAGGGAACTACATCCAATATCCTGTGATAAATCATAATGGAAAAGAATATGAAAAAGAATGTAGATATATGTATAACTGAATCACTTCGCCATACAGCAGAAATGAACACAACATTGTAAATCAACTATACTCCAATACAATAAATTTTAAAATAATAAATAAATAAATCTTGTGTACCCTGACGGGTGCAGTCTGTGTATAAGTGGCTCAACACCTCTCCTTGGAAGACAGAGCCTGTTCCTGTAATCACGCTCCCATCTTTGCCTTATTCATCACCCACTTCTTGGCCACTGCATTGCATATCTTCTCAAAACAAAGAAAAGCCCACATTTGATTCATCAGTAAAACACGTATGTTTCTATTTTGTTTTAATATAAAGTCAGACAGAAGCATACAATTTAAGACTATAATAAGGGGGAGAGACTTAGTAATAAGTGCCAGCAGATGCTGGTAAGAAGTTAGAAAAGCTAAGACTGTAAGCATCCAAGACAAAACTAATAAGCATCTCTCTCAACAAGGCTGTTTTGTGGTTGGAAAGGGATATTGCTCAACTGGGACTTCTGCCATGGTTACAGAAGACCGGCATCTTTTGAGATAGAATTATATTGGCTCGGGTCTAAATTGCCCCTGAATAAACGGTCTGTGAAAGGATTCAATTCTCATGCCCATCCTGAAGCTGGGATGGACTCCACTGGTTTGTCAGCACATGAACCACTGGTTCTATTTGGCTTTCAAGTGTATCACAAGTTTCTCTAGACAGCTTAGAAATGCTAGCTGCTCTGTATTTTTGCCAAGTTTCTGCATTTTTTTCACCTAGGGCATTTTCTTTTGGAAATGTAACTATGTATTATTATAGATGTAGTTAGTTGTTAATTTCTGTCTCTTTGATACTTGAATCGTAGATTGGAGTAGAAGCCATGGTGCTAGAAAATGGCATCTTTCAGAGCAGACCCTCTCCTGGCTGAAATTTCTATTACAACCAAATGAGATTAAGCCCACATTGAATTTGTATTTAGATAAACTTGTCACTTTCCATTACCCAATTCTAAATAGTTATGAATATGTGAGAGCCATCCTTGTCCTTCACGGGTCATGCCAATGTCAGGGAAATAAACACAGTGTCTACACTGAATTGTGCCATTCTCATGTTGCCTTCAGCAGATTCTATTCAAACAAGATTGATAAGCTAGTCTTGATTTTCTGTGGGATCAAAAGCAATCAACGAGTCTTCTTTGTTGTCATATAGGTAGGGTCCACTCCTCTAATTAAATTGGACTTCGCAAATAGGAAATTTCCATTCTCCCATATGTAACTATGCCGTCCTTAACTGCCCCCCACAGGTGCCTGTGCTAAGCACAGCCATCTCCAGGAGCCAGGACCATTGTGCCACAGACAAGCAGGCTGTAAGAGAGAGGCTAGAGCTTAGAGTATGGTCAGAGACCCGACGATTGCTCAGCCATGACAGCAACCAGCAATGGCACTCTTCTGTAAGCTCTGTGCAAATGCTTTGAAAGACCACCTTTCCAAACAGCACAAACAATAAGGATCACAATCACTACAATTCTCTCTCAATATTGAGAGTGGCCATGTCACATCCCCAAAACATTTTTAAATAAGGCAGTAGTTTTTTTTTTAATTTATTTTTATTATTTTTAACATCTTTATTGGAGCATAATTGCTTTACTATGTTGTGTTAGTTTCTGCTGTATAACAAAGTGGATCAGCTGTACGTATACATATATCCCCATATCCCCTCCCTCTTGCATCTCCCTCCCACCCTCCCTATCCCACCCCTCTAGGTGGACACAAAGCACAGAGCTGATCCCCTGTGCTATGCGGCTGCTTCCCACTAGCTATCTGTTTTACATTTGGGAGTGTATATATGTCCATGCCACTCTCTCACTTAGTCCCATCTTACCCTGCCCCCTCCCCGTGTCCTCAAGTCCATTCTCTACGTTTGCGTCTTTATTCCTGTCTTGCCCCTAGGTTCATCAGAACCGTTTTTTTTTTTTTTTTCTTTTTTAGATTCTATGTATATGTGTTAGCATACGGTATTTGTTTTTCTCTTTCTGACTTACTTCATTCTGTATGACAGACTCTAGGTCCATCCACCTCACTACAAATAACTCAATTTCATTTCTTTTTATGGCTGAGTAATATTCCATTGTATATATGTGCCACATCTTCTTTATCCATTCATCTGTCACTGGACATTTAGGTTGCTTCCATGTCCTGGCTATTGTAAATAGTGCTGCAATGAACATTGTGGTACATGACTCTTTTTGAATTATGGTTTTCTTAGGGTATATGCCCAGTAGTGGGACTAAGGCAGTAGTTTTTATAACATGCTAGCAGGGGTCGGCAAACTATAGCCTACAAACCAAATCCCAATTTTGTTTTTTGCATGGCCTATGAGCTATTAATGGTTTGTACAGTTTTAAATGGTTGGCATATATCAAAAGAAGAATTTATGAAACATGAAATTTATATGAAGTTTGAATTTCAATGTCCATAACTAAAGCTTGATTGGCACACAGCCATGCTCATAGCCTTGTGTATTGTCTATGGCTGCTTTTGTAACCGAAAGCGGGGTCCGGCTGCTCACCGCTCAAAAGCCAATAAAGAGGGGCTTCCCTGGTGGCGCAGTGGTTGAGAATCTGCCTGCCAATGCAGGGGACACGGGTTCGAGCCCTGGTCTGGGAAGATCCCACATGCTGCGGAGCAACTGGGCCCGTGAGCCACAATTACTGAGCCTGTGCGTCTGGAACCTGTGCTCTGCAACAAGAGGCCCACGCACCGCGGTGAAGAGTGGCCCCGCTTGCCACAACTGGAGAAAGCCCTCGCACAGAAACGAAGACCCTACACAGCCATAAATAAATAAATGAATAAATTTAAAACGCACCTCATTAAAAAAAAAAAAAGCCAATAAAGAAGCCAGGTTGGTGGAAAGGAAGGTTTGCTTTATTTCAGAAGCCAGCAACGGATGCGGAGAGGGCAGATGCCTGTCCAAAGGCCGACTCCCCCGCGCTGACAATCAGGGGGCAAGAGCTTTGACAGGCGGAGGGAGGGGCTCCACGCAGAAACAGCACAGGCAGCTCTGACCGTCATCTTGACATTGGTCATCAGTGGTCTGACCAGCGTCATCTTGATTGTTTTAGGTACAGTTAGTCTTCAGTTCCAAGGTCGGTTTGTTCTCATTTCTTGAGGCCAGTTCTCAGAGTTGTGACAGTTTATGTCATGGCTACAGTCTGGTCATTATGTAGTTAATTTCTCCACCTGATGGGGGTTTCAGTGTCTGTAAGACAGCTCACAGGACATGGCTCAAAAGATTATCTGCAGCCCTTGAGAAGGAACTAAAGGTCTTTGACTGTGCTTAATAACTAAACTATTATTATTTGGTCTCCTTGGACTGTTTTCCTTTGTTTCTGCATTTTCTCACTTCTCTGATTAAACTTATTCTTTGGCTTAAGTTTTTCCACAGACAAAAGGCAGGCTGAGGACATGGGTGGCATAGACCATAAGGTCCTGCTCCGTTTCACTTTCAGTCTACAAATGCAGGGGGCTAGAACCAGTAACTGAATCAGTCTAGACCCAGAGCAAACTCTCTGAGATGGTCCCCATCAAGCTTTGCCAAAAGACCTGTCTGATCACCACTGTTTGCATTTTCATGATGAGCTGAGCTAAAGACCATGCCAGCTGGGTGGCTAATTAGTTACAGGGTCCCTTTGTGTTGTGACAACTCAGAAAATAGCACCAGGTGCTGCCACTCACGTGACCCAGATACAGAGGGAACGACATCACAGAGAGAGGAGTTAATAGTGGCCGTTACCATTAGAAACTGTCTTTAAGCCCTTTTTCTTATTAACAGATCACTGTCTTAAAATTGGATGAATAGTATATAAGGTCGAAATCCATATTTGCGTCTTTGTTTTGGAAAGTAGTTACTCCTGACTCATCAATCTTTCCTCAGGGTTACAGATACATCCTAAGCACACATCTCTCCGTGGTTGACAGTTTGACCGGGTGCTGTTAATCCTGGTCCAGCCTTCATCACGCTGATGCATTCAGCTAGTTTTAAGTGCATTTTCCAACTCACCGAAAACCATGGTCTGGTTTAAGGGGAGTGATTAGGCAGATGAGCATATGCCTGGTCTATGACACATTGTGATACTGTGATTTATAAGGAAAAATATATATTTGGCCTTCATCCTTGTTACTGGCACCGAGCTCCTAAAACTCTTGGAACTTCCTAAGCCTTGAGAGCCATAAAGGTGTCTTTTGTTAGGTCAATGAGGTGACTTTTGGACCTAACCTTGGACCTAACCTAAGGGCCGACCTGTGCCAGGGGAACCAACCATCGATGGAGGGTTAGAACTTCCTGATTTCTGGGGAGGGAAGAGGGATTGGCGGTTAAATCAATCACCAGTGGCCATTGATTTAATCAATTGTGCCTAGGTAATGAAGACTTATAAAAACCCCAAAGGACTGGGTTCAGGGATCTTCTGGTTTGGTGAATGGGTGGAGATTTGGGAAGAGCAGTACCCTCCAACAGAGCATGGAAGCTCAATGCCCTTTCCCTATACCTTGCCCTATGCATCTAATCCATCTGGCTGTCCCTGAGTTACATTCTTTTATAATAAACTGGTGATCTAGTAAGTAAGATGTTCCTCTGAGTTCTGTGTGCAGCTCTAGCAACCTAATCGAACCCAAGGAAAGGGTTGTTGGAACCTCCAACCTATAGCTGGTTGGTCAGAAGCAGGTGGCAACCTGGGTTTGCGATTGGCATCTGAAGTGGAGACCGAGCCCTTAACCTGAAGAACCTGAGGCTGTCTCCAGGTAGATAGAGTCCTGGAGTTGAATCGAGTTGAATTGCACGACACTGAGCTGATGCTGCTAGAAATTGCTTGATGGGGTGGGGAAAATACCCTCCCATCCCTCCTCCACACATACACACACACACACACACACACACATTGGAATTTGGTGATCAGAACCATCTTTAATATACACGAATCCCTAGAAATGATTTCTGGGGTCTCCGTACTTGAGGTTTGGATGCCAAGAGCAGAAACATACAATTCATGGGAAAGATTCAAATGAGGCATCCCGATTCCTTTTCCTTCTGTTGATGATCGATTTCTTGCCACTGTCAGTGTTCCTATTTTGATGGATTCCATGTCTAGTTATAATTTTCTAAATTTCAGATAAAAGACAAACAATAGAGAATCACCCAGAGATTACCCCCCAACACACACACACACACACACACACACACACACACACACACACACACACCCCTTAACAACCCAGTGCAAAAAGGAGCTCAGGAGCGACCACGCAGCCTTTGCAGGATTTTTCATGGCAGAGAACTCAAGACCCTCCCAGGAAGCCCATTCCAGTTTTGTTATCTTAGTTATTAGATCTCCTCCCCACTTTATTTTACAACCACCTGGGTTTCCTCTTCTGTCCCGTGAAATAACACAATTAAGCGTCATCCCTTTCCTAAAGCATGACACGTTAACATACACAAGGCAATTATTACATTTTTCTCAGCTTTAACTTTCAAGCTAAGCACTCTCCTTTCCTTCAGCCTTTCCTCGTAAAGACCCCTTTTCAGATCCCCCTGCAGCTGGACCCTCTCCTTTGGACACAACCCAGCCTGTTGGGTTTAGTGTGGAGTAGCTCAGAACAGAAATCCCTGTGCATTGATTACTGAAGGGCTCTTTACAGACACCATTGAGTATTTTTAATTACATACCTTCTCAGCACCTATTTTCTTGACAAAACATTAAAAATGAACACAAAGGCAGATCAAACTGGTACCTTTTTGGCACAAGATTTTTTTCTCCTAAACTCTTTGTTAATATACAGAGGAATCTGCAAGGACTTTGAACTCAAGCTTTCCCAAAAACGTGGTACAAAGTACCTTGTAATTTGAAAACAAAATTCTTCTTTTCAAAGCTATCTCATTCTGTGTAAGAAGATAAAGGAATGAAATTAGTTCAAAATTATGTGCTATGGAAGAGCCAAATACTGACAAATTCAACTAAATTATGATGTACTGACTTCAAGACATGTTATTATTGAAGACCTACAGGGATTAACACTATACTGAATTTATTATGCATCTTTATTTTTGGCTGGAAAATAAGGACAAACAGCAATGCCTTTGTTGCTTCTGAACTGATCCCAGTTTGGTAAGTGTTGTAAGTACCACCAAGGAAAGGAATCTAATATTTAAAATGGAACAAGGGAAGTTAAACATACATATGGGAAATAACAAGGTAACATTTAGCCTGAATAATTTGAGTTAATGGATCCGGAGACCAGCAATTCGTGACACCATTGATCAGCAGGGTAAATGCTTAGAAGGTCATGGGTAGTAGTGCTGGCAAAGACCTGTTAGATTGCAAAACAGATAGGGATTTGAATCAGAGAGAGGCAAATCCAGGGTGACTTCAGCCATAAACAAGGAATCGTCGTACCCTGAGGTATTATAATTCTTCTGTCTGTCATACCAGAGAAGCTGGAAGGGTCTAAGTAGACAGAAATGAACTCTACAACATTCAGTGTACCTCGAAGGCATAAAGATGTGATAAAATTTGAGAGGATCCAGAAATGTGAACATCAGAGGCAGAAAAGAATTCATTTAGCAGATATTTTAAAGGAACGGTGTCTACATGACTACTCTAGCCTCATACTTTTTGTGTGGTGGAAGAAATAGTGAAGATATTTTTCAGGCGATCTTTTCCCAGGAGCACAATATTATGCGAATCATCTAATTGCATGCAAATGATAGATTCTGACTCAGAGTATGAGCAATTTGCATTCCTATCTCTAGTCGTGAAGCCTCCACTTAAAAATGTCGGGAAGATGCAAACAGGGAGGGAAATGGGTTGACTCTGTGTATTGGCAGTATCAGAGTTTGAAATCCAGAAATGGCATCTTATTGAGAATGCCTGTGTTTCAAGATAAGTGGTTTAAGTATTGTGCCTTATTTCAAATATATAGCAGCTTATTCCTGTTTTCTTTAACATCACCAGGCACATTGTACAAGACAGATGGCCTTAATGGCCTGCAATGCCAGTATTCGAAATTCCCTGCCCAACTGTAACAATAATGTCCTTTCAAATTTTAATAACACCTGTCACCCAGGGGACCCATGACCCTCCTCCAGTTTCATTATGTGCAGTATTTCCATTAGGCTGGTTGTCTGTTTTGTTGTTCTCTACCAGGGAAGGATCATGTCACGGGTGTGCAAATTAGCTAATATCATGATTCAAATTAGTTAAAGTTTTAAAAAAATCTTGTATAATAATTAGACTCACAATCCCCTACATATTGGTTCAGAGTGCATCCAATAACCGTGTTAATTTTTACTGACCAGCACCTTGACAATGAACGTATTTGAAGAATGTAGACTCTAAATGGGCTTTGCCCTTCAAACATAAGCAAAAAGTAATGTCTTCTTATGTATTCATACTGGGCATGGCATTTTTATCATAAACTCTTTATTAATTTACAGGGGAATCTATAAGGACTTTGAATTTACTCTTTCACTGTTTCAAAAGACATGGTTACCTCTGTGAAATGCTTTCTCTTTGGAATTGAGAGATGAAGGAAATGGGATAACCTGATTCACTCACATGGGGGTATTAGGTGGGATCGTGGGTCCATGGATTCATTGAACAAAAATATTACTGCTGAAGGATACACAGGGCGATTTTGTCCCCCACCACCAGATGCCATTATTAATTGTATTTCTCCTGTTCCCCTGTCATCTCCCACTGCAACCTCACCCTTCCTCCAAAACCCCCAGGGCTTGTGTCTTCTTATGTTCAGGATAGGCTATAATTGGAAAAGGAGTCTATTTTTAATGGTTAGAATTTATTTTGAGCACAACAAACCCCGTCTATATTCCGGTGATATGACTAATCTTAAGTTCTCACACAGCCTTAAATAGTAATGTGTGCGTGTGTGTGTGGTTTATCTAAAAGTTATATCACCAACTGGCCAAATTAGTTATTTCATTGCAGGTGTGTACAAAGTGACCTTGAGCCCTTGATGGGTTGGTTATGTCACTTTTATACATGCAGCTAGGGAGGAGGGGTTGAGTGTTGGTCCGACAGGGTGGTTAGCAGTCTGGACTGGATTTTTTTTCCCTTACCAGTTCCGCAGTAAAAGCAACAAAACAATGAAACACAATAAAAAGGGCTGCTAACACGCACACGCCCTTACCCATGCCAGGCAGTGATGAGCGCTAGGCCCGTGTTAGTTTAGGGCACCCCATGAAGTGGGGCTTGTCACCAGCTCCATTTTCGAGGTGACTAGACAGAGGTACAGAGGACTTGAGGCTCTCACCCAAGGCACGTAGGCACCAGGGGGAGCCAGTGGCTTTCTGAAGGCTGTGCTGTGTCAACAATGGAAAGAACATGAAACCAGGGGCCTGGAATAGCTGCATGGCTTGCAGGGCTCAGTGCAAAATGGATTGAGGGGCCCCTTGTCCAAATCTGATTAAGAATTTCATGACAGTGACATTGGATGAATAGTATATAAGGTCGAAATCCATACCTGCATTTTGTTTTGGAAAGTAGTTACTTCTTACTTAACAATCTTGCCTCAGAATTACAGTTACATCATAAGCATACATCGCTCCGTGGTTTACAGTTTTATACTTTTACATAAAATTTGGCTTCAGAGTTCTGAAGTTGCCTCAATTGACCCTTCCCTGTGCTCTCATGCACACACACATACAGACAGCACATTTTTCTCACGCAACATTGCCCTATCCACATGAATCGGATGGTTCCCGCCCTAAGTATGTAGATTTTCCCTTCCTAAGGCTGATGGAAGATGTATATCACCGATGCTGGGAACCTACAAATGATATTTATTCCAGAGTTTCCGACAGTTTATCTTTCTCAGAAACACCAGTGACAGAGAACTGATGGTTTTGTATTCATATTTCTATTTCTTAATTTTCACAAATCAAGAACCTTCAGATTTATTCTTTTCCTTGTTTATTTCCTTGTATATTCTGAGAGATGCCATTTATCATTTTTTTTTCATGAAAAAGTGTTTATTTAGATTGGATGCTAGAGTTTATGCCTGATATCCAATTCAGATCTCACATCCAAAAAGTTAAAAGTGACAAGTGCTCCAGATTCTTTGCTTTCCACTTCATTTCACGGAGTCATTAATTCTCCAGCTGTCCCCTTGAACTAACCTTCCAGGCCACCTCCTACCAGTACAGTCAAAACACTGCTCACCCAGCTACATTACTCCTCTCATGAGCTCCAGAAATAATAAGCATCACTTGCATTACCAAGAGTGTTATTTTGTGCTTAAATTTCCTTAGGTATCTCAGTTTGTGTGCTAAATAGTCTTTAAATAACGCCTTCTATCTTAGTCTGTTCAAGTAAAAGACTCTTGAGGATCTTACCAATGTTTCTGCATCTGTTGTTTGACTGCTACAGGTGACTTCCTTTAACCCCCAAACCTATGTGAATCTACTCCTCACCTTTATTCTATACCTGAAATTTTGCTTACAGAATTACAAAAGTAGTTAATTTTGGTTGATAAACATCAAGATAATGCAAATGTTCAACTTAGAATTAATTCCACCAAAGAAGGTACTTGAAGAACAGCAGAACTCCTGAAGGATTTTAACCCTGATTTATTTTTTTAGAATGAAAAGAAACAGGTGAGAACTCATTCCCCCTTGATAATATAAAGAGCAAATTTCAATGCAGGATTGACAAAAGCTGTTATTTTTAAAAGCGACAGCATGTCCTTATTATTGGCTGCAGCAGACAGCCTCCAGGCTGGTCCCTCTTTGGTCAGCAGAATGCCCTCCTGTCTGTCTGTCTGTCTCTCTTTTGCCTCTCTCTCTTTTCTCTCTCACTCTCTCTCTCAAACCACTCGATGTGGTAGAAGAAGCCAGTTGCCATGTTGTAAGTACATAGCAAGTGCATGGCAGGAAACAAGTTTCTGGCCAAAGCTGGTGAAGAACCACAGAGGGCCTCCTCGTGACCACGGGAGTGAAATTAGAAGCAGATCCTCCAGTATTAGTGGACACTTGAGATGACCATTGTCTCAGCTGACAGTTTGACTACAACCTCAGGAGAGATTCTGAGCCAGACTAACCCAGTTAAGCTGTTGCCGGTTACATGAGCCTAGGAAATGACATGAGATAATAAACGTTGCTTTAAGCTGCTAAGATTCAGGGGCACATTTGTTACACAGCAATAGATAACTAATACACTGGCCCAATATCACTGTGAACAGAAAATAAAGAATAAAATCAGAGCAGATATAATTATCTCACTGAGGAGTTTTCTTTTGGTTTCTCTTTTTAGGGTTGTCTGTTTTTGTTATTAGGAAATAGTTAAATCCAGAATGAATACATTGATATGGAAATAATTATATCCATGGCTTAGATATAATTTTCTTCATTATCCCAAAACTCATCAGCCAGGCTTTTCAAGTCTTTTTTAATCTAGCCCTGTCTTAACCTGTTTAACTTTGTCTCCCACGACCTCTCAGCAAAGTGCAGGGTCTGGCTATACTTTATTCTGTACCCAGAAGACAATAAGTCATTCTCACATCTTCATCCCACCGTATAAAATCCTAACTCTCCTCCAAAACACTGTTCAGACACCACCCTGCTGGCCTGACCAGAGCTCCCTTCTTTGGACTGGATTACTCAAGTTTGCACCTGCTGAAAATCTGACTAGTTCATATGCTTTTCATTTAATATGTGTTCATTTTGATTTCTCTTTAAGATGATGGATTCTTAAAATGTAAGGATTCTGAGAGCAGCTCGCTCAGCACTGAATATACTGGATGCACATAATTAAATTCTGGTAGATTAAAAGATGCGTTATGACCAAACAATAAACACATACTGTGTAGTGCTTTATGGTTTACCAGTAACTTCCACAAACTTTCTTTCACTTAACTCTCTTAACAACTCACTCAGCAAGGACATTACCATGTGTCCCCCCCGCCAAAATCATATGTTGAAGCCTAACTCCCAGTACCACAGAATGTGACTGCATTTGGAGATAGGGTCTTAAAGAAGTAATTAAGATAAAATAAGGGTATGGGTGAACCCTAATACAATATGATCAGTGTTCTTATAAGAAGAGGAGGTCAGGACACAGACACACACAGGGGAAGAGCATGTGAGGGCACAGTGAGAAGATGCCCATCTACAAGCCAAGAAGAGAGGCCTCAAAGGAACACCTTGATCTTGGACTTACAGCCTCCAGAATTGTGAGAAAATAAAATTTCTATTGTGTAAGCCGTCCAGTCTGTGGCACTTTATTATGGCAGCCCTTGCAAACTAAGGCAGACATTTCCACAGAGATGTTGCAACAAGGTTGACACCTTCTTACTGAACAGTAGGCCTGGACCCAAGTCCAGAACTGCTGCCCCTGTTAAGGCCTTGGGCCACGTAAGCACTCTGAGCTTTAGAAACAGAAGTTTATTATGTTTTGCCTTTATTTTATGGTCTTGACTTTATGTTAACAGGTCCACCTTACAAATCTTTTGAAATAGAGTTGATCAAGTCAGTTAGGGCCAAGCATAAACCTTCCTAATTGCTTTGTTCATAATGAAATGAATAAGATTTGAAATGAGCAGATTCTGTAGGGCTTCAGTTATCTTTGAAGACTGTAGAGGTGAAAAATATTTAACTGTACGCAATTTTTTATGTGGAAAATTATATGCAACTTTATAAGCTTAATATCTTCCACTCTGCTTCTTAATTCTAATCATCTTTCCAAAACAGATTTATAAAAAGCAATTTATTTGGAACATTAAGAAAATGGCAAGGTTATCAGAGATTAAGTAGTGTGATGTCTGCTCTTTGCTTTCCATGTGGGAGGCAGATAAAGTGAGACTAGAAAAATATTAACAATAATTCCAACGGAATGATGGATACAAGGCATTCATTTTACTCTTGTGTATTATTTTATATAAGTTTCATATTTTTTCTAATGGGAAAATAAAGGAAACTGGAGACAAAAATCAGCTGTACACTTGCTGACTTTAATATTTGGCAAGCTTAATTACCAATCTCCTGATGAACACACATATAGAGAAATGATAGAGGTCCTACTTTGCTGCTGAAGCAAGAAGGGAAACTTGGGGTATTATCTGTCACCCAAGTAGGTTTCACCTACTTGCTAGACTCTTTCATGAACTTTTTCTTCAACAATAAAGTAGTTTTCTTGGATAGGTCCTTCCCAGAAAATTAAACTCGTAGCTACTTAGACTCAGACTGTGAAGTGTGACGAGATTACTGGAATCAAGACAGGGTCAATGAGGAAAAAAATAACTTGGCAACAGCAGGTAAGGACTGGGGGTGGCTGGCTTGGCAGAGAATAGGGCTCCGGGCAGAGGGCAGCAGGCTCTGGGCAGGGGCAGCCGTCCTTGACCTTACCCCTGAGCAGTCATTCCTGCAGGTGCGACGCAGCAAGGGAACGCTATTCAGCTGTGACTGTATGGCCAGGTAGGGTGGTAGCTGATGTGAAATCCATCTACAGATGACAGAATCCAAGACTGGAGATTAAGGGAGCAACTTCATCCTCTAAACAGGAAAGTAGGCTATGGATGTAGAAAGGGTGACAGTGCCATGACTGACACACCCTGACCTGTGGCTGACACCTTACGCCATGGCTTATTGATCAGATCACTTTCCCGTCTCAGCCTTTTGGACATGATGCTCTTCCTGTCTAGAACCATGTTCCTGCCCTGGACATATGTTGCTTTTTGCTGCCCGCCTCCTTTCCTATCATGTTGCCTTTGGTAACAGCCTTCTTTGGCCCTTCTGGATTCAGCAGAAAGTTTACTAACATCACTAATACTGATAGGAGTATTTCTTATAGTGAGGACAAGACTAGTAAAATCAGGGTAAAAGGAAAGTGGAACTGAGGTCAATCGGTCAGACAATGTCCAAATAGGCTGCCAAAGTGAAAGGGCAGATCTGGAGAGACAGGTGATATTCAACAGCCAGGCGCTGAGGCCACAACAGTGAACTGGGTAGGATCTGTGTCTTTAAGGAGTTTCCCATCTAGTGAGATACACAAGGAAATACACAATTTCCATGCAAAATAATTTTTTAAAATTTTTATTTATTTTTGGCTGCATTGGGTCTTCGTTGCTGCGCGCGGGCTTTCTCTAGTTGTGGCGAGCAGGGGCTACTCTTCATCGCGGTGCGTGGGCTTCTCATTACGGTGGCTTCTCTTGTTGTGGAGCACAGGCTCTAGGCACGTGGGCTTCAGTAGTTGTGGCTCACGGGCTCAGTAGCTGTGGCTCGAGGGCTCTAGAGCACAGGCTCAGTAGTTGTGGTGCACGGGCTTAGTTGCTCCAAGGCATGTGGGATCTTCCCAGACCAGGGATCGAACCCGTGTCCCCTGCACTGGCAGGTGGATTCTTCACCACTGCGCCACCAGGGAAGTCCCTATGCAAAATAATTTATAAAGAAATTACTGTATGGTGAACTTGAGAGAAGTTGATAAAAGGAAATCCTTGCGCTAAAGGCAATCCTGGTTATATCAAGGGTCTCTGCCATGACAGTGCTGAGTAACAAATGACTCTGGAACACCGTGACTTAAAGTCACTAGCATCCATTTAGTTCATGGCTTGGCAGGTTGGTTTAGGCTGGTCTCAGCTTGCCTTGCTCATGTCTGGAGTCAAATGGCCTTGGCTGACCCAGGATGGTCTCAGTCGGAGCCACTAATTACTGCCCCACATGTCTCCTGCCCTCCAGTGGACCAGCTGGGCGCATGCTCATAGTGGTGGCAGAAGATGTGAGCAAGATACACTGAGCTTTTCAAACTTCCACTTGCATCACTTTGCGAAACACCATTAGCCAAGAATGGGAGAATGCTACAAAGGACTGGAGAATCAGGCCATGGAGGTGGTCAGTCTACCATCCACCCTGGGGTACATTGGCCACCATCTTGGTTTTCTCATCAGCTCCCTGAGTGAAGAAAGGTATTCAATCCTGTTATCAATGAATACAGTATTTTTAAATATCCCTGTAAGGCAGATATAGATCTAGGGAGCTGGGTGGTCATACTTTATTTGTGGCAGCCTAGGATGTATCATTTAAGCTGCAGGATCTCCCTGGGAAGTTCTGATATCCACTGTTTTGTGCTGATTTCCCCTTTGCCTCACAGCCGTCCCCAACATTGGATTCAACTGTACATCAGATCAGGAAAAGCAAAAGTTCAGCTGCGCCTGTGGGGAGAGGAGAGTGAACAGACAGGGCCCTGTCACAGCTGCCAAGGGTGCCATCGCTGACTCATCTTGTAGCACCTTCCAATCACGCAGGGACAGCGCTAAAAAACAGACCCAGCCAACCTGGGAGAACTGCACAAAATGACAGGCATTTCTCTGTAACCAAGAAAAGAGCACTGCTATGACAACACCAAAGTAAGAGGGTGTACTAGAATGCAGGGGGCTTTCATTGTCTGTAGATCCCGTAATTAGCTCAAAGGAAACAGAGAGTGAGAGGGCCCTGGTAAGGATTTATCAGAATAGCAGACAGGTCCTTTGTTACTTAGGGAAGCTAAGCTGACTAACCATCTGTAAAGAAAGGTAACTGCCTGATCGCTCTTAGAATCAAAACCACATTAGTGAAGGGCAATAAGCATTTCAAAGAGTTACAGCTACTCAGTACGTGTAATTACACATCCAAGCAGCAGTACGTATTTTGGATCCTTGAAATGATCATATATATGATAGTTACATGCACTTAGTTATTGTATATTTTATATATAATTTTAAATATTTTTATAATATATATATATTTTACACATCAATTTCATATGTAGTATATACACATATGTATGTATACATACACAGACATATATTTCATATATAGAAAGTTCAATCCAATTAACCATGATTCTTAAAAATATTTGGATGAAAGAAACTAAACTAAAGGAAAACATAGTTCTCTCTCTCTCTCTCTTAAACAGATTAGTATGTCAGAGAAAAATCCATTGCCAATATATAACTACCGTAAGTGTATAGGATAATGGTTAAGATAACGCTATGTATTTATCAGTTGTGTACACTTTAGCAAATTATTTTATCTTTCTAATCTACAAAATGGTGATATTAATTATACTTATATACAAGGTTCCTGTGAGAATTAAATGCGTTGACACGTAAAAATCTTAGCACAGTTCCTGAAACATTGTACTGGAAAGCACCGTTGCAATCAAGAATCTTCTATTAATTTGGTGATTCTGAGGTTGAAATCCCCAACATTTAATTGAAATAACATTCATTAAGTGCCTACTTTGTGCAAAGAATTCTACCAGACTCTGAAGGGATATAAAAAGGAAAGTAGTATACGCCCTGCTGTTTAAGAACTTAGAAGCCCATAGAAGTTGCCCTTACATATATGAAAATGATGTAAAATAATAAAATAATATAAAGAAACAAAGCCTATGGAACCAGAAAGAAATGTGATCACTGCTGACTAGAGAATGAGGATGAACAGCTGAGAGAAGGTGGAACTTTGGCGTTCCTCAAGGGGAAGGAAGGGATTTTGAACAGCAACACCGGGAGAGAGAATTCCAGGCAGAGGAATAACTTGAGCAAATTTAGGGAAGTTTAAAAAAATCATAGTACATTTATATCTTAGTAACCTCGCTAAAAATCAGAGAAGTGACTTGTATGATATTATTATGATTCATATCATATGATTCCCATACATAATATGTGAATAATCATATATAATTCACATATAATTATAATTAAGCAATGATTTTGATTATTTACAGAGTCAACACACACTTCTATACTTGGTTATTGTCTTCAGTAATAGTGAATACTGACCATAGTAAATGAATCCAAATGTCATTCCTTTATTAATTCCATTAACATCTATGTTGTGCTTACTAGGTACCAGGTACTGCAGTTGGGACTTAGAACACAAAGCAGGCATGATGCAAGGTTTGTTCTCAAGCAGCAGTGGATAAAAGGAGAGACAAGTTAATAGGCCTTCAGGATGCAGTGAGATGGTCTTGTGATCGCAGGATGCCACACCCTGGGGCTGGGAGAGCTCCTAGGAGGGCAAGGTGGCTCAGATGATGGAGGGGTAGTGAGAAGGACAGAAGTTTCTCGACGAGGTGACATATGGGCCCCATCATCCAGGAAAAAAAAAGGAATTAGATAAAAGTAAGGAATGAGGGGTCATTTATAGCTGCAAGTGGAACGTACACAAGTCTGGAGGCATGCGAATAGCGAACTGCAGGTATAATAATCTGTGGACTGCCTGAGTCAAATGAGAACAGAGGTTGGTAAGATTTAAGCCTCAAAAATAATCAAGGAACAGATAATTAAGACCCTTATATGTTATGCTAAGGACTTAGAATTTTATCCTGAAGGAACAGGAAATGAAGGAAGGGTTTCAGATAAGACAGAAAAAATTTGCATTTAGAAAGACCACTTTGGCTGCACCATGAAAGCTGATTGGCAGGATCTACTCTAAAGGTGGGGGTAGCAGGGACTTCAGACCCTGGAAAGTGATGCTTGACCTGGAAGGCTGCTGGTCTGAGGATGAAGGGCAGTAGAGGACTCAGTAGTAATTGGATCTGGCTGGAGGGGTGAAGTTAAAGGTGTCTCTCAGGTTTTTACCTGGTGTTTGTATCAGTCAGGGAAACTAACCAAAGCTTCAGTAACAAACAAGTCTAATAATGCAGGGCTCAACATGATACAGTTTTCTTTTGTTTAGCACTCATTTAGCATACAGTCTAACACAAGTGGGGCAACTCTCCATCAGGCTGTGTCTTTTCTCCTATAACAGGCCCTTCTAGAATTCTTCACTGTGGCCATGTGAGAAGTGTGTGTGGTAATGGGGAAAACCTTAGCACCAGGCTTGTGTGGAGCCTATGAAACTGCTCCCCACGGGCCTCTGCCAGAACTGTCTCAGGATCCCACGGTGCAGGGAGGACTGGAGAATAGGGCCTTCCTTTGTCTTGAGTTGGAAAAAGAAACAGTTTACACACAGCGTTGTCTGTGCCAACATATCCTTTTTTAGAGATAGGAAACAACAGAGGAGGAACCAGTTTGGGGAATCAACTGAAAGTTCAGTTTTGAGCTTACTAAGTTTGAATGACTCTAGGACATTATAGGTCTGTAGATGGAGACGTGAAAAATTAAGTCCTTTAGAAGCTCAGAAGAGGATTCTGCAATCATGTTACCCACTTAGGGATCCTCAGCTTATGTTTGGTGGAGAAAGCAGGTAGGATGTATGGGGGCACAAAGGGAGAGCCCCGAAAGAGAGAGCCCTGGGGTTAACGTCTAAGGGCAGCATAGGAAAAGAGGAGCCCATGAAAGAGAATAAGCAAGAGTCTCCAGAGACTGCAATGTCCCAGAAGCAGAAACCTGGATTAAACGATTAAAGGAGCAACAGAATTTACTAATATTTATTGCTGCAGAGAAGTGAAGAAGCTAAACCTGAAAAGTCCACTGGCAAGAGAGAGTCCATCAGCGTCCGGAGGGAGAGCAGCTTCGGTCAGTGTCGGGGGAAGTTGCCAGATTTCAGTAAATGGGGGACTGGGAGGTAAAGAGTAGAGCCAGAGGGGTGAGATGAATCTTTCCAGTTTACCTGCTGCGTAGCTTGGGAAGCAGGGAAGTTAAAGGGAACACTTTGCAGTTTTCTTTTCTGCCTTTTATTCTGTAAAAGAAGGGAAAGACCTTAGTCATTTTAAATATTGATAGAAAAAATGAGTTGTAGAGAGAAAAGTGTTGAAAAGCAGGCCCGCATGGGATAAGTGATGAACTGATGACTTTGAAGACCCCAAGGAGAATAGGATGCTGAGGGTGAAAGGGCTGATTCAGGTGAGAGAAAGGCCGTCTCCTTTCTGGGGAGGGGAGAGGGTGCTGACTGAGACCACCGGAGTAAGATGCTCTGGGAAGGATAGGTCATCAGCTTTTCTAAAGGCTGGTACCCATCCTGTTTGGCTTTGCACAGGGCAGTGCGGAATTTAATGAAGAACAACTAGAAGACCAACACTGCTCTTCCCAACAGTTTTTCCAAAGGCAGAAAGAGACCTGCCTGCACAGCAGGAAAGGCTGGTTGTTGGTTTAATGAACCAAGGAAATCACTGTAAAAATGTTTGTGAGTTGCAAACATTTTGTCAGTGACCTGTTTATCATGCATGTTGGACATTTGTAAGAGCAAGATTGGGTCAAAATTTATAATTATAAATTATAATTAACATAGTTAAAACTTTGGTAATTATTTTTTCAAATTTTTCTATGAAGTTTTTACTGATATTTGTGTTCACAGTAACAGTGCCAGCAACCATGGGGTTGTGAGTTCCTATTTCTCCGCTTTGTCAGTCTGGGATTTGATTTCTTTTTAAACTTTTATTGATAGTGAAAACTCATATCGCATTGTTACTTAATTGTATTTTCCTTCCTACTAATAAAGGGAAGAATCTTTCCATACATTCATTGGAATTTTAACTTCTTCTTCTCTGTATTATTTGGACAAATCCCTTGTTACTTTTGTATTGGATTATTCAAATTTTTTTGTCAATTTTTGAATGTTCTTTTAATTCTAAGAAAATTGCCATTTACTCTTATATGAATGGCAAATATTTCTTCATTTCTGTCGTTTTTGTCTTTTATCTATG
The DNA here is from genome assembly GCF_965194805.1 of Balaenoptera borealis. Lineage (NCBI taxonomy): Eukaryota > Metazoa > Chordata > Mammalia > Artiodactyla > Balaenopteridae > Balaenoptera > Balaenoptera borealis. Next base: position 75,914,099 of record NC_138877.1, read on the forward strand.
AGAGTGGGTATAACTTTTAAAACCCTCCCTCACATGTGCTGCAAATTTCTTGCTAAGTTCATTAAGATATTTTAACCTCCCTTCTGGGGAGTATTATTATAAATCTGATATTTTTCTTTCAATTAAAGCAGTAAAGAGTGTTTTTGTTTGGGTATATTAATAGAACCAACCACTTTCTGACCTGGATGTAATAGTTGTTATTGTATTTATTATATTTGTGATTAATAGTTTTTTTAAAAATTTCATTTGGTTGCATTTAAGGTATAGAATCATATAACCTGTAAAAGATAACTTTGCCACGTTTTTCTCTAGTTTTACATTTTTTTTTCTTTTCATGTCTCTCTGAATTGACTAGTACTCCTGAAAAGACGATTAAGTGATGGTGTCTTGATCTGGCCTAAACCAACTGCTCTTAGCCTCTCTCCTTCAAGTAGGATGCAGGGTGTGATTTCCCCTGTGTTCTTCTCATCCAGAAAGGAAATAGTTAACTGCTCCTATTTCATAAAAATGTTTTTCTTTAATCAGGCACGGAGTTGGAATTTTTCATATGTCATTTCTGCATCAACTGAAATGAAAAGATAGTATTTTCATTGTGATTGATAGCAGTATTTTACGTAATCTTTAACTACGATTGAGTCCTGGAATAAATCCCTTTTTGTGGCGGCCGTTGTTCTTTTCATGTATGTTGGATTCTATTTACTTGCAGGATATTCATCAGTAGCTGTGCTTTCTTTTTCATGCTGTAGAAGCTTCTTCAATCCTCACTCAGCCCTTGTGTTGCCAGAAACTTCCAGGATGAAATAATCGTCTCTCTTTCTCCCTTGTTTTTCCCTGGACTTTTATATCTAGAGTGAGACCCTCTGACTTTTCGGCTTGAAAATCTGAAATCCTGTGGGGAAGAATATGCTGGAGAATGCAGTTCCCCAATTTTCCTTGGCAGTGGAAATAAGATTTTTAGAAGGAGGTGGTAGTTCAGGGGAAGAAATGAGAGACAATCATCACCATAGTTGTCAAAGAACCCTTTTTTAGTTTTCCTTCTCTGTTTTACCTCCTTTTAAATTTTAACTTTCCAATTTACTGCCTTTGGTTTTTATATCATTAGTTCTTTTACCTTCTCTTTTTGTTTTATTCTAACATACTTTTCCTAAATTTTCAGGAAATGCCTTAGTTTAATTTAATACATTATTGTTTAATGACATAAATGTTTAGGTCAATGAATTTCATCTGAGCACTGGCTTACTTGCATCTTAAAATTCTGTTACATACCAAATATAGTTCTCTTCCTCTGCTACAAATGCTACCTATCCTTCAAATTTCAACAAAGTAAAACCAGTCACTATAAAAGGGAGGAGGGTAAGCATTCTCTTTGTTGTGGCAGTGGGAATGTGAGTTGAGACACTCTTTTTATAATTTGACCATATGTATAAAATGCACTATAAATTTTATGTCTTTTAGTTTATTAATCACACTTGTAATTTATCCCAAGGAGATGATTAGAGATACACAAAGGGCTTTCTATAACAAGGATGTCAATCCCAGTTCTATCTACAAAATTTGGAAGCTGCAAAAATGTCAAACAATGGAACAATATGGTTAAATGTAAGTTTTGGTAAAATCACGTGATGGGGTATTCATTCTGCAGTCAGGTATTTTTATTCTAGAAATGTTTACTAAACCACTAAAAGTTATCTTCTTAGAGAATATTGAAAAATAAAAATATATCCTAAGAAAGTTCTTAAGATATATTTTAAAGTGAAAAACGATGTTGCATCTTGTAAGAGCAATGTGTCTTCAATTTTGTAAGAGAATCATTTGCAAAATACATGTCAGAATATTTACAATTATTATTTATGGGTGTTGAAGATATAGGTAGATTATATTTTAACTTTTTTCCCAATTCTCCACATTATTCATTCATAATAACACAGAAAAATAATGAACATTTTTCATAATATGTGGGAATAAATAGGCCCAGTTTAGGAAGCAACCTGGGCATACAACTTACTGTATAAAATTATCTGGAAAGCAGCCTGGTGCTGCTTTTATTTTTTATTTTTTTAACATCTTTATTGGAGTGTAATTGCTTTACAATGGTGTGTTAGTTTCTGCTGTATAACAAAGTGAATCAGCTATACATAAACATTTATCCCCATTTCTCCTCCCTCTTACGTCTCCCTCCCACCCTCCCTATCCCACTCCTCTAGGTGGACACAAAGCACCGAGCTGATCTCCCTGTGCCAAGCGGCTGCTTTTTTTCCAGAGCATAAAATCTTTAAATCTTCTAGGCCTCCTGTAGTGATCAACTATTTAACTTTCAAAATTATTCCTCAGCATGTACATTTAATTGTTAGTTGAAAAGTTACACCATGTTAGTAGATTGCAACTGAAAGTAAACCAAGTAAATAGAAGATTTCTGGGCTTGTGTTTTATAAGAAAGAAAGCAGATGCATTTTCAGACAGAAGAGAAGGAAGTACCATTTCTTCTTATGATTAGCTGGTCTCTAAAATAGTCATAGATATTATTCAGGGACCTGAATGATTGATAGATAAGGTCAGAACCACAGGCCTAAGTTAGAAGGGAGAAGCTCTTCGTCAGATAAAAACTATGAAACCAATTTCTAGTGAGCATTCTTGGTTTTTCAAAGCTCAGTTTTAAATTTTTATTAAAATAAAAGAAACCGGAAAAGTACTTAATGTTGAATCAAAGCTGCTCTCGTGAATACTACACACAACGTAAACCAAAGAATAAATCAGTGCTTCTTTAGGACCTGAGTGGGCGGACAGGGCTTCTCTTAGCTTCTTGTAGCCATTTTGAGTAGAAAAAGAAGAAAAGCCGGGAAGTATTTTAAAGTGTGGTTGAGTCCTATTTTTGGAGACTGTCTGGAAATCATTGATGCTCGAAAACTACTTTTTTTGTAAATCAAAACTAGACCACATGAATGAAATTCCTCTTTCTTGTTGAGAAATGTAATATTTTTTTTCAGAATCTAAATCACAAACAGAGGTGGCCTTCCCTAACAAACCTATTCAAAGTAGGTCTCTGCTGATCAATCAATCATAACTTCCTTCTTTCCCAGCCCTAAAAATTCTTAACCTTTCTTCCTTCCTTCCTTCCTTCCTTCCTCTCTTTCTTTCATTTCTCTCCTCCACTGAAATGCTTATTCTATGAAGGCAACTCTTCTACTTCTTATAAGTACTTATAAACTCATTACATAGCTATTTAATGAAAGAAGAAATGATATTTAAAATCTATTCTCATAATCGCATGTATAACTGGATTACTTTAATCTTTTAACTGGAAAAACAATTTCAATAACAAGAAAAAGAAAACTGGTTTTGAAGTAAACGATTTGGGCAGTATAAATCTTATTCTATTTTTGCCACAATGAAAATGGTCAGTCTGAGGCAAAAGACCTTGTACTGATCTGGAAATGGAATTATGAATAAAGTTCTAGGGGAGGATTGTTTATGATTCAGAGATGAACAGCTTCTCTTAGACTCCTGAAAGTAGCAGTACTTTTTATAATGTATTTTAAGAGTGATACTGATGGAGAAAGCAGTAGTGTGCAATTGCATTCATCTTACTTTGAAACAGCAGGTCTATTCTAAACTTCTCTAATAGTTGTCTTTGTTTCTTTTTACGAAACTAGTGCTAAAGCATGACAGAAATTATTGCTTCTAAACAGGGCTAAATGCACTTTCAAATGATATCTTGTTTAGAAGGTGAAGCCATGTCTACAGAAGCGCTGCATCTTGAGATTTTTTTCATCAATGACTCTAGGATTTCTAATAAAACTCCTTCTGTGTTTATCAGTTTGGGGTATTATTTAAGAGTGTGGACTTGATGTCCGACTAGCCCAGTTTGAAGCTGTGTGACTTTGGGCAAGTTATTTCTTTCTGTGTCAGACTTCTCTTATAAAATGAAAATTAGCAACAGTGGCTGCGAATGTGAGGATTAAACATGGGGCACATTTGTTGGTACAGTTAGAACCGTACCAGTGCCTGGTAATGTGGCTGCTTCCGTGGTTGTGTTATGATTAGTATCTTTACCATTATTTGATTCTTTAGGAAGCTGCCATTGATCTTGAGAGCTGACTAGATGGTCAAGGAACAGGTGACCAGGGCCATTCCTCTGCATTTACATCAAGGATTTCCCATCTCATTTCTGATTTCCATTCTCTCGCCTCAGGAAGTTCCCAGATCTGCACCTGTTCACTGATTTTACCTCTTCTGCCAGTAGAGACTATGGCAGCCAAGACTCGGTAGGAAACAAAATGGTCTTTTTCACCCAAATCGTATTTCAAAAAGGGAGAGCTAAGAAAAGTGAGACTATCCCAGTGGAAATGAAATCTCTTCAGTAGTGGATAAATCGGCAGCAGTGGAATTCAACCTGAGTTTGTAGAGGTTAAAGGTCATTTTGGAGAGTCCAGGAATCCTGCAGTAATCCTGATACCAGTTTAGATGCTTAATTTGCCCCAGACATGCTAGGAAGGCTTTACAGGTATTAATTCATTTGCTCTCTTAACAAACTTTCAAGGCAATTGCCATTATCATGCCCGTTTTACAGCTGAGCAAACCGAGGCACAGAGTGTTTAAGGTACTTGCACAAGGACACTCTGATTTTAAGTAGCAGAACTGTGGAACCACAGAGCATGCCATGACCAGTGTCCTGCAGCTCAAGGCATGCATTTACAAGCACTGTTTTTACACAGGTTAACCCAGGGGCATCACGACTTTTTATTGGACTCTTGTGCTACTTTATTTTTCTTCTGAGAGTTGGAAATCTCGGCCGTGCTTTTCCTCCACCGCACAATTGATAGTGTCTGCCCCTTCCATATAGCTTGACAGCTTCATGACTAATAGTTTATTTCTCAGTTTTTGAATGAATAGTGGTTTGAAGAATTTCTCAGAGTGTCATGCATAAGGCAGGCCACATCCAGAACTTTTTCTCTGACAAGGAGAGCAGGCCTGAAGATGCAGTAAGAACTGAAATACAGAAGGAAGCCGGTGTGCCCATATGGCAAAGAATACCCACCAGATACTGCTGGGCACCTGCCATCTCTCCCTGTAACTGCAGCTGCAGCACTTAAAAGGCAGCAATGCCTGTGATCTCCAGGTTATCCTGAGGTTCCAGGTAATAAAGAGCTGGGGGATCGCCCACCCGCTGTGGACCCCAGGCCCTGCAGCAGGTAAGAATTTGTCAGGAATGTAGGAGCCAAAGATAGCTCACGCACAGCCCACGTTTTCTGGATCTCCTGGGAGCCTTCATGCTGTGCATCAACCAGTTTGATTATAACGCTGAATGAAAGTAACCTTAGCCACATTTGAGCTGTTCTTGTGGTCAGCCCTGGAACTGAAACCAGACTTTGTGGTTTGGCTATTTCTACTTATTTCTACTCTGAGTTGAACATAGTGACGTGTTCTGAAAACTGTAAGACAAGTCTTCAACATACATTACTGATGATCTGTTTAAAATTTTACTCTGCTACATTTGTTTTCATCTTCGAAAAAAACAAGTAGCCCATTCCCCAAATGATTTTTGTCTATAAATGTAGAATAATGGGCTCTATCATTGTGAAATTAAAATCAGAATAATTTCATCACCAAAGCTCTTTTAAATTGTCCCACATTAAAAAGTAAATGATCAGTAAAAGCAAAACTGAGTTGACTTTGGGTACATCAATCGGAAAGAAGAAAGAGTCTGATGGCTCCAGCAAGTGGATCATTACTTTAGAAGAACCATTCCTTACATTTTGATAAAAAAAAAATTCAGGGGAGTCCAAACACATAATTATATGAATTCTTTCTTGAAACTCACCGTTGTTTTTGTGACTCCAGTCTAAAGGCGGTGGCCCTGCCTCATGCCTGACAAAAATGTTGAAACTGGTTAATTGCAAAATAAATAAATTTGTAAAGGAAAAAAGTCAGTGCGTGGTCCCCTCTCTAATCCAGCAATATCCATCTCAATGGGGGTCCTTCTGAGGCTGCTCAGAGACATTCATCTCTGGTTTTCTAGGTCCATTTCCTTCCCTAAACCATTAGCTACAGCTCAGCGGGGATGCAGAAGATTCTGCATCCCCCCGCGTTTTGAATAATCACCAAGTCCAAAGCAGGGGGTGTGGGGTATTCAGGGAGGGACCGGGCAGACCCAGCTCTGCTCTACACACCTGCCAGTCTGATGCCACTGTCAGGTGCTCCCAGCTACTCTTACGCATATTGCCGGTATTATCGACTGTCCGGTCCTCTTACTGCAGATCCTATATATGGCCTGGATCTTGCAAACCTTGGCTTCAACTTGCTGCAAATGTCTCAGAGTAGAAATTCCTACCGGAACTAGGATTCGGGGGTTTCATGCCAAATAATCACATGAGAGACTATTGAATGCCTTGCTGAAATCAAGATATATGACACGATTTTGGCTTTCACTTTCTGTACAATAACATTAGTAAGAAAGGAAGTGATGTTAGTTTTGTACACCTTGCTTTTAGAGAACTTGCTTTGGTTCTGGTTTTAATGATGACTTCCTTTTTCAAGTAATCTGCTCATGGGGAAGGAACTGGTTCCTCTCTACATATTGAAATCAAATCTACATCTTACCTTATGAGATCAGATATGTCATTGTACTTTTAATTGTCATTCATTCTTTTTTTTTTTACAGCCTTTTTTGAAAAGAGCAATTAAGGGGAATTTAAGAATAATTAATAGGACCAGACAATAGCAGTGTAATAAAACATTGCACTAAAAAAAGGCCAAATATAATTAATAAAATAAAAGTATTTCCAAATGACTAGAAGGAAAAACAATGCTGATTTGCAGCGAACAGCGGTGTTGAACCCTAGTGGAAAACGTTCACTTTGGCATTTGGATTCGAAACCCTGTGAACCTTTAGAAAATATGGGTTTCAAGAAATAAAGAACGAAAAAACAAAACCCAAAAAACTAGGCTCAGAAAATGAGCGTCACCACTTTTGTAAATCTGCCAAGATTCTCAATACAACTGCCAAAGTTTTGATGTTCAGAAAAACGCAGCGGAATTGCTGACACGCATGCTGCATAAATGACTATTCATCGAATGAATGCTGCAGCTTATACGTGACTGCTTTCCCGGGCTGACTAATAGATCAAGCATGGTCCTTGTTTTGTGCTCTGACAAACTTTCTCCATTGCCATAGTAACCTCTACATGTTGGCGGAAGCTGACGTCATTCAAGGTATTATTCATTCCTAGTGAATTGATACTCAGTGCTAATAAGCCTCAGGAAGATGAAAAGAACCAAGTACACACACTGGTTAAACATTACTTAACCCTTTCACCCCACCCCTTCCTCATATGCCCCCTGAGGGGATTCCTGAGGAAAGCTGAAAATGCCATCTGCCCTCGGGATGATTATACAGCAAGGGTCGCAGTTAAATTACAGCTTACTTTTCTCAGTAGGTTTATGTCATGGTATCAGTCTGCTCAGGCTGCCATCACAAAATACCACACACTGAGTGGCTTAGAAACAGAAATGGATTTTCTCACTGTCCTAGAGGCTGGAAATCCAAGATCAAGGTGTTGGAAATTTTGATTTCTGGTGAGAACTGTCCTCCTGTCTTGCAGATGGTTACCTTCTGGTTGTGTCCTTGTATGGTGGAGAGAGAGAGTTCCTCTTCTTATAAGGACATCAGTCCTGTTGAATTAGATTCCCACCCTTATGACTTCATTTAACCTTAATTATCTCCAAAGACAGTCACATTGGGGTTAAGGGCTTCAACATATGAATTTAGAGGAGAGGGACACAATTCAATCTTTAACAATTGTCCTGCCTCTTTTATATTCAAAGACAAAACCCTAGGGCTTCCCTGGTGGCGCAGCAGTTGAGAATCTGCCTGCCAATGCAGGGGACACGGGTTCGAGCCCTGGTCTGGGAAGATCCCACATGCCGGCGGAGCAGCTGGGCCCGTGAGCCGCAATTACTGAGCCTGCGCGTCTGGAGCCTGTGCTCCGCAACAAGAGAGGCCGCGATAGTGAGATGCCTGCACACCGCGATGAAGAGTGGCCCCCACTTGCCACAACTAGAGAAAGCCCTCGCACAGAAACGAAGACCCAACACAGCCAAAAATAAATAAATAAATAAATAAATAAATAAATTTAAAATTACCTTTCTAAAAAAAAAAAGACAAAACCCTAAACAGCACATTTCTAGTGGATGTATGGTTTTCATTATTTTATTTAAACAGGAAGATAAAATCAGGTTCATGTATAATGAAGACCAAGATAGTGTTGTATCTGAGCCTGAACACCAGATTAGTATCAGTGTGAATATATGCCTGCATCTGTATGTTGTAACTGTGTGTATACATAAGTTTATGTTAGAAATATTCATTGGAATTAAAGACCAAAAGGAAAGAATAGCTACATTACATTTTGTTTTGTTCACTAATGTAAATTCAAACATGCTCTTGCATGAGTTTCAACGTAATTTAGTTTTACACTGGATTTGTCTCCATGTTAGATGTGTTTATTGTAGTCTTCACAGGAACTTTAGGGGGGACAGAAGCTGGATTACCTTCCTACTGAAAATGTGCACAGACCCCATCACCAGTATATACCAGTTAATGAAGACTTGACCCAAAGTACGTTGTGGGCAGAGTACAGAACAATAAGTAACACACAACCACAGTGATTCCCAGCTTCACTGAGTCATTCAGTAAATGTCTATACATTTGGTAAGTGGGCAATGACTTTCTAGGAAGGGAAAGAGAATATGTGAGAAATGGAGGCAATAATTAAAGATGAATTTCAGGAAAAGCAAGCAGCTGTCTAAGGTTGAAATAAAGAACAAGCATTAGAGACTGCTAAGGTCTGAATGTTTGTTTCCATTCACATGTGGAGACCTAATTCCCAATGATGGTATGAGGAGACCAGTCTGGAGGCTAATTCCACAGCCCAAGGCATAAACAAGTTTGGCTTGAACTAGGTGATGAGATGTGAGTAGCTTAAGAGATTCTGTCTTCGATTTGAAGGGAGAGCCAACAGAATTTGCCCCTGGGTTACATGTGTAAAAGAAAAGACCCCTGGTTTACTCTCAGGCATTTGGCCCCAAGCAAGTGGAAAAAAGAGACTTGCCTTTGCAGAGTTGCCCTGCAAAGTAAGTTGCCTTACTTTGATGGTAAGACTAGAGATGATACTAAACAAGCCTGAACGACTGGGTTACTGAGGAGAAGGTTTGAGACACTCACTTTAGCACCAAAGGTAGACTTGGATCACGGTATTTTCATTCCTTGAGGGAAAATATGTCTACTTTATTAAACCTAATATCTGACTGGCCTGGACACTGCCTTCAGTGTTGGATAACAGACATTATCGAACAAGGGCTAAGTCTTGAACAATTCCCACCCCACAAATTATCATTTGGTCTTTAAATTACCACTCACAGAAAATTCACAGAAAAGAAATTCAAAACAGTTTAAACTACACATGACACGTATTCATTTCATAAATTAAATCCTCTAATGTTGGAGCTTAACAGCCATGTAAGAATTACTTTTTAAGGGAAAATGGGAATACTGTGGCATGCCAGAGATGTCTAAACCTTCCTGCTTAATTTTTCTGCCTGCCCTAGACTGCTTCCTGCTAAGAAACTGTAAATAACTTAAACAAGGACCCCTGTTTCAGGCTCTGCTTTTTTGGGAGCCTGACCTAAGACACATAAACACACAGACAGCCTTCTCAATCTTTCTGATTGTCTCAGAAAGCAAGCACTGCTTTTTACTGTATAAAATACAGATGAACAGAGAAGATAAAAATCACTTTAACCCCACTGCCCACAGATAGCCTCTATAGACATGTTTCGTATATTTGGTGTCTTCTCCATGTATAAAATGTATATACAATTAGATTACAACACTAACTATACTATTCTGCACTCGCTTATTCACTGAACAATACACATTAGACACCCTTCTCTGCTATTACACATTCTTCTAAAGCTTCATTTATAAGGGCTGCGTAGAATTCTATGATTTGGGCAATCGAAATAGCAATCAGGGTCACCCCGCTTTCTAAGCTGTTTATGAGATTGGCTCAAAATCCCCATATAACGGATGGGAGGAAGTTCAATGCCCTCACCAGGATTTCTGTAAATTACTAGGGGTGTTATCTTCTCACCATCCGTCCTAACTGGATGTTCAGGCTTTTCTTTTTCTTTTTTTTTTTTGTTTGTTTGTTTTGTTTTATTTTATTTTATTTATTTTTTATACAGCAGATTCTTATTAGCTATCTATTTTATACATATTAGTGTATATGTGTCAATCCCAATCTCCCAATTCATCCACCACCATCCCCGCCCTGCTTTCCCCCCTTGGTGTCCATACGTTTGTTCTCTACATCTGCGTCTCTGTTTCTGCCCTGCATACCGGTTCATTTGTACCATTTTTCTAGATTCCACATATATGCATTAATATATGATATTTGTTTTTCTCTTTCTGACTTACTTCCCTCTGTATGACATTCGTTAGGTCCGTCCACATCTCTACAAATGACCCAATTTCGTTCCTTTTTATGGCTGTATAATATTCCATTGTGTATATATACGACATCTTCTTTATCCATTCATCGGTCGATGCACATTTAGGTTGCTTCCATGACCTGGCTTTGTAAATAGTGCTGCAGTGAACATTGGGGTGCATGTGTCTTTTTGAATTATGGTTTTCTCTGGGTATATGCCCAGTAGTGGGATTGCTGGATCATATGGTAACTCTATTTTTAGTTCTTTGAGGAACCTCCATACTGTTCTCCATAGTGATTGTATCAATTTACATTCTCACCAGCAGTGCAAGAGGGTTCCCTTTTCTCCACACTCTCTCCAGTATTTGTTGTTTGTAGATTTTCTGATCAGGCTCTTCAATTAAATTAGTTCTCCCTGAGAATCTTCTCACCGTCTCACATAAGATCTGCTCTGTACCACCTGGACCCAGATATGAATTTCAGGTATTTTCCTTAATAAAAATATCAGAGGAGGCATTTGTGTGTGAGACTGACTGAGGATTTGGGGAGCTGGAGGGGTCCCCCTTGGGATAACACAGACAACCTGATGCCTGACATCAGAAGTCACTGCTCAAAATAAACGTCTTGGTTGAGGAAGTTTTTTAAGTTCAAGTTTCAATCTTTATTTTTCAGCATTTCAGCATTTCAGCATTTATCTCTCTTTCTTCCCCCTTTCCTTGCTTTTCTGTGTGTTCACCTACTTTTCTGTCCCTTTTCTCTCCAGAGCAACACCGAGTATCTCCCTTTTATTGTAGGAAAACAGTTCATCTTTGGGACAGTATCGTTCCTTGAGCTGAGCTGTGGCTCCTTCTTGGAACATTCTGTGACTTAGGAGAGAATCCCTCCACTTTTACTTCTTATTTAAACACTTATTTAGAAATCCTCCTGCTTTTATTTCCCATTTAGATGAGGGGGTTGTGTGTCACTTTTCCATTTACATGATTCCTCTAATGTTGAATATTTAAAATGTTTTCACTTTCTTGCCAATACAAGTCACTCTACGATAAATATTTTTATGACTAAACCTGCTTCTACATTTTCAACTTTCTTCTTCCAGAGGCCTGGAACGAGGATTTCTATATGAAGTGTATAAGCATTTTTTAAAGCTTATCATACTTATAGGTAACTTGCTTTCTCAAAAAGCTTTACCAATTTCTACTACCATTAGTCGTGTATGTCTTCTATGGATGTTATCATTTTTTTTCCTGTTTAACTATCTGATGTGGGAAAGCATAATCTCACATTTTAATCAGTATTTCTTTCATTGCTAGTAGGGTTGAAAGTTTTTTCCCCATAGGTTTGGTAGGAATGTGAATTTCTTGTTTTCTGAACTGCTCTTAATATCCTAGGAACTCTTTTTAAAATTTAATTATTTTTATTAAATTTAAGAGCTCTTTGTATATTTAGACCTTTAACAAGCTCTTTGCCAACTACTCTATTTTTGCAGCCTGTTAAATGTCCCACGTTTTCTAAACCTGCTCCTGCCCCTGCGTAAGCCGCTCCCATGAATACGGGCTGAACGTACGGACTTCCGATGAACAGAACATGGGAAAAGTGGTGGGATGTCTTTTCCAAGATTATATGACAAAATGCCTGTGGTTTTTGTCACGCTTCCTCCACCCTTTGAGGGAAAACCAGGAGAAAGCTCTGTGGAGAGGCTGGGAGCTCCATGTGAGTGAATTTGGAAGTTCCCGTCCCCAAATTGAGCCTTGAGGTAACTGCATCCTGGCCGGCACCTTGATTGCAGACTCTGGTGAGGTGTGTTAGGACCACCAGGCTAAGCCACGCCCAGTTCCTAATCCACAGAAATGCAGATGACGCCTGCTTGTTGTTTCAAGCTGCTCAGTTCTGGGGAAATCTGTTGCACATCAGTGGATAACTAAACAGTGGTTATCTTAACAAATCCTTAAACTCAACATTGTAAAAATCTCACCTATAATTTATCCTACTTCTGTTATGATTTCATTTTAACGGTGAAACGTTTAACCCATTTGGAATGTATTTTTGCACTAGAGAGATTACGTTTTTTTTAAAGTATTTGTTTATTTATTTATTTATGGCTGTGTTGGGTCTTCGTTTCTGTGCGAGGGCTTTCTCTAGTTGTGGCAAGTGGGGGCCACTCTTCATCGCGGTGCGCAGGCATCTCACCATCGCGGCCTCTCTTGTTGCGGAGCACAGGCTCCAGACGCGCAGGCTCAGTAATTGCGGCTCACGGGCCCAGTTGCTCCGCGGCATGTGGGATCTTCCAGACCAGGGCTCGAACCCGTGTCCCCTGCATTGGCAGGCAGACTCTCAACCACTGCGCCACCAGGGAAGCCCGAGAGATTACATTTTAAAGAAAAAGAAATTATACGTTTTTTTCTATAAAGTTAGGATAACACTTCTGTATTTTCACTGGAGGATTTTGCATCAATCAAGTGAGGACTTATTTGCAAAAGTGTTTTATAAGCCTAATTTTTAACATCTTTTATTGTGGTTATATGCAAGGAAAGATAGAACCTTTTACATAAATGTTTTAATCTGCTATATACTGTGTTGATCGTGCCTTTTTATTTTCTGTATTTTTGATGCTTTGGGATTTGGGGGCCCTGAGGACCCTGGAGGGACCATCCCTCCCAGGGCTAGCCAATTGCTAGAGATGTCAGGGGATTTTCCGGCAGTCTGCACTGTGCCTGTCATAGGCAAATCAGCCAATCCAGAACCTACAACCCAACCAGCTCCTTCCTTGCCCTAATCACTCCAAGGCCAGACGCCAGACAAGTAAGGATGCCCCCACACCCCAGAGCATGCTGAAATTATTCAGAGTAGCCAATCCTAAACCTGCTGCTGGCCTCCTCCATTTCTTCCTGCAGAAACCACAATCAAGGTTATGCCTTCTGACCACCCCAGGTGCTTCCCTGGGTGGCTCTGCCTGGCATGGTGTGCCCCCTCTTCTCGAGATCTGAGGTTAAAACAATTTATCTTTTCAACGAGTCATCTCCTGAAATATTGTCCTCACCATACCTGAAGGATAATAATAACACCTATATTTTAAAACATTCATGTGTGTAACTATATATATAGTTGCTCTACTCCATCTTATGTATATGTATATACAATCACACACACACACATACACGTGTAAAATGTATATAGTTGCTCTTGCTAAAATTATTCCGTTAAGTTTATTTTGGGCAGAGAATTGTGTTCTTCTTTTTCGTATCCTCCATGCCTGTTATGCAAACTGATTTAACTGGGGAAGAAAAGACAGTTTTGCAGCATGCACTATTCCTTTCTAAATCTTCTTTGGCAGTGACGGGCCTCATTTGCAAGCTGTATTTCTTTAATTGTATTATTATGGACATCACTAGGCCCTCACCAGAGGATCCTGGATTGGAATACCACCTTGCTGTCACTGTACATCATTGTCATTACCGTTCTTTTCACGGAAACGTATAGTGTTTCTCTTACGCGTAGTTGCCAGCCGCACCTTTTGAGCTCACTGTAAAATGGTACCGTAAGCATCATTACTATCGTTCAACATTTATGAGCCGTGCCGCGTGAGGATGGGACCCTGGGGTGCGGCACTTTGCTGAGAGTCAGTCAGTCAAATGTAATATATTCTTCTGACTGTGATGAAGACAATCTTCCACAAAAATCACATAGGTGGGAAAACTTAGAAGATTAACGGACAAAAACATAAAAAAGCCCTTCTGACCTATTGCATTTTTCCCACAAGAAGAAATAAGCACCTCAGAATGTATTTTTGACCACTTTGCTGATCGTACTGGAAATTTTCCTCTTATGTAGCTTTAAAGAGGGAAAGAAGGTGAAATCGAAGTTATGGAAGAGATAAGTGAGGGTGGAGATTGTCATTAACTGGCAGCCGGGGGAGAGATGGACGTGAACGCAGGCTAAATGAAGTGACGCACGGGAGAGAGGACGCGGGCAGCCCAGTGAGCGCAGCTGACCTGGGAAGTGGGCTCAGAACAGGGGGTTGGGCGGAGTCTATCTCACCCGGGGGTCTCGGCGGAGAGCACAGTCCAGAAAGCTGCACCTGCCAAGCGGTTCTTTTCAAGTTTGTCTTGTAAGGGGATGAGAGGGGATTTCTGGAGCAGAGGCTGGGAGAGTCTTCCCAGCCAGGCTGGGTCACGATGCCACCGGGTTGCCAACTCCTGCACCTGCTGATGCGGTGTCCCAGTGTCCTAGTGCATGACGAGGGGTCGCAGCACTCCCTCCGGGGTGAGGGTGACACTCTGGAAAGAGCTCTGGAGTCAGGAACCCAGCCCTTGGTGTGACTTTATCATCGCCTCTCTAGCCAGTTGAATGGTTGTGAGCACCCACTGACCTTCAGCGATTCTGTTTCGTTGGTAAACTACGATTAATAACAGCATTGCACAGCACGCACTTTAAACAAGGTTGAAATTTCCCAAGGAGACACTTTAATCTGTAAATGGAAAAGAGCTACACAAGCTGAGAGGAGGGGAGTCCTGGAGATCAACAGGGCGCGATGGAAAACGTGACGGTATTAGAGGCAGGTCCCCTCCCGCGCACTGACTGAGTCAGACTCTGTATTTTCACAAGGTTCTCAGGTGATTCACATGCACATTCATGACTGAGGAAGAGTCTTCTAAATCACCTTGGTAGAAAGGAGACACTCAGCTTGCTTTTCACACTCCAGAGAACTTCTTGGATAAATTATGTGCTAATAAAATTCTTCTCAATACCTTGAGATATACTGACTTCTGATCAAAATTCAGAAGAAAAACTTTTCAATGTAAATTAAAAATATAAATGATAGGTTTAGAATATAAGGATAACTTTATGGCTCAAATTCAGGAGAGGTGAATGAAAAGATTATACAATTTAGAATCATGGGACCTGAATTCGAGTCCTAAATCTTTCCCTCATCCAATTAGATCCCTTGCTCAAAAGCTTGAAGCCCAGGGACCTCACACATAAAATGGGAGTAATGATAACCATGGTTTTTCAAGAATGATAAGATTAAAAGACCAGTCATATATAAAAGTGATCTGTAGGCTTTCTAGTGATGTAACATGTTAATTGTTATTTTTGTTGCTTCTATCTTGAAATACTTGAGACTTTCTAAACCTGGGTGCTACTATGGGTAAAGTTTGCTACAATCATTTTTTTAAAAAATATTTATTTATTTATTTATTTAGGCTGCGCCGGGTCTTGGCTGCGGCGGGCGGGATCTTCACTGCGGCATGTGTAGCTGTGGCGTGCAGGACCTTTAGTTGCGGCATGCGTACAGGACCACCAGGGAAGTCCCTGCTACAAACATTTTTAAACACTGCCCCTTAGATAACCTGGTTACATGTGTCTCTAAATAAAATGTCTCCATGGAAGTTATTTTTCCCAGACCAAAATAACAGGAAAAGAAAGTGTGCCTTCTCTACAGCAAATAGTACACATGTATCTGGTGAAAAATGCAAATGTTGACACAGATTACATTTACATTCACTTTACTGCTTAGACTTAAGAGTGACGACCAGTTTTAGTGGGCATTCATGCTCACTATATTATTAATCAGTTATGCATTACAATTGCCATTCGGAAAACTTTACAATACACAGGGCTGTGCACTAATAACTTCTCTCCTCTTATGGTTTTGCTTCTATTTGGCCTTTGCCTTTACTTTAAACCTATTCATCTCTTTCTACTTTATAATATTTCCCCTTGTAAGCTATCGGATGTCCTTTTGGAAGGAGGAGAATAAATAAAAATAAATAAATAGATATCTCGGGATACTGTTCATAAGTTATGTTTGAGATAATTGTGTTTCATATATATTTATAATTTATAAATTAGATTTATAAGTTTATAAAATAAAAATATATTTATAAATGTAATTATAAATATATAAATATGTATATATTTATATACATATAAAACATAGATTTTAAGATGTATTTTATGATGGAACTAAATTGAGAATGTTTAGTTAAGTAATTATCAGACATCACAATTGTACTTGGTATTGATAAAAAGACAAGATGCAATTGTTAAAAATTCTAGTTTTGAACCTTGTGGTTTCAGAGACCCATGATAGTTTGCTTTTATTCTTAGCAATTTTCTAATAATACAGGAATTAAAGAGCAACCACATGAAAATCTGATACTAAAACAAACCACTTTGGTCTCTAGGGATGTATTTGAAATGATGCCTCAGTTTTTCTCTGGCAAATGTCTTCTAGCACAAAAGAAATTTCTAAAGTGCCCAGAGGTGATGACATTTACACAGTTGATTTGAAACAAAGCAAAATGATTGATTACAGAGATTTCAACATTGAAACAAACGGGGGCCCCAGCTGCTAAGTGGCTTTCACATGTAAGATTTTAGCACAGTTAAGAGATGCCTGACCTTGGTTAAGAGTCTCGCTGGCTTCTGGTGCATCAGCCCTCAGGCAGGAGGTGGTTTTCTAAGACTCCTGTAGATGAGAAATGCTTTCTGGAGGAATGTCTCTCTGCCCTAGCCTCTTGACTAAGAAAAAACAGGAAAATTATAGAATTTTCTATAGAAAATTATAGAAAATTCTATAGAATTATAGAAAATTATAGAACCATATAGAATTATATGGCTCTGGGGATGTCTAGTCTTTGTTCAGCTTGCTTCCACTTTTCAGTGGTCTCTTTTCTCTTCCACCTGCCCCAAGGGGTATCTCATGATTTCCAACATGGAAAAGACATTGAATCATCATTTACACTGATTAAAAATGAATTTCCTGTCCTCTGTCAGCTCCAATGCCCTTAAACATTTTTGTTTTTAAATATCTTCTGTTTACTTTTGGAAGAAATTAATTTCTTGCTAAGAAATTTCAACTAATATGAAAGTAAACATTTTTTAGTAGGAGAAGAGTGATGGTATTACTTAAGATCATATCATACTTAAGACCAGCCTGACACTGACCCTATTTACTTATTTTCGAGGCTCCACAGAAAGGAGGAAGCAGAATCAAAAAGGTGTGCAGACTGCTGAGACAGTCTTGTTGCTTCCCTTTACTTTTCCTTCTTCTTCTGCTTTCCTAACATGACCCTCCCAACCCATTCCTCCAAGCCCCCGAGATGTTTAATTTCAGAACCAGATCTTAGGATGCCTCTTGCCTGCCTGGTGCCTTTGCTTCCCATTCGTGTTGCTTAGCAAGAATGCTGTCTTTTCCTGGCATGCCCTTGCTACCATCTCAGCTTCGACAGTTTCTAGAACACCTGACATAGCCAGAGAAAGCAGGAGCGGTAGTTTAAGTGCCTGTCTGTTATGTGTTTGGGGGACCAGGAACTGGTCGGATAGACTCTCATAGATGAGCTTCTAAGATCATTGAAGACTCTAAGATCATGGTAGAGGTAGGTTAGGAACAGGAGAACTCAAGACCTTGAAGAATAAATATCTAAACTGTTTTTGCCTTTTAAACTCTAGATGACAGAATTTTAAATATAAGGTGGTTATCTATCATAAACCATATACCCTATTGAACTCATTTATAAATGTAATTTAAAAAAAAAACTGCAAGAGAGAAACTGAAAGCTGTTTGGTTACTAAAAATAATTTTAATTACAACAGTTTAAATGAATATCTTACCTTTCTTGTCTAATGAGCATGAAACGCAATAATAATTACGTAAATCACTCGATCTGTCAGATTCAGCTGGTTTAAAGTGTTTATTGCAATAATCAAGTCAGTATACTTGAATCAATCAACAAGAATTGTTGGAATTGTAATAGGGTTGTATATTCACTTATCCTGGTCATTTAATCATATGTTTAAAAATACGAAGTTTTCACCGATGAGATGTGGAAAAGAGCCATGCTGTTCGGTGTGGATTAACAATACAATAATAAGTAAAATACCCATGTCAGGGCAGAAATGAACCACAGAGTTATAGTTTAAGAGGATTTCAGAAAGATGGAGACAGAGTCAATTTCAACCCAAGGACATTGATCTGGGAAGGAAGTTTTACTAGAAATAAAAACAGGGTTCAGAGTCTTGGTTTGGGAAATGCATTTCATTTTAGGTCAGCAGGTAAAAAGTCTATCTCTATGAAAAGACTGGGGTAACTGAAGGAGTAATGAACCTGGAATCAGAGTCTGTGTGGTCATAAAGCCTGGATGGAACTGAGTCTAAGGTAGCAAGACCCAGGAGATGAGTATGTAGGACAGAACGAGGACCCTTGGAGGAAAAGGAGTCACTTTATGAGAAATATCCAGACTGCAGAGCTCATGTGACAAACACACAAAGGGTGTCACCATTCAGAATCCTTGGTACTCACACTAGGAAAGCAAACTGCCTTTTGTTTGATAAAGTGAAAAGTAGCTACATCTTAGACCCTTTGACCCTTTGTAACTGAAATAGTTTTTAATGTAAACTCTATACTTTGTAGCAATGCTAACTTTTTTTTCTAATCAGAGAATTTAGCAGAAAAATGCAGTATTTTCTTTACTTCAGGGGTTTTCAGGACCACCTGACCACTGCCTTATTCTGACTCCTGGAAACTGAAAGGAGTGATGGTATAAAACTCATGGGTAATTATAAATTAAAGATTAAATATATTTAAATCACACCTCTGTATAAATCATAGTGGAACTCTTTTCTCTCCTGTAATAGTATATTACTGATTAAAATCTGTTCTTACCACTTGAAGAAAAATATTTAAATCAAAACAATGATACTTCAGAAAGTAAGAATATTTTAAAACTAAAAATGTTTCCAGATCATTTGTATGTTTATAAAATTGCAAACACTTTCACGAACAACTCAGAGATTTATAAATAGATTTCACACCACATATGTGGTCTCAGTAACCAAGACACAAGGTCTGAAGTTTTCTAAGCCTCATCTTTTGGTCAATAAGCTCTGCATATACAAATGACATCGGTGTCTCCATGGTAACTAATGTACCTTAATTATGGTTCCCAACTTCAAGGGTTCCCCAGGCGAAAGCTGAAACTGACACCCTCCTGGAGGGCAAGGAGACTGAGAAAGAGGCAGACACTCCAGGCTGGTAGGCGGCAGGTATAATAAGCAAGGAGACTTACCTACAAGGCTTGTCCTGGGTGCTGCAAGATGAATGGATCTCCGCACTTACCCAGCAGAATCATAAAAGTTTATAGAAAGACCTTAACGGGGTTCGGGCACGCGTACCATCCAGATGGTCCCAGCCACACAGCGCTCTCAGGGCTGCATCCTTGAACACGGCTCCCACTGCCTGAACGGTGGGCAGAGCGGACATTCCAAGGGGAGGGGAGGGGGTGGGGAGCCCCTGATTCCTCGTGTGGAGCTGAGAGTCAACTGGCGGTCACATCCTCTCCATGACCTCTTCCCACAGAATCACACTCTAAATATAAAGGCACAAATAGTTTAAAAGTCAAAAGATGGAATGAGACACCATGCAAACACTAATTTTAAAAAAAAAGCTAGAGATATCAGATATCTATATCAGAAAAAGTAGATTTCATCTCAAAGAATACTAGAGGTAAAAAAAATCATTTCAAAATGGTAAAGGGATCGATTCACCAGGAGTATATAACAATTTTAAACATTATGCACTGAAAACGGAAATTCTAAATGCATGAAGTAAAAACTGACAGAACTGCGAGGAAAACTACAAAAATTCAAAATTATAGTTGGAGATTTCAATACCCCTCCCTCAATAATCGTTAGAAAAATGTCTTAGTTTGGGTTGCTGTGACCAATTAGCATAGGCTAGGAGGCTTATCTACACCACAAATTTATTTCTCACATTTCTGGAGGCTGGAAGTCTAAGATCAGGGTGCCAGCATGGTTGGGCTCTGGGGGAAGGACCTCTTCTGGGTTGCAGACAGCTCTCTTCTCATTTATCCTCACGTGGCAGACAGCAGAGAGCAAGACGCTCTCTTGTTTCTCCTCATCACAAATACCTTCATGGGGGCTTCACCCTCATGACTTCATCACCTCCCAAAGGCCCCTCCTCCGAATACCATCACTTTGGGGGTTAGGATGTCAAGAGATGAATTTCGGGGGCACACAAACAGTTCATAGCAAATAAATAGAGAAACTGGACTCTCATACAAATTGGCAAAGCAGGACTTATAACTGTGCATTGATTTAAAAATGATGCTGTTTGCCAATAATATGAAATTTTCCTTTTGCTGTCACATACTTTTAGGGACATAACTTTAATCTAGACATGCTATTTTACAGGAAATGAATGTCTCTGTTTCCCCAAAATGTTAAGAATTGGCAAATTACTGTATTTCCATTTTTAAGTTTCCAGTTCATTTGACAAAGGTATGTAAGAGGCACAGTGGATTATATGAGTGTAATAAAATACAAAGAATTCACCACACACACTTTTCCATAAGATGAAGCTAATTATTTATGTCCTGAAAAGTGACAAAAACTTTAAATTAGGATGTGAAAGTAGCTGTGTCCGGGCTTCTGTTTAAGGCAATCCTCTTTTACTACCATGTACCTCCTGGGGTTGCAAAGCTGGATAATGCCCGTTTCTGTGCTAGCAAAAGAATTGCTCTTTCTAGAATCGGATGTCTCCTTGTAAACACAGTGCTTGCCAATGGTAAACCAGAGTTTATATCTCACTTTAAAGAGAAAAATTACCTCTGGGAACTGAACCAATATTGGCATTCTTAATAATATATTGCCTATATGCTTGGCTAGCAAAATCATTTTTTAAAACCTTAACAAAGTCAGTTGTGTATTTGAAGCCACTGTTATGACTACATGATGTAGAATGTGATGGGAATGGCTAGAATACAAATGTGATCTTGTTTATGATTTATGGGTTTTTATGTACATATTTTTCTTTTAGTTTCTTATAACTATAAGCTGCTAATGTAGAAACAGATATATGATAGGTACAAACATATAGCCTCTAAATATAAAGGCACAAATAGTTTAAAAGTCAAAAGATGGAATGAGACACCATGCAAACACTATTTTTAAAAAAAAGCTAGAGATATCAGATATCTATATCAGAAAAAGAGAACTGTAAGGGTGTTAACCATACACAGCATAAACGCTCATGCTGAATCCACGTTAGTATTTTAATAGGCCCCTTTTATTTGATGTGTATAGAGTTTAAGTGCTAGTTACCAGAGCTAACTTTTGGTAGGTTAGCTCTGGGGAAGGTTCTTCTACTATACAAATTTTACCATATGGAGAGAAATGGAATGGTTTCACATATTATACAACACAATAAACATAGAAATAGGGAATAGTCCTCACAGCCCACTTCTATTAGGTGCTGAAATATTTTACTTTTAATTCCTACTCATTCTTACTAGTCTACATTATTCTTAGTACTATTGTTAAATTGCTTTGATAAATTCAATGATTTTGTAAATTATTTTTATAAGAATTAAACCTGACTCGGGCCTCCAATCTCGTCACATTATACAGGGAAAGCATCTCCAGATAAGTCTCATGTAGTTACAAGATAAATGAATTCATTTCATTGATCCAATCTTGAAATTCAAAAACTGTATCTCAAATAACAGAAAAATATGAAATATGAGTGAAAATTAAATCGGTATCTCAGAATCATTATTTAATCCTTTCCTGAACATGCAGTGGTATAATGTCATTTAAGAATGAAACTTACATTCCAGGCAGAGATCGCTAGGTCTTCTTTATATACCCATGTATATGATTTATGCAAATATATCCAATAACTAATGATTAACACGGTTATGGTCTCATTGGAATAAACAGTTCTTGAGTATGTGTTATATACAAGACTCTCTGCTATTATATATTATATCTGTACATATGTTTTCATACACATCTGTACATATGCATATATATCTGTATATCTATGTATGCATATATATATATATATATCTGTGTATATATATCACATTAACCCTAGAATTAATATAGAATATAGCCCTCACGGCAAAATGTGGGCAGTGAAACATGTTTACAGAACCAACCAAAAACAAGATTTTGGGGAGTGGGGAGGGAAGCTTTCTATTTTGTCATGAAAACTACCATTGAGCGCAGTTGCCTGGAGAAAGGCTTTTCCTTGCCCGTGCTCGTCGTCCCACGCTGCAGTTCGTATTCTGGAGCAGATTTCAGGAGAATCTCAGAGGCTCTCAAATACCAGAGGGGGATGGACTGTTATGGTCTCTGTATCTTTAAAAAGGGTCACTCATCTCCTCCGGTGACAACTGCCACAGCCCCCGAGTTGGCCTTTGTTCCGATCGGACTGCCCAAGGGGGATGCCCGCGCCAGGTCGCAGCTCTGGGCCACTGCGCAGGGGACCCGCGTCCGGGCCACCCCCTTCCCCTCCTGCTGCCTCGCTTCTTGCAAAGTCCGGACGGAAAAGTTTGCAGAGTGAGCCCCATTCTTAGATTCGCAGCCAAGCGGGAGGCGGGAGAGCCCGAAGGGGAGGACCGGAGGAGCTGGGAGAGGAGAGAGGCGCGGCCTCAGCGCGCGAGAGCGTGGGAAGGAGGCGGCCGCCCCGGAGGGGCCGCCAGGCGGGCGCGGAGGGAGGCGGGAGAGACGCGCAGAGCGACGGCGGGCGGAGCGGCGCCCCCGGGAGCCCGAGCGCAGCCCGTGGCCGACGGGCGCGCGGGGAGGGGCGAGCGTGGCCGCAGACGCCGGACTCTGAGCGCCACGCCGGCCCCGCCGGCCGGGCTGCGCGCACCGCGCCCGCCCCGAGCGCGCCGCGGCCCCGGGCGCAGGGGACCCGCGCACCGCGCACCCTCGCGGGGCGCCCCAGGAACCGAGTCTCGGGGTCGCGGCTCCGGCGGCCCCTCCTCCAGCAGGTAAGGGCGGCGGCGGGCGCCGTGCGCGGGGCCCTTGGCTCGGCAGCCTGGCCTCCGGGTCCGGAGGTCGGTGGGGCGACTCCGGGAGGGCGCGGGCTGCTGGCACCTGCGTCGCCGGGTCCCCAGCCGGAGTCCCAGGGCGGAGCGGGGGGCGTGGAGAGGAGGCTGGCGGGCCCTTTCCCGGAGAGGGACGCGGGGAGGTGTGTGGCCGCGGGCTGAGGGCAGAAACCCTCCGAACTCTGGACCCAGCCCCGGAGAAGACGACAACCTGGCAGCTGAGAGGGGCCGGAAGCCTCTCGTTGCCGCGGGAGTTGCGAGGGGCGGCGCGGTCCCCTACACGGCCACTCCTGGGGGGCGGCGGGGGTTCGCCCTCTTTCTCTTTTTCTTCGGGGACGAAAAAGAGCGACTACTTCAGAGAACAAAGATGTGGGAGTGAAGGAGGGCCCCCAGGCTGTCGCCTCTTCCACTGTTGTACTGACCCCTGGCCGCGACCCCCGCGGGACAATGTCAGCTCCATTGTCTCAGAGGCCCGGCGGCGACAGGGGGGGCCAAGTCGGCGGGTGGCGCGGTACCCGCCCCGGGCTCTTGGTTCGTGGCTGCTGCTTCCCCCGCCGCTCGCGCCCCATCTTCCCTGGCTGGGGGAAACCGACGCGGTCTGTGAAAGCGCTGGGTTTAACTGGTCCCTGGTATACCCCCGAAAGGTGATGGAGATGATTTTCATCAAGTTCTCTTAGCATTTCTGTCGTTTATCGAAAAGCTGTAGCTACTCACTCGTGCCTCAGACCTCTGTGTGGGGGGAATGATCCCGGGGCATTTAAATTGGGCGTTCAGCGTTTGCCACTCGAAAGAATTGTTTAGGCATTGGAGGAGGAGGGGTTGTCTTTTGCTCAGCAGGGCCAAGAAAACTTAGCTGCTGTGAATTAGCCAGAGCAGTCAATGGGCAGAAAGGCAGGCGCGCGGGGCGGTCTTTATCCTTCCAAGTGCCAGCGCTCCGGGAACCGCTGATCCTCCCTGAGTGGTGGCTTTCTTCGAGAAGCTCGTGAGATGTCTGGAATCTCTGCTCAGGTGAAAGTGGAAATGTCTCGCACATGTTTGCCTTGGGTTCTTGGGGGGTATTTATGAAGCCGCTACACTCCATCCATGAATTTCCTAGTGATTGCCTTAGAATCGAGAGGAAGAACAAGAGACTCCAAAGTTGTCTGTGAGGTCCTGAAAGCAAAGCCATGGGACTGGGAAGGGAGCAACCACAGACCCACCTGCCTCTTTATGGGATTACTGCATAGCTGCTAGAATAAATTAAATTTTGCTCTGGATATGTTTAAAGGCTTTGAAGGTAATTTGTCATCCTTGGGTTAAGGGTCCTCCAGAACATGTCTGTTTGTCTGTGTCAAGTTGTTTACTTTATTAAAATTATACAAACATATGTGACATGTACTTAACATTAGCTGCCATGGTCCCTAATCACGTGATCAACCTGTGTGCGCATATGAGGTTATAGTTGACGGACTTTTGGGAAACCAGAATGTATGCCATTGCTTTAGAGACAGTACTAATATGCCCCAGGGATATATTACTTGCTATAAAAATCTTTTGGAGTGTGATATTTATTTATTAAAGGAAAAATAAGTTTAATCAATACGATTTTATCTAAAGGGCATAATGGTATGGTTGAGCTTATCTATGTCCTGTGAAAATTGGAGGAGTGAAATGATTTGTTTAGTACACACTAAAATAGCTAAGGTATTTTTTTAAGTTGAAATATAGTTGGTTTACAATGTTGTGTTAGTTTCAGGTGTAAAGCACAGTGATTCAGTTTATATATATATATATTTATATATATATATTCTTTTACAGATTCTTTTCCCTTGAAGGTTATTACAAAATATTGAGTATAGTTCCCTGTGCTATATAGTAGGTCCTTCTTGTTGGATATCTATTTTATAGATAGTAGTGTGTATATGTTAATCTGAAATAGCTAGTTTAGTTTGCATGTGCAATTAGTACTTTAAAGATTTGTTTCCTCTGGTCTGAGAATGCTTGAAGATAACAGCTCCAGTAGCTACTGGGCTGGGCCATTAATGTGATCTATGGGTAAGTCAGCACTCCTGCAGATAAAGGAGAGTGTCCACTGAATATAAGCCCACTGCAGAGTATGAATGTTATTGAGGGAGACTGAATAAAAATAGAAACCTTTCCTCCTCCTTAAGAAATCAAACAATGCAATCTGTTGAGTAAAACCATAACACATATAATGCATATGTGATCGTATATTATACATACGTATATGTGCGTACCTATATGTATGTACGTGACTTGCAGATCATTAAATTTGTTAAAACATCGGCATACGTGACAAAAGATATTGCAGTAGAACTGGGATATTTGAATATGATGTTTCTTTGAATTTGAGCCTGTAGTTAGCTGAGCACCTCAAGTGTATCTGCCCCTTTGGGGTCTTATCATCAGGGCAAATCCTGGCCATTGACAGCTCATGTTTATAGAATGAGAAAACGCTGGGTGAGAAGGAACTTGTAAGATGACCTGCTCAAGCCCCAGTACTATAAATGAAAAACAGGAGGCCCAGAGGACTTGGGTCATTTTGTTCAAGATCACAGAACTCGATCTTGGCAAGGTTACTAGGCTTTGCTCTTTCCACAGAACAGGAGTGTCCGTCAGGTGGGAAGGTAGGGCGTTTGTAGATGGTAAGTGTTTATATCAGTGATCTCCCTCTCCTCTCCTCACTCCTTTCCCATGTGTTTCTCCTTCTGCCAACCCTTCTTCTGGCCACTCCTTTGTTCTATATTTTTCTCTGTACTAGGAATAACACACTGTCCTGTAGGAATTCCAGAGAGCAAAGAGTGAGCATGTCAAGAGAACAGGAAACCTTTAAATGAAAATTATTTATTTAGATTAAAAAGGCATACAATTTACCCATCTGGGCCAGAAACAAAAACAAAAACAAAAACAAACTCCAAGCGGTAAAAAAGGATAATTTTCTCCTGAAATGCATGGAGGTGAGGAAGCAGTCATAGGAAGTAAAGTGTCTTCTCCCTTAGAAACTGAGATGCTCATGGTAATAACATCTGATCATTTTGTAGGATGCTTTTCCGCGGAAGGTCTCCCTTGATCCTCACAACTGCCCCTGGAAGGATGCGCGGTGGGCGTGGTCATTGATTCTACATTTCCTATTTCGGATCTCTGAATAGCATTCCTTGTCCCTTGTAGAGGTGACCCCAGGCAAAATTGGGTGCTCTTCCGGAGCTCACCTACAGGTGGGCAATTATGATGTTGTAAGTTTGCCTTCCTCAGCTCTGTTTTCACCTTCCTGTCCCAATCGCGGGCCTGGGATGTGGTCCTCAATAAGAATTCAGTCAGTGCCTTTAGAATATACTGAATGGATGAGTTTATTTAAACTGAGCGTTTATACTCAGCTGCCTTCTTGAAGCATGGACTTTTTTCAAAGTCAGTGATTTTTAGACGAAGTAAAGTGGTAAATGCTTATTAACAGTTTTGTTCTGATGTCTCCTGAGAATGAGCAGCCTTTCGCGTACACAGTAACTTGACTTGGGAAGGAAGGTCATGGACCCCTAGGGACTAGGGTAATGTGCTAACTCTGGATCCCCCAGAGGTGCCTATAAGAGTGGACTCCTTAGCCAGCCTCAGACCTGCAGAATCAGAGTCTGGGGTGGGACGTAGGGCTCTGCCCACCAGCCCCGAGGCATTTCCATGCCGACTGCCTTTGCCAACCACAGCACAGTGGTCATTCAGGAGTTCACACGGAGTCTCCTCGACCTGCTAGAGTCACCTCTTCCTTATCTTGTATACGAATCTGCAAAGATTTTCTTACTTGGTTTCTTTCATGTTTGATCATAGTAACTGGGAAGACTTGACAATAAACCAGGCCGTTTGTTTAAGGGAGTTTAGATTCACATTATCTAGCTGTAGCCAAAAGTATGCATAAAAAAATATTGGTATTTTTGAAGAGATTATGAAGTGTGGATGGCAGGATCTTATCAACTGATTTATTTTACGTTTTACACAGGATTACAATACTTTATGGACAACCGTGTTAAAAAGAACTCTTTTCAATAGCTTGGTCTTTGTAATTTCTGCAACGTGTTTATTTCTGTGGATGTGGAAGAACCTGGGGCTGAGTGTCGGCGTCACTCCACCTCCTTAGAGTTCATCCCTCCGCCCTTTGCCGTTCAGCTTCGATTCAGGCGATGCTGCCGGACCTGTGCCCGCGCTTCTGTCCCGCCCAGTGGCCAGCATTGGACAGCCAGGTCTCACCTTTAGCTGCTCCTGGCTCCTCTGTGTCTCCTTCCCTGGCTCTGCTTTCCTTGTCCATCTCCTCGTGACGGTTCTTCCACGCTCTCCCTTTGGACCTTTGCTTCTCCTACTTTCCATGTTGCACGAGGTTTCTCCTCCGTTCTCTACACGCACGTGGCCGAGCTCCAGACCTGCAGCCCCGATCCCGACTTCTTTTTGTACTTTTAGGCACGTGTCTGCCTGCAGGACACCTTACCCGGATGTTCCATCCTTCCTGAGTGTTCCACACCGCGTCTGACTTCACATGTCCCCCCTGGAGTCCATAGTCTCGCTTACTGTCTCCATGCCCGCCTCTGTGATTCCTGGGTTTTCTTTCCGGCCCCAGTGGTGGAAGCACCATCCACAGTCTCCTCATTTATTCGCTCTTCCCTTTCCCTCCCCCAACTTCCCACATCAGTCCTCAAGTCTTTACAATCTATCTTACAAGTATTGCTGAGATTAACCTTCTCTATTCTGCCCTTTTATGACCTTTTAGCCAGGGCTTCGTCACGCCATGCCAGGGCTAAGGATCAGTTTCTGATTCATCTTCCTGCTCTAGCCTGGCCCCTCACATCCAGTCTTACAGATGCCGGGGTGGTCTATCATAAGCGTGAATTTGGCCCTGAGACCTCCTGCTGAACAGACCTCAGTGATTTCCTGTCTCCCACCCTGTGGCGCGTGTGCTCCTCTGCATGACCTGTGTCATCCTTCTTGACTCCGTCCTGCCCACCCGCCAGCCTCCTCTCCGCTCTCCTGACTCACCTCCCCTACCGGGACCACACCGAGCTGCCTGTAACCCTCCACGTGGCACTTAGCGTTTCTTAACGCACAGACTTTATGCATGCTCCTTCATGCTGGGAATGCGCTGCTTCTCTCTTGGCTCAGCTGGAGTCAAATCCAGAACATCTCCCCCCAGAAATTCCCCCCGGAGATGTCCCTCTTTTGACCTCTCCTTACTGCAGGCACATCTTGTGCTAATGTAATAGGGAAGAACCTTTTGTATTCTGTTACAAGTTCATTACTAAAGGGGTGTTGCCTGTAAGCTTAAATTCTACATACTGGCCCATCTCTGGGGACCCTGTCTCCCAGGTAATGAGCGTTAAGCTAAGATACCTCTGTTTAGCTCACAGGAGACATCCTGACCAAGCTCACCTGTGAATGGCTGCAGGCAGGAAGAAATTAACATCCCCTCCAAAGACTGATCAGGAAATGTTTGACTCTACTCCCTCCCCTTTTAGTATAAAAGGCCTGAATTCTATCTCAGGCAAAATGGTTCTTTGGGACACCAGTTCACCATCTTCTCTGTCAGCTGGCTTTCCGAATAAAGTTGGTATTGCTTGCCCCGGCAGCTCATCTCTCGATTTATTGGCCTGTCCTGTGGCGAGCTGTAGGAACTTGGACTTGGTAACACTAACTCTTAGTGCTACCCACTCTGGTTGAATGTCTGACTTACGGCTGCGCTGTGATTAAGACTTCCTTATTCATCTCTGTGTAAGTGTCTAGATTTTGTAGATGTTACGTGAATGGGTATAAGCATTGCACGTGGCAGAAGGCAAGCTGCCTTAAAACGCCCTTTGGAGATTCCAGCTCCCACAGCGCCCAAGCTCTGATCACGTGGAACTTCGTCCCACTTTTTACTGCAGCTCTCCTCTCTCCCATCACCCCACATCCTACCCAGAGAGACCCATGGATCTCTCTGACTATCTCCTTCACCCTCCCATGAAAATCATCTGCTCATTTTACAGATAAATCAGAAAAGAAAACCCAGAGAGACTGAGTAATTTATTCAGAGTTGTACCGCTAGCTTGTGGGAGATGAAGTTGCATAGAAGTTTAGTTATTAAACCTTGTGCTCTTATCAGTCAGCAAAACTCCAGGTTCTTTCTCCTTAAGAGAAAAAAAAATTTTTTTCCTCTTTAACAAGTGCCTTATAAGAAACCATCACAGCCAGGGGCAACAAACTGTAGCCCAAGGACCAAATGTAACTTGTGTCCTGCTTGTGTACAGCCTGTAAGCTAGACACACTGTTTATATTTTAAAGGATAGTAAAAACAAATAAACAAAAAACAATAAACAAAGGATGTGTGACCTACTGAGACCCTGTGGCCCTTGTAGCCTAAAATATTTGCCATCTTGCACTTTGCAGAAAATCTTTGCAGTGTCTGTTCTAGAGGAACAATGGGACCTGAAGTGTAATTAGTCAAATTTATGTGGAAACTGACTTTGGTAAATAATTGTAATACCAGGAAAAACTAGACACATTAAGATAAGTTGATTTACTGAATTTTAAGAAGAAAAAATGAAAGCGTAACCCATACCTTATTCAGATGGTTGAGATCGTGTATTTATTTATTCAGCTTTTGATGCTTCTCACTTATCCATGAATAATTGCCATGATAGACATCACTAGTATTAAGTAATGTTGTTAAATCAGGTAAGTCCTCATAAGAATCACTGTGGGCATTTTTGGTTAAAAAATACGATTGTAGGTATGGATAAGGGTGAGTTTGATGTTCAAGTTCTTATAAGGGGAATTGAATTATACATAAAAAATAGGCATGTGAATATCCCTTTTTCTATAAATAAAGTGTTGAATGCATTCTTTTTCATTTTATTACTGGAATTAAAAATAAGCTTGGGAGGTTAAAGCCTCTAGCCTGTGGCACTGTGTGCCTTTAATGAACACATTTGAAATATTAAATAATCCCTTTGTGAATGATAAAGTCTTATTCAGACTTACTCATTTTCTTTCTAATTTAGATTCTTGATTATAAGCAGCTCAGTAATATGTGATTGGGAGTCCCTGGGTAGAAATCATTTCATGAACTCCCAAATCTTCTTTTAAAAAGTGTATTAATATGCCTTTTATCTTTATAATTTGGAACAGAAAGTCATTCACTTTACATTTATTTCAGTGATTTAAAACTAAATGCAAAAGCAAGACAAAAGAACTTTGACATAAGGAAGAAAGAAATTTAGTTGAACAGAGTACTGTGAAATATTTCATATGGTTTTAGGTTACTATTTTCACTTTATAGCATGTAGAAAGGAATAACAGTGTTTCAGAGTGGACCTGAGATACATGATTTCTCAGGAAGGGGTTTGCTGAAGCTATAGATACGTGACAGTTCAAATGAAGATGGTAAGTAGAGTTTTTCTAATATAGGGGGTAACAGAGGCATTGAGGCATGAAATCACAATGTAGTATAAATGGTCAATGAGAGGGTGAATTTGAGGTGAACAAGCATATGTTGGAATTCCAGTTCTACTTCTACTTCTCTGGGACCATGTATACATGTGAAAACCCTTTCTAGGCCTCATCTGTGAAATGGGATGAGCAAAATGCCTGCATTGTAGGGTTAAACGTGGGATTAAATTAGATAAAATTTTCAGTATCTCCTTAGCTCAGGGCTTATCACCAAGCAGGACTTCGTGAACTGCAGGTGCTGTTAGCCTGCCGTGGAGAAGACTTTAATATATTAAGACTTCTGCGGAAAGTTTCATTCTGTGAAAGTCTAGGTTACTTTAAAAAGTTTGAGTTACCTTCTAGCAAGCTTATTGTTGCAAAATCTAAGTAATGAGAGGAAGTGCTATGGTGGACTTGATTATGATTAATAGATAAGAACTTGTTGGTGACAGAGATAATTTTACTTCTTCCTTTTCAATTTGGATGTCTTTGATTTCTTTTTCTTGCCTAATTGCTCTGGCTAGGACCCTCAGTACTATGTTGAATAGAAGTGATAGGAACAGACATTCTTGCCTTCTTCCTGACCTTAGAGGAAAAACTTTCAGTTTTTTCACCATTGAGTATGATGTTAGCTGTGGGTTTCTCATATATGGCTTTTTTTTTTTTTTAATTGTTTTTTTTTGGGGTTTATTTATTTATTTATTTATTTTTGGATGTGTTGGGTCTTCGTTTCTGTGCAAGGGCTTTCTCTAGTTGTGGCAAGCGGGGGCCACTCTTCATCGCGGTGCGCGGGCCTCTCACTGTCGCGGCCTCTCTTGTTGCGGAGCACAGGCTCCAGACGCGCAGGCTCAGTAGTTGTGGCTCACGGGCCTAGCCGCTCCGCGGCATGTGGGATCTTCCCGGACCGGGGCACGAACCTGTGTCGCCTGCATTGGCAGGTGGATTCTTAACCACTGTGCCACCAGGGAAGCCCTATATGGCTTTTTATGTTGAGGTAATTTCCTTCTGTTCCTAGGTCGTTGAGCATTTTTACCATGAATGAGTGTTGACTTTTGTCAAGCACTTTTTCTGTGTCATTTGAGATGATCGTGTGAATTTTATCCTTTGTTTTGTTAATGTAGTTATTATATTAATTCACTTTCATGTATTGAAACATCTTTGCATCTCAGGAGTAAATCCCATTTATGGGATGGTTTATTATACTTTTAATGTGTTGTTGAATTCAGTTTGCTGGTATTTTTTTGAGGATTTTTACATCAATATGTGTCATGGATGTTGGTCTGCAGGTTTTTTTTTGTAGTATTTTTGGCTTGGTATAAGGGTAACACTGGCTTCATAAAATGTTCCTTCCTCTTCAGCTTTTTGGAAGAATTTGAGAAGGATTGGCATTAATTCTTCTTTAAATGTTTGGTAGAATTCTCCAGTGAAGCCATCTGGTCCTGGGATTTTCTTTGTTTGGAGGTTTTTGATTACTAATTCAGTCTCCTTACTTGGTAGAGGTCTGCTCAAATGTTTTGTTTCTTTATGATTCAGTATTCGCATGTTGTATATTTTAGAAATTTATTCATTTCTACTAGGTTATCCAACATTGGCATGTAACTGTTCATAGTAGTCTCTTATACTCTTTCTTATTTCTGTGACATTAATTGCAATATCTCCTCTTTCATTTCTCATTTATGTATTTGAGTTTTCTGTTTGTTCATAGTCTAGCTAAAGGTTTGTCAATTTTATTGATCGTTTCAAAAAACAACCCTTTTTTTCCATAAATTTTTATTTATTTATTTATTTTTGACTGCGTTGGGTCTTTGTTGCTGCGCGCAGGCCTGCTTTCTAGTTGCGGTGAACGGGGGCCACTCTTTGCTGCAGCGTGCGGGCTTCTCACTGTGGTGGCCTCTCTTGTTGTGGAGCATAGGCTCTAGGCATGCGGGCTTCAGTAGTTGTGGCACGTGGGCTCAGTAGTTATGGCTCGCAGGCTCTAGAGGGCAGGCTCGCGGGCTCTAGAGGGTAGCTGTGGCGCACGGGCTTAGTTGCTCTGCATCATGTGGGATCTTCCTGGACCAGGTATTGAACCCATGTCCCCTGAATTGGCAGGTGGATTCCTAACCACTGTGCCACCAGAGAAGTCCCCAGAAAACAACTCTTGGTTTCATTGATCCTATTTTTTTCCATTCTCTATTTCATTTATTTCTGCTCTAATCTTTATTATTTCCTTCCTTCTGCTAATTTTTGGCTCAGTTTGTGCTTTTCTTTCACCTTAGTTCCTTGATGTGTAAAGTTATGTTGTTGACTTAAGATCTTTCTTCTTTTTGAATGTAGGTGTTTACTGCTATAAACTTTTCTCTTGGTACTGACTTAATGCATCCCATAGTTTTGGTATGTTGTGTTTTTGCTTTTATTTGTCTCAAGGTATTTTCTAATTTCCTTTGTGATGTTTCCTTTGACCCACTGGTATTTCAAGTGTATGTTGTTTAATTTCCACATATTTGTTAATATTCCAGTTATTCCTCTGATAATTGATTTTTTAGTTTCATTCTGTTTTGGTCAGAAAAGACAGTTGGTATGATTTCCATCTTCTTACATTTGTAAGACTTGTTTTGTGGTCTAACGTATTCTAATATGTGATCTATTCTGGAGAATGTTCTGTGTGTACTTGAGAAAAATGTGTATGCTGCTCTTGCTGGGTGGAGTGTTCTGTATATGCCGGTTAGGATGTATTGGTCTATAATGTTCAAGTGCTCTCTTTCCTTGTTGGTCTTCTGTCTGGTTGTTCTAGCCATTATTGAAATTGGGGATATATTAGTCAAGGTTATCCAAAGAAATTGAACCAATGGGATAGAAAAGGAGATTTTTTTATTAGGAATTGTCTCATGCAATTTAGAGGCCAAAGAGTCCCATGGTACACCATCTGCAATTGAAGGGCCAGGAGAGCTGGTGGTGTAATTCATTCTTAGTCTGAAAGCCTGAGAACTAGGTGAGCAGATGGTGTAAATCTCAGTCCAAAGGCAAGAGGAGATAAGATGAGATATTTCAGCTCAAACAGGTATGTAGGAATAAGGGATGAGTTCCTTCTTCCTCTGCCTTTGGTTCTATTCAGGTTCTCAAGGGATTGGATGGTGCCCACCCACACTGGGGAGGCCGTCTACTTTACTGAGTCTACCAAGTAAAATGCTAATCCTATTGGGAAGGAGCTGCACAGACATACCCAGAAACACTGTTTAATCTGGGAACCCCACGGCCCACTCTAATTGACACGTAAAATTAACCATCACACCGGCATTGATATCTCCTGCTACTTTTGGGTCACTCTTCTTCATTAAATCCTGTCCAAGTTTGCTTCTTGTTCTGTCAAAGCCAGTGTCTCTGTGGGCGAGTAAGGGCTGAGGCTTCTTGCTAATGTCACCGTCTTGCTAATGTCACTCCATAGACTGGAGTTTAGTTTGATTTTAGCAAGGCATCTGGAAAACTTTCTTGGGTTTGACAGAAGGCATCATTGCCCTGATCGACTGTGGCCCATATCTGTGAACAGGGGAACATGGTGAGGTAAGGGAGGTTGAACTGAGCCAGGTTGCCTGCAGAGCAAATTAGTTAATTGACTAGTGTCAGCTTTGGGCAATCAGAGATCAACTTTAATGAGACATAGTTGGAGAGATCTGATAATTATAGGAAAAATTCTAAGTAGAGGATTGATCAAGGTCAGATCATTAAGGAATAGGAGACAGAAATGGAATCCCAGACAAACATCAGTAGTAAGATACACATACAACCTGAAAAGAGTAGAAGTCACACTAATGCAGAAACCAGAGACAGGTATATGACTGTTACATAAACACTGCAAAGTAGGTATAAATCAAAAGAAAAAAATGAAATAATTTATATTCCCTCTACTCTATGGAAATGTACTCTTTTTTTATTGGAGTATAGTTGATTAACAATGTTGTGTTAGTTTCAGGTGTACAGCAAAGTAATTCAGTTATACATATGCATATAATGTATATATATATGTATATATATATGTATATATATATATATATATATACACACACACACACACACACGTGTATTCTTTTTCAGATTCTTTTCCATTTTATATATATATCTATATATTCTTTTTCAGATTCTTTTCCATTGTAGATTATTACAAGATATTGAATATAGTTCCTTGTATTCTACAGTAGGTCCTTGTTGTTTATCTATTTTGTATACAGTACTGTGTGGAAATGTACTCTTACACCTTGGTGTATACCCCTCCGTAACATTTTCTGTATGTATGGGTGTGTATGATTATGTATACATGTATGTGTGCAATGTGACTGCATATAAATCACCATTCATTTCACTCTTTTTTCCATTGCACAGTACTCACTTGGTTTGGGTGTAGTTAACCCAAATCAAACTCTGGAAGTAGACCATGATTGGCTTTGGTTTATTAGCATAATAATACTAATAACAGTGTTCTGCTTGCTCTGGCGATTTTCCAGGGTTAAGAATGTGATCCAACCAAGTGTGGCTCAGGATTTTTCTTCCATTATTGAGAGCAACCCCCCCCCCCCCCAATCCCAGACTCTCTCCCAGCCTCTCTCCCCCATGGACACACATTGTCCCACTGTGGTCATTGTTGCTATCATGACAGAAATAGCCTATGAATAAAGCTACCACAAGACGGAGCAGAATTTGAATGAGCTGAGAAAGGGGCTTACACCATGATCAAACAGGACCTGAAACACACCCCTCACCACATACTACCTCTGACCTAGAATATTTGTGGGTTATAAAAGAGTGACCATTCTAATTAATTCTTTTAATGTAGTCTTAATATATTTTGACAATTATAACACTGTAGAGAAAATGCATATATCAAGAGTATAACAAATTAACAAATTTAACATACTTAACAGATTATTATAAGGTAAACTCATGTATCTAGAAATAAACTGTTGTAAGCAACTCCACTACCCACTGTCCTTACTTTTATGGTATTTATTTCATTCTCTCTTTCGTATAGTTTCATCATCTCTGCACACCTGAACACTGTGGCTTTCTTCAGACCGATTGTGAACTTTATGTGAATGGAATCATTGATGTTTCTTGCATGAGTTGTAGGTTATTCAGTTTCACTGATGGATATAAGTCTTCTTAGGAATATACCAGAATGTATTTATCCATTCTACTGTTGCTGGGCTTTGGAGTTTTAGTTTGCAGTTTTGGGTATATCATGAATGATGCTATTCTGGTTAGTCCT
Organism: Balaenoptera borealis; assembly: GCF_965194805.1. Lineage (NCBI taxonomy): Eukaryota > Metazoa > Chordata > Mammalia > Artiodactyla > Balaenopteridae > Balaenoptera > Balaenoptera borealis. The sequence continues at coordinate 75,950,116 of NC_138877.1, forward strand.
GGCATGTCTCCTAGATGAATGGATGATGTATACCTAGGAGGGAAGGGCTGAGTTATAAAAATGGATATTTCAGATGATTTAGATAAACATTTTAAACATCTTGATAGGTTGATATTTGGGGCCAAGGTTAACAAGGGAGAATTTATCAGGGAGAATTGTAAGCCTTTTTGGTGGATTCAACATATTAATGGCACAAGTTCAGAATGTCAAATACATGTCCTGACAACAGAACATTTGGAATAAATATACGAGTGTTGGTTGTCTAATGCTCAACATATGAGCCCAGTGTCACCAGGATAAATGCAGATGTGCTATAGAAATTGAAACTAATATCTAATGTCCTAAGTAGATGCGTTCACATTCCGAGTAGTATATTCATTGCAGGGGGTCTTATATAATTAAGGATTTGACAAGCTGGAACATATACAGCGGAAGTAAGCTAGATTGGTTAAACCTGTATAGAGCAATGGAAAAGTTTATCCTGGGAAGGTTTACCCTAGAAAAGGGCAGGGAGAATGTTGTACCTTTCATGTAGAAAAACTATTATTATACCTATTTTGTTATCTTTTGGTAGTCAACCTTGGACCAATGGAAAGGATGGAAGAAGATTGTATTAAGGCATACTCCACGTGCCTCATAATTTGATGTAAATATGAGCTCTAATAGATCCAAGGAAAGGAAAAGACAATTTTCAAACATAGGGAGCTCACTATCAAAAAAGTTTCAAACAGAAATGGGAAGAGCATCTCGCTAGAGGTCTCGATCTCCTGAATTTAGATGATGGCTCTCAAGAGTCTTCTCAGTATATCTCCCTTTCAAAAGAGGCAGGAAAAATTCACAGCCCCCATCAGGGAAGTCCAGGGCAACCTTAAATATCCTGCTGAAAGCATTTCTCTACAAGTTGAACAGAGAGGTATTTCTTACTCCTGAATTATAGCTTCCATTTACTATGTGTAATGTGACTGAGACAGTTGCACCTGTTTTGCCTGTGAATAATTATTGCTTGAAAAAGGGATGAAGTCAAAACAAAGGAAAAAGTAACCCCTAAGGATAGACACATTAAAAAAAGTTGTGCAAAATCATATTCCATAGGGAATAACCATTTATGGGGCCTTCTTTAGAGCTCTAGCTTACTTACCTCAGAATCATCTTGATTGATAGAAGTAGGAATTACAGTGGAGTGTCAGAATCCAAGATGCTTTAGAAACTCGGTGAATATTTTACTTTTCTAAGACAATTTAATAGAATTACAAATTTCTACCAGGTTAAAGGATAGACATGAACTTAGTGATGTGACCTCAAATTGGTGTACTTAAAACAAGAAACACTACCCCTAAGCAGTTTGGAATAGATGCTGCTTCAAAAGTGTCAAGAAAATAGAAAGAAAAAGAAATCCTATTGCTTAAATATTTTTATATTCTCAAGATATCAGTAGCATAATAAGTTTCTCAAATCTGCATCAAGATCATCTTACCAGAGGCAAGAAGTCCAGGTTTCGCACTGGTGAGCACAGAATAGTTTAATCTTGCACAGCAGATAGCTCCAGGTCAGTGGCCAATAACAATTTGTAACACACCAATAGTGCTTTGAGGAAGCCGGCCCTCTCCTCAGAATGCAACCTGCTTTATAAAGACAAAACAGGCTGGTGACTGTCCTGTAGGAAAGAAATCTATCTCCTTCCTCCCTTCCTTCTCTCCCTCCCTCTCTCCCTCCATCCCTTCCTCCCTTCCTTCTCTCCCTCCCTCCCTCCCTTCCTTCCTCCCCTCCTTCCTTCTTCTTTCCAAGCTCTGGATTTAACTACACTTCATTTATTCTTGCTTGGGTAAATATACTCCATATATAAGCGAATTTATAAATGGATATCATATACAAATTTCAACAATGTAAAAAATAATAAAAATAAGATTTATTTGGCCAAAATAAGCAATATGTAAAATCCCTCTCCTCCCCCCGGCCTTTCTTTCTCTCTCTCATACACACATATATCAGGAAAAAAAACAAAACAAAACAACTGTTACCCAAAGGCCAAATCATTTCTTAATAGTTTATAAAAGCTGTATCATAAATGGACATTATGTAAAAATAATAATGGGAAGACCATTTCTGAGATTCAAAGAAAATGTGCTAGGGAAAGGCTCTCTTCTCTCCTCTTTCCCTAAAAAGAAGGAACTGGCAATATTGGCATTACATAAATAAACTAAAAATACAAGTTGTGAAAAATTGAGCATTTGTACATTTTAGTACAAATCTGTTTTTAATAAAGAATTTGATTTAATAAACCACATCTAAAGGAAGCCTACCTTTTGTCCTTGAGTTTGTGACTCTGGGACCATCAGTTTACAAGGTAGAACCTTACTAGAACTTTGAGAATATTGTCACTGGGGAAATAAGATAAGTGAGAATAAAGCCTTTAACATATTCATTTTCACTAGTTTTCCATTTCTCTTTCCTTCCCTCTCTTCTTTCTTCCCTCTCTCCCTATCTCTATGTGACCTGGGACGAGTCGCTTAATATCATTGTGTGACTGTGTCCTACTTCAGAAAGTGCGTAGCATAAGATCTGTCTGGTCTGCTTCAGTTTTAGTGAGAATCAAATGAAATGACGCATGTGAAAGTCATTTTCAAAACTATAATGTGCACTCTATGTACGCAGATATCTATATTTATTACTATTATATATCTCTATAAGTAAAAATATTTAATTATAATCATAATGAATCCCTAGATCGTTTTACTTGAAAAAAATATAATTTGTGTTTGTGAATAAAGATATTAGCAGACTATATCTATTATTTGGATATTCGAATTATTTTTTATATCTGCATTGTGAATTTGAGATTCTTATATTTTTTAAGAACCTTGCCAGTAAGCACTCATGTGGGGCAATTAATGATCTCGATACCTTGAATTGATAAAATATGGCACACTGAACAAAATCAGTGTTTGTCAAGGAGGAAACTTGGCTAGTAAAAATCTACTGAGAATATGATACATTTTTACAATTCTATTAAATTATAATATACATTGAAACTTTCCTCAGCCTCAGATATGTTTAAGTCAATAAACTTTTAACACACTCTGTGGTATGAACATGTTCACTTCATAAGCGTAGAAGACAAATTTACAATAGCTAAGACATGGCAGCAAATGTCCATCAACAGAGGAATGGATAAAGAAGATGTGGCACATACATACAACGGACTCAGCCATAAAAAAGAATGAAACAATGCCATTTGCAGCAACATGGATGGACCCAGAGATTCTCATACTAAGTGAAGTAAGTCAGACAGAAAGACAAATTTCATGTGATATCACTGATATGTGGAATCTAAAAAAATGATACAAACGAACTTATTTACAAAACAGAAATAGACCCAGAGACATAGAAAACAAACTTATGGTTCCCAAAGGGGAAAGGGGGGGGGGGAGGAATCAATTGGGAAATTGGGATTAACAGATATACACTACTATATATAAAAGAGATAAACAACAAGGACCTACTGTACAGCACAGGGAATTATACTCAGTATCTTGTAATAACCTGCGATGAAAAAGGATGTGAATCAGTTTGCTGTATACCTGAATCATTGTAAATCAACTATACTTCAATAAGAAAGAAGACAAATGAAATTTCAACCGGATAAAAGTGTGTCTTTTCAGAAGTAAAGCTATTTCAGGGGCTGTAAGCATTCTCTCTGCAGCGATCACGGGCAGCAGATGCTCTGACACGCCTCTTCCAGTCAGTAGAGGATTGGTGTTGATCAGGATCTGAGCCGATGGACTCAGGTTCCTGTGTAATGGGCGCATCCCCTGTTGCATGCATGCTCCCCCGCCCTCATCTGTCATCCCTCATCCCTCATCTTGCTGTCCCTCCCCCCCCTTCCCTGCCCTCCCCCTCTCCTCCTCCTCCTTCCCCCTTTCCTCCACTTTCTCTCTTTCCTTCCCTTTCTCCCTTTATCCAGTGCCTGTAGCCCTATCGTGCCAGCTATGAGTTCCAACCAGCACGAGGCATGTTCTCGGACCTTCTGGAATTCACACTCTATACGGAGGGACGGGAAATGAGCAGAGGAAACAGCAAGGCAACATAGGAGGGTGTGTCCCAACAAGAGTGGGGTAGAATAGTGAGTGCCAGAGAGACCCAGGTAAAGGGCAGATCAGTGAGACTGGAATAGACCGGGGAGACTTCTTGGAAGTATTGTGGGTCTCCTGAGATGTGTGAAGGACAGATACAATTAAGTTACATGGATAATAAAAGTGAAGTAAGTCAGAAAGAGAAAAACAGATACCATATGCTAACACATATATATGGAATTAAAAAAAAAAAAAAGGTTCTGATGAACCTAGGGGCAGGAGAGGAGTAGAGATGCAGACATAGACAATGGACTTGAGGACACGGGGAGGGGGAAGGGTAAGCTGGGACGAAGAGAGTGGCATGGACATATGTACACTACCAAATGTAAAATAGATAGCTAGTGGGAAGCAGCCGCATAGCACAGGGAGATCAGCTGGGTGCTTTGTGACCACCTAGAGGGGTGGGATAGGGAGGGTGGGAGGGAGACTCAAGAGGGAGGAGATATGGGGACATATGTATATCTAGAGCTGATTCACTTTGTTATAAAGCCGAAACTAACACAACACTGTAAAGCAATTATACGCCAATAAAGATGTTAAAAAAAAAAGTAAGGGTTACATGATAAGGTATTGTCATTTACTAACTCTATTATGCAATTCAGTGTTAGGATGCAAGTAATGCAAACAATGAAACCTTTCACAGAGGATTCCCGCTGATTTTAATTGTCTGAAAGGCTTATTTCTAGCACAACTGTCTTTTCTAGGAGAGCCTTGTTTTTCAGTTTCTTCCATCTTACACATTTGGCTGTAACATGAATGCAGTAGGTGTCTGCACGCTGCTTTACTCCCATCACCTTTAGTGCAGCTGCCTGGTAAATAGCACAATTCAAACTGATAACTGTCCTCTTTATGTCTGATAATGTGCCTCTGAGCCTGGTATTTGGGATCTTAAGTAGTTTTGCTCATAAATGTAATTATATTTAATGATCTGTTTTATATAAACACAATGGTTTTTCCTTTCTGTGAGTAGTCAACTGAATTTGAATGTGGACAAAATAAAGAAAAGAAATGTGAGCATTACACATTTCAAAAAATGTTCCTATCGTGTATATTTTCTACTTTGGTCTAGATGTACGTTAAACACAATTTCATGATTATTAATCTCAAAGAACATAACTATGATGCAGATTTATGTAAATGTTTCTTTGTAGTTTTTCCAGCCTTTCTTCTCAATAGAATATACCCAGCATTGTATACAAAAGATGCTAAGTAAATGGTTATTAATTATTTTTAGAATGTATAAGCAAAATCAGAGTCATGAAGGGGAGAAGAAAACAAACACGTACAGAGACTATGTTGCACAGTTAGTGATGAGGTACTAAAAAAATACTACTATAATACTAATACTAATACTGATGATATACTAAAAGAATGGTCTTTTTAATCTGTGTGCCCTGATGTAGCCAGAACTGGGCCATCATTTTGAAGATGATCAACTTCTTTTGCTCATCTTCATTTTGAAGATGATCAAATTCTTTTCTATCCAGAAATCAGTGACTTCTCTGAACTATGTAATCCAAATAACTCTTGCCTCTGGCAAGAGTACTCCTACTTGTTTACTGAATGAACAAATGAATAGATAAATAAATGACGTTTAATAACTGTGACGTCTTTTCTCCATGGATTTAAAACTGTATTTCAGGAGTGTTCAGTGCTTGTATTCAGCCCTTAACAGTGTGTCCAAAAAGGTCCCCATCCTTTCTATGTAGGAATCACCTAGACAGAAGATGAGATTAAGTGCAGAACGTGAGACTTAGTAAGATTAATACTGGGATGTTGGGAGTCTCAGGTGTAGTGGTCATAATGATGACACAGCTGTCGTGTCTGGTTGAGGAAAGTCGGGAAGTCTTTACAGAGGAGATAGAATTTGAGAGTTGAAGAATGTGTAGGAATTTGTCTGTTGAACATGAACCTCAAACGTACCTTTTCTAAAAGGAAGCTCAGTTTTCTAACTAAACTTGCAGCTGCTCCTGAATTCCCTAATTCCATTCATGGACCAATGGAATCTGGGTCTTCTTGCTCCTGCATTATACTTACTTAGACCAGGAATCTCATAAACAACTTGTGTCTTTTCCCTCCCTTCCATTTCCACTGCTGCTGCCCCGGGTCAGGCCTTAGTTCCAGAATGGTGGAACTGGTGTGGCTGGTGGTCTCCTGTGATACCCCTGAGTTTGTCATTTTCCCTTCCTCATCCATCCTGTACCTCACTACCTGATTCAGCAACTTGGTACCAGTTAGATCATTACTCTACAGGCCCCAAACCTTCCATATCTTCTCACTACCTACCAATCTTATTCAAGCTCTTTACCCCAGTAAGCAGTCAAATCTTTTCACAGACTGACCTCAGCCTACACTTCTCAGCTCAACATTCAGATGGGTTAAAGAAGCTCATCCTGGGAGTGGACTTCAGAAGTCGTGGGATTTACCCTCTCCCCACCACATGCATGCGTCTTTCGACAACATTCCAACTGAGTGGTCCTGTCTTATTTCTGTCCCTAGTTCTGGGAACTTTGCCGTTACACAGCTGACCTCTGTTCAGGACCGTTTCAAGCATGTGGCTGTGCTTTCCCACTTCTGCTTCTTTGTTTATACCAATGTTACGTTGTCTTCTTTCAAGACACCTTCACCCTTGCTGGTGTTTACCCCATCATTCAAGTCCTGGCTCTCCTGCTACTTCCACTATGGAAAATGACTGTGGCAGTCAGATCATCGCACCTGAACCAAGGACTGTGCCGTGGTGACCAGGGAGGGACAAATGACCAATATAAGTGGAATGATGGAGTAAAGATTGAGATGGTAGTAGAATATAGGAGAATAAAATAAGTGGAATTTAGATGTAGAGTTTTTGTTGATGGGTGACTATTTTACGTATGATTTATTTTTGAAAGTGTGAAGGTGATTTTTAAAATCAACTTGCCTGTGTTTGATTATTTCTGATTTCAAGATAAAATGATCGTCCTATAGTTTATAATTTTAAAACTAAATGAAAAAGTCAACCTGCTGTAATATGACTAGTCCAAGTGCAGACGTGAAATCATAGGGGAGGTCCAGCGTGAGGACCACGGGTGCACACGTAGCAGGCATAGGCGGTACCCCTAGGTCCCATCGAGAACCCCGATCAGAGCCACCTTAGGACACCAGGAGATAGAAAGGGAATGAATTCAGGTGGTGCAAAGCAAGCTTCCCCACTTCATTCACTTATCTCATCGATACGTTTCACAGGGAGCATTGTTGCCTCAAAAATAGCATTACTTAACATATATGTTAGGAAACAGCCTGATAGCTAAATTATTTGGATCGGCCAACTTTGAAGTCATCAGTGTTAGGCATTTTTTGTTTATAATGGAAATAATGAACTGGATGAAATAATACCTTTGACGGAATCGTGTGAAAGTTGTGCTCTGTTCCCAGTCCTTGGACCATGTGGGAAAGTCATCACGTTTTATGATTTCGTTTGCACCTGAGTTTGAATGGTGTTTTGTCCCAGTCTCGCAGTAGCCTTTTAAGGTTTGTACTTTCCATCTAAGGAGGCCACAGGATGAGAGAGGGGCTCTCCTAGCCTCCAGTCCTGGCCTTGCCACCAGCTGGCCAGCTGTGGAACTTTCAGGCACATCCCGGTCCAACTAATGTTTTCTGATCCTATAGAAGCATCCCTAGAGAAACATAACGTGGGGAATTCATTAGCATCTAGGATATCTACATCAGAGTTTCTCAACCTGGCAGGATCGACATTTTGGACCAGATTATTCTGTGCTTAGGGCGCAGTGCTGTGCATTGTTGGGTGTTTAGCAGTATCCCTGACTCTACCCTAGATGCTAGAAGCAACCCCCTCCTCCAAGTTTTAACATCTTAAAAACGTCCCCAGGCATTGCCAAATATTTAGGGTTCAAAATCACCCTCAGTTGAAAACCACTGATCTAGATATTAGCACCAACTCCATAATCTTACTTTCATTACACTGAGTGGCCAGCTACTTTGTGGAGGGCACCTACTCAGTGCATCACCTCGCGATTGCTTTAGCGAGCTTCCTAAGTTTATCTTATTAGAGGGACTTTAACAAGAATCCTGAAACTAAAATCCATACATTTATAATTCCTTCAGTGAGTGGATTGCATGTAACGAATGATGGAGAATTAATTATTTTTTACTCACTTTACACATTTTCTGTGTGTATTGAGCAAACGATGCCAATTTTTTCCCCTTTTTTAAAGTCTGGCAGCAGACACTAGTCTTCATCTTCCTACGACTGATTTTTCTGGGGGGAGGAGAGGGACAGGAGTGACACCAGCTGGTGAATGCAGAATTAATTACAGATTGTTTCCCTCAAAAAAAGACACACATGGATTACCAACCTCTGATGATTTTGGCAGCTGTTCCTGCCCTTTTAAGATTACCAGTAACTGAACAGATACTTTATTCTTTTTCTCCGAAGCGTATGTTGCAATTTGGGGGGATTTGGACACTGGAAGCTTTGTTGCAGATGCCACATCTAATGAAAATTTTAAACTTTACATGCAATTGCCTTGTAAACCCACTATAAAATTTATTAATTCCTAACATTTTGGGAGTGCTTGAATTTCTGCTAAATACAAATGTATAAATATATTTCAAAAAAATACTAGATTAGTATTAAAGCATCTGTGTCTTAAAAGTAGAAAATTTTCAGATAGGTGAAGTATGATCTTTCCATTTATATTGGATTTGAAAAAGAGTGATCTCAATAATATCTAAGTGACCCTTAACATGTGTTGTGTTCATGGCAGCATTTTTGGGGGAGACATTTCCCCCCTCCAGATGCTGATTGCTTGCTTAATGGTTTAATTGCATGGAAGTAGAGTGTTTCAAAAAATGCAGATGGTTAAAATAAACAGGATCATTGCTAAACTTATATTACTATATTAATAAATCTTATAAATGAAATTATTTTAATTTAAGTTGTATAGTTGAAAGGAAGGATACTATAGTCTCGAAAATGTAATCTACCTACCATTTCCAATTTTTCACTTCCCATTTACTCCTCAATACACCAAATTTGAATTTTGAATTTTGGTCAAAGTGTTTCATTAACTAGTCCATTGGACATTCCTGTGAATATTCTATTTCACTTCTGCCTTCCTTCCCTAGTCATCATGCTGCTAATTCTACTGTTAACATTCCCTCTAATATTTCACTGCTTTCATGAGGAAACAATATAGTGTCAGGGTTAAAAGCACGAACTTACTGTCAAACTGCCTGGATTCAGATCTTCCTTCTGCAACAGGCTGGTCTCGGAAAAAGCCATTACAAGGTGACATCTTGTTCTCTCACTGACAATTAAGGTCAAGTTATTAAATTTGGATGGGGTGACAAAATATTGTGAGATCACAGATGGTGAGTTAGTTATCATGAGGTTGGGGAATAAAATCAACCTTCTATGACAAAATGGCTCATAACTTTAAGTGAACAAGTACAGCTTCCAAAGGCAAATGTCTAACAAATATAGCTTCTTATCACAAGCAACAAGAAATACAGTCCTTGGAACTTTAAAACTATCTAAGCCGATTTTTCAGTATCTATAGGAAAACTGTTTTCCCATTACAAACAAACTGAGTTTCTTTAGAAATTCAAGTTTTCAATAGCAAGTGACAGATTAAGTGTAGAGTCAACTTGAGTTTAACTAGCAAGTAAATTTTGACAACATTTTTCTTATTTTTCAGTAAGCTGTAATAGATAATGTGTGCTTTGTTTCATCAAATTCCCTGCATCAATATTCTCTCAATTCTTTTAATGCTTCCTTCTGAAACTATTAATTAAGGCCTGTAGCCTCTGGCTTCAGTTATAGTTTTGAGTAAACGCCGAATCAAAGAATATGGGGCTTAAGTTTTCCATTTCCGTACACACTCGCTAAAGAGATCATTTAGTACAGATTCCTGCAGGAGCTCAAAATTGTTTGGCAGCTTGAATTATACTGTATACGAGTCATCAATCTGTGTAGGCTGGCTGCTGTAACATCTACGTGATAATAGTCTATGTCACGAAAAGGATTCTTTGAACAGGAGAGGGCAGTTTCACTACTTATTCATTTCATTTGTAAGGATTATTAACATAGGAATCAGTTCAGTAATAATCCTGTTTGCTTTGCCCACTTTATTTAAAAACAATTTTTTTTTAGTCGGTTTTTCTAAAATCTATGTGTTAACAAGTGTGCCAGTGAAAAGATTCTTTGAAACTGAGGGTGTTGGTTTTCCTACTTATTCATGGACTTCCAAAATATGCTCCTTGTTTTATGATTTCCTCGTATTCCATGTGTCTCTAGAGTAAACACCTCGCTACAGTGACAGTCTACTCCTTGGGAACTGATTCCATTACATTTTTTTTAAAAATTTATTTTATTTTTGGCTGCGTTGGGTCTTCGTTGCTGCGCACGGGCTTTCTCTAGTTGTGGCGAGCGGGCGCTACTCTTCGCTGCGGTGCGCGGGCTTCTCGTTGAGGTGGCCTCTCTTGTTGTGAAGCACGGGCTCTAGGTGTGCAGGCTTCAGTCGTTGTGGCACGCAGCCTCAGTAGTTGTGGCTCACGGGCTCAGTAGTTGTGGCTCGTGGGCTCTAGAGCACAGGCTCAGTAGTTGTGGCGCACGGGCTTAGTTGCTCTGCGGCATGTGGGATCTTCCCGGACCAGGGATCGAACCCATGTCCCCTGCATTGGCAGGCGGATTCTTAACCACTGCGCCACCAGGGAGGCCCCAAAACAAAAGATTCAAAAGAGTGTTTGGACTCAAAAGGACAGGCCCAACTGGAAGGAGGAGGTTGAAGTTGCAAGGTAAAGAGGACCTAATTTAGAAAGTGAGGTCCCTGGAAAAATGGAAGATATAGGATTCAGAGCAGCAGAGGCCAGGACCATCGGCCTATGATTGGAGGAGAGATTCTTGCTTCATTATAAATGGAAGGAGAAAGAAGAAGAAAAAGAAAGTGCAGGTTGGTTTACAGATTTGTTGGTGGAAAGGTGAGGGGATTCCCATCTGATGCTTCCATTTTCCTCTTAAATGATGAAGCATGGTTATCCGGTGAAAGTGATTGGGTATGCTGGTGGGGGGGGACTCAAGGTGTGCAATGGAGGGGGCTTCCATAGGTATGAGCAACTTATACAGTAAGAAATTTGGCCTGGACCAAAGAAAAGTCTGGTCTTTTTCCTGACTCCTGGGATGTAACCATTAAACCCTTGGAATTTACCAAAAGATTGGGGTGTCTTGGTTTTAATGTCTTTGGTGGGCCCCATGAGCCAGACCTGAAAGTTTATGCTACTGAATGACCACGATGGGACTTGCCACACCACATAGACCTTGGGTGGGGACTGGCCATGCCAGAGAGACCACCGTTTGCTTTGTGCTAGGGGCTTTGGGGGTTAGTCCACCTAGAGACGGAGTTCAACCAAATGGGCAATAAGGCATCAATAGTACCTTTGCAACGAAGCCTCATTGAAACTCTGGACACCAAAGTTTGGGTGAACTTCCTGGGTTCTCCTCATGTACTTCTTTTTTTTTTTTTTTTTAATTTTTTATTTATTTATTTTTGGCTGTGTTGGGTCTTCGTTTCTGTGCGAGGGCTTTCTCCAGTTGCGGCAAGCAGGGGCCACTCTTCATCGCGGTGCGCGGGCCTCTCACTGTCGCGGCCTCTCTTGTTGCGGAGCACAGGCTCCAGACGCGCAGCCTCAGTAGTTGTGGCTCACGGGCTCAGTAGTTGTGGCTCGTGGGCTCTAGAGCACAGGCTCAGTAGTTGTGGCGCACGGGCTTAGTTGCTCCGCGGCATGTGGGATCCTCCCAGACCAGGGCTCGAACCCGTGTCCCCTGCATTGGCAGGCGGACTCTCAACCACTGCGCCACCAGGGAAGCCCTCCTCATATACTTCTTATGTGTTGCACATGGATTCTGGCCATGTAAGGTGTCCCCGAGGACAGTGGAAGCTTGTATTAGAATCCTCCCAGGCTCTGCTCTGTGCATCTCTTCCTTTGGGTGGTTCTGATTTGTATGCTTTCCTTGTAATAAATGTAACCATGAGTACAACACATTTTAGTGAGTTCTGTGAGTCCCTCTAGTGAATTTTCAAACCTGGCGAGGTGGTCCCAAGATCGTCGTGCAGCAGGACCCTCATCTGGTGGATCCCCATCGTCCAAGATGGGGGCTCCAGCTCCAGTGACCAACCTTGCATTTCAGCTGTCCAGATGCAGGGAAGCAGGGGAGAAGGCCACCTCCTGAAAGTGGCATTCATCATTTTCTCTTACATCCCAGTGGGTGGAGTTTAGTCCGTAGTTTCACCTAGCCACAAAAGACAGTGGGATATACAGTCTTTATTCTAGGCGGCCATGTAGCAAGCCAGTACAGTATTCCAGAGTTGAATTACTTCACCAGAGTTTCGGTTTTTGAAGACCAGAACTGTGCCTTATTCTTTTTTTCTGTACATCCAGTTGTTCCCAACAAAACACTGAGCACACTTCAGGATTTTACTTGATGCTGGATTAATGGTTTGATTTGCCTTGATACCCTCTCTGTAGAACATTTGCAGTAAGAACCTTTTTAGAGATGTCAAGCAAGTACAGCAAAGCCTCACGTTTGTGGAACTCTGCGTGTTTACCACGTGTGTGTGTGTGTGTGTGTGTGTGTGTGTGTGTGTACTTACTTTTGTTGAGTGCAAGAACATTGCTAGACTCAGCAATTCACAGGAACCAATGGCATCAGAATATACGGTGTAGGCCAAGCGAGAGTAGTTATTGATTAATTCCCTAGTGATTTCCCTCAGTTTTGCCTCAACTGGGTCAATCCAAGAAGAAACAATTTGTCTTACTGTAACCTCTCTGGGATCAGTAATCAAAAGATTACAACTACCTTGTTATAGCTTAGAGATTCAGTTTTGCAGCTACCACACTGGACTTTCATAGCAGGAGGAGTTTATTAAATTACTGAAGCTGAGGAGGAGAAGAATTCGAAAATCAGCCTTCAAGAGACAGCACACAGCTGAGAATATAAAATGAGTGGAATACTTTTGTTTCATGAAGCTTCATCCCATGGATTCTGGAGTCAGGTTAGGGTTTGACTCTCCATAGTAACAATAACAAACTGGGCAACGTTGGTCCCACAATCTCTCTCTGTCTTGATTTTCTCATCCACATATGGGGCCAATGAATGTATTATTCAGAGCCTTATTAATAATGAAAATCCGAGATGCAAATCAGTTAAGTTAACTACTTGGTAATAATTTTGGAGGAGGAGTTAATGAAGGCAAACTGAAAGCTTGGAATACGCACTCGATTTTGTAACTTTCACACATCTGATTTTCACTTTTTCCATTATATTTATCAATAATTCAGTGCCTCAGTGAATACTTATAAAACTTAAGGAAATAAGAAATTTAGAAAATCTAAACCTTTCATTTTGATGATAAAGATACAGAGTGGTTGGGTGGAATGGGATCCCAAGTAAATTTAACCCCAAGTCCATCATCACAAATAGCATGTTGACATTCCTGGGAGTTTTGATGTTAAGTCTTATGCCCTTCCTCTTTGTAATAGCTCAAAATATCATTGTATATGGGAGATAATTTAATCCATGAAGGTAGATAGAAGAATATTGATAGTGTCATAGAGAAAAGGGCCAAGATAGGATCAGAAGAAATAATAATATTTTAAGAGTGGAGAGAATAAAAACATCTATAAAGCAGAGGAGAATTAGTCAAAAATTTAGAAAGAAAACGAGGAAAGTATAGTGCTGTGGGAAGAAAGATCAGTGTTAAAATTGGCAAATCATCCTTGGTGAGAAGTGAGCGGAATCCTTTACTTTGGCAATTAATTCCTTCTTGGTGAGTTTGGCATGAGAAATGTCATTGGTAGTAGGTGTAGGTGTGGGGTGGGTGGAGGCAGACAGAGCTGGAATTCAGTGGGTGGACAAGTGACCATTGGGGTGATCAAGGGGACACAGCACGTACGGATAGGTCCTCAAGGAAGGCCTCAAAGGGAGGAAAATGTCAGGAGCTAGAGGACAATAAGGGTGACATTTTCCATGGGAGCCTATCACTCTGGATCTGAGAATTGGCGACGTCCTGTTAGGATTGATTCCTATTGGTGCACGTGCCTCTGTCCAACTCCATCAAAGGTTTTAAAGGATAGGTGCTCCCTCTTATTTATCCTTTTATCCCTAGAGCTGAGCACAGTGGCTAGAACACTCAAAATCTATCTGTGGAAGGAATAAGAAAGTCTCAATGGCACTTCAATATAAAGCTGGTTTTTGTGCCATCCCAGGCGCCAGTCCCAAACTTGGATGTGGTCCCTGGTGTCTGTAAGAATATTTGATCTAAATTCCAACAAGAATGGACATTAGTTTTAAATGTTCATTTTTTCAGTTCTTTCAACTGGAAAGGACATGCCATCAAGTCCTGACTCATTGCCTAGACTCCGTGCCCCTCTGTCTTCACGCTGGTGTTTTTCCAGCCTACATGCATCACCTACAGCTTTCCTGCTACATGACCAGATTAAAAAGTATTATACACTATGCTGAGGTGTCATTTATCAGAAAAATGGCTTTTCAGTATTCCACATTCTGTACTTCAGTTAAGAGAAATGGATTTCATCAGTGTTTGCCAAAGACTCTCTTTCTAAGAAAATATCCTTCTTGACATTAATAATTTAAATGATGCACAGACAAATAATATTCATTAACTGTTTTGCAGAAGAGCAAGCTGTTTTTATAGGCTAAGTCCTCACCGATGCACACTGCAAAGGAGAACAGACCCACATTTCCCTGGTGTTGGTCAAACAGCAATCTACTTGGATCCTTCTCCTTTCAGTTTTCAGTTCTTAGTGAGCTGGCAGTTGTATCCTTTGAGCAAATGAATGATGAATGAACTAAAATGCATATTAAGCATCATGGTTTATCCAGGAAACCAGGACAAGGAACTGTGAATTGATGATCTGTCTCCCCGCGGGTCAAATAACTTATGATCCATCAAATAGTGAATGAAATGCTGTGGTTAAGAAGGAGTATTATGGTGGTTACGTGCAGATGTTTCTTACATTGAAAAATGGGTTTATTAATGGCCTGCTTAAAAAGAAAGGTCTAATCTGTGATTCTGGTACCATATTTAATTAACTAGTCAGCCATTGAAGATCCATGAAGCTCAGATCTAGAAGTGAGTGATAATCAATTCTGGGTTTTGCTCTGTCCACGGCTAAGAAGGAGATGGTTGCAGACCTCAGCAAGCTCAGTCCAAAGAGTAGATCAATATTTTATTTTGTCTTTTGTCACTGGTCAGGTAGGGGGAGGAAATACACAAGTATTCTCCTTGCTTTTTTTTTTTTTTTTTTCCTGTCTTACACTTGAATAATTTTCAAGGAGGTGCAGGGCTGGAAAAAGAGTATTAGATCATTTGTGTCATTGCAAGATGATAGGTCCATGCCAAGATAATGCAGCCAGTGTTTATCACTAAAATTCAGATTAATAACACTGTGACAGGGGAGGTATATATCATCAACAGAACCTTCTTAAGAAAAAGATTCAAAATTTTAGGAACAATGATCAGCTTGTTTTCTGTATTTATAGGACTAGCTTCATCCCTTTTCTGATAGAACTCTTGAATTAGATTCTACATAAACGAGACTGTAATAAAGGACACAGGTGGGAAAATATTTGATATTGTCTTCATGTATGCACAGTTATGTAATGGTCACCATAAATGGCAGAAATGCCAAGGGATTTGCAACGTAAATTTGGAATGCCTGTTTTTGTGGATTTTACTCTGTGGCAAAGCCAGTATTTTGAAGAACAATTAAATAACAGTAACTCTTCTGTAAAATGAGGATATTGGAAAAGTTTCCTCTGGTCCATTTGGAAGAAGCCTTTATTTTACTAACAATGGTGCTTGAAGATGTCATCCAAAAGAAATGAGCTTGGCATGACCAAGAAACACCTTGACAGACTGTAGTCTATATTATAACTGACAGTTCCTCCCCACAAGAAAGAAATTATTTATAATTTGTATGAGTCTAAACAGGTATGTTCAAACCTCAGTTCTATTAAAGTCTAGGGAATTGGAGCTTTTTTTTTTTTTTGCCACTCACATAAAAGAGACATATAATAATTTTTGTGTTGCAGTAAAACTTCTTTAGTTAGGCGTATACCATTCCCGTTTCTTCACCTATTTCTATATTCATCTTAACAGGAAAGTTGTAAAGAGTCTCTTTCCAAAGAGCCGCTCTTAGAAAGTAAAATGAAATGGCTTATTTGGATCAGAAGTATATAAAGCTTTGTGTTGTTCCAGAAGCAGAACTATTCTAAGAAAGTAGCCTCCAAGTCAATTAGCCAAGAAGGAGAAAGTTCTGTATAACAGAATTACAGCAAAATGTTAATTTTCTACAAGTTAAAAATTATAAAGCTTATTTGTATTATTCAAGATACACATGGTAAGTGGAAATTTGAAGAGTAGGAGAAATTTTAGGTGAGATACATATGGAGATAGAGGGTATGTTTTTTTCATTTGAGATGAACTGGGACTTTACTTGCCAAGAAGACCACAGGATTTCCAAAGGAGAATTGGCATTATTGAATGCTTGTAACTGGAAGTTCCTCAGCACCCTCAGATGACTCCTTACCACTGGCTATTTTCCACAGGATAATTCAAATCAAAATTGGGAAACTGAAGCAAAAATTCACACAGGTCCTTTAAGTGACTTTAAAGATCTATGCTATGTATATTGATTCATTATACATATTTACATATATATTTGTGTAAATATTAAAATGAATACAGGCATATACACAATATTCTACAAAGAGTGCATTTTTCTATGCATTGTAATATTCAATAGATAATCGATTTAGCTACTAGGCTATTTTGTTCCATACTTCTTATTTTATGCTTTAAAGGTCATGGGTTCAACATTTTCTTTCATCTTCCTTTTCAACTTTTTATCATGAAAAAAATTCCAACAAACATTAAAATAGAGTTAATAGTATAATAAATCTTCTGATACTCTAGATTCAACAATTAATATTTATTTCTTAATAAGAAAGTTATTGGGGTTTTGGGTTCTGTGACTTTCTTCAGTGCCTGAAATCCTGTAATATTCCTTGAGATGGGTTAAATATACAGATTTATCCTTGGGATAAGTCTTCATTTTAAAACCTTATCTACAAATTCCCAGAAAGTAGTAAACAGAGTGAAATTTATATAAATGTTACTACTGATATTTTGACAAGGTATTGGAATATTTCCCATCATAGTATTAAAGAGAAAATTGATTATTTCAGGTTATTTTTAATACTATCAAAATTTTTAATAATATCTTGAGAAAGAGTTTTCTATGACTGGAGTAAATGTGTGAATTGGGGAAAATTATGATGAAGTTCATCTGGATTTTATGTCTTTATTAATTTTTAAATAAGCCATTAATTGTTCAGTTAAGGTTTTATGTAACCGATGCGGTGTTTTCTTTACGATACATTAACATCAACCAGAAGATGGTTGTGGACAGATAAAACATTGTTTTGTATTCTACCCCAGAAATCAGATGTTTGATTTCATTCTAAAATATCATGCTTACTTGTTTTAATACAAAGCATTTTTCAGTATCAAATATCACAAGCTTCTCTTTACAGGAAACATCAAATGAATATTTGGTAAAGGTAAGGAAAGTCATTATTAAAAGAATAAAATAAAGAATGATTCCTCAGAAAGGTTTGTTTGAAGAAAGAGAAATTTTCAAGTGTTTAAGGTTTAATTATCGTAATCTATGTTTATTGTGATTTTAAAATGCATAAAAATACCCAGTAAACAATTTCAGCATATTCTAAGGTTAATATACCTTTATAAAATGAGATCTCATTTGAGCAAAATAGAATCCCAGATTCTCATCTTTGACCAAAGTAAATGTACCAGGCAAATTGTTTGCTGTCGGTTAATGCTTTTTATCACAAAAGAGAATGATACCTTCCTTAGTTTTTGTTTTTTTTTTAACCTCCCATGCTATACAATATTAGGTTTCAATGGTTTGTAGGCACTTGTGTGTATTAATATGTTTAAATTAAAATTCCAATTTGTGATCGAATTTATTACAGGAAGCATGCAGAAGTCAGTTCTTACCCTCAGTGGATCTTCCTTCGGGCACAAGTCTTCAGAAATTTTCCAGTCATCTTAAACCTTAGATATTAGATGAGAATAAAGGGACTTGCTGAGTCACATTGTAGATAAAGGCGCAGTGGAACAGGAGAGGAGTTTGGTGTCCACCTGGGGGCAGTGCCTGGCAGTGAGCAAGACCTTGACACATGGGGTCGGGACTGAGTTTGGGTTCCAGTTTTGCCTCCTTCTCTGTGCTTGGCCATCTTAGTTTTTGTGAAATAGAGGTATCTACCTCACAGTTTCCGTGGGGACCCAATGTGAAAATCCGTGGACAGTGTCTGCCACATAATAATCTTTCAGTGTGCCCTAGTTACTGATGGAGAAGGCTGCCATGATGTTAAGATTGGGGCCCTTGACCATCGTGGTGCGATTTCCTTTCAGCTGTGCTGTGCCGCCGTTGCTCTGCGTGAGCCCAGAACCTCATGATTACAAGACACCCAGGCCTGAGTGTGTCCTGTGTGTGAAAATGGGGGTACAGACAAAAGAGGTCAGGGGTCTCCTAGACGCGGCCTGGAGTAGTGGCATTTGGATGACAGAGAGTTCTAGGGGAGGCAGAGGTCACTGCTGGCCAGAAGCCCTTTGGGCTGCATCTGGCGCACCTGGTTCCCAGCGGGCAGCTGTCCATCTTCTATACTGGTGTCTCGTTTTAAGAAAACTGAAACTGCCCTCTTGGGAGGCTCTTCTCAAAGTAGGCTTTTCTATAGGGCATTTAGTTTTAGCGTATTAAAACCACATCAAGAGGACCTTGCAAAGTGTATAAATTGGTAGTGTAATATCTCTGGAGAATAGATTTATCTTAGATCTCTCTCTGTCACACACACACACACACACACACACACACACACACACACACACACACACACACACACACACACGGTCCCAAATGTAGCAAATGTAGCTTATTATAAAGCTTGCAGGCACTTACCAGTGCTAAATGTTTACTTCCCTCATTTGCTTTCTGAATGCTTAGCAGAGATAATCCTCCCTGCCAGAGCATTTGACTGATATCTGAGACCCACAGAGCTTAATGGTACAAGATGCAGAGTCTGTGTTTCTCCCATTATAATACCAGTGCAATACAGACCCCTCGATGGAGGCGGGAACTTGTGTTTCCACTTCTCATCTCGTTTGTATTTTTCAGTATAATCAAAATAATAGAGTTTTGTGTTTGTGGTACCCATTTCAAAACTGATTTTCAAATCACTCAAGAGAATTCACGTGAGGTTGGTAATCCTCCTCCAGAATAAAGGCAGAGAGCAGAAATAAGAGCTGGTTCAGAATCCCTTAGTACGCATATATCAGGGCTCAGAACAAAATTCAGGACTGTTGAATAGAAGGCCATTGTCAACTCACCTGTGTCTACAAGCAGCAGTGTCCATAATGTTTAACAATTGGCTCTTTCTGGGGGGAGAGGGGACACTGATAGTAGCATTTCCTAGCTTCTGTGGTATGCATAGTACTACCATGGCTAGTTTCAAGCTACTGACATGATGTCACTGAACACGGAGTTGGGAAGAGTTTCACACCTCTTTGGATATTCAGTCAGTGACTTATTGGATCTTTATTAGGTTATTCCCAAGAACAACACAATGCACTACAGCAGCTATGAAGACACAGGACATACACATACGGTATCTGTCATCCAAGAACTTACAATAAAATTGGTAAACGGACGCATAAAGGGTGCACCATGACACCATTAGGCATTGGTTGTCCAGGAGTTGCCATACAAATGCCAAGGTGGGTCAGGTCATTCAGGGCTGGATGAGCAGGGCTTTGGCTAATAGAATTTAAACGATTGGAACTCTTCAGTGTGCAGACTGAGTCACGAGGGCAGTTCTTATCCTCTATTTCTAACGTGGATCATTTTTTTGAGCTTGTCACCATCCCTTCTAGTTTCAGATACCACTTCATTTATACTTTCTGAGAGAGAGCGTAGTTTTGAGGAAAGAGCGCTGAGTCATCAAAAAGTCTAGGTTAAAAACTGATTCATTACTTCAAATAGAAGGTGTTGGGCAGGTCCCTAAACGTCTTCACTGATCTGAGCCCAAGTTATCTTCATATTTGAAATATACAAGGTAGTCTTTTAAAAAAAACTTGTTTGTTTTTTTTTTTGCAAGCTTATTTTGAGGGAAAATGATGTATTCAAAGGATAAAAATAAGTTTACAAGTGTCCCTGCTGCTGCGACATAGGAAGATGGTAATGATAAAGATGGTGATTATGATGTCAGTGATGGCATGGTGGTGTTGATAATTAAGGCAGCGGCAGTGATGATGATGATGATGGAGATGATGATGGGGATGATGGAGATGATGATGGTGATGATGGGGATGATGGTGATGATGATGGTGGTGGTGGTGATGATGGGGATGATGGGGATGATGATGGGGATGATGATGGGGATGATGATGGGGATGATGGAGATGATGACTGGGATGATGGAGATGATGATGGGGATGATGGGGATGATGATGGTGATGATGGGGATGATGGAGATGATGTTGGTGGTGGTGGTGATGATGGGGATGATGGGGATGATGATGGGGATGATGATGGTGATGATGATGGTGATCATGGGGATGATGGTGATGATGACGGGGATGATGGAGATGATGATGGTGATGATGGAGATGATGATGGGGATGATGGAGATGATGATGGTGATGATGGAGATGATGATGGGGATGATGGAGGTGATGATGGGGATGATGATGATGATGATGGTGGTGGTGGTGATGATGGAGATGATGATGGGGATGATGGTGATGATGGGGATAATGGGGATGGGGATCTTAATAAACGCGCTAACTCTGGCTGCCCACCTCAGTCTTTCAGATTCAAAATTAGCAAGTAGAGTTTCTTGTGAATTCATTAATTATTGTAACTAGTTGCACTAGTATAGATTAGTAAAATAAAATGGGCAAGGAATTCCAATGCATGCATTCCTCCTGGTGCTCAGTTACCAAGGTCCTGTTCTCCATTTTTTGGGAGGAAGCTCTGGTGGCATCAGGCCAACTGCAGTTTAGTTTCATATAGAACTTGGAGATTCACCAACTTAGTGTACTTCTCTCTATTCTTTGCCTTGGCCATCACTGGTGTGTTAAAATACTCTTGTGAGATGAAAAAGAAAGAAAAGGGAATTATCAGAAAAGAGATTCCATTCTATACAAAAAATATGTTTTGTAGGAAAGAAAAGTTATCGAATATTTACATATAACGTGTTCCTACCATTCCTAATATGGTTTCATGCCTGACACAAGAAATATTAAATAAACAGAATGTGGTTGAGAGACTGAGGTGCAGAAGGATGGTATTTAATGTCTGTAGTAAGTTTATGTCTATAAAGAGCTACACATGTCTTTCTTACCAAATAAGAACTTTGTTTATACTTTTTATGCAATGATTATGCTTTATTTTCATTCCCTAGCACAATCTCATTTAAAAATGTAGGTAACTACAATTTTGAAAATCTACCTTTTTTCATTAGAAACTTTTAAAAGACTAAATTATATCCTTGTTACTTCCACAAGTGATGCCAGGTTCTGTTGGAGATGTGTGTACCTGGTGTCGCTGTGTGTGTGAGCTTTGTGTATGAGTGTGTGTGTGTGCACACACTTACATACATGCACTGTATCAACAATGATTCATTTCATTTGGGGGAGAAATGTAAAGAGGTAATCGATCAGAATCATTGATACATCACAACAGTACTTCCAATGCCAAGTACACCCTATAATAGAAATCAGGTTTTAAATGGTTGCTTTTGTTGGCTAGGAATGGCCCAGAATATCTGTCTTCTTTCTTGCAAAGATTAAATAATAAGGTATGATGATTACTTACTGGTTCCAATTTATTTGCTATCAGCTGGTTTTTGTTTGGTCAGATTTTATATTCTCCTCACGCAGATTTCCAGCCTTGCTGGGAAAGTCAGAGCTGTTTTGAGAAACTAATATTGCCTATTAGTAAATTCTGATATGTGTTTCTGGGATCATATCAACCAAGAGTTCTATAGATATTAACAAGAAATTAAATATTACTTATTTTAATTATGAATTTTAGCTCATCTACTTACCTTAAAAACATTTGGCATGCCAAAAAATCATTTCTCTTGGCCTAGAAGACCTCAGCATGAAAAGTTTCTCTATTTATATTTTGAGGCATAAGATAACTCATGGTCAATTATATTTTACATAATATAATCTTTAGTATAATAGTATTTTATCTTATGTTATATAATTTATAGTATATAAATAAGCCTATAATTTTATGCTTTTTAAAATGCTATTTCAGTGTTATAGAGGATTTACAATACTAAATTCCTGAAACAATGGTGTACACTCCCACTAGTTCAAGTTTACTTTTATGTCTGTCAGGAATGTGTTACAACTTTCCTCACATAGATTTTGGAAATGTATTGTTATGTGTATATACACATACTCATTCACACCTTTGTGAAACCTTTTTTTTTTCTATAACAATGGAGCATAGTACATTTGTTTATCATCTGTTTCCATAAAAAAATTATGTTCTGAGGAGAGAATTTGTTAGTTTTGTTCACTGTTGGATCTCCAGTGCTATTAATGGTACGGGGCACATAGTAAACACTGAAAATATACATTACTTAATTAATTAACTGATTAATTAATTGAAGTATAGTGTCTGTACAATATTATACGTTACAGGTGTACAATATAGTGATTCACAATTTTTAAAGTTTACACTCCATTTATAGTTATTATAAAATATTGGCTATATTCCCCTTATTGTACAATATATCCTTATAGCTTATATCAAAACACACTTGAATAAATAAAAGATAGGTAAGCTTCTTCCCTTCCCGAACTGTTCTCCTCCCAAACACATCTCTGCTTTCACACAAAGTCTTAAATGTTTTCATGATTGGTCTTTATTTATATTTAAGTTTATTACAATTGTCCCTGAGCAAATAAGTTCTAGAGCAGAAATTGCAGACTGGGGACTCATGGCAAATTTAGCAGACATCTTTGTTCTTCTCTGAACAAGTTTTAATAAGTCTCTTTTCAGTTGGGTGGTGGCCACAGGAACCCTGAGGTTTTGCCTGGCTTCCTGCGCCAGGACTCCTCACAGGCCCGGGCCTTCCTGCATACAAGCTCCCAAAGCCACAGGCTCTACTCTCCTTTGACCCTTCACCAGGATTCTTTTCCTAATCATTCATCCCTTCTGGCCTTAAAAGGTATTTGCCTTTTCTGTCTGGATCCAGTGAATTTTCTGCATGCACAAGACAAAGAAAAACTGTCCTATATTAAGAGCTTACTAGGGGTCAGACAATCCTTGTAATATTACCTCATTTAATTCTCACAGTAACCCAGTAGGGCAGGCTGTATTGTCTACAACAACAACAAAACCAAACAAAACCCAGATCCGTAAGTTTTTTATGCTCTGTAGTAGCTGTAGCTTAATAATTTAACTGAATGCAGTCATTTTATTGCTTATGAAATTAGTGGGTTTTTCAGCCTCTGAAAACCTTGTAAATTAATTTTTGAATATTATTTATTGACTCAAAACCATGTATTTCTTGTGTGTCTTTTTATTCTCAGAACCCAGTTTAATTCTCTCTGCACTAAACACACTCAATGAAGAATTGCTGGGGCTTATTCTGTGATAAGAGAGGCAGATGTGTGAAGCATTTTAATTCTCAAAAGGCAATAAATTATGATAAATATGTGGGTCACATCATGGGTGAATTTGTCCATTATATGACTTTTGAAGCAAGAGTTGCCCGGACATAGAGAAGGTGCAGCTATAGCGTAGGTGGGAAAGCACGGAGAGACTAAGCAAAGTTTGAATTTAACCTCAAACGAATGAGACTGGCAAGTTTTCATGAAACTCGAGTCTTAGGTTGGCATCCTGGAAGAGGACTCGGAGTGGGAATGGGTTGTACCTGCTGTGAATGAAACTATGGAAATGGAAGCCGAGGGTCCAAGGAGGCTCGTGTGTTTAGCCCTTCGGAACAGAAGGCAGCGGGTCAGGGCACTTTCACGAAGTAACTTTTTCATCAATGATCGATGTCTGTAATTCTTTATTACCAGCTCTGTCCTCACTCTAGTGGACTTCTGTCTGATATCATCAAAGAAGCTTCCACGAGTAATTTATACTCCACTCCTCCACTTCTCCCGAGAGCCCATTTGTCCCCTGGTAGACCCTTACTTAGCCTTGGCAACTTGACAGCAAAATATGCATGAATATTTTCTCTTTAGTTTATCCCCACTGTCCAGCTTCTATGTCAAGACTCTGTCTTGTACCCAGACACAGCAGTTCCCTAGTCTCTAGTTTTCAAATCCACCCACCGCTTAGCTCTCACGGTCACCTGCTTTAAAGACAAATCATTCTCTCCATTTCCTAAAAATTAAATCGCCACCTTTTTAATCTGCAATGAGAAGAGACAGCATTTAGGCACTGCCCAGCCTTCCCTCTGGCTCCTCTCCTCCTCACCATCAAAGGTGGGCTGTGTCTAGTTTCTCTCTACAAACTGTTCAACGCTCCGCTCATTCCTTACCCCTACTCTTTTTTTAAAAAATTGCAGTATAGTTGATTGACAATGTTGTGTTAGTTTCAGGTATACAGCAAAGTGGTTCATACATATATGAATATATATATATCTCTGTTCTTTTTCAGATTCTTTTCTATTATAGGTTATTACAAGATATTGATTATAGTTCCCTGTGCTCTACAGTAGGTTCCTGTTGTTTAGCTCTTTTATATACAGTAGTGTGTATCTGTTAATTCCAAGCTCCTAATTTATCCCTCCCCCCCCCCTTTTCTCCTTTGGTAACCATTCATTTTTTTTCTATGTCTGTGAATCTGTTTCTGTTTTGTAAATAAGTTCATTTGTATCATTTTTTTTAGATTCCACATGTAAGTGGAATAAGATACCATAAGATGTCATATGATATTTGTCCTTCTCTGTCTGACTTATTTCACTGAGTATGACAATCTCTAGGTCCATCCGTGTTGCTGCACATGGCATTATTTCATTTTCTTTATGGCTGAGTAATATTCCATTTTATATATATATATATATATATATATATATATATATATATATATATACACATATATATCATCTTCTTTATCCATTCACCTGCCCATGGACATTTAGGTTGCTTCCATATCTTGGCTGTTGTGAATAATGCTGTTGTGAACATTGGGGTGCACCCACTGTCCCTTACACCTATGCTTTATGCGGTTGATTACTGTTCATCCACTGGAAATCTGTTGTTCACCCCATTATCCAGAAAGATCTGACTACCCTGGCATCCCCCCTTTTCAACTTTAATTATATGCTTCACTTTCATGATTCTGAAAAAACCCAATCATGTATGATATATTGATATATCTATCTATATATCGCAGCAGTATCTTCCAACTGGAGGGCACTATTCTTTTTTTTCTTTTTTAACATCTTTATTGGAGTATAATTGCTTTACAATGGTGTGTTAGTTTCTGCTTTATAACAAAGTGAATCAGCTATACGTATACATATGTCCCCATATCTCCTCCCTCTTGCGTCTCCCTCCCACCCCTCTAGGTGGTCACAAAGCTGGAGGGCACTATTCCTGAGGCCAGGAATTTGAGGAGTGTTTTGGCTGTTAGATTCCCATATGTGGTAGGCAGAACAGTGCTCCCCCAAAGAGGTCCACATTCAAATCCCCAGAACCTGTGAATATGTTACCTTACGTGGCAAAGGGACTTGGCATAAATGATTAAATTAAGAATTTTGAGCTGGGAAGATTATTTTAGATTATCCCAATGTAATCCTGAAGGTCCTTATAAGAGGAAAGCAGCAGTGTCAGAGAGAGAGAGAGATTAGAAGATACTACCCTGCTGGCTTTGGAGATGGAAGAAAGCCCAGAAATAAAAAAATTCAGGCAGCCTCTAGCAGCTGGAAAAGGCAAGGGAACAGACTTTCCTCTGTATCCTCCAGAGTGACCACAGTACTACTGACACTTGGAGTTTTTCCCAGTGAAAGCCACTTTGGCCTTCTGAACTACAGAACTATAAAGTAATAAGTTTGTGTTGTTTTGCATCATTACATTTGTAATATTTTGTTACAGTAACAATGAGAAACCAATACAAAATATATAGAGGAGCGAGTTTGTAAATATTTGATGTGGAAGTAAGTGAATGATGGCATGGAGCATATGATGGTGCATATTAGATTTCATATCAAGTGCATAAGAGGAGGTCAGGCCTTGCTTAGGGGATAGAAAGAAGAAGACATTAGTGGGGTGGTGTGAGTGAGGAACAGAGAAAGAAGACTGATGCTGGTAGCTATCTGAGACCGAAGACTTCCAGAATATTGAAATAATGGAAATAATATTAAAATGACAAAAAAAAAACCCTTCCACTACACTAGAAGACATTACAAAGTGATTAAAGTTTAAAAAAATTTAGGATGCGGAGCAACAGGAACTCTTCTTTATTGCTGGTGGGAATGCAAAATGGTGCAGCCGCTTTGGGATACAGTTCAGCTATTTATTACAGAACTAAACATCCTCTTGCCATATGATCCAGCAATTGCCCTCCTTGGTATCCCAAAGAAGTTAAACACTTATGTCCACACAAAAACCTGCATACGGATATTTATAGTAGCCTTATAATCACCAAAACTTGAAAGCAACCAACATGTCCTTCAGTAGCTAAGTGGAGAAATAAACTGTGGTCCATCCAGACAATGGAATATTATTTAGCTCTAAAAAGAAATGAGCTACCAATTCATGAAAAGACATGGAGGAACCTTGAATGCATGTTATTAAGTGAAGGAAGCCAATTTGGAAAGGTCACACACTGTATGATTTCAATTATATGACAGTCTAGAAAAGGCCAAACTATGGAGACCGTAAAAAGTTCTGTGGTTGCTATGAGTTGGGGGTGGATATGAATAGGCAGATCAAGGAGAATTTTTAGGGCAGTGAAAATACTCTGTATGATACCATAGTGGTGGATAAGCATGGCTAAACATCATTACACATTTGTCCAAACCCAGAGAATGTAGAACACCAAGAGTGAACTGTAACGTAAACCGTGGACTTTGGGTGATTATGATGTATGAGCACGTGTTCATCCCTTGTAACAAGTGCCCCACTCCGGTGGAGAGTGCTGACGATGAGGAGTGCTGTGCATTGTGGGAGCGGTGGGTACGTGGGTGATCTCTGTTCCTCCTCCTCAAATTGACTGTGAACCTAAAGCTGCTCTGTGGGAACTCCCTGGCGGTCCAGTGGTTAGGACTCCGCGTTTTCACTGCTGAGGCCCTGGGTTCGATCCCTGGTCGGGGAACTAGGATCCCACAAGACACAGGGTGCAGCCAAAAATCAATCAATCAATCAATAAAGCTGCTCTAAAAATCTAGAGTCTTAATTTAAAAAAAAAAAAGTTAACAAATCTGACTTGAAGTAAAAGCGAGTTTTGGAAATCACGTAAAGCAGAAGAAACAACCCTGAGCCCACATTGCTTGCAGGAACTTGGGTGCAGACTCTCTGGTCCCTCCCTGGGCAAGAGACTTTGGATTTCTGTCTTTGACGGTCTCCCACGCGATTGCAACTGAATCCAGCTCTGTTTCGTGTCCATCTCGCTGACGGGGCCAGCTGGCTGGCAGACCATGTCACTGTCTTTGTGCAGCCCCGGCCTGCATTGCTGATGGGCAAGCAGTGGAGAGTGTGAGCCGTGGGGAGAGACAGCCGACCTCAGGGACGGTTCAGCCGCTGGCGACACCATGCCTCCCCCATCTGCTGTTTGACGGAGACACTAGGGATGCCTCTTCCAGTGGCGTCAGCCTGTTGGCAGCTGTGCGCAGAGTCTTGGAAAGAACAGAAGTCTTTGTAGTTGCCTGTTAGTCCAGCTCCACTGTGCCTTTGAGCTTTTAACTCAAATATAACCTGTGGGCAAAGACACGGAGCACGTACGCTTGAGTGATGTCAGAATATTATCCTCCAAGTGATGCTGACATCACTTTACTTAGACTTAACACCTTGGACCTGAATGTGGAGTTTTGGGTTCTTTAAAGAAAGTATAAAAAGAGTTTTCCTCTCACCTGCCTAGAGTACAAACAAAATTTAAAATAGCAAAGCCAAGCTTTTGTTAGATCTGCCATTTGTATTCTGTCATGATTTTTAACTAAGGCAAATAATATTGAATCATTTGTAGCACTTAGAGATTTACTTAAGTTATAATGTCAGTGGATATGTAATAGAAATAAACTAAATTGAAAGAAGAAAGTAATGATCATCATTTGTCTTTATTTTATTCTGCTTACCAGAGCCATCTTTCCCTTCTAAATTTGCTTTTTCAATTAAAAAACATTTATTGAACCCCTGCTAATGCTTTGAAAATGAATGATTGCATTTGGGAGAAAACCATCCCATTATCTTTCTCTTTTCTTCTTTGCCAGCAGTGTTAACTAGCTTTTTGAGAATGTGTCTTAAAGAGAAATACTGTATCCACGGCCATAACTCATGGCTAAAAATGAACCTAATATTTTACACATTTGATAAATA
Organism: Balaenoptera borealis; assembly: GCF_965194805.1. NCBI lineage: Eukaryota > Metazoa > Chordata > Mammalia > Artiodactyla > Balaenopteridae > Balaenoptera > Balaenoptera borealis. The sequence continues at coordinate 75,978,914 of NC_138877.1, forward strand.
CGATGTCAGGATGTCCACACTTTAGCACTTGGCATTGTGCCTTATGCCTTTTTATGGAAACTTCTTCCTCGCCTTTTGTATAAATACCAAAATCACATTGTCACCTGTGACAGAGCAGCTCTCCTTGCTTTCTTTCCCTTCGCACGCTTATTTTTATCCATACTTTTCTTAAATATTGGGGTTCTCAAAAGCCATCTGTTCTTTGTTCTGTTTTCACACTACACAGTCCTCTTGAATAGTTGCATCTGTTCCCTTGGTTTCATCTTGCAACTATACCAGGTAACTTGCGTATCTCCTCTTCAGCCCAAGTCTTTCTCCTGATTTTCAGACCCATCTACCCAAGAGTCTAGTAGACCCCGTCCTGTGGCTAGCTCCCGGGGTCTGAGACTGGACTCACCACGTAGCCCCTGACCCCCCAAAATCTACTCCTGCTTCTTAATTCTAGCCCCGCCCGGCTGTAACTCTGATGCCTCCTTCTCAGTTCTCTCATCACCTGGTCTTGCTCACCTGCCATCTCTTGAGTCTGTTTCCTTGTCATCAGTCCTACAGTTAAGACTGTCACTGAGTCTTCTTTACTTCCCACTGCAGTTGTGCGGTACCATCTTAACTGTCCCTTCTACCTCGAGTCTGCTTCCCTTCCATTTCATTCTCTCTAGTTATTCCAGAATTATCTTACACAGCATCCCATTTTTGCTCTGTGAAATCTCTCCATGTTTTTTCATAGCCCAGGGGATAAATTCTTCACCCTTAAGCTTTATGAATTGATCCCTGTCTATTTTTCTCAACTTATCTCTAGACTTCCCAGCTAACATCTACTATTCCAAGCACACTGAATTGCCAGTGATTTCCTCATGGATACTGTTGTTTGGGGAATAAACCTGATGCAAGGGTAGCTTTCAGATGCACTACTAGCCAGGCCATCCCAGAGGTTGCAGGGCATAAAAGCTGACACTCCAAATTAAAATGCCACTAACTTAATTTAAAATGCACAGCAAGAGTGGGGGGAAGAGATGACTGTGTTGACGTGGATGGGATAGGGTGTGGGCAGCCAGAGGACCGTACACACTACTTGAGCCCTGGGACACAGACGATGATGATGATGTGGTTATGCACCTGAACTGAAGGCTGAGCCCATGGATACAAGGTGCCCTGGGCTGATGCCACGGGCTTCCGGTTTTGGAGAACAGGTTCACCTGGCCACAGGTGTGGCTTGCTCACCAGCCTGCTGTCAGATGTGGGCTATCTCTGCTTTTCTAGGGTCTAGAGCACCCTGGGGCCGGAAGGGGAGCATACTCGGTGACACTGGTGGGTGGCCACCTTCGGGGGGCCAGAGCTGTCAGCCCAGAAGGGACAAGATCACGGTGTAGTTCTGCCATTGTTACTGTCTATATGCAGTACTCCTATTTGTTGACACTTGTTTTTATTTATTCCATCTGTCTTTGGCATATCTCACAGTTCACCAACACTCTTCTGGGTTCTGCCTGTGTTGCACTTTCCGCTTTACACGTTACCTGTAATTAACATATCCCCTACATGTTGCCTTTATCTCTCAAAATAGCAGCTTACCTACAGTTTACATTGAGCACTTTTTATGAGTTTGTCCAACCTGTTTGTCTTGTCCTTCTAGCAGCATTGAATTCATTCTCAAATGCATAGTCTTCAACACTACACCATTCCAGCCTCGCACGATCATGTGTCTACAAGACCTCGCTTCTCCCTCCTGTCATATCTATCTGCCTTCCATTTTCAAGGCTAATTTTCATTCACCCTTCAAGGCCCGATCTTGCTTCTCCTCCCTTCAGAAGCTTCCGTGAGCCTCCATTGTGGACCAGAAGTCCGGGAGATAATGCTTCCTTTGTCTTCGTCTGCTGTAGTATTTAATCACGGTTTACTGTAACTTCATGCTTACCGCTTCGTTCTCTCACGTTACACTGGAACAACCTTCGGCAGTAATTTTGTCTCGTATCTGTTGGTATTCTGAGTTCTCCCAGGCTGGGTTATTCCCAGGGTGGAAATATGAGGTTGTGGGGTTGATAACAAACGGTCTTTCTGTATTTTGCTCCCACTCCCAGTTGCAAATATTCTGGTTCCACTTCAAGACTGTGATTTCCCCCAACAGTTTAAGAAATCCCAAGAGGTGTCTCACGTGTGTTCATGGCACAGTCCTCTCAGCTGCCCTGTGGAATGTGCCACCACACTTCTGCCCTCCCCTGGCTCCCGCATGTCATCTGCGGCTGACGACTCTAGTGCCCGAGGAGGAAGATGAAACCTGCTCTCCAGTGTCCCAAAGCAGCTGTGCTCTCTCATTGTAGCTTTGGTTTCCTTCATGTGCCTTGTGAAGCTCCTTGGAGGGTCTCTTCGTTTGGTGGCAAATAGTCTCCTTTTATTTTATACTCTGTTCGTGGATCAAGATCGATGCTGTCGTGACTTGCCAACAATTATAGAAATTGTACGCTACGGCCATACTTTTCCTTCCTGAAATGTTTGTAATCTGACTTCTGTGATACTGCCCTGTCATGTTACTCTGATTTTTTTTTTTCTTTGCTTCTTTCCCTGGGGCTTTTTATTTTGCTTTTCTTTTCTTTTTTTTTTTTTAAAGGAATTCCTTTATTTTTATTTTTTATTTATTTATTTATGGCTGTGTTGGATCTTAGTTTCTGTGCGAGGGCTCTCTCTAGTTGTGGCGAGCGGGGGCCACTCTTCATCGCGGTGCGCGGGCCTCTCACTATCGCGGCCTCTCTTGTTGCGGAGCACAGGCTCCAGATGCGCAGGCTCAGTAGTTGTGGCTCACGGGCCCAGCCGCTCCGCGGCATGTGGGATCTTCCCAGACCAGGGCTCGAACCCGTGTCCCCTGCATTGGCAGGCAGATTCTCAACCACTGTGCCACCAGGGAAGCCCTATTTTGCTTTTCTTTAACTAAAGGCAAAAATCTGAGGTATGTGCTTATCTCCCAATCTTTTCTATAAATACCTGTCACAGAATGTTCTTCCATTCTTTTGCCTTGAGTTGCTACCTTTATGGTGTTGACTCTCTACTCTGATTAATTTTGCCATCTTATCCAAGTTTAGTCATGTTCTCATTATTGTCTACTTTGGGGAGGATTTTAATATTTCCCAGATTCCACTAGCTTCTCCAATCTACATTTATCAACTTTTATCTGAAAATGAGGTGCCTCCACTCATCTTTTGGTGATGGTCTTTTATAAACTGAGAAGAGCTCTGGATATTATCTAACAAATGCCAACTTCTCAGACCATACAGATATCTAATTTATGTATTCTATTTTAGCTGCTAGCACTGAACATCTAGCAAGTGTTTAAGTAGTTATTAATCGATTGGCTATTCTTAAAAGAGGATCTTTAAATGTTTGGATTTGTGTGTACTCCTTAAACCATTTCTTCATCAATCATCCCAACAAGCTTTTATCAAGTGCTCATTGGGAACTAAAACAGTAAGAAGTCGAGTAGAATCACAAGCACACAGGTAAGCTGACCTCAGGTGATGTCTGCAGGTATAAGCAGGATGGGTAGGTCCCTGAGGGACAGAGGCTTTCAGATTTTTTTTTATCATGATACACATTAAGTAATACATTTCATGCTGCACCAAACCACAACGCACACACCAAACCACACTGCACATACATATATACACACTTATAACAGAAACATAAGGGTAACTTACAACTGAAATGAGAGTTTCACAGAGCAATACTTGTCTCACTATATGGGACAGACTCTGATATTTTCAAGTCTACTAAGGATGCTGGTTGCTACCCACTAAATTGGTTTCACAGTTTGAACAACCCTATTGTGGTTTACTTGAAGTTGGGGACAATAGCCGTTGATTTCTGTCCTCAAAGTGGGAAATGGTATGTTTACTCCAAAACCTTAGAAGAGAAGTTTTCTATTATATAAGTAGAATGGGTGAAAATAAGTAAATAAATTATTCAGGAGAAAGAGTTGAAATGCTTACTCACTCAGCAATCTCTTTATAAAGGCAAGAGGGATTATGCCAGTAAAAACTTGAGTACTACACATGCATTTTCTCTCATTTAACTTTATTGCTGTATAATGATTAAAAGCATGTCTAAAATTGTATATCCATATATAAATATATAGATAGGTAAGTAGATAGACAGATGAGAGATACACACACATACACGCATGTTATCACTCAGTAGGGCTACATTATAATTGGATTGAATCTAGCAGCTAACATCGGGCATCCCCTGAGAATAATAAAGGCAATCTTTTATTAAAGTCTCATTATTTTCATTTTTCTTAAAGAAGGATTCCAAATGTTAGGAGCCTTGCTGCAGTAAAATAAAAAGAATAATAATACTGTGATTTCAGTTTTCCACAAAGAGGGCTTGAATTATTCTCCTAGCAAAGATAGTGACGCCAGGTGTCATAAACCGGTGGGTTCCCTCCTTTTCTATTCAAGGTGTTCATTGTACCAAGTTCGCCAGTTTTATATTGAGGTCAAATTGGCTTTGGCAATTCCTGCTGCGTTCCAGGCTCCCACTGGATTTTGCTTTAGGAACCGTCTCTGGTCTTCTGCCCTCTGCCTTTGGGAGCGTGAGCATCCCTGGTCCTGCTTCCGGAGCCCCACTGTGAATCAGAGGGCACAGCTGCTGACAGCTGCCCGGTATCCTGAGGCAGGGTCCCTCAACAGGGTCTTCTCGAAGAAAATTAGCAGCTGTGGAGAGAATTGGAGAGAATCGCGGAGTGGAGGGCTCTGCTCCATGGGGTGTTTGCAGAGGAAGTGTGTGTCTGAGGGAAGTGAAGGGGGGCGGCATTCTTTGTTGTCCTGCCAGAGCCACCGCCCACCCAGCTTCCAGGCTGGATTGTAAATGCTCTGCCCTCAGGGAGTTTTCCCAGCACCAGCTGGCAGAGCCGGCTCCTTCCTCTGGCTCGTCTGCCCCCCCAGGGCTCCCACGTGGGTGGGAACCTGCTTCAGAGACTCCGGATGATGTCCTGGAGTGCAGCAATGTGCCAGAGAACGAAGCAGAGTCCAGGGCAGGTGTCACCTCCGTCCCTTGGCACGGGCTAAATCGTTTTCTCACTTGTTCCTGTTTTGGGGAGCACAGTTTAGTCCTGTGCTGCCTGTCTACACAGACGGATGAAGCAGGGAGCTGATGAGACATTTGATTCTTCTTCACTTTGCATAAACGTTCCCTCAGTAGCACCGTGGGGGGTTGAATTGTGCCCCCCGCAAGCTACATTGAAATCCAATCCCGTACCTCTGTGAACGTGACCTCATTTGGAAGTAGAGTGTTGGAAGAAGTAATTAGTTAAGATGGATACTTAGAGCATGTCTAATGTGACCCGTCTTTGTAAGAGACACAGAGGAAGACAGCCTTGGGGAGACAGAGGCAGAGAATGGGGTAGTGGCAGCTGCAAACCCAGGATGAGCAAGGATTGGTGGTAGCCCCCAGGAGCTGAGGAAGGCGTGGAAGAGATTCTCCGCTAGTATACCGCCCTGCCGACGCCTTGATTCTGGACTTCTGGCCTCCAGAACTGTGAGAGAATTGTGTTCTGTTTCGAACCACCCAGTTTGTGGCACTTTGCTCTGGTAGCCCTGGGAAACTAATACAAACACATATACCAGAAAGATTCTGTAAGAAAAACAAGGAGCGGTGCCACCATCATTTTAGAGAACTGCCTTTTATCTGAAAGTTTAATATTGTGACCTGTGATTCAACCTGAATGCTAGTGACTTAAACATTGTTCAGGTAAACTACAGACCCTCTCACACCTGTCACAATGATAATACAAGTTAGCTCATGTTCTTTTCATTAGGGCTTTTAGAAGATTTTAGACATGCAGCAAAATGTACTCGCTAGCGAAAAGAATTAACCTTAAATTTGCTTTCCTAGTGCTGAATTACCGCTATTTGGTATTAAAATATCAATTTTAAAATATCAGGCTAAGAGTGAGTGTAAAAGACCCATCTAGAAAGGTGCAGCAATGCCTTTTGCAGGAAGCAGTTCACTCTCTACTGGGGTTGGAACAGCAGAGCTTGGCTGGCCTGTTACCATGTTGCAGTTGCCATGGCAACATCAAACCAATGAATGGACCACCTCCCAGAGACAGGGAGGTGAGTACGTGTGAAATTGATTCCGTTGCACACAGGAATATGCTCAAGCCAAATTTGTCAGGATAGCATTTCTGGTAGGAAACTGCATTTTAAATTATATAGACATGATGAATATGATGTTAAATATTTACTTCGGATATTCTAGTAAAATGGTGTTTGAAAATTAAGTGTGCTATGGAAATTTTATGCTCTTTATATATGCTCTGCACTTGTTTCAGACAACACTGAATTTGTCTTCATTCATCTAAATTTGGATAGCTAAAGCAGAATTTTATATTTGAGATGAATCTTTTAAGTTATGTATCCTTGATGTTAAACTGCTTTTATTTGCTCATTTTAGATTAACATGTTTAGAGAAATGACTTTAGAAAATGTAAATGAAAGTTGTTACTGTATGTTTTTATTTTTAGATAACATCTGTAAAGTGTAAATTCCATTTTACATTGAACAGCGTAACATATAAGTAGTCTAAATCAGTGAAAAACGGAAGGTTTGCTATTTTAGTACTTAAGGAGCCCATGGTAAGGCTTTATAAAAATAATTTATTCACATGACATATTACTGAATTGTGTTCAGCACTCATTTTTAGCATGCAGTTATTAATATAGTGTTATTCTAGGTATGAAGTAGGTCTTGAACTTGGTCAATGTAATCCTTATGATAAATGGTTTATTTTGGGTAATCTGATAAAATAGATGTGGTTTGCTTCCTTTCATTTCTTACTTATAATACATTCTTGGCTTTGTCTCCCCGTAAGGTTGCAGAAACTGTACAGAACAGAGAAAGATCTATCTGTGATGTGGTAATTACTGAAATGCCTCCATTAAATGTGGTTCATATTAACAAAATATATTTATCAGGCATGATCAGTTTGAAATTAGAACATGTCTAACCCCAGGGGCCCGGTTCATGCTAAGAGCTGTCTACTTTCCCATTAGTTCAACTTGGAGAATAGAAGAGCATGACTTGTTTACGTAACAGAAACCAATATTTGCTCTCTTTTATTCTCTTCGCATAGTCTTCCAAGGGCAACGTGCGCCAGATTCTGGCAAAACCCTTGCTGACGATGCATTTCCCCTTGGGCGATAAAATGAAACTCTCTAAACTAAAACAATGCTGCCAGAATATTTTGACTTTCTAACAGTTCCATGTGGATCCATTGATCTTCCTTATGAAAAGATACAAGTGTTTTTTAATTCAAACGGAGGTGAGGTATTATAAAATGTGTTCCCTTTTGCTTCATGATCAACACTGATATTTATTTGAAAACACTGGCACATGAATGTGATACGGTACATCAAATTGTACTTTGTACTGTCACACACGTATCCATTCCCATATAAATGCTGTTACCTATTTCTTGTGTGTAAACCCATTTAGACATTTGAGCACCCAGACTTAGGGGAAAAATGCATATTCAAAATACTAAATAAGACAAGCCATTCAAGCAGGTAAATCAAATAAATCCTCTGGTACAAAGCTACTTTGGGAATAATGGTATATTTTCTGGTAAGAAGGTAGTAAGTAAGCACTATTCAAAATGGAATCTCAGGAGACAAGAAAAATGTTTGTAAATACAACCTCACTCCATCAGTGTCTTGATAGCATTTCTGAATCTGGACTCTGTAATCAACCTTCTAGTTTTAATTGCCCAGGTATGCTTTTTCATGGAAGGTACCCCGACTGTCAGAGAACATAAGGAGAGGTAGGAAGTGTAGAAAAAGGGGTTATTCATTTTGAAATCACTGTCACGGTACCCACTGGCATATCATTTGCTGCAGATTTTAAGGGTGTGACAAGTTATTAGTGATGAGCTCCATTTCTGAGAAACTTACTGTGTATACTGCTTGCGATACTTGCATTTAAAAATGACATTCTAGGGACTTCCCTGGTGGTCCATTGGTTAAGACTTCGACTTCCAATGCGGGGTGTGCGTGCTCGATCCGTGGTTGGGGAACTAAGATCCCACATGCCTCGCGGCCAAAAAACCAAAACATGAAACAGAAGCAGTATTGTAACAAATTCGATAAAGACTTTAAAACAATAAAAAATGAATAAATAAAAATGACGTTCCAGACAACTGTGATAGTATTTTGGCACACTTATATGGACCAGTGCCGATCCAAGGATTTTATTGTTGCTGTTGTTGTTATTGGTCTGTAATAAGTACAGGCATTGACGGAATGTGCCTAGGAATATTCAGACAGTGTGGCGCTGCTGTGACATCCAGGGGACTGGTCGGGACTCATCAGTAGGGACCACATAGGGTACTGCTGAGCCTGTGTGATGCCTTGCAGGTGGTGTGAGCTGCATACGTTAGTAGGACCACACTTTTTTAAAACCATTTTATTGAGATATGGTTGACATGGAAAAAGCCGTAGATATTTAATGTATACAGCTCTACGAGTTTGGGGATAAGTATACATCCATGAAACCATCACCAAAATCAAGGCCACTGAGATATCCATCTCCTCCCAAAGTTTCCTCCTGCTTCCTTTATTATTATTGTTGTGACCATTTTTTGTATGTGTGGTAAGAATACTTAGCATAATAAGATCTACCCTCTCGGGAAATGTTAAGCTTACAATAGACTGTTGTTAGCTGTAGGCGCTATGCTGTGGAGTAGACCTCCAGAAATTAATTTTGTGGAACTGAAACTTTGTACCCTTTGACCTTCACCTTCTCATTTGCCCCTCCCCCAGCCCCTGGCAATCCCCATTCTACGCTCTGCTTCTATGAGTTTGACTTTTGTAGATCCTACCTATAGGTGAGATCATACAGTATTTGTCTCTCTGGGTCTGGCTTATTTCACTTAGCATAATGTTGCAATGTTTTCAAGGTTCATCCTTGTATCATTGTGACATGTATCAGAACTACTTTCCTCTTTAACACTGAGTAATATTCCATTGTACAAATATACCATATTGACTTCTCCAATTATCAATTGATGGGCATTTGTTCTTCCTCTTTGGCTATTAAGCATAACGTTGCTATATGTAGTCATGTATGAGTTTTTGTGCATGTACGGTGTCAGTGTCTTTGGGTATGTACTTAGGACTGTAATTTCTGGGTCATATGGTAGCTCCGATTTTAACATTTGAGGAGCTGCCAAACTGTTTTCCAAAGGGACAGCAGCATTTTAATATCCCACTAGCAATGTGTAAGGGTTCTAATATATTCATATCCTCACCAACACCTATTATTGTGTGAACTGTAGCCACTTTACTGGGTGTGAAGTGGTACCTCGTTGAGGTTGTAATTTGCGTTTCCCTAATCACTAATCATGTACAGAGTCTTTTCATGTGCCTGTTGGCCAGTTGTATATCTTCTCTGGAGAACTGTCTATTCATATCCTTTGCCCATTGTTTACTTGGGTTGCCTTTTTATTGTCAAGTTGTAAAGGTTCTTTTTACAGCATTCTGGATACCAGTCCCTTATATGTTTTGCAAATATTTTCTCCCATTATGTTGGTCATCTTTTCGCATTATTGATGGTATCAACTACATGACAAAAGTTTTAAATTTTGCTGTAGTCCAAATTATCTCCTTTTTTTGCCACTTGTGCTTTTGGTGTCATATCTAAAAAAACCATTGTCCAATTCAAGGCCACAAAGATCTATGCCTACATTTTCTTCTGAGAGTTTCATAGTTTTAGCTCTTACGTTTAGGTCTATGAGTCTGTGATCCATTTTGAGATAATTTTTGTGTATGGTGTAAGGAAGGAGTCTGACTTTATTCTTTTGTGTGTGGATACTAAGTTTTTCAGTATCACTTGTTAAAAACCTATTCTTTCCTATTTGCACCTTTGTCAAAATTTAACTGACCATAAATGTAAGGGTTTATTTATGGACTCGCAGTTATATTTCATTGACCTTTATGTCTGTCCTTATGCCAGTACCACACCGTCTTGATTACTGTCGCTGTTCAGTAAGTTTTGAAATTGCTAATGTGAGCTCTCTAACATTGTTCTTTCTTTTAAGATTGTTTTGGCTAGTCTGGGTACCTTGCCTTTTCATATAAATTTTATGATCAGCTTACCAATTTCTTCACAATAGTCTGATAGAATTTTGATAGAGTTTGTGTTGAATCATTGTGTAGATCATTCTGGGGAATATTGCCATCTTAATAATATTTTGGCTTTCCATCCATGAACATGGAATGTCCATTTATTACAAGTTCTTTCAACAATGTTTTGCAGGTTTTATTGTACAAATCTTGGACTTCTATTATATTTATTTCTAAGCATTTTCATTATTTTTGTTGCTATTATAGATTTTTTCCCTAATTTTATTTTGATTTGTTCATTATTAGTGCACAGAAATATAATCGATTTTTGTATGCTGATCTCGTACCCTGAAAACTTGCTGAATTCAATTATTAGTTCTAATAGATTTTTTTTTTGGTATGGATTGCTTAAGATTTTCTTTATACAAGAGGATACCTTTTGTTGTTAGAGACAGATTTACTTCTTTCTTTCCAATCTGGATGCCTGTTATTTCCTTTTATTGTCTTATTGTCCTGGCTGGAACCTCCATTACAGGGTTGAATAGAAGTGGTGAGAGCAGACGTCCTTGTCTTGTTTTGATCTTCAAAGGAAAACGTTTAGGTTTTCATCATTAAATATGATACTAGCTCTGAGTTTTTTGTGGATGTCCTTTATCGGATTGAGGAAGTTCCCTTCTCTTCCTAGTTTGTTGAGTGTTTTTAACAAGCATGTTGTTGGATTTTGTCAAATGCTTCTCTGTGTCTATTGCAATTATCATATGGCTTTTGTCCTTTATACTATTAATATGGTGTGTTGCATTGATTTCTTTTTACATGTTCAACCAACTTTGCATCCTTGGTATAAATCCTACTGGACCATGGTGTATAATCGTTTTTATATGTTTCCAAAGTTCATATGCTTATATTTTGTTGAGGATTTTTTTTGCATCTATATTCTTAAAACACTTGTCTGTAGTTTTCTTTTCTTGTGATGTCTACTTTGTTTTGGTAATACTGGCCTCATAGAATGAGTTGGGAAGCATTTTCTCTTCTTTCATTTTTTGGATTTTTTTGTGAAGAACTGGTATTACTTCTCCCTTAAATGTTTGCTCTAATTCCCAAATGAAGCCAGATGGGCCTGGGAAGCTAACAATTAAGGCTAGATTTTTGTACCTGTTTGCCTACTTTGGGTACAAGAGTCTGAAATACTTTGTAAGTTCCACCAAGTCCATGTATATGTCTGAGATAATAATATAGGCAGTGTTTATTTAACTCAGGACTTTATGAAAATTTAAAAAATACATGGAGAATGATCACATCTGTTTATGATTATAAATGGCATGGTTATGGCTAAGAGCTTTGCCTCTTTGTTGATCTTGTATCTATTATTTTGTTTTGCAGCTAAGCTCTTCAGTGATTTTGTACCGAGATTAGGGCTTTCCTTTGAGAGGGCCATTATTTTGAATTAAAACATCTCTTGGGTCTATTAGTCACTTGCTTAAAGTTGTCTTTGAGGACAAAGCATTTATCAAAAACATTCTAAGGAAGTCTAAGGTGACACTGACAGGTTATTGTAATTTTGGTTTTTGCTATAAGTACATATGAGTAAGTCCAGATCTGATTATTTCAGGTTTTAATATTACTAAGGCAAAAGGGGGAAAAAAAAGATATAACGAGGCAAGCAGTTTGTGCTGTATTTCCCATTATTTTTTTTCTTCAGGCCCTAAGAAAATACTTCTTTGATGACTGAATCTCTGTGAGCTGTGGAAGTCTAGGAGTTGGCTCACCGGTTAAGGATAAGAGGATCCAGTGAAGATGAAAGCAAGGGCATCAGAGGATGGTTCAGAACTGAGGATTAGCCCTGGGAGGAAAAAGAGACAAAATTGTCAAGGTTGGTAAACTGCGGAGAGTAGAAAAAATAAAATCAGTGCCAAGCTGGGAAGGATTTCGGATGTTTAAGTCATGATATTGAAACTGATTTGAGAAATTTCTATAATAATAAAAGACTAATCAGGAGTGTTGCGGGGAATTATAATTTAAGGTTTTTGTTTGTCGTATGCTGAGAGTGAAACATATTTGAAAAAATTTCAAGTATTCAGGACATGGAAGAATAGAAGAGGTGCAGCATGGTAGGTTTTAGCTTCACACCTGCATAGAGGTTTGTGTATTTCAAAAGAAAACCAAGTAAGGTATCTAGTGCTTTTTTGTTTCTGAAAACAAAATTGGCTACTTGCAAATTCTTGTGTAATTATTTCTAAGTGTTTTCATTATTTTTGTTGCTATTGTAAATAGATGTCCTTCCTAATTTCATTTTGATTTGTTTATTATTAGCGCACAAAAACATAATTGATTTTAGTATGTTGATCTTGTACTCGGCAAACTTGCTGAATTCAATTACTCTTAAAGATTTTTTGGTACGGATTTCTTATAATTTTCTATATATAAGATGATGTCTTTTGTTGATAGAGGTAGTTTTATTTTTCCTCTCCAGTCTGGATGCCTGTTATTTCCTTTTAGTGTCTAATTGTCCTGGCTGGAATCTCCATTACAATGAATAGAAACGGTGAGAGTAGACATCCTTGTCTTGTTTTGTTCTTCGAGGGAAAACTTTAAAGATTTCACTATTAAGTATGGTGCTAGCTCTGGGTTTTTTGAAAATGTTCTTTATCAGAAAGTTCCCTTCTCTTCATAGTTTGTTGAAAGTTTTTAACACAGAATGTTGTTGGATTTTATCAAATGCTTCTCTCTGTACGTTGCAATGATCATGTTTTTTTTGTTGTTGTTGTTTTTGTCCTTTATACTATGAAACTATGGTGTGTTGCGTGGTTTTCTTTTCATGTGTTAAACCAGCTTTGCATTCCTGGGATAAATCCTACTTGATCATGGTATATAATCCTTTTTATATTTTTCCAGATTTCATTTGCTTATAATTGTTGAGAATTTTTTTGCGTTGATATTTGTAAAACACCTGTCTATAGTTTCCTTTCTTTTTTTTTTAAATTTTATTTATTTATTTATTTATTTATGGCTGTGTTGGGTCTTTGTTTCTGTGTGAGGGCTTTCTCTGGTCGCGGCAAGCGGGGGCCACTCTTCATCGCGGTGCGCGGGCCTCTCACTATCGCGGCCTCTCTTGTTGCGGAGCACAGGCTCCAGACGCGCAGGCTCAGTAGTTGTGGCTCACGGGCCCAGTTGCTCCGCGGCATGTGGGATCTTCCCAGACCAGGGCTCGAACCCGTGTCCCCTGCATTAGCAGGCAGATTCTCAACCACTGCGCCACCAGGGAAGCCCTATAGTTTCCTTTCTGACTGAGCTGGAGAAAGTTTTAGTTGCAAGAACCAAGCATCCCTGTAGTATCAATATTCCACTGAGCATGCAGGTTCCTTGATGGGAAATCATGAAATAAACTTTGAAAGAAATTAATAAATTTTATCTCCCACTAAACTAAGGTTAAATATACTTAGTGAAGACAGTGTGTCCTTTGTTGCTGGATGAAAATTCTGATGGGCTAGATGACTTTTCTGGTAACTCTTAAGCAACAGAAAGAGCCATATCACTTTAATTCTCAGTAAAGTTTCAATTCATTAACTTAAAATGTCCAGTGCCAGAAAGTCATCAGTATTTCTAAGCTGCTTTAAAGTGAAATCTTCTCCCTTCCTGAAGTTGGGCCCTGCTGAATGTTATTATAAGAGAAAGAGAGAGAATGAAAGATTCTTTCTTTTCCTTCAAGAGTTTCTTCTTCCCCAGTTTGTTAAACATAGTGTGTAATCACAGCAGGTGCTATGTCTGTGACTAGAGCCAGGTTTAATTCAAGAATTAAAATACTAATAATACTACGTGTAACTGCCATTTGAAAAGTGGAAACTAGACAGTGAGAAACTTGTTTCTATCACAACTTTCCAACTGCAATCCATTTAACGGTTGAAACCCAAATGGGAATTATTACACAAAGTAAAATATCAAGGCAGCTGCCCATTGAAGACTTTGAGACTAGGAATGACCACTTAGAAAAGACATGTTATCAATGAGGCACGCGACCTGTATGTCCGTATCTCTCTTTGTGGGATTGGTTCCGTTGTAAAGCATTCGTTTTCTAAGAGAGCTGCCAGTATTCCTACCAGGGCTCATAATCATCCAGAAGTGCTTCAAGTTTCCTGCCGAGACGTCTACTTGCATCAAACCTCTGGCATCCTGATGTCCATGCAGTTTTTCACATTCAGCTTCAGAATGTGTGTGCTACTGGTCTGGGTATTCATCACTGAGAGCTGTGTGGGCTTTCATGTCATGTTCTCACCTTCCAGCTCCTTTGCTTTCTTCTCGGTCCCCTGGCATGATTATCATTCTGACTGTGTGTGTTAGGTGTTATGTTTCCAGCTCATTGTATATTTGTTATTCCAACATCAGAACGTTGCAAACATAGTTTCTGAGGAATCATATCTCTAAAGTTTTATTGCACTTAGGATTTACGGTAAATTCAAAAGGGGTTAATAATATTATTTTTTTTTTCCTGGAGTTCTGAGGACTCTTTGTAACCAAAGTCTCATTTCCCTTGGGGTCTGCCTTAGTATGAAGTACTGACCCAGAGCTGGCATGCAATAATAATAAATAAAGCCAGAACCTAAAAATGCGGGTCGTTACATGGCTTTCTAACAAGCAGTCTGAGCCCATCCACTTTTGCTGCCCAACCGAATTCCTAAAATTAAAAAAAAAGAGCCTATGATGAAAATCGATAAATACGACTAAAGAAGGAGCTGATATATACAACCTAAATGGAGCAAAAGTGTATAAAAGAGCTGTTTTGCTTTCTTTGAAGAAGTTCCTTGATGGAAGAGGAAACTATCAAATTACCTTCTTTATGGATCCGTCTTTCTTTCCTCCCTCCCTCTGCATTATTTAGGGTTAGGTTCAGCAGCACGTGGTAGAGAGCGCCAAACTAGCCCGGTTTAACCAGGGCAGACCTTTGTGACTCTACCACGTGCAAGTCTAGAAGAGTCAGCTGGCTCAGAGCCACGGTCCTCAGGGAACATCTCTCCAGCTCACGGCCACGCTGTCTTCAGCATGTGGCCCTGGTCCCGGCAACAGGGTGTACAAAGGATGAAGACAAAACGGGCAAAGAGCGGGAACCAGATACTGAGTAAGGGAGGTCCTGGAAATCGCCACGGCTTCTGTCCCGTCGGTCGTAACTTAGTCACATCTTCCAGCAAGGCGAGCTGCAAAGTGTAGTTTTGATGGGGCAGCTGTGCGCAGGGGCACAAGTGCTGTCACCATCTGAAAAGAGAGTGTGGTCTCTGCCACCACTCTTCTCTTAGAGGCAGCGTGATTGTACTTAACAGCAGGGGTTGGAATACCGATTTTGCCACTTTTCTCTTTTAGCCTGAGGTCCTCAACCGTGAGATGGGGACCAGACCTCTTTCTCAGAATTACTGGAAGGTTAAAATGCAAGGCCGTGTGTAAAACACTGAATACGGTATTATTTATCAGTAAATCGTGGAAGTGATCATGTGAGCGGCTCAAGCCCATCTCTGTCGTGCTTCCCTGACTTGCTGGTTCAGAGTGGTTTTCTCAGCTGCACTGCTTCCTGGTCCCAGTTCCACATCCTCCTCCCTCTAAACCCTCTGCTTCTGTCTCCTTCATCCCACCCTCCTCTCTTCTCTACCCTCCCTGTCTCCATCTCACCCCAATCCCCTTCCTTCTCCTTTCATTTTGCCCTCTCTCTCTCTCTTTCCCCTTTCCCGCCCCCCTTCCTCCTCCCTCATTCCATCCGCCTGGACCAACCACTCACTTCCCTCCCTCTTTCTTTCCCCTGCCTCCCAGTTCTGGGTAGTAACTATTGTGATGTGAGTCAGTAGAGAAAACAAGTAAAGCAGGATAAGGCAAAATACTGCCCTCCAACTGCCCACAGTGTGTAGGTAACCACACAGTTACAATATAACGTGTTCTAGTTGTAGCCTCGGATCTACAGGTTTAAACTCCACTGAGGGGTAGCCTTGGAGGGCGTATCACGACAGGTGACGTTTGTGCTGGATCTCGAATGCTGGATAGGATTTTATGCCCCCTGGTGAGGGGCTTGGGGGAAGGGGAGACAGAGGTCACAGTCTCTGTGCACAGCACAAATAGGTAGAGAAATCAAGGGAGAATTGAAGTTTGGACTCTTGGTGGGAATGTAAATTGGTGCAGCCGCTATGGAGAACAGTGTGGAGATTCCTTAAAAAACTAAAAATAGAGTTGCCATATGATCCAGCAGTCCCACTCCTGGGCATATATCTGGAGAAAACTCTAATTCAAAAAGATACATGCACCCCAATGTTCATAGCAGTGCTATTTGCAATAGCTAAGACATGGAAGCAACCTAAATGTCTATGGAAAGATGAATGGATAAAGAAGATGTGGTACATATGTACAATGGAATACTACTCAGCCATAAAAAAGAGTGAAATAATGCCATTTGCAGCTACATGGATGGACCTAGATATTATCATACTAAGTGAAGTAAGTCAGACAGAGAAAGACAAATACCATATGATATCACTTATATGTGGAATCTAAAATATGACACAAATGAACTTATTTACAAAACAGAAATAGAGTCACAGACATAGAAAACAGACTTACGGCCACGAAAGGGGAAAGGGGGTGGGGGAAGAATAAATTTGGAGTTTGGGATTAACAGATACAAACTACTATATATAAAATAGATAAACAACACATGTAGACGGGTATAGACAGGGCTGGGTCTGGGCTGGATTTGGCCCATGGGCAGAGCTTACACCAACCTATGGAGAAACTTGTCCTTCGTCTGTCTTTGGTAAATACATTTTACTGGCAAGCTGATACTCCCATTAATTTAAGTATTGTCTAGGGCTGCTTTTGTGATTTTGTAACAGAAACTGGGTAGACCACAAAATCCAAAAAAACTTACTGTCTGCCTTTTGACCTAAGAAGTTTTCCAGCCCTTGATCTAGAGTTTGGTCACTTGAAGCTGTGGCATAAGCAATTTGAGTTTCAAAAAATTATTTTGGAACTGTTATGGCGAACGTCTTAGAGCAAGGAAACTGTTAGAGAGTTTTGCGGTATAGATAATAGAGATCGAGGACACTGGCTGTGTGTAATTATGATTGGGGATGTAAGGAAGAATCAAGGTTCTGTTTTTAGGGGATAAGAGCAAAATTGACATTTTTAAGAAAACAGAATTGAGAGGTGTACATGTTCTCTTGCAGTTGCATGTATAGAATTTTGCATATATGGAAGTCATGTGATTAATCTATGTGGCAAGAAAAAACGTTCTATCAAAAATGATAACATCATCTGTCAATTGATTAAGATCCAATTTAAATCACTTTTCCAATTGCTCTTCATTTAATTTATATTTCTAAGCTGCAAAGAAACTGCATTTCTGCTGTGATATAGATACTTCTGTTTAGAGGCTAAATAACATTACAAGGACTTATTTGAAATCAAGGTACAAACACTTGAGCTTTCCCCAGGCATTGGCTACAAAATTTTATGTAGTAGGTGCCCTAGGATGCAAATGTTAATATTCTTTTAAGAATCACATGGTTGATTTTGACATAGAAATGTTGGTCTTGGCAGTTCTTTCCAGGAGCATATTATAATGTGTTATTCCAGTTTTTCATGCTCCTTCCAACATGCTGGCAACCGCAGGCAGTATTTTCTCTCTAGCGACCTTGGTTTCAGCACCAGCGCCCTCTACCAACCTTCTACCCCAATTCTAGGGGTTATAACTGCATCTTGCTGTTGCTACCTCTGTTTGATACTTTAGTATTTCCTTTTGATCTTTTCAGTCCTTGGATGTCTCATGACGGGTTCTTTACATCTAATTCCCTGGAGACAGCAGCTGGTGTGGCTCTGTCTCCCGGTAGGCGCTGACTGACACACCCACCCTCTCTTGTCCCTACCACTTACATCATGGGGCTGGAGGGGTGCTTGATGGAGGATTCTTTTACCCTCTTACACTCCGTGGGGCAGGGGCAGAGGGGAGAGGTTAGGATCTTTCACTGGGGCTGGAGGTCACTATTTGAGGAGATGCGCTCATGAGTGAAGAGAATCATGTCCAAGAAAGTCGTCAAAGCCAAAGGCTTGAGTCAAGTATTGTTGAGGGTCTGCTGGGATGGGTCTAGCCAGCTTGTGCTGCCATGTGTGAAGAGTTGCCACACCTAAGAGATTGAGGGTTGATTTTCTGGGATGTTAGGAAACATTCAGGAAAGTGCTATTCTCCCCCAGTAACTTATTTTTGGGAAGCAGGGAGTACAGAGTCATGACGCCCAGAATAGTTACTTGTGGGAGCTGGGAGGCTAGGGAAACGCACAGGTGATATAACACAGCCCATTAGAGACGTAAAGGGGAGAGAGGTCCAAGGGGACCTGCTGGGCGTCTTGGGACCTGGGAACACAGTGGTGGCCCATGCTCCATGCCATTCGTTATTTGCAGTTAAGACTGTGTATCCACATTGATGTGGACCTAGCTTGTATCTTTTGCCTGGGTCACCTGGAGTCTTTTCACCAATCACCATTGCCTCTGGGACAAACTCAGGAACTCAAATTAGCAGCCACTGGACATTTAGTATCTACAAGGATAATCCCAAAGGGCAGTCAGTTGGAGCCTGGAAGAGAAGCCAGTCTTTATGCACCTTAGACTTAGGAGGATTCATGTTGCTAACTGAATAAATGCTGAAGGCAAGTTTTCAGGCTCTCTCCCAAAGAAGAGAAGGCTATACAGCCGTCCCTCTGTATCTGTGGGGGACTGGTTCCTTCTCTCTAGTTGGAACAATTCACTCACATCAGGACATTTTAAAATAAAACTAATAAAGGTGTTCAAATTAACGCTATGGTTTGCGTATACTGATTTGTATACATGGACATTTTGACGTAGGGCTTTCCTGAGCACAAGTCCACAGATTGGCAGGCCAGGTGTCTGTCTTCACTGAATCATACCCAGATTACATACCCTGTGATCTCGAGGTTTAAAATTCTTCAGGTCAACCTAGAACTGAAAGACACGCATGCAACAGTTTGAATGCAGAGTCTTTCTAGGTAATATGAATTTCCCCTCAAACATTAAAGTTGTTTGACCTCCAACTAACTGGACAGTATTCACTTGGGCAGCTTTGTGTTTGCAAAGTATTAAGCTTAGTTTTCATCATGATAACCCTATTAGTACCAGTTTATCTGTTTATTTAGTTAAATTATGTAACCATAACAAGTACAAAAGGCACATCCATATTTGGGGCTAGGTCATGCACTCTTGGCGAGCTCCCATCTCTGCAGGTGGGAAGAGAATTCTCCAGGCTGACGGTGGTTAGGGTGCCACAAACGTGGATGAAGATGTTTCACAGAGAGAAGGGGGGCATCCAGTGAAGGGAAACCGGTTAACAACTTCTCCTAGAGTAGCCTCTTGTTTGGCACAATTTAGCCATACAGAAAATAATACATAAATGTCTTTAACATGTAGGCTGTATAGACAGTCTAAGAATATTGATGAACGTAAACGTATTTACGTATTTAACACATTTTTTTTTTCTAAAATGCATTTCAAAATTCTCTTTTCTATATGGCAGAAGATGTGAGTGGTATTTTAATCAAATTGACCTTCCATGGGCTGAATATATAATTGCCTCTTGATAAATACAATTAAGACAATAAATGTAATCATTTTAGGTCATCATTTTCGAGTACCTATTTCAGGTGAGTGAAAGATACACAAGAACTTATTAAGATTATTTATGATCCACTAGAGTCATGTGGCGAAAATGAAATATATGTTACCTAACACACATTTCTAAAAGTAGAATCACATCCTACTAACGAGAATATCATTAGAGATGTTGGTTGAAATTCTTTTGGACTGTTGGGACCCTAAGTTGTATACAGATGACGTACCACGTATAATATGCAAGCTAAATTGAACAAAAATATTCAAACTCTGTTACTATCTAATTCTTGTTCGAAGACGTTTTCCAGTAATTGAGGTGTCTTTTTTCTACCTATAAACCTCAACCTTTCTTCTTGCTTATTTTTGTATATAATGCCTGTATTTCTTATTATCATGTTCCCACTAGGGTTTACTCTTTTTCTGCCCTTTCTCATGGGGTAGCCCTGGGCAACATTCCAAAGTAGGCTTAGTATGTCAGTGCTGTTAGAATCAAGTGAAGCTGTTTAAACGCTTCCCGCATTCCCAGTGTGTTTATTGAACTAATGCATATTCATTGTTTCCGTTTGAGAGACTGTAAATCATTTAGATACAATCAACTGCAGTTTCAGTATGTTTTCTGTGTACCATTAAGGCCATTCCAGGATAAGATGAAGACCTAAAATTTTTACCTAATTTTTTAATGTAAATTCGTTCAGATTCCCCAGTACTTTTCATCATGATATTTTGGTTTTCCGGACTTGCTCTTGAAGGTTTGTGACTATTTCAGATTCAAAGAGATGACAGAACGTGGTGAAGCCATATTGAACTTAGTGGTAAAACACCGCCACGTCGTTTGTGCCTTACTCTTGACCTTGCATCTCAGCGACTTTCCGTCCTGTCCCGTCCCACAATTAACGCATTCAGCCTGTTCTCCACGAGGCATTTGCACAGATACTGGGAGTATGAAGTGAAATAGACAAATGTCCTAAACTTGAGGATTTTTAAGGAGAAGGAGGTTGTTCCAACCAGGAGAGGGACACCCTTATTCATCACCCAGCCCCATCCCCAAACCCAGTCAGGGGAACCAGGAAGATATTTAAGCAGATTTCAATTCATAGTGTAAATATTAGGAAACAGTGTTGTGGGACCAGACATCAGGGACAATTACCAAGCGTTCTTGTATGTCTGCTGTTTTGGGAGATTGCTTCCATGCCATGTGAAGGCTGAGCTGAATTTTGAGGACTGAATAGAGACGGGCCAAATAAAGGATGTGAGTGTGTGCGGTGGGGATGTGGTCAGGGTGGAGACCAAGGTCCTTCATCCAAAAAGAAGACAGGCTTGCATTAAGCAACATGATGGTGAATAGAGTCATTGCCTAAAAGTTTATGGATTTTTTGGGTGAAGAATGATTAAAATATTACCTTCTTTGTTGATCTCTAGAATTATAGGGTCATCTACCCCAAATGGGATCATGTATGGAGAATCATTTTATTTTATTTATTTTTGAAATAAATTTATTTTATTTTTAATTTTATTTATTTTTGGCTGCGTTGGGTCTTCGTTGCTGTGCGCGGGCTTTCCCTAGTTGCGGCGAGCGGGGGCTACTCTTTGTTGCGGTGTGCGGGCTCTAGGCGCACGGGCTTTAGTAGTTGTGGCATGGGGGCTCAGTAGTTGTGGCTTACGGGCTCTAGAGCGCAGGCTCAGTAGTTGTGGCACACGGGCTTAGTTGCTCCGCGGCATGTGGGATCTTCCCGGACCAGGGATCGAACCCGTGTCCCCTGCACTGGCAGGCGGATTCTTAACCACTGTGCCACCAGGGAAGTCCCGAAAATCATTTTAAAAAACACTAAATTGCAATAATTTTACAATGTTCAGCTTTAATGTTGGTATTTTAGATTCAGAAAATGTTATCGGTCAAGTTTAAGAGTAAATATTGGAATATTAAAGAAAACATTCAAAGAGAAATAATCTTTGAAGATTGTATGGTATGTGTTTTGGCTGTTACATTTTAAACAAAGTGATAGGAGCAATAGTGATTGTCTTGTTTTCATTTTTGCTTTTTACAAAAATGTAGGTAGGATTTTTCTTTTGCACACATTTACTTTCTTCATATTTTTGATCAAAGAAGGTCTAGGATGTAATACAAGAGCTACTTTTGGGAGCATATCTGTAAATCATCCTGGGGATGGAAAAAGGACCCATACGTCAAGTTGACAAGGTTGATGGCATATTCCCTTGAATTCCTGTATTCAGATGCAAAGGGTTCTAGAAGAGAGATTACTCAGACAGAAAGCTTCCCTGTTCATAATTAGAATATTCTTTTGGGTTGCTAAAATTTAAATGTTAGTTCATTGTACATTTGAAGCCTGTATTTCAGTATGAATATCACAAGTAAGCAAAATGGACTTGAAATATTATAATCCAGTGATATATTATTATATTTGAATAGTTAGGAAGGTGGTATATTTTCTTTTTGTTATTTTTTCACAGAGACTAATTCCATAATTATTTTAAATGAAATTATGGCCTATATTATTGCATTTACCTGGGTAAATATGGAAGAAGATTTAGTGAATGAAAATGGATCTGTTGACAAAGTGCTGGGATGATGAATGATAATTTACTCATTTTTGGATTTTTTATTCCTCTGTAATTTTTCTAAATTGCAAAGCTGATTCTGGCACAGTGAAGAAAATTTGGAAAACAACAATAAGAAAAATGAAGGAATTAAAACCACTGTCAATATCACAGTAACTGCTAGCTTTTTGGTACTTATCCACCCAGTCTTTAAAAAAAATTATTTTACATACAAGATATACATTAGATAATGTAAATATTGAATCATTTTTTGGTAACTTGCTTTTTCACATCATTTATTGTACTGTTTGATTTAATTAAAAATACTTTAAACTCCTATTGAGAAAGCATTATCGGAACATGACAAATTAGAATTCAAAGCAAGGAGTGAATCTCTGAGTTGTAGTCTCTATTAAAATCAATTTTGAATCAATTTTAGTGCATATAATTGGATAAAGTTGTTTGCACTATCTATGATTTCTGATAAAATATTATTTGAAGTCTGGTATATGTTCATTAGAGGAACTTTAGACTAAATTTAGCGACTCAGCTATAACAATTATTACCATTACTCCTGACTTAAGTTTAATATTTTTAAAGAGTAATAATAAATTGATTTCCAGTCTTAGTGTTTGTCCAGTAGAGGTACAATTTATCAGTATATTTAAGGTGAAGTCTCAAATTCAATGGGTTTTCCCTCCTTTGCTCTGTAATAAATTGTTATTTAGTTATGAGCGAGACATTCATTTTCTCTTGTGGTTTATGTTTGAACTGAGAGTAATAGTGAACCATTAGGAAGGTATTCTAGGGGATGTTATTAATTGGATTTATTTGAGCTTAGATTTATATTTAGATAAAAGTCAAAATAATTGTTTTCCCCAAATTATTGTGAATTAAAGGATGCAGCAATAATTCAGTTGCTATTTATAATAATGCTTAATCTTCCACTTATTATTTTAAACTCGCTGAGACTCAGACTGTAAACTGAGATAGATGAATTGTTGGAGGATTCAAAGAGTTAACATAGAAATGTTTCTAGAATTGATCCTGGCACAGAGTAAACACTCAGTTATCACTATCTTAAATAATACTACAGTTAAGAAATGTAATAAGTTATGTACTTGCATATGTGATATACACATAAAAAAAACACACATACCCCAGATATAGTAAGAAGAGGTTATTTTAAAAATATACTAATTTATAGTAAATGAATAAAGAGCAATATGTAGATTTGAACGAAATGAAAAAGAGCAAAAATGTTTATAAGTAACCATTTTACACTGAAAGTGAAGAAATAACCTTTCTTTTTAAAAATTTTTAAATTTAATTTTATTTATTTTTTTATACAGCAGGTCCTTATTAGTCATCAATTTTATACACATCAGTGTATACATGTCAATCCCAATTGCCCAATTCATGCCACCACCACCCCCTCCCCCCCGCCGCTTCCACCCTTGGTGTCCATACGTTTGTTCTCTACATCTGTGTCTCAATTTCTGCCCTGCAAACTGGTTCATCTGTACCATTTTTCTAGGTTCCACATATATGCGTTAATATACGATATTTCTTTTTCTCTTTCTGACTTACTTCACTCTGTATGACAGTCTCTAGATCCATTCACGTCTCAACGAATGACCCAATTTCCTTCCTTTTTATGGCTGAGTAATATTCCATTGTATATACGTACCATATATTCTTTATCCATTCGTCTGTTGATGGGCATTTAGGTTGCTTCCGTGACCTGGCTATTGTAAATAGTCCTGCAACGAACATTGCGGTGCATATGTCTTTTTGAATTATGGTTTTCTCTGGGTATATGCCCAGTAGTAGGATTGCTGGATCATATGGTAATTCTATTTTTAGTATTTTAAGGAACCTCCATACTGTTCTCCATAGTGGCTGTATCAATTTACATTCCCACCAATAGTGCAAGAGGGTTCCCTTTTCTCCACACCCACTCCAGCATTTGTTGTTTGTAGATTTTCTGATGATGCCCATTCTAACTGGTGTGAGGCGATACCTCATTGTAGTTTTGATTTGCATTTCTCTAATAATTAGTGATGTTGAGCAGCTTTTCATGTGCTTCTTGGCCATCTGTATGTCTTCTTTGGAGAAATGTCTATTTAGGTCTTCTGCCCATTTTTGGATTGGGTTTTTTGTTTTTTTCATATTGAACTGCATGAGCTGTTTATATATTTTGGAGATTAATCCTTTGTCTGTTGATTCGTTTGCAAATATTTTCTCCCATTCTGAGGGTTGTCTTTTCATCTTGTTTATGGTTTCCTTTGCTGTGCAAAAGCTTTGAAGTTTCATTAGGTCCCATTTGTTTATTTTTGTTTTTATTTCCATTACTCTAGGAGGTGGATCAAAAAAGATCTTGCTGTGATTTATGTCAAAGAGTGTTCTTCTTATGTTTTCCTCTAAGAGTTTTATAGTGTCCAGTCTTACATTTAGATCTCTAATCCATTTTGAGTTTATTTCTGTGTATGGTGTTAGGGAGTGTTCTAATTTTATTCCTTTACATGTAGCTGTCCAGTTTTCCCAGCACCACTTATTGAAGAGACTGTCTTTTCTCCATTGTATATCCTTGCCTCCTTTGTCATAGATTAGTTGACCATAAGTGTGTGGGTTTATCTCTGAGCTTTCTATCTTGTTCCATTGATCTATGTTCCTGTTTTTGTGCCAGTACCATATTGTCTTGATTACTGTTGCTTTGTAGTATAGTCTGAAGTCCTGGAGCCTGATTCGTCCAGGTCCGTTTTTTTCCCTCAAGACTGCTTTGGCTATGCGGGGTCTTTTGTGTCTCCATACACATTTTAAGATGTTTTGTTCTAGTTCCGTAAAAAATGCCATTGGTAATTTAAGAGGGATTGCATTGAATCTGTAGATTGCTTTGGGTAGTATAGTCATTTTCACAATATTGATTCTTCCAATCCAAGAACATGGTATATCTCTCCATCTGTTGGTATCATCTTTAATTTCTTTCATCAGTGTCTTATAGTTTTCTGCATACAGGTCTTTTGTCTCCCTAGGTAGGTTTATTCCTAGGTATTTTATTCTTTTTGCTGCAGTGGTAAATGGGAGTGTTTCCTTCATTTCTCTTTCAGATTTTTCATCATTAGTGTATAGGAATGAAAGAGATTTCTGTGCATTAATTTTGTATCCTGCAACTTTACCAAATTCATTGATTAGATCTAGTAGTTTTCTGGTGGCATCTTTAGGACTCTCTATGTATAGTATCATGTCATCTGCAAACAGTGACAGTTTTACTTCTTCTTTTCCGATTTGTATTCCTTTTATTTCTTTTTCTTCTCTGATTGCCGTGGCTAGGACTTCCAAAACTATGTTGAATAATAGTGGTGAAAGTGGACATCCTTGTCTTGTTCCTGATCTTAGAGGAAATGCTTTCAGTTTTTCACCACTGAGAATGATGTTTGCTGTGGGTTTGTCATATATGGCCTTTATTATGTTGAGGTAGGTTCCGTCTATGCCCACTTTCTGGAGAGTTTTTATCATAAATGGGTGTTGAATTTTGTCAAAAGCTTTTTCTGCATCTATTGAGATGATCATATGGTTTTTATTCTTCAACTTGTGAATATGGTGTATCACATTGATTGATTTGCGTATATTGAAGAATCCTTGCATCTCTGGGATAAATCCCACTTGATCATGGTGTATGATCCTTTCAATGTGTTGTTGGATTCTGTTTGCTAGTATTTTGTTGAGGATTTTTGCATCTCTATTCATCAGTGATATTGGTCTGTAATTTTCTTTTTTTATAGTATCTTTGTCTGGTTTTGGTATCAGGGTGATGGTGGCCTCATAGAATGAGGTTGGGAGTGTTCCTTCCTCTGCAATTTTTTGGAAGAGTTTGAGAAGGCTGGGTGTTAGCTCTTCTCTAAATGTCTGATAGAATTCACCTGTGAAGCCATCTGGTCCTGGACTTTTGTTTGTTGGAAGATTTTTAATCACAGTTTCAATTTCATTACTTGTGATTGGTCTGTTCTTATTTTCTATTTCTTTCTGGTTCAGTCTTGGAAGGTTATACCTTTCTAGAAATTTGTCCATTTCTTCGAGGTTGTCCATTTTATTGGCATAGAGTTGCTTGTAGTAGTCTCTTAGGATGCTTTGTATTTCTGCGGTGTCTGTTGTAACTTCTCCTTTTTCATTCTAATTTTATTGATTTGAGTCCTCTCCCTCTTTTTCTTGATGAGTGTGACTAATGGTTTATCAATTTTGTTTATCGTCTCAAAGAACCAGCTTTTAGTTTTATTGATCTTTGCTATTGTTTTCTTTGTTTCTGTTTCATTTATTTCTGCTCTGATCTTTATGATTTCTTTCTTTCTGCTAACTTTGGGTTTTGTTTGTTCTTCTTTCTCTAGTTCCTTTAGGTGTAAGGTTAGATTGTTTATTTGAGATTTTTGTTGTTTCTTGAGGTAGGCTTGTATAGCTATAAACTTCCCTCTTAGAACTGCTTTTGCTGCATCCCATAAGTTTTGGATCATCGTGTTTTCATTGTCATTTGTCTCCAGATATTTTTTCATTTCCTCTCTGATTTCTTCAGTGATCTCTTGGTTATTTAATAACGTATTGTTTAGCCTCCATGTGTTTGTGTTTTTAACGTTTTTTTCCATGTAATTTATTTGTAATCTCATAGCGTTGTGGTCAGAAAAGATGCTTGATATGATTTCAATTTTCTTAAATTTACTGTGGCTTGATTTGTGACCCAAGATGTGATCTATCCTGGAGAATGTTCTGTTCACACTTGAGAAGAAGATGTAATCTGCTGTTTTGGGGTGGAATGTCCTATAAATATCAATTAAATCTATCTGGTCTATTGTGTCATTTAAAGCTTCTGTTTCCTTATTAATTTTCATTTTGGATGATCTGTCCATTGGTGTAAGTGAGGTGTTAAAGTCCCCCACTATGATTGTGTTACTGTTGATTTCCTCTTTTAAAGCTGTTAGCAGTTGCCTTATGTATTGAGTTGCTCCTTTGTTGGGTGCATATATATTTATAATTGTTATATCTTCTTCTTGGATTGATCCCTTGATCATTATGTAGTGTCCTTCCTTGTCTCTTGTAACATTCTTTAGTTTAAAGTCTATTTTATGTGATATGAGTATTGCTACTTGAGCTTTCTTTTGATTTCCATGTGCATGGAATATCTTTTTCCACCCCCTCACTTTCAGTCTGTATGTGTCCCTAGGTCTGAAGTGGGTCTCTTGTAGACAGCATATATATGGGTCTTGTTTTTGTATGCATTCAGCAAGCCAGTGTCTTTTGGTTGGAGCATTTAATCCATTCACGTTTAAAGTAATTATCGATATATATGTTCCTATGACCATTTTCTTAATTGTTTTGGGTGTGTTTTTGTAGGTCCTTTTCTTCTCTTGTGTTTCCCGCTTAGAGAAGTTCCTTTAGCATTTGTTGTAGAGCTTGTTTGGTGGTGCTGAATTCTCTTAGCTTTTGCTTGTCTGTAAAGCTTTTGATTTCTCCATTGAATCTGAATGAGATCCTTGCCGGGTAGAGTAATCTTGGTTGTATGTTCTTCCTTTTCATCACTTTAAATATATCGTGCCACTCCCTTCTGGCTTGTAGAGTTTCTGCTGAGAAATCAGCTGTTAACCTTATGGGAGTTCCCTTGTATGTTATTTGTCGTTTTTCCCTTGCTGCTTTCAATAATTTTTCTTTGTCTTTAATTTTTGCCAGTTTGATTACTATGTGTCTCGGCATGTTTCTCCTTGGCTTTATCCTGTATGGGACTCTCTGCGCTTCCTGGACTTGGGTGGCTATTGCCTTTCCCATGTTAAGGAAGTTTTCGAATGTAATCTCTTCAAATATTTTCTCGGGTCCTTTCTCTCTCTCTCTTCTCCTTCTGGGACCCCTATAATGCGAATGTTGTTGCATTTAATGTTGTCCCAGAGGTCTCTTAGGCTGTCTTCATTTCTTTTCATCCTTTTTTCTTTATTCTGTTCCGCAGCAGTGAATTCCACCATTCTGTCTTCCAGGTCACTTATCCGTTCTTCTGCCTCAGTTATTCTGCTATTGATTCCTTCAATAGCAGAATAGTGTAGTTTTCATTTCAGTTATTGTATTGTTCATCTCTGTTTGTTTGTTCTTTAATTCTTCTAGGTCTTTGTTAAACATTTCTTGCATCTTCTCGATCTTTGCCTCCATTCTTTTTCTGAGGTCCTGGATCATCTTCACTATCATTATTCTGAATTCTTTTTCTGAAAGGTTGCCTATCTCCACTTCATTTAGTTGTTTTTCTGGGGTTTTATCTTGTTCCTTCATCTGGTGCATAACTCTCTGCCTTTTCATCTTGTCTGTCTTTCTGTGAATGTGGTTTTTGTTCCACAGGCTGCAGGATTGTAGTTCTTCTTGCTTCTGCTATCAGCCCTCTGGTGGATGAGGCTATCTAAGAGGCTTGCGCAGGTTTCCTGATGGGAAGGACTGGTGGTGGGTAGAGCTGGGTGTTGCTCTGGTGGGCAGAGCTCAGTAAAACTTTAATCCACTTGTCTGCTGATGGGTGGGGCTCGGTTCTCTCCCTGTTGGTTGTTTGGCCTGAGGCAACCCAACACTGCAGCCTACCTGGGCTCTTTTGTGGGGCTAATGGCGGACTCTGGGAGGGCTCACGCCTAGGAGTACTTCCCAGAACTTCTGCTGCCAGTGTCCTTGTCCCCACGGTGAGCCACAGCCAACCCCCACTTCTGCAGGAGACCCTCCAACACTAGCAGGTAGGTCTGGTTCAGTCTCCCATGGGGTCACTGCTCCTTCCCCTGCGTCCCGATGCGCACACTACTTTGTGTGTGCCCTCCAAGAGTGGAGTCTCTGTTTCCCCCAGTCCTGTCGAAGTCCTGCAGTCAAATCCCACTAGACTTCAAAGTCTGATTCTCTAGGAATTCCTCCTCCCGTTGCCGGACCCCCAGGTTGGGAATCCTGACGTGGGGCTCAGAACCTTCACTCCAGTGGGTGGACTTATGTGGTATAAGTGTTCTCCAGTCTGTGAGTCACCCACCCAGCAGTTATGGGATTTGATTTTACTCTGATTGCGCCCCTCCTACCGTCTCATTGTGGCTTCTCCTTTGTCTTTGGATTGGGGTGTCTTTTTTGGTGAGTTCCAGTGTCTTCCTGTTGATGACTGTCCAGCAGGTAGTTGTGGTTCTGGTGTTCTCGCAAGATGGAGTGAGAGCACGTCCTTCTACTCTGCCATCTTGGTTCCTAATCAAGAAATAACCTTTCTTATGAAATCTCCTTATTTAGCTTTTTAAAAAAATTTTTTCTGCTTATAAAAGATTCTCACCTTTATAGCATTTTAACTTTAAAAAATATTATAAGAAAGTAAGCTGGGTACTATTGAAACTGCATTTGACAGGCTGAGGCTCAGAAAGATTAAGTAATTTATCAAAAGAAACACAGCAAGTAGAGTTTTGGATTCATGCTGTCTGACTCTCACCTCTCTCCCTAGAAATAAATACAAAATTGCAAATATTCTCTTTCAGTAGAACGATTACTCTTTTTTCAAGTAATAGCAATTATATAACTAATGAATTAAGGTCCTGCTTAAGGCTCTCAGTTATCAGGGGATTTGATAATTTTACCTGAAATTAGCAGACGTTGTTATGTTAGGAGGGTTACATGTGTTTCAAAAGTTTCTACATTTTGAACTGAACGGCAAATTTTAGCAACGTGTTTAGATACCATATTCCATAGTTTAGGAAGAGGATTTTAATTAAGGTTTAGAAGGTGCCCTTCATGACAGAGTATAAAATGAGGTTAGTGTGTGCTAATTTTTGGTGCCGCTGAGAATAATGATTCACATGTAATTTTTGTTCACTGTGAAACCCCATACATATATAACCAACTTTTCACGTTAAGATTCTTGAAAGTGGACCTCCCATAGCAAGTAAATCTATTTCTAAAACACCAGCTTACTGTAACCATATAACCCAATGTTGTTCTAAATACAGCTGAAAGCCATAACATACCTGTGAGCAAAGATTAACATCTAAACTCTTAAGTCAGCCTTCTCAGAGAAAGACAGATACATGTGAATATAGCCAGGACCTGAAGCATGCAAATTGTTTTTTCTAAATTAACAATTTAAATAAATACAAGTGTATCTGCAGAGTATCTGGAAAACAAACTATCTAAAGAAGGAAGAATATATTTTAAAAAATGGCCTGCGGTACCATCACTCAGGAATGACAACTTTTAAAAATTCTTTTTCAGAGCTTATGTATTTTTCACGCCTATTACGTTTACATGGTAAGGATCCAGCTGTATATGGAATTTTGTGTGTGCTCTCTGCTTCTCAGAGGATTAAATGCTACTCAGAGTTCCATGTCTTGAAAGGAACACCACCTGTGTGTTACTGTCACCAGTTGCTTGTTTGGGAAATGGATGTTTTCCCAGTTTGTACTTTGACAAATGTGGCTCTTTTCCAGGCCGTCCTGATCACAGAGACTGTGCAGACACACCTCACTGCTTGCTGAGTGTTAAACAGAGGGGCTGGTGGAGAAAGTGGCGTACGTAAAATATGGCTTGAGCTGCAGCGTTCTTGGAGCGAGAGGAGACTTCTCTACATTTATTAGCAAGTTATAAAAACAATACAAAGTGAGACAGAAATCAGAGAGAAGAACATACCTAAGAAAGGAAAGAGAGCAGAGAGCCTCTCTTCCAAAACAACACACACCTCAAACTAGAAAGCTCTTTATGGCAAGAGCAAGGTTCAGGAAGATCCTGAGTGAGGAAGGTATTTTTATGGTAGTCATGAATGATTTTTGCAAAGAGTTCCATTTCACCTCTTCCAGACACAGAGTAGGTCTGCACTTTCTAGGCCTTTCGAGGTTGGGTGGGTGGCCCCAGGTGGCGAGTTTGGACAAATGAGATGATACAGAAAGTGTCCTGTGTCTTGGGGTGGATTTCACAGCATGATTTTGTCCATTCTTACTCATAAGATGATTCAGTATTTATGGGTCTTGTGTACGACCTTTTGGCCTAAATATTGACTAAAAGTGCCCTCTTTCATATTCGGTCATGGAGAGACCTAAGAAAGGTGTTCCAGAGCTAAGGCAGTGGCAGGTGAAGTGAAGCCGGGCACTGCGGTGGAGGCAGTTAAAACAGTCACCACCTGTCTCAGGTGTGCGGGACAGTCCCTGATTGTAGCTTTTGTCCCTGGGTGATTGTTATTGTTATTAGTAACTGTGTCTCCTCTCCAGGGTCCTGGTTTGGATGATGAGTTATGTCCTGGTTCTACGGACATCACACATTGACCTCTTCATCCTGGTTTGGATGATGAGTTATGTCCTGGTTGTACGGACATCACACATTGACCTCTTCATCCATACCTTTTCTTGTTGCATGTGTTGTGTGACTTGTTTATTGCTATCAACCTGGTTGATCTGTTTGGCTACACGTCCCTATTAGTACTCTTCACATGTCATTTTTATTCTGTCTCTTTCAGTTACTAGCTCCTGCTGTTCTCATTAATGCCCTTTTCCTCTGGATGATTACATACCAGTATTTCTCTGGCTCCTTACTTTTCGCCATCTTGTAAGGAAAACCATGAAATTTATTATTTCATAAAATTGTTATTACTGTTTAGCCAGTCATCACTGTAGCAACAAAGCAAATACCACCAATACAGGATTATCTTCAATCCAGAAAAGAAAATGACACCCAATATTACTCAGTTAAGCTTTTCCAAAGTATTTTCTAGAGCTTCAGACTGGCTATATATATATATTGAATACCTCATTCTTTCTTTTCTTTTCTCTTTTTTTTTTTTGTCTTTCTTTTACCCAGAAATTGCATCTATCTATTTAAAAAATTTAGAAGTCATTCCAAGTGTTTTCTGAAATAATGACTCTGGAAAATTGGGAACAGCTTAGAGGGAATAGTCTAAATTCAGTTTTGTCCTGTAGTCCCTTTGGAGCAAAATTAGGGCAAGACTTGAAAACGGTGTTAGGATATCATGAATGTAGTCAGATTAACTTCCCAAGCTCAAATTTCTTCATTTGAATTCTCTCGTATGCATTTTCTTCCTTAACCCTGTACTTTTATTTCTAAATGTCTATATGTCTAAATGTCTATAATGACATTTAGATATAGGAGTAACTATTTCATAACCTGTATTATGCCCATTTTAAATAAATGACCAAATATCTATAATTATATGGATGAGAAACTTTTGGGTTCTGGAAGAGCATTATCAAAAAGCCTCTGTTTTTAAAACAGCATATTTTTAGCATAGACTAAATTACCAGTATATTTTTCTCAATTCATGCTAAGAAAAAAGTGTAAACATTCCACTTAAAAATATGACACATTTTCACAGAGCTATGCAATCTGAGTCTTATGCAGTGGTTCTCAGCCCTTGCCATGCACTAGAAATACCTGAGTTTTTTTTTTTAATTTTTGCTTGTGGCTTTTTTTCAAGTTTATTTATTTATTTATTTATTTATGGCTGTGTTGGGTCTTCGTTTCTGTGTGAGGGCTTTCTCCAGTTGCGGCAAGCGGGGGCCACTCTTCATCGCGGTGCGCGGGCCTCTCACTATCGTGGCCTCTCTTGTTGCGGAGCACAGGCTCCAGACGCGCAGGCTCAGTAGTTGTGGCTCACGGGCCTAGTTGCTCCACGGCATGTGGGATCTTCCCAGACCAGGGCTCGAACCCGTGTCCCCTGCATTGGCAGACAGATTCTCAACCACTGCGCCACCAGGGAAGCCCAATACCTGAGTTTCTGAAGACTTAGGAATGCCTGGTTTTACCGGCGGGTCAGATTTAATTACCGTAATTGTGCAAGTTCCCCAGGTGATTCTAATGAATCATCAGTGTGGAGAGACAGTTTTAGCAGATCCCAGACTTTGGTGTGATGTGCACACATTTTGGGTTGAATCATGTCTCCGAGAAGGTATGTAGAAGTTATAACCCCTGGTACCTGTGAATGTGAGCTTATTTGGAAATAGGGTTTTTGCAGATGTACGTGGTTAAGATGAGGTCGTGCTGGATTCGGGTAGGCCCTAATCCAGTGATTGGCATCTTTGTAAGAAGAGGGACATTTGGACACAGAGACACACAGAGAGGAGAATGCCATGTGAGGACACAGAGTCAGAGGAGACACGAAGCAAGAAGGCCACGTAGAGATGGATGTGGGGACTGGAGCGGTCCATCGACCACCCCAGGAACACTAGGGACTCTGCCAACCACACCAGAAACTAGAAGAAGAGAGGACTGGTTCTCCCCTGGAGGCTTTAGAGGCAGTATGACCCTGCCAACACCTTGACTTTGTTTTTTTTAAATTCAATGTTTATTTTATATTGGAGTACAGTTGATTTACAATGTTGTGTTAGTTTCAGGTGTACAGCAAAGTGGTTCAATTATACATATACATATATCCTTTTTCAGATTCTTTTCTATTATAGGTTATTACAAGATATTGAATATAGTTCCCTGTGCTCTACAGCAGGTTCCTGTTGTTTAGCTCTTTTATATACAGTAGTGTGTATCTGTTAATTCCAAGCTCCTAATTTATCCCTCCCCCACCTTTCCCCTTTGGTAACCATGTTTGTTTTCCAAGTCTGTGAGTCTGTTTCTGTTTTGTAAGTAAGTTCATTTGTATCATTTTTCTAGATTCCACATATAAGTGATATCACAGCATTATGGCCCTGCCAACACGTTGATTTTGGATTTCTAGCCTCCAGGAGGGCGGGCATGAATTTCTGTTGCTTTCAGCCACCCAGCTGTGGCACTTAGTTACAGCAGCACTAGGAAACTGACACAGTCAGTGCATTGTGGCTATTTGTTGAACTTCTTAAATATAAAGAGGCTCAGTCCCTACCATCCGAGTACCTAAACCGAGTCCTGGGTGTGGGTCACGGGTTCCTGAATTTTTACTTGGTTCTCCGGGCCTTGCATTAGGTGGCCAGCTGCGTTGACATCACCTGGGGCTTGTCGGAAAAGCTGTCGCAGGTCCTGATCCAGATCTCCGGAATCTGATCCGCTTTTGGACAAGACCCCTGCGTGATTTGTGCGCTACACTGTGGTTTGAGAGGCCTTGCCTTGAGGAGGAAAGGAGGCGCCCCAAAGCATGAGCTTGGTCGCTGCAGCCAAGGACATCATTTCTGAGATGAGTTAAGATCTTCAGTCTTCCAGGAAATGGACTTAGTGGATAAGAACAGTATATTTTCCTAACCAGAAAGGAAAAACATGGTTTAAAGCTGAGCTCAACAGAAAATATGGATTCACTTGCTTTGTAAAAGAACGTCTGGCCTTCAGGTTCATAAATGGTTAATGTTCCCATCCTTGCGTTTTGAGTGCTAGGCTATTTTCTTTTCTTTTTCCTTTTTACTTTACAGTCAGTGGCCTTTCATAATGATTGGAAGGAAACATAACAACAAAACCAATTGTGTGACTTATTTTTCCTGACAATACCGGACACTGTGCTGTAGGGAAAAAAGAGCATTTGGATTTGGGTTTTACTGTTGTTGGGCCTTCGTTTGTATGTTAACCGCTTTCTCTTTCTTCTTCCTTGTCCTTCTCACTTGTGTAAATGACCTACTTTGAAGTTTCAAATAAAAAGAAGTTAAATAGGCTTTTATTTGGCTCTTGATTCTGTCTTTTTCTAGCAAATTTGGAAAAGGTCCTGACGTTGAGTGTAACATGGCCGAGTGTGGAGAAGAAAAAGAGCATTTCCTGTCTTCTTTTTTACTGGTCCACAAACGAGAACTTTTTTAGCTCCAAGGGAAAGCAGCAAACTTGCCAATATTTGCACTCTATGAATAGAAGTATTTGACTTAAAATATAAAAAATAAGAAATAAAAGATATTTACCCACTTTTTGAGACATAGGATAACAAATCTTTAAGGGAGCAAATCCTGAGTGTGTGTGTGTGTGTGTGTGTGTGTGTGTGTGTGTATGTGTACTTAGCTGCTGTACGGAGAAAAAAGAATTTCCCCTCTACCCTCCTGAGTTCTTAACTGAGACCCCCTGTAATAAAAGACAGATTAACAAGAGAAAAACAAACAGAAGTTTACTAACTGTATACCTCTTTTATGCACCAGAGGGAAATTAGCAACCCAAAGAGGAGGCTTAGAATTCAGGATTCAATACCATTTTACAAGGGAAGGGGAGGGGGGTGGCCTGTGGAGGCCTCAGGGGAGAGTGATTTTCTTAGGAAAGAGGAATGGGCCTTAGAAGAGGAGGTGGGAGGTGGGATAGTTTGGGACAGAGTTTGTCTGAGTGTGGGATCCGCCTTCTCTGGCTGATGAAACTCCTGGGGCTGGAGGGTGAGGGGTGATTTATTATGACAGGTGAGTTTCCTTTGGAGGATCTGTCTTGAGGCAGATCAGGGGAGTTTAGAGAAAGCCTCCACCTGCATCTGCTGTTTGGTAAAACAATCGACAGAGCACAGTGGCACGTTTTGGGGTGACACATCCTGAACTCCTGCGGTCATGTTCTGGGGTGGCTTATCGTGTTACCCTTCACTACATAGGATTCTTTCTACCTTCCATGCTTTGTTACCAGCGTGTGATCATTCTCAATAGGGTTTGATGGCAAAAGATTGTGTTTTTTTGTTTGTTTCTGTTTTTTAAAGTATTTATTTATGGGCTGTGTCGGGTCTTACTTGCGGCACGTGGGATCTTAGGTTGCGGTGCGCAGGCTCTTCGTTGCGGCGTGCGGGCTTTTCTCTACTTGTAGCGCTTGGGCTCCAGAGCACGCGGGTTCAGCAGTCGCGGCACTCGGGCTCTCTAGTTGTGGCGCGCAGGCTCTAGATCGCACGGGCTTAGTTGCCCTGTGGCATGTGGGATTCCCAGTTCCCCGACTAGGGATCGAACCCATGTCCCCTGCATTGGAAGATGGATTCTTAATCACTGGACCACCAGGAAAGTCCTGAAAGATTGTTTTTTAATAAAGACACACAGTGTGCTGCTGCTGAAACAAAAGACTTTTATGTAATTATTTATTTATCTGAATTTGTAAGCCATTGTACTCTTTTCTACAGGAAATAATGGCCAGAAATCCTTCAAAATAAAACACCCCGTCTCTCCATAGAGTTATGCTTAAACTGAACTAGTTTGGTGATACCTCTGTTTTGTGAACACGGGTGGAATAAAACATCTTTCACTTTGTAACATATGGAAACTCGAACTTATTCCTATGCTAACATTTCAATGTTATCTAATAGGGTAATATTTTCTCTCTCGAATCTATGGGGAAATGAACAGTGGTTAAGTAGGGGTGACTGTAATGCTTAAATGACTGACAACTCACGATGGGGGGATTGGTTAGCAGTTATTTAGTACAAACATGACACATAGGGAGATTAAAATAAACTATTCAAGGAACTGTTCTAGAGGAATAGTTAATATCAAAGCACGATATTCACCACTGCGTGATTTAAGCTATATGACAGGTGCTGAAGGGGTGCTGGAGTTGGGTTAATCCAATAGAGCAGAGTCCTGGTAGCGGATTCTGGGAAATTTCTTTCCTGAGGGCAGAGCTCTAGGGACAGACATGAGGCGCTACTGAGAATCCTTGAACTGGACCCGTCAAAGACACCACTAAGGGCAGCATGGTATGATCTGTTCTTTACAAGCTGAAGCCTGGCAGATAAATAGTTCTCCTGTGTATTTAACAGTGAGGAGTCAGACTATGGTTTACCTAGTGGTAAATTTTGACCCATGATATTGGGAAGTATTTACCCAGAGCACGGGACAAGCATGGGCTTGACCAGCTAGTGAAGGATTTGCTAACTCCAGCCCCAGCCCCTGCCTTCCCCAGACCCTACCTAAGACTCCACTAAACCCACCCTTCCCCAAGGTCAGGGGGCATCACTTCCCCTCAAACCTGGGATGGAGTCACGCTTAGAGTGTTACTGCCCAGGCGTGTCTGCTGGGCTCCCAGTCGGCTACCAAGCGCTGGACAGCAAGCCGGGCCTCCTGCCCAGCAGGAGTAGCTTACCCCACAGCCCCTCCCAGCCTCTGAGAAGATAAAGGAGCCCCCACCTTCCGGGAGCTGCCCGCACCCACCGCTAGCCGGTGGTGATCTGCTGAACATAAACACCTTTGCCAAGCATCAACATCAGACACTTTGCATCTGTGGTGGGCAAGACAAACACAAGGTCCCTCCGTTGTCCTGTGTGAATACAGACAAAAACATGAGCATCCTTCAAGCCACAGAAATGAACAGACACCCCCCCCCCCCACACTGGTCAATATCAGTGATGCTGCTTCTAGAGCAATTACATCTTTAGTCTTGCCCCAGTCCTCCCTCCTAAGGGACAGGACTTTTGAGACCAGTCATACAATGAACCCAATGTCCTGACATCATCTGATCCAGAGAAAAGCCCCGGTTCCTGGAACCCGCTTCAAAATTCCCTAATGCAGACCCCAATAGTATAATGAGTCCTTCTTACTGAGTTGCCCCGCAGTCCCACGGGGCATGCATTCCCCCTCGGTGCGGTGAGTGCCACCCAAACTTGCTCAACTTCAGGGGCATTCCTGGGGTTCCCGGCTGGAGGGCAGCACCTTTCTCTCCCCACCTGCACACATGCTTGTTTCCCTCCCCCTCTGGCTAATTAAGTTGCTTCTTGAATCCCAGCTGGTTTATGCTACTCTTCCCGGCCACGTGATCAGTGCCCCGCCATTTTTCAACAGACATGTTGGAATCTGCACTGGGGGATTGGCTCTGATTTACCTATCCCGGAGTTCCCCGTTACCTGTCCCCCGATGGGACACTTGGGTACTGGTCACTTTCAGACAGCTTTGGGATGCGGTGCTTGAACCATCTCGCTTCATGCAGCGTGCTTAGTTCTCTTAGTAGCTCCACCAGCCCTGTGTTGCTGAGCAAGTGACCATTCCTGTACCATTACCTGTCTAATATATGACAGTCGTGAGCCCCTAGAAATATTGTCCTAGGCTGGATGGGATCCTTGTGCTGGGAAATTGGACCAGTGTTGGACGAGTCTTTAGTGAGCAGCCTTCTAAATCAAAATTTCTGTGATACTATGACTCCTTTTCCTTGAGGAAAAGGAATATTTTTTTGCTTCTTTGTGATCAGTTGTGGACTGCTTTTGCTGAAAGGTAAGCCCGGGTGACTTCTAGATCGTATATATCAGAAAATAATTTATTCCTTTCTAGACTTTGAACTATTTTAAATATATTCAATCTGTGTATTTCATGGATTGACTGCGTGAATAATTCTGAAATAAAAATGTCAAATCTTGACTTTTCTTGAGAATTTGTTCTTCCTGTACATTTCATCTCTCCTTTTTAATCAACTCTAATTATTTTACACGTAGATATTTATTTCTTTCAGTGACCAGAAGCTTGGATGGTCAGATTGGAAAACCATGGTTCACATTTTATTATTCATTTTGCCTTTATTAATTTTGCTTTGGTTTTTCATAGGCGTCTCATAGGCTTGTTTAATTCCTTCTACAAAATGGAATGGATTTACGGAATCAGGTCAAATCTCCCCAGCCTGACATGACTAGAAAAAAGTCTGGACCTGACTCAGAGCTTTCTCTTAAGTTGTTGTTGTTGTTTTTTTTTAAAGTTTCCTCAAAAACAGTTCTGAATATTATACAAGGTTATGCTTCCAAGTGATTAAAATGATGATTGCAGTTAAGGCGGTGACATTCTTTTAGTGGAAACTCATCTGGTCTCTAATAAGCGCTGCTGCCCCACAGATGCTCCAGGCCTTGGGCTGTCTAATCACTGTGCTGTCAAAGCCCCTCTCCACCTGCTGGGGAGTGTTTTGACACAGAACAAGGACTTGGCCCTGGGCAGTCTCTGATCCCTCCAGCAAATAAAGCTGCTGATTGTCACACCTCCTCCTCCCTCCTCCAACTCCCCTCGGGTTCATTCTGCTTGACTGGTTTTACTGGTAAACCTTTAACTTGATTTCTTGTATTGATTTTGATGTTCATCACGCTGGCTCCTTTGAGTGTTTCTAGAGATAAAAAGTAGTGCTCAAGTCAGAGTCCTTTGCCAAATTCAAGGCTTTAATGTTTTTTCTTACCTTGAGCCGACTTAAGTCTTCTCTTCTTGTTATTTAAAGATCGGCACCATAGTCACAAAAGAACAGTGGCCGACTGCTCTGGGGCTGAAGGTGGGGCTGCCTTAGGTCAACCTGAGCTGCTTTGTTTTCTAGAATGACTTTAAAAAAAAATTCAGGCTTTGACTTACAGGATGGGCCTCCTCAGCTGCCTGGAGGGAGCAGGGGGTGTGGGGTGGCGGGGGGAGGGCAGTCTCAGACCTCAAATGTGGACCAGATCTGCATGCAGAGACTAAGGAAATGCAGAGGAGAGATTTGCAAAGGTTGTGCTTTCCTTCTGGTCGGAGCCTCTCATCCACACTGTGGTAAGTGGGTCAACTCTAGTTCACGCTTCCTTTTAGGAGAGGAGGGAAAACCCGTGCAGAATTAACCCTGCATTTTCCACAAGCTAGTTTTAAGTCCCTTATTTGAACTTTAGAATGTGTGTATTTCACCATCAAACTTTTTTGTTTGTTTTGGTTTTTGTTTCTGTTTTTGCTTTTGCTTTTTGATAGTTAGGTTCAGCATAGTTTAATGCAATCGCTTTCTTGAAAATCTTACCTCTACCTAAAACTAAAAATAACGACTGAATTCTGAAAGTCTTCCTGAGGGAATCATACATAAAGAAGGAGATAGTGGCAAAGGTCTGAAAGACAAAGAAGGAAAGGTGATTTTCTCAGTTAAAAATGCTTTGGCAAATTCTTATGTGTAACCTAAGATTGAAGCTTGTAGTGGAAAAGAGTAATTTTTCTTCTTGGGGGACAAGTAAACATACATTTTAAAGGCCACTGTAATGTATATAGTACAACTTAAAATTGCACCCATTTGTCTTTGTTTTCACAAAACATGGTGTATTTTTTGTAGGATTCTAACGTCTACATTGTCTGAATTTTTCAACCTTGAAAATGACTTAAAAAAAAGTAATTGCCACCATTTATTAATGCTTCCTATATGCCAGGCTCCGCTAGTCCTTTATATGCATTATCTCGTTACATACTCACAGCAAACTCATGAGTTAGATATTTGTGTTACTCCCTTAAAATATATTTATATCAAAGTCGTACATACCATGGTTAAAGTAAACCAAATGAAACTAAAGGGCTCATAATAAAAATCTGTCATCTCTGGCCCCATCGTGTGTTCATCTATTTTTGCACCCCAGAGACGACCATATGTATTTGTTTTCAGTTCTTGAGGCAGTTATTTCCAGATTCCTAACGATGTACCAATATGGCAGTGATTTTATTCAGACATTGTCTGTTGATACCAGCTGTGATGGACAAAGATTTAGTTCATCCCGTACCTTCATTTATGCCTTCCTCTAGCTCCCTTTCATAAATACATATATATTTATATTGTGTATAATACTTGTGTATATTTATTGTGTATAATATTTGTGTATATTGTGTATATTTAATATAAATATATATTCAACCGAGTGTATATATATATTACATAAATATGCATAATATATATATATTTAACTGAATATATACATTATATATATTCAACTGAATATATGTTATTTATTACTGAACATATATATGTGTGTGTGCACATTAAAATTAACCATATATATGGTTAATTTTGGTTTCTTTCCTGGTCAGTTACCATTGTAACCTCAAAAAAACCATACTTCAACCTGCATCTATGGGTCTATCAGCCATAGAGAATATTTCCTAACTGCCCATTTTATAAAATACAGTTGTTAGTTCTCTCACCCTTTCACGAGCTGTCATCCCTTCCCCCACTTTCCAGTCTCTACCAGCCACATGTTAATTTTATTCGGCTTGAAGCATATGAAACTGCTGACATGCCATGGCCCTTGACCTATAAAGATGGCAGTTCCATATGGTCATGTTCATTGTATGGTCATAAAATTACATTGCATTTCATAACCATTGTTAAGGCTTCCATACTGATGGGAGACCAATTAATATTATGCATAGTCTATGATGTTATAAATGTGTTTAGAAATAGGAACGCACAGTGTAAAAGATGAAGTCTTCCTTTTTACTAGCCCTTTATGTTCTTTACCTTAGAATGGCTTCTCGTTTGAAGGGTCCCCTGTTTCCTTATCCAGAGATGCAGCTGCTCGACCTTTGAAAATACCATACATTTTATTCAGTGCTGCTTTCAGTACAGGCAAGGCTTGTCATTAGTATTTTGGAGAGAGCTGTATCAGTGAGATAAGTGAGGAAGGTGAGCAGTGATCAGTATCGTTGTCACTTTCATTTATTTACTGTGCAGATATTTATGGAGCACCTACGATGCACCAGACACCGCAATAAGGCAAAGAATAAATCAGACACAGGTCCCGGACTTCAAGGGGATGATACTCTAGTGTGGCCAAATTGTGGCATTCTACAAAATAAACAGCGGAGGGACTGTGTGTGTGTGTGTGTGTGTGTGTGTGTGTGTGTGTGTGTGTATTAAACTTAGGCTAGGATGCCACCCAGATTCACTGAGATTTTAGAGCTTGTTTCGATTCTCCTGTGAGTTGTGACTTTTAGTTTTTTACCGAATGCTGATAGAGTGCAAATAACGTTGTTTTACTCTAATAATAGTTGTGTTGTCTGTAACACAGGGATAGTAAAATTCTCTCTTGTATCAATGAATTGGTTCAGAAGGTCTCTATGTTTCCATACATTTTAAAATTAAATTCCAAATTTATATAACAAACCCAAAGTGAATTGTCTTCCTATAGTTGAAAAAATTTTTTAAAGGCTGCTATTAAAGTGATTGTTTAAGGTTATTTTTCTTACATTTTGTTTGTCTTTTTAAACTGTTCCTATCTTATATGACTTGTCAGTATCCATTTTTGTTGCTGGACCTGCTATTTCATTAAAGAAATGGTTTTCATGGCAAAATAGGCAGGAATGGACAAGTATGTTCTCATGTGATTTGAAGAGACGCTTGTGATCTCCACTCACTATTTTTACTCACTGGAACCTAAAACAATATTGTTGGCCCGACTCACACTCTGCCTTGAGAAAGAGAGCAGGAAATCGTGTAGGTGGTCAAGTGGATTATTGAACCAAGTTCCCTGTGGTTTGTTTGCTCCTCATGTAGCCGTTTCATTCTTATAGTGACCTTGGGAAGCAACAAGGGCTGTGCTTAGGTTCCTGATTTGTGACCTCATGTCCATGATGGGACACTGTCCACTTATGCCTAAGATGGGCATGTATCACGTGAGAAGCATCGCGCATGCGGTTAGCGCTCAGTGAATGTACTCGGCATCAGTGCGTGAATAAAATGAACTGAAATCCCCCTCAGTGATGTAGGAAATCAAACGCCTGCCTAGAGATTTCTGTGAATTCCTGGGGGGTCTAAAATGTTTATGGTTCCTTTTGGTTCAAGACCTCTTCTCACACCAATGGCTAAAATTTTCTGATTGTCTCACAAAAC
Organism: Balaenoptera borealis; assembly: GCF_965194805.1. Taxonomy (NCBI): domain Eukaryota; kingdom Metazoa; phylum Chordata; class Mammalia; order Artiodactyla; family Balaenopteridae; genus Balaenoptera; species Balaenoptera borealis. The sequence goes on from NC_138877.1 coordinate 76,021,668, forward strand.
TATCCATGTTTTCCCACTCCTGTATGAGGAAGGTTCAGAAATGAGATGAGGCTCTTTCTTTGATTTCTCATACTCTTGTACATCATGGATGGAAAGGTCAACAAAAGAGAATGCATCTGTGATTACAGCAGACTTTATTCAAAGTTTGGGGACATTTTCTCAGTGTTTCTGTGCAGTGATGTGGCCATCCATTTGCAGTCTCCTCTGTCCAGATGCCTGCCCCCCCAGGACCTGTTTTTACAAACAAAATTATTCAAGTGAACAAAGTTAGGCCTTCTCCAATTATTCCTACTTACCCTAATTCTTGACTTTTTAAGACTACATTTTCTAGTTCTCTGATTCTAATGCAGAAGTTTTGGCAACCTTGCCCTGGGAGTGTGGGGCTGGGGACTGAGGAACGAAAGTTGCTCAAGAGTCTGAAATGATGTCAGACAGAACTGGGTTTGTATTTTGGCTCTGATATTTACTGATCTTTGACATTGGTTAATTTGCTGAACTTCTCTAAGCTTTATCCTCCTATAAAATGTGGATAATTATAACATTTTACCTACTTCGTAGGGCTGTGAACATAATGCGTGGAAGGTGCATAGAACAGTGTTTAGTGCCTCAAAAGCAGCCAATAACTTTCTTTTGTTGACATCGTATTATTCATAAGGCTATTGTGAGCCCTGATTCACTTGAAGACTTTGTACTTGTTGAAGTTCTATGTTGTCTTTAGAAATGTTTGCTACTATAAAATTTACTACCTTTAAAAATAGTTCCTTAGATGGGAATGAAGTAGCGAAAGTGGAAATATACGTGTGCATGGTAGAGAAAAAATGGTCCATTAGATTTCCATCCTGACCGGACCACTTGCCTTTCTGTTAGAAATTCTAGTACTTTGAAGTAGAAATGCTTTGAAACTTAGCAACCACCGTATCAACTGCAGTGCCATTTTTTCTTTCATTTAACTGCTTTGAGCATTTAGTACATGGAGCCCATGACAGATCTCTGATGGTGAAATTGGTCTTACCTTAAATGCTGGCCATTTACTCATTTCACGATGGTTTTTATAAGTAAATCAGCATTTTCAACTTTATATTTTCCAGCAGGTCTTATTAAAAAAGGTATTTTTTGACTACTGGGAAACTATCTGTGATATATTTTTCACTATAAGGTTTTTTTTTTGCTTTTATCGTTATGGAAAGAAATACGGATAGAAAAAAAAGGAATAAGAGATCTTTTTCTACTTGAGTGATTCTTCTTAGACGACTTTGAACTCAGTGTGTAGGTGTTTTGACCCATATAAAAATCTACAAAAAAAAAAGGGCCACTTTTTGAGAGGCAGGTCAGAGATAATTGTGAATGTGTGCTTCCATTCAACACACATTTTTCCTTTGGAGATGTGTAGCCCAACTGAATTATAAGCTTTTGAAATGAGTATCTGATGGACTTTAGACTGTGTTGTGAAAAAGTGGAAAATTAGAAAGCTTCCTAAAACCAAAGTTTGAGAAATTTTTTGCTATTTATTGTGGTTACACACCTTTGTAAGAGTAAATCATTTGAGCTTTCGATGGGTTCCATCCCCATAGTCTTTTTTTTTTAACTAGTAGAGACATAATTTTGGGCTATATATATATATATATATATATATATATATATAATTTTTCTCATATATATGTATATGGAAGACTTCTTCCATATTTAGAGAACTGTAAATCATATGGTCACCTAAAACTCAGTTTGGGGACTGGTCTTATTTGTTAATAATGATAGTAGAGTAATTTTTCAAGTTTTGAGATGATGCCAAGCTCTTCTGTATAGTGTGTATTTGGGGATTGTGTACAGAGAAATTATGAGACAGTCCCAAGGACCCACAGGCCAGGAGTGCATTCTCCTGCATCCCAGACCATGACCCCACTCCTTGGCCCTGCACTGAGTTTATCCTTGGTATTTCTCTATTTCTCACACTGCTTAGAATAATTTAGGTAGAAACTAAGCTAGCACTGCTGCGTTTTCGGTTACTTGGCCTTTAGGTCATTTTGAGAAAGTGTGACCTTTTCATTGGTGGTCTGTACCCTTCCTCCCTACCCAGGTGCACAGCATATTATCAGTGACTTTTTACTTCGTTGCACCTTTTGGACCTTTGTAGCCTATTTATATTTTCATTAACTCTCACCTCTCTGATGTACTTTGTGGTACTCATTTTATATATAGTTGCAATCTTGAAATACCATGTTTAGATTTTAAGATGTAAATAGGAGGTTTTTAAAAAAATTTTTATTTATTTTTGCATGCTTTGGGTCTTCGTTGCTGCGCACAGGCTTTCTTTAGTTGCAGTGAGTGGGGACCACTCTTCCTTGTGGTGCGCAGGCTTCTCATTGCGGTGGCTTCTCTTGTTGCAGAGCATGAGCTCTAGGCACGCGGGCTTCAGTAGTTGTGGCACACGGGCTTCAGTAGTTGTGGCTTGCGGGCTCTAGAGCGCAGGCTCAGTAGTTGTGGCGCACGGGCCTAGTTGCTCCGCGGCATGTGGGATCTTCCCACACCAGGGCTTGAACCCGTGTCCCCTGCCTTGGCAGGCAGATTCTTAACCACTGTGCTGCAGGGAAGTCCCTCAGTAGGAGTTTTGATGTGTTTTGGCAACAATTAAATTTCCCCCAATCAAGAGTATTTTTCACCAAAATAGTCATAGAACATATCACTAATGAACTGAAACATATCACTATTAAGTTAAAATGTCACCAAACGTGGAAGAAAATTATGTGCTATCTATTGTAACTTAGGCTGAGAGTCTAAGCTTTTGAGAAATCATTCTGTCTTTGAAATATTAAGTGAAGGCCACATTATAAATGGATAGTTTGGTCCTGCAATATTCTGGAGAATACTGAGGAATAATTTTCCAGAAAATAATTCAATATTTTTAGATGAACTTTCATTTTTAAACCACTTATTTTCCATCTCTGCTCTTGTAACCTTCTCTTGTTGACTGAAGACTTTCCACTGAATTTGTAGGTGAACCTAGAGAGAATGTAACATAGGTGGGGAAAACTATAACTTCAATTGAGGGAGTGGAACGCTGCAAGAGAGAGAACCTGGAAAGATCTCCAGTGTTCAAACTGTATTTCCTTCTGTATTTCAAACAGCAAGGAAAGCCCTGCTTAACTAGAACTTGGTTTGAAAGTGAAAGAAAGGGTCTACAAAGAGCATTGTTACTGAACTCAGGTTCAGCTGCTTATCGCTCAAGAAAGCAACCTAAATGTCCATCAGCAGAGGAATGGATAAAGGAGATGTGGTGTGTGCATATATATATATATATAAATATATATATATATACACACACACAACGGAATGTTACTTAGCCATAAAAAAGAATGGAATAATGCCATTTGAAGCAACATGGATAGACATAGAGATTATCATACCAAGTGCGGTAAGCCAGACAGAGAAAGACAAATATCATATGATATCACTTATATGTGGAATCTAAAAAAATGATACAAGTGAACTTATATACAAAACAGAAACAGACCCGCAGACATAGAAAACCAATTTACGGTTACCAAAGGGGAAAGTGGGGGAGGGATAAATTAGGAGTTTGGGATTAACAGATTCACACTACTGTATATAAAATAGGTAACCAACAAGGACCAACTGTATAGCACAGGGAACTATACTCAGTATTTTATAATAACCTATAAGGGAAAAGAATCTGAAAAAAATAGATATATATGGATGTATAACTGAATCACTTTGCCGTACACCTGAAACTACCACACATTGTAAATCAAGTATACTTCAATAAAAATGATTTAAAAACAAAGAATCCAATACTGAGAGACAAGTGTTGGGTGAAAGGAACGACAGCTTTATTGGGGAAGCCTGCAATCCTGGGAGAAGGTGGACTCATGTCCAAAGAACAAACTCCCAACTCCCCAGGTGTTGCGTGGAGATTATATGGGGAAAAGAGGAAAGGGCTACATGCTAGGGAGGGGGTAACCTTCTATTTTCAGAGATGCTTGTCTTGATCACAAGATTCCAAGTAGCTGTCAGGTCTCCCTTATGGTTGGAATATTATTTAAGTCATAAGTCTCTGGTTAGCTAGTCCTGAAGAATAAGGAACAAGGGTGAAGCCTGTAGAACAACTAATCTTCAATCTCAGTGTACATCAACAGTGTTCTCCATCAGCAGCAAGCTAAGCTCAGTTAATGTGAACTGGGGTAGAAGTCAGGATAGTAAGCGCAAGATCACAGCCATATCCTAACTAAGAAACAGAGTCGGAACAATGCTGAGGAGCTGAGAGTTCCTAGCGACAGCCTCACCACCTCAGTTACAATCCGCACTGTCAGATCTTGCTTCCGTTTCCATGGGAAAGGGGCTAAGATGCATCTTCTGTAACTTCTTCAAGCTCAGAATGGGCAAGGAAGGATTCTTACAGTGGAAGGATCTGAGGAGGTGTAAGAAATATTCTTTGGTTCCCTTACGTGCCAGTTGAGATTCCAAAAGAGGGATCTCAATAGTAACCTTTTCAGTAATTCTTTTGCAAAGAGTCCTCATGCCAATTATGACCCCCTGGACTAGAAGATAAAACCCCACAATAGTTAGTGAAAGAGTCTCAACTCCAGGGTCAGTTTGGTCCCATTCTCTTGAGCCCAGTTCTTGGAATTGTGAAGCCATAGACTCAGTACTGCTCCAGATGGAGCAGCTTACGTCATGGCTGCAGTCTGGTCATCATGCAGTTAGCTTTTTCCCTCTGGTGGCGGTTATAGTATCTGTAACACAGCTCAGGAATGTGCATCAGACACTGTTACCTGTGTCCTTCAGGGAGGAACTGAAGATTCTTTGACTCTGTTGTCCTCACTGTTAACTGCTTGAGCCAGCTCTTTTGTGACTCAGGGAGGCCTGGGAGACTCCAGCTTTTCTACAAACAGAGGCAGGGGACGTGGAGGGGCTTTTGTACCTGGGAGGGCCCCACGGGCTCTTGCTCAGTTTCAGCATCTGTAAATGAGAATTTAGACTCAGCATCTGAAATCACTTTCAAAGGATTTATCTCTATTTTAGAGGATATCTTGTAAGAGGATATTGTGAAATATTCTGAAACATCTTGCCTTGAGACAGTTACCTTTGGTTTGTGTCACGTGTTGGGGATGAAGGTGGGAGAAAGAGTTATTTTCCCTAATTACAGAAAATCCTGGATATATTTACATCATCCCAAAATGTTGTGATCAATCTGTGAACCCCTAAATGGACTGCTCCTCCTAATAGGGATACTGCATGTGTTCTGAATGCTTATTGGCTCTGAGATTACTTATATTTTATTTCTAAACTGTGCCAAGTGTGGCAAAATTTTATGGTCTTAATCTATAATATTATTCCTGTAGTTAATATACAACTTTGGTGTTTTACTTTTTGTGATGTTAGTTGCTGAAGTTTTTTTTTGTATTTTATTTTATTTATTTATTTTAGATGTTGAATTTTTTTTGTATGTTATTTTATTTATTTATTTTAGATGTTGAATTTTTTACTTACATTATTTGAATTATTGACAGTCACTTCTATTGATGTTTGGATTGGTCAATGTCTTTAAATTTAAATTGAAAGTACTTATCATTCTTTGCTTTTAAATCATGCGGCTAACTGCTTTGGATTAATGTGTTAATTTTCTCTCACCTTAAGTTCATTTGAATGGCTTATTTTTCACAGTACTGGCTATAATTAGCTATATTTAGCATTTCAGTGGCTATGATGGAACAGGATTAAAGGGACAAAAGCAGTTATTCAATCTTCCAACTAAACTTGACATCTGTTTTTATGCTATTTTCTTGTTTTTAACCCAAGCCTTAGTAAATTCCTCTTTTCCAAATCGTTTTTTTCTTTTCCTTAATCACTATTGATTTTTGACTGATAGAACAGCTACTTTCAGTGAATATATTGAAGACCTACCTGTACTATGTGTAGTTTTTTAAGGAATACTAGAAATATTTTGGTGGAAAAGATTCCTGTACCAAGGAGCTAACTCTGAGACTTTTTCTGGGAGGTCAGGGAGGAGTTAAAATGCTAACTGTAACATATGGAGGAAGAATGCAGCAATAAGGCTGAGGAAATGAAGTTAGCATTTAGGGGTGGATTGGTTGACATCTAGATGGATGCGTGGATTTGGAAGCCCTCAGCGGGACAATGCATTTTTGAAGCATGCAATCCACGTATAAACGTTTCTACTTCTTCCCGGGTTATCAGTGGACTATTCTGTGGGAAAGAAATCATGCCTGGTAGTAGTACTAGGGTTCTGGTTTTAATCAAATCTTTTGTATCCTTAATCATGGTCCTATATCATAGTTACATATTAATCTCATTTCTCAAAGGACCTACTCATTGAGACAGTATAGACTCCTGTGAAAGAATTATACTTTGCAGCTAAATATAGCCATCAGTGCCAAGAACATAATTCCCTATGTTTGTAAGGAGGCTGTCTTTGTAATATGTCTAAGAATATTTCCTTTTGTTTATGTAATAGGAATACTTGTCATCTGATGTACTCTATGTGAAGAAAAGAAATCCCTATGAATGTTCTAACGTCCCACTGTCCCACAGTGCTCTAATATCTGACGGAGGATTGGTCCCCAGACTCCTAGATGTGTGATTCTAGCCTGAAAAAGCATCCCCACGCCCTCACTGTCCCCCATGGAACTTTCTGGAAGTGAACTCAACATGCTGGCGTGTCCTCCTGCTCTGCTCCACAGTGCAATGGTATCAGACCCCGAGTATCCCTCCTCTGTCCTTCATGGCCTCCTGCTCCGCCAGGCTTTCCCTCCTGGCTGTCCTCATGTGAGTGGGACCCTTTTCTTCCCTCCTCTGCCTTGCCCACTGTTCCCTGATCTGAAAGCGCTCTTCCTCAGCTCCATCTCAGAATGTCTAAAAACGGCCCATTTTTGGAATACGCAGTGTAAACAGCATTAAGCTTCCCTTGATTTTCTCAGCTAGTCAGGATCTCTTTCCCACAGCACTTTGTAATTGTAATGATCGATAATTATCACTTTCAGTTTTGCAGATTTCTGGAAACTCGGATGTTAGTTTCCATTGCTGGTTTGGAGGCTCCCTTTGACACTTGGGTCCTGTGAGGCAGCCTAAGGCAGTGTTTAAACGTGACCTTGTATTCACTGAAATCCATTAGATGCCTCTTTTCAGGCATTTGCAGTTCCTGCATGACTGGCCTGTAACCTACAGGGATCTTACTTCCTCTCCCGCTGCAGCTGCCCTGGTGGCTTTTCAGCTTCTCTATTAATAATGTGCCGTTATCCTCCCGCTTGCCCGTGCCTTATGCAGCCGTGGAATTCCCGCCGCGCTCCCACCTGCTCATCAAGCCCATCTCATCCCAAAGCCACTTCTCGACCCCGCCTGGCCAGAGGCCCCTCCCCACACAATCCGGTCCAGCTACACTTTCTCTGTTTGTTTTTTCTTTCTTGTTTCCTGTTCTTGACCTTTATAGTATTTTTCACAAATTTTATCTCAATACATACCTACTTACCTGTGTATAAACCGAATAAATCTTTGCGCCTATTTGCCTATTCTGTGCAGGAAATGGCATTTTAAAAGTGACACCCTCGCCGTATGGACACCAAGGGGGGAAAGTGGTAGGGGGTGGTGGTGGTGGGATGAATTGGGAGACTGGGATTGACATATATGCACTAATATGTATAAAATGGATGACTAATAAGAACCTGCTGTATAAAAAATACATAAAATAAAATTCAAAAATTCAAAAAAAAAAGGACTCCCTCGTACCCAAAATCAACATGAGAAATGGAACCTGTGTAGGGAATTCTTTATCTTCATGTAGTGAAGGACATTGAAAGGGGTCCATGTGTGGCCCCAGCACACTCCTCCCCAGCCCTCTTCCTTACTGCCTTGTTTTTCCTGATTTTCCCAGAAAGCAGTTCTGGACCAGCCAGGCAGTGCGGATCTTGCCCTGGGCCAGCCCGAGAGCTGTGTCTCTGATCGCGCAGACCTTGAACTTCCCGACTGCCTCCGGGTCTTGTTTGTTTCCTGCTCTGCCCTCCTGGAGTTCCGGGAGCCTCTTTTGCCTTCCTGGGTGTCCTTTCCAGGGGCTGTGTCCCCACCAGGCCTGGCCAGGCTTCTGATTCTATGATATAAACAGCTGAGCTGTGGGTCTCTCCACTGGGGAGAAAGTGCCCCAAGTGGGTGCACAGACAGAGGGACCCCTGACCAAGAAAAGATGTCCGGGGATGCCCTCAGGACCTGGGTACCAGGTCCTTAATTCCCATCCAGGTGGGAGACCGCAGGCTCCACAGGGCAGGGGTCTAGCGGGTGCTCTGCCCGCAGGGGGTGCCCAGTGGTGTTGGTTGATGAATAAATGAAAGAACAATTTTGAAGTCATTAAACTGTGGACTTGAGTGGCTACAGTACTGAACTGAGACACTAGAGGGAGATCAGAGAAGGACTTGAACAAGATAGATACAGCAGGAGTCAAGTTTCGGCTGTGTTTGCTCAGATGGAAATGTCACTTCTCCTTCCTTGTCTTAAATTCAAATATATATATATATATATATATGGTGTGAAATCTGAACTGAATCTGATACAAATGCTTTCTCTGTTTTTAACACAGACCACGATGACCCCTACCATCTGTAGAAAAAAAGGTAGGAATGCTGATGGACATTCTCAGATAAATACTCATTTGAGAAGAAGTCTCGTGAAATTACACCATATCATTAAACAGATGGGCTAGAATTAACACCACTAATAGTAATCGGGAATGACAAATGATAGACATGAAGGAATTCTGGGGAGAAAAACACTGGGCTTGAAAGGAAATCACATAGCGTGCCAGAAAGTCGTGTATATTAAATGGAAGGATTCGCTTATGTCCTCACAAATAAAGTCATTAACGTAATTCATGAAATAGATGGGAGAAGTAGGAAAGGACTTAGGATAAGCCTAATAAAACCCATGTGAAGCTTTGGGACAGACTGCTATGCCTGAAACAGATATCCAGGGCTTATTCTCTGTTTGACCTTGAACAATAACCTTTCTAGGCACTGTTTCCTCATCTGTGAAATGGAGTATGTGTTTCGCAGGGATTTAGTGAAGATAAAAGGAGAGAAAGTACATGAAGGCCTTAACCCAGCGACTGGCACGTATGTCTTAAGAATGTTGTGTGTATGATAACTCTTGGGTGGTACTAGATACAGGCCTTTCTGTTCATGTACCGCATTTACTACCATTTCCCTGATTGGGCCATTTCCTCTCTCTGGACTCTGTTTGAATGACTGTGCTGTGCTAGAATTTTTTTGTTTCCTTGGACTGTTCCTCAAAATGGTGCTTTTTTGGACTGTGAGTGTTTTGTAGGGAAGTGCTCTTGTGTTCCTTTTGTAATCCTGCCACGTGTTGGTTCACCTTGTGAAACAGACAGATAAGGCCTCAGCAGTGGTTTATGAATGATCGTGCAGAGCAGTGATGCTGTAAGGAAGCTTCCAAATGTGTATGGAAAGATGCTGATGGGAGAGTTCTGTGTTGAAATTGTAAGTTTCAGCTGCATTCACATTGCGGCTAATAGCAAATCCTCCTTTTTTATATTTGCTTCACTCTTGGCTTCCGTTTTGTTGGATCTGGCAGAAGCTCTGATACGCAAATGGCTGTGCTATCCTCACAGGCACAGGTGACCTTGAGAAAGAAGGAAAGAGAAAAGCTGAGAGAGCTGAGTAGATGGTTGCCTCTTCTTTTACCTTGACTATATTAGAGTATTTTTTTTCCTCCATGTAAATAAAGATCTGCTGGACGTTCATTTCCAGATGCTTCAGTAAAAAAATTAAGTTGACTCATTTTAATAAAAAAAGATGGTAGGAAAGCTCTGCAGTGGCACAAAAGCCATGATGTTTTGAATGATGAATTTTTACATGAACTTTAAAAATTAAAGATATCCATTAGGTATCACATATGTCATTTTGAAAATAATGTTGTATCTTCCATCTAAATTTGAAAGAAGTATCATTTCAGTGATCTAAAAATCCATATAACTTGGCTCTCCATAAGTAAGAATAAAACAGTATAAAATATGAAGAGATGCAAACATAGTAAAATCTTATAGACTTCTAGTTTCAAAGACCTGGGTGGTGGACCTCATCTATTAGTTTTCACCTGCGTGCAATCACAGAAAAGAGACATACACACACACACACACACACACACACACACACACACACACACTTTAAAAAGCACCAATTCAATGAATCAAATTAATCATTTAAAAATTCCAAGTTGGAAAGCACACTGAAACAAATAAGAAAGGAATTAATTTGGAACAACTAGGGAAATGACATGTAGCCAGTATTGGACTCAGTTCAATTTAAAATGAGAACAACTTTTCTATTTTACCATCTGCTTCACCAAGAGCCTTGTAAAATTTCAATACTACAATCTTTAGAGATTCCCATATGAGGGCAATTTTTTTAAAGGCCATTTAACACGAAACCAGAATAAATAATGTTGGTGCCTATCCAGGAACTGAGGTTAGTAATTGGTGATCAGTGAAAAGATAAATCATGTCTGTGAATTAGGGGCTCAAAAATTCCACTTGAACTTCTGCCCTCTACAACACCTCACAGAAGTCTAGCAAAGGTCTTCCATCCCATGTAACAGATGAGCAAACAGAGACTGGGAGAAAGCAAGCAGCTAGGTGACACCCATCTCACTTGAAAATGCCTCAGAGCTGGAATCAAAACCCACAGTTCTAAACTGCTGGTTTTAGGCGTAACACTTGTTAAACAAAATAGGCAAGCGGCATGGAACAGAATATATCTCTGTCTGCCAAGTTTTCATGTTCTAGTTATATGTTCAGGTGAGCTAGATAGAAGGCAGGTGATATATGCTGATAAAGCATATGCTTTACTTTTTACATAGACACACGCAGGTATCTGTATGTAGAGATTTTAATCAATTGTAAGTTTTAGTTTATGGATATGACTGAAGGTTATAATGTTTTAAGTGGCCATTTAGTTAATTCTTCTGAAGCTTCCCCTGGACACAGAATGTGACTTATTCATCCTACAGTTCTGTGTCTTGTACACTGCTTGTTTAATGAGTGAATGGTCTAAGGAAAGAAGGAATCTTAAGAGAAGAAAAAGGGAACAGACATAAGCTGCTGACGCCAGATAAAGAAGTACTAATATGCTTGAATCACGGTTTTACTGAAGCTGATCATTATATCAAAATATATGATTCTACGGGATATGGCATATCTGGGCAGTAGATACTGAGATAGTTCTAGTTACTATCTGTGCAATCTTGACAGAGGAATACCTTAATTTTTAAGAACTCTAGTTAGCTGTTTACTAATTTAACATTTAACACGCACCAAGTACTGTAGTTTGGTTCAAATGTCAAATAAGACATCGTCCTTGTCCATGTGGAGTTCACATGGGACTCCCAAGCAAATGGATAAATGGCATATCAAGTGATGGATGCTGAGATTATCCCTACACCACACCCAGGGGAGCTTAGAGAAAGGAGTCCTATCAGGCGTGAGGCAGCGAGTTTGGTTGGGTGAGGAGAACCGGGGTAGGGACTGAGCCATGACAACGGATTCTCCAGTTACAGTCTCCCTTCCTCCTTAGTCTGTGGGACATGTAATGTAGGTCATCAGAAGTGATGTTTCATGTTCTTGCTCCTCTGTTAGTACACCCTATCTCTCCTGCTGAATGAGAAAAGAAACCAAGAAAGGTTAGTTCTTATTTTAACTAGGTCCTGAAATTAAAGTAGGATTAAACTAGTAGAGAAGTAGCCAGGATCAGGAGAGGGAATGATGCCAAGACAGACTCTGAAGCAAGAAATAGGACTGCACATTTGAAGGTGATACGCTATTTAGGGAGTGGAGCTGAAAGGGACCACAAGTGAACTTGACTAAAGCTGTAAAATAATGTTTATAGCTTGGAAAGGTGGGATTGATTATGGACACACTTAAAGGTCAAGAAAGTAATTTGGGCGCATTGTCTGAGAATGGCTAAAGTTCAATTAAATTTGATGAAAATGTAAAACTACTTGTTTTCAGCTTTTTCTAAATATAGTAGGACACATTTGGATGTCTGGGGAAATCTACATAATTTTTCTGGATTTGACATTCTGCCTGTAAAAACATTGGAAATATGTAAATGAATGATTGCATCCAAATGTGTCCTCACTTATGGATATGCTTGAGACATTCTAAAATTCATCTTTACTCCTTCCCTCGCTTTGATTCTTGACATGCAGTTAGTTATCATGCCTTTTGATCATGTTCATGTGTGTTAGCTTTAATGTGTAACAAAGCACCCTCAAAGCTTAGCATCATGATAGAAGAGAAAGGAACACTTCCCTAATCATTCTATGAAGACAGTATTTCCCCAATACTAAAACCAGACAAAGACATTCCAAAATACTATACACAAACGCCCCTTATGAATACAAAAAGAAAAGGATTCAATAAAATACTAGCAAACCAAATCCAGAAACAGATAAAAAGGATTGTACACCATGAGCAAGTAGGATTTATCCCAGGAATGCAAGGTTGGTTTAACACATGAAAATCAATCAATATGGCATTAATGGAACATAGGACAAAGACCACATGATCATCTCAGTAGACTCAGAAAAGACACTTGACAAAATCCAACACCCTTTCATGATAAAAACACTCAATAGAAGGAAATTTCCTCAACCTGATAAAGTGCATCTGTGAAAAACCCACAGCTAAAATTATATATAAAGGTGAGAGACTGAAAGCTTTATCCGTAAGATGAGGAACAAGACAGGGATGTTTGCTCTAGCCACTTCAATCCAATAATTTACTAGAGGTTCTAGCCAGAGCAATTGGGCAGGAAAATGAAATAAAATGATTGAGATTGCAAAGGAAGAAGTAAAATGATCTATTCTCATATAACATGATCTTGCATATAGAAAATCCTAAGGAATCCCCCCCCAAACACACACACATAACTAATATGTGAGTGCTGCAAATTTACAGGATACAAAGTCAGTGAATGAAAATCAATTGTATTTCTATAAACTAGCAATGAACAATCCAAAAATGAATTTAAAAAACAATTCCACTTACAAATAGCATCAAAAAGAATAAAATACTTAGGAATAAATTTAACAAAAGAAATGCAAGATTTGTACATTTAAAACTACAAACCATTGCTGAGAGAAATTAAAGAAGTCCTAAACAAATGGAAATGCATTTTGCGTTTATAGATCAAAAGACTTAATGTTGAAAAGATGACAGTGCTCCCCAAACTGGTCTACAGATTAAATGCAATTCCTATTAAAATTACAGCTGCCTTTTTTTCATAAATTGGCAATCAGAGCTTAAAATTAATATGTAAATGCCAGGAGCCCAAACTAGCCAAAACAATCTTGAAGGAGAACAAACTTATAAGATTGATGCTTTCCATTTCAAAATTACTACAAAGCCACAGTAATCCAGACAGTGTGGTAGTAGCATAAGGCTAGATATATAAATCAATGGGATACAATGAAGAGTCCAGAGATAAACCCTTACCTTTATGGCCAGTTTTTGACAAGGGTGTCAAGACCATCCAATGGGGAATCAGTAAGCTTTTCAGCAAATTGTGCTGAAACAACTGAGTGTATCCACATGTAAAAGAATGAAGTTGGACTTATACTTCACACCATATACAAAATTGAAATAAATCATAGACCTAAATGTAAGAGCTAAAACTATACAATTTTTAGCATAAAATATAGGGGTAAATCTTTGTGACTTCATTAGGCAATGGTTTCTTAAATATGATACCAAAATCAAGTTAAAAAATGATAAATTAACTACATCAAAATGCGTAACTATGTGGTAGAAAGGGTACCATCAAGACAATGAAAATACAACCCACATATTGGGAGAAAATATTTGAAAATTATATACCTGATGAGGGGCTTTGCTCTAGAATATATAAAGTACTTTTATATATAACTCAACAATAAAAAGACAAACAGCCCGATTTAAAAATGGGCAAAGAACTTGAATAGACATTTCTCAAAAGAAGATATACAAATGACTAATAAGCACATGAAAAGATGCTCAACATTACTAATAATTAAGGAAATGCAAAACTACAAAACTACAATGAGATACACTTATCCATTAGAATGATCAAAATCAAAAAGTCAGACAATCAGACAATATCAAATCTTGACCAGGTTGTAAAGAATTTAGAACTGCAATACACTGCTGGTAGCATTGTTAAATGGTGCACCCACTCTGAAGAAGTTTGGTTGCTATGAAAAATTTTAAATACAGGGTTATCATATGACCCAGAAATTCTACCAGTAGGCATATTACCCAAGATAACTTAAAAAATATGTCCACACAAAAACCTATACAGAAACATTTATAGAAGTACTATTTATAATAGCAAAAGAATGGAAACAACCATCAATTGAAACAGGTAAGCAAAATGTTGTCTGTCCATACAATGGAGTATCACTCCACCGTAAAAAGGGATATGTGTTGGTCCGTGCTACAAACTGTATGAACGTTGACAACATTATGCTAAGTCTAGAAGCCAGACACAGAAGGCCACATATAGTATGATTCCATTTATGAAATATCCAGAATTGGCAAATCCAAAGAGATGGAAAGGACATTAGTGGTTACCAGAGGCATTCAGATTGTTCGGGGTGTAGTTTCCAGATAACCCAATCTGCAACTGTCTGCATCCATACTGGACAATCTATTATAAAATTAAAACATGCATTTCCCTCTTTTCTGACCTGTTTATACTATCCTGAAATCTGGACTTCCTTATCTTTCTTCCTTGCTCGGTAGATCCAAATAACTTATTTCCTGTTGGAATGCTTCCCTGAAAGTTCAAGAGGCAGCCCTAAAACAGACCATCTCTGACACTGAGCTCATCCTGATGTCTGTAGCCCTCAACCTGGTCCTCAGAGTGTCCTAAGCAGGCATGGTGATCTTGTCTTCTGTGATCTCTCAACCCACCATCAAGGAATCCATCAAATTCTGGAAAATCTTCCTCCTGAATAGATTTGAGGCTGCCTAATTTTCTCCTTTTAATTATATTTTTGAATGTGAATGTCAAAAACCCAGAAAAGTTTATAGTTTCGTTTTCCCTGTTTGGAAAGTTATATTAATTTATATCATTACAGTACTCAATGTACTCTTTTGTGTATTGAATCTTATTTAATAAGATATAAAGTTCATCCATGTTATTGTGTAGCTCCATTTCATTAACTCTTCTGATGAATAGTATACATTTGTTGAGTATATCAGCATTTGTCCATTCCAGTGGGGCACAGTTGATGCATTTGCCATTTGAGGCCACTGCAAACAATCCCCCTAGGATCATTCTCGAACCCCTGTCCTGGTGTCCTTAGGCACACATTTCGCAGGTCGTAGGATCTGCATATCCTTAGCTTAATAGATAATCCCAAATAATGTCATCTAATAGTATTCATCCCAGTGTCACAACAGAAGTTCAGGATAACATCACCTCTCTGTAGACATACTGCTACACCTCCCCTCTTGGGTCATCTCTCTGCCCCCCATGTGCTCCCACCCCAGTGCTATCTTCACACTACAAGAAAGTGATCCTTCTAAAATACAATTCTGTTCATTGTATTCAAATGCTTGAAATCTGCGACTGGTTCCCCATTATCCCCCCAATAAAATCCAAACCCCTACACACCATTTTGCCACCTGGTCTCTGACTAGATTCAGGGTCATCTCTCACCAGCCCGCTCATCCCTGCTCCAGCCATGCCTAAGCTTCTTCAGCAACTGAATGAAACCTGGCTTTGTTCTGTTTCTCTTACAATATTTTGAATGTGCTATTTCTCTTTTGTTGCTCGTTTGTTTGTTGCCTAGAACAGAGGTTCTCACACTTAATATGTATCAGAATCATCTGGAGGGTCTATTAGACACCCCCAGAATGCTGGACCCTCACGCAGAGGTTCTGATTCTGTACACGGGATGGGACTAGAGAATCTGCATTTCTAACAAGTTCCCAGGGCATGCCGACGCTGCTGGTCCGGGGACCACGTGACAACCACAGGACTGGATGAGCCTTTCCTACCCTTTCCTTCCTTGCTTCACCTCTCTTCATCTTGCAGAATTCAGCTTAGGTAACTCCCTTCAATGACTGCTGGATTGGGCAGAGGCCTTCAGTGTGCATCTCTGTACTTTTACCCATTCTCTCTATGTACTTAGCAATCTACCATTGTAAATATCCAAGTACCCTCATTTAAACTGAAAGGCATTCACAAGCGGGAGCTTTATCTATGCCATGCTCGTACCTCAGGGCCTGGCACCTTGCCTCATAGCATGGACCCCATAATAGTAGTTATTAAGGGGTAAATAAAGGAAGACATGAGTGGAGGCCAGAATCCATGTCCACTCCATCCTGTGCTCTCTCCAGCACCAGCCCAGGCCCTGTGCACAGCAGACACACTGTCAATATTTGTTGAATTAACAAATGATGGTTTTATGGGGGTCAAATGATAAGACATTTTGAATATCTCCTATATGTACTTTTTTACGGTATTGTGGAAATTAAAATTACCTAGATTTTCTTACTGAACCAAACTTGGATCCACCCACCCACGTGCAGTAAAGCCAGTCTACTGACACTGGGTTGTGGTGAAGGAAAGTGTAGCGTTTATTGCAGGTGCCAAGCAAGGAGTCCAGGCAGCTGGTGCTTAAAAAACCAGAGCTCCCTGAGGGCTTTCAGGGAAAGAGTTTTAAAGACAGAGTGAGGGGGTGATGAAGGGAAGTTGTGGGGTGTGTGATCAGCTCCTGGACACTCTTCTGATTGGTTGGTGGTGAGGTGATTGAGAGTCAACATCATCAACCTTCTGTTTCCAACTGGTTTGGGGTCAACATGCTGGTTGTCAGCGTACAGTTAACTCCTTCTGCCTAGTGGGGGCTTCAGTATCTGCAAAACAGCTCAAAGGACACGGCTCAGAATAGCACCTCTAGCCCTTGAGGAGGAACCGAAGGTCCTAGACTTTGTTTAATGGCTAACCTACTATGATTTTGTCTTGCTTGACTGTTTTCCTTTCTTTTTGCATTTTATCACTTCTCTGATGAAATTTATTCTTTGGAACTGGGAGGCGGCCTAGGAAGCTAAAGTTTTTCTACAGACAGAAGGCAGGCAGAGGACATGGCGGGGTGGGGATGGAGGTGCGGGTCTGTCTGCAGAAGGTCCCTTAGGGTCCTGCTTGGTTACATTTTCAGCCTCAAAGAATAACTTACTGACTTTCCCCCAAACCGTTCCTCCCTCCTCTGCCTTCCTCCTCTGCTCTCTGATCCCACTCATGACCTCCCTGAACAGCCAAACACCGAGAAACTGGTGGCCAGGCTTTCCTCCCTGCTCTCCTGCTGCATCTCCCTTCCCATCCTGGCAATCTCAACATCGTTGCTTCCTGAAAATCTGCTCTGTCCCCTCTACCACGACTCTATTTCAGGACCTTATGATGTCTGGCTTGGACTATGATAAGAGCTTTTTTTTTTTTTAATTTTTAAATTTTATTTAATTTATTAATTAATTTATTTTTGGCTGTGTTGGGTCTTCGTTTCTGTGCGAGGGCTTTCTCTAGTTGCGGCAAGCGGGGGCCACTCTTCATCGCGGTGCGTGGGCCTCTCACTATCGCGGCCTCTCTTGTTGCGGAGCACAGGCTCCAGACGCGCAGGCTCAGTAGTTGTGGCTCACGGGCCCATTTGCTCCGCGGCATGTGGGATCCTCCCAGACCAGGGCTCGAACCCGTGTCCCCTGCATTGGCAGGCAGATTCTCAACCACTGCGCCACCAGGGAAGCCCAAGGACATGTTTTTTAAGAGACATTATTTTAAAGGAATGTATGGGAATGGGAAAGTATGAAGGAGAGCCTCCAAATTTAATTGACTCAAAATTCCTTTCATCCTCTTCAGGAAAATTGACATTATGTGTTAGGTCATTGAAATACTTCAGATAATTGTCTTCTAGTTGACAGGTGTGTATAGATCTGCCCAGCCATCAGCGTCTCGTTTCCCAGCTCCATCTCGTTTCCCAGCTCCATCTCGTTTCCCAGCTCTATCTCTCTTAGTCAGGCCATCACTGATCGCTGTGCTTACCTTCATCACCAGTGGAAGGTCATTCATGTGTCTATCCCACCAGTTACAGGAAGCTGCGTACTCCTTCAAATGGATTGAAGAACAAGGCAGAGAGTACTTCATTGTTTTCATACAAGCACCCATATTACACATTTGCACACAAACTTAGGTGCAGTCATACAGACATCAACTAGCACTGTCCATTGCTTACTTACAGTTAAGATATGCAAACTCTTGTTTGCAAGGTCACACTTTGGTGAGGTGAAACAGTATCTGAAAATCGGTGAGTCAGCCTAGATAGTTGTAACATATGCTGGAGAGATTTCGAAGTGGTTGTTACCATTCAAGTGAATGAATTTGCAAAGGTTTTACAAATTCCCTTTTGTAGATACCCAATTTAATTGATACTCATTAGAATTCAAAGCATTTCATTTTGAATAGAGAGAAAAAATATTGCAAAAGGAATGTGGGTAACCAGATGCCCTTATGGAGCAATTAAGAGCATCCCATATAGCCTGTGTGTATGGAGACATCTCTGTCTATCAATCTATTTATCTATCTATCTGAATATATGTATATATTTCTGTATCGATACACATAAATGCATATGTTATATTACTCTATCTTGCATTGCATAAAGAGTAATTTTCAAACTTTTGTGGAACAAATTTAAAATTGCATTGTTTTTAGTTTACATTGCTGTTCTATGAAAATATTAGTATAAATGCTGATGAGTATTTTCTGACCCTTATATTACATATTCACATTGAGGCACTAAAGCATCGCTCAGCTGGGTGACTGTCCTCACTGCTCTGCTGACACAGAGAGGGTGGCTTTTATTAACCTCTACTTTCTTTCTAGCCTTGAAGATCAATGTTGTAAATTCCCTCCTCTGTTATCCCCACAGTTGTCTACATCTAAGTTAAATGTCCACTTGTTCTGGAAGGAGACTTGTGAGGCTGTTTGAAGGTGAGGAGTCCTGAATCTGATAACCAGAGGTTGAATAGTCTGGCAGAAAACCAAATCGGCCCCAACAGGCAGCAGGCTGTGGAAAGGGAATGTGATCAGAGAGGCCAGGACCTGATCAGTCAGGCAAGGCAGGCTTGATCCTGGTTCTGAGGCACCAGAGGATGACTAGTGAGGCTGAAAGTCTAGCAAGAACGGACTTTATTTATACCTTTTCTTCTTGACAACTCAGGATCGGTCCTTCTCTGCAGCCTTCAGGAAAGGACCATTTAAGCCTTATAGAGTCCTAAATGATTAAACTAGATTATTGTTCTCAGGAGAGAAGATCTTGATTCCATCTACTCAGAAGCATTCATTATTTGTGATAGGCGATACTATAAATTTAGTTTCCAGCCATTCTGGGTTGGGGGGGGGGTTACCTGTGGATCAAGGTCCCTCAACCTGTATGTGATTTTCTTCATCAAAGTCTAATATTTTTAGGCCCCAACCCATAACCAGAGCAGAAGCAAAGACTACTTTGTCTCACGACTTGAAGTTGCTTTACAAGCGATTTGTGCATGTGATTTATAGCCTCATTTGGAATTTTTATAGCACCCTACCTAAACTGATGGTGTTTGTAAAGTTGAGTTTTAATTCCATCATTTAATAAATTCTGAAAAAATGCAGAACTGTGAGGTTTGGGAATTATCTATCAAAAGACTGATGTAACAGATCCCTCCAGATAGGGGTCGAAATGGAGTAGTATTTCATCTGTGAGCTTTCACTAGAAAAACTATTTTGAAGCTGTGTATCACGCACATTCCATTTTAAAAGATATTTAATAATAAGTACTTGTCTGTCACCAGGATCATTCCAGTTTCATATATTTTTTTTTCCATTCTGGAAATAATTTAGCCTTATTTGAAAAAATCTGGTGTATAACGATGCTAACCTTTAAAAGAAAAAAAATCGTGTTTTTAATCAGAATTAGCGTGAATAGTGAGCAGCTGTTTGGTGTACAAAAGAGAAAAGAGAATTTCTTTATTATTCCAAATTGCTTTTGAAATATTGTGTGTGACATTCAGTGAGAACAATTGTTCATTGTAAATTCTGGAAGATAATCAAATCTTTGTGCTTTATTAGTGTGTATGTTTTGTAACAATGAAAAACAACTTTCAAATGCGTGATTTCATTTTGTACTTAGTGACCATAATCTGTAAAATTAATTGTTAACATTATATCTAATCCAATCTAGGTCTTTATTGCTACCATCATCACCAACTCTGATGTTATATTTCAAATATCAGATTCAGAGGACCCCAAACTGGTCCATGGGATGTCATAACACTGAGTTGAGTTTTGTAGAGTTGGGCAGAGATCAAGAAGTTATAATCAATTGTAAATCACCATTGTTTTTCTACTTTATAAAGGGAGTGGAGTTAATAGAGTCAAAATTATTTTCCCTCAGTAATAATGCCTGCAATAGAAGCTACTTTTTGTTTGATAATGATGGAAAATATAAAGATGTATTTCTTTGTGGTTAAATGTAGTTCTACCAGTGTTTTGAGCATGAGTATGTGGTTTTTCAGAGACAAAAACATGAGAGAAACTCTTAATCTGGGGGAATTATATGTATATACAGTTCATGCATATGAACCAGATTCTAAGTATTTTGATAAAGCTAAGAATAACTTTCTGGGGAGAGCTTCCTTTAACCCTAAAGTGGATTGGATGTTGTTCCTACATACATACAGTCCTTCCGCTATAATTTTTATCACACTACACTGTGCTAGCTTGGTTGTCTATATTTCACCAGACTATAAGCACTTTGAGGGCAGGGATGAAGTCATCTTTACCAGTGCACCTCCAGTAGCAAGAATCAAAGACTTACCAAATGTTTATGCAATGAATGAATAATAAACACTTTTGGTAATGAGCCCTTGACATATGGGGAGAAATGTTAATTCTCACAAAGGACTTTGGTAAGAGTTCTTACAGGAGAAGGGTTTAAGTTACTTAATAGTAGATTTTTCAGGCTCAAATCAATCATACTTTAAATGGCATATTTTCTTTGCCAAGCACATATCGTGCTTCTCTGACACTCATACATTATTTTTTTCCTCTCCATGAGTAAACGGTGTCATAGAACTCACTTGTCTTAAGATGTTTGTTGAGTATGAGTTATATAGAGGTGTGCAATTTGCAGAAAACAAAGAAATACATGTATTTAAGGAAGGTATATAGATAACATACCTATCTTTGTGTTAAGAGGAGGGGACAGGTGTACCTAGATGGATAGCACTTTCCCCCAAGAGACGCTGGACAGCATTCACATAAAGTCATCATTACTGTGTGCATCTATGAAGACTTGTATTGAGGTAGGAAGAGAGAGCCTTGTTTTTTTTTTTTTGGAAGCAGAGATATAAGTAGTTGTCTCATGGTTTTATTAGGAAACATTTCAAAACACACAAGAAAATCTTAAACAATAGACTCTATAATCCTTGTATTTAAGGGGTATGTTTTAGACATATTTTTATTCCTGAAAAGCACTTAAAATGGCAACTTGATAGCCATGACTGTCAATAATTGACTGTGGAATGAATGAATAAATGAGGAATATGCATTGCTGATAATGGCTGAAAATCCTCATTCTAATTCTTGGGAAAACAAGTTAAGGTGTCTATTGCAGTCGTTTGATATATAGCTAAATATCATTTCCTTGTTACTGCTGATGGCACCTTTTTGTGGAACACCAACGATATCAATTAGAATTTGTATATGCGTTTTTCTAACCTTCAGACTAAAGGTTAGGACTTGTACTTGCCATCTGTAGGTGAGGAAGCTGAGGCTCTCGGAGGCTAAATCACTTGTCCAATTAGACACCGTGGTGAGGGATAGAATCTAGATGTGAACTCAGGCCATTCTGACCCAAACCTTGAACTTGTTCTACGTCATACTGCAAAAATAGAATGATGCCTTGGTTAAAACTTAAGTTGTGGCCAACCCAATACATAGGTTTGAATTTTATAATCTTTGGGTTTAATAAAGGCGTTTCTTTTTGAGTTTTGCTTAGTAAGGGAAGCTAAGACCTAGGCTTCTATCTTAGAAGGATGTACGTGGTTAAAACAGTGTTCGTAGTTATCTTTCCAGTGCCCTCAAAATTTGAAACACCACTTCTAGACTATGTCAACTTGTTTTTTAGATCATCATTAAAAAGTACCAATTTGTAAAAAAAAATTGTCTTGCATTTATAAGCAACTTACCTATGACCTTTTCTTTGGCTAACGTAACTATTGCATTGTTGAGTATACTTATTTTTGTTGCAGTAACGCTTGCAGACCGTACATTTCTTTCTTTCTGATTCCAATTCCGTTAGAATTACTTTGCCCGCTTGTACAGTGAAATTCACTGCAGTCTGCAGAGGTAGCAGAAATCTAAATTCGTAAAGCTTTGCAAACCAAAAGCTTTTTGTGGATCATTTAAGTTTTACATTCTGTGTGGAAAACCAAAAAGATGTGTTGTGAAATATAATGTAATTTCTTCATTATGAGGGGCAGATCCAAAGACCTGGGATTCTAAGAGGTGGTTATTTTGAGATCCTGCTATCAATTTCCTATTCACACACAGCAACTGGTGGCAACTAAAAATAATCAGCTCGGGGACCAGCTAAGAATCTGGTCACATTCGGCTCAGGGACATCGTGCAGAAATGCGATTTAGGGTCCCTCCTTCAGTCGCTTCTCTCCAGCCCCCTCATTAGCTAGTTTGCTGCCATCTGAAAGCTATTGAAAAGCCATTAACAGGCAGGACTCGGAGAGAGCCGTACTGCAGCACACCTCGGAGCCGGCAGAAGGTGGGTGCATGTGAGCGCCAATTAGAGGGCAGTATTCCTGGGATTGTGGCACTAGGAGCCCTGTCAATCAAGGGGCTACAATAGCACGTGCAGCAGTGGTGGCTCCAGACCCGCGGAGAGGCTGATCTGAACTCCAGCTGCTGAATGAGAATGAGTTTGAAGCCTTTTGCACAACCATGGCGCAGAGCCTCGGTTCAATAATGCATCCCGAGGTAAACTGTTACCTGAGGAGAAGCTCTCAATAATGCATTTCCTGGGGACGACAGTTGTAGCTGAAGAGAATGCTGGAACCTGTAGCAAGATTTCTGTCTGAGATGGAAAGATGTCTCACTATCATTTTATCAAGTGCTGTAAGTAACCTTGCTATTTTGCTCAGATGGTTATTTGTCTTCTTAAAATATTATTTTATGCAGATGCCAGCCTTAAGGCAGGTCTGCCGGCATGCCACATCTGCATGAGTGACTTTGAAAGGTGTTTTACATGCTAAATGAATTTCCTCTTAATACCGGGTTCTGAAGTAATTCCAGTGTGATCCAAATGCTGATAGTATAGAAATCATTAAAACTCTGGCTTTTTAAGAAAAAGATACATACACATAGCAATCTTTAAGGACAACCCATAAAAAAGAATTCGATAAGGATATTTCCAGGTATCAGCACATATTAATAAAATGTTTGCATAAAAACTTAGTTCATTAATATATGGCTGAGGCCATTTAGTTATTATTTTATTCTCAAGTTTTACTGCTTGTGTCCACACCTAATGCTCAACTTGTAAGCTTTCATCTTTGGGTTTATCCTTGACTGTAAACTTTCATCCTTGCATCAGTCACCTTGCCATGATCAGGGACTAGGGTGACATCTGTACCAAATACTCTACACTGATGCCAGTATGGTGAAAAATAGTTTGGCACTGGCTTTTCTCGTGGGTCCATCAAGGATTTCTTCAATGCCTGAATTTTTTACAGGATTTTCTGAGCTAGACAAAAGCTGCATGTAAACCTTTTTTGGATGGTAATAATGAAGAGGGAGACATTTTTGGTAAAAATGGCTCGCTAGAGATGCATTTTTTTTTCCTGTAGCACTTCTGAAAAGTTCTATACATACATGTCATTGTCTTACAGTGACAGATGACATTTGTAGAAAATGGTTCCCTCCTAAGATGAGGGTTTTGTTGGCAGAGGACATAACAATGTTACCTTTAAGTAACATCATTCAGGGAACACATGTTTGGAAAGGATCTTGAGTTGTGCATTAAAAGGGAACCTAAAAAAAACCTTGGTAATCAAGAAGGGGACAAGATTCACCTTTTTCTTGTCTTTTGTGGGGAATGCATATAGGAATAAAAACTCTATGATTAATGAAAATTAAAATTCCTTGCTATTCAGCACACCCAGGAGAGGCATGTTTTTGGCTTGTAGGACAATTTTAACTCCCAAAAGAATTCCCTTGTAAAATCACTTGTTTGTAAGTTTGAAAATTAGCTCTCTAATTAATAAAAGTAATTTGTTACGATGTGCAGCATATTTAGGAATTGTGAGGGGTCTTTGTTTTAACCCCAGAAATCTTGGGGTTCTCGTCTTGGTGAAATGCACCTAGGACCGCACTCTTGGCTGATTTTGTGTTGCCCCTCATGTTTTACTGCACCAGCAGAATGTCATTATTTCTCCTGTCTGTGCTTGTGCAGAGGAAACTCCTGGAACCCTCTGCGCCATTTCTCCAAGGACCCTGGGTCCTCCTAGGCAGTGTGTGCAAACCTGGTGGAAGGCAGCCATGGAGCATGAGGAGAAGCAGAAAGGGACAGGGTGACATGAACTTGGAGGTTCAGGGAGCAGTTTGGTTGCCAAATATAACACGAGACTGCGCTTTCCTGCCTTACATTACTTTTGTTGCAGCTGAGTTATTTGAGTTTAGAATTTCAGAAAATTAGAAGAAGTGATGACGTGTGACCCATGGAAGCATCTGAGATAATTCTTGCAGTCCAGATGAAATCTAAAATTAATGAATAGTGAAATGATCCAAATACCTGGAAAAAGTGTTGCTGATGAATTTATCAGAGTAATTACCAACTTCCTACTAAAGATTCCACTATGTCCTAAGCTCTGTGTTTGGCAATAGCTATAAAATGGAAAAGAAGCATGAATATTGTCAAATGCTAACTTCTCCTCAGGTGGAATGGTACAGCATGCTAAAAGGAGTTCAGACATTATATGTCATCATGTGCCACTAGTCAAGGGACATTTTGCAGTACTGACCTCGATCTTGAAGAATGAATAGAATATAGAAGGAATAATGAGGGCATTTACAGCATCAGAAATGTTTATTGATAAGGATCATAATTCACAGTTTAATCATTATTCCTGATGCAGAAGATGTTACCATACTCTGTTCCCTTGACCTTGATATTGGGGTGATGGATTGGCAAGGTTAACTGGCTGCTCCTTTCTTCACACTCCATTCCTTCCTCGCATGAGGTCTGTGTCTTCCACGTGCCTGCCTGTCTTTTTTATCCTGGCCCTTGTTGGTCGCCGTATCACGTGTCCACTTCCAAGATGGGCAGCAATGCCGGAAGGGGATCAATTCCAGGGAAGGAGCCAGAGCTTCTGAAAACGTTCAACAACAGAACCACATGGGATCCTAGGAAGGCAGCCTTAGGGTGGGATGTTGGGAGGCCAGTGAAGAGTGCTTCCAAGGAACTTTTAATCATCTGGGGAAGTAGTCATCAGTCATCATTTAATGTTAAAGCAGGTATATACCGAAAGGTCTAAATGCAGATTTCAACAGTAGCTGCTAACTCTGACTTATGGAATTATCAGTTATTACAATTTAATTAACTATAAGTATAATTAATTATATCTGGTTTTTATAATTACAATTAATTATAATCAGCCATCAGAATAATAATCATAGTTAAACATTTATACTTAAATATTTATATATTAATTATGACTAATTAAATATAAAATTCTTTATATGATAATTATAATATCAGCTACTTTAATAAACTATTCTATATTTTAAAAACTGTCTACAATGGGCATGTTTTACTTTTACAATCAGAAAAGCAAAACTTTAAGACAGTATAAGAGAGACTATTCAAAGAAAGAAGTGGCTTAGACTCACATCACCACCCACATTCCTTCTTGACTCCATGGGACCTGGCCTAATTCTAATGTGCCATACATCTTATACAGAAATGTTAAAAACTAGAGTCTAAAAATGTATTGTGGAAGCACGTTGTAGCAGGAAAGTTTAGGAACACCACAACAAAAAGTGCAGATGTTTCCTGTGTCTCTGTGGCCCAGAAGGATGTTCAGATGGGTCCACAGTGATACTGAGATAGTGAGATTCTGAGTTGTGCCTGGTGCGGGTGACCTGTGAACTTGGCCAGAAACCTCAGCTGAGGTCCAAGCAGAAATGGGAAACTAAGGAGAAAATGAGCTCTAGGGAGTCATGGGCTCCCAGAGTTCTAGTGCCTTGTGACACCTTGCGCCTGCACTTCTGGTTTCCTCTTAACAAACTGGAGCTGGAGCTTGAGGTGTGCCCCATGAAATTCCCTTCTGTGCCTTGGGAATTAGAGTGTTGGAACAACTCCACCCGGCTTCTGTCTCTCCCGGTTCAGTTCTTCTCTAAGTATATGGGATTGGAACAGCACTCTTTGTGGTAGAAGGAAGGTTAAAGTTATTTAAAATGAATAGACTCCAGAACCGCTAATTCACTCACAGCAACCGAGGAGGAATTATACCAGAAAGGATGCTATTTTGCATATTAAACACGTTTTACAATATATCAAGGTCACCTTATTTTTGTTTTTCTTGTCGCTCATTCTCATAAACGCTACTTCTGCTGAGATGGCTTCCCAGATCTTGCACTGATTTTCCATGCTCTTCACTTGTTTGAAAACCTCCGCTGCCCTATTCCGCCAGCTCATTGAAACACCACCGTGCTGCTCCTATGGCTGCCTTGTCTCCCTCAGCCTGCTCTCTGCCCATCCCAGATCCGGGGTCCATCCCTGAAGCCCCTCCACTCCCTCGTCCTCACCTCCCTTTGTTGCACTCAAGGGACAAACGCCTAACCCAGGTCGAACCCAGCTTTCCAACTTGTCTGTCCTTATACCTCAGCAGTGGACGATCCTTGATGTCAGAGCAAAAGCAGACAACTCTCATTTTAATTCTAGACAGACAAGACTCTCCCACACTCTTACCATGTTTCCCCGGTTGGCATGATTGCTCTGACCTAGAGATTCCCTGGATCGCCCACCCTGAGAAAATAGAAACCATCAGATGTAACTCCTGCGTCTTCCCACCATTATGTCTACAAAGGTGCCAGCGTGTGAGTTTCTCTTTGCTCACTTCTGTTCTATAGTCCTGAATTGTTTGTCCTTGTACCCAAAGCCAGTGTGCTCTGGACTCTACCTGATTCCTCCCTCCTTCATTTACCCTTTTCTCTCCTGCATCACCGAGCTCTCTCCACTGCACCATTTCCATCAGTTTGAATACAATTAAACAGTCCCCCTTGACCTCCTGTTCCTTTCTGGCCACCACCTCATTTCTTTGTTTTCATGGTCACATCTTAGAAAAATTGACACACATGACCTCTGACCCTCGTCAATGTTTTTACTCTCCCAGTTGGTCCATTCATTACTTCACTGAATCCACTTTGGTTAAAACACCTTGATGCGGTTAAATCCCGCAGACCTTACTCCTTCCTCGTGTGAGTCAATTTCTCACGTGACTTCACTTCCTCTTTTACAATTCTTGGGATTTTTCCCCTAAGTCCCTGGCAGCTTTTCCTCCGCCCCATTGCCGGCTTTCTCTCTTTAGAGTTTGGCCCTGACACTTGGCAAAATCCCTGGTGACCGCATCCATTCCTGTGGTTTAAACACCATCTATATTTTCTCAAATATGTACCTTTAACTCAGATGTCCCCCTCTTCTTCCTTAACAACATGGACATCTTTTCCGGCTAATGAAGATATATCTAAGCATTCTTTTTTTGATACTTAAGTAACATTCTTTAGCATTTGTTAAACCATTTATTTATAAACTTTTTCCTTTTCGATAAGCATGAAAACTTATTTTAGTATTTTTGGCTTATATTACTAGAGTATTGATTCACAAAAGCAGGGCTGCTGAATCAAATGGCATGTGGACCTTTAAGTATTGTAGAAACTGCCAGATTTCTTTGCAAGTAGTTATAGCACTTCAGATTGCCACCACGAGCAGAGAAAGTGCATCTCTGCATCTTTGCCAGCCAGAGATGCTGCTGCTTGAAGATGCCTCTATCTTCAAACGTTGTCAACTCCACGGTGGAAATATAGTTTCTGACAAGGCTCTGCTCTTATTCCACTGATAATGAAAACGTTTTCCCCATTAGGCTTATTTCTTCATATCTGTTTTCATTTTTATGTTGAATTATTTATCTTTTTCTTATCAACTTTATATAATATTTTATATTAAGAAATATTCATATTTTT
The DNA here is from genome assembly GCF_965194805.1 of Balaenoptera borealis. Taxonomy (NCBI): domain Eukaryota; kingdom Metazoa; phylum Chordata; class Mammalia; order Artiodactyla; family Balaenopteridae; genus Balaenoptera; species Balaenoptera borealis. Next base: position 76,050,028 of record NC_138877.1, read on the forward strand.
CTGGACATGTGCTGAAGAGAGCCTCCCTATTTTTTTCTTTTGTCTTGGTTGGCATCTAATTTTCTTGTAATTGTATAGAAACGATGGCTCTCTTGTCTATTACAGAGTTTGGTTTTATTTATTTCTTTGGGTTGTCTGTTTTTCCTGACGCTAAGTGATTGATCTTTTACATATTATTCTAGACTTTAATTCTTACATTTTTAATTCTAATCCTTGTAAATTTAAGATGTTTGTGTGATGTAAGGTGAGGATCACTTTTTTCTCGTTACACTGATCCATTTATCTAGTTCTTGGCCATACTCTGTTGGTAACTGTGTCTTGATAGTAACTTTAATATATAATAAGGCAAGTCCCTTCTGATTTTTTTCATACCGTTCTTAGATATTCTCAAATATTTACCTTTCCTTTCAATATTAAAATTATTCAACCTGTCTTAAATTTAAAAAAATCCCTGATCAGGTTTAAAAAATTGCTCAGAAGTTTAAATGTAATAGTGTATTAGAATAAGATCTGTAGATCGATAGTATCTATAATTCTACTAAATCAATTAGTTTCAAAATGTAACACAACTGCTCCAAACTTACCTTTAGAACAGTGTATTGATAATCTTTATATGAACATTTTATATATGTGTAAGAATATTTTATTATTTTATCAACCAGTTTTTAAATAGAATAAGTATAGCTCTCATACTAGTGATAAATCTAGGACTCATAAAACCAACACAATTAAGAACAAGATAGAAATCACTAAATGTGCTGCTAAAGATAAATCTTTAGTGTAAGCTATCTCTGTCTGTATCCAAATCCAAATCTAATACCTCTCTACTTACCTATCTAGCTATCTATCTATCTACCTACCTATCTACCTATGTATCTATCTATCATCTACCTTTTATATCTATATCTATCCTTCCTGTGTCATCAGTTGTAAAGTAAAAAACCAGAGTTGAAGCCTATGTATAAAATGATAAATTACTATAGTATATGTCTGTTGTTCCACATTTGACTGCATTGTTCATGTATTTCACTTTTCTACAGACTCTTAGGAGTGTCAAGGCTCTGTGTGCCCTGCCGGTCCATCCAGGATATATCTTTGTGTATTTCTGCAGTGTTGACCTTGCATTATTAAAGGCTTGTCATTATATCTGGAGGGTTCCACACCCATGTCCTTACCTGGCATGTGTTATGCTAATGTGATACGTTCCCTTCTGTAGGCTCTTTGGTGAATGAAAGGGGACTCTTTATACTTCCAATGGTTGACTCACACTTAGTGTCACTTGAGGGGCATAAGCGTGCTATGGCAACTAAACTGAGCTGGGTGGATTAATTTAGTTTCATTTTCCTTCTGTCTTTTTCATTCATTAATTCAGATATTAATTAATTCAAGAAATATTTTTGAACTCCTAGACTTTTCCAAGCACTGATCTAAAGGCTAAGGATACAAGGAGAATAGAGCTAGCTCACATCCCTCACATTTTGAAATTCCCATGCCAGTGGTGAGACAGAGAGTAAATAAGTAAACAGATGTAGATAAAAATGTTTGGTATCAGCAACTGATGTGAAGAAAATTAAAAAGTTTAAAGATATCATGGTGACCTGAGAACAGAACAATTTTAAGGGACAATTTTAAATAGGTGGTTAAGGGACAGCATCTCTCAAGAAGTGACCTCTGAGTGATTGAATAAGTGGGGAGGTGGGACGTGAAGATGTGTGGGAACAGTGTGCCCAGCAGAGGGAACAGCAGGTGCAAAGGCCCTGAGACAGGGATGAACGTGGTTCATGTGGTTGGTTCAGAGAATCTAGGCTCTCAGAAGTCAACTTTTTTGTTTAAAGTTTCATTAATACTTTCCAAACTTAGAAATAAATACTTTCAATGTTCTTATTTATTTCAGTGTTCTTATCTACTCAAGTTAATATCCCATAATTCCACTTACCTCTACTTCCAAACTTCTTAAAAAAGTTCTTTGTGTCTGTCTCTCAAATGTCTTGCCACCCAATTACTGCATTTTAACTTCCATACCATTACTGCATTGAGATGTCAAACTCTCTTTTTTCTTCCCCATTTATCTCAAAATATTTGTCTAGTTCAGCTCAGCATGAGTCAGAGTTACAAGGATACTTTCTTTCAGGAAAGCAAAATGCAGGAAGACTTAGGAGGTTAGAGATGGTCACCTCTAAAAGGAAAAGGATAGAAAGGGCAGTTTGTGGACAGAGATGTGGTCTCAGAAAAGTCGTTTGCTTTTAAGATAGGAAATACTTGAGTAGGTTTTAGTTCACTGTATCTAATTCCTCATCTTGGTAAACTCAACTCCATCTATGCCTCCACACTTGCTGTCATTAAGGCTATGTGTTGGGGCTGTTTTGTGTTTTAAAATCTTCGGGCATAGTTTAATCGCTTGAGAAATGAAAATAATGATAACAACAACAATAATAACGTTCATGGCAATGCGGATTTAGAAGAGCTTTGACAGAAAGGAAACTTTGTTTTTCATCAGTTGTCATAAATAAATTCATGCTAGAGTAGTACCTATAGTATCATTGATTGTTATAGGAGAGGGACCCTTTTTGTGCCATGCTTTGAAAACTTCTGTTCCAAACCACAGTTGCATTATGTTTTCCTTTCTAAGGAGGAAGCATCGTACAACTGCAGGGTCCATTTAAATGATTCTTAAACTGTTGGGTTTTAAATTGACTTCTATCTTCAGAAAACTACCCACCGCTGCTTATGGACAGTTCAGTAAATATTTTATCTCCACAGATAGTTGTGGTTAAAAAAGGTAATCAAGAGCTTCCCTACATCTTAAAGCAAGATGATAAAATGCAAAAGGGAAATTATCAGTGGCCCCTCTAGAACTGCCCTCAGTTCTGTTTAGTTCAGCTTGGAAAGGTCTTTTGCTCATAGAATGTGGTTGAGGGAAGGATAAATAAGAGGCAAAAAAGTTTCAGGGTCTTTTGAATAAGGAAAGATGAAAGAAGCTTGAATTATTTATTATCTAGAAATGAGGAGTGACAGGAGAGACAGATACAAATTAATGAATGGTTTTGTGGAAATCAATTGGCTGTTCTTCAATCAGGTAGAAAAAGAGGAAAAGCTCACTGAAGTGAGCTGAGAACAAATATGAGATTGATGAAGGGTATGCCTCTTGGTGCCTCCTATTTTAAGCTTATAAAAGTCCATTCTGTGGAGCATAATTGAGGGGAGAAAACCATTTGGAGGTTGAATCGTTTCCTAAATTTCTAGTTCCTTATTATTTATCTGAATAACTTTACTTATTAGGTTAGCTTTGGGGGACTGAGTTTACACCCTTCCCCCAGGGCACTCACTCATTTGTCCATCACGCATTCATCCATCTCTGCAGTCAACACTGGGTACTGGGTACATACGTCCCTCGGTCAAGGTCAAGGCTTACCTACCCCAGGTCTAGGCTGGGTCTGGAGGCCCTCAGGCAACAAAAGACTGATCCTACAACAAACCTGGTTTAGGTTAAAACCAAACTTACATTAATAATATTGGACACATACTAATGACACAGTAATATTTGTTAAATGAAAATGAGTGATCAATAGTAATCAGTTCACAGAATGACTGTCATTAATATTCTGTAACAAAGCCATGTTTTCACAATTTTTGTCTTTATTTTCCCAGTATCCACAACAATCTTCTCTGCTGAAATGGCCTCCAAACCTTGTAAGGTTTAGTATGGACGCCCCTTATTTGGGCTTTTCTTGACATTCAGAGATCTCGATCTTGCCCACCTTTGGTGAGATTTCCTTACACTACCTTCACCAACAAACCTCCCACAGAATATGGAGCACTGTCTGAGTTACCAACAGTAATTCTGGGGAAAAGACCTCCAGCTTTTCTGCAGTGCAGACACACCAAGTAACAAAGGACAGAGACCTACACGGACAGGATCACAGGAGGACAGTAGCTGAGGAGGCTGGGAGCAGCGGAAAGGACGGGATTTGGCCCCAAATGACAGGGGAACCCAACGCTCCCCATCTCACCCTTTAACCCCTCTCAGTCCTTGCATGCCTCCACCTTGACCCATGCTGACCACGTGAAGATGGAGGAACAGAGAAGGCAGAATCAGAGACTCTAGGCTTCCAAGTTCAGACTGAACGGGGCGCAGGGATCTGAGGGTTCAAGAGGAGGCAGGAAGCCCTTCTTAGGAGTGTCTCCAAGGTCGAGTACTCACTCCCAGCCTCACTGCCACTCTGCCTAAGACTCAGGCTGACTGTATGTGACCCGTGTCCAGGGCTCCACGTGTTTCCTGAATCCCCAGTCTGTACAAGGAGAAAATGTTAGTTCCATGAAAGGAAAGAAGAAAATTAGAAAGAGGAGGGGCCTTTTCTGTTTGTTTGCTTTGTTTTATCTTGGTTTTGGTGGCACATGTGAGGGAATTTTTGTTCTCCATCTTGAGCACAGCACATTTGGAACACATACCATGAAGCTTTCTGAAGTTTGGAAACATATTATTGTAAAATAAATAATCTATAATAAATATTCAATATAATATAAAGTTGAACCTTTCCTCTACTGTGGAAATAAGGTGCACATTCATGGCAGAAGAGAAGGGAAGTGTATGGGTAAAAGGAATGTATTGTTTATTAGGAAGGAAGAAAAAATCCTCACAGACTAGTATATTTTATGAGTCTCTTGGTTGCCATCGACAGAAAATCCACTCATAATAGTTTAAGTACAAAAGGGAATTCTTTGGCTTTCATATCTGGAAAATGGCCCATATACCTGGAAAGTCTAAATTAAACTGGCTTCAGGTACTGCTGGATCTGGGATCTGGGGATTTAACTGATACTATTTACTGTCTCTGTCTCTATCTCTTTTTCACCTCTTTCTGTCTTTGCCTGTCTTCCTCTGTTTCAGAAGATATGAGACGTATACCTACTTTCCAGTGAATTGATATTAAAACAATGACTGGGTCATTTTTTTTTTTTAATCTCCCAGTGTCCATCTAGCAAATCTCATGGAAGGATCCTGAATTGTCCCTCTAGGACCGCATCCCCACACTAGAACAGTCACTGATCCTCAGTGTAGCGGCCATTGTGATGGGCTCAACCTAGGTCATGTTTTCAGTTCTGTGGGCAGTTAAATTGGACAACCTTTTTAATTCCCCACTAGGACCACATGAAGTGAGTTAGGAGGAGAGGTGAAGCCCAGAAGGAGGGCTCCCAGAAGAAATGATGATAGTTAGTAGTTAATGATACTTTCAGATTCCATATAATGGAGTAGCCAGAAGACAGAAATGAAGATGGCAGGTATGTAAAAGTCTGGGGTTTTTTTTGTACAAGGCACTAATTTGTAGTAATCTTCCATGGGCAAGGTGGAGCCCTTTGATGATGGGTATATAGGTTTTGACTAGTTGTAATAGCTATACCCTTATTCTGTGTTAGTTCTGAGATGAACATATTTTTGAAAAGTCTTCCCTACAGGATGGAGCAGTGAGTGACCAAAGCCAAGGTTGTTTAATGTGATAACTAAGACTTGGGACAAGGGCAGTGCTTATTTTGGACATATGGATGTTTATTTGTGAATTGTACTCTTTGTTCTGACGTAGGTTTTCAACTGACATTGAAGAATCTCTTTCATCTGAATATGTCTTACAAATTAATGTGAAGGGCAGCGGTAATCACTTAAAAACACAACATATAACCTAGAAACTTACTTAACCTAGAAAGGATAATAGAAATTTTAGCATCCGAATTTTCCCTAAAGTTTTCCCTTTACAAAGAAAGGGGGGAGCCAGACTCTATTAAAGCCAAAATTAAATATTAAATGTGAAATTCGTATTTCAGGGTTGAAACTATTTTATACCAAAATAATGTCAAATATCAAATATTTTACATCAAAGTAACATTTTAAATAGAAAAATTTGCAAGACTCAGGACAATGATGAAATAAAAAAAAATATTTACAGCCATGAAATTAGAGTTGTATGGACACATACACAAACTTTTGCATTAAAAAAAAGAAATTTAAAGAGGAGCTATTAACATTACTAAAGCACACATAACATGTGCTCATTGATCTTGACCTTGAAATATACAATGTTCATTTTAGAGTGCTGTTTCAGGACGCAGACTGAGGGCATCCAGGAAGCTGCATGACTGACCAGTGGGGTCCCTGAGCCAGTCACAGCTTCTGTTTCCTTAGGAGGGAACTAGTTTGTTGAAATTGGCAGGAATCCCATTCTAAGACAGTCTGAACACCAGGGAATTTGTCTATTAAACATATCATCTGGCAGGAGTAGAGTGAGCTGAGCCTCTTCCAACCAGAATTGAAGATGTTGACTAAGGATGAAATGTGTAGATGTGGATTCAGAGCAGAAGATTGTTTAAAATTTGAGGGCCCCAAAATGTGTAATTGGAGGTAAAGGGTCTAAATCTACTGTGTTGATTATGAGTCCAAAGAGAGCTTCTCTCTTGAGCTACAAAGGAATTCAACCTTCTCTGAGGCTGTTTTAATGTCACGGCATTGCCCTCTCTTGGAAGGGATAGGGCAGTGATTTCAGTTCCAGATCTCGGAGAAATCCAGTGGCAGGGGCATTCAGGAAAAGACAGGGTTTGTTTTCAGCAGTATGGCAGGGCATTCCAAGCTTCTGAGAACAGCCGTCAGTAGGCACTTCTGATCTTAAAGAGGCTAGACTTCCCCAGAGAAGTTCTCATTAAGTGTATATGATAAGAGTTGACATCCAGAGATGGGGCTGTAAGCCACCTGGCTCTGAAGATCCTGAGTGTAGCTGAGTTCTCTCTGAAAAGAAGCCTGGTCATTCAGTGCTCTAGGTATGAGGGTAAACCAATGTGCTGGGTATCAGCACATGGGCATGATTGTGGAACACACAGGACAGAGAATTCATGACATGGTACCCTCCATGAACCATAGATTTGATGAAACATGCAGGTCCACTTGGGTAATGAACCAGGAACATCATCACCTTAGGGTGACAATCTTCAGTTTTATTATTACCCTGAAACAAATCCTGAAAAGAATTATGACTGTAAACCTATTTCCACTGAAAAGTTATTTATTATAATCAAATCACTTGTTATTAAAGAAATATGGTAACAAAAATATTAAAAGTAGAAAAGTATAGATTGATGTGTAAAAAATAAATATACTTTAGAGTGTGCAGTAATTTTTGTGTCCTGTGTATTTGCTTCATTTCCATTTTCATTTTTTCACATTCTTTCATTAGAAAAGCATGCCCTAATCATTGGATGGAAACCCAAGAAATGGCCTCTTGATACATAAATTAAAACATTTGAAGAATCAGTAAAATAGTGAGATGAAAAATATTGTTGATTTTCTTGAGAAGAATTTAAATTATTTAAGTTTATTTCTCCATTTTTTAGAGAAGTGTTTCAGTGCAGGGTTATATGAGACAGGCATTGTCGACCTAAATCCTGAGATATTTTAGGGCATAACATCTATATCTTCCCCAAATATAATTTCTTTGTACTATTTTTTGCTCTGCAAAGAGCGATATGGACCTGCAGCTTGATTACTAAGATGTTAAAATCTAGCACTTTTAAAAAGACTTCCAAGCTTTAAAAGGGTGTTTTTTTAAAGGCTCTGGGGGAATATGTTGAAATTGATTATACTCTTGTCTTTGAAAATCCTCACTGTTCCTTTGTTTCATTGTCATTGTATATGCAGTAAAGATATCTCTGGAAGCATGTTGTAACAGTTGATTATGAGAATGAAATTTCTGCTAGGAGAGTTGTTGGGTGCATAGATGTAGTTGTGTGTGTGTGTGTGTGTGTGTGTGTGTCTGTGTGTAACACCTGTGTGTAAGCATGTTAATCTCCTTCCCAGACAACTACCTTCCTGGAATTCGTAGAAAACATTTGTGTAAAGTGGAATCAACAATAAGTTTGCATGTAAATTTTTCACAAAATACTTAAACTATGTGTATGTTTTTTTTAAAAAATTTATTTATTTATTTACTTACTTATGGCTGTGTTGGGTCTTCGTTTCTGTGTGAGGGCTTTCTCCAGTTGCGGCAAGCGGGGGCCATTCTTCATCGCGGTGCGTGGGCCTCTCACCATCGCGGCCTCTCTTGTTGCGGAGCACAGGCTCCAGACGCGCAGGCTCAGTAATTGTGGCTCATGGGCCCAGTTGCTCCACGGCATGTGGGATCTTCCCAGACCAGGGCTTGAACCCGTGTCCCCTGCATTGGCAGGCAGACTCTCAACCACTGCGCCACCAGGGAAGCCCTATGTGTATGTTTTTAAATCTCCTGTGATGCAGTGCTTTGTGTCGTCTTATGCTCTTTTTTTTTTTCTACTTCTTTTATTGCAGTTAAAAAAAACTATAAAATAGAATTTACCACCTTAACCATTTTAAAGTATCCAGTTCAATAGTGGAAGCATATTCACATTCCTGTGCCATAGATCTCCAAAAAGTTTTTGTCTTTAAAATCTGATTCTCTATACCCATTATAAAACACTCCCTCTTTCCCTCTTCCCCTAGGCCCCTGGTAACCACCATTCTACTTCTGTTCCTGAACCTAACTTGGATCCCTCGCCCAATGTGCAGTAAAGTCTACCTACTGACACCAGGTTGTGGTGAAGGAAAGTATAGCCTTTATTGCAGGCACCAAGCATGGAGAATGGGCAGCTCATGCTCAAAAGACCCGAACTCCCCAGTGGCTTTCAAGGAAGGGTTTTTAAAGGCAAGGTGGGGGGGGGGGGTCTCAGCGTGCGTGATCAGCTTGTGGACAGTCTTCTGATTGTTGGTAGTGAGATAATCGGGTGGTATTTTGGGAGTTAACATCATTAACCTTCTGGTTCCAACCAATCTGGGGTCTACAGGCTTGTGGTCAGCATGCAGTTAACTTCTTCCACCTGGTGGGGCTTTTAGTGTCTGCAAAACAACTCAAGGATATATTATCTCTAGCCCTTGAGGAGGAACTAAAGGTCCTGTTATTATTTTGTCTTGCTTAACTGTTTTGCATTGTTTCTACGTTTTCTCACTTCTCTGATTAAATTTATTCTTTGGAACTCAGGGAAGGCGTAGGACACTAAAGCTTCTCTATAAACAAGAGGTGAGGGACACTGGGGGAGGGGTCTGTCTCCTGGAAGCCCCCTCAGGGTTCTGCTCAGTTTCACCTTGTTTCTATAGAATTTGACTACTTTAGATGCCTCATATAAATGAAACCATATAGTATTTGTCTTTGGGGGACTGGCTTATTGCATTTAGCATAATGTCCTTAAGGTTGATCCATTTTATAACATATGATAGGATTTCCTTTCTTTTAAAGGCTGAATAGTATTCCATTACATGGAATATACTTATATATATTCCATATATATACATTTTGTTTATCCATTCATTTGCTGGTGGACATTTAGGTTGCTTCCACCTCTTGGCTATTGTGAACTGTGCTGCAGGAAATATAGGTGAGCAAATATCTGTTTGAGATCCTGCTTTCAATTCTTTTGATTTTATACCCAGAAGTGGGATTGCTAGATCATATGGTAGTTCTATTTTTAACTTTTTGAGGAACCTCCATACTGTTTTCCATAGAATTTGTACCATTTTACAATCCCACCAACAGTGCTCAAGGGTTCCAATTTCTAATTTCTTCCACATCCTTGTCAATACTTCTTATTTTCTGGCTTTGTTTTGTTTTCTTTTGGTAATAGCCATTCTAATGGCTGTGAGGTGATATCTCATTGTGGTTTTGATTTGCATTTCTCTGATGAGTAGTGATTTGGAGAACCTTTTTATTTGCTTTTTGGCTATTTGTATATCATCTTTGAAGAAAAGTCTGTTCAAGTCCTTTGCCCATTTTTTAATTTGGTTATTTGATTTTTGTTGCTGTTGAGCTGTAAGAGTTCTTTATTCTTTTTATATTCTGGATATTAGCCCCTTATTGGGTACATGATTTATAGGCATTTCATCCCATTCTGTGGGTTGCCTTTTCACTTTGTTGATTGTGTCCTTTGTTGTGTAAAAGTTTCTGTTAGTCCAGTTTGTCTACTTTTCATTCTGTTGCCTGTGCTTTTGGTGTCACATCCAAGAAATTATTGCCAAGTCCAATGTCATGAAGCTTCTATGTTTTTCTTCAATGAATTTAGTAGTTTTAGGTCTTATGTTTAGGCCTTGAATCCATTTTCTGTTAATTTTTGTATATACTGAAAAATAAGGCTCCAACTTCATTCTCTTGCATGTGTGTTTTATTATTTCTTGTGCTGTTATTATTTCTAGTTTTGAACATGTACATCATTAAGTATGTTCAGTGTGTATAGATTTTGTATCTATGAAAAAATTTTTTCCTTTCGGAGTGAACCACAAAAATTAATAGAAAATTAAAGTAAATATAGGAAGGCTTATATGTGTTAGATTGTATCCCCTAGAAGCAGATTCTGAGGAGGGGATTTAGGAGCACATCACAGTCTATTGAGGGAATGCTCAGCAGGGAAAATCCATCAGGGAGTGAGGGAAGCAGGGCATGGAACAGACAAAGAGCAGAAAAACAGTGTAGTCTTGTGTAAAGTCTGTATTCATCTCAATTCACTTTTCTCTAGGGTGTAAATCACATCATAGGGTCGTTTCCCCTTGGGTCAGCTGGACATGTTCTTGGACCTCTGTGTAGGGCATTCAGTGACTATTGCTCATGGTAGGTGGGTAGAGTCTTCCACTCCCTGGGAGACTGAGCCCAGCAGGGAATTCTCCAGGGAAGAGGACCAGCCAATACTGAGAGCAGCTGAGGATATTGGTGTACCAGCCAGGGAAGGGGATCTGGACAAGGCACCAGGAGCAATGTAGCTTTCTTCTTCTTTGCCGGTACTGACTTGTGTTGACCGTAATTCTGAACTATCAGTTCTAATAGCTGAGTCATAGAATGTGTGGGTTTTTTCTATGTAGGTAGCAGTGTTTACAATGATAACTGATTTTTTCCTCCTCCTACCCATATTTTATGTCCATTACTTCTTTTTCTTTTTTTCTATGTTGAGTAAAACCTTCATTTTGTGGTAGAATATAAGCAATGATAGAGGGCCTCCCTTTTCTAAATTTGAAACAGAAGATAAAGTGGCAACATGCATTCATAGATGTTTTAAGACTAGCCATCCTTTCATTCCACTAACAAATTGCACACCCCTGGGTTCATTTTGCTAATGTGCACACAGGCTATTTGCATGTGTATGTATAATGAGATTGATCTATACCCCTTTTTTTGTGATGTCCTCATTTAGGTTTTTTTTTGTACCAGTTTACATTCCCACCAACAGTGTAGGACGGTTCCTTTTTCTTGGTGTGGATTTCTTTTTATTTATTTATTTATTTATTTATTTATTTATTTATTTATTTATTTATATTTTATAGCTGTGTTGGGTCTTTGTTTCTGTGCGAGGGCTTTCTCTAGTTGCGGCAAGTGGGGGCCACTCTTCATCGCGGTGTGCGGGCCTCTCACTATCGTGGCCTCTCTTGTTGCGGAGCACAGGCTCCAGACACGCAGGCTCAGTAATTGTGGCTCATGGGCCTAGTTGCTCCGTGGCATGTGGGATCTTCCCCGACCAGGGCTCGAACCCGTGTCCCCTGCATTGGCAGGCAGATTCTCAACCACTGCGCCACCAGGGAAGCCCCTCATTTAGTTTTGATATCAAGTTTACGTTAGTCTCAGAAAATGAGTTGAGACAGTTTCCATCTTTTCCTCCTCTAGGAGAGTTGAGGAGATATGCAAGCTACCCATTCCTTAAAGGCCTGTAAATCATTTGGGCCGTGGTTTTTGTTCGTTTGTTTGTTTGCTTTGTTTTGTTTGTTTAGTTTTTTTCTTTTGCTGATTAGATTGTAACAATTCAATGTAATGATTATAAATCTATTCAAGTTTGTATTTCTTCTTGAGTCATTCTTGATAAGTTATATTTTTCTAGATATTGTCCATTTCTCATGTCTTTCCTTATCTTTGTTCTTTCCTTATTTCATTTTTATTCATTTATATCCTCATTTAATTATTTTCTTCTTTTTTGTTGCGCTTCTTTTATTGTTCTTTTCTAACTACGAATCAGATAGTTTTCTCATTGATTCTAAGACTGGATTCTTTTCTAATATATACATTTAAAGCTATAGATTTATTTCTATGAGCTGTTTTAGTTTCATCCATGAATTTGATATAGACTTTCTTTCATCAGTGGTTGGTTCTAAAAATGTATTATTTCTATCATGTTTTTCTACTTAAACTATGTTTTATTTAGAATCAGCTTTTAAGTTTCTGAATATATTGGGAGGTGTGGCTTCATTTCTGTGGTTGAGATGAAGTTCTCACCTGGGTTAAGAAAATGCCTGTCTAACTTCACTTCTTCACTATTTGTTGAAATTTGCTTTGCTTTGCCGCCTAACACATAGTCAATTCTGTAAATCATCCATGAATTCTTGGAAAAAAACTTTTTTCCCTGAAAATTGGATGCATGTTTCTACTGATGTCCTTTAGATCAAATTATGTATGCCTTTACTAATTTTTTTCTGCCCATGTAATCTAGCAGTCATGGAGAGAGATGCACAAAAATCTCCCACATTGAGTGTGCCATGGCCACATGAAGATTTTGATTCTAATTGAGATGAAAGCATTTCTGGTAGTTGTACAGTAGAATAATTTCAGGAGTTCATTTCCTAGTTCCCTTAACTTATTTTTTATATTTTTGGTTTGCTACAATATAAAGTCCTGAAGTCACACATTATGTGGGACCCTCCAAAGCCAAAGCATGGGGCTACTAAAGTTTGTAACAGATATTGCACGTTTATTTCTGAATATAGATCTTGGCTTTTTCCTTTATGTATTTTGTCTGCTGGCTCTCCATTTTTGTCATATGGAGATGCACATTCGCTGAGCGGGGACTTCTGGCTGTGATACATGTCTGTACATTTTTATCTAGAATTGCAGGGCAGTCGTATGTATAGGCATCTCCTTCCCCACCCTCACCCCCAAAAATGTCACATTGTAGAGCAGGAAATCCAATACATGGTAAACTTGGCTATACTGTGTCCGGCCAGATAATTTTGTGAGGAAAAACAATTAGATGAGAAGTATGGTGTCAGTGTGCCCTTCTGTAAGAATAGAAGTGATAAGCATTTATCTACTACACCTTGAATTCTGGATCTGGTCCTAGTAATATACATGATATTCCTGCCAACTATCTAATGGCCCATTAAACAGTTTCATTTAACGACAGCAAAAATATTGAACATCTGCTATTCCAGAGACTAAGAATAAGCAGTGGATAAAACACCCCAAGTTCCTGACTTTGTGGTGCTTATAGATAAATGAGAAAATATATACCTTTTTTAGTAGACAGCGTTAGTATTGGTATGAGTATAATATGTATTCTAAGTATAATAATTGCTATTGTAGAAGTGTAACTCAGGCTGATAAGTACTAAAGGGGAAAACAAAGCAGCGAATAGGAATTGGAAGTTTTATCAGGGGACATTTGCAAATAGAGGTAAAGTGGGAGCCCGTGGGAGCCTCATGAAGAAGGGGGTTTTGAGTGCAGACCTGGGGGACAGAGGGTGCTAACTACACAGTCTTCAGCTGTCAGAGCGAGAACATTCCAGGCAGAGGGAACAGAAATGCAAAGACCTTGTGTCTGGAGAATTCCAGAAAATAAAAAGGAGAGGTATCATTGAAGCGCTTTGTGGGGAGTGCCTTTACCTCTCTCTGATTCTCTTTACACATCCCATGTATGCAATAATTGGGACACATAGATCCTCATAATATATTCCTAACAAGAATAATTACCATTCATTGACTACTTTGTGCCAGACATTTCTTTTTTGCAAAATTTCTCCTATTTTTAAAATATCTCAGAAAGCCTGACATATTAATTCCTTTTTATATACTAAAAGAAAAATCTTAGAAGTCTTGAGTACTTTGCTCCAGCACATAGATAGAAAATGCTGTATCTAAGATTGGAATCCAGTTTGAATTTCACTAGTTTTTGTACTGTTTAACATTGCCATCTATGAGCAGCTGATTTTGATGATTAAGCCATTTAAAGTATATGGGTATTCATCTACTTCCTATGGAAACTCAAACTACAAGTTGGTTAAATCAGTCAAACATCCCGAGCAAAGGTTATTACATATATGTAGTTATTTTCTCTTGAGAAGTGGGTAATTCTTGATGCTGTCTGCTTCAATCACGCCTTGGAAATCATACTGGAATATCTTTTGCCAAGTATTTGTTTTTTCTGATGCACATACAACCCTTGATTCTCCCATGTGGGGAAGGTGCAATGGTGTTCTGAAGCCGGCCTGCACTGATTCTGGAGGGTCCCATCTCTGAGTTTAGTGATGTCACGTGGTCGGTTTTAATTGGCCATGCCCAGAGTATTTGTACCATGATGACAGGCAAACACACGATAATTCAAAGATTCCATTCCCACCCCACCAGAGCTGATTGTTAAAAATTCACCAGCTCTCCACTTGGTAAATAGTAATGGAGTAGTCTTATCATTCAAAATTCTAGAAAATTTTAATGTTTTCTTCATCACCATTTAGCACTGTGAAGAAAATAATTCCTCAACAACAACATCCTCTAGGTAGGATGCTGTGATTGTCGTAGAGTTAAAACCCAAAATGTCAGTGGTTACACACAATAGAAGTTAGTTTCTTGCTCATAAAAAGTTAAGAGAAGGGCTGATGGGTGGAAGGCGCTTGGAGGAACCAAGCCTCCATCACTGTCACCATCTTGGTAGGTGGCTCCCTCAGTCACCAAGCTCCTGGGCATCAAGCTGGCAGAAGTGACAGAACATGGTAAAAGGCATGTGGGCATTTTTCATGAGCCTGGTCTGGGAAGCTCAAAAATGAAGTCCACTCACATCTAAGGAGAAGAGAAAACTGGTTTCAGCTAGTCAGTCTGCACGACAATGAAAATATGCCCTATCTTAATACATGTGTCTTTGTCATACCAATGAACTCATATTACTGTGAGAAAGAGGTTTGTATAATGTTGAAGTTGTATTAGTTCATGTGTCTTTTTTCCTAGGCAAAGAGAGTCAAAATAGTGGGAAAAGAAGTAGGATAGTCAGCAGGAAGAGCCCCCGGGTCAGTAGCTGGGCAGGCAGAACCCCGTCAACCCCGTCACACAGTTGGAAACCAGTGCCTGCCCAGAACTCCTGTCCCAGGAGCAAACTAGCCTGGCCCAGTTCAGACTCCTGTCCTCCGCCTCGGCCATCCAGATTATCACCTGAGGAATTAGTTATTGTTGTTCTTAGTGCCCTGGTGATGAAGTTCTGTAGACTTTGAGTAGACTGCCTCAAAACTATATTTCCCATAACTCTGCTATTTTTAGTGTGCTATCTTAGAGATCCATATAGCACATATACACGACATAGCTGATCCACCCATAATTAGCCAAAAGAAAGTCACAGTGCCCAGGACATTTTCAGAATATAAAATACATCAAAGTTTAGACCATTTAAAATCAAAGCATGTGGAATTATTTAACAAAAAATGTGTTAAAAATCAATACTTTATATATGTATGGATTTGAAATTTGACAGCCCTGGCTTTTGATCTTCCAGATCATAAGGGAGTTAATTTAGGAACAACCTTCGGTGCTTCTTTTTGAGGGAGGAGAGGGATTGCTCAATGAATCACCAGCTGTATCCACAGATTCCTCAAAAGTTAATTGAAAATTTCACCATGAGACCTTTCTTTAAGAGCGAAACATGAGAGGACTGTTGGCTTTATTAGATTAACTTCCCTCTTGGAATGCATGCTGATAAGCACAGGATGCTCTGGGATGTCATTTGTTTTACTTCTTTAGGCTTTTCAGTGGCTTCATTGATTCCCTGGGCGCCCACTGACAAACCTGGAAAGTCATGGGAAGTCACAGTTTCCTGAGCATCCAAGTTAATAAATCAAACCCAATGATGTTTTCTAAACAGGTTTGAAAGTGGAGGATATCTCCTTTCCATTATTAATGAGCCCTCACAGACAGTCATACTCCAGAGCAAATTTGTCATAATTTCAGAACCCCAGGTGTCCCTTTGTGTTCGGGTCACTGGGAAGGGAACGTTTTGTGAGTAGCTATCTGATGCTTCTAACACCATTCTTGCAAAGACTGCTGAAGAGTTTTATGAAAACATATGATTTTAAAACGTTGAGCTTTTGTCTAATGCTAATGAACAATGAAAACACAGTTCCCCAAGTCTGCTGCTCTCCCCTCTCCATATGTATACACATATATATATGTAAAATCTGGCTTTCAAGAATCACTGTCTTTTATCTTGTCTTTATCTTGAGCCTTTATGGGACATTTACAACTTTATCATGGTCTTGGACAAGTCACAGCCTCCTTCAATGTAGTTTTCTTTGCCTACACAGCAGGGATGGTTATGCCTGGTGTTTGCGAGAATAAAGTTTTGCAAAGTGTCAAGTGAAATAGAAATGAAAATAGCATTGTCACAATTTGCTGTGCTGTCAAAGGAATAGAGCATCTTTCCAAAGATGGAGTAGACCCTTATGGTACGATCTTTCCAGATGTGGCTTACGGTCAGTCACATTTTTGTGCATGCAGAGTTACTTTTACTTGCCTGAGACTTACATCAGATATATCTTAAGAGAAGAACATACACACGGTTATCTGAACCTGTAATTGTGAGCCACATTCTAGAGTGTTCAGTGGTTCAACATTTATTTTCTGCCAATAGTAAAATTTTAATGTAGTGGTAAATATACTGTTGTCAAGACCAAGTTTGTGTGCCTGATGCACAGTGAGGCCAGACAAGTCGGAGTTGGAGCAGGGAAATGTTTATTGCAGGGCCAAGCAAGGAGAATGGGTGGCTCGTGCTCAAAAGACCCAAACTCTCCAGTGGGTTTCAGGGAAGAGTTTTTGTAGGCAAAACTTGCAGGGAGGTCTGCTGGGTTGTGTGACCTTCCTCTGATTGATTGGTGGGGAGGTAACAGGGTGGTGTTCGGGAATCTCAGTCATCAGCCTTCAGGCTCCAACCAGTGTGGGTTCCACATGCCTGTGCTCAGCCTCAAGTTACCTTCCTCCATCTCTGTGCGGGGGCTTAGTTCCTGTAGAAGAACTCAGAGATATGTGTCAGATTGTTCTGTATATCCCCTCAGGAGGCACCAGGACCCTGCCCCATCCCTGCACTGTTGTTTCTGGACTGCTTTTCCCTTGTTTCTGCATTCCCTCACTCGTCTAGTTAATAACTGCTTGAAACACCCTTTGGAACTCAGGGAAGGTCTAGGACGCTGAAACCTCTTTCCTACAAACAAGAAACAGGGGACACAGAAAGGCTTTTGTACCCAGTAGGGCCCCACAGGGTTCTGTCCAGTTTCAATATAAGTTTGTACAATTCCATTACAGATGCTTTGGGTGGTGTTTATAGGAAATAGAAAGGGATGATTTTCAGGTCCAGGACAGACAACTCACTTTGCTAATCACTATATTAGTAAGACAAAGACTATGACAGCAACAATTCCATACACAATTTTGAGGTGCCAAGAGAAAAATCTCTCTTCCATTGCACAGTCTTTATATTTACCCATCGTTAGGTCTTTTAGGAATGAATGTCACTGATGACAAGGAAAAAGGCTCAGCAATAAATTGTGGAAAATGATCACTGTGTCATATAAACAATTGGTGGCATACACATATTCTGTTACATTAGGTTAGCAGAGTCATCACGACATGGAAAACCAATTTCATTAGGCTGTTTTCCAAAACTTGGAATGGCTTTCTGCCAAAATTTAACATGTAAAATTTAGTTGGCATTATTCAGTTAGAAGGGGCTTAGTGCCATGGTAAAACATTTAAGCCTTTGGTAGAGATTTAAAGAAACAGGAAAGGATGGATTGTTAGTAATTATATTGAGCAAAATTACCCATCTATATCTAATTGTCATCTGTTTTACTACTCTGCAGTCTTGAGTAAGACATCAACTCTCTTTGCTTTTCCTGCAGTCTCTAAAGTGTTTGTATTAGTTGTCTAGCACAAAGAGGACTGAATGGGTTTCCAGCAATAGGTCTAGTGACTTTTCCATTGTGTTTCTTTCAGGTTGCTTTCAGCTATGTAACATTTTTCGATCCCATGAAATGGAAATTGACCAGTGCTTGCTGGAGTCCCTCCCCCTGGGCCAAAGGCAGCGGCTGGTAAAACGCATGCGCTGTGAACAAGTCAAAGCCTACTATGAAAGAGAGAAGGCTTTTCAGAAGCAGGAGGGGCTCCTGAAAAAGCTGAAGCATGGGAAGAATCAAAAAGTTCATTTTAACCTTGCTGACATGATACAGGATGCAATTATCCACCATGATGACAAAGAAGGTAATGACAAGAAAATCGTTTTCTGATGTAGTGCTTCATATTTTTGGTTTGTTGTTTTTTGGTGGGGAAGTGGGAGATAGAATTTCTTTTAAATATTAGAGGTTTTCTTTTAACTGTCTGAAATATTCAAGAAAAAATTACTCTTTTCAGTGAACATAGTTAAAAGTCCCAAGTCTCCTCGTAAAAGTGAAAAAAAGGCAAAATTTTCGTAAAATCGTTGTATATGTTTTTTAAAGAATTACCTGCCTGAAAAGCAATTTGTTGATTCAAATCGATAATGAAACTTTTTCCCAATGAAATTGTTTCCTTTATGATGAGATCGTGTTGTGAAATTTTTTATTTCATACCTGGATTTATATATAGTAGTAAAGTCACTTCCCCCCAAAACTCTTGGGAGAGAAGAATCAATCGGCTTATCCCTTAAAGTTGGTTGACTTGTTGTATCAAATTTTATTAAGAATACTCAATCCAAATTTCAGTTGCCTTTACAAGATTATGAAGTTTCTTGATTTTTGTGTATTCTTTTGTATGAATTTTTTTTGTTTGTTTTTGGAATCTACTTTCCAAAGTTCTAATGTGAGAGAGACTTTCCAGCTGTAAGTATAAATGTAGAAAGCTTCAAAGAAGCAAATATAAGTTAATTTATCTTGATTGGCTCTAAAATTACTGGTTGAGTTAACCTAAAGCAGGTATGCAACGAGTACAGACCCATGACCCATTAACTACATTTCAAAATAAAAATCTCTGAAAAACAAGGGTTTTTTTGGTAACTCACTCAGTGGCAGAGTCGTCCCAGAGCTATTTATATTTTTAACCTGTCCAGTCTGGAAAAATAATAAATTTAGTAACATTGGTCCCAAAGCTTTCAACAGGAATTGTGGATCTAAGAAAACTGACAGCCCATCCTGTACAATAATAGCAATAATAAGAAGACGAAAGTAGTTCTTTTTATGGTTCTGTGTGGGCATGCTAGTCAAACTAGAAGACTCTGAGAAGCTCTGAGATTTTTTTTTTTCTTAAAATGGAATGAGTGGCAGAGAATCTCCTGGCTGGGAAGGACCTAAGAGATCATGTCGTACAACCTCTCCTCTTACACGTGAAGGAACTGAGATGCAGCCAAGGCACCACATCCTCTAGAAAGCTGTCCCAGAGCACTTTTACCTCCTATTTTATTATTCTCTTCTCACTTATAGCTCTTCGTTGAATGGCCATCTGCTCTGTGAAGCTATAAGCCCCTCGAGGGGCAGGGGACTGTCTGTCAGGTTCACCACACCCCTTGCCCCTTCCAGGACCTTCCAGTAGTGTGAAGGGAAAGAGTGAGCAAGTTTACCCAGAGGTAAACTAACCGTTGTCTCTAATTGTTGGAGAAATCCTAAATTAGAACGCAGGTGGATTTAAGCCCTGTATCGATTTAACAGTAAAGAAACAACAAGAAAATATTTACAAAGTTATAAAAACTTCTGTGTAAAATAACTACAGGAAAAGAATAACACCTAAGTTAGTGTTAAAAAGAAATTAAGCATAGTAAAATAGTAAGCCCAGAGAACAAGAGGAATCTATTATATATTATATTGTGTTATGTATTATAATATTTTGCAAAGACACTGAAGTCATAAAATCTGAGTTAATACTTTTTAAGGAGTTGCTATAGGCTTGGAACTGTGCTGTCACTTGGGTGACCAAAGAGCAAGAAGAGAGGTGAATCCTATCTTCAGAAAGACTCCAATCCAAGTACAAAGAGAGAAAAAAACCTCAATAAAATAGAAAACAATAAATGAGTAAAAATGAAGTCTGGTGGAAGCAGAGTAGTTGGGCAAAGTTTTTTGGTGACTGTGATTTTTGAGAAACTCTGATCTTGATGGTTGCTTAAAGCTTAGATCTTTGAAGGAAGGAAAGAAGAAAACCCTACCCTTGGGCAGCAGTGTAGGTGAACAGCTTCAAAGAAGTGAGAGTCCCACACAAGGAGGTCTGTCTGAAAGGAGTGGAAAGTGAAGATATTAGCTGCAAAGATGGTTTTAAGTAGATAACTTTAGTGGGGATGCTTCAAGGTCTGGTCTTAAAGCAGAATGCAATGGGAATGATCGTATAGACCTAAGAAGAAAATGCATATGCTACAAATGGTTTTAAGCAAAGGTTAATCAGGGGTAAATATCCGTAGGGACGCACTGAAGGGTGAGAATAAGAACTGGAAGCAAAGACACCAACTAAGAATCCATTGATGAAATGTTAATGGAGTGAGCTTGGTTGGGCTTGGTTGGGGTAGTAGCAGTGGGAATTGGGGCAAAAGAACAGACCCAACAGTCCTATTCCATGGGAAAAGTACACTCATTCATCAGATATCTACTGAGTCTTTATTATGGTCCAGACAGCTATGAATGGAATAGACAAAATCGCTACCTATACGATGCTCAACTGTCTTGTGTGGGTGACCACAGATAAAAAGATAAAGTTAAACATGTAGTTTGGTAGATAATGATAAATGCTGAGGAGTCCACAGTTACCTCCTGAAAGTGTATCAGGGAAGGAGCTTTTCAGGTGAGGTCAAAGGCCCTGATGGAGAAACCAGTGGGGTAGGAGCAGATGAATAAATGAGGAGGGCAGAAGGAGAAGAGCCAGATCACATGGGGGCTGGGAGGGTCATCAAAAGGACTCTGGCTGTTGTGCCCAGTGCCTGCTGAAGCCACTGGGGGATTTGAGCAGAAGAGGGACATGGTGTCACTTATGAGTTAACAGAAGCAGCCTGGCTGCCACATTCTGAACGGATTGAAGGATTTTGAGGGCAAAAGCAGGGAAACCGGTCGTGAGGCTCTGTTGATAAATTCAGCAAGAGATGATGGTGGCTTGGACCAAAATGGAACCAAGGATGTGGTGAGAAATAGTCAATTTGGGGGTATATTTTTAGAATAGAGCTGACAGGAAATGCTAATGAACTGGTGATTGGGAGCATAATAATTTTCTATTGCTGCCATAACAAATTACTACAAATTTAGCAGCTGAAAATAACATAAATGCATTATCATATAGTTCCATAGGGCAGAAGTCTGGTGTAGGTCCCACTGGGCTGAAATCAAGGTACCATCAGGGCTGCTCCCTGTTTGGAGTTTCTAGGGGATACTCTGTTTCCTTGCCTTTTCCAGTTTCTGGAGGCCATCTGCATCCCCTAAGTCTTAGCCTCCTCCATCTTCAAAGTCAGCAACGGTAGATTGAGTCTGCCGCTCATGGTTCGAACTGTTGTTTCTTTTCTGTCCTTGCTTGCATCTCCCTGACCAAATCTTTTGCCTTCCTCTTCCACTTCTAAGGACTCCTGTGATTGCATTGGGCTCACCTGGATAATCCAGGGTGCTCTCCCTATTTTTTTTTTTTTTTTAATTTTTATTGGAATATAGTTGACTTTTTTTTTAAAAATTTTATTTATTTATTTATTTATGGCTGTGTTGGGTCTTCGTTTCTGTGCGAGGGCTTTCTCCAGTTGCGGCAAGCAAGGGCCACTCTTCATTGCGGTGTGCGGGCCTCTCACTATCGCGGCCTCTCTTGTTGCGGAGCACAGGCTCCAGACGCGCAGGCTCAGTAGTTGTGGCTCACGGGCCCAGTTGCTCCGCGGCATGCGGGATCCTCCCAGACCAGGGCTCGAACCCGTGTCCCCTGCACCGGCAGGCAGATTCCCAACCACTGCGCCACCAGGGAAGCCCTGCTCTCCCTATTTTAAGGTCAGCTCATTAGCACTCTTAATTCCCTCTCTCCAGATAATGTAACATACTCACATGCATAACATCAGAGGGCAAAATTATGGAATCAAAATCCTACCTGCCTTTTTAAGGAACCTCCATCCTGTTCTCCATAGTGACCCAGCAATCCCACTCCTGGGCATATACCCTGAGAAAACTGTAATTCAAAAAGAGTCATGTACCACAGTGTTCATTGCAGCACTATTTACAATAGCCAGGACATGGAAGCAAGCTAAGTGTCCATCAACAGGTGAATGGATAAAGAAGATGTGGCACATATATACAATGGAATATCACTCAGCCATAAAAAGAAATGAAATTGAGTTATTTGTAGTAAGGTGGATGGACCTAGAGTCTGTCATACAGAGTGAAGTAAGTCAGAAGGGGAAAAACAAATACTGTATGCCAACGCATATATATGGAATCCAAAAAAAAATGGTACTGATGAACCTAGTGGCAGGGCAGGAATAAAGACGTAGACATAGAGAATGGACTTGAGGACATGGTGGGGGAAGGGTAAGTTGGAACGAAGAGAGTGGCATGGACATATATGCACTACCAAATGTAAAATAGATAGCTAGTGGGAAGCAGCCGCATAGCACAGGGAGATCAGCTCGGTGCTTTGTGACCACCTAGAGGGGTAGGATAGGGAGGGTGGGAGGGAGGCTCAAGAGGAAGGGGATATGGGGATATATGTATACATATAGCTGATTCACTTTGTTGTACAACAGAAACTAACACAGCATTGTGAAGCAATTATACTCCAATAAAGATGTATTAAAAAATAAAATCCTACCTGCCATGGGGAGTGAGAGGTTCATGGATTATATCAAGTTTGTTATGCCCTGAACAATCAGAAAAGCTAAATGCTCTTAACTGTGTTAGGGGTGCCTCTAGGAAGTGAGAATAAGAAAGAGGGTGTCGTGTTGGCTGGAGATATAAACTTGAGACACATGAACATATAGCCCAACGATTCTATAATATCACTTAGGGAATGAGTTTAGATAACATTATAGGAAGCACAAGGACTGAGTCCCAAGGAATTCCAATATTAAGAATTGAGTGAAATGAGGTAGAACCACCAGAAGAGGAAAGGAGAAAAATGAGGTGAGGGTGCTTTTCTTTGAGCTAAATGATAAGAAATTTTCAAGGAGGAAAGAGTGATCAACTATTTCCAGAACTCCTGCTCAGTCCCACAGGAGGAAGACTGAGACTTGACCATTATGGTTAGAAATATGGAGATGATTAGTTTTGGTGAATTGTAAAAAGCAGAAATCTTAAAGGACTGAGTTCTAACAGAGGGGAAAACAGAAATGGACATGGAGAATATACAGAGCTCTTTAAAGGAGTTTTTTTTTTTTCAGTTGAAGTATAGTTGATTTATAATATTGTGTTAGTTTCAGGTGTACAGCAAAGTGATCCAGTTATACATATATATATATTTTGAATTATGTTCCCTGATAGATTATTACAAACTATTGAGTTTCCTGTGCTATGCAGTAGGTCCTTGTTGGTTATGTCTTTTTTATCTAGTAGTGTGTATATATTCATCCTAAACTCCTAATATATCCCTGAGGAGATAAATGATAAGGGACCCCTACAGAGGGAAGAGAAGTCAGGGGTCTTTTTAATGATGGGAGAAATAACAGCTTGTGTGTATGCTGAAAAAAATAATTCATCTGAGAGGGGAGAACCGGTGGCATTGGCATAGGGAGGAAAATTGCTGGAGTGAGGTCCTTGAGTTTGCAGATGCTGATGCGATCTGAGACCTAGGTGGAGGGTTTGCTTTAGCTAAGACCAACGATAGCAGTAGTTCTCAGCCCTAGCTGCATGCTAGGGTCATCTGGGGAGATTATGTTTTTAATTTCAACATCTAGGCCCTACCCGTAAAGATTCGGATTCAGTGTGTCTGGAGTGGGGCAAAGGCAGTTTTCAAAAACGTCTCAGGTGTCGTGGTGCCCAGAGAGGGTTGAGAAGCTCCAGTCTGGGGTCATGGGAGGAAGGATGTGGTGTCGGGTGCTTATGGAGGCTCTTCCTGCGTCATACGCTCGCTGATGGAAGAGCTGTGGCTGTCAGCTAAGAGTGGGGCTGGGGAGGAGGAATTGCAGCTTAAGGAAAGAGGGGAACATGGAAGAGTGGGGGGAATGAATGGACCAGAGAGAGACCGTATGAAAAAAAGGACTTATAGGTAAAATTAGATCTGAACAATAAAAAAGAAAGATCATGGGTTGTCACGGCCTCTCCATTTCTTTGTTTTTATTCTTAACTCTTTGATTTACTACCCTAAAATTTTCCTGTAGCTCCACATTTTGCTTGGTGTAGTGACCCATGAAAGGTATTCAGAGTGATGGGTACAACAGGAAACCAGAAAAAAAATCACACATACACCACAATATTCTTTGCACTCCTGCTATGCACGACGAACTGTAATAAACCCTTCCTATACACCACCCTGTTTATTCTTTAGGGCAGAAAAACACAAGCACTTTCTGAAGATTCTTAGAGAAGAATGTCCTCCAATACAACTTACATAAATTTATTTCTCCCAGGAAAGACTTTCTGTTACTGATGGAAGCAAAGGTGATGTTCAGTAACTGAGGTCAGCATTAGCATCAAATGATGAAGAAATAGTTGAATGACTTAGAATTCTGCAAGAGTTTTAATTTGTAATAAATGTTTAACATTTTAAGTATATACATTATTGCAATATAAAATAAAAATTTCTGTCCACAGAGGTTGTCTTAGCTCAGGGTGCCATAACAAAATACTCTAGACCTGGTGGCTTCAACAACGGACATTTCTTTCTCACAGTTCTGGAGGCTGGAAAGTCTAAGAGTAGGATGCTGGCCAGTTCAGTTCCTGGTGAGGGCTCTCTTCCTGGCTTGTAGGTGGCTACCTTCTTACTGTGTCGTCACATGGTGGAGAGAGAGAGTGCTCCTGTCTCTTTTCTTTTCTTATAAGGGTACTAATCCCATCATGGCAACCCTATCCTCATGGCCTTACCCAAACCTCCCAAAGGCCCCCCAATCCTAATGTCACATTGAAGGTCTTCAATATATGAATTTGGGGGGAGACACAAAAATTTAGTCCATAACAGGTGGTATATTCATTTTATACTTGGAGCTGACCCAAGAATGAAATATCTATCTATATCTATCACTTCTTTGAGTCTCTCATCTACCTTGGAAAATTCCACCTGAGTACCAATATACCTCACTTTATCAGAGGAAAAATATTAATTCCTTGCAAATGGAAGATATTAAATTGCATTGAAGGGGTGAGTAATCTCTTCAGAGACATTAAAACCTCTCTAGCACATGTTTTACTTCTTCTGGAAATGTATCCAGGACAAAGTTTTCATTTAGTCATGGTAGTCATATTTTCATTTATTCTTAAGCTACCCAAATAGTCCAATGTACACATTTATACAACTGAGAAAGTTAAAAATATTGCCATAAGAAAAACTCTTTCCATTTAAATTATTGTTAAAAACTTTGCAGAGTGTGTATTTGTGTAAATTATTTTATCTCTTATTTTCAAGTTCTTTCACTGGCTTGCTGAGTGTAAAGGATCAAATATACTTTTTCAAAGGATGACATGCTATTTGTGCTAAGGTTTATAGTATCTCATTAACAAGCAATTCACAGATTTTTGTTTAACTTTCTAAATGTTGCATTTTTGTAAGTGTAAATTTAGTATCTTTGACACTTTATTGCTCTCTTCTGAGAGCTGGTGATTTTTTAGTGTGTAATCTGTCATTTTAATGTACTCCATCAGTCTAAAATGGAGTACATTTTAGATTCAATAATTCTTTTCCATCTAGAAAGGAAAATTTGTTCTAAATTGTTTTAGGGGTTTCAATTTAATTGTCTTTGAGTTATACCACATTAGAGAGAGAGAGAGAGAGAGAGTAATTTTCCCTATATGCAGAGAATATTTAAATGAGAATGCAATTCCTCTGTTAGAATTGCTACTCCCAAATATCAAGTTTTACTAATTAGTCCACAATATGTTTTTACTAAAAGTAATATAAATGGCAATGGAGTGACTTCATTATGCTTTTACTATTTAGCATTCTACAGATGTTTTCAACACTGTCTGTGCTTTATATGATTTTAGTCACTTAATTCTTCCAGCAGCCATATTCAGTAGGTAGGATATTCTCCCCGCTATATGGGTGAGGATAATTAGCCTTAGAAGAACTAATTACCATCTCAGGTCTACATGAGTTGAGAAGCCATGTTTTTGTTCATAACACTACACTGTCTCTCACGTTGATTTCTTTTTTTAAAATCACTTTATTGAGGTATGCTTGACAGAAAAAAACTTGTACACATTTAATATATACAACTTGATGAGTCTGGAGATAAGTCTACCTCTGAGATACCATCACCAGAATCAAAGCCATAAACATCTACCACCTCCAAAAGTTTCCTGCCACCCCCTTCATTTTTTTAATTAGATTGTTTTTCTTTTGTGGTACGAGCACTTAATATATCACCCCTCTAGCTTATTTCTGATGCTAAAATGAGCTAAATCATCCACTTCACAAGTTGATTTCCTTCCATT
Organism: Balaenoptera borealis; assembly: GCF_965194805.1. Classification (NCBI taxonomy): domain Eukaryota; kingdom Metazoa; phylum Chordata; class Mammalia; order Artiodactyla; family Balaenopteridae; genus Balaenoptera; species Balaenoptera borealis. The sequence continues at coordinate 76,076,622 of NC_138877.1, forward strand.
TGCCATTTGGAATTCTTGCTTTCTCTTGTCTAGTGGAGATTTCCGTCCACTGTTAAGGGAACGGCCAAAGGCACGGACAGATATTCTTTATGCTCTGGTGTTTTCCTTCTTCTTTCCCTGATCAGCTCCCCTCCCTTTTTTTCTTTTTACAGTTTAAGATAATTTATTAATTTAGATACCAAATATCTACTGAGGGCCTGTTTTATTCCAGATACACAAGGCACTTGCAAGCACAGTTATAGACCTGTAATGTCAAACTTCAGTTGTATCTCCATTTTCCTTAAAATTCTGAGTCCTCACTTAGGAAAAGAGGAAACTATCAAATTAAAGCAATGTGAGACTCTGTTTCCTTCTCCTGTCTCTCCAACCCCTGGTCTTCAGTTCCTTGGAGGGCTATGGTCTAAGGTCCATGGTCAAAGCTCCGACCTTAACTCTTCTCTTCCTACCCATCCTCCCTGGAAGGTCTCACATTTCACCTACTCTAATGATTTCCAAATCATATCTAGACTTTTCTCCTCAGCTCCAGATGCCACCATTCTGATGCCCTTACATTTCTAACTTATTATGTTCAAAATTGAGTATTTATCTCCATGTATTTCCCTAATCAAAACTTCCTCTTCTGTTTTCTATTTCAGTTAATGTCACCACCATTTCCTTGGTCTTATGGCCCAGAAATCTGGAGGTCACATTGATTTAGGTGCACATTTGTAAAATGCTGAAGGTTGTACCTCCCCTGAATAATTTATGAGAAGTATCATATATCTGTATATTATCCAGAGCCTTCTAAGAATATGCCTAGACTGCAATGAATTCTTACCATATGTTGGATGATCTCCTGAGAGGCTCCACTTAGAATTTTTTAAGTAAATCATTAAGACCAAGTGTGAAGCCTTGGGTCAAAGAATAAATTTCGTATATTCCGTAAGTGTTTTATATATGAAAAATTAAATGAGACTGTGGTTAACTTAAAGCTCATGAATACTTAGCCCAGCCCTTTCCCTGCATTTACTAGATTGGCACAGAAGTTAAAATTTTGAAGTAGTTGGCTACCACATAAATTTATTTAACTTTTAAATTTAAAAATTTTTTATAGCATTTATATTTATTAGTATCTAGAGTATAAATGAAGAAGGAACTAATTATAATTTTTCACCGCTACCATCTAATGATGCTGGCTTTATGAAGATGACCCATGTGCTCTGGCACTGTTTCCCCAGTGGAGGCTGTGGATTTCTACCAAATGCAGCCCCACTCTCTTTCCTAACCTCTCCATCACCAGCTGCACAAACAGGCAGGTAGAAAATGAGACAATCCCTCAGTAAATTTAAGCTGATACCTACAGAAATTGATACTGAGACTCTGCCACCTTGAGAATAGTGATCAAATCCAGTAAGTAGGTACCCAACCCTTGCTCCCTACTTGCATTCATTCTGAACATAATTGGGTGTGATGTGGTTGAGTACACTACAAGGATAAATATGTCTAGAACTCAAAGGAGTATATACTTGACATGGAATATAGGTAGACGTTCCCCAAAAGAGTTGGATTCAACCAATAGGAATGACTTGGGTATTAGACATTTGGGGTTGTAAAGAAAATGTAAAGCACCCTTTTGTCTTTAAGGAAGAAATAGGGAGAAAGAATATTCCCAGTGGAATGACATAACAATATATTGTTGTCTGCATCTTCCATGTTCTAAAGCAGTACCAAGCTTGGGCAGAGTGAAGGAAATGGCAAATTTATCAGAACCATCCCTATCTTGTTAACTTCTCAATGAAATGGGAACAGACACCCCCTAAGCTAAGCTGAGAATGAACCTGTTCCTCTCACTTGAAGGGGAATGGGGGTATGTGGGAAGATGTAACTCAGATAAGATATTTTCTGGGGCAGACACAGGAACAAAAGGACCACGTCTAGATTTTAGAGAAAAGGGTGAGCTTTTAAGGTCCAGGTGTATGTCTGCATCAGAGATATGGAAGGCTGAATGTGTATAGCTTATGTACATGCTGAATCCAGCAACTCCAGGCAGTTTTGAATTTCACAGAACTATGTTCATTGGACTGTGATTATTTCAATGAAGGTAACAGCTGCTGGGTAATTAAAGGTGCCCATTTCAAAACTGGTTATAAAATCATAAATAGCTGGAAATTTAGTGCCTTTAAATTCTGTGGGATTCTGTATGAATTTAATGAGTGGCTTAATATTATACCAACACTGAATTCATACTCCTGAGAATTATTAATTATTTTAACTGCCTGCTATGAAGTCACAACTTTACTGGGTACTGAGAGTGATTGAAAAAATGTAGAGAAAAAATGTGCTTCATAAGCACTTATAATCTAGGTGGAAAGATACACTGTTCTTTAAAAACCAAACCAGAAGTCTATCCATTTAAAAGGAATTGCAGTGGACATTTGTTGGGGTGAGGTGAGGAATAGGTGAATCTGAAACTCTGCTCTTTGGGAAATTTTTAGAGTCTGGTAAGAGGAGAGAAAAGGACTTTCTGGCTGTGAAAAACAGCTTGAGTGCAGGAACAGAGGCAGAGAAAAGCAGGTTTCTTACAGGAGAGCATCATGGTAGAAGCATTGCTGGAAGCTAGCACCAAGGGTTTTAACTCTGCATTTGGAGGATGGGTTGGATCCCAACCTAAAACTTAGGAACTGTGTGTCCCAAGTCAGGGACAGGCCACTTTCCTATTCTTACCTTCCTCTTCTGCAAATAAGGTTAAGAGGCAGAGGGGAACATCTCTCATAAGTGGTTGTGAGGATTAGTTAAATATTACATGCAAAGAATTTACGTCTGTCATGTATTACTACATACATAATAAATATCAGCTGCTATTATGATTTGAAAGGGAATTAATAGATGCTATTGAAATAGGTGGAACACTCTGACCTCAGGACCTTTGACATCTCAAAATCAAATAGAAAAAGGCATTTCTTTTATAGGGAGGGGTCATCAGGGCTAGCAGGAACTTTTGTTGGGGGGAGGGCTCAGAGGGGGGTGAGCAGACAGCATGATGGGTGGGTTAACAGGACCTCTTTCTCTCTGGGGGCCAGACTGTTTCTGGAATGAGCTATTAGTAGAAGATGTCCATAACCTTAGTGTTGCTGAAACAGAATCAGCCAGAGTCCAGGGGTCTGGGGAGAGGAGAGGAGGCTGAGCAGAGCTCCTAGATCTAGACTGCCCTGGAGGTCTTCACAAGTGTTTGGAATTAATAATTAGCTGAAGAGCTAGTTGTTTTTCCTGATGATATTGTGTGATATTATACTTGAAAAATCAGGACCTTTTTCTTACTGTTGAAACCAGCCTCCTCATCTTCAGCAGATATCATTCTACTTCTCTTAGTCTTTACAAAGAGATTTTAATATCAGTTAGTGAGTGGTGACCTGAGTATATCAGTGTTCAACGTATTTAATTAATTAATTAACTCATTCATTCAAAATTAAGGGCCTATTCTTTCAAGTGTGTCCAACAGTGGCCTAAGTATTGGGGATACCAAGAGAAATAGAGCCTGGTCTCTGCAGCCTGGCGGAAGGAGAGACGCTGCAGCAGACAGAGGCCATCGGTGCTTAAGGTCTGTAGGGGAGGGTCGTTGGGCAGTGGGACAGTGGGGTCAGGGTGGAGTGGGAGGTGCAGGGGACAAAGGGAATGGCATCTCTTGGTTCTTCTGAGGCAGGAAAATAAGCTAAAACTAAAATTGGTCCAAGACCTGAAGTCCTGGAGGAGTGTAAAATTTCAGAACTGCAGGCACTTGAGTACGATTGGGGTTGGGGAGCTTAGCATTGGTCTTCAGAGACCATGAGCGCTATGCAGAGAGCTTGGGAGGTGGAAGAGAAGAGAGAGGGGATATTGGTCTGACCCAAATGTGTTTAATGGCAGATGAGCGCTTTAGCCATTTATGAATCTTCGCATTCCCAGTGTGCACAATGCCACCACTTTCCTCCCCCTGGACAGTGGCTTAAGGCTTTTCCTGGTTATCCGAAAGAATGGCAACATGGCGGCAAGAGCATCAACATGGCAGCATGAGCTCTTTTAGGTGTCATTCCTTTTTTTTTTTTTTTAAATCATTTTCTTTCATGAATATAAGAAAAAATGTAGAAGGGAAATACTGGATTAAAAAGCACATTAAAAAATTAACCCAGTAGTTTTCATATTTTAGCGAAGAAGAAGGCAGTAGTGAATTCTGGTATGTGCAGTAAAATAGTGTCTTATAGTTTTACAGTCTCACTAGTCTATGTCAGTGTCTTGTTCCATATGAGGTTACTTCCTAGACCCGCTCTCTTCTGACTAAGGTGAATGTCTAATGAGAATTAATGGCAGAACCTGAAATCTGTAATTTCTCACTCTGCACACTCTCAAGTTTTAATTAAATTGAAACTGAAAAAAAAAAAACCCCTTTTAGTTCACTGAATTAACGCTGTGGCTGTGGTCTTCAGTCCATCACATTTTAGATAGTATTGCTGCCGCTGGTATAGACCAAGGGTTCTCTGAGTCATTGTGCTCAGAAAAGTCTATGAAAAAAGAAAAAAAAATGACTGGTAATTTTCATAGGAAAAGAGCACAATCTGTCAGAGTCCCAGTCTGCTGCTGAGGGCACCAGAGCAGCAGCAAGACAATCTGTAGATCATATTTGCCTTTGACAGTATGACTGTTGTACGCTCCAAAGTAAAATGTTTTACAGGGAAAATGTAGATTTGCCATTTATAAGATCAGAAAAGTCATTTAGTGCATGCAGGAACGGACAGAACAGAATATATTATCAGAGTTTTTCTTGAGGATTTTCAATATGCAGACAATTTCTAGGAAATCAAAACTTATAAATACTGTTTTGTAAAGCAGCTCTTTGGCAACAAAGTCCGAACTCGCCCAGGAGACCCACTCCCTCTGGCCTTCTCAAGGTCATCATTCTCCCAGGTCCCCCTTCATTATCCACAGCACAGGATCATTTGCATAGAAAAAAATACGTTGTAATATTTTCCAAAGTGATGAGAAAAGAAAACTGAACTAAGCCATGTCCCCTTCATTTCACTGGTCACTTTCTGACCCAAACTCCCAGCAATCCCACCAAGCCTGCTACCTGCTCTTATCAACGGCCTCCTTGTTGCCAAGTGCACAGGATATTTCTAAGTCCCCACCAAGGTCACCTAGAAGCAGCAGATGCCATCCTCCATCATCCCTCCCTTCACTGGGCCTCTAGACCTCTACTTTCTCCTCGGTTCTCTCTCTACCTCACTGGTCCCATCTTCTCAGGCTTCTTTGCAGATGACTCTTCAGCTTTCCAAACTTTGAACTCCATGATACCCCAAGACTTTAGAGCTTTTCTCTTTCTACCCCCCATCTCTAGGAAATCACATTCCATGCCACGTGTATTCTGTGGACCCTAATTTTTATCCCCAGCCAAGATCTCTTCCCTGGATGTCAGACTTCCTACAGCATATCCTGTGGCTTCTGGTACAACCTGCCCATCCTACACTCTTGGATTTCCCTCACAAGACAGCCTCCTCCCCGTCTTTCCAACTCAGTGAATTACTCCATTCTACCAGGTGTTCATGGCCAACTTCTTGGCATCTTTCTTGATGTCTCTTTTTCTCTCCTCCTCTACCTCTGAACGGCTTTCATAATTGGACCACCTCTCAGCACTTCTGTGGCCACTCTCCTCTAAGCCATCATCATCTCTTGCCTGGATCATTGCAGTAGCCTCCTATAGTATCACCTTGTTTCAATCTATTTTCCAGCAGCCAGAATAATCCTTCTAACACTTAAACCCTTTTAGTGCCCCTCTCTGCCTACACATTTTCAGTGGGTTCTAGGCTCACTTAGAAATGACATCTAAAACCCTTCCCACTGGCAAGAAGACCTTACAGCCTCAGCCCCCATCCTGCCTCAGTCCAGTCAATTTTCTGATGTCACCTTCTCCCCTTTTCCTCTTACACTCTCCTCCTGAGCCACTCTGGGCTTCTTATCTTTCCCCCAAAATGCCACACATGCTCCTACCTCAGGGCCTTTGCACCACCTCTTGTTCTAATTCTGCATGGATCCTTCATTTACCTCCTTCAGCCCTCTGCTAAAATGTCACCTGATCAGAGAGGTTTTCTGTGATCCTCCGACCTGAACCAGCCTCTCCCCATATCCCTCTCGCCCTCTCCACTCACCAGGTTTCCTTCTTTTTCATTGCACTTATCACCATGCAACAAATTCCTTGTTTGTTTGTGTCTGTCTTCTCCCAGTGGAATGTAGGACTACGTGAGCAAAAGCTTTCTTTGTTTCATTCACTGCTGTTCCCTCAGCATCTAGAACACGGCCTTGCACAAAGTAGATAATCAATAGACATTTGTTTAGTGAATAAGTCATGAGTGAAGTCTCTTCCTAATACCTTTTAAGGTTCCACTTCTCCCGGTCCCCAATGCCATTTCCGAGTTGTGCCACCATCTTCTCTAGTCTGGGTCCATGCACTGGTCCCTGAACTGATCACCTTACCTTCAGCTTTGTCCTCCTTCCAACCCACTCATTGTACACAAACCAGGATCGTCTTTCCAAACCACAAATATAATTTTCCTCTCCTCTACTCAAAAGTCTTATGATAATGATATTACTCTCCAAACTCTTTTCTGGTGACTGGTCCTGATTGATCTTTCCAGAGTGATTCCTTAATGCCACCCCCTCTCCCCCACCCCGTCCCACAAAAGCATCTTCCGTCTATTGGGCTCATTCAGCGCCTCAACACCTTGTTCTGTCTCGTACCTAGACTTCATACACTCTAGTGCCGCCACCCGCCTCCCCAGCCCTTTCTGTCTGATAATTTCCATTCATCCTTTAGTTCCCAGCTGATTTCTAAACCCCAAGCCTCAGGGCACTTCCTCCGAGAAGCCAACCCTGCCTGCCCAGGGCAGCTCCCAGAGTGGCTCCCCTGTATCACAGCCTGTGTCAAAGGAGCTATAATGACATTGCGCTCTTGCTTCTCTGCACCCAGAACTCACAGTTGGTTCCGTGAGAGCAGGGCCTGATTCTCCTTTCTCATCGCCGGATCCCAGAACCTAACACGGTGCAGTTGCTTAGCTATTAACCTGTTATATTTTGCACGTTTATTTTGCAAATTAACATAAAATATCTCCACACAGCTATAAATTGCTTCTACAATGTAAAGAAGTCAACAGTTCTTCTCACCTTATTGAACATTAACTTAACATCTGTCTAGTCTAGTCTAATACTTGCTGAAACAGCCAAGGTCAATATATGGTGTGTGGATAAACCGCTCTAGAGTTCTGGAATGCAGGCAGGCTTTGCATAGTTTGCAGGGATTTTTTTGTTGTTGTTTCATTATCCAAGTAGAGCGAAAGCAAAATTACCACTACGAGCACAATCAAAAATATCTTTTAAAAAAAAAATACCTTGAAGCACTTTGTAATCCAACTATTATGTTTCTAGTTACTATATACATATGGGGAATTGTTCTTACCATGATAATAGGAGGATGTTGGAAAAAACCCAAACGCACCTCGTTCCCTTGTGGATTCACTCTACAGATGGTGAGCTGCTTGATTGTGTGGTGGAAGTTCATGCCTTCATCAGGGCCCCAGATTTTACGTATGAATGATGGTATTGTAGCTTATATTATGCACTTGTATAGTGACTTCTTATAACCGTCCATAATAACAGTGATTTTATTAAAATCGGAGTCCTCGCTGGCAAATTCTCATGTGAAGGGTATTTGACAAAGGGATTTTTGAATGAAAAGTGTCAAATGTCTTTATGGCCTTTGGTCTCTTTCATGGGGTCATTTCCAAATTAAATTTTCCAAAGTCTGGTCACTATTCTAATTTTTCCTCTTGCATTTTTAATCAAAAACCACACAGGCATCTAAAACTACTTACGCCCAATGCTACCCTGTTTTTCTATATCCCCGTTCTCCTTGCACACAAAAATGTCCTCCCCTGCCCTCTACATGCCCATTTGTCAGTGTATCACGGGTTTTCCCCGAATCTCCCGTTTGAAACCTCATAGTTACGTTTGATGTTTCCTGTCTAAACTGAACATGAGCCTTTAGCATCCAGTTTCCAGATCCCACTAGTGAGTTTCAGGAAAGGGTTCTGTCCCCCTACCTGCATATTTGTTCAGTTGCCTAAAAGGATTTTTACAGTTTTTACATCACTTCCCCTTTCTCTGTTGCCTGCTCTTCACTTCTGATATTGTATCAGCTCTCATTCGTTCGTTCATTTATTAACTTTTTTCATTGCTCATAGATGCCCAGGAGAGTGTTAGATGCTGGGCAGGTAAGAGTGAGCAAAAGTAGGCAGGGTCCTTGACTGATGGAGCTTACAGTCCAGAAGCAGAATTCATCCCCTTAGTCTTGTTTTGCTAATAGTACTCAGTTTTCTGCTTTCCTCTCATCGAGAATGTGAACCTGAGTTCCCTGTTATTACTCAGCCAGTGAATGTAATGCTGTCCCACAGCGATAGGATTTATATATATATATATATATGTTTTCTCATAAGAGATTTCTAAAGCCATCCAGGTGCTGTATGTTTCCCTCCCTTTAAGTTTTGAGTGGAGTAGCAGGAGTGCAGTTGGGCATTTCAGAGACTCTCTCTCCCTATAACCTTGTTACTATTCATGGCCCTCCGTGATTTCGTCTTTCCGGTATTATTCTCTGTTTCTCTATTTTGTGCGCCATCGACATGCTACCCCAAGAGTGGTCCCAGGATAGCAGCATCGCCCACACCTGGGAGCCTGTTAGACACGTAGGCTGGCAGGCCCCGTCCCAGACCTGCTGAATCAGAAACTCTGGGCTGGGACCAGAAGCTGTGTTTTAAGAGGCCCTCCAGGGGATTCTGATGCCTGCTGAAGTTTTCGTTTGATTCTGGAGGTTCTCAACTGGGCATGTTTGTCACACTTAGTCTTGGGATTTACTGAAATTCTCTGTCCAGGGGACAGAGATGCTAAACATTGCACAATCTTTGGGGCAATGACAAACAGATAATTGTCCTGTTTGAAACGCCCCGATCATCCCTATGGAGAGCATGATGAATCTGGTCTAACAAAGATGTTGCCAGCCTTGAGTATAGTGGCTGGCTTCCTGCTTCTCTTAATTTCCTCACTCTGTTTCTTATTTTTAACTCCATCTCAAAATGTCTAATTCTATTCATCTTTCAAGGCTTGAATTCAGTAATCTTCCCGGATTTCCTAAGCTGAAATAGTAATATTTCTCCTTGGCAACCCCAAAATGCAATCTCCTTTGCATTTTATTCATGGATCTAGATTTGCTTACTTATATCTGCCTTCTAATATCATTCTTGCTATAAATGCCTTATCTTCCCTATTCTGTGCGACTCAGGACAAGGTTATGTCCTCAATGACTTTCTGTTCCAAGCAGTGTCTGGCATTATGGTTTAGAGTAGAAACCTTCTCCCTTCCTTCCTCCTTGTAGTAGGCCCTGAGCGCAAGAATAGAGTGCTACTGACTTATTTAGCAATGTCTGGAAATACGAAAGAAAAAAAAAAAAAAAGGAAAAACCCACATATTACAATCCATGACCAAACTCTCATGGGAAGCAGCTACAAGCAAGAAATCTGTGTCTGATAAATGAGCCGCTTCATGCAGAATTGGTGCATGATATAAGAAGCTATAATTCCACCTCCCACCAGCTGTGTAATTCTAGAAGCCATTTGTGAATACCCTGGGGCAACATAGATTTCTCAATTGCCGCTATTTCCTTCTCAATTGAAACTGATTCTATAAGAAAACAAGATTACCTTCTGGCTCTAATAAAATGAAGATCACAAACACAATTTTATGTCCAAGTTGAATTTTAGAAAGATAAAGCTTGATGTTAAACCTGAGAATTCCGGCCCTCGATGTTCATCCTCTGAATTTCCTTTCCAAGTGGGCAAATGGTAGGGAGCAGTATGCTCTCTGCCTTTGGAAACTCTGCAGGAGTTAAGATGAGTTGCGTTCTTCAAAACCACAGAAAGGGTACATGAACTGGAGGACAACGAGGTGCAGCTTGTGGAGGACTTTCTTCCTTTTTTTCACCTTGTGGGATTGTCTTAAGGAGGAAAGGTGTTGTATAAGTCTGCTGGGGCTGCCATAACAAAATGCTGCAGAATGGGTGCTTTAAACACCAGAAATTAATTTTTTTGCAGTTCAGATCAAGACAGGGGTAAATTTGGTTTCTGGTGAGAGCTCACTTCCTGGCTTGTAGGTCGCTGACTTCTCCTGTGTCCTCACATGGCCTTCCCTCAATGCCTGCAGAGAAAGTGAGCTCTGTGGTGTCTCTTCTTATAAGGACACCAATCCTATCAGATCAGGGCCCCACCCTTATGACCTCATTTAACTTTAATCACCTCCTTAAAACCCCACCTCCAAATACAGACACATTGAGTATTAGGGCTTCAACATACGGATTTTGGGAGGACACAATTCTGTTCACAAAGGTGTATTTTGGTTGAATTCTTATTTCAAGGAGGCTGTGTTTGTTCTTGGCCCACTGGAAAGTGGACACCAAGATGAAATTAGATGTGTGAGAGGTTTTGGGGAAAACACCAGCAAGAGGAAAAGGAGAAGGACCCAGAGGAAGCTGGAGGAGCCTTCAGAACACAATGCTGGTGTGACCCAGTTGTGTTAGTGTGCTCACGCTGCCGTAGCAAAAGACCACAGGCTGGGTGGCTGAATAACAGAAACGTATTTTCTCATAGTTCTGAAGACTAGAAATCCAAGATCAACAGGTCAGCAGGTTTAGTTTCTTCTGACACTCTCCCTGGCTTGCAGTTGACCACCTCACTGTGTCCTCACATGGTCATCCCTCCATCCCTGTGTGTCTGTATTCTAATTGCCTCTTCTTATAAGGGCACCAATTGTATTGGATTAGGGTCCACCCTCATGACCTTGTTTAACCTTAATTACCTCTTTAAGGAAATTACCTGTCAACAAATCCAGTCACATTCTGGGGTACTGGGGGGGTTAAGACTTCAACATATGAATTTTGAGAGATGCAATAACATCAGTGAAGAAGAGAAGGAAGCAGATGAATTGGTGGGAGAATTTGCCTCATGGTTCTAAGAAAGTTCTCTAAGAGGCTGACGGCTAGTTCTCCAGTCAGATCTGTCCTTGTGTGGGAGGTGCATCTTGCAGGACCAGACCTGCATCAGTACCCCTGCTGCACATGGTCACTTTGCTAGGAGCAGATCAGGAGTACAGTGGCTTTGGTGTGATGTGGGCACAGCAGGTGGGACCATCTGTCTGTCATGCTTCCTTCTCCAGGAGTTCTGAGTAGACATTTTCTCGGACACAGTAAAGCCTTCTGTCACATGTTAAAAAGAACTACAAGAGATTTTTAAGATAAAAGCCCGAAAGACTCCCATCAAGAATAGTGATTCAGATAAGAATGTAAAGGTAGGAACTGCAATCAGCATGTAAGGGGAAACAAAGTGAGATAGCACATACTGTCCCCATAATGGGCAGGGTCTAAACCAGGAGACATGAGTAAAATCAGACCTCAGATTCTGAATATTATAAATCAGAATCAGAAAGAAGGGATGACAGTTATTACTAAAAACTGATTACAGCCTAAACCAAACAGAGAACCAAGTTAAAGATACAATGAAATGTTTGCATCAAAATCATTCCCTAAATTTTAATGTTCATTTATGGTAAAGTCCTAACTTCCTGAAATTTTACAAAATCAATGTTAGAAATTATCAAGAAGAGAACGGACAGCAATTTGTCTCAGATGATTTGGATAATCAAGTGCCTGATGGCAGTGGTGGTGGGGGAAGGCATGGTATAGAACTGTGGGCTGGAATTGCTTCCTGGAATAGAATTAACTTTCTGTGAAGGAAATGGAGGTCGTATGTAGTGGGTGGTGCAATAAGATAGGAGGAACATCCAAGGTCAGGTAGCATCTTAGAAAGATACTATTTATCCCATCTGCCCACACTGGTCCTGTTACTTACTTGTGGATTTCACGGCCGGCCACTTCTATTGGTGATCCTATGAAATTCCAATAGTCAACTGTCCTTCACCAAGAACAGTTGCCAAGTTGATATGGTCCAACCTTGGTTGAGTTGCTTATTCTCAAATTTTAAAGTGAGTTATGTGACTTCAGGCTGTGTCCGGTAACACAAGTTCATTTATAATGACTGATTCTACACTCTGGAAGAATACTATGCAGTTAACTAAGGAGTTGCCTTAAGCATAAATATATACACAGCAAAATAAAATTAGAATATAAATCCAGCTCCTCTGAGAATTTAGTAGACTAATGGCAGTGTCCTACTTTGATAAACAGCTATGGCAGAAGTGAGTTAAGTCCCTGGCCTGCTCTGGCCTCAGGTGTTGGGTGTCCTAGATAATTGCAATAATCACACAGACTCTTCTGTGTGTTCCGTGCTGATGTTTCCTTCACGTGGAACCATGCCAGGCTGGTCACTTCTACCTAGAATCACAGTCTCTGTGCTGTTACACAGTCTCCAAGTTTCAGAATTCCTGCAGCTTCCTAGGAGCTTTTGTCCATTTAAACCAATTATTTTCAAGCTGCACTTTTCCTAAATTCATAGCTGGCATGAGTGGCAAAGACCTTGAATGTAGAAAGAGAATCTAAAAACAATTTGATGGATTTGAACGATGTAGTTAATCCACCAATAGGAAGATTAATAAGGGCAAATGTAAATTCCAAAATATCAGTTCCTTAATTTGGGAGCTGTGGTTTGTTGTAATAATGTGATACGAGTCCATTAATAAAATGGAAGACTGCATTAATAGAAGCAGGGTTTCTAAAACAAGGGAAGCAGAAGGCCTGAGTGATATAATTTAATTTGAGGGCCTTGGTGCATTTACATGTAGGGAAGCCCATCAGGACCATGAGAACAGGGGGAGACCTAAAACCATTTTACATGAAGAAGAGATAGTGGGACTCAGGGTGTTTGGCTTAGGGAGGAGAAGCTCAGATAGGACAGAATAGCTCAGTTTGAAGTATTGCCACGTAGAACTTACTCTTTTTTTCTTTTTTAATTTTTATTGGAGTAGGGTGGCTTTACAATGTTGTGTTAGTTTCTACTGTACAGCAAAGTGAACCAGCTATACGTATACATATCCCCTCTTTTTTGGATTTCCTTCCCATTTAGGTCACCACAGAGCACTGAGTAGAGTTCCCTGTGCTGTACAGCAGGTTCTCATTAGTTATCTATCTTACACATATTAGTGTTTATATGTCAACCCCAATCTCCCAATTCATCCCACCCCCCGCTTCCCCCTCGGTATCCATATGTTTGTCTCTATGTCTGTGTCTCTATTTCTGCTTTGTAAATAAGATCGTCTATACCAATTTTTTCAGATTCTACATATATGCATTAATATACAATATTTGTTTTTCTCTTTCTGACTTACTTCACTCTGTATGACAGTCTCTAGGTCCATCCACGTCTCTACAAATGACCCAATTTCGTTCTTTCTATGGCTGAGTAATATTCCATTGTATATATGTGCCACATCTTCTTTATCCATTCCTGTGTTGACAGACATTTAGGTTGCTTCCATGTCCTGGCTATTGTAAATAGTGCTGCATTGAACATTGGGGTGCATGTGTCTTTTTGAATTATGGTTTTCTCTGGGTCTGTGCTCAGTGGTGGGATTGCTGGGTCGTATGGTAGTTCTATTTTTAGTTTTTTGAGGACCCTTCATACTGTTCTCCATAGTGGCTGCACCAATTTACATTCCCACCAACGGTGTAGGAGGGTTCCCTTTTCTCCACACCCTCTCCAGCATTTATTGTTTGTGGATTTTTTAATGATGGCCATTCTGACCGGTGCGAGGTGGTACCTCACTGTGGTTTTGATTTGCATCATAGAACTTACTCTTATAGCTTCTGTTTCTTCTGGCAACTTAGACTTGTTCACTATGGGATCTGATGGGTAGAGAAGGCCAGGGCTTCGAAACAGAATTTAGCTCCATGTAAGGAAGTGGTTTCAAGTCTTCGGAAGAAACTGCCTTGCGAGGTGGCGAACAAGTTGGTAATTAACTAAAAGCTTTCAGTGCCAAGGTTTGCTCATCTGTGATAATAGTACCTACATTGTAGACAGTGTGAATGTCAATCTGTAGTCTTGTTAGTTTAGGCTACACTGCTCATCAGTAGCCTTTTATTATTTTGTGCATACTTGGATTGCTTGGTCTTTAAAATTTCGATATTATAGTGTGATTCTATAAGTTTTTCATACGAAAATAATTGCGTTCTTGAATCAGAACTGTAGGCTGCCATCAAATTGCTCTAGGATCCTTGAAAATCTCAGGATCAAACCTCTCGTGAGTTTAACTTCCAATATAAGTTATTTTCAGTGCAAAAGTAGAAATGGATTTAGGCAGAGAACAGTCTCCTGTCTCTTCCTTTCTTTTTCCCAAACTTTCCTTGCAGGTTGGTACTTGAAGGGCCATAGGAAGAGGGTGTAAAATTGTATAACTTTATTAAGGTGCTTTATGAAAGTATATCTTAGCAAAGATGATAAGTTTTGGAATCAGCGGAGTGTGAGTTACAAATCTTTCTTGTGCTGCATGTTTATCTAACTTGATGGCATCATGCAAATCAACTTAACGTCTTTGAGTTTCAAGTTTCTTACCAGTTAAATGGAGGTAATGCTGTTTTACAAGCTTGTGAGGATTGGACATTAGGTAGATACTGGTCAAATGGTAGCTTTCTTATTATTCGGCTATCGAGGGATCACTATAAATGTATACTGTCATATTTATTACAACTCATAATTATTACAAGGAAAATGTGATTAAAATAATGCCATAAAATATTTTTTTTGTTAACATCTTTATTGGAATATAATTGCTTTACAATGGTGTGTTAGTTTCTGCTGTATAACAAAGTGAATCAGCTATACATAAACATATATCCCCATATCTCCTCCCTCTTGCGTCTCCCTCCCACCCTCCCTATCCCACCCCTCTAGGTGGACACAAAGCACCGATCTGATCTCCCTGTGCTATGCGGCTGCTTCCCACTAGCTATTTTACATTTGGTAGTGTATATATGTCCATGCCACTCTCTCACTTCGTCCCAGCTTACTCTTCCCCCTCCCCGTGTCCTCAAGTCCATTCTCTACGTCTGAGTCTTAATTCCTGTCCTGCCCCTAGGTTCTTCAGAACCATTTTTTTTTTAGATTGCCATAAAATATTGTGGCGATCTTAAAACTTTAGGTTATAAGCCTTAAGAACATAGATTGTTGATTTGCCATTTGAAAAACTGAATTTTATTTTCATAGTTTAAATGGGTTTCAAAACTGCTAACCATGTCACAGTTGGTGATTTAATTTTTAAAATTTTATGTTATATTACAATTTTTATCACAAAGAACCTACAAAACTACATTGAAGATAATTGTAAATTTAGTTATTGCATTGTGTATGTATTTGCCTTTAAATGTCATAATCAGACATTTTGCATCATGCTTGCTAATTAAGTTAACAATTTTAATAGACCCCCAAATTTTATCATGAGACTATTATACGGTAGTAAAAATGAATTATTTCACTCAAATGCCTCATAAAGACTTCTTAGTGAGTAATAGCCATTTTTGATTATCTTTGCCATGATTCTATTTGGTAAGGATTCAATAAACTTACATTGTCAAAGTGTATCTTTGTTAAACCCAGACAAATAACCTATATCCTTGACTATTCTCTTTTTATTAACGGTCATTTCTTCTAAAGTGGATGAACGCACAAGTACAAAGAATCTCTGAAATCTGAAAGATAAAAAGAAAAATAGCAGCAAAGAAGTTAAAGTAGAAAAGTCTCCACAGTGCCAACCTGGACTTGGAAAAACCACCACAGCTAACATAGTTCTAGGTGCCTCATTTCTAGGAGAAAAGAACCAATTAATTGAGGAACAATGAGACTAGCGTGATGTAGAAACAATCTTCAAAATGAAATTCAATATTGAACAACTTGCAATGGGGACTGAGAACGTCACTATATTTTCAGAGTATAATGAATTACGGATGTGCCTGAGTGATTTTTCCAAGTCTGTCCATCAGCCAGCTCTCGGCTCATTTTCCGCTGTTTTCTCCAAATACTGTTTAAAACCTACATTTTTCAGCCTAGCAAGTCCAGGGCCTTCCACAAGATACAGTCCAATTCTGTTCATATAAAGGTCAAGCTTAGTGCCTTAGAACATGGATACAATGCAAAACAGAACAAAAATGCACTTTTCTAGGAGCTATTGTGAACGCTCAGTCTCTGGGGTAGCTTTGGGAGATGTAGTGTTTCAACAATTACTTAGGTATCTCTTTTTCTCGGCTTTCCCTTCTTCCTGCTCTTTTGCACAGCAGTGATTAAAATAAATCCTTGCTATTTTATTTGACAAGTTACTTACATCTTTTTTCCCCCTACTTCCAAACTCACTTCCTACCCAAGAACTGGAAGAAGGGCTGCCTGTAGATATCGGACTCATTTTTTAGCCCAAGTCCGTTCTTTTTCATCTACCTCTATTTGCTGGAGAATCACTCTTGCAGAATATCTAACAATCCCATTGACTCTTCTTATTAATTTCTTTGTTTTCAGTCATAACTTAATGAACATCAACGACAAGTTGAAATAATCTAGGAACCACCACCTTATTGCCATCATTTTTATGTTTGGGTCATACTTATTCTGGAATGAGTTGGCCAGGCCGGAGTTATTACTGACCTGGACTATTCTTGAATGATTGTAATGATCTTCTACCTGGCGTTTCTACCTTCAGTGTTTCTTTCTTCCAAACCCTCACACACACCAGTGTATTAGTGTTGTTCCTAGAAGATCCTAGTGATTATGTCATTCCCACTCTCAGAAAACTTCCTGCCATTTTTCCAGAAGGATGAAGACCCTCTTCCATGTTGTGTAGCTTCAAGGTTTGTGTAACGTAATCTCGCCTTGTTTTTCATCATCTGTGATTTCACTACAACACAAGTCCCTGCTCTAACTCTTTTCTCCAGGGTTCTTCGGATGTCTCTTGCATTTTCTTGCTTCACAACTTTCTTCATGGTGCTGGTTCCAGTCAAAAGGCTTTCTTCTGTTCTCTCAACCTCTGATGTGTTTCCCCACTAAATAAAATTTCTGTAACCAAAAACCTTCCAAAATATCCCACTACTTTCCTCTTTTTTCCCTCTCTCTTTTCCCGTCCACAGTCCAAAAAGTCCCCCAGATATTCAAAAATTGTGAAATTATTTTTTCCTTGATTTATAGACTTGTTTTCATGAATTGCTTTAGGCTAGCTTTATGAGTTTTCTATTGCTGTTTAGCAAATTAGCATAAACTTAGCACCTTAGGGCACACACTTGGCATCTCTCAATTTTTGTGGATCAGGTGTCTGGCTGTGACATCACTGAGTCTGCTACTTAGGGTCTCAAGTGGCTGCTCTCAAGGTGAGGGTGGGCTGTGTTCTCGTTTTGGAGACTTGCCTGGAGAAGAACCCACCTCTGAGCTGACTAGGTTGGTGGAATCCAGTTCCCTGTGGGTTAGGACTAAGGGCCCTGGCTTCTTGCGGGATGTCTCAGGTCCTGGAACCCCTCTCAGCTTCTTGCCACGTGGGCTTCCAGCTCAGTCGGTTAAGAGGCCAGATTGAAACAGAATCTCTAGAGTGAGTCTGTGGTCAAGACTGAGTCACGAACCAGTGTCCCAGCGCTTTGGTTAGAAGTTGTCACGCCCAACCACACTCAAGGGGAGAGCGTCATAACAATATGAACACCAGGCGGTGGGTTACAGGGGGCACCCTAGGGGCCGTCTCCATCCATGATGCTGAGTCTTCTCCATGATTGGAGCCTGGTAATGAAGACTTATGTTTGTATTTCTCTCTCTTATTCTCTCTCCATTTCTGTTTCACACACACACACACACACACACACACACACACACACACACACACATGCTGACCTTCCTTGATCACTTGAATTCCACATCCCTAAAGAGATTCATTTAAATTATTTCATTAATCTAAACCTTCTTTTTAATATAAAATTCCTTGAATGTATTGTCTATTAAATGACCTTAACTGCTAAATAGTTTTTTTTTTAAATTTAATTTATTTATTTATTTATGGCTGTGTTGGGTCTTAGTGTCTGTGCGAGGGCTTTCTCTGGTTGTGGCGAGCGGGGGCCACTCTTCATCGCGGTGCGCGGGCCTCTCACTATCGCGACCTCTCTTGTTGCGGAGCACAGGCTCCAGACGCGCAGGCTCAGTACTTGTGGCTCACAGGCCCAGGTGCTCCGCGGCATGTGGGATCCTCCCAGACCAGGGCTCGAACCCGTGTTCCCTGCACTGGCAGGCAGACTCTCAACCACTGCACCACCAGGGAAGCCCTGCTAAATAGTTTTAAAAGGACCTTTCAGAATTAAGCAGATTAACTACAATTCACAGCATTTAAACTCTTACAAAATGTTCACAGTGTCGACTTTGAAGGAAAGTTCTGCTGGCGATGTATGTCACCCCAATGTGCAAAATCATGCTCTTCACTACATACATTTTTTTCTGTCTTATTTCAGTAGTGATATGTAATTTGAAAACTTAAAATTAGACAGTTAACTCAGTTCATCACAAAGAATTTACAAATATGCTGTATTACCATGCAAACTTTTATCCATACTGTGGGTTATATTCTTATTTTGCAAGTATATTTTAACTTAATTGTCCTTTCAGTCTTGATTCTAAGTCACCTTTTTACTTTTTAAAATCTTTATTATAAAACCAAAGAAAAAAGTTCTATTGGAAAACAGCACCTAGAAGATACTCTTTGTGAGATCAAGTTAGAAGATTAAACAAAAACTCCTTTGGGAGGAAAAAGAAAAAAATTAAAAACATTTTAAAGAATAGGCTAGTTAGATAAGACTAGAATGTTATACATGTGTTCCACGGATCACCTTGACATATGAAATACATTGAACGAGTTAGTATATCTGTATAACAGAAGACAATCACCTGTTGTTCTACATAAATTTTTCCTATATGTGTTCTATAAATTTTGTTCTACCTAATTAAGCCAATTTTTAAATTAAACTACTTGAACTGATTGCTCTGATAATCAGGGTTGATTGTAATCAGTGAAATTAAAATAATGATATTAGCAGAAAATACTGGATCTCTTTCTCTGTCTCTTTCACACACATACACACACACACACACATGCACACACTCTCACACTCACATAATCATGCTGTAAAATACCATGTGTGTCTGACCTTGTGTGTGTGTGTGGGGAGGCTTGATCTTAGAGCGTTGCTGATGGAACGTGCATTTCTTCTTCTCCATGCTGTAATCTGGGAGCTCCGTCACTTTGCTCAACAGCTGTACCATCTTGCATTTTCTCCACCTCTACGTCTTATTGCCTCCCTGGAGTCATCTGAGCCCCTTCATTCCGTAGGGATGTCATTTGTCTGTTTTCTTTTAACTCACTCTTTAATCCTTTAATCTTCTAGCTAGCTGCCTATCTTTACTGTCAAACAGTAAAGATAGGCAGCTTTACTTTACTTTACTCTAGACTAAAGCTTCCAATGTATTAAATGTCTCAAAGTTACTAAGTCTTTTTGATCCAATAAAAATAGAAAACATCATCTTTTTCTTAGTTTGGAGCTTAAATGTTTTTATTACACACATAGATATTTTATTATAAATTTTTATTATAAATCCCTTTTTCCTCAGTGAAAAGTTCCTGGGCCTGAAGAGCCAGCTGCATTGTTCCAAGCTGACTATTTTAGTGGCAGAATTTTGCCCAAGCATTGCCAGTTTCGGTTCCTCAACAAGCCTCATTCAACAGGGTCACCTTTGAATCTGTCAGCTACCTAGTACTCTTCCAATAAATGTATTTTATGCTTCAAAAAATAAATAAATAAATCCTTTTTCCCTAACCTCAGGTCTGTGTTGATGATCTATGATGATCTAAAAATAGTTTGTGATGATTTGAAAATACAAGGGTCTAGTCTAGTCTAATGAAACTTCTTTCAACCTTGGGAACTAAAGTTTAAATCCAGTAGACAAAACTTTGAAGCAGTGATGAGCAATATATGTGTCAGGCCAAAATTCTGAACATTATTTAAATAATTATAAAATGGTGTTTGTTAGAACTGAATGTACTGCTATAGTGTAAGAAAAATGAGATAAGATTATTTAACGCATGGGGCTGGATAATGGGCTAATTTGAAAAAAAATCATTCTGTAGCAACATTTATGGATGACTTAAGGTAAGAAAGGGAGAACATGTTTTTTCAGATTTTCTTACAGGTGTTTTTCAAAGCACAACTTTCTTCCACTTTTGGATTTTTGTGAGTTCCTCTGGGTTGTGTGGTACCCGACATGCCTCTGCTCTGTATAGGCACCAAAGTAATGAGAATGCTAGGGGGCAAAAGAGCCTTGAAAATCACAGGGAGTTTTATTTCCTGCCATGGACTTAAGAGGCAGCTGAATTATTAAGTTAACTATAAAAAAAAAAAAAAAGACACTTCAATATAGTTAGGTTTAACTGATTTCCTTTTGGGAAGGGCAGAGTCTTCCTAAAATAGAATAAATACGATTTAATATTTTTAAGTTTCCATCTCAAAGTTGGCAGTGAAGCTCAGATTTATATAACAATTTGCATAACAATAGTCCATAGCAGGACTATTTTGGGTAACACGCAGCATCAATGTGGCCAAATGTCATGTCACTACTATGTATAAAATAGATAACTAATGAGAACCTACTATACAGCACAGGGAACCCTACTCAGTGCTCTGTGGTGACCTAAATGGGAAGGAAATCCAGAAAGGAGGGGATGTATGTATACGTATAGATGATTCACTTTGCTGTACAGCAGAGAGTAACACAACATTGTAAAACAACTATACTCCAATGAAAATTAGAAAAAGAAGTTGCAGAATGTCAACTTATTCCACTTTTATGTTAATAAATTATCAGGTTGGCCAAAAAAGTTCGTTCGGGTTTCTCCGTAGATGTTACAGAAAAATCTGAATGAACTTTTTGGCCAACACAATAATATTCATAACATACAATGTTTTTGAAAAGATTGAAAACTTTTATTGGAATTATTTTGTTTTTAAAAGAAAACACCATTTAACGAATAGTATCACAGCCCCAAACGACACATTCTGAATAGGTATGAAAACTGGTGGCCAGGAGAATTTCAGTTCAGTTATATTGGTTCTTCACATTCACATTTTATCAAAGCCCCAATCACAGCTATACTTAATGTAACTAAGCATTTTTTATATCTCCTGAGTTACCATTCCCTCCTGTTTGTAAAATGATTCTTATTGTAATTGTAGGTTTTGATTAGTTTTAACATAGAAAGATATTAACAAATTATTTACACAGGCTTTTCAGTTTAGTTTCTCACATGTCCAAATTAGAGCCAACCTTTAATGTTTACCACAGACTTGCCAAATATCGGCATAGTTCTGTTTTCTACATGTTTTCAGATAACTGTGGGCCATAATAGATGCTTATGTAATCTAAATAAGGGTGAGGCTTAGGAAAGTGTTTGACTTTACTTCATTTATTCCTTACAGAAATAATCTATTTTATATGTGGTCTGACAATTTTTTACCTATTAGATGATATTTTAAATAACAGAAAGAAAAGCAGAAAAGCCTCATGGTCTTGTCTGAGTAGTGTAGAAAAGTAGGGGAGGGTGGTGGGGATGAAGAGAGAGAGAGAGGGAGAGAGAGAGAAGTCCTAGCGCAGACTATTTCATCATTTGGGTTTGTGCTTACTGTTGGTTTGTTTTATAAGGATTAATTTCATCTTGAGTCCAAATTGATGGAGGACGTACTTATTCAGTACTCCCTTGTCACTTGCTTAGCCATTCCAAAATCAATTTTATTTTTGGTTTGAAGAGAGGTGACTTTTGCCATCCACACTACTAGTTAGTTATATAGTTGATGAACATGAATGGGCTAGAAAAAGAGCCAATACTATTACCACTGTCACATTTCTGAACTTTCAGGAAAGCATGGGAAGAGACCTTTGTTTAGAGGGGGACTAGATGAAAACCCAGAAAGTGCCCCTTTCAGAAAGATTTAAAAGCAGATTTATTATTTGTGTCTCTAAGTTAAAAGGCACTGCTTTCGATGACAACATTTTGAAATATCCCTGAAGCCTGACTCATTGTACCCTTGCCTCTGCCTTTTAAAATTTTCTCCTCCCATTTAACAATGGATTTTTAAACATAGAACATCCTGAATCAAATGTAAATGCTCAGTATAGATTTAAGCTAAACAAAGTCTTGGGCACCAGGAACCGATTCCTCTTCAGTGCCAACTCCCTAAGGAATGATATCCATCATTCATGCCTTATGTTTCCTTGATTTTTCATGAGACAGAAATGTCCTCAGCACTTCTGGGGCTAACAGAGATATTTGGTATTCATCAGAGTAATTTAGCCTGTGCACATAACACTGAATTTCGAAGAGTGTTTAAGACACAAACTGAAATTGGTTAGTTAAAGTGTGCAACATGCAAGGACATTAAAAACTGTTGATTTTGCATTTGTAGGGCAGTTCTTTAGTGCGAAGACCTAACACTGATAGATAGATTTTTCTGGCAGCTTCTGTGGTCATGAGCACCAGGGAAGGGGTGGGCTCACTCAATCTTGTAGAATGCTAAAGCCTCTGGCAAGTATTGAAATTGGAATTGATCATTTCCTAAGGGGCAACATTTATCTCTCTTCCTTAATGTATCACCCTGTATATATTTTTCTACATGAGCTTCTCTGGGGACAACAGTTATAAATGCTTAATGGGGCATGTGTCAGAGTATAAAAAAGAAAAATGTACTGATTAACAAGACTCAAAAAGAAAGGTAGGGGTGAGATAGTAACCTGGGAAATATCAGAGTCAAGTAACAACTAAGAGCATGTGGTTTATTTGATGCTGAGTTGAAAACTGTAAGAACTGGTGTCCAGGGTGCTGATAGGACTTGAGCAGCTCTGCTAAGTCATTCTGAGTGACCAGAAACTATGAATTCGAAAGCATTCTCAATGTTCATTCTTGGGGCTAAACATATATTTCAGCACATTGGCGGAAAATTTTCCAAATAGATATTATACAGATCAGAAAGCTTAATTATCCCTTGAAACTGTTCCTTTCCTGCCTCAGAATTATTGAAAAACACAAATAAGATTTATGCAAATAGAAGTATTTGACATTAGATTTTCTGTATAGATAGTTTTATAAAACATAATTATAATAAAGTGTATATGGTTTAAGAAGGTTATAAAGTTTAAGAGCATCACAGTAGAGGGATTATAACTTTTTATTGTGATAAAAATCCATCGAAAATAAAACTTCCCATTTTAATTATTTTAAAGGGTACCATTTAGCACATCGACCGTGTTGTGCATCCGTCACCACTATTCAGTTTCAGGACGTGTCATCACCCCAAATGGAAATACTGTGTCCATTAGACAGTCACTCTCTATTTTCCTCTCCCCCCAGCCCTTGACAACCACCGGTCTACTTTCCATCTTTATGAATTTCCCTATTCTTGAGATTTCATCTAAGTGAAATCACACACTATATAGCTTATTGTGTCTGGCTTCTCTCATTTAGCTTTTTAATGTCCATTTGTGTTGTAGCACATACTCCTTTCCTTTCTCACAGTTAAATAATATTCCATTATATAGATATAACTCTCTTTGTTTACCCATCAAGTCAGTTGATGGACATTTGGGTTGTTTTCACCTTTTGGCTGTTGTGAATTGTGCTGCTATGAACATGTATGCACAAGTATTTATTTGAGTACCTGTCTTCAATTCTTTGAGGCTTATATGTAAGAGAGGGTTTGCTAGCTCATATAGTTATTTATGTTTAACATTTTGGAGAACAGTTAAACTTCTACCACGGTCACTGAACCATTTTTTCATTCCTACCTGCAATGTATGAGGGTTCCAACATCTCCACATTTTTGCCAATACTTGTTGTTTTTCTTTATTTTTAAAATTTACTGTAGCCATCCAATCATCCTAGCAACTATATTTGTGGAAGAGACTATTCCTGCCTCCACTGAGTGATCTTGAACTATCTTTGAAAATCTGTTGAACATAGATGTATAGGTTTATGGATTCTGAATTCTTAATCCCGTTTCATTGGTCCATATGTCTGTCTTAGGCCAGCACCACACTGCTTTGATGACTAGAGCTTTGCAGTAAGTTTTGAAGTCAGAACGTGAGTCATCCAACTTACTTTTTCTTTCTGTTTTTCTTTTCCACTTCTTTCTTTTTCAAGATTGTTTTGGCTATTTGGAGTTTCCTATGAATTTTAGGATCAGCTTTTCTTTTTTCTGCCAAAAAAAAAAAAAAAAAAAAAGCTATGGGTTTTGATAGCGATGTATCTTGGCTTTTTTGATAAGAAAATGTCCTGGAGAATGAAGGAGGACTTTGCCATCTCATATCTTCTTTTCTCCCTTGAAGAGGTACTTTATTTTTGTTCTCATTGATATTAGTTTAGTGGGTCAATTTTGCGAAGAATTGTCACTACTTAGTAACCAACATTTCTAAATTTTAGTATTCATTATTTATACAGTAATATAGCAAAATTTTCATTAAAATCTTTTAGTTTGAAATAAAACACAGTAAAATTTGCAAAAATATGCAACTATGATTTGTTAAAAAGTGAGCAAGTAGATGAAAGAATAAAATAAGAGTCCAGAATGAGGCCCACACATATATAATCATATGATTTCCTACAAAGGTATAGTACAATGCAATGGCATGTGAAAAGAGCATCTTAAAGTTATGTAATATAAATTGACAGTGGGCTATAGAGAAAGAAAATAAAAAGTAAAGCGTGTGTTTATCCTGTGTGCATTCTGGATTTACTATTTCCACGTCAAGGTCTGAAGAAGTAGAATGCACTTAAATCATGTTGTCATGAGCTGTCTCTCTGGGTCTGTTCTGGAATATTTTGAGAGTTAATGATTTAGGATTGGCTTAGGTACAGGAGCCATTCCTGATTCCCACCAGACATATATACTGTAACATTGTAATATATGCTAGAATTCTATAGAACAGGTGAGTTTGATAATAGCATTTTTCTGAATAGCTTTTCAACTGCATGTCAGCAAGGTCCTTGAAGGAGGAAGGGAGGAAATGGGTTACAAACAACATTTGAAGAAATAACTATCAAATACTTTTCCAAAACAGATTCAGGATATTCAGCCACGGATTCTAGAAGGACTGCAAATCCCTCTAGTGTCTAATTATTTCTTATTTGTCTTCTGTCTTCTCCACCCACCGGTCCACTAGATGATAAGCTCCATGAAGGCAGGATTTTTTCCCATTTTTCCTCTGCCACACCCCAACTTCTAAGATAGCACATAAAAGCACATAAAAGACACTCACTGGATTTTTGTTGCTTTGGTCACAGCTGCATGACTGGGTTAGGATTGGAGATTTGGGTCACCCTGGCAATGGGGATCTTGGATCTCATGCTTACAATCTCTGGCCTTTTAGTCAATCCAGTTTTAACCAGGTTGGGTAGGAAAGCAGAAATCTTAAGCCCCTTGCAAATAATGTGGAATTGGTCTTAACTGCCCAAAGTCTGGTAGGTGAGTGTGGCTTAGGTGGGCTTCCACCCACTTGCTTCTCAGGCCCACCAAGCTGATGAGTCTGTAGTTCTCTGCTGAGTCTGGAACCCTACTGCAGCCCCGACCCCATCCCCCAACCTCAGTGGTCTCCTTTTCCAAGAGAGTGGCTGGTATAATCCTTGAGTGTCCTGGTGATGCCCGTGGACCTGACCCAAATCAGAAACAACCACGTAAGGTGTGACTGAGCGACTCACCTGAGTATGGATTCGAGGCAGATACTCACCATGATCTTCAAAACCCATTAGGCCCTCTTACGATTATTGCCAGGCTGGGAAACCAGCTGGAAACCAGCTACACAGCCTTGTGGATACTGGTTTCCACTGCTGCCTCTCTTCCCAGTATTATAATCACTGAGATGCCCTGACATTAAAAATGTATGATTAGATGGGCACATCCTTGACCGACTGGGCTTAAAAATTTGGTGAGAGAACCTGGGCATTTATATCTTTTTAAGTTCTACTAGCTGTCCTAAAGCATAGTGAGGGTTGAGAATCATTGCCCCAGGCTCAGGCTGTGTACTGACTGGAGGCCCCCCATCCATGAACACCCTGACCTTCTCCTCTCCAAATGCCCCCAAGATTCATGTTAAGTAGGCTTGGATAACTAAGCTTTGCAGCAATTTATTGAGAATAAACTTGTGTGTTCTGAGGAATACTGTGGCTCACCCAGCAGTGGGGACCAAGTTTTCAATGGCCAATTCATGGGAAAGAAACTGCCATGAATTGTTCACTTTTCTACTTATTAATCCCTTTGCTCTAGTTGAGGTATTCAGAGGTAATTTGCTGAGATAGTAGAATCCTAGCCATTTTTTTTTCCTTCAAAATATCTTTAGGGGGACACTGGCACCAGAATCTCCTGGAGCGTTTCTTTAAAATGCAGAGTTTTTGATTCCATCCCTAAACTACTGAATCAGAGTAACTGGAGGTGGACAAGAGTATGATTCTAAAGGGGGGAGAAATAGCCCCCAGCGGTGGAAAAGTCGGTTCTTGAGGGAGAAATATCTTAGCTTTAACAAGGGTCTGTCGCCCTTTGTGGGTCTACAGTACACAGCAGACATCCAGAATATATGTGGTTTTACAATTTCATGGTGGAACTTAGTGGGGAAGAATAATGAAAAGTAGGTTGGAAAGCACTGAGCTATGAAAAGCAATTCAGAAAACCATCCTCAAGTCATTCCTAGAGATCCTAAAATTTGAGTTCTCTGTAGGGCAGGAAACCTGTATGTTAAGCAGTGTTCTGTGCAAATAGGCATTTCTGTGGCGTTGATAACATAACTTCTCTATTCCTCTTTTTTGCTTCCCTTCTTTATTGACATATAATATCAGATCAACTTTTTCAGGCATTTCTCGGAAGACTGTCAATTGTCATGGAAGCTCTGTCCTACATTTTTAGAAGTCCTGACACTGATGCTTCTATTATCATTGCAAGGAAAAAATGACACTGGCTTTTTTTGTTGTTGCTATTCATTGTAACTTTTTATTTAGAAATGAAATTAAACTTACAAATCATACAAAGAAAGCCCATGTACCCTTCAACCAGGTGGACTGTTTGCTAACATTCTGCCACGTGATCTGTCCTTCCCTCTGTCTAAAAAATGCCTTTTTGCAGGGCTTCTAATGAGGACAAAATTTAGAGCCCATGGTTATGTTTTGTTTCACTCTTCCTTGGATCTGTTGATTTCAAACATAAAATCCTTGTGAATACAGACCCACTGTTATCGTGAGAATCGTGTGAGAGCAGTCATAGCTTGCTGTGCTTTCAGATGTTCACCCCAGCTCCTGTGATCGCCAGAGCGCTTACTGTCATCAAGTTGCTATCAAATTACTCTCATCAATGTGCTGGTTGTCATCAACACAGATACATCACAGTCATATCTAGACACTTAAAGCGATAATTATCAGGTGGACCGTTGGGTTTGGTTATGGTTGGTGATGGTGGGGACATCAGGGAAGACAGCTGCAGATTCTATTAAAGATGATGTATTTTCATCCATTTTTACCCCAATAGCTGAAGATTTCGAGACTGAATGTTTCTTTTTAAATATCAAATCATGCCCCCCACGCAGACATTTCGACAGAGTTTCTGTGGCAGCTTGATGATGAAGCCACAAATATACAATAAATGCTGAATCAGTTCCAAGCAGCAACCCTATAAAAGGAGCCTAAACTTCATTATTCTGTTAGGTCCCCAGATGGCTGTTTTTCCTTAGGCTGTTTCCTTGCAGATTTTATTGTAATGGAAAGACTCCCAAGTCGTGGTGTCATTTCACTTGACTGTCAATTCCAACCGTGTTGTTCCAAAGTTGTTATGAACCCATACCTTTTTGGAGAAAGTGTTTTAACCTAAATTTGGACAGTTTCTTACAAAATTAGTTATTATGAGGACATTAACATAGATCTTGATTCCTGTTGTGGTTCCTGAGTTGAAGGTGACCTTTCAACTCTCTTGTGACATGAGAGGTAAGGTGTCCTGATGCTCTCCATGGTTAAGAACACAATCCTTGGAGTCATACTGCCACACTGTTTTAGATCCACCACGCTACCATCTCATAATTTTTAAGCCTCAGTTTCCTTCACATAATTTATAAGCCTTAGTTTCCTTATCAATTGTATTGATACTAATACAATTATAGTATTTGTATCATAGAGTTGGGAGAATCAATGTAATTCTTGTACTAAAGTACTGAGAGCAGTATCAGACCCTACGTACTTAGAAAAGCTCAATGTGTACTTATTATACAAGTGATATTTTCTTCAATATAGTTGCAGAGAATTATTATTATAAAGATTATTTCACTTTAATCTAACTCAGGAGTTAGGAAATCTTTTCTGTGAGAGTCAGATATTAAATATTTTAAGCTTAGTGGTCACATACAGTCCGTGTTATACACTCTTCTGGACTTTTTTGGGTTTTTTTAATTATTGTTTTTTCCTCACACACCCTTCAAAACGCAGAAATTGTTCTTAGTTCAAGGGCTATACACTGACGGCATTTGGCCTGCCACTCATAGTTTCCTGACCTCTGGCCCATACTCAGTAATGTCAATGAAAATATCAACCAAAACTTCAAGGTCACATTCATTAATTGTAACCATAGATTGGCTGTGGATACAAGAATTTTTAGTAAAAATCATCTAAATCATTCTGTAAGAATCAATTGGCTAAGGATATTACAATAAATTGTGGGCTGCACAGCCTTTATAGCAATAAAATGTGTAGTAAATTCCTAGATGCATATCCATCCGTCTATCCATCCATCCATCCATCCATCCACCCTTCCTTCCATCCATCCATCCACCCATCCATCCATCCATCCATCCATCCATCCATCCATCCATCCATCCATCCTTCCTTCCTTCCTTCCTTCCATCCATCCATCCATCCATCCATCCATCCATCCATCCATCCATCCATCCATCCATCCATCATCTAAACATCTCCATCTCCATCTGCCCTTGAGCATTCACAAGCACACCACTGTGGCCCACCTGCTCCTGTGGAGATTACCCATGCATGTTCT
Organism: Balaenoptera borealis; assembly: GCF_965194805.1. Taxonomy (NCBI): domain Eukaryota; kingdom Metazoa; phylum Chordata; class Mammalia; order Artiodactyla; family Balaenopteridae; genus Balaenoptera; species Balaenoptera borealis. The sequence goes on from NC_138877.1 coordinate 76,105,744, forward strand.
GTGCTTGTAAATGGTCTCGCTGAACCAGATGGCTTAGTCCCACCTTGGCTGTCAGTGCTGCCATAGACCCCTCTTTCTGCAGTGGTGGCTCCGATTCCTGTTGTGTCCCAGGCTGGTTAGTCCATTTTGCATCCTCTGAAACAGAGCCATGAACCCTCAAGCTGCACTGGATCACCCCCTTCATCTGAGCCTGAACCTTTATTCAGGATTTAAACTGCAAGTGGGAGCAAGAGACCCCCTCTAGCCTTTGTGCTGACCTCTCTTATTGTCTTAGTCTGCTCAGGCTGCAGACTGACAAGTATACAAATATACCAGAGACTGGGTGGCTTAAAAAAAACTTTGATTTCTCACAGTGCTGGAGGCTGGGAAGTCCAGGCTCAAGGCACCAGCAGATTTGGCTCTTGGTGGTACCCAGCTTCCTACTTTATAGATAACCTTCTTCTCCTTGTGTCCTCACCTGCCAGAGAGAGAGCTCTAGTCTCTTCATCCCCTTATAAGGGCACTAATCCCATCATGGGGGCTCCACCCTCATTACCTCTTAATCACCTCCCCAATGCCCCTCTTCCTGATACCATCACACTGGGGATTAGGCTTCAACATATGAATTTGCGGGGGGTGGGGGGGCACATACATTCAGTCCATAGCACTTACCTAAGGGATCTTTTCCTCCTTTGCTTAATATCCTGTGATCCTCTTCACTGGCCACAGAATGACTTCCAACTCCTGTAGTGTGATGTAAAATATCCTCCACAACAAATTCCTCCAAGTCACACACAATCTGCCACTCCTAAGGGACTGTTCACTGCCCCTCATCATTCTCCCACCATCCCCTACATTGTCCTCTTCACCCTCTTTATCCTGCTTTACAAATTGTACACTCATCCTTCAATTAATGTTGGTAAATTTGTGTTGCTTATATCCTACACTTAAATTCAACATTTAATAATCAAAAGGTTTTGAGAAAATTTAGAGTAAACCTTAAGATATGTGTTCAGCGATATATTATTATGGGTTTCATGACTTATAGTAATTATACTAATAAAAATCATTGGGCTTCCCTGGTGGCGCAGTGGTTGAGAATCTGCCTGCCAATGCAGGGGACACGGGTTGGAGCCCTGGTCTGGGAAGATCCCACATGCCGCAGAGCAGCTGGGCCCGTGAGCCACAATTACTGAGCCTGCGCGTCTGGAGCCTGTGCTCCGCAACAAGAGAGGCTGCGATAGTGAGAGGCCCGCGCACCGCAATGAAGAGTGGCCCCGCTTGCCACAACTAGAGAAAGCCCTCGCACAGAAATGAAGACCCAACACAGCCATAAAAAAAAAAAATACACACACACACACACACACACACACACACACACACACACACACACACACACACACACACATATATATAAATCATTTAGTGATCCTCATGCAGTGCCAGCAGGGTGGGTTAGCTTTCCCAGTGGGGCTTGGCCTCAAATCTGTCTAACCCCAAGGCCAGTGTATCACAGATCTATATTATGTGTAATTCACCACATGTGTGCATGGTGGATTCTATGTAGAAATCTGACAGCATTTTACTCATGTTTTAACTAATATAATATAATCTTCCTCTCTATTTGTGATCACACTAGTACAAATTCTTTGCTGTAAAGAATACAAAGCACCAAATAGATATCAGCTAGTTCAAGATGAATGATTTCATTTGCTAAACAAATGAATATTAGGGTAAAAGTGCAATTTTGATTCTGAGAAAACCATTGGTAAACATAGTTAATGAACTTTCTGTTGTCATGAACAGACTTTTTAAAATTAAGTGTAAAAGTATGTGAGGGAACAAGACGTGCATCCATTTACTATATGTATGTGTAGAGAGAGGCCAAGAAAGGGAGTGACAAAGAGTGTCTACATACGGCTGGGCAACAGGCTGGTTCATAGAAACACAGTGAAGAAAAGAAAGGCAAAGGCCTCACCTTCCTGGACTTTTCTCCTAAGTGCTGATAAGGGAGATGCCTGAGTCAGCAAATGCATGAGCCATGTGATTTCAGCTTACAACTGATCCTGTAAGATCTACACCTTCAACAAGTTTTTTTGTAGCAAACTACCCACATTAGGAGAATCTACGTTACGAAAAGAATTAGATTATTGAAGAAGGAATATCATCAAGGGAAAGATCATCAAGGGAAAGCCATTGGGTCAATGAGTGGTTGTAGACATGCATCTATGTAGGCACTTCTTTTGGGGAGAGGCTGGAGCTTGTAAGATCAAGGAACCAGTCCAAGTGCTGCTGCTGGTCAGAGAACAGGAATGCATCTGACTTCCCTGAGGAGAGAGATTTGGACAAAGGGTGCTCCAGTTTCGGGAAAGGCTGTTTGGAGGATGTGCTGGGCTGGGTGGGGGTTGTCTCTGCTCTCACATGTTACCCCCAGTGTTGGAGGGGCTGCCCTATCTCCTGTTCATACCCGCTGCAAACATCACCACAGAGGTGGCCTTCCTGGAGAGAAAGCTGTGCAGGAGTAACTGTGTCTGCCCTCTGAGCTGTACAGTTAGAGCTGGGAAGATAGTAACAAACTAGAGATTGGAACACAGGGAAGATTTGGGGTGACGTAGAAAAGAGTGTGTTCTGCCGACATTCCGGATTATGGAGAAAGTTAAAGGAAAGACAGTATGCTCAGTGAGGTATGAGTTTGAATCTGAACCATTTTGTACCGTTCTGTGTAATGACTAAGAGAGGAACTGTTGCTTTAGTTATTTGTGGAAAAAGCATGAACGGCTTGTTATGAAAGCTACGATACTGCCATTAATCGTGGAAACTGGGATAGTGTCTTGGGGAATGGATGGACCTCTTGGAGCCCATGGCAATTTGCAGAGAATGAGACATAATCAATCTCCCAAGGGCTTTCCATGTCCTACCCAGTCCACCTTTGCTGTTCAAATGGAAACATAGGTCACTTTCCAGCTGTGCCTTTATTCTGATGAGTAGCATCTGTTTTGATTTGTTTGACGTTACTAATTTAGATACACATGGCTTTGGGAGAATGATGGAAACAGGGCTAAGGGGTAATTGCAGGAAGGGAAGTTTAATGTACAAAGTGTAAACTTTTATTGTTTTAAGCCAATGAGTCCTAATGAGTTAAAAAAAATAAAAATGAAGTGAACTAAAGCATACATGAGCCTAGTGGAGTCATTTCTTTCTTTTTATTTATTTATTTTTGTTCTATAAAGGATGCACAAGCCAGGCACTTCAAAAAAAATAATTGTAAAAGTGTGTTCCCCTTTCTGAATAATTTGCATGGCTGTAATGGGTCATGATGCTGACAAACCAAGACATAAGTTTCAATGTGAAGAGAAACACTGCCGATCTTAAATACACAAAAAGTCAGATGGCGATTCATGCATCTCTTTTGGCTTTCATGGCTATTTGAGATTTAGATACTAATGAAATGCTACACCTTTTGATTCAGGATGTTGAAGAAAGATGCCGTGTAACTCTCCTCTCTCATTCTTCCAGCGCTGCGGCTCCTGAAGGAGGGGGCCGACCCGCACATGCCCGTGTCTTCAGGAGGGTCCCTGCTCCATCTGGTAAGAGCTGTGATGACCGGGTGAGCGTGGGTGACACCAAGTGGAAGGGGAACCAATGATGGGCTCCAAACTCAGTAGCAAAATGCAAGTGTAACTGATGATCAGAAAATGATGTGTTTCAAGTTAACAGGCTTGGATAGTGATACATTAATTAACATTGTTAATTACATTGATAATTAACATTGTTAATTACATTATAGTTTGTAAATAATGGAGTTCAAGTCTCTGCCCTAAAGAAGATGCTTTTGAACATGAATAGTATTCAACAAATAAGCAAAACAATGTTGTATCAATTATACAGCATTAGGCAGCCATCCTTTCTTTTACTTTTACATCTTTTCTTTCACTTTCTTTATTGATCCAATGAGCTTTTACTATTCTCTGCTTGTGGCCCAGATCATAAAAATGTGAATAAAACTTTACTACATTCTTTTGGAAACAAGCAGGGAACGATTAAGTGAATAAACAAGTAAGTAACCACATAAACAAATAAATACAGTAGTTTTACATGCAAGAAATTTTTGCTGATTCAGTTAAGGGCAAAAATGAAGTAAAAGGAGGTGTCAATATTTATTCCATTTAGTGGTCTTTAGGGCTAATTTAAAGCTTAAAAATTGATTTTGAATAATGCCAAAATTAACATAAAAACCTAATTGAGAATTGTCTACCAATATTTAAAAAATGCCGTATTTCCTCACATTAGAGCAATCCATGTTAACGGAGGTCGCGCATCGATCTGATGGAAGCTCCCTAATCTGTTATTGGATCTCAGCCTTGTCTGCCCCCTGGAGTCACCTGGGAGCTGTAAAATGCCAGCGTCTGCCTCCCAGCTCCGTCCCAGCCTGGAGATTCTGACTCAATTTTTCTGGGATGCAGATGGAACATTGGGGTGGGGCACAGCTCCCCCAGGTGATTCTAATTTACAGCCAAGGTTGAGAACCACTGCCAACAAGAGAACCTTGTGTCTGCCCAAGACTGGAGGCATCTGGGGTGCAGGCAGTCATATTATGCATGCAGAAGAGTGGAAAAATAACTCCGAATATTGATGGGGAACACCATAGAAGAACGCAAGCCATTTCTCTCCAGCATTGATTGAGATGGAAAGAGAGATTTCTGGATTCCCTTTTCCTTCTCTGGAGTGTTTTGGTTATGAAACCTCTCTGTTTTCTCCTCCGATCGTTACATGGCTTACGTGACATTTTCAAGGGCTCATTAGTCCTGGATCCTAGGTTCGGTTTTGATAAGCAATCTTAGACTAAGGACATGCTGTGAACAGCTTTCCATAGATAAGGATTCTCCTCTGTTCACTATCTTTGGAATCCTTACCAGCAGGTCCAGTACTTTATTAGGTAAGAAGCTGAGAAATAGAAGAATTAAGCTCACACAGTAGTAGATAGTACTGGAGCTTAAACGCTGACCATCTAACTATAAATACTGTAGTCTTTCCACAGTAAATTCCCCAGTGATACCTGGATTAAGTTTTCAGACAGCGAATTATTCCAGTTGGGCTAGTGGAAGACAGACCTTTGCTTTGAACAAATCATGTCAGTTCATTGTTGGTATTAACCAGGAATGTAATGTATTCTTACTCTGTGTGTGTGTGTTTGACAGAAAGAGAGAGAGGAAGAGAAGTATGGCCACTTCTTCATATATTGGGTTGGCCAAAAAGTTCGTTCGGGCTTTTTCTGTAACATCTTATGGAAAACCCCAAACGAACTTTTTGGCCAACCCAGTATATGATGTATCCAACTTTAGCGAGCACCTAAAACTCAGTCTTCCCAATCAGCAGAGCAGCGGTTGCTTTCTTCACCTTAAATACAGCCAGAATGCTGCTGTCCCTCTTCACCTGGATAAACCACCCTCCCTCTTCCCTGGGCCAGCAGCTTCTTCCCTCACCTCCCTGGCCCCGTCCCTGTGGACCCTACAGTCTGTTTCTCCCACAGCAACCAGATCGCATCACTCCGTCAAATTGCCCCAGGAACTTCCCTTCCCACTCAGGGAAAACTCGAGAGTCCTGCTACGGCCACGTGGAATGTGCCCACACCTTTGTGCCCTCATCTCCAGGGACCCCCCTCCTGCTCTAGCTGGTCCTTTAATGTGCCCACCATGCCCCTGCCCACGTGCTTTCACCATTATTTCCACTGGAACATTCCCCTGCCGAAATCCGCATGGCTCACTCCCCCACTTGCTTCGCCTCTCTGCTCAAAAATCATCTAACAGAACAACCTTCCGGGGCTTGTCCCAAAGGATATAGCAGTCCATTCCCACCACCCCACAATCAGCTCAACTTTTATGCGGTTGTTTGTTTCATTCCTTGTAACACGGTTGCCACCAAACAGATTATAGGCTCAAGTGATTATGTTCTGTTTCCCAGACTGTCAGCTCCAGGAGGGCTAGGACTTGGCCTCTTTCATCACTGTTATATCTGCAGCACTTGGGGAAGTGCCTGGCACTTAGTAGGTGCTCAGTAGTTTTGTCTGGTAGGCACATTAACCCATTAACTACTTAATTAATTAATACATAGTGCTGTGATAGATATTAGGGGTGCAAAGATGCAAAACACAGTCTAATAGAGTTTAGTTTTCTGAGGGAGAAAGAAAAATAAACCATGGATTACAGCAGACCTGGAAGCAGGATAAGCAGGTGATAGAGAAAGAGGAAAATGACGAGACCACTTGGCCACCTTCAGAGGTAGTTCTGAAGCCTTTTCTCACCCTCCTGATCAGACTGAATTACTCATGTATCCAAGGTCTCATGACACATGATCCTTGCTTCTGCTTTTGATCTTGTCACAATGGATTGTAATTAATGGAGGATGTGCCCTTTTTCTCTGCTGCTAGACTGAATTTTCAGCAACTGTGATGTCTTAGATACTTTTATATCCTTAGCATGTGATGCATGGTAGATACTCAACACATCATATATGAATAAATGAATGAATGAATGGATAGATGAACTGTATATAAGGATCTTTTTGGCTAATGAGAAGGTCCAGGTAACCGAGTCTAAAGGCAGTAGAGTCAGAAGAAAGAAGAAATGAGAAGGTGAAGGTGATGAGGTGGATGGGAAACTCTGCATTAGCTCTGGGTCCAATGCAAACACACTGCATTTTTATACTGTTAGACTTTGTTTGTGAGACTAAGATAAAGCGGCTTTGAAACCAGAATACATGTAAGTAAACCTCCTGACGGCTGCAGGAATGTGGGCTCAGCGCTGAGCCTCCTTTTCCTTGGGTTACTGAGTAAATAAAAACAAATGAAAAATTGCAGGTTGCCAGAGAGACAAAATTACAGGGTTTCAAACTTGCTTAGGTACTGAAAAAGGCAATTTCGCCCTCGAATGTGTAAAGTGTGAGTAGCTCTGTGCTCAGCCCACCTCTTGGGCATCCTGCAGTATGAAGCCTGATGCTTTATCAGCGCCGAAGCTCTAATTATATAACGTTAGAGCAACGTCTGTGAGAAAATGGCATCGTTTGCTCATGCAGGGCACCAGGAATAAGCTGTGGAAGTTGTTGAGTTTCCCCAGAGTTTCGCTTGTTTAACTCAATTATTATTCACCGAGCACCTGACTGTAAGTGGGGATTTGGGGAACAGTAACTTTTAGGTTGGAGATTAATAATTCCCTCTGTATTAAAGGTAGACAATTGACGCACAGGTTTTAATATTTTTTCATCATATACAATCTTTAGTTTTATCATCTTTTAAATAAACTTTCAACAGTAAGTCTGAATTTGCATGTTTATCTACTCTTCATTCAATAATTTATGAATCAAGTGTATCGCAAGTATCAGGTACCATTAGAGGGGAAATAATGGCGGCAAGTAACAATATCTGCACCCTAAGATTTTAGTCTCTGTGAGGGCAATATAGAAAAAACTCAGCTGTAACTCTTTGGAAGAAACAATGCTATGTATGGAGTTGAAAACAGCATCACATGGAACTTTGCTAAAATGCTGTCCAGAGTTTTACGTTATGACCTTTCATACATAAGCTATGAAGAAGGAGCTCCTGGTTGTAAGGAAACCCTCTTGCATGGAGTATGAAATGCAAGTTCTTTTGATTCTGTGCTGTGACAGCAGGAGACCATAGTGAAGCTTAAGTGAAATACATTAGAAATAAGAAAATCTTCTTTCTTTTACCTGGTGAATTCTCATTTTAACATAAAGGCAGGCATTTAAGCAGTGGAGTTCCACGTCGCTGATGAAAACAAGCTGCAATGGATGTGCAAATATGCCCAAGACATTTGGTAAATGTCAAAAGCAGATTAGAGAATAGTGTATATGTTACACTCAAGACAGGTAGACATGGTGGCGGGGGGAGGGCGGAGAATCTTCTCAACAGCTGCGAAAATCTTGAAGAATAGACAAGGAATTTTTAACAGTGACTCAGGTTGGGGAGGAGACAAGATCTCGTTTTTTACTCTTTTACATATTGCTTGAATGTTTTAAATAATAAGCATGTATGTTTCACATAATGAAAGAAATTACGCTGTCGTGGGCCCGGGGTTCAATCCCTGGTCGGGGAACTAAGATCCCACGAGCCATGTGGCATGGCCAAAAAAAGATGAAAATAAATAAAGCAAATTAATACAAAATACTTCTTAGAACTATGTTTTTATTAGAAGCTTAAATTCTAAAAGTTTCAATCACTATTCTATTCTTACAAGAATATCTGGGTCTCTGAATCGGGCTGTTCTTTGGGCTTTCTTCTAAGTTTCTCTAAAGTCTCAGGAGCTGTAAGAAGCAGAGATAATTAGCAGTTTACTACAGCAACAGCAGTTCAATGGCTTCATATCTGTAAAATCAAGCAGAAAATATTATGCTATGAAAAGAAGCAGAATATTAGGACTCTGGAGACAATGTTTAAAGGAATATCTTACTTTAGAAACTACCTAGGTATTAAAGAACAAAAAGAGTCCCTACGTGGAAGTTATCCATACTTTGCCCTGCTTGCCAGAGCATCTGGGCGTTGATCATGCAACTCCTTTGCTTTCCCAGGAAAAAAAGGGTAAAGTCTGCAGGGGTACCTTCTAGCAAAAAAATGAATCCCACCAGATGGACAACATGCCTCTTCAGGGGATTTTCCTGGGGAGTTCCCTGGGGGTGGTGGAATTGGGGAGAACATCCATACAGGACAGTGCAACAGAAAGCAGAGAGGCAAACGAAGAGGCAAGATGGAAGCGAAAGGACGATGTCACTGAGAGAAAGAGAGCTGGGCCGTTCTGATGTCTGGTGAGACTGCAGGATGCTGCGAAGTCCTGGGAACGGGAAGTAGAGTTGCCATCGGCTGTGAGCAATGAATGGCCCCTTTACGTTTTTTCAAGGATGTGATTTAAGAGTCAAATTCCCGACTGCGCTTTGCTTTTTAAAATCCCACATCTCTTTGGTCCATGAGAATCATGGCATCATAACTGGAAAGTCTGAGTCCAAGATGTAGATCAGTATCCAGCTGGATCCTGGATGAAAATCATACCTTTGTTCTGCAAACCGTGGGTGCATTTTTATTGTGATGGCCCATGTGCATGACCTAGGGGGTGAAAAAGCAACGGAAGAGCAAGCTGTGGAGATCTTTGGAAGGCCGTCAGAAACTGAAGGGAGTGACTTTTCCATTTTGAGTAAATAGATCACACGGAACTGGTTCATTCAACATCAATTATAAAAAACAAAAATTCCCAAGTGAAGTTACTGGTGAGATTTTTGTGTTGTTCTGTTTTGTTTTTATCTCTGCAACAATGGAATTCTATTTGTAAAGAATCAGAACCCTTTCTTACAGGGTGAAGGCAATTAGGCACAGACTTCCTGGGACTGTGCTCCCCTCCAACTAGATTTTCAATCAACCAGCATTGAAACCACTGGTGTGGATCTTTCTAGGAGAATTGGAGTGTCGCATCCTGAAAGGTTCTCCCTTAGGGAAGTCTGAAACTCCCCCACTCAGAAAGGCCTTCCTTGAGCAAACAGTTCCAGTCATTTAATTGACTCTCTAGACATGCCAGATTTCAGGTAATCCCACGAATGGCTATTTTCATCCCTCCTCAGTGTTTTTTAGACTGTTTCCTACTCTGGGCTGCTCCTCTAAGGCGGCTCCATGGCTCACTGGACTTCCGCATCTTATCTCTCTTTTGGCTGCCCCCTTGAATGTGAGCTGTTGATGAGGGAGGACATCTAGTTCATAATACCAACCCTCTGGCTTGGCGTATGGTGGGGATGTGGCAGGTCCTCAGTGGATATGTATTTAATCAGTGGATTATGAGTGTCTCAAACCCTGCCCCTTAACCCTCGTGTTCCCGTACTTAATTGTCCAGTTCTTACCAGGCAGCTGGGGACCCTCTGCTGTGACGCTATAGAATGCTCTGTACACCCTCAATCTCATTGAACTGTACCGTCTGTTTCTCAAGGGTGATTCCCATGTCACGGTCCTTACGTATACATTGCCAGGCACAGCGCCTGGAGCACAGCATTGCCTGATAAAATCTTGGCGATTCACAGCGAGGCAAACCAGTGCTGCAGCTGAAGGAGCAGAGTTTGCCTTCACTGAAAAGGACAGCGGTGTTATTAGGAGTTTAAAATTTCAGGATGTGCATCAGGGGTACATCTGAACCTCTTGAGCAACGACCTGTTCCATAATTAGAGTCTGGTTCAATTGGCCGGAAGCTGTGCTGTTTGGAATGCCGGTAGAAATAATAACTGTACTTCAACGCAGAGTATTCTGGATAGTTTATCTATGGCAAGGTAATCTGGAGTATAAATATTTACCAGAGAGAAGATACATGAAAAGCAAAAGTGATAAGAAGTATATTCAAGATGACACTGTCATGAATATGATCCTTCAGTGTCATATAGTGGCAGAGAAATGGGAGTGACTTCGCAGAGATCCAAGCACTGGCTGAAGAGGACAGCCCACGGGATTGACACTGAATGCACAGGACCATATGGAAGTTCCAGAGTGATGTCAAAAATTTTGGAAATTGCAACAGATTTGAATTCATTTTGCTACTGATATGAATCTCTACCTCTCTGCCTCTCTGTATCTCTCTTTCTCCCCTCTCTCTGTCTCTGTTTCTTTCTCTCTGTCTCTGCCTCTCTCTGATTGTAGAAATGTTTTTGAACCACTAAGAACCCATAAACACAGGACAAGAAAATGGAACTTGGCTAATCCAAATTGACTGTGTAAGTCCTGTTGCTTCCTCCCCCCAGAGCTGCCAGGCAGTACAGAAATACATAGTTTTTAATATTAGAACGACGCCTGGCACATGGTATCCGCTCAATAAATGAATCTGCATCAAATTGGTTGTTGGCCTAGTACCTCTTTGCTGGTCTCCTCTGTCCCAATGGCTTTGTAATCAACACACAGGAGGGAAAATAGATACTGAAAATAGATAATCATCGAGAAAACTTATGTTACAGTAGATCTGACTCCAGTTTTAAAAAAAAAAAACTGGCAAAAGATAACTTACATTTGTGAACCATAGGATTTGGTGTGTGAACACAGTGTATATCGAATTTTTGATTTTCTGAGGGTAGATTTCAGGGTCGTTCAGGACATGCTGCACCTTAGCCAACCAGAACTAAAACACATAAAATACCCCTTATGATAAGGTGGAGGGAAAAGACAACACATTTGAAGTTTAAAATTGTCTTTGTTTGTGATTTGGTTTCTATAGTTTCCAGAGTCTTTGGGGCTGAATCAGTAATTCACATTGTAGTGGGTTTTTGTACGTTGAGAAATATCGCCTTTGTTTACAAACTTAAAAATGAGTGAAAGGGTGCATTGCCAGAGAAATTGTGAACTACTGAGCTGGTGTTGAAAGTGTAAGTGGTCACTTTCTAACCCTGGTTAATTCCATGAACGTCTCAGAGGAAAGAGCTATCGGCCGTGTTGTTTTCTAAGTGTACCCTAAGAGGCAGAATGGAATATTCTGGTCACAGATTGGGACTTCAGAATTTAATATTTCAGCGTGGAGCTAATCTTGGTGATGAGGAATGGGCAACTAGAGTACAATGTAGGTGAAGATTCCTGAGTACTGGAAGGAAGACATTTTAAACTCTCGTATCGGGTGGGTGACCCAAGGTACTTGATGCCTCATTGTTTGGTGGTGCTCAAAAGTGGAATAAAGACCGTGGTCATGGTTCCTAAGCCTTTGATGAAGACTTGGACCAGGTTGGGGGAAGAGCATTGTATGTAAGGACAGAGTGAATCTTAGAAAGAAGCACATGAAGGTGAACATGCAGTGATTCTAGAAGAATCAATGATAAGCTGAGACAATAACCCAGCTTCTTCAGGGTCCTAGGAAAGAATAACTTTACCTGCACAGGGGAAGGCTCCAGGAGAGATGGTGTTTCCAGAGAGATAGATTTCCACTTAGGTTCTCTGGACATTTCCAGATGAGGAACGTTTACTTGAAATGGACTGTTCCAGAGGTCCAGTGGAAGGAAGAGTGTGTGGACATGAGGTGCCTGGGAGGCAGGTTGGTCAAGGGGCTTCAGAATTCAGGGCAGGCTTCAAGGCGTGTGCCTTGTACTTAGAAGGGCCCAAGCTTGCTTTCATGCTCTGCTGTCGCCATCTTTAAATTCTTAGGAATATTTGAATAAAGGGCCCTCTGTTTTCATTTGGCATAAATTATGTAGCTAGTCCTGCTTGGCACTTCAAGAAGGAGATGACGGTGACAGGAGGAGCTGGGGACTTGTCTCCAGGTGGAAATAACTGATGTTGTCTGAATTCTGTTGAGGGTGACAGAGCGGGGCCTCAGCCATTCTTGTGGTTCCATAAAGTGTCCCCAGAAATTGCTAAACATGGTGAAAAACTACCTGAATTGGGAGGAAGATTTTCTAGCTTGATGAAAACTCTTTCTAGGGAGAATGAAGTTTACTATATAGCAATAATACTGTAAGAACATTGTACCAGGAAGATTCAGCCATCATCATCTTTGCAGACAAGTGTGATTAGAAGGTACTTATTGCTGTCAAATTATTATTCACGATCCTCTGAAATGTGAATCTAAAACTTACATCACTTGAGAGGGCGGGTATCACTTTAAACACGGTATCTAATTAACTATGTTTCGGTAAAAGACTGAAAGCTAAACCTTAGGTATCTTTGAGTCATCAATGTGGATTTCTGACGTGCAGGTTGAGGACATCTTGACAGGCACAGAAGGACGAGGTCACATCCGGTTTGATTATGCAGGGAGCTATCAAAACGAAAAAGAGAGAAGAATAGGAATTACTTGCATATGAATTTCTTAAAAGAAATTGGGTCCAGGCCCCAAATTCTAAAATGGGTGTATTAGCTTTTATTCTCTGGTCCTCACCTTATCAGTCTTTGTACCCAAACCTGCAGTGAGTGTGGATGATGGGGTCATGGTTCACATAATCAGGCCCTGATGGTAGGGACCATTTGTTATTGCTACACATGACATGGAACATCAGATACACAAATATCTTAGTTCAAAACTGAAACTAATCCTTCAAAGTTCATGTGTTTGCCATTGCCCCAAGTGCTTCCATGTGTCCCAAAAATGGCACCCCTCAGATCTTCTTCCATATGGAATGTGCACCATGATTTTGCATTGTCCTTTTTGTACGTTCTTGAGAGTACCAGAGAATGAAGAAAGATATGGAGATTCTTCAATGACTGTGTTATAATTGTGAACCACAACTCATGTATCTTTTTTTAAGTTGAAGTATAGTTGATGTACAATATTATATAAGTTATAGGTGTGCAGTATAGTGATGCATAGTTTTTAAAGGTTATACTCCCTTTATAGTTATTATAAAATATTGACAAAGTTCAAATCTTTTGCCTACTTTTAAAAATTGGGCTGTTTTCTGATTACTAATTATAAAGGTAATTAAATAATAACAAAAACATACATGTATCTCTGTAGTACCCATTTCCTGTGCTGTCAGTCTGAGGGGTTATCAGTCAGTTTGAAGTTTACCCACAACTCACAGAGGCTCCGTTCATTTATTTCGTCATTTTTCTCTTTGTGTTTCATTTTGTATAATTTATATTACTGCCTTCAAATGACTAATCTTGTCTTCTATAATATCTAGTCTATTTTTCTTTCCACTGTCCATGGATTCAATTTTCCTTTCAGTCTTACATATACTTCTTTCCTTGTAGGTTAGTTAGGGAACATGAATACATTCTTCCCCAGTTTAGCTCCACCTCCCAAGTTCCAAAATTGGCATTGAAGTTGTCTACCTATGGAAAGGAAATTTGGATTAGGTTTATTCCAAATAAACCTATCATAGTTTGTTATCATAGTATACTTTCTTTTATTTCTTTTTTTCTTTTTTCAGTGTGCCCGGTATGATAATGTCTTCATTGCAGAGATCCTGATTGACAGAGGGGCCAATGTCAACCACCAGGACGAAGATTTTTGGACACCAATGCACATTGCCTGTGCATGTGATAACCCTGATGTTGTCCTACTGCTTGTATTAGTAAGTAAAGCAATTCAGTTTATTACCATTTGAAGATTTGATGGCATATAAAAGTCTGCATATTTAACCAATAATACTTCACAATATGTAATACTTCAGGTGAGAAAAAAAATGTGTGTATATGTCATCACTTATTTGCCTGGAATTACAAGATAATTAGAGACTAAGGTTGTGGGTCACCACATAGTTCATAAAACAAATTGTGTAGATGTCACACCAAGCTCTATTCCTCTTGCCTTTTTTTTGGAAATTATATGCCTTGATACCTCTCAAGTCAGTGCTAACTAAAATGGTTTGATAATTGTTGTTTTGTCTTTCAATTCATTCTCCTAATTTTTAGCCAAACTAGGTATATGATAGTAAGGCCATGTGGCTTATATTGAATCTTCTTCTCTTGTTTAAATCTAGCAAAGAAGTGTCTACAACTTTTGTTTACATGAAAGTGAAAGCTCTAAGTATAAAAATCACTGGAGTTATTTGTTGTCATTGTCTTGAGTTATAACTTAGACCCTGACATGGGTCCTCACACATACTATAATTATTTTAGAATTGGGATTCTTTCTGATTAGTTTATCTCTAACAAAGATTTTAAGAAATTATGCAGGATTTTTTAGAAAGCATACTAGAATATAAGAGTAAGAATGAATGATTTGCTTTTTTTCCCTTTATTAATAAAAATTGCATAATTCCTTAATGATTTTCTATTATGTGCCTGGCTTTTCACATGAGCCCTCAAAATTTCACATACAAACAAATTGGTGCTCAAAGATATTAAGCAACTTGCCATAGGTCAAAAAACAAACTATATCTCTGGACTTAAGGTCATTGTCCAAAGTCTGTCCTTTCTCCCCAGGGTCATGCTGCCTGTCTTAACAAATTACCACATACTTGATAGCTAAATACAAGAGAACTTTATTCTCTCACATTTTGGAGGCCAGGAATCTGAAATCAAGGTGTTGGCAAAGCTGTATGCCCTCTGTCAGCTCCAGGGAAGAATTCTCCCTTGTTTCTTTCTAGCTCCTATGGGTCCCTTGCAGTCCTTGGTGGTCCTTGGTTACAGGTGCATCACTCCAGTCTTCGCCTCCATCATCACGTGACCCTCTTCCCTGTGTCTCTGTGTCCAAATACCCATCTCTTTTCTTTATAAATGCACCAGTCATAGGGTTCAGGGTCCACCTTAACTCAATACCACCTTATCTTACCTTGATCTGCAAAGACCTTATTTCCATAGAAGATCACTCACAGATAGTAGCCTTAGGACTTGAACATATCTTTTTTTTAAAAACACAATCCCACTACACTGCTTTCTTCCCCCTTTTTAAAATCCTAAGCAGAAGCCGTTTAGGATGAAGACTATGAATGGAGATTTCCTTAATCTTGTAAGAGGTTTAATTTGGCCTAGTTTAGTCTAATTTGCCCCTCAAGAATTTGTAAACTTTCTTTGTTTTTATAGTAGAAGTGTATATCACTGGAAATGGGTTCCTTTCAAATCCTGGAAGATGGCAGCTATAATAAATAAATAAAGAAAGATAAAGGAAATAAAGACGATTTAGCTTGAAATAGAATCATTTGGGGAGCTAGTACTCTACAGGAAAACACGTGAAAAAGTGCTTAACTCATTTATAAGAACAAATCTTCACTTTATAGAAACTGAGCCTAAGAGGAATTAAACTAACAAGTCAGCACAAAGGCAGTGAGATCTACTTAGTATTTGCTTAGTATTAAAGGAAAATTTAAAACATATCTCAGAAGGGAACTATATGGTCTTTTGAGTGATACTATGAAATCATCAACTGTGAACTCTTTGGAATTCTCAGAACTCATAGAACACCAGGCTAGATTTTTTAAGAAATGGCTTGGTCTGTAGTAGTTGTTTGAAACTTTTTTTTGGATAGTTCAACCACTGGATGTCTTGGGTGAAGTTGGGCTATAATTATATGAGAATGAGATAGAAAAGTTAGATTCATAGCTTTTGTGGTTTTCCTATGTTTTAATTTTTTTTTCTGAATATTAGTTGAGAGATTCAGAATATTAGTTGAGAGTCACTTTTTCAAGGCCTGTCTCCATTTATTTTCTCTAAGTAATTATGATTAGTTACACCAAACCTTTGCCAAATTAGACTTTCTATTTTCATTTCATTCATGCAATTCTCAGGAACCAATATTCATGTGACTGAGCTTGAATTCTTAAAATCCTTCTTCCATTTCCTCAATGTACACTGCTGGATGAAGACTTCGCCTTCTTGAGTTCAGAGAGTTTGTCAGCCCTTAATTTCACTGCCAACCAAGATTTCCTTCCTTCATTATAGAATATCTGTTTCTTATTTCTGATGGAACAGAGTAAGAGGATCTACCTTCTTTGTGGAGTCTGCCCTGAGCCCTGGTCTAGGCATCTCATAGGATTCTTACAATTTAATATCACAGGGACAGCCAAGAGAAGGGCTCAGTACATGGCAGGGTTGTGATTTCAAGGTGCAGAAGCTATAACTACTTGCAGATGACTCCCCTTCAGCATATAGGGACAGTTGCTGGGAGTAGCATGGGTATCAGAAATACCACTGATAGACTAGAAGTAGCAAATAACTTGGACCACCCAGAGGGCAGGAATGAAGCATGTTTATAACCAGAGCTGGGATTAGGGCAGCCCATGAGGACTGGTACCTGGGGTGTCAATATATAAGGTACACTATAATTATAGAAATAAGTTAGACATACAGTGGCAAATTACTTAGGTCTTCCTTGTGGCTCTTTGCATAACTGAGGAAATATACAAGTGCCTTGTTCCTGTTGAGGTTAAACAGTGTCTTCCAAGGAAAATCAATAAGCACTGGCACCAGTCCCATTTCCCAAAACAGATGCTTAGAAAAATAACAATTTGAAGAAGTACTAAATCATTGTCCTGAATGGGGACACCCTCATGTCATTGTCAGACTCAATGATAGCTCCATTTTGATGAGGTGGGTTCTCTACACTCCTTTTTTTGTACTTTTATTGTATTCCCCTATTCTTTGGCATTTCCCCCCAGTTGCTGCTAGGATCGTCAGCATATTGCCTGAGCTCCTTTTTCTTTCACCTTATCGTGTATGTTGTGCTTGTTTAAATACGATTTACTTTCCCCTTTGTTCTCGTGTGACACAGTTTCTGTAACTCCTATTTGTTCCCCTGGCAATAACTCAATTTTATTAATGGCCAGTTGCCTTTATAATAAATATCTCTTCTGCCTAGAACAATTTGATTTATATTCATTAATTCTTTATCTAGCTTATATCAGTGGTGTTCATTAGGGAGCTCTAAGTTAGGCATTAACTAAATTATTAGCTTCCAGCAAGTCACAGAAGTAACTAGCTGGTGCGTACATGGCTATTTGTTAAAACAGTGGCAGCACTTTATAGAGACTCAATGTATATATATCAATACTTGCTGAATACATACACAAATAACTGAAAGACTGGCAGGCCAATTTTTGGAAGTCAGCCTGAATTTAATATTGCCATTATTAACTCATGTTATATCTAAAAAAAACCTGTCTTATAGCCACATTCATCTTCTTACATATTCTAGAATTCTTCATCCTACTCATTCTACACTTGTATTTAGAAGTGCTTGCTTCAGCACACATGATCTCAATGTCAGATGATATTGCTTTTCTTTACCAGGCAGAATTGAGAGCTAGAAACTGGATTTACTTCATGTATAAACATAGAATTAAATCTATAATTGTCAGGTTATTAACATTTTCATGGTCTGCAATGCCCTATTTCTCACACCATAGAATAACCCAATCTCATATGCAAAGTTATATATCTGCCCGTTGCTGTTATTCATTTACTGATGACTATCTTTAATCATTAACTAATATTTATTGATCACCAACTATTTTTAACATAATTCCTGCCATCAAGGAAGTTACTGTTTGTTCATTCATTCATTCATTCAGCAAATATTTATTGAGTGACTACTATGTTCTGGGTGCTACGCAGTGAATAATAAGGCATTTTACATTATTTTACGTTATAGAACAATGACAAAAACAAACCAAAGCAAGTAATGTATGTGTAACCACTGAGAAACTTGACTAATGGATTCAGCAAATCTGAGTAGCCTCATTACCACCATGTAATAACCAGCCCACCATCCATCCATAGAAATAATTTGCTTTCAAATAAATGTGGGTGAAATACATCATCATAAAAATTGTAATTACTATAGAAATATGTTCCTGATAACAACCTCAAAAGAAAGATTTATTTTACTTCCAGAACTAAATGCCACTGTACGTTGTTTAGCACTGCATGTCCAGTCTTCTTTCCATTTTCCAAATGGATAAGTAAGGGACACCGTGCACTTACATATTTGAGTGCCTTCTGTTCTGCGCTGAGGGGGTCAGCAGTGAATAAAAGAAGCACAAATCCCTGCCTCTTTGGAGCTTACATTCTACTGGGGAGAAACAGGAAAAAACACCTAAGTGGATGAAGTATACAACGTGTCAACTAAAGCAAAATGTTGGAGGGGCAAGGAGAGAGGAGTAGAGAGTCTTAATGGATGTCCTGATGGAGAGGTGACATTTGAGCTGTGAGCCTCGTGGGCTGGACAGAGGCAACGGGTGAGGGCAAGCTGTGGGGCAGTGGCTTGTGTTAGAAGAAGAGCAAAGGAAACCCAGGCAGCTCTCTCGTGGAGTGGACACGGGCAGGGCGGGACGAGAAGTCAGAGAGGCGACAGGAGCTCATCAAGCCCGTTGCTTGGACGTTAGAATTTACTTTTACCCCAGGTGATGAGGGGGCCTGTGGAGGCTTTTGAGTGGAGAGGTGACATGATATGACATCCATTTAAAAAGATCCACTCTGGCTGCTCTGTTGAAAATACACAAAGGGGGTAGGGGGAACTCTAAGGGGAAACTGTCCCACTGTCCGGGCCAGATACGGTGCAGGTGGTGAGAAGTGGCCGACATGCGGGAGTATCTGGAAGGTCGAGTTGTCAGTATTTGGTGTGGGATTGGATTTGGGGCTTGAGAGAAAGAGCAGGAGTCAGGGAGGGCTTCCACTTTGTTGGCCTGAGAACTGCAGGGTTGGAATCTGTGTTTGCTGAAATGGAGAAGGTGTTTAGAATAGCGCGAGGGGTATGGGGTTATGTTTAAAAAGGAATGAAAAATGTATTTGAATCACATTTTTTTCAAGTTCTTCAGGAAAGCATTATCTGTAGTAATTTTCATTGATTTGCAAGGTAAGTGTTTATTGTGAGTTTTTGTTAAGTGGAGATGTATGTGTGCGTCACCATCATATACTAAACGGCATTAGATTGTTGCTATTTTAATTGAATCACAAATGGTTTCATGTTTTGGAGTAGACATAGCTACTGTGAATGTTGTCAGTACTTTTGCCAGATCTACAAAACTCTAGCAGATATTAATAATTAACTTTTATACAGCCCTCCCTATATGATGAGTGTTTTTCGACGTGCTTTATAATTATTAATTCACTTAGTCCTCACAGAATTCTGTATGTGTGTGCTAGCTTTTTCCACTTTTACTTTTTATAGGTGAGGCAACTTAGTGAGGCTAATCTACATGCTGAAAGCCAGTTGATAGTGGTAGAGGCAAAATTTGATCCCATGAAGGCCAGCTTCAGAACCTGAACCCTGACCACTCTGATGTGCTGCCGTATTACTTATGATAGAATCATACGGAGCTACAAGTCCCCAAAGTGGACAAATAAGATCATTGTTTCTATTGCAATATTATACATTTCCCGTTAAAACAGTTTTCTAACTTGAGTACTTAGACTATGGGAGGAAAGTTAAGAAATATTATGATACATTGTAATACATTATTCGTGCTGGTTCTATTCTGTAAAATCATCACAGACACTGACTTAGTGAATACAAGACCAGGCTCCTAGGGGACTTACAGTGTTAGGTTCCTGTGTGCCTCTGCTCACAACATGCTCATCAACAGATCTGTACAGCTTTATTTTTTTACAACTGTATTTTTAGCACAAACTTTATTTTTTGTGTGTTTCTGTTTAAAGACACCTAATTTAATATATGTTGTCAATTCATAAACATTGAACTCACGGCAGTAACACTATAACTCGGGCCTGAAGAAAGCTTATGCAACGCACATATTTTCTATTAAGGCTCGTCACAGCCTCCTTGCCCATGGAAACACTAGACAGCACTTCTGCACTACGGTTGGGGGCCCCTTGAAACAGTGAAATCACCAAGAAAAAGCTCAAACACGCGAAAAATGGCACTGAGTAGACTGCAGTAAGACCATTTTTTTTACACTATGAGAGCTGGAACAAGAAGGCAGAGCATGGCCTCGTGGGACCTCAGCTTTGAATGTGCACCTTGGGTTGCTAGAATTTTCCACCACTCTGTGCATATGTGTGGCTGACCAGCAAAGTACCATCAGTGTTGATTTGGGATTACAACTTAATTCTGGCAAGTAGGCAAGTTCACAAATATAAAATCCATGAGCAATGAGGATTGACTGCATTTATTACTAAGTTAAACAACTGACAGTTTTTAGGATTTTAATTGTGAAATAGAAACCATCTAAACCCAGTGTATTTTAGGAATTGGGGTGGCTCAGAAAATGATGGATTTCTACAGTATATTTTCAAAATTTAGACTTTTTAGTACCATTATTATTTTCACAATTTCCATCACATAGTTGAACAGGGTTTTGCAGTTTCCTAGAAGTTTGTTTTTTTTTTAATTTTTAAAATTTTATTTATTTATTTATGGCTGTGTTGGGTCTTCGTTTCTGTGCGAGGGCTTTCTCCAGTTGCGGTGAGCGGGGGCCACTCTTCATCGCGATGCACGGGCCTCTCACTATCGCGGCCTCTCTTGTTGCTGAGCACAGGCTCCAGACGCGCAGGCTCAGTAGTTGTGGCTCATGGGCCCAGTTGCTCCGCGGCATGTGGGATCTTCCCAGACCAGGGCTCGAACCCATGTCCCCTGCATTGGCAGGCAGATTCTCAACCACTGCGCCACCAGGGAAGCCCTCCTAGAAGTTTTATAGATAGCTCACTGAGTATGTGGAGCACATCTATGACAAAGGCAGTGCACTTAATATATTATCCCTATTTTTACATAAAGAAATCTAATATCATAGAGGTTATGTAGTAGAATAAGATCTCAAATCTAAATGTTTTCATTCCCAGTAAAATATTTTACTGCATTATTATTTTTATATGTAATGTAGAATTACATATTCATATAATTTTATATAATATACATTCTATTAAACAAAATTTGACCACAGAATTTCCACTTACCTTATTTTATCGAATATTTGAGTATCTCACATATGTAAGTTTTCAAATTTTTCATTCTAAATTATCCAGTTTTTAAAATATTTTCTAACTAGTGCTATATTTGAACACCAATGCTCTATAGCTTAAAATTTGTTAGAGTATTTTTTTAATAATTCTATAGTAATTTGCTGTTTCTCAGACTTTAAGAAACTTTTCTGTTATCTAAGAGAAAATCACAAAGGCTGAGAAGTGGTTAACTCAAACCAGTCTTTTTAAAATTTTGACTTCCTATTTATTTCAACATGGTTGTAATATATGAAATGTATACATATGTGTGTGTGTATATATACATATATATTTCTGGCATGTTGTGTCAGTGCATCTATGCCTTAAATCAATACTTGTAAATATCAAAATCTGCTCAATCACTTGCCTGCGGAGAGAGGAACAATAGACTTTTCTTTGCTATTTTGTACCATGTGATTTCGCAGAGAATGGTTTCTTAATAGCATTGCTCAATTTTTACTTATTTACTGATATGACTTTGGATTACAGGGTTACATTTATCTGTGGCATGCTAGATCTGAATTTTCACATTTAATTTTCCGTTGTGGCCACAGTTGCTAAGCTTCTCTGTCCTGTTAGCAGTTCTAAAGCTGTGACAAATCTGCCCATTTTAACAGCCCATTGCATTTTGAACCATAAGAAACAAATTAATTTCTATATTGGTGTTAATTATTTTAGAAGGAAAATAATTTATTTGACTAAAACACTGAATGATGCTTCTATTGGGGGAAAATGATTACCTATGTTCCTGACTAATCATCTCAGGTTTTTCTCTTTTTTATTGAAAATTTTGGGAGGAAATGCTTTGATACTTCACATGTCTTAGAACCAGTTAATAAACCTTACTATAAAGGGTATCTATTATACATAATGTCAAAAAATGACTAATAAATAACTGAAGGCTAAAATGTTATTTAATTGTTTTATTTTTTTAAAGGGGTGACAGGGAATGGTGACTTGCTGAATTATTACTATTACATATTACCAGGAGACCTTTTAAGATATTTTCACTCCCTGAAATCAGAACGTGTAGGAGGAGATATTAGCAAATCAATAGTCATTTACTAAGTGAGGCTCAGTAATATTAATACTATCATTGTTTCACTTCAATAACAAAGGAATGATTACTTGAAATTGCAGTGAATGTTTTCTTCATCCTTGGCCTTTTGTGTTTGAACATCTGATGTTAGTAATTTCTCTGCCTGTTGGATGGAGCGTGTCATGCTCTGTGTTTAATGGGCAGAGTGGGACTAGATCATTTTAATGGGTGCTGCAGGCGACTGACTGCTGGAACTTAGCAATTCTGCCATAAGTGAAATAGCAAATGATGTTTCAAAACCACATATTGCTCACTTTGTGTCAGGTGGCCAAGTTGATAGATCAAAATTAAATTGTTCCAAAACTTCACTCAGTCATTGCTTAGACTGTTTCCGGGTTAAATCCTAGTATAAAATTTTTTATATTGTTTAGTTCTAAATTACCCTTCCAATCACTTTGATTTGTTAAATATTAGAACACAGGGTACCCTGCTATTTCAGAACGTTATATGCCTCCCTAGAAAATGAGCTAAAACTGAATAGTTCAAGGTAAGTCTGATTTTCCAATAGGAACTGTGGCAGAACACCTGGGCATCACTCAACTTTTTATGTAAATGATGACATGCACACCGTATTTAATCTTTTTTTCAGATGTTGGTCTTGCCTTCAACTTCTCTGAGAAAATTGAGGTCTTCGGGCTTGAATGCCTTCAACTTCCTACTAAAAACTATTGATTTTTTCCCTATATATATTCACTGGCTTTCTTCCATCCTTAAAGAGGTGTTTGTTCTCCTTTATAAGCTAACTCCTTCTACATCCTCTTTAGATTCTGCTACTTGCCCCTTCTCCAGAGATTTCTCCTTCATCATTTATTGAGCTTTCATTTTCATAGTCATTCCTGTATCCTTTTCCTTTAAATTAATTCATAGTTATGTTCTAGTGGTTTCCATTAGTTAAAAAATAAGAAGAAAAAAGCCTGATCAAACTTCTGTTCTCGGATTGTCACCCTGTTGTCCTCTCATGTTCATAGTCAAACTTCTCTGAAGGACAGTATGCTTTTTCTGACCCCAATTTATGGCCCCTGTCACCCCATCCAGACAGTCTGGTCTCTCTTCACTCAGGCCCCTCAAAATGGCCCTTTGCCGAGAACACTTTGACATCTTTGTGATGAGGTCAGTGGACACATTTCATGGTTTATCCTACTTAATGTATCTCACTAGGTCTAAAGGCAAGTTTGTCAAGAAAGGAAATGGGGTAAACGTCCAATTTTTTACCCAAAGTTATATTTTTGGGGCTAATCGGAGTAAGAATTTGAAGGAAGCTACTCGGGCTCCTAAGCCCTGTTAGTGACCATTGAACATTAAGAGGGTTTTTTTTTTCTTTTTTTCAGCTTTATTGAGGTGTAATTGATAAATAAAACTGTATATATTTTACAACGTGATGATTTGGTATGTTTTGTTAAATGATTACAGCAATCAGGTAAATTAACACCTCCATCACCTCACAGAGTTAATACTAATTTTTTTTTGTAGTGGGAATGCTTAAGATCTACTGTCTTAGCAAAATTCAGGTGTATAATACAATATTATGAACTGTAGTCACCATGCTGTACATTAGATCCCTAGAACTTACCCATCTTATGAGTCAAAGTTGGTACCCTTTCAGCAGCATCTCCCATCTTCCCCGCCCTCCAGCCCCTGGTAACCACCATTCTACTTTCTATCAGTCCACCTTTTTTTGTTGTTGTTGTTCTTAAGTCGTGTTTTTTTAAACCTATTGCTACCTAAACTTTCCCATCACTAAAATCGACGGTAAAAATTCATCCTATCTATGGTGAAAATGCTTACTCCTTATTCACAGTGATTAACACCATAAAAGTAGATTTCAGAAAACAAGCAATAAAGTGTCATTCGAAAAACGCATGTGGAGGATTTCTGGTTTCAGCTCAGACATGCTCAGACTGCTGTGCTTGCAATAAGAAAAAAGTTGAACCAATTGAAAATCAGTAACTTTTCTTGGACCCATCAGAGAGCTGAAGTTTCAGGGAAAATTCTGTCAACCTCAGAATCCGGGAGACAGGTGAATCCAGCCAGTCAGAGCTAAGATTTGGTGCTGGGTCAGAAGTCACAGGAGGCATAATGTTTTTTTTTTTTTTTTTTTAACTTTATTCCTATAGGTCCTTTATAAACTATGATTGACAAGTCACCTTTTCCTTTTTTTTTTTTTTTTTTAAAGATTGATTGATTGATTGATTGATTGATTGCTATGTTGGGTCTTCGTTTCTGTGCTAGGGCTTTCTCTAGTTGCGGCAAGCGGGGGGCCACTCTTCATCGCGGTGTGCGGGCCTCTCACTATCGCGGCCTCTCTTGTTGCGGAGCACAGGCTCCAGACGCGCAGGCTCAGTAATTGTGGCTCACAGGCCCAGTTGCTCCGTGGCATGTGGGATCTTCCCAGACCAGGGCTCGAACCCGTGACCCCTGCATTAGCAGGCAGACTCTCAACCACTGCACCACCAGGGAAGCCCCTGTTTTTTCTTTTCCTGAAAAAAATGCCACACCAAGTTTTCCTATAAAAGGTCCCCACAAAACTATTTATCACATAGGATGATATCTATTTGTTAGTAGGGTGGACAAATTCTTACAAAGGGTAGACTTAATTTCATGAAGTAGTGATAAAGACAGGGATGTTAAAGTTCCTGTGGGAACTTTATAAGTGCAAATGTTACAGCCATTCTGAACCAGCAGGAATCGTAAAAGAGATTTCATTAGCTCACTGCTCAGTGACATTTAAGAGAGCGTATGCTGTTGAAGCTTGATCTGAGGTTGAGAGTTCCATTTTATTTGAAAAAAATATTTGAATTTGTAGAGGAAAATAATTTTGTAAAGCAGTATTCAATTTTGGGTTCTAAAATAAATACATCAGTCATTAAATTCATTAAAACACTAAATTACATCAAGCAGTTAAATACATCAAAAAGGTTGATATAAGGGGTGTAAGAAATGGGACAGTACACCAATACTGTCAAATAAATCAACAATAAAAGAGGTTTAGCAACAATCATACATAATCCTGCTTTTTTGGAAGGTTATATGTTTTGTATTAGTTAAATAGTCTTTCACTTTGGAATTATTTCTTTTCCAGAATGGCTTTATTGAACCATCCCTTAACCAAAAATATTAGGAGGCTTCTACAGGAGATCTACTCTTTGTAATATCTTTAGCTCATATATATGGTCAAGGAAGCAAAATGGATTTTGAAGTAGATATCAATGAAAAGCAGGATCCTGGAAATTCATTAACTTCTTAAATTCTAAGACAATGTAGAACCTATCAGTCTGCTACTGTAGCCTGCCTACACTCTTAAATTACATTTCTGAAAATGAGTCCTCTTTGGGCCATCAGAACAAACCTATAAAGTGATAATTCACTGGGAAAGAATCAGGATCTCCATCAACTTGCACAAGGGTAATAAGAGTCACCTCCTTTTAAATTTAGCTACCTGAATGGTTACTACAAAATATATTCAAAAAAGGGAAGCTGTATTTTGAGAGCTGCAGATCTTATGTAGTTGATGAAGTCTGTGTATTGGTGTTACAGACATCACATCACCTTCTTGGACAGTAATTGTATTTATATTATAAATAATCTTAAGTGAAAATATCAACAAGGATTTCTTGTGAAAGTCAATGTGTCCTGTTAGAACTGTGCTGTCACATCCTTCCCTGGTGTAGCATAAAGAAGAGGTAAAGAAAATATCTAAGAACTTTCTTAGGGAAGGAAACAAGTATTTACAAGCTGGACCTAGTCAATCAGAAAGAATAAATTCCTGATAGGTTGTTGATGTAAATAGCTCTGTCTGATGGAAAGCTGCACTGACACACTGAACACTGTTTTTGAGTGTGGACAAAACTACTAGTAAAGGCTTTGACCATGGTGGTCACAAACATAGGTATAAATATACCAAGAATTTTAAAGGCTTAAAGTGGAAGAAAGAAGTACAAAGAATGGTTCCTTGGTCTTAACGTAGGCGTAAAGCATCATGGCAAAGATTTGAGCGTCAGAACCTCAAGTATAAGCCCTGACTAGTTCTCTCACTAGTTATGTGACTTCGCTAAGTACTTCATTACAAATAAACTCAAAAAAAGTGGGAACTTTTTTCATGGTTCGGACCACAGTTCCTCCTGCAGTGGCAGTGGACCATCACGTAAATTAATTAGAAGTTATTTTTGAAGAATGCCTGGATTTTTCAATTCAGTATTGCTCAATTCTCTCTTTTAACTTTATTTTTGGCACTTTTATCATGACTGTCAACATGTATTTCCTTAAGTTACTAAGTGAAGTAGCCCATGGTTAATGACACATCAGGGTATTCAGTATCAATACTGGATAAAAATTTAAAATGGTCTGTTCTGTAAAGATAGATTAAACGTGCAGGAATTTAATCAACCATGGCTGTGATTATGGCACAAAACTTAATACTAGATTCACAGTCCCTGAAAATGAAGTTTGTCTGGTTTCGAGCATGATTTTTGCTGCTCCCAGCGTTCTCTGATTGCATCTTTTACACAATATGCATTGTTTATACAAGAATATGAAAGACCTGCATTTGCACATATCATACATGTTAACTTGACTTTTTGTAACATACTGTTGTCACTAGTCAGCCTTTTCAGAAACTTCCACTGTTGATGATTAAGATTTTTTTCTTTTCTGACTAGTGTACGATAGAAGAAATACTTACTCTTTAAATACAAAAGTGTAAACTGAAAAATGTGTGCCTCATGGCATTTCTATAACTTTACATAAAATTCTTTGAAGAACAGAAAAATACATACATTTTGTACATCTAATAGCAACATGGGTTTATTAAGTCTGGGAAATACAGCCCACCATCTGTGCTCAAGGTCTAAGGAAAACTTTTGTAGGTTTACTCTGTTTGATTATTTATGCTCCCATTTTTTGGTAAATTGTACTCCCTCTTTTCAAGTGTTTTTCATGATAAATAATATTTTTAATCTATATTTTAATTAAGATAATTTAAAAAATCTAATAATTTACATTAATATTATAAAGCATTTAGTTTGACTTCTGAATGTCTTTTTAGTAAGATGTTTTCTTTTTCTGATTACATAAATAATTCATGTTTGTTTTACAAGCATTGGAAAATACAGAAAAAAAAGAAGTCACTCATTAGCCCACTGGTCAGAGAAAAATCGGTGGTAACATTTTGATGATGTCCTAGGTCTGTATGTGTTGATGAGTTTTAAGTGAGAATCCGTGGCACGTGGCCAGATTGTCATGTGGAAATGATCTCCCTTTATGGGCAGGAGAGAAAGAATTGGAGGGCCCTAGCGGATTCTGTTAGCGATGTGAGGTTATTATTGTAGCTTAGGTCGGGGGAGGTGGAAGTTTCGGCTGGAGTGACGATGGCCGTGAGCAATGGAACACGTCTGGCAGATGGTCATAAAACAGACAGATAATATGATCCTGTTTTACAGAAAATAATAATATATTCATATGATCACTTATATATATATGGATATTTGTACTTATAACTGTATATAGATATACTGTAGGTATTTTTATAAAACCAATATCATCATATCTGTATTATTTCGCAACCCAATAAATACATGTGATGGCATAATATGACAACTTGCAAGGGTATACTAAAATTTATATAGCCCTTTGCTTATTTATGCTTTAAATTACAATGAGAATATTAAAATAGGATGCCCTAACAGGTGCCTTAGAGATTCTTGGAAATTTCTGAAACAGTGATTACTATACATATAAGAATAAAATTAACTTTTAATATTAACTTCAAAAGTTCCTAGTAACTTGTAATTTAAAAAGTGAGTTCTACCTATTGGGAAAAAATTGTGTATTTTAACGTGGCCCATTAAATAAAAGGATTTTAATGTGATTAGTGCCAAGAAGATTCTGAGAGAAATGTGTAACATTAAACCAATATCAATTAAGTACCTACGCACTTCCAACCACAATATATCTGTGATAAATTCAGCATGACAGCAGTGCTTTGAAATTTCGATCTTTGTTTACAGAATATCCCATTCCTAATGCAGGAAAATCATTTATAATAGGAGTCTCCAACACATTATTGATGGTTGGAAGGTGTAAATAGGTCAGACATATCTGTCATCTAAGATGGTAAAGTCACACTTGGGGTTGATTTCATGATACAATTAGTTTTAAAGTGTGATTATTTCAGGATTCAACTTAGTGCTACTTTCATATGCACTGCACCCTCAGAACACACACAGATATTTAATACAAGGGAAATGCCACATCCCTGAGTCCTGCTAATATAGCCATGCTTCGATGCCTTGACTTGCATTCAAATTGTATTTTTCTCAATTTTCATTCCCTGTAGGTTGCTGACCCGTGTGCCATGCACATTTGTCCTAGCTGTGTGTCCTCCAGGTAGAGCTTGTTTGTAAGTTTATATTTTCCCACCAATGACTTGTAGTGAACCACTTCTGTGGGAGATCACTGTTATCAGAACCGCTTAGCTCTGAGGCTGTTTGATTTTCTTACAATCCATCCCGCTAAGGAGAAGAGGAGGGGATCAACTCATTCCCCCGTGCACGAGCAAATGCAGAAATACCGGTCTTTGCATTTCCATCGTCAGAGCTCACTCTTGCATCCTGTGATTCCATTAAGGGAGCAGACCCCGCCATCTCACTCACTGTCAGACGTGGGCGACTGCTCTTTATTCAGTTCAGAACTCGTCCCAGGGAGCCGAGTGTGATCTCTGTTAATAGGTAAAGCTGCACAAAATCAGAAATTTTTTCACATTTAAATTTAAAGAAACACTGAATCTTTAAACCACATTGGAAAGGTACTTTATTATGCCATTGTAGTGTAAACTGCTCACTTATTTGGGGGGAACTCATAAATATCAGACCAAGAACAGTATATATTACTGAGTGATGCTTTAGTGTAATATCTTTGTCTCCATTTGTGATTCTTGACACCCTTATTTCTTTTTCAATATTTTATCTATTACCACAGCAAGATTTGGGTATTTTAATATTAATAGAAATATGATGTTAGGTCATTTATACTTTAGATATTTTATCATTTTCAATGAAGATATTATGAGATCCATATTTTTAAAATAATTTAATTTAGAAATCTTCAGCCAGGACTTGCCAAATGAAAACCACTCTTTGACAGATTTTGTAGGCTATATTCTCTTAATGATTATAGTCTGTGGAAAAAAAATAGTAACATCTAAGCCTTCTGAAGATTTTTACTTTGAGAACTGTGTAACTTGCAGATATTCTAACGGAATTTCAGAATTCTATGTTAAAGTGTGAATAGTTAATTGCATTTATGTAGATGAAGCAGGAATTACTGTTTCATAAAATGCACACATTATGCCCTTGTTTTTATTACTATTCTGTACTTTTGATATTTGTTTGGTAGGCACATGTTGCTATGTACTCTTTGTCAAATCAGTGGCAAGTTAAGACCCAAGAGAAATGCAGCAATCTATATATATATTACCTGGAAACTGAGAAAATGAAGAAGGTCATATGAAAGAAATGATGTGGAAAAGTGTGATAAGACTAAGAAATATATTTGTATTTAATTCAGTTTGACTGCCTTAGGAATTAGAATACACAAGGAAACTTAGTTTGGGAACAATTTGATAGCCAAAAGTGCTTATACCCCTTTCAGTAATAATACAAGACTTTTAGTAAACACTTTGGGTTAAAACTTTAAAGACTATAAGTCAGGTGGAAATGTATACATGAATAAACAACATATCTAGTAAAAGGTAAGATCATGGTTTATTTTTGGCCTGAGAAAGTAAATTTTAAAAAAAGCCGAGGCAAAATGGTGCCATAGAAAACCCAGTTACCATTAGGGATTTTCTGTCAGCCAAGGAGAAGTGGAAGTGGAAATCTGTAAGTTAAATTTCTAAATACAACAGAAGCAAGAGAGGCATTGATAGTTGTATCTATATGACTATAAGGTCGGTAGCAGGAATCAGATGACTTTGCCGGGAAAACGAGACAAAACGGCTGTAACAGCTGTGAGATTGTCCAACATACAGTTCTCCTCTTGTGGGGCTGCTAGAAATACGTCCAACCTAAAGGGCTCTTTTCCCTCCCTACAACTGGTTTTCAGAATCAGCAACTATCAGTTCTAGGATTGCTTCCTTAATTCTGATACGCACCTGTCCCGCTGCCCCCATTCAATGGCGACACAGTTATCTCCTGCTCCCCTTCTTAAATAAGTAAAACAGTAAATGAAAGGGGGTATCATAGAAAAGGGTTTCATGCATCTTCAGTCCAGGTGCATCCCAATGAGACCTTTCCGGACTGTGCCTGGTACTTGATTGTCTGGCTCAGCGGTGCCCAAAATATTAGGACAGGTTAGTCCCCATCTCAGCAGGACCCTTCCCAACATACAGAGGCTTCCCAGTGCTGTGATGGATTTTGAAGTTCCAAGTAGAGTATGCAAGGCTCCCCAAACACATTTGGCCATGGACACCCCAGAAAAACATTCTTACATGTGTAGTGTGCCATAAAATGCAGATAAAAGCTGATGAAACTTATCAGTGAAGCTGGGGGCAGGGAAAAGACCCCCTGCTTTGTGGGGAGTCAACTCTACCACAATCCAATGTCACCTTCTCTGTTACCAGAGATGAACATGTAGTGAGAATATATAAGGATAGAATGTTTGAGAGTTTCAGTCTGAGGTTAGGGATAATTAATTGGAAAGTCACCAATAATGAGAAAATCTCAACAAAACATTTTAGGAGGCATCCACTTCCGTCTCATCCCAAAGTGAGGATGACACCTGATCATAATGATATTATTCCTTGAGTTTACAGAGCCAGTAAAGTTTCAGGGCTGGGGTTCACCTGGGGTTTGTCTGTTTCCGTGTCTGTCCTCGTCTCTACCATCTCTCTGGATCTCCCGTCTTCCTTGTGCTGGTTGGTGCTGATGGGGATTATATTGTGAATAGTTACTCTTCAAGTCACCTGTAAACACCTTGAAGTTAGCTTCTTTGCCTTATACTTTTTATCTCACTTCTACATCCTCATCTGAGAACTGCAGACACTAAAATGCAAAAGGAGACCTCAAAAACATAGAATTACGGGATTTTAGAGTTTGGCGGGGATCTTGTCCCATGATCTCATATAAAGAGCTACTTGAACCATCCCTGGTATGGCAGTGGTCAGGGGCCGGGTTTGGAGAGGAACCCATCTCTTCACCTGGCAGAACACCATCGATAGATCTGCTCTGCAGTGGTCTCTGAATCCGGAGAGATTTAATGTTTTCCCATGACGGTCAAATTTACCTGCTTTTCATAGATCCTATTCTCTGAATTAATATAAATTCCAATGACTATTTTAGAAAAAGAAATCGGTCCTCAATAAGTTGTAAGCCATGCATTTTCCTCTCAAACTCAGGATAATAATGGAAACACTATTTTCAAATGATCTCTGCTTAACTTACTATGAGAATCAATTCATTCATTCCTTCTTTCCTTTAACATATTCTTTATCTGAGGGCCTGCTATGTACCAGGTGCTGGGCTTGCTCCTGAGGATAGTAGGGAAAGTACAAAATGAGGTTAAACACGAATTCATTACTTAGTGTGTAATTATTAATATGTTTACGTAAGTATTTTTATGCATGTCATGCATCAAATCTTAGCTTTCAGTGAGGCCTGTGGGGCGGTACTCTGGAAACTCAAGTATGGAGTGTCTGATCCGGTCTAAGAGGCCTGGGCAGCAGTGGGGTAGACAGAAGGGGCATCTAATTGGAGGCCCTGCCTTTGGGAGAACATTTCATAAATCCCAGGTCAGGGATTGCGGGTTGAGGGTGGGAGCCATGAGGATGAAGGAAATATTGATGATGTATTTTGAATTGAAATCAACAGTAATGTTGATTTTTCAAATGTTGGCATTAAAGAAGGGGAGGGAATTTTAGAATGAACCCAAGCTTTCTGATTTGGGGAAATTGGGAGGGAGGGTGCAATTTACAAAGAAAGCGAACACCAGCGGAAAAATCTTTTTACATAAGGACCATGCATGCCTTTTTGAATATGTGAAGGTCAGGACCCATGGAAAGCATCCACCTGGAGAAATCTAGGAGGCAGTTGGTTCTGGAACTCAGCAGAGAGAGAAAAGTCTTATCTGCATACACAGGGTAACAGAAGCCCTTGAGTAAATCAGATCAACCCATGAAAATGTGAAGTCTGAAAAAAAGAACATTTGAAAGAGGGTCCAAAGAAAACTAATTAAAAGATTCTGAGAGAAACAGGAGGCTACAAAGAAGACTGAAAAAGGGAAGCCAGATTTAGACGGCAAACCGGAAGCTTGCATTGTCGTGAAAGTCAAGGGGAAAAATGCCTTGAGAGCTTCCCTATGGCATTGGGAGGACTATACTAATTACAGGAGAAGCTAGTCATTCAAACATGGAGAAGCAAACCTAAGAAATTTGCAAACTGCATCCCTAGATCAAATGTAAAAACATATTAAACCTTATGTGGTTTCCCTGGTGTACATACCTAAATATTAATGCGTGGAACATGAAAACTGTAATAGAATATGCTAGACTAAAGAAAGAAAAAGAGATAGAGGTGCTGACATCATAAGGCACTGGAGATAAACACCACGCATGAAGACCAGCAGCACAAAATTAAGGGACAGAAAGTATGAAAGGCCTATATTTTCAGCTTATTGGTAAACAGACCTGAAAAAAGCTGTATTTTCTCAGAGCAGGTATGAAGTGTTCAGATTAGTGAAATAGACTTTTTAAAAGGCAGAGTAAACATCAGACTGGTATTAGAGAATAATTCTATAAAGGATGAATGAGGTGGGAGGGTCCTGGCTCTTTCATATAAGGTCTTAGTCAATAAGTATTTACTAAGTTTTGTGTGGTCCCCAAAAAACATCCTATAGGAAGAAATGAGAGGCTTAGTAGGAAACATGGTATTTGCACAGGCCTTGAGATGATGTTGAACTTACCCGAACCATACCGGGCTCTTTACTAACCCTGGAACCCATGATTTCTTTTCTTAGCTTCTTTCTCAGAAATGTATATTCAACAGGCTTGCTTTCGAAATTGTATCTTTTAATTGTATGGTTGACCTTTATATTCTGGCCCTTAATTGATTCAGATGTTACTTGAGCCAGCTCACTGGATAATCGTTAGTTTGTCTCAAGTTTTACTCCTCACCTTTGAATTTAGTAGATTTGAAACTTGCCAGGGCCCCAAGAGAATGGTCATGTGTTTTCATCTTGTTTCATAGTTTTGTACATTGTTTAGTTTGAAACATAGTTTTCTCAACATAAATATCACATGTTTATTGTAGAAAATTGAAAGACACCCACAGATGTATAGAAATTTAGTATCACTGACAATTCCATCACATAGAATATATTTTGATGTATTTTTAAATCAATCTCTCTCCCCTCTCCCTCTTCCCTACACGTGTACAATTCATACAGAATTTATCTGATACCATATATATGTCTTGATAGCCTATCTTTTCATACGCATTTTCTGTACTTCTGCAGGCCTTAAATTTTTCTGCTACAACATGGTTTTTAATGATTTGCTGTTACATCATATAAATGTCCTTAACTAAGTATTCTCCTATTTTTGACATTTTATACAAATTTTCACTACCTTTCTATTTTTACGGTACTATTATTACATCATTTCATGATTAGGGTAATGCATATCTCATCACATATTTTTATGCAGGCCATTCTATTTTTTTTTCACTTTAGATTTTTACCTGTCATGCGTACCCATGTTTTTAAAAGCTAGATAGTTTTACAAGGCTTGTTGGAAGCTCTGTAAAACTCAGCCGTTCCCTTCAACTCTACCCTTTGAATTTTTCTTCCCAGAAACAACCACCTTCAACTCTTTTAGATGGTTCCTCTGACTTTTATATGTATTTCGTGTTAAACAGCTATGTTAATATTGCTACACCTTGATTTTTCATATTCAGTCTAGAAGACAGGGATTTAGCTATTGTTTGATACTCCCAGCCCCCGCTGGATACACCCATTCTGCCCATGTGCCCGTCTTCCCCTTTTCATCACTGCAAACTTCTGTCCGATGAGTATTAGAGGTTTCTTTAGCGTGACTGTAAATGCCATTCACACCCCAGTCCCTTGGAATTCTACAATTACCTTTTCTTTCTTACAGGTTTTCTTTTCTTGGCGTGGTTTGTTACTTAGCATGGCAGCTGTGCTACACATAAATATTTACGTGCTCCCAAAGTAATAATTACTGACCTCAGGATGTTTGCAGAGGGAGCTGTAAAAATGTGTTCCAGTATAATTTCAGCTGTTATAAAATTTTAAATGTTTGTAATACAGGTTTTTAATTTTTTATTACCATAAAAATTTGCAATCATTAAAATCGCAAAGCACACTTTCATCATAATTAGCGCTTAATGCATAGTTTCCTTAAAGAATAAATGGATTCCCCAGTGGTATCACCTCCTATGTTATCTGCCCAAAAATCTAGAATCCAAAGGAAAATTACGTGCTCCTAGTTTTCTGTCTCTGCTTAAACAATGGAAACTGGTGGGAAAGTCTCTGCTTGGGACCAGAGGTGCATGAATTTTCTGCTTCGGTTCACTAAGTTTTCATGATCTCAGGCAGGTCGCAGCTCAGCAGTCCTCTGGTTGGTCTGATTCAGGAAACAGGAGGCACAGGAAGGCCTGTGCCCACACAATGAGTCCTTCCTTCTCAGCCCTTTTCACTGGTGGCCATCAGGGCTAATTCACTCTGTTACAGGTTTCTGCTGGTACACGCCGTACCTGACAGCATCCCTCTGACTGCTGCAGGGATTTCAACTCTGATGTCTCAGCTGAGGTTTGGGGAAAGAGGTTGCGATTCAACGGCTTGGGGTAGCCAGGTTTAAGTGTTTCTTCACCAGTTCCTTTTGGTGGCTTGAATAATTCAGAATAAAATAGCATTCTTGCCAACTGTCTATTTCAACAATAATAAAGAGTATATAATGATGCAGAGTAGAGAGGGCAGGTGCTACACAAAAGCGTGAGCATTTGTCATTTCTGACGGCATCCGCTTGCCCTTTTGGGTGATTATCTACCATCCTTTTTCTTCATGATTTTAGGTTTCAATTTTGGGGGACTCTTTGGGTTTGCTTGTCTTTTTATAAAAACAATTTTCTGTCTTTGTTATGAGTCGTTTGAAGGTTTAGCAGTTCTTTGGAGTTTGTCCTTGAAGACACAGGTCAGAATTATGAGAAACTCGTCTTTCCATTTTCATATAATTGGTTGAAAGCAATAGAGAAAACTCTGTAGTGCTTTCCTGGGTCACTGGCTGGAAGACAGACTTTCAAAAACCTAAGTAGTAAATTACCTGGAAATAAATGAATTGGACACATTTTTTGGAGATCTCTTTCAGAAGTACCTGCAAGTTTCCACTTAATCTTTCATAAATGTGTTTTTAAGAAACGGATTTATAAAGGCTTCCCTTATATATCTCAGGGCAGGCTGCATTTTTTTTTTCAATAACAGTAATAATAGAGGGCATTCTGTTATTTATCTTGGTTTGCTGCAAATACTGTCCTTGAAACTTTGAGCATCGTTGAGCCCTTGTATTCTGGGAATGACATTTTTAAAGTATTTCTTGCCTTTGACTAAAATTATTTCATTTCCTCATTGCTGGTTTTGTCAAAGATGTTCTATAATAAAAGTAAGCGGGGTGGGGCTTCCCTGGTGGCGCAGTGGTTAAGAATCCACCTGCCAGTGCAGGGGACATGGGTTCGAGTCCTGGTCCAGGAAGATCCCACAGGCCGCGGAGCAACTAAACCCATGCGCCACAACTACTGAGCCTGCGCTCTAGAGCCCGTGAGTCACAACTACTGAGCCCATGAGCCACAACTACTGAGCCTGCGCGCCACAACTACTGAAGCCCATGCACCTAGAGCCCGTGCTCCGCAACAAGAGAAGCAACTACAATGAGAAGCCAATGGACTGCAACAAAGAGTAGCCCCCGCTCGCCGCAACTAGAGAAAGCCCACGTGCAGCAATGAAGACCCAACACAGCCAAAAATAAATTAAAAAAAAAAAAAAAGTAAGTGGGGTGCGGGAGAGAAATCCAACCAAACCAAACCTGCCATCTTTAATATTTCAAAGAGCTCTGGGCTGTATGGTCCTATGTCTTCGCAATTTTTTCATTCTGTCCCATTCTTTTCCGGATTTTAATTCTTTTTGTTTATTTATTTATTTATTTATGGCTGCGTTGGGTCTTCGTTTCTGTGCGAGGCCTTTCTCCAGTTGCGGCAAGCGGGGGCCACTCTTCATCGCAGTGCGTGGGCCTCTCACTATCGCGGCCTCTCTTGTTGCGGAGCACAGGCTCCAGACTCGCAGGCTCAGTAGTTGTGGCTCATGGTCCTAGTTGCTCCGCGGCATGTGGGATCCTCCCAGACCAGGGCTCGAACCCGTGTCCCCTGCACTGGCAGGCAGACTCTCAACCACTGCGCCACCAGGGAAGCCCCCGGATTTTAATTCTTAAACCTAGCTAAAAACTGTGTTTGCAGAGAAGGATGGGTGACCTAATGGTTGTCTTTGCAAATAATATATATAATAAGATATTCTTTCTCTTCCAATTAATTATTAGGATAGCTACCATTTGTTGAGTGCCTAGCCCTGGGCCGGGTACTGCATAGGCTTATACTGAAGATAACTCTGCTACACATTATAGACTAAGAGTTGGCTCCACTTTGCAAACTGAAGGGCAGAACTGGGTGATTTGCCCTTGGCCACAAAACCAGTGAGCAGAAACCCGGCCCAGAGCCAGCCTTCCCGGAGGCCAAGCCAACTTCCCCCCATCTCTCCCGTTTTCCACCACCTCTAACCCACACCTCCCCATCCTTTGTGTTCCTGTGTTGCAGCTCCCTGTGTTCTAACGTTCCATTTTCCATTTTGTAATAGTTTCACCACACTTCTTACCTTAATTAATGCAAAATAGTGGACAATACAGAAGTACAAATTTACAGACTTCTTCTGTGTAAGAAACCCCATTTAGGTTTCTTGTTTTTATCTAAATATTTCCTTTTCTTTTGAGTGTGCATTGCTTGTAGGATAGAAAGTTTTCTTATTTAATATGAGACTCCATGAACAGTTCAGCAGTGAATATTATTGCATTTCCCAAACACAGGGTATTTTTGATCAAATGAATTGGAAAAGTGTGGGGACAATCTTTAACTGGTTTCTTGGAGGCAATAAGCTAAATGTACCCCCAAATTTTATAGGGTATGGATTATAGTACAAAGTATTTTACAATATAGTTTGCAGTCAAATTTAAATCAAACAATTTATGTAATGTGTCAGATGATTATATTTGCGAAAAACATAATGAAAATCAAATTAAGTTGTATTAGCCCTTTATGGTTTATTATGCCTGAATATGTAACTATGCCAATAGATTGGTTTTTACAATTTTTGCTCTTTCCTCCGTAGAGTTTGTGCTAAAATATTATAAACACTTTAAAATATTAACAAAAATACAGTCTCAATTTTTAAATAGCCAAAGCACTTGAAAAGATTAATTAGAAAAGGGATACAGTAGCCATGAACATCTTAAGAAATAGTTTTTCCTATAATTAAAACTGAAAATTTTAAAAAGTTACAATTTTACAATATATACCTATATCAAATCATCACGTTGTACATCTTAAAATTACACAGTGTTCTATGCCAATTATATCTTAATAAAGCTGGAAAAAAAATAAATTCAAATAATGGAGCTCAAATTATTTTTTTAAAAAGCATTATTCATTTTGTAATTAATTAATTAATTTATTTATTTTTGGCTGTGTTGGGTCTTCGTTTCTGTGCGAGGGCTTTCTCTAGTTGCGGCGAGCGGGGGCCACTCTTCATCGCGGTGCGCGGGCCTCTCACTATCGCGGCCTCTCTTGTTGCGGAGCACAGGCTCCAGACGCGCAGGCTCAGTAATTGTGGCTCACGGGCCCAGCTGCTCCACGGCATGTGGGATCTTCCCAGACCAGGGCTCGAACCGGTGTCCCCTGCATTGGCAGGCAGATTCTCAACCACTGCGCCACCAGGGAAGCCCTGGAGCTCAAATTTTAAACAAGATTTTGAGAGCTTGTATTCTTCTGTGTTTGACATTCTATATTTTATTCTATTCCAAGGGTCTGCAAACTAGGTAGGCCCCATGCGACAAATCCGGCCCACTCTCTGTTTTGATGGCCTGTAAGCTAGTGCTTACATTTTTAAATGGTGGAAGATATCAAAAGAAGAAGAGGGACTTTCCTATCGGTCCAGTGGGAAAGACTCCACGCTTCCACTGCAGGGGGCACTGGTTCGCTCCCTGGTTGGGGAACTAAGATCCCACATGCCATGCAGTGTGGCCAAAAAATAAAATAAAATAAAGTTTATTAAAAAAAAAAAAGAATATTTTGTGACCTGTGAAAATTATGTGAAATTCAAATTTCAGTGTCCAAAATGAAAGTTTGATAAGAACACAAAACAAGAAATCACAATAGCACAATAGTAAAGCAAGAAGACACTGATCGGGGATTAACCAAGATGGCGGAGTAGGAGGACGTGCTCTCTCTCCCTCTTGCGAGAGCACCAGAATCACAACTGGCTGCTGGGCAATCATTGACAGGAAGACCCTGGACTTCACCAAGGAGGATACCCCACGTCCAAGGACAGAGGAGAAGCCACAGTGAGACGGTAGGAGGGGCGCAATCAGAGTAAAATCTAATCCCATAACTGCTGGGTGGGTGACTCACAGACTGGCAAACACTTATACCACAGAAGTCCACCCACTGGAGTGAAGGTTCTGAGCCCCACGTCAGGCTTCCCAAACTGGGGGTCCGGCAACAGGAGGAGGAATTCCTAGAGAATCAGACTTTGAAGCCTAGTGGGAATTGATTGCAGGACTTCGACAGGACTGGGGGAAACAGAGACCCCACTCTTGGAAGGCACACACAAAGTAGTGTGCGCATCGGGACCCAGGGGAAGGAGCAGTGACCCTGGGGGAGACTGAACCAGACCTACCTGCTGGTGTTGGGGGGTCTCCTGCAGAGGCGGGGGGTGGCTCTCTTTCACTGTGGGGACAAGGACTCTGGCAGCAGAGGTTCTGGGAAGTGCTCCTTGGCGTGAGCCCTCCCAGAGTCTGCCATTAACCCCACCAAAGAGCCCAGGTAGGCTCCAGTGTTGGGTTGCCTCAGGCAAAACAACCAACAGGGAGGGAACCCAGCCCCACCCATCAACAGTCAAGTGGATTAAAGTTTTACTGAGCTCTGACCGCCACAGCAACAGTCAGCTCTACCCACCACCAGAGCCTCCCATCAAGCCTCTTAGATAGCCTCAACCGCCAGAGGGCAGACAGCAGAAGCAAGAAAAACTACAATCCTGCAGCCTGTGGACCAAAAACCACAGTTACAGAAAGATAGACAAGATGAAAAGGCAGAGGGCTATGTACCAGATGAAGGAACAAGAAAAAACCCCAGAAAAACA
Organism: Balaenoptera borealis; assembly: GCF_965194805.1. Taxonomy (NCBI): domain Eukaryota; kingdom Metazoa; phylum Chordata; class Mammalia; order Artiodactyla; family Balaenopteridae; genus Balaenoptera; species Balaenoptera borealis. The sequence continues at coordinate 76,145,633 of NC_138877.1, forward strand.
ACTAAATGAAGTGGAGATAGGCAACCTTTCAGAAAAAGAATTCAGAATAATGATAGTGAAGATGATCCAGGACCTCGGAATAAGAATGGAGGCAAAGATTGAGAAGATGCAAGAAATGATTAACAAAGACCTAGAAGAATTAAAGAACAAACAAACAGAGATGAACAATACAATAACTGAAATGAAAACTACACTAGAAGGAATCAATAGCAGAATAACTGAGGCAGAAGAACGGATAAGTGACCTGGAAGACAGAATGGTGGAATTCACTGCTGCGGAACAGACTAAAGAAAAAAGGATGAAAAGAAATGAAGACAGCCTAAGAGACCTCTGGGACAACATTAAACGCAACAACATTCGCATTATAGGGGTCCCAGAAGGTGAAGAGAGAGCGAAAGGACCAGAGAAAATATTTGAAGAGATTATAGTCGAAAACTTCCCTAACATGGTAAAGGCAATAGCCACCCAAGTCCAGGAAGCGCAGAGAGTCCCATACAGGATAAACCCAAGGAGAAACACGCCGAGACACATAGTAATCAAAGTGGCAAAAATTAAAGACAAAGAAAAATTATTGAAAGCAGCAAGGGAAAAACGACAAATAACATACAAGGGAACTCCCATAAGGTTAACAGCTGATTTCTCAGCAGAAACTCTGCAAGCCAGAAGGGAGTGGCATGATATATTTAAAGTGATGAAAGGGAAGAACCTACAACCAAGATTACTCTACCCGGCAAGGATCTCATTTAGATTTGATGGAGAAATCAAAAGCTTTACAGACAAGCAAAAGCTAAGAGAATTCAGCACCACCAAACCAGCTCTACAACAAATGCTAAAGGAACTTCTCTAAGTGGGAAACACAAGAGAAGAAAAGGACCTACAAAAACAAACCCAAAACAATTAAGAAAATGGTCATAGGAACATACATATCGATAATTACCTTAAACGTGAATGGATTAAATGCCCCAACCAAAAGATATAGACTGGCTGAATGGATACAAAAACAAGACCCATATATATGCTGTCTACAAGAGACCCACTTTAGACCTAGGGACACATACAGACTGAAAGTGAGGGGATGGAAAAAGATATTCCATGCAAATGGAAATCAAAAGAAAGCTGGAGTAGCTATACTCATATCAGATAAAATAGACTTTAAAATAAAGAATGTTACAAGAGACAAGGAAGGACACTACATAATGATCCAGGGATCAATCCAAGAAGAAGATATAACAATTATAAATATATATGCACCCAACATAGGAGCACCTCAATACTAAGGCAACTGGTAACAGCTATAAAAGAGGAAATTGACAGTAACACAATCATAGTGGGGGACTTTAACACCTCACTTACACCAATGGACAGATCATCCAAAATGAAAATAAATAAGGAAACAGAAGCTTTAAATGACACAATAGACCAGATAGATTTAATTGATATATATAGGACATTCCATCCAAAAACAGCAGATTACACGTTCTTCTCAAGTGCGCATGGAACATTATCCAGCATAGATCACATCTTGGGTCACAAATCAAGCCTCAGTAAATTTAAGAAAATTGAAATCATATCAAGCATCTTTTCTGACCACAACGCTATGAGATTAGAAATGAATTACAGGGAAAAAAACGTAAAAAAGACAAACACATGGAGGCTAAACAATACGTTACTAAATAACCAAGAGATCACTGAAGATATCAAAGAGGAAATAAAAAAATACCTAGAGACAAATGACAATGAAAACACGACAACCCAAAACCTATGGGATGCAGCAAAAGCAGTTCTAAGAGGGAAGTTTATAGCTATACAAGCCTACCTAAAGAAACAACAAAAATCTCAAGTAAACAATCTAACCTTACACCTAAAGAAACTAGAGAAAGAACAACAAACAAAACCCAAAGTTAGCAGAAAGAAAGAAATCATAAAGATCAGAGCAGAAATAAATGAAATAGAAACAAAGAAAACAATAGCAAAGATCAATAAAACTAAAAGTTGGTTCTTTGAGAAGATAAACAAAATTGATAAGCCATTAGCCAGACTCATCAAGAAAAAGAGGGCGAGGACTCAAATCAATAAAATCAGAAATGAAAAAGGAGAAGTTACAACAGACACCGCAGAAATACAAAGCATCCTAAGAGACTACTACTGGCAACTTTATGCCAATAAAATGGACAACCTGGAAGAAATGGACAAATTTCTAGAAAGGTATAACCTTCCAAGACTGAACCAGGAAGAAACAGAAAATATGAACAGACCAATCACAAGTAATGAAATTGAAACTGTGATTAAAAATCTTCCAACAAACAAAAGTCCAGGACCAGATGGCTTCACAGGTGAAATCTATCAAACATTTAGAGAATAGCTAACACCTATCCTTCTCAAAGTGTTCCAAAAAATTGCAGAGGAAGGAACACTCCCAAACTCATTCTATGAGGCCACCATCACCCTGATAGGAAAACCAGACGAAGACACTACAAAAAAAGAAAATTACAGACCAATATCACTGATGAATATAGATGCAAAAATCCTCAACAAAATACTAGCAAACAGAATCCAACAACACATTAAAAGGATCATACACCACGATCAAGTGGGATTTATCCCAGGGATGCAAGGATTCTTCAATATACGCAAATCAATCAATGTGTGACACACCATATTAACAAATTGAAGAATAAAAACCATATGATCATCTCAATAGATGCAGAAAAAGCTTTTGACAAAATTCAACACCCATTTCTGATAAAAACTCTCCAGAAAGTGGGCATAGAGGGAACCTACCTCAACATAATAAAGGCCATATATGACAAACCCACAGCAAACATCATTCTCAATGGTGAAAAACTGAAAGCATTTCCTCTAAGATCAGGAACGAGACAAGGATGTCCACTCTCACCACTATTATTCAACATAGTTCTGGAAGTCCTAGCCACGGCAATCAGAGAAGAAAAAGAAATAAAAGGAATACAAATTGGAAAAGAAGTAAAACTGTCACTGTTTGCGGATGACATGATACTATACATAGAGAATCCTAAAACTGCCACCAGAAAACTGCTAGAGCTAATTAATGAATATGGTAACGTTGCAGGATACAAAATTAATGCACAGAAATCTCTTGCATTCCTATACACTAATGATGAAAAATCTGAAAGAGAAATTATGGAAACACTCCCATTTTCCATTGCAACAAAAAGAATAAAATACCTAGGAATAAACCTACGTAGGGAGACAAAAGACCTGTATGCAGAAAACTATAAGACACTGATGAAAGAAATTAAAGATGATACCAACAGATGGAGAGATATACCATGTTCTTGGATTGGAAGGATCAACATTGTGAAAATGAGTATACTACCCAAAGCAATCTACAGATTCAATGCAATCCCTATCAAATTACCAATGACATTTTTTACGGAGCCAGAACAAATCATCTTAAAATTTGTATGGAGACGCAAAAGACCCCGAATAGGCAAAGCAGTCTTGAGGCAAAAAAATGGAGCTGGAGGAATCAGACTCCCTGACTTTAGACTATACTACAAAGCTACAGTAATCAAGACAATATGGTACTGGCACCAAAACAGAAACATAGATCAATGGAACAAGATAGAAAGCCCAGAGATTAACCCACGCACCTATGGTCAACTAATCTATGACAAAGGAGGCAAAGATATACAATGGAGAAAAGACAGTCTCTTCAATAAGTGGTGCTGGGAAAACTGGACAGCTACATGTAAAAGAATGAAATTAGAATACTCCCTAACACCATACACAAAAATAAACTCAAAATGGATTAGAGACCTAAATATAAGACTGGACACTATAAAACTCTTAGAGGAAAACACAGGAAGAACACTCTTTGACATAAATCACAGCAAGATCTTTTTTGATCCACCTCCTAGAGTAATGGAAATAAAAACAAAAATAAACAAATGGGACCTAATGAAACTTCAAAGCTTTTGCACAGCAAAGGAAACCATAAACAAGACGAAAAGACAACCCTCAGAATGGGAGAAAATATTTGCAAACGAATCAACGGACAAAGGATTAATCTCCAAAATATATAAACAGCTCATTCAACTCAATATTAAAGAAACAAACACCCCAATCCAAAAATGGGCAGAAGACCTAAATAGACATTTCTCCAAAGAAGACATACAGACGGCCATGAAGCACATGAAAAGCTGCTCAACATCACTAATTATTAGAGAAATGCAAATCAAAACTACAATGAGGTATCACCTCACTCCTGTTAGAATGGGCATCATCAGAAAATCTACAAACAACAAATGCTGGAGAGGGTGTGGAGAAAAGGGAACCCTCTTGCACTGTTGGTGGGAATGTAAATTGATACAGCCACTATGGAGAACAGTATGGAGGTTCCTTAAAAAACTAAAAATAGAATTACCATATGACCCTGCAATCCCACTACTGGGCATATACCCAGAGAAAACCGTAACTCAAAAAGACACATGCACCCGAATGTTCATTGCAGCACTATTTACAATAGCCAGGTCATGGAAGCAACCTAAATGCCCATCAACAGACGAATGGATAAAGAAGATGTGGTACATATATACAATGGAATATTACTCAGCCATAAAAAGGAACGAAATTGAGTCATTTGTTGAGAAGTGGATGCATCTAGAGACTGTCATACAGAGTGAAGTAAGTCAGAAAGAGAAAAACAAATATCGTATATTAATGCATGTATGTGGAACCTAGAAAAATGGTACAGATGAGCCAGTTTGCAGGGCAGAAGTTGAGACACAGATGTAGAGAATGGACATATGGACACCAAGGGGGGAAAACTTCGGTGGGATGGGGATGGTGGTGTGCTGAATTGGGCGATTGGGATTGACATGTATACACTGATGTGTATAAAATTGATGCCTAATAAGAATCTGCAGTATAAAAAAACAAACAAACAAAACAACTAATACTAAACTTTCATTGGGTTATTTGCATGGAAATATGTTAATATAAATGTTTCAGACATTACATGAAATTTCTAAAAATCTAAAAAAAAAAAAAAATATCATGATCTTCAACTTCAAGTCACTGCAATTTAACAAATGCTGCAGTGCTTACTACATGCAAGGCACTGTGCTAGCTGGTTAACTTCCCTCCTCCCCCACTCTCAGTGTTGTCAGACATGTGTCAGACATGGTCCTTTTAAAAATCCATTGTTGCTTTTCACTTGCCTCTCAGAGAGTATTAAAGATATGAATCGTGAAAAAAAAAAAAAAAAGAAGACACTGATTTTCTGAGACAAACCTCTTGTACAAAATAAATTGAGAGATAATAAATCTCTATATAAAAATGATTGTACACACACACACTTATATGCCCACAAACACATATTTACCTTTCATTTTAAACAAATCACTAGGAAAATAAGGGTTGAAGGAAAAGTTCCTTGCTCCTCTACAAGGTAGGCAAATCAACATAGGGTAAAAATAATACCCCAAGTCACCTAATCTATTTTGGAATAGTAAAACCAAAAGAGATGAAGAATCAGTTTTATCTTGGGGAAGTTGTTTCTGATTTTAAAATGTAAGCACAATACACATGATGATAAAATGGACTTCTCAACTCAGAATAAATGAACTTTTATGAGTGTACATAACTCTAAAGTAATGAGAATGAAGTAATTCAAATAAAGGGAAGGTTGGTGTGTGAGATGTCTCCAAAATTTTTCATAATATTTGGTTTTCCCTTCACTTAGGACTTCTTTTAAACAAGGTGAAAACTTAAGGTTTTCTGGCCTGTTTTGGACAAGTTGTTACGAATTTTAGCATCTCATTTTTAAATCTCTATTCTTGAACTCCAAATGTTCCCCTCGATTACAGTGTACAGTAATAAACAACTGCTACTCTCTGCTTGTTCCCACCCACTTGTACAAGTAAGTCTGTAGTATTTCAGGACCTCTGATTTGGTTTTCAAGAGGCTTTTTCTTGTCACTGGCTCTCCTCCATTTCTGCTGACCCAGGCTTCCAAGAGTGTGAGGGATAATGGGATACACTCTCCGAAGAGTTTGATGCCTCTCTTTTTATTTGTTTTGCTCATCACTGTATTAAAAACATAAAATTCTAACTGAGTAAATTTGAAGATCGAATTGGCTTTATTCAGTGATTTATGAATCGGGCAGCATCCCATTGAGCAAGTAGAAAGGAGCTCTGCGGAGCTGTAAAAAATGCAAGAACTTTACAGGCAGGAGGGGGCAGAAAAGGGAAGTTTCTAGCTAAGAGTGGATTGTTTCAGGCAGGGTCACCTTCCTTTTGGGGGAAGGTGGGGGGTCACCCCTCTAGTGCTGACCAGGTAATTCCAGATCTATTGGTGAAAGGTCCCATTCCTGAGAGAGGCTGAAACTGCAATTAGGTTAGCTATTAAGTCTTGGTTTGCTGACGTGGGACTTAGCACAAGTGACTCCATTTGGGGTTTGTTGTTTCTTTACTAACAACTGTATCTCATTCCTAGCTCTTAACCCCAGTACCTAGATACTTGCTGGTGAATGGATGACCAGACCAGTGAATTCAGAATTTCAGAGAAGTTCTTTATAATGAGAGACAGGCAGAGAAATGGCAGTTCTACCACCCAGTAAGTTTTGAACTCTTGCAGGTCTGATGCCCAAATCAAGCGTGGGAACGTGAACAGTGAGACTGAGTGAAAACACAGCAGTTCTTTGTGTTTCTGTTAGAGAAACACTGGTGGGAGACAGAGGACAAAGGAAGGAGACACAGGACTGGAGTGACCTCAGCTGGGGGCGGGGTTTCACAGTGTTGGGTGCTGCAGAGAGGTAGTCAGCAGGAGCAGGGGCTGTGTACATCATCAGAGGCATTTTTAATTTTATTTTATTGTTTTTATTGACGTATAGTTGATTTACAATCTTGTGCCAATCTGCTGTATGGCAAAGTGACTCAGTTATACACATATAGACATTCTTTTTTTATATTCTTTTCCATTACAGTTTATCACAGGATATTGACTCTAGTTCCCTGTGCTGTAGAGTAGGACCTTGTTGTTTATCCCTCCTATATATAATAGTTTACATCTGCTAATGCCACACTCCCAGCCCTTCCCTCTCCCACCCCCCTCCTCCTTGGCAACCACAAGTCTGTTCTCTATGTCTGTGAGTCTGTTGCTGTTTCATAGATAGGTTCATTTGTGCCATACTTTAGATTCCACATGTAAGTGGTATCACATGGTATTTGTCTTTCTCTTTCTGACTTACTTCACTTAATAATCTCTAGTTGCATCCATGTTGCTGCAGTCATCAAAGGCATTTTAGAAGAGGCTCTACTTGCCATAGCTTCTGGCAGCGTTGCTTCCTACAGTGGAAAGAAGAATGTTATTGATGGGAATTCCCAAAGTTAGGCTAAAGTGGGGGTGAAGTAACTTTTCTAGGTGAAGAGGTGATCTTTTTTTTTTTTTTGATTTGTATGTGTGTGTTTTATTATATATTAGTCTCTTAAATCAAATAGAAGACAAAAAGTGGAGCTACAAACCAAAGTTACAACAGTACTAGCTTTTCTCGTCGCCCGTCTGTCTACTTTTACCAGAGGTCTTTATTTCTTCATAAGGCTTTGAGCTACTGTCCAGGGTCCTTGACTCCAACCTGAAGAACTCCCTGTGGCAGGCGGGTCTGGTGGTTAAGAACTCTCTCAACTCTTGATTAACTGGGAATGTCTTGATTTCTCCCTCATTTTCGAAGGAAAGTTTTGCTAGATATAGGATTCTTGGTTGACGGTTTCTTTCCTTCAACACTTCAAGTACATTGAGTCATGCCATCTGGCCTCCGAGGCTCCTGATGAGAAATCTGCTCAATGACCTTCCCAGCAAACCTTTTCTCAGCTTCATAGACTTTCATAATGTACCGTATCATGTCTTATGCAACAGAACATTTTGTATAGTATCGTGAAGTCAGTTAAGTTGTAACGTTATTTTGAGACCAGAATTTAAGGAAAAGGAATTGAACATTTCAAGTGTAGACATTATGAGGTCTTTAAAATTATTACACATTTTCAAACTAGAAATAAAAAGGCCACTGAAGTATCCTGCAGATTTTTATTTATAACAAAGTGAATACCAATATCTAATAACACACGTAAAGAAAAATTTCTTTGGGATCCTTTTTCCTAAGTGTAAAGGGGCCTTGAACTCAAAAAGTGAGAAAACCACTGTGGTGTATCCCCAGCGGTGATGGGTCCATTTCTTGCTCTGACCTCAGAGTGCACCATTGTGATGTACTTCACAAAGCCCTATGAAAGAGAAAGGTGGGCCCAGGTTTTTGGTCCTTAGAGCCCAGGAAGCTGCTTGTGGTGACCTGACGGCCTTGGACCTACAGTTAGCTTGTGTTTTCCTTGTTTCTGCCATTTTGTTGATTTTCGTTTCTCCTTTCTCTACTCTTTTTTATTTGTGTCATTGTTCTTTCTACAGTTAGCATAGTGAGTATTGTTGGTATAGTTAATACTTGATTAGCATAGTTAGTGTAGTTAGTACTCGTTAGCGCTGTTGGTACAGTTAGCGTAGTTAGCGCTGTTAGTAGAGACAGCACACTTAGCCCTGTTAGTACAGTTAGCATTGTTAGTTAGCGTAGTTAGCGTTGCTCGGTAGTGCTGTCAGTCAGTGTAGTTAGCAGATCACCAGGATGCAGGGCCTCACAGCCAGATCTGCTGGCAAGAAGGCTCATATTGATGACTTCCAGATCCTCCACACCATTGGTGAAGGCACCTTCGGTAAAGTGAAGTTGGCCCGGCACATTCTGACCGGGACACAGGTGGCTGTGAAGGTCATAAAGAAAAGGCGTCAGAGCTTCTCAAGTGTCCAGGCACTTTTCCGGGAAGTGTGCAGCCTGAAGGCTCTGAATCACCCCAATATTGTAAAACTGCTGGGGGTGATTGACACAGAGGAGACATTTTTCGTGGTGATGGAGTACCTCAGTGGCGGGGACATGTACCGCTATTTGAAGACCCATGGCCGTATGACAGAGGCGGAGGCCCGAGGCCCGTTCCAGCAGCTGGTCTCCGCCCTGCAGCACTGCCACCGGAGGGGCATCGTGCACCGGGACCTGAAGCCACCGAGCCTCCTCTTTGATTCCAAGATGAATATCAAACTTACAGACTTTGGCCTCAGCAACAAGTGTGAGGATATTTTCCCACTGAACACGATCTGCGGCACACCCCCTTATGCTGCCCCGGAACTCTTCCTGGGGCAGAGCTCCAGCGGCCCTGCGGTGGACGTGTGGAGCTTGGGAGTAGTGCTCTACACCATGGTAACTGGGTCCCGGCCCTTTGTGGGAAAAGACTCCCAGGAGCTGCGGAAGCAAATCCTACAAGGGCAATACCCCATCCCACCTTATCTGTCTTTGGAGATAAGGGATCTGTTACAAAAAATGATTGCCCTCAACCCCAGTGACAGAGGCACCTTACCTGACCTCATGAGGCATCCATGGGTCAACATGGGCCAGAAGGAGCCACTCCAGCCACCCTGTGGAGAGGACCTGGAGGTGACAATGGTGAGGACTCCGGGCTTGACTTGCGACCAGATCCAGGACACTGGGACAGGCAGTGTGAGCTCCAAGAAACCCAAGGTGGAGGTCTCCATCATAACTCTGAAGCCCTTCTCTTGCGGGGACCTCTGTGGCAGTGAACTTGAGCCTCCTCCAAGCCCTGTGGTGTCCTCCCTGCAAACCAGGTGGCTCTACCAGAGAAAAAATGTGCAGCTGCAGGAAGACCAGCAGGCGGGGCAGAAGACCGGTGAGTCTGCCTGTCCCCCACCCAGCCTGGAGGCGAGGACTGCCACCCCCAGCCCAGCCCCCCAGTGTGGCACTGGGACATCCACCTCCAGCAGCAGCAGCAGGATTGGAGCCCCAGAGGGAAGCAGCTGCCCCCTGGGTGTGTCCAACACTGGAGGGTCCTCCCACACTGGGCAGCCTGAGAGTGTGTCCTCATCCACTGTCTCTGGCCAGAGCCAGAAAAAGCAAGGGGTGGCTGGGAGAATCTGGACCTTTATTTTGAAACATCTTTGTTGCAAGCTGCCCAGCCTGAGGCGTCATAATAAAGTGAGCCCATGTGAACCCCATGGATGACCGAGGCAGGAAGGTCAGGCCGCCGTGCTCCCTGGGGCCCGGTGCAGGGGAAGAGGAGTGTGTTCTCTGCACGGCCTTCAGAAGCATCGTATCCAAGACCCTGGCCAGCTCAGAGGATGGTCCGGAGCAGCCCGGGCGACCGAAAGCGAGGCCACCGTGGCTGCAGGTCTGCCCCTCAACCCCCACCTGGGTGAAACTTGAGAGACTTGGACTGTCATTCCTGGGGCACATCTCCCCTCCCCCGCTCTTCTGTCTTCCGTGTTGGTGGGGGAGGGGGATAGTACTTGTTCCAAGAACTCCTTGGTTCTTCCAATTCTAGTGAATAAACTTGATGCTCCAGAAAAAAAAAAAAAAACAAAACACAAAACAAAATGAAAGCTCTAACATTTCAAATTGTCAGTGATAAAATAAAAATGAAAAAATATATAAATAGAAAAAATATATATAAATACATAATTTAACAGTTTTAATAATTCATTCATTTATTTACTAATAATTGTTTTCTGAGCACATAGAGCTTGTATTAGATCCCAGAGATATAGAAATATCAAAGTATTTTGTCTCATGGAGCTTCAAATCTAGTGTGGGATATGGTCAATAAGTAAATATGTGTGTGCTTAAGACATTGGATCATAATCATCACGGTGAGAAAATTAGAACAGAGTAAGGTGATGAAGTATTGGGGGATGGGGACTTTTAAACAGCGATTCGATGAAAAAGCTGTAGAGGAACAGCCATCTCAAGATGCCCAAGGGAGAAAGCGTTCCAGGCAGCTGGACCAGCAGGTAAAGTCAGTGGGAGCTGGGCATTACGTGAGGGACGGTGAGGAGGCCTGTGTGGCTGGAGGGGAGTGAGCCAGAGGCCAGTGGAAATAATGGGTTGGAGGGACGATGGGGTCCAGAAGACGTGGCACTTGGAAGATGTGAGGGAGATTAGAGACACTCTCTGGTCTCACAATACAATTCCCAGTGTCCTTAAGACAAAAGCTTACAGGATGCCAATAGCATGTTCTCTGTCCTAAAATAATTGCGTGTGTGTTATATATTAGTTTGGGATAACCTTTACCTTAGCACAGGAGTACAAAATTTCCTATTCAAAGAAGAGAAACTCCTGGGATAAACAAGAATATAAAAAAGAATGTATAACTGAGTCACTTTGCTGTACAGCAGAAATTAACACAACATTGTAAACCAACTATACTTCAATTAAAAAAAGAAGAGAAACTCTCTGCAATTCAAAAGCACCAAATACCCACTCACATAATTTTTCTATTTTCCCTATCATGTTTGATGCCAGCATTTTTATAGTTAAATGGAATATTTTGTGGCAAGGTGTTTGCAGACTATGTAAATATTTTATTCCTCATCAACGATTCTCCCAAACTTTGACCTTTCCAATACTCCAGTATTTCCAATAGTTTTAGCATCCCCTGGTGACTCTCATCTGAATTATTACTCTAATGAATGCTAAATTCTAACCTTATCATTCCTGCTACATGTACTAGTTGGTATTCTGTCGTAAGGAAGAGCTTTCTTCTCCCCTGTAGTCAGGGATTCATTTCTTTACTGATATCAGTATGAACCCATGGGTTCTCAGCTGCAACTTGACAGTCTAAAAACATCACTCGACCAAGTGATCAAAGTTACCTTCATCACCACCAGGATCAAGGCACATCAGGAGTCTTCTGATACGGCACCATGGGAAGAACACAGTATCCCCTCTGTGGTTGCCTGCCAAAAATCTCATTGGAAGGACCTATGAGAGAAGGTCTTAAAGAAGAAGACAGAAGAACTGTTTCAAGTGGAAGAAGGCTAAAGAGAAAGGAAAAGCAAATGCCCCGGGTAACCCCTCATTCTGTCCTGAGCCAGGGGGTGATAGCGATCAAGGGGGGGAAAAGCAAATGCCCCGGGTAACCCCTCATTCTGTCCTGAGCCAGGGGGTGATAGCGATCAAGGAGGGGGAAAGCAAATGCCCCGGGTAACCCCTCATTCTGTCCTGAGCCAGGGGGTGATAGCGATCAAGGGGGGAAAAAGCAAATGCCCCGGGTAACCCCTCATTCTGTCCTGAGCCAGGGGGTGATAGCGATCAAGGGGGGGAAAAGCAAATGCCCCGGGTAACCCCTCATTCTGTCCTGAGCCAGGGGGTGATAGCGATCAAGGGGGGGAAAAGCAAATGCCCCGGGTAACCCCTCATTCTGTCTTGAGCCAGGGGGTGATAGCGATCAAGGATGTCATTGGAAAAATTAATGAAACTTGGGTGTGGACTGGGCTTTATATAATGGAATTTAGCGATGCCAGACTTTCTGATCTTGATAACACTTATGCAAAAGAATATCCTTATTTTCACGATGTACATACTAAAAAGAAAGAAAGGGAGGGAGGGAGGGGGGAGGGAGGAAGGGGGGAGGCGGAGAGAGGGGGAAGGGGGAGAGAGGGAGGGACTGATGGAAAGGGGAGAGAAGGGAGAAAAAGTCTCCCACAATTGTCATCCATCTAGAAAGAGTGAAGGCAGGAAACTTAAGTATGCATAGAGTGATTTTGTAATTTCATGTATATACTCTTAAAAATGAATGTCAGAAAATTTAGTTAAAAATAATTATCACAAAAAACATAATCCTTTGCCTCAATTTTTAGTAATTAGTTTAAGTTCAGCGTTTGCTTAATTTTCAATTTGTTTCAGTAAATTGTTTTTAGGGCCTAATATGTCCCAGGCACCGTTGGGCACGTAAAGGGGAATAAGATGTGATCTGTGATTAGGGAAGTTCCCGACCCCCAGGAAGGTCTCTACAGGAAATAACACCTGGTCGTTCAGCAGCACAGACCAGTGGGGGTTGAAATTTCAACGAATGAACCCAACTAAAATATTCAGCACCGAGTTTCAGTTTCAGACTCTCTTTGAAAGAGCCTCATTACTCCTGAAAGAATAGAAAATATTCTCCCCCAGTGCCCCCTCTCCCTGGGCATCATGTTGCTCACCTATTTATTTTTGCTGGTATTGATAATATGTGACTCAATCATATTCACTGTCATCTGCCGCCCAGATGTTTGACATAGATAAGATCCTCTCTGAAACGTCTCTGCATTGGCAAAAAAGAGTAACTTGATTATCTCCCACCTCTTAGTATTGAAATCAGCAAGGACGCCCTGTAGTTCCGTGTCTTGATTGATTCTTTAACCAATGAAGCTTGGGTAAATATGCAAAACGTTATTCTGGTTGGAGACTAAAGGAAAGGAATCATTAGCAAAGTCTACTTAAGACTATTGCCTCAAGCAACTTCTTTTCAAACTCTGAATAACTGAAACAAAATGAAATGCACTAAGAAGATAATCTGAAATCTTTAGGACCTTATAACGACATTTTCCTTAGGTAAGGGAAAATCTGAACTATCTAACTTGACCTGTTCAAATAAAGAAGTATCTTCATATGGTTATAGAAAATATAATGTGGTTCACTCTGGATGGTAAGGTGAGCAGTACAACTTACGTGGAGGGAATATGCTACCACTTTGACCTACTTTTTAATTTTCTTTTTACTATATTACAGCAGTCTTTTGGAAAACCTGTGCAGACTTGCTAAGGCATAGGAAAGCAGTATATAGATACACACACACACACACACTCACACACACACACACACACACACACACACACACATATACACACATACACACACACACAAGGCAAAACCCCACATTTTAATATATAAAGCTATTAATGTGATGTTCCTTTTTATGTAAAGTTATGAATTTGGATATTATATGAACCATATTAACTGTATTCACATTGCAGTACAGACTCCTATTCAGGAAGAAGAATCAGGTGAAACTTTCATTTGTTTGGCCTGAGTTTAGTGACAGGTTATTGGGAGGAGGCATACGGGAAATCTTGCCTGATAAATTTTACGGAGCTCATTAAAGAATGCAGAGCAAGGGTGACAACTGATATGACTACATTTTTAAGAATGAAAGCGCATCTATCATTGTATTCAGTCTGGGACGTGCCAAGAGTCTAGCGGTGGGCTCAGAGGTGCTTGAGGGAGAGCCCTTTGAAGCTAAAAGGTGTGTGAGAGTCGTATTTAATATATTCCATCCATTAATGTCTACAGATTATGCTTTTTGTTGGAAAACAGTTTTTGGAAAGAGGAAAACCAACCAGAAGCCTTTATTAAAGCTCAGCCTTTATTAAAAAGACCTTAGTGTGAGAACAGCTCTCAAATGAGTTTCTGTGGAGAGCAAGGAGATTAAAGATTTAACAGATAGTTTGGGGAAGATCAGTCAAAGTTCATTCAGGAGTTCTCCGTTCAGACCCTGAAGGCAGGGCCACTTCTGTTGTGTTAGGACACAGCCAGGCATGTCTAGGGCAGCCAGCATAGAGGCGTGCCTGCTTTAGCAGCCTGGGATTGGATATTTTGGGTTTGGCAAGGGGGGTGGGGAGGAGTACTTGTGGCTAGGGTCTTGCCTGTCAAGGGTCAGTCGAACCTTTTTGGACCATGAGAGTTTCTCACAAAGTATCTAATATGATTTGTCTTAAAAAATAATTCCAATTTGCTATGTGATCCTGCCGGCTGTATCTAACGTAAACTTTTCTGGGTCTGTTTTTCTGAATAAGATAGAAATGAAAGTTTGGATCTGCCCTCTATGTTAACAGTATATATAATGTTAAATTTGTTCGTTTTCACTTACAGGCTGGAGCTAATGTCCTTCTCCAGGACGTCAATGGAAATATCCCACTGGACTATGCCACGGAAGGGACAGAATCGAGCTCCATCCTATTGACCTACCTGGATGAAAATGGTAGGCAGATGCCTTGAAAAACCATAGAAAGATAGAAGAAGAGATAGGGTGGTAGAATTTAAGTGTATATATTTTAGGCGTGCTTACATGATTTCAGACGGACGTCGTTTCCCTCGATGGTGTGAAATGAGGTCTCGTTCCGTGCAGCGTTTCATAGTTGGTTTAGTCAATGCAGTTTTGCAAGCTGGCAGAAATCTGGAGACCAACCATGCAGGGACATTTTAACAGGCATCCAAAGTCCATAATTAGCCGGACTGGGTTTGTAATTATTATCTGTTCTCCTCTGGGAGGGGAAGGGAAGTGAACCAGCACAACTGAATTTTGAGTTAATGAGCGTGAGGTCACGTGAAGTGTATTCTCCTAGGAGGATCCTGCCTCCGGAGAATCCCACGCAGGTGAGTGAGGGCTGAAGTCAAGGGCAGTTTGCACAGCATCCCAACATCCACTCTTGGGGACACATGGAAACTCATCCCTCGTCGGAAGAAAGCCCCACGGTCATGGTGCCGGCTGAAACGATGAGGCTGGGCCCCCAAATGTATTCGCTGACAAAGGACGTTTAATTGCACCGCCTGAGTGTATAATTTCATGAGTAAGTTCAGCCTTGGCGAAGCGTGAGGCGTTTGGAGCCCTGAGCCCCACATGGTGTTAAACTAAAGGAGTATGCCCCGTCGTTTATTTTTTTTTTCTTTCAGCTCTTTAGGTATAAAGAACACCAAAGAAATTCCAATCCCTTCAAGTATGATCTTTTGTCCGAGAAAAAGTTCAGCATATTTAATAGGCACATCATGCCTGAGACCCTATTGTTCTTGCCTCTAACAAAAGCCTGCACATCTGCCTCTTCGCTCTCTGTGCTCTGGACCCCCTCCAGATCACTTGTCTCAAAAGGTTTATTCTCAGGAGGGCTTAGAACAATAATAATTAGTGCTTAGCAGCCCTGGGTTCTTAAAAAAAACTTGTCTCATTAATTCTGAAAGCAAGGTAAGCGAAGTTATCTTCATTGGAGAAACTGTGAGCTGCGCTGTGGTTCTGAGGGTCACCAGGTCATGGCCCCGGGTGACAGGCCGTGGGGTAGAGTCACTCCCTGGTCCCCCCTCCTGCAGAAGGGACGTTGCGCTTTCTCGCATCTTGTCAGCTGTGACTTGTTCCACTGCTGGGAAGTTTATCACTTGGATCTTTGCAAAAGTTAACTTGGAGCGCACGATTCTGAATCTGAGTTTAGAACATGGCTGTCTTATTTATCTGTGCCAGTTCTGTGGGATCGTTTCCTGTTCTCATTGTTCTGAATTTGTAATAGCTACAGTCATGTATCTTTCCCTTTGGAAACTAAAATTAAGTATCTTTCTTTGCAAAAGAATGAACTTTACTTCTTCACCTTTCCAACTCATGGGAGGATTTTGTTTGCTAAGAACATTGAGTGTTTGCAAGGGCAGTATTACTATTCCATATAAAGAAAAATAAGTGTATTCCTTTAAGAGGCTGATTTAAAAATGATTAAGGAAAAAAATGAGAAGGAGATACTGACTCTGAATGGTTAGGAGAAAATCTGTCACGACGATGGCTGTCACAATCCGTTTGTGAGATCCATGTTTGCCGGAACAAATGTGCTTTAATATCTCTTACATTTTGAATTCTGTTTTCCATTTGTCCCTGCTGTTGCACTGGTCTTTGCCTTTCATCTGTCTGCCCATCCTTCACCCCATTCACAGTCTGGTTCCATTTGTGCCCACATCCTTCCTCCTTATCTGGATCAGCTGCCATAGTTCCAGTAAATACTGTCTAATTCAATTTATTCTCTGCATCCTCCCCCGTCCCGTTGGTGCGCTTTTAGAGTTATCGGTTGTGACAGCATGGGCTGATACTGTTAGAAATTTCTAATGTTCCAAGATGGGATTTTCATTATTTGGTGCACTGCGTTCTACCTAGGCGGTGGCAAACCTTGAGTTCTCACTCCGCATCATCCAGCTTCAAATCGGAGTACTTATCACGCTGTCACATGAGGACACATGTGGAAGAAGACAGGCCAGGTAGCGAGCACGTTGATTACATGGAAAATCGCTGGTCACAGGTTCTAACTGTACGGTCACCACCGGCATACACTGTACCCCAGGAAAGATGCTCACCATGGAAAAAAACATATAGGTCTATGTTTCCAAGTCCCTGAAGAGTGAAACAAAACCTTTTTACTTTGCCCTTCATATATCATCACCCATGGCCCTTTCTCCTTTCTTTCAAATCCATCCTTTTAGAAAAAGCAGCTCATATTTATTCTTCTGAGTTCCTAATTTCCTCTACTGAGCCCACTGAAGTTCTGCTTCCTCCCCTACCGATCTGGACACGTCCCTACGGTGATTGCCACTGCCCTCGGTTCTCTATCCAGCTGTCACTTTTCTGCTCTCCTGCCTTTCCTCATCTCCCTGTGACATTCAGTGACCTTGATCACACTCTCCTATGAAAAGGCTCTGATCTTCCCATAGTTTTTCTCCCTTCTTTTAGTTTCCTTTGGATGCACCACTTATGTATCCAGAAGCCAAAATGTTGGTTGTTCCCAAGGCTTTGTCTTTGAGCATCTTCTCTCTACACACTGTCCCTGGTCATCTTCCCCTCTTCCTAGTGTCCTTAGCACCTACCTGACCCCAGGGTTACTCTTGCAGCTTAGATATCTTTCAAGACCTTCTGCATTGTACCTGCAATTTCATTACATGTCTTGTGTCTTTGACTTGTATGTCAGACAAGTTGAAATAACGTGTCCAGTATGGACCTTCATGTTGTGCTTTCATACTCTCTCTGTATTCTCTTTACCTTTACACCCAGAAATCTGAGTATCTGAACATCACTTTTCTTCTCCTGAATCCCTCACGTCGAATTGTCACCAAATCTTACAGAGTCTCTTTCCTTGACGTCTTTCTAATAAGTCTACGTATCTCACCAGCCACGCTATTACTGCCTTAGTTAAAACCCCAGTCTTTCTATTTTGGAACAGCCTTGGAAACTGGTCTTCTTAACTCCGGACTTAGCCCTCCCTCTGCATTTTTCAGAGACTCCCAGATTCATCAGTCTGCAAATGTTTCTCCTGCTTAACAAAGTTCATTCAGAATTCTGTTCCTGCACCAACCCCTTCAGAATCATCCCATTATTGGGGTGACAGTGATCCCGATTTGCCTGGGACAGTCCCACATTAAGCCTGTGGTCAGAGTTGGGGGAAAGGATTTGGTAGAGGTTACAACACCGTTTTGGCTTAAACTGGTTTATTTCTCTTTGCTAGAACAACTTTCATTATGTGCCTGCTTAACTTTTTTGCTTCCGCCAAGTCTTGGATCTCTTTGGAGGCTTACCATAGTGACAGAAATTGAGATTAGATGCAATTCTCGGAGCTTAGGGAACCCCAGGGTACAACCATGGGATGGGTCATGTCATGGCATAATGATAAAATTATCTGTGGTAGCAGCACAGAATACCCCCAATACAGGATGGATAATGGAGAAAAGGAAAAGCTGAATTGTTACAAAACAATATTAAACAATTAAATTAAAACAATAAGGAAGGTTAAGATAAGGTTCAAATTGACTTGAGATGTTAATGTAGTTTCGGTTCTTCACAAGCATTTATTGATATAATCAAATGTAATCAGGCAGTAGTAATTAGTATCACATGTAATAACTTGTGCATTTCAGGTAAATGATTTGTTTCTTATGTCCTAAATTAAACAAAAAATTACGAAATTCCTTTCAAAATAATAAATCTAAGCAGGGCATGTATTAATTTTTTCAAGAAACAGTATGAAAATAAAACTGAACTTCTTTTCAAAAAGAGAGGATTGGCCCGTTATCCACTACAAAATAATAGATTTCTTATGGGCTATAGTCATCTTGTTTGGTTTTTTTCCAGAAGCATCTTAAGAAATTTAACCAAGAAGTGAGGGAATTTCCATTCTATTGTCTTACCAAATATAGATCTGTGGGGTTTTTTTCCCTGAACATGTCGGAAAAATCTAAAAATCACATCTTAATTGGTATCATATTTGATTCAAAATAAAGTTTTAAAATAATGGAGTACGATGTCATAATATTCCCCTCATATCTTCACAACAGTCACCAGAAATAGATTGTTTCCACATAATATGTTGTAATGTGCATGAGTCTGAAATGAGTGACAGCTAATCTCTGTTTCAATTTGTGTCTTTCATCTTTGAGCCCTATTCTTTTTTTAATCACTCAGTTTTAATTACATGTTTAAATAATTCCCTAAAAGATGCATACCACTTCAGTAAACATGCAATATTATAAAAGTTAAAATAATATAGCCTTAGAGTAGGGCAACCATTAGGTTTTTCTGCTACTTCAGCATGCAAAATTGAACACTGACATCTGAGAAATAGTGTTTTCCAGATATTACTCACATGTCAAATTCCATAATCCTAAACATAGGAATGGAGTGACAGTTTTAGCTGGTTGTTTAGAAACCTCCAATGTGCCTGTTAGGGAAATCTGTTAGTTCTTCTGAAATGGCTTCTGATGATTAGGAAGCTGAGGTGTGGCTTCTCGTGTTTCTCATTCATGTTTCTCCTAAAATGGGTTTGCTTTGAACTGAGTGTTTGAAACAAGCTACACTATTCAAATATTGCATTTGGCTTTATTTTGTTTGGTTTCTCCCTGCCTCCTTATCGTAAAGAAAAACGCTCCTAAATGCGTGGCAGGTGATCCATGTACCAGAAGGCTGACTGATGATGAAATGACACGTCCCTTTCATTGAGTGCTTCCTGCAAGCTAAACACTGTTTTATATGCTGTATGTGTTTTGACTCATTCTCCTGACAACTGGTGAAATAAACTGTCAGCCCCTTTTGCAGATGAAGAAACTGAGGCAGAGGATAAGCTACCTGCCCCCACTGGCGCAAATAGTAAGTGCAAGACACAGCACTAGAACTCCAGACCATCTCTGCTCTGGAGTTCATCCAGGCTCGGAGAACAAGGGATGCAGGGAGGCAGGCGTGACATGACAGCCGATGGGCACCATGCTGGGCTGTGCCACGCAGACAGGTCTTATACACGTTACCCATAGCTTTGTCCCTTTGGGATATGTATTATCATCTGAGTGACGGAGGACACAGACAGTCAGGCTAAGTAACTTTCCCAGAGGCACCCTGGGGAGGTCGGCCACAGACCTGGCACAGCCAGGAGGATCAGTCCAGCCTTTTCGCTCAAGCCCACTGCTCTCTCTCCATGTTTGTGGCAAGGACTCAATCAGACAAGAGATAAAAATTGCTCAGAAGTGCGGCTGGCTCATAGCAAACACTGGCGGAGGTACAGATGTCATCTCAGCAGCAGCAGCAGAATCATCTTCATCAGCAGCATGAATATCACTATGACTGTTATCATTACTTTCACTTGGAATGAGGTGGATTATTTCCCCTTAGTAAACACCTATTATGCCCAGGAACCAACGTTAGGAACAGGGGATGCAGAAATGCAGAGATACACGCTACCGTGGAGATTACACCACCATGAAAGCTCAGGTTAAAATATATACTGGATAGAGGTATAAACAGGTGAGCTGAACTGAGTCTTCTCTGCATAAATCACCCACCTCATTGAAGCCAGGCTATCAGTCCTCACTCAATTTTAGTTTATTTCTCCTTATTAACATTAATAGTCATGAAACGATCATTTGGAGCATCCTTTAAAAAATATTTTGAAGGAAAGTTGCAAAAATAGTACAGAGAGGTCCCAGATACCCTTCATCCAGATTCCCCTAACATTAAAAATGTACACAGCCGTGGTGTATTCATCCAAACTAAGAAGTTAACATTGGTACAATACTATTAAGTAAACTACAGCCTTTATTCAGAATTTTCCAGTTTTCCCGCTAAATCCTTTTTCTATTCCAGGACACTGCATTGCTTTTAGGAGAAACTATTTTAATGAGGAAAATCATAGGGAAAAAAAAGTATGTCTTTACAACTCATTTCAATTCAATGCAGGTACTTTACAATACTTTGGGCAGTCTCTGCTGATGATTTATACTAAAACAGAAATCCACTGAAAGCCTGCCATGGCTAAGGCATCCTATCACATTTTGGGATATAATAAGAGGAAAATTATTCAAGACTCTAGATGGAAATAAGACTGCATGCCAAGAGAAACAATTATGGATGCTTTGAGTGAGAATTCAAATTGGAAGAGGCGCTTCAAAGAGGAACACGTTGAAAAATATAAGATAAAATTAAATTTTTACCCCCTGCAGCTGAGAAGCAGTGTACATTCTGTTTGAAAAAGGCTCTTTCCCCCCCTAGGAGTGGATCTGACATCACTGCGGCAGATGAAGCTTCAGAGACCAATGAGTATGCTAACAGACGTCAAACACTTCTTGTCATGTGGAGGAAACGTTAATGAGAAAAATAATGATGGCGTAACACTGGTAAGTTACCACGCTTCACTAGGAGACACTGCTTAAGTTGAGAACATACGTTGATTTCTAAAACATAGAATTATACACAGTTAACTTCTAAATAATGTTTTTTATTTTTCTGATTATAAAAGTAATACATATTTATTGCAGAAATTTTGCAAAACAAACATGCAAAGAGGAAAATGCAGATCACTTATACCACCACCCAACGTTTATCTGTTGATATATTCTCTCTAAGCCTTCCTTCTATGCATGTTTTTCCTACAAATTTAGAGTAATTTTTATCCATTATTTTGTCAATGTGATTTTTGAGATGGAACTTACAGGAGAATGTTTTCATTTTAATTTTAAGCAAAAGAAACTGAGTTACTCTGATGAATGAATTTCTAAATTCAAGCAAACTCCTGTCATTACTTTTTTTTTTGCTATCAGGCACAGCTGCAGAAAATTAAACACACAACAATTAAATTTGGATTAATTTTAATGTAAACACAATGTCTAATCATCAAAATAAGAACGTTTGGTCCTACTGACCCATAAAAATTACCTGGGCTGGGCATGCTGGGGTTAAAATTAATGATTGTGGAAATAAATAAATGTATTAAGTTTCAGGAAAGTAAACTAGGGCAGCAGAAGGGATTATGAGCTCTGAAGCATGGGGTACATAGAAGTGGTTGGAACCAATTTTAGAAAGTGGTCCAGTTTCTACCATGGGGAAAATATGGTGTGAGGTTGAGCACGGTAGATGAGGAAAGCAACGTAACCAAATGGATATGAGTTGTGTGACACCTGATAGCTTTATAGACTTATTAAATGCAAAATAAGTGCCTTGAGACTTCTCGATAGAATTGTCTTCCTAGATACTGATGTTGGCCTTTGGGATGTAAATTTCAGAAGACTATCAAAAATGGAACTCTAAGCTGTAGGAAAAGAAAACAAAGCATGTTTAGAGTTTATTGAAAAATAACACATTCAAATGGAAAAACATTCCAACCAGTTTATTGAGGAACTATTTACTGACCGTGACCTGTGAACAAAATCATAGTGAACAAAACCACAGAAGTCCTTTTGTCATGGGCTCACATTTCATTGGGGGAAGACAGGTAATATACAATATAAATGAGCTAAATATATAGCATATTGCTAATAATAAATGCAAATGAGAAATAGTAAAACAAGACGGGGCATGCTGGGTAAACAGTTGACATTTTGCATAGGTAGACAGGTAAGGTCTCACTCTCAAGAAGAGTTCCGAGTGATGGCCTGAAAGAAGTCTGCGCACACTGTAGGCGTGAAGGAGGAGCATTCCAGGCTAAACAGTGTAAGTGCAAAGGCCCTGAGGCAGGGCCAGGTGTGGTGTGATTGATAAACAGCACGGAGGCTAGTGTGGATAAGCAGAGGGGTAACCAGGACCAGATCACACAGCATCTTGTGGGCCTATGCGAGGACTGTGGCAGTTACGCTGTGTGAGATGGGAATAGACTGAAGAGTTCTGAAGAGAGGATCCTACTCCTATTCTAAAAGGATCCCTCATTCTGACTGCTGTGATAAGGATGGACTGTCAAAGCATGAGGGTGAAGCTGAGAGTTCAGTTAGGAGGCTTTTGCTTTAATCTAACGAGCGATGATGCGACTCAGACCAAGATGGTAGATGCTGGAGTGATGAGAAGTGGCTCATTTCAGTCTACATTGAAAGAAGGTCCATTGGGATTTCCTGGCCGGAATGTGATGAGAGAGGAAGAAAAGACTTCAGAATGACTTCCATGTTTCTAGTTTGAACAACTGGAATGATGGAGTTGACACCGAATGAGATAGAGAAGGCTCAGGACCCGGCTCAGAGCAGGGAAGATCAGGATGGATTCTGGAAATGTGAAGTTAAAAGTGCCTCTTAGCCAACGTCATGGACATGCCGAGTCTGTGGTTGGATATTGGAGTCTGGAATTCGGGCGATGCCCGGACTGGAGAAACAGTTTGGGGGTCTTTGGCATGTACATGCTATTGAGGCCCTTGACCCTGGATGAAGTCACTGATTTGATACAGAAGGAAAGAGGATTGGGGACTGAGCCACGGAGCACAGGAAAAGAGGAAGATCCAGAAATGAGATGGGAAGAGGGACTCCCAAGGTGGGAGGAAAACCGAGAGTATGAGACGTCCCGGGAGGCCAGTAGAGAAAGCGTGAGGAGGAGGAGGGATGATTAACTGTCAAATAAACACTGCTGAGAGGTCACGTAGACGAGACGGAGACTCAGCTGCCAGACTTGGGAACTTGGAGTCCTCGGGCTTCTCATCGGGACAGCTTTGGTGGAACAGTGAGGTCAAAATCCAGACGAGAGTGGGCTATTTAATTAACAGCTCATTTAAGGCAGGAGCTACGTTAATTAACACATCTAACGCATAGTAAAAACCCAGTGGAGTCTGTGTTTCTCTGTTTGGAAGACGATATGACAACTTCATGTTGTTTTTTTTGAAATCACAGCTAAAGAAAAACAGCACATGGGCTTCAATCCCTGCTCAATAAAAGGACCTACATACCTCAGAAGATAAGCTATTAAAAGAATCAATACACAGCAATAAATTGCTATCATTTTCAACCATCTGCAATTTTGACATTCCTGGTCACTTTTTTTATTGAACAGAGAACACAAGTGTGGCATATAATTATTCTGTAATAACTAAATCTTGTTTTATTATTGATGTTGTGATCATCTTTGAGCTTTATACGAAGAAAGTAACAGTGAACAGGAGGCTAGCAAGTCCTTCCCTGAGGATCACAGCATTTGGCAGATGGCAGATTCTTTGATTCTTTTGGTCGATTACGTTAATAGCTGCCGCTCCTGGAGCTGTCTTTCTGTAAAGGGCATGTGGATGGTGTGTTCCTGACTATTGTTGCTGATAATGATAAGAAGACAGTCTTGGCCGCAGGCGGATTTCCACATCCTGAGTTGGAATGTCAGTTGTGGTTCAAAATTAGGCATAATGCCCCACGCTGTTACATTGTATGTGCAAAAGAGATGAAACTGTCAACAGAATACTCAAGGAGGATCAACTCCTAGTAAGATGGTTTTTATGTTGCTTTTTCTTCCTTTTTTAGAACATGCAATAAAATAACCAAATATAAGGTAACTCTTTTTAAAAATTTTTATTAAAAATTTTTTTGGAGTATAGTTGATTTACAATGTTGTATTAGTTTCAGGTGTACAGAACAGTGATTCAGTTATCCATATATATATTATTTTTCAGATTCTTTTCTGCTATAGGTTATTGCAAGATATTGAGTATACTTCCCTGTGCTACATGGGAGAACTTTGTTGTTTGTCTGTTTTGTATAGAGTAGTGTGTATATGTTAATCCCAAACTCCTAATTTATCCCTCCCAACACCAAGATAGCTCTTTTAAAAAGATCTCTTAGTTTGTGTTAATATTCTTCTTAAAAGAAAATAAAAGCTTCAGAAAAGGATACAGTTCCCCTCAGAAAAGCCACATTACAGAGCATATGAAAAGGAGTTCCTGAGTTCAGGTACATAAATACTCTTTGAAAACACTGATAATAGTATATATGTTATCAAGAAGCTGGTTCTTTCCTGTTTTGTCACAGAATTTGATATATCACATCTGGCCTTGAGCCATATTTACTTGGTTTGTTGGAAAATAATTAATTATCCATGAAGTGCAAAATATCAAGCAATTTTATTTTTGTTTCCTTTTTTTTATTTCGGTAGTACTGCTTCATCCTTACTTCTGGAAGAAGACTTAGCCAGTGTCATCAGTTTTCTGGTCACATCTAGGGAATAAAGCTTTTGTGGTTACTTTCTGTCACCGTGCATAGCCTCGATTTAGAGATTAGAGTATCTGGACATATATAATAATGAAAACTTCCAACTTGCATGAAGTCAGGCCTCACTGATTTTTTATTAGGATGATTTTAAAATCTTCTGTTGTGATGAAGTGGAATGACTCAAAGTTAGGCGTTTGGCTTTTGTTCTGAGATGACCTGGGATTAAATGTGCCGGCCGCCCTAGACGTCACTGGTAGCTCCTGCTCTGGATAGCTTTGCTGCTGAGCAAGCCAAGACGGTTTTCCTTTAAGTCTTTGCCTCTTAAGCAGCTGAGGAGATGACCGGGTGAGAGTGGGGCTACATTCTAAATGGTGGAACTGGAGTTTTGCTACATGGAAACGAATCTATTCCTAAAGGGGTCGATCCTATGAACTTCGCATCATTAGTATGCAAGGTGGCGATAAGCCACGCTTCACACACACAGCCATGCCAACCTCGCTGGTGTGCCAGGGGAAACAAGCAAGTGTGTAAATTGTGCACGTGTTCTGGAGACGAACATTATAATACCGGATTGGTATGTGGGGCAGGGGAGGTTTGCAGGAAGAGCATTTGCATGTTTACACAAATAAATTGTGGAGTGAATGCAAGGTTTGCTAGGAGCGTTCACACTGCAGCGTTATCCTTGTAGCCCGGCCAACTTGGACGTCCACTCGCCTTTGCTATTTCAAAATGTGAGTTCTGGGCGTACAGAGGAACGTGGCTTCAGCCCCCGGTGGCCCTGCTTCCCTGGGTCAGTTACCTCAGTGATCTAATCCACAACTTCTCCAGCTGCAAAATTGGGATGGTGACTGTCCCATCGGTTGTTCTGAAGAGAAGAAGTAATTTAGAACTTTTTTTTTTTAAATTTTATTTATTTGTTTATTTATTTATGGCTGCGTTGGGTCTTCGCTTCTGTGCGAGGGCTCTCTCTAGTTGCGGCAAGCGGGGCCCACTCTTCATTGCGATGCGCGGGCCTCTCACTATCGCGGCCTCTCTTGTTGCGGAGCACAAGCTCCAGACGCGCAGGCTCAGTAGTTGTGGCTCACGGGCCCAGCTGCTCTGCGGCATGTGGGATCTTCCCAGACCAGGGCTCGAACCCGTGTCCCCCGCATTAGCAGGCAGATTCTCAACCACTGCGCCACCAGGGAAGCCCAGTAATTTAGAACTTTTATGCAGGATGTTTGTGAAACCACTTCAGCGTCCTGTTCTGTGTTGTAACTGGGTAGGTGATTTCCAGCTTGTGATAACTTGCCATGAGGACTGTGATTCCAAAAAGCTGTTGCTAATTCTCTACGGGAACAACCACTGCCTCTGTGGTTCTCATAGCAGGAGAGGAGTATTCTAAGATGTCATGTGATCAACACTTACACATTTTGGCACCGATACCTTCCAGCCATGTCAGGACAAGGCAGGACTATAAATTCCATTTCAGAAAATAGACATTTTTAAGTTAAAAATTTTTAACTTGAAGTCGAACTTCCATGATGAGAAACGGTACCCACCCATAGGTCTAGTGACTTAAGGATACAGAACTTGACTGCCAGTAGAATCAAAGTAATGGCTCTAAACTCCTGATATGTTACTAGGATGATTTTTAAATATTCTGTTATCTCTTGCGATGAAGTGGAGTGACTCAAAGTTGGTGCCTTTTTTTTAGATTCCGGACATATGCCATATGATAAATGATACAAATGAACTTATATACAAAACAGAAATAGACCCATAGACATAGAAAACAAACTTATGATTACCAAAAGGAGAAAGAGGGGGAGGGATAAATTAGGAGTTTTGGATTAACATATACACACCGCTATATATAAAATAGACAAACAACAGGGACCTACTGTATAGCACAGGGAACTATATTCAGTATTTCGTAATAACCTATAAGGGAAAAGGATCTGAAAAAGAATATATATATATATAATAAAACTGAATCACTTCTGTATACCTGAAACTAACACGACATTGTAAATCAACCATACTTTAAAAAAAAGTTAGGTGTTTCGCTTTTATTCTGAGATGACCGAGGATTAAATGTGCCTGCTGCCCTAGATGTCACTGGTAGCTCCTGCTTTGTATTGCTTTTCTGCTAAGTTAGCCAAGACGGTTTTCCTTTTAGTCTTTACCTCGTGAGCAGCTCAGGGGATGACTTGGGTGAGAGTTGGGCTAAGTTGTGAATGGTGGAACTGGAGTTTTGCCACATGGAAAACAAATCTACTCACGAAGGGGTTGATCCTACGAACTTTGCATCATTAGTAACAGGCGCTAACCAACTAGTGGACCCATTCTTCATGCAGGCTTATGCTACAAGTGAACATCTGAAATCCAGATGTTAGTGCATATAGCTGGGTAACTTGCCAGTCACTGACTTATTATTCAAATAATATGAAATAAATTTAGAAGCAGGAGAAAGATGAGTTCTTTAGGAAAATATGCATATAAAATCATATTTCTCTAAAATATCTGTGGATATATCATTCTAGGGAGGGTTTGCTGGAATGTTAACGAGGTGAATTCTGTGTGTAACCAAGTGTGTCAATCTCTTAATGTTTATACCTTAAGTTAGATTGAATCTATTTGTTGTTCTAATGTAGCTGAAAGTACATACAAAACATAAATATATAAATGTCACTGTAGATTGAAGAGCATAATTAAGTTCAAAGATAGAAAAGCAAACTTTTTTCTGAATTTTATCAAAATTTATATTGAATAAGCCCTTTTGACTTTACTATAATCTTGTCTTTGTAATAAAAATGGCAAGGAATCGAGCTACAAAATTCCATGCTACAAAACCTAGAAGTTGTTGTTTTTACTACTTTTAAATTAGTTCTTCTTTTTCCTTTCCTTATAGATTCCTCTTCTTAATTATTATGATTACAAATTCCACCATGTAGTTACTTAATAACCTAGTTTAAATTGAGGGTGATGATAATTTACTTAGAAGTAAAGCCTGTTGCCAAGAAACAGGAATTCCCCCATAGGAAAATTTGAAAAATTCCTCCAAACCCTGATCTCATCATGGTAGTTCCTGAGGCTTCATTTCTAAGCTTCGGTTTGCATTGAGAAGCTCAACTGGGAGAATATTAAAATGATGGCTACGTAATCATTTTAGAGCTTGTTGGCATTAATTCATCCTTTCTAGTTCTCCTGCCCCTTTTACATGTATGTAACCGTGGCAATGATCACATTTCCTGTGGTCATTTATATCTCTGAGTCCCCCTCCTGTAACACCAAATACAGGGCTGAAATTTTAGAGCTAGTCAGTACATGTGTGACTTTGGGGCAAGAAGTGGTAAATCACTGAGATATTATATTTTGTATTTACAAGTATTCAGATTATAGTAGAAAGGAGCACTGGAGAGGGAAATAGGAATTACATGGAAAAGTGCACATTGTCAGGGTCAGAAGGAAAATAATAAATAATTAACCCATAACCCTTTTTTCAAAGAATGATGACATCCACTCGTACCAAATAAAATTACATATGTGTTCTTTTTAAAAGGTCTCTGTGTTTTAGATCCGATACTTTATTAAATGGGTGTCTTTCAACCACTGAATAAACTACATTGCTGTCCCTGCTTTTTTAAGTTAAATGACAAAATATCTCTTCGTTGCAGTTGCATATGGCATGTGCGAGTGGCTACAAGGAAGTGGTATGTCTTCTCCTGGAACATGGCGGGGACCTCAATGTAGGAGATAATCAGTACTGGACCCCACTCCACTTGGCAGCAAAGTATGGCCAGGTAAAATAATGTTCTGGGTTATTTTTAAAGAATTATTTTATGATCAATGCATCATTTCATATTTTGTTTTGTTTTCAGATTATGTACTAACATGTAACTTGACTTTTAATGGAATTGTCTTACTAAACAAATATGTTTGTGGTTGAAAGAAAACATTTACTTTTAGAAGGACACATTCATAACCTACATTCCTAAGAACTCTGCATGTTGCAGTCAGAATCATTGGAGAAATAATCAAAACTTATAAACATTCTTTATAGAATGGACTTAATACTATTTTCTTAATATTATATAGTTCTTATCAGCATACAGTTTCATGAGTCTAGGGTAATTGTGTTTGTTTTCTACAGTTAGTAGATGTAAAGCAAAATTACATTTTATATTTTATTTTTCTCTATAAATTATATTTCATTTTAATGAATGAAGGATGGGTAGCAGAGTTCTTTCTCTGAATTGATGCTTGGCTGTAGCTAATATATCTTGAGTTACTATTGCACAAACTAATTTCTCACTAGATACTAATAAACCATGAAGAAGAAGCAAACTTTAACTTCTAAATAATTTATATGGGTGAATGTGATCCAGCAGTATTCATAATAATTTATTATTATTACAATTGATTTACAAAAAATACATAATATGTTATGTTAGAGAAAGTCTTAGTGGTAATAGTAGGAAATATAACTCAGGTTACATATATATGGAGATTTAAGCTAAACTTGTTGATGTCCAAACATTAGCTTGTGGTAACAATCTCACTCACAGAATTTATAGTAAGTTAAATCCCTTAGATACTAACCAGTGTGCAAAATATCTATCATACAATTTGAGTCATACAGTTGTTGAATAAATTGAAAGCATTTGCATCTCAAGCATCTTAGGAAAAACATATTGCTTGGGAAGGTCTTCCAAACTAATAAGAACATTGTTTGCTTTGATGACATTTCCTGTAGAAAAAAGATTCATTCATTCAGTAAATATGTTTATCAGGCTACTAACAACTCCAAATCTGTGCTTCTAGCAAGTGAGTGTGTGCATAAGTGAATGGTTGGGTTAATGAGGTAAGGCTGGATGTAGCTGAAATCATTGGCCTCAGGAGTCCAAGTTTCCCAGGTCTCACTAGGATCACAGGAGTATCGGGGCATCAGAAGTATACCATCAGGACATTAGTAATCCATCCTAGCACAGCAGCAGCCCGGGATACACTGGGTGAGAAGTTTTGTCATTCGTAAAAAATAAAGAAGTGAACATATAAGCAAGTAGTACTCTTTCCTTGAACACAACTTATTGGCCTGTGCTGACGAGGTGGTAATCAGTAAATTATCAAAATGTGCCCATTGTAGTCAGAGATTGCTTCTGGAAGGAGCTAAATCTGAAAGTGGTAAAATGTAGCAGAACACTACCAAACTTGAATGAATCATTTTACCCAATTTTTCACTTTGACTGATTGGGCTTTTAGATTTTGGACCAGGTATCATTGCAAAGAGGAGCTAATTGTTTCCCTTTAACCACTTTCATAAGAGAATCAACTCAGGGGAAATAGGACTAGATTTAACAAAAATTTTTAAAAAACATACCTTGGACTAAATATGTCGCTTTCTGTTACCAGACATTTAAATGGTTTTTTTCAGGACCCAGTATATGGTTTTTGTTTTATTTAACTGCAGGTCAAATGAAATATTTGGTATGAGTTGATGCATTTTATTTGCTGTTGTATTTTTCAGTTCTGTGATTTCCATTTGGTTCTGTCTTATAACTTCTGTGTCTTTGATGAGGTGTTCTATTTTATCCTTTGTTTCAAGAGAATTTGTAATTGCTTGTTAAAGCATTCTTATGATGGCTGCTTTAAAATCATCATCAAATAATTCCAGCATGATTCATCCTGCTTTTGGTGTAAGTTAATTGTCTTAGTCAAATTATGATTTTCTGATTTTGGTATGACCATGATAAGTGATTTTTAATTGCTTCTTGGACATTTTGGCTATTTTGCTAGGAGAATCTTGGTGCTATATATATCTTCTATTTTAGCAGGCAGTCACCCTGCTTAGGTTTAGCGTTCAGGTTCCAGTCTACCTGAGTGGGAGGTGGATCCAATGACAGTTTAATTTTCAGACCCTTCTAGGTATTATTTTGGTATGATTGGTTTATCTGGTGCCCCTGGAGTTCCTACTGGTTTCTTCTGGTGTCCCAAAAGGGGTAGAAGGCGTTTCCTCGGGCCAGGCTGCCCCACGTCTCTGGGTGGGGTAGGAGAATCTCCACGGGGACAAAAGACTTTCAGGGCTGGAGGCCTCTGGAGTATGCCCCACTCCCCACTTGCAGGTGCCATCCCCTCCCCAGCCACCCTTGTCTCTCTTTGGGGAGGGGCATCTCAGTCTCAGTGGAAAAAGAGTGTCTGCTCTGACAGTGTTAGCAGGGTCATGGTGCTGTATTCACCTGATATTGTCAGGGAGACATGGTTTAAAAGAGGGAGGGGTGCCTCTACCTGGGCCCCCTTCTGTCGCTGGGTTGGACTGGGAAACACTGGGTCCAGGGTTGCCTTCTTCTGTTGGGTGTGAGGACATAGGCTACCCTGCCCGTCCGTGATTTCTCCCTTCTGTGGGTCCTGACTCACTTTTCTCCTTGGACTTTTCAGAGTTCTTCTTGGGTTGCTTGTTATTTCCAGGGTTTATTATAATTAGCAGAGAGGACCAGTAAGAAATCAGTCAAAGCTGGTGTGTTTTTAAACAACTGCTTCTGTTTACAAAAAATACTTATTTATGAAAGACCTGTAAAACTTGATGTAAGGCACATAAGCCCAGTACAACTGCTACTTCCTTCATAAAGCTTCCTGGAACTTTTTGTCACACAAAAGTCATAAGATAGAAGAATCACTGATGGATAAGGTAGAGGCTGAGAGGATATCGGTATTCCACCCCATTACCTGTCACATTCCAAAAATTTCCCAAACTTTGGGTTTTCTGAAACTATGTTTTCAGCCTAGAGAAACATAGTCATGAACTTACATGGGAAATATGATTCAAAAGCTGCACTTACTTTGCAAAATGCGGAGTAATTAAGGTGAATGTTTTTATTACCGTATTCCCGGGGTACCAGCTACATTCCCAACACTTACTATTTATTAATGATTAATGGTAAATTAATGAAGAAACACTTTCCAATTGCTGCATTCTTTTCAAAACCAGCTGCACAATATCTGACCCCAACTTTTAAAAAACATATTTTGGGGGGGTTCCAATTTTGTCTTCTATTTCCCAGACACTCCTCCCACATACACACACACACCATAGGTCATTCTGCGCATCTCGGGGATTCAACCAGCTTTGCTCTGAGGATTTCCATGGCCCGGCACTGGCTCTAGCACCAGCCACCCCTCGCTGGCTGTAGGAGACTAACCAGCCTTGCTGATTCTTCCTCCCTAGAGCCTGGCCCCAGGGTCTTCAATCACTGAGAACCATCAACTTCTGTTAAAAGAGGATTTTTACATAGCTTGGAAGATTGGTGAGAATGATGAAGGCAAATGCATCAGACCATCTGTGCCCATGTGTCCAGGTCAATTGATCCAGCTGCTAGATTCACAGAGACAGATGTCCAACACACAGTTTTCCAGAAACGGCCATTGATAGTATACAGATAAGGCAGATTTAAAAAACAATCTCACCTTTACCCTCTGCTTCTCTAGAAAATGACTTGCCATTAATTGAGTATTTTCTAAATCCTTCAACATTTTAGTGCCAAGGAGAGGGTCTGAAGATCATATGTCTTTTCTATTTTGCTCCATTAAACCTACTCAAATGGGGTCTCCACCAGAACGTAAGCTCCAACACAGCAGAGACTTTACCTGTCTTGCCCAGCATGCTTTCTCGGTGTCCAGCAGAGCAGCTGAAGGGCTTGAATGGACAAATCCATCAGCCAAGAACTAGAAGCAAAGCTTTAACACTGAAAGGTCGAGTGGGGCTTTTCCATTAGAATACGTGACACCAAAACCAGAATACTCTTCCTCGATTTAGACTCAAAAAACAATGAGAGATTTCTGTTAATAGAGGATTTTGAGTAAACTGTATCTTGATTATTTTGTCAAGAAAATACCATATGATGTCTTGAATTGTTTTTAAAAATTGTTCACCCATAAAAATACCGTTTCATATTCATTTTGGAAATGATATTTTAGAAAGAGGTATTATTTGGATATCAATTTATAGGCATGGGAGATTTATAATTCTCTAAAGAAATTTACTGTAAATAAATACACCTCAGTTCAGGGAAAAAAACTTCAGAAATGCTAACATTTTAGAGAGACTAATGGCATTTTTACAGACCTTCATCGCAACTTCAGTTTCTTATAAATATCTTACAAGTATAAATGCCTTTTGGAGAAGGCAGTCCATAATTTATAACAGTATTTATAATTGACATGTATACTGGGATTTATAACTGACATGCATGCATGTTTTAAAACTTGCCTTTATAAATATATTAACTTCTCCAGTGAGAAAAAAAGAGATGCCTGTTCTCGTTTAAAACTAGGAACTGAATAAGTTATGTGAGCAGTAAGTCCTTTGATTTTACAATTTTTTATGAGTTGTACATAAAATAAAATTCGATTCTAGCCTTGTACATATTTTTAGTGTTTATAATAGGATTGGCGATGCTACAACAAAAGATAAGAAAATAATTGTACAAATGCTAAAATCTAAATCTCCTTCCCTTCAAAAGTATCTTGAATCACACAACCTGCATATCTTGATGTTCAAAGGAGTCGTTTGTATTCTTAAATACATTTTACCCAAGTACCTAAGAATTGAGATATATTCAGAGTTTTTATTCTTTAGATATGTCTATTTCCATTGAAAAAAACAAAAAAACACTCCCTGGTACTCCGCTGAGCATCAAATATTGATAAACTCAGTGCTGGATCCTAGGTTCCCTCTCTTCTCAATGTTTACACGTCTTTAGGGAATCTCACACCTGCAACTGCAAATGCTCTACATGATCACGGCCCCCAGAGCCCTTTCTTGTTTTTCTCTCAAGTTCCCGGCCCATGAGGACCACTGCCTGGTGGGTAATCTCTATCAGTCTGCCCTCAAACCCAACTTGTGTACAAAGGGAATTATCTTATCTCTTCTTTTCCCCAGTCTGTTGTCCCTTCTGTGTGTCACCATTTACTCATCACAAACCTGGGCATTATCGTTTTCCTGCCTCTCCCATAACTAAGAAGCCACTGAGCCCACAAACTCCTCCCTAGTGAATAGCTTTGAGCTGTGTGAGTTATAACCACAACCGATTAACCTGTACATCCTCACTGCCTCTGCCTTCACCCAGTGTCTCAGCACCTCTGCCTCTGGGTCAGCCCATCAGCCTCCTAATGGAGTCCTCTCCCCCTCCCCCACTCCATTCTCAACAATGTGGCTACAGCCAGCTTTCTAAATGCAAATGTAATAGAACTATTCGATCCACCATCCTTTCCATTGCTGCTGATATAAAATACCTACTCCATCACACATGAGTCCCCATGGGCCAGGAATTCTGCTGAATTCTACCGCTGTTTTTCTCCTACTCCCTCCACCAGGTTGGAGGATATGGCTATACTGAACTTCTTTCGATTTCTGGAATATGCCACCATGTACATCCTTTTCATGTTCTTTGCTTTTCTTGAAATTGTTGAGTGGTTAAATCTTCCCTGCCCTGCAGGAGTACCCTGAGATGTCAGTTCACTGGCTGTCTTTTCTACCTTCCTGGATCCCAGTGTGATGCCCCCGTCATGCACCCTATGTAGCACCTGTATCCCCCAAACCACATCACTTATCACATGCTGGAATTATCTCTTATATTTGTTCGTATTGACCCTCTAGTTTGTGAGAACTGAGTGCAGGTACAATGTCTATTTCTTTATCTGCACGGGGCTGGCACAGAGCACTCAGTTACTACTCAGCGAATGTCCTGGTTTAGCAGATGCTTGTCTGTCTCAGTGCATCACTGAACACATGTGTGAAGAGACGGTGGGTGAGCACACACCTCGAGACTGGTGGGCCAACAGGAGAAATCCTCAAGGAGATATCCAGGAGTACCTGGGCATGAGCAGGGCGTTGGGGAGGGCTGGACATAGAGATTTGTGATAGATGACTCAAAGAGATCGCGCACGGTGGAGGGGGAGTTCAATGAAGGGCAAAACAGGATGGGCAGCACCATCTTTAATAGTCTAAAGAGTTCATCAGAGGAATCTTTTTATATTTTAGATCTGAAATTTTTCAGATGGCTCTGAGTTAGAGGCATTTACCTATTATGATGTAGAGTATGAACCAATGAGTGTAGGATATGCAAATTCTGAATTCCCAAAGACCTTTAACATAATTTCTCTTTATTAAGTGAAACAATCTCTTTTAGCTTCTCAACTAGGAATTCGACTATCTCTGAATGCTCAAATTTTCTTTTTTTTACTTTTTAAAGAAGTAATTTAAATGACCATCAAGGAATTAATTTTGCTGAATTTATCCAAACCGAAATACAATTGTCCAAAGAATGAGCAAAGTCCATAGCCAGTAACTTGTGTGAGTTTAAATTTCAGCTTAAATATATTTTCTATCAGCCACGCAGGGCCTCCTTTGACACACACAGAGACACCGAATGACACACACACACACACACACAGACACACACACACACACACACACACACACACACACACACAGAGACAGAATGTCAGTCACCTTACCCTCTGATAGTTTTGGTGATTCTAAAGTTCTTGTAATAGTGGAGATGAATCTTTGTTGGGTTCACACTTTACCTACTCACATTGAAGTAATTTACCTAAAGATCTTACCTGAGGTTAAAACAAATGTTGCAGACTACTCTGAAATTGAAATCAGTACTGCCCTGCTTAATTTAGTTCTGGGACATGCCTCACTGATCTCTATCTGGAAGCACGTGGGAAATACTGACTTTAAGAAAAATGGAATTCCCCAAGTGAGAGACTCTTCTTCATTCCACACATGAATGTTTGTTTTACAGGCCTGAAATAAAATGGAAGTACTTTTGTGGTCATAGATTTTCATGTAGGAAACCATTTGCTTTGACCACTTAAATGCTTCCTGCAGTTACAGGGGAAGCTGTGGAGAGAGGTGATTGGTAGAGAGATTTGCCCAAGTTTCTCTTTGGAGTTCTGTAAAGAGTGAATTGAATTTAGAAATGCAAAGTAACTGTTAGATTCTCCTACAGTCGGACATTTTTGTCAGAAAATGAAAGCTTTTAGGTACTGCTGTTTTTTTCAAAATTGTGAAAAACAAGGGCAATCTTATATAATTCTTGGCTTTGCATTTTTTCTTTTCTTTCTGCTTTTCTTCTTCCCTTCATCCTTCCTTTCCTTGCTTTTTCCCTCCCTCCCTCCTGCTTTTTTCTTTTCCTTCTTCCCTCCCTCCATCCTTTCCTCCCTTCTTCCCTTCCTTTCCTATGGTTGAAAAGCAAGCAAATCTCTCGAATTTTTGATACA
Source organism: Balaenoptera borealis (assembly GCF_965194805.1). Classification (NCBI taxonomy): domain Eukaryota; kingdom Metazoa; phylum Chordata; class Mammalia; order Artiodactyla; family Balaenopteridae; genus Balaenoptera; species Balaenoptera borealis. Next base: position 76,181,958 of record NC_138877.1, read on the forward strand.
AAACAAAACTCTTTTCTATACCCATTTTGATGTCCTGGGACCCTGCTCTTTATATTTTGTCTTTCAGATTTCAAGAGAACATCTATGTCTTTAGTAAACTGTATATATTTGGAAATAAAAATAAACCCTAAATATAAGCAGTCTGCTGTAACATGATTTAAGTGTTATTGATATATTTTATGTTCTGTAAAACCAAACACTGATTTGCAGTGGACTTGTGGGAAAGCTAGCAATGGCGCAGACTATTTAAAATCTAATTTTATAGTGAGAACACTAACAAGAGCAATAATTGATGGGCGGGGAGATACTTTGGAGTGTCTGAGCAGAGTGCTTGCATGGATGGAGAATGACTGGCAAATGTCACAGAGGCAACAAAGCCACAGATCAGAAAAGCCCGTCTAATCAATATAATAAACCAAGAAATGGAAAGACAAACTTAGGAAAAGAGAAAGAATAAAAATTCCAAAGGAATCTCCAAAATTAAAAAGAAAAATAGCATTGAAAACATAAAATATACAGGGGTATTTTTTACATAAGGTATGTAAGATTTCTACACTGGAAACTACACAACAATATTATATAAATATAAACAATATAATGAAAAAGTAAAGAAGACCTAAATAGATGAGGTGGTAAAGCCATATTCATGTGTTGAGAGAGTGGCTATCATTAAGATCTTGTTACCGACCCTTTCAACTTGGGCCCCAGCAAGGGTCCTCCTGCCCGGCTTGCTGACACCAATAGAACAGGACCGAGTTGGGTTCAGCAGCAAAGGGAAGCTTTATTCTGTTTTAAAAATTTTATTGAGGTACAGCTGATTTACAGTGTTGTGTTAATTTCTGCTGTACAGCAAGGTGATTCAGTTGTGTATCTATGTATTCTTTTTCATATTCTTTTCCGTTGTGGTTTATTACAGGGTATGGAATCTGGTCCTCTGTGGGGAAGCTTTATTCTTTGATCGGAGACCGGAGAGGTGTGGGTGTGGGTGTGGCTGGTTGTAGGGGTCTCTCGGTGGGAGGGGTTGGAGTTCTGTGCGGGGGCGGGTAGCGCAGGTGCATTCGCTGCTCGCAGCTCCAGGGCCCGGTGCACATTTCTGCACACGGCCCGCCACCGCCGTCGTGGACGAGGTGTGGTGGGCGATGCTTCTGCGCACGGCCCTCGAGCTGAGGTGTCCTGAGTGCAGCCCTTCGGCGCCAGGAGCTCTGGTCTGAAGGGCTGGGTGCGAGGCTTCTGCCCGTGGCTCCCTGTGAGCCCGTGACGCTAGACGAAGCACAGAAGAAGAGGTTAGACGTTGTCTTATCCCCTAGATGCCATCTTATTTCCCCCCCCACCCCGGGACCCCAGTGGGTTTTGCTGAGAATAGTACCCGTGGAAGGCAGAATAGTGGCCCCCAAAGCTGTCCACACCCTGATCGCCGGAACCTGTCAATATGTTACCTGACAAGGCAGAAGAGCTTTGCAGCTGTGGATAAGTTAAAGATCTCGACATGGGAAGGGTTTCCTGGATCTCCAGGTGGGCCCACTGTAATCACTGAGCCCCTAAGAGCAGAGACCCGTTCCTGGCCGAGGGTTGGCGGGAAATGCGACAGTGGGAATGGTCAGAGAGGTGGGACGCTGCTGGTCTGGAGATGAAGAAGGGGCCCCCAGCCAGGGAATGTGGGCGCCTCTGGAGGCTGGAAAAGTCAGGACACAGATGCTCCCTGGGGGCCAGAAGGAAACAGCGCTGCCAACGCCCTGGTTTTAACCCAGGGAGGCCAGTGTCAGACTTCTGACCCGCAGACGCGTAGGATTGTTATTATTTATTGTTTAAACCACTATGTTTGTGGCAATTTTTTATGGCAGCCACATAAAGCTAATATAGCATCTATTTACTTCAAGCAATCCCAGTCAAAATACTATAGCCTTTCTTACAGAAATTGAAAATTCATTCTAAGGTTTATAGGGAAATGCAGAGGACCTGTATAGACAAAATTATCTTGAAAAAAAATTAGATACTTTTTTCAAGAGTATAAGTTTTTTACTTATTTCAAGACTGCCTCAAAAGCAGTTCAATAGGAAAAAATAGTCTTATTAACAAATACTGCTGAGAAACAAAGGATGCTGGACCCAAATTAACCTTAAGCCTTTAGGTGCCATTTACAAAAATTCACTTGAGATGGACCATAGACGTAAAAGTTAAAATTATAAAGTTTTTAGAGGGAAATGTATTATGATATTGTCATGGCCTTTGAGTGGGCAAAGAGTTATTTGAACCTAAAAAGCGCTAACAACTAAAGAAAAAAATATGTATATATGAAAGTTATACATAAACAGAAGTTAAACAAATTTTAAAAATCCTATCCATCAAAAGACATTTTTAAAAAGATGAATAGGCAAGCCATAGAATGGGAGGAATTATTGGTAATACATATATCTGACAAATGTATCTAGAGCATATAGATCATTAATTCAAAGAAAAACACTTCAGTAATAAATGGGCAAAAAAATCTTGAATAGATATTTCACAAAAGAAAATATAAGAATGGAAATAAAGCACACGAGGGGGAGTTCAATATCATTGTCATCAGGGAAATGCAAGTTAAACTATACTGAGCTACTACTTCTTTCCCAGTATAGTAGCTCAATTTTTTTAAATGACAGTATCAAGTGTTAGGGAGGATGTGAATCTAGCAATATGTAAATAGCTGGTCATAAAATTATTAAATAGAATGTGGAACAACAGGAACTCTGGTTGGCAGTGGGAGTGTAAACTTGAACTCTTTGAAAAAAAAATTGGAGCTATCTCATCACTTGAACACGACCAGACCTTTATGCCAGCAATTTCTGTCCTAAGTACATTTATCCTGAAGAAATTCTTGAACGTGTACACTAAGAGATATAAACTAGAATATTTATAGCAACATTATTTGTAAATATAGGTAAATGGTTGCAATGGCTTGAATGTCCACTGAGAGGCAGGTGGATAAATTGTGATGTATTTGTACAATGCAGTTCTGTGCAACCAAACAAACAGATGAAGCTTGGTTAAACCCATCACCTCAAAAATGCAATGTTAATTCATGAAAGCAAAGCACAGAAGAATACGTACACCAGGATTTCATTTCTATAAATGAGACAAACAGATGAAACCAAAGTGATGTGTTGATTAGGGATACTTCTTAAGTAAGGTCTAAGCTTACAAAGAAAACATAGTAATGGTTAACATAAAATTCATGACAGTGGTCAACTCTGGGAAGTAGGAACAGGGATAATTTGGGAAAAGAACACACAAACATACTATGAATGACATTTAAAAAACTTGGGTGCACTGGACTCTTATTTCATTATTTGCTCTTTCAGCAGTACATATCCCTTATACATACGCTTTGTATGTAGGATGTATTTTATAATAAACTTTAAAAAATATATTAATCTCTCATCAAGCTGCTTTATTCTTACAACTTGAGATGAAGTTTTTCTAATTGTCCATTGGACCTTAGGTTCATATTGTCCATGATGCTGTAATGGACGGACAGTAACAAGAGGTGTGACTTTCATGAATTGTTAAATTAAAACAAAACACACTGTAACGTGTGATTCCTCCCATTAGGTGCCCTAAAGTAAACGTGAAAGGCGTTAAGTGAACCTTTTCAAACCTCAACGATTTAACCCACATTTGATGAGTAATTTTTTATTTGAATGTATTAATTGATGAAACAGTTTGAATGTCATTTTTTTAAAAAAAACAAAAACAAAAACAGGAAATGGAGAGAGTAAGAAACATTTAGCATAGTAGGTTATGCTAATGCATTCTCATTCCACTAGTGCCCCTGGAGGTAACAACTGTGGATTATTTACTGATGAATCTTAAGTATCCAGCATAATCTTTCCTATTTCAATTACCTTTAATGTTTCAGGCAAACCTGGTGAGACTTCTTTTGATGCATCAGGCAAATCCACACCTATTGAACTGCAACGAGGAGAAGGCTTCAGGTAGGTTATGAGCATGCTGGATCGCTGAGCAGTTGCTGTCTTCCTCCCATCGTATTGAAGTTGCTGACCCATCACGGACACGGCTACAGAATGAGTCAGCCTCTCCTGAGATGCTCTGTGAAACCCAACCCAGTTCAAGCATGATTCACAAACTCCTGGGCACCGCTGCGTTACCAGCATCTGTCAGAGAGCAGTTAAGTTCATAGGGACTTCATTGCAATGTGCTCTTTGGGCTTTCAATTTCCCGGGCAGTGATTCCTGCAGTGTCACTTACTTTAAAATACATTTTTTCTGTTATTTAACTAGTTTCTCACCATACTAAATACATGCTTGTTCATTAGGGTATTTTTAAATGGTAAGAGTATTTTTTTCTGTGCAGATATTTATACTGCAAGCAATAGAGACTAACATTGTCAACCTAATTTAAAACTTTGAAAATCTTAATGTTACTTATTTTTTAATAAATATCTTTTTGAAATTTTCTAGAATCCTTGTTACCACTCTTTTAAAAAGTGGGTACTACATTAATTTTCTGGTTTTTAAAACTTGACAACAATGTTACTACCTGTAAGTTACTTTTGGTATATTAAAAATAAGAATTCTAAATAACAAAGAGAAAAGTCTTGCATAAGTAACAAAATAATGTAAAAATGTTGAAGGTATTAATTCATCTGAATAACATAAATATACTTATTCTTCTTGTTTTTGTACCTCTACTAACCTGAAAGCACTTCACACCTGAGATTTCTTATTTCATGCACTTCTAGGAGTATAATTACCCGATAAACCTCCCGTTTAAGACAGAATGGGAGAATTGCTCTATTTCTTACTTCATTGGAATTAAGTATCATTGCTTAATATTTATTGATCTTATTTGCCAAAAATAAATTGAAGATTTAACAAACTATAAGATGGCTTAATAGTCTCAAACTTTAGAACCATGCTAATATTAATAATAGGGTAGTGATCTTACTATTATCTACAAAAATTTGCCTAATGGTAAATATTGGAAGAGTACATAGAAATTTGTAGCGTTCTCCTATCTTTTTTCAAAAATATTTTTACTGTACATATAAACCCCATCCTCTGTTAACTCTAGATCTAACAGGAGATCACATTTTTCCAGATCTTATTTCTGGCTCTTTTCCCAGAGAATGGAATATATGATTGACCCTGGATGGCATGGACTCTATCACACTTTGACCTTTTAAGTCTAGTGTCAACTTTCCCAAAACAAGACACTCAAGGCAATTGACAATGACAGTCCCAGAGCCCTGGGAGTGCCTAAGCTGCTGGTCTAGATTCCGCCCTGGCCGCCACAGGCCTAGTGTCTGATGACTCTCTTAGACAATTTTGCCCACGTTGGTCACGCAAAGCCTAGCATCAGTATAATCAGTTCTCCATGCCATGTTGGTCATGAGAGACACAGGGATGGGACCATAGTAGGCTCTCAGTAAACATTTGTTGATTAGTTTCAGGTAGATGCAGGGTATACCAACAAGAAGAAGGAACCACATAAAATGATAGTGCAGGAAACAGTAAACTAGACACCCATATTGGGGCTGAGCACATGAAAATCATCATCAGTGCTATATATCTTAAAAAATTTTTATTGGAATATAGTCGCTTTACTATGTTGTGTTAGTTTCTACTGTACAGCAAAGTGAATCAGCTATACGTATACATATATCCCCTCTTTTTTGGCTTTCCATCCCACTTAGGTCACCACAGAGCACTGAGTAGAGTTCCCTGTGCTATACAGTAGGTTCTCATTAGTTATCTATTTTATACATAGTATCAATAGTGTATGTATGTCAATCCGAATCTCCCAATTCATCCCACCACCGCTTCCCCCTTGGTATCCATACACTTGTTCTCTACGTTTGTGTCTCTATTTCTGCTTTGTAAATGAGATCCTCTATACCAATTTTTTTCAGATTCCACATATATGAGTTAATATACGATAATTGTTTTTCTCTTTCTGACTTATTTCACTCTGTATGACAGTCTCTAGGTCCATCCACGTCTCTACAAATGACCCTTTTTATGGCTGACTAATACTATATTATGTTCTTGTTATTTTGCGCTTCTTGCATTTGAAATGGACACACAAAAAACTATCTGAGGGATAAAAGCAGTTTGAGGTATAGCTGTTACTTGGTATGGACATAACCTCCCAAGAAGAGGACGCTGAGCTGTCTTCTACTCATTACACAGATATGATTTAATCTAAAGCAAATGATGATAAAATCCTGGCGTAAATATCTTCTTGTGGTAGCTGAATTACCTCACCCAGCCCATAAAGCTGCATAACTCAAGTTCATGGACACAAGAGGTCACGCAGTTTAGTCGTGGGGATTGGAAAAGAGTAGCCACAGCCATTAGGTTCTTAGTTGTTATTAATGTGATTTTTCTTCAGGATGTATTGATTTTCAGTTTCAATTGTTAGTAAGCGTAACTTTGATTAATGCACAGCTGTATTGCTGCTCAGATATGTTCGGATGTCACTGTTAACATGTAATTTGTAAGGAAATATAATTATTTTTATTTCAGATTGAAAAGGAAATCCCACCAGATCACAGAGAGAGGCCAGACCCACTGATTTAAAAACACAACCGAGTAGTTATTTGTATAGCTACCCAGTTAGTAGAATGCTTATAGAATGCCTACTACATGTTTTATAAGAGCCCAGTTATTGGGAAGGTATAGCTACTTTCCTCTTCACATTTCCTCCTTTCCACATTCACCAGGATGAAGGAAGACATTCACGGAGAATAAAACGACATTGAGTTCTCTCAAGCTTCGCTTCTCAGTGATTTCACATTTTACCTGTGACCACTCAGTGAATATTATTTTTATATTATGTCATTTTACATTTTTATATCATGTCATTTTATATTATGTCATGTAATTAAATATGCCACTGATGTAACATAAAATAGTCTTTAAAAATGGTGGCACTGCCATTTTATTCCTACCATAAACTTTTAATGTTTTTTGTTTTGCTTCACGTGTTGATAAATTTTAGCATGTTACATATCAGAATTATTGACAGTAAATAGTTTTGTGGGATGTTCCCACTCACTGGTTCTGATCGCCTGGTATTGTTACTCGTAGATGTTGCCGCATCTGAGTTTATTGAGGAAATGCTGCTGAAAGCCGAGTCTGCCTGGGAAGGAAGAATGCAAGAATCTTCCTGTGTTCAGACCTTGGCCCAAGAGGAACCCTATGAAGAGATCATCCCTGACCTTCCAGCCCTTCCCAGCAAGCTGTAAGTGCCTTCTCCCTAGTGATAAAGTCGTAGACCTTGGTCCTTGAGGAGTTAGTTATTCTCCTTTGTCACCCTCTCTAGTCACCAGTCATTTTTCAATCAGTATTAAGTCTGTCTCTCAACCAAAAGTTAGAAGATTGAAGCTGCATATCAACATTTACCAAAAGATACTTGTGGACGATAATGAGTTAGGCATGAAAACCCTCTGATTTTTTAATATTACCATTTCAGTTCTTCCTTCAATTTGTCATCATGAGACCAAAGATACTATTTTAAACACATTCCGTGTTCTAAACTAAACGGATATATAAGGTTTCCAATAACTATCATCATGACTAAATTTCCTCAAGTAGGAAATACAAATATTCATTTCTTCTCTCTTAAGTATAAAACTAATGATTTCTTGTTATCTAAAATATGGCCTAAATACTGACACATGCTATAAAGAAGATGAACCTTGAAAACATTATGCTAAGTGAAGGAAGTCAGACACAAAAGGCCACATAGTGTATGACTGAATTTATATGAAATGTCTGGAATTAGCAAATCCATAGAAACAGAAGGTATATTAGTGGTTGGATGAATGAGGTAAGGGGAAAATGGGAAGTGACTCTGAATGGATATGGGATTTCTTTGGGGGGATGAAGGAAATATTCTGGAAGTAGATGTGATGGTTACACACATCTGTGAATGTGCTAAAAAGCACTGACTTGTACACCTTGAAAGTGTGAATTTTGTGTTATGTAGATTATATCTCAATGAGATAAATAAATACATAAAGAAAAAAACATTTGAGGTCAAAAACCAAAATCTGCTATATCTAAGCAGTGGGACCTTGAGGAAGGTACTTCCTATCTCTGACCCTGTGTCTTGCCTGGTGATGGAGATTATGTCTAACATTGGAGCATTTGAGGGTTCCCTGAATAAAAAGCACCGTCTGGGTTCTGGACCATCTGCGGGTAATCAAACAGTAAAGACGGAGGCCAAATCACACCTGATCAGGGCTGGAGGCTGCCTCAGAGGACGTGCCTGCATGTGGTGGCTGAAAGGGTTTATAAAGTTATCCCATTATTAGGCAGCTTGGCCAAATAAGTCCAAGGCACCTATGAGTCAGATGAGATCTCCCAAGTGAGGGGCCCCCCAGACAAGGCTCGGGACAGACAGGAGGAGGACAAGTTGTGGTCTCTGCAGGGAGGCTCGCTCCGAGAAGGGAGGGGCCGAGGAGACTCGTCCCCAATTCATCCATCAGAGGATTCGCCCCACTCCCCAGGTGTAGCGGCAGGCCCAGAGGCAGCATGACTCGACTTCCCTTCCTAGGAGATGGAAGAGATGCTTCCAATAGGTGCATCACAAGGCCGTGAGCCGAGGGGAAAAGGCTTATTTCAGTGCCTGTCCCATCACTGGCATCAGAAACACATTCAATTTAAAACCTCTCTAGGTAATTCAGAGGCTCAAGTCAGGCATAAATGCACTGACCTCTACTTAATACTAAAATTTATTCATTACTGGGTTTGATTTTTTAACTGTGTGGAAAAGGAGCTTCATTGGTGTGTCAGACGCCATGCTAAGAATTTCATGGATTATCTTAGTCCATTTTCAAAGTCCCATTAAGATTTTCTTACTTTCCCGAGATTACAGAGCTGGGAAGTGACAGGTAAAGATTTATAGCCCAGCAATCAGAGCCCAGATCATCCACACGTACACCACCTTACCCCTCTCCTACTTTCACAGGTGGGAAAAAAATAGTATCACATTTATGTGGGAGAGAAAGTGAGAAAGCCATACGTAGAAACAAAAGTTGGAGTCAAGAATGGTTACCTGATAAGATACATTCCAAGTGGCCTGGAACTAATGATTAGAATGTGTTGACCTTGCCCTTTACATTTTTATATTCCTGATATCACTGGAACGAGAGGAGTAATACAGATACTTACTATGGAAGAATTTTACTTTCCAGATGTTGATATTAAAATCCATACCCAATATGTTCCATTTTACTTTTAAGATTATGTCCTGGGCTTCCATGTAAAGAGACATTAAAATGTAAACAGCGTCAAACTTTGAGTGAAAGCCAAATTCTTTCATAATAAGTTATTTTGGATGAATATTAACTTATCTCTGTGTCTATAGTTTTGGGTTTCTTCTGCTTTAAAAAAATAAAAGAAATCAAAGCAAGCAACCTGCCCAAAAAAGTACTTTTTGCTGTTTTTTATATTTTTGATTGAACAACGTGTTTTAAACTGATTAATCAGTGGCTTATTTGCTCTACGCAGTTAAGTATAATTGTTTTAATAACATTTTTCTCTTGTTGACACTGAGCAAAGCTTTCAAACTTTGAAATAAGTTTATATTGAAATTTGACCTCTTCATTGAAGTCTGCTGTCATCTTTCTTCAGGATAGAATTGAAAATTATATTAAAGAACAACTCAATTATAATGTTAAGGTTTTTTTAACTCTAAAAAAATGACAGGTAGACTTGTTTAGTTTAACAACTAAGCAACTTTGTAAAATTTCTTTTATCACTTATGATTTTATCTTTATAGAATTATTAACAAATGGGAACTGGAGCAAAGGGACGTAATGAAACAACTAGGTACACTTATGTTTTAATGCAGAAAAGCTTAATTTCTATAATCGACTTGCAGACCTCATTTTAGTATAAGAAGGAAAAATGGGGATATTTGAGGTCTCCTCTATAAACAAATCACAGACATTACAAAGGACAACTCTTTCTTTAAAGCTGATAAATGCGTGTATTTTTGGGAAAAAAACAACAACAACCACTTGTTGATTTTATCATAGTATCACAGTGTTGATTGATCTGGGCAACAGTTTACTGAGATATATCAGGACATTTTCAGAAATGCCCTTCTTTTGATAGAGAACATGTATGAAGTAAATCAGAGAATTGCCATGATTGACAGGAAATAGAAATATAGTTTTAAAAAAAGTCTCTTAGGCATTACTTACAAAGCAGCATTTCTTCACAAACCAGTTACATGAGAGTCAGTGGTTATATCCGATGTTTGGGGAGGGTTTGGGTTTCTTCTCTCCTCCTCATTGCTGCAATTTTCTGCAGACTCTTCTTTTTGCCTATCCTCTTTCCTTATTTTGCCCAGGATAGAACAGGGCATATTTATTGATCGGAGAAGCATAGAATTAGCAAGAACCTAAAACACCTTATACTCTCCTCTGTATAATCTATTGTTTCTCTTCGATAAGCTTTCCCACTTTTTATCTCTAGTCCTCATTCTGAAGATTTAACATGTAAAACCTCATCTGAATTACAGTTGCCCATCTTTCTTCATTATTTTTAACCCCGGCTTCCTTTTTTTTTTTTCATTACAAAGTTGACTTGTTTCTTTTATCTTTTCCCTGAACGCATTTTGCTAAAATGTTAAAAAATAATTGAGTGGTTTACTTTCTAATATCTCAGCATACAAGTCAAATTCCCTTTCCATTGTCAACTTACATTCATTGTTCTGCAAGCATTTTGTGCCATAAATCATGATTTAGCCCCAATTGTGCTGCAGGGTTTGTAGCAACTGCCTATCTTTGGCTCAACACTGAATCAATAAGAAATTCCTCTGTTATCGGGTTATCCCACATTTCATGGTTTCTAAGACATCTTCTATCCAGTGAACATTATTAAGGTGTCTGTTAGTTGCCTGAGTTTCGAGTTCATGTCTTAAAATGAGCAGGTTAGATTTAACTCCAGAGCTCCTGCCAACTCTGGCATTCTCCATCGGGTCTCTACTGTCTGTAAAGCTTTTAGGCTTCCTCTCTCTTCCCTAAGCCCTCAACAGCTCTTCTCACATGTGGCTGTGCCTCCCACTCTGTCCTTTCCCTCCTGCTGACGGGGTGTCTCCTTTCCGCGCTGTCTTTTACATCCTTAGCTATCTCAGTGCCTCATTGACTGTTAATGCTGCTAATGAAACAGCGGCTGCCGAACATGCCCTTTGGGCTTTGAACCTGGAAATGCTCTCCTAGGGTTTCTAATCGCTGAGACATCCTGATAGATGCCCACTTTTGTTTCTTATATTCCCTTCCATGGAGTCCTTGAGTTGGAATCCTCAAAAATTCTGCACAGTGCCTACATGGAGTAGAATAGTTCACTAAACACTTGCAGGTTTTCACTTATTAATAATATAAACAATGATAACAACTGAGAGTTTTTGAGCAGTCACCGGGCATCAGCGCTTGTGCAGAGTGGATTACTTGTGCAGAGTGATAATTCCATTTAATCCTCAAAGCAACACCTGCAGGTACTTTGTATTTCTCTCCCCGTTTTATACATCCCTGTCTGAGACTCAGAGCTTCAGTGACTGGACTCATGTCACACCCGTGTATTCAGTCTGACATTGTTTCTGTGAGGAGGTCATTTTCATTGGTAATTCTAACATTTCTAACTTGTCTTTTAAAGAGGAAATGATTGATCTGAGTTTCAGTTACGGTTCGTCTGCTTGAGGTGTGGAACGTTGTTGATTTAGGATACGCGTGTAGTATGACAATTGGAGAAGACAGTGTGGAATGAGGAAGAGATGTCCCTTCCACAGAAGTGATGAGTGAGAAGGTTACTCGCAGTACAGTCTGCTGTGAACCTGCTTTCCAGTCAGAGTTGCGCACGGGAATGGAACAAGATGGGGCCACTGGGGGAGTTCCCTGGCGGTCCAGTGGTTGGGACTCGGGGCTTTCACTGCTCAGGGCCAGGGTTCAATCCCTGGTCGGGGAACTAAGATTTCACAGGCTGTGTGGCCAAAATAAAATAAAATAAAGTAAAAAGATGGGACCACTGTTTTCTATCTGTCCACCAAGTTATCCATCCAACCGTTTGACCTTACTCACTCTGAGTGTCTAAAAACCAATGACGTGACTTAAGACTGGGGCTTTGAGGCAGCCTAACCTCTGTTCCTGACTGGTAAACGTATCAGTATTCTGGGAGGATAATGTGCCCTTACTCCATGGGAAGAGGGCCCAGAAGCTCTGAGTTCAGGACCCTCTAAGACCTTGCCCTGTGTGTCTATTTGTTTAGCTGGTCCTGATTTGTATCCTTCACCATAAAGCTGCAATAGTAAGTATAGGGCTTTCTTGAGTTCTGTGAATCATATGAGTGAATGCTCAAACCTGAGGAGGGTTGAGGGAGCACCTGAATTTGCAGCTAATTGGTCAGAAGTGCAGGTGGTCTGGGGACGCCCAGGCTTGTGGCTGACACCTGAAGTGGAGCAGCCGTGTTGGGGACGGTGCCCTTAACTTGCGGGGTTTGTGCGGACTCTAGGTGGTCCGTCCGTGTCAGAAACGCACTGCAGTGCTCGCTTCGGCAGCACATATGCTAAAATTGGAACGATACAGAGAAGATTAGCATGGCCCCTGCGCAAGGATGACACGCAAATGCGTGAAGCGTTCCATGTTTTTCATCGGATGAATGGATAAAGAAGATGTGGCACATATATACAATGGAATATTACTCAGCCATAAAAAGAAACGAAATGGAGGTATTTGTAGTGAGGTGGATGGAGTTAGAGTCTGTCATACAGAGTGAAGTAAGTCAGAAAGAGAAAAACAAATACAGTATGCTAACACATATATATGGAATCTAAGGAAAAAAAAAAAAAAAGGTCATGAAGAACCTAGTGGCAAGACAGGAATAAAGACACAGACCTACTAGAGAATGGACTTGAGGATATGGGGAGGGGGAAGGGGAAGATGTGACAGGGTGAGAGAGTGTCATGGACATATATACACTACCAAATGTAAAATAGATAGCTAGGGGGAAGCAGCCGCATAGCACAGGGAGATCAGCTCGGTGCTTTGTGACCACCTAGAGGAGTGGGATAGGGAGGGTGGGAGGGAGGGAGACGCAAGAGGGAAGAGATATGGGAACATATGTATATGTATAGCTGATTCACTTTGTTATAAAGCAGAAACTAACACACCATTGTAAAGCAATTATACTCCAATAAAGATGTTAAAAAAAAAAAAAAAAAGAAACGCACTGCAGTTCAGCGCGGGGTTATGAGGATGGTAACCGTCTCGTGGGGTTGTTCTTGATGACTAAGTGAGTTAATGTTTCTAAAGTTCGAAGCGCAGTATCTGACTCATGGTAATACTACATAGTGCTTGAGAGATGGCAGAAGGGAAAAAAAGGTATTATTCATTCATCTGTGAGCTGTCAGCAAAATCATCTATAGAATGAAGGCCTTTTAACTATAAGCTGAGACAGTAGAATTAGGCCTCCCATTTGGTGCTTTTAAACTGATTATGACCTTATGGAGAAAACTGTATTTTCTAAGCAGCTGGGAAGAAAATCCAGTCTCGGAGAAGACCTGCTTTGGTTGGGTGAATACTTGGATTAAGTTGCTTGGGGGCTGGGTCTCCAGGGCTTCTGAGCCGTAATGCACTTGGGGTGGAGAAAAGTTCCTGTTTTGCTTGGGACCAAGAAAAATCTGGGAGGACCCAGAACTGAGCAGGGCTGAGGGTAACACAGAAAAGGGGCTGATGGTGGGATGTGGACCCAGGGTGGCTTCAGCCAAGTGGCCATTGATGAGGAGAAATACCCTGCAGGGATGATTGAGCAGCGCAATGTGAGTTATGAATGTGTCCTTCTTGACCTCAGTAAAACCTGAGACCCTCAATAGGCTTAGAACAGGCGTTTAGTGGAAAACCTTGAAGGTGCCACATTTTATGAAATAGGCTCAACCCGCATACATTCAAAAACAAGCCAACTTGTGGCTCCCCAAGGATTTCTTCTAGAGCCTTTGTTGCTCAATTGAAAATAAATACAATTTGCATATCAAAGTAATTTCGATAGTAATTTCCATCTACCTTTAAATTCCATGACTTAGGATGGATAGACATAATTATCCACATTTTATTTATGGAGAAACAGAAGCGCAGAGATGTGACAGACTTAAGGGTATAGCTGGTCAGCGGTAGCTGCAATTTGACCCCATTTCTTTGGATTCTTTGTTCATATTCTCCTTCCTAAGGCAGGAACAGCTCAGGAGGAATGCATGGTGTGCACAATCTTACCACTGCAGATCTGGAATGGTAAGAGGGAGGTAGCCTTTAACATATGTCGAAACCCTATGGAAATATCCCCTTGTAATTTAGACCAGAACGCTTGGAGAAGCAGTACTGCAAAGTCCATTTTACTCTAAGATCCTTAGGTACCTTGTGCTACAGCCATTAATTCCCTTGCCCTGCTGGTTGAACACCACGTCTCTGGTTACTCCTGTGAGACAGTTATTCTTGTAAATAACCATAACCCTGAGTGACCTGAGCATTTTCAAATTCGCCACAGATTCAGTGAACATGTTGTAGTAAAATAGCATCACCTGCATTAAAGTCCAACCAGACTCCCAACCCTAAGTCTCCAGAGTCATTTGGAAGCCCTTGGGCTGTTGCCTTGGAAGTCAGGAAAGCTGTGGCTGGCGGTGAACAATCTGAATTTTATTAGCGCGTCGCCCGTAGGGATTCGTGAGAGTCAGCATTGAGATACAAACATACAAAGCACTTCCACCAGGGCCCTTGCGTTTATATTGAACTTTATTCTTACTGCCGTTTAATAAGCGTTTTCAGTGATCGGAAGCATTCATCTTCTACACTAGCTTCGTGCGTGAAAGAAATCATATGTCAGCCCATTTCAAAGCTTGGGAACTTATCATTGAAAAAGAAAACTGTCTTAGTTAGAGACTTTTCTTCTTTTGAGCAGAGATGAGATTTGGAGTGAAATCTCATTATGCAAGCTTCATTTAAAGAAAGCAGTTTTAGTTATACCACCCTCTTTGGCGCTCAGCTCAAAGCATCACACTCTGTGACTGGGCCTTGGGATGCCCGACAGAGCCATGGTGGATTATCTTTGCCCAACCGGTTCTGTCTTAGGTTAACCCACAGGAAAAAAAAAAAAAAAAAAGAATATTCCTAATTGTAGATCGTTCTCAAAGTTCCTCCTGTATCAATAGGTGTTGATCTGAAGTGGTCAGTATTCAGAGAATGAGAAACAGATAACATTAAGGAAATATAAAGGTTTTCTGTTGGCGCGGCAGCAGTGGCCCCGCACCTGAGCCCCAGAAGAAAGGCAGGTGATACGCTGGCCACTGCCTGTCTATAACACCGGGAACTAAGACACCAGGATTTAGTGCATGCTGAGTCCTGGCCTTTCCTACACAGGTACATCAGTCCTGCTAAGCATGGCAGGATCCCGTCCCACGACTCAGGGAGATCCAATTTTTGTTCCTGGCCTCTGTTGTTAGGAAGCTTTGGGGAATGTCTGGACCCAGTGCCGATAACTTTGAGTTTAGCCCAGAGCTCTGCTCTGATGTTAAATAGAACACCTTCTAGCCACTTGGCCACCAAGGAGCCCTTTTTAATTTCTCCGGGCCGAGCTGAGATGGCAGGTGCTCTATCCTGATCCTATAAAATGGGCGTCGGCTGGGAGGGAACCTTTCAAAATGATATTATTTTAAGCTCTCTCAGTACTTTTTAGTGGCAACGTTGAGCATCACTTGGGAGAATGTGTAGGAGGGGCACCAGGGGCTTTGCTCGGATTCCTGTTGTCCAGTCCTTAGTTCTGGACCAAACTTGCAAAGGCCTCTCGGCAGAGCATAGGCCCTGTAGTTATTAGGGACCCCCCCCCCCCATACACGTTCCTGTGTGACTTGGACCAATTCAGCAAAACAAAGCCCTTGGCACAGTTCGATCCACCTTCCTTAGAAAGTAGGTTCACACACTTCTTGGTGTGTCTACCATACTAGCTACTCATATATTATCCAATTTTCCCTTTACGTGTACTAATAAGCCCCAAGCAGTGCCTTTTGTTTACTAAATCTAGTGAGTGTAACCGGGTAGGGCTTCTAGGAACGCTGTTGTTCTCCTGAGTAAAGGGACGGATTTGTCTGGTCAGCCTTGTTGTTTTGTGTCCTTCTAATACCATCCTGCCTGGTACGTAAATGTGTTACCTGGAGATGCCAAGTGTTTCTGAAACCAAAGGATGAAAGTGACTTGCTAAGAATACAGAACAGGAACCTGCAAGGAATCAAGGTCCTGGAAGATCTCCTTGAGGTGGTCAGCATTCCTGAGCTGTATATTTCTGGCTTTCTTGTTTTATGAGAAAAATAACCCTTCATTTCCTTATGATACTAGAGTTTCAGGCTGATGCAGCCTAATGCAATACTGCCTGATACCATAGCTATTATACCCTTGGGATGTCTTACCTGGGGCCCCATGCCCCACTCAGAAAACTTGTAGTAATGATAATACTCTGACTCTCCAGTGTGTCTTAATGTTCCCTGTGGCTTTTTATGACCTTAACAACTTTTTACTCCAACACTATCAGAAGTTTCCTATAACTAGAGTGACCAAATGTCCTGGTTTGGTCCAGTACTAGTGAATGCCTATTTACCTAGCATAACTATCAATAAAGCTCTCTTTCAGCTTAAAAGTGTCCTGATTGGCAATGTATACTCTACTTACGTAGAATCAGGAAACACTGGGATAAAATTTCTTGTGTGGTTTCATTTCAGATGAATATTTTAAAGAAAGTAATTAAATAGACAGTTATTTCAACACTGCTAATTCATATTGCCCTTTAGAGTATAAAGGGCTTTTGCATCTAAAACCTCATTTGATAAATTGCAAAATTCTTTCTTTTAGTAATAAATTCTACAAGATAGCCAACCTGTTTCCTAATCAAATATTATGACTACATTGCTAAAGATCTGAAGAATGTAGCTACAAAGTCTTGCTAAAGCTGTCAGTCAATTCCCTAAGAATTTACGCTTAGAAAGGGATTCTATAGTCTAGTAGGGGACAGAGAGAAATGTCAGAATATAGGGACATAATGAGACGTTGAGAATTGTTTAATCTAGTTTCAGTTTAAACCATTCACACTATCCCTCAAACATTGTTGGGCAATTAGTCAGCCTTCCAATATTGGTGGAGAAGTAGACTCTCTTTGGGTGAAGGTGGAGGGAAAGGGTAGACATTCCGTTTCTCTTTCTTTTCTACATTGGAAACAGCTCCATTGATGAGCACGCACTACCTTTTATGGTGGCTTGTTCCATCCACTGCCACACACCCTCACTATTTCCTTCTCTTATATTATAGACTGAGTGTGAGTGTGAGTGTGTGTGTGTGTGTGTGTGTGTGTGTGTGTGTGTTCTGGTGCTTTTGTGCTGTCAACTTAAGTAAGTTTTATCAAATTATATCAAATTTACTTATTAAATATGTCTAAAAATGCAGTATATCGTTAAACATCTCTTTGATTTAAATAAATGATAACATTGTTTCATATAAATATCATTCATTATATACCTATTCAGCAAAATAAATACATGCTAGCGAGTCACTTCTAGCAAATGTAACTTTTGACATATTTAGAAACTCCCTTCGTAATGCATAGAGCTTCTGGATTCAACTTATTTTAATTTAGAGATTTTAAAAAATTTCTTTGCAAATATCTGTTGAGAACTACTAAGGTGAATGAGATGTCTTAAAAACAATATAATTTCCAATCCAACCACAAGTGACACGTTGAAATTTTTATTTATGTTTTAAAGACAACTAATAGTTTACCAAAATGGTTTTTTAAATTGTAAGTATTTTCTCTTACAAAAACTAAAGTCATTTTTGGGGGGGGGGCCAAAGGTAGCAATTAATTCAAAACTCTCCAAGAACCGTTTCATTCAACATTAATCTTTGGATCATTATTTTATTTTACTGATGCAGAGAAACCCCAATTCCCTTTAATAAATAATTTATGTAGCTATGTTCCTAGGATTAAAATTGAGAACTATCTATTTGGTCCATTAGTTTAACCACCAAAATAACTGAGTCACATATGCCATTTCTTCACATTTCTTTCTATTAAATTTTTTCCCCGATTGGCCTAATATATCTCAGTATAGTCAATTTTATTTGTTTTCTTTAGTTTTCTAAAATTGCTTTAGTTATAATGGGCAGTAACTGTCGCCTTCGTTAGTTTTATTATGTTCCTGTTTCGATTTGCAGAAATAAAATCCTAGTTCCTACAGGCACATTTGCTCTGCATGAAATGCTTTTTATGTTTATAGAAATAAGTAAGTCTCAAATAAATTCAGTAGAGTTTAGAAATCGGGTGTCTGCTCGTGTAGTCCATCTAATTTCTTCCTCATCAAGTTAAAGTTATCTCACCTGCATTAATGTAAAGTACCCTTGGGTAGCTCTTTCATTTTCTTTATGTTTATCGAGTCTGCCTTACCAAAAGCCTTCTTTTAGAAAATATACTATTCAATCCTGTTTTTTTGTTTCTTGCTGATAAATGTCTAGCTCTAATAATTACTTATTTAATAATCAGAATATTTTCTTCCTTGAAGAAAATGTGGAAAGTACAGAATAACATATGGAAGCATGAAAATAATCTCTCATTAGTGTCGAAGAAAAATTGCACCAGGAAAGTTAAAGATACAGGAAAGACTTTATTCAAGAATATAGCAGTAGGGAAGAGATACTGAGCTCAACTCCCTGAAACTAAAGGCCAGAAAGCTTGTCAGTGCTGGGCTTAGAGGAAAACTGCTGAAGGAAATTATCCAGGGGTTGGTCAGAGTGATGAGGCATGAGTTTGCTCACTGGTGTTTATGGAAGTTAGGCTCCTGGCCTCCCACGGAGACTGGGAGACAAGCGCTCCATCTTTCATGGTGATTGCTTCTCAAAAGGGTGGCTCTCAGGTCCTGGAGAGAGAATCCCCGGGTTGTAAGCCTGGGAAGGGTTTACGTCTCAAAGGGGCGGAGAAAACAATTTATAATTGTAAGTTCTTTAAAGTAAGTTCTCTAAGAAGGGAGAGGTCAGGGCTCTAGAGTGGTGAGAAGCTTGTCTAAAGTTCAGTTAAGATGAGGGGAATGAATGATACCTCCTTTTTCCGCATTAGTCCACCTTTTTGGTGCAGCTACTGTCTATTCATCGGGCATATTTCTTCGTATCCTGTATATGTTTCTTCTTGTTTATTAAGTTGAATTCTTCTTCTTTCTATATAATTACAACTCATTTTTTAAATTAATCTTATAAATATTTTGCCATAATGGATAAAGTTTTAATGATTATTAAAATACCAATGATTCCTTTAAGATTATTCCTTTTTCTAGAAGAATAGCATTTTAATACATGGTTATATTCTACAAATGGATAATCAGTGATAATTTAAATATATAGAAGTTAACATATGAATGCTATTGTTAATCACAATGATTATGGATGAAACGTGTTTCATGTAAAAATTAGAATAGAAACCTGAAGAAAAATTGTTGCATATGAATTAGAGTATTTGTAACCAGCTACTTGCAGTTTTTGTTAGTAGTAGATCCTAGAGTGTATAACCTATGATATTAGCGAGTGTATACATGGTTTTTTAAAATGCAGGTGAAAAAGCATGTAAAGAGAGATTATGTGTTCGCATCATAGAACTGTAGGACTTGAAATACATTTAGATATTCTAGTTCCTGCACTTGGCAAAGGTGGAACTGTGGGGAGATTTTGAAGTTCTTAGAAGGTCAGGTAGTAGCCAAATTGAGGTAAAAACTGACTTAGAATGAGGTCACTGTATTTCTGGACCAATCTTCTTTTCAAGTGTATCTTTCAAGGGGCCTGCTATTAACACTGCGATTAGATTTGGGATACAAAAGGAGTATTTCAACTGTTTTAGTAGACTCACCAGTTCTTCCTTTTAGAAATCCTTTAGAGTTGATTTTACTTATTTTATAAACTATCTTTCTAGTTTTTACCTTGACTAATCTAACTACTGCTTTATTAATTGCTTTTTACTCAAAAGATCAGTATTTGCAAAACCTTTCTTTAGCTTTTTTGTCATTGTTGTTGTTTGCTTTTTAATTTCTTGGCAATGCAGAAAAGGGAGACAGTCGGTCTAAGGGGAGATAAAGAAGGAAATATTCTGGTAGGTGTGAGGGTGCACTTTTAGCCGTAGGCAGTGGGACACGGTGGTTGAGAACACAGACTCTGAAGCTCAAGTCCCAGCTTCGCTACTGCTCACTGTGTGTCCAGGGCATGTTCGTCTCCTCTCTGGCCCCCAGTTTACTCATCTACAGAATGGGCATAAATATAATGTATATCTTATGGTATTGTTGTTAAAGAGTTAATGCGTGTGTAGTACTTAGCACAGAGATGGTCATACATTCAGTGCCATATAATTATTAAAATGATTTGCAAGTGTTTTACTCAAATGATAGAAAATATCAGGGAACCGCAACTGTCTTCAAATAGCTGAAGGGCTCTCAAGTCAGAGAAGCACAGGTCGTGTTGCTGGAGCTCCAGGTGTGATGAACAGAAGGGAGAGCAGAGAGGCCTTGTTCCAGTGTTGCTCAGGGGAGAAATGCAGCCTCTCTGAAGGTTGTAAAGACCTTATTACTTGATGGTATTCAAGCTGATCTGGAGGTGAGCATTTTTAAGCATTCCCTATATATAGTGAATTTTTTAAATGAATAATATAGCATTGGGAGGGACGCCCACCGTGGGTCGTGAGCCGCCTCCACGTTCTTGCTCAGTTGGTCAGACTGCTGGGCATATGCAGTTAGTCATGCCAGCTACTGGATGGCTGGAGGAGACCGCAGCGCCGCGTCCCTGGCTTCTCCTCTACCGGGCACCGTGTACCGCTTGTTCAAAGAGTTCCTGCTTCTTGCCCAGTTTTCTCTCCTACAACGCGACACGATGCACGAAGTGTAGCCGTCCACTTAGGTCCATCTGTGTTGCCCCTCCCGCCCCCCGTGGGACAGGGGGCAAGGAGAACTGGTGCACCCAGGAAGCGTGGATTCTGTTCGCCGTGAGCACTACGTCCTCCATCTGTTATCCCAGAATCTCTCGTCTTCTGCATCTGTCCATACAAGACTAATAGGCTAACCTGTTAGCTTGTAAGTAGATTCCCAGAAACTTTGGCTAATACTGTTGCCTGCTTATTACCAGGGTCATTGAGCTGAGCCCTTGATGTGCATTATGTTGGTAATCCGTCACTACGGGGCCTGTTTTTCAGTTGCTTTTACAGAATGGTTATGTAACCAGCCTGAGGTGGCCGAGCCAGGCATCAAACTTCGTAGCTTTTCTGACTCAAAAATGTATGCTTGTTGCAGCTCTACTATACCATGCTGCCTCTTTTTAATATATGGTCCCCTGCCCTGTTGCCTACTTGAAAATATCGTCACTGACTACAACACTACAAAACTTCATCATCCAGAGTTCAGAGGACGTAAACTGACCTCACATTTCTGTACACGTGTTCTTCAGCTATTCTTGATTTTGCCTCAGACCTGGACCTAGTTCAGCTCATTCGTTAGTCTGTCTTTATTCCCATTTTCCTAGACTCCAGCACGGCTGGAAGGTGACACAGAGATGGGCTGCAGAACAGTGAATTAGACTTGTGGTTACTGAAGGAAGTCCTTCAAATTATTCCCTTCCTCCCCATCAGGGTTAATCTAAAACCATCATTTGTATTCCTATAGACTAACAACTAGAGATTGAAATAAAAATACATTGGAAGTGGCATAAAACATGCAATATATCAGAATACATCTAACAAATTATTTGCAAGATTTTAATGCTGAAAACTACAAAATACTGATGAGAAAGTTAATGAAGATCTAAATAAATGGAGAAATATACTGTGTTTATGGATGACAGAATTTGACATTGTTATTAGGTAAATTCTCCTCAAATTAACTTATATTTTGAACACAATGCTAATCAAAATTCCAGAACTTTTTATAAAAACTGACAAACAGATTCTAAAATGTATATGAAAATGCTAAACCTCAAATGGCCTCAATAATTTTGAAAAAGAAAACAAAGTTGGATGACTCACATTGCCTGATTTCAAGTCTTACTCTGAAAGTATATTACTCAAGAAAATGTAATATTGGTGTAAGAATAAGCTGTTATATCAGTGGAATACAATGGAATGTCCCAAAGTAGGCCTGCAGATGTATGGTCAGTTGATTTTCAATAAAGGTGCCCAGGTAATTGAATGGGGACAGATGTTCTTTTCAAAACTGATGCTGGAACATTTGGACAGCAATACGAAGAAATAATGAAACTTGACCCATATACAGCGCCATATAAAAAAAGCCACTCATAATGAATTGTAGACCTAAGTGTGAAGCATAAAACTATAACATTTCTGGAATAAAACCTAGGAGAAAACCCTATTGACCTTGGGTTTGGGAAAGAATTTTTAGATAAGATACAAGAGGTACAAACCGTAAGAGAAAAAATGTTCCTTGAAACTTACTGTTAAAAAAATAAAAAGACAAGATACATACTGGGAGAAAATATTTGCCACATGTGTATCTGATAAAGGACTCGAATCCAAAATATATAAACTCAATAATATGACACCAAAGAATCCATTAAAAAAAAAAAAGGAGATTTGAACTTACACTTTACCAAAGAAGGGATTGTTGTGTCAAATAACCACATTGACATGCAAATAAAAGCCACAGGGAGAAGCCACTAACACGCCCACTGGAATGGATTAAAAAAACAACAAAAACGACAAGTTCTGTCAAAGATGTGAAGCAAGTAGGACTCCAGCCCACGCGTGGGGGAAGCACCAATGAATGGTTCAGCCCCCGAGGAAAGTTTGGAGTCTCTTCTAGGTACGCAGCCAAGATAAATGAAAGCATATGTCGTACGTCACCACAAACACCTGTGCGTGAATATGTATAGACGCTCCATTCACAATTGACAAAAACTGGACAAACCCAAACGTTTGGTGAATGGACAGCCAAAGTGCAGTGCATCCCACAGGAAGACACTACCCAGTGATGAACAATGACAAACTTGATACATGCAGCAGCATGAATGAATCTCAAAAACATGTTAAGTAAAGGAAGCCAGGCACAAAAGGCAACATGCTCTGTGATTTCTTTCACATGACATTTTAGAAAAAGCAAAACTATAGTGAAAGAAATAATTAACCATGGTTACAAGGGGCAGGGGGTTAGGGGAAATAATTGACTTCAAAGGGGAGGCACAAAGAGCCATTTGGGAGTGACGAAAATTCTATGTGTTGCTGATTATGTGGGTTACACAAATGTATATATATATATATATATATAACCAACTATATATAATTATGTATATGTAGACAAAACTCATGCAACTGTACATCTACAGAGTGAATTTTACTATTTGTAAATGCCTCCATAAAACTGAAATTTTAAAAACCCAACAAAATGCATTAAGCTTTAATTAGAATCACAACTACTGTTGTAAAATACATGAAATAATTATGTTTCTATATATTGCACTTGATTAAATATGTATGTATTTCTGCTTTATGGTCACATTTAGGAAAGTACATTTTTAAATTTTACTAAAGTGTTACAATACAAATTAAACATTCGGATTGTGTTTATTTTTTATGAACTTGTCTTTCTTTTGGCAACAGTGTCTATGGAAGAACAAAAAATGAAGTAGGTTTTATTTTATATTTTTGCCTAGCGTGAGCTGTAAAGAAGTAATAAAACTTATTGTTTGTAACATTGCAGTCCTTAAGCATGTCGTTTGTTTTTAATTCCTATTATCATTTCTTCACAAACTCTTAACTATTGTCCATGATTCTATAACATATTAAAATCCTGTATGAACAGTATTTTACTTAATTGTAGAATTTTGCCTTCACTTGTTTGCATTCATTCACATTTAAATGTTTTGCTTAGTTCAGTCATGCATTTCCACCTTAGCTTTTCAATTGCTCATTGATTTGTCTGTTAAGTCATATATCCATTCATAAACATTTTCTTCTCAGGTTGAAATGAATATATTTTTTCTTTTAAAGGTGAAATTGAATGAAATCTGGAGGTAATAGAAAAGTTTACGGATTTCTCATTGATTTTACCTGCAGTGTTGACACTGTTTCTTATCTGAATTAAACAACTTTCTGTAACCGGCTGTCTAGTCATGGTAATTTTTGATTGATATGGCAATGTTAGAGGACTAATCGTAGCATTGATTTTTTCCTCCAGCAGCCCCCTGGCATTGCCAATTGCCAAGCAAGACAGTATGTTGGAAAAAGACATTATGTTCAAAGATGCAACAAAAGGCCTGTGCAAGGGACAATCTCAGGACAGTACTCCTGAAAATGCCACCGTGAATGGCCCCACCAAACCTGATCAGGTAACTACACCCTTATTGCATGTCTGCTAGTGTTGCATCCTATTACATCATGCCTTAAAGTCCAACTTTTCAAAAACAAACACCTACTAATTTCAATTCAGATAAAAATTAATGAGTGCAAATGTTAATATTTGGTTTGAAATTTCCATATATAAATTGTTATGGTATTATACTGACCATTAACAAACTTAACTGCTATGTGTTTATACAAGGATTTGAAATTTATAGTCTTGATTTACCAGGAATGGAAGTTCAGCCAATACGTTAATTCCTGAATACTTTCGGTTATGTCATTAGTCATCATTTTGATTATTATGTAGATTGTTTTCTGTTTCTTACAAATAACAAGCATTTTACATAACAAGAAGAAGGACAAGCCAATCACTGAGTCACTTATCCTTAAAAGCAACTGTGGTGGTGTTTTGTGTGTGTGTGCCTGTTTGCCCCAGTGTCCAAATGATCAGAGATCACTTTGAGGAGCTTGGAGTTATAGAAATGAATATACTTTTTGCTATCATACCCACAGAAATAAATGATTTTTATATGTTTCATGTTTTATAAATGGCAGAGTAATTTTCTGAATGTCACAGTAATCCCTGAAAATGTTTTGCTTCACTGTGTCTAATTTTGAATGTTTTAAGGACAATTTATTGAGGTTTTCTAAAGATTCTCTTTTCAAAATTTAAATTTCATTATTTTTTGTTATTTTCAAATAACAAATTATTTTTGTAATTTTGAAATACCTTTACGTTTTAGTAGGTATACTCATCAGCTCAGGCTGCCGTAACAAAATACCACAAACTGGGTGGCTTGAACAACAGAGATTATTTTCTCACGGTTGTGGAGACTGGAAGTCTAAGATCAAGGCTCTGGCTGATTCAGTTTCTGGTGAACATCTTCTTCCTGGCTTGCAGATGGCCGCTTT
Organism: Balaenoptera borealis; assembly: GCF_965194805.1. NCBI lineage: Eukaryota > Metazoa > Chordata > Mammalia > Artiodactyla > Balaenopteridae > Balaenoptera > Balaenoptera borealis. Next base: position 76,207,277 of record NC_138877.1, read on the forward strand.
CTCTTCACATGGTAGACAGAGAGAAAAAACAACCTATCTGGTGTCTTTTATAAGGACACTAATCCTATAGGATCAGGGCCCCACCCTTATAACCTCATTCAACCTTTATAACTTCCTAAAGGCCCCATCTCCAAACAGTGTCACAAGCTGGTTGGAGCCTCAACATATGAATTCGGGGGACACAATTCAGTCCATAGTGGTAGGCAATTGAATGTTAGGTGAAATTTAAGGCAAAGCTTCTTCTTAACTTTTTTAAAGGTCCTATGAACTTTCTGTAAACTTAATACATATTATTAAGTGAAAGAGTCCAATCTGAAAAGGCTACGTACTATATGATTCTATTATTTGACATTCTGGAAAAGGCAAAACTATGGAGACAGTAAAAATATTAGAGGTTACCAGGGGTTGGGGCAGGGGAATAAATAGGTGGAGCACAGGGAGTTTTTAGGGCAGTGAAACTACTCTGTATGACACCGTAAGGGTAGATACGTGATATTATACATCTGTCCAAATCCATAGAATGTACAACACCAAGAGTGACCCTGACGTAAACCATGGGCTTTGGATGATGATGATGTGTCAGTGTAGGTTCGTCAGTGGTAACAGAGGTACCACCCCGGCGAGGGATGTTGATAACCGGGAAGGCTATGCATGAGTGGGACCAGGGGTATATGGGAAATTTCTGTACCTTCCTCTCAATTTTGCTGTGAATCTAAAATAGCTCTAAAAAATAATATCTTTAAAAAAAATGAGAGGACATTCACAGCATAATGTCAAGTGTAATCCTTGCTGAATGACTTTTCAGTTTTTAATGTAAGCTCTTTATAATTGTATCCTAGACACTAAAAGCAGCTGTAATCATGTTCTATTGTTCTGGTATTAAACAAGGAGAGGCTAGTATTCAGGTTTCATGTGCATATGTTATCTGTGTAATATTCACTTACATCTCCCACTGTGTGCATCATGCTGTCATTCATTCTTGGTCATGAGGTGCTTGGATTCTTGGCAGGACTATCCTCACTCACACTTCACAGGAGGGCTTTAGAAAAGCCTTGTCAAAGCAATAAAGTTCTGATTCACATTTTAAAGAGAAACACATTGTGTAGAATTCAAGTTGAAACAAAACCCACAGCATCTCTCCTTTCAGATTTTTAGAAAATGTAGGTCTTATCAAATGGTAACTCCATACATGAATATTCAAGACTTGATTTAAACTTTTTTTGGTTCTGATAGTCACCAAAATTCACATTTGCTTTATAATATCTCTGAGAATGTAGATTTTTTTCTTAAGATGCTTAAAATATGCGACATTCTTCCTTCTCTTCACTTTTTGTTCTGTTTTCAGCTCCCATTCCTCGTCTCCCCTGCCCTCTTCCATTCTTTTCTAATTTCCTAACTGCTTAACTTCTTATTTCCCTTCCTCCCTCTCTTCTTTCCTTTCACAGTATATTTATTTAAATTTGGTTCCAGCTTAAAATTCAGGTCAAATTTTTATTCCATTTAGTGAAGACATGTTTTCCTGGGAGTAAAGAGACAGGAGGATGGAGTCAGGCAGATTTGCTGTGGCTCAGGTCTGCTCCTGGAGCTCTGACTCTAGAAGCCCCTTAATCTTACTAAGCCCCATCTGTAAAATGGGAACATAGTACTCACCTTATTTGGTTGTTTTGAAGATGACAAAAGACTAAGGCTATAAGGTGACAGCACAATTACCAAGAACAAAAACTCAGCAAGACATATTTATTGTTTTTATTACAGTTATTTATATAGACTGACTGTAAGGTTTTGCCAGAGTCGTTGAATCCTCTATCCACTAATTTATCTGCTCTTAATTCATGTAATTCCAGTCGACACTGGGTTTTCTTTTTTTCAATGTAAGTATAGATTATTTTAAAAAATAATAATATAAAATAATACTTTCAGAGCTTACAAACGCTTTCACCTATAATATCTTTTTTTGAATTTTATTTTATTTATTTTTTATACAGCAGGTTCTTATTAGTTGTCTATTTTATACATATTAGTGTATACATGTCAATCCCAATCTCCCAATTCATCCACCACTACCCGCCCCCCAACGCTTTCCCCCCTTGGTGTTCATGTTTGTTCTCTACATCTGTGTCTCTATTTCTGCCCTACAAACCGGTCATCTGTACCATTTTTCTAGGTTCCTAACGCATAACATATATGCGTTCTAACGCATAACATATGCGTTAATATACAATATTGGTTTTTCTCTTTCTGACTTACTTCGCTCTGTATGACAGTCTCTAGATCCATCCATGTCTCTACAAATGACCCAATTTCGTTCCTTTTTATGGCTGAGTAATATTCCATTGTATATATGTACCACGATTTCTTTATCCATTCGTCTGCCAATGGGCATTGAGGTTGCTTCCATGACCTGGCTGTTGTAAATAGTGCTGCAATGAACATTGTGGTACATGACTCTTTTTGAATTATGGTTTTCTCAGGGTATATGCCCAGTAGTGGGATTGCTGGGTCTTATGGTAATTCTATTTTTAGTTTTTTAAGGAACCTCCATACTGTTTTCCATAGTGGCTGTATCAATTTACATTCCCACCAACAGTGCAAGAGGGTTCCCTTTTCTCCACACCCTCTCCAGCATTTTTTGTTTGTAGATTTTCTGATGATGCCCATTCTAACTGGTGTGAGGTGATACCTCACTGTAGTTTTGATTTGCATTTCTCTAATAATTAGTGATGTTGTGCAGCTTTTCATGTGCTTTTTGGCCATCTGTACGTCTTCTTTGGAGAAATGTCTATTAATGTCTTCTGCCCATTAATCCCCAAAATTCTACTGTGGGCAAGTTATAATTCACTTTTGCTACTTAACTGACTCTCAAGTTTCAAATTGAGTATTTAAACCGACCAAACTTAAACTCAAGAAAGTTAAATAAATTGCCTAGAGTCACAAGTGTTTCTTTTCTGCTGTGTCCAGTGCTCTTTGGAGACACGACAGCAAGCTCCGGGTTCATTTCCCAGAGCCCTGCTGCCCTCAGGAGAGAAAGTGTGTGTTCCATTGCTGCACGTGCACATAGGGATTTTGAAGATTGGTGATGGTTCTCTTCCTGTAGTCCTCGGACATACCAGCATCCAGGTACACACAAGTGTAAATTCTCAGCAAGCAAAGGACCTGATATATTGCACTCTCTAAGAAACATCTCATAGAATACAAAGCAGGTGAAAACAAGGTGCTGTGCAGGCACGGTGATGGGCTTCAGCTTTGGGAAGCTTAATATTTTGTCAGATCATCACCCCTTTCCCTGTAGGACCATCCCGGTCAGCTCATTCTTTTCTAATTTCTTCTTTCCTCTTCTTTCGTGCCTACTTATTTCTTTCCTGCAAACAGCCTTTCCCCAGAATCTTCTTGCTCTTATCCCAATTGTCAGACCTTCTGTTTGCCCACTGAATTTCTGGTTCCTGGACATACACTACTTATGTCCTAGAGAGAGAAAACACGATCAAACAAAATAGAACAAAACAGGAAATTTGACAGCACTCAAAGCAGTGTTGGCAAGTAGAGACGAGGGATCAGTGAATTCAGAGTATTTCCAAGGTGCAAATTCCTTTTGGGTCTTGAAACATTTCTCAAAGTGTTTCTCTAATTTCTTCCTGACTTTCTATTCTGAATTATGTCTGTTTTGTGTTTCAGATTTCCATTTTTGGAAATGTATACATATATAGAGAGAAGTGTATGTATATACATGGATATTTGTATATCTTCATAAGAACCATAATGATCAATCCTAGCGAAGATGTTAAGTTTTGTTTTTTGTTTTTTTTTTACATATTTATCCCGTCTCTGTTTTGACTGTTGTCATAATTGTTTGGGAGACACTGGTAGCATACACCACTGAGTCTACAACTATAACATAAAAATATTCACAGACATATTATCAGCTGTCACAGCGCTTTAGGAATCTTTAGAAAGAATGTGCCCCTTGCTTAAGACTGATTATCAAAGCCTCATTCCTGATCATTTTGGAATCTGTTATGCTAACTACGAGGAATTCTTCCCTTGATCTACCCTAACACTGTATTTTCACGTTTCATTACTACAAGCAGGCTGGGAAGTCTTCACATTTTTACTGTCAGCCTAGTAGTACTTTCTCTAACCCCTGCAGCAGCTGTGACTGGAGATGAAAACCCTCAAGAATTCCAAAGAGATGCCGCAATAGCTCTTTCAGCCTTGTTGGAACAAACGTGAAACTTCTGTTAGTGCTATTCATGCTTTTTTTTTTTTCTTAATGTGCATGCAGAAATTTGCCTTGAGCTCCTGAGAGCTGTGGTTATAGGAGGAATTTTATTATCTTCGCGTAAATCATTACTTCTGAAGGAAAAAACATCCTGCTCTTGGTTTTTCTCCTTTTTATGATTGCTTTGGGAGTTCAATATGTATGCTAACCTGCTAGAGACCTTTGTCTATATAAATACAACTAAACATTGCCCATTTCTGACTTGTAAATAATAGATTTTTATCTAATTTAAATATTTCAAATTTACCTGTTTTTTTTTTTTTGAAATGTTGTCCAGTTTTTCCACTCTGTCACTCAGTATAAAATTGAGTAGGAAAGCAGTGCTTTTCTTTCTGACAGAATCATCTTAATCTCACACTACTTTAAACTTAGGAGTAATGCAGAACAGAATAAACTTCACAAGCCAAAATTCTAGAGGCTACTTTTAAATTTCAGTGCCTGCCTCCATGTATTCAGAAACCGAAGTCCAGGCACACTGCTTCCTTCCCATTCCAGTTTCGTGAGAGGAGTTTTCCTTTAGCTTTGCAAACACTGAAAAACGTGAGCTTTTCAACAGCTGGTCCTAAAAAGGACTCAGCACAGTTCAGAGCTCTCTAAATTAGACTTCACGATTGGAGGGACGTGGGGTCACATGCAGGTTGTGTGTGTAGGTGCGTGTATGAGTGTGTGCCCGGGCTGGTGGGTACAGAACAGAGATTCTCACCTGAATACATTTCTGTGACTGTTGAATTTTTTGTTCCTTACAAGTGAACCATTTCATCTTTTAATAACAGTTTCGAATTCATGTGGTCTGTAAACGTTTGACATGTAATTGAAAATGGAACAAACAACTGTGAAGACAGTTGATTGGAAAGCAGTTAGGATTGATCTTACCTACTTTTGCCCCAGGTCAAGCTGATACCTCCCGCTCCGAACGACGACCTGGCAACGCTCAGCCAGCTTACCGACAGCAGCCTGCTTTATGAAATTCAGAAGCGCTTTGGGAACAATCAGATCTATGTAAGTGCCCTTGAAATTGCCTTTTGCACTGCTTTTGTCTTGCTGCATATTTTCACCCTTCAGTGCTGCAAATATGACGAGGAAGGGGCTCATTGTTATTTCTGGTCATGCTGATAGCTTAAGGTGGATTTCTCAGAGTTTGGGTCAATTCTTCTGATTCAGTTATAAGGCAATTTCTGCAAAGATTCACATTTCAGGGTTGTTAAGAGAAAGTTGAAACCCTGAGGGTAGACAGCTTTCCTGTTGTCATGTTTGCTGGAGAAGAAGATCTTGCTAGAACCAGCAGGATCTGCAGATCACTTATAAAAATGCTGTTTGTTTCATCTGCTTTAACTCAGCCTCCTAGATCTGGAGAATGAAGCTAAAGAGGAAAAGCTAAGTGTGCGTGGACGATGCTTCTCTATTTGCATGAAAGAAAAACTATTGTTCTTCTAAATTATCAGGAAATGTCTTTGTCTAGTAAATAATTTATATACACATCTCTGATAATAGCATACAAATATATGACTCAGATGACAAACAACATGGAGAATTGATTTGCTGTGGTTCTCTTCTGGTTTATATGTGTTATTTCTTCCAATACGTGTATCAGTTTTGACACTATGCAATCTCAATGTCTCTCTCTGTCTCTCATTGATTTTGTTAAGTTCATCTCAGAGCAATTCAGTCAGAATGTCTATGGAGAAATCTGATTATGCAAATGTCTGCTATCCCTTTTTGATAACACCTGTTTTTTTTTTCCTACTCTACTGAGAAACTGATTAAGTAATTTTCATGTAAATGTGAAATCTGAGATTTCTTTACAAGCAATAAATTGTCAGGTGCTGATTAACCCATGAACATTCAATGCAGTGTCTTAATGATGGGATAAATTGCCCGCCACTGTAAATACACTTAAAATTAAATACTTCTATCAAAATTAATGGAATTGAGTCATCCGCAGAACGTGGTGAAGCCTGATTAGTTTGGTCTGTTACTACTCTGTTGCTTTTGTGTTATTTTTGTTCTCTTGTCTCTCCTTCTCCAGCATCGTGTTGATTCTTCTTCGTTTTAACTTCCTAATCACATTATCAGCAGACCACTGCTTGAATAGTTTTGATTTCTCTTATTTCTTTCATGCTTTTCAAGTGGCTTTATCTCCCAAATATCATTTAATCTACTACTCTGTATCCCAGTGGGCACCATCCTCATCATCTATTCTCCAGTAGCCTCCTGACTTTCTAGAGGAAACTTCATAATGAACTAGAGTAATTTTCGTAAAGAAGAAATGTAATCTCGAAACTCCCAGTCTTAGTCCTTTTCTGAGGCTTGTCATTTTTCTTGGAAGGACAGCCACAAGCCTTATTCACGACCTGGTCCCTAAACACTCTCATGGGTGATTCCTAGTAACTGGTCGCTGCCCTCCTTCCTGCGTCAGGGATTCCCCTTAGACTGTCTTTTTTTCCATAAAGTTCTCTTTCTGCCTCCACGTAGTACATAGTTTTATAAACTCCCACTCAATACTTCTTCAGTCTTTAAGTAAACCTTCCCAGAACTTCCAGATTAAGTCACTGTGGACCATCTTTCTGTAGCACACTTCTCACCGCTTGTGATTATAAACCTCGTTGGTGGTTTGATTAGCATCTTGCTGCCCTGCTAGACTCTGAGCTCAGGGGGAACAGGAGCCCTGCTGGTCTTGCACGTTCTCATCTGAAATGACAACTACTTCCCACCTGTTTATCCGAGTCACGTCGCAAACCCCACACAGTGGACCACCTTCGTAGACTCTCTTTGCTAACTCTACTGGGTTTCTCTCTCTACCTGGATAATCAGAATTAGGATTCCCTGCTTTGCTAAAGTTCATATAAAATACTATTAAAAAACAAAATTCAACTGAGTAAATTTTAGTGATCTAATTGGCTTTATTGAATGATTCATGAATTGGGCAACACCCCTTCTAGCTAGTAGAGGGGAGCTCCAGGGGGCCACAGAAAGGGAAGGGTTTTAAAGGCAAGATAAGGAAGTCATAAAAAATAGTGCTTCAGGCTTAGGTAACTACCTGTGGGGAACAGAGGGGCCTATGTAGCGATTACCTCATCATCTTTTGGGGAATGGAGAGGAGCCATGTGACATATTACCTTACTGGTACCAAACAGAAAATTCCTGACTGTCTGGTCAAGACCACATTTCTGGGGGAAGTGGCAGCTTCAGTTAGGTTAGGTATTACGCCCCTGTCGGATAGCCTGGCCTAGCATACGGGACTCTGTTTTGAACCTGTGGTTTTCTTTTTGAGGATATAAACTTTTCACTGTGTGAGACATGATTTCCTCTTCTGTAGACCTGAAATATTGAAGGGCTGAACTACCTAGGATCAATTTTGTAATGAGTACTCCAAGTTATGGTACTTGAATTTGCCTTTAATGGATAGACAAGCAATTTAAACGTTATTGATTGAATAGTAATAGGTGATTCTCGCAGTGTATTCTCTGGACCATTGGATATGTGAACTTTTTATTACCAGTCTGCCCTCAGAGTAAGCTTTTAGAAACTCTTGTAGCAATTTAATGGTTTAATTTCTGTCTGTTGAATCTCGTAAGAATCAAGCCTTGCTTTTTGTATGTCTTTGTCTTTTTCAATTTCATTTTTCCAGGAATTCGTTTTTTATTATGTTTTGCAGAAGTATTAGTCCACAATGAATTGGAAATAAAAGTGTTCCTTCCCCACAAATACAAAAGCACTACTTTAGTAGATGTTTCAACATTAAAATATTCAAATTTGGTTGTCCTATCCCAACATGCCCCTCCCATGCCCCTCCCATCTCCGTTAATGACAACCTCTTTCAGTTTTCAGGCCAAAATGACTGGAAGAGTATTGGTGCTTCTTTTTCTTACATACCCCACATGCAATTTCCCTGCCAATCTCATCAGCCCTACCTTCAAAATGCAGACAGAATACCACCTCTACTGCTGCTCTCTGGGCCCATCAGAGCCCGAGAGAAAACATTTCAGCTGAATTAACTGTTTAACCAGGGTTTTCATCTCTTTTTGCTATAGTCCTATAGTCTGATTTGTTATATAAGACGATCTTTCGGAACAATCTGTAAGTTGCTGTTTTAACTGAGTGTATAGCATCCCATTTGGATATCAGATTGCGAAGTTTCCCTACAGTCTGTAGGAGTAGGAAGTTCCCGAACCATCAAACAGAAAGTGAATTGCAGGTAATGTGATATTCACTCACCAGGAAGTGCACAGAATAAATAACATTATTAACATTCAAGTAATAGTTTTATAAACTATTTTTATCACAAAATATATTTTCAGATAGTCCCGAATTCCTTCAATATTTAGGCCAAAAAAAATTATATCTCCATAAAAAATGCATTTTAGGGTATTTTTATTTTATTTTAATGTTCCTCATCTTTCTTAATTAACAGATTTCTCAATTCTCCCTCGATCTACTTTCTATCTTCATTTTTCTTCTCTGGAATTTAAGACTAATTTTCAGATACTTCACTAATAAGGTTCCCCTTTGGTTCAATTATTTCACTTTTATTTCCTTCCTCCTTTACTTGGCTATAAAATGCTAGCCAGTCCTTCTTTTAAGTGAATGCTGTAATGCATTATGACATATAAAGAGAATAATGCACAGCTCATTAAAGTATTGCTTCATGAATTATTATTTGGTGAACACACCTATGTAACCAGCAGCTTCATAAAGAAAAGGAGTGAAAGAAGTTCCTTCCCCAGTTTACTGTAATCATTACAAAAGATTCTGGCATATACTCTTATGGATTAGTTTTGTATTTCTTTTAATTTTGTATAAAAGGAATCATCCGGTATATTCTTGTTTGTGTCTGTCATCTTTCATCATCAGTATGTTTCTGATACTCATATATAGTGTTGCTTGTAGCAGCAATTATTTGTTTTTATTCCTGTAAGTAAGCTACTGTACAATAAGCTACTGTATGAATATATCCTCTTTTATTTATTTACTCTACAACTGAGGAATCTATGAGTTGTTTCCACTTTTTGGTTACTATAAATAATACTGTTATAAACCACGCTATGCCTTTTGGGGGGCACACATATTAAGTAGCTCTTGGAGTAACACACAGCCTCACGTCTTTTGTGAGGCACTCACCTAGGACTAGAGTGCCAGCATCATCAGGTGTGTTCAGCTTCAGGAGATACAGCCAAATAGTATCTCAAGGTGGCTACATGCCCAATACAGACATCTAGGTTTCCACATCATGACCAACACTGGATGTTATCAGTATTATTTGTATTATTAATTAAAAAAAAAATCTAACCATTCTGGCAGTTGTGCAGTGGTACTTCATTTTGGTTTTAACTTAAATTTCCCTGGTAACTGTCAATTTTAATAATATAATAGCCAGTTATTTTACCAGCAAAAGCAAGTTTATTCAGGAATAGCAAAGGAATTGAAATTCGGGTTGTGCAAACTATGGCAGACCACAGGCAAAGCCAGAAAACAAGGAAGGGGAGCTTGATTTTATAGGGAAAAGAGAGGGTTTGGGAGGGGCTGTAATAACTAAATGATCCATTGGAGGAAGCATGGAGTCCAGAGCTTGCAGGCTTCTCATTGGTTGGGCTGCTCCAGTCTCTGATGGGCTAGGCTGTCCTCAGGCTGAAAGATGTTTTTTTCTTTCTGTTGGTCAGTGAAATAGAGACATCTTTCTGTTATAGATAGATGTAGGGCTCTTCCTGTTTGGGGTAATTAAGGATGCATGGTAGGGGTGTGAAATCACCCCCTCCAGGCCTGTTACAAGTCCAGCTTTAGCTGAGGTTTTTAAAATTAATTCCACATAACTAATGACGTAGACCGATAGGTGTCTGTTGTTGATTTGATTGTCTTGTGAAGTGTCTCCAATTATACTGCCATTTAAAAACAAATGGGTTGTTTTACATTTTCTCCTTGATGTGTAGGGGTTTCTTAAATATTCAGGATATTCTTTCTTTGTCTGATATGTATAGATATATATATAGATATATATTTATTGCAAACATTTTCTCCCAGTTTGTGGCTTGCATTTTAGTCTTCTAAAGTGTCTTTAGATAAAGAGAAATTTGCAATTCTTACAAAGTTCTTTAGGGTTAGTACTTTTTGTGTCCTGCTTAAGGAATTGTGGCCTTGGTCCTGAAAATATTTTCTTATGTTTCCTTCTTGCAGTTTGGCTGTTTTAACTTTAACGTTTCAGGTGTATTACCAGTGTGGAAATGATTTCACAGTGGTAAAAGAGGAGGGTCAAGATGAATATTTTCCCATGTGGATTCCCCCCATGCATTGCAATGAGACCTTTGTTATAAACAAGCTTGCCATGGGGAGTGAGTCTCTCTGAAATTGGTCTTCTGTTATATGGATCCGTTAGTCTGTCTGTAAACCAGTACTAAAATATCTTAATCATTATAGCTATATAATAAATCTTGATATATAGAAAGTCCTCTGACTTTGTTCTTCAAAATGTCTTGGCGAATGACTCTTGGACATTCATACATATTTTAAAGTCCACTCGTCAGTTTCCATTGGAGTTTCATTGGTATTGCTTTGAATGTACAGATTAGATGAGAATAATTGAGATTTTTCCAATATTGGATTTTTTGTTTCATGGAATGTTACTATCCGTCCTTTGGTCATCTTTAATTTTTCTGGAACATTTAAAAAAAATTGGTATAGAAGGCCTGTTTGCATTAGATCTATTTTAGGCATTTTTCAAGTTTTGATGCTATAATAAATGTTATTTTCTTATTGAAAATAACAAGCAATTGTGTTTTCTAATTGTTTATGGCTAATATATAGACATACGATTTTGATTTTTTATAAACACATTTTATTCATCAAACTTGCTATATCCATATGTAAGTATTAACTTCGGTGGAGATTCTGTTGGCTTTTCTCCACACACTGCTATGTAGTCTCCAAATAACGACTTTCATGTGTCTCTTTTAAATCTTGATAGATTCTGTACTTTCTTTCTTGCATTGTTTCATGGTATAAGGCTGTTAATAAAAAGATGACTGGCAGTGACAATAATTGACATTCCTGTCCTGTTTCTGATCCCAGGGTAAAGCTGTTTTATTATTAAAATCTGTGTTTTATCATTAAAATCGGTGTTTTATCATTAAGCAAGTTGTTAGCAGTAGCTGTGCCATAGGTGTAATAACTTTTTTTTTTTTTTAAGGATTTTTTTTTTTTTTTCCGCTGTGTTGGGTCTTCGTTTTGTGCGAGGGCTTTCTCTAGTTGCGGCAAGCGGGGGCCACTCTTCATCGAGGTGCGCGGGCCTTTCACCATCGCGGCCTCTCTTGTTGCGGAGCACAGGCTCCAGACGCGCAGGCTCAGTAGTTGTGGCTCACGGGCCTAGTTGCTCCGCGGCATGTGGGATCTTCCCAGACCAGGGCTCGAACCCGTGTCCCCTGCATTGGCAGGCAGACTCTCAACCACTGCACCACCAAGGAAGCCCGTAATAACTTTTTATAGATTAAGAAAGTTCCGTTATATTAATAGTTTTCAAAGTTATTATTTTTAATCAAGAGTGGGAATTGAATGTTATTAAATGTTTTTTGTCATTTATTGAGATGATCCTATAACTTTAGTTCTTGACTCCTTAGTATTATAAATTACAAGGGTTAATTTTCTAATATGAAGCCAACCTTGGATTAGTAGAATAAAGCATATTTGGTTGGAATATATTATCTGTTGAGTGTCTTATTGGATTCAACTTGTCAACATTTTTCTCAAGATTTTAGCATGTATTTTAATGAGAGAGACCAGCTATAATTTTCTTTTCTTTCAATATACTAGTTAGGTTTTTAATATCCAGTTTATTGAGGCCTCTTAAAATGAAGTGAATCATGTTCCCTCTTTGCTGTTTTCTGGAATAATTTGTATAACATTTGTTTATTTGTACATCAGCATTGAGAAGAATTCACTGGTGAATTCTTGGTTTTCTTTGTGGAAAGGTTTTAGACATAGATTCAATTTCTTTTACAGAAAATAAAACTAGTTAGATTTCCTGTAACTTAGTACATTTGTTTTGGTAAGATGGTGGATTGTTGTCCACATCTTCTAAATATCCAAACTTAGTGACTAAAGTATGATCCCTAATATCCTCTTCATCTGTTTTCATGTCAGTGGTATCTGTAGTGATGTCATATTTGGGATATTGGTAGTTGGTGCATTTCCTCTTGTTTCCTCAGTCAATCTTGTTAGGGTACTATGTTTTTATTAGATTTTTCAAGATTGCCTTTTGGCTTTTGTTTTCTATTCCTTGGCATTTGTTTACTATTCCTTTAATTTCTGCTCTTTTTTTTTTTCTTTAAGTATTTGTTTATTTATTTATTTATGGCTGTGTTGGGTCTTCGTTTCTGTGCGAGGGCTTTCTCTGGTTGTGGCAAGTGGGGGCCACTCTTATCGCGGTGCGCGGGCCTCTCACTATCGCGACCTCTCTTGTTGCGGAGCACAGGCTCCAGACGCGCAGGCTCAGTAATTGTGGCTCACGGGCCCAGCTGCTCCACGGCACATGGGATCTTCCCAGACCAGGGCTCGAACCCGTGTCCCCTGCATTGGCAGGCAGATTCTCAACCACTGCGCCACCAGGGAAGCCCTAATTTCTGCTCTTATATTGGCTATTTAATTCTGCATAATTTTATGTAATTTGATGAGCTCCTTGAAATGGATACTTAGATCATGATCTGCCTTTCTTCTTTTCTAACATATACATTTCAGGCAATAATTTTCATACCAAGTATACCTTTAGTAGCATCTCACATGTTATAATATGTCATAATCAAAATATTTTCTCATTTGCATTATGATTTCTTTTCTGGCTCATAGGTTATTTGCAGATGTATAAGTTCCATTTGGTGATTTTCTAGGTATCCATTATTAATTTCTATCCTAATTCTCCCATGATCAGAGAACATACTCTATGTGACTCAAACTCTTTGAATATAATGAAACAGGTCGGTGTTCAGTTTAAAAGAATGTATATTGTACGGTTCTTGGTAATAGTGTTCTATATGAGTCAGTTAGTCAGCTTGGTAATTATTTATTTCAAACTTTTGTCTGTTTGTTCCATTAGTTACTAAGAAAAAATTGTTAAGATTCCCCACTATCACTGTGAGTTCATGTTTCTCTCCTTATAGTTTTATGCTAGATTTTAGTCTCATAGAATTTTAGAATTGCTATACCTTCCTGATTTATCATTTTATTATTGTGAAATGTCCCTTTTTATCACTGGTACTGCTTCCTACCTTAAAGTCTATTTTCTATGAATTGAATATTGCTAAACCACCTTTCTTGCAGTTACTACTGTTTGCATGTGTATCTTGCTTCATCCTTTAACATTCAAGTTTTCTTAGTCTTTATATTTGAGTTAGCATTTTAATCCAGTTCATAATCTTTGTCATTTAATTATCTGGTAGTTTACATTTGACATAATTACTGATGTATTTGGGTTTAAATCTAACATTTTATTATTTGGTTTTTATTTGGTCCATCTGTTCTTTATGCCTTTATATCTCATTACTTGTCTTTTTAAAATTAAAATTATTTTTATTTGCTTTTTGTGCTTTACTAACTTTTCTGTTATACATTTTATTATTATTCTTATGCAGCAACATAGAATTCATACCCCATTCACTGCCTACATTCTATTTGGCCATGTGTTTTAATTTTGTATGTTTTTATTCAACTGGTGATTATAAAACCCCTTTAAAATAAGAAATTCTTAGAATTCAGTCATTTCACTTGTTATGTGTTCAATGGAACAAGTCTATTGGTTTAATTTTATTTGAATTTTCTATTTATTTACAAACTGTTAAAAGAATTCACAAAATGGTAAAGTGTGATTTTTACTTATTCTCTATATTTTGCTCAGTGATTTTAAAATTATATAATTTTTAACTTTAAAGGTGCTATTTATATGGTCCAATAACTATTTATATCCTTTCCTTTTAACAGACTTTTATTGGGGACATCCTCCTGCTTGTTAATCCATTCAAGGAGATTCCAATTTATTCCACCATGGTGAGTATAAAATTTAAAATATCATTTAATAATGCAGAGTAACACTCACTAGACATGCCTATTTGTATCAAATGATTAAGAAGAAAAAACCAAAACAGTAAGTAAAATCAGGCTTCTCAGAAAATCCTACACTGAATGGTTAGATAATAGTGACTTTAATTTCTTCTGAGAAAATATTGACAAGGAATGTTATTTTGTCAAAAGATTTCTTTGCATTTATAATGTGTAATTCTTATGATTGTAGTCACTAGACAGACGTCTAAAATCAAATGTTATATTAACTCTATTTCCCATGTATTTTTGATTAATTCAAGGTCAGTTGGTTTAGAGTTCTTTGAACATCATGACCGCTTTCAGAAGAGTATTATGATGTTAAAGCAATGGAATAAGAAAGGATGATACTGCATTTATACATTTTTCTAAAAGACTTTCCAGCTTTAATCATGACACTCAAAATTAAAAGAGAAATTGCTTTTGGAAAATCATTCCAGGCAACTGAAAACACAGTATGATCTTTGCCTAGTATTTTTGGATCAAACATACTGTCATGGGAGCTCTCTATGTTTTGTGCAGCCACAAGGCTGCTTCCAGTATGAAACAGAATCCCTAATAAGGAGCAGGAGATGAAAGGAGGAGACGTGTGTTCTTGAAGCAGGGACACACTCGTAGATGCCGGAGGGGGGATGGGGGTAGGGGAGAGAAAGAGAGAGGAAGAGAGAAAGAGATTACTCTCTCTAAACTCCCGAGGAAGCTGCTAAGAATTATTACAGAAATGCTTCCCGGGTACGAGAGGACCTCTCACTACCCCACCTTCCACTCTTCTTACCCAAAGTCAATTCCACCGTTGCTTTAAAACTGCCTTGGAACTTGCCCACCCTCCTCCTTCCACCCATTCCTATCCCAGCCTCATCCCTGGGCTGTCTGAGTGTGTGTGGAAGCATGACCGACGAGGGCAAAAGGAATTACAGGTACCCATAATCATCTTGGGAGTTCTGTCATAGGAAAAGGTGCAGGAAAAAGAGGGAAAGGAGGAGGAGGGGGAGGAAGAAGAGGAGGAGAAGGGGGAGGGGAGGTAACAATGACAGGGAAGATGGCGCCGTTCAAGAACCAAGCCTACGGCATTGGCAAAGCAGTATTCAGAAAACCGACGCACAGGTGAACGTCTGAGAGTAAATGCTTGAGCAGTGAATCTGCATCGGCTTCTCACACTCAGTATCAGACTTTTCTCGGATGCTTCTCGCCATAACCTTTACTATGGAGTTCACAAAGCAAAGATAGATCACCTTGAAATCTCAGTGTGCAAAAGGATGACACATTCAGGATAAGTACCCGGGGGTGACTTCTCAAGGTTGTATTTTTGACTACACACAGTACAAAACTGATCAGTCATCCTGAATCCTCAAATTATAGGTGAGATTAAGCTCCTCCAAAGTGTAACACGGCACCTAGTGTGGGATGCCAGGCCTAGGGCTTCCTTTGCTTTCACATTCCATTGACTTTCAGATGCTGCTGGACTCCTGATGTTCCCATGGCCAGGCATGTCGGGATTTGGCAAGTAGCTAAGGTGGCTGGGCTTCTTAGCCAGGGAAGGAGAACTCTACTGGGCTTAGTATAGGGTTTAGCACATGGCAGCCCTGCTGCAAAGGGCTTTACATATGCTACCACATTTAATCCCAAAAGGGACCCAATCAGTGTAAGTGTTACCATTCCCTCTTTGCAGATGGATAAACTGAGACTTCAGGAGATTAACTAGGCTTTCTAAAGTTTTCTCATGAGTGGCAGAGACAATTTAAATCCAGGTCATGTAGCCCCAGAGCAGATGCAGGACAGACTACTCTCAGGGACCCAAATGCTGAGCCCAGAGACATATAATTAGTCATTATATGTGACTGTTCGTATAAAACAAACGGTTTTTTTTCGGAGTATGTCATATATATATAGGTATAAGATAATGAGTGGGAAATCCAATCAGGCAAGTGGAGTGACATGTTCAGACTCTGGTGTGAAAGCAGCAGCCACGCCCCGTCAAGCCCTTGGCATCAGGTTCCACAGATTACCAGGACCCTGATGTCAGGGGCCCGTGAATGGCCCTCGCATAAGCTACAGACTGCATGGTTGGCTTCAGAAATCAGAGCGTGGCAGCATCCTGCAATCTCCTGGATGTTTATTGACAGGTATTGTGCACAGTGGAAAATAGGAGGGAATTGATCCATAAAGAAGGACCTTATTTATATGGGATCACAGAGTCCAGCTAGACTCTAGAGACTAGAGATAAGAGTAGAGATAACCGGAATGAAGCTTATGTGATGCCATCTCAGTTGTGAAAGAGCACTTAAAATGTCCACAGATCAAAATCCTCTTGTTCCCAAATGATACAGACATGGAGAGAATAAGGTGAAATGGAGAGAGATGGCCTGTGGGAAAGGAAGGGTCTGACCCTGACAATATTTTCTGGACCAAATGAGAACATGCAATAATATTAGTAATGATCATGGTAACCAATGTAAAGTCGGTGGTTTGTCAATCACTCAGAAAACTAGAACGGCTTGGTGAAAACCTTCAAGGTTCAATATAAATAAGTGGAAAATGCTATTCTATTAAAATTATTATTTCATATTTACATTACTTCTTAAGTGTAAATTAGCATCAAGCAAAGTATTACCAGGTAGTAGCAATGGAGTATTCTACAATACAAACTCTAACATCACATGAAAGGAAGAAGATTTACAGAAAAAGGGAACTGAAAAAAGTTACTGGTTTGATTATCATGAAAAAACTTCGGACACTCACGAGTCTTTACCACATCTAATGTGTAGTGAAACTTAGCCTAAGGAGAATACCTAACTCCAAATATGTTTGAAGAAACACAGCATGAATGTGAGATGAACCCCATGTACACGTACATTCAGGCATGCTCCTGGGTCTCTTGGGTCTCACTTTGTTGATAACATCTAACGAAATCCTTACTAGGACTTTACAAAAACAAATGGAGTTTAAAAGCATTTTGTCAAAATTAGATTAGATCCAGGTTGGACTTGGGGAGAAAGTGAAATAGTGTTAGTGCAAGTTTAAAAAAAACCAAACAAACGCAGAACAGAAATTTATCCTGCAAGAAAACAAAGGTGGGCTAAACCTTCCTACCTGGCTGATGAATTATCATGTAGACGTCACTATCATTCAAATATCTTTTATATTTATTTTAAATTCTGGAATAATTCAAAATGCAACAAGTTCAAGTATAATAGACAATTGTGTGCCCACCCCCCATACATGTCTCGTATCTCTTAAAACATTTAAAATAAAAAGTGCCATCTTTTTTCACATGCACTCCTGAGGTTGGGATGCAGCTTTAAAGATGTGATACCAAGACATTGTGTGCTAGTTTAATTGTAATGTTATTTTCTGGGTGGTACAGAAAATAAAGGCATGTTTCAATTACATGGTGTCTGAGATTAAGTGACACTGTGTGATGTCAGCACAGACTGAGTTCCACTTCAGCCTGTTCCTTTTCACAAAAGATGACAATCATTATCCCGAAGTTACCCTTTTTTTTTTTAATGTACTGTTCTTTATTATCCATTAATAGATTTTTTTAACATCTTTATTGGAGTGTAATTGCTTTACAATGGTGTGTTAGTTTCTGCTTTATAACAAAGTGAATCAACTATACATATACATCACCGAAGTTATCCTTTTATCCAGTCTTCTGTCTGTTCATTCTGTATACATGCACAAATATATGCAATAAAAACTGCATATGCCATTATTTTCTGTTTTAATTTACTCAGAGAATATACTAACTATATTCTTTTACAGCAAAAAATCATCATTAATCATTATGCTTTCAAAAATTTTCCATGATAAAAGGTTCGGGTCTAGTTAATTCATTCTAAATACCCTATAGTGTTTTATTGTTTTAATACACAATTATTTATATTTATTCATTAATCCCTATGGTAGAATTGCTTTCTTGTTTTCTGCTCTTACAGAGAGTGCTGAGGATTGTTTTGTATGTAGTTCTTGGTTCATGTTTGAGAATTTCTACAGAGAGATCGCTAGTCAAACCTACCTCAAGTTTAGAAGTTACTGCCAAATTACACGTAGAATTTCTTAGAACAACACTCAGTATTATACATGTGTTTTTCAGCCCTAGAGAAAACTTCCATTTTGAAGTCAAGCTCCACCACTAACTTGCCATGTGACCTTGGACATGTCACTAATTTTTCTTTGCATCAGTTTCCTCATCTGTAAACAGGAAGATCATCCTCATATCCAAGTCTCAGGGTTCTAGGAGAATTGGATGAGTGAGTGTAAAATGCTGAGAAAAGCAGCAAGCATATAGCAAGTGAGGCCATCGTCATCATTATTAAGCTATTATTGATAAAGTTACCAATAGTTCATGTGTACTATATCACCTTATTGTTTGAAATAGCATTTCCTTGGTTACGAAGAGAGTTGTTTTTTCATCTTTTCTCGCATGTATTGGCCTTTCCTTTCCGCTTACATTCTTTGCCCAATTTTCTATTTTGTTTCCAGTTTTTCTTATTGATTTGTGAGAGTCATTTATAAAATGCTGATAATTTATTGATTGTATGCCCAGCTTACTTTCCTCTCTGTCTTCGCCTGAGTTTTTTTTATTATTATATGTATGCTGTTTGTGGTTGAACAGGAGTTGTTAGCTATAATGTTGTAGGATTTTTCCCAAAAAAATTTGTGTTTTTGACCCCTCTTCCCTTACTCCCAAATCATAAGAGTACTGTTTTTACATACTTTTCTAAATGTGTTAATCTTTGCTGTTCATATTTGGAACTTAAATTCAGTTGGAATTTAGTTTTACACGTGGCATGAGATAGTGATGTTTGTTTCCTTTACGAATAATCAATTTTCTTGACAGCTTCCTTTAAGGATAAGTGACACAGCCCTGCGGCCCCCAAATCTCACTGTGTGGGCCTGAGTTGAGTTCTGTAGTCTGTTCCAGCGGTTCCTTTTTCTCTCTCTGCACCAGAACTGCAATGTTTAATGACTTAGGCTTTTGATGTTTTTATTGGGATATAATGCATACAGGAAAGTGCTCATCTCTGAGTGTACTTGTCCACGAGCACTAGAGGTAGAACATTCCCAGCCTCCAGAGCCCACACTTGCTCTTTCCAATCACTAACCCTTTGCCCAAAGTACTGCCACGCTGACTTCTAACAGCATACATAGATTGGTTTCACCTGGTTTTTTTTTTTTTGCTCTCTGTAAATGGGATCTCATAGTATGTTCTCATATGTATCTGATAGATTCCATTCAACATTATATTTGTGAGAGTCATCCACTTTTTTCTTGTAGCTGTAGATCATTGATTCTACTTTAAAAAATTATTTCCCCTATAATTTGAAATAATTTTACACTTATGGAAAAATTGCAAATAATGAGTACAAACAACTTATTTCCTTCAACCATTTTAAAATAATTTGCTGGCATGTTGTCCCATCAACCTTGAGTACATGTACTGTGTATTTACTAAAAACAACGCCATTTTCCTATGTAACCTCCATACAATCATCAAAATTGGGAAATTAGAGCTGTTACCATTTAATCAGGAGGCTTCATTCAAGTCTTTTCCGTTGTCTCAGTGATGCCCAAACAACCAAAGATCCAGTCCACCATCACAGGGTGAGCTGACCACTGGGTGCTTTAATTTCTTTCAATTTGGAACAGTCCCTCAATCTACCCGTGAACTTTCCAACCTTGACATCTTTGAAGATACAAGCCAGTTATTTTGCAGAATAAAAATTAAGTTTGTCTGATATTTCTTCATGACTCAGAAGTCCTCCTATCATTTAGTTTTGATTCTAATATAATGCAATTCACTCGAAACTCGAAAGAACTAAGAATACTAGCACTGAATCACCGTGGCAATCATTAAAAATCACCGTTGCACTGAAGTCAAGTTCATTTTGTCTTTTTTCCTAGAAATTTGTAAATTTGTATGTTTCAGATGCAACTGCTTTCTTTTCAAATTAAATATCCTCATAACCATCTTATGGTGCTGAAATTAAATGTTGCTGAGAGAAATTGCATTTGATATAAATTGCCCCCGTTTCAGCTTACTTCATGGATAGCTATTGAACTGGATTTTGGGGAGTTGACCTTTTTGTAGACAGCCAAGTGATTTAAAGCCTGCAAACCAAATAATGAAGGCTCAGATGTATGTCGCCGTTTTGTCATTACGGATGCTTAAAATGTGCTGAGAAGGGCAGCATGGTGCAAATGGTTTGTGTTTACAAGTGAGACTCAGAATTAGAGGTTTATATGCTTCTGTGCATGGGAAATCTGTCAACTGCGTCGTGAGGTTAAGGATCCTGAGCCCTCTTCACGGAGACTCCTGCCTGTGTGCCGCCCTGTTTTCCAGGTCTCCCAGCTGTACCTGGGCAGCGCGGGACAGCCCTGTCCCTCTCTGCCACCGCACATTTTCTCCTGTGCGGAGAGAGCCTTCCACCAGCTTTTCCAGGAGCAGAGACCTCAGTGCTTCATCCTCAGGTGAGCCTGCCCCTCTCCCCAGCTCCAGGCTCAGCTCTGCCCTGGGGGCTGGGCGGTAAGACCGTCCTCATTTCTTCCGGTTTACGTTTATTTACTCCCTCACCCGTTTGTGGTCCACTAAGTGTGCAGTGAGTACACTTGACTCGTTACGAAGGAGAAACACCTTTGTTATTAGAAATGGCCCTGAGTGTAGCTGAATCGATATCAACAAACGGAGCCCGAAACTCATTTCAGCCATTCAACATTATGTTTGTGAGAGTCATCCAATTTTTTCTTCATTTTGAAGATTTACAGCTTAGAACCAGTGTCTTGCTCTCAAACCTTAGAAAACATGGGAAAGAGAGGCACCCGATACTAGTACCACCCTTCTCCAAAATGTGGTGCTGAGCAAAATACCATGCAAGACCTTGCAGATGTGGGATTTCCCACCCGCTTCTAGGTATTTATACCTTTGCTCATATGTCAACAAAATTATACACTCAAAGTAATTTTTTAATGAAATGCAATGGTAATATTAGCTCATAAATACCAAGAAGCTCAGGAGGGAGCATTTAGATTGGAGCAAAAATTCTTCACGTCAGAAAGAAGTGTACCACAAGAAGTAGGGATGAAATGTGATTATATATTGATAGAGGAATAAAGAAATATTTAGGTATTAAAATAAGATCTGCGTTGAGAATTATGTTTTATATCAGACCACACTGCCACAAGAGGGAGACTTTCATAAATACCCCTGGCTTTGCATAGTTTTCAACAGTAGTGTTGGTTGAAAACTGAATGTGTGAATAAAGCTTTGCACAACCTGAGTCAAAGTGAGATAAAAGAGTAACGATGGAAACCTGGAAAGAACCCAAATAATATTTAAATATTTAAATAAGCACTTCTTTATATACTTTTACGTTGTTAATTTAATCAAAAATTCCATGGAGGGTCACATCGATGGGTTGCAAACTTTAGTGTTCTGGTTTTCAAAATAGTGTGCAAATGGTTGTTTTTACACCTGTTCTGAAGTGTCCCCTGGGGTGGGGTGGGGGACCCAGGCACTCTTGAATCAAGCACCTCTGCTTTCATCTGCTTTATCTGTTGGGTTTCCTGGTCTCACTTAGACAAAAAGAGAAACACTTTTTAAAAATCATGAGATGGTGGGGAGTGTGTAATAGTGTTGACGATAATAACAACTCATATTTATTGAGAACCTACTAAGTGCCAGACCCTCCTCTAGGTGCTTTCCGTGTATCATCTTATTCATTGCTTTAGTAACCTTGTAGGATAGGTATCATCACTGTTATTATTATTATTGTCATTTTATGTATCAGGTGCTGAGTATTAGAGGGTTAGCTAATTAGTCCAGGGTCTCCCAACTAGTAAATAGGTAGCGTAGCTGGGATGTGAGCACAATAGTCTGGCTTCTGAGCCCGAGTGAAGGTTATCCACACTCACAGCCAGACTCTAGAGCGTGGCTCGCCCAGTGCCGCTAACCTAAGGAGGCTTGCAGAGGTCCCCCCCAAACTCACCTAAAATGATGGTTACAAATCCACGGACTTAACGAAATTCTCATTGAATCCACTTAATCCTTGTCAAAGACTTTGGACCTTAGCGAAGCTATGAGGGGCCAGTGAATCCATATCCTTTGGGAACCTACCGATTACAGAGTTCACAATGCCTAGCATGTTCTTTCAGTGAAGAAACCTGTTTGTCTTTGTTTCTACGTGTACTTGCTCATGGAATTGTTTTTCTAACAACAGTAAGATTTGTTAATACTCTGCAGAACTAATATTCCTTTGGGACATTTTTAAAGGCTAATAATGCCATGTTATCAACCACTTTTTCTGAAAAAAAGATTTCTTCATCCACGTTTCAAGAAAGGAAGAGCAAATCCATGATCACAAGGACTTATTACTCTAGTTGTTGTCTGTCTTCTTTCAGGATTGGTGTTTGCATGTAGCTTCTCAACCTCCTTGATTGTCTTGACTACGATAGGCTTTCTGCATTTATACTAATACATTAAAATGAGTAAATTTAGAATTCAACTAAATACTTTGTGTAAAGATCATTTACAGAGTGTCTATTATGTCCCATAATTAGCATTTACAAAGAATAATTGAAGATTTGGAGATCAAAATTCAAATATTCCTGGAGTAGATGATTTACAGTACCAGGCCAGAGGATTTTTAATTTGATTTTCAAATTTTAATTTTATTTCTCATTTTCTTCATAATTATGGGCTCCAGTAGCACACTAGGCTTCATCCTAAGGAATAGTTTTTAACAATTTTTAGATCTTTGTCCCGGGCTAGAACTGGGAGTTTGGAGCCCACCAAGATCTGCCTTTCCTTTAATTTTCTGAAGGCCTTGATAGATGGTTTTAATTAATTGTTTGAGCATGTACGACAAATATCCATTATCCTAACAGTATGCTGAGCAAACCTAAATGAATGTTTTATGCTGAATGTGCGACTAACTTGTGAAATAAGCAACATAGGGCCTGCTTCTGTCATGTACAGATTTAGCAGACAAGGCTGTTCAAATAAGCTTCAAATTTTGTATGGGTCCATGACCAATCAGCGCCGCCCCAAATCTTTGGTCAATGTCTGGTTTAATCATAGACGTGGATTTTCAGATCAAGGAATGTTTCTTGAACACGTTGAACTAGAATTTTTAGTTTCAACTTGATATGCTATGAAGCCAAGATTATTATATCCATTTTTTCTTTTTTCTAAAATTTCTTTGTATTTTACTCGAAGTGAAATGTGGTGATCGTTTTGGGATTTTATGAGATGGCTAAAAAGGCATGTGATTCTAGCTAGCCGAGAGAGTTGATCATTTTCCCTACATGTGGTCACAGGGTGAGGGCAACGGTGGGGAGAAGGAAAAGGGACTCACGTGACCACTGGGTCAGCCCCACGGCCTCCCAGGCTCTGTGTCTCCAGATCCGCAGGGACTCTAGACCCGCCCCTATTTCAACTTGCTCAGTAGATGCTCAGGGAGTCTTGGTTGAGTGTTTAACGTTGGATAAGCACTGCCTTCTACGCTGCCCCTTCTCCAAGAATGAGCTCAATTACCACCTCACCCAGAAGTCTTCCCTGGCTTCTTCCAAGAGATGTACCTGCCCCTTCGCCCATGGGCTCGTTGCTAGCTGTGCCCACCTGTTATAATTATACCTTAATTATGTACCTACTCCTTCCTCGAGAGTATCCCCAGCCCGTGGCGCAGGAAGCGGTATCTTTTCACCTCTTTTACCCTGAAGACTAACAGACGCCAGCAGGTAGTAGGCCCTCAGTAAGTCTCATTTGAAGGAACAGGCAATATTTGAAAAAGGAAAATGGTATTTTCAAGATTGATCCCTGAGTGAATGCAAGCAAAATCTCTCTAAAAACGAGACGCCTGAGACATCAAGTTATGTTGCTGGGTAATAGAATTTTTTAACAGGGAATATAATTGTAGACATTAAATTTCCATCATGAAAGATTTAGATTGTTTCTGCTCTGCAATTAGAAGGTTAAAAGGAAAGGTCTTTGAACCCAGAAAATGAGCTCTTTAGTATCTTGCGCAGGTCACCGTCACCTGCTCCCCTGAGGCTGCTAAGCTGGTCGCTCTAAAAGTGGTTAAAATGTTTATGGTCACAGATGACGGGAGTGGACGTTTTATTAACAAGTTGAGACGTGAATAAGAGAATTAAGCGTCAGTTTCTTTCCTGGCAAACACCCTTTAATCAAATTCATTAGAACAAATGCTCAAGGGAGAAACCTGAGAAAGCCCTAGCAAAAGAGCTTTATATGTATTTTCAACTTTTGGCTATCGATGAATAAACACCGTTTTCACGAGTATTCCATCTAGATGCAGTAAAAGCTTTATTTCATATCGGACCACGTTGGTTTAGTAATTATTGTATTGGAATTTTATGTTAACCCTATACTGCCTAGTCTCAGGAATATAATACAATCATTATTTATAGGAATTATGTCACTTATGAAGTATGCCTGGGAAATACCAAAAGCATTGTCCTTGTACAGGACATATTTGGCTGGTGCTTGTTCCTAGATTAAAGGAAAATGGAAAACATGAAATGTCAGAACTGACAGCAACCTCAAGACGAAACAGGCCATTTTCGGATCTGCTAAGCACCAGGCACTGACCTACCCGGTCACTCCCCCATCTCACCGGCTTAGTTTTAGGAGCTGCGTGCTTGATGTTCACCTTGAAGGAAAGAGGAGGAAAGCTGAGAAGGACTGAATGACTCTTCCAAGGAAGATGTAATGTCTTTCCTGGAGGACTCAAAGATTTAACCAGGCCAGACGTGTGGCCCTACCAGATACGCATCTCAACTGTAGGGGACCGACACCTGGCGGCCACCTCACTCACCTGCACTCACGAAGCTGAGGACAGGCGGCAGTGTCTTTCTTTTCAGCCTAAGGCCTTTCTACTATAATTTACCCACATCATGTGGTTCTACTCTGTAAGATATCTGGGAGCAAAAGTGGCATCCTATTCATTTATAGTCCCGGCATTGAAAACATGGTATTGTATGTACACAGGTACACACACAGAGGCACACAAACATACACACACACTTATTTATTTATTGTGCATATAGTACAGCAAAGGAGTGAATCACATGGAAGTGTTAATTGATACCATCATCTCATTAAAAGTCGCTAGGTCATTTCCTTACCTTCTTTGTGCCTAAGAATTATCTCTGGTTATTTAATTTTTTTATTACGTTCTCCAAAACCGTAAACTTGTGTTCTTTTTTCTATTTTATTTTAGTGGAGAAAGAGGATCTGGGAAGTCTGAAGCCAGCAAACAAATAATGAGGCACCTCGCCTGTAGGTCGGGTTCCAGCAGGTCTATATTCGATTCCAAATTTAAACATGTAAGTCTCTTGCTTGGGTTAGAAACTATGGAGAAGCAAGAAAAATGCAGTTTACAAATAAAGGGGGCATCTTAATAGGCCATAAGTTTAAGCATAAGTTGACCAAAATTTGTGGAAAGAAAGAAAAAAAGACCGGTGCAAATGAATATTGTTCACGTCAAGGTTTATTTTCTTGTATATATTTTAAAATATTGTGAACATCATACTCTTTTTGTATTTGCTCTGAACAGTTGGATTGAAAATAGGTAATACAGTTAGAGTCTATCGTTGTTTACATAGAAAGTGACACTTTGGTGGGATTGGCCAGATAAGCAACTTTTGTGGGGGGATTACTGAGAGATGATAATGAAGTTTCAGTGTATGTAAAAGAACTGGTAATAGTGAACTTTGATGACATTAATAGGCTGGTGATAAACCTTCAACCCCAAAATTGATATTTTGACATATAACATTGTATTAGTTTTAGGTATACAACATAATGATTTGATATTTGCATATATTGCAGAATGATCACCCCACAATAAATTTAGTTAACATCCATCACCACACATAGTTACAAATTTTTTTTTCTTGTGATGATAACTTTTAAGATCTAGTCTCTTAACAACTTTCAAATATACAATACACTATTATTAACTGTAGTCACCATGCAGTGCATTACATCTCCAGGACTTACTTATCTTATAACTGGAAGTTTGTACCTTTTGACTCCCTTCACCCAAATTAAGACTGATTTTAAATTATATGCGGTAACATTTGCTTTTATATGAAGACACCTTATCCTGCTACTTCATAGACCTAAAATACTGTCAGGATTGAATGAGGAACCACAAAGCCCTATTAGCAGCTAAGGGAAAGGTCAAATTTCACACGATAAAACTCAGACATTTGACTCAAGGAGACACCTGCAAGTTTTGTTAACAGGTGTTTTCCAGGCCACAGCGGATTAGAAGGAGAAACTCTCTTTTCAATTTTTCTCTTTACAAAGAATGTATGATAAATCAACTCTACAATGCATCTATGGTATTGTATGTGTTCATTAATGACTTTAATTCATAACCGTTTATTAAACTCGAGCTATATATTGGGCATGTGCATAATTCTACAGCACAGCTCAAAGTAATTTAACATTTTGGGACAACTTGGGAAAAGTAGTGTAAACTTTTTGTTCAGATATTGTAATATGCTTACTAATGACACTTAAGAATTAGAGAATCTATAAAGCAATGTGGTTTTAAAGTAGACTCAGGTTACCTAATAAAATAACAAGATCTACTGGCTTAATTGTAATGATAAGAAACCATAGTCTCTATGTAAATTACAGACTAAAGCACTCATTTATTAAAACAATGCTTTGAGAAAGAGCAGAGTGTAACTTCTAAAATGCATTCTAGATTACTTTATGTAAATGGGATTACTTTATGTAAATTGGCTTTATGTAGTGAATACATTCTAAGCTGCATTTTTTTGGATAAGATAGATATAACTCTTCCAAATCAATTAGCATCTGGGAATCCATATTATAATGTCAATGCAAATTTCAAGTGAAACTATTTCTAATTCATTTGTTCACTTTACTCCTTTCTCATGGGAAATTAAGGGTGTCATAAATAAGTGATTTCCAGTCTTAGGTTTGAGTATGGCTTAAACTTCATGTCCATCATGCTTTTTTTGGTCTCCCTTTAAATAATCATCCACATGCATTTATTCAGTGTACAAGACATTCTTGAAAATTACCCAGCCATAGTTTTTGCCCAGCATCCGAGTGTGTGTGTTGTGCGGTAATAAAATGCAAGCATTGGAAAAAGTTATGAACTGACTGTAAATCATTATAACATCACAGGTGTTCACTGAAATTATGTCTGTTTAAGAGATGGGCCAGTACTTTCTGCATGAAAGAAAAATTGTATTTAGGAGGTGAGTAGAAAAGAATATCCTTGATACACAGAGCAATGTAGTAGAAGGCTTTATGTTCAGTGCAAGATGAGGAGAAGGTTCGTTAGGTGGCCCTGAAAGGAGAGGAGCGAGTGAGCAGATTAGATGGTGGAACAGCCCTTGGAGGTACCACAGGGCAGACACGTGCAAGATGCTGCCCCGAGGGGCCACGTGCAAGGCAAACAGGCACATGGTATCTTCCACTGGGAGATACTGGTTGAGTCTGGACCAAATCATTTTGCCCTACATCTTAGCATAATGTGAGAGAAAAAGTCATTGAAGGTCATGCTGATCAGCAGTTTCCAAAGAATAAATAGTAGAAGAACGGTAGCAACATAACAGGAAGATGGTCTTCAGCACAGAATCGTGGAGAAACTGAGGCGTAGAGAACACTTTCCTTGTGGTTTACATCGATGGCAGAATTAAAGATTTATAATTCAAGGTTATTATCTGGAGCTGGGTTGGGGGGAAACACAAAAGGAAGGGGTTTGGGAGGAAGCTGGCCACTTCTAAGTTCCAGGCTGTCACGGTGAGCAGTGCTCTCTGCAGAGGGTACAGAGAGGGGGAGAAGGAGATTTAACTGGTATCTGAAGGTGAGCTCCAGAGGTGGTTTTTGGTCATTTTATGCAGGTAATACACATATTTTTAAAGGACGCACAGCTGTAACATTTCTGGATTTTAATCTTGTACTTCAATTGTCCCGTCTTGAAAGTCT
This sequence comes from Balaenoptera borealis, assembly GCF_965194805.1. Classification (NCBI taxonomy): domain Eukaryota; kingdom Metazoa; phylum Chordata; class Mammalia; order Artiodactyla; family Balaenopteridae; genus Balaenoptera; species Balaenoptera borealis. The sequence goes on from NC_138877.1 coordinate 76,235,623, forward strand.
ACATAGGTTTACATTCTGCCTTTGCGATGGGCTTCAGAGTGAGCTTTACCCCCTGGGCAGATGGGTTTGAATCCTATCACTGTAGATATTGCTTTTGTTTCCCTGGACAATTTCAAGACAGCTGAGTTGAGTTAAGAGGGTGGTTGTTTCTAGTCCCTGTATTTGAATTTCAAACTGTGGAAGCAGGGACTTTCCATGGCAGTAGGTTTATTGGAACATAAAAGTCATGTTTTGGGAAAAAACACAATTGCCTGGGACTTTTCACTAATTCTGGCCCAAATGAGTTTCAACTTGAAGACATTCAGTTCCATTTAAATTACTTAAATAAATATTTATTGAGCAACTGCTTTCACAGAGAGTGATGGGGTCACCTTGATTAAGCCCTTATTTTTTATTGAGGAGGCTACAAGTTTTTACTTTGAGAAAATCCAGCTGACTAACTACTACCGGGATAATAGTGCGTAACTTTTAGTGGCAGAACTATGAAAATTTTATAGAAAAAAATTCCGATGTAAAATAGGAACAAATCATGCCAATAAAATTTGAAACAGTAAATACTGAGGAAATGTATACTTACTTCCCTTTGCCTATATTTTTATTTAAAGTTTTATTATGGCACAATATTCTTATTATTTTGTTTTAAAGTTGAGCAGCAGAACAGTATTGGTTTTGCATTTTTTCTGTATTTCTCTTAACACATTTGTTTAGTGCCACCTATTGGGCAAATGGATGATTAAAGATTAAAAAACAAAAACAAAAACAAACCTCATTTCAGTTTAATATTGAATCGTGGACCAGCAGTGCACAATGAAAGAATGCCATGTATTTATATTTGTTCAGTAGTTTTAGGTTTATGCTAATTTTCTGCCTCATATGTCTTTATTGTTATTCAGATACGGTGATTAAACACACCGATTCTGCAAGAGATTGCTCCGGTTTCAATCCCAGCTCCACTATTTATAAGCTCTGAACCTTGGGAAATTTACTTAATCCATCAATTTCCTTTTCTATAAAATGGAGACAGTAGCTGTGAGAATTAAAAGAAGTTATTTATACATATACATGCATATACATTCGTACATATATATGAATGTGTGTGTGCGGTTATATATAATTTATATATAACTTTATATATATAACTTTATATATATATATAGTTCCTGGCACATAGTAAGTAAAGTATAAATGTTTTCTACTATTATTAACAAAAACAAAACTAATCTTTGCTATTTGTTGAATGCTTACCATGTGCCAGGCACCAAGCTGAGCGCTTCATACACCGGACTCTTGATAACCACTGAAGGGGTTATTCTGCTTAAAGTAAAGGAAAGGAGGTTTGGGAATTTATGAAACTTGCTCACGGTGATAGAACTTGTCATTAGCAGAGCTGGAAGTGGGGGGGGTGGGGCAGAGCACATGCATGGCGCCGTTCATTACCCTGGACTTCCTGTCTGGGCGTGGGTCATTCATTATCTTTTATATTCATTTTCTATTATAATAAGAAATTAGTGTGTTATCAGATACAATGCCAACAAACTAGAAGCCAAAATATTTTAAAATTTTATTTTATTACTTTTTATGAATTTTTAAACAATTGTTTATTGTAATATTGTAAAGGTTTAAAATGTGATATAATTACACTATTAATTTTGCTATATATTTATTTCATATTAAGTTGTTGGAAAAGAAGCAAAACATAGGACCTTCATAAATACTGTTTCAAATTATGTTTCAGAAACATTTCTGCCGTTACTACTATCAATGCACTGTTATGATCTTTAAAATTAGGTTATTGTAAAGAGACCTAAATCATAGGGTTTCTGTAAAGATTCAGTGTTTCTCTCCAAAAGTTCAAACTTCAAAAACAGACGTTTTAATATATTTCACTGTTTCCACAATGTTTAGCACTGTGACTTGTGATTAGAATCAAAGTGTTGTTTTATAATCTTTCAAAATATAAAATACTCCCAGGTGAATTGAATGCCTTAGTAGAGCAGCATCCAGAAAGTTAAAAAATAGCAGCAAACTTTTTTTTTTCTAATTTAGAATAAAAGTCTCAAAAAATACTATCATCAGAAATTATAAACCACCACCAAGCATATCAATAAGGTATCATAGTGCCCACCTTGTGGTTGATGCAGGAACTGCATTTAAGATGTCAGTATCTTGAAAGATACAGAAAAGTACCTTTGAACCTTCCAGATTTTCAAACTTTTTGGAGAATTGCTTGGCCATCATCATTATCACAGGCACAACCGATTGTGAGAAAAAAAATGACATTCATCCTATAGTCAATTTTTAAGGAAATATGTGAAGAATTTCAGATGCCAGGGTTGATCTGAGGAGCTATATTAACAGCATTTTAAAGCTGCAAACACCCATCCCTACAAGAGCACCTCGTGATAAGATACACTGGACCCAACAGCTTCATCTAGAATTCTTACTATGGAGCAAAAACAGGGTATGGGAGGGTTATCTAGGGACTCGGGGTGCAAAAGAGTATGTGGCAAAGTAAATACGGGTTCAGAAGAAGGTTACAAACAAATGTTTAAGTGAATTCGTTATTTTTAAAGGAAATTCTGACTATTGCTTATATTAGCTCTAATTCCTCCCTCCAAAGCCACAGAAGCACTTCTACTGTTCTATTCAAGTTAAAAAGCCCAAATAGCCTGTGCTGAGTTGTGTGCGTGCATGTGTGTGTGTGTGTGTGTGTGTGTGTGTGTGTGTGTGTGTGTGTTACACTGAGAGGCTAGTGAAAGGAAGGGAGTCATGTGCTCTATGCATGATTATCTTGTTACGTTGGCTACCATTTGAGAGGGAGGATGGTAGCAGTTTCCATTTGAGAAAAGAATGACCTTAAAATTGCAATATTGCATTGTATGAACAATGGAGAAACTCTTAGCTGAGGGAATATTCCTGTCTCTTTGCTATTATTACCCAATTTTGTTTAAACAGATGTGTAGCTTAATAAATGTTTCCCTTTAAAAAATTAATAAATGTTTCCCTTTTGCTACAGGTCACGAGCATCTTAGAAGCCTTTGGACACGCCAAGACCACTCTTAATGACCTGTCCAGCTGCTTCATAAAGTATTTTGAACTACAGTTCTGTGAGAGGAAAAAACACTTAACTGGAGGTAAGTGTAAAATTAACACAGGAGATCTCTGGAGCTACCAGAAGGGGGCAGAGAAACACCAAGCACCGTGGCAACAGTGACTGGTGTGTGTGCGAGTGTGTGTGTGTGTATGTGTGTGCACACACGCATGTGGGTGTATCAGTGTGCACACCCAAGGTGTCAAGTTATGAGTTCTAAAATTATTGTGAATTGAAAAATATTCTGAAATGCAAGGCGAACCTTTCAAGACAATTTTTGTGTAAACTGTATAATATGAAACCAAACCCAAAATAGCTGAAATGAATCACACTTGCTGAACACAGAAACAAACTTAAATATCAAAATAATGTGTAACTTGAGTACATAATTCCTTCTTGCAAGGTACGTTGAAATCTATTTTAAATAAAACTGAATCTGTATTTTAAAATGATTGAATTAAAACAAATCAAAAAATCAAAATGATCACCCAACTAAACCCAAACAGAACTATTTCTTATTTGATTTAAATATTTAATGTGTACTCCATGAAAACCCCCTATTTGAAATTCAACTAATTTAGAATTCACTTGGGATTTTACATCTTTCAAATCAAAACAGATTATCCATGCAAATTAATAACATGAATATAACTGTAGTTAGAATGCCTGAATCTACTTGGAGGAATAGAGTATTTTCAGAAGTTTTGTAACAGCTGTTAGCACACAAACAATTGTAATTGTCTTTGAAAGAGATCAGTTTTATTTGGTGTTTCAAGTTACACTATCTTCCCTTCAGGAAACAAAAGTCACTTTTGACCATAGTTTAGAAACAAATAACCTGTATTTTGCAGTAAGGTATGTCCAAATCCCATTAATACTAAATGAAATTTGGTAAAAAATATGCATAAAAAGAGTCAGAAAAGATAATTTTAGATGTTGATGTTAGAGGCTTAAATTCTGCAGTAGGAAGGCTGTTTTGTTTTGTTTCTCACTCCATGGCTAAGAGCTCTGTTTGAAGATCTACCATTTTAGGAAAACCTCAGAGGAGAAATGTCTTGAGCCTCAAACTCTGGTTTTCACATCTTTGTTTGTAACACCCCAGTGAGACTCTGCCTCCAAGTGGAGGGCACAGCCTGACCCCCTCATTTGTGAGCATAATTTCCCCTGAGCTTTCCGGCACCGAGGGTTGGAGCCATAGCAGCTGGGAGATTCAGGGGTTCCGAAGGTTGCACGTCCGAGCCCCTTGCTACTCCAGGGGGACCCGAAGATAAACAAGGACACTGTGTAATCTGGGAGCTTGTTAGAAATGCAACCTCCTATGCCCCACTGCAGACCTCAGGATTGGGACTTGAACAATTCCTGGCGATTCCCTGGCGATTCAGACAAACGCTGAAGTTTGAGAGGGACGGTTCTAGCCCAACCCAAGTAAAGCCGGATGCTAGGGCTTATGCACAATTGGCTCCGAGGAGATACAGCGTGTTCTTTTTTGGAAAAAATGACAGAATTTTATTTATTTATTTTTTTGTGGTTGTAAAGTTTATACTTATTTTTTTTAACTTTTTATTTTATATTGGTGTGCAGTTGATTAACAACTCTGTAACAACCAAATAGGGAAAAGAATTTGAAAAAGACTAGATACATGTATATGTATAACTGAATCACTTTGTTGTACACCTGAAACTGATACAGCTTGTTCTTGATTCAATATTCCCTATACCAAGACGAAGATACGATAAGTGGCTTCTGACGGTCTTATCTGTTCCTAATTTTGTTTACTTTCTTTCCTGGAAAGAATTTAACATGTCCTCCTCAGGAACGTTAATTTGGAAAATAATTGTATGCTGCATAAAAAAAGAAGGCGAAGGCTTACTTGTGGAGCTTTCTGTTAATCATCAGGCAGCCCCACGGAGCTTCAGCATAATCAGACCCACAGACACCTCTCACACGGCCTCTGCAGGCTGCACACTGTGACACGGTGACAATAAATATTCATACAGAGGAGCCTGAGGCGCTTCCAGGTCCTGAGACGCCCTCTGAACTGTTAAAGAGCTGTGAGCGTCATCGTACTGTCCGCCTGGCACGTAACTTCATTTTCAGACGAGGTCACGTGCACAGGTATGGGGGCTTAGGGCTTAGCCATATCTTTTTGTGGGACACAACTCACCCCACGACAGAGAATAAGGAGAGATCTATTGTGTCTGTCTTTACTTTTCAAAATTATTCTCAGTCTAAGAAAACGTATCATCATCACCTCCAAAAACAGGCACTGTTTAAACACTTTAAGAAGCTGTACGTCAATGGGATATTTTTGAATAATTTCATCACTGAGAGTCCTTTTCTGAAAGAAAAATTTTTAAAAGGTATTAATTTAAATTACTTTACATGTTTTTTAAAGACAGCTGAGTTCTTCAAATTAGTCCTGTGTAAAAGCCTTCTGAATTTTAAGTGTTCACTAAAATAGTAAACCAAATTGGACTAAGGTTTTTACACCTCAAATTAGGTAAAATATATGTAGGTTACAGGTTGATTTCATGCTTCATGGTAGTCTAGATTTTCTTAAATTATCAGCACGTAAAATAGTTGTAATGAGTTTATTGTACAGGGAATATTATATTACTACTTTTAAGGCTGATAGATGCTGTATATTTCCTTTATTGACATTATTGCTTATACTTTTATAATTTAATGCCAACTCCTTGATCAGGGATGCAACCACCCATCGTAACAAAGAAAATACAAGTCTCAGTTTTGTGAAACATCAGCTACAGAAAGTCAGGATTGTTTCTTATTTTGAGGAAATTTTAATTAATAAAGAACATTCTAGGGCTTCCCTGGTGGTGCAGTGGTTGAGAATCTGCCTGCCAAAGCAGGGGACACGGGTTCGAGCCCTGGTCTGGGAAGATCCCACATGCCGTGGAGCAACTAGGCCCATGAGCCACAACTACTGAGCCTGTGCGTCTGGAGCCTGTGCTCCGCAACAAGAGAGGCCGCGATGGTGAGAGGCCCGCGCACCGCGATGAAGAGTGGACCCTGCTGGCCGCAACAAGAGAAAGCCCTCGCACAGAAACGAAGACCCAACACAGCCATAAATAAGTAAATAAATAAATAAATAAATAAAATAAAATAAAATAAAGAACATTCTAACCTGGGCTTTCAGTCCAGGTTTTTTCCCATCTGATTACTTATTTAACAGTATAATCTTTCTAAGTTCCCCAAGCCCCGGTTTCTAATGTGCTCCCTTGATTCCAACTCTGTTGACTGTAGACCAAGTCTCCCTCCTTATTTCTTCCCCAGCACTTGTCAAAATCTGAAAGCGTCCTTTCGCATTTGTCTGGTTGTTGTCTGTGACTCCTCTTAGGATACAGGTTTGCCGATGGCAGAGCGCTTGTCTCTCCGGGTGCACAGTAGGCCTGCGTTCAGTATCTATTGGATTACAGACTCTGAGGCATGGCACTGGGGAGTGATCACAGCGAAGCAGTCATCATTCAGTTCAGGGAGGGGACTGTGTGAACGCCTCAGGAGCTCATTCATGCCAGCAAACAACACCATTATTGAGAGTGTACAATAGTCAAGGAGAGTTATCAACATTTAACTCTGGATTATTTTTTGTAAATTAGAGCCGATTCTCTTCTTAATGAGAGTTTGTGTGTGCTAAGGGTAGAACCATTATCTGCTTCCTGAGTGTGGAGACTGGCAAAACAGAAACGTGCTGAAGGGTCTACAAAGGTAGGAGGACCCAGAACCCATGTGTGGGAAGGGAAGAATAATTGGCTCCTTGTCTTTTCTGTGCCTTGAAGACACCCAGGCTTATTGAAGTGGAAATTGAAATTTACTAACAGTCAGAGATGTTTCCCAATAAACATGCCAAGGCTGTGTTATCTACTTGGGAAAGTTAAAACTTAGAGTGAACACAAAGAGCTGGAAAATATATTAAGATGTTTGCATTTCGTTTTTTCAAACCTTGATTTTAAATAGACAGACAAATAAATAGTTTTCATCTTCATTGATGTCATCGTCAACTACCCTTAGTATTATACTCTCAGTTCTTTTAAAAGTTTCAGAATGGCCATCATCAAAAAGTCTATTAATAATAAATGCTGGAGAGGGTGTGGAGAAAAGAGAACCCTCCTGCACTGTTGGTGGGAATGTAAATTGATACAGCCACTATGGAGAACAGTATGGACGTTCCTTAAAAAACTAAAAATAGAACTAACATATGATCAAGCAATCCCACTCCTGGGTATGAATCCAGAAAAAACATGGTTCAAAAGGATACATGCACCCCAATGTTCATTGTAGCAGTGTTTACAATAGCCAAGACATGGAAGCAACCTAAATGTTCATAGACAGATGAATGGATAAAGAAGATGTGGTATATATACAATGGAATATTACTCAGCCATAAAAAAGAAATAATGCCGTTTGCAGCAACATGGATGGACCTAGAGATTATCATACTAAGTGAAGTAAGTCAGACAGAGAAAGACAAATGTCATGATATCCCTTATATGTGGAATCTAAAAACAATGATACAAATGAACTTACATACAAAGCAGAAATAGACCCACAGACATAAAAAACAAACATGGTTATCAAAGGGGAAGGAGGTAGATAAATTAGGAGTTTGGGATTATCATATACACACTACTGTATATAAAATAGATAACCAACAAGGACCCACTGTATAGCACATGGAATTATACTCAATATTTTGTAATAACCTATAATAGAAAAGAATCAGAAAAAGAATATATATACATATATATATATACAAAACTGAATCACTTTGCTGTACACCTGAAACTAACACAACATTGTAAACCAACTATACTTCAATTAAAAAAAAGTTTCCGGGAATTCCCCGGCAGTCCAGTGGTCAGGACTCAATGCTTTCACTGCCGAGGGCCTGGGTTTGATCCCTGGTTGGGGAAGTATGATCCTGCAAGCCATGTGGTGTGGCCAAAAAATTAAAAAAAAAATTTTTTTTAATGAAAAAAAAAATTAAAAAAAATATTTCAGAGTGCTTTAATTGATTGCATCTCCTTTGAAGAACAGCATCTTTTAGTGCAAACAGCCTGGGCTTTGGAGATAAGCCAGTTGGGTTTAAATGTGAAAAGGCCTGCAGCAGGATTTAAATGAGGCAAAGTTGGAAAAGCACCTAGCACAGTGCCTGGTACACAGTAGGTACTTGAAATGGTGATTCCTCCTCTTGGGATCCGGGAAGCCTGGGATCTTTGTTTCTTTTTGTCCCCACTTACGGATGGGGAAAGTGAAGTTAAGAGGGACGTGGAGATGCCAGTATCAGATTCAGGACTGGGGACCGTACTTTGGACTCCTGATTGAGGCACCGTTCACCTATAACACCCCCGGCATTACTGATCCTGGAGAGTGAAGTCAAAAGTAGTGCCTGGGGGTGAAAGAGAGACTATTTGGCTGTATTAATTAATCAGCAATGTGCTTTTGGTGATTGCTGATTGAAGGCATGATGGGCATTTCTGGGAAGAGATCTTATTAATCATATACTAATAACCACTTGGGTGGGCAGAGTGAGAGTGGGTGCTGGAAGTTTCTGGAAGCCAGTGGAAGGGCACCTGGAGCACTTGACCTTCTTGAAGGAGAGGGAGGTTTATCTCTTCCACCTCCTTTCATCTTGAACAAAAATAGGTATAGCTCTATAAAATCCTTTCACTGCATATTATGTTACATAAAATCTGCAAACATATATATTTTTTCAGTAGCGAAACTTTCTGGAAGACCTACCCACATAGATTTCTGGAAAGATGGAGGATCACAAGTATATTTCCAGTCAAGAATATTTCTGACATAAAATAATTTTTAAAACATACAAGTCTTCAGAAGTCAAGAAATTAGTAGAAACTTTCTGTGCATGGACACTTGCATGAATGAGTCAGAAACATTTTTAACTTCAAAACCTATCATTTTCCTTCCATTATTCCAGTTTCATTTTAAACACAACAGAAAGGCCTGCATTTTCCCCATTCAGAAGAATATTAGAGTCTCACAGAAATTTGAATTTTTGGTTGTTTTGAATTTTTGGTGGTTTTCTTCCATCTAAAATCTCCTTAAAGATGGACTTTTTAAAAAAAATCCTACTGATCAGAAATTCTTCTAATCCACAGCATTTTATTCACTGCTGGAGATGCACTAACTAGGATGATACTGGTTTTGAAAGATGAAAGGTACTGAGGTCACTCTATGATGTGGGATTTGCTGAGTGCTGAATGCTGCTTTAAATTGAGCTTGTGTGTTGGCTTGAACAAGTGGGCATAAGGTCAGTCTTTTCTCTGAGCATAGAAGCTTGATGGTCAGAAGGTCACCACTTAGCCCTCCATTTTCACCTGATATTCCGTTAGTTGGTGACCAGAAAATAACAGTGGGGACAGCTATGACAGTTTATTTCCTATGTGTACAGATTTTTAGAAATATTCTCTTGAGCAGTTAATTACTTCAGGGTTAATATTATCAATAACAAATGGAACACGTTTTCAGCATTTTGCTTAAGAAGGAAAAAGTAGGAAAGCAAATTTAATAATTAAGACCTCAACTTGAAATTACCACCTGATTAAATACTCATGGAGAAATGGAAAAGAAACCACACCACCTCATTCTAATTTTACCATCACCTTCGGGCTTTAATGCCGCTAATTAAAGGGGTATTTTGAAAGAGTCTTTCTTTATGCACTTTTGATAACTTTTCTAGAAGGTGTCTAATGAGACAACTTTTCTTACTAAGGTTTATTAATTTTGAGATTTTTTTTAAAGCACTGATCATCATTCTGACTGACTAAATTGACCACTTACAAAATTTATAGGAATAAAGCACTGCAGTAGTGGTTCCATTTGTTCAAGTAGATTTGCTATCTAAAACCCAAATTGGGAGACCTCACAGTTTTTGCTTTTAGAGGCTGGACTCTGAAATAATTAACAGCAGACTCATTACACGAAATTTGGTTTATAGTTCAAATGGAGGGAAAAATTAAATTCATTTTCCTTCCTAAAACTGCTATTTTTTTGATCCCAAAAATTATCGACCATGAATTCTTACTTCAAAGTGGAAAACTATAGTAATTCACAGTTGCATTTAAAATTCAAATACATAACTGTTTACTGACCATTCATAATGATAAGAATAAACCTAAATTCAAATAAAAAGAATACTCCAGAAACAGTAGGATTTTCAACATGCCAAATACATGGTCCTAAGTTCTGATTAACACTAGATTCTGAATTTCCAGTCCTATCTTTGAAGCAAAACTGGGGTTGTGATTCCCAAATTGCATACTTTCGTCATTTCTCACGTACTATGAACGAAATGTGGGTTATTTTTTCTTTCGCTTTTGTAATGTTTAAAGGCAGAGGAGCAAATAATGAATCCTTGATATGAGTCCTACTAATACATGTGAGGTCACAATAAACCAGGAAGATGACTGGGCATTATTCACATTGCGCCTGCTTTACTTACAGACACATTACTTATTTCCTCCCTGACTAGAATGTAAACTTTATTGTTGAAGGACCAGTATCATTATCTACCACTGCACTACAAACCACGATTTAGCTCCCTCTTATAATTCCAGTATATTAGGTCTTGAAACCTTAGTACCATTCTGTATATTAAATTGTATCTTCATGAATTCACGTAGTATATGCCTTTGCTGCAGTGAGTTTCTTCCAGTGTTTCCAGCAGTGAGAGACCATTGTCTGTATCTCTTGTCCTTAATAGTGCAGCTATAAAAACCTTCTGAGCTGTTTGACAGTAATACTTGCTAATGTCTACAGCAGAGCATTTAAAATCAATGCCTACTGATATATACCCGAGCAATATGTACCTGCAAATTTTGAGACATTAATCAAGAAAATTCTAATACTTATTTTGGTGGCTTTGTTATAGGCAAGGACATGTCTTGTTTCAGATTATATTTGTACAGAAAAGTATATGTTGGGTCAGGAACAAGGTAAGAATGTCCCCTCTCACCACTCTCTTTCAACACCATACTGGAAATCCTAGCTAATGTAATAAGAAAAAGAAAAAAAAGGTACACATATTGGGAAGGAAGAAATCAAGCTGTCTTTGTTGATTTGATTTTAGAAATCTGAAAGAATCATCATCAACAACAACAACAACAAAAACTCCTGGAACTAATTAGTGATTGTAGCAAAGTTTCAGGGTATAAGGTTAATATACAAAAGTCAGTCGCTTTCCTGTGTATCATCAATGAACAACTGGAATTTGAAATTAAAAACACAACACCATTTCCATTAGCACCAAAACAAAAATACTTAAGTATAAATTTAGCAACATATGCACATGATCTTCATAAGGAAAACTACAAAACGTTGATGAAAGAAAGCAAAGAAGATCTGAATGGTGAGACACTCAATGAATAGGAAGGCTAGGAAGACTCAGTATTGTTAAGATGTCCGTTCTTCCCAATTTGATCTATAGATTCAGTACAATTCCAGTAAAAATTCCTGAGTTACTTTGTGGATATTGACAGAAAGTTTGTATGGAGAGTTAAAAGATCCAGAATAGCGAACACAACACTGAAAAAGAAGAACAAAATTGGAGGACTGGCCCTACCCAACTTTAAGACTTACTGTAAAGCTACAGTAATCAAGACAGTGTAGCACTGGTGAAAAAATAGACAAATAGATCAATGGAACACCAATAGAGAGCACAGAAATAGACCCACATAAACATGGTCAACTAATCATTGACAAAGGAGCAAAGGCAATTCAATAGAGAAAGGATAGTCTTTTCAATTAATTATGCTGGAAAAACAGAACATCCACAGGCAAAAAAACCACGAATCTAGGCACAAAGATATCATGAAAAATAGCTCAGATAGATCATAAATCTAAATGTAAAAACAAAACTATAAAACTTTTAAAAGAGAATAGAGGAGAAATTTTACGTGACTGTGGGTTTGGCAATGACTTTTTTTTTTTAATAAACTTATTTTATTCTTGGCTGCATTGGGTCTTCGTTGCTGCGCGTGGGCTTTCTCTAGTTGGGGCGAGCGGGGGCTGCTCTTCGTTGTGGTGCGCGGGCTTCTCACTGCGGTGGCCTCTCTTGCTGTGGAGCACGGGCTCTAGGCACGCGGGCTTCAGTAGTTGTGGCTCACGGACTCAGTAGTTGTGGCTCACGGGCTCTAGAGCACAGGCTCAGTAGTTGTGGCGCACGGGCTTCATTGCTCTGTGGCATGTGGGATCTTTCCGGACCAGGGCTCGAACCCCTGTCCCCTGCATTGGCAGGCGGATTCTTAACCACTGCGCCACCAGGGAAGCCCGGCAATAACTTTTCAGATACAACACTAAAAGCACAATCCGTGAAAGGATTAATTGATAAGCTAAACTTCATTAAAATTCAAAATTTCTGTTCTGTGAAAGACACTGTTAAGAGAATGAAATGATGAGCCATAGGCCGGGAGAAAATATTTGCAAAAGACATATTTGATAAAAAATTGTTGTCTAAAATATATGGAGAACTCTTAATATTCAACAGTAAGAAAACAACTCAGTTTTAAAAATGGGCAAAATACCTGCACGGACATCTCACCAAAGAAGACAGGCAAATGGAAATAAGCATATGAGAAGATGTTCCACGTTATACGTCATCTAGGAAATGCAAATTCAGACAAGGATGAAATACCACTGCACACCTGTTAAAATGGCTAAAATCCAAAACACCAACAACACCAAGTACTGGCGAGGATCTGGAGCAACAGGAACTCTGATTTATTGCTTATGGGAACACAAAATGGTACAGCCACTCTGGAAGATAGTTTGGCAGTTTCTTACAAAGATCATAGTCTTACCATATGATCTGGGAATCACATTCCTTGACATTTACTCAACTGAGTTGAAAACCACATCTGCACCTAATGTAGACATAAATGTTTATAGCAGCTTTATTCATAATTGCAAAAACTAGAAGCAACCAAGATGTTTCTTAATAGCTGAATGGATAAACAAACTGTAGTATATTCATGCAATGGAATAGTATGGGCTATAAAGCCGTGAAAAGACAAAAAAGCAACTTTAAATACATATTATTAAGTGAAAGAAGCCAATCTGAAAGGGGCACATATTGTGTGATTCCAACTATATGAAGTTCAGGAAAAGGCAGAACTATAGAGACAGTAAAAAGATCATTGGTTACCAGGGGTTGGGAGAGAGGGAGGGGTGAGTAGGTGGATCACTGATTTTTAGGGCAGACTATTCTGTATGATACTGTAATGGTGCACACATGACATGCACATTTCTCAAATCCCATAGAACTGTACAACACAAAGAGCGAATACCAATGTAAACTACGGACTTTAGTTAATAATAGTGTATCAGTATTGGTTCATTCATTTTAACATATGTACCACTCTAGTGCAAGATGTTAATAATAGGGTAAACAGCGTGTTAGGGAGGGGAGAGAGAGGGTATGTTGGAACTCTCAGTACTTTCTGCTTAATTTTTCTGGGCTTAAAAAATTTCTCTAAAAATAAAGTCTATTATTTTGTTATTAAAAGGTCTGTGCTTGAAAAGAAGCTCCATTATTATTTCTTCTAATTAATATGTGTAAATTTATGGAAATGAAAGTAATAATGCCATTTGACAGAATCCCTTTTCTTTTCTTAACCAGCCAGAATTTATACATATATGCTAGAGAAATCCAGACTTGTTTCACAACCTCTTGGCCAGAGCAATTTTCTCATCTTCTCCTTGTTGATGGATGGGTTATCTGCTGAAGAAAAGTATGGACTCCACCTTAACAATTTATGTGCCCATCGGTAAGTGATTATGCATTTTCAGTCTGGTAGTTCTGCCTTCAAATTGTGGCTGCATTTTAGCGGTCTTAAATTTTCTTCTTATTTTTCAGAGAAGAAATGGTGACTTCTTTTAGGAGAATAATTGGATATACTATTAGATTAGAACTATCTGTATAACGGGGTTATTACCGTTTATTGAGTGTTTAGGTGACGTTTTGTGTATGTGTATTAAATTATGTTTCCGTTTTCCTAGTTTTCAGATCAGAATACAAAATTAGCACACATATAAACTTTTATATTCCTTTGCTGTATTTTGGATATAACATTAGTTATGCATTCCTAATTTTCAGTAGTCTTTTGAAATAATGGGACATAATATTTGAGCAATTATGATTCATTAGTAACAGATGAGGTTACATAATGGCTTAAGATGAACAATACACGTAAACTGGGGGGCTGATTTTCTGCAATGCAGGAGGAGAGTGTTTGTTAAAATGAGGATGCCTTGGTCACAGGAGGGCCGCGGAGGGGAGGGGTCTTAAGACCGTGAGCTGAGGGGTGTCTTTGCAATGTGTGCATTTCCGCCGACTGCCTGATCCGGTGTGTCTTCCCGCAAGGACTGGTCCAGATTTGGATGGGATGGGAACGAGCCAATAAGGAGAGTAAACCCCATTCAGAGGAGAAGTGGGTGAGAGATGGGAGAGAGAGGGAGCTGGGTGTGAGGGTCCAAACACAACAGTGAATTCCTGGCAAAGCAGGGAGGAGCTGGACTCTGAAAGAGACATGGATGTACTTCAGATATCTATTGACACCTGATTTATTGTTTACTGGCTGTTTGTTACTGGATTCAAGAAGAATGGTGTGAGTGGTCATGACTTTATGAGAACTTTTGTGAGAGAAAATAAAGGATGCTTGGGGAGGAGGAGCATGGCCTGAGGACCAATCATGTTGTTTGAGAGTTGAAGGTGGAGAGCTGATTGGACAAGTAGGTGGAGATGTCAAGTGCAAGCTGAGAGACTGGGGATTTTCCAGGGGCGACGGGGTCTTAGTGGAGTGGAACCCCTAGACCTGTCGGAGAAGGGACAGAACAATATCTGTGGTCGCCATTGTCGGGGTTGGCGGGGGGTGTATGATGTGGGGCGTGGGACCGGGGGAGGGGAATGAATTGGCCGTATTCGAAGTCACTGTTACGTGATTAACAGCTCTCACTCAGTTTCTCTGAAAGTATTACATCCAGCAGTATAGATACACTTTATCATGTCAAACAGGAGACATGAAGTAAGAAAGCCTTATCAAAATTGTTTTGTAAGTAAGAGACTATTTGGAGATTTACTGTCCCCCCAAAACAACAGGAATTCCGAAGAAGAAAACACCGATATCAAAGCATGATTGCCCAGACGAAAGTGATTTAAAAATAGAGATTCTAAGCTACCAGAGCATTAGAAATGTTTTTTTATCAAATCCCTTCATTTCATGAAGGAGAAAATCAAACCCAGAACCATAAAGAGGTCTATACCGAAGTGAATATATTATACAACAGCAGTATTGAGAAACCCCATTACTTGGAATTCATTTTTTGTTTTTCTACATCGCACATCTCTAATGGGAGGAAAAGCCTCAGATTGGGGACCGTGGGGTAGGTGTTCAGGGCAGCCTGTGAGGAAGAAAAGTCTTGGAGTTTTGTGTTCCTGATCTTTCTTATTGCAAAAGCTCAAAGCTGATAGCAGACCATTGGCTTCGGTGCGTCCGTGCGTGTGGCCACGTGCATGTACATGCGTGTGGCCACGTGCATGTACATGCGTGTGCTTGGCATTGCAGACGCGGAGCCACTGAAGAACAAAAGGCAACAATCTAATCCAGCATTCAGAGAGACAATTCAACTTCTTGGTCTGTGGCTTGGACCCCTCTTTTGAAGTGTGAGAGCGTGTAGGAGAAAACAAGCATTTCTTTATTGACCTCCATTCCAACATCCGTTTCTCTTTGCAAAAGAGGGTTTGGAATCACTTAGGCTATTTAGAAAGTCAAACGTCAGGGGTTGCTTTGTGAGAAGCTCCGACAGGAAAGAACTCAGAAAAATCATGAATAATTCAAGTCCCTTGAACAAAGAAGTTATTTTATTAAAATGAATTATAAATATCTAATGGGCACAAAACAACATTCCTCAATAAAAATGTACACCGCCACTCCGGATTCATAAACGATATCCATTGGAACATTTGTACAATGAGAACTCCACAGACAAAATATTCTTTCATAATAAGACAAGCTGTTTTGCAAGTTAGAATGCATTGTACATCCCGATATTTTTGTGATTTGTGTTATATGGCTCTTCTAACAGTTACAGTATTCGTGGGTTTTCTCACTTTTACAGTGCTGGTCAGGCTTGAGGAGCTCATATTTGTGTGATACTTGAATTTGGGTTGGGGTATCATCTTTGCTTAGTAATTACACATATTAGGTACCACAATTTTGGAAGTTGTTTGGCTGGTTTACAATCAGTAGTATAAAGTTGAACTTGTTAGCCTTCTAACCTTTCAAAATTGATGATTCTTCTGAGTTTCCTCCTTGAAATCAGTATTCATAGGTAAAGTAGATCACTGTGCATATAAAAATATAAACATGAGCAATATATAAATAAATCTGTATAAACATAAACAATATATAAATAAATATATAATATTGCTTATATATAAACAATATTATTATCATCACACCTACTTATCTGATTTTATTTAAAAGATGTTGATATGTCTATTAAATAGAACAAATCAGCACCTTTATTACCATCTGAATATTCCTTTGCTTATTCAATACTTATTCCATAATATAACTTGTCTTGAAATTTTGATGAAGTATGTTGAGTCTTAAAGCAAACGTTACAAAATTTTGCAAGCCTGCCTCCTTCAAATACATCTTTTCTTTATTACTACCAATTCATTACCCACATGAAACATAAAATAGGCATGGAGCAGGAATTGTGAGCTGAAGGCATATCCAATGTTTATCACATGTCCTTACATGATTAGAACTCCAGAGAGAAGAAAGTATTGTTGTAACTAATGCTACTGTAATTAAAGCTACAAAAGTGTTTTGTTTTTTTTTTAACTTTGACTCTGTTTTTGGAACTAAAAGTTTTCAAAGTCTCACATGAAAATTTATGGAGGTTTATTTCAGTGTTAAATGCACCTAAAAATACTTCCTTGTTTGTAAAATTGGAACAGTATCTAGAACAAGCAGATAGCACTCTTGCTTATGGAATAGAAATGATACAGATATAGACATCAGCTCCTACAGCTTAACTGAACGAAAACAATATTTATAACACTTTGCATAAAATCTTTCTGGACAGATTGTTTAAACAACGGCAACAAGAAAAATGTCTATAGGTCTTAACAAGAAAAATGTCTATAGGTCTCAACATTTTGAGCGGTGGCAGTGAGAGTGCATTGGTCGAGAATTCCCACTAGATGGCACACTCTCCACAAAGTTAGACGGGAGCAAAAAAAAAAAAAAAGAATCCATCATTAAAGGTTTCTTTTTTATTTATGGTTCTTCCTATGATTTTCTTTTTCTTTTTCCTGGCTGTTTGTTTTTCAAGTTTTATTTCAAAAAATTTTAAGTAATACTAACATTACATCTGGGCAATAAATGTCATTTATGTTTCTGGGAATTGAGATTTAATGAAAGTTAGAAATAGTCATTAATTGCTTATCTTCAACCTACTTTAAACAGCTTTTATGGGTGTAGTCCCAGAACAGTTGGGCTCTGAAATACAAAGAAATTATTCCTAATCTCCCTTCATATTGATTAATGATGGAAATGATTGTGGTGCTACATAAGAACATTCTCAGCAAAGGTCAGATTTTGAATTATAAGCTGAGAGCAAGCGATGTTTGACTCAGTGCATGACCTGTTTCTAACCTTGCGTGTTAGTGAAAGGAAACTCTGACTCACTGAGTACGTGAACTTGTAAGTGCTGCCCGGGTACACCTGTCACAGTAGATGCTGCAGCAATGAACTCTCAACGAATGTTCAGTTTTTGCTAAGGATTTATTACATGCATTGAACTTAAGTTGAGAAAGACACATAATTTGTAAAAAGGTAAGGGTAAACTTAAGTATTCTTTGAGGATGATCTTGTGATATAATAAAAGATTTACTCAGTACACGTTTTAGGCATGCAAACTTGAAGGTGCTCCCAAGACAAAGATTTGAGACAGGAGGTGTTATATTTTTTTTCTTTTTTAAAAAAATTTTTATCGAAATATAGTTGATTTACAATATCATGTAGGTTTCAGGTATACAGCACAGCGATTCGGTTATACACGTATATATATTTTTTTACATTCTTTTCCCTTACAGGTTATTACATAATATTGAGTATAGAAATCACAGATATTTTCATTTCATACTACGGTAGTTATAGATATCTCCAAGTATCATTTACACTCTTGCTGCTTTAGATTTACAGTAGTTATGAGACTTGTGGCTAGATCTTGTTTTTGTTTGTTTGTTTTTAATTTAATTTAACTTTTTTATACAGCAGGTTCTTATTATTTATCTATTTTATACATATTAGTGTATATATGTCAATCTATAATCTATTTCTAACTGATTCTATTATTAATTATTATATAAATGATAATCACAGTCGTAATATATGCAACTTATGGAGCACTTACCATAGGTCGGTCCCTCTCCTAGTTCTCCCTTGTCTCGGCGAATCCTCGCCGGTAATTAAGCAGAAGATGCAGGACCGCATTCTCATTGGATGGCCCAGGACATGAGGATGGAGGGGTCAACCAGGAGCCAAGTTTGACTCTTGGCCATAACCCTGTATTGTCTCTGCAACAACGTTGCCTATAAAATAACACCAGCTGCCTTTGCACCTTTGCATCAAGGAGATTTGAAAGAAAAGGAGAGGGAAAGCACATGGTCAGTCTGTATGTGTGTTTTTATTTACAATCGGTTAAGCAAAACTAACTTAGGACGTGCTAGAGTCTGTTCCCTCTAACTACCATAAAAAGCAATTCTGGGTCATTTCTTTATCCAGTAACATAAGAAAAATTTTGAAGTGCATTCATTACGCTAGCTGAAGGTTACATTGAAAATATAAAGAGGGTTGGATCACCCCTGCCAATGAGCAGGTAAATTTCACGTGTGAAAAGCCAGCAGGAAGAAGTCAGGGCCCATGGCTTTCTAACTTCCTTCCATTCGTGAATTATGTCCACCCAGCAGCGGAGGGGGGAGACGAAGGAGCACGCAGATGTCAGGCACTGCGCTCGGCCTCTAGCTTGTCCTCAGAACCCTACGGAAGAGGGGAGAAGAGCCGCGGTAACCTAAGTTGTGTTCGTCATAAATATGAAGCACAGATACGTGCTACTTAGCACATAGCCTTCCTCAAGGCCACTTAGCTGGTAAATGTAGTCAGTGAAAGAGCCTGGTTCCAAACCCAGGTATATTTTTGGCTTCCAGTTTTCTGTTCATCAGAATTGCTTGATTCCTAGTGTCAGATGCCCAACTCTCACACACTTAAGAACAAAAAAAAAAAGAAAAAAGGAGAAGGACTCAGAGGGTCACATAACTGGAGAAAAGAGAAGTTACGCTTGGGTGGGATAACTAGACCCAGGAACTCAAGTGCTGCCTCTGTGTCTCTCTGTCTCTGTCTCTCTCTGTGTCTCAGTCTCTGTCTCTCCCTTTCTCTCTCTCTCTCTCTCTCTGTGTCTCTCTGTCTGTCTCTGTCTCTCTCTCTGTGTCTCAATCTCTGTCTCTGTCTCTCTGGCTCTGTGTCTGTCTCTCCCTCTCTCACACACACACGTCTGTTTTACTTGGCTTGTGTTTCTAACACGGGGGGGAATCCAACACAGGCAGCCCTAACCTTCCACATCTCAGGAACCCTGGACGGAAAGCAAAGCTGTCTTTCTCAAAGATGCCACCTTGGCGCCCAGCACAGGCCGGGCCTGTGTCTCGTTTGCACAGCTTCTCATCTGTGTGCTTCTTCAATCCCACCCCTTACACTCAGGGCAGATCAACATTTGATAAATTCCACTTTAACTATAAACTTGCTAGCTCCGAAGTCTTTAATAAATATTGCTTTTCTGTCATATCACGTGACGTCGCCTGGCCTTGTTGCAAGGCAACAGATCTGACCAGGCCTCAAGGAATTTAGGGGAAGGGGTTGTTAACGTGTTCTTCGAGGTTTTCTCTGTAGTTGCTCAGCCTATAGGAGTGGAGGTGAGTATCAGTCAAGTGAAAACTTAGTTGTTTGCTGATTGAAGAAAATAGACTTTCAAAAATCCAAAAATCTAATTTTTAGTATATATATATTTACATATGTATACAAATAAATACATACATACATACACACACACACACACACACACACACACACACACATATATGAATAAAGAACATATGTTTTCCCCAGAGTTTAGGATGAGGGCAGTTGTGGCTTGTGTAGTGTAGCTTGCATAGGTCTGAAAACATGGCAGTAATTGTTTCTCACCTAAAGGAAGACTCATCCCACCTCAGGACCGCAAGGCAAGCACTCACTGAAAATGACCTTCACATCTGCTCCTGTGACCTTCCTCCCTCCTTCTCAGTCTCTCTTTGTCTCTGTCTCTCTCCCTTTAAAATTATTTCCTCTTAGAAATTACTGCATTGTATTCTAAGTTATGAGGAACTGTATCGAGATGCTAAACAGGCAAGGTGTAGAGAATAATCCACGTGTAAATGGGTGCGTGGCTTTCGCAGGCTGCAGAAGCTTGTAGAGGAGACCACAGTCTCCCCGAGTGCTTGTTTGGTGACTCCACTGCCATCTTGGAGGGACTTGTTCCCAGTTCTGTGTGTGTGAATTTGTCTCCTTTCCAAACCCTGTGACTGTAGCAGACAGCACCCCGCGCTCGGCTGTGACGCTTCTCCAGTTCCGTCCGCCCATATCTGCCCGGTGGATGCAGTCGGTGGTGGTCCTCCTCCCCCAGCCCACCAGCCGGTCTCCCCGGCCCCTTGCACTTAGCAGCCCCACGTGGCTGTGCTCACTGGGCCTTCCTCGGGGTCAGGAGTGGGGCGACCGTCTCCTTGCGACAGGCCTGCTGAGTGATTCAAGCTCAGAGCCCAGGTGAAGGTCACTCAGCCTCCCAGCCCACGTCTGCTTCAGCCTTGTCCCCTTACTGACTCAGTGACCATTCCCCAGTTTTCTGAGACACGCCACAAAAATCGGCGCTGTCCACACACACACACTCCCCCATGATCTCCCCAGTTTCCTTTGCGGTTCACAGAAAGGACGGCCTTGACAGGGCGCAGTGGCAGATGAGATGCTGTCGTCATCCTTTCCATACAACCACATCACTGAGTCGATAAACACTGGCCGCTGTTAGCGAAGAGGCACCTGTGCAGCCTGTGAAGTCAAGTCCCGCACCTGCTGACGTTTAGGGGGACTCGTCCTCTGTATGGGGTGACTGTCTCTTGGACGTCATCAGTATTCTGTGACAAATATGTATAAACTGCTAAGAACAGTGCACTTAGCTGAAAGGACACAGTTTCAATTTATTTATTTTTGGCTGCGTTGGGTCTTCGTTGCTGCACGCAGGCTTTCTCTAGTTGCGGCGAGCGGGGGATACTTTTCGTTGCAGTGCGCAGACTTCTCATTGCCGTGGCTTCTCTTGTTGCGGAGCACGGGCTCTAGGCCCACGGGCTTCAGTAGTTGTGGCATGTGGGCTCAGTAGTTGTGGCGCACGGGCTCAGTTGCTCCGTGGCATGTGGGATCTTCCCAGACCAGGGATCGAACCCGTGTCCCCTGCCTTGGCAGGTGGATTCTTAGCCACTGCGCCACCAGGGAAGTCCCAAGGACACAGTTTAAACCCGCCTCTTGCTGGCTGGGTAATTTGGGAAAATCGGGCAACCTCTCTCTGCTTCCCTTTGCTCCTCCGTGACACAGGGCTGACCTCGGAGCGCTGCTGTGAGTGAGGACTGCACAGGCTGCCTCGAGAAGGGCCTAGAAAGCGGCATACAAGGAACAGCAATATTGTTGATATTATCATAGGCGGCTCTTTCCCATCAGAGTCACGTGGGGACAGCTGAAGGGATAATTGTTTTGAAAAAGATGACGAGCTAGTGTCACAACTTGAGTTCTTGTAGAAGCGCTGGGTCTGGGGAAGGCTTCTTCCAAGCCTGTGTCTCTGCCCCCATGCAGCTGGGCCCAGGGACCTTCCCCAGCTTCTGCTGCGTGAGTCGGGCTCTGAGTCTGCGGTCACTGTGATGTATTACTTGTTTCAGTTATGGAAACGTAATTGGATCTTTTGATGAAGATCAGCACAGCCCTTTTGAAGAGGTGAGGGCAGCTGAGAGCAGGTGTGGGAAGGAGGACGGGTTGGTGGGGGGGGGGGCACGGCCGCAGCAGGTGCTGATGGGCTGAGAAATCAGAGGGTCTCCCATCAGCCCTGCGGCCGGGCTTCTCCGACAGAGAGCACCTCGTTACTCTTACTGAGGTACCAGGGAAAGTGCAGCCCTGGGCAGGACCTGGACACTCCTGGAGGGCTTCCTGTTCACGTTTTCCCTGCGGCAGAAAATCAGTTCAGAGGCTTCAGATGCTTTGCCTTTCTGTACCAGCTAGAAGTAGAAAAACAAACCAAAAAAAAAATAGAGATTTTCTTTAAGTCCAAAACCCTGCACTTATTTAATCAGAGATGATGATGACCTCAATAAGATTTTGGAATGCACGATTTGTTACCAATAATCTGTCTCCTCAAGTGGATTCTGTTAGTTCAAACCAGATGTGCGTTGTGCATATTTCAGGGTGGGTTCTGAGACTGATAACATGATGTGGATATTTATGTAGAATCCTACGGTAAAACGTGTGTGTTTATGTGTGTGCACACAGATCTAAGATTGCATTCCAGGCCGTGATAAGACGGAGCGCTTTGAAGCTAAGGCTGTTTATTCTCGTAACTCCACAGGGGAATCTGAAAGCGTGTGGGAGGAATAATTAAAATCAAATAACCAACATTTGCTCGGGCTAAGAACTTGATGTTTATCATCTCACTTTATCCACAGCCCAGCCTGACACAAGGTTGAGTGAATCACCCAAAGTCCCATCCTAGGAGTCTCTCTTAAACACCTCACATTTCTGCCTCTCAAACCCTGATTTCTCGGTAACAGATGAAAGATTTTGCAGAAATATTTGAAAAGGAGCCACAAAAGATCACGGTACCCAGAGAAAGGCTCTCTGACCCCTGAGGGGAGGCTGGGGCCCCCGAGGGCACAGATCACAACTGCTCCTCCCGTCTGGGTACCCGGTAGCCCGCTGGGAGAATGCTAGCTGACCAAAGGATGCCGTTAAATGTGGTTCAGACCCGGGCGAATTGAGACACAGAGAAGAATGAAGAGATACAGGAACTGGTGGTAAAGTGAAGACAGGGCAGCTAAGTGAGTGTCTAAGGGTGTCCAAGCCGGGCGGGATCACTGCACAGGAAGGGGGCTGCTGACTGCTGACGGGGCGACTGCTGAGGGCTGTGGGGTCTCATTCCCAGTGAGGATGGAGAGGGAAGGAGAAACGGGACCTCTGGCCCGTCTGGCCCCGCGCCGCCTGCCCCAGCCCACCCGTCCACCAGCACCACGCCCACTCTCCCTTCCCCCAAGACCCAGGCTTCTTGGGCCTCTGTCTGCAGCCTTTCCTTACCTTCTGCCGTCTCTGGGCCAGCTCTTTCGTGCAGATTCAGAATTCTCAGTTTTCAAGCCAAGCAGTTTGGGGTCCTTTGTTTCTTGCTTGTTTGAAGGTTTCTGCCACCCCAGGACTTTGTGTTAACCTCATCGTTAATTAAAATCAGATTTTATGGTTACACGAATTACCCTGGAGCCAGACCTTCCCCACCCAGCAACTGTTTACTCTGATCTCAGAACCCGGGTGAGAAGCTGTTCGCCGTGTCTGTTCGGACCGTGGGCTCTCTCATCACTGAACTCTCTCAGCTACGTGCAGATTCATCCCAGAATCTCAGAGGAAGCAAAGCCCTTCTCCCCTCCTCCACCACCAGTTTATGGCCTTGGTTGGCTTAAGAGGAATTAGCATATTAAAACATTTGCATGCTGGCGCTAATACATAAATCAGATTCTGATATGAAGACGTATTTGCCCCCCGGGGCACGTGGACGTCTCATAGAAATCTCCAACTGGACGTGTCCCGTCTGAGCTCCTGATGAGCCCAGCCCCCCCGACCCCAAACCTGCGCCATCCTCCGCTGGCAATGCCGGCCTTCCAGCCGCCAAGACGAAGTTCCCTGGAGCCTCCTTGATGCCCTTCTGCTCGCAACCACAGACGACCCATCAGCTGGTCCCACTTCCCGCTCTCCACTGCCGCCACCCCAGGTGTCACCCGCGTGTCTCCTCTGGATGACGGCACAGGTGTCCCTGGTCCCCATCAGGGACCAGTCCTCAAGGCAGTAGCCGGAAGGATTCTTTGAAGCCCTCCTCCGCCAGCCCTGCAGTTTCTCCTCATTCCCCTGAGGGTAGGGAGCCGAGGCTCTATGACCTGGTCCCTCGGCACTGACCTCCCCGGTCTCCCCGCCTGGCCACGCCGTGGCCTCCGTATCCTGCTTTGAGTACCTTCCCACCCAGCTTTGCTCTCGCTGGCCCCTCTCCCCACAATGCTCTTCCTCCAGACTCCACCGTGGCTCCCTCCTTCCGTCTCCGAGGCTTTGCTCACACCTCCCCTTCCCAGCGAGCCTCCTCACAGGACAGCCCCCCGAACCTCGAGCCCTGCACCCCCAAGCCCTCTTCACGCTCTGCTCACTTCCCTCCGTAGAGCTCAGCACCTTAACACACGCCAGGATTTACTCGTTCAGGGTACCCTCCGTGCCTCGTCTGCCCCCCGCGGCAAGTTACCCTCCATGACGGTGTGGCTGATCGTCTGAGTCACGGACCAGTTGCAAGTGGCTGGAATTGCTCTTGGCACAGGATAGGCTCTGAGTAAATCCTTGTGAACTGTGGCACATATGAAAGTATCTGTTTAACTAAAGTCGCTGAGAATGTCTTATCCCCCAAATTGTTGCTGGCGCTCAAGATAAAGAAGGTTTTCAAAATGATGTCATGGCTTTCCTCATTTGGGTTATTATTTACCGTAACCTGGGGCTTTCCAGCACTCATCCTGAGGGTGTTTATATTTTCAGACTTTGTATCTGTTCTGACACGGCTGTCTCTTTTGCAGTTTGAACTCTTTGGGCTGCATGAAACTTCCTTAGAGAACCTGGGAGGAAGCAAAGGGTTTCT
The DNA here is from genome assembly GCF_965194805.1 of Balaenoptera borealis. Lineage (NCBI taxonomy): Eukaryota > Metazoa > Chordata > Mammalia > Artiodactyla > Balaenopteridae > Balaenoptera > Balaenoptera borealis. The sequence goes on from NC_138877.1 coordinate 76,260,755, forward strand.
GCTGTCTTCACCGTCAGTTTAGGGCCATAGAGTCAAAACATGTGTTTAAATATACCCAGTAGTCTCTGCGTTTATAGAGAGAAAAGTTCATTTGGATGGGACGCTGGCTCGTCCGTCTGCCCCGCTGGACGCCCCTGCTAAGATGTGCGAGGTGTCCTGAGGGTTTGTAGCACATAAGTTGAATCGAAGGAGCTGTGAGTGGGTGGGATTGACCCCCCATCGTGGCTCCTTTCCGTCTCACCAGTGGCCCTGTTGGCTGTCCCTCCTTTCCCCGTGTTCCTGCTGCCGCCCTGGGCTTGGCTGTCATCCTTTCTCACCTGGCATTCTTCAAGTCTCCCCAACACCGACTGGCCCCGCTACCATCCCTGCCCCGCTCTCTTTCGGAAGCAGCAGTCGGATCCCGTCCTGCCCACACCCCTTAAGACCTCCTAGCGTTTTTCCCTGGAGGACAGAATGGACTGCAGTCTCTGGGCTTCACCCACGGAGCCTCCAGCCCGGCCTCTGCGGCCTCGTCCCCGGGAGACACACATCTCCAGGAGCAGCTGAGGAGGCCTCGTGGCCGGGCTGAGGGGAGAGTGAGAAGCGGGGGCTGAGGACGGAGAGGTGGACACGGTGCCACTAGAAAGAGAAGCAGAGGTACCGGCTGCGTCTAAATGTCCATGGAGACGGGAGAGCGGCACAGAGCAAGCACCTAGAGACCAAGGGCCACGAGAAGAGAAACAGGACTGGTGTTTTCTCATGCGGTTTCTGGAGAGAAATAGGAGCAAGACCACAAGCGAAGGCTTCCAGGTGGGCTTATCCCAGACAGGCTCTTTCCGCACCTAAAGGACATGCCGTTCACACTGACAGATGCTCTGGACTGTATCCAGTTCATAATCAGGACACCTTTTGAATTGCTGGTGCCAAAAACATTTAGACGTGGGTGAGGGAGATTAAGAGGTACAATCTTCCAGCTGCAAAATAAATGAGTCACGGTACGAAATGTGCAACGTGGGGATTATAGTCAATAACTATGTAACATCTTTGTACGGTGACAGATCACAGCTAGCCTTCTCATGGTGATCAGTTTGAAATGTATAGAAATATCGAATCACTATGGTGTGTAACAGGAACTAACATAGTGTTGAAGGTCAGTTATACTTCAAAAACAAACAAGCAAACAAACTCAAAATGAGGTCAGATATATGTTTACAAAGGTGAGGGTTTAGGGGAAGGGGAATTAGATGAAGGTGGTCGAAAGGTACAACCTTCCACTTAAGATGAATAAGAGCTAGGGATCTAAGGTACATCAGGATGAGTATAATTCACACTGCTGTTTTTATATATAAAGTTCAGAGAGTAAATCCTAAGAGCTCTCATCACAAGAAAACATTTTTTTCTATTTCTTTAATTTTTTAGTTGACGTGATGGAGATTCACCCCACTTATGGTGATAATCACTTAAGATGTATGTAAATCAAATCGTTGTACTGTACACCTTAAATTTATACAGTGTTGTATGTCAATTATAGTTTTATTGAGAAAACTGGAAGAAAAAATATATTAGAGAAATAATTTATTTCAGATTGTAGTTCTGTCCAGGTTACAGGCACTGTGTTGGAGGCTAAGAATACCAAGATGTAAGATAACCTGTGACTGGATTTCCAGGGTCCTCCTGTGAAAAAGACCCACAACTAGTTGTAGGTGGACTTTAGCCTGTGATATGACAAATGAGATTCAGCTGTGGACCTCAGCCAAGAAACACATCTGGACAGCATGATGCCCTAGTGATTGGAGGAGCAGGCGTTCCCCAGACAGAGAAGGTCCCAGATGCAGAAATAACAGAACCCAAGGACACTTAGAGAAAGTGAGTGTCTTGCCCAAATACCAGTGATTTTCCTACGTGAGGAAGTAGCAAATGATGCATTATATTTGTACTTGAGCATCTCTTTCTCTTATGCCCTCCTCTGCACAACAGCGAGACTGATCTTCCTCAGTGAGTGATTTCCCGCATCCCTTGGGGAATGTCGAACCTGCCTGTGCTCGACCCTTCCTGGAGATTCTGATGTCATTGGCCTGGGGTGTGGCCTGGGCATTGAGACTCGCCCCGGGATTCGAATGTCCCCTAAGGAGATCCATAGTCTTGGGTGAATCAGGGCTCTGCAGATGCCAGCCGTCCGGAGGTCCCTGATGACGCCTAAATAAAAGTCCAGCTTGTGAAAGGGACTCACAAATAGGGCCTTCTGATCTGGAAATGTATTTATACTTTACAAGACTTTTGAAATTTCAAAAATTTTCCTTGGAGATGAGGTCAAACCGGGCAGGGAAAATATTCTGCTGTGTGGAATCAAATGAAACAAATGGACTTGATATTTCCCTGGTGCCAGGGCAGGAAAGGGTTGAGCACATCACGGAAATTCAAAGCTACCTGAGTTCTCACACACCCCACATGGCGGCCTTTCCTGCCTTCTCAGCGATAAGGAAATCAACAAAACTCAGAGGGACCTGAACTCTGGAAAGTCCGAAGCCAGGATGACCTTCAGGTCCAGAGTCCGACTGGACTCCACGCTGAGCTGTCCCTGACTGCCACCGTCCTTTCCACCCGGCACATCTTCAGTAAGGTGCCAGGCATTGCCCAGGAAGCCCCTCGGTGAGATTTCTAAAACTTTCTCTTGTGTTAGGAATCCCCCAGCCCATCTCTGCTCAGCCCAAGGTTGAAGGCGACACTGCCCGTGCTCGCCTTTTGAGTTTCCTCCTCTCCCCAGCCTTCCAGGGAGGATGCCCAAGAAAGAGGGATGGGAGAAGCTTGAACAAGAGAGGAAGCTAGGATGGATTCCTGAGGCCTTCAGGAAAAGAAGTGAGGAGAGCAGGGGACCAGCCTGGAGGCAAGGAAGGGTGGGATGAAGGGCAGGATGGCCCATCCAAGTGCCAGACATGTCCTCACACCTCCCGTCAGTAAATGTGTTAAGGTAGTTGTTGTTAACAGTTACGTGAGATTACACTGTATATCATCACGTTCTAGATAAATCTTATACAAAATGTTACATATAATTATATGTAATAATATGATTACGGATATACCTAACTTCTCGTGCTTTATATTTGAGCAGCAATGTGGCACTCATCTAGAAAATCATGTTGCATGGATGTTGACATATAAGAAAAGAATGGCATGTTACATGTAAAGAACTGAACATACGAACAATTGAAAGGGAGAATGGAGTATAGTTTGTTAGGTAAAAGGAGTGTATGTGGACAGCTTACATAGGTTTTGTGAGGGACCACACAAATAGCAGTTCTGTAAAATGAAAATCCATAGAGCCTGAAGCTGTACTTTTGAACTGAAATGGCCTAAAGTAAAATGACGAGCAGAGATGTATCAGGTAAGCAAATGAAAGCTTATACCAAAGTCTGTGCTTTTCATGGAAACACCATATTTCAGGCATTTATAGTATACTTATTAAAAAATTGAGCACATCTTAGGCCATAGAGTAAAGTTTAATAAATTAGCAAATTCAAAAATTGTACAGGGTTTATTGTCTGTCTACAGTGTAATAAAATTAGAAACAAAATACGGAAGTAAAAGCAAACAAACAAAAGGTCACTAGAAAACTAAATATTGATCATTGGTAATAGAAATAAAGGGTATAACCATGGAGGGAGTGACACTAAATAAATAAGAATCCTTTGACGTTGACTCTAAAAGAAATGAAAAATCCAATGAGGTGAGAACCGTAGAAGGAATCTAGCCGGTTTCCATCCCAGAAAGAAGCCACGCCCAGGAAGTTCCTAAGCGAGTTCTTCCAAACCTTCAGAGAACAAAAAATTGTTTAAACCATTGCAGAAATTTAACGACTGAAGAAAATTCTTTGTTCCTTTTTCAGAAGGCATATTATGCAGAAGAGAATCCCAGAGTTCCAATGCTCACACGAAAAGATGCACATTCTCACAAGTAATCAAGGAAATGGAAACTGAAAGAATAATTAGGTACCATTTCACAATGAAAATATTTGCAACAGTAAGAAAAATCAGATAATACAAAGGGTGAGGCATTCTGACACGCTCCCAATGAGAGTTTAGGTTAGTACAACCACTTTGAAGAACAGTGTTTGGTCAAGTTGGACACGTGTATAACATACAAAGGCAGGTGGGTGTTATTCCACAGGCCACTCTTGGCAGTATCTGGACACATCTTTGGCTGTGACAGCCTGGGGAGGGGGTGCTCCTGGCACCTCGTGAGCAGAGGCAGAGCGAGCTGCAGAACGGCCCCGCCTTCCCCAGGATGGCCACACAGCGGGGAGTCATCAGACCTCAGAGCTCAGCAGCCCCGAGGTGGAGAAACTCTGCATAGGGAAGCCCACACGTGTGCATAGAAAACATGGACATGGGTCTTCACTGGCACACTTTTCAAAGATGCAGATACACAAGTAGAAAAGAAAAGAAGTGATGGTATCTGAGGAAATGAATAAATTAATCAGGCGGTGGTCATGGTAGAGTATTTTAAAATAATGTAAATAACTGAACCTAAACTGTGTGTAAGAATAGATCTTATAAATCTAAAGTTGAGTTAAAGCTATTTGCTGAATGACACATATAAATAATATTTATATAATTTTAAATACAATAATATTACATATTTTATAGATACATACATGTATAATTTAATTTTTTTTAAAAATAGACTGAAAAGATAGACACAAAATTGATCATACTTATTTCCTCTGATAAGGAAGGAAGAGTGAAATGGACAGATGGGGATGTTAACTTTATCTGTGAAATTTATTGGTAAAAAACAAAGATTTGAAGCAAATACGTCACAGTGTTGTTATTTTCACATTGTTGAAGAATGATCCATTGGCTATCTGTATGTTCCTCTTTTAAAACTTTTATCACTGTCAAAATTTTAAAAAGCAATTTAAATCCAGAATATCTATGCTATCAACATATCAAAAGAACTACCGATTAAAGAAACAAATAGAAATTATCTGACTTGTAGATATACAGGCATAAATAAAATATTAGCAAATAGAATCTAGCAATCCATTAAAAGCTACTCAATGGTCAATATTAAGAAATTTAATTATTAGTACTATACATCACATCAATAAGTAAAAAGAGAAAAATCAATTGACCATTTCAGTAGGTGCCAAAAGACAAAAACATTCAACTCCTAAATCTTTTTTTAAATTAGAAATAAAAGGAGTCTTTCACAAGAAAAAAATTATTTATCTCAAGGCCTAGGTAGACATCATATTTAGTTGTGAAATAAATCCAGATTCTTTTTAGCATTGATCCTAAAGTTGTAATCATTGTGATCAGAGAAGAAAATTAAGAGGAATAAACATTATCAAGGATAAGACAAAATTACCATTATAAGTAAAATGAAAGCTCACCTAGAAAAGCCAGTAAATCAATGGCAGAGTATTTTCTCTAATAATATATTTCAGTAATGTTTTGAGCTACAAAACAGACATATGCAAAAATAAAAAGATCGCATATGTACCAGCCATAACCACTTAGATAAAATAGACGAGCAGAAGTAGTCCTTTTAAAAGAATGCTGCTGAAGTATAAAATCTCTGTGAATAAGAATGACCTAATAGAGACATTCACTCATAAAATGCAGTCATGAGAACAGGGACTTCTGAATCATAGGGCTCCAACTGTGAACACACACACACACTTACACCCATGCACACTTAAATACACACCTCCTCTTTTACCTGAGCATCTCTGTTTTACCTGTTTTATATATTGGAATCCCTTAAGATTCGTATTCAAAGTTTTCATGATGGAAAAAACTTCTAAAACCATTGCTCTCAAGCTTTCTAGTCTGCCTAAGAATTATTTATGCATATCTCCATCTGTTCCTGTCTACGCCAATCTCCTCCCAGTTCCCATCAAGTGTTCTGTGCTCCCGCAGCAAGAATCTGGTCAAACGTGTTCAGTGGATGAATGAGGGAACGAGTGAATGAATGAGTGGGTGAATGAGTGAATGAATGAGTGAATGAATGAGTGGATGAATCAATGAATTAGTGAATGAATGAATGAATGAATGAGTGGATGAATCAATGAATGAGTGGGTAAATGAGTGAATGAATAAATGAGTAGATGAATGAATGAATGAGTGGGTAAATGAGTGATGAGTGAAAGCCTTGACACTCTTCCCTCTGCCTGGGTTCTCCTCCTCCACCTGGAAAACACTCTCATTCTAAAAATTCATCTCGAGTACCTCAGTCCTTTGGCGCTTTCCTGACTCCTTCCTTTGTCCTTCGTGGTCACAGGTAGTCTCTCCATGTTCTGTGCTTATCTCTACTGTGGACCTCATCATGGTTACATATTGTGTGCTTACATCACTGTCTTTCCCTAAGAAGCAAATGTTCTAAGACTTGAGACCATGACTTAATCAACTTAATGCCTCTAGATCCAGGCAACATCATTGGCACAGAATAGGTGTGCGATTAAATGGATATATAAATAAACATTGTTATGAGTGTGTGTGTGTGTGCATGTGTATAGATTTCTAATTTTATAGCAGTGATTCTAGATGTAAATTTTGTTTCATTTTTTCTGCTTGAGACTTCGATTTGCAAATCATCAGAGGCATGTATTTCACGAAGTATGAAAAATTCTTGGCCATCATCTCTGTGAATGTTCCCTTTTCCCTCTGGAACTCCTGTTAGATGCATGCTGTTCCTTCTCATTTTCTCCCTCCTCCTCTAACTTCTTTCATATTTTCTATCTCTGTATCTCTCTGTGCTTCATTCTGGGTAATTTCTGCAGCGCTTTCTCATAGTTTACTTGTCTGTTTGGAGCAGCTATTAATCTGATGTTCAATGCATACTTTGCATTTTAATTTCAGTGACTTTTTTCCCCATTTCTAAGAGTTCTACTTTGTTCTTTCAAATCAAATCTGATTTTTCTTAAATACGGTTTCTTGTTCTTTTCTCATATTATATTTTCAGTTCTTTAATTTGTTTTAAACATATTTGTTATACTGTCTGTAACCAGTCATTGTATTATCTGGAGCTCTCAGGCTTCTACTATTGCTGTTTATTACGTCTGATGACAGCTGCTCAGGGAACGTTATTTCTCCTGGTGTTTGTCCTTCGCGGTGTGACTTGCTGTCCCTTGGTGGCCAGGCTGGGAGAGTCCTGTGTGGACTGAATCAAGGGTTATCCTCTAGAGAGTTTCTCTCGCTTTGGTCAAATGCTCAGGGAGTGTTACCCACCTGGGACCATTTTTATGCTAATTCTTTAGTTAAAATGTCCTAAGGACACACATGTAGTCTGAGTTTAAACCTCTAAAACCAAGAAAGGGCTCTCTGTGGTTATAACTTTTGCCTCCCAGAATCCACCCCAATGAGTTTCCCCAATGAGTTGCCTGTCTGTGTCTGTGGGGCAGGTATCTTATGGTATCTCTTCCATAAGCCTTTTGATTGTCTGGCTTTACATACTTTCTAGGGCCAAAAACATGTTCTCCTTCCTGTGTGGACCTTAGCCCCTCGGTGAATAGAATAAACCAGAGTTCCCGTAAAAACCCGAAGGTTCAGGTCACGGTCGCCTCTGCGCAGCCCAGGGACTGCTCCTTACTCTCATGTGTGCAGTTTATCTGGTCCACACGGTCCCAGAAGTGCACTAAGCATGGTGTTCTTCCCTAGTGATATGTTTCTGTTTTGGAGAAATGAAGGGACTCTTTTTCTTCACTATAAATCCAGAGTGAACAGTGGTTTTAGGTTATTTTAAGATATGTGAGCTATCTATGTATGTAGAATAGATCATGTCGAGGTGTGTATATGTGTGTGTGTGATTGGAAGCATCTTTACATCCACCCAGGAAATGGATATTACTAAATTTGATTATAGCTAAATATTTTGACAAATGCTAAACACTTCTGTACTTACTCTGGGAATATTGTTAGAGCTAGCTAGTCCAGAGCTTTAGCTTTTAGACAGATTAATCTAACACTTTTATAGGAAATAAAGTACTCAAAACATCAATATCAACAGAAGGCATGATACATGGTGATGCCATGCTATTGTTGACAACCGGTTGGGTCATGTATAATATGACGTGTGTGTGTGTGGTGCCCAGGTATAGAACAGCTTGCCCTTGGGATACTGCACTCTCTCACCTGTTTAAGTATTTCATGGTAAACAGAACATCATGCAGTGAGGACTCCTCTTATTTCTCAGTCATCTCTTACATCAAATGCATTAGCTTGGTAAAATCACCCACGTGTTGTATCTGTAAACCGTCACCATGAATTTGCTGCTTGCTGATAACCTTTGCAAAATGCATTAGTAATAAAAAGAGACCCTGAACACTCTAAACAGCAGAGGACACACGTGATTGAAGTATTAAAGTGACTGAGGTCTATCGGATATAAATCTGCTATCACATCGAGGTGTTCTTCACAGTGAATCCTTTAAGAATGAAATAAAACTCAACTATTTTGATCTAGGTTGCACAGAAGACCCATTTTTGCTTATTTTTCACAAGAAGGATTACTTGTTGTATGTTCTACTAAACTCAAGCCCCCTCCCGGTTGTCTGTGATGGGGACTGTCCTGGGTCCTCGGTAGAAGCCGCGGCTGGAGACGCTGGGCACACACACAGCTTCCCCGGAGGACTGCCCGCTGGTGCCTGATGCAGGAATGGTTCTGGTGGAATCTGCAGGACTGAACCCAATTCAAGTAAGAAGCAGCCAGAATGGAGAGGTCCTCAGAGGTCAATGGCAGGAGACAGAACCTGAAGATGGACAGACAGTGAGCCCCTGCCCCCTCCCTCTTTGGAAAGCATCTGGAGAGAAGGAATCTAGTCCATGTGAGAGGATCACCTTGGAAAGAGTGAGCTGCAAAGATGCATGAAGTAGCCAGAAAACGGACAAGCATACGCATTTGCCCTTTTATTTTCTTAAAGAATGTTCCCCAAACATTGATTCAATTGAGAGAAATGCCCTTTCTTGTAGGCATTGCTATGGAAAGCTCACTGTAGCAATGCAAGTTCAAATTAATTCGAAATTAGCATATCCTGTTTTACTGCTTTGGGTACTACAAACACATCTTCCTCCTTGTCTCAAATCAAATTAATTTTGTGTAATTAACTTTGAGCTTGCCTTAATATCTAGAAGTCAGTTTAATTATGCATACATAGAATAATCTATTTTGTGGCCTAATTGGCATAAATAGACCGTGTTTTGAGTTTGGAGTATAATCAATTCCTAGCTTCCAAAGAATACCAGCAAGGCCAGCAGGTCTGCATTTCATGAATAGTGCTTTGTTTTACCTCTTCTTTGATTAGAGATTGGTTTTTTAAATCCTCTCTTATTGTTTCAAATAGTAACTCTATTTTTGACTATTTTTCTTTGTCTTGCATAATAAAATTACTATTACAAGCACATTTCCTCTAAGTATCCGCATTACTTCTAAGTTCACTTCCCTTAGAGAAGGGATTTTTTTTAATGTTTGAAGACTCCCCAAGATTATAAAGCCTCTTAGACAATATGCTGAGAGAGTAAGTGCCTTTACACAATTGTTAACATTTGACTACGTTACTAATTGAAATGCTCATTGAGTGTTTCCGATCACGCCGATGGTGGATTGAAACATGCAGGAGCATTTCAGGATTCAAAACACCAAAATGTTCACCTCTTCAAATATCGGTTTGCCTTCCAGACTTAGTAAGTAATCATTGCTATTCTATATGTTAGTGTTCTGTATGACGTAATGTATCACTACATTACTACAGTTTCACCTGTGTGCTTCTGTCTCCCCTGCTGACTGTGTAATGTCCCTGGACATATACTCGGTCTCCTCCATCTTTGATCCCCAGTCATCCCAATTCTTGACACATGTACACACTCAGTATTTTCATTTACTTGACTAAAGCCTTACTATCTTAACTTAGCAGTGGGTAATAACAAAAACGCGGGCTGTGTCTCTCACGAGCATATAGTTTGTTCCAGTCTGTCTTTATAAATCTTCTCTGAGTCACCAAAGGAGCTTAGACCTACAGCAACACGGTTATCTCCAACAGAGCAATTTTGATCATCTAAATTTTTGTTTGAAACCTTCTCTATTAGTGAGGAACGAGAGTGTAGGAAACCTGCTTTATTCAGGCCTGCGGCCCCAGTAAGAAAGTGTGACTCGTATTAACTTAAACATCTGAAGATACAGTGAATAAATTGATGCATGAACGAAACTCAGCTTATTTGCTGTGATGATAAGAACATTCATCCAATGAAAGAAACGAATATTTTGGGCCCCAAAAAGAAAAGTGTAAAAACATTTTTATGAGTACCCGTTGTCCAAACATAAACACTGTATTTTTCGCATCGGACGCTGGGCAAATCAAATTATGGTTGATAAAAGGTTGCCTTTAAATTTCTGCTTTAACTACAAGAATATTATTTACTGGGATCACATCATAATATACAGTGGTTGCTGAAATGCAAAATAGTAACATATCATTAAACCTTAGAGCAATTTCCTGATCTAGATCATCATATAGATGCAGTACAGTTGTTTTAATGTAGTATCATCAACATTTTAAATGTCCTACTTTATCTGACCTTTCCAAATGGATCTTGATTTCTCTTTGGCTGATACGTGTGATTGATTCCATTTAGTGGAAGATTTTCAATTTCAGCAGGAAGAGATTTCTTATCTGAAAAGGGAGATCAGTGGGAAGTGAGAAGGAAATTTAGAGCTGTTGGCAAAATCAGCTGATTAAGGTTCGAAGCCAGAGGAATAAAAACAAAGCACAGAAGAGATAAAACATACTACTAGACGTTTTCTTCTTTGTGCTGTGCCTCCTTTGGACTTCTTTCTCCTCTGTTACCACAGTGCTTAGGGACATCATTCTGGGAGAGGAGCTGAAAAAAGAAAGAAAGAAAGTGAGGAAGAGGCCATCCTACCTCATTAACAAACAAAACTTTCCGAAATTCATCACATTGGGGAAATAGGCCATGATCCTTCTCATTTTTAAAAATAATGACAACTGTGGTTTTTTACTTGTATTAGTTAATTTGTGTAATTTAATTCTTGCCCCGCCCCCCCAATTTTAAGTTGTATGTCTTCTAACAAATAAGAAGTGAACAGCTACTGATTTTAATCTTCTTAATTTTAGAAGCTTTTATTTTCATAAAATTTGAGATTTCGGGTTAACTCTTTGAAGTGTTTAATACCTGAAATATAAATACTAAAGTTATTAGAAGCAGCAGATTGGGCAGAAAGAAGCTATCAGAGGGATTTCTATCATGTTTAAATAATCCACAGTACCAAATATCCATTTAAATTCGTTTCTAAGGAAGCGTACGGTTTTGTACATTTGAAAATTGAAAATAAATTTGACAGTGAAGATGCATCTGAGCTTCATCATATTTCTCCTTAAAATGTTACTTATTAACATTTTCAAGAGTGGAATTGGTTTAGAAAACTATAAATTTATTTCTATAAAGAATGACAAAACAGTAATAGTAGTAGTAATAGTGAAAGAGTGACCTGATTTCTGCTAGGTCACTGTGTCATTTCATTTCCTCAGTACTGGAGGGAAAAGTTAAAACAGAATGTTAATTATTCCACTAGGAGGATGAACATATTAAGGCCAAAATAGTCATGACTACTGGTCTTGAAGATTCCAGAATCCATCTTTGGAAACACTAGTTTTGAACATTTTTTACTGATTCTATACCTTTCTATGTAACTGGTTGCTTTTTAATATTCTTGTGTAACTTTTTGGATTTTTCATATTAACATCTCACAATTAGACTGTTACATGTGGAGCACATCATTCTGACCTTCGACAATAATGTTTTCAGAAGTTTTGACTTTCCGTTAATTTGTAAATGTAAAGATAAAATGACAGTTAGGCAACGTGCCTGGGCCTTTTCTGTAAATGTTCTTTTTCTATGTAGAAGGATTTTGACCTAAAAACACAATGCAACACTGGTGAGCTCGTAGGGATCACTTATTTGGACTTATTTGAACTCAATTATTTCATGAATAGTGTTTTGTTTTTATTAATAAGTAGTTCAGATTTAGCATACAGGTGGAAATATTGGAGTAGTTCAAAGAAGTTTAGAACGGGAACTGAGAATCAGTAAAGAGTTCACTTTGAGTGCTAATGGCTTAATTCCAGTCATTTTTCCTTTAGATTATCTTGGCTCTGATTTTTAAAATTCTGTGTTGTAATATTATATGTGAACTATATTTTTATATAATATATAATTTTATCAAAAATATGTAGCACATTTATAATCACAAGGACAGGTCCAACAGACATATTTTTCTAGAAAATATTCAAAAATAGGAGCAAAAAGAGGTACAATAGAATAGTAGGTCTTGGAGTAGAAGCCACATTTTCCATCCCTTTTTTCTTGATGTCATCAGGGTCAATTATGAGTAAAGGAGTATTTTTGTGTGTGCTAACAATCAATTTTATTTAGCTTTTCAATAAGAATTGATATTTATCCAAAAAATTGGGATATTTAGTTTAATTTATAAATCTCTTCTGAAATAACCAGTTCTAATATTCCATTTCTGAAATCATCTAGTTGCATACTTAGCTTTGGACAGGATTACTTTACTAGATATTACCTGCATTTTGATAAGGCATTGTGGTTGAAATTTTCCTGAATTTTATTTTAAAAATCTTTTTAAAATTATGGATGTAGTATATTTTTATTTTACTCATTTTAACTTCTTTTTAAAAATCCCAGTTTGCTAAAATGGAGATGCTGGTGTTTCTTACTAATATGACAGAGACATTCTAGCATAATCTTTGCATGCTATCGTGATGCCAGGGCTGTGAGCTTTTGTACATGGGATTTGTGTCTCCCTGCATGCTTGTGGACATGCAGTTTTTCCCAGAAAGGTTAAGTTTGCCATTTGTCTAATTACATTATCCAGAAAGGCCATCAAACTAATTAAGTGAACAATTTATTTTTCTCTTTAGAAATGTTTTACTATTTCCTCACTCCTCCCCTCCCATCCTTTTTCTCATACTTCCCTCCTGCCACTCCTTAAAGAATTTAAGGCAGGTTCATCACCTCTGGTCACATATTTGCATGTTTGTTTCTTATACTAAGCTTTTTTTCGCTAGAACATTTCCCAAAGAAATTCACTGTAGTATTTCTGGGGTTTCGTTTGTTTTGGTTTTATTTTGCAAAAGAATTATTGAATTTCACAGCATCGATTTTTCTCTTACTTTTGCCAACCTTTGGTCAAGGAAAAAGAGTAAAGTTTGTGTTCACTACTGACTTATCAACCAACTACCTATGGCCCCTCCCAGGCATATTGGGAACCTACCAGGTATAAGCAGAACCAGCCAGGGGTATCTGAAAATGTGGAGACACGTATGGAAACGTTCAGGTTTATATGAAAACGACCACACAATCAGTACTGATTTAGGTTTTATAAGAATGTGTATCAGGGGACTTCCCTGGTGGTGCAGTGGTTAAGAATCCGCCTGCCAATGCAGGGGACACAGGTTCAAGCTCTGGTCTGGGAAGATCCCACATGCCACGAGCAACCAAGCCCGTGAGCCGCAACTACTGAGCCTGTGCTCTAGAGCCCGCGAACCACAACTGCTGAGCCCGTGGGCCACATCTACTGAAGCCTGTGAGCCTAGAGCCGGTGCTCCACAACAAGAGAAGCCACCACAATGAGAAGCCTGTGCACCGCAACGAAGAGTAGCCCCCGCTCACCGCAACTAGAGAAAGCCCGCGCGCAGCAACGAAGACCCAACACAGCCAAAAATAAATAAATAAATAAATAAATAAATAAATTTATTAAAAAAAAAAAAGAAAGAATCTATATCAGGAACATGGTTGACATGATCTCTATTGAAAAAGAGTCAAATTACTGACATTTAAGTTGTATATGTTAAATGAGAACTATTAAATATTTAAGTGTTTGAATGTGTGAATAAGTAGGGAAGAACAAATCTCTATGTGTATATATATGTGTGTGCATATATATGTGTGTGTGTGTTTATATAGACATACATATATATACGTGTGTGTGTGTATATAATTGATTTCACACAATTATGGAGGCTGAGAAGTCCCAAAAACTGCAGTGGGTGAGCTAGAACCCCAGCAGAACTGATAGTATAAGTTCCAGTCCAAAAGCAGTCAGGCCCAAGACCCAGGAAGAGCTGACGTTTCAGTTCAAGTCTGTAAACAGGAAAAGACAATGTCCTGGCTTAAGCCAGTCAGGCGAGGAGTCCCCTCTTACTTGTGGAAGGGTCAGCCTTTTTGTTCTGACTGGATGAGGCCTGTCAAATTAGAGATAGCAATCTGCTTTACTCAGTTCAACAATTCAAGTGTTAATTTCATCCAGAAACACCTTTCCAGACACACCCAGAATAATAATGATAAATAATAATAAAATATCTGGGCACCCTGTGGCCCAGCCAGGTTGACACATAAACAAGGCAGAGAGTATGGCTAAAACAGAGAGGGTTTTGTATCAGGTGTGTGGCCTGGTCTGGCCTTGGCACAGGGGTCTGGCAGGAAGAGAATCCTGGTGGGTAGTGCCAAAGCGCAGGCGGTGGGTCCATGTCAAGTTATATGGTGGCCAGCTGCAGTGGGAGAGGAGGGTGCAGCACAGAAAGTGCAACAGAATAAGAATAGTCTGGTGGGGTGGAGCCGTGTTATGGGGAGTTGTGGAAAACGCGTAGGAGGATTTATTATGCAGGTGAAATATGTATAAGTAGAGAGTCGACATGATGGCAGTAAGTAAACTTTGGGAAGATCGATCTGATGGAGAGCTCACGTGTACACTCATTCTCTCCAATCCAGAGTGACAACTACTTGGCTTGCTCCCTATGGGTGGGATGTGAAGACCGGCCTTGCCTTTTTAGTGGGAATACCGATCCGGGCAATTTTAATAGGGTCTGATGAAGCACTGTTGTGAAGGAAGTGCAGAGGTTTGCTGAGCTCACAGGAAGGACGTCCAGCCTCCAAGACTCCCCAGAGCCAGCGGCACGTGAAGAAACACAGGACTCATCCTGGGTTTCGGATGTGTGTGGATTATGTTGCGAGTTTAGAGCACAGGGTGAGTGAGGGCACAGCGGTGGATGAGGGTGGGGTCTGTACGCAGGAGGGAAGGAAGTTCTGTGCGGCGAGAGCTCAGAGGGAACGAGGGTGACTTTGTCAAGACCGGCAGCTGGAGAAGGGCATGGATTCCATGACGTGGCGCCCAGCAAACCTTGCTGGGGAGTTAGTATCCCAAAGGCAACTGGAAGCCATTTACGCATTTTGATTTGGGAAGAGAGTTCACTAAATTTCCACCTTGACCGGATGGAGGAAAGTGGATTGGACGTAAGATTGGAGACAGAGGCTCCCGCAGTGCTTGGGTGGTGAGAATGGGTGGGAATGGAGACTCTGCAGCCGCCTCCCACCAACCCTGGGAGGGGTGGGAGGTGAGCTGAGCTGATCTCTAGATGCTGGAGGCTGTGGGGATCCTGGAGGAAGGTGCGTCTCTCAGGTTCACTGTGAATGAAACATCAACCCCGGTAGTCAGATTTCCACCCAGCAGGGGAGGAAGAAGGATTTGGACATGGCGGTTATCCTGATCAGTGAGACTGGAGGGAAGGAGGGCAAAATCGGGTGGGTAATAGAAGTAATTCCCTTGAGAGGAAATTAAAATTGCCTTTAGACTTGCCAAGTTGAAAAAGCTTACTTGATATGTTGGTGGGTCACACGCAGCGTGGAGTTTTCCCATAGTTAGCGCTGCACGAACACTCACGCGAGTCCACGGCGGGTCCCCGGAGAAGCCAGAAACCATGCATCCGTAGGAACTGTCCCTAAGTGGTCACGTGTGGGAATGTCATCTTCTGGAACATTTACAGATTACAGATGTTTCGGTGCAGGCGTCTACCTCGCTCAGTATTTAAGGCACAGGGTTACCTTTGGGTTCATCCTTCATCACAGTGCTATGGATGTGATCTTATACACAAGGCTCTTTGGTGAGATTTCCCCTGAGGAGGATTTCTGTGCCTGTTCAGCCTTGACGGAGGCCTATTTATACGGACATACCTGCTGCCCCTCCTCCCACACAGAGCCAGAGCTGGCCTGGTGTGAGCTGGACTTGGGGAGGAATACAGAATGCCCCTCCTCCACCCGGCAGATGCAGCCCCCAGGCCTTGGCCAGGTAAACAGGTACATGAAGGCCAGGCCCAGCCACCTGCTCTGAGCAAAAACTTCTCTTTCTGCGCGTTTCACTGATTCACTCATGTAATCACTGCTGGTTCTCTGTGTCTCTGCAAGAAGGAAAAGACGCCCCTTCCTTTGGCAGGAGGGGCCCCTGCCGGACGCAAGGCTGAGGACAGTGTGCAGCCTAGGGTTGACCCCCTAGCACGTGTCCTGGGCCCTTTGGGCAGGAGGCAGCCGCTCTGTTCTGATGTCTCCACCTCTGTTTTCAGGAACTAAGTGAGTTCATCAGAAGCACAGAAGGCACTCTTACTAGGAAAGATGGTAAGAGTTTAGAATTTGTTCCGCCAGATGTTTTGAAGAAATATTCCGACTGATTAGAAAAATATGGACAAACTATTCTGGGAATGTCACAAGACCCGAAGTCGTTCTGAATGCGTAATTTATTAAATGGATTCTGTTCTTTTCCTGAAGACCACTGGCAGGCTTTCCTCTCTCCAAACAAAACAGTTTGCGGCTAATATATTAACATTTTCATTGGGGGAGATTTATGGATCTGACCTGTGGTTAATAAGAAATCTTATTCATATTCCATGGAGGGGGGATTTAAAATTAGTTAATACTTTCCAGATAGTTTAAAAACAATAAAGAAAAGAATTTCCTTTGAGGAGAAAGGTGGGGTCGGGGTGCAGGAAGCAGCAGGTTACCATCTTCCTTCATAAACTAGTAAACAGGGCTGCCTTTGTTGACGCCAACTGCTTGGTCTTGCCTTATCTGGTTTCTGTTTACATGTTAAACTTCCCCGAGTAGAAGGCAGCTTTGCCCATGGTCGAGAAGACATTGTTCTTTTGTGTTTATGCGGCAGATCAAACACCAGCAAAACATAGTGTTTGTGGTCTGTGAGCCCAGACCCCGTGAATGGGCCGGGCACATGGTTTGAGGTAGTGAGCTTTTTTATTTCTTTTTTTCTTTCCTTTTTTTTTTTTAATTTCTATTTGAGCCTTCATTCCCCATGTGTCCTAGGCACACATGCAGCCCCACAAGAGTCAGTTCCTGTCGGCTGAACAAGGGTGCCTGGTGAGCACAGGCAGGGCAGCTGTTTTCGTTTGTTCATTTATTTTTCAAGTAATCAGTTAATTTTTGAGATACAATTGACATATAACATTGTGTAGGTTTAAGGTGTACAATGTGTTGGTTTGATACTTTTATATGTCGAAACGTGATGTCACTTTAGCGCTAGCACCTCCATCGCCTCTCATAATTATCATTTCTTTTTTTGTGGGAACAACTATTAAGATCTAGTGTCTTAGGACTTTGATGTTTATAGTACGCTATTGTTGACTGCAATCGCTATGCATTACGTCTCCAGACTTATTCATCCACCGATTGCAAATTTGCAGTTTTAATGTGTCCGGCTCGGCTGTGAGAGAGGAGGGTATGGGTGCCTGGAGGGGGACCCAGGCCCTTGAAATTGTGTTTTTTTGCAAAAGGTCATTGTTTGTATGTGATATTCAGATCAAATCACTGCCACCTTGAATAATTCCCAGTCCTCTTGTCCGAAGGGTGCCTTATGCTGGGGAGTTAGCATTTTTAATTTGCCCCTCTACACAGAAGAACTTTATTCCAGGATCTGTTTTCCTTTGCCACAAAGCGTAAGTATCAACACAGGCGTGCCCACGCGCACACACACACACACACACACACACACACACCTTCAATCACACACTCACAGGCATATATACCACAGACACACACATGATTTTGACTGTAAATTTGACCCACCTTAGAAGATGTATTCCTGGAACGCTGTTTGTTGTCATGACAATCAACAAGTTGGAACAATGGAACAGTT
Source organism: Balaenoptera borealis (assembly GCF_965194805.1). Taxonomy (NCBI): domain Eukaryota; kingdom Metazoa; phylum Chordata; class Mammalia; order Artiodactyla; family Balaenopteridae; genus Balaenoptera; species Balaenoptera borealis. The sequence continues at coordinate 76,278,741 of NC_138877.1, forward strand.
GACTAGAAATAGCACAAGTCAACAGTTGTTCTTACTGACTTATTTTAAATAAATTTAACTGTAGTGAAAACCTTTTCTTATTCAAAGCCCAAGTAGAATTTTGCACTGTTCAATTGTGCTATATATTCATCTGGTTTGCTATTTTTTTATGTAAGTGAAAACAAAGTTATTTGTATATTTGGTACAGGTGTGCTTTTCTCATAGTGATCTTTAAAAATGAGATTTATAAACTTAGTTGTTCAAAATAAATCACCTGCAGGTTTTGTAAAAAAAAAAAAAAAAGTTGGGGGGAGACCCAAGGAACCTATCAAAAGCAAACAAACAAACAAAAAAAGCTTTTCTAGAGCTACTAAGTAAGTTCCTCAAGTCGCAGGACTGTGACTGAACCAACCATCGCTAAATTCCATTGTAATGTCAAAGATGCTTCAACCATGCACCTGCTTCTCCTGGAGGCCTCCCCATGGTGACAGAGACCCTGCCCAGAGAGGCAGCATGTGCTCGAAAGCATTTCTCAGAGGCTTTGCTGAGTTGTGAGTTTGTTACCGAACCAAAGTTGCGTCCGCTTGCCTACACGCAGTAAAGCCAGTCTGCACCACGATGTCGTGGTGAAGGAAAGGGCAGCATTTATTGCAGGCACAAAACAAGGAGTCCAGGCAGCTCATGCTCAAAAGACCCAAACTCCCCGTTGGCTTTCAGGGAAAGTTTTCGAAGACAAGGTGAGAGAGAGGGTTGCAGGGTGATCAGCTCATGGACACTCTTCTGATTGGCTGGTGGTGAGGTGATTGGGCGTCAACATCATGAACCCTCTGGTTCCAGCCAGTCTGGGGTCTATGTGTTTGTGGGCGACATCTAGTTAATTTTCTCCATTTGTGGGGGGTTTCCGTATCTGCAAAGCAGCTCAAAGAACATGGCTCAGAATAGCATCTGTAGCCCTTGAGGAGAAGCTAAAGGTCCTTGACTTTGTTTAATGGTTAATCAATTATTATTTTGTCTTACTTGACTGTTTTCCTTTGCTTCTGCATTTTCTCACTTCTCTGATTACGTTTATTCTTTGGAACTCAGGGAAGACCTAGGAAGCTAAAGTTTTCCATGAACAAGAGGCAGGTGGGGGACATGCCAGGGTGGTGGAAGGGAGTCTGTCCCAGGAAGGCCCCATAGGGTCCTGCTCGGCTACAAGCTACTCCATTTCATGCCTGTAGTGCAAGTATAGAATTGAGTCAGAAGAGAATAACTTAATCGTAAAATACCCTATGAAATCTTAAAACCTCATGAGACTGCATTCTATATAAAACACATCCATGTATAATAATAATTCCACTTCTTACTTACCTTCCCCCCACATTTTTAAGCAAAATTTTAACTTGAGGAAGATGCCTTGTGATGCTATGCAATTTTCTTCCTCCTCCCATCCCTCTGCAGGAGACTTGTGACTGAGCTGAGAGACCCAGAGGGGTCAGGATGGAGTGTGTGTCCCTTGGCCAATTCCCGGCTTGGAAATCTTAAACAAGCTTCAGTTCCCTTATAGCTTAAATGGGCACAATGATACCTGTGCTTTTCAGGATACATGTGAGATTAACTGGGACATGCTTCTAAAATATCCAGTGGAGTATTTGACACATTCTCAGTTCTCACCACCTTTCCCTTTGAGTAGAATTAGTCAAACAGCATTAATCCATCTATGATTTTTAACATGCTACAGCCTGTTTGTTACAGTCTTCTACTCCATGGTGGAAACAACATCTGGAGCATTCCCTTGATGTGTCAATCTTTTGAAAACAAAACAGCAATGATTCTTGGTTCCACAAATGATAAGTCTCTGATGTTTCTGGCTCTGGACATTGAGAGATTATCTATACATGGCCAAATGTTACTGTTCTGAGTTATGTATGAGTTAAAAGGAGATGATAAAGAAAAAAACAGATTGTTTGAGCTATAAGTATATGATTTTGAGACATAAAAGATAATATAAAAGACATTGAATATTGAGTTCTAAGATTTGAATACTGGGAATTGTGGAACCATTAATTAATAGGTGACATAGTTGGAAACTGTCAGATGAAACACTTGTACAGATTCACCTCGGTGGGTTTCGACCACTTTGTTGAGGTTAGGGGGAAAACATCAGCGGAGCATGGCTAGTCTACAGGGACGTCTATAAACCATGGCCCACAGTCATTCTTACCAATTTTCAAGTGTTAAAAACGTGGAAATGCAAATGTGATTGTAAACCTTCGTGTGATTCACAATGGGAAAAAATAATCAAAAAGTGAGAACTATGATCTTTTTCTTCTACTTACTACTTTTATCTCAGAACAGACAAGCATATTTTATAGTTTAAACAATTCTACATTGTTAATAGCATGTGTTGTAATTTCTCAAAATGTTCCTTATTTCATTTGGCTTAGTTATTTATCTGATTAAGAGATTCGTTAATGACAGAGCACATTGACTAAAGCTCCCCACATATGCAAGATATATTTTTTCCAGGAAGTACTCTAATTCTGCACGCACATTGCAACCTGAATATAGAAAGCACATCACACACAGTACCTTATTTAATTATCATAAAATCATCATGAACTAGAAATGGAGAATTTTTTTACTTCACTTTTAATCTGTTTTTACTCCATTTTATAGTTACTAAGATAAAAGTTTAAAATGTCATCAGAAAGGGTCAAATAGAACTCAACTCTGTCTCAGATTCTTGGTTGTAATATTTTACTAGGCATATTTTTCTAGGATTCCTTTGTCCTGTGTGTGGTTTCACGATTAGGTGATTTATTTCAAAGGGAAAACAAGCAATTTTCATCTCCAGAAAGGAAACTTTTAGTTTTTTCTGGTACTCATTTTCCCACTTTAAGATACAGTTTTGCTGATAAGTAAGACCTATATTTCTAATGAAATCAACCTACACATTATTGAATAGTGGGAGAAATGTAAAATTTGCATAGGAGACATTGAGGTCTATTTTTTTGGATCATCCTCATACCAACAAGTTTTCTGATTACAGAGGAAAATACAATGAATCTTAAAGCATCATTCCTGCCATCAGGCCAACTGTCCTCTAAAATCCCCTATTTTGATTGGGTTTCTCCTGAGCCATTACAGACTTAATAGCCCTGTCTAAATTGCCCAGATTAACTTCACATGGCTCCTGCCCAGAATTTTACTGTTACACTCACACTGCTTCACGGAGCAGGTCAGAGCTGCTGTAAATTCCCACCATATGCTGAGGTTTAAAGAAATATTTGAGTTCCCCATAGGTGAAGCTTGTTAATTGATTAACTTTTAAGAATGTGAAAAGGAACCATGGTGTTTTGCATATTTGACTTTGTAATGTTACCAGGAGCTAATTATTCTTTGCAAGATGTCAAGTGGCCACTCTGAATGGAATTCTAACCTATGCTGTGATCAACAAGTGGGAAAGAAAAGATGGTACCAGGAAGATGGATGGAAAACTGCTGTGAGAACAAGAAAAATTAAGAGTAATTAGAACTGCTTATCATTAAGACTTTTTAGTCACTAGAATTTTGTGAATTTTAGGCAAGATGGCTCTGACCATCATAACCCAGCCCCTTGCTAATGTGGTTGCCCTTGACCTTTACCTTTTGTTCCATGGCCCCAAACCCCAGCTCCCTCATCCTCTGGGGAAAGAGAAAGCCCCCAGGAGCTGGTCCTCAGCTCCCCCTCGTCCTCGGCTGCATCAGCTAAACCTCCTGTGTCCCCTTGTTTGGCAGTGATGTCCCTTCTCCACAGCCAGTGTCCTAGATTCTCATGACCTTCCTCAAGGCCACTTTGCCTCGTCATCTAAACCTCAACTACTTTCTCTCCTAAAAAGCCGAAGCCACAAGCAGTGGTTCCTCCACTCCCTGAGATGCTTCTGGCCATTGGACCATATTGATCACCTGACCCAGATGTGGAGAAGGCAGTGTCCCTCCACTGTGCTCCGGGTCCAAACCCTCTGCCTTCCTCTGCAACTTCCTTCTCCCTTTCTTTTAAAGTTTTTTCCAGTCTTTATGTGCTTCTGCCTCAGCTTATAAGCTCCTGAAGTCTCTCCCACTCCCCACCTATTCCACTGGGCTGTTTCATTTAGACCCCTCCCAGCCAAGGTCAAGGACAAAGAAGTCCTCCCAGACCCCATGTCCACACCGACAGGGTGTGCGTCTAGCCCACACCATCCTATACCTCGCTCCTATGGTCTCCTTGCTGTTAATTCTTTCTTCATCCCTAAAATGTTAGCGTCTCCTTTCTACGGAGCGCATCCACTTCCATGGTTTAGTCATCTGCATGTTGATGACTTCCAGACCTTATTTTCTAGTCTTTTCTGAATTTCAGATCCTTATAGCCAATTATTTCTTGGAACACCACTTGAACTTTAGCAAGTTGTTCGAAGTGAACACGACTATGATAAAATACAACGTTTCTCTCCCAAAAACTCACTCCTCCTCTTGGGACGCCTCTCTGGATGAATGACGCCCCCATACACCCCACTTCCCCAGATGGAATCTTGCAAAGCGTTATTGACGCCTCTCTTTTCTCCTCCCCTGTGACCAGCCAGGCCCCCTCCTCCCGGCCATCTGCCTCTCCATCTCCTCTGCCTCTCTTCCCTGCTGGTCTCTCACTGGGTCCACTGGCTTCTTTAGTTGCCTCATCTCTTTCCAGGGAATCTCACTGGGCTACGAGAATATTCTTTCTGAAACTCCAATCTGCTCATACCTGTTCTTTGTTTCAAGAACTTCGGGACAGCCCATTCCTTCCAAGACATCATGGAAACTCTTCTGCAAGATACACACAACTCTGGCTACTTGTCCGACCTCATCACCCACGGCTTCTCTCACTAGAGGCTCGGATTTGGCTGACCTACACAAGTTCCCCACGTACATCACGCGTGCTCCAGCCTCTGTGCCTTTGTAGGTGTTGCTAATTATTCCAGGGACACCCTTGGGTCTTGGATTTGCTTGGGGAAACCTTACTCAGGTGTCAACTCTTGGAACCGAAGCCTCCTCCCCGCCCCTAGCTTTCCTCCTTGAACCCTTCCTACACTCTCAAAATCAGGCCAAGTTCATCTCTGTTATTCTGCTTCCATACTGCGTCACAGCTGTGTCTTCTCTTGTCTCTGCCCATGGATACACTATCTTTGCTCTTGAGCCTCCACGGATGAGTTCTTGATCCTTCTATCCTCAGCTACTAGTATTGTGTATTTGGTAGGTGATTCCTTTGCGTTTGTTGAATGAAAGGAATAAATCAATGCATTAATCAACCATTTCGTGATTAAAAGATATTGACAAAAATAAATAATAAATTGCTCTAAATTTAAAATCCTTACTACAAATATTAATTACAAAGCATACAACAGAACCTGCCAAATTTCTCTATGAAATACACAAAACACTTGTGACCTTCTCCGGGAAAGGGTGCAGCTCAAGTGAGAACTAAGTAAAACAGTGTGAATACGTTCTGGTACAGCAAGAACTTTTCTTCCTTCCGGAAACATCATGTGCTATTATGGACCAAAGCCTTATAAACACATGGGGACACAATGTCCAGGTGATTTCCATTATCCTGGAGACCAAATGTGGCTGAAGTGATTTTTAACCACTGGGGTTTGACCACGCACCCAGCCATAAAGCTATGTGCTTTTCCTCCTCACAGGTATTTGAGCAAGACCCTTCGAGAAGAAGTATCAACAGCAGAGCATTCTCTGAACAGGGAGAAATTCGCTGTTTGGAAACAAGCCCTGAATGTAATTGGCTTCAGTAACTTGGTGAGTCATGCCATAAATATTCCACCGAGAAAATCAACCCTCTACTAATTTATAAAAGTCATTCATTCAGAACACTTCTGTGCTCCTGGAGTTTGCATGCTAGGGGGGGATAGACATGAACAAGAGTACACTCAGGGCACAGGTGCCCTGGAGATAGGCAGAGGATGGGCTGCCGTCTTCAAGGAGGTGGTGGAGACCTTTGCCCGTTGGAACCATGTGAGCAAAACACATCAAAGAACTTTGCTTTGACTCAAGAGAAGACTGGCAGATCGAGGGAACTGTTTACTGCCAAGAATCACTTTGACAAGTAATCTAATCACCTTATTAAACTATCTTCTTCAACAACATGATTTAGTTTTTTCATTCTTAAAGAATTACCAAATACCTGCCAGCATTACAAAGCTGAGAAGTACTATTTAACGGGTTTAAACCCACTGCTGTGAGGTGGAAATGTCTATGATTCTGGAAATGCCCTAGGTCTGCGCCGTACAATATGGCAGCCACTGGCCACGTGGGACCGGGGAAATGGAGTTTTAATTTTTCTTAGTTCTGATTACTTTATTTTTATTTATTTACTTTTTTGATTACTTTAAATTGAAACAGTCTTGTGTGGTTCGTGGTTCCTGCATTGAATGGCGCAGGTCTAGAGAATAAGAGACAGGAAATGACCTGAGCCTGAGACCTCTCAAATTCCCACCAGTCTCTTTCCTCTACACATCCTCTCTGTGTCCCCTCATTCAATGTGGCATCATCAATTTGAATTACAGCCAGTTCCTCGTTAGCGATCAATGTAAGATCGCGTAGGGGTAACTTTGGTATGCCCGTAGTTCAGGAGCCCAGTTTTGGTCACAGATTTGAATATGTGTTTTTTTTCCCTTAAACCAGTAAGTTGATTGATTTGGGTCTTTGTCTTTTCCCTTGTCCACATGGCTCATGGGGCAGGGAGTGGGTGGAAGGGGTGCGAAGGTGGCGAAAAGGAAAGGGTAAGGAGGTGGGGACTCACCCTAAATGAATTAGCTCGGGGCCTTCACCCCAGCCTCACCCATTCCGAGACTGGAATTCTAGGAACGTGCAGTCATACGGTACTTTGTTCTTTGTGGCTCTGCTCATCCAATCTCTGTATTACTGTCTTTCCCTAACTCCTACCCGTTTGTACTTTTCTGTCTTTGCACTTGCTACTGTTGTACTCTTTTGTTATTGTTTTTCCCTTCCTAAGTGTCTGAAATCTCTGCTTCCTTATGGGAAACTGGGATAGAGACGTGGGTAAGGAACCATTCCACCAAAATATCAGTTGCTTGGAAACGGGGCTTTAAAATCCATGATTGATCCTCAGAGGCAGGGCAAGCAAAATATACCTTCCACCTAAGGCAACGAGTAGGGAATTTAAGTTTTTTGGTGAAAGAAATATGTGCAGTTAAGCAAACGATGTGAAGGTAATCACTTCATCTTGATCCTTTGGGGTGACTGGGACGGTGACAATTTAGTCCACACAGGAGGAAAAGATCATGTCCCATAAGATTGGGAGGAAGGTATTTTTGGGCTGGCAAGACCCTTGAATCAAAGCTTATGACTGTGGTCCTGGGAGATCGGACCATAAAACTGCCTCCACCCTGTCTTCCATCACGGACACAGAAAAGCAGCCCCTGCCCCTGCTCACAGAGCAGCTTATCTCTACCTACCTCTGTCGTGGCATCACCACACTGTAATCCGTGTTCGGGCTACTTTTCATAGCTCTGCCTACTTCACTGAACTGGATGATCCTTGAGGACACAGCGAAGTCTTGCTGTCTGCATCCAGAAGTACCTCTCTCCTAGGGCACTGGGACATTTAATGAGGAGTTACTGGATTTATTAAAAAGAAAGGGGGAGCGAGAGGTGTCAAGTAGCTTAAGATGCCCGGAAAATGTTATTCAGACAAGCACAAGTAAATACAATTAGAGACACTAGTTTGTGATATGGAGGTTACCAAAAACATTTCTAAGTCATGCCGCAAACATAGAGTATTATATCTGAAAATTACAGATTATCCTTTTCAATGCTCTCATTTTAAGGTAATAAAACTGTACCTTGTCCTGAAAACTAAAAGTTCTGGAGGAAATCCATAGAAGTCCCAATGACCATATTGTGTCAACTTCGTATTTATAAAGCAAATGAGAATTGTTCTTAGAAAAACTTCCACAGGCAGGAGCTTTTTCTTCCCAAATTACAAATGGGGAAACTGGGAATTTAAAAGGTTATGTCACTTGCCCTAAATGAGGCTTAACCACTTTTACTGTTGATAGCAGAACACTAAATATTTGTGACTCCGGGGAAGCACCTTTTAACTTACAGCTTTTCCTTGACTTTTTCTTCTTACCCCCAAATGACTGTCCAAACCCGAATCTGAGGTCTCATTTCTTTCTTCACGCAGCGCTCCAGGTTCTCGGGTATCCTCTCAGCTGAGACTCTCATCCTCCCTGCTAACGTCCATTTTTTTTCTGAGTTTCCCTTAAAATACCTTCAAAAATTAGCATTTTGTTTATTTAGTCATGGACGTTTTCATCACACCTCCATTAATTTTCCAGCAGAAATGAAAAATTCTGTACGCATAATAGCAGTTTATTTCAAAACAGAGAGAACTGTTTGCATAAGAGATGGGCTCTGATGCTCCCTGAGGAAGCAGCCGCGTGACCCTGAAGTCGGCTTAGCCGCCGGTAGCAGTTCTGCCAGCCCTGGGGGGACACGTGTGAAGTCAGACCCTATAGGTGATGTCCAGCCAGTCAGACCAGGTTACACAGCCATTCATGCTTCATCCTGAAACCACTCATTTATATCAGAGCATTACCTCCTCACTCTCTCTCGTTCAAGGAACAGAAAAGTTGGCTGCGAGAAGGAGCACTGAGTTTCCCGATCTTGATTTTGAGCTAGAGGTTGGCAGTTCTCTGACGGGACGTTCTGGGTCTGAACAATCGCAGCCCCCATAGCATGCACGTCATTTTTTACACCACTTGGAGGGTTTTCAGAGGATGGGTCTCTGAATCTTTCTTCTGGGCAGCACCGCTCATCTCCTCTATTTCTCAACCGCGTAGGAGGTGGAGAACGTGTGCGTGATTCTAGCGGCCACGTTACACCTTGGAGACATTCGGTTCACTGCTCTGACCGAGGCCGACTCCGCCTTTGTGTCTGACCTCCAGCTTCTGGAACAAGGTCAGTGGGACAGACCTAACAGTAACCTCACTGATGTGCAGCTTTGCAGACCGGCCAGTGGATGGCGACACAGTACAGAAAAGTCAGGTGGAATCAACCCTTTTTTGCTGGAGTGGGATTCAGTGAGGGTGGCGGAGGGGAAAAAAAGAACTGTATCCTCTTTCTTCTTCCTGGTTATGTGAATGAATAAGATGTACGTTTATGTCACAGTAACAGTGGTGATGCTTCGGCACATAATTGGGTTTATTTATATCGTTCTAAGTATTCTCCGCCCCTCCCCCTGCCATCCCGTATATTTGGGGGGCATGTTATTAGCTGAACATTTAAACAGAACACAGTTACTTCCCTTTAAAGACCTTGTCACAAGCCTCTCTCTCCCTTGAAATTGCCTTGTCAGTCACTCCCAGATTTTTTCAAAACGCCTTAAAACCACAGGTGGTCGTGACCAGCATTATCTTCGCCTCATATCAGAGTAATTTAACCAGGAATTGGGAAAAAGCATTCAGGGCCATTTGTGAGGGCAGGAGGGAAAGAATTCTGCAGTGATTTAATGCAGGAGCCCTGAGAACTCATTAACGTTTCGATTCCTCTAAGCTGTTTCTCTAGCTGAATTTGCCAATTGCAGTGGTAGTTTCGTTTCTTTAATACACACATTTTCTAATGGGTCTACACAAACTCCTCAATTATAAAATACCATGTTCTCGCTGTCAAAAATATGTATTAACTTTATGCTTTCGTTTAGTGGCTGGAATGTTGCAAGTATCAACGGATGAATTGGCATCTGCTTTAACAACTGATATCCAATACTTTAAGGGTAAGTTTTTCTGTACTTTGCCTTTCACCTCTGTGAAAGTCTTTACAGTGTTGAGAGGCCATTCTGATGCGCTGGTCACCTTTTTTAGCTAGTGACTCATTTGAGACTAATAAAGTCATCAGTCCAAGAGGATTTATTCAATTAGAACATTGGATGCGTTTGTGTATGTGGTGCCAGGCTGCCCTCTTCTGTGAAGAGCATCCTTTTCCCTCTTCCTCATCGGTCAGGATAAGAGCTGCCATTTATTGGGCACTTATGAACTGAAGGGAATTGTGGCAGGTGCTATAAATGTTGGAATTTTTAGTTCTTACAAGTTGCTAAGGGGTGGGCTTAACTATTTCCATTTTAATGAATGAGAAAACTAAGATTCAGAGAGGCTAGATAACTTTGGACATCAAATCGCCAGTAAATGGCATGCTTGGAATTAGACTCTAATGCCATCTGACTCCCGAGATGATCCTGTGCTGTAAGATCTCCACTCAGTGGCAAGAGAGTGCCTTTCCTAAACGCTGTTCACTTAATCCACTATAAATCATTGCCTTACGAAGCTGCCTCTTTACTGTAATTTTGAGGACCCACCGTCCAGCTGATATTTTTTTTTCTCAAAATCACTGCTATTCTTACCTTCTGTTCCCATTGGCCCTACTTGCAGATATTTTGGTATGTGGCTTGTAAATTCTGCCTCATCCCTAGAGTTCCCTTTCCATGTTCCCAAACTTTATGGATGTCCCCATTATCCACTGAGTTGCCCAGAAGTCCTTCCTGATACTTCGCCCTCCTCCTTCTGCCCTGAGTAGATCAGCCACAAGCCAGTTCTACCCCATAAATACTTCTCATTCTCACTCTCGTCCCTTCATTTTCATCACCACTCCCTTAAACTATCTTTCTTTACTTAGATGATGGCAAGAGAATCTGATTAGTCTTTCACCTGGCCTTATCTCACTTTACCTTCCTTCCGCACTGCTTCAGGAGTAAGCTTTCTGAAATGCAAATATGATTTTCATCCATGGATAACAGCCTTTAAAGGATACTCCAACTCCTTTAGGGTAAATGTCATCCCTTTTGGAGGTCCTGAGAGGCCCTTTGTTATTGGGGCCATACCTCACTTTTATGCTACATCCTCAGCCATTTTCCCACCAGTGACCTTGCATCAAGAAATACACTTTCTTGAAGTTCTCCAAAGGCATTATTCTTCCTCACGGCTTTTTTTTATTGAAGTAGAGTTGGTTTACACTGTTGTGTTAATTTCTGCTGTACAGCAAAGTGATTCAGTTATACCTATATATATATACTCTTTTTCATATTCTTTTCCATTATGGTTTATCCCAGGATATTGAATATAGTTTCCTGTGCGCTACAGTAGGACCTTGTTGTTTATCCATCCTATATGTAATAATTTGCATCTGCTAACCCCAAACTCCCAACCCTCCCTCTCCCACCCACCTCATGACTTTTTAAAGAAACACTGAACTCCCCATTAATATCTGTAATTTAATATATCCAGGCCTCCCTCCTTACTCCCCAGCCATGTGGGTGAGAACCCCACCATCATGTTGGCTCTAGAGACCTCCATCCTATAACATCACAAGTGACACCTGCTTTCACCGCCACTTCGTGTGGTTCCGTCTCAGCGGCATTGAACTCATGGCCGCTTGACTCTTTATGACCTGCTGGTGCTTTTTTGTTTGTTTGTTTGAGCTCAGCTTGCCTCAGAGGCGGTTCTCCTTTACCTGTACCTCTGTTGATTGACAGCTCACTAAGCCCTCATTTCCCATGGTCAGCATCCTATTACCGGACTCCCTGTGGGTTGAGTTGCAGTGGTACCCAGGTTGGGTGAGTTGCAGTGGTACGCAGGTTGGCCGAAGCCATAGAATGTGAACTAGATTCTCATTCCCTCTCAACTCTCCAGCATAAGTGCTGGCCTAGCCTCAATCCCAAATCATCTTTACTTATTTTTTTCTTGGTATCTTCTCTGGTCTATTCTCCACTCGAAAGGTTATCACTCAAGATTTCAATCACCAGCTCTTTGAGAATAACATAGAAATTTCTACCTTAAGGCCCAATCTTGCTCCCAACCTCCTGACCCCCACTTTGTTTAGCAGGATCACTTCTTTGAAAATATTGAAAATATAACTAATTTTCCAGATGCTTTGAGGAGGACTCCGTGTCCAATGCAGTGAGCCGTTATCAGAAAGCTTGTTAAGAGGGCCCTGCAAAGAGTCGGTTCCCTCACTGAAAGGAGATGATGCAGCCTGCCTGGAGGTCAAAAGCTGTGGTCAACATTTGCAGCAAATAAGATTGAAGTGTGCATGGCACTCACTTTAGAGAAATGTGTTTTCGTAATCACCGGCAGAGACTTTGTTTATTAGAGTCATAATATGTTTTTTAACATCTTCTGATATACGTGGATGTGGAGGGATAAATAGGAGGACACAGCTTGGTGGCTTCTGAACAAGGGAAAGTCTTGTGCTTATGCCTCCTCCCCTTCCTGCTCTCCCAGGAGAGATGATCACACGGCGACACACCATAGAGATGGCTGAATTTTACCGGGACCTCCTGGCCAAGTCCCTGTACAGTCGTCTGTTCAGCTTTTTGGTGAATACGGTGAATTGTTACCTTCACAGTCAAGAGGAGCCCAGCAGGTAGGTGTGATGGACGCTGGTGATTACGGTGATTCCCATAATAGCGACTTAACTAGGCTCGCTCTTAAAGATGCTTCATAATCCAGTGTCACTCATAGGTTAAACTATCATTAAAACATTTCATTTTAGCACGATGATTTTACTTCAAGGATTTGATTGACTAATTTTAAGGGATTTAAGCCCCCTCTGCCCATACGCACACCCCTGGATAAATTAATCAAATCATCTCTCGTGCATAGAGACGCAAATGCATTCTCTCTGGACTGAAGGCATCTATGGCCTTTTAATCACCAAGAAGCATAAAAAATGTATAAATCTGGGAAGAAGCACTTCAGTCCGTTGAGAAGCCCATGTCTCTCTAGAAACAATTTGATCATGTGTTTCAGCTCGGTAATTCCTCCTGTTTTCTTCACTTGTTTTGTGGATTATTTGATGAAGCATCTCTATGGTAACCATTTTGACTCCTGGCCTTAGTCATCTTTAAGGAGTAGTGTTTCAGGGCTGTTTGATCATCTAAAAATGATAGATCTTCTTGGCATCTTGTCGGTGGAAAACTTTGTTAATATTCTTGTCTCCAATAATGACCTTGGGCAGGGCAGGCCATTGGGAGCAAAATTGCATCCAGAAGTCTTTACACGTATGCTTGGTCTTTGAATGAAACCTCTTGAGGATTTCTTTGTTGTCCATGCAGACTTCACCAAATTCCTGAAAACGGCTCCTTTTAGAGGTTACTTGGAAAACATTAGGACTAATATGTATTAATGAGAAAGTTCTTAAATAAATCCAGATATCTCAGAAGATTTCAAGGACAAAGGCGTACTAAATTCTCATGAAAATATGCACATAAAAAATCCACTGCACATTCATCAGCATGTTCAACATATAGTCTGTGACTTGAGGGTCGCTATAGCGTTACCTATGTTTTAGCAGATATACATTGATACTGGATGTGGTGAGGATTCTGGATTTTATTATTTCTTACTCTCAATTTTGTGATTTCCCTTTAAATATGAAGATTATTCACAGGACAGTACTAGTAGGCTAAGACTAACAAATTAATCTTGTATAAAATCATTGGCAGCTCTGCTGAAGTTGACATTGAAAAAATTAACAAATAAATCCAGCTGCACGTAAAAACTTATAGCAAATTTCCATTTGCCATTTAAATCTTACAGAGCCTTAAATTATATGAATGAAAAAACTTATACAGAGTCAAGATTTTTGACTGCACACAGAGAAAATGAAAACATAAACCTTGGAAAACACATTACTTCCCTTTCAGTGGGAATATTGTGTCATCGTGCAAATTTATGATATGAGTCTTATCTTTATGATTCTTTACTAAGCAAATGAATAAGGACAAGGATTATTGGAAAATTAGAGATGAATTAATGTATCATAAGTTTAACTTCTAAAAGACAGTTTTCTCATTTGAGTCATAACTCCCATGTTTTCTTCTCTATTTCTCCCATGGGTCACCCAAACCTGAATTTAAATCCAAAAATAATGCAAAGAAAGGTTATGTTTGCAGTATTTCTAATTCACGGAAATTCACGGAAAGCTTAAAGATTTGCAGATTTACAGACCCATTTCCTAAGTCACAGAGAAGTCTCAAAATTTGTATAAACTTAGAATAGGCTTTTATTGTTTATGAATTCCCCAATTTCTTTTGGAAATTTTATAATTGTGTTAGAAAAGATTATATTAAAATATATTTATATTCCTGTGGTTAACATGGGCAGGCACCCTTGATGTTGATGGGAAATATTTTTCACACTATGTAATTTTTGTAAAATTTGCAAGAGAGAATAAATATAAATAAGATATACTCTCACAAGTTATAAAGGGAAGACAAGTGAAATTTAAGCAGATGACATGTTTGTTCTTAGAATGCTGGGTTCATTTTCTGGATTATAGCAAAATAGGTACAATATAAATAATGTTACACATTTTAAAAAATTCTACTTCTTCTACCTAGATTCCAAATAGGTTTATCATCCTTGTGATTGTGAAATGAGATAGAGATTCTTGCTAAGGTGTAGCGAATAATAATAACTTAAAAATGTTCAAATGATAAATAATTTTTGCATCTCCTAAAATTGGACCTGTTTCACAATTGCTGCACTTACATTCCCAGGATTGAATTATCAGTGTTAAATTTGAAATTATTATTTTTCCTGAATTGAGATCTTCAGTAAATTTTTGGTGTAAACTTGCCTATTGCAGAGGCACCTGTAAGTTAAGAGAGTCTTGGACAGGCAGAGGGGTTGTGGAAACTTCGGGAGACGTCTCCAAATGTCTTCAGGCACGGAAACCTACAGTTTATTTTAACTCATTTTCATCATGAGTTCTGACTGCAGTGGTTTATATATACGGGGACACCTGAGAAATATAACCTATGGAACAATCCCCTTTTTATCATAGAAGCACCCTAACAATAAGTAGACTGAAGGTTATAAATAGATAGGAGGTAACTCACTAGAGGGGTATTGGAGATATACTTTATACTTTATTTATTCATTCATTCATTTATTCATTGATGGCTGCATGATCTGAAATCCACATTTTTGGAGAGCACAATTTGGCATGCAAATATAATACAGTAAATAAACTGAGTTTCAAGCATACATATGGAGATTTTTTTTGTTTGTCACTGAGCCTTTGGGGTCTTACATATGCTTATACTATATTACATTCTTTTGATATTTTAGTTGAGCTAAACATAAACATGTTAGTAATTTATGATTAATTACATTCTGCTTCAATGAATTATAGAAACTTTGGGAGAGTTCTCCAACTGTCTTCAGATACCAAACCCTACGATTAATTTCAACTCATTTTTATCCTGAGTTCTCCTGTGTCCAAGCCTGTTCCTTTGGACGGCACCTGATTGCAAGAACTTTGGTTGGTTTCCAGGACTATCTGAGGATAAAAGAGGTCACACAAGGCTGTCTGCACAGTGCCTGACACAACCAGAGTGGTTTTGCTACAGTAAAATCTTCGTGGTCGTGTCTGGAAAGAAGGCTTCCCAGTTTATGGCTGTTTATTGTGGAGAAATGAGGACTGAGAAAAAAGGCAGAAGGAGGCCATGGTAGAAACCCTAGATACAGTCCAGTCTCTTCGTTTTCTGTTGCTTCGGTAATCTCGGTTGTTTGGAGAGTAGCAGATAAAGGAAATAATTTGTTCTTTAAGAATACGAATGCCGCTACTCATGTACACTGCTGGGTAGTTTTGTTTTAAAATTCACATATCAATGCAGTGATTTAATTCCTGAAATCGGATATTTTTGGCATCTTATCCTGTTTCTAAATTCACATGGTTTAATTATAAGAAAATGATTTTGTAAGTCAGTATGGAATGTCCTAGGAGTCCAGAAAGATTTCCATCAGCTTATTGCCACGTGGCGCGGGTGTTCCACAGCAGTCTGGCTGAGTCATCGTAAAGGATGGAGATCTTAATAGTAGGGCCTGATGTCTCACAACTGACAACTCACTCTCTGAAATGAGACAAAAGTGCATGTGCAGTAGGATGTGAATTTAAGGTCCTGTCGGGGTGTCAGGCGAGCACGGTCCTCTCCAGCATCTGACAGCATCAGGTGCATCTAAATGCATGAGCGAATCTGCACTAATAAGATCGGAACAATCAATTTCATATTCATATTCAGAAAAATGACACTTCTTCTTAGGTGAGACTTGCTATTCGCTCTTAATTAGAGGCAACAAATGTTTCATATAGGGAAAAAGTAAGATAGCCTTGAAGAATCTGAAGGCTTGTTTAATCTGTTGGGTAGTCTGTATCTGGTCTAAATACTGCCTTCCTGAATGGCAGAGAAGGCTGATCTCTACCTTGATGCTCTGAAATGAATGTAAGGTGAATTAGCCGGGTTAAGGGGATTTACGGCTTAAGTTTTCATTTGGGAATTCTCCTTAGTTTTGTTCTACTGAGAATTCAGTTTGTATACTATTAGTTATGAATAGTTAGCGGTGTGTATGCACGTTTGTTGAATTTCCAAGGATTTTAAACAGAGAGTGTTTTGCTGTATATTATATTGAAATGATATCCAAGTTTCTTATGATTTCCATTTGTTTCTCATTGATGCAGTCAGGTAGCACTTAATGTACTTACGGAATGTTAAAATGTATTTGGACCTTTTTTTAGGTCGAAGTCCAATTTGAGAATCTGATGAATGGCATAAACTCACACACAGTTTTCCATATAATTTGGGGGACTTATAGGCTCTCCCCTCAAAGAAATAAATGTTCCTGGACTGTATTAACTTCTCAATTTGTTGATTAAACAAGTTCATAAATTCTGAAATAATACCGCCAATGTGGTTCATAGTCCCCTGGTAGTTCTTGAGGATTTTTAAGTCAAATTATTTTTTTTTGTAATGATTTTGTTGTTGACCTTTTCTTAAATAGAAAATTATCTTTTTAATTTTAGATGAAATCTGTGATTTTTAAAAACCTACACTGAGATACGTAACCTGATAGACGAGTAACGTAATTTTTACTACACTAATATGACAGTAAGAATGTTAATCTTTTTAAGATTATTTTCAGCGGATTAGATTTGCAGCTCTAAGCGAGCATGTGTCAAGGATCTCATCCATCAGAGACAGGGAGTCAGTACCTTAGTTTATGGAGCTCTAGGGGCCTGAAGATGGAACATCGTCCTCTGCACTGCAGGCAAACCATCAACAATATCTCCTGGATTATGGTTTATACCTACACTGTTTGCATAGATCGCCTGTAAATACTTTACCTAGCATCTTAGGACAGTTTTCGAATTCCATCTATAGGTTGTTTTTGCTTTTTGTGCCAGGGGATTTGTCATGATTTCTGTACCATCTCGTATTTCCCAGGATGAAAAAGCCTGAAATTCAAATCAAGGATGTGTGTGTGTGTGTGTGTGTGTGTGTGTGTGTGATTATTTTCTTCTTAAATTATTTAACCAAAAGGCTTTTTAAAAAAAGTCACATGCCATCTATGACTTTTTAAAAGGACTAGATTGTAGCCATAAATAGTTATAAATGGTTCTTACAAAAGTATAATTTGTTTTATCTTTTGCAAGGAAATGAGGTCCGTCAGGTTAACTCTTTGAGTTGAAAATTTGAGGATTAATCTCCTCCAATGGTGGCAGTCATTGGGCGCATCCCAGGTGATGAAAATCGCCCATTATTGGGACTTGAAATTCTCAAAACGACCTAAGCGCTTAAGCCCCCCCAACCGGAATCCCGCCCTGCTTCCTCATAGATGGTCACCTTCGCCTTAGCTGAGGGCTCACCGTCATTCTCTCCAACAGGAAGGGTTAAGGTGAGCAGTGTTTCCCTCCTTCCTGAGTCAGACGGTGAGGAAAGATTTTATTGAAAAGAAGCCACGCGATTTGTCAGATGTCTGCATGGCCGTACCCCCAACCCCGCCCTGCCAGATCTGTAATGGAACTTGTGTAGTTGTCACCTAACTCCAGATTTAGGTATTTTTTACTCCCTGCGACTGTCCGCATCATTGACCGGCTGGTCTGTATGAATTCTCGTTAGTTCAGGGCGGGGCTCAGTGGGGTTCTGTGACCGCTGCAAAGCAGAGGGATGTCAAAATTAAATACTTTTGCCAACCCACACACCGCTCCCCCAGTCCGCTCAAGGAGTCTCTGTGAGGGAGAGTTTGTAATGCTCCCCAGGATTTTAGGGGCTGCAATAGGTTAAGAAACTATCTAAATGCTAAACCGGGTGATAAGAAAGTGAAGTGTGGAGAAAATGTCTAGAAATTAAATGTTTTTTTCACTGTTATTTTGATAAGAAAATAGGAAATTAATTTCCCAAAGAAAACATCTGAGCATACGATATATTTAACATCACTTGAGAATCCTAAGTAAAATCTCATTCTCTGTCTCTCATTCGATATATATTTTATAAACTGTTAGTAAAAGTTTGAAAAAGGTCATGGAGATTATCTGTCCTCATTTCAGACACAAAAGTACAAAGTGAAACCTGAAGGAGGGACTGAATGTGTAAATAAATCTGATTAAAACCCAAATATTTACTTATTAGTTTCAACTTTCCCCCTTAGCACTTTACTAAAATGATTATAAAGATTTAAGTTCTTTGATGGATATTACAAGTTGAAAAGAAAGATAATCTAAAAATTTATACCAACAGTCCATACGTAATTAAGAGTTGGTAAAATATTTTCTACATTGCCTTATTAATTATAATGTAAAGTACTTAATTCTTAATAAATGAATTTATATCATTAATTCCCAAATGCCTTATAGAAATACTAAAACAACTGCTGTGCATTTGTGAGAAAATGAAAATAGACATTCAATTTTTTTCCATTTATTGTGTGATATCTTTCTTCATTAACTGTATTTGGGGGAGTGAAAGATTTAATAATCAAGAAGAGTACAAAGGGTTATAGGCAAGTCTTACCTATTATCTAACACATTTAATGTTTGTCACTTTTGCTTCCGATGTTTTTTAACGGAAAAGAAATAGAAAATTGCAGCTAAAAGCTGAAGTTACTTTTGTTTATCTACGTAAGTCAATTCCTCTCCTTCCTGCCCAGAGACAACAATATCATCAATTCTGTGTAAATTTTCCACAGTTTTAAAAATTAATCTAGATATTGGTGTTTCATAACAAGTATATGACACTGTGAGTCATTAAAGAATTAAAGAAATGCTATCATAGAGTACATTTTACGCTGTACTTCCCTTTTTAACTCCACATAGTTTTTGAGATTTAACTATATTGATAGGTAATGAGCTAATTAATTCTTTGTAACTGCTGCACTAATTCCCCTGAAGAGAAACCACAATATCCTCATCTATTTCCTTTTAGATGGACACTTATGTCTGTTTTCATTTCAATTACAGTGTCACATCCTGCGATATATGTTTAGAATTTTCCCTGGGGTATATATTTAGTAGCAGAATTGTGGAGAGAATATTAATTTACATTTCCCTGATTACAAGTGAGGTTGTGCATGGCAATGTAGAGTCTACACTGCCCGGTGGTGACGTGCTCATATGTGTATGGTGATATTTGTTCAGTTATATACAATGACCTGACTTTAGAGACTTACCATAGACATTCTTTTCCTATTCCAAGGTCATCTTACATTTTTTCCTAAACCTTTAGATTTTCAATACATCGGGAATTTATTTTTGTTTATATGAGAAATTGATATAATGTTATATTTTAGATGGATATTCAACTATCCCTATCCCATTTATTAGAAATGCTTTTTCATCTCCTCCTGATGTTTAATCTATTTGACTAAAACTGTACCAATAATGTATTGTTTTAATAAGTTCTCATAATAAGTTCTTACTTTTCTTATTTGTTTTGGTTATCTCTGGATCTTTATTTTTGCATATGAATTTTATAGTCATTTTGACTTAGTCCATAAAAGAAATTCATTTGGGATTTTGATGAGAACTACATTTATAGATTAATTTGGGGAGAATTGGCCTTTTTAGACTGTTGATTCTTTGCTTCCATAAATATGATCTATATTTCTTTCTGCATACATTCTTTTATTTCTTAAATATGTTTGTGTTTTTTCTATCAATTTCTTGCACACTTCTATTTGATTATTTTCTAAGTACTTTGTACTTTCTCTTGCTATGTTGAGTGCTATTTTTCTATTATATTTTAATTTGTTTATTGGGATACTTAATCTTGAGTTTCATATGTTGATCTTATATCAGGAAACCCTGCTGACTTTTCTTATTAGTTCTAATAATTTTCCTGTGGAATATCATAATGTAAGTGATCATAATTATCTTTTTTGTCTTCCTTGTCATTTATGTCTATTTCTTCTTATTTTATTGCATTGGCTAGCACTGCCAATACAATGTTGAAAATTTGTGGTGATAGTAGATATTCTTGTCTTGCTTCCCAATTAATGTAATACCTCTAAGTATTTGTCAGTAAGTAATCTGTTTATGTAGAGTTCCAGTAGATAATCTTTGCTAAATGTTTTCAACCATAGATGGATGCTGTTTCATTGAATGTTTTTCTTTTATCTATTAAGATTATTTCTCCTTTTTTTTAGCTTATGTGACAAATTTTATTGATGTATGTTTTTTGATGTCGAATAATTCTTCATTTTTGGTGTAAACCCTATTTGGTCATGATGAACTAAATTCAATTTTCTAGTCATTATTATGGATGTTTGCATTTATTTTCATTAGTGAGATAAGATTTTATTTATTTGTTATATAATCTTTTGCTATTACATCTATGTTAAAGAGTAAGCTGAGAGCAATTCTGTTCTTCTTCTCTTCTAAAATGGTTTGTGTTAAATGAAGATGATATATGCCTTGAATATCTGGTGGAATTCTCCCTAAAAATTTTTGGGGAGGTGAAAGGAGAATTCACCTATGAATACTATTCTAAAATTTATAGGTCTAATCAGATTATTTTCTTTCTTTTTAAAGTCATATATATTCTAGACAGTTGTCCACTTTAAGATTTTAAATGTATTCACCAACTAAATCACAGTTTTGTTTTATTTATAATCCTCCAATCAATATCTCTTATAATTTTAGTTTGACAACTTTACATTCCTGACATTCTTTATTTATGCCTTTGCTGCAGTATCATTGGTAAGTCTTGCCTGAAATTTGCCTGTAAGAATTATTTATTTTCAAAAATCAATTTATTTTTCTTGTTGTCATTTCTCATGTTTATGTTATTTATTTTTACTAAGCTCTGCAGTTTTAGGATACCCTATTTTGACTTTCTTTGAAATTTTCTCCTTTTTTTTTTCTGACTTCCTGACTGAATGTTTGTTTCATACTTTCTGTTGATTATGTTGACCCGGAGCCTATAAAATATCTCCTGAGTACCTCTTAGTACATTCCAGGTGATTTATATGTAGCACTTCCTTCGTTTGTTTAGTTCTAAATATTTTGTCTTTATTTTTGTTTCAGAGATGAAATAACAAGCAGTTTGTCAGAAAAATAAATTTTGCACACCATGTTTTTCCCTCCTTCATCCAAATTGGGGAACTTTTTCGCATTAAATAATGATATTTCCCAGGGGGCTTGCCTTTCCCTGACACCTATGGGGTCTGCCTCGGGGGGGGGGGGAGGGGAGGAAGCACCAGAGTGCTTATAACTAAAATAACTTTTTCCATTTTTAATAAAATGCCAAAAATATCAAAAAAAATGATATTTCTTTGATTCTTATGAATATGATACGAGTGACTTCTATTTCTGCATAGACATTTAAACCATGGTGCTTATTGTCATGACAACCAAAACTACACAATTTAGCAAAATATCTAAGACAAAACCTGCTTTCTAAATAATTCTCCTTCTGCTTCATTTCGTTACCAAAACACCCATATGTGTAATGATTTCCTAAAGAGCTAAGAACCTTTTCTCTGTAATTGCACATTTGCTTTTCATTTTTTTGTGAGATACTTTTTTTTCAAATAGAAGGATCCAGAGAAATAAAAAATATGAGAGGTTTACCAAAGTAGCATGTATATTATATTACTCAAAAATTAAATATTACATAATAAATACAAAATGATGGTTAAAAATTTACCACCCTTATTATAAAAATTACCACGTACTATGGACACAATAATGGTTAAGTATAAATATTAATCATGATAATGTGATAAATTGTTTCAAGAGTAGTGCAGCTTATTTTTTTTTTTTTTTTTTTTTTTTTTTAGTGCAGCTTATTGAACCAATAAGAGCTACGTATTTTTCCCTTCAGTGCATGTTTTTAGGCGATGGGAGGAAAAAAAGAGATTTCTTTCAGATCTATGAGAATATGGCATTTTTAGTATCGAACAGTAGTGTTTTTCCTTTTTGATAATGGCTCTTATGCTATTTGCAAATATTATTTGAGAGTCAAATAGATTCAGTGTACTGTGTAAGAAATTCAGTGATTTATAAGGCTAATACAAACCCGCGAGCATTCTTCTCTAGCTCTTTCTTGAGCCAAGAGTGCAGAGGCTAAAGCTTGTATATTTTATACAAAGGATAAAATTCATCGCATTGCTGGCCGTGCCCACGCTCTTGTTTCATTTCTCACTGGGGAAATGCATTTGGCCTCTTTTCAACCCCCTGATACCCTGCCCTGCTGGATAGAGTTAACCAAATCTGTATTTATTATGCTCCTCTGTGCCTGTCATTTGAGCGTCGTGGCAGTTCTGCCAAAATAAATAACGCCGCCATGCAGCTCAGAGATGAGAGCAGGGTGTCCCATTCTGGGTCTTGGTGACCCTGCCGCTCCCTGAAGAAAACACCAGGAAGCAAATGTCAGTCCCACAATTTAAATATTGTTTGCCTTTTCCTAATATAATTTTCTCATTGAGAAGGATGGGCTTTTCAACGAAAGGACATTTTTAGTTTTTGTCAGCTGCACGCTTTTAACTTTTCTCTCTTCACGTACAGTCTTATTAAAAATACATTTTCCAAGCAGATGGGAGAAGTGGGGAAGGTGCATTTATTGTGGTTATGGTTTACTGGATGTTACCTGTAAGTGAGCCGGGCTTTGAGCTGGAGATTATTACATTTAATATTGACATTAGCATGAGGCAGGAATTATTGTCTCCCCTCTTCAGATAAGGAGACCAGAGTTCAGAGAGGTTGAGTAAGTGGCCCAAGTCACACAGCCAGGAAGAAGTGGTAGATTTGGAGTATGAACCCCACTATGTCAGACTTGAAACCTGAGTTTTTCCAAAAATGTCTCCCACATTGAAACGGTCAGAAAATGATTTTAAAAAGCATAGTTTTAAAGCTACCTTTAAAAAATGTAAATGGTTTCTTTATTTCCCCCAAAAATTATTATTTAAAGTTTAACATATCTATATATCGACGTGTCCCTGAGGGTAAGACTGTCCTCTGTTCTTTGTATCTGGGTCTCTAGCACCCGGCAGAGTGCTTTGCACAAGTAGGTGCTCAGTACATATCCCTTCAAAAGGTGAGTGAGCTAATAAATAAAGTAGCTAAAAGCCACTCTCAAGTGAAGAAGTGTTGGTAGATTGCAAAAATGGCCCCAACTGCTTATTCTCTGCATCAATGCCCTGTCCAATACAGCTTTGACGCTTCTCTTATCAAGAGTTTAGGTCTGTTTTCACTTCCTTCGAATTTGAGCTGCCCTTGTGACTTGCTGTAGCCAAGAGAATACAGCAAAAATGATGACGTGCCAGCTCTAAGGCCTTGCACTAGTCTAAGATCCCGGTCCTTGCCACTTGCGCGTAAGCCCGGGCTCTCCTGCGGATAGCGAGAGCCACTGTTAGCCAGCCAGGAGCCGGCCAACCCCAAGGCATTTAGCAGAGGAGGTTATCCTGGACCTGCCAACCCCCCGCCAGGCCACCCACGCTGACAAAAGGGCTTAGAACCATAATAAGTACTTCATGTTTTTGGGCACTGAGTTTTGGGGTGGCTGCTTACCCAGCAATATCCACTTGCTACAAGTCACTGTCTAATTCATTTAACTTTGAGCCACAAGTTGTGAGCACGTATACTTGAAGGTGATTGCTGGAAAGACAGGTGTCCATTTCATAGGTGGTTTGAGGGATTCTGAGATGATCTCCCATCCCAGTACTTTCACACTCTCTCTCCATCATCTTCTGGGGGGCAGTAAAGTCACAAACCTTTGGGTAATAAGAATTTATGATTTTCAAACCTTACTATTAAATTGCAAAGGTATCCTGAAGTGCTCTTTAAAATCTTAAATAGCAGAAACCCCATAAAAAGGGGAGGAGGGCAGTGTATTCAAAGAGAATTATTATGAAAGGAGAAAAGGAACCCTATTAAGAAAAGCATGATAATTTTGCAGTTGTGTAGCAAATCAGCAGGGTGTATACCTTAAACTTACAGAATATTGTATGTAATTAAATCTTAGTGAAGCTGGCGAAAAAAAAGAAAAGCATGATAAGTGAAAAATGAAACAGCACTTAGTTGTAGTTTACAACTAGTGGGTTGAAATGTTATGTAGATCTCATGTTTTGTGTATGTGTATGTATGTTCAAGTACACGGTAGTTAATTTATGAATACAGCAACTTTATCTTTTAGCTGGGTTTTAATTTTTTAAAAGAGTGCTAGAAATCAAGAGATCTGGATTTCTATTCTGAGCCTGACACAACATTAATGAAATTGTTAGTAAGACGTTTATGTCTTGTGAATATTAATTTTCTCAGTCTCTGAAACTGTGATAATCACATTTCATTTACCTACAAATGGAGCCTTGGCTTATCCCTCTGGCTTGGTTTTGCTTTCAGGACCTGTGAGTCTGTGATTCCTGGTCAGGGTATTTTGGAAGATGTCAGTCCCATCCAAATACCTGGTGGCTCACTGCTTCATGCCAGGGGGTGAACTCTAAGTCAGCCCCCTCCAACACAAGTTATGCTAAAATGCATCAGAGTCAATGGATCCTTGCGTCTTAGTAGAACTGATAGTACCACTATTAATAGGTGAAATTTAAAGGCTGCAGATCAGATCACACCTGCAAATTCTCACAACCATGCCTGGATTAGTTCACCTCTTCCAGTGGCTCTAGCCTAACAAGACCAAGCTCCAGAGAAGGTCAAGAACTCCAGGGAGGGTCAAGACTTCTGCCTGTGTTGCAGGCCTCATCCACAAGTATTTGTGGCAATGCATGGCTGGCTTTCTCTGCAGAATAGCATGTGCCTGCTAGCACTTGCCCACCCGTTCACATAGGGCATTCACACGTAGGGGGCACTCCCCTCCCCATAATTAGTACTCATCCCTTTTCTGCAAAGATCACAGAAACTGCAGATGAAGTGCTCTGATGGCATTCTGCAAACTACTCCCACCCAACCTACCTGGATTACCCACCCCTATGGGATCCTGCCTTTACTCTGCCTGCCAAACCAGACCCACCCAATTGGGTTTTATACCTTTTGAGTTTCCCTGCGTCTATCCAGAGCATTCCCTGCCTGACGTTGGCCATATACCTTGACTCACAATCTCCCCTGTGAACCTCGGGCTTGTCTAAAGCCAAAACATGACCTTCAAATACACCTTCAGAGTTCACTCTTCTTTCAAGCGTGTCCTCTATTTGATGCACGTGGGTCCTTTGGATCAGATGGCATGGATCTCCCAAACACTCGGGGTCAACCTGATCTGAGTTCTGAACCCTGCTGTTGTATTTCATCTTGCCATCATCTACCAACTGACACAGACCAAAAGGAAAGGAGACATATCTGCTTGATATGAGACTGAAATATACATTTCCTGGAAAAGACAAATAAGCTACAGAATTCCCACATCTTCGTATAGGTTTTTCTTTTGACAGTTGACAATTTACAAAAGGTCATTCAAAAGCAATGATACAGGATCCTAGATTAGAGGCACATGGATGTAACACTGCTTGTTATTGTTTGGCATGTAGAATATGGTTGGTCCCTGACCTTGAAACAGCAAGGATAATGCACAAGTAACCTACAGCTGAGTTGATTTCACGGGGTTGCTTTGTTTTTCTTCTTTGAAAACCTTTCAGGCATGGTGTGCTTCTTTGGTTGATGTGTCCCCGAAGGAAATCCATCACCCCTCCTTACACCTACATACATCAGTAACACGGAACCTCCCTCTAGCTTCTCTCTGACTCACTTATCCAGAGAATTGGTTGAACACAAGAACTTACTTTTCTTTATTTTTGTTGGAGGGACTAAGGGCACTAGTCTGAAGGCATCCCCAAGAAATACAACTCTGCTTTCAAAGAGTCAGCAGACATGGGAGGAGGTTAGATACAAATCTCAGACACAAATGCAAACAATAGCGGCATAAACACTGCTGTGATCATATTCACCTGCTAGAAGAATGTATTTCCATCTCAACCTCAGGGTCCCTCAAACATCTTGCTTGTAATTTTCTTTCCTACTCATGTCTTTATATTAATAAATGAAGCTTGAGCCTCTGGTAGGAGCCAAGGCCAACCATAGGAAGGGTCACTGTTCTAACATCATGGCGGACGGGGCAGTACCAAAGTAAGCATGCATTTGAGTGCTTCTCATTTAACAAATATTCAACCCCAGATCTCTCTGTCCCTGTGCATAGTTGGGATCCTAGTGAGCGTACCATCTTCTTACTGTTTCATTGAGGGCTAACAAGGCTGAAGTGCACATATTCTGTGGAGTTCAGTGCATTTTACATACGCAACCTGGCACGTCACCCCCTGACAGAGCGAGAAGTGGACTGTTCCTCCGCCCACTGGTTTACATCTGGCTTCCTTTGCTGAATGTTACTTATGTGAGATGCGTCTACAACGTTGAGTGCAGCAGTAACCCATCCTTATTCTACTTCCAAGTAGTGTTCCTTTGTAAAAACGTGCATGGACATACCACTAGTTAGTTCCGTATTCAACTACTGATGGGCACTTTGGTTGTCTCCAGTTTTGGGCTCTGTAGATAAGAAGCCATGTATGTTCCCATGCATGACTTCTAGGGGACAGGCACTCATTGCCCTGGATACCCGCCCGGAGTGGGATTTCTAGGTCGTTCAGTAGATGTGCATTAAGCTTTAGTAGACGAGGTCAAACCGTGTTCCAAATTTCAGATTTAAGCTGCGACCAGCGACATGTGAGGGTTTCAGTTGTTCCACATCCCATACATACAGTTTTGCATCTGGATTTTTTCACTGTGGTAACTATTTATCCATATTTCTATCTAATCTTCATGACTATTACTTTTAAAAACCGTAGAATACTTAGGAGGAGCAATGAAGTCATAAATTAGTTAAATGGTCTGCATTGTTCTCAAATGAGGGTGATTTCAGACTAGGAAGGTAAGAGTTCATATAAACTAAATATCATTTGTGGTTTGAAAGAAGTAAAGTATGTGGTAGGTTATTCTTGTTTCTAAAGATGCTTTTGTTAACAATACATATATGTGTGTATATATATATATATATCACTGTTTTAAAAGCAGCTGGTAGTGAATAAGGACATACGTTTATTAAAAGTACTAAGTACTGGTGCTTTTCAGCTGTGAGTTGTAGCTTTCACTGATAGGAAGGGTTTAAGTGATTTTTTAATTATTTGTGCTCTTACTACCCCTCGAAAGGGCTCCCTTCCTGGTTTCTCTGTAGGTCAGAACTAGCTTTGTTTATAAGGCCAGCAATTGGAAGTGGCTTTATATGATACGGCATCAATAAAACATTAGTTCTGGTTTTCACCCTCATGCCAGGATTTCTGTGCACATCCAGGCTGATTAGCTACAGTTTTTACTTCAAGGGGTCTCCAGTTTTTAACTTGCTAACTTGTATTTCCAGTGGTGGGGGCGGGGAATACAAAGAAGGACGGGTTTAAGAACAACGTTGGTGTGCATGGTGCCATAGGATAGATGGACGCAGAGGGCTGCTATGGTAACCACTAGCCCCACCTGCCACCCAGCTTCTAATGAAACTTGCCAGCAACTGCAGATTTCTTCCCTAATTCCTGAGGTGTTTTCAGAAAATGGTAAGTCTCAGGTACTTTCTTCCGTCAAAGAATAAAAGGCAGGAACTTCTGAAAATACGCAATCCTGGAGCCACGTCTCCATCCCAGGTTCCTCTGAGACTAGAGAAGACCCTTCCGGAGTCAGATAAGCTATGGATTGGGCAGAAGTAGCCACCACGATGAGAGCGCTTTGCCGATTACAAACAAAGCTTATTTTAACCAGATTCTTCAGCGTATTGGTAGTAGAGCTTGCAAACGCCACAGCATAACCCAACTTCTCCAGGGACGTTGCGCCACTGACCTCTGTGCAAGGCCATCTGGTCCCCAGGGCAGTGTGTCTGGACAGCCAGCTTGCTCAAGTCTGGAATGCTTTTATATTTCGCTCTTACCCCATCTGGAGTCTGACCCGTCAATGATCAGCCAAAGAGGCTGATTCAGCTCTGGCTCCATCTGAGGGTTTTGTGCCAAACAGGATTCAGCTAGCTCTTCCGTAAACTGACTTTTAGTTACTTAGTTCATCTCCTTGCCTGGGGATGATCGAGGACAAAACCTGATGTGTACAAATCCCCGGGCCTCTCTGCCCAAATAAAATTAGTTCATCCATGTTCCAAAGTGGACAGTCTCTTTAATTCAGACTTTCCCCTTTCTCATACCCACAAACCTGGAAGGCAAATCAAAATGAGACAGATGCCTTGGCATTTAACATTTTATCTGATATAGAAGGTGGTGTATTTTACTAATGAGTTAATGTGGGTTAGAGTTTTGTTAACCATCAGGAAAGCCCTCAGGAGAATTCTAGGGCAGAATTTGAACTAAAACAGATCATCTTATTAATATGTTAATTTTGCCTAATGGATTGAATCCCGGTTCGTCTGATGACCTCTGTCTGCTCCTCCGTGCTAGAAATTGGATGTTGAGTTAAATGCCTGTGTAATATGAGTCAAGATATCAATAAGAGAAATGACAGAATGGGCATTTTGCTGGCTACAGGTTCTTAGAACCCTCCTGCCAAGGCTGCTATTGCAATAACAGTCAAATATTTCACTCAATCATAAAAGATGAAATAGATTTTTGAAAAAAATGAACACCTTATGTCTGTCAGTAGTTGCAAAAATAATCGTTAAAATGCATTAAACCTGCATTAAATTTTTTCCTGACAATGGTTTTTCCTTTCTTCCCATCTTTTCCTTTTTAATTTTTATTTTGTAACCACATATAGTTTGGAATCCAGTGTGTATGAAATGTGAAAAAAATCATTTAAAAGGAGTGTTCTTTCAACCAAATATATGCTACTCTAAATTACTAATTAATTTACTGTCCGCAACCTAAACCAGAATCCTCCTGCATTTTACTCACCCGCGTACAGCTGGGTAGCCTCAGCCTCCTCTACTTGTGCACACGAAGCCACAATCCTTATGAGAAAGGGAAGGACGTATGTCACGAGGTCCTGCCACTCAAAGCTCTCCTCCTTACCCCTGACCTCTATCAATGTTGTGGGCTGTCACGACAGGACCCCTGCTGCCAAGGCAGCTGGGAACCAGGCAGGGGAACTGGGTCTGAGGGATGAGAGGGAGGTCCTGGTACAAGTTGGCAGGAGCATCCATACTTTGGACCAGCACGTGGCCTTCAGGAAGCCCCTCCGGACTCCTGGGGTCCCTGCTGCACCTCCCGCCCCTGGAAAACGAGCCACTTGTCTCCACCGTCTCAGCTGGGCTCCACTTGCCTCTTTCTGCCCTGAAGGTTATGGTTGTCCTTCCTCCACCAACTCAGAAAATGCCCAACATGTGTTTAGTCATGTATGTTTTCAATAAAGGCTAAAGATGGAGAGTGCTATAATACCCACTATAGAACATTTTAAAAATTAATAAATCACCGCTAGGTCTACCATTGGAGACATTTCCAGGTCCTCTTCTCGGGCTGACTGTACTTCTGTCTAGGTCTTCTGGATGTGTAATTGGGGTTATTTATACAGAATTTATATATTGATTTCTATTAACTTGACAGTTTCTCTAAATTAATCCATCCTAGGATGGATGCTGTTTAATTAATTGTGTCTTTAGTGTCGGGTATTTGTTATTTCTTTTTGTTGTTTTACTATAATTAAGATAACAATGAACATCGTTATTCATGTCTTTAGTTGCATTTCTGATAATTGTCTTAGTATAGGTTCCTGCTTATGGAAGTCCTGGTGCAAATGATAGGAATATTTCAAAGCTTTGTGCCACATAAGCATATTGTTTTTCAAGAAGGCTCTACCAATTTCAACTGCCAACAAAAGTGTATGGGGATATCTTTCTCATCATAATTTTTAAAATTTTATTTCTTTTGCAATTTTCATGAGATTGACATTTTAATATGCCTATTAGCCATTTATATTTCTACTCTTAGCCACCCTCTTTATTTCTATAGCAAGTTTAAACAACTATTTTTAAAAGCAACTTTCAGTGATTGGAGACACACTGTGTACCAGCTATTATCCTAGAACTTTCTTTACATCACTTCTAACTGTAGCAAATATCTAGGTGGATAAATGTGACTTGTTATCTTAGTTTTATAAATGATGAAACTGCAGGTCAGAAAATTTAAGTAACTTGCCCAAAGTTATCCAACTAAAAAGTGTTTGAATCAGGATTCCTACCAAGACGGAACAACTCCAGAACTTGACAGCCTTCATCACTAGGCTCCTACAAGTGAAACGATGCAGCTCATTACATGGAAAACACACACACACACACACAACAAAGCAACAAATCAGCCTGAACCTCAGCACCATGGTTCCCACTGAGTGAACATCATTCCCGATGTCTTTTTGTGCACATTATAAAGATGGTGGGATGGGAAGAGGCGTGGGTGGATGGAAGACGATGTATGACTGGACACATAGTCTAGTAGATTGAGAAAAATCTATGAAAATGAAGGAGACAATGCATTTTTAAATAACACCTCTAACAGAACTTAATTTTATTTATACGGTTTATCCTGCAAAAGGATTTAGTCTTTGCATAATCATACTTTTGAATATTTTCTTTTGACGTTTCCCAGAACTGAAAGAAGAAAAAAATGATCACATTTGTTTTCCTGTACATGTTTACAGTTTCTGGTTCTAACATTTGGCTCTCTAATCCATGTAGAGTTTATTTGGCCACACAGGGTGAGATACAAAGCTAACTTTATTTTTTTCTTCTAAAATACTGAATCAGTTACCTAGAGACATCCAATGAATGATTCTTTCCTCCCCTCACTGACTTATACTCTTTGCCATGTGACGTTTATATGAAGGGCTTTTAAAATGCTCTCTTTCCTACTTATGAAGCTCATATTTTGTACCATCTACAACAAATAATCTTAGGGAAAGGATATCACAGAATCATTAGTTTGCCTTTTTTTAAAGAAAAAAGTGGCCATGTAAGTGACAAATTATAGCCCCTAAAGTATTGTGATTACATCCTGATTGCGAAAACACAATATAGGTACAAAAAGGGAGTTGGTGGCCAAGGGGGTCTGCAGTTTGGATACATCAAATTTAGTGGAAACAACAGCAGAACATCTGCACCAGCAGGGAGCCTGGTAATGAAACAACGAGCACCATCGTGGTGAGGGATCATCACTTCCACTGGCAGAAAATGCAGACAGCAGTCCTCCTGGTGACGCGCTAGACCAGAGACGTGGGAGGGGTGGGGTGACCAGCGTTTCAGAATCATCTGGGGCTTTCTTTGCAAGAAGCACCTCGTGCACACACCCCCGTGCTGCTCCCATATCCCCACAGAATCCAGGTTGTCAGGGTTCCCGGGTCACATGAGGTTTCATTCCTCCTTTCCTCACTTAACTGTGTGTGTTCCGACATCTGTGATTTGACCATCCAAGACTGTAGCAAATTCCAAGAGCGATAGTTTACATGGAAGAGAGAAGTCGTTACTTAGATAGATTTCTTTCCATCTTGCACCCAAGTTTCATGATCTTCATTGTTCTTTATTTATAAGGACTCCTTTAGGAAAATGATAAGTTTTGGAGTGGCTCAAACTGATCTATCAAAAAACATGCACATGGCTTAATTGTGACTTGACTTGTATTGTACTTATGTGTAATGGAGAAGTTGCTTGATTTACTGCTGGTGAGACCCACTTAACAGGTCGGTCCAAATTCCTTCAGAGATAGCAGGTCTATTTGAAGGAGACAGACACAGAGACTTTCAGAGAAGTAAATGTTAAACTACCCATATATCATTACATTTTATACTTAGGAATCAATGCATTTTTGTTAATGAGTCTGTGTTTGAATCAGAGCATTAAAAGAACACTTTTTCTTCCTAATTTTCAGTTTTCCACCAGATTAAGATAATCATTTGTGTTTTTACTTCAAGTTGTCAGTGACACGCTACGTGGCTGGATTTCTCCAACCCAAAGTAGCAATGAGAAGCGTTAAGGATGCCTGTTCACTGTGTCCTCTTCCATTTCAGCTCGCAGACATGGGATATTGGAATATTGGACATCTTTGGTTTTGAAGAATTTCAAAAGAATGAATTTGAACAAGTAAGTGGGTTTCTTTTGAAATTTTGTTAACTTGAATGGTTTTTTCAACTAATAAGGTATCTCTTTTTAATTCAATAAAGACTATTTGCACTATTTCTTGGGAATATGTAATTAAAATAAGGAAATAAGGACTCTGAAGTCCTGTTTTAAATTAATGTCCCTGGTTTGTTGACATAGTCATCATTTTTATGTGGTCTTGTAAACTGGCATAATCCTTTTTTATTTTTTTAAACAGAAGCACTTGTTTTAAAAGATGGCGTTAGATGAAACCAGAGTTGTGCTTATGGAAATGCCATTTCAGCAGGGTCAGAGACTCGGAGGGTGTCTCTGTTTGAAATCAGTTTGAAGGGCTTTAGAAACTCCAGC
The DNA here is from genome assembly GCF_965194805.1 of Balaenoptera borealis. Taxonomy (NCBI): domain Eukaryota; kingdom Metazoa; phylum Chordata; class Mammalia; order Artiodactyla; family Balaenopteridae; genus Balaenoptera; species Balaenoptera borealis. The sequence continues at coordinate 76,311,472 of NC_138877.1, forward strand.
CAAAAATCAGGATGGAAATACTTTCTCATGATAAATGCTCTTATTTGTAGTTTCAACTTTACCTGACATGCGTACATATGACTATGGCCAACTCATAAAAATACATTAAAGAGGTGTTGATTATTTTTAATCTATTTACAATTTAGGGCACTTGTAAAAGCACTAAATTCTTTAGGTATCTTAATAGTATAGTACGAATAGTTTAATCGAATTAAGTATATCTAAAAATTAAGTGTTAAGGGTAGAAATAAAAGTTGCTTTAGCAGAGAAGGAAAACTAAACCTGTAAGATGGTACAGGTGGAAAGAGAGAAAACCATGCTGCATTAAATTACATGAAGAATTTCAAGTATGCAGTGTTTAGGTTGGTTACTGGCACTGGGTAAGGAATTAAATAGAATGAGGTTGAAACCCAGTTCTGTGACTTGTACTAGCAGAGCTCTCCTGGCCAAGATGAAGAATCTATAATGAGCTTTGGTTCCTTATCTGTAAAATCAAGATGGTAATAGACCTACGGAGCTGTGAGAGTGAACAAGATGACTGTTATAGAGGTTCTGGTGTCATTTTCCATCTCACTGTACACATGTAAGAAATGGTGGGTAGCTACCTTCGCTGCTGTCAATGGGAACACCTGAAAACCTTTTCAGATTTGGCCTTTTTTTCCCTAAAAAAGTGGTTCAGGGTCCTCTGAGTAGATCTTAATCATGCCGACTCACTTAATCTAGGGTGAATCATTGTGAATCCTTTCTCTACAAAACTTTACAGAAAGTCTCGCCTAAAATAAGAACAATGAGACCAGAGATTTCTTCTCCCTTCATGATTCTGTGTCCATGGATTAATGGAAAAGGGAGGACTTTGTGGTTCTATTTACTTATTGCTTATTATTAAGAAAAATAGCGATGAACATAAGGAAGAGGGCAGTTAAAAGAGTCACCAGCAGGATGTCCAACAAGAAACATAGGTCTGCAGGCTGCTTCTGGTGACGGATTTCTCAGTACAAGTGTTTGAATGTTGTCTGGCCGTCTTATTGATTCCTTACATTTTTGCCTTAGAAAACATGCAGGCTCGGGTCTGTAGTGAGACTCACGGTTTCTGCATCTCCCGGTTAAGTGACACGCAGAAATCACAAGTGGGAGGGTGTCTGCGAGGGCTGGGCTCCCAGCCTCCTCCTCCAAACCCAGACTCAGTATCTATCAAGTCTGCGCTGGCAGCTGAAATGTGCAAAACATTTACGTTATCTCCTTATTAAAACTTACTTATTTACTATAATTACGTATACCCCTTATCATTCTTTCTTGCTGTTAAATATTTTAATTATGTATTTTAGAATATATTCATGGCCTGAGATTTTTATTAACAAAGAATGGCATTTTAGATTTTCGATTTTTCAAATCTAAAGAACAAGTCTCTGTTAAATACTAAGAGCTAGTTTTAGGTACTTATGGGTAAAAGCTCAAGACCAATTTTTAGACCTTAATTACAAAAACAATAAATATTTTTAAAGATGTACCTTTAGTTTGCTTGGCAGGTTTGTCACGCACGTTTAACAGGTTTGCTTAATTATTGGGCGCAATATACCCAGGAACCATTTAGAAGGATAAAATTATTTTCTTTGTGGTTAGTCCAAATCTCATCTTACAGGGTATTTAGCAAATTCCTAAATTTGCCTGTGAGCTTTTTAAAGGCCATTGGTTTGAATGATACATTCTAGATTCTTGAGTTGCTAATAGAATGGTGAACTTCCTTATTTCTTATTCCACTGAAAACTTGCAACAGACTGATTAGCAGATCAGTATTATATTCAGAATCAAACCCAGAAGAATATTAGTGCATTTATAAGTATCTGTTCTCTTCTGTTTCGAGCTTATTGACCTATCGGCTATTCACTAGAACGTCCACGCCCACAGGGCTGCAGCTGGGTGTGGTACCACATTGTGTATATAATACGAGCTTAACAAATGCGTTTCAACTGAAATTTAAAGAGTAAACTCATAAGGAAGAAACCTCTAGTGGATTTGCTAGGGGCTTTTCTTGCTCAGGAATAAATGTATACTACTTGACAATCATTCATCCATAAGAAGTTTGACGAACAGGGACAATCTGAGGAGATACTAAGAAACACTCCAAAGCATCAGCATGTCCAACCTCAGTTTGCCCAAGTAGCTCTAAATCATTAGATGGAAGCTTGTGATACTTTAAATGAGAATTTGTTTCAGCTCATAGGAAATGCTAGTCCTGTTTTCTCTGACTTTTAATAAGTCATTTCTATTCAGAACTAATTTATATATTATAAAAAGATACTTTTTAGAGTAAAAAATATAATACATAACTCAACAGCAGTTTGATGCTTCAATGGAGGGGGCGCTAGATTATCTGAGTTCCAAAGTACAATTCGGGAGGCTCTGAATCTATCGCCCTGATTAGTTATGTAATTACATCATTACCAGGTCCTCTCTGCCATGTGATACTTACATCTCATGAATTCTCATTTCCTTTATGATGTATCTAGCGCTATAAACATACCTCCTAAGCCCCTAAAAGAAAAGCCTCTCTGATCAACTCTTCAACTTGACACAGCCAGGGAATTCCATTTATGATGCTTGATAATCAGAAAGAAAATAACCAAGACAAAAGTTCCCTTACACATCGCAGTGCCAATGATGTTAGAAAAGTGAAAGCGATTCAAGGCACAATGTGGGAAGGAGAGGCAAAAATACTTTTAGTTCCAGAGACTTAATATTTAGAAAGCTGAAAAGAAAGAATGAAACATTACTACACACAATGTGAGAATTTGATAAAAGTAGCCAGTTGTAAATCAGCATGCAGAAGACTTTTATATGTTCTTAAAATAGTTTATCAGAAGACATAGAGGAAAAGAAGAAAACATTTACATAGTCGAAAATTAGTAAATAGCCTAAATGAGGGCTAAAATACTCCTGAAGGTTGCATAATTACAGTTAAAAGTGGAAAGATATTCTGTATTCCTAGAAAGGCTTGATAGCACAAAGATCCTGATTCTCCCTAAGTTAATTTATAAATATAACCTGATGTGGTCTCACTACAAATAAATGAAGAATGAGTGACAGAATTAGAGCAAGTCAGTTCTACAGCTCCTAAGAAGTAATGAATCTATGCAATGAATATCAATCACAGCTAACATTACAAGAAGGGTGACAATATACCAGATGCATATCAAGTGTTCTTGTCAAGAAAGAAAGAAAAGAAGGAAGGAAGAAAGGGAGGGAGGGAGGGAAGGAGGGAGGGAGGGAGGAAAGAAGGAGGAAGGAAAGGAGGAAACCTGAATATAATGAAAGGTATTGATGTAACTACTAATTAACAGAAACTGAGGACAGAGAAACATGATAAACTAAACCACAAGAATTCACTCTGAAAACTCCAGACTGTGAGAGACGGTACAGGACAAATGACCTGATTTCTTCAACATATAAAATGCAAGGATAAAAATGTAAAAGAACAAGGTGCCTGGTAGATTGAAAGAGATCTAAGAGACGTAGAAACCAGTTAAATGTATGGACATTATGTGGATCCTGATTTGCTTAAGTGTAAAAAATGATGAGTTAATTAGTGTAATGTGAAATCTGGATATTTGACAAAATTAAAAAATTATCCTTGATAGAAATTATGTGATATAAAGGTACTATGGATATATTTTTTAAAGTCTTTGTAGCTTAGAGAATTATACTAAAATATTTGCCAATTAAATGACACAATATCTGAGAATTGCTTCAAATGAATTTAATTTTGAGGGTAATATGGAAATGGATAAAGCAGAATTGGCCATGAGGTGGTAATTGTTGATAATTGTTGAAGTTGGTTGATGGCAGATGAGGTTTATTACATTATTCTCTTCACTGTTGAATATGTTTAAAATTGTCCGTAGTATACATGTACACCTCAGAGATTTGCAGGTTCGTTTCCAGACCACAGCAATAAAGGGAATATGGCAATAAAGCTAGTCACGTGCATTTTTTGGTCTCCTAGTGCATATGAAAATTATGTTTACACTATACTGTAGTCTATTAAGTGTGCAATAGCATTATGTCTAAAAAAATGCACATACCCTAATTATAAAGACTTTATTGCTAAAAAACGCTAACCGTCCTCTGAGCCTTCAGCAAGTCTTAGTAGAAACATCAGAGATCACTGATCACACATCACCATGACAGCTATAATAATAATAATAAAAGTTGGAAATACTGCAAGGATTACCAGAACGTGATACAGAGACAGGAGATGAGCAATGCTGTTGGGAAAATGGCGCTGGTCGGCTTGCTCGACCCAGGGTTACTCCAAACCTTCAATTTGTAAAACACACAGTAGCTGCAAAGCACAGTAAAGCAAAGCACAGAAAAATAATGCATTCCTGTGCTATTTAAAATAAATGAGAAAACTTTGAGATTATATAAATATTATTTTAATAAATGCTAGAATATGTTCTCTCCCAACAGTTGTAAACGCCAAGCTCTGCAGACTACAGATCTTCACAAAAGGCATAAAGAACAAAGTAGTGGAAACTAATGATTTAATATTCAATAATTTCCCCCAGTTTCCCACTAGACGCATAACATGCAGCTACATATAATGAAACTTCTGAAGCTATGGAATCTAGTAAAATTGCATATCAACAATTTGCTATAAGACTGCCGAGAATTTGGAAAGAGAACACATTTGTTCAAAATAAAAGCTTTGAAACATTTCCTTGCTTACAAATTCTTTTCTAAAGAGTGAGATTTCCTGGAAGTTCCTGGTGAACAGGACAGGCTTGGGCTAAGTGTTCAATGGTTTGGGAAAAGCCAGATTCCTTGACTTCTAAAGTTCTACGAAATAAGATTATATAGTGTGTCAACCTCAATCTCAAAAAACCCCCATAAAATCCTTAGCTGTGAAATCACTATCCTAAATATGATACAAAGATAAATCAAAGAATATATTAACGACCATCGGTTGAACTCATACCATGTACGGTTGATGTAGATAATTCCATTTTACAGATAGGAAAACTGAGAGTGCTATGGTCTCTGCTCTCTGTAAGAAAGTGTTTTATCGGTACCTAGAAGGATGCATTTTTTCTGGCTCATTTGCATCAGGGTACTCTGTGGTTCATTCATTCAATAAGTAGTTTTTGTATATATAGCAAGTTCCAGACCCTGTACTAGGCACTAAGAAATGTACGGACATTATGGTGAGGTAGGTAGGGTACAAATATGAGAAGGACCAATTCTAATTGGATATCTTGGGAGAAGGAGTAGGAAAACCTTAATGAGGAAGAGGCTGCTATTTTCATCCCTAGTATGGCAAGTCCCATGTATTTTTTTTTAATTGAAGTATAGTTAATTTATACAATGTTGTGTTGATTTCAGGTGTACAGCAAAGTGATTCAGATATATATATATATATATATATATATATATAGACACACACACACGTATATATATATAATATATTCTTTTTCAGATTATTTTCCATTTTAGGTTATTATAATACAAGATACTGAGTAGAGTTCCCTGTGCTCTACAGTAGGTCCTTGTTATTTACCTATTTTATATATAGTAATGTGTATCTGTTAATCCCCAACTCCTAATTTATCCTCCCTCCACCCTGCTATCCATTTTGGTAACTGTAAGTTTGTTTTCTATGTCTGTGAGTCTATTTCTGTTTTGTAAATAAGTTCATTTGTATTATTTTGTTAGATTCCACATATAAGTGACATCATATAATATTTGTCTTTCTCTGTCTGACTTACTTCACTTAGTATGATAATCTCTAGGTCCATCCATGTTGCTGCAAATGGCATTATTTCATTCTTTTTTATGGCTGAGTGGGATTCCATTATATATATATATATCACATCTTCTTTATCCATTCATCTGTCAGTGGACATTTAGGTTGTTTCCATGTCTTGGCTATTGTAAATAGTGCTGCAGTGAACATTAAGTGCATGTATCTTTTCAAATTAGAGTTTTTGTCTTTTCCAGATATATGCCCAGGAGTGGCATGTGGCAACTCTATTTTTAGTTCTTTAAGGACCCTCCATACTGTTCTCCATAGTGACTGCACCAATTTACATTCCCACCAATGGTGGAGGAGGGTTCCCTTTTCTCCACACCCTCTCCAGCATTGATTATTTGTAGACTTTTTAATGATGGCCGTTCTGACCGGTGAGAGGTGATACCTCATGTTAGTATTTAATCATAGCTCATGTTCTGATAGTGATAGCTATTAGGTATCAGTATGATCTATTTACTGCTCAATGAATTGATCTATGAATATAAAAATATTTTATTGTTAAATATGCAGATTCTCAAATCATGCATACATTAAATATCTAACTCTGTCTTAACACATTTTTCTGCTCTCTGATTTGAATTTTATGAAATCTTTTCAGGAACTCACCAAGCTATTGATAACACAGTTTAAGAAAAATTTGAATAAGGAAATTTTTTTTTTTTTTTACATAGCAGAACCCCAATATAGTGCTACTCAGGTTTCTATAGAAAAATACAGAGTAATTAAGTAATGAGATGCTATTTTAATGTACTTCTTATAATAATATTGGATTCTGTATTTAAAAATAGTGTGGTTAGAGGTCCTCAGGCTAACAATTTCTGAAAACTTGTTTTGAGGAAATAAAAAATGAAGTAGAAGAAAGCAATTTTGACCATGTAAACTGTACATTTAATGACATTTTTTTCTTGAAACCTTTTAACCTAAACAATATCACCATTTTAGAGCTAAAGAAACCAAGGCTCAGATAATTTAAGTAACTCAGGGAAGGACATGTAGAGCCAAGATCTGTTTCCAGAACCAATGATCTGCACTATTTCCAGTTTCAAAGGTTCTTTAAAAGTTAGACTTAAAGATTTATTATTATTATAAATTTTCTAAACTTTAATTGCTTCCCATTCATAAATATATATTTTTTATTTCTCTTAAGACACAATATTATTTATTCTATTAAATATAGAAGCAATGAACTTTTAATAAATTTTATGTGATATTGTTTTTTTTCCATAGTGGAGTTTTTCACCAAATGCATTTATTTAATCCGAATAAATAAGTTAGAGAATGCAGGTATATCTTCTTCCTTGTAAAGTGAAGGCAGACCTCCTTTTACTGCACTTTGCTTTATTGGGCTTCACAGACACTGCATTTTTTACAAATTACAGTTTGGGGGCAACCTTTCATCGAGCAAGTCTACTGTCACGTTTTAGTAATCTCATAATATTTCAGATGTTTTCATTACTTTATATTTGTTATGATGATCTGTGATCAGTGATCTTTGATGTTACTAATACAACTCACTGAGGACTCAGGTGACGGTTAGCACTTTTTTTTTCGCAATAACGTATTTTTTAATTAAGGTATATACATTGTTTCACACATAATGCTATTGCACACTTAATAGACTATAGTATAGTGTAAACATAACGTTTATATGCACTGGAAAACCAAAAAATGCATGTGACTCGCTTTATTACCATATTCCTGTTACTGCCATGTTCTGGAACCAAACCCGAACTATCTCTGAGGCCTGCCTGCACCAGGGTGGTTAAAAGGAAGTGTTGCAGAATGTAATAGGGAGAAGATATGGATTTGAAAATGTGTATCAGGTCACTTTAGAGAAGAGTGAATTGAGCTCTCTTAATGACAACTAGCCAGGAAGAAGCTCAGCTTTACAGCAGTGTCTGTGCAGATGCAAAGCCCCCGATGTGCTACGAATATGGTTCCATTTAGTTTTCTGCTAAGAATCACCAGTGGCTACAATTTCTAGAGCCCCTGCTACGAGTCAGATGCTTTTCTTGTATGATCACTAGCTCCTGCAGCAACCTTCTCAAAAAGCTAAGGGACGTCCCAGAAGCCTTTGCGGGGCCACGTGGGAATTCAGATGCAAATCCATCTGGTCCCAAAGCAGTGCTCTTTGTGCCATTTTCTTTCTTCCTTTGACACCTCAGGACCACGGCTCTGCAGTCTGTGATTTTTTTCAGTATCTCTAGGCTTTGCATTTAATCCTAGATAATGACAACTCTTTGAAAAAGACAATTATTTCAGTAGCATTTGTATTTTTCAATCTGACGTTAGCAGATTGTCACGTAGAATATGGCAAGAAAATTAGCCAATAGGTTTATTGTTGGCTGACCCCTTCAGTCAGTCCCTCAAATCCCTGAACAGTGGTGGTTTTTATGTTAAAGGAGATTATAGGCATGAGTTACACGCATTAAAATATTGGATTTATTTTATGCATCTATGTTGCACTGAGTAACAGAATCCCTAAAAGAAATGCTGGAGAGAGAGAAAGTGTTTTTTTTAAATCTGTGTAAAACCAGTGTCTTTATTCCTGTGAAGTAACTGCCACCTCTATTAGCTTAAAACCTATTGCACAGAGTTTGATTTGAAAAATCTCAAAGAGAAACCAGGGGAGGAAAGGGTGTTTGGTTCCTTTAAGAAACAGTAATCTACCAAAAAGGGGTGGAAAGTAGTTTGGTTTTGGAAAACCAAAAAGCAAACAAGAGCAGAAGCAGGTCCCCTCAGTGCCCCGGGCCCGGGATCTGGGAATGAGGCTCCCGACACAGGACTCCAGCAAGGGGTGCAGTCCTGCCACACCGCCGTCCCCAAGCATCAGGCGCCTGTATTTATGGAATAATATCAGAGTGCTGGCAGAGGTGGCCTTTCTCACTGTCAAGTCAAGATAGATGGTGCTGGGAGAAAGGGAACATGTCCTTTCCCAAACAGGGATGGAGAGAAGAAAGGCTCTACAATAATAGGAATTTCAAGGAAGGCAAAATACACTATAGCATTTTAAAGCTGAAACAGATTGGAGACATACTCTTCCCTCATCACCCCCACCCCTGCCATTTTATAGATAAGGTGCTGAAATCAGGAATGACTGATTGGTTGGGGAAACTATATACATTAGCCTCGAAACCCAAAGAGGCGTTCTTCAAAAAAGTAAGTTGGAGATGCAGAGTACACTTGACACAATGAAGGCCCCAGAAAGGGCCCCTGCAGAGAAGACTATTGGCTTGGCTTAGTGTTTAACAGGCTTCTGTTGTGTTGTTTTTTAGACAATAGTAATTGACATCTCATGCAGTTAATGTTCTGCTGAACATATTTGAGAAATACCGAATATCTGAAACCTGACCTCATTCCTGCCCCATCAGATAAAAATGGGTTAGCAGACATTTGGTCTTGTCCAAAACCTCCATAGGACATTTAGTTCACATGAAAAGGTCCTTGAAATTTGGTCCTATCCAAAATGTCCTTGAGCATATTTAGTCTATGCCAAAAGTTTTTGGACAGGACCAAATATCAAGGACCTTTTGGCATGGACCAAAGGTCTCACCGGCCAGATATCTGAAGGACATTTTGGACAGGAACAAATGTCCTTTAATGTGTAACTGCATGATATATGCATCATGTGTATATATGCATGTGTGTGTGTGTGTGTGTGTGTGTGTGTGTGTGTGTATAAACTGATGAGGAAATCAGGTAATGGACTGTGTATGCCATCGTCTATCTCAGTGTGTTCAATCATGTCTCCATATTAGAATCGCCTGGAAAGCTTTCAAAATATATCAGTGCCTGGGCCCTACTCTGATTTAATTGGTTTGGGGTCAGGCCCAGACATCAGCCTTTTTTAAAAGCTCCCGGTTAATTCTAATGTTCAGTAAGATTTCGAATCCCTGTCTAACGCCTGGAGCTCTGTCTTCAACTGGAGTGAGCTTCAATTAATCTCCACTTTAATTCTGTGATGCATACATCATGCTTTATTATATTTTTGCTTCAGATAAATTTCACTGAGTAATAAAAATAAAGGGAGAACAGTTGGTGAAAATTTACTCAAGAAATTAATTTTGTCATTAATACAAATGATAGGCCATCTGGATAAGCAATGATAGTCTGTTACTAAAGAGTGTTTTCAAGGGGTGCATGATTTTTATTATTAAACCACTCAGCAATGGCACCTAATGTACAAAGCATGTATTTTAATCAGAGAAGGCGCATGCTAATTAAACAGCTCTTAATAACTGTTCATTATCGTTATGAATACCTACCTTTTACCCACATTCAAGTCTCCTCTGAGGAATACGTGGGAATTTAATGAAACCCAAACATAATTCCGATGGATAGAGTTAAAAAGTAAAAATAATGGTTGTTTTGCATTGAAGTCAGTGATATACTCAATTATTGATGGAGATTTATGCTTCTAGATACATAAACTAATTTGCCTTACAAATCTTTCATTCTATCTTTCTCTGATGGTGTTTAAACACACCCGCATATGCACACACAACACAGCTCAGTGAAAATAAACCAAGAATGCGCAGGTTTTTATCCTGATTTTGGCCACCATTTGGTTGGCGGGATGTATTTTTCCACTTGCCAGCAAGGGGCCTGCCACAGGGTATGTCCACATTCGTCCCCTTAGCTACCTTTCCTGGCAGTTCCTGAAGTTCATGCTATTAGCACTTCTTTTATATTTTAACTTTTGTTCGAACAGTGAGTGCTTTGAACAGTTTAGAGCAGGGAAAGGCAAACTGATTTAGTAAAAAAGTTTAATGCATGCCTCACTTCAAAATGAGTTTGAAAAACAGTCTACTTCAAACTCCGTGTGCTCCCCGTGATTTCCTTTAATACCCAGCTTCACTCGCCTCTCTTAGAAATGCAGGTCCACCTTCAGTTTCAGGAAGCACCCCTGTCAAAAAAGCTACAAGCCAAAAATCACTCCACAGGCTGCTCAGTTGTACACATCTAGCTGGATTTTTCCTTGGGATTTTTAATAAATGACTTCTTTTTTCTCCCCAGAATACAAAGAACACAATGTACAATTAAAGGTTCAGATATATTGTAAGGATCACCCCATGTCACCAAGTCCCACCGGACACTGCAGCTTAAAAATAAAGCTTTACTTAAAAAGTAAAGCTCAGGAGGGAAGCTCTATGTTTTATGAATCATTTTGACCGGGAAAGCATTCAACTGAGTTGCTCTGTTCAGAAGCACAGGCCAGATCATTTTTTTGTTACCCAAAGTTTGGTACTCTGCTTTAGACTTTCCTTCCTGGGGAAAAAAAAAAAAGTAGAAAAAAAAAAAAAAAAAGACTAGAAGCCCTTTTCCAGCTCTTTCTAATGACTGCGGCTTTATCCACATTCACACTTGACATCACCATTCTTACTAAAACAGTGGATCAATTCAGTGAAGCCAATATTCAGTTCAGTAAAATATTAGGAAACAAAACCAATTAAAATGTCTAGTTTTTATTATAAAAATGCTTGAGTCAGTTGAAACACTACAGCCAGGTTTATATACAGAGATGGTCAGATATAAAGTCAGGAGCAAGACGATTTAGTCAGTTGTCATCAAAAATAATTTTTGTAACTGCAGAGCTGAGGTCTATTCTGAATGCAAAATGATAAGAGAATTATATTTTACAATTTATGTGTCATATATGATATAATTTATATATTTTATAATAATTATTATATTTAATGTGTTTGAGACCTCCACATCTACCTAGGTATTTTCAATTAGAGCATCTCAAAATGAGGGGAAAGGTTAAGTGTCATATAATTTGGATATTTCTTCTACAGTAGAGAATCAGCCGTTGGTGGTCTTATTTCAGAATCCTTTATCAGACGTTTTTATTTTTTCCTGCAGTAACAGACATCATGTTATTTTCATGGCTTCTCCGTTTATTTCTTGAGTAACCTATTTCCCAAAATATATAACATTTAGTCACACTTTCCATAACTACTTTTAAATCAAACTGCTGAGATGTAAGATCTATTTGTGTTGTTTTAAATGATTCAATGCATATTTTAATGTCAAAAAGTTTGAAAAATTACAGTTGTGTGTATCATCTAATCAAAGAGAATCTTTTCCAGTGGTTTCATTTCATAATGGAGTCATTTATTTTCTGTACATTTACTGTAAATATTTCACTCCAAATTGAAGAAATTTCTTTGCAGCATTTCTTAATCTTTGGTAAAGAAATTATCTCAGGACTAAAGGAGTTTATCACATTATTAGATGGGAGGAACACCTCAAAATATTATTTTTTAAGCAAATTGAATATTTTAAAAAATTTTTCATTTTTACCCTAACAACAATTTTCAGAAATTTCTGTTTTTCATTTATGATTAAAATGACAGCAACAAGAAAATGTATTCTTTCACAGTGGCCTACTACTAGGGACAGATGCCACACAGTTTTATAGAAAATGACTTGTCTTTCCAGAATCATTCCTAGAGATTTATACACCATAAGTAAGATTAATATAGATCTTGATCTACTGATATCATTTAGTTTTTTTTTTTTAACAACTTTATTGGAGTATAATTGCTTTACAATGTTGTGTTAGTTTCTGCTGTATAACAAAGTGAATCAGCTATATGTATACGTATATCCCCATATCCCTTCCCTCTTGCGTCTCCCTCCCACCCTCCCTATCCCACCCCTCTAGGTGGTCACAAAGCACCGAGCTGATCTCCCTGTGCTATGCGGCTGCTTCCCACTAGCTATCTATTTTACATTTGGTAGTGTATATATGTGAGTGCTACTCTCTCACTTCGTCCCAGCTTACCCTTCCCCCTCCCCGTGTCCTCAAGTCCATTCTCTACATCTGCATCTTTATTCCTGTCCTGCCCCTAGGTTCTTCAGAACCATTTTTTTTTTTTTTTAGATTCCATGTATATGTGTTAGCATATGATATTTGTTTTTCTCTTTCTGAGTTACTTCACTCTGTATGACAGACTCTAGGTCCATCCACCCCACTACAAATAACTCAATTTCATTTCTTTTTATGGCTGAGTAATATTCCATTGTATATATGTGCCACATCTTCTTTATCCATTCATCTGTTGATGGACACTTAGGTTGCTTCCATGTCCTGGCTATTGTAAATAGTGCTGCAATGAACATTGTGGTACATGACTCTTTTTGAATTATGGTTTTCTCAGGGTATATGCCCAGTAGTGGGATTGCTGGGTTGTACGGTAGTTCTATTTTTAGTTTTTTCAGGAACCTCCATACTTTTCTCCATAGTGGCTGTATCAATTTACATTTCCACCAACAGTGCAAGAGGGTTCCCTTTTCTCCACACCCTCTCCAGCACTTATTGTTTGTATGTTTTTTGATGATGGCCATTCTGACCAGTGTGAGGTGATACCTCATTGTAGTTTTGATTTGCATTTTTCTAATGATTAGTGATGTTGAGCATCCTTTCATGTGATATCAGTTAGTTTTGATGGGACAATTCAAGGGGATGAATGTGCTAGATTGTATCAAGTACAAGGAAGGAAATATGTTTCAGATGATATTTAATTACTGAATTCCAGCCCTTCCTTTGCCAGCTCTCATGTGCAGAATTTATGGGTCTGTGTCCGTATTCAAACTCTTTTTGCCTCAACAATCAAGCATTTAAAGATAAATGTCCTATGTGGTATGTTCTCAAATGAAGTGACTATATTTTCAATATTTTTATATTCAGGGAATTGATCCACAAAAGTGTGAGTTTATTTAGGAAACATTTAGTTTTAAATTTAAAGAACTTTCAGCTTTGCATATATCTCATGAAATCTAGTTGTCAGGGAGCAGAGGGGAAAAGTTCTGGTTAACCACTGGCCAAATCAGATAGAAGGAAGAAAATTCAAAAAATTTCAGAGATCGTGGATGGAGTGGTAGAGGAAGAGACGATGCCAGAAAAGGGGGATTTTGCAAGTTTGAACAAATTCACTCAAGGTCTTCAGGTTTTAACATAACTTCCAAGACAGCAGCAATGTGGCATAGTTATTTTATTTTTAACTTTTTTTTCGGGTTTAAAAAAGGAGGGTTTAATTAATTATATATAAGAATGAAACCAGACAGGGCAGGGGGCAAGGGGTCACCGGAAAGCACAAGTCCCCTGGAGCCCTCCCCTTCCCCTACCTGCTAAATAGCTAAACAGCTGGAACCAGGTCCCAGTGACCACCGGTCCCTCCAGGCCCCTGGACACCCAGCTCCCTGGGCCCTCAGACTGCAGTCTACCTGCTGCAGACAGGCACTGGCCAGGGCTGGGACAATCAAGGGGACATTCGGACAGACACATTTTTTTTGGTTGTTTTATGTCAAGCTATTTAATTGGGAATGAGGGAGATACAGATAACAATTTTCCCTCTTTCTTGTTAATTTTCTTAAACAGAAGATCTTATTTTGTAATAGAATGCAGTAGGGAAGCTTACTCAGTCTACAGACATTCACGGGTCACCAAATTTACAGAAACCATTTTTTACTATGAAACAGAGAAACAAGAAAAAATATTGGAAACAAGGGCAGTCGCCCTGGGCCATCATTTTTGACCTGGAGCTAAGAATTATTTTGGTTTTTCTTTGTGTGTCAATATATGGTATTTAGATCTCATTTAAATACATTATTTAAATATTGTATTTGGTATATTTCTACTGTACTCTCCACTTATTATATTAATAGTGAAATATTGATGTATGTTCATCATCCAAATAACATGACTAGATTAGGTCATAAGAGCCTCTACATTTTCAGGTCTCCAACTTCTGCTTCCATCAGGGTAGTCCCGTGTCTGCAATCCTGTTGTTCTCCAATCACCCTGTTTCTGAAGATGTTTGAGCTGCCTCTACTTAAAAAATTCTGGTCCCGGCAAGGACTAAAGAATAGAACTTCTCAGCAAACCATTCCAGCCTCAGGACGAACTCCCTCTGTGTGCTGACCCATGCCATGCACTCCAATATGTTGCTTCTTTTCTTCTCTGAAAAAATTTCCCTCTAAGACTTCGTCGTGTCCCTAGAATCTCATAAATTCCCATCCTCCCAAATAGCTAGGTCTGTGAGAAAATGGAAAACTATGCATGTGTTATTCTTAATTTATTAATTGCCACACCCTTAGGGGCAGGCCTAGACCACCTGTATGGAGAATTAGGGTATTTCTGGTGTTGGTTATGGGGGGCGACTTGGCTTGCTGGTTGGAAGCTGGAATGTAAGGGCTGCTCTTATGTGTCCAGGAGAGAAGCCATGAGCTCCCCATAGAGGGACAGGAATGTCTGAGAGGAGTCCTACTTAGCAGGTGTTGTGGTGATACCAGACCTGGGGAAGAATTTGGGCGCATGGACAAGGGGAACCCAGGGCGGTCTCTCTTTCTTCGGGTGACTGTTCCAGTCTCGTGCGATTTACAGTAGCTTTGGCATTTACTTTGTATAAATACATCCCATTTCACATTAAACATAATCCTAAATATGGTTCCCTTTGCAAATGAGATCTGATTTCCATTTACAAACGCTTTATTGGTAACTTTGATTTATATAAATTATTCATATTTAATTATTTTCAGTGAGTTACAGAATTCTAAATATTTCTAAGTGACTTTGGATTTTACTTAGTATAACATAGTGCAGATGGGGGAACGGGATGGTCTGTGAAACTTCCTGAGCTCACAAAGGTAGTGGGTATAGAGATGGGTGACAGGAGGCCCTGGGCGGAGCGCTGGCCCACTCCAGGATGGAGTCAGAGAAGGAGATGGACAAGGGGTGGCCAGTGAGGTAGGAACTGAGAGAGTGGATGTCCTGGAAGACAGTGGAG
This sequence comes from Balaenoptera borealis, assembly GCF_965194805.1. NCBI lineage: Eukaryota > Metazoa > Chordata > Mammalia > Artiodactyla > Balaenopteridae > Balaenoptera > Balaenoptera borealis. The sequence continues at coordinate 76,327,072 of NC_138877.1, forward strand.
GCAGTGCCCCAGGGAAGCAGAGGAATCGGCTGTAGACATCACTGGGAGGTCAAGGAAAATGAACATGGAGGGTTGAACGCTGGATTTAGAAATGCACATATCACTGGTGACTTCTAGAAAAGCCATTTTGGTGGAGCAGTGATGGCAAAAATGTACTGGTGTGGTTTGAATAGTGGGGAGGACAGGAATTCGAGAGAAGAAAAGACAACTCTTTTGAGATTTTTGTCATTAAAAAAAGAAAAAAAAAGCAGAAAATAGGAGAATAGCCCAGAGGGAAAGCAAGACTTCATCTTGGCTAGATTTGTGTTATTTTATTTTATTTTATTTTATTTTCTAATATCTTAAGGTATTTTTAAGTTAAGAAATTACAACTGTAAGAAATAACACATTTGTTAACAAGTGTTGGTGGGGTGTGGAGAAAAGGGAGCCCTCCCACACTGTGGGTGGGAATGTAAATTGGTGCAGCTACCTTGGAAAGCAGTATGGAGATTTCTCAAAAAACTAAAAATAGAGCTACCATGTGACCCTGCCATTGCACTCCTGGGTATATATCTGAAAAAAAACAAAAACACTAATTCGGAAAGATACCTGCATCTCAGTGTTCTTAGTAGCCTTATTTACAATCGCCAAGATATGGAAATATGGAAGCAACTTAAGTGTCCATCAAGAGATGAATGGATAAAGAAATATATATATAATATTTGTTGACAAGAGCCCAAATATATATTCCTTTTGGAAATATTTTTTAAATACTCAAATATATTTTAGACCCCAAATTTGTAAGTTAATACTGTAATTATACTTCTTGTTGTTTTTAACACGCTCAACTTCAACGGCGTAATCAGACCATATGAAGTCAACAGCGTCAAGTGAAGCTCTTTGCTCTGGCTTCTCGGGGACGACTGTAGTGCGGCATCTAGATACACTAACTGTGCTGACCGTTCTTGAGTCAACATTTCACCGGTCTGAAATGTGTCCTGGAACCATGAATCTGCATGCCGAATCATCTTGTGAATTGTTTCCTTTTTCCCCACAATAGCTCTGTGTCAACATGACCAATGAGAAGATGCACCACTATATCAATGAAGTGCTTTTTCTACAGGAGCAAACAGAATGTGTACAAGAGGGAGTTACCATGGAAACGGCTTATTCTCTTGGTAACCAGACTGGAGTTTTGGATTTTTTTTTCCAGGTATTCACATAATATAATTAGATACTTTACAGGATGCATGCATTTAAATATACTGGAGACAAAGAACTTTCTTTCATGGGGCCTTATTTTGAGGATATCTTTATGGCAGACTCAGCAATTTCTAATTTATTTATAATCTTTCAGTGTTGATTGAGGAGCACACGACCTTTTCTCTGAAAGGGCATTTGAAGGATTACCAATTGATTAAAAAGACAAGAAGTATCAGATCATTTTGTTATAAAAAATATTCAGCTGCAGTTATGTCGCTAAAACTCTCCTCTTGGCGTAGTTATAAATACCCATTGTACAAATATAATATTTTATAAAGTAACTCTAAGACTAGCAAGACCATAAAACAAATTCAGCAGAATCTTGTTTGTCTCCAAATTTCTAAGTTTGAATATGGAAAACCTTGGCAGAAAAAAATATATATATACGTACATATCATCTTAGTATTTCTGCAGGTGTTTATGCTTATCTTTATTGTTCCTACCTTACAAAGCAAGAATCTTTGCCTCAATATCGCCATCATAAAAGCAAAAATCTATCACACAAACATCAGTCTCTATCTACTAATATAAGGCTTTATATAGATTCACCAATAATATTTCTAAAACACTTGAACAGTGTTTAAAACTGATACCATTTAGCTATTGAGGAGAACAGTATATAATTTTCTACCCTTTATTTTTATAAATGTATACTTACAAATTAACTTTATTCATTTTCTGAATATGTGCAATGTTCTTGTTTCTGGTACCAACTTGTCAACGTTCCTTGTTTTAAGTACAGAAGAAGTTATCTTCCTCCAAAAAGCCCTCCCTCATCATGACACACGTAGTATACAGTTTACCTCCTTAAGGTTATAAGATGGGTTGACAGTAATATATACTTACCTGAATATGGGAAGCCTTGGGTACCCACTACCCTCCTTCTCGCTTTCTGCTATGTCCTTGACTGCTAAACTGCAGCCAGCAGAATGAAGTTATTTCTGTCTCTTGGGTTATCGTCCTTGGGGTCTCATCGTTGGAATGGTTATTTCAATAGTGGGACCCTCATCAGTATGAACTGGAAATGTCAGTGGATATTTCTGCTGCAACTCCTCTTTGATATCCCCCAAAATGAAATGAAAAGACATACCAAATATAGGGTGAAACTTGAATTTCTACCTATAAATAGGTAGGTCTATATACCAGAAAGAAAACATACAACTTTTCTGTAGTTGGAAATTTTATTTTTATTAAGGTGAGAATATATATTTTAACAACGCCAGCATTTTAATGACTTTAAAATACACTTATTTATTTTCAGTTCCTCTAATCAATAAATACTACTGAGAACCAACACGACATCAGAGGTTTGCTAGGTGGTGCGGATACAGCAATGAACAAAAATAGACATGTATTGATAATAAAGACTAACTTATTTTCTCAGTGCTTGTATGAACATGGTGAGGCTGTAAATGGTATGCATGAGCAATAACAAAAATGGCAAATTGAGTAATAGAAGGAAAAAACTCTCTCTTCTTAACTTGCAGAAGCCTTCTGGATTTCTCTCTTTATTGGATGAAGAAAGTCAAATGATTTGGTCAATGGAACCAAGTCTTCCCAAAAAGCTACACAGTCTTCTAGAATCCTCAAACACAAATGCAGTTTACTCCCCCATGAAGGATGGGAACGGGAACCTCGCCCTCAAAGACCAAGGCACAGCTTTCACCGTTATGCACTACGCAGGACGGGTGAGTTCAGAGAACTGAGCAATTTATGGTACGCACTAATGGGTCAAAGGTCTTAAGAACAAGCCTTAAAGGTTTTGATATTTTAGAGTTTTGATAATTGAAACTGGGTGAACAACCCACAAAATGTTTCTTTCCTAAGCCTGATAAGGACTTAACATCTTCAGAATGTGGGTGATGAAGCATGCGGTATGATTCTTCTCATAACGTTTCCATATTTATAACTTAATAATACGAACAAAAGAGACCTGGATTTAATACAAGAGCTCTTCTGTGAAATTTGGGATATTTTCAAAATCCAAACAAACATTGGACATCTGAGTTTACTTACCCTCAATATAGTTGTTAGTATTAAATTACTTTTCCTAAACCTAAGGAAGAAAGCAACTCTCCGATCCCTCTCCATTTCCTAACCAGCTTTGTAAAACATGCTTCCTTCTTCAAATCCTTCAAGGACTGACTCTTATCTGTCTAAAACATGTCACAATCCTGAGGCCAGCCTCCTATCGGGCTTCTCCGAGCTGGTCCCTGTCACTTCCTCCAAGGCTTACCTGCCACAACTCTCCTCTGCAAAACCCCTGTTCAGGTTCTTTTTTCCAATCCACTCCCTGTTTTCCTGCAGATCCCTCCCCACACACGTGACGCCTCTTCACACTCAAGCTGGAAATATCCTCCTTGCCTTCTTCACAAGGTCAAATTTTATCCATCTTTTAATGCTCACATCCACGTCCCACTTAATCTCCGATCCAGCTTCCATCTATAGTTAATTCTTCCACTTTTGAATCTGTACCCGCCAGACTTTCCTCCCTGTTTGGGATATAGCACAAATAACATTATTAGGGGGTGAAACCCCGAGTCACTCTCTCACTCTCAGTGTATTTCAGTTCACTTCTGCCAGTGTTTACTGAGACTCTACTATATGCCAAACCCAGGGCACTAGAGGATCAAAGATGAGTAAACCGTATCTCTTGCCCTCAAACGTGTCACAGTCAAGTAAGGAAAAGGAAAGTTAACAAATACTTACGCTATAATTTGCTCATAGTAATATTAGTCATGTTAACAAAATTCTCCGTTACCACAAAGAAGAAAGAATTTATTTGGCTCCAAAAAAGAGTGTAGAAATGTTTTCAAGAGGAGGTAAAACGTGACCTTGGCCTTTAAGGGGGTGCTGAGCTGCCTGAGATTACGAGGCAGGAGCCTCCCAGTAAAGACAAGGGCTTCTGAAAATGAATGAACCGTGCGTCTGTCTGCATTCGGTTGCAAAGGACAGAATCCTGTGTAGCAGCTGTTCAAGCAGAAAATAACTTCAGTGCGGGAAAATCACTGTCGGGGGGACTCTAAGTTGAACTTCCAGAAATGACCTTAAAACCACCCCACAGGACAGGGCTCCCTCTGTAGCTAGGGCCACGTCTTTGATCAGGAAGCCTGCAGCCTGATTGAGAAACTGCTGCTACAGGTACTGACTCCCAGTAACTGCTGCCACCTAAACCAGTAAGAGGCCCATTCCCCGGCACTCAACAAGGAAGAGTCAGTGGCTGAGCCTGGAACCTTCAGTGCTGGAGAAAACCAACATCTCCTGGACATGCTCACCAGGTAAAACACAGACACAGCAGAAATGCAGCCTCCACCACTTCAACTTTCTAAATCTCGGGCAGTAGTTCAGACAGGTGGAAGCCGCAGAACGAGCGGACCCTAGCTGCAAAGGAGTCTGGGAGAAGTAATATTCGCACTTTCCAACATCTGCAGGGCAGGAAGTGACCAGGATAAACCTAACACTCCGCCATTTCCACCCACATCGTAGTTGGGAAATGGTACCAGACGTTTGGTCAAGTCTATGGAGGTTGGTAGGAAAAAAGTCTAGGAAGGTTGTTTGTGGTGAAATCATGAATAAATATGCATGTACGCCTCAGGACTTTGTCCTCTTGACAGTGTTAACTTATCAGATGGTTTTAGACAGGGTGGGGGATGAAGTGAGAAAACCAGAGGACATGACGTAGGTAGGTTGGGAAGAAAGGAAGGGGGGCAATGGAAACACTCCAACAAGGACTGCGTTTGAGCCAAAGCGGCAGGACAGAGTGGTGGCATTCCCAGGGAAGAGTGAGTGACTGAATGTGTGGAGCCAGGGAGGGGACACAGCTGGAGATGACCCTGAGGGCCTCACGCTGTTGACTGATGGAGGTTGTTTTAAGCCAACCGAGAAGGGAAATCCTGGAGAAGGAGGCTGTTTGGAAGGAAAGATATTCCGCTTTAGATGTTTGGAATTTGAGGTTTTTAATGGAAATTCCCATGAGATGCTGAAAATACTTGACACTGGGAGGCTGGCTGTTTCTAGAAATCTAGTCATAGTTTGGGAAATGTGTATAATTGCACATGGAGAAGAGGGAGAAAGATGTTAGTAGGAAAGAAAAGTATCACAGAAACGAAGAGAAAAGAGACGTCCGGGTCAACAGGAAGTGAGCCTCGACAGGGCACTTAGGCCAAGGAACAGCTTTGTGAGAAGTTCTGGTGGGACGGTGCCATATGATGGCTTAGTGGATGTGGGGAGGAAGTCAGTGGATGATTTTATATAATAAATAGATATTCTCAGAAATTATCAACTATCCTTTAGAGTTGAGAGATTTAGCCTTTACATTTTTTTAATAACAGTAGCAATCTTTTAGTCCTATGTGCAGATTTTTTAATCTATATTTTCTTTATATTAAGAATTTACTAAAGAATATAGAAATAAAGATACTTGCATAATAAAATAACATGTTGTTTTACTTTTCAATTCAAATGTTAGAATGTTAGAATACTTTTCAATTCAAAAGCTTTTGTGTCAGAATTTATTTTATTGAGGTACAGTTAATTTACAATGTTGTGTTAGCTTCAAGTGTACAGCAAAGTGATTCAGTTACACATAAATATATATATATATATTTTTTCAGAATTATAGGTTATTCTAAGATATTGAGTATAGTTATTCTAAGATATTGAGTATAGTTCCTGGTGCTGTACAGTAGGTCCTTGTTGTTTATTTTATATATAGTAGTGTGAATCTGCTAATCCCAATCTCCTAATTTATCCCCCCCCCCCCCCCGCTTTCCTCTTTGGTAACCATAAGTTTGTTTTCTATGTCCATGAGTCTATTTCTGTTTTGTAAATAAGTTCATTTGTATCATTTTTTTAGATTCCACATATGTGATGTCATATGGTATTTGTCTTTCTCTGTCTGACTTACTTCACTTAGTCTGATAATCTCTAGGTCCATCCATGTTGCTGCAAATGGCATTATTTCATTCTTTCTTATTGCTGAGTGATATTCCATTGTGTATATGTACCATATCTTCTTTAGCCATTCATCTCTTGATGGACATTTTATTATGCAAGTATCTCTGTTTCTATACTCTTTGATAATCCCCAGTGCCTGGGAGAGTATCTGGCACATAAAATGCACCAATAAATATTTGATGAATAAATGAATTATTTGATACTTAAAAAAAATAATTTGTTGAATTCATAGGATTTAGTTGAAAAATTACAATAAGGTATAACTGATGATTTTGGAAAATTATTTTTCTGTAAGTTTCGTGGAAGCTATCTTCAGTCGGTATATACCTGACCCGCCTTGTAAGTGTGTTTGTATTGTATCTTGAAGATACACTAGATGTTCAATAAGTGATAATTGCATTCAACTGAATGGTACCAAGGTTTGGAATAAAATTTTGCTTGCTAATTATTGTATGTTTGCATTTAAAAAGTATTCTACAAGCACCTAATAAAATGTCAATGGTTTTAAGAAAATCTGGGGAAAAACAATGAAGAGTTTGAGTGAATGGAATCATTTCACTGAGTTCTGATAGCAATAAAGCAAAGCAGAGAAAGCCAATTGATTAGTTGCCACATAGCTAAAGCCCTGTGGAATCATGAAATTTCCTGTAAAAGCACCTGTATATTTTAAAGCAGGATTTTCCATAATTGGAGTCAATTTTGTGGTTTTATAAAAGTCTTTCATTTCACTGAGATGTACTAAAGAGTCTTAGCCCAAGGACTCCCTGAGGACTCATTCACATGTTAAAGTATAGATTCTATGTAATTTGTGGCAATATGTCAAGCCATATGCCATTCTAATCATCAGATGTAACTTCGTATACTTAAATTTTGAGCTATTGCGTTTTCAAGGAAAGCAGCACATTCTGCATTTTATAAATCAGGGGATGTAGCAAAGAGCTAATTGGCTTAAAATCAGCAGGCAGGGTCTATTTTGGACAGTAGGATGAGCAATCCTGAATAGCTCTTTGATGATAAAGTTGATCCCAGAGGAGACCTCAATGGCTTTGGGGTTCGTGGGTTTGTTCGTAGTCTCTTCTTTGGCCAGATGGATGTGCTAGAGAGTTCTTATCACCACTTGCCCCTCCATGCCTGGTTTACCTAGTTTTGTTAGTAAAAACATGCCCTATCTCATAGGAAGGACGATCATTACTGCTGGTGATGATATTGACATCCAGCCTCCTGCCCCCAGAGACCCACACATGTGACTGTTCTGCTCTGACTGCGAGACCCTGCCATGCTTCTGAATCTCATTTGGAGCAGAGGCTCAGAAGTCCTTTTAGAAATGTTTAAGCAACATTATTTAAATTGTAGCTGAAGATCTTCCCTAAACACATTTGAATTTTTCATTACTCATAGGAGCGTGGTGTATTTTCCAATCTCCATTACAGAAATATTTTAAAGTAAATGGGATGAGGCTGTGCATGAAGTATTAACAGGGTCTCACTAATGAGCATGAATTTGAATTAAGGAAGCTGTGAGTTGTGTGTTTTTTTATCGTTGTTATTTGTTTTAGCAAATTTTAAACCTTATATGGGGTTACCTGTTTTAGGAATTGCTCTTAAATTTCTTTTAGTGATTTAAATGATGGATAAGCATGAAATCCAGAAGTGTGTCTAATTTTATTGGCTTTTAAAATTAAGAATCTTGAAGGAAAGAAGAATTAGGATTTGGCAAAAGACGTTGGCTCTTAGGAAAGTTGAACTTCCTAATCACCTTCCATGAAGGTGATTCCTAAACTCTAATAGGAAGTAGTATTTTGAAGTTCCTACATTCTAACGTGAGCAAAGGAAATTAAGAGATAGTAAAGCAATCTGAAGTAATAAAAGTTAAATTCATGAGAACAGAGGTCAAGATTAATAGCTATAAAATATATGACACTTACATATTTGACCTTCTTTGGTGTCTGCTCGTAAGGTCTTTGTCTGAACATTGTTTATTATGATCATGTCTTTTTTGGCATGAAGTGATTCTTTTGGGATCTCAGGTAAGCATCCCGTTGTATGACTGGCCTTGATGATTTATACAAATCGTGCTGGGGTGTTGCTCTTACCTAAGGTGACGTGCCTGTGTTTTAGCCTCCTTCTGTTTCCACACCCATAAGTATCATAGTGGATGGAATGGTGCTGCCCCACACAAAAGACAGGTCCTCGTGCTTGTGCCTAGAACCTATGACTGGGATCTTATTTGGGAAAAGGCTCTTTGCATATGTAATTAAGTCAAGGATCTTGAGACAAGAAGGTCCTCCTGGATTATCTGTTGAGCTCTAAACCCAGTGACAAGTATCCTTGTAAGAGGGAGGCCGAGGGAGATTTGAGAGAGAAAAGCAAGTGGAGACCAGAGTGATGCTGCCACAGGCCGAGGAAGGCCGGGAGCCACCAGAAGCTTGAAGAAGCACGGAAGGAGGGCAGGGATGCCAGATTCCAGAGTGGTTGCTGGTTACAGCAGCCCCAGGAAACTAACGCACGTGTTCATTGGGTCAATGTTTACAGATTAGAAAAGCAGTGAGGAGTTTTAACTCGTAGCGTTGTAGTTTTTGTTTTCTTTTAACACATTTGATCCATTTGAAAATGACTCCTGCATTTCTCCATCTCTATTTTTGCTCACAGGGTTTCCTCACCTGTAATGCCCCTTTCCTCTTTCTTTCCAAATCATACCCATCTTCCCAAGGCCAAGTTCTTGGCCTGATCCAAATTTCCCTGCTCTGTCTCTTCCCTCATCAATAAGCACACCTGATACTTACCTAGCAGTGTTCAATTTGCAGAGTGCCTGGGAAACATTTTCGCCACAACCTTCTTTGTAAATGTTACTGTGTCAGTTTTCCAGTGAAGTAAGCCTTGGTGGGGTTTAGTGGTTCACCAAATATTATACAGTTATGTGTGAGTCTCCTGGGGGCACCATTACGAAGTCCCCCATCCAGCATGGCTTAAAACCGTAGAAACGTATCCCCTCTCACAGTTCTGGCGGCCAGAGTCTAAAATCAAGTGTCCACAGGTTGGGTCCCTCTGCAGGCTCCGAGAGAAATCTGTTCGAAGCCTCTCTTCCAGCTTCTGGGCTTGCCAGCAGTTGGTGTTCCTTGGTTTGTAGACACAGCACCCAGGTCTCCGCCTCTATCTTCACGAGGTTTTCTCTCTGCGTGTGTCTTTGTGTCCCTTTCTCTTCTTTAAGGACACCAGTCATTGGATTTGGGGTCCCCTCCCATCCAGTAGGACCTCATCTTAACTAATTACCTCCACAAAGGTCTTATTTCCATAAAAGGGCACATTCTGTGGTTCTGGGTGGGCATGAATTTTGGGGGCACACCAGTCAACCCGCTACAGACCAGTAGGTCACAATATGGTGTCTCAGCTTCCTCACCCCCCCACCCCCATATCTTTCTCTCTCCACCATGGTATGTGCTGAAATCTTAGTGTTTATTATCTCAGTCATGAAATCTGTGTTGTGTAACAGAGAAGACGTACTGGGGCACTTGGGGCTCCATTGCCGTGACTTTGAGGGGTACACTGACCCTCAGCTAACATACCCATGGAGTTTGTAACTAAGGGGAATATACTTATGAACCTCGTAAACTTGTTCTGAAGGGTAAGTGGTGGGCAAGCAATCAATGCAGGTACAACTGTTTTGAGACGTTGTGTCAAAGATGCGAGTCCTATTTCCCCAACAACTGCTGAAGGTCTTTCCACGCAGGAATACCACCATATTTGGCAAAATTTAAAACTCATCAATCACAGGTATCGAAGTCCTGAAAATATTTTGGGAATTACCTAATCAACTGGCTGTACTGAGAATATTAGAGGCCCAACTGACTTTCTCAAATTGAATCATTGGTAAATGTCCTTGATTAGTTAAGAAAGATATTTGTTAATTCTTGTATCTTATAAATGTGCTCACGTTGCATAAATAAATGTTTTATAAATGTGTTAGAATATTTATTTTTATTTATCATGATGTTATTAATATCGCTTTAGCAGATGATAAGGAATATGTAACCACCAAAGTTATAGTATGATATTTTCTTGTACTTCCTATCACACTTGAAAGACTTCAGTGGAAGGTAAGTGCAGGAAATTGAGATTGTCTCTATCTATGGAAACTATAATATTAAAAGAAAAAATATTTAGATAAATGTTTCACCTTATGTTAATGTGACATTCTGTTTTTCACTGACTATACAGGTGGTTTTTGTGATGGGTAACGCTACCTTGATTAAAGAGAATTTTTGTAAAAAATTATATTCTTTACCATTTAGCTTTATGACTAATATTTTAATCAAGCATACAGGTGTGTGAAATTTTACTGCAGATTTTTAAAGGTCCTCTCAATATCATTTTCCTTAAGAAAATTGAAGCGCTCTCTGCAATTTACATACATAATCCAAGATGTAATTTACAACAGAAGGAAAACGTACAGCGCGTTATATAATGTGCTCGTGGGTGCGTCCTTATGTGGGTGGGGTTTGCTTGTATTCATCAAGGTTCCTTTTCCATCCTCCTAAATCACATCCTGGTGAGGTGGATAAAGTCCTAATCCCAGACTGTAGACCCTAATCGTTATCATCATGTCACTGATTTCCACAAGCCTTTCCGGGAACCCAATTACTAAAACATTGCTGATAGGAGTGATGTGGGGAAAAGACTGATTTGTGGCCAGTCTATAAAATACCTGAACTTTTTTTCCCTTCTCCTTGAAAAAGGATCTACCCCTATTGTGGAATAAATTGTTTGAAATATGTCGGTTGAGATTTATGGTGTTGCCCAGACGTCTGAGAAGCAGAGATCTCTATCTCATTGAGGCTGCAGTACATTCTAGGTGACAGAGGGATGAAAGCCGACCTCTTTGCCCTCAGACGTATTTACATAACATGTATGTGGGTGAAACCTTGGTCGCTTCAATTTCCCTGTGTCACCTGTGTCAGGAACACCTTCTGTAGCTTGTCTCCTGGCCTTCACCTCCAGAGATTGGTGGGGACACAGTGTTCCCAAGAAGACTCTGAAAGTGAACCTTTAAATCAACGGGAAAAGGAGATGAACTCATCAATAAGGAAGTTTCTCCAGGCAGAATCCCCAGACATAACAATGAAACCTGTCTGGTCCAAGCCAAACTGATACTATTAAAGGTTATTTGACAAAGGTATTTTGACCCACACAAAGAGAGCTTAATTTCCATCTGTATTTGTTCACCTCTTGGGCAAACTTTTAGAAAAACAAAAATTAACTCCCCCAGGCTTCTCGTGCTCCATTTCTTCTATCAATTTCACCTTTGGCTTACATTTTTGTAGACTTGATAAATGTCTCCTTATCCAGAGTTTCATTAGGAAGAGAAAATACAGGCTCTTATTTAGGGAATCTTCCCGTTTTTTTCAAAGATTTAACTGGTTCTTTTTATCTTCATGGGCTGACAGACATTTATAAATAGGGAACTTTAGATTTCCTAGAATATTGATATCTTATTGTTAGTTGATTGGTATTTTTTCTCCTTAAAAGGAACCAATGAAGCGTGTTCATAAATTTCAGTTGTGGTAATTTTAATTCAATGCCCATATCCAGAATCTAGATATCTAGATAAGGACCCTTAACAGTAATACTATGTGCTTCTAATAACTTTCTCTGTTGATTAGTATTTATCAACTTAAAGTGAATCAGAATGAGAGCAAGCACAACTATTAGATGGAATCGCTTAATGGAAAAGTAAAAAATAGAAGCCTCTGCTTATAAATATTGATGCAAGAGAGAGATCAATTTACCACTACGCATGAAATCCAGACATTTTTCAGCAGACCTCAGATAGAAAGCTGAAACCAGGCATGAAAAATTATCAGACCCATTTATATTTACTGAAAACGATCTTATTTCTTTTGCTAAAATCCAATCTTTACACACATTCTGATGTGCTATATAGTGAACTCAAGAGTCTATCTCAAAAGTTGCCCATTTTTATCAGCTGTTAATCCCACCTCTTTCCTAGGGATTATATTTTGCATCATGTAAATAACATGGTGGAGAAGGGGGTTATGAATTTGACTGATGAGTGAATTTACTTCCATTCTGTATATATTGATAATTCCCAGGAGAGTATTTTATGTCTCTTTCTAGGAGTTTATATGCCCTCATGATTCAGTTTCGTAGATGACATGGCTCCCATCTCTCTCCAGTCTGTTTCTCTGTGGGCTTCACACCTACAGGTCTACTTTTAGTATCTCTGCTTGAGTGGCATCTTCACGTTAACAGATCCAGTGTCTAACTAAACTAAATTCCTCAACAACACTCTCTCAACTGACTTCAAAAAAGTAAATAAAACTGATTTGCCGTATTTGTCCCACTTTTCAACTCATGGTAAAATCAGAAACCCAGTTAATTACCAAATACAAGCTACTCTCTCCCCACTTACCCTTAGAATCCAAATATCCCTCATTTGTATTCCAGCGCCCGAGGTCACATCACCTCCCCCTCTTGGGTCCCTTCAACCGTCTCCTAACACTAACTAATGGAAGAAATGCGAATTATGAATAAAGAGATGAATGAATATCTTTACTTAAAGGCATATGAACTGCTTTTATTTCATTTATCCTCTTGTTTCCCTGGTGACACTGGCCAGAATTAAATGTGATTATTCTGATTCGACTTGTTAATAATAGTCCTGAAACAGTGGTGGTGATGCCTGCTTTCTTTTCCATATTTTTACCTCCCAGTTTACCTCCTTTGGTAGAAGAATAAACTCTGATTTCTCTTTTAAAAATCAGATCTTCCAGACCGTTTTAACACTCTTGTTCTTCGTGTACCTGGTAGTTGAATATGCACAACTCGGGAGATTTAATCAGGATTCGATTTTTATTTTGGGTTCACACCACTTTTTAAAATATATTCAGCTGGGACAGCCCTTCCTTTTAACCAGAAAAAAAACCCAGGCAGCTCCAGCGATATTTCTGGTCTCTCCTAAGTAATAGAAAGTCCTTTATTTACTTTCATTGGTGCTCACGGACTCAACTCAGCGACGAGGAATTTCTGGTCCTGTATAGCGAGCAGAACCACAAACTTCAGCTGACAGTTTAGTCCCGTCAAGCCCCAGCCACACAGCAGACACGGGACCGTGGCCTGGAGCATCCTGTTTTCTGTTTATTCTTGTGCTGGGTCCTCTCATTTCGTCCCAATATGGCTTCACGCACATGACTCCTTTCGATGTTTAGGGCTGATGCTGGCTTGGGTGCTTCCATGTGTCCCTGAGACGCTCCTCTGGGGGAGGCTTTGAGGCCCTTCCCGTGCCCTTGGTGATGCTTTTCTCCCCTCCCCCCCAGCTGGCTGCTCCCCTGGGGCCCTGGTTTCTGATGTTCACCCACAGACGCTCTCCACCGGACCCCACTCCTCTCAGCCTCACATATAGCCTCTTGGGCAGAATGTAACCCAACTTGGGATTGTGGACCAGATGAGGAAACTTCATCACACCCTTTGTACTTCATCAAAAAGCGTAATATGTCCTGCTCTCCACTTTCTGGAGCTGACACACAGCGGCCCCTCCTCCTGCAGCAGGGCTGTCCCTTCCCTCACACGCACCCCATCCTCCTGCCCGTTTCTGACTTTGTGCTACTTAGTGGGGGTCGATCACCCGTTCCCAGTGTCCCCCTAAGTGCTGGGACATCGTCCAAGTGTATGAGGGCGTTCCATGAAGTCTCCTCCCTCTTGGTTTAGGGGCTGGGGGAAGAAACTGTGTAAAAGTATTTATGGCCCTATTTGCCTGCTGTATAAAGCAATCACTGCTGTGCACTCAAATTGGTGTGAGAGCAATAGATCCATAGATCCATAGATAGACAGAGATGCCCAAGTCAAATACCGTACTTAGAGAAATATGTACACACACACACACACACATATATAAAGGAAATATCAGTGCCGCCAGAAGCACACGTAAGCCGTCCGTGCTGTAGTCTGGGATGTCCTGAAATGCCTCAGTTATCACTGAGGGTAGCTTCATTAGAGGAAGTTGAACTTTTAGCACTTAACCACATGGAAATACAGATTTCCACATCGGAACTACATTAATTAGGTGGTAATATAATTAGCAATTCAGTTAGTCCTTTACATTTTGCCTTGCAAGGTAGAGTGTCCACTCTGGAAAAGGCTCTCATTCTAATGCAGCGTTTTATATGTTACAATGGGTAACGTCTCAGCCCAGTAGGAGAAGGAAGGACAAGGAAGACGCAGGAAGTCTAGGTAGCGAATCCCTAAGTGATGCCACAAAAGGCTCTCCTAAGAATTCTCCACCCTTGTTTTCCCACTCAGGTGGTTTCCTGTTGGCTTCCTGATTCTGGCCTGAATGGAGAATTGGTTGTGACATTTACGTTTCTAGCCTACAGTGCCATGCTCTATTTGTTTCCATTTCTTTTTCTCTAACCTGCGAGGCCTCGCTGCAGGTGCGCTGAGACCCCCTCCGCTCGCCGCATGTGGTTCATTTCATGGGCTGCGATGCTATCTCCTTGCACCCTCAGCCTTCTCAGAACGAGTAGTTTTTATCGCTCTGTCTGCATCCATCCATCCGCCCTATTAGGCCTGCCTTGCTCTCTTGGCTTTCCATCATACGTTCAAGAGCTTCGTTATCTCTCATCAGGTGTCCTGAACAGTGATGAACACGGTATCTCTCCTTGTCCCTTTGAGCTGCAGAGCAGGTAGAAGCAGCTGAGCTGTCAGCACCAAGACAGGAATAGACAGAGCGAGAAATTGGGGCTGGTGGAGGTGAGCCGGGGTCTAGCCTGAAAAAGAAACTGCTCCAAATTTTCAAGCAGAAGAAAAGGAGTACAGGCAATAGGTTCCACAGGAAAAGTGGAGACAGATGGGAGACGATGAGGTGACCCAGAGACGCGGGAAGCAGCTGCCTCCTCCGCGGCTGGAGATGGGAAGGGAGGAGACAGTCCTACGGGAAGGGGAGCTGACGGCAGACTGGCACACCTTCCCTGACCTCGCGTGGCCCTCCTCCTGGGTGCCAGCGCCTGGAGCGGGGCTGAGACCACAGACGTTGGGATGTTAGGCCCCAGCTCTGGCAGACCCCGTGCTTTCCTTATCCAGGTGGAGTAAGCCAGCTTCTCTCGCTGTAATTCAGGGAAGTAAAATCAGGGATGGTGGATGGAACCATTTCCCCGGAGCTCGCTCACCCTTGCACTCCAGTTTCCTTGGAGATGAGCCAAAGCTGAGCTTGACAGCCTCCAGTTGGGAAGACAGTGCATGTGGTTTGGCCTTTTGTGACTTTTCTTTGTGGACCCAGGAGACTAAGTATCTTGACGGATTGTGATTCACAGCCATGGCGGAAGTTTTATAACCCCCGTTTTTATATACGGCGAACATAATTTTCCTTTTAATTGTACGTATTGCAGTGCCGGAGTGTTACAGCGAGTACATCCAGAAGAGGAGCGCGTGGCCGCGGCTCGCCAGCCTGCACTCTTCTCTCTCGGCATCCTCACACAGCATGTAGACAAGCGTGCTAACTGCTGAAACGTGAGGAAAATGCTAAATTTCCTTTGGAGCCATTTTATTGAATGGAATCATTCCAAAGGAAATCTTTGACTACATGACAATTTCCTTTAAGATTTGTATGGGCCTGTATGCATATAAATTTCTCTGTTACATGCATGAGGGATGCTGTCACTTATAGCATGAATCCTTCAGAGGGAAAAAAAAAAAAAAAACAAGCCTGAGTTTCAGTTATGTTAAGACAGAGGGGGAAAAAGAGCATTTATCCTGGCCTCTATCTTTTGTGACTTTCAGGTTTTTTTCTCCTTTCATCCCCCAACAGTAAACCAGCAGGAAAAGGAGGGGTGGGGCTGAGAGCAGAGAAGCTGTCCTGAGTGACCTAGAAAGACCCGTGCCTGAAACCTGCTCCTGCCGTTCCAGCAGTGCCCGCTACGTCCCTCCCGAGTGGCACAGCTGAGACAGGACAGGCCTTATGTGTCACCCTGGCATCACAGACTCACAGAGCTAGGGTGATTCCTAGGGTACAGTTTTTTCTCCTTGCTGTTTTCCCATTCATATAGATTCCTCTGTCCGTTTAACTAGGCTCTGAGGCTCACTGCCCTTTGAATCACCAGGAGCCCAATGGGGTGGCCTTTTCCCACTCAGTGTTGCAGCACCCATGGCTTCTACGCAACCTTAGTGCCTCTTCAGGCCAGTGGTCCCAGTGAGGTCCGGAGGCTGAGGCTAGGTGGCTGGTGAGTGTAATGTGCTGTTACTCTTCCAGGGAGATGGGCTTTATTCAGAAGCAATTTCTTTGTAAAGTAATACATGAATTTTGACTGATGGCATTACAGCTACAGGATGAGAGCCTCCTTTTCGGATGGCAGCTCATGTAGCAACCTCATAGTTGGATGGCGGAGATGACTCCGTGAGTCCTTCTCGGGGCGATAATGTAAAAATATTCTGGAACAGGGCTGAGGGGAAGGTACAGGTGAGCGTTAGAGCAGATATGGGGGTTGCTGATTAGAAAACGATAGGTACTATGCAAAACTAGGACTAACATACTTTTTCATGTATCTTCAAAATCACCCAGAGAGAGAGAGAGGTTGACATGACCATCCATGTTCTGGAGACGAGAAATCAGGAAGGCTCAGTACCTTGATGTCCTTACCTACCAGGCACCAGGCCTGGTTGAAGCCGGAGCCCAAAAGGCAGCTGCCGTGCAAGGCTGGTCCTCTTTCCAATACAGCTTGATGCCTCCTACCTAGACGTGGGCCTTGAGAGATAGACTTGGCTTTGGCAGCTGGTGGAGCTGGAAAGGACTTTTCTAAAAAGAAAGGGGAGCACCTGGAAATAGTCCATATGTCAAAGGATTGTATTCAGTGAGGTGGACATCTTTCTGTAGAAAGTGAGGATCTACCAAGGATTCGACACGAGCGATCATGGAGTTAGATTTTTGGTTTTCTATTCACGTCTTCTTCTGAAAATTAACTTTTAGTTCTCGTGTTAACTTAGGACTAAAAGAAAATGCGTGCTTATCATCATCCAGATTATACATTTTTTTAGCTGTGGCCAACTCGTTTGCTATAATTTTTTTAAGTGAAAATAAAACCCAAAACCTTTTAGTTACCTTTATTAAAATGACAGTGCGCCTTTTTAGAATGTGCAGTTTTGAAATGCTTAGGCACAGTTCAGATTTCAGCGTTGTGCGAAGTTTCTGCATTTGTCTTGTGCCACCACCTCCTTGCTGGGGGGAGGGGGTGATGTCAGAGGAGTGGGGGGAGATCAGGGCTCTCGCCACTGCCCAGAGGTAACCCGCCGCAGGTCCCCTCTCCCCACGCCCACTTAGGAAGCAGTAGAGAGGCACGTCGACCCCTTCCACCTACTCACCCTGCAGCCAGGGAAGTGTTCCTGGAGACCCAGTGGAGACCCAGAACTCCTGCCCACCCAGCGGCAATGAGAATCCCCTCTTCTTTTGTGTCAGAGGAGGTTGAGTGGGGACCCCAAATTCTCCACTTGACAGTAATGAGGCTGTGCCTCTCTTCCCCTGCTGAGTGCTCTCAGAGGAGGTCAGCTAACCAGAAGGTTAAGTGGGAAACTTCAACGTCCTCTTCTCAATTGATAGAACAGCTTTGTGGGAAATCAGAAAGGATGTAGAACTCAACACCATCAACCAACGGGATCTGCTCATTTATAGATGTGTAAACCAAGAGAAGCAGAATACTCATTCTTTTCAAGTCCATGCTTCAAGAAAGACTATATTCTGGGCCATAAACCAAACCTAAAATTCCGAAGGATTGAAATTATACAGACTGGGGCTTTCCTATCACAATGGACTACTCAAACTAAAAATCAAGAAGAGAAAAATAACAGGAAAATCTCCAAATACGTGGAAACTAAAAAATGCCCTTCTAAGTAATCCATAAATCAAAAATGAAGTTTCAAGGGAATCCAAAAATATGTTGAACTGAATGAAAATGAAAATACAACATGTCAAACTTTTGAGACAGACCTAAAACAGTGCCAAGAGGAAAATTTATAGCACTACACACATATATTAGAAAAGAAGAAAGTCTCAAGTCAGTAATCTAAGCTTCCACCTCAACAACCTAGAAGAAGGAAAGTAAAATAAACCCAGAACAAGCAAACAAAAGGCAATCCAAGAGCAAACTGAGAGCAAAATGCATGGAATTTTTTTAAAAATAGAGAAAATCAATGAAACAAAGAGTTGGTTCTCTTAAAATAACCATAAAAATGACAAACCTCTAGTAAGGAAAGACAAAGAAAAAAGAGAAAAGACACAAATTGCTAATATCAGGAATAAAACTGGAAATATGAATACAGATCCTGCAGTCAACAAAAAGATCAAAAGGGAATAAATACTACAAACAACCGTCACATATAAATTTGACGACTTAGATGAACTGGACCAGTTCCTCACAAAACACAAATGACCTCAATTCACCACATATGAAATAGAGTCCTGAGTCTTCCCTGCACTGATGTCAATATCCTACTGGTGATGGTTTTGTCCGATGTTATCATTGGTGGGAATGGGGTAAAGGGTCCGCCGGCTCTATCGGTGTTATTTCTTAGAACTGTGAATCTACAATTATCTCAAAATTAAAAGTTTAAGACGTAGTTAAAGGTGATGGGAGCAGGTTATCTATGGACATAATAAACGGGCATGAGTGGATATCATTTATTTAGATTTTCTAGTTGCCTTTGACAAGGTCAACACCAAACTTTATTGGATTGAGGAAATCATCATGGTTAAAAGGCCAAGTTTGGAAACAGATTGTATTTTATCCTTAAAATGAAAAAATAAACCCATCTCAGATGTGTGTGCACACGTATGTGTGTTGTGTGCATGTATTTCTCAGCTTGTCCCCTGAAAAGTCCTAGAAACACTGACTAGCTCGATAATACTATGCTATTGTGCACCTCTAGGTCTCTAATTTCAATTTTCCTGTAAAATATGAAAGGGCTCCTTGAGGAAATACTCGATTCCAGATTTGGGACCAGGAAAAAAAAAACATGATATGGAACCATGTGTTAGCATTCCAGTAATGCCAAGTTTATGTAACACGTAGTCGTTAGCATTATTGCATTAATTATGATAAAATAAGCTATCTTGGGGGGTAATGTCTAATACTTCTGTTGAGCTGTCAACTCAAATCCCATCAATACTGTAATCATCCATGTCTTAGGAATAGGCTCAGAAGCTCTTAAACTTGGAATGCCTTTGCAGAATATTAATTTAACACATAAAGAAAGACTCAGAGCTAAAGCAGTTTTCCCATTGTCACAAAATAATTAAGCTCACCTGCTTCAAGACTCATTAATTTTATATGAAGTAAAAACTTTTGCCCAACTCCATGCTTCCTATAAGCATCAAACTGCCCTTCTTGAGTATTTGCACTTGTATGGATTTTGTTAAGTATCTTTTCCACGCAACTTCTCCAGCTGGTGTTTCCACCTGGGAAGTTTTGAACTTTAGTTTTAATGGGAGACCTTTAGCTTTTTGTCTGACTATCCAAGTACAACCAGGATGCCATTCATGAGGACTTCCCAGAGCACATGATCTTGTGATAATGAAAGACTCATCAACATAATCTTAAATAAAAAGGGGCAGCACGATGTTATGCTATATGTGGTCACAATATAACGAAACCTTTTTGTTCATTTCACCAAATATTAAATGAATCTGCCCAGTGGACAAAGCATTTTGCTTGTTGCTGCAGAGACAGAGCTGAGCAATCCATAGTCACTCCCTCAAGGTACAGGAGGAAGGCCCATCACAAAGCAAGGCATGACAGGAGCAAAGACAGGCAAGGAATGTATTTAGAAAAAATCAGGTAGTCCAACTGTGTATATGTGTGTGTGTGTGTGTGTGTGTGTGTGTGTGTGTTTACTTCAGAATCATCAGATACCCGTGAAAAGAAGAGGCTAGAATTATAGATTGGAACGGTACAGAGGAGGACCCTACACTGTAGGATCAGCTCTGGGACATTAAATAACCTGCCAAAGTCCATATAGATGCAGAGCAGCTTAGCTGGGTGTCTGTGGTCTCCGGGCACTGCTGTGTCTAATACAGGAAGGCATGCAGAAGCCAAACTCCAGGTTAAGATTTCTCAACCCCAATCCGATGGTCACTGGGAGCCAGATACTTCTTCACTGTGGGGCTGTCCAGGGCACTGTAGGATGCTTGTAGCACCCGTGTCCTTCCAACGCTTCAGTTGTGACAAACGCAAAAGACTCCAGGCACTGAAGTGTCACCATCATCCCTGGTTGAGAACCACTGCTCTAGATGATGTAAAAATTGTTTAGATTCAACAATGTGTAATATGTAACATGACATACAGCTTACATTTTAATATTGGTAAGCCATGTTCTGGCCTAGGGGCAAACTGGATAATTAGATAATGATTGAGAAGTATCTTAAAGTTGTTTAGTTGTTTGCCTCTTAGCTCAAGCAGTCTTCTGATCCAAATTCATGTTGGAAAATCTGGGAATCTGGAGGGTATCTTGGGATTTCTGTGCCATTTAGGCTCTTGTGACAGCAAAGAATAAAATCTCAGCAAGGCTTTATTGTAAGGATGACACAGTTAGGCATTGGAACTTGAAAACCCGGTAGGAACCAAGACTCATCTGGCCTTTTTCTAGCTTCCTCTCACTGGCCACTCAGCCTCTTTCTCATGGATTCTTTCTGTCTAGTTCCATCTTGCTGCCAATGAGACAATCTTCTCTGGGCCGTCCAGTTAAAATTCCCAAAGGAGTCAGGTGATTATCACCCTCACTGGTCTAACCACCCACACTCCCTCATGGTGATGCAGAACGGAGAGACATCATTGACCAGATGCCCTCCTTGGGGTCAGTCCTGGTCTACCTGGGGTAAAGGACAGCCTGTGACACCCAACCGTGGTGAAGCAGCAGTAGCTGTTGAACCTGATGAGCCTCGTGGCTGATCTGACCCTCAGGACCACACTTGGGAACTCACACTTGGCTGAGGCTGAGAGAGACAATAAAACCACGTCTCTCTTCAAAAATCACGTCTCCCAGGCCAGATGGGAATACCAGCAAAACCAGACAATAAAGTCATTTAAATATGTTCGTAAGTAAACTGTGACAGAAAAAAAAACTGTTCTTTGAATAATCCAGAATTAATTGTTTCCTGAGTTTTCTTTGTTTTAAGGACTTCAGATTTTATTCACTGCTTAAATGATCCAAAGGAACGCTTTTTTTTTTTTACTGAAGTATAGTTAATTTACAATGTTGTGTTAGTTTCAGGTGTACAGCAAAGTGATTCAGTTACACATACATACATATATATGTACATATCTGTTCAATATCTATTCTTTTTCAGATTATTTTCCATGATAGGTTATTACAAGATATTGAGTATAGTTTTCTGTGCTCTACAGTAGGTCCTTGTTGTTTAGTATTTTCTATATAGTAGTGTGCGTATCTGTTAATCCCAAACTGCTGATTTATCTCTTCTCCCCCACCCCACCCCCGCTGCTATCCACTTTGGTGACCATAAGTTTGTTTTCTACATCTGTGAGTCTATTTCTTTTGTAAATAAGTTCATTTGCTATCATTTTTTTAGATTCCACATATAAGTGACATCGTATAATATTTGTCTTTCTCTGACTTACTTCACTCAATATGAGAATCTCTAGGTCCATCCATGTTGCTGCAAATGGCGTTATTTAATTCATTTTTATGGCTGAGTAGTATTCCATTGTATATATATACCACATTGTTTTTATCCGTTCATCTGTCAGTGGACATTCAGGTTGCTTCCATATCTTGGCTCTTGTAAATAGTGCTGCTGTGAACATTGCATGTATCTTTTGGAATTAGAGTTTTCTCTGGATATATGCCCAGGAGTGGGATTGCAGGATCATATGGTAGCTCTATTTTAAGTTTTTAAATAAAGACAGCACTCCATTTCTCAAACTGACGCCTCATTTCCTTCCCTCCCAAGGTGTCGTGAAGTCTTCCTACTTGGTTTAGAGAGTTTTCTGAGCAGGTGAGGGTTTTGCAGAATAAACAGGCTATGATGGCTGGGAGTCAGCACCCCTTTCTCCTAAACTCGCGATTGGAGGAGGGCTCCGGCAATCAGATCAGAGGAGGCATCCCTGCCTCCACGTGCAGAAGGAGAGCCTGGGAATGGGAGCTTTGAACTTGCCTGTAGCGAGAACTCTAAGACCTGAAGACACTGCTCTTATGAATAATTTAAAACTGCCGCTGAGTCAAGTTATTCTTTAAAGGAAATTACTTTCGTGGTCATGTTTAACCATTAGTAATTATGCCACTTTCTTTTATTATAGGTAACGTATGAAATTGTTGGAGCAATTGAAAAAAATAAAGACTCCCTTTCACAGAATCTTCTATTTGTAATGAAAAGTAAGTTTTCCCCGTACGGTTAAAATGCCACACATTCTTTATGTCTCTGTCTCTGAACATGGTCCTATAAAATATGCCACCAGCTAAGGATAATTGAACTATCTTTTGTGTTCTAATGCCCAGAATAATAAGGAACGGATCTTGCCATGCTACACACTGGTTACAACTTAATTTGGAGTCTAGTAGAAACCATAATTTAACTAAGCTTTTAGCAGATAGAAATATAAAACACCTTTACCAGTTTGGCGTGTGAATATAAAGAAGCTCTTGTGTGAAGACTGATGGAGATGCATATGGCTTCCACAGTTATTTAGGCTACAGCAGGGTGAGTTTCATTACTTAAGATGACTCTGGAGCACATCTAAGGGTGGTATTTTATTCTTGTGTACTTTCAGCTATAAAAAACTAATGCTTACAAAGTAAAATGAGGGTACGAATTGATATATACATACACACATGCATATATGTATATATCCATATAAATTTATAGGTGACATCTACTTAGTGAACCTTCGTACTTTATATACATATCTCTATACATATATCTATAATTCTATACTATACGTGAAACGATGTACTGGGTTTATATGTGGTATAATTATATATATCTCTATATTTACATATAGATCTATAAATTTATGTATATGTATAGTTCTATATCCTCTAGTAATTATTTTCTTAATAACAGTTCTGCAGTGATTCACATTTTCTTAATAACCTCTTCAACGAATTAAAATGTATCATCTTTGTGCTTTAAGTTGCTCTAAATGAGATGGAGCCATTTATCATTCCTGGGAAAAGAAGCATATCATAGCCTTTCATGAAATAGTTGGATGCCTTTGAGCTGGAAATAAGACATCCATATCACTTCCAGCTGGAGGAATATATTTACCTTAAATCAAATAGTAGAGTTGCAATATATTGCTTTTCATGGGGAATGATTCTGCTTGCCTCTCAGAATGTATGGTTATTGAGTTCTCTTAAAGGCTGAGACTAATGATAAAAACATGGACTTGGAATAATACTGTGTAAAAAGAAAGAAGTGAGATAATTGATCTTCTTGATTATCACTGGAAGTATCTTCCTTCTAGTTTTCAAATATTTGGACTTTCATTCATAACATACTTAAAATTTTATAACATATATAAAATCCATGTATTTTATGAAGAACTAATATACAGCATGTTTTCAAAGTTGGCACTAGGCCTCCTTTTTTTTTGTATTTCATGGTGACGGAATATGTATTTAGAAAGAAAACATGATGGCTTCTGATATTGCAATTCTGCTTATCTTAACAGAGTCCCTATATCTTAAAGTCATTCTTTTGTGTATGCTTGCTAACAAGTGCCAAGAGAAAACAGGCGAATCTTATTTTATTCTAAATATTTTAGACTATACATACGTCTGAACAGGAGGACAAAATTTACAATGTGCCCTTATAAGTTCATGTAAGAGGTGCCAAGTGTTTTCTGCTGAGAGCTAGAGAATAAATATTTCAGGCTTTGCGAGCCGTAAGTTCACTGTTGCAACTACTCAACTCTGCTATGATAATGAGGAAGCAACCGTAGACAATACAGGTGGATGTGGCTGTATTTCAATAAAACTTTATTTACAAAAACAGGCAATGGGCTGGATTTGGCCCACAGGCCACAGTTGCTCACCCGTTCTATCACACAAGCAAAGATGCCTGGTTGTGATAGTATTTTATGAATTTATGGAATGTTTTGACACTGCAAATAGTTATTAAAAGCAAGTGTAATTTATAGATAATAGTAATAATTCCTGTTTCCAGGCACCTTGCTAAGTACTCTGCTTACAGCATCTGATTCAATTCTCATATTATCCAAAAGCTCCCAGGTGAGGAAGGAGGCAGGGTCTGTGGCAGGATCCCTACAAATCCAGCTGTGTCTGTGACACCTCTGCCCAGTGCAGACAGGGAGCTGGGTGGCACGGCTCACACAGACAGTGCCCTCGTTGGTGCCCAAGATGAGAAATCAAGTCCACTTGACTCAGAAAGAAGCAGGTAGAGTTAAAGTCCAGACTCTTAAGTCTACTTATAAGTAGAGGAAAATTTACTATTTATTGTCAATGATGCTGTTGGCATTTCTGCGTACCTGCCTATAGACTGTGGGCGCCTCAGTCAGCTCAGCCCGTTTTACGGGCAGAAAGGCACCCAGTGCATTGTGTATAGAGCCCAGAGACGGATGCTTCCCATTGCAACGTGTATACAGGGTGACATGAAGAAAAATGCCTGCAGCAAGTGACTCCTAGAAGTAGGGAAGGGAGGCCAAAGCTGTCTCTCCTCTAGGGACTTCCTTCTCAGGCTCTAGGTGCCAACACGATGGCCGAATTTCTCTTTTTTTTTTTTTTAATTTATTTATTTAATTAATTTAGTTTTGGCTACATTGGGTCTTTGTTGCTGCGCGCGGGCTTCAGTTGTTGTGGCTCGTGGGCTCTAGAGCACAGGCTCAGTAGTTGCGGCGCACGGGCTTAGCTGCTCCAAGGCATGTGGGATCTTCCCGGCTCGAACCCGTGTCCCCTGCTTTGGCAGGCGGATTCTTAACCACTGCGCCACCAGGGAAGCCCCGAATTTCTCTTTTTAATGTGCCGAGGAACCTGCTCTCGCCTCCCGCTGGCTCAGCTTACGGGCTGGGCTCTACTGTTAGGGTTGAGGCACGATGGCATCTCCATCATAGGGTGATGGTAGTCCTACTTTACCTTCATGCAGCCTGGGTGTGTGATCCAGAGAAAGGACAGAAACAGGTCAGTTACATGTTTTGGTTCATAGTTATGTCTAGTGTTTACAGATGTAGTAAAGCCTTTTTCCCCAGTTATGGGAGTACCAAGTTGCACTATCTATCTGTGGTTCCATCCATCCACAGACTAGCTAGAAATATAAGTAATATGTTTAATTAAGTTAAATAGGACATGGTATTATATGTTTATTGTTTCACTGTTTGCTTTGAAATGATTTCAAACTTAAAGTCACAAAATTAGTACAAGGAACTCCCGTATGCTCTTTTCCCAGATTGACTTTTTTCATTTCCTTTCTCCTTTTCTCTCTTCCTCTCTCCTTCCTTCCATCTCCGTGTGTGCGTGCGTGTGTGAGTACGCATGCTCTCTGAACCACTGGAGAATGGCCAAAAGTGTCTTTGTGCCTAAATACTTTGGTCCAAGGACCAAGGACATGGTCGTAGATAACCTCAGTAAATTATCAGACTATTAAACATTGATATGATACCAATATCTAATTCAGAGTTTATGTAACACTTTGCCAGTTATCCCACTAATGTCTTTCATAATGATTTTTCCCCCAATTCAGGACCATTTGCTGAGTTTACTTGCCATTTCTTGTCAGTCTTCTTTAATCTGGGACATTTCCTCAGCTTTCCTTTTTCTTCATGACATTAATATTTTAAGAAGTGGAAGCCCAGTTTTTTCATTATTTTGATACTAAAATTACCCAAGACTTGGCCAGTGAGAACCCCTCCAAGCTAGTTCCTATGTCCTTTTGACAGGTTCTCATGTCTTTTGTGGCACTTTCTTACATTCTGGCTTTCCAAAATGTTCTAGGATCTTCTACCTTGCCTCAGATCCAGAATTGGCCACTTATCCAAGAAGACTTGATTTATTTTAGAGGTGAATGGTGTTAAGAAACACTGAGAAATGGGGGCAGGGTGAGCTCATTGCTACTGGGGTGTCATTGCTTTTAGACCCTTTCAGAACTAGAAAATTTAAGATATAGGCATAGATTTTACATATATATGTGTGTATGTATATATAGATACAGATATAGATAGATATATCGCTGTATATTATTGTGATACCTGTAATTTCAACCCAACACCACAGAGCTCCTTTTTGCCTTCCTGCAATCCATAATTGTATCTCCCTTCTCTGACCCTCCTCCTAGCTCCCTATTTGTTTATTCATGTGGTGACTTTTCACTGAAGGCACTGCTAATAAATATATTAGCTGGGCAAACAAAATAATCTGAGTGCAGAAATGGTGGAAACTAAACCACTTTGCTCCTAAACGTTGCCAACTGTCCGATGGGCTAAGACTGATCCTGAATGATTTATGCATGTTACATCACACTTTAATCTTGCAGGAATCCACAGAGTAGGTACTCGGGTGGTTATTTCACAGAAAAGGAAATTAAGGCTTAAAAACTGTCTACATACAGATAGAAGTAACACAAGAAACATGCCTTCTAGATCCTTAACTGTCACAGACATGGTTTCACTTTGCTATTCAAATGTGTCCATCCATTCATGAGCCCGTTTCTCCCTGAGGTGTCAAGAAAGACATATGGACCCAGAATTACCAGAATTTTTATAACCTAACATCTAATGTATCAACTTGCTTTCACCTTTCCAGCTTAACTGGATCAGAAAAAGAGGCCCTTTTTCCCCTAACAGCTGAGACGGCCGAATGAGACAGGGGCTCCCCAATATCTGCCTTCCACTCGGAGAGAGGTTCTTCCTGGGGACGTGTGTCCCTGGCAGTTACTTTCCTGGAATGGAGAGCTGCTGACCAAAACCATTTCATGACTTGGTCAAGTGCACTGAGCCCCCTTAGGTCTGAGCAGGTCCGATCTGGTTCTGGCTGTTAGGAGGCTCAGGTGGGGGAGAGGAGAGCGTGGGATCTGGACCGAGGGCAAAAAAGGTCAGAATTCATCCAACAGCGTGATGAGTAGTGGGGAAAGTAAAAAAGAGGCAAAAGGAAAGGTAGACTCCTAAATTCCCTCCCCACTCAGAATGTTTCAGTGGTTTGAACGCTCGGATGACGTGTAAGCTTAATGCTTGCGTGAATTACGATTTTAATGCCGCTTACAATATTCATTTATTTATTTCCTAGCTAGTGAAAATGTCATGATCAATCATTTGTTCCAGTCGAAACTGTCACCAACAGGAGCCCTCGTACCTTCCTCTCCTTCTTTTAAATTCAGAGGACATAAATCTGCCTGGCTCAGTAAGAAAATGACAGCTTCTTCAATGATTGGAGAAAACAGGAATTATCTAGAACTTAGTAAGGTAGGAGTTTTTATGATTCGTGTCTGGTTGTTTTGAAGTTTGCTTATTAGCATATTTGCTGCTTCTTTTAAAGAAAAAAAAGCACAATCCTCAATGCTAATGGAAAGAAATTGATATTTTAATTGAAAGAATTAAAGGAAAGACTGCTTACCTAAAGTACAACCCTCTGAGAGAGGACGGTTATAAGAAAGTGCAGTGGAGTGAGAATTTGATAGCAAATAGAGTATCGGTCATTTTTTTTGTTGTCTGTGCAGCATAATTTTTACATCTCATCTCTGTGACTGTCTTTTTGATGAATGGGAGGTAACTTCAGGGATAGTAGGATTAAAGGGAATAAACTTAGCTGCCTTATTCTGTTGATATTAATCACTTCAGAGGCTTCAGGTCTCTAAACAATAAATTGTTTCTCATATAGACATAGTGTATTTTTCAGGTCCTAGAGTGTTTTCACTGTGTTTTATAGATTTTTAATTTATTTCAGCATTATACTAATTTTTTATTGGGGTATAGTTGCTTTACCATGTTGTGTTAGTTTCTGGTGTACAACGAAGTGAATCAGCTGTATGTCTACATATATCCCCTCCCTCTCGGTCCTCCCTCCCCAACCATCCCACCCATCTAGGTCACCACAGAGCACCGAGCTGAGCTCCCTGTGCTATACGGCAGGTCCCCACTAGCTATCTGTTTTACACATGGTAGTGTATATATGTCAATCCTAATCTCCCAATTCGTCCCACCCTCCTCTTCCCCCACTGTGTCCACACGTCCATTCTCTACGTCTGCGTCTCTATTGCTGCCCTGCAAATAGTTTCATCTGTACCATTTAATGGGTATTTGTCCCACACCAGCGTGGTTGTACTTACGACCTAAAGATTCTGACGATTTGTAAAATAGAACAAAAAATTCAGTGAAGAGTTGTTTCAAAACTGAAATGTTTTAAGTTTATGAATTCAGTGCCCAGTTGTAGCCCAGTTTGTTTTGCTTGCCTTTATAAAAACTCTTAAAAAATGAGAAATATGGTTGGGAAGGTGTCCAGGACAATCAATCTTAGAGATTCAGTCATTGTCGCTTGCTGAAATGCATTTTAACTTACCAATTAAAATAGAAGCATAATTAAAATCAACTGTATTATAGAAGAGTGGCAGAAATGTGTATAGCGTATTAGAAATGTGTGTGTGTGTGTGTGTGTGTGCTCCTGAGTGCGTGTGTATGTGTTTAGCCATTAGACCCTAGATTTAAGGATCCTTTGATATAGTTGTTCCAGAACTGGACCATCACAGGAATTCAATCTCATTGCATATAAAATGGCATCTTTTACATAAAAAGGACAAAGTGTTCCCCTAGTAAGCTCAATCTCTATTCCTGGTGGTTTCGCTGAAACCACTGGCCCTTCCTTTCTCAATCATCCTGGAAATCATGAGCAAGAAATCGCCACACACCTCCAAACTGTAATTTTTAACCTTAATTATTAAACATTACCAGGCATAGATGCCATTAGTCTTTTCCCTGAAGGACTGCAAAAGCGAGATAATTCACAAGCAGTTCCTCCACCCGGAAAGGGAAATTGAGTGTTCAGTTTCAAGGGATGAAGATTTATTTATTATGATTTTTCCTTAAGTGTTCCATTCCTCTCTTCCCTCCGAGGGTCCTCACCCCTGCACACCCATCCCTGTGACCGGCAGGGTAGCCATCTACCCCCCCCTTCAACTGAGCATCACGTTCGGCTTTGTGTTTGTAGAAAACAAGTTGATCTTAGACCAATCGCTTCGTTTTCCATTCCCTTGTCAATTACAATTGATCTTTTCAGCTTGACGGTTCATCTCAATGGAAGGAAATGAGCTATTGCCATGATAGCAATAGCACCATATTGACAAGAATGTTTCATCAAATTTTTTGTTCTATCGAGACCTTTTATTTTAACATAAATGATTTTGGATCGATAGATCTGTTGGTCTCAGTCTGTATGATTTTGTGAAATGTAATAGTACATTAGTGGCTGAGGTTTCTTTTAACCCCTGGTGGGATTTAATTAATTACTTTCTGCCCTTTCTTTCTTCACCCACTGGCTTCATTTTCACTGACTTCTTTTATCTGCCTTATCATTTAATCTTTGCTACGTATGAATTATTTTCTTTTAAGAGCTATATATAACTACTATCGAAGAAAACAGTCTACTGTCATTTTTCATAGGCAAGTAATTTACTAACCCCTTTTAGTCATTAAAAAAAAAGAAAAAGAAAACGAAGGGAAAGAAAAAATGAGTAAGACACTGATTATAGTTAAACTTATGGAACAAACCAGTGATTGTTAAAACATCAAATCTTTGTAATGTAAAATATCAATAGTATCCTTTTACCCCAGAGCAAACTACATTTCATGATAAACATGCACAATTAGTAATACAATCAGGATACCAAGGTGAGTTTATTGTACCACCAAGCAAGTCAACATCTGTCTATTCTCAAATTAAAGTAGATGCAGGTTTGTGACAGCCATGGACTTGAAAGGCAAGAAATGGTTATTTTACATGTAGCTGCCCATTTTTCTAGCTCATAGTACCATTACAGAAAATCATTTGGCACTGATTTTTATAGTCTGTTTTAAATCTACATCTGCCTGTAAGTGAATTTATATGAATCAGAGGGTTAATTATTTCCCTCTAAACTGGAATTTAGTAAAATAAACCCGCTCACCCTTTCCTTTTGTTTTCATTACAGTTATTAAAAAAGAAAGGAAATTCTACATTTCTTCAAAGACTAGAACGGGGAGGTCCGGCCACCATTGCATCGCAACTCAGGGTTAGTGAAGTTTTCAGATTTCAAAAACTTCCATTTTGATTATATCAACTGTAGAGGGTTTACATGGAATTTTCCTCCATTTTCAGCACTTAAGGACCTTCAAAAAAGTAAGCATGCACACACACACACACACACACACACACACACACACAAGCAAGTGAATGCATAATAAATAAGAATCATGGATTGAAGATAAAGATTTTTATTTAAAAATTGCTTTACCTTGTCAGTCGGTGTCGTCTTTGGGGAATCAGTTGTGTTTTACTTCTCTCCTTAGAAAACTCTGATGGATATCACTGGAAAACTTCAGAAGTGCACTCCACACTTTATTCATTGCATCAAGCCCAATAACTCGAGGCTGCCAGATACTTTTGATAATTTTTACGTGTCTGCTCAGCTGCAATACATTGGGGTCCTGGAGATGGTGAAGATCATCCGACACGGATACCCTGTCCGCCTTTCCTTCTCGGATTTCCTGTCAAGGTAGGTTTTGCTCTTGTGTCCACTGTTCCCAGGAACATGTTGATAATATTGTAGCGTGGGTCTTCTGTTTTCTTTTCTGGCATTTGTTTTATTATTCATATTCTTTTATCCTGAGTAGACAAAATACTCTGGGAAGCAATGAAATACACTGACAAAGCTTATATAAAAAGTTACTAAACTTTACTGCAGACCCGATAGCTTGGAAACAATTTTCGTGTTCCCTTAAATTTAGGTTTCCTTGGATTTGAACATTTATAAAATTGTTGCTTATAATATTGACATAAAAATTATAATTTAATATAAGAAATTAAGTATGTGATTATTTTCTCCTTTTATATGTATGAACAAATTTTTTTTTAGGTCAAGTGTTGGCAAACTGCATTCATGGGCAAATCCAGCCCACTACCTATTTTTTGTAAATAAAATTTTATTGTAATACAGGCAGTGAAAATAATGAGGATATCTGTTTTCAGGCAATCAAACAATAAAAGGGAGGATGGGCAAAAAGAAAACAAGAAAGTATTTGGTAATCTTATATAAAAACATGAAATTTAAAAATAACATTGACATAAAATAATATCAATATTACAAGTATAAAATCTAGCATTTATGGTTAAAAACTAACTGCACAAATAGTATGGAGAAATCTGTTTGGCAAACCGTTCACCTAAAAAAAAGAGATTTTAAGGTTTTGTTGACCAGAAGTTCCATTTGAGCTACTGGTTTGAAGAAGCTGCTAAATTCAAGCAAAGCAATCAACCAAAAAACTTAAATCACCAAGTTGGAAATAATCAGAACAAAGGGTATAATGTTTAAACTATGACTAAAATTCTATGTTTAATTTGTATCACATTTGTTTTTCCAGAAGATAGAAGTAGCATCTGTTTATTGTGTATTTTGGTAAATTTCACAAAGACACAAATAAGAAAATAAACATCATAGGAGCCATTCATTCTCAAAGAGCTGATAGACTATTCAGAAGGGAGGAGATAAAATCCACCACATTTCAGGATAAAGTATCTGGAGAATGAATATGTTTAACCTGCAGAGTGTATAGTGTAGATAGACAAGATAATTGTGTTTAAAAACGTAAAAGATGCTAATTCATGAGCTAATAGACACACTGTCTACTATTTATAGGGAAGAACTGCAAAGTTGGGCATTACACAGGCATACATTAGGAATTAATATGTGCTGAATATAAGAATTAATTTGTGTTTTTGTTGGGTAGGGATGGTGGTGTCACATCACTGCTTATTGTACATTAAGAGGTATCTGGTGGGTACAGCTCTGATCTGCCTCTTTCTGTTCCCTCAGTGGACGTCCATTTATAGTCTCCAGAAATGTTTGGTCTGTCAATGAGTATATATTTCTCACACTTTACAGTTTAAGTGTTAAAAGTCAGCCTTCCCACCCCTTTAAGTCCAAGTGGTCTTCGAATCAATGAGTTTAAAACCTGCCCATAAACAAGTTTAAAATAATAGATTCCCACATTTACCCCAGACCTTCTGAATGACAATCAACAGAGAGTGGGGTCCAAGGACGCCCTGGTTTGTCTGCTGGGGAGGGGTATGGTGCTGTTATCTGCTGGCATCATATGGTCTCAGAGGGTCACCAGCCTTGATAAACCGTAGTTCACTCAGCAGCACTGACTCCCTTCCCAAGCCGTGCTGAGAATAATGGTTCTGCAACGTTAGTGTCCATCGTAGGCTTGTTAAAATACAGATTCCTGGGCAGCAGCCCCAGAGTTCCTGGTTCAGTAGGTCTAGGTGAGGTCCGTGAATTAGCAATTTTAGCGAGTTCCCAGGTGATGCAGATGTTGTGGTGTGTGGACAACCTTTTGAGAACTACTGCCCTAGAACATCTACTCACTTGGGGATTACATCTTTGTTTGGTTTTGTTTTTCCCCAGACAAGGCTTGGAAGTAGGTGAATGCCTTGATCATCAAAGGGAACTTGTTGAGGATGCAAAATCTCAGGCATTTACTGATTTACTGAATTAAAATTTGCAAATTGGTTGAGATTTCCAAGTGATCTGGATGCACTTGAAGTTTCAGAAGCACTGTGAATGGATTCCTGCATTGGATATTAAATAGGACTAATCTCACTCTATGAATATTTTTTAAAGTGCGTTCAATGCATTTTATTTTGTTAGAACGTCTTCGACTCATGGAATCAAAGAAGCTTGGCATTAAAGTGTCCCTCAGAGTTTCTCTGGTATAATCTTTAGTAGCTGCATGGCTCTTCCTTACAGCTACTCCAACAGGCAGTCACTTGAATTGTCCTATTTTCCCAGAAAAAGGTGGAGAACATACATGGCTGTGTGTGTGTGTGTGTACGTGTGTGTGTATGTTCCCCATATTATATATCATAATAATTAGAAAATCATTTCACCTTTGTTATTTGTATTTGTCTAGTTTGACATATATACATATATACCTACCAGAATTTCTTATCTCTATTACAATAGTATACGCAATGATTATCTTTTAAAATTAAGTACAGTCTTCCATATATATGCATTTCTTGCTTTACTCTGACTTCTAGGCAGAGACCATGTCTTATTCAGTCACAATACCTGTGCGTTTTGGGTTTTAGTCAATGTTTTAGGAATGAAGCTGGCATTGGAGATTAATAGCTGTTCAGTGTAAAGTAATGTTTCTCCATAACAGAGACGATAGCTGCACTATGTTTGTTGAAAAGAATAGTGGGGGTGGGAAATGATACCTTTTGGTAAATCTCTGCTTTTCTTTAACCAGCCCCTTACGTAAAAGGA
Organism: Balaenoptera borealis; assembly: GCF_965194805.1. Classification (NCBI taxonomy): domain Eukaryota; kingdom Metazoa; phylum Chordata; class Mammalia; order Artiodactyla; family Balaenopteridae; genus Balaenoptera; species Balaenoptera borealis. The sequence continues at coordinate 76,360,746 of NC_138877.1, forward strand.
GATGTGATTTCAATTTATCATCTTTATTTGTAATTGCACATTAGGAGAAATGGAATTATTAATGTACTTCAGTAGGAATTTGTCACCGTCTCTCTTACATAAAGGACGCCCATCTGGAATATTATCACAAAAACACTGATCTGTAGAGAGAGTATCAGTTTCTACAGAACTTGAATAAAAACACAATCCACACAGTGTCACATCAACAAGTAACGTATTTATTCAGAAAGCTCATCAGAACCTTGAAATTCCCCCAGGCAATCAAGCATGGTTGTATAAACAAAGCCTCGAGGTGCAATTTAATAGAAGTTTTTGGTTGCCAAAATATCAGATAACAGTTCCTATGTAAAACATTTCTTTTCTATTTGTATCACCTTGTCTTAACTGTTAGAGAATAAAACTCGATCAAACAAATTACTTTGTTTAGTTTACAAAGAGGAATATGGTTACCACAACAATGCTGGACAAAGAAGAAAAATATGTCCAGTTTTGAAACCAGCACCTACTCATCTCAGCAGCATTTATTGCTTCTGAAACCCAACATGACAGTAAATGTGGATAATGGACATTTCTGCAAATCTGTAGGTGGGCGTGATGGTATTGCAAATTGGCTTCCTGGTATCCTGGCTCTAATAACTGTCCATCATTCTGAGTCTTCCTAATCAAAACCAGAGAATTGTGTTTGTCGAGAAATCGTGTTTCGATTAAACGAGAAGCATGCTTGTTGAATTTTTTCCCTAATAGCATCAATCGTTTCTGAATGGGGTAGTAAAGATGCAAGGTCCTATCTCCATGGCAAGAAACCTCACAAGTTTGGGTATATGAGGAAGAAGGAAAGGAGCAATAGAAGTAAATTATTATGTGCAAATCATGATACATAATTGGACCACTTATTGCTGTGGACTGAATTGTTCCCTCCACAAAAACTCATACGTTGAAGCTGTACCCCCCAATGTGACTGTATTTGGAGATGGGTTCTATAAAGAGGTAATTAAGGTTAAGTGAGGTCCTAAGGGTGGGGTCCTGATCCAATAGGATTGGTGTCCTTATAAGAAAAGTCACCAGAGAGCATGTCCTTCTTCTCTGCTATCTGAGGATGCAGTGGAAAGGCAGCTGTCTGCAAGCCAGGAGGAGACCTTGGTAGAAACTAACTGCCCCACACCTTGATCCTGGACTTCCCAACCTCCAGGACTGTGAGAAAATAAACTTCTGTTGTTTAACCCGCCAGGTCTGTGGGGTTTTGTTATGACAGCCTGAGCTGGCTGTGAATACCTGTGTTCGTAGGTGTGTGTTTATATGGTCTCAATAGGTAGCATAGCTGGACAAGTTATGCTGGGAAGTTTTTGGGACTTTGTTCGTATTACGTGATACTCTTGTGCTAATGGGAAGAAGTCTAGTTTACATGCACGTATCATGTGATTTCAAAAACTTGTGTCTTTGTTCATGGAATCATATTCTTTCTATCTTTTTCTCTATTTACTCAATGGCATTTACTTGATATTTAATATTCACTCAAGCATCCTCTCTGTTGAAAAGTCATTTATAAAATCCCAAATTGGTTTGTGTCTCTTCTCTAAGCTTTAAAAAGGCCTTAAGTATTTTACTTATTATTTGCTCACAGGAAATATTCATTTATGTGAATATTTAACCACTTAACCACTAGAGCAGAGGTTAGCAAACTGTAACCACCAGATCAGATCTAGCCTGCCACCTACTTTTGTATGACCTGAGAGCTAAGAATATCTTCTACATTTTTCAGTTGTCAAATTTTAAATGGTTATATATATATACCTACGTAATCTCCTCAAGTTTGCCTCTTGGCATACAAAGCTAAAATATTTACTCTCTGGCCCTCTACAGAAAAAAAATGGCTACCCCTGTCCTAGACCATATGCCCCTTAGATGCCCCTTAGCATGTGCAGACGCTAGCATAATGCCAACCAGCCGTCATCCTTCTGGGTCCAAACTCTATGAAACTGAACAAAAAAGATCTGACATCCTCTTCCATTTCAACAACTGTCTCTAATGTTGGTTGGATTCTTCAATTTGTGAGACTTTTTCTGATGGCATTGTAAAAGACAAACTCTCACCAATACAATCTGTAGAACATAAAATTCCAAGTCAGTGGCTTGCAAACAACAAAGGTTCCTTTCTCTTTTATATTATATTTGACTGTATTTAGAAGTTTGCACACCTAAGCTCGAATCAGCTCTGATTTGGGCCTCTTTTTCATGATGCACCCCGGGGTTCAGGCATAGCCCAGATCTAGGACGTGCCCTTTCTGTGCTGGGGGAGAAGAGACGTGGCTGAGTGGCTGCTACCACTTGTGCTGAGATGCAGCATCTGTCACTCTCTCATATTCCACGGGTTAAAGGCAGTCACATGGCCCAGGCCAACATCAGTGGGGTGGAGAAGTGCCTTACTCATGAGAAGTACCCCAGAGCACGTAACAAAGAGTAGGGGTATGTACACTTCTGGCTCGGTTAGCAGTTGCCCCCAAACTTAGTGGCATAAAACAGCAATTTGTTATTTCTCCCAGTTCTGTGGGTTAACTGGGCTTAGTGGGGCATTTCTTGCTTGGGGTTTCTCCATCCATTGCAGCCATACAGCAGAAGAGGTTGGTGTCAGCTGGGCTGGATGGACAATATGGCGTCTTCATCCCTGTGTCTGGTGCCTGTATTTTCCTTCACGTGGTCTCTCTCTCCAGCAGAATAATCTGGGCTTCTTACCTGGTGGTTCATGGTTCCAAGGGGCAAGGAAGGAAACTTGCAGTCCTCTTACAAGCTGGGCTGGGAACTAACACAGCATCACTCCCCCTGTATTTTATTGGTCAAAGCAGTTGCAGACCAGCTGAGATATTTTCACTGGGAAGCAAGCAAGTGGCCAACTTTGGGACAAGCTACCACATCTTCTTGAAGGGAGAACATGCAAGTAATTGGGAATGATGCCTAAAGCTCTGCCTATGTGCACCGGCACTGAATTGAATCTCAGTAGACAGAGTTTTGGGTGAAGTAGAAGAGAAGAGCTTTATTGCTTTGCGAGGCAAAGAGGGACACAGTGGGCTTGTGCCCCTCAAAAACTGTGTGTCCCAACCTGGGAGGATTTGGTGAGGAGTTTTATAGCAATAGTTCAAGGGTGGGGTTGCTGGTAAGAGGCAGGGTGTGTGCAGGGCCTGCATTCCTTTAATCTGGCCTCAGATGATCTCCTGATGGGCTTCTGTGGTTCTTTTAATCCAGAATGAAGAATGCTAACATCTTCCATTTGTTGGGGGTTTTAGTTGTGTAAAGCACTCGAAGATATCGTTATGTGCATCCCTTGAGGCGGAACCAGGACCCTGCCCCGAGGCTGCACTGTTGACTCTTGACTGCTCCCCACTTGTCTCTGCAGCCCCTCCCTTCCCTGATTAGCAACTGTTTGAACCTCCCCCTTGGAACTCAGGGAAGGTCATGGAGACTGAACAGAGAGGCTCCCGTGCCCAGGAGCCCCATAGGGTCCTGCTCAGTTTCAGGAACAACAAAAAAAATGTCAATAGTCATGCCTATACCTATGAATTGCTATTATATCATCCTTCACCAGTAAGTGTATGTGCGTTTGATGTGCTGAATACTGTAATACCAGCATTTTTTTTTTTTCCAAATTGTAGAACTGAGGGAAAGAATAATATGAGGCAATGCTGATGAAACAGTTGTGAGGTGTCTTTAAACTTATGGTGCCATGCCTGGTACCTTGTATGGCACTGTACCATCGTTTTCAAAGTTTTCTTCAATACCCTGTATGCTTGTGACATTATAATTAACATGGCTTTTTAATGGTCATCCAAGGCTGTGCCAGATTTTAGTCCTTTGTATCTCTACTCTTCTCAGGGTGCTAACCTTCTAAATGTTCGTCTTTTTCCAGATTTAGAAGGGACGTCTTTTGGAATCTAGCTGTGGGTCTTGGGTGGCAAGTGTGGAAGGGTCACATCATTCATCTGTGGACTTCTTTGTGGTTGGCAGGGGAGATCAGGACAGCATCACCACGGGGAGAGGTTGACCCTTTAAAGAGGTGCCCTTATTTGGAAAAGACAGAAGGGCTTGTCCAATAAAAGCACCACAGGGACTGGTATTATGCTTGGCAAGGTGAGGGTGCATGATCTGTGTTTTGAGATTGTTACTGGATGAGATCCCTCGCAGAAATAGTATGAGTCATTTAGCTTGTTTAAATGACACGGTTGTTGCTGAAAGGGCAGGCTGTGAAAGAACATAGCCATGATGTTAAATTGGGTGCGGGGAGAGGGATGAAAAGAGACACACTTCAGCCGATTGGATTAAACTAATGGGCAGCGGCCGCCCAGCCCAGCAGAATCACAACTACAGATCTGGGTTGGAATCACTGAAAAGTTTTCTTTGTTCCTTGGAAGTGATGTCAGTTACTGTCAATACATCTTTAATAGAAACGTGAGTTAATATGTTCGAGAGCTGTTAAATATTCTAATTCAACTGGCAAAGGATACATTTTCTTCTGGGTATTTTTGCCAAGTCTCAACGTATTCTTTCTGCTAAAACAACTCTGCAGGGTTGGCTGATTGTCTAAGGTTTAATGACGTTTGGAAGGAAAGAAGACCTGCTACTTTTCAATGAAATATAAAATAGGAAAGAGAAGTGTAATAGATTCTCGAAGCTATTTCAATTTAAACATAATTAAGTATCTTTATTGGGAATTTGTTATACTGTTCAATGGATTAGGAATCATAAATTACCCCGTGATCCACTCTGGACATCTGAAAACTTTTTCTTTAAGAGACCAAATAGTAGCTATGGTAGGCTTACAGGCCACAAGGTCGCTGACCTATGTATACTCAACTCTGCCTCATGGCAGAAAGTAGCCATAGACAGCAGGTCAACGAACGGTTGAGGAGGGGTTCCAATAAACTTTGTTGGCATAAACAGAGGTGGGTGGTTTTGACCCAAGGGTACCTAACCCTTTATCTAGTCCCACCCCTCCTCTTTCTGATAGATTTGGGGGACATTTTTCCATAGAAAAGGGGACAGATAATGAAAGGTGACGATGTTTGCTTTTGTACATGCATCATCTGCTTTGATCCTAATTTCTACTCTGATAAGCTGGATGATCTGCCACGACAGCATTCATTCACTCATTCCTTCACCATTCACTTCTTCATTGTTATTCATTCACTCTTATTTTATACTAGCATTTTACGGAATCAAAATGCCATTATGCCTTTAATTTTTTAATTATAAGTTATGTCAGGGAAAACATAATCGCAAGATGACCTTGCTTACGGGGCCAAACCAGTTTTAAATAATTACCTATAAGTTGCTTGTTTCATTATTATAAATTATTTAATTCTGTTTATAGGGCAACAATGTTATGTAGTGGGATCATTAGTATGTGATAGTTTTCATTCGTGGTATCTAAATGATGCTCATAACTCAGGAGTCGACAAAGAAGCTCAGGTCATCATTAGGACTTTTGAGGGGACCTGATTCATATCATTTTTCTTACCCAGTCCTTGACCAAAGTGAGAAGACAAAAATCATCAAAATGTCATCTTGCGTGTAGAGTCTAGGATGAAGGACACTGCTTGGTGTGAGAGGCAAAGTGTCTGCTAATAGAGCCCCAGAATTAGGCAGAATTACACCCCCCCCCGCAATTACGGGAAGTTTGGGCTCAGGTAGACCCCCCAATGAGGGATGCTGTTCAGGCAAGGCTTGGAGAAGAGAAGGAAGACAAACATGCCTTTGCAAGCAGTTTGTTCTCAAACAGCTGAGAATCCCCTGTTTTGTTTTGTTTTTTTCTCTCTCCAAAATTCCCAGTTAGATTAGTCAGTCACTTCGCCTTCCCTCATGGATTGTGAAGGATTAGAGAGTGACCCAGAGTGTCACCCTACCTCCATGTCTAGGGAAACATCAGAAAAGAAGAGGCAATGCCCTTGGCTAACCCTCTGCATTGTTTTGTGTTCTGAACCAGAGAATGCATCCAGGAAGCCTACAAATAACAAGGGGGGTGGTTCTGCTCTTGGGGAGAGGTCTGAGTCTTTCAGAATATTCTCCCCTCATCTTCACGAGCACCCGCTGCTTTCTGATGTATCTTTCTGGGACCACTGAGAAGCAATATAGATTTTTGTACCCAAGGATTCTGCAGTGGGCCAACAGTGCATTACTTTAATTGATTTCAAGGCCACTCTGTATTCAAGACTATAAATGAATTTTATTTCCCATCCCAAACCCGTCCTGACACATTGTCCAACAGAGCCCGTCGGGATTCTGCGACCAGAATAAATGAAAATATTAAAACAAAAGAGCAACTCAAATAATAAAATCCCAGTGGCCTAAATATTCCCAAATTTGACTATGAATCTTCTTCCGTTGTTAAATTCCCAGTGAGAAAAGAAAGTTCAAAGATTAATACGTCTTATAAATTCAAGTCCGGAGATACTCAGTTCCAAAGGAATTGAAATCCCAAATCTGATTATCTTGACTTTCTGAATTAAATGTCCAAAATTCCATATGCATATGAAATTACTATTTCAGAAGCATTCTTTCCATTTTTCTAACTTAGCTCAGACTTAGCTAAAAAGGTTCCATATGTCTTGGTGGAGCTGGGGACTCTTCAGTGTAACATTCTGAGCAGTTAGTCATTATATTAGTCTGTTTGGGCTGTCGTAACAAAATGCCATAGTCTGGGTGGCTTAAACAATTGGCATTTATTTTCTTACAGTTCTGGAGACTGGAAATCCAAGATCAAGGTGCCATGGAGACAGAAAGAGACAGAGAGACAGAGAGAGAAAGAAAAACTCTCTCTGGTGTCTTTACTTCCAAGGATACTAGTCCTGTTGGATTAGGGCCCCATCCTTATGAACTCATTTAACCTTAATTACCTCCGAGAGGCCCTATAGATGAATACAGTCACATTGGGTATGGGGGCTTCAGAATATGAGTTTTTTTGCGGGGGGACAGAAACATTCAGTGTGTAATAGACATCTTAATGATGTGACTAATTTAGATCTCATTTGTTGTGTATATCACTGCCAAATCGCTCATCAATTTCACATCAAGTCCAATGAATAAATACTAACCATAAGGTTATTTGGATACCAATGTCATACACAGTAAATTTAGAACTATTTCCCTAGTCCTAGAGCAGAATATTACAGGAAGAATTATTCTAGAATCTAATATTTTGTGTTGCCAGAGACAAGGGTGATCATATAGTATATTGAGCAAACCAGGGCATGTTTAAGAGTGAAATGGGGCCACTGTTAATAATTTTGACAGAAATACAGTTATAACCTGGGACTGTCCCTGGCAAACCAGGACATTGGTCACCTGAACTATCTTTACCCTGCACTTAACCTTCTCATGAGTTTCACTGCATTTCATTACCAGGAATCTTTCATCTCTGTCATTCCCAGTAGATTATAAGCCCTGTTAAGGAAAACCTTCCACTATATGCATGTAATAGGTGGCCAACAAGCATTTGTTCAATAAGCTAATAACATTTTAGTTTTCTGGATAGTTTTATAGTTGAGCTCTACATTGTGTGTCCAAGATGTAGTATTCATTGATAACCTATGATGCGTTCCTAACTCAAACCAGCTGTCATTTTCAAACCACCTTAAAATATATGGTTTCATTATGCCTAAACATTTCCTTTTCTTTTTGGCCATGCCACGTGGCATGCAGGATCTTAGTTCCCCGACCAGGGATCGAACCCACGCCCCCTGCAGTGGAAGCGTGGAGTCTTAACTCTTGGACCACGAGGGAAGTCCCTAAACATTTCCATTTTAGGGTAGCCATTTGAACGTTAGGGTGAGATAATGATCCCAGTCTTGCCTTTGTCACAGTTTAATAATATTCTCACTCCTCAAAAAGCACTGAGTCATTCTCTGAAATTCCTAGCCATAACTGTACAATAATTCATGGATTAGTGCTCTATATTGATTTTTAAAATGGCTTTCATTTGATGCTTCTTTGTTCTTTGAAATGCTTTGTTAACTGAAAGTACTCTCTGTTTTATTGCAAGGAGAGGATCAATTTATGCAGTAAAAATATTTTTAGGAATAAAAACATCACAATAGACACTGGATTGATGATCTATGTTTAGGGGAGAAGCTATTACTAACTAAGAGTAATTTACAAGTCGGGCTGACCCACTTAATACTATTTCCACAGTATACTCACTTGAATTATTCACTACAACTACTTTATTTTGAGACCCTGTTACTTAAACTTGAAAATTTACTTTTGTGGCAAGTTAATAAATATTTGAATTATGTGAAATAAAGATTTCTACATTTAGTAGAAATCAATTTTGAAATAAAAGTAATTTGTTTTATTATTAGGAAATCCTTACTATTTTTTAATCCATGGTTTTAAAAGTATGGTGATGACAATGTGTTTTTAAACTAATATTCTTACGGATCTCTCTCCACTTATGACCAAAAAAAAATTCCCAATGTACTTCTGTACATCATTCTCAGCTATTTTCTTCACAGCTGTCAAAAATGGGATAACTTATATTAGGAAGGAACTTATAATGTATTCAAAACAATGAAGTTTGCAGGAAAATGAATCATGCAAAGTGACCTGAAAATTATCAATGCACGTAGTAAGGGACTCAAGAAGAAAAAGATTTTAATAGGAATGAAAAGCCTTCTCGACAACTGGCAGATGGTTAGAGATGGGGGCAATGTGACTTTTTTTCCAGCTCTGATCATCATGACACTAAAAATCAGAGTCCCACTCAAGAACTAGAATACCAAATGTGGCATTCAGCAAAATTACGCCCTCCCCTTTTTTTGAAGAAACTTCTATTAGATCTCTACAAAGCTGAGGAATAGAAGTAATCATTTATACATTAGATTTAATAAAGCAATGATTATTTAACAAAATAATAAAACAAGAAAGCCATATCTATACATTTCCCATTAGAGATAACCTACACATCATTTCTAGATTGACTTTTACAGATTTATCAGGAAGAGACTTATTAAGAGGAGTCATTCCATGGCTATTTAAAACTCTGCTGCCCTTGTCCCAGTGAAAGATGTATTTGGAGCAGGTACAGATGCAAGAGAATTTATTTTCTATGCCCAGTACACCTCACTGTCAAGACCAACATTGACACCACAGTCATCTTCCTGCACTTGAACAGTTGAGCATTGTTTCATTAGGTACTTTTATATGTTGACTTCTAATTCGTTATTGTGTTTTGATCCTTACTCCAAATAAAGCGTACACATGCTGATAACAGGACCTGCATTTCCCCCAATGCTTAGCCCAGCACCCTTATTCATGGCAATTGATTGACAGCCTCATCTAGCAGCAGCTTCTGTGTCCTAGTTGTGTTTCTTGTTTCACAGTACGGGTTGAACCCTCTTAGTGAATACACTCATGGTGCACGCCCACTGAGAATGGGTCATTTCTTCATGCCATGCTGTAAAGTACCTTAGAAATGCAGTGTCAAAGGCACCTTCTCCCATCCCAACTCTTAGTGGGATAGGAAGTATTGGAATAGAAAAGATTTGGAATAAAGGAGTTTGGTCTTCCCACTCTACCATGATATCGCCTTACAGCCTTACCTAGATGGAACCTTAGTGACACATACAAGTGTCCTTTTATAGATTGTGTCCCCAGCACCTAACGCAGGGCCTGGTACAAGGCTGGTGGCTAATAACTGCTGTTGCTATTGAAGTGATTAATAAAACATTCAAACATTCAAACCATTTTGCAGGGAATTTTCTTCCTCTTTATGTCTCCACTAATGTTTATAAATTCTGTGTCATTAAACACACACACAACACACGTACGCACACCAAGCACTTGTCAGACCAAATTCTTTAAGTCAGTACCTCTCAACCATGGCAGCTCAGTAGACTCATTGGGGTTTAAATTTTTTAAAAAGTATGGATGGCTGTGTTGGGGCCTGGGCAGTAGGTAAGGTTGCCAGATACGACACAGGATACCCAGTTAAATTTAAATTTCAGATAAACAACAAATGTCAAATCCATTTTCCTTGCTTTTTTTCCATCAAGAAGAGATACTCCTCTGGTGTTTACTTACATACAAACTAAATATCAGTAGAAGCGAGAACTTTGGTTTCTATTGTAGGCATCCAGAACAGATTTTTTGTTAAGTTTCTCTGAATTCTTTTTATGAATATGAATTTATTTATTTCTAAAGAAATTTTAACAGTTTTAATAAACTATGATTGACATACAATAAGCTGCACCTGTTTTTTCCGTTTAAAAAAAAATGACAAGTTTTGACGTAAACCTACGTCTCAGAAACCATTTCACAAATCAAGATGGTGAACCTGTCCATCGGCCCCAGAAGATTCCTCCTGCCCCTTTTGTAGCCTCACCTTCTTACCCATCCCTGCTTCCTCATCCCCAAACGATCAATGATGCTTTTGTTTACTAAAAATTAGTTTCATTTTCTAAAATATTTTACAAATGGAATCATAAATTGTGTACTCTTTATCTAGCTTCTTTTGCTCAGCATAGTAATGTTGACATTCAACCATGTAGTTGTGTGTTATCAGTGGTTTGCTGGGCTGTATTTCTTTTTAATGTTCACTCACCTGTTGTTAGGTATTTAGGTTGTTCCCAGTATTTGGTTATTACCAGTACAGCCACTATGAACACTTGTGTCCCAGTCTTTACACGGACATGTTTTCATTTTGGCGGTGGAGTTGGGGGTAAAAATATGGGAGTGGAATGGCTGAGGCATATGGTTAGCATATGTTTAACTTTTTAAAATACTGCCAAACTCTTTTCCAAAATGGTTGTACCATTGTGTATTCCCAGCAGCAGGGTATGAGGGTGCCAGTTACCCACATCTCCAACACTTGGTGTGATCAGTCATGTCATTTGTTACATTCTAATGGATATAAGCTGGTATCTCATTGTGAGTTTACTTTGCATTTCCCTGATGACTAATGATGTCAACCATCTTCCCATGGGCGTGTTTGCTATCCATACACCTTATTTGGTGAATTTTCTGTTCAAATGTCTTGCCTAATTTTTCAGTGGGCTGATTGATTTTTAGACTTCTTTATAGATTCTGAAGACACGTATATATTAAACATTTAATTGGCAACCATTTTCTTTAAGATTGTGTCCTGTCTTCTACATTGTGAAAAAGATTACATAGACTTGGTATTAATTATTCTTTAAATATTTGGTAGAATTTACTAGATACACCATTTAGGCATGGAGATTTCTTATTTGGGAGGATTTTCAGTATGAACTCAATTTATTTAATAGTTCTCAGGGTATTCATGCTGCCTAGTTCATTTTGGTTGGATTTCAGTAATTTGTAGTTTTTAAGGAATTGATCAAATTTATCTATAAAGAGTTGTTTGTAACGTTCCCTTACTACACCTTTAATGTCTACAGGGTCTGTGACAATATTCTCTATTCTGATAATTTTATCTTCTGTCTTTTTTCTCTTCTTTACCAGTCTTGCTAGAGTTTTATCAAGTTTATTTATTCAAAGAACTAGCTTTTGATTTTTATTTTCTGTTCAAATACTTTCACTGATTTCATCTCTTATGTTTATTATTTCTTTCCTTCTGCTTGCTCTAGGTTTATTTAGTTCTTTTTTTCCCCAGTCTTACAGTAGAACTTTAGCAATGTGAAATCTTTCTTCTTTTTGAATATAAGCATTTAATATAAATTTCCCTCTACTTGTCAAAATATCATAATTGAGCTAATGATGAGTTTCCCACATTTTTCCAGTAGCCACTGGCCTGGAATCCAGGCAGCTGTAAACCCAGAAGTTGGTATTGGTGCAAGTAGAAACAGCTCCAGGAGAAGCCCTCTACTCCAGGCTCAAGGGGCAGGACATGAAACTAGTAAAGCTCCAAGCATGTGGAAAGGCACTGTTTTTATCCCCTCCAGTCTCTCAGGCCTCATCCCAAGCAGGCCTGTGGCAGAAGGCTCATAGGCAGCTAATTCTCTGAGGGAGGGGAACTTTCTTCCCCAGTCAGAAGAGCTCCCAGGAGGGTGGGATGAACCCCTATTGATCTTCTCTCTTTCCTGTCAACCTGCAGCTCAGCCCCAGATGCAGGCACAGTCAAAGGGATGCACCATGGAGCGGATAATAAAGCCCCAGACTTCAGGCTGGAAGACAGGAAAGAGGAGACTCAAGGAGCAAGAAAGTGCTAGTGAGACTGGGAGGGAGGGGGAGCCCTGGAAGGTGACACAATAAAGCCTTTTAAGAACCCAAGGCTCACTTCCAAGCAATGTGTGTGAGGGTCATAGAAGTATTTCGCTTTTTTTTTCTTCTGTTCAATTTAATTTTTATAGACTATATTTAGAGCACTTTTAGGTTCACAGCAAAGTTGACTGGAGATAAAGAGATTTCCCCTATTACCCCTGCCCCCCACCACATGAACAACCTCCCCCATTATCAACATCCCCAAGCAAAGTGGTACATTTGTCACAATAGATGAACCTGCATTGACACATCATTGTCACCCAAAGTCCATGGTCTACATGGTTCACTCTTGGTGTTGTACATTCGCACCTTCATTTTTCAAAGACGTTTTTACAAGTTAATTGAGTAATTCGAGTATAATGCATCTTGGAGAAGTTTTCTTCATATTTCCTGTGCTTGGGGTTCATCAAGCTCCTTGGATCTATGAGTTTCTTGTATCTATGAGTGTGCAGCTTTCATTAAATTTGGAAAAATTTTGTCCATATTTTCATGGAGGATTTTTTCTTTCTCACCTCCAATTGCCTCTCATTTAGAATCTACAATTACGTGTATATTAGGTACTTGAAGTTGTCCCACAGATCACTGATGTTCATCTTTGTTCAGTCTTTTTTCTCTGTGTTTCATTTTGGATAGTTTCTGTCGCTGTGTCTTCAGGTTCATTAATCTTTCCTTCTGCAGTGTCTAACCTACACTTAATCCAATCCAATGTATCTTTTGCTTCAGTTGCTATAGTTTTCATCTTCAGAAGTTCAACCTGGATCTTTTAAAACTCCTTCATGCTTTTAATATATTTAATCTTCATTTTAGTATATATTAGTCTACTAATTCCATTATCTGCCATTTCTAGGTCAGTGTTGACTGGTTAATTTTTCTCCTTATAATCAATCATATTGTTCCCCTTCTTTGCATCGTCGTAATTTTTGGTTACATACCAGATATTATGAATTTTAATTTTTCAGGTGGTATGTATTTTTGTATTTCTATAAATATTCTTGAATTTTGACTAAGAAACAAGTAAGTCACTTGGAAAAGTTTGTTGTTTTGAGTGTTTCCTAGCATGCTTCGTTAGTTAGAACCAAACAAGTATGTAGTCTGAGCCTAATTATTTTATACTACTGATGCAAAACAAGTGAGTTCTCTTTCCAGTGCCCCATGAATAGTGGAATTTTTCACTCTGGCTGATGGGAATAGCCCAACTTTCTTCCTGTCTTTGCCGTGAGGATGGTTCCCTCTCCTCCACTTGGGTGGTTCTTTCCCGGGACATTGGTGGTTTATTCACATGCATGTGGTGATCAGTATTCTGCGTGAGACTCAAGGGGGCTCTGAGGATCTCTGGACTCTTCTCTCGGTACAGCTCTCTCTTCTCAGATTGTCTGCTCTGTGAACTCAGGCTGCATTTGCATCCCTCATGTCCCAGCACCATCTCCTCCACTCAGGGAGAACCTCAGGCTTCACCTGGGATTCCTCTTTGAACCACAGCCTGGAGCCTCCCCCCATGAAGTAAGCTGGGGGACTCTCAGGGCCTAACTCATCTGTTTTCCTGTCTCTCAAGGATCACTGACCTTCATTGTCTGGCGTCCAGTGCCCTGAGAATCATTGCCTCACATATGTTGTCCAGTTTTAAATTGTTTGAGGATGGAAAGTAAAACTAGTCCCTACTCCTCCATCTTGACTGAAAGCAGAAATTTATAAATTTACTTTTTATATTGGATTCCTACTGGATGGGTCTTTTACCTATTAAATTGTTCCTGGGCTAGGTTGTGGGCACCTATAATCTATTCTTACAACAGAGAACTTCCTAAAATGAATGCTATTGTTTGAAGGCTTGTATTTTTTAGGTAGTTTTTGATACCCTGGATAACAGTAGACTTTTCTCCTTTGATCTTCAAATTATGTATACCAACTTTTCCTAAACAGACTTGTATCTCTGTAGAAAAATTAACATAGAGCAGCTGGTATTTTATAAAATGATGATTCTAGACAAGAGTTTGGATAGGAAGTGGAGGTGAATACTATATTTGCTTGAATGTGCATGGGATTCTAATTAAGCTAAAATTAAGCATGTTAGAAACTGTCCAGGAAGCTGATGACTTTTTTCTTATTCTTAGAGAATTCATGGGTTGGAAGTTTCTATGACCAAAATGGCTAGAATTGCATATTTATGTGCAGGGCCCTGAATAGACTTATGAACATTCTACCCCACACCCTGTGCCAAAAAAAAAAATTATTTTGACTCAAGAAAAAAGTTCCACCTGCTTTGCCCACAGTAGAATTTTGAGAGTTAGCAGGAAGTTTCCCATTCTCTCATTGATGATCTACCAGTGCTTTAACCTAGGAAAACCCGAGACATAAAAAGATCTTAAGGTATTTCAAAAATTAATCAGTAACAAGGATAGATACCACACTTACATTTCTCATATGTTATCTCAGAACTCTTTACAGCCATTACCTGAAAATATTGCTATAAGCATTTATCAGACATTTATCAGATCAAGAGTAAGACTCAAAAAATTAAGACTTAAGCAAATGCCTCTGACCTTTACTGTGTACTATTGCCATTCCATTTCAGTGGTCTGGGAATATATAAACATACATATGTAGCATATATAGTATAATATATAATATAATATATAGAATACTAGCAATAATTTTTCTGTTTCAAAGAAAGAAACAAACAACCTAATCAAGACTGGCCTTGAAAGGTATATATATATATATATATATATATATATATATATATATATATATATATATATAAATGAGTATTTATTTTATATATATATATAAATGAGTATTTATTTTATATATATATAAATGAGTATTTATTTTATATATATATATATATATAGGAGTATTTATTTTATATATATATAAATAAATGAGTATTGTACATTCTTTCCTCAGGAGTTTCATGTTATACATTCATTTACTTAAAAAAATAAATCTTCATATGAAGCTGCAGATACATCATTCACTGACATATTTAAAATTAAGAAACGTAGCAATCACACATGAAACCTAACAAAGTGCAGTGTTACATGATGCCTGTACTTCATTTCCCCCTAAAGATTATTTTATTTCTTGCCTTAAATCTTACCCAAGAATTCTCTAAAGACCTACAAGCTTGAATGCTAAAAGACATCTCTAAAACAGTTATTCATTAGAGTTAACATTGAGTTCCTACAAATGACCTGAGACCCTGCTAAGTGTTAAGGATACAAAGATGGGTGAGTCTTGCCCAGATCTGATGTTCCTCCCAGGTAAGTTGGGGGAAGAGATGCACTAGATGGTACCGGGGTGCTGTCGGAGCCTATAAGTAAAGCCTGTTATCCCACCAGAAGGAATTCCAAGAGGACCCTTGAGCGATGATGAGAAACAAGCTTGCTGCCAAAGGTGATGGAGGAAATCCCAGACTTAGAGTGAGACCTGAGGATCTGATGTGAACAAAGGGAAGGAGGGGAGAAGCATCAGAGGGCGTCTGGGGGGGACATTCTCATTGCAGTCGCCTAAGTACATCAGGGAAAACGACAGCTGAGAGGAAGGCAAGAACTGTGTATTTTAGGTACAAAACTTGGAACTTATCCTGTAGTTAATAGGCAGTAATGTTTAAAACCATGTGATACTGTGGTTTCATTCCCCTTCAAGCTAGATCGGGGTCGGCAAACGATGGCCCACGGGCCACATCCAGTTGGCAGCCTGTTTATTAAAGTGTTATTGGCACCCAGCACCCCATTTGTTTACGTGCTACCTGTGGCTCCTTTCACGTTACAAAGGCAAGATTGAGCCTAAAATATTTCCTGTCTGGCTCTTTACAGAAAACGTTAGCTGGTCCCTCCCTGAGCTGGACCTCTCCAGCACACTTTCTTCACCTGACACTGGACCAGATCACTGTTTTGGGGCAAGATAATTGCTTGTCATGGGGGGCTGGCCTGTGCATTGTAGGATATTTAGCAACATCCCTGGACCCTACACACCAGATTCCAGGAGCTCTCCCCTCCCCGCTCATGACATAAAAACATGTCTCCAGACATTGCCACATGTGCCCTGGAGGCCAAAACCACTTCGGGTTAAGAACTGTCTCTATGGGTAAGCATCAAGGTCTACTGTAGAGCACAGAGAACTATATTCAATATCCTGGGATAAACCATAAGAGTATGAAAAGAATATGAAAAAGAACGTATATATGTGTATAAGTGAGTCACTGTGCTATACTGCGGAAATTAACACAACCGTGTAAATCAACCACACCTCAATACATTTTTTTAAAAAAAGAACTGCTTGTAGTAGCTAGGTTTTAGTGAACATGACCTTAGCTAAAGTTGAAACAGTGGGAATTTGAGGGAACTGAAAAGACAGATGTGGGGAAAAAATATATATATTTTGGATGTGGAAATAGCACCACTTAGTGATTATAAACACGAGGCTTCAAGCAGATGAGCATCAGGGATGAGGTCTGTAGGTCTGGCTTGGGTGTTCAGTCTGGTGCCTTGGGTCACAGTTAGGTGTCCTTCACTGAGATAATCACAGAGGACAAGCAGGTATCAGAGGGAGGAAATGAGTTTGGCTTTGGACACAGTAGGTTCAGGTACCTTGATGGGCTAAGGTAAAGAAAGCTAATAAGCTGTTGAATATGAGAAAATTCTGGCAGAAGTGGTATATTGGAATGTCACTAGATTGTGGTCAGAGTTGAAGAAAACCAGAGGGTGCAGTGTCAGAAAAGCCATGAGAATATGAAGCCTGTGGGAACTGTGACCAAAGGAATTTCTGCAGCAGAGAGAATCAGAGAAGGAGCACAGGTTGTCTGCTGTATCTCTGTGTGAGAGAGAGACGCACAGAGGGTGCCGGACAGAAGAAAGAGTGCGTACATTGAGGTGTAGCTGAGAGTCCAGGACTTTTGAAAGATAGAATGAGAAGAGGCCAGACAAGAAAAGATGGAAGGTCAAGAGCTCCATGGCCTCCAAGGAATACTGTAAGGAGAGGCACCGCTTAATGTGGCCTGAAACCTTCCCAAGACTAGTGTAGGTGAGCAAGACACTTTGCTTAAATGTTTTGTAAGGGCAGGTTCCTTATAAATAAACTCCTAGCGTGTACAGACATCGCACTTGGCAGGTGGCAATTGTGACAGCAGGAGAGGGTTTTCAAGGGCACCAGCGTCACACCAGGTATTGGCAACAGTTTGTGAAAGAGGTGAAGTGTCTGGGGATGCAACTGAAGTCAAAGCTTGCATCTCTTTCTCCTTTCGTAACATAGACCTAGGGCCACGCGTGCGCTACACACCTTTCTAGAGCAACACGTGTATTATGTATTACCTGTGAACACAGGTTTAAAGTTGATCCATTTTGTCATTTTCACTGAAATTGATCCACTCAGCAGTCCTGCTTTTAGATGGTTTTGGGATAGTTTAAAAATGGTTTTCAATAAATCAGCCACAGGCTTCTTTTAATACCACCCAGTCAGAAGGTGTAGAAGAAGAAGACACATCTGAAGAAAAATGGGGACTTGAAAAGTGTTTTAAACAGTCCGATGAATAAGAGAAAACGTGTACTGCTAGATAGCACTCGTGCAGGGCACAGCGGCCTGGAGAAGACAAGATCTTTGCTGATTTCTCCTAATGGCCACATCTGCTCCCCCCGCTTGGGACCGACGCTGCTGAGGTAACCAGCACCTCTTTGCTGCTATGAAGTGAGTCCGTGCAAAGGTGGGCAGTGAATTCCACCTCGGAGATGGTGGCCAGGTGCCAGCTAGACAGAAATGGCCAATTCCCCTTAACATATGTTACAAATACAAATAAGAAATAAGTGACTATGAAATTGTTGTGCTTTCACTTGATGTCTCATATGCGATGTGATGGTACAATCATTAGCTTTCATATATTTACACAAGGGGATGGTCACCAGCAAAGCAATATCCCTGAGTTATTATTAAAATAATATTAAATATTATTTAAGTGCATTTACTTTATAAATGCATATACTTACATATAAATATTATAGATTTAATTATCTTACTATATAAAATAATATTTAAATAACCATTAAAATTTTATTTTCTCCCACCTCCTCTCATTTCTTTTCTTCCTATCCTTGCTTTAGTCACTCAGCCAGCAGTAGCTTGTGGAATGTCTTCAACATAATAAATACTGTGCTGTACTTTAGGGATAAAAATATAGAATGCATAGAATATTCTCCTTTGCCTCGGAAGCTAGGGAACTCGAGGATGACAAAGGGAGTGATGAGTTAGAAGAGGATGCGTGCAGTGTCTACTCCAGGCAGGTAGGTTTCCAGGGAGGGGGTTCACAAAGTCTCCTGGAGTAGATGTCCTTGACCCCAGGCTTGAAGACCACTTAGGATTAACCAGAAAAGAAATCAAAGAACAGTCGTCCACACAAGCAGGTGCAGAAGGATGAATTGTGAGTTTAGTGAAATTCAACGTGACAGGAGTGCGTGATCCTGACGGCCGGGATATGTTTAACTAGGGAAACGCAAAGCCTGTAAGAAACTAGGACCGCGTGCTGAAGGTGGGGAGTTCCCAAAAAATGCTGAGAAAAACGGTGTGAGGATTTGGAAAGACCGGGCAAAGCAGGCGCAGTTAGGAGACTATCGATTCCAGGAATTGAGACATAAGTAGTTGAGGCTTTATGGTGAGAACTTAATTGAGAGGAAGAGGACAGAAACTTTAGAGCTGTTTAGGATGTGAAATGATCAATACACGTTGGTGGACCTGTCTTTAGAGACGTCCAGGTTTCCAGGTGAGGAGGTAGATAGACATCGAGGTTTCCATGTGAGGAGGTGGATAGATGTCCAGGTTTCCAGGTGAGGAGGTGGAAAGACAGTAGATCCCACATAGGAGTATTAGGAGGGGGTGTAGAACTTGAGGTGTGCGTGGGAGATCCACACTGGCTGTCCAGGAGGCAAGGGGGCGTATTGGTGTGAAGTTCAGGAAAGTGGTTACTGTGTCTCACGTACACACAGTTTTCACATCAGTTTATAAGGGATCCTTACAGCCTTGAGGGTTTTGAGACGGCTCGGGGAGAAATTACAGGAGGGGCAAGAAGCAAGTACTGAAAAGCACATGTATTGATGAGAAGGATGGAGGGGATGAAGTGTATAAAGGAGGCTGAGAAGTTGTGGAACAGCTGAGGGGCAGCCTCGAAGAATGGCAAGGAGACTATTTCAAGGAGGAAGGAGCCAGTGGTTTCATATGCCACAGAAAGGTCAAGTTATATGAAAACAGAAAGGGTCGCAGGAGAAAAAAGCCCTGAAATGCAGCCATTGGATTTGACAGTAGAGAATTTGTTAGCCATCTTGACATATGAGGTTTCGATAAAATGATGGGCACAAAAATGGAAACTGGATTGCAGAGGTTGGAGAGTATATCGGGATGAGGAAGAGAATTGGATTTGATTATTGTTCTAATGCTAACCCACCCCTTGCGAATTCTCAGTTACCACATCACATTGTGGTAAAACACAACTTTCAAAAGGGGAAAATCATGACTGTCATACAGATGTGTTATGAACACCTATCAAAGATTTTATTCAGTTCCTTAGGTAAAGAGGAGACTAATAAGGTGCTAAAACCAGATCTGATTTACAAGTGAAGAATTTATTTACAGAGATTATATTCTCTAGGGGCAAAATTTATTTGCCCCGCCATGACGAACATCCTTTGTATTGCTTTGGACAAAAACTGTCTTCATGTCATCAGTTTCTATAGTTTAAGTTCTATCACAGCAGAGCTGCAAAATAGCTGAGTTAAAAGCAATCAAAGATTATACCTCTATAGAATTCGGTAATCACCAAGGATCCACTGGACAATGCCCAACATTCTTTTGAGAGGACATGCAAAGGCAAGACCATATCTTGTTCACCATTTTCCCCAGTATCCAGCAAAGTGTTGTACACACGTTAATCTTAATGGTAATTATCAAGAGAAGTGATAGAAAAGCTAGAGATGATTAGAACCAGAACTTTTAAGTGTGTGCAATGCCAAAGGTGTATAGTATGTTACTGGACATGAAGAGACAGAGCATTTTGCATATTATTAATTCCTCTAGGGTTCTAGTCAATACTAACTTTAATCATGCCTTCTCTGAATTAAAACTTTCATTAGAGGCATCAGTACCTAATGGTGAGTGATACACTTAAATTTCCAAGATATCTCAAATAGCATGCATCTTACATCATTTGGACTTATCCAGCCAATATTTTCAAATAGTAATCATAAGTAATCAATATTTAATATGACAATTATGTGCACATCTTATTTTCCCTCAAAATATGGGTGTACTGGGTTCTAATTCAAAAATGTTAGTTACCCTTCACTATTTGTTATATCATTCAAGAGTAACATTATCTGTATTTAAAGTGTCTCATTAACAGAGAAAAAAAATAGATGTTACATTTTTCCTTTTGATCCTATGTTCTTAAAAATGTTCATTCCTTGCATTTCTTGGCTCAAGATGACAACTCAGTTAACTGACATTAGAATTTACTGCTGCTAATTTTCCATGACTCACCATAATACAAATGCCAATTTTGTCTTTTTTTTTAGTTTCTCTTTTTCTTTTTTTTATTTTCATATAATTTTTAAAGTTTACTTTCCATTTGCAGTTATTACAAAATATTGGCAGTATTCCCAGTGCTATACAATACACCCCTGAGCCTATCTTATACCCAACAGTTGGTACCTCCCCTTTCCCCATGCCTACATTGCCCCTTCCCCCCACTGGTAAGAGTTTGTTCTCTATATCTGTGAATTTGCTTCTTTTTTGTTATATTCAGTAGTTTGTTGTGTTTTTTAGATTCCACATGTAAGTGATATCATATGGTATCTGTCTTCCTCCGTCTAACATTTTACTCAGCACAATGCTTTCCAAATCCATCCATGTTACTGCAAATGGCAAAATTTCATGCTTTCTTGTGACTTAGTAATATTCCATTGTGTATATGTACCACATCTTCTTTCTCCATGCATCTATCAGTGGACACTAAGGTTGTTTCCATGTCTTTGCAATTGTAAATAGTGCTGCTCTGAACCTTGGGGTGCATGTATCTTTTCGAATTAATGGTTTTGTGTTCTTTGGATATATACCCAGGAGTGGAACTGCTGGGTCATATGGTAGTTCTGTTTTTAGTTTTCTGAGGAACTTCCATACTGTTTTCCATAGTGGCTGCACCAGTTTACATTCCCACCAACAGTGCACAAGGGTTCCCTTTCCTCCGCATCCTCACCAACATTTGTTATTTGTAGACTTTTTGCTGCTAGCAATTCTGACAGATGTGAGGTGATACCTCGTTGTGGTTTTGATATGCGTTTCCCTGTTGATTAGCAATGTTGAGCATCTTTTCATGTGCCTGCTGTCCATCTGCATTTCCTCTTTGGAAAAATGTAAGTATTGGATGACGGTATTTTAAAATTAATGCTTTCTGTGTGGTATTTACATACAATGGAATATATTATTCAGCCTTAATAATGAAGGAAGTTCTGCCATTTGTGAGAACATGGATGAACCTGGAGGACATGATGTTAAGTGAAATAAGCCAGACACAAAAAGACAAATACTGTATGATCTCACTTATGTGTGGCTCTAAAATTGTCAAAATCATAGCAACAGGGAGTGGAAGGGTGGTTTCCAGGGGGTGGGGGGAGGGGAAAACAAGGAGGTGATGGTCAAAGAGTACAAAGTTTCAGTTCTGCAAGATGAGCAAGTCCTAGAGGTCCGCCATACAGCATTGTGTCTATAGTTATCAGTACTGTATTGTTATCTTAAGAATTTGCTAAGAGGGTAAATCTTATGTAAGTGTGCTTATCACAGATAAATGAGTAAATAAATAAAAATAAAGAAGGCAGAAGGAAACTTTTGGAGGTGATAGTTATGTTTATGGCATTGATAGTGGTGATGGTTTCACAGAGGTACAGTTATTTCCACACTCATCCAGTTGAATGCATTAAATATGGACACACCTCAATAAAGCATTTTTAAAAATAATGAATACTTTCCAAAATTAACAAACATTATTGGGTTCAGATACTGAACCCCAACTCTTCATTCAGCTCTTGTCACACATTTTCCAAAGTAGACCTTCAGAAGAAAATTTCATCACTGTGCAAATCGGGAGATCTAGTTTCAGTGCCAGGCTGTTCCCTCAGAGATCATAATAATTTCATTCTTCTTCATGATCTGCTAACCAATTATAATAACGATGATATTCAGAATAGCAGGTTCCTATGGTTGTAAGTAACTCAATTCAATATATGAAATTGACATAAACGTATTGAAATCATAAAATAACTGGCATTAGCCACCAATCTTCATAAAATGTTTTAGCCATTTACCTGGAGAAGAAGTGTCTTCTGTGTTTAGTAGGGAGAGGAAACACTGGAACAACCAATATTTCCAACAAATAAATCAACCTGCCTTGGTTTCCTGTTCCTACTCAAAGATAGGAGGTCAGACTAACCCCAGTGGATATTTGGTTAGGGAGCAAATTGCTTTAGGAACCGGATAATTTTACTGAAACCACAAAGCTTAGAGAGGGCTCTCATTTAGGCTTAAACAACAAATGAACAGCTGTTCTTTTCAGTTTAAGGAAACAAGCTGTTCTTGTACCTGATAAATACAGGCTATGGCTCAGCCAGTAAATTCTGCAAAGTGTGGAGGGGGAAGGATGGAGCACGTCAGCTTCAACGTCCTCACCGACTGCGCTAAGCATCTTCTTGGGCGTGTGTAACGGGATCTGCAAACAGCAGCATTGGGTCCTTCTCCTGCAACCGTTAGTTCAACTCCATCGCAGATTCAGTCCCCCGAGAGGGCCCAGCTTTAAATGTCCCCACAGTAGGTGGCCCTGCAGTGCCGTGCAAGCAGGGATGGGATTTCTGTGTGTAAAAATATCCTCCGGCCCTATTAGAAGCAAGTACAACCCTGGCCAAGAAACAGGTTACCTGCTGCAAAGGCTGCTCAGGAAATGGAACTCTGTGTATATTTCACACCAGGACACTTTTAATTGAGTGTTTCACTTCCATCCATTTACTGAATAATTCGAATGTTCTTCCGTTGTACAATTAAAATGAAATGGTGGGGTGGGCTTGAAGTAAGAGAACTGGAGAGCATTGTCATGTAAATTCTAGGCAGATGCTCTGAATTCATTTTTTATCTGCAGAGTGGTACTGGCTAATCCCAGAAGCCAAGGTAGAATTTCACATTCTTTTTTATTATTCAACTCCCGTATTGTCTGGGATGAGAGCCTCCGACTTAATTACATGAAGTGCCTGAATGAATGCCACACAATTAAGGCCGCATCTCCGGACAGTCTGCTTGGCCGCGGGCTCCAGAGTGAGATGCTTCCTAGGAAGTGACTGTGGTGTGAGTGGATTCGTTTCGGTTGTGGTCCTCGTCGGTACCCACCGCCTTCACTGTGCCGGCCGCTCACAGGCTGCAGCCGGTTGGCACATTAGCGGTCAGAGCCAAGGGAAAGAGCACACCTTCGGTAGAACTCACACAAAATCATCCCGGGGGTTTTCAGGTGAAGGGTAAGAGGGCTTCTCCAGGGCCTCTCAGCTGGCCCAGGAAGTAGGGCCCAGGATCCCCCTCACTCTTCTGTGTTATCTCCTTTCTCTTGCGTCTGCATCTCCACCAGCAGTGATGTAAAAGCCAGGCGCTGAGTTTGAATTTTGGATGCTGGGTTTTAGAGTCGTAACAGATAAATGCCTAATAAATGTGGCTGTGATAACATTAAATAATAGCATAATAATGTCATTAAAATAACAGTCACAAAAGCAGCACCCCCCCCCCCCCAGCATAATGAGGGAGGACGAGAAGGAGAGAGAGAAGGGGAACATCATCTCGACACAGGAGGCTTGGAATTTAAGGCAGTAGCAGGGAGTCTTGCTCTCTACATTTCCTGTTTTATTCATAGTCCTCGTTTATACATTAATCTGTATGCTGGTTACCTTCATCCTCTCAGGCTCAAAAACAAAAGGGGCAAGTATCTGTTTTTGTCCCATCTCTCGTACACATTTAGTAGGAGCCGTATTAGACTCAGAATTCTATAGCCTGGACTAAGAACCTAGCTTTGCCGTAAACTAACTTTTTGCAGTTATCATGTAATCTCTGTAAATGTCGTTCTGCGGTTGCTGTGAGAATTCAGTGATGACATGGACTGACCGATCATCATACCTGGAATCTTTAGGCACTGGATAACTCTTCCTTGGTGTTTCTCCCTTCCTTCCGTCTCTCTCTCCCCACCTTGCTTCTCCCCTGACCCATTTTGAACTCCAGAGAATTGCATGTAGAAGTTAGGGATGACCCTCACCAAGCTAGTCACCCAGCCTCGGACAGAACTGTCACGTGGGCGTGCAGCTCTGGGGTGACATCAGTGGAGCAGCTCTTCCACCACTACCGCCCACCACCCCCCCCCCAGCAACTCTTCCCAAGGACTCTGCTCCTAGGGGGCTCTTGAACCAGGAAACCCATGGGAATGTGAAGAGCCACAGTGCCTTTGAATGGTGTAACCATTTTCTAAAGATGACAGCAGCCTATTTACCATCATTTGGAAAGAGAAGAGAACTGAGTCTTGCCCAGTGGCTTGAGCAGTAGGTCTGGAATTGTCATGGTAACGATGGAAAGACTTTTCCCCTTACTAGAGTCACATGTAGATCCTGAGGGGCTTAATGGTGGTCCCAACAGATGTAAAAGGAAACTCAAGACAAAATTCCAGTTCTGAACACTCCAGGAGACCCCAAGGCCATGGCAAAAGACAGCTAACCTCCCCTTCTGGTTCTTCCTGTAAATATACAGGAAAAGGGGGTGCCTACTAAGGAGGGGATGTAGGTGAACCCACTGGAAACTGTATCAGGCTGACGAGGGCACAGCAGGTGCAGAGAAATGTTGGGGGGGGGGGCAGAAGTGGCTTGATAGGCTTGATGCAGGGGACCTGTGGGAAGATGATAGAAGACGGGCAGGTGCCTGTGATAAAGACTCCATTGGTCCGCTGAGCAGCTCAGGCTTTGCTCTGCCGCGGAAGAGGTGGGCATGGGGGGTGGAGCAGAGCCCACCCATCACAGGACCTTCAGCTCCGGGGGCTAACACCCAGACCAACCGACAACCCTAGCTGGGATTTCTAAACCTTAAGAGTCACGGAAGAAGACAAAGAATGGGTAACACTTAACACAATGGATTTTTGTGTGAACTAGAGGATTTTGGACTCTTTCTCTTTGCTTTCGCATCCTTTTCTTTAAAAGGAAAAAAAAAAAAAGCGATCCTCTTTAGTTGAAAAGCACTTGTGCAAATCCTCTCTCTCTGTGTCTCATTTCTCCTTCCTGTCCTCCCCCCAACCTCCACGTTGAAATAGATTCCGTTTCTCTCTCAAGCCCACTTGTGCTCCTCCTGCTTCATACTTCTCACTATTTTCATGACGTATGTCAGCCCCGTTGCTAGGCAGCCGTTATGCTCCACCTACCACTCAGCATCCTGAATGCTGGAAATTAGCCCCAAATAGCTAGGAAATCACCCTTCTGCACCTGCACTGTGTTTACCGTGAGAGCAGGAATATGAAGAGTGCAATGACAGTCCAGGCAAGTTTGTGGAAGGGGTGAAATTGATCCCTGTCGAACCATAGCCAGACGGCTACGTTCGTGCTACACGCCAGGTAGAGAAACCACACAGGGCCCTGTGGGAAAAGTTCAAGGGGATGGTTAGAGAAGACACTGTGTCCTCATCCTATCAGAACTAAACCATAATGAGCGAGATAACCTGGAGGAAAACAGAAATACACAAAAATAAGCATGGATAGAATGTAGGGCTCGTAGATTTCTACAAGTGTTGCCTATACGGTCTGACCATTCTTCCTTGCCGCTGAAAAGCAAAAACACCCCAAAACTTTGCTTGATTCTATTTCATGCTCAAGCTGTTGACCTTTTCTTTATTTATGAACCTCGAGATCCCAGTTCTTGCGCTTCTCCACCATCTGCTAATGTCTTGATGCTGTAGGATTCTGGTTTCTTCTGGACATTGTCTCAAGTCCTCAGTCACAAATCCAGCAGCCCCTTGTCAGTGCTGACATGGTTGAACGTCTCCACAAGGGTTAGTGCTGTGGACCCCGTCTCACTCTCTGCCTTCCCTGGGCTGCTCTGAAATCACACAATCCCAGCCCCACCTGCCCCTCCCCACCTCCTCCTGCACCTGCCTTCACCTGATGTCTCTCTCCATCTTTCCTCCGGTGGAGAGCTGCCTCCATGCTCCATTTTCCTCTTTCTGTGGATTATCCAGCCCTTTCTCAGGTAGAAGGAGGTTAACGGGAATCCTCAAGCATTCTTTTGTTGTTCTCAAATAAGTAATTAAAATATGTCCCTAATAAGAGAAATGTCATCAGGTCTTGAAATAAGAGAACCACATCTTTCCGGAGATATCATTTTAGCCAGAAAAAGGCACATGTAGTATTTGAGCATGTGCAGTGAAATCAGAACCCATCTTGGTGACCAGTGCATTTCTTGGCAGAGTATCTGGCTTGTAATAGGTGCTCAAAGAATGTTTGCTGAATAGAATTCAATTTTAAGTGGTTTCGGGATTGAAGCTGTCACAACAGAATTTTCTTTGAGAATGAAGAGATGAAGTCAATATTCAGCAAACAGAAACAATTTCAAAGAAGTTGCATCTAAGTTTTTTTTTTTAAAGCATTGGCTTAATATATATCCCTTGCATCTTTCTAAGGCAATGATTTTACAATTTCATGATAGTCAACTAAGAGTCACCACAATGTTTAACCAGACGTCTGCGGTCACTGCATAAGCCCTTTTTTTTGTCTCTGGGACTATGAGGGATAGAATGTCAAGGTTCTCCTTGAAACTAGAAGGAACAACCACTTTTGAAAAGAGGAATATTTAATTCATCACTTCCCTTAGGTTCTATTGTACTTTACATTTCTTAATTGTTAGCTTTTTCTCTGCTACTTCAACTTCAATCTACCCATCTTAGAATACAGAGACCCCAAAATGAAAAGGACCAGTGATGTGGTTCTTTCACTTATAATTTTGTAAGGTGTGGTCATGTCTGTTATTCTTTTATTGTCATCATATTCTTGATTCTGTGAGTGCATTGAGGAGAGGTTTCATGAATCCTTGATGTAGAAAGAGCACTTAATGACGAGTGTGTGTGTTATAGAATTTTTCAGTAACTATGATGGAACTTGCTGGGAAACCCCACACTTATATGTTGGCAACTTAGGATGTAGACTGGCAGGAAGGGGAGGATGAAAGTCGTCAGAGACATGTTCACAAGAGAAGTGAGGCAAATGGAGTGTCTAACACAGTTATAGGTTTCAACTCTGTTACCCCGAGTAACAGAGAACCCTGAGTATTCAGAACCGTAATGGAAAGAGAACCAGTTTCCCACGTGGTCAGTACTGTCCTGTTCGGTCAGACAGAAGGTCATGACAGAGAAGAGACTGACCCTGGCTGAGGAATTGACAACCAGGGAGGCACTTGGTCTGGTTCGGGGGTGTTGGTGACATTGGTCTATAGCTCCTTTGGGAGTTCCACCTCCACTCCCCGTTTCTGGTTCTCCTGAGTTGCACTGACTGTTTCCTTCTGTTTATGCAGCATTGGCCCAGGGAAATAACCACTCTTGCCAGACTACTCCATCTCAGTAAACGTCAACTTCATCCTCAGTCTCCTAGGTCAAGAAACTTGACGTCATGCTCTCTTCCCTTCACATCCGCATCAGTGCACTGGGAAATCCTATTGGATCTGCCTCAAGTGTGGACAGAGTTCAACCAATTCCTACCATTCCCGTTGCTTCCATCCTGGGCTGTGGGAAGAGCGTCCAGAGGGTCTCCCCAGCCCCCCGCTTGTTCCCTCTGCCTGCTCTCAGCCTCAAAGCTGTGACGATTCTTTAAATGTCAAGTGATGTGACTCGTCTGCTCAAAGCCTTGCTCGCCAGAACTCTCAGAGTCAAAGCCAAAGTCCTTGGAGTCATCGGTGGGGTCTTCGTCCTCACCCTGTGTGGATACCTCTGTGGGTCCATCTCCTCCATCTTTCCTCCCCCTTTTCTGCTCCAGCCATGCCTGCTTCCTTGATTCCCTAAGCAGGTACCATCCCACCCCAGGCTTCCAGACCCCATGCCCTCAATTTAGATCCCTGTTCCCCAGAGAGAGCCATGCCTCCTTCCTCACCAGCAGGTATCTGCTCACCCTGAAACCTTCCCTGCTTTAATTTTCTCCATCTCTCTTGTCGTATCTGACATCCGTCCTCATTTACATTTTTATTATCTCTCTCTCCATCATGGGATGTAAGGGGTATAAGGATCTGTTTTGTTTCCTGCTGCATTCCCAATATCTATTTGTGCTCAGTCAATATTGGTTGATTGATTGAATGAGCCCAAGTGAGTGAGCCACAGGACCCAGATTCTGGACGTGGAACTAGATGCCAATCATGCCCCTCATCCCAAACCAGGATGAGACAAGAGTGAGTCAGCTGGGAGAGTTAACGTTGACTTCTTAGAGTCGGCTGGTTTATCTGGGACGCAGGGCAGGTGTCAGCCTGAGGATAGGGAATCTTCAGTGGGTGGAGGTGACCACCTCTTGGGCAACAGAGGCCAGGAGGGTGTGGGGAATGAGAGCGAAGAAGTCCCTTCTCCAGCCACACCAGCACTCTGAGGACCACGTGCAGCTCCAGGCTCGGGCTGGTTATTTCCATTTGGTCTGAAATTGAAGTTTCTATGAGATCATCCTTCAGTGCAGTGATGGGCCCGTGACACCACCCAGAGATGACACTCACATTCCAAAAGACAAGATGTTTTTAATTACACTAAAATAGAGTACCTCACCCTGTCTAAGATGACGTCTTTGTCTTTTCGGTTGAAATGTCAGAATTATACCATTTTAGGTGTCAAAAGAACAATATAAAATGAGAAAAAAAGGCACCAAGTGTTAAGATTTTTTGTTCTGACTTGTTAATACTGTATTCAGATACTTGAATTATGTCAATTCACTTCTTGGTGATAATTAGCAAAGTTCCAGAATGAGACAATTATAAAAGAATGAGAAGATAATTTGAGTGATTTCATTTCATTGTGTGACTCTGGGTAAGTGGTGGAAACGCGCTGATTTTCCTGAGTGTTTGAATGAGTCTGTATGTCATTATGAGTTTAGTTTACTGCTAAAGAAGAGCTCAGTCACCCAAAGGTCAGAGAACCAAGAGCTCTTAGCTCTGCATGTCCCGTAGGCTGGTGGTTACTGTGTGTTTCGCCGTTTGGGACTTTGATGCTCAGCCTCATCCCTTTTCACTCTGGAACCATCTGGGGCCAGGGCTGCTTCCTTCCCGCCTCGGCCGGAGCGATGGTGGTGGAGACATTGCCTCCAGAGTCAGGCTGCCCCAGGTTCAATCCCAGACCCTTTCACCATCTGTGTCAGGTCCCTAGGGCTGCCCTCACAAAGCACCACAAACCGGGGGGCTGCGAACAACGCAGATGTACTTCTCACAGTTCTGGAGGCCAGAAGTCCAAAATCAGGGCATCACCCGGGCCCTGACCCTCTGAGACTCTGGGTGGACTCCTTCCTTGCCTCTCTCGTCTTCGGGTGGTGGCCCCGCAGTCCTTACAGCTGCGTCACCTCCATCATCACGTGGTGTCCTCCCTGTGTCTCTGTGTTTACATGGCATTTTCTCTTCTTATAAGGACACCAGTCCTGTGGAATTAAGGCCCACCCTACTGACCTCCTCTTAACAGCATTACATCTTCGGAAACCCTATTCCCAAGTCAGGTTATGTTCACGTTTCTTTTGGGGAGACACAATTCAACATCATATCTGTGAACTTGGGCAAGTGACTTAATTTCTGTGACCACCAACTTCTCACCATCAAAAGGAGATTATCATCCAAGCCCCCTGCATCTTGGAGGAGTGTGCGAGGCGACTTCTGAAAAGTCCCCTGCACTCATTCGGTGCTCGAGAAGTGTCATTCCCCATCCTCCACCCCCCCAGCCCAATTTCTTCATTTATGCATACTTTCTACACGCATCGGCAATCGAGCAGACACCATGGGATGTGCAGAGATGACCCCGAGCCCTGGGGAAGCTCGCACACTCTGAGGACAGATAAAAATTAACTTATTGTTTATAACAGAACATAGAATTTGGGTCGCACACATGTGCGGTACTGAGAGAGGGGAAGATTACCCGCTCGGTGCTTTGCCAAGGGCCTCACAGCAAATTTGCTGCGAAGCTGGAACCTGAATCTGGGTTTAGATCCCCAATCCAGTTTCTCTTCTATTCAGACACATTGCACGGTTACATCACTTATCACCTTTGAACCACTTACACATTATAACACATAATCCCTGTTTGCCCACTGATGCTCTGATGTCATGTACCAGCATCTCTTGGGGATGCCCGTCACCTTCAGGTGGTCCCTCCACTGCCCCCGTACACTCTCCTCCTGGTTCCCGGCCTTCCACACACTGCTGGGTAGAAAATCATGTTCTTGCCTCTTATCAAAAAAAAAAAAAAAAAATCACTGAATACTTCCATCATCCATAGATCATTTCAGACCATTCGGTGTGATCAAAATGATGAGCAAGATTTTTCAGAGCCGTGCCTCTAGCACTACAATTCATGTTCAGTCTCTGTTGCTTGCTATTTTTACCCCCTCCTGTACCCTGAGTTGATACATGAGCGAAAATCTATGTGTGAGAAGGGAGGGTGTTGCTGATGAAGCCGTATTTATTTTGTCTGACTCATGGCTAGCGATATCATGACAACTCTCAATCCAGGACAAATAATACGGTAAGTTTTCGGTGACAATGCTAAAAGGATTTTAGAGGGGAAATGAAAGTCTGCTACTGAAAAAGTCAGGTGTATATACAGGTGTATTTTCTCAGTATTTATGTTATACCCCAGACCCACAGTTCCTGCTGCGCTTCCCCCTCCAACCTCGCTTCTCTACTGCACTTGCAGAAATAAAGAAGTGCGGTGGCCGCCAGTGGGACGTCCAGCCCTCTCAGTGCTCGGCTGGATGGGGGTGGTGAGCCGGGTGTGTAGGCGACACACCGCCTTCCTTAGATGCCCTCAGGAAACAAAGGACTCATTTGAGAAGATGCCAAATTTGCTGCAACCAACTTTAGATGAAAAGCTAATCTATTTTACAGAAAATAACAGAAAACTTAGGTTATTTAATTATCACCATTGAGTTCCCAGGGCAGCCCAACGTGAGGATCATAAACACACCAGATGCAGTTAGATTTTTTTCTCATTTCTCCTTTCTCTCTCCTTCCCCCTCTTCCTCCCCCTCCCCCTCTTCCCCCTTCTCCTCCTCCTCCTCCTAATGTGGTTTGGCTTACATGTCAGGCTAAATGCCGTTAAGTGCAAATGAAAATTTCACATAGATTTTTTTTTTAATGGGTCATATAATTTTGAAAGGCATTTTTTTTAGAAACCCATAGGAAAACTTTATATAGTCATGAATTTCAGCCAAAGAGTGAAATTTAATTATTCTGAGGAACTTTCCAAAAATAAAATGTCCTTCTAGAAGATTTAAAATACTCAGTATCTACTCAATGGGGAGGAAGCTTCTCTACCTCTCACTTAAATAAAACTTTTGGGTGTTTTGGCGTCCCTTTATTACAGATACTAACTACCTCTAGATTCACTCTCAATCACTAACAAAGAATGTTGGAATACCTTAAAAGGTGTATTTTAAGAGTATTCTAAAAATTTAAATGAGAACTAATAGATTCATATTCTTCCTCTTCGAAGTTTCTTTTGATAAAGGGTTTGCATCACTCCTGATAATATTAAAGATACATTACAGGATTGAGAGATATATTTGGTTCCTTTTAAAATCATTTTCCTTGTAAAGGATAAGGGCTGTTTCCTAGTGGTCCAATGTGAAATGCACAATGGATGGAGATTTGGGGGCACGTGGGATAAAGTAAGAATGGGAAAAGTTTCAGAAACAGGGTAACAAAGGCAACCCTGTTGAAGATAATCCTTTGATGACCAATTCAGTCATGGCTTTCCCGTCTCCACTGCTCTTTGCAGGTATAAGCCCTTGGCCGAGACCCTCCCGGACGACAAGAGGATGCTGCCGGCCGAGGAGAGATGCCGGCTGGCTCTGCAGCAGTGCCCGTTACCAGGCTGGCAGGTGGGTGACCTACAAGCTCCTACCAGAGCAGTTAGCGTTTCCAGTAGGTGAGCCGAGTCCCCACGGGGAGCTGCCCCCGTCTCACTGGCAAAAACAAACTGCTGTGATGTGTTTGGCAAAGAGAGATGCCAAGTGTAGTCCCTGGAAACATATCAGCCCTTCTGATTCACCGGTTTCGTCAGCAAACCCAGGATGAAGGAAGCTCGGAGCCTCTGTTTACAGCGTGGGGAGAAGTCCGGAAACCCCACTAAGTGTGCCCACATCCCAGACCCCAGTGCTGGTACCAGAACTTTCTGGAGTGTCTAAAAGAGAGCAGAAGTCAGAGGAGCCAAAACGGGGGGGATTGGAAGAGCCCAGGGGTCTGCTGGAGGGATAACCAGGCTCCCAGAAGGAGGAAGGAACAGGAGACGGAATCGCAGGGAGATGCTCCCCAGAGACTCAAGGGCACAGTTTGGATTTTGTTTAATCCCTGAAGCAACTCAGAATGCCACCGTGACTAGGGTTAGGAAGAGAAAGAGGAATTTGAAAAGTAAAAGAACTGAGAAGGTAATGTTAGAGCAATAACAGGAAACAGAATAGAGTCCGCGACACCACGAATTATCGCAAGTTCCTAGGTACAAAACATCTGAAAGTGCATTGGTGGTAGAGAGCTTGGTGGCCAATAGCTTTTTCAAAACATAACCATTACTGGAAAGCAGACATAAATCTCATAAATCTCATTCTTTAAAAATGAGAGGGAGATAGAGCATCTTCAAGTGAAAATGTATGATAGTTGATGAGGCCAGAAAAGAGTACTTTAGTGCAGAAATGACATGAAGAGAAGGTTCAGAATTGCTGCTGTGTCTGAAAGGGGCCCCGTGTGGGTCAGACAGGTATTGAATCCTGGATTGACGCGAACACCCTTATCTGTCTCTGATGAAGAAATAAGAACCTCGCATTTTAGCATCGGTGAGTAACGTTTTCGTCGTCTGTGCCACCCAACCTCTTTCTTGATGATCCTTTCCCCTGTTCTTTCCTTTTTCTACCTAATAATGGAGTTAAGCTTTAAATAGCGGTCTGAAGGAGGGCGCTCACACAGTCGGTAGTAGGCATGAACGCACATTTGTGCCAAAAGACTGGATAAAAAAAGGAGGAAAGAGGACTTGCTAACACAGAGTGATGTCAGCTAGCCCCGCTGCAGTCAGTGGCATAAGATGTGGGCTCACATGCAGAATTGTTCAACAAGCCTGTAGGCGGCGAAGTTATTTCAACTGACTCACTGTCAGAACTTTTAAGCCAGTACCTGAACAGTAGTGTTTCCTGAATATAGAACACGAAGATTTTCTCGTTGCATTTTGTTCTTTAAAAAAACACAGATAAGAATAATTTACTTTATTAATGTTGAGAAAGAAGGTTGACTTGTCGAGACGAAGTGAGGGAATCTGGGAGAATTCTTCCACTGAGAGAGCGACTGGCAGGGACCATAACACCTGACCAGCCATCGTTCCTCCGAGACACCTGTGTAGAGTGTGAGGTCAGACCCGAGGCGGCAGGGTGGTGGGGAGCAACCCAACGCAGGCTGGCAGCTATCCCTCGTCCACGTGTGCTGGGACACTTGACAGTGCAGCTGGGGACGGTATGACACTGAATCCCACATACATTGGGACTTTGAAAAAGTGCATCAAAATAAAAAATGTGGAAGAGTTCCCATTTCATTACACTAGTTTATTTTCCCGCACTCTTTATCTCCCCAAAGGAGGCCAAAAATACAAGACAAAGAGAAAAAAGCAATGTATTCATTTGCTGATCATGTTTGCTTATGCGTTCCCTATTGAATAGTTAGGAAAGACAGCTTTCTCCAGCTTCTCTAAGATGTAACCTTTCATATACTTTATGCTATAAGACAAATCATTGACTTCACAGAAATAAAGCTTATTCACGTTTCACTCTTGTGCTAGTCAAACAGCAAATGAATTTTTTTAAAAAATTATTCATTTCTGACCTAGAAAGGCAGACCCCTCAGTTTCAGAAACAAAGCATTTGTTCGAAATGCGGTGATAGTTACAGGCAGAGTTGTTACCACTCTCTTCTGGGAGGTTAATGAGGACGAGGGTTAAATAGGAGCTGTTTGCAGCAGCAGCAGGTCCTAACGGACGGTTCTTGTATGGGCGGCCTTAACCTCAAACTGCTGAGTCCAACGTACGTTTCTGGGAAGCCGCCCGTGTTCATCCTCTGGCTGTGAGTGGTTAGCGTGAGATTAATAGCTATTCTTCTCCAAGTTGTTTAGAAACGATGCTAGAACATAAAGGGCTTGGAGTCATCCTTTGCTGCGTGAATCTGCGTAGAGTGTTAGCTAGAAATTCAGTTCTCTTAGCTAAAAATAGGATCCTTTCATTGTGGCTCTGATGGGTCTTGGGCATCTTGTGAGATTGCTTCCTTTCTCCCAGACACTGATCAGAGCCTGTGCAGGAAAGCCTCTGCATCGTCAGTAGCAGGAGTCTAGCCCCATTGTTCCTGTTCTTTTGCACGTTACAGCGATTCCATCAGTGGTGCTGAACACCGGGATTTCCTTCTGTTTCAGACGAGGAGAGACGTCTTCCCTTCGGTGTTGTGCGTTCGTTTACCAATCCATGTGTGCTGTTTATTGTTTATGTAGCCGTGGTTTGAAGTCAGTACGTGAGGCACTGGAAATCCTGATATTTCAGAAGTAACGATTCCTCTCATCCTTGGAATTTGTTACAACTATTTGTAGGGTTTTTTTGTTCTGTTTTGTTTGCTTTATTTGAGTTAAGCCCTATAACAGTGCCATGCAGAAGAAGGAAGGTAGGCAGTGAACAGGAATGACCTCATTTCAGACATGAGGAGGTCGTCTTAGAGCGAGGCATACGGATCAAAATACAAGGCGCGGCGAATATTTCGTTTCGGTGGGGAGGCCCCTTTGCTGGGACCAGACCCGGGTCTTCTGTGCTGTGTTCTTTCCACTGCGCTCGCCTCGATCTGTATCTTTTCATGTAGGCACCGGAAGTCCCTTTCCTCAGACTACAGAACTTGAAAGGCATGGATTATACATCCCGGCCTGAGCTTCGATCAGAGGCTCTGGTAGGTTCGTTTATGAGTCGGAGCAGATTGCTTCCTGTAGTTAGTGTCTTTTTTCTGTTTCTGATTCGCCCAGTAGATGCAGGAAAAACAAGCCGGCTGCTTCCCGTTGCTGGCGATTCTGATCGGAATGTTTCTTATGCAACCGTCAGCCCACTGACCCTTCAGCAGCCAGGGCTTTTGGAGGCTAGGTCCTGACTGCATTTTGCAAAGAAAAGGAGGAGAAGGAGAAAGGGAGAAAAGAAGGAATTGGACTCAAGGGAAGAAGCGTTTGACTCTGTCCAGTGTTTAATGTCAGCTCTAGTCTGAGAGCGGAGACCTAGATGCTCCGGGCGTCCGGAGGAAACAGCAGGCGTGGCGACGATTCTCAGTGCAGATGCGAGTCTAGGGGACGCTCGCCTCGTGTTCACCCCTCGGGCAAAGGCAGGTGGAGAACAGCCCTGCTAAAGCATGCAGGTTGCCAGCTTTGCTCGCGACCAAGTCCCCCCCTCCCTGTCCTCCGCTTGTCCTCCCTCCTGAGGTTGCCCACCTTCGACCAAGTTGCTGCCTGTCTGTCCTCCACCATCCGAGGAGGCCGCAACTGCCCGGTTTGCTGCTGTATCTCCAGCACCGGTGACGGAAAGATGCAGGCAGACACTCTGTGCAGATGTGCAGGGCCAACAAATGAGTCTGTGTCCATAAGAAGCCACCAAACGTACGCTATAGTTTAGAGACGAGTATACACAGACGTACACGAATTTTTAAAACCTGGAACAATTCACAGAAACTTAACAGTACTAATATCTGGGGAATGGTTTTAGAATGAGAATCAAATGGAATTTTTAGCTTGTATCTATGTTTAGAAGGTACATATATCTATGCATTACTCCTGTAATTACAAATGACTTTTAAAATTTGTAGCCACTCCCTAAGTACAGTTTAAGTGGAATATTGTGTAGGGTCAGCTTAATTATTTTAAGCTTTTATGAAAAAAACGGTAAATCTCACTGACCGTGCTTTCCCTAAAGCATTTTTGTTTCCAAAAAATAATTAACCTGTTGCATAATTTACACCACCGGCCCTTTCTTCTCAAAGGCATCTTCACAGGATTCGAACTGGTCCCCACAAGTTTGGGCAGACTCACTCAGGCCATTACTCCCTTTACATACTCAGCCTCACTGCTTTAACAGAAGGGGGTTTTAATTTGACGAAAAGTGAAGAAAAATCATGAGGTAGTGATGGCTGGAAAAGCATCCTGTTTGGTGATGGTTTCTTGTTCATGTTGATGAAATGACATATTTTAAAAATATGCTGGACGAATCAGAGCTTTATCCTTATTTCAAGGCAGAATTTAAGTTGCTCAAAAAGAAATAGAAGGTTCTTGAAATGATTTGAGTGGACTCTACATGACTGCCTTCCGGGACTGTATTCTGTCTTGAAATGATTTGATTGACTCTACATGACTGCCTTCCAGGACTGTATTCTGTCTCAGCAGAGGTATTTTTCTTTATGAGACAGAGAGTCTGTGGAGTACTTCGTTTGTGGTGAAAAAAAAATCTAAACAGCTTGAAAACAAGTTAAGTTAAGCTGCTAGTTATTAACCTTCTACTATTTGGTGTTTTTTAAATTATTCAGGTATTTCATTTATTTAAATATATACATTTTTAATTCAGTCCCATTTTATTTTATTTTTTTTTATAAGATATGTGAGGTACATCCTTAACTTTTTTTTTTTTTTTTTTAATTTATTTATGGCTGTGTTGGGTCTTCGTTTCTGTGCTAGGGCTTTCTCTAGTTGCGGCAAGCGGGGGCCACTCTTCATCGCGGTGCGCGGGCCTCTCACTATCGCGGCCTCTCCCATTGCGGAGCACAGGCTCCAGACGCGCAGGCTCAGTAATTGTGGCTCGTGGGCCCAGCGGCTCCACGGCATGTGGGATCTTCCCAGACCAGGGCTCGAACCCGTGTCCCCTGCATTGGCAGGCGGATTCTCAACCACTGCGCCACCAGGGAAGCCCCCAGTCCCACTTTAAAAGGTAACTTTAAAAATAATCCCTCCGGACTGTGTACATTTAATCAAACACTTTCTGCCCTGATTTCCCCCAGCCATAGACCAGCGACCGGCAGGCACTTCGGCTCACGTGAGACATGCTTGTTTTGCCATGTTATGTCATTTATATAAAGGGAAAACTTTTGAAACTAATTCTAAGTGGAAAAATAAATGGTATCATCTGATTTTCACACATTTTATATGAATCAACTGGTTAGAGGATGCTTTCTTCTGTGTAGTTATTTGAATGCTATATTCATTTTAGAGCCATCTGGAGGGTGACGAAGAGAGAAACAAATCTGTTAGAGCCCGTTCACGGGTGCCGGGGTGCCGTGCAGCCCCCAGCGCTGGTAGGGCCCAGGGGGAGCCGGGCTGGGGGATGGCTGACCCCCACTTAGCAAGGCTTCCACAGGGATAGGTTGCACTGTCGTTCCAGACTTTTCTAGAACTTTGGGGTGAGAGGAGCTTTGCGGACAAGCAGAGTGTCCTGTGTGACACCTGTTGCAGGACAGCGTGGAAGGAGAAATTTCGATGATAACCTGAGAGGGACTTGACGTTTCCTCTAAGGCTGTACGAATGGGGGGTCAGACACGGGAAGGCTGCCGGTGACTCACTCAAGATGGTACAGACAGAAAGTAAGAAACGCAGTTAGCACTTTAACTTGATCTCAACTACCCACCTGATATGATTCCTACTCCTTGTGTGCGTGAGAGAGAGAGAGAAAGGAAGAGAGGCTCTGAAGGAAGTAACAAAGGGCAGACGCCACAGTCTATGAAATATACGTTTCCTGTTTGTGCTTATTCACTAACAGAAACAATTACAGGCCTTCCCTGGCGCTACCGCTGCAGGGGGCACGGGTTCGATCCCTGTTCAGGGAACTGATCTCACATGCCAAGTGACGTGGCCAAAAACATAAATTAATTAATTAAAAAACAATTAACAATAATTATTTTCTTCATCATCATCCTCTAATGTAATTTTCATTCCTTATATCTTCTCATGTAAGGCATGGCCTACATTCCACTGCGTGTCTCTCTAAAATATACGGCCTTGGAAGGATTCACTCTGACAGTACTAAGAATTGCAAGATTAACATAACATTAAATAAAATCATTGGATGAAGGAGCGATTAATTCATTAATCCGAAATAGTCCTGTAGAGAAAAGATAATAAAAGTAAGAGCAGGAAACTGTTAAAAGTTTTAAACATGCTCTACTTTCTTTACATCTTTGAAGATGAGACCATCGTATAAGGGCCCTTGGCTCTTATTAGCACAATAAATTAATGGTTTATAGCCTTTGTTTTATTACTCGAGGGGCACTTCATAAATCAACCATAAGTTCAAGCTAGAAAATAGCCTATAAAATTACTCTTTCTCTCATATTCCTCCTCTTTCTCTGGCATTATTAATGTTGAAAATAATAAAAATTAGGGATCTAAGAGTATCTCTTGGTACTATGTTCATTGTGACTGGGAAGTACTATATATATGCACGTATACGTGTTTCCTTTTTTCTCATGTACTAAACACGTACGTATACACATATATATGAATATACTTTTGTTATAGTGTCCAATCTTTATAAGAAACTTGAAAATTAGAGAAGAAAATATAGATCACCCACAACTGAACTACCTAAAGATAATTACTCCAAACTCTTGGTGCGTATTCACTCATTATTTAAAAATAACATTACAGATGTTTGATTCTTGGACAGTGTGTCTCCCTTTTCACTCTGAACTTTATTGAGGACAAATATCACATCTCTTTTTTTCTTATATATTTTCACACACACGTGTGTGTGTGTGTGTGTGTGTGTGTGTGTGTTTCACGATCACATCTCCTGGGATCTGGGTCATAGTAGACAACCAGTGTTTGTTAAATGAATGAACAAACGAACCTCCTACCTATTATCACGTTTCTTTTGGAAAGGAAAGTATCCACAATCGAGTCTGGCTGATATGTGTGATAGTTTCTTTCTTAAAGTCATTTTATGTTTTCCCTCTCAGCCTCATTAAGCAAAAGGCTTAGTGTAATATCTGGCACTCAACCATTGCTAAATGAGAACAGGGTATGCCTATGGCTAATGCAATTTTCAGGTCTTAGGAATCAATCTACTTTCTTCTAACTCCAGGTCAACAAGCCTTACTGAGCACCGTTTGTGTCCTGAAATTCCACAGGCAGTTGTGATGCAATGTTAAGGAGGAATGGCCTGTCCCCCTCACGGGGGTCTTACAGTCTAGTCTGGGGGGGATGGGAGGGTGTACCATGAGCAGTAAATGAATAAATAATTACAGGTTAGGGTCCTGTAACTCCTCACTGGGAGGGAACCAGGGTGGACACCGTGATGGCGAATCCCAGGGTCCCTAGCTCA
The DNA here is from genome assembly GCF_965194805.1 of Balaenoptera borealis. Classification (NCBI taxonomy): domain Eukaryota; kingdom Metazoa; phylum Chordata; class Mammalia; order Artiodactyla; family Balaenopteridae; genus Balaenoptera; species Balaenoptera borealis. The sequence continues at coordinate 76,400,576 of NC_138877.1, forward strand.
GGTGGGCGGGGATCATAACGGGCATCTCCACAGCCACCACGTTCAGGCGGAGACCTGAGGGCTGGAAAGGAACCGGTCACGTGATGGGGCAGGAAGCAGGGTGGGGCGGGAGCCCTCTGTGCTGTCCTGAGGGGAGGGCAGCCCAAGAGAAGAAAGCTGATGGGAGCAGGATGGTGGAGCCCCGAACACCCACCGGTGACAAGGGGAGAGACCACACTGTGGGGCAGTGTTTCTCAGCCTTTGTTATTTCACTGTCGCTCCCCTGCATGGAAAAAAATGAATGAGAGAATAGGACTGGGGGACACAATCTTAGCTGTTACAATGGTTTGTGGCACCTCAAGGATCAATCTTCCTGGACAGGCTTGGCTCTTGACAACTACTGAAAGAGTGGCAGTCCTGCCTATGCCTGATCCAGGTCCATCTCTCCTGCGTCAGTCTAGTCTTCCCCACTCCAGATTGATGTCGTCACTCAATAAGCCCTTATATTAAGCACCTGTTGTATGCCACAAATCTTGTCATAGCTAAGGGGGGTTTTGCCCATCAGGAGCCAATGTCACCCTCTGAGGCAGAATCCACCTTGCTGAGAATGGATGCTTAGAGGGACGCAGGGGGACTTGTATGAGCAAAGCACAGTGTTCTACTTCAAGTTCAACGTGAAGCCATGGATGAGCTTTAAGGAGGGTGTCAACATGATCTGATTTAGGCTTTAAACATGAAAAAACATATCATTGGAAAGCAAGACTAGAGCTGGGAAGCCAGGCAGTAAACTTAAGGTGGTAACCTACATGAGATAGAGCAGGGGTAGATGGACAGAGAGGGTAGCTGAGGCGGAGAAGGGACGGGACCTCACAGGGACCTTCAATCAACAGTCTTATCACATTTAACTGACTCAAAGAGTAAACTCTCTTTTAAAACCAGCACATAAGTTTAGGTCAGGAATATGCTCAAGCTCTTTTTTTTTTTTTTTTTTTAACATCTTTATTGGAGTATAATTGCTTTACAATGGTGTGTTAGTTTCTGCTTTATAACAAAGTGAATCAGTTATACATATACATATAACCCCATATCTCCTCCCTCTTGCATCTCCCTCCCTCCCACCCTCCCTATCCCACCCCTCTAGGTGGTCCCAAAGCACCGAGCTGATCTCCCTGTGCTATTTGGTTGCTTCCCACTAGCTATCTATTTTACGTTTGGTAGTGTATATATGTCCATGCCACTCTCTCACTTTGTCACAGCTTCCCCTTCCCCTTCCCCATATCCTCAAGTCCATTCTCTAGTAGGTCTGTGTCTTTATTCCCGTCTTACCACTAGGTTCTGTTCTTCATGACCTTTTTTTTTTTTTCCTTAGATTCCATATATATGTGTTAGCATACTGTATTTGTTTTTCTCTTTCTGACTTACTTCACTCTGTATGACAGACTCTAACTCCATCCACCTCACTACAAATAACTCAATTTCATTTCTTTTTATGGCTAAGTAATATTCCATTGTAAGCTCTTATGTGCAGGTGTGAATTTGCTGCACAAAATAGGTGTGGAGCTCCAAAAGATGGAAAAGACCATATGATATTGCTTATATGTGGAATCTAAAAAAAAAAAAAGGTACAAATGAACTTATTTACAAAACAGAGATAGAGTCACAGATGTAGAAAACAAACTTATGGTTCCCAGAGGGGAAAGGGGGGGAGTAGTGTGTATATTGACATATACACACTACTATATATAAAATAGATAACTAATAAGGACCTACTGTATAGCACAGGGAACTCTACTCAATAATCTGTAATGGCCTATACAGGAAAAGAATCTACAAAAAGAGTGGATACATGTATACGTATAACTGATTCACTTTGCTGTACACCTGAAACTAACACAGCATTGTAAATCAACTCTACTCCAATAAAAATTATAAAAAAAAGATGGAAAGGACCTGGCCCTCTTGGAGTTGAAAGCAGAAGACAGTTCACAAAAATAAACATAGATGAGTCTCTAAGCAAACATGAACACACCACAGAACATTAGGAAAGCTAGGTAATTTTTTAAAAATCTAAAAATCTAAAAGTACTCTTAAAGAAGAACAATATAAGATCACATGATCAGGATGAAGGTCTATGAGGATTCCTATTTTTAGAAGTAAAGCAAACCTCAAAGTACGTAAATGGCAGGAACGTGGCTGTTGCTGGTGGTGGCAATGCTCCCTGAGTCGGTGTCTGTACACACCCCGGTGAGGACAACGGCTCTGATGGTGTTTATGCTGCTGTTAATCATTTATGACGTCACATTCCACAGGGCAGGTGAATATTATTGACATTATTGAGCCCATTTTGTTAAGACAGACTAAATGTGCTCCTTCAATGAATCCATTAACTTATCCAGTGCACTTTCCTCTGTGATTTTGGAGCTAATCAGCCTCGTCTGGGTTTGGCACTGGTTTGCTTTTCACAATGTGTCGCTATGGGGTGAAGAGATTTGTTTCCTCTGTTAAGCACTCTTGACCATATTGGTACGATTTCCATAATGAAATAATACATAGGATCACATAGTGCGTAATTCACTCGTAAGCACAAAATAGTAGTTTTTATTCATCACTGCTTGCTGTACAGGTCATACTGTTCTAGGTGAGAGTAATTAATTTTTCTTAACCTGTAATTATATGTAATTCGAGCCAAACCACTTTCTTCAAATACCAGAAGATACAGTACTCTTTTAGATGTGTGTAGCTGTAATTATCTTTTCTGCGTTGAAGTTAAACTTCAAGAATAGTCTATTTATAACAAAGAGAAAAGAACTTGTATTTTAGTACAAATGTATCCTTTGAGGATGTTTAAAAGTACATTCAGAGCCAGACTGAACATTAGAATATTTATATTTAGTAGTTTTTCAAAGCCACCATGAAAATGTAAAATCTTGAAGTATTATTAATAAATATAAATATGCAAAATAGTGGTCTTCTGTAGAAACTTAAGGAATCCAAGAAGCAAATGGGGGAAATATGTGAATTCAGCCTGGAAAAGATGGCTTTTAGTTAAATGGTTGTTTTACTGAGCTTCCTCAAAGGATAAAGCAGATTCTGTCCATCCTTGTGGTCCTAGAGGCTGGCACAGTGCCTGGTATTAGGAAAGCCCTAGGCACATGTTTGATTTATGACTGGAGGGATGGAGGGGTGGATAGATAGAAGGATGGAGGGATGGATGGAAGGATGGAGGAATGAAGGGAGGGATGGAGGGATGGAAGGATGGATGGAGGGATGGAAGGATGGATGGAGGGATGTAGGGACAGATGGGTAGATGGATGGAAGGATGGAGGGATGGAAGTATGGATGGAGGGATGGGTGGAAGGATGGAGGGATGGAGGGATGGAAGGATGGATGGAGGGATGGGTGGAAGGATGGAGGGATGGAGGGATGGAAGGATGGATGAAGGGATTGATGGAAGGATGGAGGGATGGATAGAGGGATAGGTGGAAGGATGGAGGCATGGAAGGATGAATGGAGGGATGGGTAGAAGGATGGAGGGATGGGAGATGGATGGAGGGACAGATGGGTGGATGGACGAATGGTGAGTGAATAGATGGATGAGACAGACAGATGGTAGGATAGGTGGGTGAATAAATGTGAGACAGGAAAACCAGGAAAAGATATAAGATACAATGCACCTAAGTACTACGTGAAAATGATAAATAACCAGAGATGTGTGAAGGACTGTCCATAGCGTGCCTGTGGAAATGCTGGGGTTTGGGAGGCTGCTTCTGTTTGAAAGAGATTACCTGGTAGGTACAGAAAGTGCTCTGCATGGTAAAGAGGAGAAAGATCTGTGTTTTAAAGGAACACAGTGACATTCTCAGATCAGCAGGAAGAAAAACAAGTCTGATGGGAGAGAGACACAGACATCAAAACACATAAAAAAGTGTGTTGTTCTTATGATTGCCAATAAAGCTATTTTAAAAACTGAACAGATTGACATTGGTAGGGCACTTTAAGAGATAGATACCAGGGCATTTTTTGAAATTCTAATATTACAGTAAAAGAAGTTGACTATTTTTAATCTAGCTATGATATATCTTGTCTTTAAATGGGAAGTATTTGTTTGAACAATGCTTAATGTTTTTAGAGCAAAGGAGATTAAAATTTTTAAAGAATCATTTTTTGTCTGTAATAACAAGGATAAAGCACTTTGCAGCAAAAATATAAGCATCCACAATAAACTATTTCTCATTAAAATATAATCCGGTAATTATATGAGGTAATTATTAATAAAAACCTTCCAATAATATGACATACAATACATACGAGACATATGAGATAGCATCTAACATAACAATGGCAGCAGCGGTGACACCATTCAGTAAGAACTCTGTGCTCAGATGCTGTAGGCCCTTGATACTGTCTGTGCAAGCCTTGAATTGGTTTCTGCTCTCAGGGAGTATGTGGGAAGTTAGAATAACAGTCAATAGCATCTCTTTTAGAGGAGTGAAATGTGTTAGATCTTCAGAGATTAATAGAGATCATATTATGGAGGGCTTTGAATGCTAAGCCCTAAAGTATGCATTTTAGCTTAGAGGCAGTATAAAACCATGGAAGGTTTCTGGAATATTAATAAATTGGAGGCAGTGGGCAAGGTGAGTCCAAGAGTAGGTAAAGAATTAGAGGATGAAATAGGTCCTAGATTTTGGTTTACAATTATACCAGAATGTGATGGCACCAGAAATATGAAATTTAACATCTTTGTTTCTTGAACTGCATGAGATGCATTTTTATAAAATGAATGAATTCATATAGTTTAAACAGATATAATTTTTTAAAGATTCATTTATTTGAAATAAATTAAATATCTGAGTTCATGTTGTAGCTTGTGTCCATTAAAATCACTTTCTTTGAAATTCTGCTTTTTTCCATTTTGTCATTCCATCTACTTTCCTTCACCCAATATGTCTAAACTATGACCTTTATATTTTTCCAACATTATTCTAGTCCACAAATACTTCACAGTCAAGTTGAACATTCAGACAGGTATACCAATAATGACAAAACCGGGAATTCAGTGGTATTCTAGAGCTATCTACAAGGTACATTAGTGACATAGACACACTACTGTAATGAATTCATTGTTATAAAGTATACACTAGACTGAGAGTTCATGAAGCCATCTGTGTTTTGAAGGATGAACAGGGGCTTATCAAGTCGATGATTTAGAGAGAGATGAAGACAAATAAACAGTATACGTTAAGCCAGAGGATTAAAAACAAGTTCCCATTTTGGAACAGTAAGAACTACGATATAGTTTGAGAATAGATAAACTTGAATGCATTGAAAAGGGATCTTACTACAGAAAGTCTAACAAACGTTTCAAAAGAGTTTGAGCGTTATCCTGAAAATCATGACCTGCTATTAAATAATTTTAAGCATGGAAGTAACATAGTGAAGTGGATGTTTAGAAAGATCACTCTGAAGATAGTTCTGCCCGTGGGCTGCCAATCAGCGAGGGGTGGTCAGATGGGGGATGTCCCTAAAAAGGTGAGGCCGGTGATGTGCACTTCCTGCCATGGGAACGGGAAGTGTGGGTCCCTTTACGCTCCCAAGAAGGGCAGCCCTCCTCTGCGTCTGCGCCTCTGTGATTGAAAGCAGTGATCAGTGATGCTGATGAAGGAAAGGAGCGGCAGGGGAGGAACCTCACAGGTGCCCTCCACACCCCTCTCTACTGCAGCGTCCAGGCCGCCTGCGCTCCATGGCAACCGCCCATCCAGCCCTTGTCTGTGCTCCCACAGCCTACGCCTCTAAAACAATCCCTGGAAACTGTAGCGGTGATTGGAACTTTCCAAGTCCTCGATGACAATTGTGTGTAATCTTTTAAAATCTGTCACTTCAAAGAAGAAAAAAAAACCCAAAAAAAACCTAATGGTTTTCTAATAAAAATAGCGATGACTCTAATTCACAGGTGGTTTACTTTTACAGGCGTCAGAAGGACGTTAACATTTTCATCTCACATAGGAGACGATGCATCTAGGAGTTGCACCCTGCGTCTAGGGAGCACAGAAGCAGAGGACTCAGTAGGAGAACGTGTCAACCTCTCCTTTTCTCTGGTTGTGAGAGCATCTTTTTATAAGAGAATGCAGCCAAAATCAAGAATGTAGGTGATCTGAACATTTGGTCTCATTCCGATGAATCTTAATTTGTTGGATTTGATATAGCATACTAAGGCACTGATTACAGAGAAACTGTACATGAATTCATCACAGAGACAAAATTAAAATGGCCGACACTTTTCTCCTAGTCAGTGTCATTAATAGACAATGTAAATCCTTGAAAATTTTGGGAGCTTGTCTGGGTTTTCCTGATGAAGATAGATTCCTAGATTTATGTCTCACTAATCCATGGTATCAGTGAGAGTAGAGGCCATAAGGACTAAAATGTATTATTCAGAATGGTTTCTGAGGAAGGAATCCGAAATACTACTAAATAGCTAATTTCATTCTTTAAGGAGAAAGAAACATTTACTAAAAGACCAGCACAGCCAAACATGCTAAAATTTCTAGCGAGCACCTCCAGATATAGGTGAGATAAGTCATGTGGTAAGCAATAAAAATAAAGAATGAATGAATGACTCTACCTGTTGGATAACTGTAAAGTAAACCCAAATAGCTAAATAAAATTTTTTTTTAAATCATCCGAATGCGATGGTAGTACAATACCCAGTCATTTCCACAAAGTCTTCAGCTGTGTCTTAGCAGGACACTGGCAGTGTGGATTCAGACTCCCTTCCTACCCTCCTCCCACTGAATCAGAAACCCAGAAGCCCTCCTCACTCACAAAGCCCTTGGCTTTACCTGTGCAGGGAGAATTTCCATGAGCGTAACCACACCAGAATCTCACAAGGAGCTTGGGAGCGGCCCGTCCTCTGGCTCCCACCTTCCCTGTGTCTGCCTGTCTAGCATCCCACCTTCCCTCGCACGTGTCCTGTGACTCACATTGCCATCCTCTCCTCGTAATCCCAAACCGTGGATCCCAGCAACACCTCCTTTTTTGCTGCCTCCGAGTCTGGCCTGACAGGCAGATCTGCCATGTGAAACACTCAGACCACTTCTGAACTACCCACTCTTGAGTCTTATGAAATTTCTAATCATTGTGAGAAAATCCATTTCATCCATGTTTACTCCCCTTCAAATTTAGCTTTCCTATGTGACCTGAAAACTGCCTATTTCCTGAAAATACTCCACTACGAGGTTTCACTTTTTCTCATCTTCCTTGTCTTGGTGGAGGAGAGGGGTGCAGCTGAATCATTGCCCCCAGCGTTCTGTCTTATGTTTTTTTCTTTTATTTCCTCCATGGTTTATCCTGTCACCTACTGAGTTCCAGGACTTATTTCCAGCTTTTTGATGAATGACTTCCAGGCCTGGCTTATGTGTTCATTGCCCATCATACCTTCTTTTCATCCTTGAGGACATTATCATCTGTCTCTGTGACTCATCTTATCCTAAGACCTCAGAATTCTTTGTCTTCTGTTTCTAATCTGAATCCACCTTCCCCACAACCCCACCACTTGTGAAGTGCAAGAATTCATGTTCTTCAGGAGATGTAAATATACATGTGCAATGGCAAATACCTAATGCCATTGTGAATAAGTGAAACAAAGAATCATTCATAGGGTGCTGTGGGAACACAAAGGAAGGTCACCCGAGCCCTACTGGACGTGGAGAAAAGGATATCAAAAATCCACTCCTGGAGGTGGGGTAAAAGGTAAATAGAGGTTGGCCAACAGACAAGCAGCAACAGTTGTAGAATCTTCCAAACCCAAATCATTGATTTCATTATACTGTCCCGCTCACAGCCAAGCCCAACAATCCATTCTCCGGCCAGTTTCAAGCAGGAACTTTATAAATTTTGAATACAGTTTCCAAAATTATTTTTATAAAAGTTAGATGGGATCCTCTTTAAATCTTCTAGTGTATATCCAGTGTTCACAGGAAAATGTCTGTTCTTCACAATGTGGCCACCGGTTACATGTTTAGCCTCTTCCCTCATCACTCTCCACAGGGCTGCACCTCAGGATGGTTTGTCGTCTTCTGTTCCTTGCCTAGTTTTTCTGTCCCACATTCATCTTTTCCCATCATCCCTGGAAAATTTTTATATCCCCAAATCTAGCACAATTCTCAAGATAAACCTACTTTGATTTTTGGAACGGCTGTTAGAAATGTCACTAGATGATCTTATTTGCAAAGCAGAAATAGAGACACAGACGTAGAGAACAAATGTATGCATACCAAGGGGAAAAGGGTTGTTGGTGGGATGAACTGGGAGATTGGGATTGATACATGTACACTATTGATACTATGTATAAAATAGATAACTAATGAGAACCTACTGTATAGCACAGGGAGCTCTACTCAGTGCTCTTTGGTGACCTAAATGGGAAGGAAATCCAAAAAAGAGGGGATATATGTATACATATAGCTGATTCACTTTGCTGTACAGTAGAAACTAATACAACATTGTAAAGCGACTATACTCCAATAAAAATTTTAAAAATAAAATAAAACAGTTGATTAAAAAAAAAAAAAAAGAACAGGGTAAGGAGTAAAAATAAATCATAATCCAATCCAAAACCAAAAAAAAAGAAATGTCGCTAGAAGAGGTCTTAGTCATCCCTTCCAGCTGTCTTCCTGCCCGGGGTCTCCATTGAATTAAGGGAGTAGAAGTAGAATCCAGCTCCTCCACCTCCACCCGGAGGTCTTGTCTGCATGGTGCGTTCCCTCCATATGTTCGTTCTCCACGAGTGGTCATTACTGATTCTACCCGTTCTGTAGTATTGCTGCCTATAACTCTCTGGGAGTTTCATTTTGGAACCCAAGTTTGCATGAATTTTGCTTTGGGGATTGAGTTTCCTGCAGTGAGTTGCATACCACAGTCGACAATGAACAGAAAGATGACGTGCTCCCTCCTTCCCAAAGCCTGCCTCACAGCTTTGCTCTGTGGTGCTCGCAGACAGTACCAACTGTTCTTCCTGTTGACTGCCAAAATCAGTCAGCAGTTGGGAAGAAAAAAAAAAAAAAACTCTATGAATTATGGAAAATAACTAGGGAGAGAGAATGGCACTACAATGGGGGGGGGAAAGTGACAATTCTCTGTGGCCACCCATTCAAGTGCCTGCCTCAAATCTCAACCAATTTAAAGAACACTAAATGAAGAAGGACATCTAGTCAACCAGGGGCCTGTGAAACAGGAGAGCGGTTGAGGGCTTGTCCTGTCCATCCAAGTGGCTAGCCCGACTGCCATAATGCAAGATTTGAGTCTCAGTCTCTTGCAAAACTGCATGCTTCATTAAGACGACAAATCTTGGCTAAGGGGAGAGCTACATAAGATGGGAAGTGACAAAATATGTTCGGAGTAAACTCCGTTTCCATGTGAAAAGCTTCATAAGCTACCTCTGGCCAAAGCACTCCAATGGCAAGTCTGACCCGTCAGCCTTTTTGGTACCTCATGGTGTGTATAAATGTGCCAGCTTCGGGTGTCCCTTTGACGTCTGACACAGGCTGCGGCGGTAAGGGGTGGTGTCAGCATTTTAGTGTCTGCGGCCCATGCTTGGGAGCACATGTGTTGGTCTCTCAGCTTCATGGTGTTTGTCTCAAGTGCTAAGAAGATGACTATGAACATATCACAAGGTTTGCCTGAGCTGTATTTTTTCCGTATCTAACAGGATATCACCTCTGTGTGTCCGCGGCTCTTCCTGTTAGTATTTCCCAGGCTCTTCTGCAATTATTTACGTCTGCTCCCCCTAAGAGACTCTGAGCATTTCCATTGTGAAGGGCATTTCTTACCCCTACCACAGTTCTGTGAATTCTTAGAAAATAAGCACAACACACCAGAAAATGATTTTGAAAACGCATGGTTATGGCTTATTGTTATGTGTTTTTCAGAACTTTCTTTGGCAGCTCTTCTCATCAATAGCGGAACATTTGGACTGGCTTGCATACCACCAGAGCTTTAAGTAGAAACTGATTCAGTAACATGCTGAAATTCCTTTTTTAAAATTCTAGACAAGGATGTTCATTGTATAGCTACTGTTTAGGCAGGCATCTAGCAGATTACTGCTCAGAGATGACGATGTGAAGACTTTTTACTTTTGTGCTGCGGTTCTATCATTGCAGTTGTATAAACATTTGATTTATAATAACATATGGTGTAGTCGAAAAAAAATCATTGAAATGAAACAGTTTTGTGCATCACGTTTAAGTTGTTTTTGTTTTTGGTCTTTTTGTTTGTTCACTTTTCCTTTTTCACAGACGCAACCTCCCTGCTTTGAGTTGCGGAAAGAAAAGGATCATAAAATAAAGATAAGGGTTTAGCTCTGGGATTTGGGAATTCATTCATGGGAACGGTTGTATCTTCCAATAAAGAGTCAAGGCCCGTGTTTTCCCTTTGCGCTGCAGGGGGCAACCACGACAGCTGTGGTGTATGGGTATTTGCAAACGTTAGTGACAATGTATACACACAGCAAACATACTTATTAGACCAAAAGCTTGGGGATTCTGACGAAATGTAAAAGTGTTACAAGAATATGGAAGATGTACTGGAATTACTTTTGTTCGCTTTGCTTCTTCTAATCCTTTTCTGGAAAAACCTCTTGCCTGATTATTTTCCCGTTGTTATTTTGGCATCTTCATGCTGTTAAATGTTTCCCTGCTGTTTGCGTTTTAGATTGGTGTTCGAAAAGTATTTCTGAAATACTGGCATGCCAACCAGCTAAATGATTTGTGCCTACAGCTGCAGAGAAAAATTATCACCTGCCAAAAAGGTAACAGTTACACACTTCACAGTAACAGTTCAGTGACATTTCTGAACTTTGATGAGTCGGAAAATACAAAATCAGTTAGTGAACCCCCACGTTTAAATGTTAAGGGAACCTACATTATAGTGGACCCCGCCATGGCTCTATGCCCATCCATCCCATGGCGCTACCTTCAGGCAAATAAATAGATTTCAGGGGTTTCAGAAGCACTGTAGCTAAGTTTGCTATTTACTTGTCTCTAGATCAGAGTATGCAGACACAGCTCATGCTTTATTTCATGATCATTCTATCTATAATTCTGCATCAAATTTTCACCTAAGTCATAATTTGGAAGAGGGGATATACATACCTTGTAATTTATGCATCCCTCACCTTGAAAATATTCATGCTCGCTGATCCTCCAAGAAGCACAGGACAAGAAGAGTGTGCCTTTGAACCCACAGTGGGAAAAAAAAAACAACCCATGTGACACTTGGGTGCAGATCTGGAGCCAGATTCCTAGGCCACGCCAGTCAGCGCCCTTGGTATGCTAGAGTTTGGAGGACTGCCACAGCCAATTAGCCAAACCACCTTTTAAGTAATTCCATGTATGCCTTGGATAAATGCTTGACTATTTTTCCTCTGTGAAGGGATAATAATATTTGGACTGTTATCTTTGATAGCAGATAGCATCTATTTCATGTTAACTTTGAGAGTCCATTTAGAATTGTTTTTTTCTATCAAAACCCAAGTGACCGTCGAAAATAGGTACATTTTAAAAATCATAACTATGCCTCACATGAAACATACATACTTAATAGATTTTTAATTTTAATTTGCTTAATAGTTTAATTGTATTATATATCTCTAAAGAAAGGTAAAAAGGGGAGAAATTAATCTACAGGCTAACTTTTGGTGGAAGCAGCCGTGATGAGCTTAGCTCTGTAATGTATCTGAAACTATTAAAAACAAGTGCATCTCAGAGAACGCGGAAAACTGCCTTATCCTGTTCAAGCCTCTGTCTATGCGAGCCCCTGGGGGATTCCTTCAGGCACACCCCTGGCTGAAATCTCTGACGGGTCCCATCGTTTTCTGACGATAAAAAGTCCTGCCATATGCTAGTTCCTCAAACAGACTCGGTTCAGAATTTAGCAAGTCCCGTCCACGTGAAGGTCAAAAGTCAGAATCTCATTCCAAGTTAAATCGTCCCTCTCGGCTCCCACTCCAGGTGGGAGCCGAGAGGGACGATTTAACTTGGAATGAGATTCTGACTTTTGACCTTCTTAGGTGCCCTCCGGGGGGAGGGAATAAGTAAGGGGACAGGGTCGCCCCTCAGTCCGACCCACACCCATGTGACCTGGCCTGGGGTTTCTCTGGCCAGCAGGCAGGCAGGGGTTAACAGGCTCTCTGCATATGTGGGCGCCTTTCAGCCCTCACCTGTGCTACCCACCTGGGAACCGCGAAATCTCTCCTTTGAACGTCACTTGGAAGTCCCCATTGACACTGCCTGTGGGCCTGGGCGCTCTCCAAGAGGAAGTCTCTTTAAATGACTCCTGGCAGGCATCTGTGTCTTGATAAACGAGGTCTGGTGGCCAAGAAGCACAGCTGGGGACCCTGACAAGTGAGCCTCTCCCCGCAGATCCGCCCTGCATCAGCCCCTGGCAGCGTCGGCCTCCCAGGCCACCGTGTCCTCCAAACTCCAGACCATGTGGCAGGTTCTCTGGCTGGTCCCCCGAGGCCACTTTCACCAGCGTGGTGTTCAGGGGCGGTGGGGGGCGCCTCGGGTGAGGGAGGATCTATGCAATCCTCACTTCTCTCTGGGTTAGGGTACTCTGGCCTTCTCTGTCACTCATCAGTGTAGGAAAGGGCTGGGCTCACAAGTCTCCTTTTGACTGTTCCCTTTGCAATTCCTTTCTGTGTGGTCAGTCCAGGCATGCCCTGGGAGCTGGTTAGAAATGCAGAGTCTCAGGCCCTGCCCCAGAACTCCTGAATCAGAATCTGCATTTGCAGCCGCAGGCTGAAAGTGGGATGGGGAGAGTCCCCTTTACAAGACCACCGCTCTACCCCCTGGGCTGTGGAGCCAACCGAGAATTCCATTTAATACCGCGTTACACATACATGGAGCGGGGTATCGCTTTCTCCTGGAAATTTTCCTACATGTAATTAGAAGGCTGCGTACCCTGTCTTCCATCAGGGGTGCCCGCTAGTAATGTCTCCTCTGGTTGGTTACAAATGTTAAGTCGCTGTGCCCTATGGACCTGACACAGAAGAAATTAGCAGAACTGTAGTTCTTTCTTCACCTCTAATGATAAAAATTGAGAATGGTTTTTAAAAAGTGGATAAAACCCACAATTTCCTATTGCATAAATGAAATAATGGCTGTAAAAGCATTTTTTTTTAAAATTACAGGCTCTTAAATGCAAAGCATTAATTATTGATTTTTATTTTTACATCTCTTAGAATCATTGCTTCAGTCTTTTTTGCTAGTGTGAAATTCACTCAGAATTTATATCATCTGGAGTCATTTCCAGTTTTTCAAGAGTTCTCATTTTTTTCTTTGTAAATATTGGGTGGCAGAAAGCTGTAGTTACAGCTCAGTCTTAAATTTAATCATTTCAATTTCAAATTATTCCCAACAGAAGTTTCCGTCTGACTATATACCTTCATTTTATCCTGCATGAAATTGTCAGAAAGAGACAAGTATTAATTATCTATTTGTGCCAAATTTATTTGTATTAATTGTCTCTTAGTAAAGGTACCATGTTTTAGCAACTAGTATTAATTTTTTTTTTTAATTTTCAAAGATTGCTAGTGCAAAGTGTGAGAAAACAGGGTCTGGACACAGGACAGTGGATTCCCAGGTCTACGTGGATCCAATGAATAGTCCTGCTGTAGTTGGAGGTCAGAAGTCTGGCTTGTCCTCATTAATCTTCCCTTTATTCCAAGAGATTAAACATCTTAAATATACCCTCCCATTGTCAATGTCTAGATTTTTTTTAATGTAACAGGAATGAGCGAATGAACAGAGAACAGGCCTTCTGCTTCTCTCTCTCGCTGTGCCTGTCACATGGCTAAAATTTCTACATTTTATTCCGCATTTTTGATTCCCGGGAGTCTGATTGTACCTTTAGCTGTTTAATTTTTTTCTCTTTTAGATTAGTTCAGCATGACTGTTTTTACAGTTATCTTAATACACTGCATTCCAAAGTAACTAAACACTTAGTACTGCCATCTGAGAAAAAGCCTTGAGCATTTTAGACGTCTGCTTATTATTTGCCTCTGAAGCCATAATTGTGGAAAGTTGTGTTCGCCTTTCCATCTTCTAATCGAGTAAAGGCATCTAAGTGAATATCCTAAACATGTATAGATACCCACACATTTATTCTCCTATAGCCAGGGAATATTTTAAAGCACTTAATACTGTATAGGATGATCCCCCCTTACAGAGGAGAATAAAGTGTCTTTGTTACCCACATTGGTTTTCCCTACAATTATAGCTCTTCCTATAATCCAAACAACTCCTTCTAACCATAGAAACTTAGAATGAGAAGGGACGCATCCTAGCATCAAATCAGAATTGCTGCCCCTCATCTGTCAGCGCATCCCTGAGCAGGGGCCATCCTGTTTCTTGAACTTGCCTGGGTACCGGGAGCTGACTCTCTCCCGTGAGATGCCAGATCTGTTTACAGCCTGTGCTCGTTGTTAGAAAGGTCATCCTCATATTCATCCCAAATATGCTTCCCTGCACCTTCCCTGTTGTGATCTGCTCTCTGGAGAGCTACAGATCGCATCTACGTGGCTGGAAGGTAGAGTTTGGCCTCATAAGGGCAGAGATCTGAATCCCCGCTCTACCGTTCATTGGTTGTGTTTACCTGGAGGAATTTTCTCAGCCTCACTGAGCTTCTCTTTCTTTGGGTACAAAATGGAGATACTGGTACATGAATGACCATCGAGTTTGGGCACTGAAAGATGGGTTGGAGCGCCTAGCACATGGCAGTGCCTTTACACGGTGGGCGTGACTTTTATTTTCAAGTCTTACATTTGTTACTGACACATAAGTGATTCCAAAGTGTGTTCATCCACCTGTTTCCCCCAATTCTTACACGTTTTTCTAGCCCTGCTTCCCCAGAAAGCGGAAGGATGACCCTTATTTCTACACAATCTCTTCCCAGAGCCTTAAATGCAGTGTTAGTTTTTCTAGGAGTTAAGTCACAATCCTGTTAACAATATGTGCATGGTTTTCAAAGACTACATCCGTGAGCCTCAGACGTTTCTGTTATAATCTGATATAAAATAATGTGATTGGTGCATCCCCAAAACGGTCTGATGAGAGCCACACCCAGAATTCTCTGGGGTTCGGACTTAGTTCTTTCCATCAGTGTTCAGCCTGTGTTACCACCGGAAGGAGGGAAGCTTTCTTAGAATATTACCTGCACGATCTCATTCAGGGTGAGGATTTTTGCCTCCACTGTTACCATTACTGAATGTAGATATCTTTTTTAATATAAGATTAGAATGTTTTAGTAAAGTCCTAGACTGGGTTAAATATATTTTATTTTAGAGCTGCTCCAACATAATGTATTTGGACTTGTTGATGTACATCTGGGTTTTTTGCTTTTGCTCCTCTCATTGACCCATCATTGTGTTCTTTTACTGAAGTTATCAGAGGATTTTTAGCACGCCAGCACTTGCATCAGAAAAGGAGCATTAGGCAGCAAGAGGTCACATCCATCAACAGCTTCCTGCAGATTACAGAGGACCTGGGGCTTAAGACCTATGATGCCCTGGTCGTTCAGAACGCCTCGGACATTGCCCGCGAGAATGACCGGCTCCGGAACGTAATGAATGCTACTTACCACAAAGAGAAGTTGGAGGCCAGGAACAAGCAAGAGGAAGGAACCAAAAGGTAAAGGCAGATAGTGCGCAACTTCAGTGACCTACGTGATTGATCCTGGGGCGTCAAGAAAATGCCAATAGTCCTTGACGCAAAGTTCCATCACTCATGACTGTAGGGAGAGGAACAAGCACGTATGCATGCGCAGTGCGTTAACGTGAAACCTCCTGACATCTGAAAGGATGCTTTTCCTGGGCTTTCCTTCCACAAAATAGATGCCCCACGTGTTAGTTTAGGTCCCATGAAATAATTGCTTCACCTACCGTGCTTGCATCACTGACCATCTCAAGCACAAAGTTTTAAGGCATCTAATCTTTCCGTCTTAGCAAAGATATATAGCTTGGCTCTCTACATCTTTATGCAAGTGTCACGTATATAAATAAGGCTGACTCCTAGAAACATCTGAAAACCTGACCCCCAAAATGGAGAAGACACTCTAAAAACACAAAAGCAGTGAAATCAATGAATGGGTTGCCTGTATTATATTTCCCTTAGGAAACTGTCACATCTTCTTTGCCAAAAAGGAAAGCTCTGGGGAAAGATTTGTATTTTAAAGTTCACGTTGGATGCTGAGCTTGAAATAGACATGTGAAGAAAACTAAGTCCTTCTCCACTTTACCACTCTTGTCTCTCTGTGACAGACGAGGACACCTGTGATTTACCATCCTGCCTGGGTCTTTCCATCCTAATTTGCTGTCAGGGAGATGTTTGTTTTTCCATAGGAACTTAGTAATATCTAGTTGTTTGTCACCGAAAATGACCCCCCTTCGCCTTGACTGCGATGTCGAATGATTTTTTATTAAAGTGGAAGTGGTAGTGTGTCTCTCACTAATTAGCCTCAAATATCTCAGTGATTAAATACTGAAAAAATTCCCTTTGTACGGAAAACTGTAATTAAACATTACAGGGAAAACAAATTATCCACTGAGTGCCATGCTTTCATCTTCAGCTAGTTCATTTCCTATATGGGCGTCTGGCTCTGGCTGGCAGTAGATCCCAGCTCTGTTGGTGCTCTGCCACACAAAGATATAATTATAAAAACAAATGCTCGGAGACTCCTGGTAAAATGAATGCATTGGCATCTCCCTGGCACATGATTACATTGACATGTGAAGCCAGAAGGAATTTTTTTTAACCAAATAACTATTAATTTTATATGACTTCCAGAATAATATTTATTATTTTCTCTGCTGGAGCTAAACAGCCACCCCAATTTCTCAATTTCATTATGTATTCATTTGCCTGATATAAAATTAAGTGAAGAAGTATTTGTCTATTTATTTATTGAATACCAGCAGTTCACTTGGCATTGGGCAACCAGATGGAATAACAGAAGAAAAATAACAATCCTGCACATAATTAAATAATTGCTGATGGAATTTAAATGGCAAGGGAAAGAGAGAGAGAGAGAGACAGGGAAAATGAAAATCTTTGATGGTTTTAAGTAAAGCATCTACTCTTTTGCAAGGGCAAACAGAGATAACTCCCAGCATTTGATGCATCAGTAACTCTCTATTAAGGTGGATTTCCCAGAAATTATCATTCGGATTGAAATTCTGGTTTTTTTGATTTGCTTAATAATCAGGGTGTGAAAACTTCACTCAGCGAATGCCTGATAGCAAATGTGGCACTCCTTAAGACGTCTTGGGTTCCGGTGAGATTTTTTTCCTAAAGTAATAATGATGAGTCTCGAACGTGCTTATTTATCATGAAGCAGGGGCTGGCGGGATGAAGCGGCTTCCTCTGGACGCGCCGGACACCAGGGCGCTGCACGCAGCCTCCAGCCTCGGCGGGAAGGCTGTTTACCAAAGAGCCGTGATTATGTCTGCTTGAGCCGGTTCATTGTTGCCATCTGAATAATGCATCTGGGTCTCTCTGGCGGGGCTGTTTGTGTTTGTTTCCCACACACACACCCAGAGCTGAAGACAAGGGTGGACCCAGGCGCCTCCACTGCAGCTCCGTCCCGGTCCCCATGGCGGTAGACAGCGTGGTCCAGTCCCAGGCTGGCCCATCCACCCCGTCTCCTCTGCACTCGGTGCTCAGCCTGGACGACAGCAGCGGCCTCCCGTCACCACGGAAACAGCCTCCGCCCAAGCCAAAGAGGGACCCCACCACGCGGCTGAGCGCCTCCTATGAGGCCGTGAGCGCCTGCCTGTGGGCTGTCACCAAGGACTCCTCCAATGAAGGTTAGCCTCGGGGAAGGGGGACCCCGACCCCCGTTGGGTTGTTGATGCTTGACTTCCGGTCTTTGAGTGCGCGGCAGCAGTACTTTGCTCTAATATATTTTTAGTAGAATTAAATCCATTGTTGGCTTGCCAGGGGGCCCCCCTTTTTTTGAAAATTTTTATTTATTGATTTTTGGCTGCGTTGGGTCTTCGTTGCTGCACGCGGGCTTTCTCTAGTTGCGGCGAGCGGGCTTCTCATTGTGGTGGCTTCTCTTGTTGCAGAGCATGGGCTATAGGCACGCGGGCTCAGTAGTTGTGGCACGTGGGCTCAGTAGTTGTGGCTCACGGGCTCAGTAGTTGTGGCTCAAAGGCTCTAGAGTGCAGGCTCAGTAGTTGTGGCACACAGGCTTAGTTGCTCCGCAGCATGTGGGATCTTCCCGGACCAGGGCTCGAACTTGTGTCCCCTACGTTGGCAGGCAGATTCTTAACCACTGCGCCACCAGGGAAGCCCACCAGGGAAGCCCACCAGGGGCCCTTTAATCATTAAACATAAATAATATTAATTCAAATCTCTAAGCCTCTTAGGGCACAGCTAGTTATATATCATTTCCTTAACTCCTCTCCTGACTTCCACATTGAATGAGGAGCCTCAAACCAGAACAATTCAGAAAGTCGGTCGCTCATCCATGTAAACTTTTGCAAATTAAAAAACTAAAAAGATTCATCTGGCTTCCCTATTATCACAACTTAATTAAAAATTAAGCCTGCTTTATCACCACACAGTAAAGTGAAACGATTCATGCACAGGAGAATCATGACTCAGGAAAATTCAGTGAGTGAAACTTTGGGGACTAGACAACAAAGGTTTCTGCATCGGTGGTCTAGACATATTTATGCAAAACCACAGTTTATTCTCAATTAATTCTCTCATAGATTAGTTCATGTGATATCATTGCTTAATTTTTAATTTTTAGAATTGTGAAAAGCAGAGGAAGTCCTTCTTTGCAGAACATTTACTAACTTCACAGATTTTACTTATCACCCTTGGAGTATGAGGCCCTATTCTAGGCCCAGGAAGGTACACAATAAATAAAACAAACAAAGTTATCTTCCCCCATGGGGTTGGCATTCTAGTGGGGAAGACAGATGGTAAACACAATAAACAAATAAATACACGGAATATTTTAGACGATCCTGGCTGCAGAGGGAAATAGAGTAAGAGGCGGTGATGCAGGGTGAAATTCTAAAGGAGAAGACAGCGTGGGTTTCACTGGAAAATATTACGTGAACAGAGAAAGGAGCACAATTTCTTTGGTAAATAAACGAGGCAAAAATGCAAAAGCACAGCAAAGCCATAAGCTCCTCTTTGGGAAGAGACAGCTGACACCAAGGAGGCAGCAGGCAGACCAGGGGCCGGAGGCCCGCAGCAATGAGTCGACCCTAGTAATCTTCAAAGATGCTCTTCACCGGTTGCTTTAGAAACAGTAGATCTTCAGGAGAATGTTTTTAAAAATCGCTGTTGTCATGTATGAGTCATGTTATAGTAATGCTTAGATGGTGATGTAGCAGAAATTCATTACTTTGGGGAGAAGAGGACAAGTGTGTGTTTTTAGCATCATGGTAACAAGACAAATAAAAACATTAGAGAAACCATCTGGAGGAGAGTCTTCAGGTGGATGCAGACGTGAACATAGATGGAAAGCAAAGGCCCTCCAAAGAAAGAAGCCGTTCTTCTGTTCTCCCCAGTGTATGACACAAACTAGAAGAGGCTTATAGTCTATGCAAGTCATAAATACTCTCCCTGAGAAGGTAGGCCAGGTCCCATTTCCACCATTATTACTTGTAGATTTCTGTAGTGGATTTACGGTGCAGATCTCTGTGTTGAAATAAGAAGATTTGGGGGGCATATTGGGAAAGGTAGAGTAGCGTCTAAAAGGATAAGCCTAATGAGATGGGAAAATGTGAAATAAAGACTCAAGACAGCATCAGAAATTGAAAAAAAAAAACAATATGAAGCAAGATTGTATATAAGATGTACAGCAATGTATATAAGATACAATGTATATAAGGTGGAGCCCCATCCAAATTTGAACACCACCGATAAACTCTATAAATTTGGATAAGCAGGCCTCAAAATAGCCTGTGAAGCCTAAAAATGCTTTCTGTTCGTGCGCACGTGAAAAGTCTACCTGCCCTGGAGTTGAGATTTTGGAGGAGTCGGGTGCCAGCTCATCACATAGTTGAGAAAGGGGGTAAAATATTGAGGATAGAATTGAGTTCTCTCATCTGGGCAGGAACAGAAGAGGTCAATTTAAAAAATTACTCAAGAACCACAGGAGATAAAAATATACATAAAAGCAAATGACAGGAAAAAAAGATTAATGAAGAGGAAGCAAGAAAGACCCCAGGTGTAAAACTCTGACATTCCCACTGCTGCGAGGAATCACAAGGCCCTTAAGGCTGGCTGTTTAAAATACATGATGCGATATCATCAGACTTGCAAGACGTTTATATAAATTATAGGTTCTTGGGACCTAATTTCAGCTCACATGTGGCTCTAAGATGCTTTGGGTGTCTCCCCACTGAGGCCCACCCCGGGGGAACTCATGTTTTCGAGGCTCGTGACAGGGCCGGTCAATAAATCGGTTCCTTCTTTACTATCCACATTGTTGGTTCTTTCTTACAACGCATGATTCCTAATCCTGATGGCTTGACAGCCACCTCCGCATCTCCTGCAGCTAAAGGTGAATTCCTGTGTTCAGGAATGTGCTTTAAGTGGGTCTTTAAGGATAAGAAAATTAACCTGACTGATTGGATAGAGGAGGTGTGCTGGGGGGTTTTGGTAGCCGTAGGACTGAGGCTTAGTCATTCAGATCAGCAGTGCCCTGGATTTCTAATAAACCATCCATCAGCAGTGGCTCTGGTCACCTTTATGTCATAATGACAGGAGCTGAAGGTGTCCAGAAAGTCGCCACTAACCACTTGTGGCTATTTAAGTTTAAAATAATTACAATTAAATAAAGTTTAAAATTCAGTTCCTCAGTCATTAGTGCCAAGGACTCAATAGCTGCAGGTGTGGAATTTCCCATCATCACAGAAAATTCTATCAGACAGCACTAATTTTTTTTTAATTGGAGTATAGTTGATTTACAATGCTGTGTTAGTTTCAGGTGTACAGCAAAGTGAATCAGTTATACATATACATATATCCACTCTTTTTTAGATTCTTTTCCCATATAGGTCATTACAGAACATTAAGTAGAGTTCCCTGTGCTATACAGTAGGTGCTTATTAGTTATCTATTTATATATAGTAGTGTAGATATGTCAATTCCAATCTCCCAACTTATCCCTGCCCCCCCTTACCCCTTGGTAACCGTAAGTTTGATTTCTGCATCTGTAACTCTATTTCTGTTTTGTAGACAAGTTCATTTGTACCCTTTTTTTAGATTCCACATATACGTGATATCATATGATGTTTGTCTTTCTCTGTCTGACAATTCACTCAGTATGACAATCCCTAGGTCCATCCATGTTGCTGCAAATGGCATTATAGACAGCACTGATTTTAAATTCATGTTCTCACCACGGGGGCAAGACTGAGTTTTTTACACCTGGTGATATGTCACGCAATTATCCTTCTTCTGCGTAAGATGGGAAGGAAACCTGATCACTGCATGAAGTGCTCTGTGAACACTGTTCATAAGAATAAGACCACAAATCAAGTTCAAGATCTTTTCTTTTACAAATAAAGCTGCTAATCAATTCAGAAGGTTACAGAGTGAAAAGAGATCTGTTTGGAGAACGAAGGCCAAGAGGCAACACCTTTTATGCCCAATCCTGTCCTTATTAACACGTGCCTCTCCTAGAGGTTTTCATCCAGTATACACGGTCATAGTGAAGAGAGGCCGGCCAGAGGGCTCGTTTTTCTTCTCTACCTTTGCGCCTGAAAAGCTGGAAACAATTTTATGGGCCAGTAAATTTTAACACTTGTTTGCAAACTATTAACAAGCGAGAGCCAACTATTTGAAAGTATGATTTTTAAAAGTTTGGGGTTGCTTTTTGCAAACGGAGACTAGGAAAGGAAGAACCGGGCCGCGACTTCACTTCTTCTTTGCAGGGAAGCTGTCAGCTGAGAGCTTTTCTGAAGAGCTGAGTTTCTAAACCCAATGTGACGGCTTTCTCCCCAACACAGTGACACCTGGATGGTGAAATAGCACAAGACAGGTTTCTGGGGGGCAGCTCTAGGCGCCACCACTTATGCCCGGTGATGTGAGATGCACACCCAGCCTCCCTCAGTCTCCAGCCGCCCGCTCCTTAGAAATAACACCTGAGGAATCCGTATTTCTTAGAATTGCTGTACAACTCCCTTTGCAACAAAACACAGTTTATATGTATAGGTACGAGAATGGTTCAGCTGTGTGGCTTAATTTGGAAATAGCGTTACATTTCTTTCTCTTTTTTATTGTCTTGTTTATGAATTTTTTCTAGAATAGCACTTGACACCCAGTAAGCACTCAATAAATACTTATTGAACAAATAAATCAATATAATAGAAAAATATTTCTTTGTGCTGCTTTCATGAAAGCAGAATTAGCTTCTTATCAGTAAATCAAAATGAGTACAATTTGGCAAGGTTCAACATGTACCCTTGAGATTTGTCAGACTTGGTTTGTCAGCATTATTTTTAGCAGAATCCCCTTTATAATATTTTTTTCTATTACCTGAAATTTGACGAAAATTAGGTTCTCCGTGAACGCTGCCCTGAGAATGTGTGACGGGGCATAACAGGAGAACATAATTATGTTTCACAACTTATGGCTCATTTGTCCATTCAACACATGTTAATTCAGTGTATTCCACGAGCCTGGCCCCTCCCCCCGGGCCTTGGAGACCAGTGGGCTAGGAAAATGGGCAAACAAATTATGAGAGAGGCAGAGTAACAGCAAGGGCGCCAAAAAGCACGGAGCAAGAGGGGCTAACCCTCACTGGGACCTGTGGAAGGGTCGAGAAGGACATTTAAGAGGCCTTCCACACGTGGAGGGCAGTCAGTGGGGAAAGATGGGGCGAGAGCAAAGGTAACCAATTCATCCCTCAAAAAAATGACCTAGCAAGGTTGTAATCTGTCACAGCTCAGTAGAAGCCCTTCTTGTCCAGTTTGTAAGCTGGCTGTAAATCGATACTGACCTCACTCAAGTATGCAACAGGCCCGCCAGCCAGGGAGCTGGCTTTATCCAGGCATCCTTCATGTCTTAGGTCCTGAGCAAGGCACACAGTTTGCTCTGAAACTGGGCAAAATCACACTGGGAGAGTTGGAAAACAGAGGATAAGAACACACACAGATAATACAGGTATTTTCTTGATGAACGATCTTGTCATTTCTTTTTTCTCATAGATTTAATATGTAGGCATCTTATTCTCGGTGAGAATGGGGCCAAATAACTTGTGTCTTGAGGCAAAGTCACCGACATGCCTTAGCAAAATACTCAAAGGCAAACTATTTTGTACAAGAAAATGTTTACCTCCCAACAGAATCTAAAAATGACACAAGTCCCTAGATCATTGCACAGTAACTCAGATAAGAGTCAAGTTTAAAAAAAAATGAGAGGGCTTGAGAATGTGGGATTTATCCCTTAAGTTACTGTTAGGACACTAAGACTTGTCCTCGAGGTGATCTGTCACCATGAAATGTCTCCCTGATCCCATCTCACTTTTACCCATAAGTCCGAGGACTAGAAAAATTGTTAAGAAAACTCTTAATATAAATTCACTCTTAACAGCCCTTAAATCCTTATTTGCAAATGAACAATTAGGAAGGACTTGTGTGGACACACACACACACACACACACACACACACGCAAAGGAATAACCATAAAGCCAAATTAGAGTCTTAATTCTCTAACTGTGGTATTCTAATTTCAGTTTATGAAGAATGAAGCTTTCCAGTTCCTGCCCCAGATTTTTTTTTTTTTTAAATTAATGTATTTATTTATTTATTTTTGGCTGCGCGAGGGCTTTCTCTAGTTGCGGCAAGTGGGGGCCACTCTTCATCGCGGTGCGCGGGCCTCTCACTATCGCGGCCTCTCTTGTTGCGGAGCACAGGCTCCAGACGTGCAGGCTCAGTAGTTGTGGCTCACGGGCCCAGCTGCTCCGCGGCATGTGGGATCTTCCCAGACCGGGGCTCGAACCCGTGTCCCCTGCATTGGCAGGCAGATTCCCAACCACTGCGCCACCAGGGAAGCCCATGCCCCAGATATTCTAATTTGGTAGCTACCGAGTAGGACAGGCACCGTGCTCCTTACATCCTCAGTAAAGCACCCCAGGTGACCTGATATTGATGGACTGCAGACCACGCCCTACAGAACCCTGTTCTATGACTCATGGCTGATTTCTGGTTCTGTGGTAATGATATGATGTTGATGGTAACAGCTGACACTTACAAGTGTGTGTCACGTGACAAGCACTATGCTACGTGTCTTCAACCTTCAGAGCTACCTGATGGCGCGAGACTGTCGCTGTGACCCCCCTGTAGACGAGGGCGTGGGGTCAGGGGGCCGTGGTGTATCCTGTCCCATGCTACACACCCAAGCAGTCCGATTCCAGAGGCCAGTCTCTCAGCTGCCTCCTGACAACCCAGGCTACTTTTATTGATCATCGTTTAATTCAGAAAAGCTTTCCTCTGCATCTAAAGCACACCTTGTGTGCTTTATATCTTTATATATTTATAAGGTGTGCATATAGCACACCTTGTGTGCTATATGAATATCATATCAGCTATCTATTGTTGCCTACCAGCTCCTCCAAAACTTGGATATTTAAATAAAATGCGATTATTTTATTACTGTCTCGGGTTCTGGGTGTCAGCTGGGCTCATCTGCGTGTCTGTCCCTCAGGGTCCTCCATGAAGCTGCGCGTGGCGGCTGGAATCACCTGAAAGCTGGCCCCTTGCATGCCTGGTGCCCAGGGATGTCCAAGGACTGGGACTGCTTGCCCATCTCTGTGTCCAGGTGGTCCCTCCACCCGGTTTGTGCAGCCTGGCAGCTTCAGGGTAGCTGGACTTCTTAGGTGGGCAATCAGTGTGTCCCCGGTGCCTGCTCCAGGAAAGAGAACGCCGGGCGGTCACTCTCTTACCTTTGATGAGCAGCCTTGGAAGCCACACAGCATCACTTCCCCCACTGCCACCAGACAGTCTCAAAGGCGCCTCCAGGTTGAGGAAGGTGAAATAGACTCGAACTCTTGATAGGACTGGGAAAACTATCGTGGCCAATTTTTGGAAAATACAGGCTGCCTCAATCCATCCTCTGGACAAAACAATTCACATCCCTCCCACGTGCAAGATGCACTCACCCCTCTCCCATGCTCCCCAGAGCCTTATCCCATCATCACGTCAGGCTCAGGTCCAAGCCCCAAATCCCACCATCTAAATCAGGTCCAGGTGTTCTGGCTGCTCAGGTAAGGCTCCTTAGGTGGGCAGCTCCTCCAGCACCGTCCCTAACTATCGAAGGCAAGTTGCCTATTCTCCACACAACTAACATGTTGCTTGTGCCTTGGTTAGGATTTAGTCCTGCTGCCCGGAAATTATTTTCTTTTTTCTTATTTTTAATATTTTAATGAGATTCTTGTCTGCTTACATTCTTTTTATGTATGTATGTATGTATGTATGTATGGCTGTGTTGGGTCTTCGTTTCTGTGCGAGGGCTTTCTCTAGTTGCGGCGAGCGGGGGCCACTCCTCATCGCGGTGCACGGGCCTCTCACTATCGCGGCCTCTCTTGTTGTGGAGCACAGGCTCCAGACGCGCAGGCTCAGCAATTGTGGCTCACGGGCCTAGTTGCTCCGCGGCATGTGGGATCTTCCCAGACCAGGGCTCGAACCCGCGTCCCCTGCATTGGCAGGCAGATTCTCAACCACTGTGCCACCAGGGAAGCCCTGGAAATTATTTTCCATGGCCATTAGGTCCATGCTACGGAATCTTGGCTCACCTTTGGATATTATTTCCTCGTCCACAAGAGGTGACATGTTTGGGGCTGGTCGTTTTCTCAGCCTGATTCCTGCTCATAAAATTTTGAAGCACCAGAGCCTCTTTATTTTGTATTGATCATATCTCTTTCAGCGCAGCTGATACAATTCCTTTAAAAGCTTTGTGAGTCTCCTGTGAATCAAGTTATAACCTACTCCTTTAGTCAAAAGCCACATCCACAAATCTCTTTGAGATAATCTCCTCTCTACTTTTTCTTTTCTGCAAGATTTCGGTGGGGCAATACTCTTGATATCCTTAGAAGTCCTGTGGTTTTGTTTCTTTGAAAAGGTCCAGTGAAGCACCCCCTGAAATCTTTCTGAGGTCTTAATAAAGGGGTTCATAGTCATGACCTTGGCTTCAGCTTTAGATCATGTTTTCCTGAAAATGCCCCAGATTCAATCTCTGCTTACAAGTCATTTCTTAACTTCAGAGTTATTTGCTATCCTGATGGCCCAGTGAGAAACTATTTTATTTTCAAACTCAGAAAGCCCAGGCTCCTTTATAGATAACAGTTTGTTCTTTCTTTAGCTTATGTCTTTACCCTCATTTTCCCTGCAGGAAAGTAGAAGAATCCAGGAGGCTGCTTTTACACTCGGTCTAAAGGTCTCCCTACCTAGATCATCCAGTTCCTTAAGTGTGTTGTCTGGTTTCCACAGTACTGCAGGTGACAGGGTTGCTAAACTTTCCACAAAGGTATAAAAAGGGTTATGTTTCCTTCAGCGTCCAGCATCTTTCTCACTTTCCTTTAAACATCACCAAGAGCTTTCTTGGGCGTCACGCTTCTGCTAACAGTCTCTTCAAGACTCCTCCTCCTTCCCTGGTGGTCCAGTGGGTAAGACTCCACGCTCCCAATGCAGGGGGCCCGGGTTCAATCCCTGGTCGGGGAACTGGATCCCACATGCCGCAACTAAGAAGTCCGCATGCTACAACTAAACATGCCACGACGAAGATCCCGCCTGCCTCAACTAAGACCCGGCACAGCCAAAATAAGTAAATGAATAAATAAATAAATAAATATTAAAAAAAAAAAAAAAACCACCAAAAAAAACCTCCTCCAATTTCCCAAGGCTACTTCCAGGCTTTTAAAGTTTGGGTTTTTTTGGTTTATAGCAGCACTCCACTTCCAGTACCAATATCTGTACTAGTTGTCTATTGCTATCTAACAAACCTCTCCAAAGTGTAGTAGCTTAAAATGACAAAGGTTTTATCATCCTCTCCCTCTCTCTCTCTCTCTCTCTCTCTCTCTCACTCTCTCTCCCCCTCTCTCCCCATTCTACTCGTTGGGTATCAGCTAAGCCCTTCTCATGCAAGCTCTCTCACAGCTGTGGTCAGACAGCGGCTGGGCCTGGGATGGTCCACAAGCTCAGTTCATTACATTTCCGGTGTCTGGGCTGGGGAAACCTGGACACCTGAGGGCTGGAGCAGATGGGGTCCTCTGGCATCTCTCTCACCTCTGTGTGGCCTCTCCACATGTTCTCTACAGCATGGGTGCTTCAGAGTAAGCAGTCTTCTCAGAGATGAGGGCCACCAAGAGATGTGTCCCGAGAGAAGAAGAGGCAGGCAGAAGCTGCACTGCCCCTGACCCAGCCTCAGCAGGCAGGCGGCATTCCTTTTGCCATATTTTACTCATGGGGCAGTCACAGAGGTCCTTCCAGCTTCAAGGTTCTAGGAAAGCACGAAGGACTAAAAATATTGTTGAAGCCAGTTTTGTAAAATACAATCTGCCACAAGTCCTTTAAATTATTCAAATGTTCAGAACAACTCTATAATACTAATGTTAAAATTTTGTTTGGTTCATTAACTTTCTAGGAGAAGCTTATGAGTTGCTGTGTTTTAGTACATTGAAAGCCTTTGGGATAATGCTTATTAATTACAGAATTGTGCATTTTGGGTATTTTCTACTCTTAAAAGTTGGCTACTTTGGTGAACCCTGTATAATACTGGCCTTCAAAGATATCCATTGAGTTAGAAAATTAACTTTGTTCTTTTCCATTCTCATCTGGATGTCTCCATTTGTTTCATGTTTACGAAGTGCCAGCATCTGAGCTAAGCACTTTACATACATTATTTTATTCCTCTGAGATGATTAGTGATATCACCATTTTATGCATGACTATACTGAAGCACAGAGAGATGTGACCAAGACCTCTTTTAAACTTATAATTTGCACCAATGCCACCCCACAAACACACACACACACACACACACACACACAGACCCAATTCTGTGACTCTTTATTATGGCCTGTAGTTTCCCACCTCATAGCATGTATCATGTTCTAACATGCTATGGAATTAACTCGTTTGTTTTATTTACTTTTTTTATTGTCTGACTTTGCCCAGGAGGGCAGAGGAAGGAAGGGGACAATTATTGTGTATTCACGAATGTGTCTCTGAATAAATACTGGTTAAATGCACGACTAAATGAATGATAGCATGAAAGGGTGGTCATGCTGGGGTTTGAATCCAAGTCCATCTGACTCCAAAGCCTTTAATTTTAACCCTAAAAGTGGAGTTGTCACTCCGAAAGTGGAGATGGATACTGTCGTATATGCAATCATAATGAGAGAAAATCCTGGCTGCCTTAAAACTCAGGAGCTCAGCAAAATTAGATGCTTATTCAGATCAAGAATTCCTACAGATTAGCAAAGCACCAAATTGGTAAGATAGTTCAAGATTTTTGAGAAGTTTTGATATTTTAGTAAAACTGTATGTAATTTTCTAAAATTAACATCTTGGCTCCAGAGAAATTATATTTAATAAAATCTATAATTTATAGTAAAAAATATTAGAAAAAGAAGTCTTTTAGAATTTTTTGACTTAAACTTTAATAAATGTTTTGAGTCATATTTAAGTAGTTTTTCTGCCTCTTTCAAAATTAGTTCTCGCTAATATTATGCTCTTTTGTTTTTCTAAATATCTTCCTTCTTTTCAATTTATGAAGTTGCCACTTAAGTTCTTAGTGAAATACAACACTTTTGATTTCCCTGTTAAGTGTGTTAGGATTCAAATATATTAATTAACTGTAAAACAAGTCTTTGGCATCATTTTAACAACGTTCTTTTTAGAAAAGTAATCTCTCCATGCATGTAGTTGTTTTCCTTGGTGTTTTGTCGTGTTCGTTTTAGACCATTTAAATAATCCAGCTTAGGTATTTCCTACAGGAAACACCCACAGGGCGCCACCTCGCTAATTTGCTTGTTCTCCCCAGTCTCCTATTTTCTCTTCTCTAAAAACCATGAGGAGCCGTTCAGCCAGTACTTAGTCCACACGTTTATCAGGCCCTTAGAGCCCAGGCGTAAGGAGGTTCCAGCGCAGAAGGAAGGTGCCCACCCCGCCGCATCCCAGGCCCTTCCCGCTGCAGGCGGCTGGCAATCCTGGGCCTCCTTACTGGCCACCTTACCTCCTCCTCGACTGGTGGGAGTTGTCCTCCCCCTCCGAGATCAAACCTGGCTTTCCTCTTAGCAGTCGTGCGAAGTGCGGGGAGACACGGACCCTGGAGGGTGGGGAGATTGGGACCCTGAGGTTGAAGAGAACCAGACCCTGGAGAGGGGAGCGACCTGGACCCTGGAGGGGGAGGGACCCGGACCCCGCAGGGGGAGAAGAACTGGACCCTGGAGGGTGGAGGGACCCGGACCCCGGAGGAGGGAGCAAACTGGACCCTGGAGGGTGGAGGGACCCGGACCCTGCGGGGGGGGGGGGGGATGAACTGGACCCTGGAGGGTGGAGGGACCCAGACCCCGGAGGGGGGAGCGAACTGGACCCTGGAGGGTGGAGGGACCCGGACCCCGCGGGGGGGGGGAAGACTGGACCCTGGAGGGTGGAGGGACCCGGACCCCGCGGGGGGGGAGGACGGGACCCTGGAGGGTGGAGGGACCCGGACCCCGCGGGGGGGGGGGGAAGACTGGACCCTGGAGGGTGGAGGGACCCGGACCCCGCGGGGGGGGAGGACGGGACCCTGGAGGGTGGAGGGACCCGGACCCCGCGGGGGGGGACGACGGGACCCTGGAGGGTGGAGGGACCCGGACCCCGCGGGGGGAGAGGACGGGACCCTGGAGGGTGGAGGAACCCGGACCCCGCGGGGGGGGAGGACGGGACCCTGGAGGGAGGAGGGTACAGGCCGGGTCCTCGCCGGCCGCGGCGCCGGGGCAGCTCCAGGCGCTGCGCGAGGCTCGGCCCGGGTCCCGCTAACCCTGCCGCCCCTTCTCCGCCCCCGCGCAGTTCTCAGCCGGCCGCGGCCGCACAGCGACGACTACAGCACCGTGAAGAAGATGCCGCCGCGGAAGCCCACGCGGAGCCCGCACACCAAGCTCAGCGGCTCCTCGGAGGAGATCTCGGGCGCCCGGCCGGGGGCGGCGGGGGCCGGCGGGGCGCGGCGCAGGGTGCCGCCCGCGCCCCCGGAGCCCGAGCCCGTGTACATCGAGATGCTGGGCCGCGCCGGCAGCCCCGAGCCGGCCGAGGCCGTGTACGAGGAGATGAAGTACTGGGCGCCCCCCGAGGGCGGCGGCCGCAGCCCCCTCCCCGCGGAGGACGGCGACGCCGGCGGGCCCTGCAGGGACGCGTGCGACATCCCCGCGCCCTTCCCCGACCTGCTGCCGCACCGGCCCCCGCTCCTCGTGTTCCCCCCGACGCCGGTCACCTGCTCCCCGGCGTCCGACGAGTCGCCCCTGACGCCCCTGGAGGTGAAGAGGCTGCCGGTCCTGGAGACCAGCCTCAAGTACCCCGTGCAGCCCGAGGGCGCCGGGCCCGCGTCCCCGCAGCACCCCAAAGCCCCAGAGGGCGACGGCGAGCGGCCCGCGTTCGCCGGGCCGCACGGGGCCCCCCGTCCCCCCACGCCCGCCGCCGCCCCCCGGCCGCCCGCGCTCTGCACGTCCGCGCCCGAGCCCGGCGCCAGGAGGCCGGCGGAGCCGCCCCGGGGCCCCCCGAGGCCCACCTCGGCCCCCGCGGGCGCGCCCTGCAGCCCCGGCCCCAGGAGCCCGCACTCCCCCGCGAAGGCGGCCCGGGCCGAGCCCAGGAAGGCCGCCCCCGGCGCCCCCTCGCCGGCCGCCTACAGCCCCCCGAACTGCAGGCCTGTGGGCAGCCCCCTGGACGAGCTGGCCAGCCTCTTCAGCTCGGGACGGAGCGTGCTCCGGAGGTCGGCGGCGGGCCGGAGGATCCGCGAAGCCGAAGGTGAATTTCGCACTCGGAGGTAGAGGCGTAGCTGCAGACGCGGATGTGTGCCCATGTGCCCGTAGATACGGTTTAAGGAACGCTTGAGGTCATTGCGGGGGTCGTTCAGAGCAGGTACCAACTTACACAAAAAACCAAACATCTTATGCAACCAATATGGCCAGGTAGGTAAGAATGGATCTTTCCGTCTCGTAGGTAAAAGTTCACGATATAACAACCCACAGCGCTAAAACTGGGTTTAATACACCCTTGTGACTTGAGAAGTATTAGAGCAAGGCTCAGCTTGAGCCGCTGATTTCCGTTTCCTGATAATATTTACCTGCAACATGAAGTGGCACTTTTGTCGCATTATGCCGAGATGCCCCTTTGGTTTACAGCTCACGGCTAACCCGAGTGTCTCCGCCCTGCTGTCCGTCTCACTTCCACTCCCGGCATCTGGGACGGTGGTTACCTGCTCGGTTACTCTCTTACACTCACTCAGTACCGCTTGCGCTATGTTGTTTTGAATGAATGATTTTTGTTCTGTTCCTTTGCCACCCAAGGAAAATTTTAACTCAGTTCTGTTATATCTGCATCTTCTCATTGAGCAGCTCTGCCTCATAACTAGTTAGCTGTTGACAGGCCAGTCCAGTGAGCTCAGGGCTAAACTGTGGCAGCCAGAGGCTGTTGCCTGTATTAAAAAGTATTTATTTTGTGTCCATATAAAAGCAGAAGGTAGCTAGCAAAGCAAAAAAAAAAAAAAAGCTCTCAATAAGAATTTGTTGCTAATCTCTTGTAAGTAGCTCACCATGTACTAATTCATTCAGACGAGGTTGCCTTTGAGCCAGAGGTGCCATTTGGGCACAGATTCTCTTAATAATCACAGAGAATGTGGTCATCTTCCAAAAAACATCTTAAGGCTTTTATACAGACCCAAAATATTTTCCAATGTTCTGTACTGGGGAGGGGAATTACGTTAATACAAAGCATCTTCTCTTTAAGGGGATTGTAGCAGGTCCCTTGACCCTGATGCCGTTAACCCGAATGTAGATGGCAATTACTAGCATCCCCACTTTACGGAGATGGGAAACTTCAAGGCGAGGAGGTTAAACGCCTTCCTTAAGGTCAGGTGGTAGGATTGGAGATAAAAACTTATGCTGTGACGTTTTATGTCCACGTTAACCTGCTCTTTCTCCTATAGAAAATACATAAATATATTGGCTTTCGTCATTTGATTAGGTCCCAAAACACTAGAAAATCTACAAAACATTCTCAATAAGTGAAAAGTAGGTCAAGACTAAGAACACTTAGCAGATGAGTGAATAACCTACCCCCCCCATTTATTCTTCAGTCAGATAAGCTAATTGTTTGTTTAGCTAACAATTTCTTCTTAATTACAGGCCATTAATAAATGAAATTGTCCCTGTAAGTAGGAGATGGCTTGAATTTCACAAGTCATATGTTTCATTCCAAGGAACAAAATGGACTCTAAGAGAACAGCCTTAAATGAACAAATTACTATTTGCTTTCGGAACTAAAAGTTTATTAAAACCAAATTTTACTATAGATGGGAACTGGGTGAATTCTTTTCGGCTGTATTCAAGAAAGTGAAATTAATGAATTCGTAGACAGGCGTCACCGTTTGGAAATCCCTAAGTCTAGGACTTGAGGGTAGGATTCCAGTGAGGCCTCCAGGCAGGGTGTGTGGAAGTGCTAATATTTACCCTTGGTAACGTTAACCGGTATTTGGGAACATGTATCCAAACCTCAAGTACAACATTGTTAGTGCAAGTCTAAAATTATAAAATATCTATTTTTCTACTGTGGGCTTTTACAAAACACTCTTTATTTTGAAAAGATTGTCTTGAGCCACTTGCGACTTTCTCATAAATCTATGAATTGGCAGCTTCTGCCCCAGCGCAGTGGCTGTAATAACAGGAAACTGCAGTAGGAGATGGCTCGTCCCCTCGCACCAGATGACAGGAGTCCAACTGTGCAGCTGAGACCGGTGTGATTCCCGATGGGCCATGATGTAGGAGACACGTTGACCAGCGTGCAGGACGTGTCCTCCTGGGATCGTACAGGCTATTCTTTTAGAATGTCAAAGGGGCTTAAAGAGAAGACTTGGAAGAAAAAAATAGTCTTGATGCTGGAGCTAATCACTGGAGCTGCTTATATGATTATTAGGGTTTACACAGTATGATCCTGAAGCCCAGTAATCCATTTTCTTCTGAATGAATCGCATGGCTGGTATTCGTGATTTACTAGAGTCCTGGGACTTCTCCCCTTTAAGATTTTAAATCTTCTTCTTTACCCTTTTTATATTTCAAGATATTCTTCTCTTCACCTGAAGTATCTTTCTTACCAAATAATCCAGTGGGCGGCTAATTCCGCCTCAATGCACCTGAATTAATTACAGCTCATTTCTTGGACCGTTGTGATATGGGGAAACTGCACTGCAGATTTGCAGAAGGCTTCAGAATATTCCCCTGGCTTCTTTAGAAAGTGACCTTGAAGAGATTAAACTGCTCCTTATTACCCCGCTAAAGGTATTTCCAGTTAAAATATAAAGGATGGTGAGTTGCGTATAGAAAATGAGGTCCTTTGGTGTTTAATTCTACAACGTCACTACTGCATAGACTTAATATCCATGTGGGATTTCATAAATATTATGTCCCTCAAAACAGTTCATTTTCTATAGACTCTTGGCTATTCAATTTGAGGTACACAAGTCACAGAAATTCTAAGAGTCCAGGATGCAGGTATAGACCAAATGTGATTGTGCAGGTGACAGATGTGACTGCAGCCTGGGAGGGGTAGTATCAGCAGCAAGGAGCTGCAGTGCTTACTATGCTCCAGGCATTGTTTTAATAACCTCTTTAGTTCTCACAAGACTAAAATGTATCCGCTGTTAGCATCCCCATTCTACAGATGGGAAAACTAAGGCATAGAGATTAAACTTGCTCAAAGTCTCCCTCCTTTGAGAGACACAGCCTGCCTTGAGTGCAGTGATTCTGGCTCCAGGGGCATTTGTCTTGACTACCTGCCCAGGACTGCAGGGAAAAAAAAAAAAAAAACAAGAAACAAAAAACAGAGGATAAGCCTCTAAAAATTCATATTTGCTCACCTGAGGTGCAAGAAGTAAGAGTC
This sequence comes from Balaenoptera borealis, assembly GCF_965194805.1. Classification (NCBI taxonomy): domain Eukaryota; kingdom Metazoa; phylum Chordata; class Mammalia; order Artiodactyla; family Balaenopteridae; genus Balaenoptera; species Balaenoptera borealis. The sequence continues at coordinate 76,434,709 of NC_138877.1, forward strand.
CTACAGTTTGGATGGAGAAAACTGTTTCATAAAGTCAAAAATTCCAAACATGTGCTTTACAGATCATGGATGTATACAACTGTGGAATACCCACTGGGCCCTTAAAATGAAGAATGACCAAATGTTTAATTGTGTGTGACTTTCTGGTTATCCCATTCATTCACAAGATGTTTTTCATCTGATGCCATAATATGATTAATATTATTATGCTAATTATTTATAGTTACTTAGTTTCAAAAATTATGAGCCCTAATTCAAATGCAGGGGGAGAGTCATTGGCTTCTTGGGGCCACGAGGGTGCGCCATTGTTCCAGATGGCGCCACGGCAGCTGGTTGTTTATCTAGAACGTGAAGTAAAATGAGCATGTTATTCTGTACCCGTTGAAAAAGATCAGGATGATCGGGCATTGACAGCAATGCAGTACAGCTCAGAAATCTGGAGAAGGACCTGGAGGAGTCTGATTTGCAGAATATTTTGTGAAAAAACATTATTTTGTTACTTTCTGATACTGTGCATCCTTAGTTTATATGCTATAAATAGGTAGTTAAAAATTATATTGACAACAAAAAATATAGAGAGACAATATTTCTTCGCATATAATAGGTGTTTATTAAATACATTTGATGAAAACCTACCTAAAAAAGAAAAAGAGCAGTCTTACATATAAGTATATTTGGTAAATCTGGCCCTTGTGGCATTTTTACACATAAGAACCACTGAAACCAAATGGCAATTACTCTTAATTTCAAATATTTAATTTCATTGCATAAACACTCCAAGTAAGAATATTTTGAGTTTTTAAATCAAAGTATTATTTAAATGAATTTTTTACAGCATGATACTTGATTCCATAGGGCCGTTTATTTTCAAAAGAATTATTTTTAAAGTCGGCTTTATGGAAAATTTCAAACATAACAAAAGTAGAGAATAGATTAATGAACTCTCTCTGTGGCCAATCTTAGCTCATCTCCAGTTTTCTCCACCATCAATGGATTATTTGGAAGTATGTCCCAATGTCAAATCAATTTACTAATAAATATTTATAAATCTTTTATTAGAAAAGTCCTTTAGAAAAAATAAAAGGTTTATTCTTAAGTCACTTTAATTAGTACAGACCAGTCAATCCTTTTGAGCCTCATGAATGTGAGATTGTTGCTCAGGACAGAAGCCACCTCTGGATGCTGGAGACTCATTTTTCATGATATAACCAAAATCATTCTCAGGAGTTAGCTTTCCACCAAAACAACACCGGCCTGCGAGATCTTCCACAGGTTCTTTGAGTACAGCTCCGGAGGTGGGCAGCTGTGCAGACAACTTTTCTACTACAACAACAAGTGTGGATTTCTAAATATCACATCCAAACAGAACTAAGTATGAAAAATCAAGGTCCCGAAAGACATACGGTTGCATCTTAAATCAACATTGTGTGAGGTTTGGACGCCTCACTGCCAAATTAAGTACAATTACTTATGCGTTGTTCAGCAACGAGAAGATGCTTTAAAATCAGTGAACTATCACAGGATTACAGGCAGAAACCTCTGACCTGCTCAAGGACAGTGTTGGTAAATTGCCATTCTCTGCTCCTGGTGTTTGAGACAGAAGTTTTGACACCATCTTCATTTAATCTGTGATGCATTCTAATGAAATTGCGGCCTACGAAATCGGTCCTCCTCGTGCGGATGTCTACATCCCATCGTGGGATGCAGGGCTTGACATCCCGGAGGCTTCCTGCCTCCATGCAGGCTCTACTAGCAGTTTATCCGTGCCGAGCTGTTAATCTTTCTCACTCCCCAGCCGCTTTGCTTTCTCTCCATGGTGATTTATTTGTGAGGGGTGGTGGCCTGAGGCTTCATGAAAATTATAAAGGGCGTGGAGAGCAGGCACATAGTTTACTGATGTGTAGTTGAGTGCACTCCTGCCTCACATAAAGGTCTCCCTCCTGTGAAAGGGAGGAATTCCGCTGCCTTCTGGAACCATTTTAAATCAACCCTAAGTTTCCCTCATTTTCCAAATGAGTAAGTCCTCGGGGAAGACGAGCTTCACATCCCCAGAGAAGCAAGCTGTCCATTTATCACTAGGTGGCTATCAGGCGAGGATGAGCTGTGGAAACGGCTCCCACTACCCCATCAGTGAACCTGAGCTTTCACGTAAGGAGAGTAGATCTCTCTGTGAGAAAAGGACATTTTCACCCAGTTCCTGGCCCTGCTGCAGTAAAGGAGAGTAGCTGTGTTTGGGACTGGCCACTGGACATCGCAGTGTTTCTAATTCCCCAGGTGTGCAATAGAAATAATACTTTGTCTATCTCCGCTTGGAAATGAGCTTTCAAGCGGAGTGAATTGATCAGTAGCCACACGTACCTATGTTAAGAGCACAGAGCTCTCCGTCTTCTATGTTAAACTGGACAGTTGAAAAAAATGCCTAGTATTTGTTGTGAATGTGGTGACATTTTTCTCCTGGTTGACGGCACCTCCTCTCTCTAAATGCCCAAGAATTCACACGGGGAAATTGTGCAACCAGGGACCCATAAGCAGGACTTGCATTAACTTGTAGAGCTAATTCCCTTGTAGTCATCCAAAAAGCATTCGCTTAATGGGAGCACGGGGCTTGCCACGGGGAATCCAAAGCAGAGGGAAAGAAATCAGTGCGCCCTGCCCCGTCCAGACAGTGCGGGGGGCAGGTGGGTCCACCCCATTTCAATGAGAGGCTGTACATGGAGGCTATAAACCAGGAACGGGTCCGCCACTGAAGCCCAAGCGGCCCGTGAACCCCAGGGGTTTGCTTGTGCCTTGTTTGGGGACAGGTTGCACAGACTTCATCACAAGGTGTCGGTGAGCAGGGCGCGGTGCGGGCGCCGCTGCGGCAGATGCGCACAGCTGGCGTGCTTGGCAGCCCAGAGAGGAAGAGCGTGACGGCTGCAGTCGAGGAGAGCCTCACGCCGGCGCTGGCACGTGGGCAGGAAGGGTGACGGGTACAATGGTGGGGCGCGGAGCTAGCTTCCCGGGTGCAGAGGGAAGCCGGTATGGCAGCCAGAGCGGCCCACGTGTGGTGAGCCCTGCCTCTGAACGTGAGTCCAGGGTACCTGGGCCTTTCAGCATCCGGCCATGAGCCTTGAAGGAGAGAGAGAGGGAAAACAGAGGGCGCATGGAAGCAGGGGCAGGATGAGCTTCCGACCTGGAAGCTCCACTGCAAGGCCTGGAAACACCGCCAACGTCCCTCTTCTGTCCCGCGAGAATTCAGCATCAACCCTTAGGATCTCCCCTACAGGGTAAGAGCCAAAGGAAGAAAGAGAACCGAACCGGTAGTAGCAATTCTGGGTATGTGCATGTGACCTCAGAGAATGGGAACTAATCAGGAACGCTCTGGAACATTGGTCATGGTGTTCTGTTGATAGTATTAATAGCTAATGTGTGTAAGTGGCTCTTTCCGGTCGGCCAGGCATGCAGACGTCCCTCTTCTCCCCGGGTCCTGTCTGTGAAGCCGGAGCAGCAGCTGTCAGCCTCTCCATCCACCAATGAGCAGTCGTCGACTTTGAGGGATGAAGTGATTTTCCCATAATCGCAGAAACTGGTCAGTCCCAGAGTCAGGAACCAAACACGTCTCTGTTCTCCCAGACCCTGGGTCCTTTCTACTGTGGCATCCTTAGTCTCCAAAAAACAATTAAAGTGTAAAAATGATACCCAGTCCCTGTCTCAGAAAGTAATTCCTTTCTGAAGTTAAACTCCTTACCAGGAAAAGATATGGGAAGAGGACGCATAAAACTTTTCTTTTTGTAAAAACAAAAAAGCAAAAGGCCACATAAAACTGTTGTAAATGTTCCTAAGGGACACACAAGTGTCGGTTTTGAGCTGAGGGCATGTTCCTTGAGTGCCCCTTCGCCTTGTCCTCACCTTCTTGATAAAACCCTTTCTACTCTCTGGTCCCACAGACTGTCCTCCCTAGTGTCAGGGACCCACAGCACACAGGTTGGGCCAGAATAATTCCTCACGTTCAAAAGGATTGCTTGCTTGCTTTCTGTCTGCCTTTGACTCAGACTCTGTGAGGTTTTGCTTGGGAACGGTTCCTAATTACAGGTGAGCAATCGCTCACAGCAGTTGTTTTCACTTGCAAAGCGCTCACCCAGCATCTTTCCTTAAGGAAGTATTTGACTCTTCGGGATGTGAGTGTCCGTCCTGGGGGTGGAGCGTCTCAGATGCCTGCTCAGGACCAGCCAAAAAGTAAAGCTGTAGTGACCTCTCATCCTGTCCCGGGGCCACGCCAAGGGCTGCACAGATGATCAGAAGTGGTTCTCAACAGCCAGCATGATTGGGGCGGGAGAAAGGCACACCCACAAAAGCCCTCCTCATCTGCGTCTCTATGGCAACTTTTTATTTCCTAAGTTACGTGGCTATAGAGACAAAAATATAGATAATGGCAAAATTAGAAACATGGCTGAAAAAAAAAAAATAGTGTCAGGCCCGTACGCAGAGCCCCTCAATAAATGTTTGTTGGGAGAATCTTAAACTCAGAAGTCTCCTGAGCTTGGTACTTCCACTAGGCACAGCTGCTTCATTCTTCTTTGAAACCCAGGAGCCAAACCAACCGGAGAGTTGTGACAATTAAATATTTAGATCAACCTGATCAACAAGTTACCCTTTGACTAGTGTGAATTATCCTGGGAAATTACCTTAACGTCTTGGCTGTGAGTCTACAGCTGCCAGCATGCCTTCAGACCAGAGATAGGTATCTTGCACAAATTGTTCATCATTTTTGAGATGGGCCGGAAGAGGCAGAGAAGCCATCCCAGCTCGGCTGTTCTCTAATGCACAGTCAGTGGGAGGAGACTCTTTTGCACCTGGAATTCTGGAAAAAAGGGCAGTCTTTTCAGAAGTGGATTATCTTTCCTAACCAGTAAATATTTTTCATACCATCAACCCGTTAAAGCAAGCAGCCATTGTGTGTTGGGGGTCTCTAGACTAGATTTTGAATTAAATGCCCACTGGGGGCTCCAAAGAGAAACCCAGTGCTTTATCCTCTAAGCCACTCAGCAATTCTCCCCAAGCAAGTTAATAAAGACCTTCCTGGCTATCGGCATCTCATTATTGCCACAGAATACAATATCCCGGGGTTTTCTTCCCTTTGTGAAGAAACTCTTAGAAGTGACAGGGTACATGGAAAGTTTTCCTAAAGAGGAGCTGGACCACTGCCATGTTCTCTCTCTCCTTAAGAGGATTGGAAGAGAAAAAGCTGTTTCTTAATTACCTAAGAGTGTTTAGGTTCTTTAGGCTGACTTGAATCATTTTTATGATTAATTCTCAGATTAGCCTAGAAAATTCCTCACCACCTGAGAGCCAGCTATATGCGATGTCACTCTACCCACTGCCCTACCCCATGAGTCAGCAGCTATCGCCTCACACCCGCTGTGTGTGAAGCTTCTCAGACCTTTTTCTATGCTGGTTTTCACTTCTTTCTTTTTCTGGTTTCTCCTTGAAACCAGAAATGTTCATACTTAGACATTGTACACTGACAATATACTGGGCAATTGCAATTTTACATTCACTAATACATGTTAATCGTAATAAGCCAATCAACGACAATCTAGTTCGCTTTCCTCCCCACACAGGTGACTTGGTCCTAAAATATGCAGGGACCAAAGCATGGCAGACATGAACAGGAGCCTAGATGACACACGTTTACAATGCAACACTCACGGTAGTATACCTGAGAACTTGTGTATTACCAAAGTCCTGCAAAACCTACAAAAGAGCTTCTTCACACCCAAAACTCTGACTCATGATCAAACATACCCTTCCCCCCACCCCTCCCCTGGCCAAAATGTCCATTTTAAAGAATGGAAGAATTGGCATGTGCGCTGTACGTACAACAGGGTAATTCCCAAGCAAATAGGCATGTTTTCGATCTTAGTTTTATTATTCTCCTTTGATGTGGAAAGATCCAGGAAGGAGTAAGTAAGAGACAGAAGACTTGAGCAAAGCAGTGGGTGAAAACTATCCCTATTCAGACATTTCCACGTTACTGAAAAGGGAACCAAAGCTTGCAGCCCTTAAATTACTTACTGAAGTCACATCTGTTGGAGTTAGGTTTGCTTAATTCCTGTTCTCAGGTGAGATCACCAGCCGGACGGGGCCAGGCTGGTTTTAGAAGCAGGATGGAGGGCACATACAGAGCACAAATGACTAATTTAAAGTAGCCTAACGCCCACAATACTCTTTCCAGTTCACATGTCCTTTTTCAAGTAAATAACCAATGCCCAGCAGCAGATTCTCTAGAGCAGAAGAGTATAGTTTTTTTTAAATTTTCATGAGAATTATATTGACTTTATTTTGTCTCTTGGTATTTAACCACCTTTATATATAGCTTGTAATGGAGCCCCTCCTGGATTTTTAATAGAAACTTGTGTTAAGAATAACTACTTCATGGACCTAGAGATTATCATACTAGGTGAAGTAAGTCAGAAAGAGAAAAACAAATATCATGCGATATCACTTATACGTGGAATCTAAAATATGACACATGAACTTATTTACAAAACAAACAGACTCGCAGACATAGAAAACAGACTCATGGTTACCAAAGGGGAAAGGGGGGGGGCGATAAATTAGGAGGTTGGGATTAACAGATACACACCACTATATATAAAATATATAACCAACAAGGACCTACTGTACAGCACAGGAATTCTACGCAGTATCTTGTAATAACCTATAAGGGAAAAGAATCTGAAAAAGAATATATATATATATATATAACTGAATCACTTTGCTGTACACCTGAACCTAACACAGCATTGTAAATCAACTATACTCCAATATAAAATAAAAATTTTTTTAAAAGACTGAAAGAAAGAATAACTACTTCAGTCCTTGAGAAAAATATGTTACCTACATTTGCTCCATTTCAGGGACACCAGCTTTTGTGCTCCCATCGTAACATGCTTTCTGGTGCCTTCTGTCCGTCCCCTACCCACCGCATGAAACTTAGCACAACCAGAGATTTGGTTGAATTGCATATGTGTCAAACGAGACAGTAAAACTCTAATGGCTGGCGTTCATTTCACTGATGTAGTTCACTTACCCAGGCTGGAAATCGTGTCTAATCTCCAGAGGCTGGGACAGCGACACGGGGGCAGAGCCACTGGGCTTCTGTGTGGTGATGAGGGATTATAAAAATGTCTTTTTAATCTGATGATCATTAGAAAACCCAGCGATGTGGTCCAGCTGCTAATCAGAGAGCATTTCCATTGCTGCAGGGGTCGAATCCATCTTAAGGAACCCTCTGTTATGATTTTAAGGGAAAGGTTCCATTTTTTCAGACAATAAAATCATTCTATGACATCGCCCCCAAGACACAAAGTCCTTTTCAGGATTAAAAAAATCGGAGGTTAACTTCAGGCAAAATGATTCAATGAGCAACAATATTTTGTGTTGCTGTTTGCTACTTGCCTCAAGTTTTCAAAGAGGTTTGGAAAAATCATTAAATGAGAAGGGCAGGCTTCATTCATTTATTCAAAATATGCATTGAGGGTGTGTTTTGTGTAGGGCATTGTACTTAATTGTATGGATTTTGAAAGTAAAATATGGGATCTTCTCAGAAGCAGCTCATAGCAGGGAAACACGAGAAATCCGAGGTACCCAGGCAGCAAGAAACATTGTCCTTGAAGATACTGTTTAGGTTTCTCAAACTGCTTACCCTTAATGCTTGTGAAATGCTGCATTTTTATTCAATTCATTCTACTCTCTTTCATTTTTAAATGCTTATCGTGACCCACTAAATTGATTTTCCAACCCATAAATATATCCTTTGAAACACTGATCTGGAAGGTAGGATTTATCTGGAGGGAAGGAGGAGGGTGAAACCAAAACAGTGAGAGAAATAGGCTGAGACCAGTGCATCTTGCACTGAAAGGAGGAGGGTTTATGCAAGGACATGATGGCATCGCCAAGTGATGTTTTGGAGGAACTACACCAGGGTGTGTGAAAAGGGTTTTTCTATATTCATGTACTTGTAAACATATATACTTTACAAATGATGGATGAGAAATGCTTAGTTGTGGGCACATGAGGATGGGACCGTCACCTCCTGACTGGCTCCGAGGGGCTTTCTTCCTGTAGTTCTGGGTGAGATGAAAGCCATTGAGATCAGCTCGGACTTTCCCTCAGTGTCCCTCCCACTGTCCCATCCTTCCCGCGTGGCCGACATCTCTGTGATGTGACACTGCCACTGCGACGGCTCCGGAGACATTCAGTCACAGGCACAAGGAATTAGTAGTGTCCACCCGTCTACTTCCGGAAAGGACACAATCATGGGAGCCATCAAAGAAACAGGCCACGTGGCTTGAGGAGAATTCTGACGAAACTTTAAGTCTGTAGAGATATTTTTAATCTGTTATGTAAGGCCTCAGAGCTGCCACCTAGCAGCGACCCGAGGTGGGCAGTGGGGCTGATCTACAGACGTGCAGGGCACCGGCAGGCTGTTAAAATGTGGCCATGTCTCTGCACCAGTGGAAATCACTGCCGTCCTGAGCCCTCCGGGGTTCCCAAGCCCCAGCCCCGGGGGTCTTGCCCCAGGCCTGCCCTGTGTCCTCCTCGTGAAATGTGCCCACAGGCAGAGGCTTGAGGTGTGTGGCTCCTGCCTGTTTTCATTGGTCCTGGCTTGTGACCTTGGGGCTCTTAAATATCTGGGGTGGATAAAGTTTATAATTAATTCTGAACAAGGATTTTGAAAAGACTCAGTATACACCGCTGCTTTTTGGTTTTTAACTTTTGCTGATTTTACTGGTTCCCTCTGACCCGGCTGCAACTACATCAGTGAAATGAATGCCAGTGTGAGAGTTTGTCTCGTATGACATGTAAGTGATTCAGCCATGTCTCTGGTTGTTCTGAGGTTCACGTGGTGAAGGTAGGGGACGGACAGAAGGCACTAGAACAGCATGTTGCGACGGGAGCCCAAGCTGGTGTCCCTGAAATGGAGCAAACGTAGATTATATATTTCTCAAGGACGGAAGTAGTTGTTCTTAAACAATTTAGCTAACTATTAAAAATCCAAGAAGGGCTCCAGGACGAGCTAAATATAAAGGTGGTTGAATACCAAGAGACAAAATAAAGTCAATACAATTCTCATGGAAATGAAAACATAAATGAATGCGCAGTTCTTATTCTAAAGGGATCTGCTGCTGGGTGTTGGTTGTTCCCCTGAGAAAGGATGTAGAACCTGATGGAGGTGTCTTGGGGGCACCCTCCTTGTTTATTTCAGGTGGTAGGTATTACCAGTCTCCCATCCATGTGACACCATACAAGTGTCAACAAATACCAAAAGCTCCCAATAAAAGAAAAGGAATATCGTCCACTCCACCTGTGCTTTCTGGAGAAAAGCACACACCTAAACCAGGACATACCCTGTCAACCTAGTGCAGCTGTGCAGGTGTGGCGTTCCAGGCCTCCTGGATTTATGTTACCACCTGGCATTGAGGAAATGTAAAAATACCAGCTATATAAATACCCGCGTGACCCATGAGATTAGACACGAGGAATGGGTCTCCGGGCCAGGCCAGCTTGTTGTTTAGATGTTGCATATTCAGCTCATTATAGGGGAGGTGAGCTCCAGGGAAAGGAGAGGGTGGCCATGCTTCTTCCCGCGATGGCAGGGACAGGAGAGTTGGGCCCAAAAGGAGCCACAGCTCGTCAAACTGAAAAGAAAGTTGACACAACATAATTCTCTGTGCCTTTTTGGGTTCTGCAAACCTTATTTATACTGACAGTCATTTTTTAGCTTTACTATGAGTACATTCTTGCCCTGCTCAGCACATATGTTGTTGAAGATATCACTCTATTTCCTGCCTCGGTTGGTGTTTTTAGCACAAAACATCTCCTAAGACTTGGCAGGGGATTGGGTGGCGGGAGCTAAGGCGGGGTGGGCAAGGAAGCCCTTTCCTTCCACCCGACTTAACCCCAAGCGTGCGTCTTGGTGACACTTTCCCCCGCAGAAGACTGCTCAACACACAAGGTCAAGAGCCATCTTGATCTATTCGAGAATGATGAATTCATAAGGGGTTTATAAAAAGTAGGGAGGAACACCGGGGGCCGGCTCTAGCCTCTCAGGGTAAGAAGCAAGTCCAGCTAATACGTGTTCTCAACCCACCCATCCTCGCCAGTCGCCGCAGTTTTGTATTTTTCTGCTTCTTGAGTAATCAGTTCTTACAGCCATATGACCATGTTGTGGAATGCGGCTGCCACAAGAGTCATTGCATGGGGACCTCGTGTGGTCCCTGACACCAGTAGACACGGAAGCCCTCTCTTGATCCATTTCTGGGACTGTTAGCAAAGGGGTGATGAAGTCTGGTTCACGTGGCTCAGGCCAGTTAGGATCCTGCCGTTCAAAACACACGCCCCTTCCGTGTGCCCTCCTGACCACACCCCTTTGATAATGTGCCCTCTGCTGACATCTATCTCCTTACACAGCGCCACACGTGAAATCTCTCTTCCTGTTTGAGTTTAGGGCCAGCCACTGTGTCTACCTGAATCCCTACCCTTGACATTTGTCTTTCTCTTGAGGCGATCTGCCAAACGTCTGGGTTATACTCTCACGGATAAGAAAAAAGTCTTATTCATGTCCTAGAAGCCTATTAGAGTGCAGGGGGCCTGGGGAGTGATCTCTAGACCCTTATTTTTGTGTGTGTGTGTGTTTTCCTCATGTGCAATAATGGAAGATTTCAGAGAAATAGGAGATTTAAAAGGCATTGTTCCTTGGAACTCAAAGTAGATTTGGTTTAACACAAGCTGGATGCCGATTTCGGGTCTGAGCGGTCCTGCCCACGTGTAGTGACACACCATCTATGTGTGTCTGTCAGCAGAGTCGAGCTGCGACTTCTCAATTTTAGAAACGAGAGGCTGAGAAGCAGCAGGACCATGCCAGGCTCCTGTCCCAGACTTTGTGCTTTTCCTTAATGCCAAATAGGAAAAAACAAGCACATTCCTCCCTGCAGTAGCCTTTCTGAAGAGGAATTTTCCTATAGAGTTGCGGAATGAATGATAGCCAGCATGAGTAATGAGTTTAAAATGTATTTTCACATTTTTTATGCCTTGCATAGCACTCTCAACCTTAAATCAGTCAAACAGCTATAGTTTGTTTTTCTCTTGCGTTCCAGAAACCTGGATCTCAATCTCATCCGTTTCCAAAATACACCCTAAAGCTATCTCAAATCCAGGTAACCAAGAGAGAAGTGATGTTTTTAAGCATTCTTCTTAAAGAAACACTCCATCGCTCAGTCCTTCCTCATTCTCCTTGACCTTTCTGTGGCATTTGGCACCGTCAGCCCCGCCCCTGCTTCAAGAAGCCTTTCCCCTCTGCCAACCACCCACCCTCCCATCCCGTGTGCTCCCCCCTCCATGCGTACACCTGACCGTTCGCGTCCACTATCACGTGTGCGCTGCCGTCTGCCTCTTTACTTGTAGGAATGTCACTTTTCCTGGAAGAGATCCTCCCTCCCGAGAGATTTTTCAGTCTCCCCTAGAAATTATCTTTTCAGTCCTAACAAATGCTCTTGTTCAAATCATCGCCACTCGGTTTAACCCTTGGGTAGGCGGCTGTCACTTCAGAATCCACGTTCGCAGCCCTACCCGCACCCTCATCGCTGGTCCTGGCTTACTCCCAGTGCCTGGGCTCCCAGGGGTCTGTAGCTCAGTGAAACCCCACTCGCACTCCTCCTGCAGCTGCCCGAGTCGAAATTCTCACTGCGTTTCCGTTTCCAGTCTCTCTTCGAAGCTGGTCAGCTGTACACGTTTGTTGCTGGATGAATAACACTTTACAGGTACATCCTCCTTCCGGGCACACCCTCACTCAGATGCCTGCTGGACCTCCCTGGGTGATGCCCTGGAAGGGCCAGGCTCCTCCCACACCCCAGGGCAGCGCTGGGGCAGAGCCCCCGAGGCGCTCACGCTGCTGCTCTACATTGTGGCTTCCTTTTCCCTCCTCCTCGCCACATTCTGTCCCTGCTTGCAAATCCAGTGTTTTCTCCCCATGCCCGCCCTGCGGGGCTCACCTGGCCACTGAAGCCCCCGCCCCTCCTGTGGATCCCTGGGCATTTGCACGGCTTTTCTTCCTGCCCCTGGTCTGCTGCTGAAGGTGCTCTGGATGCGATCACCTTCGAGTTGATCACCTTTTGTGTCGAGTCACCATCCAGAAGCCTGAGAAGAGGCACCTGTTAGGATGCACCCTGGATCTCCTGTACATGTTGGCATTTTAAGTGTCAAAGGCTTTAACACACAGACACGAAACCCAGCCAACATTAACTCAGCTGGGTAGAATGAGTATCCCACAGTGACTATTACAGATTATTCATCCCTGAATCCCCCGAGATAGCTGGACAGTCATCTGTGCTTTTTCTTCTTGCACTTCGTCAATTGTTTCCATACATTCCTGTCATTTATTGTGTCTTAGCACCCCTGTAGAATGGGAGCATTTAAGGAATCATTTCTTTTAGGTATATATTTCTAAAAGCTCTTGGCTAATACTTCGCATACCATTTGAACTGTGTAGGACTTCGGAATTACACGCTCCATCCCTGGAGACGCCTCCTGGTGTAGAGGAGGAACGTGGTTGGCCCTCGGCTCATCACTTTGCATTCAGCTCACACAAAGCCCCCAGAGTGGCCGCCAACCCAAGGGCATCTCACTGTTTCCCAGGGATGGACCAGCCCCTGTGCCTTTTGCCACTTTCCTCTGCCTGTAGATTTGGAGGGAGTTCTCTGAGTCGCTCACCGCACACACGTGTTTCTCGAGCGCCCCAAACTTATTCAAGGAGTCATCTTCCTCCCTAGTAAGAAGCTTCTCTCCTCCCCTGAATATCTTTGCATCCCTTTCCTGAGAGAAGTTCCTCTGCTTAGCCTCTGTCTCCCAGCAAAACCCTGCTTCCTCTCCTCTTCCAGGCATGTCCCCTTCCGTGAACTTACACCTCTGACACCCAGGTAAACTTGCCCTCCAGTCCTGTGACCGGTGAAGAGTTGGGCTTTTTCTGCTCGGACATTGCCCTGAGGATCGTGTAAAACAGCAGCAAGCTTTCACGGAGTATCAGTGAGAGCCAGACGTCATGCGCCCTTGTCACCTTATTCAGTGACATCTCCCAGCGAGAGTCAAGTCCTAGGAGGCAGGACTGGATCAGATGCATTGAGGCCAGGACCCTCTATGTTTGGGACAGGTTCTGGGTTTTTTTGTTTTCAAGAAATTGAAACTTATGCAATTGGGGGAAGGAGAAACTTCTTTAAGAAAAAGAAAAAAAATGACCAAAATTTAGGGAGCAAAGTGGACGTTTATTTAAAATGAGAAGATAAAGCAAAGCAAAATACTCATTGTTCTGTGCTTAGAACAGTGCCTGCGCACACTAGATGCTCAATAAAGCTCTGTTGAGAGAAAAAGAAAGAAGGAGAAGTAACAAAAAAAATCACTACAACAAGACTGCTGTAGAAATTTTGTCAGAAAAAGCTGTTAGACATACAGATGTTAACTGTGGGTGCTTTGCTTGACTCCCACGGGCCTCAGCAGTGGTCTTTGAAAGTGGCGTGCGGTCTGGAGCCTCCCCTGTAGACTTGGGGTCAACCAGCTTCCACCCGTCTCCAGCCGCCAAGATTCCAGGAGTCAACACTGACCAAATCGATTATAATTTCCTGACATTCGACATCGTAAAACCATGTAAAGTAAGACTTTAAAAAAAAGCAACTATGCATGAACATTGTGTATTTGTAGGACAATAATGACGTAATTATCAGTGGTAATTAGTGGGAAAATAGTGAAAACATGAAATCTCCTACCGTCGGTCAGGAATAGATTTCCAATATTCACAAGTGTTTTCTTCTCCAAGTTAACGCTCTTAGGTAGAAATCAAACAGCTCTGGCCCTTTGATTTTGTTTGTTGTTTAAAAGCTATGACATTATTATTAACTCTATTCCCCACCCTGTACATTTCATACCCGTGACTCATTTATCCTGTAACTGGAAGCTTCGGTTCCTCTCAATCTCCCTCACCTATTTCTCTAATCCCCTGCCACCCTTCCCTCTGGCAACTACCTGTTTGCTCTCTGTATCTATGACTCTGTGTCTGTTTTGTTATGTTTGTTCATTTGTTTTGTTTTTTAAATTCCACATAAAAGTGAAATCATACAGTAATTTGTCTTTGTCTGTCTGACTTATTTCACTTAACATGATACCTTCAAGGTCTATCCATGTAGTCACGAATGGCAAGATTTCCTTCTTTTTTATGGCTGAGTAGTATTCCATTGCATATATGTACCACATCTTCTTTATCCATTCATCCATCAGCGAGTTGCTTCTGTACCTTGGCTATTGTGTCTTGTCCAGTTTAACACTCTTAGGTAGAAAGCAAACAGCTCTGGCCCTTTGAATGAGTAAAACATGTTTACCACACACACTGAAATTTCCTTACCTAAAAATGTTAAATAAGTGGAGATTAGAACTCAAGGCATATCATTAACAGTGGAAATCCTTCTATATGTTTCCAGTAATCTCATGTGAATGGGGAGAAATGATTACTGTGTTGTATGATTTCTCTGTAACAAGTCACATGAATTCTTCAGTTAGTAAACTTGTCAACTATTTCGCAGTTACACAGAGTGTGGTTTCTTTAAGAAAGTGGATTTTTTTATAGCAATGTTGTTGTATTCATTCATTTATTATTCATTCTTTTTTCTCTTTCTTTCAACAAATACTTATTGAGCACCTACTATGTGCAGGCACCCTTGGAGGCACCAAGATTGCATTTAAACTCATGGTGTCGATTTTCTGGAAGGTGGAGACAGAAAACAAACAAACGCTTGAAGCGTAACATGTCATGTGGTGAGAAGGACCATGTAGAAAGCTAAAGCAAGTTGTGAGGGCAGAAATTGACCTGGGGAAGGGAGAGGGGTGCTGTTTTCCAGAAGGTGGTTGGGAAGGCCTCTCTGCTCAGGATAGTTTGCGTGGAGCCCTGAACAAAGCGCAGAGCCCCCGGGCTCACTCCGGGAGAGTGAGAGGATGGGTGGAGGGATGCAGAGAATCTGGTGGGGCTGGGGAGGGGTGTGGTAGATGGGCAGCTGGAAATGAGGTCCAAGGCGAGCAGGGAGCGGGGTCCGGGAGGGTCTCTCAGCCTCAGGAAGCCTTTGGATCATGACCTGAGCAAAATAAGAAACCAGTAGAGAGATGTGAGTGGGAAATGGCATGAACTGACTTAGCTTTTTCTTTTAAATTAAAAAAAAATTGTTTTTCTTTTGGCTATGCCACGTGACATGTGGGATCTCAGTTCCCCGACCAGGGATCGAACCAGCGCCCCCTGCAGTGGAAGCGTGGAGTCTTAACCACTGGACCGCCAGGGAAGTCCCATGACTTAGCTTTTAAAGCAGGGTTTGTCAACCTCGGGCCTACTGACATCCCAGGCCAGATGTCTTGTCCCCCGGTCTTCATCCTGGAGGCCTGTCCTGTGCGTTGTAGGGGGTTTTGCAGTATCCCTTACCTCTCCCCACTAGATGCCAGTAGCACCCACCTCCCCGCTGTGACAACCAAAAATGTCTCCGACAGTGTCAAATGTCATCTGGAGAGGTCGGGGTGGGGGTGGGGGCAGGCGTGGGGTGCAGTATCATCTCCTATTGAAAACCACAGTTTTCAAAACATCACACCCACCCAGCCTGATACTCTGGTTATATAAAAGCTAGCACTGGACTACGGAATTGTTTGTGCATTCATATTTCGAGATTTGGTAGAATTGTCTCGTTCGATTAATGCTCAACTTGAATGTGCCTTCATTGCATACTTGTGTTCAATCATCATATCTTAATGTAAAGACCGAGACCGTATCTTTGAGTCACATCCCCCGATGTGATTCATCTTTCCTGTACCTGTGAGAACAGCACCAGGAAGTCGGGGGCGGTCACAGAGAAACCCTGTTCACAGGCTACAAGAGAATTCCACAGGAATTCGAATTAGCTGATGTTACGATGCACCCAGCAGAAGGCTGCCCCTGAACTACACAGGCCACTGATTTCACAAGATGCAGAGATACAAAAAGACTCAGACACACCCTTAAATCTCTATGTGGAATTTTCCAGCCTTCACTTCCCTACTTGTTTGCTTAGATTCATTGAGAATCTCAAATATTTTCTTTTGATGTGACTTTTCTTCACCCTCAAAACCCTGATGACCACGGCTTGGAGGCATGAACAAACTTGATGACTGTATTTGCTCTGTATTGTTTTTTTTAATTTTCCACAAAATGTGTGTCCTGTACCTGCACTTTTATAACCAAGCCTTCTTCAGACTTCATGCCAGGGTCCTCTTGACGGGATGCCGTTGCAATTCCTTCGGTGTTTAAATAATGGGTGTACTTTTGACGAGGAATGTTGCAACCATTCTTGCATGAAACTGACAACTTTACAGCAAAATCAAATTTTTGAGAGTCAAAACCTCATTGGGGTTGAATCGAGAAATGAACAAGTTGGGGGACAGACTCTCGTGCACAGGTTCAACGTGGAGTCAGGGCGTTTATGAGAAGAGACTGACACAGAATGTAGTAACCAAGAATCCCTCGGTTAATATTCATGAATAAGCATAACCCCAAAGTGGCGATGTTGATATTGATGTCGCAACTTTATTTTGGTGGCTAGAGGACGGTTTTTCAAGCTGGGGTTCCCAGTTCATTACCACTGAGGCACGGCTGATAAAGGCACAGAAAAGAAGCTGCTTTATTCTTTACATCAGCAAAGGAAATAAGGAAGAAAGCCTTTACTGAAGGGGCCAAGCTGAAGAATGAGTGTGGGTGGACGGCAGAGCCATGCACGACTCGATCTAAACCCAGCGGCAACACCGGCTCACTGGGAAATGTTTGAGGGTAGATTCACCTCCCCAGGCCCCAGTGACCTCATCTCAAAAACAGGCGAGGGAGTGACAGCTCTTCAGAATTGTTAGGAAAATGAGGACTAAGTCAAGTCCCACCTCTAGCAGGGGATTGGCGCATAATAAACATGCAGGAGATGGTAATTACCGTAAGAACAGTGTGAATAATTGTCATCAGGTTGACCACTTATTCTTCCGTCTTAAGAAGGACTCGCTCCCTTATTCCAATCCAGAGCCATCCTTGGGATAGGCAGACATGCGCTCTTACGATAAAAACGTAGAGAAAATTTTAGTAGATAACGTAAGGGTCACAGCTTAAGTTTTGCGACACATTTTAAAACATTTCTTGGCCACAAGTGAACCTGCTGATTGGAAATATGAAAATATTTTTTTTAACTTTAATAGCAAAAATGGAGGGTTCGACTATAATTTACATATAGCAGTTGTTTATGAGATAGAAATCCATTCTGGGGGAAGCTAGCATCACATATTTGTACCAGGACTTCACACAGTGTCTCAGAGGACGGGGTCCTGTACCGCCAGACCTAAGAGGACATCCCTGTTACCTAGGTGCTATGCCCTGCTTCACACTCCGAGCCTAAACAAGACCCCCTGGAGAAGGTTCCCTGACCCACTGCCACCCAACTGGGAGCCCAGCAACTTCCTTCATCTGCTTGCTTGTTCCTTTGCTTGTTTGTTGTCAATCACGGTCCTGCGGGCGACACTCCAAGCTACCTGTCTACTCATTACTGGACCTCCAGCTAGTGGAGAGAGTCTGGCCAGAGTAAGCATTCAATAAACAACTGAAAGAGTGAAAAAAAAAAAAAAAAAGCTTAAAGAGAAATAAAAGCAGGTGAATGTCTGTGTCTTGAGACAGCTTTAAAACCAAACCTGTTTTACTAATTTTCAGAAGATTATTTTTAAAAAGGCAAAATAGAGTTGACCAAGTTGAATAGATACTCTTTCAGTTCCAGCCTGTTCAATAATCTCTGGCTGTCAAGAGCTAAGATGGTGACGATCACCCGACCTCGCCTTGGCTGCTATTCCCACCTTGGCCTGGCCAAAGCCTTTTCACTTGTTTTTTAAATGCAAGGAGTCTGGAGCTACTCCCTGGGTCGTGGAAATAGAAACTCTTCCACCTGGTTGTCAAAGCCCTGCTCATTTTGCCCTCTTTCTATCTGTCCAGCTCTTCCTTCTCTAAGCCTTGGAACGGCCTCCTGTCTGGGCACACCAGACCTGCTCACTTGTAAAGGAGCGGCCACTGCCCTGCACAGAAGATGCTCTGAGCAAGATTCCTGATGGTGGGGAGGGAAGAGGGCTGAGCAGGGAGAGGGCATCCCAGGCATAGGGAATGCATATCCCAAGCACCAAAACGTGTCAGTGTGAGCATCTGGGTAAATGCTGAGGGCCTGAGTGCTATTTGAGTGCAGGTCTCAAGGGCAAGGGGAGACAGCATCCAGGAGGGAGAGCTAGGATCCTGTCAAGCCCAGCCTTGGAGATGAGCTCTGGGGGGCTGGCCCCCTGCTTCCTTCTGCCATCACGGTGGGTAAACTGTTCCTCCATCTGTAAAATATAATAAAGCATATTACGTTTATTATCCTTTTTGAATAATGTGTTGGCCGAAAACTGCAGAACAGTCTGACTAAGAGATACCCAGAATCTACTGTACACCCACAGACAAGGGGCAGAAGCAACATGGCAAATCCCTGATGTTGAACAGAAATTCCCCGGAGGGTTGGAGCGCTCCTTCCGGCTCTTCAGCCTAATTTGGACAGTGGCTTCTGTGTTCTTCACCTCAGAGAACTCAATACAGCACATGCATTAAACATTTAGGTAATTTTGTTACTGTATAGAATGCAGAAGTAGGGTTTTGAAGTTTAGTATTCCTAAGTGGATAATAAACTTTGTAACAATAGTGAAAATATATTTGTTACATTTTTTTCAAAGCTATAAGGTTGCCTCAACTCAACTAAATTTAAAAACTCAGAAAACTTCTGAACCATGAATATATTGCCATGCTTCTTTTAGGAAATAACCTTCTCAAGATAGGCAGTTCTGTAATGACAAGTAATTAGACATATGACGTCAAAAATTCTGTATAGAATTTCATAATAATGTTTGAAAATAACAAGTTATGAAATTCATTATTGCCACTGAATGCATCCCATTATGTTTAACAGTGTTATGTCAAAATTTGGTGAATATTTTGTAGGCTATACGTTTGATTAAGGGTGATTATTAATTTACTGTTTCAAACATAATTAATGTTTGTTTTCGTAAGTTTTATTATTTCCTTCCACTATTTGATTCAACTTGCTCAGTACACTTTATCAGAAAAGAAGAATTTTTTTTTACAATTTGTTTCAGGTTTTGAAACTAACATGAACCTTACTAGCCGAGATGATCTTGGTACATCAGAAATTGCATCAGAGACCCAAGATAGAAATGCAAATAACCATGGGATTCAATTATCTAATTCACTCTCCAGCGCGATCACTGCTGAAAATGGAAATTCCGTCTCAAACGGTAAGCACTTCTTTACACCCAGAAGTAAATAGATATACGTTCTAAGTTGTATCAACTTTCTAGGGAGAATGGAATTAAAACAAAAATGAAGTAGGCTTAAAAACTGGAAAAGGGTATAAAGTTTGAAATATCACTCTAGGGTGTGTTGTCAACTTATTATTTTCAAGTTAAAGAATTCAAATTGCATTCGGTATTAGTTGACTTTTCAGGGATTTTTATGGAGTATTTGGTCTGTGGAAACCAGTATAAAATGAGACATACTGAGCGGAAGGAGGCAGAAAAATACTCTAACAGTATTTTTAATGAAAAATGTATCTTTTTCATTTCTTTTAAAAATTTATTTTTTATTTTTAAAAATTTTTTTATTGCAATATAGTTGATTTATAATGTTGGTTATTTTCAGGTGTACAGCAAAGTGATTCAGATATATATATGTGTGTGTATATGTGTATGTATATATATGTGTGTGTGTGTGTGTGTTCTTTTCCCTTATAGATTATTACAAGCAATTGAGTATAGTTTCTCGTGCTATACAATAGGTCCCTGTTGGTTATCTATTTTATATATAGCAGTGTGTATATTTTAATCCCAAACTCCTAATTTATCCCTCCCCCTTCCCCTTTTTCTTTTCATACCTCAAAAGTGTGAAGGAAAATACTACTGAAGGAATGGTAAACACCACACTGGCTTTAGGTGTTCGATGTGAGTGTATCAGTGAAGGTATCCTATAGAAACTGGCTTGACTGTGTGTATCCAAAGCCTGTCTAATAGTGACTTAAACAAATAGCTTATTCCTCCCACACTAGAAGAAACTCAGGGCTTCTAGTATTGTCTGAAGGGAAAATTCAGACCAATCTTTTCTTGAAGAGACTGAGGAGGTGGGCATGGGATGCAATGAAGGCCAAGCAAAGAGGCCTGTATTCTAGGCTTTTCTCTGAAGGACATTGGGGGCGTTCACTGAGTCCACAGGAGGTAGCTGAGAAGCTTGGCTGTGCCTTTTAGGATTGTGGGGACAGGCTGAGTCCAGCACCTGCCAAGGCCCTGGGGTGAAGCCTTGAAGGGTCCATCCTGAGAGTCAGAAGGAAAACCAGGAACCCCAGCTCAGCTATGAATCTTCTCAATCCCTGGGGCAGGACTGAGGTCCTCCAGGATTGACAGGGCCCACAGGTACCTGGGAGAAAAAAAGTATAATCTATCCCAAAGGACAATTACAGTATTCTAGACTTCAGAATGTTCTTACAAACCATTTTTCAAATACAAAGTTCAACACATAATCAAAAAGGACCAGGCACATGAGGACACAAAAGTAGATGAAAATTACAAGCAGAAATAGCAATCCATTGCAGTGTATTATCCATGGGGGCTCAAAAGATTGGAATTCAAAACCATATACTTTAAAATAAGTATGTTTACTAGGCCTAAGGAGATAAAAGAATGAGAATCTCAGCAGAAATCAGAAGCCATGAAAACGTGTCAAATGGAAATTCTGAAATTGAAAAATGCAGTCATAAAATTAAGTACAATAGAGGATGAGGTTAAATTTAATTAGACACAGCCATTAAAAAAAATCCTAGGAAAGTGGAAGATAAATCAGAAAATATCAAGAATGAAACACAAAGAAGCAGAAGAGAAGAGTGGAAATTCCAGAAAACGGTTTAGAACCTATATTCCAGTAAAATAGTTTAGAGACCTGAAGGATATGCTGAGAAGGGTTTTTGGAATTCTGGGGAAAGGAGAGAGAGTCTGTGGGCAAGAGAAAAGATCTGGTGAGAAATGGGAGAGAATTCTCCAACACTGATGAAAGCACTAAGAAACAGGTTTAAGTTGGCAATTTCTTATAAACATACACTTTCCATATGACCCAGCAGCC
The DNA here is from genome assembly GCF_965194805.1 of Balaenoptera borealis. Lineage (NCBI taxonomy): Eukaryota > Metazoa > Chordata > Mammalia > Artiodactyla > Balaenopteridae > Balaenoptera > Balaenoptera borealis. Next base: position 76,455,974 of record NC_138877.1, read on the forward strand.
CCCATCCTGGGCGTTTACTGAAGAGAAATGAAAACAGCATCCATATAAACACCTGTATGCAAATGTGTATCCTACCTTTATTCATAATCACCTAAAACTGGAAATAAATGAATTGTCCTTCAGTTGGTGACTGGACTGTATTTGTTATTAATTGCTGTGTAAAAATTACCCTCCAGAACTTAGAGGCTGTTGTTTTGTAGTTTCTGTGGGTCAGGAATCTGGGTGTGGCTGAGCTGAGTGCCTTTGGTTCAGGGTCCCTCGCGAGGAAGCGATCAGCTATCCGTCAAAACTGTAGTCATCTTGAGGCTGGTTGGAAACATGGTCTGATTTCAACATCACTCACAGGAGCATCTCCACAAGGGAGGCCTCACAACAGGGCGGCTGGCTTCCCCCAGAGCAAGCTGTCCATGGGAAAGCGAGGAAGAGCACCCAGGATGGAAGCCACGCCCACTGCACGGCTGCTCTTGGAGGGGACAGCCAGCACTCCGGCCACATCCGGCTTGTTGGATTCAGGCCATATGTCCAGTCGAATCGTGGGAAGGGGTTACATGAGGTGTGAGTGCCTCCAGGTGGGCCCGTCAGGAGCATTTCACAGGCTGACCAGTGTATGGATCAACTCTGCAATAAAAAAGGATGAGCCATTATTACACACGACAAAATGGATGCAACACAAATGCATTGCACTGAGTGAAAAAAGAATCAAAAGACTCTAAGTATGATTGCATTTATATGACATTTGGGAAAAGGCAAACTACAGGGACAGTAAGAGATGAGTGGTTACCAGAGGCTGGGTGCAGTGGCCAGGGCTGGGCTGTGTAACAAAATGTCACAGGCCGGGTGGCCTGTAAAGAGCAGTGACGTGTTGGCCACACTTCTGGAGGCTGGAGTCCAAGGTCAGGGTGCCGGCACCGATGACAGCCCTCTTGCAGGTTGCAGATTGCCAGCTTCCTGCTTGCCCTCACGTGGTGGAAGGAAGGAGCTAGCTCTCTGGGGTTCCTGTTATAAGGGCACTAATCCCATTCATGGAGGCTCCACCCACATGACCTAATCACCTCCCAAGGGCTCCACCTCCTAACACCACCACACTGGGGGGTAGGGCTTCAACATATGAGTTTTAGGGGGACACAAACATTCAGACCATAGCAGACCACAGAGGGGCATGTGGTGGTTGACAAACAGGAATGAGTGTGTTCCTATAAATTTATAGGCAAGTACATAGAATAAAGGTGAATCTTTCTTTCTGTAAATGTCACTTTTGTTTAAAAAAAAAGCCTGAGTAGGATAAATGCAAAGAAAAATACTCCTGGGCATATCATAGTGAGACACTGGTAACCAAGCATGAATCTTAAAAGCAGCCAGAGGTTAAAAAGGAAAAAAAAGACAAATTACCTTTAAAGAAGCAGTGGAAGTCCAAAGACAATGAAATAACATATTTAACATGCTCAAATAAAGTAACTGCCTATCTAGAATTTTACAAACAGTAAAATACTTCTGTAAGAATGAAGGGGAGTTAAGGATATCTTATAAAAACAAAACAAAACAAAAACTGAAAGAATTAAACATGGGCAGACCCAGAATGCTCAGGTAAAAGAAGGAAAAATGAACAATAAAAAACTAAGTAAAGTTAGGAGGGGGTAAAAATAATATTTAGTATTATACAACGATAAATCACATTAACAGGTTATAATTTCAAAGGTAACCACTGAAAGAACAGTAGAGAGGTGTATAATTTCCAAACTAATAGAGTAAAATAGAATAATAAAAAGTCAACCTAAAAGATAACAAAAAGGGTAAAATAGGAATATCTGCAAGGTACAACAAATAGAAAAGTCTCAGATGGTAGACAAAAAAGCATACATGAAAATAATTAAACTCAATTGAATTCCATTAAACTTTAAAAGACTCTTATTTAGTGTAAGTTCACATTAAAAATCAATTAGTACAATATTTTAAAGCTTAAAGTTTCTGAAAACATGTAATACATGAGGATGCTGAAAATTTAAATGTGAAGGGATAGAAAAGGAAAAGATATAGCATGCACATATTAAAAACAACAACAGTTCTGTTTGGAAGTTAAAAATTACATTGCTGAGTAATCAATAGATTCAAGAAAGATAAGAACCTAAGTTACTGAAATATAAAAAAAGCAACAAAGTCAATGTTAATTCTTTGAAAAAAATCTTTGAAGCATTAATAAAATTGAGAATTCTCTTTCAAGGGTGGTAGAGAAATAAAGTGTACACAAATAGCCAATTCTGGGATGAAAAAGGGGACCCACCACAGATCTTCCAGAAATTTAAAAAAATGATAATGATTATATTATAAACAGCTTTATGCCAAAGTAAATTTGTGAATTTAGATGAATACTTTTCTCAAAAAAATTACAACTAACCCAAAATAGAGAAAAGAAATAGGAGAGCTAAATAGTAATGTAAATGTTAAATTATTGAGTTTGTAAATGAATACTTTCCTACAAGGAAAACTCTAGGCCCAAATGATATTTCTGGTAAGGTCTCTCAAAATTCTAAGGATGAAATAGTTCCACTGTTATACAAACTCTTCCAGAGAATAAGAATGAAGAAGGAGAAGAAAAAAAATTAAAACAGAAACCTCTCCCAGCTTGCATAAATAGCCACTTAATTTATGACAGAATTGGCATTGGAGGAAGAATAATCAATTGCTGTCCATGTGAGGAACAAAAATGAAACTTGACCCCTACCTTATGCTATACACACACAATCCCTGGTAGATTTTAGATCTAAACGCCAAATGTAAAATAAACTTTATAGAAGAAAATATAGAATAATAATTTTTTAACCTCAGAGATGGGAAAAGAGAGGACTTCTTAAACAAATTAAACAGGATACAAAAAAGTGCTAACTGTAAAGGAAAAAGAAAAAAAAAAAATATATATATATATACACACACACATATATATATATATATATATATATATATGTAATGGGATAAAATATTTTCAACACATTTAACCAACAAAGGGCCATATTCAGAGTTTACTTAAAAACAAACAAAAACTACTGAACAGAAAAACAGGACAAATGAAAAGGCATGTCAACATTTTTAATGAAGTCCAAATTTATTCGTAATTCGAGAAATGAACATTAAAACCACCACGTGAGGGGCTTCCCTGTGGCGCAGTGGTTGGGAATCTGCCTGCTAATGCAGGGCACACGGGTTCGAGCCCTGGTCTGGGAAGATCCCACATGCCGCGGAGCAACTGGACCCGTGAGCCACAACTACTGAGCCTGCGCGTCTGGAGCCTGTGCTCCGCAACAAGAGAGGCCGTGACAGTGAGAGGCCCGCGCACCGCGATGAAGAGTGGCCCCCGCTTGCCGCAACTAGAGAAAGCCCTCGCACAGAAACAAAGACCCAACACAGCCAAAAATAAATAAGTAAATTAATTAATTTAAAAAAAAAAAACCACCACGTGATCCTACTGCAGATCCTATAGAATTTCAGAACTGACTGACCAGGATGAGGAGCTTTGTGAAAGGATCACCAGGCGTGTTAGGGCAGGGATTTCATTCGGAGGAGAAAGAGCCAATACTGATTTGAGAGAGAACGTTAGGAGCTTCTGGGTAATGGACAATGTTCTATTTCTTGACTTGTGTGGTAGTTAAGTTCCTCACTTAAAATAAAAAAATGGGAGAGAAAGAGGGAGGGAAGGTATTTCAGAATGGCTGTTAGGTAGCCAGGATGGTGGTACTCCATGGCCGTCGAGAGATTCTGGCTTCACCGTCCTATCTCTGGCTTCCCTTCAGGTCCAAGTAAGGTCGGGGGATGTAGTTTTTCATCTGAGCACAAGGATGTTCATTGCTGACCCAAGGATGTTCATTGCTGACCTGCCCAGCAGGAGGGGGCGAATGGGTCTTGGGGAAAATCTACCCAGGCGATTCTCATCACAAGTCACGCTTTACTTGGAAGGAGTCATGGGGTGGGTCGTTGATTAGGGCAGGGCTCGTTCAAGCTTAGCATCAAGGACCCCAGGGTAATGCGGGAGTGTTCTGTTGGCACACAGGAAAAGGACTGTTTTCATCACACACACACAGAGAAAAAGCCCCAAAGTGTTTCTGAATGCTACCCCTCCCCCCATATTAAGCAGGGATTCCATGTAAGATTGTTTGGAAGTATTTGGCTCGTAAGACAGAGGCTTTTTGGTAAGATGGGAGGAAATGACACTGGGAAGATACAGAAGGATTTTTATACCTGCGGTAAAGATTTCTAGGGAAAGGAACTGCAGTTACCAAGAACAGACAGACGTACCGGTTCCCAGGTTCCCAGAACATGGGTCTTTCCTTAGTTTTCTCTGCAGGCACTCAGTAACAGCATTTACTGATTGGAACAATGTTGCATATTTCATAAGAACCAGTAAGTCCTATGCCGGGGCCAGAGTCAGAAAACCTCTCCTGGTCGGTATGATAAAAACTGATCAGATGTTATATATGTAGAGCACATGATATATACATGGTCAGTATAACTCAAATCGGTTAGTCGTATTGGTTCACAATTCACAGGGTATAGTCAATATGCTTACTGAATAAAGGCACAAGATGGGAATAAAATGTTTAAAATAACTCGAAGTTTTCATTGAATCAGAAATAGTGTTATTTTCAAGGAAACGATTTCTCTGGAATGCCAGTATCTGCACGCTACCTCTGCTTCCCAGAAATAATTATCTGTTTGTTCATTTGCTGAAATATAGTTATGTGTGGGTAATTATAGCTATCACTTACTTTAATTGCCATCCTTTTACTGATGCGAACACAGACTTAGATCTTTTTTTGTATATTTAATTATTCCCTGGAATTGTGGTTATTTATCATTAGATTAGAGAACAGTTTTTAGTGCTAGAACATTGTAGTTATATCAAACAAAATATTGTGAATCTAAAGATGTTAAGTGGGGAAATAAAGATATGACAAATTCTATCTAGGCCATTTTATGTTCAGTATGATTTTCTTTCTTGCTGCTTGATGACTACGCATTTTATCGCTGGGCATCAGAAAAAATGACAATTAAAGAATACAGTCATTACATTTGATTTTACACTTACCATTCTCTGAAGATTGTCTTTCTTTATTTGTGCTGTGTTTATCCTCGGTGCATTGTAAGGATAATCTATGGTGATAAAGTACTGGGTGAGACCATTTACAAGACCAGAAGCTCTGCATTCTTCGCATAGACTACAAGGCCACGTTGAACCTAGTGCGATGGTAGCACCAAACCACATGGACTCTGGGAACTTTGGAGAATGGCTTTTTTCACTCATACTCAAGAAAGATCCAGGCCCCTAGCGAAGGAGTCTTTGGTTAGAACCCATGAAATGTATTCAAATATAGGTTTTACAACCTCATCTTGTTTATAGGAACTGTATAGATTCTTTGGAATTCATACTGCTTTCTGATTCAGAGCCAAACTGCCAGAGGAAGCAAGCCTTCACTTGACAATCTAGAATATGGTGCAATTATCTATTTTGAGCAGCAGAAGGTAGGTTTGTCAAGAAAGCAAGCTCCTCAGGCATTCAGAAAGCCCTGCTCCACTCCTCCTTTTCATTAAAGATAGTTTGAAGTCATATTGAATAATTTCTAATTTGGACTTCATTTAATTCAGTTTCCTCCACTGTAGTTGAGAAGTCGGGTTGAAAATGGCGGATGGAACTGCTGACTCTGCCATTTCCTAGCAGTGTTGCATTGTTCCTCTCTGCCTGGGTTCAGACCCAGGGCTGATGCATACTAACTCCATGACCCTGAGAAAATGACTTAACCTCTCCAATTCTCAGTTTTCTCAGCTTAAAAATGGGGACAATCAAAGGACGGTCCCCCTGCCCTGTGGGATTGTTATGAGGATTTAGTATCAATACAATGATGCTAGCTAAAATTAGTGCTCAATAAATACTACCTATGCACAGATATCATAAAAGACTTGGATATTTTAGAGCTAGAAGATCCCTGAGGATTTATCCAATAAAAACAAGAATTATGTACATGACATAGATGAGGTATAAGGCAGTGAATTAACTCCTCCAAGACCACACAGACTATAATACTAGAATCAATGCATTATGACTTGTTTACACATAGACCCAAATACCCACGTGTGTATAGTCAAACACGCAGGTCATTTTGATGGTCTACACTGGTGTTCAGACATTACGATTCAGAGCCTCTGGCATGAATGGAAGTCGTGGTATGAGGGTAGAGTTCAAGGGAAGGGAAGCACACTGTTGCTGCTGCAGAAAGAGTACATGGAAGGAGGGGTGTAGAACTGTGTTTGCTGGGAATTATTGCCCCAGAGTCTGGTCTGGGAGAGGGCTGTGCCCTGAGAAAACTAGAGCAGGTTTATAAGTATGCGTGAGCAATCGTCCTGTGATGGAGACCCCACTTCCAATGGAAGTCAGCAAATAAGGGGCTTCAGATGAACCTTGAATGTGCCCCCAGCACCAATCAGGGGGTCTTCAACCCCATGGGACAGCACAGTGGGATTCTCTACCCCAAGGTTTTGGGATTCTTCTGATGCCTTTGTGTAACAATGGCCCTTAGCTACATGAGGGACACATGTTCAAGAATTTACAGGTGAAATAATATAATTTCTGTAATTTTTTTAAAAGATAATGAGAAGTAGATGAAACAAGATTGAAATACTGAAAATCCTGAAGCTTGGTGATGGGTCCATGGAGTTTCACTCTATATTCTCTTTGCTTTTATATGTACATGAAATTTCTGTAATAAAGAGTCTTGAGATATTTGTTGTCTTGATAGATAAGATGGGTTAATTATTGTAGTTTTATGTGCACTTCTTTGAATACTTAATGAAAATAAACTTGTTTATTATTTAGTGGTCATTTATAGTCTCTCTAATTTTCTGTACAGAGTCTTTGCCCATATTTTAAAATATGAGAGTAGGTCCTTTATTTTGACTTGTAGGATGTTTTAAGAATAGTAGAGCCTTTTATTTGGTGTATTTAAATGTTCTATGTTGTTCTTTTTTAATTTGCATTTTACTTTTTTGATATTTTTAAAGTATATTTATTTTTAAGGTTCGAATAGAAGTATTGATACATTTTCTTTTCCTTCATGGCGTGTGTCTTTGGTGTCATTTTTAGATCATTTGCCTTTAAAAAGTACCCCTTCTAATATGGCAACAAAATAAAAGGTTTTGTTGGCCAAAAAAAGAAACCCTGCCTTTTCTAATCTCCTTTGCACCTTCAGTGCTTCCAGCTATTCCTTTGCTCCTCTGGATTTACACTCCCATGCCATATTTGCCATAACCGGGCTTTCTCACCTCCCTGCTATGACCTTCAGGGTCAGTGCCACCCCAGAGTCCTCTTCCCCTGTAGCCCCCTCACCTCCTGCATCACCAGGAGGAAATGACATTCCCAAACTTTCTCCAGTGCCCCTTTCTTCTCTGTCACTCTCTCTCTGTCACCACCCAGCCTTCCATCCCCATCCCTGACACTGACTCTATCTGTCCTGACCCTTCTTTAGTCGACAGGTAAGAGATGCCTTTGCACTCACCACTTAGGTACCCTGGTGCCACAGCCCTTCTCAGAAATCTACAGTGCTACCCATTGCCTTCAAATATCGCCAGATTCTGTGAAGTGTTAGGTGACGCCTTTAATTTCTGGACTACACCCTCCAGGTCCCCTACTTCGGCCATCTTACAGGCCACCCCCAGGATGTGGAGACATCTCGTGTTCCATGTTACGATGCTTCAGCTCTTCCATTCCCTTGGCCAGGCTGACCTTCCTCAACCTTGCTCACCTTTCAAAAGCCTCCCCATCCTGGAAGGTCCACAGCCTTTGGCATCTCCACCATCACTCTTCCTCTAATCCCTCAACCAGAGTGAATCCCTGCTTTCTCCAGATCCATCTCAACGCCACCTGTGCCCTGTGGAACCCTTAAGTCATTCTGTTGTGTATTCTGCTTAAGAGGCATTACCGTGAAGATTTGAGCTCCTCGGAGGCAGACCTTTTCTTGAGTCTTGGCGCATTTCCCAGTGCCTTATTCAGAGGGTGACCTAGATATTTCCTAACTTTATTTAGTTGACACTGTGTAAAGCAGTTCATGCTAATGCTTTGGCTCTGAGTTTGGATCCTCACTAAGCTCAGTTTCTGTTCTGATTCAGCGAGCAATCTTCTAATTGATCATTTAGTTTCTAAAAATGGATCACAGCCCTCTTCTCCTTCCCCAGGTTCCTAGTCTCTGTAAGACGTCCAGTGAACTGGATTCTCTAGCAGCAGATATTTGTCTTGCTTGTCAATGGGCCCTTCATCCCCCTCTCATATGAATCCCAAACTCTTATCTTTGCCCTGCTACCTGGACATACATTTTATTGTGACTATCTGCTTATCTAGTTGCCTGGAACGCCAACCTGTGTGTGATCTTGGATTTCCACCCACCCTTCCTCTGTATTGATTCCAATCACTCTAACACTCACTGCTTGATTGGAACCTTCCCCACACCTGCTACCCGGGTCTCGATACAGTATTCCCCTGGGCAACTTTAGACATTGCTATTGCTTTTGACCAAGACCCAGTCCCCCCATGACCACCCATCCGTATATCTATCACTTCCCAGATACTGGCCCTCTCCTGCCCAGTCTCAATGAACTAACCCTTCCATGCCAAGGTATTTGTATATATATCAAGAAGATCAACTGGGAAGACTTCTTATGTGTTAACAGGATGTTGTGGACCTCTCTGCAGAACTAACTCTCTAACTGGAAAAATATGAGTGATTTTCTAATGATGTTTAAATCAGGAATCATGTACATGTTTAATCAGTTGTACCATACTGGTTAATTATGATTTCAGATGAGAGGAGCAATCACTTCAGAATCTAAAGTTGTCTAGGTTGAACTTTCATTGGATAGTTACTTTTTAATCCATTCATTTTTATCAGTAAGTCACCCGATTGATCCCTCTCTCACAGTGCTTCTCAGCCAGGGATGATTTTGCCTCCCAGGGGATATTTGGCAATGTCTGGGGACAGTTTTGGTTGCCACAGCTAAGGAGGTGTTGCTGATGAACACGGTGCAGTGCACAGGACAGACCCCAACAGAGAATTACACAGCCCAGAACGTCAGCCAGGCTGACGATGCAAAACCCTGCTTGGGTCACGAGAGATAATTACTATAACCTTTTGGAGCCTCGAAGGCACTTCTGTATCATGGGAGATATCAGTTGCCTCAGACCCGCCACTGAGCCTATAGAGTTGGTTATGTATTGGTCTGTTGTGATCGGGCAGCTACCCCGACCTTTTCCTCATGGAATTTCACCCAATCTCCTCCTTCCCTTTGGGTGTAGAATGGACGATAGTCAATAGAATTCATCTGACACGTAGACTTGATGGTGTCTTATCTGTCTTCCATCTCAGCCACCCTGCTACCCCACAAATGGGAAACAAACTGAACCGCAGGGACCCATTTACCCTCCGTTGCCCACAGGCTTCTCTTTCCCCCATCAGTGTTTCATCGGACTATTTTCAGCCTCTAGAAACGTTTTCCTTCTCCCCTCCAGTACTTCTTTGCCCACGTTTGTGCTATTATGGCGTATTTCTTCATTATCATTTCATCTTTTTTTGCCAGTACATTTCCTCTTTGATTAGATGGAACTCCAGCAATACCTGGTATTACCATGTTGCCTTGGGCAATTTATTTTTCAGTGAGTGTTTACTGACCTTCATTTCAATCCATGAAATGTCACCATTTTAGTTTGTTCAATAAGTACACGACTTACTTTATTTGGGGAAAGAACACACAACTTAACGGCTATTTTGTGTTGACCTCCATAGGTTTACCTGAAGACGATGGATTCTCCAGGTTGTCTGGGAGTGGGACCTCCTCCTTTCAGAGACATAGAGAGAGTCACACCACTCAGGTAATGATCCCTCAATGCTTACCTTTGCTATGATAACTGAAGTTAAATGCCTACAAGAGATTCATGAAGGTGTGACCAAGAGTATTTGTTCTTATTGGACTAGGGAACACAGTTATTTTCAACTGTGTTGGAAGTTTCTTCACCTCAACATTCTCTTTCCCTTTGTATCAGCTGACTGCTCTCTATTTTCTGCTGGTTTCAAAAAAAGAAGAACATCCAAAACAAATAAAAATTAATAGATGGTTTCATATGAACTGTTATGACAATTTATGTAGTGGCATTTTAAAATCACTGTCAGGTGAAGGGTATATTGCATCTGCTGAATGGTATTAGTATTTCCTGCATTTGACCTCAGCTGAAATAGGAAGGCTGTAAGTGAGGACAACATGGAAATAAAATGCTTGAAGCCCCTGTGGTTTCATGGCCATTATTTCTCAGTTACCACCTCAAATTCCATGTAATCCAAATTCATGTATAAACTATCATATGATCAGAACACTGCAAAATCAAAATGAGATTGCAGTTCACAAAACTGTTTTGATGTGCTTCAGTAATTTCACGTGTATGCATAATGTGTTTGGCCTCAAAAATTTTGCCAAAATAAAGAGGATTATCACTTTAAAATAAACTCTAGTGTTTGTAGAAAGAATAAAGGATTTATATCAATAGTTCAGTGTCCTTTTTATGTTGAACTTTAAAATATTGTTTTCAATAAGTATCTTCAAAAAATATGACTTTGCTTTGAAGGTGGTACACAACCAACAATGTATCAAAGATTTTATTATCAATATATTAAAGATTATTGCTTTAGCAGCAAGATTATTTTTTATGAAATTACAGCACAACTTTTGCTTTGTCAAATATCTACATTAAAATCGTTTAAAAACTCAGTCAAGTATTCAGATGTTTTCATGAAACCAACTATCCAGCCAAGGATCTGTTTTCATCTGAACATTTGACATTATATAGGCATGGTTATATTATCAGCTGAGATTTTCTAAATAACACTGATGAGCTAGTGGGAAAAATCAATAATTTAATCTTAAAAATAAATCTTACAGTAGACAATATGCTGAAATCACTTACGCTGATATATAGGCATTGAAATAGAAAAAAAATGCTGATTGCTTGAAATAATAGATTGTCCTAATCTCCCGTCTGTTCCTTAGAGATGCATTTACTTTACCTTGTAAGCATTACAGCTGCTTTATCTATGATAATTCACAGGGGAACCTGTTTGTAAAGAACATTGGCTTGATTTTTATTATAGGGTTGGCTCCTATACGTTAGAGCACAGTGATAGATACATCCTTCTCAGGGCTCCCACTACAATGTGGTTCATAGAGAAAAGGGTTAATTTTGAGAGAAGGTGCATAAAATAGGCATCTCTGCAACTTTCCCTCTGATCTTTCATGGATTTGGCTAAGATGCAAAGAGAGATGGGAAAGATCACCGGGAGTAATTTTCCATTCCCAGTTTTCAATGAGGGCTTGTTTTCAAATGCAAAAAATCTCCAGTTATCTCACAGTGCATTTTTTCAAGGAAATGGAAAACCAGGCTCATTTTCTTCCATGCCTGGTGTGGGCATTCTCCTGGCAGGACACATGTGTCAGTGTTGGGGACCTATAACAGTTATGTGGAACTATGCCTTGAATGGCCACACATCTCTCAGCATAAATGCTTCTTGTATGACATTTATAGAGGAAATATGGACACATGCAGGCATATTGCATTCTAGATTTTCTAGTAATGCTATTAAATAAGAATTCTATAAAATCAACCCTGAACTGATTGGGCATGTAGCAATAAAATTAAATGTTGACTAAAAATTGAATTCCTATTTGAGGATGTCTATATTTTAATTAGCATCATCAGTGATTTTAATGAAATCCCTTTAAGGAAGATAAAATGTCTGGGTGTTACTGTAGATAAAGAAAACAAGAAATAGATTTAGTAATTTGCCAGAGGTCATAGGGAAAATGCAGTGTCCACAGTTTGAATGAATGTCAAGATCCTATGTCTTGTTTCTGAGAGTGAGCTTACCATGACATTAAAAGCAATGGAGGAGTCATCCAACTTTTACATAAAATTTAAAGAAGTTTTGGTCAAGGTGAAAATCTTAAGTAGCTGTAGTGGACATTTGTGGTTTGTGTTTTTAGCTGCTGGCCACATATTTAAGTTTCTGGCCTACCATCATGATAATATAAGGAGAGAGATTTCACCTTCCTCCCTTCCTTTGACAGCTGGATAAATGCATGTGAGATGGGCTCTGTCTATCCACCATGGGTTATGGGTTGAGAGACATACGATGGAAGGGACGAGGATAGATGTCGCCATGGGGGTGTCATCTGGCCACAGTGGCTCCCTCCGGTGGCCAAAGATGTTAGCCTGTGTCTGTGACCGCCGGTCACCGCGTTCACCTTGGGTGCAGCCCACGTGCCAAACCTGTCCTTAACTTCACGTCCAATTATTTTGCTTTCCAATAAATCTTCTACCTGTTAGAGTTAGTTTCTGTTGCTTGCAAAGAAGAATTTTGACTGACACACTAATTTGATTTTATTATTATCTATAAAATTTACTTTATAGCAAAGGGGTTTTTTTAAATTTTATTTTTTATTCTCTATTTTTTTTAATTGAAGTATAGTCGATTTACAATGTTATGCTAATTTCTGCTGTACAGCAAAGTGACTCAGCTATACATATATATACATTCCTTTTTTATATTCTTTTCCATTATGGTTTATCACAGGATATTGAATATAGTTTCCTGTGCTATACAGTAGGACCTTGTTGTTTATTCATTCTAAATGTAATAGTTTGCATCTACTAACCCCAAACTCCCAGTCCATCCCTCTCCCTCCTCTCCTCCCCATTGGCCACGACAAGTCTGTTTTCTATGTCTGTGAGTCTGTTTCTGTTTTGTAGATAGGTTCATTTGTGCCATAGTTTAGATTCCACATATAAGTGATATCATATGGTATTGTCTTTCCCTTTCTGACTTATTTCACTTAGTATGATCATCTCTAGTTGCATCCATGCTGCTGCAAATGGCATTATTTCGTTCTTTTTTATGGTTGAGTAGTATTCCATTGTATACATGTACCACATCTTCTTTATCCATTCATCTTTCAAGTTTTACATAGAGTGTGCATTATTCTTTTTTTTTTAAACGTATTGTGTAATGAAATGTTTTTATTTATTTTTATTTTTATTTATTTATTTACTTATGGCTGTGTTGGGTCTACGTTTCTGTGCAAGGGCTTTCTCTAGTTGCGGCGAGTGGGGGCCACTCTTCATCGCTGTGCGCGGGCCTCTCACTGTTGCGGCCTCTCTTGTTGCGGAGCACAGGCTCCAGACTCGCAGGCTCAGTAATTGTGGCTCATGGGCCTAGTTGCTCCGCGGCATGTGGGATCTTCCCAGACCAGGGCTCGACCCCATGTCCCCTGCATTGGCAGGCAGATTCTCAACCACTGCACCACCAGGGAAGCCCTGCATTATTCTTAATGTAGATGTAAACAATTTTCTAATAGGGGTAGCACCTCCATAAATAGCTTCTTTTCTCAAGGTACAGAATATAGAAAATGTAGTTTCTGTTCTGTTCCATCATATTTTTAAAATTAATTTGCAAAATGTAAGGACTTTATGTAAAAGTAGTAAAAATCAATTTTGCTTAAAATATTTGGAACTAGTAAAAGCTGAGACACTAGCCGGATCGAGTATGTGGCCGTGATCATTTATGCTCCTTATGTAGAAGGCTTGGTAGGTCCAGGCTGTGAACCAAGGCGAACTATTCATGTCCTTCTGCACCCCAGGGCACAAGTAAACCAGCAGTGAAGGTGTAACATCGTGGAATCCCACATCCTAGTCCTGAAGGGGGGCTTTGTGGCATTTCCCAGTTCTCGAAACTGGAATCGCAGAGGTTGAAGAAGCCACTTCATGTTGGTTTTTGAATTAGACAGTGTTTATAAAAATACCATGCCATTTATCTACTTGACATTTTGTAACATGTGAAATCATTTTTTTTAAGTTTATACCATTTGGCATGATGCAGTCCCTTAGAAGTAAGTCAGTGGGGAGAGACTCAGCACTGAATGAAATACTGAGAATACACCCACCAGCCTAGAGGGACTTCTTCGTGTTTGTGCTGAGACTGCAATGCTGACTCAGGGGGCCAGGTAACCTGATACACGGAGCCCACGGATTATAAATAGAGCAAAAGCCTGAGCAGAGCAGAAGAGGGCGGGCCTGAAGGCAAGCGGACAGCAGAGAGGATGGATGAAATAAAGTGCTCAGCGCTTGCCCTCGGCATAAAATTGCTATTTACACATCTGTTTAGGGGTCCACACTTGACATTGAAGAATGAGATTATTTTTTATTTGAGCATAGTTAATTTGTATTTGCATTCTCATTTTAACTTTACCAGATTTCACTGCCTGCCATTTTATTCCTCTCATCTATCTGTTCTGCCCAGTAATATTGTGTGGTTTACGATCTTCTATTTTCATTGTGGGCATTTATTGTATTTCTTGCCAAACTTTTTGTTATATTCTTTGGCTTTTTAAAAGAGCACTAAAATTTATTCTTAATATCTGTAATATTCAAATATTCAATGTAAGAAATCATTGATGGCTTCTGATAAAATAGTGGCAATCCCGTGCCTGAGAGCTTAATAAATATCTACTCCCTTCCGACACAGCCGCCAATGAAAGCCCTAACAGAATCAATACGCAGTTGATCCACATCAAGAAACAAATTGTTATGTGGTTTGTTTTACTGAACCATCAAAGGAACCTTTTTGTAATGTCACATATCAAAGAAATGAAGAGTTGCAGAGCGCTCAATAAACCCAATGCCTTCTTTCTATATTCATTTTATTTGTCACATGGACTGCTTAAACTATATTGTGGCATGGAAAAGAAACAGTGTGTTAGATAAAATAACAAAATGTAGACACTTTTCCCTTAATGTTAAGGGGGTAATTCTAAAACACATGATGGGGAATAGAAATTAGATAACCATTTCCAAAGGAATTATGTGTATTTCACGTGTAAGCTACAAACCGAAGGAGATCTATCATAGAAAGCTCTTCACACCGCTGAGGTTTCGGGAAATCAGTATGCACCACTCGTGACTTCCATATTATGGGCAAGCAATGAAGGCAGTAAATTAATTTTATGGTTAAGAGTTAAATGGCAGCGTTTTCAACAGGAAAGGGACATGTCCTGTATAGATATATAGAAACTTGGAAAATAACAAAAACAAATCCTGTATTTTGTATTTTTTCCTTCATAGAATTGTACTGTATGTGTATCCTAAATGTATTCCAATGCAGAATGTTTTTCCAGTGAAGACATTGACTATTATCAATGAGGAAAAATCAATTTTAAGAAATATGAAAAGAACGAGAAAGCAGAATTGTGACTATGTGTTTTTTGTTTCTTTGTTTTGTTGAAGTATACTTGGTGACTATGTTTTTTAAAAGGAGAAAGGTCTTGTGATATCTCTGCAGGTCACCTTTCTCCTTTTTAAAAACATAGTCTCAGGACTTCCCTGGAGGTCCAGGAGTTAAGACTCCATGCTTCCCCTGCACGGGTTCGATCCCTGGTTGGGGAACTAAGGTCCCACATGTGGCATGGCCAAAAAATAAAAATACAAACATAGTCACAATTCTGATTTCTCGTTCCTTTCATATTTCTTAAAATACATTTTAGAAAGAAACAGGATAAGTAGGGCTGGGAGTGACAAGAGTGGTGTGGGAGAAGGTGGGGTAGGGCTGCAGTTTTAAATCCAATGGACAACAAAAGCCTCGCTGAGCAAAGACACAGTAAGAAAGTCAGGGAGTCAGCCAGGCTGAGGTCAGGGGAGCAGTCCAGGTAGGGAAGGAGCAAAGACCCTGGACAGGAGCCGGCCTGGATCGCAAGATGGCCAGCGCGGCTGGAATGGAGTAACTCCAATCTGCAGTATGACTAGATGTTTCCCTGAAGAGCAGTAGAAATTACCATTAGCTATAAGTGTTAATTCTAGAAAAAGGGAACTTTTAAGTTACAAATGACAGCAAGAGGCTAAATGTTAAATCCCAGTTATGACTGTATTGCATTGTCTTTCTTCAAAACCGTTAACCAGGTTTGCCTTTTCTATAAGTGGAAAATATAAGACAAATAGCTCTGTTCCTGCTCCAGATACAGAGAACTGGAAGATTGATACCTGGGAACCTGGGCCCCAGAGTTTCTGACTTATTAAGTGTTCTGCTCTGTACATTAATGGGGCCTGACAACTTTGAAAGAAAAATTTAGGCTAAAGGAACAGAAAGTTTTCCATGGTGCTGAAACATAATCTAGCCAACCTTGGTGAAGGAATTTATTTTATGACCTTAGTAGACCTCCAAGACCTGATTTTTCTCTGATTTCTATGATTACACTATTATTTGAAACTGTCATTTCTGACGGAGTCAGAAATAGGTTCTAAAACAGATGAACTATGATATTGGGAAGAAGTGTCATGAAGTCAATGACATAAAAAGCCTAGATTTTGAAGCCCAAGTGGATTTAAATTAATTGTATACACTTGCAGGTGATTTTTAATATCTATTTTGGGAAAGGAGTCTTGATTAAAAAGATCTGCTCTTGTATGTTGCCTACTTTGGCAGAATCTTGTCTATTTTCCTTTCTAATGCTTCCTGACATCTCGTTTCCTTTCTCTATTTTCTCTAGCATTTGTACCCGCATGATTTGCAATGACTATGTCTTAAAGACACAGTCATTGGCCCCTAGGCACCACCCTTGGCAGACACAGTGCCCACCAAATCCATTTCTTTGGAAGCGCCTAGCTAGACTACGTTTCCCAGCATGCTTGTGGTTGGGAGTGGTCATGTGACTGAGATACAGCCAATGGAGCAGGAGCCGTACTGATGTGAGCTCCCTCCAGCCTTGGCCCATGCAAACCTCCCTTGGACTGTGAGTACTTTATGCCCTTTCCCATCCAAAAGCTGGATACACAATCCTCCAAGACCCTGGAAGATGCAGAGTACATTTGTGACAACGTGGAGGCCATCCATCCACTGATCAGAAACACCCGTTTTAGCCTTAACATGAACAAGACTAAAATGGATGGATTTTGTGTCAATCCACTTGTATTTGTGGTTTGTCTGTTACAGCATCTTGGGTAACGTAAACTGGTACCCTTTCTCATTTATTTGGCCTAATGTTTTATGTGTTGCTACTGAGCATTATTTATAGTCCTTAATTCACTAAGCTTAGCCTCCATTATTATTTAGCAATCTTTATTCTTTAAGGTAGTAAAAATCATGCCTGTTCATGTCTTCTGATGATAGGATTATTGTTGCTTATCAGACATTTTAATACAAAATAATGATCACTGGTGCTCCCACCGAGTCATAAATATGTAAAACCAAAGCTTGTAATTCTTAACAACTGGTCGAACAGAAATCCCTCCAAATCAATAGACTTTATTTTACTCAGGGACAAAGTCAGACCCCTATAATAAACTGGGCATCCTGGAGAAATGGTCTAATACTCTTAGGACCTATTTGTGCATTTAATGATGAGAAGGAATTGCCTCTCTCATCTCTCATTCTCAAGCGGGTGACCCTAACTGGTAACTAAACTTTGGAGGGAGACTCAAGGTTGAGGACAGAGAAGATGTTTCCCCCATGCAGTGAGTTCCACGGTCAATGGAGTTGCTAAACTATGCCCCTTTCTTAAATATAGTTGATTTTTAAAGTCTATTTGGATTAGGCTAATAGTTTTATTAGCATTCAGTTTCACGAAGTGGTTTTCCTCATTCTTATTTAATTATATTTAATACCATAACACACAGATTGTGATTGTTTCCGGAAATAAGTATTTTGAGAAATGAATAAGTTAACAGGTAAACTGTGCCCTACAAAGCAATGCAAGTGAAGATACTGGCTATTTGGACAGTGGGGGTCTGTATCCTTGGACTTGGACCCTCCATCCTCTGGAGGCTGTGGAGTGCTTATCTGCCGTGGTTGTGACCCTTGCTTTCCTCACTTTCACACCTATATCTTATCTCCTTTCTGACTTATTCACATCTGCATTACTAGTTCAAAGCTAACTCTCAAGTTGTACACCACATGGCACAGTGTTTTCTCCCTCTTGTGTTTTTCGGTCATTGTCAATGTAGATGTGAACAAAAGTGTGGACACCATTCCTTATCCCACTCGACCCAAGTTGCCTTTCTTCTTTGTGTGTCCGACTCATCCTTTTAGTCCGAAACAAATCCCACAGCCCAACAGGAATCTCTTGGCTGTATTGGCCTTGAAATGAGTCATGTCTCCTCTGTATTCCAACAACAGTCATTGCGTCTGTAATTTATTAGTCAGTTAATGCTGTGCTTCCTCATGAAGTTTTTGCACTGATGTCCTGTTTAAGCATGTTTATTCATCTAACTCTTTATGTTTTTATGTCCTGTTGCTCATACTCAAATGAAAGCCTTTTGAGGGAGCAGGTCATACTGCACGATTCTAAGTCCCGTAGACCCCATCACAGCACTTTCTGTCTCATAATCATTGAAAGCACATGTGCTCATTGATTAGCAGACAAGAAAAACTTCTTGGAAGTCAATGTGATTAAGAAGGTCGACTAAACTCAATGTACTTGGATTTGAATCCAGACTCTACCACTGACTAGCCAAGTGAGTTTGGGCTTTAAAGATGAATTTCAGCATCTATGAAAAGAGGCTAATAATCCTTAACCTGCTTATTTCACATGGTTATAAGATTTTATTAGAATAACCTGTGAAAATGCTTTAAGAATATGAAACAAGATCATGAAGATGATGCTTGAAATGGGCTCTGGAAACCTCAAAGCTTTCTGTATCTGGGCGTACAAACTGGGACTGTTACAGAGAAGATAAATAGAATTACAGAGTGTGTTCTGGGTACATCTGATTGAATTGACATATAGAATCTATGTGAGGGTGAGTGATGATGAAGCTGGAATAATTAGTGTGGTCAGAAAATACAGGGTTTTCTGTAACATGCTAAGATGTGTGGACTTGACTCTTTAGGCTAGGGCAAGGCGGCAGCATTGAAGATTTTTGAAGAAGCAAATTTTATAAACAGACTTATTCTTTAGAGAGAGAAAATCTAGTAGATTATTTGTCCTTAATAATACCTCCTGGTATTTGTGGTGAGCCTGCCATATAATCCCAAGAAAAATATATTTAAAGGAATTGTAGTACTCTTACTTTCCATGTTTCCGTTATAGTAGATTTATGTTTTTCCATGTATTCTCTATATTTGAACCCATTACTGTAATATGTCATTACTATAAATGTACTCTAAATATATGTTATTAGTTTTTGCTACAATCTTCTAGTCACTAATACTGGTACTGCCATGTTTTTAAGTGAATTGAGGTAAGAGACCAGAACTCATACAAAAATCCATATCGTGAAATGTCACGAATTAACTGTCGTGTGATGCACAATCATGAATTTCTATTTTATAACTTTCCATCAGTAGGAAGAAACATGCATCCACTCATCAGAGTCCATTTTTATTCTTAGCTATGGACTTAAAATCAGCTGCAAAATGCAAATAAATGTCCACTTAAATTATATTAAATGTGTTCCAATATAATATTACTTATTATAAAAATAAAGGACAGTGATTAATTTTTTTTAAAGAAGTCAACTTGCACAGATAAGGTAAAAAAATTAAAATCCTCTCTTCCTTCCCTCACTGTCTGTTGTCCAGATATACTCTTGTTTCCAATAGAACCTGTTCCTTTTAAGGGATATATTCCCTTTTTTAACCCGTAGGCGAAAAAGGAGACAAAATAGCAAGAAAGAATGTAATTGGATTGCTGTCTAAATGACTATTTCTGAATTAAGAGGGATCAGCTCTCTTCTGCCTAAACCAGAAATGCTGTTTTGCTTTCAGATCATTTTCTTGATTTTTTTCCCTAAAGTATGGAGATACACAACCCTCTAATCAGAGACTTTTTGAATCAAATTTCATTTTAAGCCATGTCATTGGGATCTATTTAGGTAAACTTTGGTTTTACAAACTGATTTTCAAATTTCATTTTTTAATGCTTTTCCTCCAACATGTTGTTAGCATGAGTGGAAATGGAATTTGCATTTGAAACACTGATATTCACTATTCAGTCAGCCAAGAGGCTGTCTTCTTTTAATTTCCATAAATGTCAGTAAATGCCTCTTTTCACCTTTGGGTGAATAGTCAATAGAAAAATCAATGCTGTGACAAATGAACAGCAACATGATTTTACATATGAATTATTTAACAAAGACTATTTTTATCCTAGAAGGAAAAGACTTAAGGTAAAAATCAGCAGCAAATTATTAATTTATATTTATTAATATTATTCATAGAAATGCATAGCCACAGGAAGTGAGGAAAATTTGTATCTCATTTTTTAATTAGTTCATGTCATAGGACTCTGTTAATGACACAATAGAAAACCATTAAAAATTAGCAAGTAGATATATATGTAATAAACCTCATTAAGCCTTTACATAATGTTGTGCTTCCTTCTGAGTTGTGAGAGATTTTGTGGTTTTTAACCCCTGAAGGTAAGTGCACAGATTATAAAAGTCCCACTTAGGGATGTAGAAGTTGCAAGAGGTCACTTAGTCAAATTCTATCTTCACGTCTAATTGCTGTCTCCTAGACATTAGAAGACATGAAACAGTTTACAGATCTGGAGTTGGGGGGTGGTGAAGAGGATGGAGTCTAGATTCATGACTTTTAAATACCAAATCAACAAGATTTTTCTCAATAACAGGGAAAAAAGACACACATTATTTTTAACCCCATCCTGAGTTGTCCAGGTCGTAATCACCAGTGTCTTAAGTAACACTATTTTCTAAGGATTAATTTCAATTAAGGAATCTTCTTGTTAAAAATCTGCTGAAAGGAAGGGATTTCGTTCCAGGATGAGGATCCTAGCCCATAGGGAAATTACTTCAGACTGTGATCATCTATGTGTCTATTCACATGTTCTGGGAGCTTGATATGGGCTGATCAGAGGCATGGCTGTTTACTGAACATGGATGGCTTAGCTCCTCCCTTGCTCCATCCTTCCATAAGGGCAGAATGGAGAAAGTGGAGCTATATATGCAAGCAAGGCCACATTTTAGGGGGTCTAAACTGACAGGAGGGTGTCAATTTAAAATGCTGACCACCCCTTAAGTGCAGCCTACCTGCAGTGACTCAGGTGTTGCTTTCCAGTGGTGCTGGAGGAGTCACATTATCCCAGCTCCCAGTAAATACTTAATCCAAGTGGACCCTAAGCTCTGAAGTTTCCAGATCTCTTCCAGGTGTCAAATTTTCAAATAAAAATCACAGAATAATTTCCAAGTGTATTATTAGATCCTCCACCAAACAATTTGTTTTCAAAGACATTTAAGCTGACAGAATAGTGTGTGCCCTTTTCTAGAAGCCTGAGTTTTGCACCTGTTATAGAATAGTACCATTTTTCCCCATGACATCCAAAAATAATAATTCTGGGCATAAGATGTCTTAGTCCATTCTGGCTGCTGTAACAAAATGCCACAGACTGGGTGGCTTATAAACAACAGAATTCTATTTCTCACAGTTCTGGAGGCTGGAAGTCTAAGATCAGGGTGCCAGAGTGGTTGGGTGAAGTCTGTTTTTCAGGTCACAGACTTCTGGCTGTGTCCTTACAGGGCAGAAGGGGTGAGGGAGCTCTGTGAGGTCTCTTTTATAAGAGCACTAATCCCATTCATGAGGGCTCCACCGTCATGACCCAATCACCTCCCAAAAGCTTTATGACAAATACCATCACTTTGGGTGTAGGACCCCAACATGTGAATCTGGGGGACACACATTCAGACGGTAGAATAGGATAAGCCTATTTGATTGCTCAAGGCCTTGCATCGTTTGGCCACCCTGAAGTCTAGGGTGACTGTCCCACGCTCTTCAATGACCCCTCTCACCAACCATTCAAACCCATGTAGGCAGGTCTGAATTCAGAGTAACTAATGAGTCCGGGACGCCTCACACCCTGTGTGATTTCAGAGCAGCAGAGCATTTTTAGTACGTTCCCAGGGCTTTACAGTGTTTGAAAGGGTCTTATCTGAATCTGTGAGATGTGAATTACATCTCAAGTCTGAGAATTCATCCACAGTCCGTCTGGCATTGCTCAAAGGCACTCTCTTCCTTTCCCTTCCCAGAAATTGATGGAGGTGTGGTGCTCAATTGCCCCCCAAGTTTACAAAAAAGTGAAACCACAAGTCTAATACACTGTGATGACATTTGTCCCTTTTCTCAAACATGCATCTTGGCGTTCATACACTGACTCCATCCAGACCCTCTGCGTAAGTGCATTGTGCTGGGCAGAGATTAATTTACTAATTTACCAGTTTTAGACTCTAAAGGACACCCATAGTCTCGTCGAGCAGTGACTAATTTTACTCACAGGGAATTCTACCCACTTAGATCAGCATTTTCCTCCCACTTGCATATTATAATATATATGACCCTTTTTAAATAATAAAAAGTCATCCTTGACTCTTAACACTTCTTAAATTATTTCATTATAATGTTAATTAAGTGTATACACACATCGTTACATAAAATCTCTTTATCCTTTTAGCTTTTACTACAGCTATAAAATCAAAGCCAATTTACAAATTGAGTGAAACAAAAACCTACAAAAGCAAGAAAACATTAAAATTCACAACATTTATGTTAGGTATGATTTTCTTTAGCTGAAATTACTGTTGAAAATATGAATCTGGTACTGACTCAAATCCATGAACTTTGGTACAGATCTGCCATCTTGTGCCTTTGATTGGTCCCAGTCTATCACTTCTATTTGAACGGCTAGGCAACCTACCCTACGATGTCAAATCACTTAGCTTTTTATTGGAGGAAAGTGCCTTATTTGAATATCAAATCCATCTACCTTTTTCTCATTAACCTGAAACAAGATAAACAATGTTACCTGTGTCAATCTGCTTGTAAATAAAAACCGAAGTCAGAAAATTAAATCTCACTGAGCGCTAGCTTAAAAAGTAGGTATTCAAGTGATCCGAAGCACATACAAATAAAAAAGCAAAGCATTTGAGGCTGTCCCAAGAACTTGAGGACCCCTGAAAATACATATACAAATCCCAGTTTCCAAAACATTTAACTGTTGTTTAAACTACTCACTACTGCCCTTTATATCTTACTCTAAAATTCAAAAAACTTGTAGACCTTCTTCTTGCATAACTTTCTTTAGTTGTAAATCATATATAAATCCTAGTTATGTTATAAGTCTAGCGTGTTGCTCAGTATTTTGAAATCTTCTTGTTACTAAGGAAGGAAAAGACTATTGTATATTTTTATAGGGCCACAAATTGTGAGAAGTACTTTCCTTTAACATTATCTGATTGAGTCATCAGGATAATCATAATTCAGAATGTTTAGGGATTTTCTCAAGTCAAAGAGTTAACCATGACACAATCATAATCGCCCGCATTTATAGAGCACTCATTACATTTTTAGGGCACTCTTAAGTAGCCCAGATCTGTCCTTTTGCGGTAGATGATTACTTTGCACCCACTTTACAGGTGAGGAAGCTGATGGGCTTGCTTAAGGTCACACAACCATTAGGTGCCAGATTCAGGATTCCACTCCAGGCACCCTGGCTGGAGAGTCCTGGTTTGTCAACCATCCCACCCCTGTTCACACCAGAATCAAAGTCCCCATGGGTTTGTGATTCCCTGTTAGAGAATGAAGTTCAGTGTCATTACTGGTGCTTGTCTACATCAAGCCCCGTGGAAGTGCCTTCTTTCCCCCTTTCTACCCGGTGCCCATTTCATTTTTTAAAATTCAGATCAAAGTTACCACCTCTGTGAAGTCTCTCCAGACCTTCCTCCATAGAGCCCCCTTCCCCAGGTAAACAGTGAAAAAAAATTTTTTAAAAAACCTCCCTCTCGTTGACCTACTCCATCTCCATGCCCCGTGCAGCATGTTAAGGCACTGACGTCATTGGCATGTCTAAAAATTCCTTTAAAAGCAGGGCTTTAGTCATTTTCATGGCACACAAAGGTGGTGCCACGTAGAACCCAGAGGTTCCTAGGTGTGGAACACTTCTTACTTTCCCAGCTACAGCTCTTGCCTTCTGGTTCTGAAAGAGAATGTTTTCATGTACAAACACTAGTCTATAAACATGCCAGAAAATAAAATAAGTAAGGAAGTAACTATCTGAAGTGGTGGCATGGGCTGTAGATATAGCTTTTAAAGCAATGGGGAGCAGGATTTAAGTTAAAAGACACCAATATGACATCCTTTAATCTCCAAACAAATCAGGATCAATGAGACCTGGGTGAAGCCAGCTGACTCCAGGCCCACACTGCCAGCGGCAACCTTAAGCACCAGAGTCGCTTCTCTTTATGAAAAGAAATGGTTCCCTTTCTATACCAAAGCTATTTTGTGTTACAAGATCATTATTGCCTTTTTAATGATAATATTTAATTTGTTGTGAAATAACAAATAATGGTAAGGGAAGCTGTAATGGTTTTTGTTACTACAGATAGGACACGAAATTTAAAGAATGACAAAACACTGATTTAGATGTTTTTACCGTGCTAGATAATATTGCAGATACTTTTTATTCCTCATCTATTTCTCGACCACAATTTAAATAACATTCATAGCTGTATTTGGTTGCTATTCTGAAATAGTAAAGCTCTTTCACTGCCTGTGACAAATATGACTCTTGTGCCTCATAACCTGATACATTTAATAAATCTAAACAAAGCAGATTAACCATCATTAGTCAGGACATCCTGTCCTCATCTTCTCATCCGTTTATTGTCTCACAGATCATTACTTTAAACTACCCTTCGAACTTCATTGTGTTGAAAGTAGTGACCTATCAAATATCCTTACCCAGAATTTTAACCTTCATTTAAGGCATAACCTGTGAAGATTCCTTGTGTTTTTTTTAAATGGAGATCAATACTGTTAATATTTTAGCATCTCATTTATGCCATTCCAGCAGCTACCTTTCTATACCTATTAGATTTTACTCAATACCTATTAATCTCTGTAATACAAAGTTTCATGGGATCTCTCAAAAGGAGAGTGTATTCTGAGCATTAGTTTGATTATTGCAAACATCAGTCAAATTTTTGCTTCTCAAGGAAGCATGGAGAGCTCTTGGTGGTTGATTCAAAGATGGTGTTCTTCTGTACCCACTACATTATTCAAGACATCGATACCCTCATTAAGAAAGTGCTTTCTAATGCTTTGTGTGTATACGTTTCACCTTTTAGAATGTGCTTGGGAATTCAGATATTTTTAGTAAACGTTGAGAAGCTTTGAAAGGATAGAGAGCATTTTTTTTTTTTTTTTCAGTGAAGCAGTGACTCAGGGGATTTGGGACATTTTATGTCAAAATCCCTCCCCACAAGCCTAATTCAGATCAGCAGCTGCTGAAAGTCACTCTCAGTAGATTGGGCTGCTTCTGTGGAGTGACTCCACCTCTAAATCTTTCCTGTTAACGAAGGTCTTAGCAGAGGGTCACACCTAGTGTATATTTTTGGTCATTATGAAAAGCTGCTGAAAAGAGTTTAGGATTGAGAATAACTATAGAATAGGTGCATTTTGTGGTTGATAAGAGGACAGAGTGTGTGGTCACAACAGCATGAAAATAAATACAGCACATGCCAGCCGGCTGCAGAAGAACAGCACCAACTGCGGGGTGGAGATTTGGATTCTGTTTTTATGCTTTACTCTGTTTTGTTAGGAATTGGCCTCCATTTATGGATACAGACATAGATATAGATATAGATATTTGCATCTTTCATTTAGATTAATTGAAATTTATTATTTCATAATAATTTATTAATTACACATTCTATTATTATTCTTTTTGTATGTTCTTTTTGTACGTTCCTAGAGAATAAAGCATGAATCCTTGATTTATTTCATCTTAAATTGTATTACTTCTGTCATTTTCCTAATACTGCTAGAACCTCAGAACCTCTGAACTCCATGTAACCCCTCCTGACTTTTGCAGTTTTTGTTGGCGCGTTGTTCTACATATGACTTAAAGTCTATAAGACATTTTCCAAACGCATAACTTGTATTTACCCATGGATTTAATTCCAGTGTCCTTAATCCTCTCTTAAATTTCCTTTTTTTTTTTTCAGCTAGGATCATTTTCTTCACCTTAAAAAAAATAATCAAGACCTGTGATAGCAAACTTCCTAGTTCTTGTTTGTCCAAAAACATTTTATTTCACTTTCATTTTTTATTTTTTTAATAGTAATCTTTTATTTATTTATTTATTTGTATATGTATTTTTATTTTTGGCTGTGTTGGGTCTTCGTTTCTGTGCGAGGGCTTTCTCTAGTTGCGGCAAGCGGGGGCCACTCTTCATCGCGGTGCTCGGGCCTCCCACCGTCGCGGCCTCTCTTGTTGCGGAGCACAGGCTCCAGACGCGCAGGCTCAGTAGTTGTGGCTCACGGGCCTAGCTGCTCCGCGGCATGTGGGATCTTCCCAGACCAGGGCTCGAACCCGTGTCCCCTGCATTAGCAGGCAGATTCTCAACCACTGCGCCACCAGGGAAGCCCTCACTTTCATTTTTGAGGGATATTTTTTTTTGAGTCTAGAATCCTAGGTTGAATTACTTTCTTTCAGTACTTGTGATTCATTGTTTGCTGGCTTCCAGTTTTTCTGTTTAGAAGTCAGCTTTCATTCTCATTGTTGCTCCCTTGAAGGTATTGTGTTTTTTCTTGTAGATTTTGAAAACATTTTTCTTTGTCATTGACCTTTGGCATTTTTAATATGATCTGCCTTCTTTTCTTATTGTTGATGGTGGAGTGTATTTATCGTGGTTTACCAAACTTCTTAATATGTATGTGGGTGCCATTCACAAGTTTTGGAAACTTATCTCTGAATATTGCTTTGCCACTTTCTTTATATCTCTTCTATCAATACTTCTGCTACTCCTTTTCTGTTTATGTCTACTCTGCTATATCTTTCATTTGTCCATCTTTTTCTCTGTCCTTTTAAACATTTAATCACAGGTATTTTAAAGTCTTTATCTGCTAACTCTAAACCTGGATCATCTGTGAATCTGTTTTATCTTTTGATTTGGGGTAGATTTCCTTGTCTCTTCCCATGTATAGTAATTTCTAATTGCATGCTAAGCATTGTGTGTAAACAAACTATAGACACTACTGACGATGTTTTCTACCTGAGGCGATTCCACCATCCTGTGTTAGGAAGCAAAGGTAAGAGGTGGTCACCTCAATCCAATCAAATATTCCACAGTGATGGAAAACCAGCCTCCCTCTGGTTCTCCCCTCATCCTCAGGCTGCACTGAGAACCTGACAGGTGTTTGTTCATCAGCACTGAAACATTACAGTAGCTCCAGCTCTGCCCTTCAGAGCCCCTGGCCCCATTCAGCTGTGCACCCCACTCAGTTTCAAAATCTGCAAGTCTTGAAGATGAGACTAGTCACGCGCTTGAGGCTGTCATCTCCCCTGTCATACTTTTGCTTCCAAAGCACCTCTATCACTATAGGAGATTTTACTCTGCTTTTTTATAAGCTCTTGAATCAAGGCACCACTCGCTCATATAGTTGAAGAACTCAACAAATGTCCTTTGGGGAAAATGACCATGCATTTGAGGGTCCTCAAGTTTTCAAATTGTGTCTCTTGTTCCCATGCAACTGCAAAATATGGTATGGATTTTCTTTCTTTTAGAAAGGGCTCTCTAGACCTACAGAAGAATTCAGAATTAGCAAATGTCCCCAGGAGAAAAAAATAGTAGCTGTTAATTATTTGATTTTCTATTCACTCAGAAAGAGTCTTCCCATCCAGAATTTTAGTTTCTCTAGTTCAAAGTTTTGCCAGAGCTTTTTGGTGTTTCAAAATTATGATTTTTGGTAATGTATCCCATTTTTGCACTTTTGCAATGGGAGCAGTAACCTGTCATGACCTAAACATCCTAGGCAGAAGTAGAAGTTCCTTGTTTTGTTTCTAAATAGATCAGTATTAAGTTGTGTTACTTCAGAAAGATGGTATCTCAAGGAAGTGTTGGGAAAATAATCTACTGAGATGATCAATTAAATATTCTCTCATAAGAATAAGTCCAAGGACTGTATTTTTCAGAGATGGCTATTATATGCTGAGTGTGCCAAGGAACATGTATACACATATTCAATATCCAATGAGGAAACGAGACTGAAGCTAAATGTAATCAACACAGCATCCACTAGTGGAGAAAATAGAGGAACTAAGATACGTTAGTGAAAGAAACACACAGATTTCGCTCAAATCCCAATGAGAAAAAGAAGTAAAGAGGAAGATGATATAGGGACGCTGGTCTTTGGCGTATATCAGGTCCTGGACACCGGCTATTGGGCAAATGACAAGCACAGTGGGGCAATAGGAAGACAGACTCTGGAACCAGACCGCCTGGTTCCACCATTTTCCATGTGACTTTGGGCAAATGACTTAGCCTCTCTGTGCCTCAATTTCCTCATCCGCCAAATGCTAGCACTGCTTTGTAGAGCTCTTGGGAGCATTGCATGAGTTAATATTTGTAAGGGGCTTAGAAAAGTACTGATGCATCTTTACCATTCTGAAGTGTTTACTAAATAACTAATTTTATGCACACCCTCCACCCGGCTCTCTTGGCTCACTTCCCTGACAGTAGAGGCAATCTGGCTTCCACAAGAGTCTCCCAGCAGGAGAATTCTGACTTCCAGGTCATTCTGGTGCAGTCCTGGAGACTAGAGAGAAACCCCCTTTTAAGGGGGGTATACTGCTTTAGCCACTCACTTTCTATCAGTGCCTGGAGGTTGCTTTGGGGATTGGACGGTCACAGGCCTGTTTTGCACTCTGGTTGTCTAAGCTTCAATTGGGAGAAATTCCTTTTGCTAATAACCAGCCCAGAAATCTAGTTATGTACTTCAGGTATGGGTTTGACCTCCCAGCTTCTGTGTTTTAACATCGTTTCTTGACATTCAGCCCATTTCTGTGATTCTAGGCTTTAAAATCTTCTTCCTCAGGTAAACAAGAGGCTTGGGTGTCCAGGTGAAGGTGTTGGCTTTAGAATTATATGGAACATGGATGGCTTTGTTGTTTTCAAGTGACTATCCTCACATAAGCCAACCACCATGCCCTGCTTTGTTTTATTCTCATTTATCTTGATGGAAAGGATGGAAGTGATGTGGGAACAAAGTAGTAGGTGCCTTGAGGCCATCTCGTTCCCTCTGAATTCTCCCCAGTAGTCCCATTCTGATGTCCAGAATCTCATTTTGTTGAACCAGCATACTCACTACAGAAGTGACGGAAAATTTGATTTCTGCAGCGTGCAGCTGCTCCAGATGACTGGCCGCTGGCTGAGGGCAGAGCCCACAGCAAATAGCCTGCCTGTCCCCACATGCCCTAGCTGTCCCTGGGGGCAAGCTCTGCCTCTCTTCAGCGACCCCAAGGAAGCCAGACCGAGCAGCCGATACACTTGCACGCGGTGATGCCCTCCTGCAAAGACCCCTGAAGTTCCCACGTCTGTGGATTCCTGGGGCTAATGCGTGATGGTCAGAGTTGGGGTCACATGACCTTAAAAGGTGTGGACTAGTAACTGTGCGTAGACAGAGGGGTGGATCCTGGAGTGGGATGCAGCTGAAGAAATCCAGAAACATCTGTTATAGACAGAATTACAATCGTGATACATTCAATGAAGAAAAAGTCCAAGATGTCGTAAGAATGTATATAGCAAGAGAGGGCAAAGGGCAAACAGACATGTGATTCTTTCCTGTATCACTGGAGGTACATCACCTGTTCCCCAGGGTACTTACCCTAACTGATTTCCAAGTTCCGTTCATCCTCCTAATTCGGCAGCTCACAGCCAACCTGCATTGGATGCCGTTTCCCAGGGCAGCAGAGACAGGAGGTTCTAGAGGGGATGTCCAAGGTCTCTTTCCACCCCGTCAGAGCTTTGGCATCCAGGTGGTGCTCTTATACTTCTCAGCCATTCACAGTATCTGATGCTCCTCTTTTTCCCCCCTGCTTCCCTCCCCCAGGTAATCCATCAGCTGAGGCTGTCCGAGAATGAGAGCGTGGCCCTTCGGGAGCTCCTGGACTGGAGGCGGAAACTCTGCGAGGAGAGAGGAGACTGGCCACAGATCCTGCACCACGCGGAGCCCAGGGCACCTCCGCCACCTCCGTGCAAGAAGCCCACGCTCCTGAAGAAGCCCGAGGGGGCCTCCTGCAGCAGGCCACCCCCCAAGTTCTGGGACACTACCCTGTGATGGGCCCCGACTGCAGACTCGCTGCCTGGGGATGCCAGGTTCACAGACAGAGGCTGCCCCTGGTACACGCTAGGGGCTCTGTCCGCATCTACACGAAAAGCACAGGACAGCCCAGTTAAATACACGAGATTCCCTGGGTGTGTGAGTGTGCGTGTCTCTGTGTGCGTGTCTGTGTTGTCTCACCCGTTCTGCGGGGATGCACTCTGATCTTCAGGCTCTGTGGTCCTAGGGCCGTGCTACCCCGAGGTAGCGAGAGAAAGGCCGGACAAAGCGCGGATGAGCAGGGAGAGGACGACGGAGGAGGGGGACGCCTACACCGCAGAGTGGTTTCTATAGCGTCCGACCACTTGCTTCTTGCCCTCCAGTCATTTTACTCTCATACACTCTCCAGGACCTAGGTTTTATTGCTTTGTAGGTGTTTGCGTTTTATTGGAATTACAATCCTGTTAATGACTTACATGTTTGTTATTGTATTTTATAATTTTATGCAATGGGTGGTGCTCCCTTTCTTCAAAATACAGACTTTAAAAAATCATTTCCAGAACTCTTCTTTTCCTACATACCTTTTTTTTTAATGTAGAGTACCGAAAAATCCAGAGGCTGTGTTGTTGTTTTAGCTTCACCGTTGCAAGCTCTGCAAACGTACAGCTGGAGTCCGATGTCTTGTGTTTCATTCACTGATCAGGAGACGGTTCCTTCCTGTGCCCTGTGGTTCCAGGCACACGGGCTGTGAGCTCTTTATTGAAATCTCATCCCCTGACTTCAGTAGAGGCTACAGGAAATGATGCGGCACCCCCTTAAATGCATATGGCTTCAGATTCATGGGGAGCTGGGGGTGTGCAGGGGGCATATCCAGGCAAAGGTCTACGCGGTACCGATAAGCATGCTGAGATTTGCCGGTCCGAGCCGTGGTGCTGCCCCCACAAGACGCTTGTCCTCTCTGAGCTCCACTGCATGTCTCACCCGCTCCATGTCCTCAGCCCTCCTGTGATGCGCCCGCCTTGCTTATCCATGCGCTTCTGTTGGCCTCAGACCGTGGTGTCTTGCTCCTTGGAACTTTGTTTTCATACCAGCCTTTGCAAAGTTACTGTGCCAATAAAAGGGTACAACTCTGTTCTTCTGTGGTGTTATTTATGTGCCACTGTTGTTTTCCACAAACGCTTCCGTTTCTGGATCAGATCAGTAGCGGCAAGGAGACCTCTGTTCGTGTGTTCTTCTCACAGCATCTTGCAAACTTTAGGATCCACGGTTTGGTTTAAAAGAAAGATTTTTATGGTTATTCATACATAACTACCAGGTAGGCCTACGTCAGTTGTAGGAAAAATATGGTAATTATTTAGGAATACTAATCGGCCAGTAAATCAGGAGAGGACTTCCATTGAAAGGATGATTTGTGATGCTCACAGGTCCCACACCGAGCCAGGGAGGCCACACGGAGAAGCACCTGGGCACGGCCAGAGGCAGAGGAAGCAGGGGAGCTGGTGGGCTGGAGCTTTTCCTGTGGTTTCCTGGGAAGGAACGGGCGAGGCGGGTGTGCATGTGTGGACTGACGGGCTTGGATGGTTTCAGCCGCTCTCGGGCACAGAAGCTGCCCCTCGTCCTCTGGTTGCTGGCCCCGGGTGGGGGGATAGTGGCCTGGAGTGGGAGAGATGGATTGAAGGCGGTGGATGGGCTGTGGGCTCTGGAAGGGTCAGGGTTTTCTTCTATCTCTGGGACTTGGCCAGCCCTGGGTGGGGCAGTTCCTTCAGCCTCAGCCAGGGACAGATGTGGAAGCATCAGAATGCAGAAAATTAAAAGATGTAGTTGAGACATGGTTAAGTGGCAACAGGACTGATGTCACCCAACAAGTTCAGGGGGGTGTCCGCCCGGCCGCCAGCTGGACAGCCACCGAGCCTCACTCCCTGCTCTTTCTTCGCACTCTCCCCGACATCCAACCTCCTAACCCCAGTCCCTAAGTAACCGCGACACCAATTCCCTTGAGACACCTGCTTCCTTGGCCAAGCCTTCGCATTGTAGGCACTTCATGACCTTGGTTGCATTAAAAGTGGGAACTGGATTTCTCCTGCTAACACACACGGTGTTTTTATTTAGACCAGAATGAAAAGTGAACCGTCCAGGCATTCGACTTGTGAGAACTTGTTGCAAATGTGCGTTGAGCACTTGCCGTGACTGTTTTGGTTGCTTTGCACGTAGTATTCCAACCCTGACACTGACATATGCCTTCCTGATAATTCTCATCATCTGGGTACCGTCCCTGAAGTTGAAGTTCAGAGCTTTAAGGAGGCTGTCAGAATATAAACACTCATCTTTATGATTCCAAAGCTCATGCCATTTTAACTTGATAGACAGAAATTTTATACTTATTGTACGGAAGTCTATCTTGAAAAACTTCACTAAATGATCTTTTGGGGGGTACACCGCTGTGTGAAACTCTGATGGAAGCCTATTACAGGGAAGGTGTACAAGAAGCAAGCCACCCAGGCACATATGGATCCAAATGGCACACTCTCTGTTCTATTAACCTGGTCACAGTGTGGGGCTTGTGTAGTTATAACCTGATCCTGACCATCACGTACTCAAGCATCAGGCAATAGTAAATATTTAGTCTGTTTAGTAATCCCTTTGTCTCATCTAAGGTTGTGCATCTTCCAGAGCGAAAGGCCAAACCCCTTGAAGATTTTCTGACACACGGTCTCCTGACTCAGTAAGTACAGCATTTTGTGCATTGCTTTCTGCTCTCCACAGTGGAGAGATTTCGGTGTGTGTTCATCAGTGGCTTACAAGCAGCTGATTGTACCTGTTCCACTTATATGATGGAAAGATCAACTCAGACTCAAAGCATTTCATAGCCAGGAGAGTATTAACAACAATAATAGTCAAAATAATATGACATAAAGTCCAAGTCTGTGGGGATATTAAAGGTACTCTCAGAGTGGTTCTCTAACAATTACAACATTGTCAAGATAACAAACAGGGGTGCCATTCCGGGTAATAAAGCACGGAATGTTACTCCACATAAGCAAGATTTCAACAATTGTGTATATTTGCAATATATTTAATGACAGTATTTTAATTGCTATCAGACCATAAGGTATGAATTATGATATATTATCAGGCCTGAGACCTTATATTTAGTGATATAATTGGTGTGAATTATTACCCTATGTTAAGACACTGCCCAGTCTTATTGCTTTAAAAAAATGCTTTATGAGAGGGCTTTAAAAACTACTATCAAAATGTTCATAGTGGGTTAAAATGATTTAAAATGCATTTTCCACAGTGGAAAAATATATCATTAGTATTCTTAAATAGTGGCATATAATTTAGTAGAATTATGCTACCCAATGAAAGCAACAGCCAATTAAAATCTTAGATTTGTAAATGAACTTCACACAGAAACATTACACAACTTGGACAAAAAGTATATTCTGAATTCCATAGTCTAGAAGGTTGGATACATTTCTGGGAAAATTCTATTCCTGTCCATTTTCAGCCAGACATCAAACTCAACTCCTATCACAGTAAAGG
The DNA here is from genome assembly GCF_965194805.1 of Balaenoptera borealis. NCBI lineage: Eukaryota > Metazoa > Chordata > Mammalia > Artiodactyla > Balaenopteridae > Balaenoptera > Balaenoptera borealis. The sequence continues at coordinate 76,489,686 of NC_138877.1, forward strand.
ACATGAAGTTATTACATAATAACATTCTACAATGGGACACATTTTACCCCCTCGCTATTACTCTGCACTGCTAATTTTGTCCCAACTTTTAAATGTATGTCTTTAGTTAGAAGTTTAAAAGTTTTATTTTTATTTTAATTCTCATTGGGAAATTTTCAACAAAAAACATTCAAAGCTGGAAAAAAACCCAAACAAACACGGTGTTCCAAGTAAAAGTTCAATGTAATTTCATTACATTTTTCAAATTGCTTTTAACTTCACATAAAAATCCAGGTAACGGAGATGAAAGCCATAATATTTCTATTTATTGTGCAATGGTATATACTCCACAACGTTCATGGTTTCCCAAAACAGTAGCACTGCTTTCAAAACACTGAAAAATATATTCTTTATCCCCATTGTACTTCCTTTACATCTTATTCCTAAGCAATGACTTTATCAAACAAATTCTACAGTGTTCTACCCATATGAGTTACAAAGTTACCCACCTAGCAAGGGGTTGTAGCATGCTGAGTTACAGCCTGGAAGAATTACCTTTGTAGTTTTTCTCTTTACCTAAGTACCGTGGACCCCTGGGATGTTCCATTATTGTGGTTTCAGTAAGTTTCTCTAAAATCCAGGATGCTTTGTAAAACTTTAAAGATGACTTTTTCAAAGGGTAAGTCTTATTGGATTGCCTATAATACATCTCTATCACCTGTTCTAATTTCTCAGATCACTTTTCAGACTTTAAAAAAAAATCTATGTCTAAAATATCATTTTTGTATGATCTGACAGCACAATATAACCTGGATTTTACGTCGTTTACCAGATCATTACAATGGCAGAAGAAAATCTTGATGTTTTCTCATAAGAAAATATCAAAGGTGAATAAATCTATGCATTTATTTCAATTTTTGTTGTATAATAAGAATGCATCAGATGTGTCTTCTCTTTCCTTTGAATTAGTCATCGACAGACATCCTGGCATACCTGCTAGCTTGCCTTTTCCTACAGCCCCAGGGAGCGTGTGCTGCTTCAAAAGAAGGCTCCAGAGCTGGCCCAGATGACATTTTCCTGATGTCACCCCTTAGTTTCTAAAGTCTAAAGAAAATGAAAGCGAATGAAACTATTGATAAATTCCAAAAGGGGAAGTTCAAATCTCTAAAGAAAAATGGAATAAAACCAAATTCAATTGGAGGTTTTGATCTTTTAAGATTTCTGCAAACAAAGAGGCTGGAGGTCCCTGATCTAAAACAATGGGTTGAAAGTGTATAAATTCTGTCACATTGTGAAGAGTGGTTTTCTTACTGAACCTATCTTGAGGGCTCTATTAGGCTGAATTGCATCAAACCAGGTCTTATATGATAATCAGAACTGGTCCACCCAGCAAATTCCCTGTTGTGGTGCACCCACATTATTGTTGAATAAAATAATCAATCTTAATACTGCAAAATATTAAGCATTTTGGATACTTTTTTTATATAAATAGGCTGTACATACATGTGTGTTGTAGGGGAAAGGGTTCTTCAGAAAATTCTGCATTTGGAGAACTGTTGTCATTCCCTTGGGCTCTGAAGCTGTTATAAGGGGATAATATTCCATATTTTAAAAAGCAAGAAAAGTTACCTAGAAGAAGAGACGAGAAGCCACAGGAAATCCACATAGTCATGACCTCAGCTCCTGAAGGCTGTCAAGGGCAGGGAAGTAGGGAATTCAAGGTGACATTGCATAACTACTGGACACCAGGAACACCCACCTTCCAGCCCCCGGTGAAAGGCAAACCCTACAAAGATGGAATGCTTGGTGCCCAGAGCATCCAAAAGCCAAAAGTTGGCTCACAATGACTCTAAGAAAAACCTCATTAAAGGTCCAAGTTTGGTAAAGTTGCAGGATACAAAATTAACGCACAGAAATCTCTTGCATTCCTATACACTAACAACAAAAGTTCAGAAAGAGAAATTAAGGAAACAATCCCATTCACCATTGCAACAAAAAGAATAAAATACCTAGGAATAAACCTACCTAGGGAAGTAAAAGACCTGTACTCAGAAAACTATAAGCCACTGATGAAAGAAATCAAAGATGACACAAACAGATGGAGAGATATACCATGTTTTTGGATTAGAAGAATTGATATTGTGAAAATGACTATACTACCCAAAGCAATCTACAGATTCAGTGCAATCCCTATTAAATTAACAGTGGCATTTTTTACAGAACTAGAACAAAAAAATCTTAAAATTTGTATGGAGACACAAAAGACCCCGAATAGGCAAAGCAGTCTTGAGGGAAAAAAACGGAGCTGGAGGAATCAGACTCCCTGACTTCAGACTATACTATAAAGCTACAGTAATCAAGACAATATGGCACTGGCACAAAAACAGAAACATAGATCAACAGAACAAGATAGAAAGCCCAGAGATAAAGCCACACACCTATGGTCAACTAATCTATGACAAAGGAGGCAAGGATATACAATGGAGAAAAGACAGTCTCTTCAATAAGTGGTGCTGGGAAAACTTGACAGCTACATGTATAAGAATGAAATTAGAACACTCCCTAACACCATACACAAAAATAAACTCAAAATGGATTAGAGACCTAAATGTAAGATGGGACACTATAAAACTCTTAGAAGAAAACACAGGAAGAACACTCTTTGACATAAATCACAGCAAGATTTTTTTGATCCACCTCCTAGAGTAATGGAAATAAAAACAAAACTAAACAAATGGGACCTAATGAAACTTCAAAGCTTTTGCAAAGCAAAGGAAACTACAAACCAGACAAAAAGACAACCCTCAGAATGGGAGAAAATATTTGCAAATGAATCAACGGACAAAGGATTAATCTCCAAAATATATAAACAGCTCATGCAGCTCAATATTAAAAAAACAAACAACCCAATCCAAAAATGGGCAGAAGACCTAAATAGACATTTCTCCAAAGAAGACATACCGATGGGCAAGAAGCACATGAAAAGCTGCTCAACATCACTAATTATTAGAGAAATGCAAATCAAAACTACAATGAGGTGTCACCTCACACCAGTTAGAATGGGCATCATCAGAAAATCTACAAACAACAAATGCTGGAGAGGGTGTGGAGAAAAGGGAACTCTCTTGCACTGTTGGTGGGAATGTAAATTGATACAACCACTATGGACAACAGTTCCTTAGAAAACTAAAAATAGAATTACCATATGACCCAGCAATCCCACTACTGGGCATATACCCAGAGAAAACTATAATTCAAAAAGACACAGGCACCCCAATGTTCATTGCAGCACTATTTACAATAGCCAGGTCACGGAAGCAACCTAAATGCCCGTTGACAGATGAATGGATAAAGAAGATGTGGTACATATATACAATGGAATATTACTCAGCCATAAAAAGGAACGAAATTGGGTCATCTGTAGAGATGTGGATGGATCTAGAGACTGTCATACAGAGTGAAGTAAGTCAGAAAGAGAAAAACAAATATCGTATATTAACGCATATATGTGGAACCTAGAAAAATGGTACAGATGAACCGGTTTGCAGGGCGGAAATAGAGACACAGATGTAGAGAACAAACATGGACACCAAGTGGGGAAAGTGTTGGGGGTTGGGTGGTGGTGGATGAATTGGGAGATTGGGATTGACATGTATACACTAATATGTATAAGATGGATAACTAATAAGAACTTGCTGTATAAAAAATAAATAAAATAAAATTCAAAAATCAAAAAAAAAAAAAACAAAACAGATCCAAGTTGCTGTGTCTCCCAATTTCACTCCTGACAGTTGGCATTTGGCCTTCCTTAGTGAGCAGTTGTCTTGAGTCTCCACCTACGTATGTTTATTAATCAAGTAGGCTAACTGATTTAAAAAACAACCACAGAATCTACTGGCTTCACACAATAAACCTGTATTTCCATTTTCGTTTTCTCCCTGAAGCCCCAGTCTTCTCCACATTGACCTCAAGCCGTCATCCAGAGACCGAGGGTCCTTCCATCTCTTGGCTGCAACCTTCTTCTGGTCTTTGGAGGTCAGCCAGTGGATGGGATCGGAGCCCAGAGAGTGGTCCATGGAGGACTCACGGCTTGCCTGGAGGTGGCTCTTGTCAGTGGCTCTATGGTGTCACACCTGGGGCTGCAGCCCCATTAGGCCTGGGCCGAGTACCAGCTCTTTGTGTCTTCCTGTTTGCCCATGCTCCCCGGGGGTCCCAGTGAAGCCCCTTTCATGAAGCCCAGCACTGAGAGTTACCATGCACCCCAGACCCCCCTAAAGGTGGGGAGGGGGACTTCCCTTCTGCCCAAAGGAGCGTCAGTCTTCCCTGGATCCCCTCTCACATTTCTTTTCATATCTTTAGTCTTGCTGAGGGCCCAGGAGACAGCCAGCCTGTTTTCCTTCCTCTCCCTTGTAAAGTCTGTGTGTGTTATCAAGGGTCCCACAGTCACAGTGGCGTCCCAATAATTGTCATCCTGAGGTTTAGTGGAAACCGAGGAAGAAAGAGTCGCAATTCAATCCCCTGTAACAGAGACATCCTTAAAAGTATGTAAAATATGAAATGTCCTCAAATGCTCCAAAAGTCTCCACTAATTCGGAAGGGCCTTACCCCCATGACACAGCTGAAATGTTTTGCTATTAACTGCGGTGTACATGGCCCCCTGAAGGATTTTCCCGTTCTTATTCTTCTGAAGCTAAAGAACTCATGACGCACACATTACAAACTATCCTCGACACTCACTGGGCAGAATGATGCCACCAAAAAGTTTCTTCTGGGTAAAACTGGGAACTGAGAGTTATTATCTGCATTAGACCAGGAAACTGGTAATTCTTACGCCCTCTGTTCTCATGGGAAGCACCTCATGCTTAATTCCAAATGTCTTTGTAGGCACAAGTGTCCACCAAAACTTTTAATTTCTATATATGTACACTTGAGTCTGGCTTCAGAGAGGGTCAATAATGAAAAAAAACCACAGTCAAAATCGTTGGTTTTTTTGCAAGAGCATTTCTGTTAATCATTGCTTTCTTCTACTCTGATTTTGGAGGCTGTGACGCTCATACAGGTGATGATTTTTACAGATATAACTTATATGTCACTAGTTTTTGGTTTTCAGCACAACTCTTAGTATTTAAATAGTCATTTGCTTTATGTTAGTTTCCAGTCATACTGATATTTTCACTTATAACTATTCCTGGTTCAAAGTTTCCATCTAAAATTTGTTTGCAGGTTTTTATATTAAACCTAACACCAAATTGCTTTGAATTTCCATCTCTTAATCAAGAACAAACCTTCCCCTGGCTCCTGTAGAGCCATTAATACCAGATGAAATGAAAACAAATTCGCTTTTGATAAATTTGATTGCCACGGGATCTGTGCTTTCAGTGTCATTTCCACACAGGAGAACACCATGAAATATATTACCCTAAGAAGGACCCCACTTGAAAGTCAATCATTGTAACAAATATTCCAAAACGGAAAATCGCCCTTTTAAATATTCAACCCATGTTTACTTCCTGAATACTTTCTTGTTTCCTGTGGTTTTTAAAATTTATCTCTACTGATGGTCTCTTTATATCCTGTCCTCTTTACGGCCTTTACAAGAGTACAGGTGACATGTCCCAAAACTTTTGCTCACTTAAAACTGTAAACGGGAGCACTGATTTGATGAGAAGTGACACCACAGCAGGTGTAATGGGCAGTGTTCCCCACCGCCAGCTGCAGCGCTGTCCGCAGATCCACTTGGAGTTCACAGAGCTGAGAAGGGCTGAGACTCCGTTCCTCTCTCCGGCCAGATGAGGAGAGAGAAGAGCGAGCAGTGGAAGGAAGGTGTAATTGCACCCTCATCTTGGATTAATCATGAGCGTGAGAAGGAGACTGAGTTAGGTAATGCGCTCTACCTGCATGTTTCAACTGGGAAATAGAACTTATAGTTTGGTACCAAATTTCACAGAGAAGCCCACTGACATTTTCTCTGTTAGGATGCTTTGCTTTTCTGCATGGAACACCTAAAGCAAGTTCATGGACTCAAAATGAAACATGTATTTTTAAATAATTAATTAATTAATTTATTTATTTATTATTTTTGGCTGTGTTGGGTCTTCGTTTCTGTGCGAGGGCTTTCTCTGGTTGCGGCAAGCGGGGGCCACTCTTCATCGCGGTGCGCGGGCCTCTCACTGTCGCGGCCTCTCTTGTTGCGGAGCACAGGCTCCAGACGCGCAGGCTCAGTAGTTGTGGCTCACGGGCTTAGTTGCTCCACGGCATGTGGGATCTTCCCAGACCAGGGCTCGAACCCGCGTCCCCTGCATTGGAAGGCAGATTCCCAACCACTGCGCCACCAGGGAAGCCCGAAACATGTATTTTTAAAGCTCCTCCTCTGCCTATGTGGTCTTGTTCAAACAGATAAAATTCCTGCTAAGAAGTTACAATGTAGTGGGGAGAAAAGAAGTCAGACAAATGATTCCACATACCACTATTTCGAAAATAATGTTGTCAAGTGTTATGAAGGTGAAGTGCAGGGTAGTATAACAAATCTAAAGGAAAACAACTTATTTAAAGGAATCATGGAAGTATTTTCTAAAGCAGAATTTATACCGAGACATAAATGGGCAGGTATGGGATGAGGAGAAGAGTTCTGAAAACTGTTCAGCGTAGTAAATACTTATTAGATACCTTCTATTTGCTTATAAGAGTCTCTCAACCAAACCAAGGTGTACAAAACCAGTTATTCAGTGATTTTACACTTTCTTGGGTAGTTTTCAATGAAATAATTTTTGTGGTATGTAGATATTTAATAAGATATAATACTAAATTTTTAAAAAAGTGTATGACTCAATTGCCATGTAGAATATAGAAAGCCCCAGAAATGGGAAAGAAACTCAGATGTACTGTATTCTTCTAAATGCCTCTTCCTTTCCAAAAGCTCTGAGTCCTCTGCACACACCTTCATTAGAGCTCCTGTCATGATTTCTAACATTTCTACTGAACTGTGGGGGCTTGAGCGACCTTGATATTCCTCAGATTCTAGCGGAATCTTTGGCACACAGAAAGCAGCAACCTACTGCTAATGGACGAATACACGAAATAATGCATAAATGAATGAATGAAAGCCAGTGAAAGTGTTTTCAAGGCATCAGACTGTCAAGATATCCTTCTGCTATCCCAAATCCCTATACGTAATATAAAAACATTCTTTTTCATACCTGAATCATTATGTAGGACTTTTGGTGGACCAGATAATGTGAGAAATGCCAGAAGCCTAGAATAGCGGGACAGAAGGATTGCGGATATACAGGACACCTGCCACAGTACGTCATGGACACACATGGTAGGGTCTGGGGCCACCTGGAAGGGGCTTCATGGGATACTCCAGCGGGAGAAGCCAGACACATGAACCCATGACGCCGCTTGTCCCACTGTCGGCCACACAGAATTGATAGGATCAGTGCCTGTAACGTCTCACTCAGAGAGGAAGACAGTGTCCTAGGGGCTGGTCATCCATTCAGCCCTCCCAGCCCCTGCGTGAGAACAATCTCAGGAGGAAATCACAGCTGCACAATTCACCCCTTCCCTCAGGTGGCAGCACAGACAAATTCAGCAGAACATCTAACTGCCACGGCACCATCAAGGGTCACAAAGTATCGGAGAAACGAAAGACAAGAACTTCAACAAGATAAAGAAATTTTGCCCAAAGAACAGTCACTGGGACAAGCAGAACTATGTTGAACAAGCAAGGAGTAGATAATCTGGGGGCCAGCTTTCCAACTTGGCAGTTGGGGCGATGGCTCTGGAGCTACTTTCGGATTCTGGAGGTATCTTTGTGATTTTTGTCATCTTCAGCCAAAATTCAGATTCTTTAACCCATTTAATATCCTAGGAGAAATCTGGGAGAAACTAGCTGGTGTTGGCTGTTCCTTCACCTGAACCTTCTTCAGTAGAGTAACTGGTACCAGAAGTAGACGACAGACGCTCAGGGAAAAAAGAATCTGAAATGTCTGATCTGATCTGTTAGACTTGAAGGCAGCAAAGATTCCTCTAGCACTAAAGGATGGGACACTGGTGTTCTGTGGCATCCAGTGATGAAGGAGACACTTAAATAGTCCCCCAGAGTTGTGGGAAATGAAGTGCCCATTGAAGTAACGGCTTTGGCTTTGGTGGGCTACGCGGCTGCTGTCACAAACGTGGCAGGATGAGAAATACAATGGTTATGGGCTGTGTGTGGTCATTTTCAACTGTTAGAGATCACAAAGGTAGATAATGAAAACCTTAGGGCTGTTCATTCTCTGCTTATGGAATAGGAGACCAGGAAACTTCTCTGTTTTCAAGGATAGCTTATCTTTCGCAGCCATACGGCAGATGTAGTAAAAATCAGCATCTGATCATAAGTCTGGGGTTTGCGGGCTCACTTAAGGTCAAGGCATTGGTTACAAAAATATGAGACCCAAAGTACTAGAACAGGTATGAATGGGAGAAATAAATTACTCTAAATAACCAAAGACCCCCAAACTCCTGAATGACCCTCTCCCCTCCTGGCAAGAGATGCCTATCAGATTTGCAAGCATTCAGAAGTTATTAAAAAGTTATAAAAATGTATCTTTTTTAAAAAAAGAATGAGAAAGATCTCTACAAACTGGTATGAAGTGATTTCAAAGAGCCACCATCTCATGGCAAAAGCAAACTACAAAAAAATATGTGGTATGCTATATTTTATGTCAGAAAAGAGGGAAATCAGAGTAAAAAACTCAAACCTAGTAAAATATTGCAGACAGTCGCTGATTTAGGATGATTCGACTTATTTTTCAACTTTACAGTAAAGCGCAAATGATATGAATTAAACCATACTACAAATTTTGAATTTTATTTCAATTTTATTTCTCATGAAGTTGGGCAGTAGCAGCGGGCCACAGGGTCACAAGGGTAAACAACCAAAGCTCTTACAGCAATTCTGCACCCAGACAACCATTCTTTTCACTTTCAGTACAGTATTCAATAAATTACATGAGATATTCAACACTTTACTATAAAATAGGCTTTGTGTGAGATGATTTTTCCCAGCTGTAGGCTAATGTAAGTGTTCTGAGTACTTTTAAGCTAGGTTGGGCTAAGCTATCACGTTCAGTAGGTTAGGTGTATTAAATGAATTTTCAACTCACAATATTTTCAACTTACGAGGGGTTTATTGGGATGTAACCCCATCATATATCGAGGAAGATCTGTATAGGGGATTGGTAGAAGTGAGCTCAAAGAAATAGAATCAGGTATAATAAATCCGAGTATCTTTTTTACATAATTTTGACACATCTCAGTGTTTTACATATTAAAAAGTAAAATTTAATCAAAATAATAAAAAGTGTATCTTGAAATTAAATACAGATACAAATGAACCAAGATGCATATCAAAATAATAATGTAATCATACATTAAAGGAATAAATTGAATGAGTATTTTAACTGTACATCTCTAATAGAATAGAGTCCAAAGACAAAAAGAATTTCAAAGAAACCTTGAACTTTACTTAATAACTGTTGATAACTTGGTATTATGAAAATAATTCTGAAGTACTTTGCTTTCATGGTAGGATCAGTCAAATGAGTTGACATATTAGTGTTGGTGGGAATCATCAGAAAAGAAGGGTACAAACATAGAATGGGGAAATGTGAGAAAGAATTCCGTGGTTTCAGATTTGATTTTGCTTTCAGAATAAAACATTAAAAAAAAAAAGCCCAGCTCTATCCAGTGAAGGCACCTAGAAATAACAAACCCTATTAGCAGTGAATACACAAAGCACACAGATCTAGGTTTCTAATTGGCAAATGTCACCCCTGGGGCAGAGAGAATAAGAGGTGAGCCTGGGTGGTTTTTTGTGATCAGAACGCAAGGAAGTGCTCACGTCAGCACAAAACAGGAGCTGACCAAATTTGAGGCTCTTCTATTCAAACTATAGAAGAAACACTACAAGGAATGATACAGATAGTTTACATTTTAAACAAATAGTGGAAAAATTTTAAACCTAAAAAGGAAAACTAATCTAAAGCACTTTGTGACTAAATCACAAAGAGGCAGGACCCAAAACATCAATAAACAAACCCAAAGCATGGTCCATTACAAGCATAAATTAAGAATACCAGAAATCACAGTAAATGTGAACAGATTATATTGAAAGGACGGTGAAATTCAAAATGCACTTGACAAAAAAAGAAGGACGAAATTAAATAAGGAAAGGGAAAAGAAAAGAAATCCAGTTAGCTGAAATGGAACTTGCTGTCAGAGTATGTTGCCTTCTGTGAAAAATTCTTTCAACTGTCATGACCCTAATCTGCTCAACAATAAAAGAAGGGTAATGAGGAAATCTATCACTCATAGTGGAAGTGAGTATGACATGGAATGGCACATGTGAATGTAGTTTGTGGACTATGCAAACATTAGCTGCCATTATTTTACCTAGAATTACTGCTTTGGACTTAACTGCTTTGTTACTCACTTCTTGTAGCTCTTGGAGCAGCTAAAGAATACTTAACTTTTGCTTTTCCTAAATGATCTTAGACAGCTTTGAGGCAAAGAAAGAAAAAGAATAAATATGGTTCCTATCTGTTATTCTACTTTACCCCAGGAAATATAAAAACTAATAGGCCAGTCCCTACGATGTGCTGAGTGGAGGGGTCTGATATCCATTCATTCCTAAGGAGTATTAGGCTGAAACTATAGGGACCCAGGTTCTAAGTCCTGGCTTAGTAGTTAGCTTGCCTTTTGTCGGGGTGTGTGTGTGTGTGTATGTGTGTGTGTGTGTTTGGGGGGCAGAGAGGTGAGAGGATGTATAGTAAATTACTGAACAATAATTCTAAGATTTTATGATTCTCATCATAATAGGATAATTGACAGTTTTGAAAAAGACACGATAGAATAGCCAAAAGATTATTTTGTCCCAACCAGAAAATATAAAAGCTATGGTCGACCACAAAAGAAGAGATGGCCTGTCTCTGGTCAGAGAGAAGAATGAAACTCATCCAAGGTACATAGTCAGTTTTAAGAATATATACATGTTAAAGAAACAAAACACGAAAGTGACTTCAAGGATTCACTGTGCTGGAAACATGAGCCCATTGTCTTCAAAGGATGCTCTGACACTTATTCCCAAGACGTGGCATTTCTTTTTGTATGATGAAAAAAAATGATTTGAAATTGTAAATAAAGCCCTGCCCCCTAATGATTTGACAGTGTTAGACCTTGCCTCGGGCAAGCCCTAGGAAAAAGACAAAGAAACACAAGGAATTCTGAGTGCCAGAGTTTATCAAAGTCAAGATGGTATCTTTTTGAAAACTGCAAGTAAGGTTTAAAAGATGATTTCATAGAAAAGAACATCCAACCTGACCAAGTGGGGATGTTAGGAGGTTCTGAAATGCACACTTCTTAGTGGGGCCACACTTGTGGATCCTTTGAAATCTAAAATTGTGGCAAGAACGGTGAAGCGGGAATTTAAAGAATTTGCGTGTGAGTCTCCAATAAAACCTAAGAGGTTCCTGGAATCAAAGCAACTGAAAAGACCCCTAAGCTGCTGTCTCATTGCACATTTTAAACACATAGGTGGTTATTAAAACAGAAATCAAACAAGGCAGACGACTTAACTTTTTTTTCAAGTAAAACTATTATGTGTTTGTTTTGTATATGCTAATCTTTCCCCCTGATTAAACTGGGGGGAAAAAAAAGTAACAACAACAACAACAACAAAATGAATGGCTTCCTAAATAACAATTCCAAAGAGAATACTTTAGGTCCTTCATACAATCAAACAATTCATATTTTTGAGAATTTATTACGTGGTGAGTCTACAGTGGTCCCAGGGTTTACAAAAACCGAAAAATCCAGAGCTCCAGGTCTTGGACATGTAACAATCTGTACCATTGAGTAAAAGAGTAGCAGCAATAAGGCTTAAAGCCTCAAAATCTAGCCATTATGAGAACAGGTGGCTTGGAGATAATAATAAATTAACTCTAAGACATGGAAGGAGAGACAGGTGCTTCCCCATCTCACCATATGCCATCCAAAACCTAGAAAAAGCAGAAATAAAGTCAGACTGATGAGCTACCTTAATGGAAAATCTTGTTTTACGTCTGGAAAAATTCTAAAATTTTGTGTGCTAGATGCAAAAGTTAACAGCCCTTTGAATAGACAATTAAAGAAATGCATTAAAACTAATGTCTAACAGGAACTAACATAGTGTTGGAGGTCATTTATACTTCAAAGCAAACAAACAACAGAGAAAAAGAGATCAGATTTGTGTTTACAGAGGTGGGGGAGTTGGATGAAGGCGGTCAAAAGGTATGAGCGTCCAGTTACAAGATAAATAAACACTAGGGATGTAATGTACAAGGTGATAAATATAATTAACCCTGCTTTGCCTTATATATGAAAGTTATTAAGAGAGTAAACTCTCAGACTTCTCATCACAAGGAAAAAATATTGCTTTTCTTTTTCTTTTATTTTGTACCTATATGAGATAATGGATGTTCACTAAACTTACTGTGAATGTGAATTTCATGATGTATGTAAGTTAAATCAGCGTGTTACGCACCTTAAACAGTGCTGGGCAGTTCCTTGGCTACCTAGTGGTTAGGATTCTGAGTTCTCACTGCCGTGGTCCCGGGTTAAATCCCTGCTCAGGGAACTGAGATCCCGCAAGCCGTGCAGCCAAAAAAAAAAAAAAAAAAAAAAACTTAAACAATGCTGTATGTCAATTATATCTCAATGAAACTGGAAGGAGATTCTTTTCCCATACTGGTTATTACAGAATATTAAGTAGAGTTCCCTGTGTCCTTGTTGATTATCTATTTTATTTACAGTAGTGTGTATACGTTAATCCCAAACTCCTGATTTATCCCCAAAGAATCTGAAAAAGAATGAATATATGTATATGTATAACTGAATCACTTTGCTGTACACCTGAAACTAACACAATATTGTAAATCAACTATACTCCAATATAAAATAAAAATTAAATTTTGAAAAAACTACAGCCCTATTTAAAAAAAAAAAACTGGAAGGAGGAAAAAAAACAACTAGTGAGGGAGTGAATTATTTTATGCCATCATAGGATTTTTGAAAATGTTACCTTTCGGGGTTTCATTCATGCCTTTATTTTACCTTGCCCAGGGCCCTCTGTGCCCGGAGCTGGCTTTGTATGAGAGGCTGAGGGTGTCTGGCCATCCACAGCCTGTTCCCCTTTTTGAGTTAATCCCAACCTCAGTAACAACAAAAATGCTCTCTTTTTGCCCAGATGGAAATCTGAGGCCAGGATTTCCTGGGACAGGCATTTCCACCCAAGGGTTCGTTGTAGAAAGGTTCAGATTAATTCTCTTCAGTGGATCAAACCAGCCCTGTGGGAAGCAGGTCACCTCCCTTCCCTCTGTATATATTATTTAAAATCAGTTGAGGGTCACCCCCGGACTGCTTCCATGAGGTCATTTCTTGTTCATCATCCATGGAGATGTTTGCCCACAAGCAGTGGTAAAAAGCACAAAGGACAGAAGGCCCTCAAAAGGAGAAAATAAAACACAACTGAGCCAACCACACAGTTTCCATGTCACAATCCCCAGAGCTCACGTTCTGTTCTCGTCGATGAGGAAACAATATAATGTAAAGTCCTGTCACCATAGCTATTAATAACTTGGAAGACCTCCAGACCCACACGGGTACAGGGGAATATTCTGTCCTTAGTAATCACATCAGTGTCTAGATGTTTTCTCTCTGAGACCAGGCCTCTGTGTCTCCTGCAAGCCACGTGTGACGCTTCTAATTTTCCAGTCACACATAAGCCCTGATTAGTGGTGATAAGGACCGATTTTTTTTAAGAGACTTAAAAAACCACAAAGAACTCGGAGTTCCAAAACACTCCATTAGCACTTTCCAGTCCTATTTTAGAAAACCAATAGGAAAAATGTAAAACGGAGTGGGTTGGAAAGGTTTTTCAGCAAAGTAGAGTTGTCATTTTAAGTGGGAGTTTTGTATTGAAACCCCCGATGGCAAGCATGATTAAGAGAAGCTTGGCTCCACTGTTTATAGCAAACCTTGATTAAATACAAACAAATGAAAGAAAGAAAGAAAGAAAGAAAAAAAAGCCCCTTCCAGAATGTTCTGTGGTCCTTACCCAGAAGAATTATCTTGGAGGAAAAAAAAGCAGAGATCCGTGGACTTAACCATCTGTCTTGGTCCCCCTTCCTCCCTATTTGCTTCAATCCTCCGTCCATCTGTATGACTTGCCTACTCTGGTCTGTCTTTTGAGTTTCAGCTTTTCAAAGAGCAGATACCACACCAGCTTATTTCATGTTGAGCATCTCTCACTGGGGGCTTTATTAAATGCTAAGGAATAATAAGACTTATAATTGCACTGTGATTCCCTGGGATTTTTTTTTTCTGAAGTAAGGAAGGCTGAACATGATGTGTCTGCATTTTCCTCCAAGCCTTTGGTACCAGGAGGCCCAGGGCATTAAAAACAGGACCACCTGGAATGGGTCAGGTGACTATACACTCTTGGGGGCTTCTGTCCTACAACCCTTTCCCTTCTGTTCCTGGTTCTGTAAAAGGGCTAAGTGCAGGGCAACCATCCCATAAACCAACATCAGAAAAGCAGGAAGAATTCACCTGTCAAGAGGAGAGATAAAACCTGTTATGACTACAGAACAGTTACACCACAGTGAGTAAGGAGTAGAATTGCTGGCAGTAAGTGGGACTCGTTTTCTTTCAAGGGGTGCAACTCTGAGCTAAGGGGAAACATGCTGAATCTTTGAGAGGCAGAAGCGTGATGGGGAGAGTACGTAACCTGACAGCATCCCAGGTGGCATCTGGGGCCACACCTGCAGACAGGAAGGTGGAGGGAGGAGAGCTCAATGACTTCTCATGACTCGGAGAAGAGTCGGTGGGAAAGTCGACTCTTATGGAAGAGAATTCTCATATTTAGGAAATAGTTTCGTCAACGTGATCTCAGTTAGGCTGCAGCTTCACCTATTCTCTTCCTCTTCCCTCTCCATCTTTCTCCTACTTCCACCCTCCTTTTCTCTTCTTCTTCTTGCACTGAATGAAATAGGAGTGGTCCTCAGGAGAGGTCAGAGGACGTTACGTGGTCGTCATCGGCTGTAAAACGCTCATTCAAAATGACCTTTCTAATTTCAAGAATTGGAAAGGTCACTTTGAATTCAAGTGAATTGTTTCCCCCGCACTTCATTTTTCACCTGATAGAGATACCAGATCATACATGACTCTGCTTATGGTCTTATGTTCTTTTCTTTACAATGATCCATTTCCCGAGTTCTGGGAACTTGCTGACTTCAAGTCAGCAGAGCAGACTGTTGGGAAAGGAGGAGAGAATGGAGTGGGGAAGACGGGACTTCCTGGAACCAGCCAGGGTGAGTGGACCCATAAGGATGGAGAGGAATCTTTAGCTTCTCGCTGCCTGTGATCCTCCGCCTTTACTGATAGGGATGTCCTTTGGGAGAAACTGACCCCTTTGTGGTACAGAAGAAAAGAAAGGTGATGACCATGGTCTTAATCCCACATTCACCTTGGTTTCACTTGCAAAAAAATTTTTCAAATGCTCTCATCTGTCAGAATTTCTCTCTCATTACTACCCAACATTGGTCTTTTACTCCACTCTTTTCCTCATCACTCTGTACTGTCAACTATTCCAAAGTTTACCTCTAATACTCCTTGAGCATGTAAGGATCCAGGCACAATGTAGTATGGTTTTGCAATTTTTTATATTCTATATTTTAATGCTTATAGTCCTGTGGGGTCAGAACCATGTCTCTTTGTTTCCAGTCTTTTATTTAGAAAGTGAAAACTCAGTAGACACGTTTTGTCTGACTGATGGGCTAAAGGCGCTGGGAAGTCTGGCAACCTCCTTTCTTGTTGATGTTTGAGCAGGTGCCAGATTTAGTCTGACTTCCCCATCTACAGAGGCAGTGGGATTTATTCAAAGTAACATTGGGAGTTTTCTAGATCAATATGGCTAAGTGTTCATTATCGAGAATCCCCTGAACACCACCTGCAAGTCTGAATTGTTGATTTGAGGAAGCTAATTGGTTTCTTCCAAGTTCTTTGAATTAATACTGGCATTATTTTCCAAGTGAAACTCCAACCTCAATAGTTCACAAGGGCATTTTATGTGCTCATTACAAGACATCGAATAAGTGTAACACGTTAGAGGTCATTTAAATGAGTGAAACGGTGTAACAGAAAAATCCTGGGCAGTCAGAATGATGAGATCATAGAGGATTTTCTTCTCTGACAGTAGGTTTTTAAAAAATCATATTGAAGATACGATAGAGATCCAATTGGAAAGGATCACAGAATATTGAAAGATATATTCTCTACTGAAACGTCAATAAAATTGTTTCCTCATATTAAAAGTATAATGTGTGGTTCGATTAAAGGGTCTGAAATACAATACAAAGATTAGGAACTACCTATTAGGAACCTGATCAGATTTGAGAGAGAGAGAAAAATTCAGCTTGGAAAGGAAAACAGGTAGCATTTAGTCTGATTTAAACTCTGAACTGTAGCTTTATAAATCTTCTTCCTCCTTCACCCAAAGTGCCAAAAATAAAGCTTTATTATTTTGATCAAGAGTGCTGAAGAAAAAAAGAAAAACAATGTTCCCTCTGTAGAAAGGCAGCAGTTGGTCCTAACTGGGACTGCAGAGCTTACACTCAAGGCGATGGCTGGAGTCTATCCTGAGAAAGTTCTAGGTCATCTTCAGTCATTACATCTCAAGCGTTTCAGGGCTGGAAGCAAGACACAAATACCTTGAGAATATTTCACCCTGTGGCTGGATTGGCACAATTTGCTAGGAAAAGAATAAGAGGTTTTTTGTTTTTTTGGTTTTTTTTTTTTTTTTTTTGGTTTGGTTTTTGCTTTGTTTTTAGGAAACTTACTCTTTTCCAAGCAATTTTGAAAATTCAAAGGAGATGCTCAGGAAGTGATGAAGGAGGGCCTGTTTCCTTAATAGGTTACTTCTGCTGAATCTACCTGGCAACCAATCAGTGCATCACTTTCACACCCTAAGGTTCTCGGGACAGCAACGATTCCTTACATTGGGGGAGCTTCAGGATGGTTTATTCTACTGCGTACACTCATTCTTTACCAAAAGTATTAAAAATGAATCTGATAAAACCATAGTCAATATAAAACGAGTGAAATACTTTTCTAAAAAAGCAAAAGGGAGGAGGGATAAATTAAGAGTTTGGGATTAACAGATACCACTCCTATATATAAAACAGATAAACAACAAGGACCTACTGTGTAGCATAGTTATACATATATATGTATAACTGAATCACTTCGCTGTACACCTGAAGCTAACACAACTTTGTAAATCAACTTACTTCAATAAAATAAATTTTTTACAAGTAAAGTAAGCAGGAAGAGAAATATAGATATCAAAAAAGAGGTGATGAATCTAAAGTAAAAAAAAAATCCTCTAGTAATAAAATATTATATTTGAGGGGATTTGTTTTAAATATTTTATTGTGGGAAATAGCAAACATAAACAAAGTAGACAGGATGATAAAACAAATCCTCAGGAACCCATCCCCCTACTTCAAAAATTACCAACTCAATGTCAGCGAGTTTCACTCCTACTCCACCTCCTCCCCTCCCTTATTATCTTGAAGAAAACCGAAGACCCATCATTTCATTTTAAAATATTTTAGTATGTATCTCTAAAAGATAAGAAAACTTATTTAAAAGAACCAATCATAATATCATTATCACATCTAAAAATTATCAATAATTCTTTAATGTTTTCAAATATCCAGCTAGTGTACAAACTTCTAATTTTCTCATAAATATCACATTTTTTATCATTTGTCTGAATCAGAATCCAAATACGGTTCATGATTGCAATCCATTGCTGTACTATTGAAATATTTTATAATGTATTGGTTTCCCCTTCCATCTATTAGTTTTTTCTTGTAAATTCTATTTGGAAGAAACCAAGTCACGTGCCTTCTAAAATTTTCCCTTGTCTGGAGCTTGACCTTTTTTCACGTGGTTCACTCAGAGAAGGGTTCATGTCAGTGCCCTCTGTTGAACTTCAGGAGCCAGTTCTGTTTACTTTGAGTTCACTAATAGTAAATTTTTAAAGAGAAATTGTCATTGTCATTGAACAACTATTTTTTACAGCATTCTTGCTATCTAGATAGACAATTTCAATTCTTTTGTTTTCCTTTGGTTTTGTGGCCCGTAAGGAAAATATACTTGTCTGTTTTCTCTTGAGGGATATTCCTAAGGAACATCGCACTAAATGTGAATAAAGACTTGTTGCAGACATAATGCTGTGTTTTCACTGAACTCCATCCCATTTTCCCCTCCCTGGGCCCACCAAAAACTACATTATTCAGTCTCTCTTATGTATGAGGCCAGTGACCAGATCCCGGCCAATGGGATGTGGGCAGAAGCTGCTTCATAGCCTGACTGTAAAAACCTTCCCACATGTTTAAGATGGCAGAATCCCTGGCCCCTAATAGACACTTATGTATTAGGGGCCGCCTGACCGCCATCAGACTGGGGTCAAGAGGGAGACACAAAACTTTGTGTTACTCCGAGTGAGATTTCGAGATTTGTTACCATAGTGTAGTCTGGCCTCATCCACCCTGACTGGTACTAGAACTGGGGACGCTGAAAGGTACATACATCATTTACAGTCTGCCTGAGAATATTACAAAATCCCTATTTGAGTAAGACTCTCCATTTCTACTTAAGTAAATGAATCAAAACAGATTTTATATATAAAAACTCAATTATAGAGTTATATATATACATCTATTTATATACATATATTTAGAAAACAGTAGAACACAAGCATTTTCATCCCATTTACTCTAAAGTCTACATGTTTATTTGACATCAATATATTGAAAGGGAACAAAATGGGTATGGGATATAGGGACCACTGCTCCTTTGGTTGATATCAGATCAGCAGAGAGGAAAACGTTTTAGCTAAATGTTTGATTTTAATGCAATTAGTTTTCAGCATGGAGGGGAGTTTTCAGCCAAGTAATCTATTACTTTGAAACAGGTAGCGAAAACCAACTTTTCATTACATATGTTCTTCCAAAAATCAGAACGAAGGACTTCTGTAGCCTATTTTGATGGCGTTTTAGAGGCAACCAGGCAATAGCCATGTGACCCAGGGAACTCTGTCATCCCTGAAAGGATTCTCTGGGACACGTGGGGTTCTCCCCGGAGCCACCCTTTAAAAGTCAATTCTTACATCCACCGGAGTTCAATCCCAATAGAGCATACTAGGTTATTTAACCAAAATCTGTTTCTATTCTGTCTTGTTGATTGTGAAGTGGGCAAGCAAACATATTGAAAGAGAATATGCATTTTAACCAAATGACACAATACAGACACACAGAAATTTAGCAGTGGGAGAACTTAGAGGTTATGTCACCTAATTCCTTTATTACACAGATGTGGGAACTATGTCAGAAAAACCTAAGAGGCTTCTACAAGGACAGAACCCAGCCAGGCAGCTACAGACACTGACTGCTGTACCCAGTCGTCTGACTTCTGGTTCTGAGCCCCTTTCGTCTCACTTTAGATGGAACATCATTACAACACAACTTGCATAGGCTAAATAAAGTGACTCATTACAAACCCGATTTAAATATTCACTGGACTCAGAATAAGCGTTTCTGTCACTAATGGACATGGGAAGCCATCTTTCTTAAAATGTAGAATAATAAGAGACGGGTTACTAAAAGAGTAAGAGAATGAACTACTTAGATTATATGAAGCTCAGTTTCCTCCTTAATTAAAGGGGAATGATACTACCCCCATGCAGAATGACTGTGACAGCTATCAAGTCCTCAGCACTAAGGAGGCACTGCCAACCACTGCAGTCCTTACCATGTGGCAGAACGAAAGCTTTCCATAAGTGCTGGTGTTGCCAAAGGTCTTAGAGGGTCTCCATTTAAGATCTGGGGACTCACGCAGTGTTAATTTATCACCAGTTGCAACTTTAAATTTTGAGCATCCTGGCAAACAAACCCACAGTAATCTATTTACTAAACCACTGATATAAATACATTTTCTAGTGAAATCAACACTGTGTACTTTCTAGAAACATAAGTCGACCAAACACTATCTTGCTTTCTTAGCAACTGAATTGCCACAAGAAGACTCCATGTTAAACCTAATTTCTTCACGGTGGCAAGAAACATATAGAACATTATTTGTTTGGGCTGTTTGCAAAAGGAAATAACAGCCTTCACAAGGCGAATTCTGCTGATGTGGTAACTGGCTGTTCATTAGGAAAACAAAAACTCTCAAAACTGTGTAGCATTGAGTGAATCCCTGGTGCGATGAAGTGTGACAAACTTAACACAAAACTCAAAAACTAACAGAAACCAACACTTTCACTCTAGTGAGAAATCTGTACGAGACAGGTACCTGGGCAAAAGGAAGTCGGAAACGACACGACAAAGTTATTCTTTCTCTGGTCATTACTCCCTTAACCCTTACTTTTGCTTTCTACTGACAAGCATATATTTTTTACATAGAAATAAATATACAAAGTTACAAATATTATTTTATCCCCACTAAAATAAATACTACATGCACAGGGCACTAATACAAATTTTTTTAGCATTTTAAGTGCTAATACCTAGAAATATGAAATTTGTTCCTCCTTTGAAAACAAAAAGTTTAATTTTGTGGTTATGTGGGACTTAGATAAGCAATCATAGGGGCTACTCTGAAAAATAGAAAAGATGTGTGTTAGATTCACAAGTATAACAGAGGCAGTAACTTAATATTTTGTTATTAGAGTACCTTAAATTATGTTTTGCATTAATACTTTTAAACTGTGAATGATAGAATAGATCTGGCTAGAAAAGCGCTTCAGTAAAAATTTAGTTTTCTCAGGGTGGTTTTTGTTTGTTTGTTTGTTTGTGTGTGTGTTTCGGTTTTTGTTTTTGATTGTGTGTGCATGTGTTTGTGTGTGTGTGTGTGTGTGTGTGTGTAGAAGGTGGGACCGATATACTTGTTTGTCGAGGACCACAGAGTTTGACCCATATTTGACTGTGCTAAGGCAACCTGAGGAAAGTTAAAATGTGTCCAACCCTTTGACTTTCCAAGTCAGACACCAAACAAAAACTACGGGATTACATCAGAGAGCATACTAGAGATTCCTGGGTCAAGGGACATTGTTAACTATCATGATGGGCCATGAACTATAGAAGGAAGCTGTCATCACCGTTGACAAATGCCTGTCATATGAGGCGTTGGATTCCCTATAAAGAAAGCAAATACCAGTGAATTCAAGTGTAAGCAACCCAAGGCCTGAGATTGGAGTTACCCTGGATTTTCCTGCCTGTTTCCACACAGATAAGAATCCAAGTCTATAATGAAATGGAACATCCACATTGGCACATAACTCCGTGATAGGACATGTGAGCACAAATAGTTCAAATTGCTCAGAGAGAGAAAGCCAAAAGCACACTGAGCCATCTGACTCTTTGGAATGTCAGTGTGGTGCAGGAATCACCTGACAGGCTTTGCGTCGGTCCATTTAAAGACATTATTCAAAGAAACTTTGTCTGCACATCACTGCCCAAAAAGGAGACTTTTCTCTTTCAAAATTAAATGAACTCCTCAACCAATTTCTTAGCAGCAGGTGTCATGACTACTGAATATGAGACAATCCCCCTCGTTTTCAATCCTTGCGGGGAAACTACAGATTTGCAAAAAGCACGGTATGCAGAGACAGAAATCCTATATTCTAGAATGTGCCAACCCTTTCCCAGACAGGTGACCTTGAGAAAGTACCTTCTTAATCTCTCTGAGCTTTCATTTCCTTCTTTGTTAAGGAGTCCCTGAATTTTCCTTCACACAGGACTTTCATGAAAATCAAAGGAGATAATTTATAGAATAATGTTTGATGAAGTCTACTGCATATAGGCATAATAATTAGAATAATTACTATAATATTTTTATTATTATAAAAGCAGAATCTTCTGCAAAACCAAAGTGTTACTTGAAGACATAAGAGTCAATGAGGCTGTCCAAGAGAACTTTTGGTGTCAGCCAGAACGAGGGAAAAGAAATAAAAACCTGAGGAAGACTAATACTTAGGAATAAGGCCTAGCCAAGAACCAGCAAAGGAGAGTAAGAAGTGATGGTGGAAGCGGTGGGTAACTAGGTGTGGCTGGTGTCATGGAAACCAGTGCTGGAGCGGAGTGGCCTTAGGCATCATGCAACACGATGGCAAGTAGGAAGATCACAACTGAATTGAAATCTTTAGGTTTGACGATTAGGAAGTCACAGCTCTTGTTTCTATTAACTAATTTTTCTCCTGGTCTCGGGCCACATGTCCTGCTTCTCCACATGCCTAGTAATTTTAACCAGATGCTTGACATGGTCCATATTATCCAGTGTCTGGATTCCTGCCTTCCTTTCAAGATCACTGGGCTGTGTTCTGGATGGCAATTAATTTGAGCAAGAGTTTAAGCCTTATAATTCTGTATTTTTTAATGCTTTGTTAGAGTGGGTTTAGAGTGGCTTTTTTCAGGGCTGGAGAAGCCTTACTCCCAAGGTATGGCCTTTCTGGAGCCTCTACTGAATGCTCTGGGGGTTCAACAATGTATTTCCACTCAGGCTGCGTGGAACTCAAATATCTCCCAGCTCTCTGGAACCTCAGTAGTTTTTTTCAGTTCATAGTTTCCTGATAGTTACCTTTCTTTAATAGTTGTTCAGACTAACATTCAGACAAAGACTCAAGGCAAAATCTTTCTCTACATAGCTCCTTGCCCTCCACCATTCTGCCCCACAAATTCCAAGTGTGCATTACCTGTGAAATTACCTGTGAACCAGCAGTCTCAGCTTCCTGAACTCTGATCTCCATCATCTCATCCCAGTGGGGACCTGTACTCTGCTTGGGTTCCCCTTTCCTGGGCCATGATCCAGAAGAATCATCCAGACAGAAAGTCAAAGCATCAAGCGATCACTTCATAAGTATCTCTCCTGCCATGGATTGTATTCCTGTGCTACCTGAATACAATGTTGTTGGATATCTGAAAGGCATGTAATTTGTACAGTTTTTGTTGCTGTTTATAGCTAGAGAGCTAGTCCACTACCAGAAATCAAGAAGCAAGAAAGGCCCACTGGACTCATGACCAAAAAATTCAGAAGCCACCTTCAAGAGGCTTTCACTACCCAGTACTGGGTAAATCTGAATAAAAATTTAAGATTAACAAATGTAATAAATTGAAGTACGTCAAAGATATTAATTCATGTGTTTATAATAATACTTAAATCTCGTTGGTCATATTTAGAGAATGCTAGGAAAATGACTCGTTATCTTGAAAAATAGTAAGAAGACATAACCAAGCACTTATCTTGCCGTTTCTGAAAGAATTCTACCTGAGGGTAACTGAATAATATATGAGGGAAAGACACATTATAGACAGTAAATTAAAAAGGAATGCTCAAATTAAGATATCACCATTTTGCAACCCCTAAATTATTTTAAATCTATTCTAGACAGATTATTAATGGCAGCTATCTTTACAAAAAGAAAGATAGCTGGGCATCATGTGCCTCCTGATAGAAATATATAATACTGCCTATGAGATGCTATGCATAAAAAGTAAGATAAAATAAAACTGTAATCTAAATCTCATCAAAACTCTAGGTCTAACTACCAATTTACAGAACATACGGTATTCAAGGGAATTACACAGCAGGTATACAGCAAAATGTGGACTGTAAAAAAATCTCTTCAGGACAAACAACCCAGATCCTTCAGCAAATAAAATGCAAGGAAAAAAGGAGGGGGCTCTATTTTTATGAAAAGAGACTTAAAAGTCAAACAATTGCAGTGTTTGGAGCTTTACGGAAATTCTGAATCAAACAAACTGTAAGAGAAAAAAACCCAGAGAATCGGAAACATTTAACACCAACAGGATTTTAATAATAGTAAGGAACTATTCTTAATTTCTGTATGTAATAGTGGTATTGAGGTTACATTTGTAAGAGTCCTATCTTTTGGAGATGCTAACTGAAATATTTATGGAAGAATTGATATGATGTATAGGATTTGTTTCAAAATAATCAGGGACGGGGTGCAAGCTAGGACTAGAGATGAAGTGAGACTGTCCTCCAGTTAAGTTTTGAAGCTGGGTCATTAGTACATGAAGTAATTATAGTATCCTCTCTTTCTGCTTCTTTTAGCTTTGAAGTTTCCATAATAATTCTTTAAGTAGTGTCTTTAAAATTGCCTTAACAGTGTATTAGTTTAAATAAAAGAAGTTTTGTGATCTGTAGCAATATATAGATTTCTTGGTAGTAAAAAGATAGTCAAGAGTTAACATTCTCTAAATTCCAGAAGGAAAGAAAGAAGGAAGGGACAAAAGAAGGAAAAGAAGGGCGGGAGGGAGGGAGGGAAAGTAGGAAGGAAATATGGAAGGAAAACCATACTCAATGCAGCAATCTTTTCAGTTTGTATAGAGCTTTAAAAAGTCACGAAAATAGTAAGTTTAAGTCACCCCGAATTACCACAAATTGCGGTCAGTTTTAAAACATTTTTACTTATACCTTTGATAAGATGCCCCAAGAGGCGTAACCGAGAAATCATATGTAGAAGGAAGACTAGCCCCCTGAATTTCTTTTGATAAGCTCTTTTGCCATTGCCCAGACACAACCAAAACTGGCCCATTTTTCATGGGGTTGTGGTCTCCCAAGTGGACGGCCTCCCTTGGCGTCTCCTGCCTGTACAGCTTTTCCATGGCAAAGGGTCAGGGCTGCGGCCTACAGTGGCACATGCTGGGTGGTGCCCCACCAGGCCACATTCCGTGGGGCAAAGCTCACATCTAAACAGGATGAACTGGCATCCCCACACTTCCCAGTATGAGGCAGCAGTGTCATCTACAAAATCATAAAATGTCTTGGAGAAGTTCCTTTCTCTAATTTGTGTAAAGACCCCTAAAGATGTTCTGGCTTCCCTTGTGACGGAATCTCTAAAAGGTTCGCAGTTTTTACCATATTCCTTGATTTTTAAGCCCAGAGGTTTTTTTTCTTTTTAATCTCACAGACCTGGATATCACCATCCAGTGGTTAGCCTTGAATTTTTTCACCCTATTTTGTGGTACTTTCTGAAGTTCTAGGGATTAGATATTTACATAGATTAACGATCTGCTATTTTAAAAATATAATTGGGAAAATATCGCTTGGCTCGATTATAGAAGACCAGACCATATATGCGTTGGGCAAATCACTTAACCTTCCTGATCATCAGTTGGATCTGTTGTTTAAAGAAGGTAATAATCCCTTGCCTATCTCTTAAGACTATTATCATTAGGATGTGATCCTGTGAACTTGTAATTACCATTGATGTGCACAACATTGTAGACAGCTGAAGGCAGATGACAAGTATCTAGTTGGTATTTAATGAGCACATTTGATTACCGGCGAGATTGAGCAATCACTATGTGGCTGGATTTATCAGCAGGGCTTTATGTGTATTCTCATTTAATCCCCAAACAATCCCATGAGGGTGTACGAACATCTCCTTTTTAAAGATGAGAAAACTGAGGCCATGAAAGGTTAATTAAATTGCCCTGCATTACGCTGTTGATGTCAATAGCAAGTGGCAGGGTCAGAATTCCTAGCCAGGCAGCCTGTGGTAAGTGCTACATTGCACTGAGTATTTATTTGATTACTGATATTTATTAGCAATCAATACTGATGACTGATATTTATTTGAAAGGCCTGGTAGGACAGAGAAAGGGAAAGGCAAGTCCAGATGGAAACATCTGAGCACTCAGTTAGGCTAGCAATGTGGCCCCTTGGGCGATAAAGATTCGTCAACCACGTATTAAGAGAAGCTGAGTACAGAACAGGGAAGAACAGAAACAAGAAAAAAGGACCACTTTTACTGTCCCAAGCACTTGACATCTTCACAACTGTTAAGTGGGCTTAACAGAAGAAAAGCCCTGAAGTTACAAGAGCGAATTTTACTCTAATATGTTACTACTCAAGCATCCCCCTTGAAGGAATCACTCCCACAACCAACCCAAGGAGCTTTATCCAGATATTATTTCTAATCAAGTGTAGGAATCTGTCAAGGAGACGTGGTGGAGAGGAAAATATCTCCATTGCACTATCTCCAGGGGATGTTTTGACATTCCTTATAAAGTCCATCATGGGCGGCTACCCACCGGACTTGGCTTGAAAGACAGGTTCCCTGCTAACCGAGAAACTGCATCTAGTTCAGGAAAGAGCTGTAAACAACGAACAATTGTGTCACGTTCCAGAGTTTCTTTAACTGTAAATTCTTTCTCTTGGTCATTGTTTCCATAATCATTTTGACATCATCTTTTCCCTCATCTCTTCTATCCAGTTAGCTGCTTTTGGAATTCCACTCAAATCATCTGCCACCCTCTCTTCCTTTCCTTTCCCAGGACCATTGGACTCATCTGGGGGCACCCCCTCCCACCCCTCGAGGAATTGGCCTAAGGCTGCCTGCTAAGAAAAAATAACCAAAAGCAGACGTGATGAATACGATTTGCTATATTTGATAATCAACCAAGAAGTGATCTGCTAATAAGTGACTGAAATGCTTAACACTTATCTGTGGAATTCTGATGACTGATTACATTCCTAGGTCTGATGACTGATTGTATCTTTAGAGAGTAAAATATTTGGAGTCTGAATAAAAATACAAGCAAGTTTTAATTCTGCTTCCTGTTGTCTGGCAAACTTGTGGGGAAGAAAAGAAAGCATCCTTAGCCAAGAGGGGTACAGAGGTGGAGAGCGTCTGCCCCTCCAGGGAGAAAGAGAGAAAGATGTTGGCGTTACCTGCAGCCATGGGTCCTGGCTGCGTCCCCTTTCATGTAGACAGAGGGGCGACACTCCTGTCATCTGCTCCCGGCAGGTACAACAGCAGTGGCATCTGCTGGTGGCAGGTCTGAGGTCTCAGGGTTTTGAGGAAGGTGGGCCCTCAGACCCCCTTTTCTGAGAAATGGCCCAATAAGCGGAAAGGACACTGTCCCATAAGAACCCCTATCAACAGAACCTCCAGAACTCCAACCAAGGTTGGAGGTGGAAAATTAAAATGTGAATCAAATCTAGTCAAGTGAAACCAAATCTGTGTTACCCGACCTTATCTGGAAACTAACTAGGCAAAAACCAGCCTGGATTATTGATGAGGGAAGTCCTGAAAGCCAGAATTTTCCCATAATTATTCAGAGAAAAGAGACAAGAGCGATGTGATCAGCCTTTAACTCATTAATAAAGCAGTGACCTCAGTGGTCAAATCAGGGCGGCCAGATGTCATGCCTGGACATGACTCTCTTCCTCAACCCCTTCTATGCTCACCTAACAACTTCCAGATTCACCCAGTGTCTCGGGCATGGTTAGGATGTTTCCTGTCATAAGGGGGATACAAGGATGGGAGGGCTTGAGTAGAGGACATGAAATTTCCCTTTATGAATTCACCTTTCCCTTTAGGAATTAAAATATTGAATCCAAATAAACACGGGAAGATTGACAGGTTTGCTTTTCCAGGAGTTCAAAGCTGAGGGCAAGCCCCTGACCATGGTGACTTTATCAGGGGAAATGCCACCCTCTAATGCCAGCTGGGATGTCTGGGTGACATCCTCCTCCAGCACCAACAGGTAGTATCAAAGGTCTGTTAGATGTCACTTTTGTTTCGTAAATTTGCCAACTAGTGCCACCTCTGGACCTCAATTTCCTCAGCTGTAAGACACTGGGTTGGCCTTGATGTTCTCAGAACTTTCAGTCTCCATGAGGCTTTCCGTCAAAAATACCATTGACTTTCTTGTTTCTCTCTTTCTCTTTTCTTTTCTTATTTTTCTTTCACATGTCAAAAAAGCACAGTCTCTTGTCAAACTTAAACCTTGGGGCTTGTTCTTGGGTTTGACATACTAAACAAACGAACTGTTTTCAACTAATTGATCATGTCCTTCAGTCCCCATTGGAGTATGGGTTAGTTACGCATGAGAAAGTCTGCCAGTCTTGACAGGCGGACGTCTCTCAGGTAGGTAAGCCACCTGTGATGAAGTGATCCATTGAGAAAGGCTATTTTCTTGCTGCATAAAAACAGGCCTGAAGACAAGACAATGTGAGCTGTCATACATGGACCTCCTCAAATGCAATTCCGGGGAAGTGACATGTCGCCATCATTCAAGTTAATGTCTATTTGTGCAATGATATTGTTTGAAATAATTGACCAATTCATCAAAAGGGAACAGCAGACTTTGGAGGAGGGGGAGAAGGGGCTTTTTTCAGTACTAATGAAAGAAATGACATTTCTGTTTACCATGTGTCGGCTTTAAATAGTCAACGAACGTTTGTAATGATTTCCAAATTTTGAGATGGGATTCACTTATAAGGACATGCAATTTTTAAGATTTATGGACAGGGTGTTTCTTCCATAAACATTCAGCTTTGATAATTATCAGGAGAACTACTCGTTAAGTCTCAGAAGTTAAATGCGTGATAAATGGAATGCCTCTTATTGGTTGCAATTTTCCAAATGGAAAGAATGCCTATTTCCTTGGAGGTCAACTCAAATAATATTAATAACAATTGTAGAGCTTTTGGGGGCTGCAGGTTGATAGTAAGCCTGAAAGCGTAGAATAGTATGATTTTTATATTAAGATCGGTTTCATTCTCAAAGCAGGCACAAACACAATCAGAATGATCTTAGTGTTTCCAGCGACCCTGCCCAGAGAGTCCTGATTGATAACAGCTAATAGGGTCACATATGCCCTCCTACAAGTCAGCATCCCAGCTCCAAAGCAAGCTCTGCTCTCTGCAGCTCAGAAACCCAGCTGAAACCTGGAATCCGAAGAATGTGTTTGCATTGTCCAAGATCTCTCCCATTACCTAGGGGTCCACCCTGGGATTCCATTCTAGTGACTTTACAGAATGCATCTAATTACTCATTAGTTAGTTCCCACGATCTGCTTAAGAACTTGTTTACTTGTTAACAGAGAGGGTGGGGCATCTAGCCTTCGGAGTCAACTGAACCTCAAAAATAAGATAAACTTGTCTGAAGTTGTGCACACTGTTCCCGGACAGCTGAGCTAGAGGTAATCAAGAGATCACCGTCGCCCTTCTGATTCTGCAAATAAGCACACGGGGAAGGTCATCAGAAAGTCTGTCTGGGAAACTTGCCTGTGTGGGATTCCATGCACAGGTCCCGACTTGTCCCGAGATGGTGTTTCATGGATGTTTGTGGAATTGAATGAATACAGCTTGGATTTATACCCTTGCCTGTCAGATATCTAGTTCTAAAAAAATAGAGACCTGTGCTTCAGCCACGCAAAGCTATTAAGATGTTTCCTGCTGCGATGTGGGAAAAGATGTCTCTGGCCATAATTATCACCATTAACCAGTCTCAGAGGTCAAGCAAAACTGCAGAAGAACACACACACACACACACACACACACACACACACGTCCAGGTAATCTCATTTGCAGTCATCACAGCTCACACTGAGTTCAAAACATTTCACCCACATTTTATTACCAAGAAAACACCTGAGGGACCACACATCCTCTTGGACCTGGTACAGAAATCCCTGAGTGCAGATATTGGGTGGTTCATGTAAATGACTCTGATTTCATGGAGGCAGGTTTCAGCGTGGCGTCTAAAAACCATCCTGTAAGATATATTCCCCAAATAAACATGGTTTAGTGCCTTTTCAGTCTCTGCATTTTTAATGCCCCCTGTAGCCGCTGTGCCACGTGTACCAAACAGTAGTTCATTACCACTCAGTAAGGTCCTTGCGCTGCATTTACTAATTTTATACCAAGAGCATGAAACGATGTTGTCTAGGGAACAGGATAAGAGGAGCGGGGTTTAGGAACCCGGAATTTTATTCTGGCTCCGCTGCTAATTCTCCTGTGACCTCAGCCCAGCCCTGCAAATTGTTACTATCTGCAAAGTGAAGATAATGGACAGGCCCTTCCCATCCCACAGGAAAGGCTGGAGATTAATTAGGCAGCTCATTTGAGATTCAAAGTGATGTGAGCCCACAGGAAAAGTGATGGGGAGAACAAAGGCGGGGCTGGCGCTTCATTTTAGCAGACCTGGGGCCACACCAAAGACAGTCCTGGGAATCCATTTGGTGACACACCAGAATTTGTTAATTAACTGGTAT
This sequence comes from Balaenoptera borealis, assembly GCF_965194805.1. Lineage (NCBI taxonomy): Eukaryota > Metazoa > Chordata > Mammalia > Artiodactyla > Balaenopteridae > Balaenoptera > Balaenoptera borealis. The sequence goes on from NC_138877.1 coordinate 76,519,841, forward strand.
TAGGAAGTCATTATGGTTAGCACGGGTTAATGGAAAGATTGAACTTGCTAAAATGGGCCTATAGAGTTGTAAATCCAGGGCTCCTTTGTTCTGAACTGGGCCTTTAGCATCAAACCTAAGTTGCATGTACTTCCGGTCCTTTCCAAACTCTTTCAGAAACCCAAAGCAGGTAGTCTGCAGCAGGCACAATTTTTTTTATTTCAGTGAAAAATGAAATCTTCTAATTCTTACTATGCCAGGAACAAAAATTCTTTAAAAAAATGTTTTTAAAGGAAGAGAACCAATTAATACGCCTTTCACAGTGCTTTTGGGGAAGAGTTTCATCCAGTATTCACATAGTGGGTGCTGTGTGAACACACACGCGCACACACACACACACACACACACACACACACACAGAGCCAAACAAGAATTCTAGCAAGAAACCAGAATAACATTCCAGGAGGATCCCAGAGGAGTCCTCAGCCTCCCAGGGAAGGAACAAATGGGAAGCACACAGCACAGAATGAAACAGATCTGGAATTTTCAAAGCCCCGGGGCTCAGCTTTGCAGGAGAAGCCCCGGTGAATGCAAACCGGTCAGAAAGGGATGGAAGGAAATGAAATGTTTGTCTTGTTATCAAAGGTGGGCGTCTGAACGTTGTGAGGGCTTTTAGGAGGGAGGGAGGGGCGTTGATCAAGACCCTAAGTACAGCATGCCTGGGCTGGGTCCCACCTCGCCCCCCAGGATGGGGGACGGAGGGCGGGGGGGCGCCCAAGGTGTGAAGTTGACCAGATTCACTTAAAACGCAGCCGCCTCTAACCAGTTCCAACTGGCCTGTTTGAATTTGCTCAGTATAAACCATCAGCATGAATAGCGATATTCACGGGACCCTTTGCACCCAAAGGGCGCCGCCCTTCTGCCTCTGCCCCCCCCCCCCCGAGAATCCCATTCTTACACATGTGAGGAAAAGGGGGAGAGAGAAGGGCCAGAAGCAGCAAGATTAAGCCATGAAGCAGGAGAAGCCCCTGCCGGGAGGGTAGAGCAGACGCTGTCTCACCTCTCCCCGGGCCCCTGTACAAGGTTCATAGCTCCTTGCAGAGTATTTGACGAGCTCTCACCGTGGGGACCTCTGGCGCAGAGCGTAGCCGCCTTCCAGGGCGGACGTGGTGACCTGGCATCCTCAGGGCCGGAGACGCCCACCGTCTCCCACGGGGACATCTCTGGGAACGGGGACCCCAGGCCCTACCATCCTCGCAGAGGGAACCCCTGACTCTCCCCCAGAGGGTTCTCTGCAGAGGAAAGACCCCCGTCTCAGGGTGAGCTACCCCCGCGGGGGAGCACAGAGGGCGCTTATTTGGTTTTCTCTCGGGTCCTGGAATCTCCCCGTCTGGGCGGGCAGGGGGCGAGGGAGGCCTTGCCAACACCTCTGGGAGCCTTTGGGTCTCTGGGCCCGGAGCCCCCCGGGGTGGGTAGGGGGAGATGCCTGCGGGAACGCGGACCTACCCGGGGAGGCTGGAAGCCGCATGTAAAGGCCCCCTCCCTCCTTCCAGCTCAGGCACAGCGGACAGTAAGATGTGAATACTTAAGAAAGGAAGTCTCTAAAGAAGGAAGGGGGGGAAGGGGGAGAGGGTCAGGGGTGCAAGAGTGGACACAGGGGTCGTCGGGCCTCTCAGTGTGTCTGGGAGCCGCGGCCCTGTCCCCCCCGCCAACCCCCAGCCTCCTCCCCTCGGCCCCCGGCCTCTTCCCACCCTTCTCTGCTCTGCTCTGCTCCCCTACTGCCCACAACTCTGCTTCCTGATCCACACGGTGGATGAAGGAAAATGGAAATTCTCCCACCACCAAACCTGTGATGGGGTTCAGGACGCGCTTCCTCCCAAATCCTGCACCTCGACATACAGGATATCGGAGGCTGAAGGAGTTTGAGGGCAGGGCACTAGCAGGGAGTTGCTCTGACCTCCTTCTTTCCCCGAAACAGGTCAAAACCCTCCTGTGAGGGGAGCCCTCCCTGTTCCTCAAGGGAAAAAGCATGCTTAGCCCGTAAGACAAAGGGACTCCGGGAAGAACCCCACAAACAGGCTGCACGTCCCTCCTATTCCTGCCCTTTCATCTTCCTCCACGACCCTCGCTCTCTGTGGAACCCAGCGGAGAAACACTCAACTCTGCTCCTTCTCGCCCTCCCTGTCTCACGAAGGCTCCCATGTCACATAAAGCTTATATTCAATGCATGTGTGTGCTTCTCTCCTGTTCATCTGTCTGTGTTGGTTTCATGTTCAGACCCAGCCAGAGACCTTAAGAGAGCCGTCCCCCATACCCGACTCTTCACATGAAATGTGACTTTCTGGGCCCTCTGACTCCGCAGGAAGGTGGGAGCTGGGCCAGCCGCCTGTTCCCAACACCCGCCCTGCTCCTTGTAGAAAGATGGCAGCGTCAATGTGCCGCTAAGAGTCCTTGACAGGCTAACTGCGTCCCCCAGAGACAGTGTGCACCGCGCACTTGGCTTTTGAGATTCTTCAGGACCCAGCTCCGCCCTGCCTACTCGGAAGTGTTTTCCATCATTTTCCAAAGGGCCCTGGGGCCAGGCGGCCTGCTGGTTTTCCTGTGGTAGCCCCATGATGACACGGTCCACGTGTCCCTCAGCTATGGTTGGCCTTTCCCGAGTGAGTCAGACCCACTAAATCCTCCCAGAAGGCCTTTGCTGACCTTCCTAAGACTCGTGGAAGTTCCTTGGCTGGGATTTCTGGGCCATTTATATGGTCCTCTCACTGTCTTTCCTGATCGTTTCCGGAGAAGACCCTGCCCATCACCCTCTTTACTGTTCCATTGCTTTATTTGTCGTCATAGCATTCTTATTGCCCAGATTAATTGCATGGTCATGTGTTGAATGGTTTGTCCATCTGCCCGGCAATAGATACATCCCATGATGGCCTGGACCTCGTCTGTCTTGTAAACAAGATGTGCCCCCACCATAGAGGACCGGGCGTGAAGCACAACAACAAAACCACAATCACAGGCATCCCAGGGCACTGGTCCAAGGGCTTTGCCTACGCCAGCGAATTTAGCCCTCGCAGCAATCTGACGAGGTCAGTGAAGTTATTACCCATGGACAGCGGGTAAAAACACCTGCCTGAACGCACACTGCTCGCGTGCAGCTGAGCCTAGGCTCAAACACAGAGACTTGGGTCCAGAGCCCACGCTTTTAACTGACAGACGCTGCATCATAAAGGCTTCAGAATTACGTGTGAATGGATGATTCAGTGAATTGTTTCCGTCCCCTGTAAAAGCTCCTGGTGACGTGGAAGCATGCAGCGTGCTTCGCTCCCCCTCTCTTCTCACACACACCTCAGACCCAGGCAGGTAAGGGGGCCCTCAATTAAATGCCGTGCCCTTGGCTGACTGATTCCACAGATTCCATCCTGGACCCCGAGGATGCCCTCACCTGTCCAAAAGCACACCTGAGAAAACTCTTCAGTGACCCTCCAGTCTCCATTCTGTACATCAGGAGAATCTGAGAACCACCTTTCAGAAAGAAGTTGAAAAACAAAAATGTTGCCCATTAATAAGGATTTCTCTAGGGCACGCGACTTGGAGAAGCATGATGGCAACTGCAGGGCTTGGAGGCCAAGTGGCCTCGGTCCCAGTGCCCAGGACTCGGTAAGTGGCCCTGAAAAAACTTGGAGTCACATGCACACCAGGTCTTTCTCTGAACTTTTGATACCATTAGGTACCTCCTTCTAATGTCGCTGTGCCTTGAACACAGTAAGTACTAATAGACATTAACAATCGGAATCATCAATTATCATGAATGGTTCAATGTCGCTCAGATGAGAGGACATTAGACAAGTAGTTATAAGAAATAACGTCTCAGGACTCTTTAACTCTAAGATTTTACGATTATTTTTACCCACAGTGTTAAATGCAATTCATTTATTCATTCCACCAACATTTACTGAGTGCCTGGGATGAGAAGGGGTGACCTATAGGGATAGGTCTTAGTCATCATTCCTCTTTTATTGTTATTTGGATACCAGGAAAACGCCACTAACATACCTAGGAGAGAGGAAAAGGGGCTGCCAGTCATATGGGGGCAGAACTGAGGGAGACAGACATCCAGAAACAAAAGGCAAAGTGATAAAGGAAACGGCTATTCAAATTAGGAAAGGATTCTCTGAATTTAGTAAGCTTATCCACAACCATTTCAGAAGGAAAGTGGCCCTGATCTTGCAAAGGATGTAATTGATAGAACATATGGTAGAAACCTTTCAGGGCTTCATTCATTTGAGGCGATGAGAGGGAATGGCGTGAGGCTTTGAGGACGTAATGAGGATGGTGGTGGTTTCATCCCAGCTTGGAATAACGCCCTAACCATGAACCAGCCCTTCCTGTGAAGGTCACCATATAAAATACACGACGGCCAGTTACGACTGAATTTCAGGTACACAACAGGTAACTTTTCGGTATAAGTATGTCCCAGGTATTGCATGTGGTATACTTATACTAAAAATGTATTTCTTGTACATCTGAAATTCGAATTGAACTGGGGCTTCCTGTGTTTGAATTTGCTAACTCTGGTTTGGCCACACTTTTCAGGATGTCTACCTTAAGTCTTTAAAAGTGAAACAAGAAATGGCAGATCACAGGATGGTAGGTACATGAGTCAGGTTTCTCCAGAGACACAGAACCAATAGATGGTTCTGGAGAACATGACATTATTATTAACACTGAGACGTTAAGAGCTTTTGGAGCAAAGACAAAATCAGCAGGGGGCCTGGCAGGCCGGAGACCCAGGGGATTATGGACGTGCAGTTTGAGTCCAAAGGCCTCTCCTGGCAGAATTCCCTCCTTCTCTGGAGAAGTCACTCTTTTCTCTATCCAGACCTTCAACTGATTAGATGAGGCCCACCAACATGATGGAGGGTAATCTTCTTTACTCAAAGTGTACTTTGATACACATGCTAATCTCATCTTAAAAATACCTTCTCAGAAACCTCTAGACTAATACTGAACCAAAGATCTGGCCACTCTGGTAGACACACAGAATGAACTGTCACCTCAGGAAAGGTAGCTGACTGGGGCATTGTGTTTGAAAATCTGGTGGATTTGGAGCAATTCACTACACATGCATGGGAACCTCATCCCAGAATTATGTGTTGAGTCATAAAGCAAAGCAGCAAACGTACACACTGACTGCTACAGTCCGCAGAGTTCCGGGCGTGTGCTTCGCTCACAGGGAAATTGTCTTCTTTTTTAAAGAACTGGTTGCCTAGAGATGTTTTGTTTTGCTTTGCTTTTTCCTTCTCTCTTTTCTCTTAAAACAACACGGATCCTCTGATGAAGAAAGGGAAGCTCACTCTTTGTTTTCTCTCCTGCCCCCAACAGAACAGCTGTGAGAGGAATCGTGAATTTGAAAGGGCGGAGCTCTCTGAAGCCCATCAGATCTGAAGTCTCTAGAGATCACTGCAGACAAAACAAGTCTTCACAGCCAACTCTTACTCATTTGGTCACATAGGGCCTTGCGTGGCCTCCCGTTCAAAGGCTAAATTTAGGGGAACAACTCTGGCCAAGACTGAAGACGAAGGCTCACAAGGGCAGCCGAAGTCCAAGTGGATCTCCACTTGGTGATTCACGGCAAGAGGCTTCACGTGGAAAGCATCCAAATTACTAGGGGTTTAAAGATTCAAAATCTGAGGAGACTCTCAGCGAAGAAACCAGAGGACCTTTCTGCGGTTTCCTTGTCCCCTTGAGGCGGGCGGCCTGGCCGTGAATTCCTGGTACCCAGTGCCCTGCGGCCTCCTCCCCATCCTCCAACTTCACGCACTTGGCTCACAGCCTCTGCAAGGCTTCCTAGGAATCTGCCCATCACCAAACACACAGATTCTGTAGAATAGAATCATCACCCAAAAAGGAAGTCCCTTCTTCTGAATTGTCTCTTCCGTGAGGGACCCAGGAATATGAGCAGTTAGCTCCGAGAACTTCTGCCCACCCCGGGTTTTCTTTCATTTGCCTTCTTTGGAGATTGAGGAAAACACTTTCCCTTAGATTCCAGAGGGAGACAAAGGGCCGTATTTCCCTGAGCCGCACGAGGGAAATGGGTGAGTCTGAACTCTGATGAGAGCTGGGTGAGATCTGCTTATTCCCAAATCACCCACTTGAGGACTTTTCCCCAGTCAGATCTCTTTTCTTGTCTTATTTAATCCGAGAGACAGTTTCATGATGCTCTTCACTCCATTCTTACTCCAGCCACAGACCCAGATAAGCATAACAGCGAGCGTCACTGTAGGAAGGGTTTTGTTCTTATTTATTGAGCAACCATCATGTGCCAGATACTGTTTTAAGGAATTTACACATATTCACTTATTTAATCCTAACAACAACCCTATGAGGTAGGCACTACAGATGGCATCTGGCTTCAGAGCTCACTCTGTCTCTCACGGAAAATCAAGTTTTGGACGTTTCATAATAATAACAACTGACATACCAAAAGCTCTATAAAGCCTTGAAAAGTATTTTCACAGAACGCATCCTATTTCCCCTTTGTTACTGCCTGTGAGATAAAGCATCCCTTTTCTTACCATCCTCATCATCTCCATTGGAAGAGGGAGGATATCAGACTGGGAGGGGTTGCAGGATTAGCCTGGCCTCACCTGGATTTGCAGATAAACTGTCCGGCTGGGTATCAGGTACTCCGTCTGCCTGGATCCAGTTCCCCCCGCTTGCACGCAGCCAATGCTGTGTCAGAAACCCAGTCCCTGGCCGAGCCTCAAAGTCTTCCCGGACTCAACCAAGCCAAAAAGAAATTCATGATCTTCCCTCCACAAACCATCACTCTCAATTCTCCCCGCCTTGTCGTGATGTGATGGCCATCTGTCTTCTGGTCTCCCTGTTTCAAAACCTAAGAATCATCTTCAAAAATCTCTCTCCTTCTTCCTCTCACATCCAGTGTGTCCTTTGAAACGCGTGTGTCCAGTTGGTGAAACAGGCTAATCCTGCACCACGTTGTGCTGTGATCAAGGGACATGACCATGGGGGGAAAAAGATGGGGATGGTTTTATAATCCTACAGAAGACGTGAAACTGGAACATAGATCATTATCATTCAAGATAAGCAATGACAGGGGCTCAAGACAGGAAGATGAAACAGCTCCTTACCTATCAGATGAGGGGCCTCAGAAGACGACTTCCTCACCTCCAAGTGGCCAAGACAGAGAAGTGAGGCATCACTGGAGCTGAGACTTAAATGACTCAGAACCTAAAACACAGGGGCAGGGCTGGTGCTCAGAAGTCAGTGTCAAAGTTGGGAGTAACGAATACCGTCTTTTGGCTGATTTTTAAGTGAGAATGAAAGAGATCTAAGAAACTAGATCATGAAATTAAAATTTCTTTGAAATTCCTTTCTTCTTCCTCTGGCTGCACTATGAGCCCCTTGTTTCAGGCGTTTCTCACGTGCTGCTGGCAGTAATTCCACGGCCTCCCTGTCAATCACCAGCTCTCCCGGCTCTCCTCCTTGCGCAGGATGCCGCAGGTGATGTTGGTGCCATTCCTTCCATCAAGGGCAGCCATAATTTATTATTTGCTAGTAGAGACCCTGGCACTCACTCTCCTCCTGCTCTCTTGTTACACAGAAGACCTGTCCCACTGAATTGAAAGACTCCTCTTTCCCTGGTGCTTTGGATCCCATTTCATCTCACCTCCTTAGTAACCAAAGAGTGTGATGACGGATAAACAGTTCTCTCCTGTGTATTCAGGTCTCCCTCCTTGCTCCTGGGCCCTTTGCATCATCATTTAAATATTCCCAAGGCTTTCTCATTAAAAAAAAAAAATCCTCCCAGAGCAAAATGGCCCAGTTACCACTCCCTCAATCCTCACGGGAACTTCTCCCCTCATAGCATTCTGTTTCAACCCCATCACTCCCGTGACCCTCTCCCTGCTCACACCCATTACATCTCCCCACCTTTTCTTTATTTCTCTGTAGTCTTTTCTCAATAATTATGATGTCTGTGGAAACTTAGGGGGAACAGAGTGGACTTCTTTCGGTGATGACAACCCTGGAAGAAGCTGGTCTTGAAGACAGACTAGGTTTAGATGTATTTGAAGGTGCAGAAGGAGGGCCACTGAGTCAGAAGAGCCCTCCGTGGTCCTGTCATCTTTCAATTTAAATACCCTCTTCCCCCTCTACCTGGGATTACCATGGGGTGATCTTCTTGTGGGGCTATTTGGTTATAAACCTCTGGTCATAGGAATCAAAATTCAAATGTCAGCCAACTTTTGGCCCAGGAACTGCACTGGCCGAAATTGATCCAAATAAATAAGAGGACAAATGCATAGATATGTGTGTGAGAATGTTCACAACATTGCTTTTAAATAAGAGATATCAGAAACCGAATTGACCATCATTAGAGGCATTATTAATTGAATTATTGTAGATACTTACAAGGTGTGTTCTTTAAGAATGATAAAACAGATTTATATTTATTGGCATGGCAACATTTATAAGGCAGATTTTTAAAAAATTATAACATAACCTTTTAAAAATTATACATACAAACATGCAAACATGGAGAAAATTCTGGAAACAAATATCAAGCAGTGATATTAGCTAGCAGTGGCTTTCCCTAAGAGATTACTAGTGGTTTTTTTCCTTCTTTATAATTTATAGTATTGTTATTTTTTTTCACAATGGTCATGTTATCACTTATATGATAAAATAAGCTCTTTTAATCTTGGAAAATTTAGGGTCTCTCCTCACTGTGCCGTCCCTATTTTTAAGTTATCAGCCCAGTTTTGTGCGGCTTGGAGAGAGCCTGGCGGCCTCAGGTCCCAAAGCAGTGGTCCATCTCTGCTACGCTGGTCATCCTACTCTTTGGTGTTAATTTGTCCTAAAGGAAGGGAGAGGAGAGAAAGATGAAGAGTGAAGGAAAAAGGGGAAGAGAAAGTGGGCAAGCAAGGAAGCGATCTGCTGGTAAGATTCAGCCCAGTCTGTCTTTCCAATTGTTTGAATTCACACTGCTGATCTGTGTCACCAACAGCACGTGTGTAAATTCACATTGCAGCATATTATGAAACAGTCTATACGAAAACCCTGAGGAATAGTCTGTGGATGACAAACGCCAGTGACTGCTGTTGTTTTCCCGTGACCAGAGGTGATAGACAGATGGTTCCCTCAATCCATCCAACTTGAGACCTGGGTCATTCCAAATACAACTGGTCATTGCCATTTCAAAAAGACACAACTTTGTGTGGTACTCTTCCTTATCTAAGTGGAAGGCAGCGATGGATTTCTAGTAGATTTTTCATACTTTTTGCAAAATCTATTCTGGATGGGTTTCTGTGTTTGCGTGGTTTTTGAGGTTATCACTCAGAGAAAATCAATCCAAATAGAAAAGCCCGGTAGGTTCTAATACATAGGATTTTTTTCTGAGATTCTGCCTATTTCTGTGTCACACTGCCGATCAGCCACTGAGGGCCCCCGAGGACACCCGTGTCCCAGAGAAAAGCCATTCTGCCCCCAAAGCTATGACAGTTGAAAGAGGAGAATCCACTTTCTAGCTAAATTCCAGCATGTAATAACGATGACGCCACCCTGAGACGAAGGCCAGGTCTCTAATAAAAGTGAGCTAGCCTCTATCTCTGAGCTATTTTCAGCCCTGCCTCTCCTGCACATTTGGCTGTTTGTTTATTTTTGTTAGAAAGACAGACTTGTTCTTTTGCCAGGAAACCCTCTAATATCCTGCCACCGGCATCTGCACAGAATAGAACACTCTGGAGGATCCGATGGAAAAAACCCCAAAAACCTTCCCTCTGAAAGGGGTGAGGAAGATAGTAGTGTTTCTGTTTGAAGCAACAGAAGGTGTAAGAGAAAGTGCCAACTCGGCCGCACCAAGGAGCTATTGTGAGCGGCTGGTCCGGGAACAAGGGTGAAGGGGACCCAAGGTGACTGTGCATTCCCACGCCCTCGGCATCTGCCAGGCAGAACACAGCGCCTTTCTGCTGGTGTTCAATATGCTCCTTGTGTCCAAGAGCCTCAAAGGGCACTTTCAAATGTGGTCCACTTATTTATACTTTGTCTCCTGCATCAGATTGTAAAGTCTACGAAACAGAGAATGTCTAATAGACTCACCCGTACAGACGCGGTGTTTGCCCCACAGTAGGTACTAAACAGATAGTTGAAGAAAGGAGGAAAGGAAAGAAGAAGGGAGGGAGGGAGGGAGGGATGGGGGGAAGGGAGGAATTTGTGCCTTTGACCGATGATGCTTCCAGCACCCCTCGCGCCGGCCTGACTGCTGTTCCAGTGCCTCCTGCCGTTCCAGGCAGTGCCCAGCAGTGGGCGGGGCAGAGAGGAGGGCGGTGCTCGTCGGATTCACAACAGATTAAAATTGACGTCACAGTAAAAAAAAAAAAAAAAAAGAACGTTAGTAAGTTAGTGTCGACATGCTTATAAATAAGTACTTTACATGAATTAGTTTTATAAAAAGGAAGGTTTTGAATGCATTCTGAGGGTTATTTTTGACACTAAGTCCTCTAAACACGTGGGACCCACACCAGCAAGGAGACACTAGCACAGAATCATCAGCGTGGTGTCAGGTGGTGTGTTCAACAGAGGGGCGGAGAATCTATTCTCCTGTTACCTAATAGGAGAGTTTCTCCTATTTCACCTTGTTTTCCATTTAGTTACCACTCCAAGGAGGCGTGCAGGGTAGTGGTGACAGTGTATATGGTTTCTCACATCACCCATCTTTCTTCTGCCAGGATATTAAATTGGCTTCTTGCTACACCTGGGCCTGTCTTTATTCATTCGTTCATTGAGTCATTGCATGACTTAGCTACAAAACAGGTAATGAACTCACAAGGTGCCAAAATCCCAAAAGGAAAACATTTTGATTTCTCCTTTGTGTCCCAGACAACAAGTTCTCATGCCCACAAAAACAACGGTCTTCAGCTTTTTGCCTCTTCCTGTTCTACCAGATTCGCTTTTCAGGGCCCCCTGGGAAACTGAGTGGCCATGTCTGGATGGCAAGTGCCTCACTGTAAATGCCTCAATGCCTCTGCCCCCACTACGGACACCCCAAACTTACACCACGCCTTCCATAGCTCCCACTCATATTTTTTTCATCCTTTGTGGGTGTAATAAGTAGAAAGCAACACACTAAAGATTAAACTATGTTGCGTGAGACTACAACTTCTATAGGTAGAATTTCGTTGTAAAATCAACTTTAATCGGTTTTTATGATTGGAAGGCGCTTGTTAAGACAACATGCCAGCCCTGAAACAACCTCTAGGTTGGCATCGGCCATGAAGTGTACCAGAATATGCGGCCCAAAATATGCCTGTTTGGCTCACGGATTAGTTGAACTAAAGGCAACTGAACTGAGCCCCAGCAGACGCAGGAAAGGCTCTTCACCTCCCACTAACTGCCTGAAAATAGAGAATAAAATTCCCTTTTTGTCAAGGAAATTCCCATTGGTAAAGATGTCTTCCTACCAGGAAGGGAGCTACGCCAGACACTCATCTCATCACTGGAGAGACTCTTATCTACATGACAAGACACTCCTCACTTACCAGACGTGGTCTCCCCTCACCTTCCCATGACCTGTCTCCCCATCTTGCAAGTTCAAAACCCCCTTTCTTTCATTTGGCTTGAAGTGTGTATAGGCCTCCATCACCCGGCTGCCTTCTTGAGGCTCATTTCTTTGTAAAACTCCCCTGCCTACGTCCTTAAGGTCATTTTTGTAGTAAAGTACCTATCTTCCATTTCCTGGAATTTATGTTGGATAAACTTAATATCATAAGCCAAGTGAAGAGGCAAGATAGTGGGTTCCTGAACTCTCTTCTTTGCCCAGGAATGGGGTGAGTTAGGCCAGGGGCTGCAGGAAAAATGTGCTGAGTCAGGAAATACTCTAAGAGCCCCCCAGCTGCAGTCCCACCGTTACATTCAAGCAAGTGGAGTTCTGTCGTGAGTCCCACACTTTAAACACACACACACACACACACACACACACACACACTACACACAAAGTTATTTAAGAGCCCATGGGTATCTCAGTCACTCAAACCCAATGTTCTGTGTTGACAACCACACCTTAAGCATCGTTCTCATGACAGAGGCCCATCAGACCCAAAGCAACATGTCTCCACATCTCTTTCCCTTTGTCCTTAAAGCAAGAAGCTACTGTGTCCAACTGCGAAGATTTTGGGATGAACCATTGTCATGAGAGACAGACAGGCTCTGCTTACAGGGGCAGAGGGATTTACATGGCCCCTTGGTAAGAGGAAAGACAAATCAGCTAGGAGACACTCACCCTGTGTGGCCGAGTTCCTTTCCCGGGAGGGCTGACCATCTGTCCTCACGCCCTGCCCAGCCATTTTGTGGGTCTGAAGGTCCTAGAAACCAGTCCGCACTCACCATAGTTGCAGAGGAGTAGTTTGCAATACCAAAAATTCAAACTACTACTCAATTGTTGTGTTATGTGCTTGTATTTTATTACTCATTTAAATATCAAATATCACTGTTGTGAGAACACCCATTCACAATACTAATTAAATTACCTCATCTTTGATAGCTTGCTGACATTCATCCTTAGCGTCATGGATTTGCATAGTTGTTTATTTCATTGGTGTGTAGTTTTTTTTTTCACATATGGGGAAAAAAACTCAAAAAATCAATAAAGTTTCAATTATAATTATTCATAGGAGCTTTCAATATATATTATTTCATTTACTTGCATGGTAGCCAAAAAGCAAATTACATGTGGAGTACAATTATGCATTCTGTGAAATGCATTAAGTTTTTTTTTTTACTTTTTATTTCATATTGGAGTATAGTTGGTTAACAATGTTGTGTGTGTTTCAGGTATACAGCAAAGTGATTCAGTTATACATATACATGTATCTAGGGAAGCGGGGGGAATAGAGCATTTTTTATTCGATGTAATGTTGGAGCATAACTTAACAATATTGAGACATACTGCACGTGTGTTCCCCGCTGGTATTTTGCCCTGGACCAACAGAACCAATCTCTGAGGTCCCTGATGTTCATCAGGGAGGCTTTCCCACCCCTCTGTGTACAGTTTTTGCCGCTAGAATGTCTTAATTTGGTCTTACCATTAAGATAGTTGTTGATAATGACTTCATTACCTTCCCCCAAGATTATTGCGGGAGATCCCTGAAATTTAAACAGCCTTCCAAGAGCTAAAGCAGAGCCCATAAGCAGATGACCATACCACCAGGTGCAGCTGGCATGTACAGGAAGTTTGGCTCTCTCCTTACGGAGAGAAAAGTACTTACGGAGTACTTTTTTGGGTAAATTTGTAAATATCAGTAAGTACTGATATTTACAAATTGGGAATTTTCACACCAGTCCTCAAAAATTAGATCTGAAACCCCTCTCCAAGGCAGTGACTGGCAGCAGCCAGGTCCCCCGGCCTCTGCTGGACACCAAAAGCCATAAGTCAAGGACTCCACTGCTCCTCATCCCAAGATGGAAGCAGCTGCCCTTCATCCGTCTTCCTTTGCTGTTCACCAAAGGCCAGGTCCGCCCTCTCAGAGGCTCCAATGCCTCTGACCAGGGACATTGGAGCGTGTTGTCACAGATGAGGGCTTTCTCAGAGGAGGAAAAAGCTGGGGGGGGGGGCAGTGGTTGTAGAGAGGCCTGGTCTCCATGCCTGGGATCCCTCCAGCTGGAATTCTGTGATTCCTGGAGTTTACAATTTACACACACAGACGTCTGCACACTTGCCGAAGTGTGGACGGATCCCAGTAGGGCTCATCAAGCTGAAACAAAAGTGGATTCACAACCAAATTTGTTTGTGAAACCTGAATTTAGTTTCCGCTAGTTCAGCGTTCATTCCAGCAACAGGAATAAAATACCAGAGGAAAAACTGGAAAAAAAATGAAATGCTTGCACTGAAGTATTATGACAAGACCTAGCTGACAGGATCTCAACACCGAACCACACTTAGAAACAAGCTCCTTGGTTTCCTCCTATAACCTGTGTGAACTTTTGGGTTTTATTCATTTCCAGTTAACTTTCAAGTCATCCTTGGATTCTGTATTTCGAAAGCCCAAAAGCATTTATTCCTCTCACTGGCAAAATCCATCCCAGCTATTGAGTGGAGGCTTCTGAGATCCGGCCTAAGCAGAAATTCTGTTTGCTTGCTTGCATCTGGGAAAGGAATCAGAGCCTCTGTCAGAGGCGATTGCTCTTATTAGTGGATGTGACTTTCAGCCTGGTCTCTGGGGTACTTATCACTAAGGCGACTGCGATTGAAGTGCGGGGGAATCAAAGATCCTTTTTTTTCTTTAATGAAAGAAGTGAAAATTTTATTTGAGCCAAATTTGAGGATAACCCGGGAAGAGCCTCTGAGAAAGCTCTGAGAACTCTTTCCTACTTCTTACTTTCAAAGATTCTTATTCTAGCAATAGAAATGAAGAAGAAAACAAAACAAAATACTTCACTGTCATTTTGATGACAAAGAGAAGAGGAGCTTGGGGCTGAAGTTGCCACACAAGACGATTGGATGTGACTTTGCAAACCGTGTCATCAGACCAATGTTAAATTAGCAATGCAACTTTACCGCTGTCAAGAGTTAGCAGAGGTCAGGAAATTGCCATCTGTACGTCCAACCAAGCCTGTTTTTCCAAATAAATTTTTTTAAATGCAGCTCTACTTCCCCATTCACCTACTGCCTGTACCTGCTTTTGCTAATGTCACAGCTGAGTCATTGTGACAGAAACCTCATAAACTGCCAAAGACTGGCCCTTTACAGAAAAATTTTGCAAGACTAAAATTCCAACTGATTTGAAATAATTGATTGTGGGGCAGTACCCTTGTCGTCAAGAACAAGCGTGTGCATTGGAGGAGGATGGATCTGATTTAAAATCTGATTCGTGTATTCATCCAACAAATATCAGTGCAATGTCCACTCTGTGTCAGGTCCTAATCCAGGTATGACAGTGTAAACAAGGCAGGATGCTCCACTCTCGTGGACCTTACATTCTAGGTGTACCATCAATCAATAGCAGAAACTAGGGGGAAATTATTTGTCTGAGGGTCAGATGCCTTAGTAGTAGCAGTGGCCTACACTAAGTACCTCATTTGTAGAGTTACTAAGAGGATCACAAGAGAAAATTTATGAAATAACACAGTGCCTGGCACAAAGAAATAGCTCTATAACTATTTATTATGATGATCTTACTCTCAATAAATAGATGGATGAAAGATTACTTTTATTATTTCAAGGTCAACTCATTCAATAGATCATGTAATTTAGGGTCAGGCTGCATGCTAGCCAACTGCGTTGCACAGATGGGTCTTAGGAAGTGAAGTAGGTGGTGTTAGGGCCAGCCTATGGAGACTTGGATAGTTATGCTAAGAGGTTTGGATTTCATAGATGAGGGCTCGATGCAGAATTTGAGGAAAACTGTTAAGATGGTGTGATGATAATCAGGTCTATGGTTTAGTTTGAGTACATGTTTGGGTGATGGGGTTGATTTGATCATCCTAATTGTATAAGACGTGTAACTCATCTTTACAAAGGTGACCACTGAATCACCAGACCTGAACTGTTAGTACAGTAGCCGCTAGCCTCTTGAGGTGATTTCAGTGTAAATAAATTGAAATTCACTCAAACTAAACATGGTTCTCTAGTCACAGGAGCCACATTTCAAGTGCTCAGTGCCCACATTGGGGCTGGTGGCTACCATATTGGACAGTGCAGACGTGGGATACTCCTTATGGCAGAAAGTTCTATTGGATGGTGCTGATTACACTTTGGAACACCTGCAATTTAATCATATTCTATAATCGTTTGGGGTCAAAGGATCTTGCTCAATGCTTCTAGACAGTTGATAACTTTTTAGTGGGAAATGAGGGAGATGGTTGGATGAGAAAAGAGTTCATCTTCTCTGTGAGACCTACGCTTTCGGCTCAGGCTCTACCACATGGCACAGCCTGGAGTGGGTGCAGCCATGGGGTGCTTTGCCCCAACCTTGGGGGCTCAGACTGGGGGATGAGACCTAAGTCCAGGTCAGTGTTGCTGCCCTTGGCTCGGGCTCAGACCTCTGAAAGCAGCTCTGCCAGCCGGGCATCTTCAAAGACAGCCAGTATCCACACCAACAGGGCTGGAGATTTCTGCCCTCTGCTGAAAACATCTGAGTTGCGAATGAATTCTTGTAATCAGTATGGCAATAAAAACACTCACTGGTCACCAAGAGCAGTAAGATACACTTTTTGAGGTCCTGTGGGATCACCTGGTCCCCAGCCACACGAAGCAGACAGCAGTCATCAGCCACAGAGGCAGCTACAGGGGAGACAAGAGGAGAACCTGGGAAGGGAGGAGCATGGCGGGCTGCTTCTGGACCACACTGAGTTCTCCAAAATCTTGCAAAAGTAGCTGGGAAAGGTATTGAAGTGAGTGGTTATCTACCAACTGGTTGGGTTATGTCACACACCACAAACACTCAGCTATGAGACAGGACACCCACTATTTGTGTAGTCAGACTCGGGGAGGTCTGGTACACGGGACTTATTTATTCTTCTTGACAGTCTTTTTGAAGGTCTTTTTGCATATTGAAATGAACAATTCATAGTTTTTTCTAGAATATAGTAAAGTTGCTTAATTGTGATGGATGAATCCCCACAGAGCAGACTAGATGACCCGCTGGCCGTTAGTACCTTTCTCTCTCTCCCTCTCTCTCTCTTTCTTCTCTTTTCGGTTTTTGTTTTTTTTTTTAAGCCGAGCCATGTGGCGTGTGGCCCCGACCAGGGATTGAACCCGGCCCCCGGCAAAGGAAGCATGGAATCCCAATCACTGGACCACCAGGGAATTCCCTCGTTCTTTTTAAAAATACCTTGAATCAGAAGAAGTTTGGTTATTCTGCCCAGTTATTCTGAATCATTTCTCTGATAGACAATTATAGGTTTAAAAAAGGTTTTACTTGATTACTTTAGTGGGAATAAATCATAGGGCTTAATGTTAGACAGAATGAAAGCCATCCTCTCCTTAGGTATGTGAGAATGTGCGTATGACCTGGCTTTAGGTAGTTTCTAAAAGATCCCCAGATGATTGTAATGTGCGGCCAGGGTAGAGAATCACTGCAGAGTAGGACAGGGGTCCACTGAAGAGCCGTGAGTGGGATCCTGATGCTTCTCCACGCATGCTTTTGAAAGTTTATTCTCATGGTGACACGGAGGAAAGAACAAAAGCAGGTAGATTCTAGTGACTTGTCTCTAGTCATTGGCCTGAACTATTGGGAACTTCAAATAAATCTTTGAACAAGGAAAGCTACACGCTGGGGACAGGCCACTAGGGCCACACAGCCCTGAGCTCTCCCAGTTTATGAAAGTAACATATAGCTTTGCCTCTAAGAAGGAAGGAATGTGTCCTCCAGAGAACTCATGTTTTGGGGGACTTGGCCTTAGGACAGGCAGGTGCTGGTTCCACCTGCAAGAGAAAAGCTTTACAGAATACACACGAGGTCACAACCGTGCCCTGGAAATCAGGCTTTGGATCCCAACACAGCCGGGTCCTGGGACTTGAGAGCATATTCTGAACAGCCCCAGACCCCTGTGGCTGGGATGGATGGCATGTGCACCCCAGGGAGAACCCTCAGCATCTGTTCAGGATCTGCCTGGGGAGCCGTGAGAGATCTGAGCCTCACGTTAGGAGACAACGATGCTGATGGGGCTAGTGTTGGAAATAACCATATGTGCCACCGTCTTGCCACCATCTGTGGCCAAAAAGCAGTGATTCTGACCAGACACGAGATCCACACCTCCAGCCAGCTATTCAGTTTGACAAAATGGATCTTCCAACAACCTACAGGAAGTCAGCTGACTATTTGTGTTTTTCACACAAGGCTGCTTTTCCCCAAAAGAGCAGGGGTCTGCCCTGAAACTCAGTCCCTAAATCCTCA
Source organism: Balaenoptera borealis (assembly GCF_965194805.1). Lineage (NCBI taxonomy): Eukaryota > Metazoa > Chordata > Mammalia > Artiodactyla > Balaenopteridae > Balaenoptera > Balaenoptera borealis. Next base: position 76,537,729 of record NC_138877.1, read on the forward strand.
AGGCTTCAGGGAGAGACTTTCTGTGAATCAGCTCTCCTGGGAAACCCTGATCCTCCCGATAGCCAGAGGCACTCACTCCTGGACCAGCTTATTTTCTGCCCACATTTTGGTTTTGTTTAAATCTGGACAAAGTTCATGTTGGGTTTTGTTATGGGCAATGCAAGGTGGGTTTCAGAGTCTTGGAGGGACCGGTGGTGCAGAAATCCCCCTATAGAAAAGTCATCCCTCTATCCTACAACCATATTTCCATATTATCAGTCCTAAATTTACAAAAGTGATGTGGAATCATATGTTATCTTTATGAACAGACGTATTGGTCTAAAAAAGACCTGCAGAAATCTGAACTATCTTCTGCACTGGCAATCATCACTTTTATTCTCTTTCCTTCTCATTGCCATTATTTCCAAAACTATACACACATCCATAATAGATACTTTATTATTTTGATACAGACCATTAGAGTTTTATGATTTACTGAACTGTCATTGAGTTATAAGATTTTTTAAATGAATTCTTTTCAGCTAAGATAAAAGCAAGGTTAGATGTACCAATGTGATTCATACTTATTTGAACTCATATGAATTTTTTATAATCAAGTTTTTAAAATATCTTGAATATCTCTTTTCCTTTTGGTCCAGTTAGGTGGGAAAAATTACTGTCCTTAGCATCTTAACTAAAATAACATTATAATGTTAACAAAACAAAAAAAATCATTTGACATAGTCATATGGTAATGACATTAGAAAAAGATTACTCTCCATTAGTCTTCCTGATTGTACTAAGCCATCTGTGCTTGTAAAAATAATAATAAACAATGAATTTCATACACCATATGTACTTTGCTGTTTAATAGTAATTCAGCAATAATCCCGAAGCAATCACTTGTTAACTGTGATAATTGCTTAAAGGTAGTTATTTTGTAATAAATGATAATCAGTTATTTATAATATTGACAATAGTTTTCTTAATTTTTTTTTAACCTTTAGACATTGCTGTTGGCCATAACCTATCTTAGCAGCTGTGCTGGAAAATTAGTAATTCTGTTGTGTTAATGACAGATTTTCCACAAATCAAAATTCTAGTTATGGTCTGTTAGGTTTGTAATATGTGTTTATAGTATTTAAAAAAATGAGACTGCTATAAATATCTCGTTCACCTTATTCTTACAAATAAATGGCTTTAATAAAACTTCCAGGAAATGTAGAATGCGGCGTGATAGATATTACAAAACACAACATGAACATGAAAATAGCAGAGCATTAGGGCCTAAGTAAGAATAGGTTGACAGAAAACCAAGTTTGATTTGGGAGAAAAGAAAAAAAACAGGAAATATAACTGCTTATCTACAGTTATCTACTTTTCCAAATGCATCATTACTGATTTTAGCTTTAGACAGCCAAGTCATTTCAAGAAACGATATATGATATAAAATAAAAGTGTGGCATTTCTAATAACAGAGAAGTGACTAAATCATACATATTTCAGCAATAAAACAATTTAGATATTTATGATTCAAAGCAACTCTTTTGTTTTATTTTTAATAGAGCAATAAGGAGTGCATTGGACTAAGACCACTCTTTCTGAATTTCACATCTGATGAACAATGGTACATCGTGCAGTAGTCCCCCTCCAGCCTTGGTTCTGCTTTCTGCAGCATCATTTACCTGCAGCCAATCGCAGTCGAAAAATATTAAATGGGAAATTCCAGAAATGAATAATTCGTAAGTTTTGTTTTTTTTTTAAAGAACTCCTTTATTTATTTATTTATTTTTGGCTGTGTTGGGTCTTCGTTTCTGTGCGAGGGCTTTCTCTAGTTGCGGCAAGCGGGGGCCACTCTTCATCGCGGTGCGCGGGCCTCTCACTATCGCGGCCTCTCTTGTTGCGGAGCACAGGCTCCAGACGCGCAGGCTCAGTAGTTGTGGCTCACGGGCCTAGTTGCTCCGCGGCATGTGGGATCTTCCCAGACCAGGGCTCGAACCCGCGTCCCCTGCATTGGCAGGCAGATTCTCAACCACTGCGCCACCAGGGAAGCCCAGTTTGTACGTTTTAAACTGCACATGGTTCTGAGTAGCGTGATGAAATCTGGCACCGTCCCGCTCCGTCCCACCTGGGATGTGGATCTTCCCTTTGCCCAGCGTGTCCCTCCCATTCGTCACTCAGAAGCCCCTTGGTTATCAGATCTACTATTGAGGTATCACGGTGCTTGAGTTCACGTGACTCTTATTTACTTAATAATAGCCCCAAAGCACAGCGATGTTGGCAACTCAGGCACGCCAAGGAGAAGTCATAAAGTGTTTCCTTTAAGTGGAAAGTCAAAGTTCTCAATTTCATAAGGAAAGGGAAAAAAATCAGTATGCTGAGATAGCTAAGATCTACAGGAAGAATGAACCTTTTATCCATGAAATTGGGAAGAAGAAATTCATACTAGCTTTGCTGTCACACCTCAAACTGCAGTAGTTACGGCCACAGTGCATGATGAGTGTTTAGCTAAGATGGAAAAGGCGTGAAATTTGTGCAATAAGTTATTTTGGGAAAGAGAGAGAGAGAGACCACATTCATGTAACTTTTATTACAATATGTTGTTATAATTGTTCCATTTTATTATTAGTGATTGTTGTTAATGTCTTCTTGTGTCTCATTTATAAATTAAACTTTATCATAGGTATGTATGTAGAGGAAAAGACACAGTATATATAGGGTTCGGTGCCATCTGTGGTTTCTGGCATCCACTGGGGGCCTTGGAAAATATCACCTGCGGATAAGGAGGGAGCACTGTATGTGCTTCTGCCCCTTAACTGTGGATTCCTCACATGACAAGGAAATAACACGTAGGATAAATTTAACTGCCTCGGTTAGAGGTTCTCAACTAGGGGGTGATTTTGCCCTGGGGGGACATTGGACAATGTCTGGAGACATTTTTGGTTGTCATGGATGCGGAAGGATGCTCCTGGCCTCACGTGGGTAGAAGCTAGGGACGCTGGGAGACATCCTCCAGTGAACAGGAGCCCCCCCCTGCCGCCCCCGTACAACAGAGAATGATCCAGCCCAAGACATCAGTAGTCCTGAGCTTGAGGAATCCTGGCCTAGATGAACTGTTTCGCAGTCAAATAATTTATAAAAGAATCCAAGTATTTCAACTTTGAAACTTTCAAACTGCAATTAAAAGACCAACCTACCAGGAACTTTGTTTCCGGTCTTTTTCTACCAGAGGAAACAGGAAGTATCCTAGAAACCAAAACTTCTCCCTCAAAGATCTGGTACCAACCTGCAAAAACCAAAACCCCCACTCTGTTTATTTTAAGCCCAAAAGAAATAAGTTTATTAAAGAAAATTAAGTAGCTCAAAAAACTGTCATGAAGGCTGCTTTAAGAGGGTAACCCTGAGCTCCCATAAGGGCTGCAACCATATCGCAGAACAGGTCTGACAGAGACTCTCACTTCTGCTGCTGCAGCCAGCAGAGCTGGTGCCAGAGATGCAGCCTCTGTCAGCATCTCTGGGGACAGAGGGCCATGCAGGGGCCTTTCGCTCTGTTTGCAAACTTTACAATCAATATCTGGGGCAGGTACCTCTTATGGAGGACCCGTGGGGATGCATAGGTACACTGCTTCAAGGGTGGCTGCAGAAGAAAAATATCTAGTCTCAGAAGACGGGGCTCATGACCTGGAACCCTCCAAAGCCAGTGGAGTTAGGCAGAGATGACTTGAGCCTCAAATGGCAATTATGCTTCACACCTGGTGTTGGGACCAGAATTGCCATTTGTTTTTGGAAGTAATAGGGCCAGCAACATTAAATGCCAATATTTCAAGGTTGGAGGAGAGGTAAGGTATTACCTCTTCTGACTGCATGCCCTCTCTACCCACCCCCACTTCCATCTAGTTTATGTCTCTTATTTTTTTCTTTCCTTCCTCAGCTGTCAGCCAGCATTTATCTACTGAATACGTGCTTTGCTCTAGGTGCTGTCCTAGAAGACACTGCTGCGAGCAAAACAGGAAAAACCCATGCATTTACGTTCTGACTTAAGGAGAGCAATAAACAAAATAAGCGAGTAAACTTAGTAACGATCCCTGGCTTTCCAAACTCGGGAACTGCACAGGTATACAGGTAAATATTTCAATAAATCTCTTGTTATCCAAATTCTTGTTACTTGCCATCTGAAATTCAGGCACCAAATAAATTCCAATAATGCCTTATCTCCTGCTGTTCAAACTCAGCACCCCAACTAGGAATCAAATAGCCCTGAAGTGACGGGACTGTTTCTGTAATTTGTCAGATGGTGATAACTGCCAGCGAGAAAAATGAAACGGGGAGAGTGGTAATGACAGTCTCGGGGGGGAGGAATTGCAATTTTAAATAGTCACCTCTATGATAAGGTGATATTTGGGAGAATTTCCAAGCAGAGAGAGAAGCAAGCGCAAAAGCATTGGGGAAAAGGAACCTATTGCTGGGTTTAGGGAACTGCAAGGAAGCTCGTGAGGTTTGAAGGACTCCAGGGAGGTAGAAATACAGGGGCCTGATCATGAAGAGCTTTGCCCACCAGACCATAGTAGAGCGAATGGAAGGAGCATGGGAGACAACAGTACAGAACACACAGGAAGAAGAGAAGTGGGGAGGTAGCCAGAGCAGTAGCCAGAGGAAGTAATTGCATGCTTGGATGGTAGTGAGAATGGTCCAGGGGAGAAGGACAAATAATGATGTAGGAAAAAGGGTTTCTAATTAGTCAGAGGAAGACCCTAGGGAGCAGGCCGATTTTCTGCTCTTAATAGGTCACTTCCCACCTGTGACTAAGGACTTAAGCATCTTAAAAAGTCCCAAAGTCCCTTCCCCATGGTACAAGCATCTTTCTGGCTCTGGTTTGACCTGCTGTGAAGTAACCTCTGAAGTGGGAGGTCTGGGGTTCATTTCCTGGGTTCTCAAATTGCATGTCGACTCTGCATCCACAACCAAAAGCATGATGGAACCACCATTTCCCTGATTCAGTATTGTCTTAAAATTATCCATAACATCCCTTTACCCAACACCCACTCTCACGGCTTCTACTCATATTATTTCTCTAGACCCTCACTCTCTCTGTGCCATTCCCACCATGGATGGTTTCAAGCTACCAATGTGACTTCCCTCAATAAAGAATTGAGACAAGGTGTGCACAATTAGCTTTTGTGAGCTGGTAAAAGCCAGCTCCAGCCCACCCCTGGAATAAAGAATACTTATTGTGAATGTCTTAGGTCTTATGTCTTAGGTCAGGTTCTTGCAGAATCGACCAGGAATTGGACGCATGTAATTTATTAAGGGTGTGCTCCCATGGGACACCAGGAAGGGAGCGAGTGCAAGACAGGGATGGGTAAGAAGGTGAGCAGGGACGTGATTGCAGAAAGATGGCTGCTTCAGCCTGACCCCACGAGGGACTGTGGAGTCTGGAGTCTGAAATATCCCTCCAAGTTGTCCCGGCTTTCACACCATAAAAGCAGTGCTCTATGGATGTCACCTACTTGTGTTTGGTGGTGGCAGTCTGTGAACTATCCTCCAGCTCAAGATACAGAGGAAAGAGTGACTCTCTTCACTAGCAGTTTGGGAGACGGAAGGAGCAGGGATTTTATTGCAAAGTTTAACTCTGTGATGGGCTTTAAAGGGTCCATAGAGGCTCACCTAGAAGACAGAACTTTGACCGAGGGAATTTGAGAGAAAGCATAGCCAATAACTTGTCCAGAAGAGTGTAGCTCCAACCCTGGCTGCACATCGGAATCACCCAAAGCCCTAAAATGCAGGTCCTGCCTGGACCCCGCCACCCAAACCTGGGGTTTGATTATTTCAGACAACGGTAATCTTTAACAGATAAATCAGTGTGGTCAAGGTTGAGAATTAGTACAATAAAACTCTCAAGCAACTCACATTGTTTTTTGAGTTCTCAAATAGTTCAGTGTTGCTGGAGCATACAGTGCTCTGTTTGTGTGTGTGTAACAAAGTACCTTCAGTAACAGTGTTGTATATGTTACATTCTGTTGCATTTTGTGAACAAATAATTTTTGGCAAAGCTACACAAACACACACATATATAGATTTTTGTCAAATAATTTTTGGCAATGCTGACATATAATAATAAACATTAAGCATGTATATAGCTTTGCCAAAAATTATTTGCCAAAAAAGAATATGTATATTAATGAAAATTATTTGCCAAAAATTAATATATATGGAATAAAACTATTTCAAATCCAACTCAATTTTTGCCTTCTTTCAAAAAAGCTCTTCTTCTCTTATTCAGTGCTCATTAAACATCTCTTCTCATAAATCTGGTCATATTTATAGTCGGTTAAGTGCTTGACTATCTACTAAACTGTATTATTCTCTAATTACTTCTCGCCCATAAATCTTCTCATCCAGGTTTTAAGTTCTTCCAGAGAAGTACGATGCTGGCATACTTCCTTGTATCCGCCACAAGGAAACCCCAACTGAGGCTCCACAGCTGAGCCCCAACTGAGAGGTTCTTTCTTCCAGGGCTCAATGAGGGGGCTGGCAGGTTGTAGATCTACCTAAGAACTACATAAGCTTCCATGGTCACCCACCATTCACATCTTAATTCAGCATATCATTGTCATATAACTCAACGTTATAGAAAAATAAGACAGCAATGTGATGGTTGGGACTCTCCATCTTAAAGTAATTCAGAAGTTGGGTGAAGTTAGAGGTCTTAGTTGCTTTTATATAACAGGTATAAAACCCTGCTTATAGATCCGGTCAATATTAAAGACGGGGCTGTGGCTATGGTTTTGTCAATCTCACGCTCTGGTAACTTCACACTGACCTTGATTGTGATCTGCTGGGGGACCCATATCCTAAGACTGCATTTATGTCACGCTCAGTTAAGTGGAGTATGGGCAAATACTTGGATAAGATAAAATGATCAACTATGAAAATAATAAAAACAGTCAATACAGTTACCTCTTGGTAATGTTTTCAGAAAATTTCACTTGTTCTTAGCAGAAGAAAATGATCAGGGCTTTATCAACTATGCCACACACTGACATAATTTGGAAGAAAAATGTGTAGGTGCTGAGGCCACCTGCTGGAAGCAATCAGACAAGCAAGGTGAGATGACGTTATCGTGAAGATGGGGATCATGACGGCGTCCCCCATGATTCCCACCACTTCCCAGCTCCAGAGCCCTGCGCTCTGAAGAGCTAACATATGCCTCGATGGTTTTGAGTGTGACTCAGTAGGAGATCTCCCTGAAGGAACAGGCAGACAGCACAGCTCCCCTTGATGAGGTAAATATTGTGTTGAGAGAATTGTTAACTTTGGAATGAGCCCCACAGTAGGGCATGTTTAACCACCAGCCCAAATTGCACACATCTCTCTAGTTAAGCAAACCTCCCTTTCCCTGCAACACGGCCTGTGGAGAACAAAACAAGGAAAAAAGAGACCAGATTATATATTAGAGAAAAGCTCTGGACCATCTTCAGGATAGAGTGTGGGAAATTCTCCCACATTAGTATCACATGTATTCCTGGAATTTTACCAAATACTTAATTAATAACTACAACCATTACTTGATGACTTAGGATGTGCCAGGGCAGTGCTTTACAAATGTCTTACATTTTACTTGCATCTCACAAGCACCGCAAATATGGAAACCCTGAGGGACCAAGTGCACCCTCCTCCAGGAAGCCCCCTCTGACTGCAGAACTGGAGTAAGTCGCCCTTCGTGGCAGCTGCTATGGCCCTTATCGCCTTCCCAGCACTCTGGAATTTTCAAGTTCTCCTTATACTTTCTTTTTTTTTTTTTTGGCTGCACCATTCAGCATGCGGGATCTTAGTTCCCTGACCAGGGATCAAACTAGGGCCACCTTCAGTGGAAGCGTGGAGTCCTAACCACTGGACCACCAGGGAAGTCCCAACTTTGATACAGCCTAAGACCTCATCTTCTGCCCCAGCCCTTATCTTTACAGGCATTACTATGGGATTATAGGATGGGAAGACCCTGATACTCAAAGGTAAACCAAGACTGATAATATTTATTTAGCAAATGACTCGAGTACACAGTTTGAAACAAAGGAAAAAACTGTAAACAAAATAAAATACATATTTGAAAAGTGATTCCCTTCTCCAAATAAACCCAAACTGTTATGTAAAACTCAAGTTTTCAGAGATGAACATTCAAAACAATTTTTATTTTCCACTTTGGTTCAGGACAAAGGAATTGATTTTTTTCTCCTTTCTCCAAACCCTTACCCCAATCTTTTTTTTTTTTTTTTTATCTTCAGTAAATCTGTATTTATTTCCACTTTGTAGAAATTAAGTTTGGATGAGCAAATCCTCAGACTGTGATAAAGCTGCCTCGCGAATTTCACAAGCATTAATTTTGTTTCTGTAATGAATTACCCAATTGGAAGCTGAAAATTGGCCAGCTGTCTTCTACTTTGCCTGGGAGCCAGATAAAGAGTGTTTGGGTTTCCTCCTCTCCTTCGTGGGATTTGGGGGCTTGGGAGAGAGGAGTCCTGACATGGGGCCTGCCATCCCACAGGCAAATCCTCCATCCACAGCTGGGCCCCTTAATCCTCCACTGTAGAATTTTCTCCCTGTGTAGAAGCTTTGTCTTATGGGATTATCTCCGGAGAAAATGAAAATAGACATATAACCCGGCAAATTAGCCTTGAATCAGGAGTGTATTAAGATAATTGTGCTTTAGCCAGGCTTCTCTGTCCTGCTCTCACTCTGCAGGGATCGTTATTTCCATTTGGACTACTGTTTGAAAGTGCCCATTACTGATACCTAAAGTGAATTAGACAGAATACCTCCAGAGAAAATAATATGCCACCGATGGTCACTAGTCACAACAGTTATATGGGCTATTATTTTGAGCACTGCTTGGGGTGAGGCTCAGTCATTCTGGCCTTTGGAAAGAAGGTTAAATTCCCAGGCCCAGGGCTGTATTTTGCACTTTTCAAACCTCTTGCAGAAATCAGATTCTATAGTTTATGAAGAATTCTCCATTTATTTGTAAATTTATGGGGAAAAATCAACAGTCCTGGTGAAAGAAAAAAACATAGGAATGTGCAGTGAATGTTAGCTATTTATGGGCACCTTCAAGTTCAGAAATAGAGTGTAGGTTTTATTTCAAGGTCTGTATGTTTGAAAGGACCCAACTCTGCCTGCCTTTTAGAGAAGTTGGTCAGTTTGACACATTCCTCTTCCCATTGTCTATAATAAACCATTTTTAATCTAAAAGCAGCTGGATAAACCTTTCTTCGGCTCACTTAGTCACGTCCTCCCTCACCGTTATCTCTGAATTAAAAGTTCTGGTCATGGAGAGCAAAGGGCAATACTAGTGGTTAAGGATGGCTAAGGACAGAAACTCTCCCAGTGGCCAGGTCTCCAGGTGGGGGGTCTCTGTCCCACATCTGCAAAGTATCAGGTCACCACTGAGGCCCTCAGAAAACGTAACTGATTGTGTTCAAATGGGCCTAGATGCCAAACTTATGTCTGCTGTTTACCAGTTGTATAACCTTAGACAACATGTCTGTCTTTTCTGAGGCTCAGTTTCCTCATCTGTGAAATGAGGTCACTACTTATTCCTGTCTCCCAGTGTGTAGTGAAGGTCCAATGACTCATGTCCAGCTCTTAATTCTGTGCTTCGTACCTCAGAGACTCTCAGGAAATGATGACATCAGACATTTGGATGGACCCCATATAAAACGTACAGGTTTTATCCTTGATGCATTGAAAGAAATACATATAAATCTTCCTCCAAACTAGCTATTCTTCAGAGAACCAGCTGCGATAAGTGAAGCAGCAGCCGTGGAGAAAGGCCCTGCATGGGGAAGGCCACCTGGGGGGGGATTGTCACCACCACAAGAAAGGATTTTTCCAGCACACACCAGAAAACAGGAAATGTACCAAGTCAGGGGCCCCAGACGATTCAGAATCTGACTTCCACTGAAACTCTGATAGGCCTTTGAAATCAAGGTCACCTATCTTCTGAAGGTCTCTGCTGTGTCCATTACCATGTGACACTTGAAGAAAAGTTAACTGGGAAAGCTAAGAGACCAGAACTTGAGCTGTCTGTTCTCTTGTCGACATTAAATAGTTTTAAAGCTAAGCAGCTCCAATTAGTATTCGGATTTTTAGAGTAGCAAGTATCCAAGTCCTAGACGAAAAGGCAGAAGTTCAGACCCACAGAAGAGGTAAGAGCAGAAGCACTGACAGTGCACTGGGTATTCCTAGGACTGGAATAGTTCTTGGCTGGCGTGAATCCAGGCAAAGGCAGCCCGGCCTCGGAGAGTCTGTGTCAGGATATGCTTGGTTCTGCCGCAGTAACGAACAGCCCAGGAGTCTCGAAAGCTTAACAGCCGTCAGTTTATTTCTCAATCTGCGTGCCCACGCCCGCCATCTAGGGGGTCTCCTCTTGTAAAGCATACTCCGTATTCTGCAACTGAGGCCGAGAAAGCAGCGACGCTGCTTGTGAAGGTGGCGGAAGGAAAGGTGTGCTTTTCTGGGTGAGGGATGGTCAGCCTGACAAGGACACAGCTCACCACTCCCTGGCCGCCTCTGTCACGCGGCCCTCGCGCCACAATGAGAACCGGAAAGGATGATGTTTCCAGGTAGCCAGAAGTGGGAGGGGTAGGAAGATTGGCAAACAAAACAGATGAGGCTGCATAGCTTGCTTTATTACGTGTACGCTAGCCCCAGAGCCAGTGCCACAGGCAGTGGGTGAGGCGGAAGCACGGGCAGAGACCGTGGCAGGAGAACTGAATGTCTTTGCCAGTTTGGGGTTAAGACTTGAGCAACTGTAATTCGGTGAAGGCTGAGCAGTGATGCTTATGGACCGTCCGCCAGACACCTCCAGGGAGTACACCCTCAGGACACTTCACGACACCTTCCTACGCCCTGGGCTGTGTCACCAAGAACCAACTACAGAAAAGCGATCATTTGATTGGGGGAGGTTGGGTCATGGAAGTCAATAGGTTGTGAAATTACAACATCAAACTATCATGTATATTATTAAATTGCAAAATTGTTGTGTTACACATCACAGTGCGTATTTTTGTGTGTCAATGAACCCCAGCACAGAGATTCTCAAAGCCTGGTCCCCAAAGAGCAGTATCAGGGCTATTTAGGAACTTCTTAGAATTGGAGTTCCCAGGACCCAAACACAGGTAACCGAGTCAGGAACTCAGAGGGGCTGCCCGAGCCACCTGCCAGGTACCAAGCCCTCCAAGGGATTCTGATGTGATGTTCTCAAGTGTGGGAACCACTGCCTTAGGACACATTATTTTAGAATGAACAGAGATTTTAAGAGTTTAGCTAGTGGTACAGTAGTTCTGAATCCTGGATGCAATTAGAAATATCTGCAGAGCATGTAAGAAGTACATCTGCCTGGGTCTCACTCCCAGAGATTTTAATTCAGTGTGTCTGGGATGGGACTCCTGCATCATGCTCGTAAGAATACTTCCCAGGTGATTCCAACGCACAGTGTAGGTTGAAAATCACCTACACACAATCCCTCATTTTCCTGACACAGAGGAGGAGGCCTGGGAGGCTGAATAGCCCGAGCCCACAGCCCGTTGGGTCCTACACGAGCATTTAGCGAACATTGTGTGCTGGATGATCATATAATATCAAATCATCAATGCATAGTTTCAAGATTCATAATCTGGTTTTGACCCGGATGAGTCACTGTTATTGCTTCTACCCTTAATTCACATTCACTTTGCTTTCACAATGATCCCGGATTTTCTTTAATATACAAATGTGTTCATCCAGCAAGATGACAAATGGTTGACGTAATAATGATGCAAGCAACGGACATGCAGGTCATCATTTTCCCATTACATTTAATCAGGGTTCCTTCCTGTGTGCCATGTGCAAGTCAGTTATCGCGGCATCAATATTATATTCCAAGTACAGAGATTCTACGGTCTTTTAAAATCAGAGAATGGACCTGATTCTGAAACAGATGGTTCAACCCTAAATGTCATGTTCTCAAGTTTTCTGAGACAATTGGATTTTACAAGAAGGACTGGACAACGTTTCCTTTGCTCCCAATAATCGGCTGTGGCCAGGGGTGTGGGACTTGGACGCCACTGCATCCCTGGGCCCCTCTAGGTGTCCGCACTTCTCCTGCCCCCTCCACCTCCCGCCTGCCTGGAATTCCCAGCGTCTGCCGGCAGCTCCACCCCCTGGTGCTCCTTCAGTTGCTCTGCACCGATGCTGAAGGCAGTGTACAAGGCATCTGCACAAGGCAGATGGCAAGGGAAGGCAGTGTTTCTCAGCCACTGTGTCTGCTTTTCCACCTCAACACAAAAGAAAGCGTTCACAGATTGTATTTCTTCTTTCCGACATTTACAGTTTAAGGATAATGGCTGTGCAGGGTAGGAAGCTGACTCAACACCTCCGGAAGACAAAAGCACAATTGGAGCGGGATTGTTGGAGGACGCTTGCGATCAATATTTGCAAACCTGTGCTGAAGCGGTATTGTGATGTGGTGCACCTCCCTTCCAAGCTGCAGAAGCCCTCTGTGCTGGGAAACTGGGCTTTCCTCATTCTTCAGGCCATCATACCGGACGCTGGCCCTGTAACCTGATCTTTGCTCCATTGTCACGCACTGGGTAACCATCAGCTATCTGAAACTGGCTAGAGGTTACCATAGCAATGCCACCCAAACTGCCCTGAGGATGGAGGCTCTTGGACTGGGAAGTGTTGTCATTTCAACCCCTGACTTTCACGGTTTGGAACCTGACTCTAAACCCACGTATCAGAATACAAGGCGTTTCAGAAAGGCCTGGAGCTCCGGGTGTTAAGTTTCCAGACAGGACTCAGAGGCCTCCTATAGAAATCAGCTCATTACAGAGGTCAGAAAAACCACTTCCTGCAGCAGTTACAATCTGCAAAACAGGGGTCTGACCTCCGCTTGAAAGCACGGGCTCGAGGAGTTTGGGAACAGAAAACAGAGGACGGGTCGGGCCCGATGGGGCCATGCTGCGGCCAGGGCCCCTGTGAAGACAGCTCGGTGGTTGACAGGACTGCTCGGGTGAAAACGAAGCTCGGGTCTCCCTCACCCCCGCCAGGCGGCTTCACTGTTCTAAGGGATGCTGGCGCTCATCTTTGACTCTTCCGCGTCATTTACAAGCCACTCCCCTTCCTTTATCTCTTGTTCCTGACTCTCCAATATTTTGTCTTCCTCCCTCGACTGTTAGCAGAATCTTCAGCTTCGAGCTTTCACTGCGGCCTCTTGCATCTTTATGAAATGTTTACTAAGCGCCGCACATCCTGGGGCATGGTGGAGAGAAGGGAGGCGTGGCGCCTCTCAGGGTCACACTTGCTCTGGACTTACATCTGTGGGAGCTAATTCCTCCATGTGCCCTTCCCTTGCTTAGAACAACACCCACCCTGCAGGGCTTGCAAGGATGAAATGAGATAATGAATTTGATGTGTGACCAGAGCGCAGACTCTGGCCAGAGCTCTTCCGAGAGTCGAGCTTACAAGATCCAACAGGCGAGGACAGGCCATGTGGCCGTCCCTCTTCGGCCTCGGCAAGAGAGCTCCCTGTCCTGACCCTTCACTTTTACAGTTCCCGCTCTGGTCCTCCTCTGGCGTTGTCCTTCCAGAGGGCAAGATGCCGAATGGGCCAAGGGTCGCTGCCCCAGGAGCCATGCTTTCTTTTCTAGTTCACACCCTGCACACCCCAGAGCCAGAAATCCCAAGAAAACAGTCTCGAGGTCACGTCCAAGGCCTGTAACACCTTCTCATCCATCTTCCTGAGGGGACACGCGGCCCCAGGTAGCTACCACTGTTTGTGGGGAGCGGATGGAAGCTGGACTTGCGGGCTGGGCACCCAAGGCAGGTGATGGAGGGGCCGGGTGATGGAGTCCTGTCCTGGTTCTAGCTCAGAGATTGGAGGAGTCTGAGAACCACCAATTCAAACCTGACCTTTCTGGTCATTACTTAGACATGCGTGCCAAGGTAGGCAGACAGAATATGCCTTATTTCACTGTTTGCCAGCTTGATTCGCAACGTTTTACACAAACAGTGTGAAGACTCCACTTGCACTGTTGACTTGGCCGCCACAAATGGCAGCGGCGGGCTGCACACACACACAACACGCGTGTCACAAGGATGCGAAGCACCTACACGGACACCGAGAAACTACTGTATGCAGCCATCACTTTGCCTTGTTTATTTTTGTCCTTTTTCAAAGGGATTTTTAAAAAATTGTGTAGTGATGGACCAGGTAGCATTGGAATGGACATGTGATACACACAATAATAAGAAAATTGGAAAAGAGGTCAAAAGGGAGGGAAAAGAGCTAAAATTTGTTTCTGGTAAAAAAAAAAACAAACAAAAAACCCTCCTTCTTCCCTTCTTTCTTCCTAACCAGTTCGCTCGAATTTCTAATCCCAAGGAAAATCCGACAGTAATGCAAAGAACTAAATATCCGGGGCTTAACAAGGAGACCATAAAAGCAGCCTAGCGAATGTTCCATTTTATATTAGAACGCATTTGAATCGTTTTTCACCCTGACCTGAGATTGTTTGCCTGCGATCCGGATCCACTGGGCTGAGCTGAATTAAGTCGTGCCAGTGATGGATTTTACAGGAAAAGCAGGTGGTTGCCTAGGGCAGCAAAATGTTTTAGTGACTCTATTACGGGTGGGTCTGTAAGCTGTGAGGGGGTAGGTGGGCTTGTGGCTCTTTTCTCCCCATCTTGCCTACGGCAGCAGATCCCCCCACCCCACCCTAGGGTGTAACAGGCAGAACACTTGAATATATTTACATCACTAATTGAAACAGGCGGCGGGGAGGAGGAGAGGAGAGCATTTGTCTACTATTTCCTGTGCTTCTGATGAGAATTTAACTTTCTCTCTCCATCCCCGTGCAGCTCCTGTGACGTTTCCTGGCTGGGAGAGATGCTGACAGAGCCAGGCTTTAATGAAGGTCACATCACCAGCACGGGGGGGTGGGGATGCCAACCCAGGCAGACGAGAGCGACAGCTGGCACCCCTGCCCGCTCCCCTTTTCTTCCCGCCCCTCACTGGAGAGCGTCTACATTGCCGTAACAATACGATAGACCTCCTGAAGCCGGTCCAAATCCGCACCTGGTTCCCCCAGCTGACAACACCATCTGTGCAGGTTGTCACCGCAGCTCAGGTTGTCAGACCCCAAGGAAGCCTCGGTGGGACAGAGCCCGTTCTCAGAGCAGACCTCACTCTTTTGCAGGGCTCCTTCACTTTGTGATGGAGATTATTCACGTGTCTGGTAGAACTGGAGTCCA
Organism: Balaenoptera borealis; assembly: GCF_965194805.1. NCBI lineage: Eukaryota > Metazoa > Chordata > Mammalia > Artiodactyla > Balaenopteridae > Balaenoptera > Balaenoptera borealis. The sequence continues at coordinate 76,552,993 of NC_138877.1, forward strand.
TGAAATGCAAGTCCACTCCACTGCAACATAAGGTGCCATACAGGGAACAGGACGACACAGTATGGACTCTGGTCGGAGGCTGGTTCTGAGTTACGTGCACTGTACTACGTAAAATTATCACTCAGAAGTTCAAGTGCGTCACTGTCACCATGAGCCAGCATGGGGCAGGCAAACAAGCTGTCCAGAGGAAATAAGGAGGCTTGACCATTTGCTGAAAAGTGACACTTTTAGGAAATACCAAGGAAGGGTATCTTCAATTAGCCAAGATCCTTGAAACAGTCACTGGAGTCGATTAAAGGCCACAAGAGGAATCTTCTGAATGAGGCTCCCCTGGGGACATTCACCGTGAGCCCGTGCTGTGTACACAAAGGGGCCGGTACAGCCAGTGCAGGGGACCCCCTTTTATCATCACAGGCAGGGCGCAGGCAGAGAGAATGGTTTTTACCCGAGGGGGCTATGGTCAGTAGGAACTGGGGGAGAAACGAGGAGGCTGGGACAACGAAGGTACGTTTCCTTCTGGATGCCTCTTATCGGGAAAAACATTCCATAATACTTTGGAAGTAAGTTTGGCATCCTTTCAAACCCGATCCTTCCCAAGTCAGCACAAGATTTTTCCTCTTTCTTTCCAAAGTAATGTTAGGTTTTTTTCTGATTTGTGATGTATTTGTTTGTTTGTTTTTTTAAGTACTTCCCAATTAACAAATGTTCTCTACACACAGAGCCCAAGGGATCTATTCTTATGTCAATATGTCCACATAATTCACCATTAATGGGAACTAAACATGCACATTGATGGAAGAAAGGAACCCTGCATAACCTAATGAATAAGCTTCATTAATGCAAAATTATGGCTGATTTTTTCTGAGAAAATGCATTTAAGCCTAAGGCTTCAGGATAAATCTGCCAGCAAACGATGGACACAAATTTAGCCCAAAGGCATTTGAAAGATAATCCAGGCAGGACTGCAGCGACCGCCGTGAAGCCCAAGGTCCAAGGCTTCCGGCGGAACCTTTGGGACCTTGAGTCAATAGCAAATTGTTCTGCAGGCAGGTCTCCCTACAGAGAAGGGTGATGAGGACCTCGAAGACCAGAGGTGGACGCCTAGCAAAATGCTTAATTTTGCTGCAATAAAAAAGTAACTCAGTCCACAGTATAAAGTGGCAATTTCCGTGCCATGACAAGATAAAGACGTTATCTTTATACCTCTGTAAAATATGCCCTTTATGCATCCTGGTTTATGGTCGTTATTAAAAATCCTGGGAAGCTCCTGTGAAAAGGAGGAAAATCAAATTTGGACTTGATTTATTTCTGTGTGCATGAAAAGGTAAGGTCAGTACATGGCAAAGAGCAAAAATGGCACATTTGGGGTGGTTTTGCCATCATTCGAGGTTGCTTATTACTACATACCTCTTGTGGCACTCTGAGTGGCATTTCCTAAGACAACTGTTAAAAGCTGTTACCAGATGATGAGGAAAATTGGGTTTTTAGCTTTGACAGGAAAAATGTCTATGCCTCTTTGGAGAGTGAAGGACAGTGTAATCAAATCCTCCCAGGAAAAAGCAAATCATGGTGCTTGAAGCTTTAACACACTTGTTGAATTTAGGGCCATGCAAAGTTGGCCTTGATGGTGAGCCAACTCATGGGCCAAAAGCCCAGACAAAGATATTGATGTGAGCCACTTGCTTCATTGCACTCCTTCTCTTCTGTCTCTCCTTTTTTTTTTTTTCAATTCCAGTTGCAGTGATTCTATTCTTGGAATTCAATACATAAAAAGTCACACTCTTGTCCATGGAATTTTTATCCTCTATAGGCTTCCTTTGCCCCTAGGAAGAAGAAAAAGAAACAAGAAACAAACCAGACACTTCATTCTCTCATGTATTTTAACTTGTATAAACCTCGGTAATTCACAAGGAATAAAGAAAACACATGCAAAATCATTTCTCAAGATGTCGATAATTTTACTGCCAAAAGTCTTTCTTTCATGTGAGTTTTTACCCATGCTCAGTATCTCCATAGGGATGTGCTGCCTTCTCCAAATAGTTGGATTCTGAAGATTGTCATACCAATTGGCTGGTCTTGTTATGTGGGAGATCTTTGAGAAGATCTCATAATGAAATTCCTGAAAGTGGCTTTGAGAGGAAGCTCACCAGGGGAGTAAGGGTCCTGAGCTGCAGCCTTGCATTCTGACCCTAATATTTACTAGTGTTTGTGTTAACCTTTGCAGAATCACTTTTATCCACAACTAAAATGAAGGAGGGAAGGATGGGGATCGGCAGGGTCACTGTTTTTTCCAAAGTGTGTTCATTGGTACACACGTTCTGGAAGATCACTTATGAAAAAAAGATTCTCGTTTCTTAAATTAGGAAATACTGTTTACTGTATTTTCTTAATGACTTTCAGTGATTCCTTTTCTGTTAAAAAATCCGAGATATCTTCAGTTAAAAATTAGTTTAATATTAACTCATTTTTTTCCCATTTCTTAGTTGCTGAAAAGCCTTTAACAAAATTGAATACCATACCTATTCATGATTATAAATACTCAAGAAAATAGAAAGATGTTTTCTTAATAAGGATATACATACCATTCACACACAAACAGATAGATAGATACGTAGATAGATGGAGATATAGTCCCAAATCCACCATGTTATTTAATGGAGGAAATTCTAGAGATTCTAGAAACATTTCCCCTAGATTAGGAACAAAGCAAGATGCCCCACTATGTCCACTACTTCTCAGCATTGTACTAGCAGTATTAGCCAATTCAGTCATACAAGATACATCAATTAGAGGCGTGAGAATGGGTAAATAAAGAGTACAATTTTCTCTGTTTACAGGTGTTGTGTTACTATTCTTTTAAAACCCCAAAGAATCCATGCTAAAACTAACTCAAATAATAAAAGAATTCAGTGATATAGTAGGATATAAATCAACACACCAAACATCAATAGCTTTCATATGTACAAATAATAAGCAGTTAGAGAAAGTTCCATTTATGATAGTAAAAATTGTAATACTTAGAAATAAATGTAACAAGAAGTGTGCAAAACTTATACCAGGAAAATTTGAAAGTGTTCATGAAAGTTGCAAAAGTTAACTTGACCAACTGGAAGGTCAGTTCTATGTTTTGGATAGAAAGACTCAACATTATGTACATTCTCTCTAGGTTGATTTATAAGATCAATGCAGTATCAATAAAAATACCAACAAGTCATTTTATAGTATTAGACGACTTGATAAAATTCATACGGAATAACTAACATTCAAATACACCTATGAAAACACTGAGAAACAAAAAGGGTTGGTCTTGCTCTATCAGATATTAAAGCATACTATATGTCTCCTATAACTAAAACAATGTGGTACTGGCGTGGAATAGACAAATAGACCAGTGGAAGAAATATATAAAATATAGAATTAGATCCAAGTACATATGGGAATTTAGTATATTACAAACATGGCTTCTCAAATCACTGGAGAAAAGATGGACTTATTAATAAATAGCCCTAGAACAAATGAGGGTAGCCATTTGGAAAAAGATAAAAATTAGATCTACATTTCACACTATACTTAAGAATATACTCCAAATTGATTAGGGAACTAAATGTAAAAAAAAGACACGAGTACTAGAAGATGAATGGGTAAACTCTCTTTAAACTTGGTGTAGAGAAAAACTTTCTAACTATGGCTCAAAATTCAGATGAAAAGATTAATAAATTTGACTATACAAAATACACAAAAAGTTATATGTCAAAAACTCACCATAAGCAAAAGACAATTGAAAACTGGGAGAAAATATTCCAAACAAATAACTCAAAGAGATGATATACCTAATAAACAAAAATCTGTTAAATATTGAAAGACCATGGGCAAAATATGATAAATGTGAAAAAGGCATGAACAGACCTCTCTCTCTGACTCTTTCTCTCTCTCTTTTTTTCCTTCTCTTTTTTAATCTAGCTAGAGGTTTACCAATAATATTTGTTTTTTCAAAAAGCCAGCTTTTGTTTCAATGATGATTTTCTTGATTGTATTATTAATTTCCATTCTTTCTTTTAACTTAAGTCTACTATTGTATTGACTTTCCATTCTTTTTATTTTATTGATTTCCATTCTTTCTTTTTCCTTATTTCTATTCTGGCTTTGATTTGATCTTCTTTTGATCTTCTTAAGGTGGAAATTTAGGGCATTGATTCTGAACCTTTCTTCTCATGTAACCGTTTAAAGCCAAAAAATTCCTTCTAAACATTGCTTCAGCTGCATCTCACATATTTTGATATGTTGTGGTTACCAATTTTTTCTCGTCCCCTTAATTTTAATGTATTTTGTATTTATATCAGCTTTAGAAATACAGTACAAGTATCTTAATTGCATGGGTATCTCCCATGTACTGGTACATCCAGCCTCTCTTGTTATTAACACCTATGATAATATGGTGCACTTGCTACAATTAATAAACTGATAATGAGTCTCAATAATTAACTAAACCCATAGTTTATTCAGGTTTCCTCAGTTTCACGTAATGTCTTTTTCTGTTCTGGAATCCAATGCAGGATCCCACATTGCATTTAGCTGCCATGTCTCTCTCAGCTGCTCTTGGCTGTGACGGTTTCTCAGACTTCCCTTGGATTTGATGACTGTGATAGTTTTGAGAACTGCTGGTCAGGTATTTTGTAGAATAACTCTGCAGAGAATGTCTCTGATGTTTTTCTCATGGTTATACTGGGGTTATGGGTTTTTAGGAGAACTACTCCAGAGATGAAGTGCATTTTCATCACAGTGTAGGTTGGGTCCACACTATCAACAGAACTTATCACTGGTGATGTTGAACTTGACCACTTGGTTCAGGTAACACTGGGTCTCTCCACTGCACAGCGGGAGTAATGCTCCCAATCCGGAAGGTGAAGAGTCTACATAAATTATTAGGGATTCTTCTGCGTGGGAGAGCTGTCTATTTTCCCCAGTTTATTTATTTAGACATTTATCATTTACTTATACCAGGATGGACTAACTGATATCTATTCTATATTTGGTTTATAATAATAATACTTTATATATTATATTTTTTCATATTATCTTGCCAACATGTAAGTATATTAGTAGAATAAATTTCCAGAAGTGTAACTGTTGAATCAAAGATTACGTACACTTCAAATTTTGATAAAGGATCAAACTGCCCTCCTGAAAGGTTATTCACATGTATGCTCTCCCCAGTAAAGTAGGAAAATGACTGTTTCATGACAACTTTGCTAACACTGTGTGCTACAATCTGTACTGAACTTTACCAAAAAGAATCTCACCATGATTTTATCGCGTTTGCTATTTTTTAATGAGCTCTAACTTACCAACATGCGTTTGTGTGCTTCCTCTCTCAGCCAATTTTCCTCAAAGCCAGACTCATTCTGGGGTCAAGACAAATGGGTAAATTCTCTTTAAATTGGTGTAGAAAATAACTTGCAGATCTCGTGGGCATGAGGTTGGATCTGGTCCCCGGGGTTGCCATTTACTGTGAACACGTGGACTTTGTTGAACTTTTCTGGAATCTGAGACCACAGCTGTCACCTTCCATGACTTCCACGTTTGACGTCCATTGCTTTTGACAGACTAATCTCCTATTTTTCCCCTCCCTCCCTCCTTCCCTCCCTTTCTTCCTTCCTTCTCTCTCCCTTTCTTTCTCTCCCTCCTTCCTTTCTTTCTTCCTTCCTTCCTCCCTTCTTTCCTTCCTTCCTTCCTTCTTTCTCCCTTTCTTTCTCTCTCTCCTTTGCATCTTTCTTTCTTTCTTTCTTTCTTTCTATCTTTCTTTCTTTCTCTCTCCTCTCCCTCCTTTCTTTCCTTCCTTCCTTTCTTCCTTCCTTTTCATCAATGGTGAAATTTACTTATCTCTATTTTGCCTCTTTTTTTGATTATTTCTTACAGGAGGAATGCCAGCTTCCTTTCACCATGGTAAAAGCAGAAATCCTTGCCAACCTTGAACTGATGGGCATATACCTTGCTTGGAAGGATTTCCATGGGAGAAGTTTCTGACATTTTCTCTTTAGCTTCACCCTGGCACATCTGGGTTACTTGAATCTCGATGCAGTCATCTGCTGTAGTAGATTCTTCCCCCCGATCATTAGATCACTCTCTAATTTGAGGAGCATGTTTTCTATGCCTTCAAATAACTGAAGATAAAAGCGTTCGACTGCACTTAATCACATCAGAGCCTTTCGACTTGCTGCTAATAGCTTCCTCTCAGGTGGCTATCAGTACATTAATCACCACCTTTTTTTTTTTTACAGTTATCCGCTACTTTACATTTCATCCAATTTTACTATCAGTCAGATCATGGCATCCTGCTGTTCCATGAGCATTAAAAAGGCTCTGTCACATGCTTTGATGAGACCCAGATACACCATGTCCATGTCATCCCACTAGCTGCCAGACTAGTAAGAGCATCAGAAAGAAAATGAGGTATGACTTGCCGGAAGCAAGCCCATGCTGACTCCTTGAAATCATTCCTTCTTTATCCCAAGGGCTAATAAATCTATCGTCTGATAATTCACTCTACAATTTTACCAGGAATGGTCATCAGGTGTGTCTATTTGAAGCTTCCGGTACCCATGGCTTTGCCCTTTTACTTCATTGCAATTCTTCAAAGGGAGCTGAAATTGGCTTTGTAATCACACATTTATGTTCTGCACACCTTGCGGTAAAAGTCCTCTGGACCTGGAGACTCCATCCCTGTCACAGGGCCAGCCCTCTCTTACCCTCCCCTCAGCTGTCGGGGATGCAGGTCCTGTTTCCTCCCCAAGCTTCACTGGAAAGATCCATCTTGCTAACAGAGAAGGTTGGAAAAACCAACTAGGGTAGAAGGAGTTTTGTCTTCTATCATCTGTTAACATCGAACCCAAACCTAGGGCTCCTGCAGGCCTTGAGAGCACTTCCTGTGAGCTTTCTTACCAAGCTCCTCTGGCTGTTAGTCCTTTGGCAAATCATTTCTCCTATGGCCGCTCCATCCCACCCTTTTTAAAATGAGGGTAACCAGAGTACTACCTGATAGGGCTCCTCATGGAAGTTAGAAGAAAATCACCTGAAGCCAGCAAATACATGTTAGTATTTACAAATACACATGAAGCCCTGAAGGGGTAAATACAGAATCCGGAATGGGAACAGCTTTCTCATGGGCTACGACCTGAATTCTGTCCCAACCTGGCCGCTGATACCTAGGCACAGACAGAAGTGACTATTTTTATATTCTGTGTCGGTCTCAGGGCTCTCTGCAGAAACACGTAACGATGATTGTAAACTTGTTGAAATTGCTTAAATGTTAAGCACATAATTACTGGTTTTCTAAAGACCTTTACAAGCAAGAGTACCCATCCAAATATTGGCAAACCTGGATAGTTGTGCCATTTCTAATGGTGAGGTATGTTCAACGTCATACTCAGAGGACGTTTATAAAGGCCCACAAAAGAATAGCTATGACACATTTTAAAAATATACTACACATAGCTAAAAATCAATACAGGTTTGTTCATTCACAGTTACTGCTGGATCATGGTCAGAGAATATGGCGGAGGAGAAGGTGATTTCGACCAAGAGTTAGGAGACCTGGGGTCAAATCTTGCTGGTTGCCTTCCAGAGAATAACTGTAAAGTGACCGGTGCTGGTTCTCTAGGTCTTCAAGTCAAGAGGGCCGAGTAGACGCTCTCCTTTACCAGGTACAACCAGGGACCCTGGATCATGTCCAATAGGCCTAAAAAATTCCAAGAGATCCCTGATTTTCCCTAGTACTGCCATAATAAAAGCCTATGAGAGCTGGCATGAGAAAATATAATTTCTACAAAATACTTGATTTGGAAAAACAGTAGGAAAACACATAATGGACCCAGTCCTAGAAGCTCCAGAGTGGGTAATACCCTTGGACTATAGGACCCTGGACATCTGTATCTAATTCAAGAATAACAAACAGAGGTCCAATGATGGGACGTCTGTGTGGAGACGTGGGGAGTGGGCTGGGGGGAGATACATGAGCCAATCTGAAGCACTGCTTTTATGATCTGAGCTAACATTTTTTTCCAGCTTAATGTTCTTATGATTTGACCCACGAGTGTAGACCGGTACAGTGAAGCTGTTAACTGTTTGGAATCTTTAGTCCAACAGATCCTGGTTCGTGTGTCTGGAAGTGAACTCCGTCCCTTCCAGATCTCTTTTAGTGTCAAGATTCTATTTTCCAATCTGAAGCTATGATTGCCCAGAAGGGGCAAATCACACCTTCCATGTGATTGAAAGAACATAGAGATCCTTGACCCCAGATCCAGACCCCAGCCAGAAACTGACTTTGTGTGTAAAGGGCTTATATCATTTAGAAACTTCAGACCTTAGAGTCTGCCTTAAGTGTACTATTTCCCAAAGTTCATGGCCCCAAACCCCAATCACGTAGGCTCCTGTATGTGAAAAAGTGTTCTGGGGCTTCCCTGGTGGCACAGCCGTTGAGAATCTGCCTGCCAATGCAGGGGACACGGGTTCGAGCCCTGGTCTGGGAGGATCCCACATGCCGCAGAGCAACTAGGCCCGTGAGCCACAACTACTGAGCCCGCGAGCCACAACTACTGAGCCTGCGCGTCTGGAGCCTGTGCTCTGCAACAAGAGAGGCCGCGATACTGAGAGGCCCGCGCACCGCGATGAAGAGTGGCCCCCACTTGCCGCAACTAGAGAAAGCCCTCGCACAGAAACGAAGACCCAACACAGCCAAAACTAAACAAACAAACAAACAAATAAATAAATAAGCTCATTTAAAAAAAAGTGTTCTGTGTCTGTCTGGGTTCAGAGAGTCTGCCCATCAGTTTCTAAAGATATATATATATATATATATAAAATGTATAATATATTATATAGTATTAAATAATATGTATGCTATATCATATATATTACACATCACATACACATACATTACATCTTACATATCATATAGTATATATATTACAAACATACCACTATACCTTAACTTGGAAAGAAAAAAATGTGCCTCAGAAAATGATTTTAAAATATATTCCTATAATTAACAATAACACATAACATTTTGAGTTTTTAATCTATACCATGTGGTCTTCTAAGATTATTGTATATTTTTTTTCATCTTAAAAGCAACCCTATATGCATTTGTCAAAACCTATAGAATGTACAGCACCAAGAGTGAACTCTAATGTAAACCATGGGCTTCGGGTGGTAATGATCTGTCCATGTAGGAGGGGTATACAGGAACTCTCTGCCCTTCCTGCTCAATTTTGCTGTGAACCTGAAACTTCTGTTAAAAAAATGAAGTCTATTAAAAAAAAGTCCCTAAGGTAGATACCATTATTATCCCCATTTTAATGGGAATAAGGACTAGAGAAAAGAGAAAAACTAGTTACAGGAATGTCTGGCATCTCCCTATGTGTTCACACACCGAGTAAGTGGCAGAGATAAGATTCAAACTCACCCAGCCAGCTCCAGAGCCCACACCGATCTGTATAAAGTAAAAATAGACACTGATTCCAATTTTTAAAAACCTACATCACTAAACTCTTCCTTTCTGTGTTTGCTTTCAAAATAATCGAGATGTTGGAGGTTGAAAAATGATGCCTAGGGGTTATTGAATATTTGTCTTAAGATTTTTAAGTTCACAAATGAATGCCAAGTAGAAGACTCTTGTTTTAAAGACATAGGATAAGAAAGATTTTTTTCAGCTTTTGCAACTTTTTTTTCTCTGTTTCTTTGATGGCTCTTTCAATACCCACTCTTCCTGATGAGGGGTCACCCTGGTGTATCTTGGAACCAGTATTATTACTGTATTTCCGCTTAAATAACTATATAGAAATTTCCCATGAATCCATAGCTTAAGAAGACTACCACTGTTTTACCTTATTTTTCTTTTTATTAAAATTAAGTGCCAACCACTGTTCATCTGCTTTTCCTCAAATATTCCCCCTTGCCTGGAATGCTCTGTTCCTTTCCAGGTTGCCAAGTCCTGTTCATCATTCAATCACAGTTCCTCCAACAAGTCTTTTTCAATAACACTCACAGAGGGAGACTGCTCCCCTCTCTGAAAATCCCAGCATTGATCGTGTGCTCTGTGTGAACATAGCTGGGGACCAGCCATTCTCCACATTGTAGACAAAGGCAACCTTTCATATTCCTTACATCCTCAGGGAGATTGTCATATCTCTTTACATACATTACACTCTTGATGCCCACAGATCTGCAATATGTAGCATATACAAGGTAGCCTAAATATTTATGCTGATTGAAAATGCTTCCTTGATCCAGCAATCCCACTCCTGGGCATATATATCAGGAGAAAAACATGGTTCGAAAAGATACATGCACCCCACTGCTCATTGCAGCACTATTTACAATAGCCAAGACATGGACACAGCCTAATTGTCCATCGACAGATGAATGGATAAAGAAGACGTGGTACATACATACAATGGAATATGACTCAGCCATTAAAAAGAATGAAATAATGTCATTTGCAGCAACTTGGACAGACCTGGAGATTATCATGCTAAGTGAAGTAAGTCAGACAGAGAAAGACAAATATATGATATCGCTTATATGTGAAATCTAAAAAAAAAAAATGATACAAATGAACTAATTTACAAAGCAGAAACAGACTCACAGACTTAAGAGAATGAACTTATGGTTACCTGGGGGAAGGGTGGTGGGGAGGGATAGATTGGGAGTCTGGGATTGACATGTACACACTGCTATATATAAAATAGATAACCACAAGGACCTACTGTATAGCACAGGGAACTCTGCTCACCACCCTGTAATAACCTAAATGGGAAAATAATTTGAAAAAGAATACAGTAGATACATGTATACGTAAAACTGAATCACTTTGCTGTACACCTGAAACTAACACAACATTGTTAATCAGCTATACTCCAATATAAAATAAAAATTAAAAAAAAACCCAAACAAACAAACAAAAATGTTTCCTTTTGTTTCATACATGGTTGGCTGTCACAGGTTAGAAACAAATGTAGTGAAATTGTCAGGAAAACCAGAGCAGGCAATGTTTCTGGGCAGTTTACTCAAATAATACTAAAATAATTGGATTTAGATGGAAATGAAGATTAATAAAGTTTTTTATACTTTTTTACGAACATATTTTCAGGTATATTTTACTAATTAAAAGTACTATAAAAAACTTTATTTTACTGTGTTAAATTGCTTAATTTCCATATGCAATATAAATAGACAGAAATCATTTGTCTCTACGCATGGAAATTTTAAATTGTTTTACACCCACTGAGACCTTTGGCCAGATGTAGGTATTTCTAAAGAGCTGAAGCTATTTTGACTAGTGAACTTCATCCCTAATGCATTCAGTTATCTTATCCTTTTAAAAAGAAGTTTGTATTTTAGCAATGATACACCATTCAAATTTTAGAAAAGTGAGGCTTAAAAGCTGTAAGATATTCAACCTGTTCTAGAGAAATATATTTGCAAACATTTATCTAAAGAAGTTTCATTGAAAACAATGTTGTCTGTTTTCTTTTAAATCATCGTCTTCCAGTTTTTCAAATAAGAATCAGAGAAAGCATTTCCTCAGGACCAGGGTTGTCCAAGATGGAGGTCACTAGACCCATCAGTCTGTCAAGTTCTTGAAATGAGGGTGGTGAAGTTCTGTAAGTGCAGAATACAAGAAGAGAGAGTAAAATAGGTATCTTACAACGTTTATGTCAATTATATGTTGACAAAACTCTTTTAGATCTATTGGCTTAAACAAAACATTATTAAAGCTAATTTCACATATTTCTTCTTATTTTTGAATATGTGTCTACTGACAATTTAAAACTGCTTATATGGCTCACATTCCATTTTTACTGGTCATCACTTTTCAAGACAGTAACTTCTAGGAAGATTTTATTCATCTTCCAATAAAGAGTTGGAATTGTATTGTTCACAAAAAGACTTGATTTTTCTGAAATATACTAGCATAAGGCTTTCCTTCATCTGATAATAAGAAATGATGAGGGTAATGCGTGTTAGTCCAAACAGGAAAAAAAAAATAGAAAAAAGAAGAAAAAAGCCATTACAGTTTAATTTCTTTCAATTATTTTTAATATATGATTTTAAAAACATGCCACACAAACACCCCCGCTTTTAGCTTTGGGTGGAAAAACTGATTTGAGGGAGGGATTGATCCCTTGTCTACCAACATGACGAGTCCAAAAATAAATAGATTAACCATATCAGCTAATAAGGATGCAATTCCATGGGCGGCCGGGAGCAGATGTTTTCTTCTGTGCCGCGTTGATCGAAAAACTGACAAGGGACATTTAAAATTCATTGCTGGGAGACTCCATATTATAATGAATCTCATTAATAGTAATTAGGATTTGTTTCTTCCAAGCCACCAAGTCTGATACTCTCCCTTTTATCGGTCAGAAGAGCTTAAATGCTGTACAGTGCCCTAGCAACTGACAATATCATTTTGTTTCTAAGAATACATCGTAAGCTGTAAGCCACTTGTAAGCAGAAAATGTTTATTTCCTTCTTGCCCGATGGTTCACATTGGCCTGACAACAGCCATCTCACAGAGTTTTAAAAATCATGACTGGAAATAGGACATAACATACATGTCACAACATCACCAGTGACTTTTAATCACAATTATAGACAGACCGCAAGTCAAAGCAAGCACTTTTCTTGCCTTGTCTGAAGAGTTCTCTTGGAATTCATTATGGAAAATCATGACCCTTGTCCTGTGAACATCGTCTTGGAAGAAGAGTGGGATGTTTGTTTATGTAAATGGACGAGATGGACGATTTTCTTGCACCAGTTCCTCCAGAAGCACGGTGATCTGATCAGTCCTTGCTTTCATTTACGTGGGCAGACGTTTGCTCCAAAGATGGGCAAGGCTGCTTCTTTTGGCAGAGCCTGCCACGTGGAGTTCTACTGTATTGGCAGACTGTGAATAGCACGGATATGCTGGCACGGTGACAGGGGCACGGGAGGCAATGCTCTTAGAGAAGGGTTTCTGCTACATCACCCAGACAGCCTGCCCTTCACAAGTGTCCCAGACACCGTGCCCCTCCCAGACACACAGCCAGCGAATATGAATGCCAACCTAATTATGTATTTTGGCTTCTGTTCTCAAAATAGGCTGTACTTAAGCAAAATTTAGTACCGTCTTATGTGTTCCTACAGCTGGTTAATTACAAGACATTTCAGTTTTTGGAGTAGGAAATTCACGATACAAAGATCGGCCACTATTTAAAGACAGTTATTCGCTGCACTTTCAGGGACCCATGACTGAAAAGCATGTTGAACACTCTGAAGATGGTCCTGAGCTGGGAGAGAGAGAAGCATGGTTTTGATTCAGAGTCCAAAGCATTTTTTGTGCTTTGGGTCAGTGTACTGTGAAAGACACTTGCTACAAAAAACATGTCTTTCTGATAATATGTCCCCTAAATCCCTCCCAATAAGTGATTCCTAGATGGGGGTTGGCTGGGGAAGAGATGGGCAAAGCCAAAAGCTAGAAAAAGAGAATGCCTTGTTCTTCAAAGCCCCTCGATGAGGGGAACAGAAGTATAGAGCATTAAAGACCGGAAGAAACCTTAGAAATCATCCAGTTAAGGGGTATTGAAATGCTTCTTTTTTATTGAAGTATAGTTGATTTACAATGTTGTGTTAATTTCTGCTGTACAGCAAAGTGACTCAGTTATACATATATATACATTCTTTTTCATAATCTTTCCCATTATGGTTTATCACAAGATATTGAATTCCCTGTGCTATACAGTAGGACCTTCTTCTTTATCCATCTTATATCTGATAGTGTGCATCTGTAATCCCAAACTCCCAATCCATCCCCCCTTCCCCCTCCCCCTACCCCTTGGCATCCACGAGTCTGTTCTCTATGTCTCTGAGTCTGTTTCTGTTTTGTAGATATGTTCTTCATTTGTGCTGTCTTTTAGATTCCACATATAAGTGATATCATATGGTATTTGTCTTTCTTTTTCTGACTTACTTCACTTAGTATGACAATCTCTAGTTCCATCCATGTGGCTGCAAATGGCATTATTTCATTCTTTTTTATGGCTGAGTAGTATTCCATTGTATATATTTACCACATCTTCTTTATCCCCTCATCTGTTGATGGACATTTAGGTTGTTTCCATGTCTTGGCTATTGTGAATAGTGCTGCTCTGAGCATAGAGGTGCATGTGTCTTTTTATAGTTTTGTCTGGATATATGCCCGGGGATGGGATTGCTGGATCTTATGGCAACTCTGTTTTTAGCTTTTTGATGAAACTCCATACTGTTTTCCACAGTGACTGCACCAACTTACAATCCCATCAACAGTGGGATTGTTGGAAGGGTTCCCTTTTTTCCACACCCTCTCCAGCATGAAATGCTGACTTCTGAAAGACAAATACATCTATCTAAGCAGAGGTCAACCTGTAAATCAGATGAAGTTGGGTCTGCCCTGGGTCCTAAAAGCTCCCACAGCCTTACGGTAGGAAAACCCCTGAGCAGTACACACAGCTCTTTTCACAAGGAGAGAAATGGCTTTTCTGATATAACTGTTATATTATCAATATTATGTGACATCAAAGGCTAATGTATTAGCTGAAGACTGTTGGCTGATGCCCAGGACAGAAGAAAAAAGAGCTTATTTGAGTCACAAACTGTGCTCCATCCTACAGCTCCCTTCCCAGATCAGCACCTGAAATAGGCTGTTTGCCTTGGTGCTAAGTCTTTAGAAAATAAGCCCTGTTTGTCTTGCAGACACGTTACAGGTTAGAGTCAGAATCATTAAATACTTCGTAGAGCAGCAAGTGAAAATATTTTGAAAGGACGCTTGTATTAGGTAAAATAAAGTTGCTATGTTAATAAATAAAGATCCTTGAAGAAACAGGAAGGCAAACAAATTATTTTAAATGAATTCATTTATTTTTCTTCCCAGATGAAGCAGCTTCTTGGCCTTTGTCATTTAGCCTTTGGTCTTGACGTATATCAGAGTAGAAATAATGGTTATCATTGCAAACTCTTTTGAAGCAATAAAAGAGTGTCTGACCGTCCGGGGGATGATGGATTCTAGTGGAGGACCACCTGGGCTTTCTGCTGAGCTGCCCTTCTCTGCTGTCAAGTGTTCCCCTTCTTGCTTCTTCTTTTTTTTGTAAAGAAGTGTATGTTCAATAAGTTTTCATGTGTGAGTGTGTGGTTATGTGGCTGTGTGTGAATGTGTGTGTGCTGCTATGTCAGAGGGTGATTGTGTGTGTGTGAATGTGTGTGGTTGTGTGTGAGTGTGTGTTTACATGTGTGCGATTGTGTGGGAGTGTGTGAATGTCTGTGTTAATGTGTGTCTGGCTGGGTGTGAGTGCGTGGCTGTGTGTGAGTGTGTGTAAGTGTGTGGTTGTGTGTGTGTGTGTGTGTGTGTGTGTGTGTGTGTGTGTGTGTGTGTGTGTGTTCCCAGTTTGTTAGGTAGAGCACGGGCTTTAGAGGGAGGGATTTGAATCTGCGTCTCTCCTCCATCCCCCCGAGGATGTCTAGCTCACCTGCGCTCACTCTGGATCCTGCATCAGCATCCTGTGAAGTTCTTGTGACGCTCAGGAAGCCGGGTCCACCCCCCTGACTTCCTGATTCACTAGGTCTGGGGCGGGTCTGACAATTTAGATTTCTGGCATTTTCCCAGGTGATACTCTTGCCGCTGCTCCAGAACATTCAAAACTTTCTGTTATGTGTACGTACAGATAATAGACCTACTTACAGCCAGAGCAGTTGTAAGGAATAAAGTATGTAAACAGTCTAGCACCATGCGTAAAATAGTAAAAAAAAAAAAAAAGAGAAATAGCTACTGACTATTTGTGTTAGTTTCCTGGGGCTGCCATAACAAAGTACCACGAACTGAGTAGCATAAACAACAAATATTCATTTTCTCACAGCTCTGTAGGCCAGAAGCCTGAGATCAAGGTGTCTGCAGGGCCGTGTCCCTCTTCCTAACTTCTGTTTGTGCCAGAAATCGTTGGTGCTGACTGGCTTGCAGCTGCCTCACGCCACGTGGTCTTTCGTCTTCTGTCAGGACACCAGTCATTGGATTAAGGCCTACCCCGATGACCTCATCTTGACTTGATTGCATCTTCAAGGACCTATTTCCAAATAAAGCCACATTCCCAGGTACCAGAGGCTAGGATTTGCACATTCATTTTGGGGGAACACAATTGAACCCACCGCACTATTACTGTTCATGAATCAAGGAACATAAAATATGAGTATTTCATATCTTCTCTCACACTTCTTCACTTCTTTAGAGCGTCATGGAGGTAGATGATACATCAGCCTAACTGAAGGACCAGGTCTAACCTGCTTTCTCCCTGTGTTCACTGGGGTCTTGACTAGTAATAAGAAAAGAGAACCCCACCACTGGGCATGACTGTGTCCTGTGGTTAAATGCCATTGCTTTTTCATCTGCAGTCATAACACAACAGAGAAAATGACCAGTTTTGAAGAGCTCCAAATCATGCACCATGGGAATTGGATATAGAAATTCTGGATTTTTATTACAAACCAAAGAGATTGTTTTAAAAGCCGTTTTAGGGCTTCCATATAACATATGGTAATGAGGTTGCCTCAGTATGTATAAACTAAATAGTTCTACTTCAGATGATAACAGATATCATTTTCTGAAAAAGTGTAGATATGCTGTTTCCTTTCACAATGCAGTTCAACAATCTATGTAGTCTAAGACAAATATATAGAGAGATGTCTTTGGCTTTTTGTATGATGGTTGTCTAATCGCAATGATTCCATTTCTTTTTAATTGAAGCATAGTTGATTTACAGTGTTGTGTTAGTTTTAGGTGTACAGCAAAGTGATTCAGTTATACATATATATATATATTTTTTTTTTTCAGATTCTTTTCCCTTATAGGTTATTACAAAATATTAAGTATAGTTCCATGTGCTCTACAGTAGGTCCTTGTTGTTTATCTATTTTACTTATAGTAGTGTGTATCTGTTAATCCAAAACTCCTAACTTATCCCTCCCTGCCCTTTCCCCTTTGGTAACAAGTTTGTTTTCTACATCTGTGACCCTATTTCTGTTTTGTATATAATTTCATTTGTATCATTTTTTTAGTTTCCAGTCTTAAGATTATATATAATCTTATATAAGATATAATATGGTGTTTGTCTTTCTCTGTCTGGCTTACTTCACTTAGTATGATAATCTCTAGGTGCATCCATGTTGCTGCAAAAGGCATTATTTCATTCTTTTTTATGGTTGAGTAATATTCCATTATATATATGTACCACATTTTCTTTATCCATTCATCTGTCGATGGACATTTAGGTTGCTTCCATGTCTTGGCTATTGTCAAGAGTGCTGCTATTAACATTGGGGTGTATGTATCTTTTTGAATTATGGTTTTCTCTTTACTATGGGAATTATCAGTCTCTAACTTGCAAATATATCTAGTGACTTTCTGAAAGACCTTTATAAATCCTCCCTCATAAAGATGAGGTCTGCAAGCCCTAAACTGGAAAGCTCTGCTGCCGAATGAGCATGACATGGTGTGTTGGCAATTGTAGCCTGCTTCAGTATCTTACACTCAGTCTAGTATCGTTCCATGGTATTTTGGCTTTAAAAACAATTCAGAAAAAATTACACTAAGGCAATAATTACAATTGAAATATTTCTCTCTTTTCTGACTTAACACAATACCTTGGCCACTAGCTAGTCATCTTCTATTTGAGGAAGTAGAAAAAAATAAACAATTGACAACTTTACTCTTCATCTCCTACTTGGAAAATGTTTTCAGATTTCAGATTAAGATTTCCAATCATCTGAGCTCGATGTTACAAACTTCGTCTAAGTTCTTTTAAATATTTCAATAGTATTGGTTTAAAATCCAATGTAAGTACTGGTCTTTTCTTGTGCTTAAGAAAAAAAACACACAACAATATTTCAAAGTAATGGCCTCAGAAGCATGAAATATTGTAGCCCTTGATTAAATTTTGTAGCCTCCGATTACATTAGAGCTATGAAATATGGCCCACTCACTAGCTGGCAATGGATAGGTTGTTAATATATCTGTATTGCTTCCATATTCAGGTAGAACCAGAGCCCTCTGTCTACTCAGAGGTAGATAAATGAGGAAGGAACGGTGCCATAACCATATAACACCAAGGTGTCAAGAAAACTAAAAAGAGAAATTCAATTACTTTCCTAATCCTTCTTACATTTCTCCTTTACATAGCGCTTCATCATTAGAAGAGGCCACTGGTTCTTTAATTCATTTTTCATTATAGACTGCCTTGTCATAGACTCCAACTCAAACTACTTACCTGGCCACGAGGTTCCAATATACCTTCAGCAGAAGCTGTAGATCTTGCTTTCTACAGAATTAACATGACCCAGACCCATCAGAATTTCCCCCTTTATTTGTAGATCTAACCTGAACTACTCTAAGAAATAACTATAACCAGGCCCATAGGCAAAATATTACTTCAGGTACAGACTCCAGGGTATTTATTTATATCTTCATATCCCAGGCCCCTGGTGCTTACCCAGTTGAAATGATCTAGTTAGATGTACTTATGAAAAGTAAATGAGAGTTGACATTCAGTTCTTCCAGTTATTCAGGACATACAGACACATTCACAGAAGAGAAAACAATTTTGATGTCCTATAATGACAGATGGCCTTGAAGTTCCTCACTGATCCTAAGAGCTCCCTTATTCTGTCAAATACTTATTAAGTCTAATTCTCCTTTGGCCTTGCCCCTGGTCCCCGTTCAATTTTTAGCTCACCTGGTCCCCACCTGCTATTTCTGCCTGGACCCATTAAATCAATATTTCACATAAAGTGATAAGGGTAGGGTTGATGCTACACGGCCAGGCTAGTATCCACATTTACTGCACACATGCGGAATACCAGGCCTGAGGTGGCAGGATTAATCAATCCCATTCACAACCTAAAATGTCTAACACTTTCGTCAGGAGACTAAAGAAAGAAATATTTGAAACTATCCATTAAGATTAACATGGGAGGTAAACGGGTTCAAAATAAAAAGCAGAAATCAAAGATGATTCAGCCTGAAGGCAGGTCACAGCCCCCTGATCATTTTATTTTTAATTTGTGCATTCCATTTGGTAGAGTCAGTTGATAACAAACAGGTTGTAAAATCTATTGATTTTGGAGAAAAGGGAGGGAAGAATCAAATTCCGTGTTTTGCCACTTTCATCCAAGGAAAGGACATCCACCACCCCTACCCCGTCTTGCTTCACCTGTCCTCAGGGGAAGGTTATGGCCACCCCCCCTTGACACCTACACCCCTCACTCAGCATTCTTCCTCCAAAACAGACAAAACACTGCTTCCCAGGGTTCCTTCTGTGCTCTCCCCTTCACCTGAAAGCGTCTGACATGTTTCTAAAAATCTGATTGATGAAAAGATAGTTCATTGAGGTGAACTTTCCACTCACTGAACATGCAGCAGAGCTGTCTCCAGCAGAAAATGAGCAAAGAGATCTCTGCTTTGCATCTTGGCCCCCAAACCATTCCCAACAGTGATCGGTGGGGCAGACAAGCGTCCACTGTGCTGCAGGCTAAGATAGGTCCTAAGGAAAATTCAAAGGTATCTGCCGGCAGGTGTGGGTGTCACAGGAAGAGCAGACAAAGCAAAGTGTGGGCCCTCAAGGCAGAGCTTTTCTGGTTCCTGAAAGAGCCACCTGGGAAAAGTCAGGTGGTCTGGCTGTTGTTGAAATGATCAGCCACACACAGAAAAAGACAAAAGATGATTATTTTAAAGTGAAAGTAATTTCTAAACTATAAGGTATGATACCAATATATCACTTGGTTAATTAGTCGAACAGTGAAGCAAAAGGTATGTGAAATGATAAGTGACCATTGATTTGAACTTGGCTTTGAGGAAAAGAGGGAATCAAGCGGGGCATGCCCTTACCTGTTCAGGCCAGAACTCTCAATTCTCAGCTTCCCCTGTCTTGCTTAACAGATCAGCGCTGGAGAGCAGACCCGTAGACCCAGAACGGTGCAGGCTGCCCGTCTCACCAAACAGAAATTGACGTGTGATCTGCAGCCCATCAGTCAACCAGAATTCCGCCTGGAGTCAGAGAAAACTGAATCAACACACACCCCATCCGCCATTCAGTCCCCTCTAAGTCACATCCAGGGGGGCGACAGGGTGTATTATACCATGATCAGTTTGTCATTCCTAGAAATCGCTGGGAAAACAAAAGAACAAAATTGATGAAATAAATAAATGAAAGAACCCGAGTCACACAGTATTAGAAAGATACATCTTCATACACGAGTCACAAAAATGGATCACCCTTTCAGCGTGTGACATCCGCATAAGCATACATGATCACGTCTTTCACTGTCTCGCCTTTGCAGCGTTCAGGTGCTTGGAATGCTTGAGTCCGTGTTTTGATCGTAAGCAGCCTCACAGCCACGTTGGGAGTAGATGGGATAGCAATCAGAAATAAATAAAATCTGGAACAGCTGCTGGGTTTTCTGTGGGTGAGTGAAGATGGGCAGTCAGTGTCCCAGCGCTGGTTTTAAAGATGAGAAAACTGGGCGTAAGTTGGTGGCAAAATTATTGCAAGAATCAATCTATTCCTGTTTTATGAGGTAGATTGTTTGAACTTTAAAGATGGAGCATAATGCAGTGGATACATTAATTTGAAGAAGGTCTTCTTTTTATTTGTATTTTATTAATAAATTTATTTATTTATTTGTGGCTGCATTGGGTCTTTGCTGCTGCGCGCGGGCTTTCTCTAGTTGCGGCGAGCAGGGGCTACTCTTTGCTGCAGTGCGCGGGCTTCTCATTGCAGTGGCTTCTCTTGTTGCAAAGCATGAGCTCTAGGCACGCAGGCTTCAGTAGTTGTAGCACGTGAGCTCAGTAGTTGTGGCACGTGGGTTCAGTAGTTGTGGCGCACGGGCTTAGTTGCTCTGTGGCATGTGGGATTTTCCCGGACCAGGGCTCGAACCCGTGTCCCCTGCATTGGCAGGCAGATTCTCAACCACTGCGCCACCAGCAAAGTCCCTGAAGAAGGTCTTCTTTTTACATTTTCATTGACCGTCTTAAGTAACATTGTTATTATTCTCATTTTTGAGATGAGGGATTCAGGGCTGTCATAAGACTTTCTGTATGTGTGTCCTGGGGCTGCCTTAACAAAGTCCCACACACCAGGGGGCCGAAAACAATAGAGATCTATTCTTTCATCTGTCTGGAGGCCAGAAGTCCAAAATCAAGGCGTCAGGAAGGCTGTGCTCCCACTGAAACCAGTCAGAGAATCCTTTGCTTCTTTTGGCTTCTAGAAGCCCCGGACATTCCTTGCTTTGCAGCTTCCTCCCTCCAATCTCTGCCTTTGTCATCAGAGGGCTTCCCTCTGGGTCTGTCTTCACAGGCTGTCTCCTTATAGGGACACCAGCCTCATACTGGATCAGGGCCCCCCTTATTCCAGCATGATCTCATCTTAACTCATTCTATCAGCAATGACCTCACGGCAATGAAGGTCATACTCTGAGGTGCTGGGGGTTAGGACTTCAACCTATCTTTTATTTTGGGGTGGGGGGGACAATTTAACCCGAACATTTATCTAAAATAATCAAGCCAGTTAATGGCATGATTATGTTTAGAACTTTGATCTCTTGCCATATTATCCCTGTACCCTTTCCCCGGGCAGAGCAGAAAAGGTATTTGGGAACAGGAGGGAGGGAGCGGGCTGGTGGGCACAGACACATATTTTACAATATTGAGCCACCCCAGGCCAAACAGGTCAGGCGGGATTCTGGGAGCAGGAAAGACAGCAGTGAATGGCGGGGACAATGGACCCAACAGCAGGCAGATGATACTTTCCTGGGGAAGGAGACCAACAAAACAAACAGCCCGTCCATCAGACAACACATAGAAATGCGAATTAACAGAGAAGGGTTGGTTCTCGATGATAATCACTATGTAGAGAAACAACAGCCGTATGTGATGGGGCAGGACTGGACCCTCCCTTAGCTCAGGCAGCCTGGGCATAGCTAACTGGGGTCACTGCAGGTCCCTCCATCAGAAGACACACACGTGCTCTCTTTAGCCTTCAGGGTACTTTGCTAGTTGACATGGTCACAACTTGCAAGTAGCGCATCTCACATCCCTTTGTCCTGACAGTGACAATTCCCACACTACTACTTGGGCATCACATGGAGGTGGGCTCCATTCCATGGCCCCTCTCTCCACAGCCAGCGACGCCCACCCGGCTCATGCTGCATTTAGGCTGCGGTCCAGTCCTACCGTGCACGTTCTATTGCAGATTAGGAAATGAACAACTGAACTCTCAGGCAGGATCTTACAAAAATCAGAATCTCAAATTCTGAGCTCTGTTGTTTCCAATCCAATCCTTTCTTTGGTACAAGAGTTCCACTGCCCCACAATCACAGGCTGAGTGGGGCTGGAGGACCTTGCTGGGAAGAGCTTTGGCTCTGAGATACCTTCTCTGTGTGTAGCTAGACTGTAATCAGATCTCTTGTTGCCCCGTGATGACCTTAGCACTCTCCCACCACGTGCTGTGTGACAGTCAACATCTGACAGCGTGCTTAGCAGTGACGCTCTGGATCAATGAAAAAGGAAGAAAATGTTCAAAGAGAGCAGCGTGCAGGTGTCTTGACATTCACAGCCCAACTGAATTAAGAAATTTCTAGCATCCGTTGGGGAATCAAGTAAGGAAGGGTCTGCACACGAGAATTTACCAGGAGATGCTCTAGCCCTTGCCCTCTTTCCCCTTCACTTTACAGTCAAGCTCTTCGCCTCTCACTCCCTGAACAGGAATCTTGTTTCTGTTCTTAAACCATTGACACTTGTCACTGAGGATTTTCTAAAAGCCCAAAACTTACTTGATGTCTCTACTGCCTTTGGCATCGAACACTATTCCAACCTAGAGAAACTCTTTCCTTCGATTCTGGGAGAATAGTAAATTTCCTCTAATCACTCCTACTGCCCTGTCTTGACTTCTCTCCTAGCTTCTTTTCTCTGTCTGACCTCTTAGAAGCCTGGTATCCTCCAAGGATCTCTTCTCTTCTCACCTTACAGACCTGAGTGTGAATCTTGGCAACTCGATAGTGAGCTATGTGACCTCAGGCAACTTAACCTCTTCCAGCTTCCACGTAACAATTACAACATGGAGAGAATCACAGAACAACTTCAGTGGAACCACCAGGATCAGAGAAAGCAGAGCCTGTGTCCGTAGTTACAGAGCACAGAGCAGGCAGAGAGGATGTTTTCTCTTGGGTCCATGCCTTCACCACGCAGTTTCTATTTGGTAAACTGTTCTCTCCACCCTGGTCTTTTGCTTTCTTACTTGTTTGTCTCCCTGTGTAGACTGAGATTCTTATGGGCCAGAGCTTTTATCTTGGTCTACCCAGTTCCCAGCCCAAAGGGAGTGTGAATGCAAAGTTTGCTGACTGTTGTATTAGTTATCTATTGCTGAGTAACAAATCACCCCAAAGCTCAGCAGCTTTTATCAGTCTGTTGGGGTCGCCATAACACAGCACCACAGGCTGGGTGGCTTAAACAACAAAAGTTTATTCTCTCAAAGTTCTGGTGTCCAGAAGTCTGAGATCAGGGTGTCAGCAGGGTTGCTTCCTCCTGAGGGCTCTCTCCTCAGCTTGCCAACAGCCACCTTCTCACTGGGTCCTCACATGGCATTTCTCTGGGTGTTGTTCGCCTCGTATCTTCCTCTTCTGATAAGGGCACCAGTCCTATCAGATCAGGGTCCCACCCTTAGGACCTCATTTTTAACCTTAACTACCTCCTTAAGGGCCCTCTCTCCAAATATAGTCACACTGGGGGTTAAGGCTTCAACATATAGATTTTGCGGGGACAGAATTCAGTCCCTAACAGAACTTAAACAGCCTGTATCACTCACAGTTCCCATGGACCAGGAGCCTGGGCACCGCTTAGTGGGTCCTCTGGCTCAGGCTGTCTCTCAGCCTGCAGCCAAGATGTCACCCAGGTCTGCAGTCATTGCAAACTCTACCGAGAGGAGAGAAGTCTCTTCCAAGCACACTCAGGTGGTAAGCTCCCTCCTGAGGGTCCCTCTCTGGCTGTTGGCCTGAGGCTGCTCTCAGCCCCTTGACCTGTGGGTCTTTCTTGCTTCATCAGAGTCAACACTTGAGAAGAGACAGAGGAAGAGAGAGGAGAGGAAGCCCGCAAAGTCACACCCTTTATAAGCTAACTTCATGCAGCACTTCTGCTGGACAAACGCCTCATTAAGAGGTGGAAGTAAGTCCAGCCACACTCAGGAGAGGGGACCACAGAGGGCATCCATCTGGGGGGCAGGGGGCATTGGGACTTGTGTGAGGATGCTGCATGCCCAGCCGTCTGCCAGCCCAGGCCTGGGAACACGGCTACACAGGAACAAGAGATGGTCACTCTAGCGGTGTCAAAAGAAGTAATGGAAATGTGGATGACAATAGTAATAGCGTAACGGTCCCATTTGTGTCACAGTTTAAGTGCACCCCGTAATTTTGTAAAGATTATTTCTAAGAAATTGAACTTTTGGAAGAACACACTGCCTTCATCTCAAGAGCCCCGAGTGAAACTGAAAGTCGTGATAAGGTTTGTCCACACAGAACTCACACCTGCCATCTGGTGGAAATGGTACTGGTTTCGTTCTTCATTCTGTCTTGCTTGTGGATTGGCTGTCGGTACCCAGCTGTAAGGGGAGCTGCTTGGAAAGATGGGGTTGGCTTCGGGCTGAGCTGCACAGGGCCAGAGGCCGGCCTGCCCCAGGTGAGATTTAAAGTGACAGACACATGTTTGCTTTATAAACCCTTGTAACCATCACCACACTCTGAAGCCAGGACTGTACATTCTATGGCCAAGCATGACACATAGCTATTTTGAGTTATTAAATATTTAATATTTGCCAGGGTTGTTTTTTCACGCAAACTAATTATGTACCAAGCCTTTTATTGCCAAGAACTATATGCTGGTAAAACTAATTAGCATCACAATAATTGCCCCTTGTGTAAGTAGGGTTGTAAAAGATCAAGATAAATATTTAATTTTAATGCTGTTTTGAAGCTCTCCTCGATTATACAATCAGCTCTCTCCGGGGCCCTCAGAAACACCTTCACAGTAAATAAGGGACACAGAACATGTCACCGGGGCAAGTCGTGAGTTGGCCAAGCAAAATTTTCATTGGTGGCTGTTATGGGTTGAGCAGTGTCCATCCCTCCCACCCCAAAAAAGACATGTTGAAATCTTAACACTTAAAACCTCAGAAAGTGATCATCTTTGGAGGTCGTCTTTACAGAAATAATCAAGTTAAGATGAGGTCATGGGGGGGGCCCTAACCCAATATGACTGGTGACCTTATAAAAAGGGGAAATCTGGGCACAGAGAAGTCCACGTGAAGATGGAGGCGGAAATGGGAGGGATGTGTATCCAAGCCCAGGGACACCAAGGATGACCAGCAAACCATCGCAAGCTGGGAGAAAGAAGCCAGGAGGACCAGATTCTCCCTCGCAGCCTCAGAAGGGACCAACCCTGCCTTGATCTCAATATTCTGGCCTTCAGCACTCTGGGAGAATAAATGTCTATTGTTTTAAGCTGCCCAGTTTGTGGCGCTTGGTCACAGCAGCCTCAGAAAACTAATACAGTCCCCCTACTACTAGCCAACGACCAAGGCTCTGGAATCGATGGCCAGACTCACTTCAGAAAAATCTCATCAAGCCTGTGACTCCCTGTTCCCTGTTGAAGACTGCACAGACCCTGCTGCAGGACCCCGCGGAAACTGCCACCTCATTGTACCCTTTCATTCCCAGAATTAAGGAGAATAAATCTCCCAGGATCTGGTCCCCGATGGGCCCTTTCCATGGCCTGCTCACTCGTGTAATTTCGTCCTCAACTTCTTACTCGCCTCTGAACATATTCAATAACAAGCACATTTAGTGTCAGGAGACGCCCACAGGAGGAGATTTATAACCACAGCCTGTCTTTCTGGCCAGGCCCTAAGTGACAAGATAATCCAGTAAGTAGAGTAAACTGTATATAGGTTTGCCTCTGTGTCATAATGGACCAACAAGATGGAGAAAGAAGAAAAAGACAAGAAAATACAAAGAAATGTATTCAATTCCGTGTCTATTAGCTGGAGAAGCATAGTTTCAGCGCGTATTTCAGGCCGGATATCATGTGAAGTATCGAGGGCAGGGAAAAAGAGGCAAATGCTGCATCCAGCGCTTCTGATCTGTTTTGTCTCCTCCATCATTTAATTTCTAGATGGCTTCTGGCAACCAGCAGCTCCCCTGGGATGCCAAAGGATGTAGCTTTCCCTCTGGCCCCGGATGCTCTGACCTGGGCATTGACCTGCTGAAGCAAGAGGAGCCCTGATGTCATGTTTTGGGTAATCCCAGCTAACCCGCCGGTCCGACTGAAAAATTATCTTGCCTCGTTCTCCACCTTGGTTAAATCCATCAGATAATGTCTCAGTCTCCCATCCCCTCAGTCTATTTTAAGCTTTGCTGAAAAGTGTTAATATTCCTCTTTAAATCAACTTTAGTGCATATTCAAAGTTCCTGTCGTGAAAGAAAAGTTTCCGTGTGTGTGTGTGTGTGTGTGTGTGTGTGTGTGTGTGTGTGTTTCCTTGTACATTTGTCCTGTTTACAAAACCTCTACAGCTGATGTTTCAGGCCAAGAGGCAGGTAAAGTTTTCAAAGATCACTGAAATAAGAATAAGTCCCCAGGACGCTACTTTATAGCACACCAGGCCCTGCATCCCCACCCCAGTGACATAAAGTATCGTAGGCTGGCAGAGAAAAGATAACACACCCAAGAAATATGTTGTTCCTTTCCCCTTTTGATTTCTCTGGTGCCCTGATTTGGAACCTGCCCCTGACGCATTACGTTTGCATCTCCATCTAGGCAGCAAGAGATGTCAAAAGAGTCAAAAACGCTAGAATCTGTCGGCAGCAGCAGAGGCAGCGGCAGAAATAGAAAAATCCATTCAAAGCCTGTGGGTCACTGGGCTCAGACTTTCCAAATTGGAGCTGGCTCAAGGGAGGCGCTCGGGCAGCCCGGGGCTTCTCCCCGCCTGTGTTCCGCACAAGAGATGGCGCCTTCACCATTTGCTAATTCACTTGCTCACCCCCATTTCACAGAAGAGAAGTAAGTTACTCAAGCCCCGTATCCAGGGGAGGCTGATCTGTCATATTCCAAAGTCCTTTATGGGTAGGGGTCTAATCACTTTGTCTGTGGGATTCCTTTGCAAAACAAATAAATGTAGAGCTTTATAAACTGGTGAACAGCATCCTGAAACTTCCTGTGGGTTCCTTCCCAGCATAGCTGTGCCTATCTGCCGTGGAGAAAATTCCCCCCAGGGAGGAAGAAAGAATCGGGGACCCTCCCTGGGCTGGATGTCAGCCCCCAAAGCCGGGAGCCTTTGTACGGGGCATATGGCTGTGTAAATTATACATATATGCAGCAACGGGGTACTGCGCTTATTAATTTACACACGTTAAGAACAATATTTCAGAAACAGTGTTTTATTGGGTCAGTTTCGTATCATCCTGCACACAAAACTGTTTCAACATTCTAACGTAACAGAAAAACAATATTTTGATATGTTTCCCATTTTTAAGCAAACATCTTATACACTTTTAATCATTTTTCCCTACATTGTATTACTTTTTACATTTGATATTGCATTTAAACCATTTACCATATGATTTCAGTATTATTCTACCTATGTTTCCATATTATCGTAACACTTCCACAATCATTAAAAGGACAGCACAGAATGGATAAATGAATATGATTTTAATAGTTGCTCCACTGTTTTCCCTTTTCATCTTGTAAACAACTCCATTAACTATCTCTCTTCACCAAGAAATATATTTCAAGGCCTCACTGTAGGCCCCTACTCATAATGGGTAGGCTTGGTCAGCTCAGGCTGCTGTAACAAAATACTGTAGACTGGACAGCTTAAACACAGACACTTATTTCTCATAGTTCTGGAGGCTGGAAGTCCAAGATCCAGCTGTTGGCAGATTCAGTTCCTGGGAGGGCCCTCTTCTTGGCTTGCATGTGGCCGTCTTCTGTCTGTGTCCCCATATGGCAGAAAGAGAGCCCTGGTGCCTCTTCCTCTTCTTATGAGGGCACTAATCCCATCATTGGGGGCCCCACCTTCATGGCCTCAGCTAAACCTAATCACCTCTCAAAGGCCTCACCTCCTAATACCACCATATTGGGGGTTAGGGCTTCAACAGGAATTTGGGGGACACAAACAATAAGTAACATATGCCCCTGACTTTCACACTTGTCTTAATTTAATCATTCTTAGCCTTTCACTGTCTTTCTTTAATGCAGGGTTTCTTATTTTGGGCCCTGTTGACATTTGAGGTCTGATGGTTCTTTGTTTTGGGGGGCTGCCCTTGACCACAAGTTCCCCTGGAAGCAGACTCAGAGACCCATATTTGCATGAAGAAACAACGCTGGGGAGAATAGTTGGGAACAGCAATCACTGGGGAACCAGAAAGCAGGATTGTGTGCAGGAGAGGTTGAAATGTGTTGCAGCTGCACTGATCTTACAGGGAGTCTAGGAGCCGGGACAGTGCTTGGTGACTGTCAGGAGTTAAGGCAATAGGGGCTGAGTGTTGTAGGCCTGCCTTGACCAGTCATTTGACAGATGTGCAATGGACTGAACCTTGTTTCCGCTCAAGATTCATACATTGAAATCCTAACCTCCAAGGTGATGAAATTGGAAAGTAGGTCACTGGGGAGATGAATAGGTCATGAGGGTGGTGTCCCCATGAAGTGAATTAGTGCCCTTGTAAAAGGGACCCTAGAGAGTCCCCCATGCTCTTTCTGCCTTGTGTGGACATAATGGGCATTTGGCATTGTGCCACCCAGAAGAGGGCTCTCAGCAGAAACCCACAATGCGGTTACCCTGACCTCTGACCTCAGGACCCTACCACGCAGTCACCACGATCTCTGACCTCAGGCCCCCACCATGATGTCACACTGACGTCAGACTTCCAACCTCCAGAAGTGTGAGAATTAAACTTTTATTGTGTATGCTCCCAGTCTGGGGCATTTTTGTTAGAGCTGCCCAAATGGACCAGACAGAGGTTGCTGCAGGGAAGGGCTGAAACTGGCCAAGGCAGCTCCCTCCAGCTGAAGCCATTCCCAGAGGCAGATTCCCAGCAAAGGGGGACAGGCACCCCATCCTGCAGAGCCCCTTGGGCCTCTCTCCAAGGCATCCATCACCTGTACCTCTAACTGTATTGGCTCCAACCAAATAAAGCCACACCTATTCCAATGACCCTTGGCCTTCATTCTCGCTGCCTCTGACTGCAGCTGGCAGGGCCACGTCCTCCTCACCACGGGCTCTCAGCCACCAGCATCATGAACCCCAGGCCTCCTCCCACCCAAATGATGCTTGTTTCACAAATAAGTGCATGGACCCGTGAACAGCCGAGTTTTTTTCAAGCAAAATAGAACAACTCCTTCCCTGTTTACAGAGGCTAATTATGAAAGATGGAAAACATGTTTTCTCCTTCTGTAAAGTCTCTCTTGAGCTTAGAAGCCACATTTGGCTTTTTTTCTTTCTAGACGGGGCTCCCTCTGTGCTCTTCTGCGAAGTCTCTGCGGGGACTGGGGCCACGTGGAGAGGCCTCCTCTCTCTGCTCTGTGCATTTCAGGAGTGTCTTGGGACATATTCCTTTGGCACCATATGCCACATGCAATTGTGAATTGAACTTAAAAGTACAGCATGAACACATTGTCTAATTAATTAATATTTAAAGGCTCTTTGAAGAAAAACTCACTGGGCAGACGACGTGACGTGAGAACGTGTGAACGATGAGCCACCAGATCTGGGGAATTTAAAATATTATAATGGGCACCGGGTTTACGTCCTGGGCGCATCCGTTCAACGCGGCCTCGGGCTCTGGGACGTTACGAGCAGGTGCTGGATGTCAGCCCATTTTCCAGTCCAAGCTGGAAGCCTTGAACTACCCGAAGCCAGTCCTGAAGAATGTATTTTTATTCCTTGTTAAATAAACCATTGGTCTGTTTTCTCTTACCAAAAACCTTCTTGTAAGAAAATGGAAACATGATGAACGTGAGTGAGCACGTGCGCTGGGTGACGACACCGGGAGAAAGGAGTTGAGAACCACGGTCACAGCGCGCGGGGACTCACGATCGGGACGCTTCCCGTGCCGTGTGGTCCTTCTGGGTTTGTTCTCACCAAAACAGGTCCCCCGTGTAGCCAGGTGATGAAAAGATACATCTTAAGGACCATGATGTGAGAGACTGAAAAGTTCCCAATTGCCTGAGAAAGGCACATCTCTCTCTGATTCTGGGGGGGCCCACCTATCGGGGAGCCAGCCACCCTGTATCTGAATCTAGCTGAGTTAAAAACCACGGTTTTGGGAGTTCCCCATGTGGGCAATTGAGTGAGCAGTGCCTGGGGACTTACCAAGCGTCCTCCACTCTTTCTGCCCTGGGATGACCTCGGTGATGTCATTTAATCGCCAGCTCTTAAAATGTATAGCAGACAAAATTTTGCCACTTTCTCACTTTGCAGCCACGTGGCACTAAGACCTCATCTTACCACCTGTGGAAATACCTGTAGAAAATGACATTGGAGGGACCTTGGAAGACTCTTATCATGTCCCATTCCTATTGCATGTGCTCACGAAACACTGATATGGTCTGATGGTGGATGCACCCGGGCAAAAATACGAATGAAAGCTTGGAAGGCTTCCCTTTGGCAGTGTCCATCATCCTGTGCGCCCATGGGTGAGAAGTGGAAAATTAGGCTGATTATCCTGTGAATGCAAAAAGAAAAGTAAAAACAATTTCCCCTTTTTCTTTCAGAGCAGATCACCTCAATTCTCTACCTGACTTTGCCTGGGTAACTTCCGAAAGCAAGAGTCCCATTCATCACACATCAAGAGTACTCATATTTAATTGACCATCTTAAGAAAAGAGCTCATGAACAATTTGAGATGATACACAAATGCCACAGGCGGGATGGTGACAAGCTTACTCAACAGCACATAAGACCGATCAACCACTTCACTCTTCTTTCAAGTCAGGAAAGGCCAGAAGGGTTACTGCTGCCGTTCGCTCCTTCTCTATACCGACTCCAACAAACAAAATAATTAGATCAAAATGATCGTACTATCTTTTAGCTGAGGGGGGTTTCCAAATATAAGAACCCCAATCACCTGTTAAGCCTTGATTCACGCCTTTGATTTGGAAAAGGGAAAAGACCCCGGAGGCTCCTGCGAGGTCTGATGGAATAAAAGTTTTGTTGTTCTCCTTGGTTAAAAATGCTCAGTGAGATCACAATACCTCTTTGGAAATGGGCAGTGATATTGATCTGGGTGCATCTGTCTCTCTCAGCAGCTGAAAATGACACCACATGTGATTTCCTGTCACCAAAGCCCGGCAGACATCGCGGGGTCTGGGCTCGGTGGCCCGCGCGGTTCCCATCAGTACCTCGGGCCTGGCATCTTCTTGCCTTTCACCGGATATGCCTGGGGCTCTGCTGCACAGCTCTCTCAACAACTTGCTACCTCCTTCCAAAGGTAATTTCCTTTTACTTCCATTGGCTGCTGCAGCATAAACAGAACATTTTTAAAAAACGAAAATCTTACAAAATAAGCAATCAGGAAAAAAAAAAAAAAAAAAAAAACCTTCCAGGAGAGCAGACTTGCTCAAGCTTTGCTCCCCAGGGTAAATGATATGATTTATACCTGTTGTTTTCATTTCCAGTCCATGGTCGTGTCAAAAACATTACAGCTTAGAGAAAAATAAAATACCATCAGCCCTATTCATCCCTATGCCCTGGCAGGGGAAATTAAACTGTGTGGAAGGCACCCTGAACTTTGCAAGCCCGCGTTGCGTCCTGGGCAGATAAAACTGTGACGTTAATTTTTTATCACATTGTACCTGAGCAATGGATCTGAAGAAACATAATGGTCTTGGAGGAAATCCGTGTCATGACTAATTGTTACTTTCACCCAGTGCTTTCAAAATATTTTATAAACGTTCAGTGAGAATCTTAGGTTGAATTAGAAAGTTAAATGCTTAGAGATGAGAATGTAATTATTTTAAGAGACATCAGTTTGATGTATGCTTTATTTTTTTCTATATTTTAATGTGAGGTGATATGTGTATTTCTTTTTAGAGGAATTGTAATATGATTTCTACTCTGGTGATAATGGCAAAGCAAGAGAAAAGAGAAAAAGAACAATAGCAATAAAAGTAACACTCATCTTTGAAGTCTAAATTGTGGAACTACAGAGCTAAAAGTCGGAGATCATCTTCTCCATCAAATACCTGCATTTTATAGACAAGGGAGTCAGGCACTGTTCTGAGTTGAATTGTGTCCCCAGAATGGCGTGTTCACGTCCCAACCCCCTGTGCATGTGACCTTATTTGGAAATAGAATCTTGGCTGATGGAATGCAGATAAGATGAGGTCATAGGGCAGGCCCTAATTCAATGATTGGTGTCCTTATAAGAAGAGGGAGGGCTTCCCTGATGACGCAGTGGTTAAGAATCCACCTGCCAATGCAGGGGACACGGGTTCGAGCCCTGGTCCGGGAAGATCCCACGTGCCGCGGAGCAACTAAGCCCGTGCGCCACAACTACTGAGCCTGCGCTCTAGAGCCCACGAGCCACAACTACTGAGCCCGTGGGCCTAGAGCCCGTGCTCCACAACAAAGAGAAGACACCGCAATGAGAAGCCTGCGCACCACAACGAAGAGTAGCCCCGGCTCGCCACAACTAGAGAAAGCCCACATGCAGCGACGAAGACCCAATGCAGCCAAAAGTAAAAATAAATAAAAAGAAGAGGGAAAAAGATACAGACACTGACATGTAGTGACACAGACAGAGATTGGAGTGTTGCATCTACAGGCCAGGGGATACCCAAGACTGCCAGCCACACAGGAGCCCAAGGGACAGGCCTGGAACAGACTCTACCCCGAGGCCTTCAGAACGTTCATGGCTCTGCCAACACCTAGATTTCAGACTGCTGGCCTCCACATGGTGAAAGAATACATTTCTGCTGCCTTAAGTGAACCAGTGTGCAGTGATCTGTTACAACAGCCCTAGGAAACTTACAAGAGCACCAAGGAATTAGGCAGTGGCGGAACCGACGCCAGAGTCCCATGAGCATCCTTTCCACTGGGCCCTAGGGCCTCTCTCAGCTCAAGCAATTCTACAGAAAAGCAGATCATTCCATCAGGATTCCCAGGGAAAATATTTCTCCCTTAGTGTGAGTTACCCTAAAGGCAGAACCCGCATTGAGGATTTGAATAAAAGTAATTAATGTGAGAGGCAATCCACAACATGCGGCATTGAGACAGGGACGGTGCAGGTGCAGTTGAGTGCTGTGGCCGATAGGGCAATGTCCTGCTGGGAAGATGCCCCAGAGTCATCCCACTGAGGGGTGAGGAGCTAGGATGACTTATCACTCTGCAGATGTTGTCTGCCTCACTTCTGGTCTGCCCTCTGTGCGTCTAGCATATTCCTCTGGACAGAGAACGTCCTCGGGCATGTCTGCAAGCTGTATGTGGGGTGGGCTGGGGGGGTGTGTGGGACACACCAACAGCATCCTCTGACCTTCCTTTCCCATTGCTGAGTTTACGTGTTAACCACAAACAACCAAAATGCAATCCTTCTGAATTAGAGGGTGGGTGTGGAGAATAAGAACCAGAGGAATTTTTTTTTTTTTTTGTAATTCCAAAAGATTGTTTTAAGAAGATAAAGTTAAGTAAGGAAGGCTGGAATATTCAGAAGTGACAGAATCGGTATTGGCAAAAAATATATTTGCCCACATATTTAGTACAGAATATATAATAGTACAGAATAGAGATGCCTTAAGTGGTTCTTTCAGAAGTACAGCTGATCCTCATTAGTCACAGATCCTGTGTTTGCAAATATATCAACTCATTACATTTCTTGGTAACCCCCAAATCAATACTGTGGTACTTACTCATTCATGGACATAGACTTAGTGGCAAAAAATCTGAGTTGCCTGTTGTGCATGTTCCCAGCTAAGAGCTAACAAAGGATGCCCTGCCTTCTTGTCCCAGCTCTCAGACTAAACAGGGATCCTTTTTGTGCCTTTCTTGGTGATTTTGCTGTTTAAAATGGTTCCCAATGGTGCCGTAGTGCTGTCCAGTGTTTCTAGGGGCGAGAAGGCTGTGATGAGCCTTGTGTAGGAAACCTGTGTTAGATCAGCTTTGTTCAGGCCTGAGTTACAGGGCTGTTGACCACGACTTCAATGTTATTATTATTAAATCAACAGTATCTATTAAATAAGGTGTCTTTAAACGAAACATACATAAAACAAAGGTATGAATTGATTGGTTGGCGAGAATGTCATAAGCAGAAGCCTGCAGGAACGTAACCCTATATTTCCTATAGGAGCAATGGCCCAGTATTCACTAATTTTGTGTTCACAGTGACTACAGAGCTTAACCACCATGAATAACAAGAATCAACTGTACTATGAAAAGTTTTCAGCAAAAGATACTACGTTAACTCTCTTTGTCCAAAATACAACTACAAGTAGCCTTTCAGTAAAGATAATATTATCTGACATATCATTACTCCATTTTATTCTTGTTGTGCCATTGATTTTAGGTACAGCAAAGGGTGAGAATAATTTTTCCCATTTTGCTTAATCTCCAGTTCACACTGGTGAGGTCCTTGGGATTGATAATAAATTAATGCATATATGCAGACACACATAAATAATGCTATACTCTTTTATTTTAAGCACAAGGAAAAGTAGGTTAAAAGTCAAGTCATATGTTCATTTATTCCAATTAAGGGGGCTGGAAAAACAACACATGAATGAAAAAGATTTGATCGATTGGTAGCTTATGGAGGTTATTCCCTAAGAAAGTAAACTGGTTAACGGAGACAGAGAAATTCAGAAAGAAGTTATTGCAGAAAGTCAAGGGCAGGGAAAGGATTATGAACATTTAAGACCAAGGCTGTGTTTAACGACAGATTTCAAATCTCTTAGATATTTACCTTGCAGTCCCAATTTCCCTCAAGGCAAAGTACTGGTGTTTATGTTTCCTAATTGCTGGTTTTAGCAGTTCTTCAGGGGATGAAGGGAAACCTGTAAGCGTCCAGCCAGGTGGAGGTTCACGTCTGTCCCGTAATCCTGGCTGTTCACCCAACATCGACTCCCAGCTGCATGCTTTTTAAACTTCAGCTGGTTGGAGACATTCAGAGCAGGGACTTTCTCCATTATGTCGGCACCCCGATTTGAGAAAGACAGAGCATTATTGTGTCAGTGAGTTTTCTTATTGACTTACCAAGGAGAATGTTTGTATTGCTTTGGAAGGTGTCAAAATGAAGAAGAATCTTGAGATCTTTGAGATTCAGACTGTGCCAGCCGGTTGTGTTTTTGTTCTTGTTGTTGTTATTATTTCTAAAATATTCACCAAAACTTCCTCTTCAGAAGTCTCTGCACGTTTGTGCGGGACCCCAGATTGCTTGGGTGGATGTGATAAGAAATACATGTGGGTTCTGAAGAATGCGGTCTTGGTTAAAGGTTTCCCTCTGTAAACTGAAACCTATCCCTTGCCCCGTGGAAGGGAGCTGGGACCAGCTACAGGATATCCCCTCTTCTTTCCCAAATGCTTATGATACCCGACTCTTCTCCTCCCTCTGGCAGGCTTCCCCCCACCACATCTGAGTCAAAGTAACCCCAACCCACATTTCTATTTTTCAGGGACAAGACAATGCAGAGGCAAAGGGCCTGCATGTGTGTTGAATGAGGTTGGAATGCTGCTAAATGTTCTAGGTCATCACCATGGACTGCAGGGTAGAGTTGTGAAGAGTGGAAATCTTTTAGTGTTTCTGTGAGAAAAGGAAAAACAAAAAACAAAAAAAAACAGTTAAGTGGAAGCTACCGAGAGTGGAGAGCTGGTTAAGGGGCCCATTCGAGAGGAGAAGATACAGGAAAAGGATAACAAGACAGAGAAGAGCTGGAAGAGATTTAAAGTATAGAGATTTAAAGTATGTGTTTGAGAGTCTGGAAAGCCAGACCCACACTCTCTGTGCCTCAGGGTGACCACTGGTAAATAAGAGAAAAACAGGCCCTGCCTCACAGGCCAGTGTGAGGACTTAATGAGATTGTGCTCTAAAGTGTTCAACATGGCACCCCTTCCCCCTCCCTCCCTCCCTCCTTTCTTTCCTCCCTCCCTTCCTCCTTCCCTCCCTTCCTTCTTTCCTTTCTTCCTT
The DNA here is from genome assembly GCF_965194805.1 of Balaenoptera borealis. NCBI lineage: Eukaryota > Metazoa > Chordata > Mammalia > Artiodactyla > Balaenopteridae > Balaenoptera > Balaenoptera borealis. The sequence goes on from NC_138877.1 coordinate 76,589,266, forward strand.
CCCCTCCTTCCCTCCCTCCTTCCTTTTTTCCTTTCTTTCTTTCTTTCTGGCTCCCTCATTTTTTTTTTTTTATCCTGAGGATAATCTTGGAAACGATGATGTGCTGACACAAACGGGAGGCCAGCAGCTCAGGGCAGCATCAGAAGACTAGAAACCCAATGTAGGTAAAGCAGGTAGACAGCCTGTGAGCTCCCTAAATGAAACTCAGGGGCCAGAGAACTTTTGTAAATGTGATCGCTGAGACATCTGAGGGATCTTTGAAAAACAGAGAGCAGAAGGAAAGATTGCCAAAAACAAAAGTGAATAAATGGCATTTCAAAACCCCAATGGAAAAGAAGATCCACTTAAGGCACACTACAGGTTAGTGAATTTAAAGTACATCCCTAGAAAGAATCTAGAAGCTTATTATAATAATGGTCTGAGAACAGCTAAAGAGAAAACAATGGTAACTAAGATCCAGTAAGAGTCAAGAAGAATAAGTCATGACTCTTTTCTTGACAGGATTACTAAACTCAGATTTCACAGAAATGTTTTAAGAAGCAATTAAGTGGATTTCAATCAACTATAACATGGTATTTTGTAATATCCTTACAGATTAGATGAAATTTTAAAATAAAACGTTTTGGCAAGCATCTTATCCAATCCACATCTATTTGTAAGATGCCTGTTGGTACTTGGCCCTCTGCTTAGTACTAGGGGTACAAAAATGGGAAATGCAGCTCCCACCCCATGGCGCTGGAGCTTTGGCTAAGAGAGGAGAACCAGTATCAAGTTCAATGACCATTAGTGTTGGTCTTGTGCAGGGTCTTGGGCAGGCTTCAGCTTGTGCTCTCTTTGGTGCTTTTATCAGTGACTTGGTACAAAGATGGAAGACATGTCATCAAATCTGCAAGTCCCAACAGCATGAGGGTTGGCAAATACAATGAATTTCAGGGTCTGAATCCAAAAACGCCCCAGGTGCACTGCAGCAGGGGGTCCTATGCCACAAGCTGGACAAGCCACAGTTTGACGTGAATGAGTGTGAAGTCCAAGTCCAGAATAGGAAGGCCTGGGAGCCAGGTTGGGCACCTATCAGATAGGGGGTGAGGCTTGGCAATGAGAGGCCGTCTAGGCTAACGGCACCACACTGCAGGCTCTGAGCTGCTCATGCCTCCAACTGAACAATGACTGAGAGTGAGGGGGACCACCTGAGCTGCTCAGACCGTGCTGGGGGCGGGGGCAGGAGGGGGGCGTGTGTAGGGGAACATCACAATCTGAAGAGTGCCTTGGAAACTGGAGGAGATAGAGGGGAAATGATGTGTACAGGGAAGGGAAACCAATCCGTGTCAAGTGAGAAGAGAGACAGAATGGTTAGCTTAACCATCAGATAGGATGCTAGTAGAAAACGGAAGATGGACGGAAACTCCAGGCAGAGAGACGCCAGCTGGAGAGAAAACAAAAACAAACAAGCACGGCTACAACCAGAACCTCAGGGCATGTCCACGTCTCTACACATGAAAATGTCTGTTCTCAGAATTGGTGAATTAATGATACAGGAGTTAAGATAAACAGCTTGAATCCTTAGCAGGAAAAGGTAGAGGGAATCCAAGCACTGGGTGTGGCTTAGAATACTGCTTCCTTGGAGCAGATACTGGCCTAGAGGAGACCTGAGAGGTTCTGCTTGGCTTCTTAGCAAGATCGATGCCTGACCTGGGGCTTGCGGACACATGCTTACTGGTCCGTTTTCCCCATCCACCTTCTTCAGTGAGGCCCCGGGGTTATATATCTGTGACACCTCTGGGCACCAGCACCACGCACATTCTCCAAGGAAGAATGAAAGGGAACTCTTGTCCCTCTCCTCACAAAATAAACTTTTCAAACAATTCTTTTGTGGGCTTACAGGAAGTCTTAAACCTTCCACTTGGAGCAGATCATTCAAATTCAAAGTGTTTCAGCTCCTGGAGATAGTTGATGACGTAATATAGGAGGATTGGATTATCTTACTGATGCAGGCTACCAGCCACAGACCCCAAATCTAGCCTCGTCTACTCAGAACCCCGGATATATTCTTCACAACCCTTTTTCAGGGTGAGTGGTTTCCAGCTTCACTGCCGCAAGCTGGTGGAGTTCCCATGGTTCCAGGGAACCACACAGGCTAATAAGGTGGCCCACCGTTCCTGTCCTCTCTCTGGACCCAACAAATGTGTTAAATATGCAGTTTAGCACACAGCCCACTGGTCCAGGCCCAGAGCGGTCTGCCCCTACACTCCTGTGTATATTCTGATTTCTTTCTCCTGCCTCGTAACAGATTCCTTCTTGCCCTTCATCTGAGCTATCGCCTGCATTCTGATCTTACTTATGTGGCCCGTTCTCTTCTCCTCAAATCATATTCTCTGGGATGAATTTCCCCCCCAAATTGTTTCTTTGTTTTTACCTTAATTGAAGCCACAGGTGTGTTACAGGGGATTTTATACAAATGAAAATGTTATCAATTTTTTTTCCTAGCTGTAAGTACTGTCTTTATGATATGATATGATATGAAGTTATGATATGATATGATATAAAGTTATGATATAGTTTCTTAGATGCTTATTGAGTTAGTGAATAACACTGAAAATGCATACAGAATAATATTAAAGGAAAGAACCATGATGTGAAAATGAAAATTGTATATAGAATTTGGGGGGAAATCAAGTGAAAAAAATAAGCTATTGCACATCAAATATATAGCATAGTAGCAGATACGTAGTATTTAATAAATGCCAAGTCTTAGTCTAGCCGTAAACATTGTTTCATTTATTAAGCTGCTGTTGCAGCTGACATCATTTACTTTGGCCAGTGGAATTTGTACCTGCATTGCCTGCTGGTGTGATCATGGGTGAACATCTCATTTGCACTGTTACACACATTTCTCTCTGGTCCAGCAAGATAGACTGTAGGAAAGGGTAGGAGATGGAAAATGTGTAATTCACGTAACTATGAGCTTTTCCCCCTCACAACCAAGATTTTCTATAACATCACTGTTCCTTAGTGTTTAAAGGCATTGTTTATGGCATTGTTTACTCTTAAAGCAGAGGATGAGTGGGTACATTTGGTCCTTTCTATAACATTCCAGCAATCTAATCAACACTGACAGAAAGTTGAACTTCCTACCTAGGGAGGAGGCGGGGTGGGGGGGCGGGGTGTGGGAGGGAGAGAATGACAAACGATCATGAGGAAACTTTGGGGATGATGGATGCATGCATCACCTTAACTGTGGTGGCAGTTATGGATGTGCACACAGGCGAAATCTTAGCAAGTTGTACACTTTAAATATGTGCATTTTATGATTGTTAATCATACTTCAATAAAGCTGTTAAAATTACATCTGTATTTTTCTTCTCACAGTATGAGTTGGGTTTTGATATGTAACAACTGTTTGGATATATCACCAAATATGCAAACTAGTTTACCAAATCCAAAATCTTGCCAACATTTCTCCTATCACTTAATTATCAGATCAGAGTAAAATTTCCAGTGCTTATCCTGACACCCCGTCATGCTTTGTAAATCACATAACCATTTTCTTCTTCATTATCATTACAGATGCTTGATTCATGTTTCAGTGATGTATTCTCAATTTTACTCTGCTATCTTATGAGCTTTTCATACGTGTGAAGTGGGATAAAACGAACAAAATGGTTTTTCCTTGCGAAGATCTCTCTCATTTCCTGTGTTTTGGTTTCCCAAATGGAGCCTTATTCAGTTTTACTGCATCTATACTAAGTTTACTCACTTCTGTTTGAAGCACCACAGTCCTTACTTTCAAGGAAGAGCAGCAGAGAAGGAAGATGACGTCAGCAATTTAGTAAAACAGAGGCTTTCCACGTGGACCCCAGATCCGCTCTCTCTATGCGGAAGGCACTAATGAGATTTCAAAGGCACCGATGACTCAGATGCTCTCTGGGTCCTGACCAAAGCTGCTGGCTTAGTTTGCTCTGAGGGGAAATGGAGCTGGAAATGTCCTCTTGAATAGGGGTGAAGGAAGGGCCTCACTGGGCACCAGGCACCCCAGCCTCGGCTCCCAGATGTCCTGTCCAGGCTCACACGGGTCCTGCTCAGCAGGGATATCCTTCTGACAAACCTGCCGCCCTTGGAAGCATCCAGATGCTTACAAAGGGAGGCTGGTTCCTCATCAACAATAATCACAACAGTGAACACGGTGTGTGATCTTTCCCACTTCCATAGGGAATTGGAGTAAAACTAGAATAGGATTAGAAGCACATATCCAATTGACTAGGGGCTCAGTTCCCCTGTTTGGGGAGAAATCTGAATATTTAACTCATTTTTTGGTCCTTGCATTTTAGCAAGCAAATCTGGTCAGACTAAAATTCTTTTTACTATAAAAATTCCCCTTTAAAAATACTGTGTATAGAAAATATTCCAAGTCTTTGAGTCAGCATTTTGTTTCTGGGAATCTGTCTTAATTTCACAATCAGAAACACACTTGAGGATTTATGAAAAATAACTGCTATAATATTTCATCAGAATAATATTTGTAATACAATTATAGTAAGTGACAGTATTTACATTAATGAAAAATTGGAAACATTAATTGTTTGAGTGACATAAACCTGCTCTGGTATATATCTATCCCATAAAAGGCACAGGCATTAAAAATCATGTTTACTAAGAATTTTTAATGATAGAGAAAAGAATATACAGAAGAATGTTACAAAGTCATAATAAAAAATGGAAAGTCATGCAGAATTGGAGGAATAAATTAGTTGATGCTGGTAGAGTATATACAACTATGCCTGACACGTGTGCAATCAAAGTTCACTGTTATCTCAACCAATCTATTGAATACATTTGCACATTTAAGAAAATCCAGAATGTGGAACAAAGTCTTCGAAATAGGATTTCAAGTAATTTTATTCTTATGTGTTGTCTAAATTTTCTGCAGTGAGTTTATAAGGCATTCATCATTAAAATAAAATCTGTGACAAAGAGGAGGGAAATTGCATCTGCACAGTCACACATTGTTTTTAAATGACAAAGAGTTAATTCTGACATTCACAAGATGAGATGGGCAACGAAAGCAATCATGCAGTGAAAAAACCCATAATATAGCCTCCAAATTGACAAATTTTCTTTCAGAAGTAGTTATTAGTTTTATTGGATGACTTCGTTATTCTTAGTTATTTAAATTGGCTGATTAATAACTGGGAGCATAATGGTTAAGAGAGTTGTGACTTTCCAAAATTTATGGATTGGGAATAAGTGTGTGTGTGTGTGTGTGTGTGTGTGTGTGAGAGAGAGAGAGAGAGAGAAAGAGGGAGAGAGAGATGGAGAACATACCTACATTCATGCATTTTCTTTTCAACTCGTGTATTTTGCCTTGTTCCAGGAAGTATTTAAGTCAGATCGATTCGTTGTGAGCGGTCAACAATTATATGTAAGTAGTAAACAAAGTGACCTGCTGGGAAAGAACACCTTCCCTCCACACCTCTCAGGAGGCCGTCTGATGTATCTTTACACTTGGCCTGATCCTTAACTCTTGAAGTTCTGCAACGTCTGCCTCTTTCGGGGTCACTGTGAACCTTTAGTGGCTTCACTGACTCTTCTCTTTCACAAATGCGGTGATGAGAACACCACCATTCAAAATGCTGAATGAGCCTCTAAAAGTAGGAACAAATTATGAGTTCTTGTAAAGACTGTTGTCTGCAGCATCCCTGTGCAGTGGTCTGCAGGCACCCTTGTTTCCCTGTGTCGAGTGAGTCTCGCTGACATCGGCGGTGTGTGCGCTTCTGAAAGTGGCATTGTCTTCTCCTGAGCGTCTGTCCATGAACTGTTTCACCCTAAATGAGAGCACTGCTTAGGAATGACATTGCTAAACAGGGAACATTTGATTCTTCCAGTCGGTAGCAATTCTTGGAATATGGCAGGGAGTTTTCTGTTCCTATTTTCATTTCCTGATACTTGTAAAGAGCTCTCAATCAATGGATAAACCACCCGTAATAATTAGCCAGACAGAGTGAAATCATTTGTTACTCAACCTACATTATTACCAAGGGGGAAAAGCCACTGGCCTCCTACAGATATTGCTACATGATTGCAAAAGAGCAAGTGGGTTAAAGTTGTATTTTTTTCCTTCAGAAACTCTATTTGCCAAAACCCACAGATTGCGTTGCACCATCCTCGCTGCTCGTGCTGATAATGCTGCAATACGGGCTGTTTTCATAGGCAAATGAATTTGCAAAATCAGACCTACTCTTCCAGATTATGCTGCCATAGCTACAAACAAAAACAAAGAGTCAGCAAAGAAACAAGTCTCAGAGGAGCTTTCCAGCATGTTCTGCAAGCATCCTTGGGTTCCTTTGGTAAAAATTATACAACCGTTGTTTCTTCACCCATCCCTTAATAAATCAATAAATATGTATTGAGAACCTAGTGTGAGCAAGGAGCTCTGCTGGGTGGGAGAGAAAATGCAAAGATGGGTAAAATATAGCTTGTGATGTAGAAGAGGACGTATATATGGAGATGTCTAAGGAACAGAGAAGATAATTCCCATCTAAGGGAAATCCCAGTGAAGCCAGACCCCCCACCCTCTCCCTGACCCTCTGACACTACATCCTGGCACCTCTTCCCCTTCCTCTGTGGACCAAGTAGCACCATACCAACCTCCCAGGTGGTCTTCCTGTATCCACCCTTGTTCAATTCCAGTAAGTTTTCCCTACAGAGGTAAGTGTCATGTTATAAAAGCTCAAATCTGATCATTGAAATATCTGCATAAAACTCCCATTTCATTTTAGAATAAAGAACAACATTTCCACCATGACCTCCAAGGTCATGGGTAATCTGGCCCTGCCTGCTTCTGCCAGCTCCCACTGACCACCGGTTTCCTCTGCTCAAGCCACAGTCTTTGGCTATTTGAATGTGTGCCTTCTCTCCTGTCTAGTGTCTTCATAGTACTGTCCCCCCCACCCTACCTTACCAGGAATCCTCTCCTTCCACGGCTGTAGTAAACTCCAAATCCTCCTTCTGAGCTCAGCTACAGGTCTACAGCCCCGGAAAAGCTCCTCTGAGTTGCTAGACCACATGACATGAAACATTCTGACAGCATCCTGCATTTTGGGTTATTAGCCCTTATTTTATTAAGATACAACTGTGTATGACAGAAAACTTGACATACCAGTGGCTTAATAGATCAATTTCTTATTTAAAGCATGCAGAACTGAATAGAGCCAAAGAGAGCTCTGTAAGAACCAGGGACCCAGGGTCCTTCTAGGATCTTCCTCGGATCAGATTCAGCATTTGGCTCCACCGTGTTGTCCATGATGGCTGATCGAAATCTGGAAGTCAAAACTACATTCTGAGCAACAAAATAAGGAAACAGAAAAGAAAAAAAAAGAAGTATGCCCTCTTACTCGAAGACTACATTCCATAAACTATACACAATGCTTCAATGTACAAGCCATTGGCTAGAACGTATTCACATGCCGCAACTAGCTGCAGGGAAGTCTGAAAAATGCAGCGGATGATGAGTGATCCCTGCCCAGCTAAAAATAAAGGGATGAAGGGTATAAAGTTACTGACGGCATCTGCTCTGTCATGGTCTTTTCTAGATTGTCAGCATGAAGACAAGGACCTGGTCAATTTGCGCACACCCCCCCCCCCCCATATTCTTGGGGCCTGCCTGGCATGCTTCCAGCACACCGCTGATGATCCTGAAATATTATTGAATGAGTGAATGGATGGGTGAATGAATGGGCGGATATGAATGAATGAGTGAAAGTTCTATGGGGTCCAGAGACAGAACTCATTCATTTCAGATTGGAGGGGGAGATGGTGGTGATCAGGAAGGCGTCATTTTGAAGGTGTGATCTCAACTGGGATGAAAAGAATTAACCCACTTCCCTTGGAGGAGTAGGCTATGAATAGTCCAGCCAGGAAAATGATGGGAACAAGGGCCCAGAAAGGGTAAGTCTCAAGAGAGGAACAGAAGACAGAAAGACATGGTGACATGGAGAAATGTGAGAAAATACTGGAAATGTAGACCGGGCCAAGACTGCATGCGAACATCTGGGCGAATCACCTCTCAGCTCAAGTAACCACTGGGGACTTTGATGGTGTAGTCACAGCGCACAGGGCATCTTTTCCGGTCAGTCCAGGATCACAGGCATGAAGTAACCTTAGGATGTATGAGTCACGGTCAGATCAAAATGGTCCCCATTGAACCTCTGCCATACAACATCCTCCTAAAGCTTGTATCTGTTGATCTCACCTGATCCTTCATTAAGAAAATAGAAGGAAATGGAGAGGAATCCCTCATCTTACTGCCACCAACCCTACCAGCCTAGCAAGCACAGTGTCCTCCCATCTCTGTGCTTTCTCTCGGGTTTCAAAGGATGAAGTGTTTTCTTTTTTTTTTTTTTTCCTTTCAAAGGTCAACCATTCATTTCCACCCTACACCATCACCTCTCCTTCTCCATCATTGCTTTCTCTCTACTGGACCATTTCTATCTGCAAACAAATGGGTTCTGGCTTCATTTTTTTTTTTTTTTTTTTTAAGACGACAGCACCCGGTATTCCCAGGCGGTCTCCCATCCAAGTACTAACCAGGCCCGACCCTGCTTAGTTTCCGAGATCAGATGAGATCGGGCGCGTTCAGGGTGGTATGGCCGTAACTGGCTTCTTTTAAAAACGAAACAAAACACCCTTTTTAATTTCCTACTTCCATCTAGTAAAAGCTCCATTTCTTTGCTCCTGTAGACATCAGTTTCCTGAAAGAATCTGGAGCCACTTCCTTGCCTCTCATTCTACCCCAAACTCTCCCATCAGGGCTTCTGGCCTCTTCCCAGGAGCTATCCTTTCCCACGTAGCTGCTGGTGATGGAGATGCGGAGGTCTCTCCCGTCTCCCAGCCTGTCAGCAGCATTCAGCTCCTGTGAACACATTTTACCTCTTGAAACACCTCTTCTCTCAGTTTCCATGACGCCCACTCTCTTGTTTTTCCTACATCACATTCTCCCTTGTTGAGCCTGGATGGGTTTTTTTTTGCTATGCTTTCCTTCTAGATTATCCAGTTCCACCCAATGACTTTAAATACAGACTATATACCAGTATCTCTGGCTTTGACTTCTGCCCTGAACTCCAGGCTTGTGGATCCAACAGCCAGCTTTCCATTTGACATCTCCACTTGGAAATCTAATGGGATTCATGATTTGTTAACGTGACAACACAAAACTCTCAGTTTTCTACCTGCCCCCAGCCCACCATCTGCCCTGCTAGATGCCTACTGTCAGTCCAGTTCCTCTGGCCAGTTCTTAGGATGCATATTTGATCCATCGTTTTCCTCTCCTTCTTCATCCAGCTCTTCAGCAGGTCATGGTGGGACCTCTAACTGGCCTCTCTGCTTCTCCCATCGCTTCTGTCACTCTGTTCTGCACAAAACAGCTAGAATATTAGTTCATGCACATTGTGACATGTCAATATCGCAAGAAACATACTTGTCTGGAGGCTGGTCTGAGCTCATTGCCATGCCCCCTCCCTACTGCCTCCTCACCCCCAACCTGACCTGTCTCTCTCTGGCCTCACCCTTGCATGCTTCCACTTGCCCATGAAGTCCAGTCTCACTGGCCTTTTTTCTGTTTCTCAAATGTGCCAAGCTCCCTCCCCCTGAGGACTTTTTCTTTCATGGTTTCCTCACCCTGGAATGAGTTTGCCATTCATCCTCCTGTGACCGGCACCGACTTACCATTTGGTTCTCTTCTTAAATGGCTCCTCCTCTAAGGATGCTTCCTCGGTCTCTCATCCTTAGCTATGCTCCGTGACAACTTTCAGTTTCTATCATATCACTCTTTTTTTTTTTCCAAAAAATAAGACAATATTATCTGATTTTTTGGATTTAATTATTTAACTTGTTATTTTGTGACTCTACCTCCATTCCCTGGAATAAACAGCGTGACAGTAGAGGGTTTATCTGATGCACTCTGGTACAGCTTTATGCTCAGAGCAGTGTTTGGTACACAGTCTGTGCAAACGTAATAAACGTGTTGGGGAAAGGAGGAAAATAAAGAATAGGGTAGTCATGCTGACAAGTCCAGAATTATCCACAGCTTCTGAGTAAATAGCAATGACCAGAGAAGTTTAGAAGACTTTAAAATGTTTTTCTCACCCTGGTCTGTCATTTAGAATCATCTACTAAGAGCTACTTATTACTTAGTGTTTGGTTCAGGGTTTGGTCCCATTTTATGATTTCATACATGACCAGGGAGGGCAGCTCTAAATTAAGTACCTACCCAATCAGTCTTTCCCTGGAATAAAGAGTCTCAGAGGTTGGTTATAAGATCTGAGAGAAGTCATGATTTTGGGTAAGGAGACCACTATAATTTTCATTTCAATGCCTTCCCTTTTCAGTGGGAAACGGGGGGAGGGGGAACCATTGGTAATGACAGTAGGGCAACAGGTAGAAAACCAGGACTGTCCTGGGCACCATGGAAGGTTCTGGTAGGGAAATTAGAAACAATATGAGCAGGGAAAAGAAAGACAAGGGTATGGTGAAACATCTTGAAATAATGTTACCATGAAACAGCCAGCGGACAAACATATTAGTATGCAGCAAACAGGCTAAAACACATTGTAAAAAGATGGAGTAAAAGCATAAAGGAAACCTAGGAACAAGCCAGCATTGGGAGCAGTAAACATCTCTGGAAATGGGCCACCGCTGTAACCACAGGGCAGAAAAACAAACAAACAGTTGCATGCATCTTCATTGTAGAAATGATAACAGGTTCAGAGTAATTTATTCCCACAACCCGGGGCACCAACTCAGCGTGAAGGACTCATACATTTATACAAACAGCAGGGCAGATGACAACCGAGACACACCACGCACAGAACATTCTTTCCAGACATTAATCCTCGGTTCATCTTGAGCCAATATTAGGCAACAATTTGTTTCCTGATTATTCGCTTAAGTCAACTCAGGTAGAAAGCCACAGACAGCTTCCAAAGATATGGATCATAGTGCGATGAGAAGTGAAGTCACATAAACAAGGAATCGATGATTAACGATAGGAAATTGCAAAACAAATAGAGAGGTCAGATGACAGCTTGCGTACAGCAAAGGAGGGTGGGTGAGTTATCATTCCATCCTGCTGCCCTTGGCTCTATTGGTTTTTCCACTCCTTACACACAAAAACTGAAGGAAGGCAAAGGGAAGGACTCTAACAGATTTTTCTAAAAGAAGAAAACAATCTTTGATTTGAGCTAAATCCATCAGGGCCATTCCACTTGATGTACAGACGAGCATGTGGCTCTTTCATTCAATCACAAAGTTATACCTGCATTGCTTCCTTTATGTCTCGGGAAATAGCCGTCATTAGAATTCCTCAAATGTGGGTTTTTGGGAGAAAGAAAGGGGCTTGTGCAACAGCGGATCTGGTGATGGGTGCCCTGAGCTTCAGGGGAAGTCCAGCAAAACTCCTGCAGCTTTGCTGCCATCAGGAGGGTCCAGTAAGCACGTGGTAGAGCCCTTCCCAAGTTTGCTTTAAGAAAATGACAATTTTCTCCCACGAATCATGTGATATTCATTTTTACCCAATACCCACACATGGCCTTTGAAGGTCAAAGAATTGCCTGGGTTTTTGTGTTTGTTTGTTTGTTTCTGTTTTTGCCTTTGAAGGTCAAAGAATTGGCTGGGTTTTTTTGTTTTTATTTTTGTTTTTGCTTTAAAGTAATGGTCACAAAGAAAGACAGGGAATGTGGGAGAGTATTATGCCTGTTTTATGATGTGCACTGTGATTTAGAGACACTTAAGGAAAAATATCAAGTGCAAAGTATCTAATGCAAACCTAAGCAGACATAGCTTTTCCTTAGAAGAATCATCTCAACAATCATATTCTATCCCCTGGTCTACCAAAAATGTTTAAGGTATAATTATTATTCCCCAAATTTAATTCTGGACTGAATTTCTTGGAAAAGTTCCTCTGAAATGACGAAACCCTGATAATACTGGGTCACTTTATGTTTCTAAATATATTCTTATTATTTCCATCCTTATTATATTATTTCCCAAAGGCTTTTACATGAATATACATAATTCTGAGAAAAGAAACATAAGGCATCAAGACAGGCCAGTCAGAGCTAAAGCTAAGTCTTTAAGGATAGCATACATGCGCCATGATGTTTTCTCTATTGTTTCCTAAATGTCTGCACAGAACTGCGCTCTGGGGAGGCCACCCTGCTTGCCCTGCCGGGCCTTCTTGCGTTAGCACGGAGACAGAAAACAGCAGGGCCTGACTCCAAATAGCCCTGCGGGGTTATTTGCCAAGTGCAAGGGCAGCCATAGGGCACAGGCAAGCAGAAAAGGACATGTAGGGGAAATAGTTCTGCCATCAAGTACCAAGCAAGTCTCCTAGACTCTCTGTACCTCAGTTTCCCCATTCGTAGGGTTGTACTAGATCTCCAACGTACTTTGCAAAACTAAAATCCGTTATTGCTTAGTGCCTCTGGAAGTTGCCTTGAAAGTCCTTTTTCTTAGAAAAGATTCACCGATGAACAAGGCATGAGCCTGGAATCTTCATATACTGAGACAAGACCAAACCCAAGACATGACACAGAGAGACCAAATGCATAGTTATATGTCTAAAACCTGTAGAAAATGGAAATCTAGACCTGCTCCCCTGCCCACCAGGCTGGCCCTTCTCTGAATCGATTTCTAATTCTTGACATTGCCAGAGAACCTGGAATTAGCTATAACAAGCTAGGAAAAATCTCATCAGTAATAAGGACATAAGATAAACCTTGACAGGGTCAGCAAATAAAATTAGAAGAGACCTGTGATTAACTCTCTTAAACACAACTTTGCTGGCTTTCACCTCCTTCTTCTCCAATACCTGTATAATTTCTCTTTCACAGGAATAGCAGATAATGACCTAGTATCTTGAACTCGTGCTCTTTGCTTTTCTTCTCTAAATGATTTACCCTTAGAAACATTATTAAGTATCTTTGAAAGTATAATTTCTGTCGCAACAAAAGAATCCATTATAATTTAAAAATTTGAGTATTGGTTATTTTTATATTTTTACTACAATAACTAACACTGTGACAAACACCCTTCTAGTAACTCTTTGCTTTAAGATGATTTATGATAAATTACTGTTAATTTTTTAAAATTCATGCATTCAGACTCTATTCAGATACAGAAAAAGCGTTTGACAAAATAGAACATCTTTTCATTATAAAAACCCTCATGAAATTGGATAGAGAAGAAACATACCTCACGTGATAAAGGCCATATATGACAAATCCACAGCAAATATCATACTCAACTGTGAAAAGATATGAAAGATTGAAAACTTTCCTTCAAAGATCAGTGATAAGACCTTGCCCTCTCTCACCATTCTTATTCAACATAGTACTGGAGATCCTAGCCAGAGAAATTAGGCAGACGAAGAAATAAAAGGCATCCAAATGGGAAAGGAAGAAACAAAATTGTTATCTGCAGATGATATGACCTTATATATAGACAATCTAAAGACTCAAACTCAACCAAAACACTGTTGAAACGAATCAATGAATTCAGTGAAGTTGCAGGATATAAAAGCCACATGTAGAAATCAGTTGCATTTCTATACCCTAACAATGAAATATTAGGAAAAGAAATAAAACTACTTTATCTCTGTAGTTGGCTGGGTGCCTGAGGACCCTCAGTTTGAGGAACTAAATACTAAATTCTTCTCACTTTTCTAGGTCTTGCAGCCTCCTTCTGATGTGATTTGGTTTCCCTTGTTGGTCCCCAGGGGAGAGAAACCTGAGAGTTCTGACTGGACCCTGGACCTTGTGAAGTTATTGCTCATAGAAATTAAGTTACAACTTAGAGTCATTCAATGAGCAATGATTTTGTGTGCAGTAGCTTTTGCCAGGCTCTGGGTCAAGCCTTGGGGGTGTAAGGATGAGCAAGATAGACCTCACCCTTGGGGAGTTGACTGTCTGAAGGAGACACCGTGGGGTGAACAGGCCACTTCACTACAATGTGCTGAACCCCATGACGTGTTTGTCAGTCTGGGGGCCGTGGGAACCACGGGAGGGGCCTCTAGAGAGCTGGGTGGGAGCATCAAAGAACATTTCTATGATAAGGGAGCAAATCTGGATGAAAACACTTGGTGAGTGTAAATTGGAAGGTAAATGGGTGATGTTTTGGTGGCAGGGGGTTGGGGAATGAGGCAAAAGTGGCTTCCAGATGAGAAAAAATGAGCGAGTAATTTTGTGTTCAGGAAGCTGCTGCAAGTCACCCTGCGTGGTTGGCACACAGACCATGAGGTTATAGGCCATGGAGAGAGGAGGCTGAGCCCAGGGCATGGAGCTCTCCCTGCCAGGCTAAGGCGCTGACTCTGAGGTTTGTAAGCAAGGAAGTGACTTGGTCATCACTTCCTTCAATGTCCCTATAATTTATTATGTGCCTGCACTGCTCAGTAAATGCAACATTGTGCTACAAGATGGGAGTTAGGAAACGGAGCCCCTGGCTTTCAGGTCTCTCTTGGCCAGAGTCACACTGCTGGTAGCTGCAGAGCTGGTGCCTGGCCCTTGTCTCCCTGACCCTGGGGTCTTCCTGTGGCACAGTCTTGCCCAGCAAGGGACTGGACCTGGGCGTGGGGTGGACGCTGCATGCAGTCAGTGCTGCTTCTAGCTGAGGATGACCTCACCCAGGTCAACAGAGACGATCAAGGCTCCCCACTGCCAAAGACTGTGGGTAAGATCCTGCTGGGTCTAAATTGATCTGTTTTTATTGACTCAGTTTTAGCTCCAGGCTCTAGCAGATATGTAGTTTAAACAAGGCTGAGATGGAAGTACGTATGGTCAAGGCCATGGGCTAAATGCGGCAGTGGGTCACGTCTGGAGGAGGGAGGCTTTGGGAGTGTCCTAAAGAGTATTTAATGGCAGGAGAGAGTGCTCTGGACACACTGTTAAGTGAAAAAAGGAGGCTGAAAAATGGATGTGCTGTATATTGCATATTAGGTTTTACACACACATACACAACAATGTATAAATGGAAAAACACTGGAAGGGAGTGTGTCAAAATATAAACAGTGTATACAGAGTAGCAGACTTATAGATGATTTTAAACCTCTCTTCTATATTTTCCAAATTCTTCATAATGAACATGCATTACATTTACGTTAAGAAATTTTTTTCTTCAAAAAGTTGTCACCAGACACAAAAAAACAACTTTTAATTGCAGTATGCACTAATAAAAGTGCACAAATCATACCTGTACTATTGGACAAGTTCCCTGAGGAGATGACTCTATGGAACCAGCACCTGGACCAAAAAAGATCTCATTACAGCATTTCCAGAAGGCTCTCTTGTGCCCCCTCCAATCATTACCTCCCTTCAAAGATAAATTCTAACACTAGAATAGTTGGCTTGTTTTTTGAATTTTACATAAGTGGAGTGCAGTGCAGTATGTACTCTTGCCCCTGGCTTATTTAGACAAACACTATGCTTAAGAGAATCCATTCCTGGTTTTACAGGTAGCAATGACTTTTCATTCTCTTTGTTATATCACGTCCATTGCGTAAACTTGCTGCATTGAGACTGTTCCCACTAAGGAGCAGCTAGGGAAAGTGCTGCCATGATCATTCTTGTATACACTTTTTGGTAAACTTACAAGTGCATATCTTTGGGTCCATGTCTATGAGCAGAATTGCTGGGCCATAGTCAATGCATGTACTCTACCTTGGTAGGAGTTCCAGAGTCTCCCTAAGTGATTATGCCTTTTACACTCACTAATCGTGGGTGCATGGTCTGCTCGCTCTGCATGCTCACCAACACTTGGTGGTCCCAGTGGGTGTGTGATGCTATTGCACTGAAGCAGTTTGCATTTCCCTCATGAATTATGAAGTTGGGCACATTTTCCTACATTTAACTGCCATTTGGATTTCCTCTTTTGAGATGTGACTATTAGAGATTTTTTAAAAACATAATTTATTTTATTTTATTTGTTAATTCCAAAGTCCTAATTTATCTCCCCCCCCCCCCCACCCTGTTATCTACTTTGGTAACCATAAGTTTGTCTTCTATGTCTGTGAGTCTATTTCTGTTTTGCAAATAAGTTTATTTGTATCATCTTTTTTAGATTCCACATATACGTGGTATCATATGGTATTTGTCTTTCTCTTTCTGACTTACTTCTCTTAGTATGGTCATCTCTAGGTCCATCCATGTTGTCCTGGAGCTTTTTTAACCCATCTCTCTCTTGGACTGTTTGTCTGTCTTACTGATCTGCGGGACTTGTTAACATTTTCCAGATACAAGTCTTTTGTGTAATATAGGGAATTGCAAGCATCTTTCTCTCCTCTGCAGCTTCCATTTTTACTCTCTTAATGGTCTCTTTTGTGACATGAATTTATTAATTTTAATGTGGTACCATTTATCATTCTTCAATGATGAGTGGTTTGGGGGTCCTATTTAAGAAGTCTTTTCCTAGTCAAGGTCATGAAGAGCTTCTCTTATGTTTTATTCTCAAAAGGTGTATTATCTTACCATTCACATTTTGATATGTAATCCATCAGGAATTGATTTTTATATGTCATGGGAGGTAGCGGTCAAGATTCGTTTGGCCACTTCTTAACATCCCCAAATTAATTACCTAAAAATAAATTTTAAAATCTGTATAGCACCCCACCCCTCCCCCTTCCCAAAAGACAACCGTTCTTTCTGACAAAACACTGGTAATCAAAGAAGAGCTCCCAGTTAGGGAGGAGGGAGGTGGAAGCCATCAGATGCAAACAACCATCTACACTTTGCACATGTGTTCCTCAGAGCAACCCTGTGAGCTGAGTTCTGATTTCCACTTGATAGATGACAATAATAAGAGGAATAAGCCAACTTGCCCATAGTCATATATTTAATAAGTGGAAGAGGCAAGATTCGAATTCACATCCTATCTGACTCCAAAGCCCTTGCCTTTTCCCTATTCCCAATGCACAAAGTCAGGGAAACAGGCAGTGATTACTCACTAGGAGTTGGTTTCAAACCTCCTTCCACCAATAAAACCTCCTTCCGCCAAGACAATGATATACAGCCCCACTTTTGTGTTTCCAACCCTCCAGATCAATAGGTGGGCAACTGATTGGATTGACTATATTCAGTTTGATTTATTTCCTAAAATGGCTACAGTAACTGGATTGATTCTGCCCTGGTCTAGTTATTTTGGGTATAAAGACAGTCCCTAGGCCTGAATGATCTAGCCCGGATTGTCTCTCTGATAAACACATTAACACTGCATTTGTCACTTGCACCATCTGCATCTGAATGAACTCTCAGACCTTTCTCAGGAAGAAAAGAAGATCCCACACATAACTCAGCCACTTTCACACTCACATTGAAGACCCATTTCTCTGAAAGCGACCCTGATGAGAAAGCATCACTGGCCTCATTGCTGTAAAAATCGGAGCTTAATCTTGTGTTTTCCTAAGCCCTCTTCCCACAAACACATTAAGAGACAATTGCTACTTTATGGTCTCTGTCATTTAAAAGGGAGAATGCTAAGGCTATAGAGCATTTGTATGATGCGCTCTTGTGACAGAAGCAGGCAGCAGTAGATAAGATGAGTGGTTCTTTGAACCACACCGTAAATCAGGCTGATGCCTGGCTTAGAACTCAAACGTTTCCCCTCCCCACACACCCTCCTCCTCCTTCTCCTCCAGTACAGCACGTGGCATCTATCTGCTGGAATGGTTTTCTCTTCTCATGACGTTAATATTCCAAACAAACGAATGTATTACATCCATCCAATCAATATACTCTGAGTCTCATGACCATCAAAGTTATGGAAATGTATTTTGTACCTCTTCCGTGTTCAGCTAAAAATCAATAAAAATACATTATCTAATATTTCAACTGCTACACACAAGAGAAACGGTTAGAAATAAATCTCTCCAAAGAAAAATTAAGCTGTCTTACACGATTACTAATTATTGACATTTACTTCTTATAATATCATACCTGGTGGGCAATTATTGGTAATTAAATGCATAGCAGATCAGCCTCAAAGGAAAAGAAATGTTAAATAGTTAGACAGACATTTCGTATATGTTGCTGACTGTTTCAGTGAATCTTTAAAAAACACATACAGGTTCAAGATTATTGGTTACTGTTTCTAAACATTGATTTAGTTTCAAAATGTGTAACTAGGCATCACAGATAACTAATATTAAGTTAAGGAAAATAAAATACTTACTATAACAAACTAAAACTATGCCAGGTTGAGACAAAAAGTAAGAGCGACACAAAGACGTGTAGCCGTTTGAAGAATAACATCCAACAAACATACTCAATGAAACTGGGAAACTGAGGAAAAAAGTTGAGATCAGATGAACTATTTGTTGGGAATAAGAAATTCTTAAGCTGAGAGTGGCAACGACAAAGGGATGTTGATTTCTTTAAGGCACTCCCCACCCCACCAAAAGAGATGGCCATACAGAGTAGGTATTTTATATATAAACTTTACAGATGCGCTTTTTAGATGGAGGAATGGATACTCAAAGACTTTGAATGACCTGACTGAAGTCACTTTGTCAGCCAGGTCTGCCGCATGAGCCCCGGATGACGTTACCCTCAAGACCTATGCTTTTCAACTCCAGTGGGACAACTTCCTATCCAACAGTTCTGTCTAAAATTCATTTGCATTTCCATGTCATTTATTATTACCTTAGGCCTGAGATGCTTTAAATCTGGGACAACTGCTTGGAAAACAAAAGGTTAGGAAAGATATGGCGTATCCCAGAATTCACAATGAGGAATCCTATTTGGCCCCTTAATGGTTCCCAAACCTATTTACAAGCAGTCTTAAACATTTATTGAGAGCCCCCTATCCGTTCATTCTCCCAATAAATATTTATTGAGCATCTACCATGGGCCAGGCACCGTGCAGAAAGCTAGGAACAGCACAATGAATATAAAACATGCCTGCCCTTAAAGAGCTCAAGATGGAGGGCAGAAAACAATGGCTGGAGGGAATTACATAGGGCGCGATAAACTCTGGATAGGTTCCCAGCGCAGTTTGCAGGGCTCACATGGCTCTTTTGTGGAGGATGTGGCAATAGATCTGAGTTTTGAAATAAGAAGTGGTTGTTTTGTTAAGTGGATAATGGAAGCAGGCCATTCTGGGGAACAGGGGAAGCTTGAAAACGTGGGGCTTCTTATAGAAAAAGCAAGTATTTTCGTAACCTTACATTTCAGGAAGTCTAGTGTTAGGAGATGAGGTTGCAGATGATGGAATTTGCTGGCTGGACCACAAAGTCTGAAATCATCTCAGGACAATCTGGGGCCATTGAAAGATCTGACACAGAGGAATGACCTGATCAGATTTGGTTTTTTGAAGAAGTCACTCTGGCAGCCTTGAGAGAAGGTAAGTTGGTCGGAAACGAAGACGAGGATGAAGTCTAGGAAAACCAATCCAGAGGCTCCTGGCAATGCTGAGGGGTGAAAGCCCTATAGTAGGCGGGACCGGCAGGAAGGGATGGCGTTGCTGAGGGCAGATGCAGAGGAGACAGTCAGGTTTCGTGTCGAAGTCTCCCCCATTGGAGGGCAACTTCAGCGAGTGAGAGGAGCATACACGACAGAAAGAAGTCAGGTGAAGCAGGTGAATTCAGCTTCGAAAGTTGAGTTTCAGAGGATTTTGCGACATGCCTTAGGGATTCCACAGAGGGGAATGGGCAGTGTACGAGGCTGGCTGACCATTCAGCCGTCGAGGTAATAAGAGTATAAATAGTCAATCAAACGTGACAGCCATGTGCTAGGTTTGGGGGCATAAAATGAAGAGCCCCAAAGATGGACCCAGTAAACACTGGCCTGCCCAGAAAGTGGAGTCTGAGAAGGACTTTGGAAAGTAGCATCCAGGGAATATGGCGCAACTCAGGCCCCAGAAACCAAGGGGATGGGGGCGGGGAGGAGGATGTATTCTCTCCAGCCCAGCAATACGTAGTCTCTTGTTTAAAATAAGTATTCTTTTGACTTTTAACACAGTCTATTGTCTAAAACTTGGAAAATATAAAACCTCACACAGAAGAAAGTACAACTTCCTTATAATCCCATCCTTCCAGGATAACCATTTTGCACACTTTTCCATGTGTCTTTCAATTAGATGCCTCCCTTAAACTAGTACAGACCTTGAAAAAAAACTGAAAGATCCAAGTTGAGGAAGAATTTGCATTTTAGTTATTTGCAGTTGACTTCTATACTTTGACATATAATGATGAATACTTTTAGTTTTCGAGAAAATGCATTTATAATTTTAATGTTCAATGGAGAGAATTGAGAAACCTTTCCACATAACTACAGAGTAGATGAATTGTTTCTTATCTGTAGAAAATTATTTTCACAATGGCTATTTTTTATTAAAATACTTTAAAAAAATCCTTCTTAAACACATAAACATCAAAAAATAGAGTTTAAAATTTGTAGACCAAGATTCAAAGAAACCAATTTTTCACCTTTTCTAAGTCGGGTATAACCTTTCTATACTTCTCAAACCCATATTTGGAGGACCAATTTCAGTACAATAGCTTTTTCCTGCGATTTGTGTAATGTAGCTATTATTGTTTGTATCACTTTGTTTGTTTTTATATCTTTCCCCATTCTAGTAACCTATCTCTAGGCATTTTTTCAAGAACAATTTTAGATTATATATCAGGCATAAAATTAAGTGCTGGTCCACATGTCCAGAGTGTACAGAATAGACTAAAATAGACTCTCAGCTTCTGGTAGCCATCTGTAGCCTGGGGAGTCGTTCTGTGTTTAGCTGTGCAAATCCTCAGCTTCTCCTTAGCTGGACACTGTAAGGAGAGGTGACAAAGGACACACACAGACCCAGCAGGCAGGCCACCAGCCATAATGTCAGGAAACCAGACTGCCACGTGGGGCAGGAGTGGAGGAGAGCCATCTTCCTCAAGACCAAGGTGCAGCTGAGGCAGTTTCCTGGGCACGTGGAGTGGCATCTCTGCTCGCCTTTTCCCAGATCACCTCCTGCAAGACCTGGAGAGGCTGTCCTCCTGGTGGGCCCAAGTCGGAACTTCTACTTGATCTCAAAGTCAGTGCCCAGTTCCCCCATGTTCTGTACCACAGAATCTGGGCTTGCCTGGAGATCAACTCCTTCACTGACTCCACGACTGCTGGGGGGGGAGGAGGCCAACTCCCACCAAAAGCCACCCCTGGTCTCTCTCCTGCCCCTGGACACAGAGCAGCAAGATGGCACAATGGCTGCTCCGTTCCTGGTCACGCCCTCTTTGGCCAAGAGAATAACTCTTTTAAACAAGGATACATTCTGAAAGATTTCCTGAGAGGTACCTTTCAGCAGATTCACCTACCCATTAAGATTCAAAATTTCACCTGGAAATCCCAGTGGCAGAAATATCTACATTCTTATATTTTGAAATTGTCCAGTATTTCAAGTGAAGCAGTGAGTATCTTCGGGCCTCTGGCTGAGTTCTATAGCCATATTTCATGCCGTGTTTCTCAAATCTGTGTCATCTCTAGACAAAGGCAATGAATTGCACTAGTCTGTAAGCAGAGGAAGCAATTTTCATCATTTAATAGGGACCGATCAGAATAAACTCTGAGATAAACAGTGACTGTTTTCTCCACATCCAAAGCAGCACATTTAAGTTGTTTAAAGCCAAGTACATTTTACTGTGACCCTTAGAGCAGAAAAATATCCAAAAAGGGACTAAGTTGCTACCCTCTGTGGTCTTCAATAGGGATGTGTCTAAGACAAAGTAAGACCTTAAGAATTAAATGTACCCCAAATTCACACAGGCTTGGCCTTGGGTCTTCTAACATCCGAGAGCTGCTTGGAATGATAAAGGGGTACCCATGTCACAGGAGACCCAGGGCACTGCCACAGGGAGGCCAAGGAATCATTGTCTTTCGTGGCTGTGCACCAGGTGGGAAAACGAGGAGAATTTTTTTTTTTTTGAAGTGTGAAATTGACCAAGTCAAGATTTTAAAATATACACTGTCCCAATGACATGGGTTCTGAACCATTTTTCTTCTGAATGCAAAATCCAAGTAAAACTTAGATGTTGCTGACATCACGGTTGGTTGGAATTCTGAGCTTGAAAACTGATTTGCAAATAAAATAATGAAACCGAATTGCGTTTTCCATTAGAAGCAATCCGGAGCTCAAAATCATTTTCTCTGTGCACTTATAGCATTTAAACATCCATGTGGATTGCTGTTGCACTGGGGTCGTGTCTGAATTTGTGTCCAAAATCATGAGCCCTGTGCAGAGAACTACACACACACACACACACACACACACACACACACACACACACACACACACACACACACACACACAGCCCAGGCTGTCTGCCGGGCCGGTCCTGTTAATCATCCCGAGGACACAGCCGTTGTTCTGTGTGTCGTGCTTTACACCAGGGCATCGTGGCACTCTCAGCGCTGCGGTGCTGCCCTGTCTGGCCTGTGGAGACCTTTCTGTCTGGGACAGTACCATTCTGTCTAGACAGGGAGAGACCACATATTTTGGTTGTTCTCCCCAACACCAGAAGCAGGCTCCTGCAGCCCTTCGCTGAGGCTTCCTTTAAAAAACGTTTAAATTCCCAAAGTGCTTGTCGCTGCAATGCTGCAAAGGTCGCACTGCGACTCCTGACACTGTGTCTGTCCCTGGATTCCGTGGCGCGCTCGGTCCCTCCCGCCCCGAGCGGCTGGCTGAAGGCAAAGCCTCCTGCAGCCCTTATCTGTGAAAGCGTTTGCTTGCAAATGATGAACACAATTTTCCTTGTTGGGAAGGAGAGTGAGCCTGATTGTCCAAAAAAGACAGAGGCGGGGGTAAAACGCTGTTGCTTTAAAACAGTTCTGGGGTTCCCGGTTCCCAATGAGGTCTGGCTGTAAATGCACCAGTTTTAACCTTAAGACTCAAAACCTTAGTTGTGCACCGTGATTGCAAAAAACATGAAACGCCAAATAGAAATATTATAATCCACACGAAGCTTATGACTCTGCAGGTGTTAACCCAGCCGTTCAAAGTGCCTTCTCCTATTTAATGAAGGGAATTAGCTCCATAAAAGTTTATACGCTGCGCGTTCCCCATATTGTGTGCGCATTCTTTCTGTCATGCGTTATTCTACTTGCTATAATGAAATCTTCAAAGAACTAAAATGCCCCGTGGCTAACAGATTTTTCAGATCAGACACCGTGGGACAAATAACTTGCCCTTTTTTTTGATTGTACAGAGTGAAAGAGTTTTTATTTTAGTTTTCATTGTACTTAGACAAAAATCCAGAACTCAGACTTTTTAAAGGATCTCTCAGGAAAAAGAAACCATGGCCTGTTCACTTTGAACTAATCATAAATTCCTATTTCAAAGAACTAATATTCCCCAAAAGGTGCATTTTGAAGAGATATTTGGCATAAGAAGTCTTACTATAGCTCATTGAGAGCAAAAAATAAAGCCCCATTCCATAGGACTCATTTATTTTTCTCAGAAGATATGTTTTAAAGAGAGGTCTTTTCTTTTTTATTTAGAAAAAAGAGCCCGCTATATCCCTCTACACCAGGAATGTATAAAAAAGAGTAGCCCAATTTGATCTAGAGTATCTAATTCCTTATCTACATTTGCAAAATTAATTTTAAAGATTCACACTGGTTTTGATAGTGGTCCCCGTGGATGCATGTTAAGGCCCTGACCTGCTCCCCAGTGGTAGGGAGGGCACCTGCCGCTGTTCCCTCCGATTGCCCCATCTTCTCAGCTAGTCTTTTTCACATGTGTACTTGTGTCACCATAGGTTTGATCAATTTATTAACTATTTGATCCTTGAAGATGCTAAAGTGAAGTCATTTGCTTTTTTGGCTCCCATCTGACTGATGATAATGATAATAATAATAATAATGCAGAGAGATGTATGGTTAAGACTCAGGATTATGCAACAAGTTTGAGAATAGGGAAAATTGTAACATTTTCATGAAGATCCTAAACTTATACATCCTTGTTTCTATCAAATCTAATAACAAGCATATTAAAAAGTATCATTCTTGTCCTGAATAGTGCTTTCCACTCTGCTGGCATTAAATTGTGTGTGTGTGTGTGAGAGAGAGAGAGACAGAGAGAGAGAGACAGAGAGAGGGAGAGAGAGGAAGGAAGGAAGGAAGGAGAAAGGAAGGAAGGAGGAAGGGAGGAAAGGAGGAGAGTAAAGGATGGAGAATATTTAACCACAATCGCTGGCCACTTTTTCCAAGTAGTAAATTCTTGGGTAGTTGCAGTCATTCCCAACTAACAAAATGAAAGCTTACGGATACAAAACAGTTTCTTGCAGAAACTGCCTTTTAATTTGGCACCTGTTATGCTGTCTTGAAGAAAATATCAACTTAACTGACAGTTTCTGGAAGAAAATGGATATCGTCATATTTGAAAATTTCCAAATATTCTCTCATGCTCGGCTGTCTTGGAACATGTATTCAAATTAGTCACATCCTGAGAAACTGAGGCAAAAAGTGAACTCAGATTATTTGCATAAAATCAAGGAAACATTAGGAAAACAAAAAGCCTTTCCAGAATTCTTGCTTTAGGGCATCTTATCTTTTAATCATGCCATACACAACATAATTTCCACAGTTTATCCTGAGATTTCTTTTCCTTCTTCTGTTATAATAAATTTCCCAGGAAATTGCCCTATAACTGCCACATAAGGGAGACAGATGTTCCAAAGAAAAGAGCAATTTTATTTTATAAGATATCTTTTAACATATGCACGTGAAGTCTCGTAAATTGTCAAAGAGTAGCAACATTGAATAAAAGGTAAGGCTATAACAGAATTCAGAAAATGTGACTCTGCAAAAAGCTAATATAATATAATTACGTAAGGATCAAAATGTATCAAAGAAAAGAATTTTGAGTACCTAGAGAAGTGATGGGCAACGTGCCTCTTACGTAGACTTGTCTCATTTCCCCGAAATATAACCTCTCAAACTTGATGTTCTATCACCAGGTATGACTCTGGTCACTTTGGGAAAAAAAAAGTTTTTTTTCCTTGATTATAAAAGTAAAAATATTTTGGAAAACAATAATAGCATAAAAGGAGAAAGTAAGAATTTCTCACAGTACCATCACTTGAATAGAACCAATATTAATGTCGTGTTTATTTCCAGTTCTATTTGTTCCCAGAGAAATAGGAGGAATAGTTAGACAAACATAAATATGAATGTGTTGGGTTTCTCTCATTTTCATTTGTGAGACAGTCACTGTAGTCTCCCCAGTACACAGCTGCCTTGAGGAAATGAAGATTTTATGTCAGAGATGCCCAGAGAAAGATGCAGCTTCTGACATTCAAAACGGGCCTCTTTCCCGCACATAAGACACTGCTGAGAAAGACAAGGATTTTGGTTGTTTTCATCTCAGGCTCAGAAAGGTCAGTGATTCACACTTCACAGTTCTCAGGGCATTTTTGTCATCATTCTGCCCTGAGAAAGGATTTTCTAAATTCCTCCATCTCCACCTTTGACGTGTCAAGCAAGTGCCAGGCTTGGTGGATTGGGGTTCAGGTTTACACTGGAGCCTTTGAGCTCCAGATAAACAGGAACGACAAGGTGGGAGTCAGACTTTTCTGGTGGGGTCCATGTCGGGGGGGATGAATGGAAAATCAAAAGGTTTAAGACTTGGTTGCCAAGGGAGAGGAGGGATGGGGGAGGGAAGGATTGGGAGTTTGGGATTAGCAGATGCAAACTATTATATATAGGATGGATAAACAGCAAGGTCCTACCATATAGCACAGGGAACTATATTCAGTATCCTGTGATAAACCATAATGGAAAAGAATACGAAAAAGAATATGTATATGTATAACTGAGTCACTTTGCTGTACAGCAGAAATTAGCACAACATTGAAAATCAACTATACTTCAATAAAATTAAAAAAAAAAAAAAGAAAGAAAATCAAAGGGTTGAGAAGTATGTGCAGGCTTGAGAGGGACACGTCCTCTCCACCTTTCCTCATCCCACTCTGTGCCTGGAGGTTGACCAAGGTTGACCTGGATGGAACACATCAGAAAGCTTCCTCTCCCGCCGAGTCAGCCACAGGGAAGCAAGAAATGAGAAAGTTGGGGAGAGTGAGGCGGGTCTTTGCTCCCAGGGGCCCTACCTGCCCACCTCTGAGAGTTGAGGCATCCCTCCACCGCAGACCATGGCTCCTATCTGCTTCATGAGCTACCCTGTACCCCAGTGCTGGACACCACTCCCTCCTCGGAGCCCCTCCATCCCGGGGACCGTAAGGGCTTTGTGCAGACACTAGTCCCAGAATGACTTCCCTTTTTTCGGTAGTTTCCCTAAACCAATATGTTTCAAACCCCATGTTTGAAAATAAGGTTTGTTCTATTAAACTCACTCAAATTTTGCATTTGCTTCCTGGGGAGGATCCTGACCTGTACAGAGCAGACACGTGGGTTCCAATTTTCCCTACAAAATGCAAACCCTTCGGAGGGGCAGTGTAATAGAAAAATGGGGGACATCACAGGTAGACAGACCCTCTCTACCTCCCTGAATGAGATTCTTGGCAGAAACCTGTGGGGGCCCACGGTCAACATGACCCAGATAAGAAGTCAAAGAATTGGACTCAGACCACCATCGGAATTAGTTTTCACTCCCAAGGGTTCCTGGATCCACAATCCCCACTGCAGTGTGGTGTGCTGCCTCTACCATCTATCTATCGATATCTGTCTATCTATCCATCTGTCATCTATCTCTCTCTATCATGTATCTATCATCTATCTATCTATCCATCTGTCATCTATCTCTCTCTATCATGTATCTATCTATCCATCTGTCATCTATCTCTATCATGTATCTATCTATCTATCCATCTGTCATCTATCTCTCTCTATCATGTATCTATCATCTATCTATCTATCTATCTGTCATCTATCTCTCTCTATCATGTATCTATCTATCTATCTATCTATCTATCTGTCATCTATCTCTCTCTATCATGTATCTATCTATCTATCTGTCATCTATCTCTCTCTATCATGTATCTATCTATCTATCCATCTGTCATCTATCTCTCTCTATCATGTATCTATCTATCTATCCATCTGTCATCTATCTCTCTCTATCATGTATCTATCATCTATCTATCTATCCATCTGTCATCTATCTCTCTCTATCATGTATCTATCTATCCATCTGTCATCTATCTCTCTCTATCATGTATCTATCATCTATCTATCTATCTGTCATCTATCTCTATCATGTATCTATGTATCTATGTATCTATCTATCTATCTATCTATCTATCTATCCATCTGTCATCTATCTCTCTCTATCATGTATCTATCTATCTAGCCATCTGTCATCTATCTCTCTCTATCATGTATCTATCATCTATCTATCTGTCATCTATCTCTCTCTATCATGTATCTATCATCTATCTATCTATCTGTCATCTATCTCTCTCTATCATGTATCTATCTATATCTATCTATCTATCCATCTGTCATCTATCTCTTTCTATCATGTATCTATCTATCTATCTATCTGTCATCTATCTCTCTCTATCATGTATCTATCTATCTATCTATCTACCTATTTCTATCATCTATCTATCTATCATCTCTCTATCAATCTATCTATATATCTATCTATCTCTATATCTATCTGTCATCTATCTCTCTCTATCATCTATCTATCTATATCTATCTATCTATCTATTTATCTATCTACCTATCTCTATCATCTATCTATCTATATCTATCTATCTATTTATCTATCTACCTATCTCTATCATCTATCTATCATCTCTCTATCAATCTATCTATATATCTATCTATCTCTATATCTATCTATCTGTCTATATCATCTACCTACCTACCTACCTATCTACCTATCTAGCTACCTATCTATCTATCTCTATATCTATCTATCTCTATCATCTACCTACCTACCTATCTATCTATCTATCTATTTATTTATCTATATCTATCTTCTATCTATCATCTATTTATCTAACTCTATCATCTATCATTTATCTATTTATCTACCTCTATCATCTATCTATCCTCTATCTATCTATCATCTATCTATCATCTATTTATCTCTATCATCTATCATCTATTTATCTATCTCTATCATCTATCATTTATCTATTTAACCATATCTATCTTCTATCTATCTATCATCTATCTATCTCTATCATCTATCATTTATCTATCTATCTCTATCATCTATCTATCAACTATGTCTATCATCTATCTATCATCTATCTATTTATCTCTATCATCCATCTATCATCTATTTATCTAACTCTATCATCTATCTATCTCTATCTATCTATCTATCTATCTATATCTATCTATCTTCTATCTATCATCTATCTATCTATCTTTCTTTCTTTCTATCTTTCTATCCATCTCTCCTTCAATGTATCTATTCTTCTCTCTGTACGTCCAAAAGAAATATTTAAGTATAGTGTATATTGTAACCTGCATGGGTATCATGAAGCTTTTCCATGTCTAATGGTTAAGTGGTTTAATTTCTTGGACAATATGGTCATCAGTAACTGTTACTTTGATCAGAGGCTGTTTGTACAGAGGTTTTGTGTGTGTGTGTTTACGTCAGTTTTTAGAACGTCCAAAGGAGTCCCAGAAGCTCTGAAAGCCCCAAATAGCCACCGTGAGGTCTGAGTAGCTGCCTTTTCTCTCTTCCAGGTGTGTGATATTTTTTAAAGTCACAGGATTCATCTGAACACGGCAACTGAACAGCAGACCTATTTAATAATGAAAGAGATCTGAACACTTTCCACTTATTTCTGTCTTTGGATGTGTGTTCTTTTGAGGCTCTTGGTCTGGTTTAGGATTTTGCTGCGTATAAAACCCCCACCAAACTCCTAAATATCATGTCATCAAACAATATTTAGACCCAATTTTGGTTGCTTCTATGGCAGTCTTTATATAAATTTACTGCATTTATATAAAAATAAAAACACTGTTATGAAAATGTTTATGATGTGTTTTTTGCCTACAACTATGATTCTTTCTTTAGGAAAATTATCCAGAAGAGTGAAGTGGAGAAATGCTGAAACACTGTTAAGTGTCTTGAAGTAGGTAGATCAATAAACTATTTTCAGAAAGGCCTATGCATTCATTTCCTTTTTAATTTTTTTGTTTGTTGAATTTTAAAATTTGAAAAAATACTATAAAGAATTCCTGTATATCCTTCACCCCAACTCCCCTTATGATAACAGCCTCGGTAGCCACACTGCAGATTAAAAAATTAGAAAAAAATAACATTGGTACACTACTGTTATCTAACTTACACATTTCATTCAAATTTTACCGTTGCATTAATGTCCATTTTCTGGTCCAGGATAGAATTCAAGGCCGAAAGTTGGTTGCGTTTAGTTGCCATGTTTTGTTAATTTCCTTTAATCTGGATATTTTCGGGGTCTGTCCTTCGAGACCTTGACGCTCTGGAGGACTAGTGGTCAGCTGTTTTATCTAAGTTCCTCCGTTTTGGTTTGCTGGGCATTTCCTCACGACTACATGTCAGTGTTGCATTCTCTACAGAAGAGATGTTAGGTTCTTGTTTTTTCACACCTAGAAACACGCCAATTTGCCCCACTGCTGATGACGTTAACTTTGATCATTTGGTTAATGTGGCTTCTGCCTGACTTCTCCATTGACGGAAAAATCTGTCTTCACAGTAGAATCCCAATTAATATGCGTAGAAAGAAAGACAGAAATAGAAAATCACCATTTGGTAGACACCACAGGTGGTGGTGTCTGCCAGGTTTCTCCACCAATGGAGAAACCTGACCTTTCAGTAGAATTCCAGTTAATAAATATAGAAAAAATGATGAACATAGAAAATCCTCATTTGGCAAACACCACAGTAAACATTGTTTCAAGCAAAAATCATCACTGGATGCTAAAAGTAGTACCCAAAATAGGATGAGAATCAAGGTATTTCCATAATCTCAAGTTATATCTCTATGTGACACATTAATTACAAAGGGGAAAAATAGTAACTTTACAGTGGAAAACATAGCAAACCACAACATATTTTTATAAACATCCTCAGGGGAAAAATACTCATTAACATGATAGAAAAAGTTGTTCACTGAAAGCAAAGGTAAGATGATTTCATATATACTGGTTATAAGCTTTTCCTTTAATACACTGCCTGTTCACGTTCTTTGCTGACTCCTCTCCTAGGTGCATTATTATCTCATCTATTGATTTATACCCTGTTTTTCTGCATAAAGGACATTAATCTATTGTTTGCCATGTTTGCTGCAGTTCTTCCCTAGGTTGTTGTTGCCTTTTAATATTATTTATGCTGATTTGTGAAATAGAGGAGCTTTTTATGTAGTTGGCTGTATTGATTAACCATCACACTCTCTTCCGTTGCTTTGATTGTAAAATTCTTGACCGTCTTGAGAACAGAGAAATACTCTCCCTGCATTTTCCTCCATATGTAACGATAGACTTGATCTGGTTTTGTTTTTGTTTTCTCAGCAGATAATACATTGTTTCAGAAAAATGTAATATGTAATCCTTCTGTTTTTCATAACTTCATGGTGCTGTTAATATTATTTACTGTTTCTGCAAGATGTCACTGTGTTTTTAATTCATCTATTTCATCCATTGATCCGTTCACCAGGACCAAAGTGAGCTGTCTGTCAAAGCTTAATGTCTGTAGAAAAATGCTTCTGGTTACTTCATTTTCAAAACTTTATTCTTCAATTTCATATGGCTGATCTTCCTGATCATCTTCAGAATCACTTTGCCTATAACCCCCCCAAACTTTTCATGGGGATTTTGTTTGGTATTGCACTAAACTTACAATAAATTGCACTAAACTAATTTTGAGAAGAAAAAAAAATTTATTCAGTTTTCTAAATTCTCAGTTCTTATTTATTTGTTTTATGTACCTTTAGGAAAAATGATACTTTTTATGATATTACAAATTTTAACAACTGTTATGATCATATAAATTGTATATATATATGAATCGATATACGAACCAAAAAGTAAAAATATGTCTTCCTTTATCCATTAACTACTTGAATTAAACGACATATACTTTTTAAAGCATTTACCACGTGATATTTTAGCATAACTTTCTCCAAAATCATCATACTAATTTCCAAATTATTGGTTGATAGTTGAGGAATAGTTTCTGTAATCTTTTGACATTACTATCATCAGGTCAGTGGTGACCCAGTCTGTCATGATGTGACAGAGGTGACTGCATCAAGTCTTCCGAAGACAACTCCATTCACTGCATAGTCAGTAGATTACTCGTAGCCTCAGGAAGTGGAGAATTTATATCACTATCCAAGTTATTCGTCCTGCTGTCCAATCCTTACGCTCTCAGATTTTTTTCACAAACAGCGATTTTAAGCAAAGCATTTTCTAGACTCAGTTATAGTCTGAGGTTTACATATATTAACTATCTCAGTTATCAAAGTCACAAACATCATTTATTGGCATGTCCCATCCATTTGTTGACTTAATTTTATTAATAGATCACTCTCAATCCATAGAGATTTGCAGGAATAGATCAGCCTTGATGACTGAAAACACGTCTTTATTGTTAAGCCAAAGAGAGTAACTTTAATGCTTTTGGATGGCTATTAAGAGAAATAAATGGTTTTATTGCTTTAAAAAAAAAGAGAGTAACATCTTTTTCAGAAAGAGTTTTATTAAAGTTAAATGTCAAAAAGAATTATTTTCTAATGTTTGTTTCCACATTCAATTACTAATAAAGTGAATGTAAAAATTGTGATGTAATTTTCAAATTATTTTGGCAACTTTAGCACTAATATACTATTGACAGTTAATTGTCTTCCAGTTTTCCTTATTTGAATCCCACTCTTTTCAGATATATTATTTAATTTTCTCCAGGGTTTATTTGGTACATTGTACAAATATGAGAGTTATCTGGAGTAGTGGTAAAGAGACTGATAATTTACATCTTTTGTAGCACAATCAGAGTAGTGATTTTATCATGGCTTTAATGTAGCCAAATTTAAAAGTATATGTTTCTAAATTTTGGCTGAAACTTCAGATTTTCTCCATAGCTTTATCTGGATAACATCTGTACAAAATCCAATAAGATTTTATTGTAAACTTTTCTCTTTAAAATATATTTCCTGTGTACTAAGAACAAGGTTTAATTTTTTACAGATAACATTTCTTGCATCTCCCAAGATCACTAGAAAACGTTACTAAGCTCAAAAATATTGAATTGCACATGAAATTATTTAAACACCTTTAAGTGAAAACTTGGCATCAATAATGTCTGAAATTTTACTGCCTCGATTTTTATGTTTTTCCAAAAATTCACTATCTTGTCTAGAAAGATCAAAGGTTTGTGACAACAGGAACTATCACTCTGATTTTCAATGAAACACTCTTATTGATAGTAATCTTTTTTAAATTTCTATTTAATAGTTAGTGTCTAAAACACAATCATTTCTAACTATTAAATACTGCTAAAAATTCTGGTAGTTCACTCTATTTTCATTCGCTTTATTAACATTCTTTTGATAAAAATTTTCAGGAGTTTTGATTTTTCAAATACTTTATAGTATCAAAACGAGTCATGATGTTATCTAAATCAATCCTTATTTAGATGTGTTGCTTTACTGGGAGCTTTTTGCCAGCAAATAAGAGTGAAGGAAAATATTGCCACCTGTGTGTGTGTGTGTGTGTGTGTTGTGTGTGTGTGTGCACACACGTGTGGCGGATGCTATTTGGATTTATTTCTGTTGAGTAAGTTCCAGAAAAAAAATTATATAATTCATTAGTTATGAAACCATGAAAAGATTGCTACCTAGAACCTCAGAATTCTGACTATGGCCCTGCTCTGTTTGATATTCATTTTCCGAAACAGGTTTATTGAGATATATTGGGTTGGCCAAAAAATTCATTCAGGTTTTTCCAGATGTTGCGGAAAAACCTGAATGAATTTTTTGGCCAACCCAATAATTCATGTACCATAAAGTCGAAGCTTTCTAAGTGTACCGTTTGTGGTTCCTAGTACAGTCACAGAGCTGTGTCAACATCACAGCTCTCTAATGTTCATCCCTACCCACAGAAACCCCCTACCCAGGAGCCCTCGCTCCTCAGAGCCCCACTCCCACCCCTTCAGCTTCTGGCAACCACCAATCTACTTTCCGTGTATGGATTTGCCAACTCTGGGCACTCCATGTATGTGGGATCATACAATATGGGGTCTTTAGCGGCTGGCTTCTTCACTGAGTGTAGTGTTTTCAAGGTTCATAGATGTTGGGGCATGTACTGGTGCCTTCTGCCTTTTGTGACCCACTCTCCTCCTGCCTTTCCATAAATGCTTCCATGGGGAGGTGGCTGTGCAGGTAAAGGTGGGTCGCTTATTGCCGACCCCTCCCCACCCCTCCCCAACTTGGTCTCCCATTTGTCTCTGATGAACGTCTGGATAGGGATTCAGACAACAAGAACCCTTAACACAGAGTTTACCTTGCTCACCAGAGAATACAATTTCAATTCAATGCTCTCATTTGTTTCGTTAAAATGGATACAAGTTGGACGATCATCCTGAGTGAAGTAAGTCAGAAAGAGAAAGACAAATTCCATAGGACATCACTTACATGTGGAATCTAAACTAGGACACGAATGAATTTATCTATGAAACAGGAACAGACTCACATGCATAGAGAACAGACTTGTGGTCGCCAAGGGGGAGGGGGGTTGGGGGGAGGGATGGAATGGAAATTCAGGATTAGCAGATGCAAACTATTATATATAAGATGGATAAACAACAGGGTCCTATTATATAGCACAGGAACTGTATTCAATGTCCTGTGATCAACCATAATGGAAAAGAATATAAAAAATAATGTATATATATATATATATATATATATATATATGTGTACAACTGAATCACTTTGCTGTACAGTAGAAATTAGCACAACATTGTAAGTCAACTCTATTTCAATAAAATAAATTCTTAAAAAATGGGTATAAGTTGAAAAGAAAAGCTAAAATTTATTGAGCAGTTATTATGTCCCAAGCACTGTGATTTCTATGCACATGAATGAAATTTCAACCACATACACGTGGAGGAGGAACTGTTGTTATCTTTATTCCTCAGCTGAAGAAAATGAAGCTTAGTGGGTATTAAATTCCTAACCCACAGTCAGCTAGGAAATGATGGAGCTGGACTCCAAACATACAAATCAGCATCTTTGCCTAAGACAGAAGAGGAAGAAGAGGCAGGGAAGGAAGAAAAGGGAAGAAGAAGGAATAGAAGGAAAAAGCCATGTTCTGTACCAGGTACCTGTATTCATCCTCAGTTAATTGTTTGGGCCTGTTAAGGGTTCTTGAGTTCTGCTCACAGGTAGATCCTCTGCCTCTTTAAACACACAAATAACACCTCTTCCAGAACAAAGGTTAATTTTTCTATTTCTTTTCAATCTCTCCACAGGCCCTAACATGACATTCTTCTCCATGCAGATAAATAAATTATGCTGACAAACACCCCAGGTAAACAGGAGACATGTGTCCTCTCCAGGGTGTTATATGAGAAACGAGAGCCACACCAGGATGAAACGCTCAAGCATTTAAAACCATATTCTGAAATTTATGAGTTGGTGCTTAAAAATAACAGCCCCAAAATGCCTCAAAATATGTGTGCACCAAACAGAATCTCCCCCTCTGTATTTATTGTAGGGTAATAAAAATGCGTAGAAAAAGGGTTTGATGGCAAACAGTCTTATTAAACCCAGGAGCCATGCAAACAGCCAGGACACAGCATTGGGCCACATAACGCACACCCAGCTATAATTCTGTCAAGGAGGGCACATAAACACCCCTGATGGAATTAGAGGCTTACACGGAATGGTAAACGGACCTTATTGTTTATAAATATAATGCCAGATTCGAATGTGTGGGTGGCCATCGTGTCTGACTTATCAGAAGCAAAACGATATATGGAATTCTTCAGTTCTTCTTAGGAAACGTGAAAGTGAGACACTAAATGTGGCTATAAGCTGGTGGGTATGCATGCAGCTGAGTGGAATGAACGTGACAGGGAAATTCTCTTTGAGGGAAACATACAAGCGATACAAAATTGCCAGCATTAAAAAAGATTAGCTCTGACATGGGGTAGGGAGATTTTTTTTTTTCTTTGTCATTGTTCAAAGCTGAATAGCAATAAGATTGTAAACTACAGCGCTTCATAATAGAATGAGGCGCCCTTGTATAATGAGGTTCATTATAAGTGACATGCATAATTCCAGGCCTGTTCTGTGTTGATTCCTTCTTTTGTTGTTGAGACAGACGGCTTTAATGGGCCCAAGGAACCACGGCACGCTTTAAACACACTTAAAACTATTTTGCAAGTGTGTTTTGTTTTCTTTCCTTTTTCAATAGGTCAAAATTTAGACAAAAATACCCATCTGAAGAGAGTGTCTTTGTGTCAAAAAAAAAATGCATATCATTCAGAATATTATTTTAAAATTCTCCAGTGATGAAAGTGTGTATGTGAAGATTGCCTGGTGAGTTAATTTCATCTGTTAGTAACCAAAATATGCAAACGACATAGGGAAATTGTTTGATTAGTGTGGGCTTTCAAAGCTGAATATTTATGTCTGGCAGTCCACCGCCACTGCCAGCGCTTCAATCTTTTGAGAAAATCAAACACTGTGAAACATGGTGTGGCCTCTGCAGAGAGATGAAAGGAAACAGCACAACGACAGAAGGATAAATAAAAACAAAGATGATGCAAGTGAAATATACATGTGAGGACCTTAGCAAAGGATTTCAAAACTCCTCTGGGTTAAAAATGGGACAAAGACAAAATAAACCCAATGGAGAAATGCCCACTGCCTAATTCTGTCTGTCCTCACACACGGCTCTCCCACAAGCCCTGTGGGACACCAGAAAGCACACCCCAGTGATCTGGTGTCTGGAATGAAATGTCTGGAAGGTCCGTGACCTGCTCTGCGTTCTTTTTAAAATTATTTTTTATTTTAATTAATTAATTTTTTATTGAAGTATAGTTGATTTACAATGTTGTGTTGGTTTCAGGTGTACAGCAAAGTGATGCATATATATATATATATATTCTTTTTCAGATTATTTTCCCTTATAGGTTATTACAAGATATTGAGTAGAGTTCCCTGTGCTATACAGTAGGTCCTTGTTGGTTATCTATTTTATATATAGTTGTGTGTATATGTCAATCCCAAAGTCCTAATTTATCCCTGTCCCCCCACAGATTTCCCATTTGGTAACCCTAAGTTTGTTTTCTATGTCTGTGGGTCTATTGCTGTTTTGTAAATAAGTTCATTTGTATTTTTTTTTTAGATTCCACATATAGGCAATATCATATGATATTTGTCTTTCTCTGTCTGGCTTACGTCACTTAGTAAAATAATCTCTAGGTCCATCCACATTGCTGCGAAAGGCATTATTTCATTCTTTTTATGGCTGAGTAATATTCCATCGTATATAGGTACCACATCTTCTTTATCCAATCACATGCTGATGCACATTTAGGTTGCTTCCATGCCCTGGCGATTGTAAATAGTGCTGCAATGAACATTGGGGTGCATGTGTCTTTTGGGATTACCATATGATCCTGCAATCCCACTCCTGGGCATATATCCGGAGAGTGCTCTGGGCTCTTTTATCTGTTCCCCAGGTTGTCTCCTCTGCTGTTTGATTAGACAGAAGGAAGGGGCAAACTATCCAGGCTTCAGAAGTCCTCTGAATAGTATGCTCTCTGGGCTGAGTGCATCTGCTTTAAGAGCTTCCAAAACTGGCACAAGCACGAGCCAGATAGCGCAAGCTCTTTCTGGACCATTTCGAAATCTTCTGAATTTCAGTAGAGACAAAAAGCTACCAACAGTCTGGGATCCAGAACATACTCCATCCTTTCTGCAATAATACGAGGTGTTTGCCTAAATACTGAACGTGAATGTGATACATCAGATCCAGTCAGGACCAATGAACAGAATCACAGATTCCATGGCGACATCAGTACATTCCTTTGGCTTGATGTTCTTTATCATTTCCCTCTATTTACCCATAACAAGCTTTTTCTATGCTGGTCACAGAAAAAGAGTTCTCTCTTGGGTTTCTTCCTTCTCTATTAAACGTACAGTATTGCTTGGGAGAAGTTTGCAATTTACAAAATGTTTCCTAAAAGGGCTGATATCAAAGTTTGAAAAAAGACCCGAGAGAGTTGCAGAGTGGAGGGAACAACGGCTGGGTCACAAGTATAGCACATTTATGTTGGCAGATGAGAATAACCACAGGAATGAAAATGACTCTATAATTAGAATCATATAAATTAGACATGAAAGAGACCTATTAGTTCATCTCAATCATCCCCAAAGAGACCAGCATCAGACTGTTCCCTACAGAGCGTTTTCTATACTTCGTCTATATCATTTTTAACAGGCTTATAGGATGATGTGCTTTCATTAACTGCATGGACAGGGGCTTTACTGTGATTAAATAACAAGGAATCTTTGATCTTAGCGGTATGAGCACTGAAATTTTAATACGGAGTTAATGCTTGCAAGGCGTATGTGAAAAACAGGGTGATGGGAATGCTTTATGGCTTCAAGTACACTTGAAACATCCATACACACAAGCCCATTTCCCAAGCCCTGCTCCCCTCTGCCCTCCACATGCATGGGGACACTCACTCTTTTCTCAAGAACCCTGAAATCAGTAGTCCCAGGAAATCATCTCTTGTCTATGAAAAGGGGAAAACTGGTGATGGATTGGAGATGACTTCCTTGAATTATTGATCCCGGGATTCCTGGGAGAGAACAAAAGAGGGAGCCTGGGGTAGGGGCGGGTCTAGTTTCTCCTCCTGAAGACGGCGGCAGGTGACTCACCAGGTTTAAAAGGACCCTTTGGTTCTAGCTCAGGTGCTCTAATCATCTACAGAGAGAACAGGGATCTTCTATGGTAAACGGAGTTGGAAAGTGGGGACGTGACTACGGTTGAGATCCAACACACATTTTGAAAGGGGTGGGAGGTGAGTCCTTACACAGAAAGCGATGGTCCCTGGAAGCTGAGAATTCTCAGGTCAGACCGCGAGCAGCCAGCAGGGGATCAGGAAATCAGAGCCATCGTCCAAGTGGGGCTTTGGGGTCAGGGTGGAGATGCCCGCCCTTTTACTTACTAGCTGTGAGATTTCTGGCAAATTGCTTAATCTCTCTCAAGCCAGTTCCTTCATTTGTAAAAGTGGTTTGTTTTTCCTTTCAGCAAATGCTTATTAAGTATGTACCAGGTGTCCGGTCCTCTGCGGGGTGCTCAGAATACAACAGCACACAAATCCGACAGCGTCTCCTTCCATAAATACACCGAGATGTGTCAGGGCTGTGGCCGGGATTAAATTAAGCCGTGTTACAGAGCTGATGGCCTGACACGTACAAAGTGCCCAGCAGATATCCACCTAATTGCTGATCTTACAATATTATCTGGGGTTGGGTAAGGCGTTTTAATGAGACTTCTCGATGCTTATCTCTGAGGACAGGACGAAGGAATACGGGCTGTATGACGACATATTTGGGAGAATTAGTATCTTCACACTTCTATTTCCTTAACTAACCACACTGCATAAAGAATGGGTTGCTTTTGCTTTCTCTAATCCCTTCCCTTCTCTTCACTTCCTTAATCCCTCGTGATCTGGGTCTACGCATCACTAAATTTTTAGTTTAACAAGTATTTATTGTGTACCTACTGCATACGAGGCACTGTGGGGTTATGAGACGCTGCAGTAGGCGATCAGGACCCTCTGAAAGGGGGTCACCGGGATATGAGTAGGAATCCGCCAGGCAAAGGGCAGCGCCCAGACAGAGGAAGGAACATGCGCAAATGGGGTAGGATGGGCTGGGGAGGGGAGGGGCCGCAGGAGACCAGGACAGCGGCGAGAGCCGGGGTGGGGGGTGGGGATGGGGGGGGTGGCGGGGTGGGGGTGGGGGCGGCGAGTGTTCTCTGGGGCTCGGAGTCAGGCAGGGTCTTGTAGAGTTGGGAGCTGCGTATGCAAGAGGGTCGCAGGCTTAGTATAATCCCCCCTCATGGTCTCCTCTTGGCAGGTTAAACCGGCCCCTCCCGTTTCTTGCTGCACTATAATGTTTCACGGCATCCTTACTGTCTGTTCACTCCCCTTATGACCCCTTTTCGTTCCCAGGGTGCGTTCCTCACTCTCTCGTTGTTTGTTTGAATTGACACCTCTCTGACTGCTTCTTTAATAAATTTCCAGATTTTTCCTTCCCCTGACTTCAAATGTTTATACTTGGGTGTTTCCCAAGTTTGGTTTAGTTTCCATGCTTGGTTGTCTTCTCTTTTTTTCCCCAAGATAAGCCTCGCTGTGCTCAGAGCATGTACAACACCTACTTTACCATTTCTATTTCCATCCTAGAGCTTTGCTGAGGTCCATAGGCACATTTCTTTTATGTAGGCATGCATGTATGCACCCACCTGTCCATTCATCCATCCACCCATCCATCCACCCGCCCATCCATCCATCCATCCACCCACCCATCCATCCATCCACCCACCCATCCATCCACCCATCCATCCATCCATCCATCCACCCATCCATCCACCCACCCATCCACCCACCCATCCATCCATCCATCCATCCACCCACCCATCCACCCATCCACCCATCCATCCATCCATCCACCCACCCATCCATCCATCCACCCACCCATCCATCCATCCACCCATCCATCCATCCACCCACTCATCCACCCATCCACCCATCCATCCATCCATCCACCCACCCATCCATCCATCCACCCACCCATCCATCCATCCACCCATCCATCCATCCACCCACCCATCCATCCACCCATCCATCCATCCATCCATCCACCCATCCATCCACCCACCCATCCATCCATCCATGTATTCATTCTACAATCATGTGAATGAGCAGCAACTCTGTGACAAGCACAGTTCTAGGACTTGGGGACATGGTAACCAGGAGGGTAGACAAGATTCCTGCATCCATGGAGCTTCATTCTAGAGGGAAGAGAGAGGTGATTCACAAGTAAACAGATGTATACAAAGAAAATCTCCATTAATCATTGAGGCAAAGAAAACAAAATGCTGTGATACGATGGAGAGCACAGCTAGATACCTCTACCTGGGGCTTTCAAACACCTTCGAAATCAATTTTCAGTCATTCAACAGATATCAAACTCAGACCAGGTACGAGGAAGCCCCGGAGGGTCAGACCCATCAGGGTCCATCCCTGGCACGCTCCCTGCTGTGATGGGGGGAGGGGACCATTCTTTGTTCAGCCAATCTTCTCAGAAACTCCAGTGTCACCCTGAACCAAGCCTTCTCCCCGTAGCTCACGTCTCATCAATTCCTAGTTCTGTGGATCCTACCCTGAAACATTTTTCGATTACAACATTGCTTTCATCTCCACCACCATATTTTCAGATCAGACCTCGTCCTCTCCCCACACTGCAGGGACTCAGGACTGGACAGTCACTCCTGCCTCTGTCTAGGGTGTCTTGACCTCGGCACTGTGGACAATTCGGGTTGGATAACTCTTTGTTGAGGGGAATGTCCTGTGCATTGTGGGGTGTTTCTCAGCATCCCTATGTCTACCTACTCATTATCAGCAGCCACACCCCTCCCAGTTGTGACAAGCCCAAATGTCTCTAGACAAAGCCAAAAGTCCCCTTGGGGGCAAAAGCAACCCCAGTTATGAATCACTGCAATGGTCTCCCCCAAATCCAACATATTCTATTCACTCGCCTCCCCCATGTATCTGCTCAAGGTCACCGTGTTGTTGAGGTCACACCTGGCCATCTCATGGAAATGCCACACATCCTGCACCCATACTGGATTTTCACTGGCAACTCCAGCTCATTTACCTCCTTTATTTTTCTCCCTAACACGTATCATCTCCTGATATTTTTACCTCTCTTATTTGTGCAGAATCTTTCTCCTCCCCATTAAAAGAAGTCAGCCCCATCTGCATCTCTTTTTTTGGGTGATCGATTCACATTATGCCTCCTTGGTTTTGGTATGATACCCCATCTCCCCCTTTCCCCAATCTAACTCCCAAATGCCAGAAGCCTCTAGTCATCATTCAGTCATGAAAATGAGATAGCAGTGCCCTGCTCATAGCATCTTACAGCATCCAGAATCCACAGATGACCCTTGGAAACCTTCCAATGACCAGTCCTGCGGGCATTCAGCCTCCGCCTCTGCCTTTCCATCCTCCGACTCACGCTGCTATCCCAAAACATGTGAGACTGGTGTCCTATGACCTCTGGCCTTTGTCATCTTTTCCCCAGCCTGAAAGGCCCTCATTCCATCTTTCCAACAGGCAAATATTTTCTCAATGGCCTCTAAGGTCCTTGAATGAGGAACTATGTACTTTTACATCCTGCTGCGAGTCTAGCATTGGGTGGAGAGCAGCACTCAATAAATGCTTGTTAGATACAGGAATGAATCTTCCTTTGTACATTATCTTGTATCATGCATTTTGATGAAAACTTATATTGCCCTGGATCCAGTTTGCTTCTCAAACTATGTGCTGAGGGGCCCCCAGGGAACGCCAGTGAACAAGGCAAACCCAGGATATCTTGCACATTTGAGGGAAACACGGTCGTTTTCCACATCTGTTGGCCATCTCATGAACGACCAGCTCTAAGTAATTCAGTTTCAACGGTAGATCATGTTACGCTTCATTTGATGACATCGTATTGCTGTAAAGCTGGATTTTTGGCTATTGCTTTGATAAAAAAGCAAATTCTACATGAAGGTCAAGGTGAACAGGAAAGGAGGGGGTTGTAATCAACCCAGTCCACAATTAGACAAGTTGTACAGCGCCCAGCAGGCATACACTTCCCTTAGTAAGTGATTTTGTTTATTGAAAAGTGAAAGCAATACATTTTCTTTCAATATATCTATATTATTTTTTTCAGATGATGACACAGTTGTCAGGATATAAATACTTATTAAGATGTTTTAACTTAACTGCTTAGTAGATATTAAGTGTTAATAAATATTTAATAAATATATACTGTTAGATATTTCTTTTAGCTTACACATGCTATGAAAAATATACTGATGCATTTAGGGTACCATGAATAAAGAAAGTTTGGGAAGATCTTCCTGAGAAAGAGAATTGCTGCTTAGAGTCCTTATTTGTAAATAATAGAAGCTGATTCCTGCCGATTTCAGAAAAATAAATGAATTCATTGAGACCAAGTTGTGGGGTTTTACTAAATCACTGGAATAGCTTTAAGCCCAGGCTTGGGGCTAAAAGTTTCCAGGAACAATTTCTAAAACTACATCATCTAGAACTGGTCAGGAGAGCAGTTGCTGGAAACTCAGTACTGCCTCTGAAGAGAGAAAGAGAGAGAGATTGAGACAGAGAGACAGATAAAAACAAAGAGACAGAGAGATCTTGAGAAAGACACACACGCACACACACACACACATACACACACATACACACACACATACACACACTTTGGTTTACCATTCTTGCCTCTCCCATCATTTGTTCCCAAGGCTCATCCCAGGCGGCCACATCTGGCTGGTGCTGAATCCCATGCCTTTGCCTACAGTGGAAGTAGAAGAGGCGGTTTCCTGCATTTTAAGTTTCTATAGATGCATGTTCAGATTAGAGGCTCAAGTCTAGTGGGAAAATTCTGAATCATTCCATATACAGAGAGAAAGGAATTGGGGAATTTGAGTGCAAAAATGTTCTGAGTGTTACCTTCAGATGAGGGAAACTCTCTGATGTGCAAGTGGTTTGGGCTTGTTTTCTAAGGCTGTGTAGACACAAAATGAAAATAGAGGAGAGAGATTCAAGTTCAGGGTGGTGAATACACTTCCGGCGGGAGGCTGTGTGAGGGCAGTAGGGACGCCTCCGTCAGCTGTGCCCTCTGTCCCTGCGATGAGCAAGCTTAGGGGACGGGGACTTGGGGATGTGAACAGTGGGTCCCGAGCAGGGGTGACCTACATGCATGTTGGCATCAGACACCAAAGAGCATAGACGTTTGGACATATAACCTGTAATGCAAAATAGCATGAATAATTATAACACATTCCGGAAGGAATGTACTATAGTTTCCAAAAATGTACTGTCAGTTTTACACTGTCCTGCATGTAGTGACAGACTCTCACTGGCAACAAATGAAGCATTTTTTTTTTTACATACAAAGGACTATTTTGCAGCCTTTATTTTTCTTCTAATATTTTCATCCAGTTTTATTGAAATATAATTGACATACAGAAGTGTATAAGTTTAAGGTGTACAGCATAGTGACTTGATTTATATACATCATGAAGTGATTACCACAATAGGTTTAGTAAAAATTTATCATCTCATATAGATACAAAATTAAAGAAATAGAAAAAAATTTCTTCCTTGCATTGAGAACTCAGGATGTACTCTCTTAACAATTTTCATATACAATGTACGACAGTGTTAATTATACATATGAAGCATAAATTTTAAAATTTATTTTATTGAAGTAGAGTTGAGTTACAATGTTGTTAATTTCTGCTGTACAGCAAAGTGATTCAGTTTTATATATATATATATATATATATATATATATATATATACCTTCTTTTTCATATTCTTTTCCATTATGGTTGATCACAGGATATTGAATATGGTTCCCTGTGCTATACAGAAGGACCTTGTTGTTTATCCATTCTAATATAATAGTTTGCAACTGCTAACCCCAAACTCCCAATCCTTCCCTTCTCCCCCTCCCTCCCCCTTGGCAACCACAAGTCTGATCTCTATGTCTGTGAGTCTGTTTCTGTTTCATAGATAAGTTACGAAGCATACTTTTAGTGACAATTTTCTCTCACCTTAAAAGAGCCTCTCGCTGAAAAATTAGACATGAAAAAAACCCCAAGTCAGTGACTATTCACACCATTTGACACAGCAAGGTGAATTTTTGGATTACTTCCCTCTAGATTTTTTTCTCTGATTTCGTTTTCAGAGCTGTGATCCCATTTTCCTCTCTTTTTCATGTATCCTGCTGTAATGGACCAGTGTATCACCCAGGAGCAAGAATTACTGGATAAATTGGTATAAATATTTTAACAATAGAGCTTCTTATTTGCTTTATAAAATGAACTCCAGGTTATCATAAAACTATGATTATTCTGAAATCATATAAACATATCAAATAAATTCTTAAGACATTCAAATAAACATTTTAAAGGATTTTGAGACATATTACAAAATAGATTACAAATGTTTGTAAGGTAAAAAGGAATAGAATTGGATTTTCTGTGCTATAAATGACATAAAGGAGAGAAATGCACAATGAATACGAGTTGAAGTATTT
This sequence comes from Balaenoptera borealis, assembly GCF_965194805.1. Taxonomy (NCBI): domain Eukaryota; kingdom Metazoa; phylum Chordata; class Mammalia; order Artiodactyla; family Balaenopteridae; genus Balaenoptera; species Balaenoptera borealis. The sequence continues at coordinate 76,633,601 of NC_138877.1, forward strand.
CTGCGGATGATAAAAATGATGGAACTCTTAAAAGACAAGAAGAGGGCTTTTTAAAACAAAACTGCACTCCTTTCCAGAGAGTGGTGATGGCTGCTGAAACTCTTACTGGTAGCTGCCTCTTAAAGGATGGTCCCCATGTCCAGTGGAAACAGGTCTCATGCAGGCAAGGATCCTTCTAATCGTGTTGAACACAATAACAAACCAAACAAGAATCGACCTCTAGTGGGCTGGGAATAGGAATGTTCTTCCAGGGGAAGGACGACCCTGCCAGGCAGCTGCGTGAGTCAGATGCTCTGGCAGGAATCTGGCTGGAGTTCACGGAAAGGTATGGAGAGACTGAGAAAGATGCTCGAGCGAGGACGGAGAATAGGAGGGCCACTGCCTGCTCTCAGCTCCGGGAAGTTCTCTGACAAAGGGACAGCGGGGGTGTGGTCAGTGATGAGTCATCCTGATGGACACCGTCACCAGCTGTCCAGAGACTGTGGTCTCGTTACCAAAAGCGGGGTCCGCTGTTAGCCGCTCAGAAGCCAATGAAGAGGCAAGGTTGGAGGAAAGGAAAGTTTGCTTTATTTCCGAGGTCGGCAACCTGGGGTTTGGGGGTGGGTGGGTGGATTCGTGTCCAAAGGCAGACATCATCTTCCACTGACAGTCAGTGGGCAAGAGCTTTTAAAGGGGAGTTTCAAGGGTGTATAGGCTGAGGCAGGGAGCTACATGTAGAAACAGCACAGTCAGCTCTGACCGTCATCTTGATATTGGTCCCGATGGTCTGACCAGCATCATGTTGCTTGTTTTCAGTACAGTTAGTCTTCAGTTCCAGGGTTGGTTTGTTCCCATTTCTTCAAGTCCAGTTCTCGGAATTGTGGCAGCTTGTGTCATGGCTGCAGTCTGGTCATCATGTGGTTAACTCCTCCCACCTGATGGTGGTTTCAGTACCTATAAAACAGCTCAAGAGTTATGGCTCAGAATATTACCTATAGCCCTTGAGGAAGAACTAAAGGTCTTTGACTTTGCTGAATGACTAAACTATTATTGTTTTGTCCTGTTTGACTGCTTTCCTTTGTTTCTGCATTTTCTCACTTCTCTGATTAAACTTACTCTTTGACTAAAGTTTTTCCACAGACCAAAGGCAGGTGGAGGACATGAGGGCTTGGACCATAGGGTCCTGCTCCATTTCAGTTTGAGTAGCTATTGGAGCAGAGGAGAGCAAGCTAGAGCCTGCATCTCTGTTGCTAGATTCATCCCAGGCTGGAAACGTTCAGCCATTGGGCAATGAGTTAAGTTTTCTGCTCTTTGGTTTTCCAAAAGAAAGCAAGTCAGGCCGCGTCCAAACAAGCCTCCTGGTGTGGTGCACACCCAAGGTTCTGATCACCGATACCAGCCTCTGCACAATGAACTTACGTGCTCCTGGGACTGTTCTCCACATGTGTGGGGGGCCATGTAGGTAGACAGTCATCTGTCTGTTAGACAGGGGGCTGCAGGTTGTGGACTTCCTGCCAACGAATGTTCCAGAAGCTGCCTGGGTCATTGGCTACACCTGGAGAGGATGAGAAGTTCTTACCATTGTAACACTTCACTATGGAGAACAGTATGGAGATTTCTTAAAAAACTAAAAATAGAACTACCATATGATCCAGCAATCCCACTCCTTGGCGTATATCTGGAGAAAATTCTAATTTCAAACAATACATGCACCCGAATGTTCACAGCAGCGCTATTTACAATAGCCAGGACATGGAAGCAACCTAAATGTCCATCAACAGATGAATGGATAAAGAAGATGTGGTACATGTATACAATGGAATATTACTCAGCTATAAAAAAGAATGAACTAATGCCATTTGCAACAACATGGATGGACCTAGAAATTATCTTACTAAGTGAAGTAAGACAGAGAAAGACAAATATCCTATGATGTTGCTTATATGTGGAATGTTAAAAAATGATAGAAATGAACTTATATACAAAACAGAGATAGACCCACAGACTTAGAAAACAAAATTATGGTTACCAAAGGGGTAGAGGGGAGGGATAAATTAGGAGTTTGGGATTAACAGATACACACTACTATATATAAAATAGGTAAACAACAAGGACCTACTGTATAGCATGGGGAACTATAGAAAAGAATATGAAAACGAATATATATATATGTATGTATAACTGAGTCACTTTGCTGTACACTTGAAACTAACACAACATTGTAAATCAGCTATACTTCAATTATATATCTATATAGATATAGATGTATTATATAGATACAGATATACACACACACGCCTGAATCACAGAAAAATTAACAACACTTCAGTTCTCCTCAGTGGAGATGCCCTCATCAACCAGGGGTCAGAATGTGGCTCTCCCCACCCCATCACCATTTTGGCCATTGTCATGAGCAGTGCTGATTACCCTGACCAACTCAATTGTATAAAGACTGCCTTTGAGCTAGAAGACATCCTAAATTATCGGCATGACTGTGCTAAAGCTATCAAGCCTCAGCGGGTTGCTGTTTCTAGTTACTCACCTAAACTAGTAACTAGTTGCTTAACACTGAGTAATCCTGTCTTACTACAGGGTCTGGAGGAAAGGGCACCGACCTCTCAACTTGGAGACCCAGGTCTGAACTGAGAGTCAGATGCCTGTTAGTTGTGTGACTTTAAAATATCTCTAAGTCACCCTGGTCTCAGTCTTCTGTCTGGAAACCAAAACCAATATTTCCTCTGGTTTCCTCTCTTAGGCAGTGAGAATTTAAAAACCTGCAAATTCTCAGCCATCGAGTTTTGTACTCAACCCTTTTGACAGCCTCAGTTCTGTTTATCTGATACGATTTTTAATTTCCCTTTTATTCTGTGTTCATCTCTTCAGTCTTATTGCTAAGTGTTTTTCATGCCATGTAACATGTTCCTAGTGTTTTTTGCTCTTGTTAGCAGGTGACTTACAAATAACAACGAAACTGATATCTGCCTTATCGTTCAAATCAGGTGTCTGCAAAAATAGGACATAAGTAATGGATGTGAAGATATTTTGGAATTGCCAAGTGTTTTATATGTACAGCGATATATAATGCAGATAGTGATACATGTGTGTATGGATATACATATGTATGTATGTTTAAGGTTTGCACATATGTCTGTGTGCATGTGTAGGTAGTGAGAGCGAGAGAGAGGGGGAGGTGTTACCAATGAGAGTCCAGAAAGATAACAAAAGAAACACCGTCCTCCTTGATTTTTGTTCTGGCCTTGAGCACACTTTCCCAGCCTAACTCACCCATTGCATGGAATAGAGGTGGCCTCGGGGGAAAAGGAGAATAAGGCAGGCTGTGCTGTGTGGGAGGGGTTTGGCTTCACACCCAAGGGCACAGGGGAAGTCCTCCTCCCTTGGCTGGTCACCTGGCCACCGGGGTATCTGTTACCTCTGTGGCCCACCCGTTCTATAGTTTCCTTGGATACTCTGATTAAATAAAGCAGTCAGGTGCCTCTGAACAGCAGAGCTGCCTCTACTTTCGTTTCTCTAGTAGGTTTCCTTATTATAAATTAAATCTGCATATTTAATGAGCGTTCAGGATTGATCTGTGAGCTGCAGACTAAATGACGTTTGCTGACCTTTTTTGGGGGGTGGGGGTGTCACTAGTGTCTTGCCTGTTGGATTACTTTAATTTTCTGTTGGTTGCAATGTGGTGTTCAGGTGTTTCGGAGAAGATGTATCCCTTTAGAGAGGAATGATTTTTAAAATGAGCATCTCAAAAAGCCCTGTGAATATAGAAAACAAACTTACGTTTACCAAATGGGAAAGGTCGGGGGAGGGATAAATGAAGAGTTTGGGATTAACAGATACACACTATCAAATATAAAATAGATCAACAACAAGGACCTGCTGTACAGCACAGGGAACTATATTCAATATGTTATAATAACCTACAATGGAAAAGAATCTGAAAAAGAATATATAGAACTGAATCACTTTGCTGTACAGCTGAAACATTGTAAATCAACTATACGTCAATAAAAATAAATAAATAAAAATTAAATTAAATTAAATTAAAATTTATTTATTTAATTAAATAAAATTTAAGCCTGTGATGAACAGGAGAAGTGGTCCCTGGGACCGGAGTTCCTGCCCTGACAAATGTGAGGACCCACTGACCTCAGAGAGGAACACGGAGACCAATATCCAGCATCGGAAGCCATAAAATAACCACCATCCTTCAAGAGTGGAGCAGAGCCATAATGAAGTGATGCTCAAGATCAGAGGAAGTCGAGAAGAATAGAGTGTGTCCACACTTGACGAACCAGGTGACTCAGTTCGTGACGAACCAGGTGACTCAGTGTCTCCATCCAAAAATGCCAGCCTCTAGGTGCCATCAGAGCTGCCAAGAGCCACAAAGGGCCTGAGATGTTACCCTTTTCACAAGCCATCAAGTTAGATGGGCAGAGTTTCATGGATGTTGGCAAGAGACACAAGACTCCTGGGTCAGAGGCAAAGACTTTATTATTATTCATGCACGGCAAGCAGCGTGAGCATTTGCCTGTCTACACTGATTTCCTTTGCTCCCACGTCCCACAGGGCAACGCAGATGGATGCACACAGCTTTCCAGGAAGAATGCTAAGGCAGGAAGGACAGGTCTTTTGGGAAATTTGGTCATGTTCTTATAGAAGATAAAGACATATTGGTTATTAGCATTTCACGGTATGACCTTCCACACCCTACACAGGTGTGCACATCTTTTATTTAATACTATATGTTGTTTGTGGTGTTGAATATTCTTCTTCAACGCTGTCGAGGGGCTACATGGCAAAGCATGTATAGATGTGCTATAATCGTTACAACTGAACCCCTATTTTTGGATATTTAAATTGCCTCTAATTTTTTGCTATTATAAATAGCTCTGTAAAGGACAGTCCTGTTATCCTTCAGATCCGTTTCCAGACATGAATTTGCTGATTCAAAGAGAATCCAAAATTGGCTTCAAAACATAGCGTAAAATTGTAAAAAAATTTTTTACGCGAACCCTGACAAGCTCCATCATGCTGTGGGCAGTATATATTTAGAATATTTTAAAATTCAGTACATGTACGTGGCAAACAATCTTAATAGTGCAAAAAGTCAGATAACACATCCGACTCTCACAGCCACCCCCTGCCCCAGCCCTCCAAGTCCCTGAGTCTCCCTCCCTGGATGTCGATTCAATACCGAAATGCTGATGGGTATTTGCACTGTTTCCAGGTTTGGACTATTATGGATAAATCTTCTACAAACATTTTTGTATAAATTTTCATGTGCTCTTTGTAGTGAGATGGATGGACCTAGAGACTGTCATACAGAGTGAAGTAAGTCAGAAAGAGAATAACAAATACCTTATGCTAACACATATATATGGAATCTAAAAATAATAATAATAATAATAATGTTCTGAAGAACCTAGGGGCAGGACAGGAATAAAGACACAGATGCAGAGAATGGACTTGAGGACACGGGGAGGGGGAAGGGTAAGCTGGGACGAAGTGAGAGCGTGGCATGGACATATAAACACCGCCAAACGTAAAATAGATAGCTAGTGGGAAGCAGCCGCATAGCACAGGGAGATCAGCTTGGTTCTTTGTGTCCACCTAGAGGGGTGGGATAGGGAGGGTGGGAGGGAGACGCAAGAGGGAGGAGATATGGGGATATATGTATACGTATAGCTGATTCACTTTGTTATACAGCAGAAACTAACACACCATTGTAAAGCAATTATACTCCAAAAAAGATGTTAAAAATTTTTTTTTCATGTGCTCCTTTGTTTCCTTTCTTTGGGGAGTGGAATTCTTGGGTTATAGAGTAGATTCGTGTTCAACTTTTCCAGTAACGACCAAATCATTTAACACAGTGGTTCTACCATCCTACACTCCCACCAACCACGAATGAGAGTTTCAGTGGATCTGCAGCCTAACAATTACTGGTTGGCAGAGTTCTAAATTAGCTACTTTAACGGTTGTGCAGTGGTGTCTCATGGTGATCTGAATGCTCATTTTCAAATGACTGATGACGACACGGTATTCCAGGGAGAATAAATAACATTTGTGAAGACCTTAAACCAGATAAGTGGTGCTTTTTGAAAACTTCTTATAAATGATCTTATAGAAAATACAGACATAAACAGTATTAGCATTTCGGGTTGGGTATTTCCAGACTTCTCTCTTTATCCTTCGCTCTCACATGCACACACACATTTAACATGATGAATATTTGCCATGGGCCGAATGAGCCCTCTCAAAATTTACCTGTTGAAGCGCTAACTCCCAATATGATGGTATTTGGAGATGGGACCTTTGGGAGGTTATATGGTTTAGATGAGGTCATGAGGGTGGAGCCCAGTGATGAGATGAGTGCCCTTATAAGAAGAGCATGAGTGCTGCTATGAACATTGGGGTGCATGTGTCTTTTTGAATTATGGTTTTCTCAGGGTATATGTCCAGGTGTGGGATTGCTGGGTTATATGGTAATTCTATTTTTAGTTTTTTAAGGAACCTCTATACTGTTCTCCATAGTGGCTGTATCAATTTACATTCCCACCAACAGTGCAAGAGGGTTCCATTTTCTCCACACCCTCTCCAGCATTTATTGTTTGTAGATTTTTTGATGGCCATTCTGACCTAAATGAGAAGGAAATCCAAAAAAGAAGGGATATATGTATACGTATAACTGATTCACTTTACCGTACAGTATAAACTAACACAATATTGTAAAGCAACTATACTCCAATTAAAAAAAAAAAGAGGATGAGGCACGAGATCTCTCTGTCTGTGGACACACTTTGAGGAAAGGCCGTGTGAGGTCAACACCAGGAAAAGGGCCTTCACAAGAACCCGACCATGTTGGCACCCTGATCTTGGACTTCCAGCTTCCAGAACCATGAGAATAAACATTTGTTGTCTAAACCCGGCAGTCTAGGGCACTTTGCTTCAGAGGCTAAACTAACAAAGACCATCTTTTCACATTATTAAATATTCTTCAACACCAGTTTAACAGCTCTGTAGTAGCTCATTGTATGAATAGCCACAACTGGTACATCCAACTCTTTGCTGTTTCCTGGCATCTTGATCCTTTCAAGGTTTGTTGTAACGTTTGTCAGGACAGGACTAGAGTAACCCTCTCCCATGACATGGTTTCCTCGGGTGGTGATTGAACTCCCTGGACATTCCGTGAGGCATCTTCCCTCTGGCTGGCTGGACTTTCTGTCTCCAGCTGCTGTCCTGCCAGAATTTCCTGAAGCTCCAGGGGCCCCACCATACACAAGTGCAGCTTCACATTCATCCAGAGACTTGGGAGGACCAGGCGCATTTATCTGGGGCTCTTTCCTTGCACGGTTTCCTTTCTTGGGTCCTGCTCACAAATTCCAGTCACTCAGCAGCCCCCAACCCTGCTTCCCTGCCTTAGGTCCACACTGGGCCTCTCAGCAGAAAACTGGGGCGATCGAGGAATAACTTGTGTGCTTCTCTTCTCTCTCTGAGGACAGGCCTACCCTTCCTGTTGTCTGAAAGCTGAAAATGGTTGCGTCCTCATTTTGTAGTTACTTAGGCCAATGGGGTTACTCTGGCCCCAGTTACTTTATCATGGTCCTGATAAAGTACTGATTTGTGAAATTGTTCTGCTATTACAAACAAACCTTCATGGGCCTATGTATAATTCTCTGTATACAGATACCTCAAATAATTTTCTTTGGCTACTTATTAAAAGCAATAATGTTAAGTCAAGATTTATAGTTTTTGAAATGTGTCCCCTAATTGTGTTATTCCTTTTATCAGTAGTTACACCCTGCGTGTTTCATTAGTAGATGGGAAGTTTTAGTTAATTAGTTTTACAACTAAAAGAAACATATGTATGTTGTATACTTCCCCCCCCCACCACAGAGTCAAGTAGAATAATAAAGAAACAGAAATCTTCCTCATGTACCTATATCATCATCTTTGGAAGAAACCAAACTTAACAGTTTCTTTTGTATCTTTCAGAATTTTCTAAGTCCATAAACACCTGTATTTTTTTTCCTTTCCTTTTATTATGATACAGATGGGAATATATTCTTTGCATCGTTATGCATCTTTTTAAAAGTTAACAACCTATCTTGCATAAATTTCTCTATTTAAATTTCTAGATTTTATTTATCAATCACATTAAAAAAAATAGCTCTACTTTCTAGATGTACCACAATTTAGCTAATCAAGTCTCTGTGGAGACTTCTAGTGTTTCCACTTTCAGTGTTTCAAACAATGCTGTGAGGAGAATCCTTGTGCAGGCCTTCATGCAGGTATGAGTGTATACCTCTTAGGTAAGTTACCAAGGTGATGTTGGGAGGTCAAGGTAAATGTGCCCCTCATTTTGCAGGATGTTACCAAAATGCTCTCCAAAGACATTCCACCAATTTTCAGCCCCACCAATAGCCGATGACACCGTCTGTTTGTCCACGTCTTCTGTATACTGTGAAATGGCGACTTTTCAGTCTTTGCCCGTCTGATGGGTTAAAAAAAATAGCATCTCATTTCCATTGGTTGTTATTTAATTATAAGTAAGGGGGTGCTCATCTCTCTTTCTTCATATTAGTATTTACATAAACTGCCCCTTCATGTCCTTTGAATAATACACTTTAGGTGGGATCAAGCCGGGCCAGGTAACCGCTGCTAATTTTACGGAGTTACATGAGCAATCTCATGAATCACGTGACTTACCCAAGAAGATATTTCCAAAGCTGCGTGTTTTTCTGGCATTTATGCAAGCTTTATTTTAATGAATTTTATTTTCTGAATTCTTAATTCACATCATTTCTCTTTATAGTGTTTGATCACACCAGTGTTTTTCCCTTACTGTTATATAAAGAATGGGGGTTACGTCCTTCTTAACCAATCAGGTTGCAGGAAAAGCAAAGCTCTTAGATCATTTCTGGACAGCTGACCCTAATTCAACTTCCTTTCCACCTCAATGGAGGTTAGGGTAGATGTTGGCACAGTAAGAATTGTCAGCTTAAAGACAGGAGGTTTGTATCTCTGATCACTACGAACGAAGCATGAAGGCATCTCGGAGCAAGTGCTATTTGTGTGGCTAAGTGAACCGATTTCCACCTCTTGTGGGATTTGAGTACAAGCTGACTGCAGGAATGTGTCCCTTGGGGCCTGTTCCCAGGCTCCCCAGGAGCTGCCCAGCAAGGCCCTGGGACCTGGTGAAGACCATACTTGAACTTGTGTAGACCAAGTGTCAGACAGAGGCTGCCCCCCACTTCTGCCCTAAATCTTGAGCTTTGGCAGCCCTGTGACATGCCAACGTAATTAACCTACTCACGATGTCACAAGAAGGAGAGAACACTATAAATGGCACCCAAGGTCTCCAAGGGCTATGAAATCAAAGGGTTGGTACTGCTGGCAACATTTCTTGGCCCAAAGAAGGTCCATGGTGAGAAGACAGAGCTGAAGTGTAAGTGGGGCGAATCATTTAAATCCGTAAGCCTCACCTCATTAATCTGTGTGATCGGGGCATCAGACATCAGACCACCTCCTATGAATAGGCCTTTTTGGTTGATTCTTAAATAGCCTCCTAGCCTCCATTGTGACTCCATAGTTGTGACCTTATAACAGTTACCATGGAAAGAATTCCTAGATTATAAATAATGGCAATGTGAGTTTCCTAGTTACCAAGTGTATTTATAAAATGAATTCCAAAGGTACGTGACATTTAATTCCAGCTTATTTTTAGAAACTAAAGGATAATAAAGGAAAATACCTTTTTTTTTCAGAAAGAAAGAATTGTACTATTTTTCCAAATGTATTTATAGAGCAGTAATCTATATGGCTATTGGGAAAACATCAAGGGTTTTTAGTAATACACTATTCATGGGGGTTAAGGAAAGCATTTGCAATGAGAGATTTCAGGGTTAAATCAAATTACTGTGACCGTGTATTGGAATTAGATTTATAAAAATTATCTTGGAAAAAGCACATAATGTCCCTTGATGACCTCATCAGACATCTAAATATTTTTCAAAATATTTTTATTAAAAGATAACCATTATTTCTCACGCAGACCTCTTGAGAACAAAGGCTTCCCTAGTCTGAGGAGTCATGAACCATAAAAGGGGAGAGAGGATTCCTAAGGAATTGATTACATAAGAAAAGCCACCAAAAGGGCTTTACATCACTTCTTAATGTGCTTCAGAAATGCAAGTTCAAAAAAATATTAAAGCAGTGGAGATGTAGTAATTTCGATGTCCTTTCAGATATTTTGTCTTTTCTGAACACTATTGCAGGAGATACTTCAAAAAAGTTGGTGCATAATGTTTCTTCAACATGGTTGCAAGTTCTCATAATTGGGGAATTTTCTCCTTTGTGCATCTTGAATTGAGCCGTATCTTTTTGTCTCATTCTCTGAACAATGACGTTCAGAAACTTAATAACTGGAACCTCTTACATTAAAATTCTTCTCTTTCCATGTGTATTTAATGCATCATATATATTTGTAAGTTCTTTCAGTTCAATTTCAATAAATATTTACTGAACACTGTATTCGTTTTCTGTGGCTACTGTAGCAAATTACTAACAACTCAGTGGTTTAAAAGAATGCAAATTTATTATCTAGCGGTTCTGTAGGTCAGAAGTCTGACACGGTCTCACTGGGCAGGGCTGCATTCCTTTGGGAGGTTCTAGGGGAGAATCCATTTCCTTGTCTTGCAGCTTCTAGAGGTGCTGGCATTCTTTGGCCGATGGTCCCCTTCCTCCATCTTCAAAGCCAGCTGCGGTGGGTTGAGTCCTCATGTCCTCACATCACATGAAAAACCTTTGTGTATCTCCAAGGGTATCTATACTTCAGTTTAAAGACCACCTCTTGTCACCATCTACTCTCAGCTGGAGTATCACATGTTCCTTCCTGAAACCCTGGCATGCACTTTCCTCCCAACCTTCTTGCCCCCCAATATTATGCTTATTGCAGCCAGAGGGACATTTTGTCAATTGAAGTCATGCCTTTTTTCTACTAATCCCCTCCGAATGGATTCCCACTGTTCCTGGGAGAAAGCTGAAAATTCTCAGCATTGCCTATGGGCCTTACGTGGCCCAGAACATCCTGGCCTCTGCAGGCACTCACCACGGAGAAACCTCCTGAACTGTAGCTCTCTCCCTTCTGCCTCAGAATCTTCCTCTCACTGCCCTCCTTCTGGAATGTTCTTTCCTCCTTCCTTCTTTTCCTGCTGTGCTCTATTCAAATTTCAGGACTTCAACTGGAATTTTGCTTTCTTGGGAACCTTTTCCAGATTCCAGAGAGGTTAAATCCTCTGTAACAGAGGTACCCAAGTGTCTGGGTCTGTCTGGACAATCCAAGTGTGCACCAGTTGTCTGCTGTCTGCCCCTCCTCTTTCACTGATCTAAGGCACCTGGTCTCAATCTAGAATCCACTTTAATACATGCTGAACTCGCATTTCATCAGGATTATACCAACAATTGAAAATGCATATTATTTTATTTTTTAATATCTCTTTCCTTAGAATAACTGTAAGAAATAAGAGGGCAATAACATGTCTGTTGTGTCCATCATGGAATTCCATACCCAACAGAATGGAACGCTATTCTTTAAAAAAAAATTCGCAGGGATAAAATGGTTGCAGATCTTGCTTTAATTTGCATTTCTGTGATAACTAGGAAGATAGACATTTTCTTCTTACTATTTATATTTCATTGTGAAATTTTTATTCACATCCTGGGCTCTTTCATTTACTGTGGTCTTTGTAATATTATATCTGTGAAGACCTCTATTTATTACAGGTATTAACTCTCTGGTTTACTTGATGCAAACATCTTCCCTATTATTTTTTCCTTATTTCTTTCATTTCTGTTGCTTTTCACCTTTGAAGATTAACATTTTTATAATAAAATATCTGTCAACCAGTTCTTCCATAACTTCATTTCTTGTCTGACATACGTTTTCCAAAATTGTGGAAAATTTGTTTTAAATTTTTGTCCTGCTTTTTTAAAATAAATTCTTTGTTGATTTTTAGCTCTTAGTCTATGTTTCTTTTGACATACACTACATAATGTGGATTTAAATAATTTTCTCTCCATTCTCTTTGGCTACATAATAACTTTAAAAAATAGTTAGTTAAGGATAAACTTGAGTCCAGCTCCTTCTAACTCATAACGATTATAGCACATGCAAAGTACTGAGATGCTCTTGTGTGTGCAAACACTGTCATGAGGAGGATGAGAAAATAGGAGTGAGGAGTCCCTGGAAGGGATGGCTGGGAATCCAGGAAGGCAAGCACACACCCATCTTGTGGGTTATGGTGTGTGCATGACCACAGTGCTCCCTGTTTATGTGAGGCTGCATGAAATCCTTTAAATCAGAAGTACCCTGTAGGACAGCCTGAAAGTGTAATATGGCTCAATGATGTTTCCAAAAACAGATGGGTGTGGGATAGGGAAAAGCCACACACAGCTGTAACTATACACTCTTACTCAATGTGCAGTATATTCAAACCTTTGCAGCAAAAGTATACCTTTTTAGACCAAGTTGAGCTTTAACACAAGGTTGAGTTTTTTGCTCAGGGCATTGACAAACCATATGCTGACCAAGAGCATATTCCTACAGCTGACTTTTGATCATTAGTTTCCAAAAGCCTCATAATAAACCTCATTCATATTCTTTCTTTTTCTCAAGGAACTAAGTAGATTTCAGCCCATTTCTTTTCATTTCTTTGAAATATGGATTAGGGCTCTTGTTTGTTTTACTGCTTTCATTTTTGAGAGGAAAAATGATAAAGGCACCCATACATTTTTTTAGCACAGCATGGAGATAGGAATTCTTCATTAGCTACCATATAGCCATTGTATTTCTAACTCCTTTTTCAGTTATTGGAACAAAGTTTGCTCTTATGGATATGAATACTGCTATTTCCTTTGTGATGATTGTTGTACTACTTTCTCTGTTCAGCTGACCTTGTATTTTATTCATTTTTTATTTTTTATCTTTTTTATTGGAGTGTAGTTGCTTTACAGTGTTGTGTTAGTTTCTGCAAATCGAAACTGCAATGAGGTATCACCTCACACCGGTCAGAATGGCCATCATCAAAAAGTCCACAAACAATAAATGTTGGAGCGGGTGTGAAGGGGAACCCTCTTACACTCTTGGTGGGAATGACCTTGTCTTTTATATGTGATGGTGACTTCATTCAGATGGTGTTACAAAATGCCAAACGTGAACATGGAAATAGAAATTGTAAAAAAAAAAAAGGAAAAAAAAGCAGTTTTGTCTGCTTTTTTTAATTTACGATTTAAGGAGACTTTTTTTGAGTAATTAATGCATTGTAACCTGAAGGACAGACTCAGGCAATATTGAATCGCGCTTTTAGAAAATGTCCCCTAAGGCTTGCTTGCCCCCCCTGTAAAATGCATACTATTCATTGAACAAATCTTTACTGATTGTGTCAGTCATCATAGTAGGCTTTGGCGTTACAGCACTGAACACAAAAGACAGACATCCCTGACCCTTTGTCTGGGTTTTGGATAATCAGCAGAGGAGATTCTCCACATACACCCATCCGATGTTCCGTTTCTGTAGCCCAGAGTATGCTGGCATGTCTCTTATTTTCTTTTCTCCCTGCCTTTTTGACGGGGATTTAATAGCGCATAAAATTGAAACGGGTAAAAAGATATCTTTGAGACCAAGGCCATTCCCAGAAGACGGTGCAGTGTCTAAAGCTGGTGCCACCGGGGCCGATGCCCAAGGCACCAAGGGATCCTCCATATTTCCGTAAAAGGGAGAAAACGGATGTTGCTTTGGGGCCTCCAAGTCACAGTTTAGGTCAGACAAACATCCATTTTTTCAAAAATCATCTTTATCATCTAGTATCTACAGTGAGTCTAATGTTGCCATGCCCAGCATTTAAGTGTTTTACAGATTAACCAACCTGTAAACAGAAAGAAAATTTTAAAAACATCATGAAGCATTTACCAGGCCATTCAGACATGTCGTCAGATTTAATTATTCCAACCACCACTGAGAACAGGCTTTTTTACGCTTGAGGAGACTTTGCCCAAAACCCACATAGTTAGGGCCATTATGGATCCTGCGAGAGCAAGTGCAGGGAAGAGGGGACTGGACTTTTGGGGGGTCACTAGTGGGAGTGGGAGCCTTTTCCTCCCCAGATCTAAGGGAGGGTTGCACATCCCGGACCCATGTACCCAAGGGCAAGGGTCAAACTGAAACCCAAGTTCAGGCTCAGGGTATGGGAAGAAGACAGGACAGCAGTAGGGAAAGGAAGAGGGTGATGGGCTTCTCAGATCTATCACCTGTGCCCACCACTAACATGAGGGGCACGATCAGAAATAGGGCTCCATCCCTGGCAGCAGATCTGACAAGAATGGGGTAAGCGTGGGCAGCAAGCCTTGCCGGGGCACTAGGACAGTCCCGCAGGGCTCCAGAGACCCAGAAAGACATACCCTCAGACATTCTGTGTCTGAGCAAGTGGGGGACTTGCTGGAGGTCTCTTCAGGGCACTTCAGCCCCCAGGCACCAGAGCAAAAGACATTTTCAGCCCCATTTTTTGTGAGGAAGAACAAATATCCAGCCACTCGTTTTGGACCAGAGGAGAGCAGCCTTAAGTGTGGTCAGTGATGGTGGAATTTGGCGGAAGCCAGGAAAAGACTGTCCACATTCAAACCCAGGTCTGGTGAAATGTGATTCCCCACATGAACCCAGGGCTAAAATGCCCAGCTTCCATCCAACCAAAGTGAGTGTGAGCTGACTCTGACCAGGCCCTGGGGGGCAGGCCTGGGCTCGGACGGCACTGGTCCAGGTCCCCAGGGGAGCTCCAGGAATGGGAGCAAGTTCTCCTGTGTGGAGCCGCAGCGAGAAAGTCTGAAATGATTGGGAGGGATGTTGGAAGTTTGGACAGGTTTTGTTAGGGTATTCTTGTCATGGATAGTGGTGTATTTCTGAGGGCAGGGGCCAATGGATGAAGGGAAATGATGGTAGAAAACTCCAGAAGGATTCAGCACTGAAGTTCTCAAGCCTTCGGGATTGTACCACCCTCTCACTCTTTCGTTTTTCAACAACCCTGCTTCCCCTGCATAAATCTCTTCCTGCATGACTGAGTGGATTTTTTTTAAAAATTAAAGTGCATTAAAATACATTTTAGTGATAATAGATTGAGATGTTTACAATAAATATAATTTAAAATGTACTGTGCTATTGCAAAGCAAGATGGAAATCACTAATGTACCAATTTAATGCTGCTATAAATAAATAGAACAACTTAAGCTGATAGGCTGAAAATTTCCTACCCGCATTTGAAAAAAAAAATTAAATATAATGAAACGCCCTTCAGTAATGTGTATTCTCAGCCCAAGAAAACATTATCTTGATTGAAGTTTTTTTCTCTTTGTCCATCTTTCCTAAAGACAAACAAATCTGAAGCTGAAGACTCTCTTCCTGGTTTTAATAGCCAAAGAAACTCTCACACTCGGTAAAGGAAGTAAGAGATCTTCTTGCGAGAATTTTTATTTGGGGCAGATTTATGATGCTTGTTTCATAATTCTTTGGCCCCCTATTGGCTTTTCTGTTGACCCCATATATATTTCTAACTTGCAACCATCCAGATGGGTTTTATTCAAAGTATTTCACCCAGAGATGTTGAGGAAGGATGCCCTTCAAGTACTTCCTTGGTGTCCCCACTCTGAAGCTTAAGCATCGTGCCAGACCCATACTGGGTCCATATCTGTTCAGTCACATGTCATCTGGCTTCAGTTAATTCTACCCCAATGTGCACAGCAGCACTATTCACAATAACCAAGACATGGGAACAACCTAAGTGTCCACTGACAGATGAATGGATAAAGAAGATGTGGTACATATAAATGCAATGGAATACTACTCAGCCATAAAAAAGAACAAAAAATGCCATTTGCAGCAACATGGATAGAACTAGAGATTATTATACTAAATTAAGTAAACCAGACAGAGAAAGACAAAATCACATGGTATCACTTATACGTGGGATCTAAAAAAAATGATACAAATGAATTTATTTGTAAAACAGAAATAGACCCACAGACATAGAAAACAAACTTAGGTTATCAAAGGGGAAAGGTGTTGGGGGAGGGATAAATTGAGAGGTTGTAATTAACGAATACACACTACTATGTATAAAGTAGATAAATAAGGACCAACTGTAGAGCACAGGGAACTATACTCAATATTTTGTGATAACTTATAAGGGAAAAGAATTTGAAAAAGAATGTATATAACTGAATCACCGTGCTGTACACCTGAAACTAACACAACATTGTAAATCAACTCTACTTCAATTAAAAAAAAAACCCTGTCTGAGCTGCAGCAAGACGAAGGTGGCTTGAGCAGCTTAACATTCAGAGACAGAGAGGTTTGGGGACGTGGGCGAGGTCTCTTGAGAACTGATCTCCAGGTTGACAGGACAATGTTGTGTGGGTCACTGGCGTTCAGCGCACTTGGCCTTGTTAAGCAGTAGACGGGAAGGTCAGGCAGAGGGAGTAGGGAGCTGTGTGTTCAATGATTAAACCTTTGCTGTTTACATATGATTAAACCTTTGCTGTTTACATACGTTTTTGTGTCTCGACCTCAACTGCAAACCCCGGTAGACCCAGGAGAAGAAGGGCGATGAAACCACTGCTGCCACTGTCATTTCAAGAAGTTGAAAAGAGGAAACAAATGAGACATGTTTGTTCTTAAAGAGAGTTATTGCTTTGTCCATAAACACAGAGTAAAATGGTTTTTATTAAGCAGAGATTCGGGTCTGTGTTCCCGTCTCCCTAAGGTCATCACCAGCGAGTCCTGGCTTAGTATCAACAGTGAACATTTGAATGGGCCTCAGTGCTAAGCCATCAAAGCACTCATTTCCTGGTTTATCTGTTTTTGCCAACGTGATCAAGTTCTCTTTGGGAACACTGTGGTCCAACATTTGGTAACGGCGTTTACACAACACGCACGGATATTCTCTCAAAAGCCTATTTGTTTATCTGTTTGTTCTTCCCATTCATTCCTTTCACAAACGCTTATTGTGCCGAGAACTGGGCTTTGTGTGGGAGAAAAAGGAGGGGCAGAAACAGATTCTGTCTGCTGCAAATACATATGTCAGCTGAACTGGTCATTCAAGGAACAGTGGCGGATTTGTTTCGTTTTGCTTTCGGTAAACTGCAAAGGTTGTCGCTCTGTGGTCCGAGCGCCGAGCTGTTGATTACAAGTTTCGCCCTTTTCTTTGCTCATTTCACGGGCTTAAACCAGAGACTCTCCCAATTTCCTCATCTATATAACTGGGAAAAATAGCCCTAAACTCTCAAGGATTAGCCAATTAGGGATTTCAAAGGATTTGAAAATCTCTTTCATGGTTTTCCTGTATTATTTTACTAGGAGTCTTATTAATATGCTTCATCTGTTATAGTTTGTAAATTATGAGCAATAAGTGACCTGTCCTTTGTTACATTCGCCACTACTGGTCTTTATTCTTGATTTAAATTTGCTGTAAGAGGAGTCCTTTTCATGCTTGGGATTTTCCTTTCTGCACCAAAGAATTCCTTAGCACCAGGAAAGCTGTGCCTTCACAGGTCCGCTTCCAAAATATATTGTTTTTGTAGTTATCTAAGGGTTTTACATTATTTCACTACAGAGGAGGGCAAATTTGTTCAAAAGAGAGAGTGAGAGATGGAAGGAAGGAAGGAAGGAAGGGAGGGAGGGAGGGAGGGAGGGAGGGAGGAAGGGAGGGAGGGAGGGAGGGAGATGAGGAAGAAAGGAAGGAAAGATAAAGCATTGAAATGCCCCTTACAGAAGATGAGAGGTCTAATAGCAGACTGCCTGAATATATAGATTGTTCAATGTATTTGTATATGTTGAAGATAACAAAACAGAACTGATGAATCAAATAGTCTAATAAAATTCATAAAGTCAAAAACATATCTACTATGTGTGTCCAGGAGCACATAAGTACAATGAAAATAGTTCGTAAACTGTAGTTAAGTAGTGAATTATATATGACTGAGCTTTTTAAAAAGTAGTATAGTTTATTATTATTTTTTAAGTCTTTATTGAATTTGTTACAATATTGCTTCTGTTTTATGTTTTGGTTTTTTGGCCACGAGGCATGTGGGATCTTAGCTCCCCAACCAGGGATCGAACCTGCACCCCCTGTATTGGAAGGTGAAGTCTCAACCACTGGACCGCCAGGGAAGTCCCTAGTTTGTTTATAATAACATCTTTTTATAATCCCTAATTTCTAAGTATTGCAAACTAAGTCACCCAACTAGCACATTCTATTATTACTAATTTCCTGTGCCTCATAACCAAAGCATTCTTTATTGCATTTTAAAATCATAAGCATATGAAAATTTCTTTCACTGACAGCGTTTTTCTAAGTTTACTAATAGCGCCTATTTTTCCTTATGTTCTGTAAGACTATACAATATATTTTCATTAGTTATGCCAAAGCTTTATCCCTTTATGGCATCATGGAAAGGATATTTTCCCTTTTTTTTAGACCAAAACACAACATGCTCCATTTTTATCCAAGGATTTCATGGCTCTTCCATTTAACTCACAAACACATTCATTCTGTGATATAGCGTGTCTTGGGAATAATTCCAGGAAGAGTCAGCTTCATCGCTGCCTTTTTATTTTTAAAGCAACTTTATTTACTTATAAAACTCTCAAAAGGGCACAAGCGACCCCCCAGCCTTGACCCAGCCATAACCTCTACGTGCTGCACGAGTACCTCATGCAATATTAACCAGGTTTGCTTGCGTCTGGGGTGAAATACGGGGTCCTGGGGTGACAGCGATCTGTGTGATCAATGAGGGGTTTCCATTTTATGCCTCAGAAGATGCAAGAAAAGCAGTTCTCTGGGCTTTCCCTCTGAGGGTTAACAGGACCAGAGAGTTGGGTGGTGTGAATTCACACGCCAACGTGTAGCATCCTAGGTTCATGACTGAAATATCTCCTCCCCTAACTTTTTGGTCCCTCCTACTTCCTTTCACATATCAGAGAGGAAGGAAGAGTCCATTCCATCAGAACTGGCCTTACTACAAGATGCGATGAGACTTTCGAAGGAAAGAAATGGTGCTGTGATGGAAAATAACAGTGGAAAACACCTGACGTAAGGAAGCCTTGAAGCTGAGATGGGAAGAATGAAGAGACCGCAGTCCTGTGAAATGCAGAGCGGAACGTTTCCGGGTGAAGGTAAAGCGAATGGAAGGCCTTCTTATGGAGTAAAACCTCGTGTGTCCAAGGAGAAAAAAGGACCGTCTCTAAAGGCCCATCATTGAGTACCAAGTGCCCTGATGTTGTTTTTTTCATGTTAATTTTTTGTGGCTGGGTTGGCTGGCCTGTTTGGGTAAGTGATCTTACAGACTTCGTCCAATTTGGGAAATTTTTGCATGTTATTTTTTTCAAATACTTTTTCTGTTCCTCTTCTCGTCTCTCCTTTGGGGCCTCCAGTTACACACAAACGAGGCTGCTTGACATCGGCCCACAGACCACTGATTGGGCCCTGCTTGTGTTTTTGTCCATCTTTCTTCTCTCTGTTTCATTTTGGATCGTTTCTTTTGCTATGTCTCCAAGTTCTTTTGCTGTTTTTTTCAAGTATCTTTTCCTCTGCCGTGTCTAGTCTGCTACTAATCTCATCAAGTATGTTTTTCTCCTCAGCCACCATAGTTTTCATCACTAGAAGTTTTGGGGGTGTTTTTGTTTGTTTGTCTTTTCATTTGCAGCGACATGGATGGACCTAGAGATTGTCATACTGAGTGACATAAGTCAGAGAAAGACAAATATCATATGATATCACATGTGGGATCTAAAAAAAAGGGTACAAATGAAGTTATTTACAAAACAGAAATAGAGTCACAGATGTAGAAAACAAACTTATGGTTACCAAGGGGGAAGGGTGTGGAGAGATTAAATTGGGAGATTGGGATTAACATACACACACTAGAAGTTTGATCTGAGTCATTTTATATCTTCTGAGTCTGTTGTTAACATGCTCGATTTTTCCTATACTGTAGTTTCTTGAACATAGGGGACACAGTTATAACAACTGTTTTAATGTGCTTGTATACTAATTCCATCATCTGTGTGATTTTCAGGTCTGTCTGGGGTCTGTTCCTATTTGTCTTCTTCTTTTCATAATGATAATTTTTTACTGAATGGCAGACATCATAGATCTAGCCCGTGATGGATGTTTCTAGATTCCTATGAATATCCTTGGGCTTTATTCTAAGACACAGCTACATCACTGGGAACAGTTTGATCGTTTCACGTCTTTCTTTCAGTGGGACCAAAGCAGCCCTGAGTCCAGGGCTAGCAATGCCCACTTCTCAGGCAAGACCCCTCTCAGAGCCCTACTGATGCCCTATGAATTAAACGCATTTTTCTCTCCGGTTGGTGGAGAGCCTTGTGTGAGCTCCAGAGACTACTGACTATTATCCTGATGCTTTTGGATAGTTCTTTCTGCAGCTGAGGGGGGTTTCCTCGTGAGTAGGCAATGACCCTCAGCTGAAGACATGTGGGGACCACTCTTCAGATCTTCAGAGCCCCCCCTCCCTCACTCTTCAGCTCTCTTCATCCTGGCACCCCTCAGGGGGCGTTATCCACTTTGGACTCTACGGATTGTCAGGTCCATCTCCTCAACCGGGGGAAACAGCCGGGCTTCTCCTGGGGTATCGCCTTCCTACCCTGCAGCCAGAGACACCCTCCTGGCAGGAAATGGTGGCAGTTACAGAGCTTATCCTGTTTGCTTCCCATCTCTAAGAATCACTGTCTTGTGCTGGCTGATATCCAATGTCAGAAAACCCTTGTTTCATATTTTTCAGTTTCTTCTGTTGTTTCAGGTAGGAGAGAAACCGAGTCCCTGTAACCTCCTCTGGGTCAGAAGAAGAATTGAAATAATCAAGACCTGTTTTTATAAAGTTATAAAAGGCCCTTAGGTGAGTGCAAGGAGGGGATAGATGGAGCAAAGAATCATCAAAAACTGTCTCAAAAATGCCAAAATTAAATACAATCACACAGAGAAAGACAGAATATTTATTAATGTCTTTCAGAGTGCCAGTGTCTATTCTAAGCACTTATATAAATCGTCTCACTTATTACTCTAAACAATCTTTTGAAGTAGGTGCTTTAAAAACTCCCATTTTACAGATGAGAAAACTAAGACCCAGAAATTAGGTAAATTGTCCAAAGAGCTGGGAGTTGAACCCAGCTTACCGAACTTTAGAGTCTGAACTCTAACAGGGCAGAAAACCTTCAAAAGTTACTTAGAACTGAATAGTAACAACTAGGACCCTAAGGAAGAGCATGGCCTCGTGTCGGCTTTGTTAGATATTCAGTATGATGATTATTAGTCACACCCTTATTTTTTTCTCAAGGCCATTGCCTTCTAGGGAAACAGGACTCTGCATCATTATGAAATCATGCTACTGGGCTCTCCCTACCCCCGGCAGGCAGGCAGGCACACTTTTCTCCATCTCTCTGAACACTGCCATGCAGAAACCTTCATCCTTGTTTCTCAAGTGACAACAACAGCAAAGTTTCCTCTTTTCTGCCTATTTTATGAACTGTTAGTTCTCAATGCACCTGTCAAAATCAATGTACTACACTATATAAAGGCATGCACAGATAAACATCTTATGTCCACAAAGTTTATGCAGTAGCTCAGTTAGGAATATGATTTTTTAAATAATTGAGGTCCACCCACCCAGCCCGTCTCTGATGCTCTTGAAGTCATATGATATCCGCACAATGGTGTGGGTGGATTTCATTTACCATCCCCCATCTGTTATGCTTTGCTATAAAGTTGGACGGGCTGCGGTAGTAGGTGGAATGTAAACTTGTGGTGGGATGTAGAAGGGCACATGGTGTATGGATTTGGAGTCTGAGAGACGCACACACCCTGCAGTAGAGCCCTGAGGTCACCCAGCTCCACCTGGGAAGCCCCTTCTCAATCCTGTGTCTTCTGCACCACGGGTATGGACCCTTCTCCGAGTCACCCCAGCCACTGTCCCTGTCACGCTCCTTCCATCACCAGGGTTGACGTCCCTTAAACCTTTCTTTAAGAGTCATCATACAACTTTGTAACAAAAAAACATATATCTGAATATTTACTGAGGAAGAGAAATAAAACTAGGATCCTGTAACTTGAGGGACAAAAGAGAATGATTCACAGTGGCCCCAGGTTCAAAGGTGTGGTAACTCTCCAGGTAACACTCACAGATTAGAAAGTGTATCAGTCAGGATAGTGTAGGGTGCGCTGCTTACTAACAAATACCCCCCCTCCCACACACACACCTTCTTGATTATGTTACACGTCCATCTGGGGTCAGTCTTATCAGTGTTATCCTCAATCTGGGACCTATCCAGATGGGGCCACTCTCTGGGACTTAGTCAGTCTTGACACAGAAGGAAAAGAGAGTAAAGGGGAGTCGTGAGTTGGCTTTTAAGGCTTCTGCTCAGACATGATGTATGTCACATCCTCTCTCATTACACTGTCCACACAAATGACAAGCCACTCGACCAGGTTGGGGTTGGGTTTACACAATCCTCCCAAGTATCCTCTCAGAAGAAACACTTACGATGCCATGGCCACACCTGATGTCCACGGGCAAGGAGGTGTCATCGCCCCAGGGAAGGAAAGTGAGTATCTTGAACAATAATAAAATCTATCCCCCAAGAGTAAGGGCTTTTTCCATCAAGACAGGCTTCATAGGTGACTAAATACTCACGCTTACAGTCCCCCCCAGCAATGACAGAGCTGCAAACTGCAAAGCCCCGGGCACAAAGCAAAATGCTGTCGCATACATGGAATTTCAAGAATTAGCACTGGAGTGGCTATGCTGTTGCTTTCATCAGGATGTTGGCTGCTGAGAAGGGGAACGGGACCCTCAGTCCTCACATGGGCAATTATCATGTGGGTCTAAATTATTCAGACGGGCATCCGCAGGGTAACACTCAGCTCCTGCCCCATCCTGCCCTTGTAACGCAGGCATGAAACATTCAGAACATAGATGTCAGTCAATAAAGAGAATAAAAGCCGTGCTCCTATCAGGGGCTCGAACAAAGATGTTCTCTCAGTTTAAGACCCCACCGCCCTGGGGAAACAAGGTAAAATAGAGTTTAATTGTCTCATTTAAGAAACTGAGATTATTTTATTCACATAAAAATGTCTTAGATAAAAAAAAATACAATTGCTGAGACCAGAGACAACACCCAAGGGAGGAGTTCTCTGAATCGGCTGCAAGTTTTAAAAGCTTCATTTCCCTCTGCCAGATGTGGGCTGAAGATCAATTGAGATACAGAATTAAGAACAAGTAGCCGCAGAGAAGACTGGACAGTGGAGCCTGCAAAGAAAGCCTGGCTCAGAGGAGAGCTCTGGACGCTGTGGGACAACTTTGAAAGCAGAACACGTAGCGTGGAAATGTTTTAATTGTCTTCACAGCCATTGCAGACAACCATGCTGATGTATTTAAAAGTCCCTGGCAAAGAGCATCAGATTCTCAGGGCAGAGCCTCCGCTGGCTAGCCATCAATTCCAGAAGCTGCCACTTCCTGCAAAGCTTTCGCTGATTGGGATGGGGCTTTGCGCGGGAGAGCCCGCTATGATGCTGTTGTAATTGCGTTGTTTACATCATCACAAACGGTGCACTGGCACCGCGTGTAGGCTGTGCAAAGCGTGTTTACCATATTATTCTGTTACACGGACAAGAGAATATCAGGAACTCTTCTTCTCTAATGTTTTTAAGATCTTTGTTTATTGAAGTATAGTTGAGTTATGATGTTTCAGGTGTACAGCAAAGTGATTCAGTTATGCATATATATATATCTATTCTTTTTCAGATTCATTTCCATTATAGGTTATTACAAGATATTGAATATAGTTCCCTGTGCTATACAATAGGTCCTTGTTTTTTATCTATTTTATACACAGTAGTGTGTATATGTTAATCCCAAACTCCTAACTTAACCCTCCCTTTTTGGTGACCATTAGTTTGTTTTCTTTGTCTGTGAGTCTATTTCTGTTTTGTAAATAAGTTCATTTGTATCATATTTTAGATTCCACATATAAGTGATATCTTATGATATTTGTCTTTCTCTGTGTGACTTACGTCACTCCGTATGATAATCTTTAGGTCCATCCATGTTGCTGCAAATGGCAATATTTCATTCTTTTTTATGGCTGAGCAGTATTCCATTGTGCATATATATACCACATCTTCTTTATCCATTCCTCTGTCAATGGACACTTAAGTTGCTTCCATGTCTTTGCTATTGTAAATAGTGCTGCTATGAACATAGGGGTGCATGTATTCTTTCGAATTAGAGTTTTTGTCTTTTCTGGATGTATGCCCAGGAGTGGGATTGCTGGATCATATGGTAGCTCTATTTTTAGTTTCTCGTATGGGACTTTTTAAAAGAGCGATTCGAAGAAGGTTGTAGTCCAGGCTCAACTGCCGAGTCTGGACAGCCCCCCGCCACGTGTTGACATCACGTGTGCACCGTGCCGGGCACAGTGGGTACGTCTACGCAGCAGTCCTGGCCTTGTGGAGCTTCTGCTCTAACTCTGTGATTTCCTAGACTGCGACCTGTAAGAAGAAATGCACTTTATACTGCAGAACCGTGTGTGTGTGCATCTGCACACACACACACACACACAAACACTGGAACAAAAATTTCATCGAGTAATGACTGTCTTTACCGAATGTGATAAGTGCTGACTTTGCTTCTATTCTATTCAATCTGATGGAAAACATAATGATCATGACCAACTACAATGAGTGCACAGCCTCTCACTGGGTTGTAACCCGTGTGGAGAAGCCCTGGCACCAAGCCTTAGCCAGGGCGCAGTTACCTGAGGATGGCGTCACCGGAGCAGACAAGGATGGACTGATGGACGGATGGACAGGGCAGGGCCCTGGGGTTGTGGACATGGAGGAGCAGAAAGGATGTGCTTCCTCTCCCCTCCCGAGCCCCTCCTACCTCCACTCTGCTCTTAAACACACGCCACCCGTTTCGTTACTGTGCCCGCTTCCTCGGGGCCACAGGCAAAAGTTGGAGAAGCCCACGGTTCTCCCAGAACCTGACACCAAGGCAGAGGAAACAGGCCCAGTGTTGACCCAGGAGATTCTCCATGTGCTCTTCGGGGGAGGAGGAAGCCTGCTTCCTGTGCGCCCCGCCCCGCCCAAGTGCTGCTGCATCCGAGAAGGTGTGCAGGGTACACACTGCATCGAGTGCGTGCATTACTCTATGAAGTTCAAAACACTGATGGACACAGAGATACGGTAGAGGCTCCCTGCAAATCCTTGCAGCCCGCGGGCACTTCAGGGGACGAGGTCCCTCTCCCCCTCCCTCCTGGGGGCACACGCACGCACGGCGCACACTGAGACACCCGCTGGCACAAGTCCACTTAGGGCTGCCCGCATTCCGAGGTCCACACTGTCCAGATTCATTATTCTCTCAGCCTCTTTTTCCCTCTCCCTGCTTCCAGCTGACCTGGCAGTGAACCCAGCCTTGAATCCTTTGGCCATTGTCTATTTAGTATTCCGTCCTGGTGGAGAAGGTTCCACTGAAACAGAAGTGCAGTGAAACAGGGGCAGCTGGGAAAGGATGTTGACAAACAGGAGAGGACACGTCACTTCACGACCGAACCGATCTCCTTCCCACATGTGCAAATGCAAGTAGAGACATTTTGGGTTCAGACCAAACACAAAATAATTCTGCAGGGCCACTGACCACAAAAGTCATCATCGAGTAGACCACATCCTTTCCTCTCTAAGTCAAAAGAAGGGCCCGGGATCTTTCTCAGAATAGATGGTCTAAAGAACACTTTAATATGATTAAAGGCTGATTCCCAAATTGAGGTCAGACTTGCTTGAATACACCATTCCTGACATATATGTACATGAAGGAATTCTAGGAAAAAACCCCAATGCACTGTTAATTTGATATAAATATTTATTTTGTGGAGAAATTGTGATGCTAAGCCCAGAATCTCCCATAACAGATGACATTTAATGAGCACTTACATCACATCTGAGCGAGCTGCCGTTGGCTCGATTTCATAAAGAAGAAATGGCCAGACACAGAGGTTAACTAACTTGTCCAGAAACACACGCAGTGAGTGGTGGATCCAAGGTGTGAACCCAGTTCGTCTTGCCAGTCTGCACACTTAACAACAAAAATACATCCTCTCAGGATTGTACCCAACTCTAAGGGGCTAAGAAAGAGTCACTGTTTATTATTGGCCCATAATTATTGTCCTATAATATTGCCCTGTAAGCGTAATATAATGAATTGAATACTGCTATATTAAAAACAACCAGATGCTGTCTATCTGGAAAAGAGCATATGAAACATGAAGACCATCGTCTAAATTAATTCCCCAAGCCCAGGGATAAAACCAGCTTCACTGGAAGGCTTAGGATAAATGGCTTTGTTCATTAACAAACACAGGTGAAATGATAAAACAATTGGCCATCCTGCCTTATTCTGAGGCATCATCTCTCCTGGTGGAACAGGATTGCACAGGTCCAAACCCGTTGCTCCCACTGGACGGCATCCAATTCTTCAGTTTATCATCAGATCCATCAGTGGGTTTGTTGGGTGGAAAAGAAAACTCATTTGATTTTTCTATTGGTCAGCAAGGATAAGGGATTATACGGGAATAAGCTGCAGTTATTTTATTTGTGGGCAGGGGAAAACAATCTAGTCTCTGTCTGTTATTCCTCTGGCTTTATCTTTTCTCTCACCTGGAAACTTTGATGTCAAAAATTTATCAATTTCCAAACAGTTCTGATAACCAAGCAACGCACACCTGAAGGATTCACTGTATAAGAAGTAGATACATAGCCTTTTTCTAGAAAAAAAAAAACAACTCTGATTTTACTGGGATTAGAGAGTCAGTGTACAGTACAGTTGCTTAGAAACTTTCCTTTCTCGCACACACAAATGCAACATAAAATAGCTTCAAACAAAGGGATCAAGTGTTTCTGAATAAAAGGTATCTTCCCAATGACCAAATCCTTTGCCAAAGGTGGCAGATCCTTTAATATCTCTGTTCTCAAAGACAATCTTTTGTCTTATGTCATGGATACAAGCTGGAATCATGCAGAGATTTTACCTTTGTTGTTTATCTTAAAAGCACTCCCAATCACTTTGCTTTCTAATTCATAATACAAACTTAAGGCATCTAGATCTGATTCAAGGCTCATTTATAGTTTTCTTTTTTGCCAATGCTGTTAGGAAACATTCTGGCTGAACTTTTGGCCATTTTTTATCTTCAGCTGCATTTTAATTTGAGATTTGACCAGTCGAAAACCTGTGGGACACAAGATAATAACAGGGCACCTCTCCTGTTCCTGACCCCACAGGTGAGTGTGCAGAATGGGTTTTATTATGCCTGCAAATGGCTATGCTTATTTTCAGGTCTTTGCTTCGGGGAGAAACGTCTTTGAGTGTTTTACCTCTATTTTCAAATTGGTCTGAATACTGAGCAAGATTCAGAAAACCATTTAACTGGGTGAGATCTCAGGTTTCTGAAATTTCCCCAGCTCGAATCTCACCCTACACCCTGGCTTCCCTTGGCTTTCTCTCCGGGACAGTATTCAGTGTTAAGCCAGTGCCTGGCACATCCGAAACGCTCTTTATATAATTGCTGAATAAATACAGGGATCAATATAAATTACATTTCATAGTTACTTTTCTTTTATAGTATAGATTATTTTTATTATTTTAAAATAAAACGTATACACAGAAAAACACTCAGAACAAAGGCACAGCTCAGTGAATGACGGCAAGGTGCACACCCACCCTTCAGGTATGAAAATAGACCTTTTTAGACACTGCTGAAGCCCTTCCACAGGGCCCGTCTCCCACAAAGACCCCCTCTCCACCCAGACTCTAGTGGTCATCACTCCCTTGTATTTTTTTTATGCCTTATTCACCCAAGGGTGCACCCTACCTGCTATTGTTCAGGTTTGCCCATTAAAAAATTCAATTCATCTTTTAAGTCTCTTTTAAGTCACATTACCTTGCTCATCCCTCTGTTTTCCAGGAAACCTGGGAAACACCATTAGCCTAGTAGCGCTCCCCACAGGCTGGTTCTTGCTGATTGCATTTCTTTCGTGCCGTCCAGCAAGCTCCCTGCCCTTTGTATCTGCTGCCCAACAACAGCTGAATCTAGTGTCTTGGTCAGACCTAGCTTTGATCCCTTTGGCAAGAGCGTGGGTAGTGCCATATTGTTTCCTCAGAAGGCACAGACCATCTGAAAGTTCACTCATTTTTGATGGGAGCCCTTATTAACCTAGGTGCATTCCTTCACTGGGGTTGCAAAATGATGATTCCTAATTCTACCTTTTTTAATTACCTGGAATAATTTTACAGGGAGAAACATTCTCTCCTTTCTTACTTGGTTATCCAACACTACATTTTGTACTTTAAAAACCAGGACAGCTGGCTAGGCGAGTGTCCCCTTCCTCCCTCACCGCTCCATGTGCGTCCCTCCCGAAGCTGCGCGCTCGGTCGAAGAGGACGACCTTCCCCGATAGAGGAGGACCGTTCTTCGGTCAAGGGTATACGAGTAGCTGTGCTCCCCTGCTAGAACCTCCAAACAAGCTCTCAAGGTCCATTTGTAGGAGAACGTAGGGTAGTCAAGCTTCCAAGACTCCAGACACATCCAAATGAGGCGCTGCACGTGGCAGTCTGCCTTTAAAAAAAAAAAAAAAAAACCAGGACAAATGCCTAATTCTTTTCTTACACTTACCCAGTTTTCAAGCCAAAATATGTTTCCCTGTCAGCTCCAAAATGCAACCAATTCTTATTTTTTAATATCATTATGAACTCATAAATGTAAACCTATTTGATGGATTTAATTCATCCCAATTTTTATCTTTCTGAAGCTCAGATGGTTCCATCTTTGTCCAGTAGGAGCCTTTAATTTTGGTTCCTGAGTGTTTTGACCTGACTGTATTACCCTCTGATAGCTTCCTTGCTGTCTTGTGTGCCAAGATGTACCAGCTCTACATCGAAGGTTGCCTACTTCACACCCGGAATCAGCCATTTCTCCAAGAAACCCAGCTTTCTTTTAAGAAAAATAGTAATGCAAGGCCACAGTCTTGGCATTAGAAATGTTCGTTTGTACCGGGCTGGTCATGGTTTTTAGGTCTTTCTATTGGAAAGAGTTAGGAAAAATGATGGAGAGTAGATAACTTAATTATCTACTTAAAGATAAAATACTTCTTGAGCGCATACCAACATTTCCAATTTAAATTCAGGTCTAAAGAGTTTATATTTGACCTACTCTATGGGAACTCTCTGGCTTCTTTCCTTCATACCAAGAATCCTGGGTCTCAAAGACAATGATGAGAAAACATTTATAAAACCCCATAATACTCACTGCTTTTCCACATTACAGAAGTAATAGTCTCAGAATAACAATACTTAGCTACCACTACCAATTTTGATAATTAAAAATAGTTTAGAATTCATATTTGTACCCAAACTCTCTCTCCAGTGTTTGTTTTGTCCTTTATTACATGGTCATGTCATATATCCATTTCATACTGTGCTCTCTCCTTTATTCCTCATCTAGTCTTTTTTTTTTAATTTTTTTTAATTTTTTATTTTTAGCTGTGTTGGGTCTTCGTTTCTGTGGGAGGGCTTTCTCTAGTTGTGGCAAGTGGGGACCACTCTTCATCGCTGTGCGCAGGCCTCTCACTATCGCGGCCTCTCTTGTTGTGGAGCACAGGCTCCAGACGCGCAGGCTCAGTAGTTGTGGCTCACGGGCCCAGTTGCTCTGCGGCACGTGGGATCTTCCCAGACCAGGGCTTGAACCCGTGTCCCCTACATTGGCAGGGAGATTCTCAACCACTGTGCCACCAGGGAAGCCCCCATCTAGTCTTATTTTTAACAGTGATTATACACTTAGTTCTCTCTACTAGTTCTCATGTTAATTTTTCTGTAATCATTTTGGTTTGAGAAGCTCATTCTCCAGGAGATTCTGTAGGAAAATCTCAGGGAAGAAAATTCTCTAGATTTTTCAATGTTGATAGCAGTTTGTGCCTTGTATATTTGAAGGTCTGTTTGGCTAGGTAGAATACCCTTGGCTCACATTTTCTTTCCTCGAGTATTGTAAATATACTATTCCATTTTTGTCTAGGACAAAACATTGTCTGAAAAAAAATATCTGATTATAACCTAATTTTCTTTCCTGTATAAGCCATGCCCTGTTTTGCCTAGGAAGCCAAAGAATCATTTTTTTCTTTATTCTGTAAAATTTAGAGATCTTAGTAGAATGTGTCTTTGTTTAGTTGTTTCAGTTGATACTCTCAGGTTCATTTCCATTTCAATTTATAAGTTAGAATCTATATTTTTTAACAGAAGAAGACTTTTTATCTGTTACAATTTTTAGTATTTGTATTGTCTCTTGCTTTGATTTCACACTTTAGAGACTCCTATTATCAATATATCAGACCATCTTTGCCCATCTTGGATGTTTGTCACGTTCATTCTTTTCATTATCTTCATTTCTTTTCCCTTTATTCCATTTTCACTTTCTATTCCTCTTCAGGCAGCATAAGGTGTGTACCTTCAATCCTGTGTTATTTTAAGTTTAGTCTATATTTCTAAGATTTTTATTTCATATTTATAATTATTTCTTGGGTTCTTTCACCTCATTTCTGATGTTTAATAATTCTGATTTATATTCTTTCATGTCTTGTATGCTTTTCTTAAAACATTTATCTGATTTCAAAATTGTTCCTTATAGTTTCGTTGCATTTTCTGGGACTGTCTTTCTGCCATGCTTTCATTGTCTATAGGAACATTATTCTACGAATTCTTTTTATTTTTCTTAAAGTAACTTCATGTAGAATTTAACCTCCGTATTTCCTGTTGCACTTTTTATATGAATTTAGTTTTCCTGAATTCTTAGACGGAGGCTTTCTTCAGACTGACTTTTTAACTTAGGAAGAGCTCTTTCTTACGTTGTTTTGTATCGTCTTTTAAAAACATGGCAGCTTGCTTTTTGACATTCGGTGTCTCTGTCCCTCTCCTCCATGTGAGCCTGGACCTTCTCTTCCTTTCTTCTCTGCTGTCATTATCCTACTCAATTCTGATTCTTCTCATTGGTTCCTCCCCAATGTGATGTGATCTGGAAGGATGCCCTGGAAGATCATTTCCAAGGGTTCTTAGAGTTTAGATCCTATGTCTTCAGATCCTTCCACAGACCCTTTGCACTCAGAGTCAGAAAAACACCTCTGAGGTTCAGCTGCTCCTCCCAAACCAGCACACCTCGCTTTCTGTGTTGGCTCTTTGGGGGCTTCTTCTGTCCACAATCCCTACAGCTTTATTACATTGCTTCTCACACAGGTGTTGAGGTTATCTGGATATTGGAAAGTTGCTAGAATCCGTCTACAAACCTCTTTGAGCCTGCTGCATTTTGGGAGATAGCTCTCTGTCAACTGTGCTCATTTCTTCCTTTCATAATTTGCTTTGTTTATTCCTGTCATTTGGGGTCAGTTTTGCTAGTGTTCCCAAATCATCCGTTTATTCTCACGTTTTTGTGCATAGGTTTGTTACTGAGCATTTTCTAGGCACTTACCTACAAATTTCATTTAATTCTCACAATAACCCTATGAGGTAGGTATTTTTATTATCCTAATTTTACAGATGAAGAAGTGATAATAATTATTTATTTTATTAAGCACTTCACACATATTAACTAATATACTTCTTATAACAACCCCGAGAAGTAGGTCGTTTTATTTTCTTCATATTATAGATAAAGAAACTGAAACTTCAAGAGACGGCCACCTGGCCCGTTTTACAGCTGGTGGGTAGCAGCCAGACTTCTAACCCGATTAGGGCTAACTGTCTCCAGAGTATGAACTCCTAACTCTCAAGGCCCCTGAGTTAAACGGACCCAGCCTTCAAAATCCTTGCACTGGGGACTTTCCTACTTGCCAACAACACAATTTTGAGAGTGTTGATTGTGGAAGACTAAGAAATATAGGAGGCTTTCAATGATGCTGTTTGTTTACATCTGATAAAGGAGTCCCAGCTGAAATGATATGGATGTTGAATATCCATGCTGGATAATTTTTAACTGTCAGGCTCATGTTGTTTGCTAGAGAAATGTCTCAATTTCAGAATAACACACTATTCTGAAATGTTTTCTCCTCTCAGTGTTGCAAACTTCTGATTATTCTTGTCAGGTTTCCTGATGGCTGACCATCCTGGTAAACATCTTCCAGTGTGTGTGCAGCAGTTATATGGCAGCAGATGTAACTAAGAATATCACGTTATCCCCAAAATACAGAAAGAAGTGTATAGTTATCATGGGCACAGCTGTCAGCTTGCAGTGTTGAGAATACCTGGATGAAGGTGTTGATTCTAACTGAGAGCAACTGGCCCAGAAAATATGATGGATTTAGTTAAAATCAGGAGAAAATATCCACAACCAAACCAACTCAGAGAAGCGAGCACAGGAAAGTGATAGAAGAAGCCTTGCCAAGCAACCTGGTAATACTGTAATCAAATCTTCCATCCGTGTTTCTCTTCATTTGGCAAGTGTCTTTGCTAGATCATTAAGGGTCACTTTCACTGCAATTAAAGAGATAATAAATTAAGGTTCTACGATTCTCAAGGATCAGCGTCTATATTTCACTACATGCTTTATTCACAGAGACATGGCCATGTACTGAGGGAAGCCCTGCAGGGGTTCAAAGGCTGGATCCAGGTCCCAACAGGTCATCATTCATGGGACCTTGGGCCATTCATCCCACACCTCTGCACCTCATATGTAAAACAGGAGACTGGACCAGTCTAATTGGGTGGAACTTAGTACTAAAAACCACCAACCCCCCTGGCATTTTACCAGATGCTTTCCCTCCGGTGCATGCAGTGATATTCAATAAATGTTTCTCCTTTTCTTTTGCAGTCCAGAACCGTTGCTCACCTGGACGTGTAGCTATCACTGAATTTCCCTTCTGACCCAGTGATAAAGGAACCAACACTCTGTCCCTTTCAAAGGTCAGGCAAGACTAAACACAGGCAGAAAGTACTGAGTCTCCAAATATTAAATAGAACTTAATTTTACTTCCCGATCGAGGTGACCTCAGGCTTGGGGTTCTCAGATGGGCAGGACAGACTCCCCACCCTCTCACGCATCTCTTTGAAATTGTGTGTTTCCATCAAGCTGGAATCTCTCCTCTCCTGAAGGTGTCATCAAATGCCATAAGGTACACGTATCTTATTTGCCGTCGATCACTTAGCAACGGAACCCTGTGTTCTGCCAACTTTCTTTTCATGCTGACAACCTAGATTTCACAGAAACTGTGTTTTCTAGAAGGCTTTACAGCCTGGGAAGGGTGATGAAGTGATGTCTCATCACAAACGCAGACGGACAAGGTCACTGGCTACTTCTGTTTCCGGTGTCTGGGGATATTTTCAAAGTTATGATCATGGCCTGCCATTCAAAAACAATTTATTTTTAATATGGGCTATTAATCAATCTGCTGTGGATTGATGTCAGTTACCTCATAAAGCTGATGACATAAAGTGCTGGGTTTGTGAAGAAATATCAACTTGATTTTAGCCACAAACATTAAAAACCAGCATAAAACGAATGTGTTGCCAAGGTGGTGTTAGTGTCTTAGGGATGTTTACTCACCTTGTAAAAAGTGAAGCCGTGTTATTTTTCAGGAGAAAATACTCACTGTGAGAAATTAGATTTGTCCTGTGGGGTGAGGGATGAAGTACAGTATCTGATACATTATTTTATTTTACTTCTTCCATTTATCTTTACTCGTGCTATATGGGTATAGGAGGAAAATATTGTGAGATACCTGACAAAGCAGAAGAGAATTACCTATGTTTGAATGTAATAAGTGCTCCTCATTTTAATGACAGGCCCTTAAGAAATGATTTAATATATATGATTTATTTTAAAAGGGTATCTCATCATGGCAATAACAAAGAACAGAATAGACCCAATACTGTTGTTCCTTCTATGAAAATCCCTGCTTTTCGTTTGTGATTCTATCTCCCCACCTTACAGACACTATATATAGTTAATTGATTTTTCCTCACATTTCTTCATGTGATTATTATGTGATGATAAGAAAGAAGTGATATTGTTCTTTTTTCCAAACCAGTCATACCTAAATGTGGGTCCTAATTAATCATCGGGGAGTTGGTATAAAATTATCCACCAATTTTCAAGAATTCCTCCCATCAGCCATTACAAATGAACAGAGGCTCCTGCTGGTAAGTTTTCAGACCCATTTAAACATTTTCACACTTCTCTTTTAGGTATACAAGACTAAATGATTAAATGGCTTGTTTTACACCCAGACCTTCTGGGGATGAAATTCATTCACTGATGGCAGTTGGGCAGCAAGTGGACAGCCAAGCTGTTATCCGTTTCTCCCAGCCCGTGGGCTAAAACAGGCATCTTTCTGGTGTTTTCTTTCCTACACGTGTTTGTTTCTGATAATCATTCTTTCTTACCTGCTGTGTGCCAGCCTAAGCAGAGATGGGAAAGTGGTAAAGAGCTTCTGCTCCCCTCGCCACGTGGGGGACATTGTCCCACTCCAACCAGCAAATGCAAAGATACGGGGTAAAGTCAGAGCGGCCAGGGCTCCAAGAAGACGAAACAGCGTAGCACCAGCGTCACAATTCCCCCATTGCGAAGGATGACGTAGCTCGGGACGGTCTATGAGGTCTGAGACCGAGCCTCACCTGGGTGTTGCCGGGATGGACTTCTTGGAGACGTGTGTTCGCGTCTGCAGGCTTCCTCTGGTGCCATCTGAACTCTCTGAACGGCGGCATCAGATCCAACATAGGAACACCAGGTGCCCCACCCACGTGCACCCATTGTGTGAGTACAATAGTCACACCTCCCCCCCCTTGAAAGATACAAGACAAAGCGTGTTATCCCTCCGCATCGTGTAAGGCACGCGCTGTGAACAGTGACACGAGGTGCTTGGGCAGAATCAGTTTCAGTTACGTCTGCAGGCTTGCAGAGAAAGCCCTCGAGCCCCGTTCCTCTTTTTGTTTTTCTTTTTAATACATCTTTACTGGAGTATAATTGCTTCACAATGCCGTGTTAGTTTCTGTTGTACACCAAAGTGAATCAGCCAGATGCATCCGTATGTCCCCATATCCCCTCCCTCTTGAGCCTCCCTCCCATCCTCCCTATTTATCTCCTACAGTAGCACTGCGGAAAAGAGCTTGAAGGAAGCAGGAGGATGCTGGAAACAAGAGCCAAGTGTGATCCACCCAAGGGTATTTATTAAAGAACCTGTGGGTCCTGCAATCCATGAACTGTTAGCAAGTGAGTCTGAAAGGGAGATGGGGTCGCCAGCCCCGGGCCCTGCTTGGTTTATTCAGTACCCCAAATCTAAGGAAAATACGTCTGGATAATTTCCATACATTTTTGTCTTGAGTAAATGCAGATAAGAAGTGAAAAGAGAGGGAGAAGAGAAAAGTTTATCTCATTTGTTCTGTTCTCTCTCTCTCTCTCTCATACACACACACAGATACACACACACAAACCGTTAACAGACTTCAAGTCATTAAGCAAACTGAAATGTTCAAGTACTTACTCTATGGAAATATTTTTAGTTTTTTCAAGCTGGAGGATAGTAGCATGGTGGTGTGAAGCTATAGGAGGGAAGGGTAGGCCTTCCCGGGCCCCAGACTTCAGGGCACCCACGTAACCTCAGTGTCTTTTAAGGCTCTTTTAACTTTTAGATTATTTTTCCCTTTTTTGTTGTCAGTTTTGGGGTTTGCTTTTTTTTTTTTTGCATTTTATTTGTTGGAGAATGTTGTTGGTTTTGCCAGTTGCACTCTTATGGTATCGTTTACCATGTTTTTCTGTCACCCATATTTGCTAGAAACTGATGTTACCTGTGATTTTTAACTGCTCCCTTGTTTCATTGTGGGTGATAAATTGGTGATGTACTGTCTTACTTCATAAGCCAGAAAACATTCATAAAATGAAACTTCCCCTCATCCACTCTCTGATTACACTGTGTTTATTTAGGAAAGGCAGGATAAAGGCTTGAGTCTTTCCCTTTATTTACCAGTTTCCCAAATTGTTTGTTGCTTCTCCAGCATCTTTTAAACAGGCAAGAAGGCCAATGAGTTCTTTTTTAAAATATTTCTATCATTACGAACCAGTGGATTTAAACATATGTAATGTTTTTCCATGCAGTTGTTATTATTATCGATGTTCATGTTGTTCGTTGGCCAGGGAAACCTCTTCAAATGGACTCCAGTGTCTTTCTAACTTTACCCCAGTCATCTTTGACAGCTGCCATGCTTGAGCAAGCCCAACCTGGCCCGTTAAGTGACTCTACGTGGGGTAGCCCTGAGATTTACATCAAGAGAATCCCAGCTGCTCCCAGAGACTCCATTTCCTGCTCCAGTTCCAGACGGCATCTGACTGTAACCCCACGAGAGACCCTGAGCCCAGATTATCCAGCTGAGCCCTTCAGCTGGTCCACAGACTTTCTGAACCACAGAAACGGAGAGAGATATGAAATGATTGTTGTTATGTTTATGTCATTTAGTTTTCTGGCAATTTCTTGTATACTGATAAATAACCAAAACAAAATATGTTAAATATATATGCATGTATATATGTATGTGTGTATATATATATATATGTATACCTATATACATACATATAGATGCAAAAATGAACAAATAAGCCAATATCTATTTTAAAAAGTTATCTATAGGGCTTCCCTGGTGGCACAGTGGTTGAGAATCTGCCTGTTAATGCAGGGGACACGGGTTCGAGCCCTGGTCTGGGAAGATCCCACATGCCGCGGAGCAGCTGGGCCCGTGAGCCACAGCTACTGAGCCTGCGCGTCTGGAGCCTGTGCCCCGCGACGGGAGGGGCCGCGATAGTGGGAGGCCCGCGCACCGCGATGAAGAGCGGTCCCCGCACCGCGATGAAGAGTGGCCCCCGCTTGCCGCGGCTGGAGAAAGCCCTCGCACGAACCGAGGACCCAGCACAGCCAAAAATAAATAAATAAATAAAAATAAAAGTAGCTATAAAAAAAAAATTAAAGAAAAAAAAGTTATCTATAAATGGAGAGAGAAAAGGAAATAAAGTCAAGAGGATTGGAGCTAAACTTCTTTGTCTATACTATATTTTGTAGACTTAATTTTGGAACTATGTAAATGTTGTATGTAATAATACATAATTTTACAAAGCAGTACCTAAAAATGAAAACAAAGTTCAGTATAAGAACCTAACTGTGCATGGAGATGGAAGAATAATCACAGAGAGAAGAGTTATTTCAAGCGACATTTAAAACACGGTGATTTCACTGTGCCTTCTCGGTGGCATATAATGAGAGGCCAAAGGGAACTAAAAACAAAAACAAAATGAAACAAAAAGCCTTAAGCTGTTTTCAGAATCATATTATTAGTAATAATACTGCTATTATTTTGCTAAAAGAATTATTATACACTGGACAAGAATAAACAAGTACATTATTCTCTTTTGAAATAAAAATTGATAACATAAAAGAAAAGAGGAACAAATATAAAATCAAAGAAATCTCTCTCATGGTCTGGGACCCAAGAAACTCACCTGCCTGGTAAAATGAACCAATCCTGTCTCCTGAGATGCCATGATGGGGATGACGTAAACACTCCCTTCACGCCCCAAGGATGGGAGGCAGAGGAGTGGGGTATCCAGAATATGCTTTGACCCTGGCTGGGAGCATGTTGATGTGACAACTGTTCTGAACTCTTTCTGCTTCTCTGGTATTCGATAATGACAGCAGCTGGAGTGGATGGAGTGGGGGGAGGGTGGGGGGGAGAACACAGGGAACATGGGAAAGGGAAAAGCAAAGAGGAGGAAGAAAGGAAGAAAAGAAGGAGGGAAGGAAGGAGGGAGAGAAAGGAAGGGAAGGAAAATAATGCATAAGAAAGAAATAAACTAATAATTAAATTGGCTACTTTTTAATTCAGTGTCAGTTTCAGCCTCTTTAATGGCACCAAGGGATGCACACACAGTTCATTCTACAGGCTGTCCATATCTCAGGGTTTCAAACAATAAGCAACGTAGCACCTTTAAGAGCTTGAATCACTCTTATCCTCATCCCTGGTATGTGAGCTAAAGCTTAGCCCACACTTCCTCATTCCCCCAATAAAACACCTGTGAAGTTATGAAGACGTCTCAGAAACTGACCACAGAAGTTAAGGACACTTCCAGCTGTGCCCTCCATGGTGGCTCTTCAGCTTGGCTGTGGCGATTGGATTATGTGCCTAGATAATCTCTTCTAATTTCAGTTCCCATTTTTAATAAAGCTCTGCGTAGTCTACTACCTTTGAAGGGAGAATGAAACTGACAAGGTTAGAGTAATGGTTTGTTTGTGTTTACAATGCCTTGCTCCATGGAGTTGAATTTCATACAAGCTTCGTGCAATGGGTTCCCTGTGCTGCTGCAGCCAGGATCCCGGGGCTCAGTTTCCTGAGCAATGACTGATTCTCAGTGTGGGTTCTCATAAGTAATTCAGTTGCTGGGTACATTGGTTCCCAATGTGCAGAGTGGAGAACCGAATGCTTCCCACCATCTACCTACACAGGACTTCAGGGGCAGAACCCATGCTTGCTAAACAGCAGCATTACATCCACGTTTTGATATTTCTTGGCTCATGTTCCAAACAGAATTTATCAGGCACATCTACGTGTTCAGCGCTGTTAAAATATAAGTACAGCATGAAAGAATTGCAGCCACAAACAGGCAAAGATCTGAGATAAATATTCTGATGGAGGAGAGACTTTCCTTGGCAATGTCCAGCATTTTCAATAGGATGTGTTTTGTTACTCTTGTGTTTGAGTACGCTGAACCATCCATTGGTGATTGTTTTCTGAGTTTCTGAACAGATTACCGTGGAACTGGTTGAAATCTGCCTCTACCCAGGGAAAGAAAAGGGCTCAGGACAGTTACTGAAGGATCTGAAGGAGGTATAACACGTCCAGAGGTGGCAGAAATATGACCTCACTCACATTCCTGAATTCCTGCCCGACCTCTACATTCTGCGAAACTAACCTGAGGCGAGTTCGTGCCAGGGTATCACTTGAGAAGTTTATTAGTCTCTTATTTCAGAGGTCACTGAGTAAGCCTGTACTTCTATTATAATACCTTCTTCCTTAATGAAAGAGTAGCTTAAGCAATCTTGATCAAAACCAAGCCTCTCCATATTCTATTTTTAAAACGATGCATGGATTTATTCCAACCCATTTCCTGGACTGGAGCTCTGACGATTTTTGTTACCTTTGAGTAAATACGTTTTCTTTCCATCACTAGACAAACACCCGTTGATATTTACAATATTCTGAAACACCCTTTCTGAACTGTGAACTTTGGCTTTCTTTAACCTTCCATTCTTCTCATGAAATCGATGTTAATTTCTCTTCCAAATAAATACCTGTAACATATCTCCTGACATCTTGTAAGATTTGGAAAGAGAAAGTAGTGTCATAATTAGCATTGCAAAAATTCCCATTCTCTTCCTGTTTATTAAGCCAATGTTCTTGGAAAGGCCCTTAAATTATAATTTATATGTTGCATTTTACATACACATTCTTGGAACTTCACTTAGATTTTTCTGCATAATTTTAATGCCTTAAAATGCTTGCATTTGCATGTAGCTACTCTTCTGAAGGTGAATAGAACCAGCAAGAATAAGCAAATCATGAACGATTTAACTATAGAATTTTGAACATATATGGCCATTTTTTTCCTTTTCATTTTTCTCTGCTATGGTTTGGCCTGAAACTTCAAAGATTTGAGGAAAGGAAAAAAATCTAAATTCCAAAATAGATTGTATCTTAGTTTTAATCTCTTCTTTCTTTGTCTCTTTAGAACACAGACTCAGTTCTGGCTCCCCTTCATTTCTCGAAGTGCTCATGATTACTCCCAAAAGGCAGTCCTTGTAGGGATACCTAGGAGATAGAATGATAGGCTCGGGCGGGGACCTCTGCTGAAAAAAGGGACAAGGACCCCCTGCTTCCCAAAGGACATGACTGGGTGAGGCAATGGCTTTATGGTTCCGAGAGAGGGGGGACACACTTGTTAACTGGTCGACTGAACCACAGCAAGATCTCTCTCCTTTTTTCAATTCTTAGTGAAAATTACTCTAAAATTCACTCTACTTTAATAAGCAAACATTCTCTTCTCAGTTGGATACCAAAAAGAGCTATGTGTGAAAGGAGTAGAAAAATGAATGGCTCCCCCTTTGTCTGGAGAAACCATTCCCTTCCGTGGAAAGGTAAAGGCACGAGCGCAGGAAGCAAGCGCATCATAAATCAACAACACTAATTTGGAATTAGAAAGGCAGGATTGGCCAAAGGCGTGCTCCAGTTTCTCCTAACCCACATAGGCCATTAATATCAACGGCACGCAGATCACAAGGTCCAGCACGGGTTCTTCCGTTCTTCAGTTACTTGATCCGAGAGCAGCATTTAACCCCGTTCTCACAACTTCCTTCCTGAAGCGCTCTCCCGTCTTTGATCCCCATGACTCCATATTCTTTGGTCTTCCTTCTATTTCTTTGTTGCTCCAGCTTCTAAGTGTTGAAGTTCCTTAATCCTAAACCTTTTCTCTGCTCTCTATCATCTTTCCCTACTGATCGTCATCAACAATTGATGTGCTTCAAACTTCCATCTATTCACAGATGACTTTTAAATTCATATTTCTGACATAGCTCACCTCTGAGCCCCAGACTTGTGTTTCCCACTACTATCTCCTCCTGGCTGTCTCAAAAGCACAGCAAACTGAATAAAGTTTTACCTTCCCTTCACCTCTCCCCTAACTTGGTCCTTCTCTACTGTTTCCTATTAGTGAATGGCCCCTCCCTCTTTCCATTTGTCCATCCTTGATTCCTTTGTTTTCCTTACACCCCATATCTAATCATTAAGCTCTGTCCTTTTTCCTCCTAAATCTCATCAGCATCCCTCCCTACATCTCCTGCCCCACCTCCATCCTCGTCCGAGCTACAGTCACTCTCATCTGGATGCATGTGATGGTCTTAATTTGTTCTCCACGTTCCTTGATCTGCTCTATTCTTCACACCACAGTCAGAAAGCGTTTTAGCAAAAGACTAATTGGGTTGTGTCCTTCCCCCTTTAAAGCCTTTGAATGTCTAAGTCCAAGCATAGTCCTCCCCTGTCGGATGCTGGGCCTGTAGACCAAACGTTGCCCTTCCCCCCCGCCCCACTCCCTGCACCAGACCCCAGCTCCACAGGACACCCTGCCCCCTCCTAAGTAGGGAGGGACACGTGGACATCCTTCCCTCTGCCTGATCCATCTTCTCTTCCTTTCCTTGACTGGCTCACTTTTCATACGTCTTTAAACCTCAGGTCGAACCTTATTTCTTCAGTGTGGGCTTCCCTAACCCCCAAGCAAAGCCAGGATCCCCATTATATACTTTTCTAGAACCCCAAGGACCTGCAAGATCGTCCTTCTTGTCAAGGTTTGCACATCTGTACTTATTCGTGTGGTTTTGGGCTTGATGCCTGTCTTTCTGAGGAGGCTAGAAGCTCCAGGAGGACAAGGACCAAGGCTGTTTGCTCCTGATTAGGACCAAGGCACACCAACCCTATGCCAACTGGTTCTCAGCAAAGATGCACGGGATGGAGGACAGAGTCAGGAACCCAAGGCAGGGAGGAAATCTCTTCATCCTCAGGATCACTGCTGATCCTTCCCTACCCGCCTGCCTTCC
The DNA here is from genome assembly GCF_965194805.1 of Balaenoptera borealis. Taxonomy (NCBI): domain Eukaryota; kingdom Metazoa; phylum Chordata; class Mammalia; order Artiodactyla; family Balaenopteridae; genus Balaenoptera; species Balaenoptera borealis. The sequence continues at coordinate 76,675,363 of NC_138877.1, forward strand.
GCATGTCCCCCACACTTGCCTGTAGAGATGCTGCAAAAAAAGGGGATGAGAAAGGCAACGGCCAGGAAGCTGGAAGGCACAGCTATGAAAGCTGATTCCCCCAAAAAACAATTCGGGATGTGAATTGGATTCACCAATATCATTACTGTAATGTCTGGGAATTTCACATCTGTTCCTGAATGAGATTTATCTTTAACATTTTTTCATTCTTCGCTTGTTTCATTTTGATATCAAGAACGATTGGGGGAGTCTTCATTTTTTACTTTCAAGAAGAGTTTGTAAATGTTTGAAGCTGAGGCTTCCTCGAAAACTTAGAAGAATTTGCCCATAAAATTGCAGAAGCCTGGTATTTTGTTTGTGGGAAGATTTTTAAATATTCATTCAATTTGTTTAATGCTTATAAGACTGTTCAGGCTTCCTAATTCAAATACAGATCGTCTCAGAATTTTAAAAGCCAGTTTTGGTATATTTCTAGGAATCTGTCCATTTTGTTTAAATTTTTATAATTTTTAAGAACTTTAAAAATCTTCCCCTACGTTCCCTTTGCAGCCCTATTATTGAATATTTTTGCACCCCACCTCCAGCTTTTCTTGATCAGTGTCACCAGAGGATTATTTTGCTGTCTTTCCCAAGAACTGGTTTTTGACTTGGGCAACCCTCCCAATGTTGCTTTTGCTATTTTATTCCTCTCTATTCTTACCTTTACCATTATTACTTCTTTCTACATTCCAGGCTTGCATTGTTTTGGTTTTCGTAACTTTTTAAATGAGAAGTTTAACATTAATATCTCATTAACTTCTTTCCTAGTATATTTCTCTAGATCTCCTTGTAAGCCTCATCTGAACTGTCCCACATAATTTTTTTTTTTAATAATTTAAATTTATTTATTTATTTATTTTTGGCTGTGTTGGGTCTACATTTCTGTGTGAGGGCTTTCTATAGTTGCGGCAAGTGGGGGCCACTCTTCATCGCGGTGCGCGGGCCTCTCACTATCGCGGCCTCTCTTGTTGCGGAGCACAGGCTCCAGACGCGCAGGCTCAGTAGTTGTGGCTCACGGGCCTAGTTGCTCCGGGCATGTGGGATCTTCCCAGACCAGGGCTCGAACCCGTGTCCCCTGCATTGGCAGGCAGACTCTCAACCACTGTGCCACCAGGGAAGCCCCTGTCTCACATATTTTGACAGGTGGTGTTTTCTTTACTGTTTAGTTGTGTTCTTTTTATTTGCATTGATTTTTCTTGAATTGATATTTGACATAATTTAGAAGTTTTTAAAATGTCTCAATATATGCAGTTTTCAAAAGTTATCAGCCCCTCATTGATTTACAACTTGATTGCATTATAATCAGAGAGTGTGGCCTGCTTTTTATTTTAATTCTTTGAGATTCATTTAGACTTATTTTGTGGCCCAGTGCATGGTATTTATGTAAATGTTCCTTGTAGCAATGAAAATAATGGTACTCTTACACTGTTGAGTGGAGTTTTTATTATATGCCCATTAAATTAAATCCAGCTTGTTAATTGTGTTGTTTAAATCTTTCTATCTGTACTAAATATTTTCTGCCTGACCTGTCAATCTCTAACCAAGTTATGCGGCTATATCCAAATATCTTAATGAATTTGCCCGTACTGCCATGTAATTCTGTCCATTTTTTTGCTTTTATATTTTGTGGCTATTTTATCACACCCATAAATATTTAGAATTTTTATACCCTCCTAGGCAATTTAAACTTAAATCAAGATATAATGACCTCCTTCATCTGTAATAACAGTTTTTGCCTTTTAGCCTTTTTTCTGATAGTAATATCACTATATTAGATTTCTTTTGGTCGTTATTTGCCCTGCATACATTTTTCAATTAATTACCTGAGCGTTTCTATGTTCTTATGCTTTAGGCATATCTCTTGCAAAGAACACATAATTTGATTTTTAAAATTCCCTCTGGAAATCTCGTTTACCTAGCAAATTTATTCGTTCCAATTACTAATATATTTGGATTTATTTCCACCATCTCATTTTGTACTTTCTCTTTGTCACTCTGCTTTCTGTTTTATTTCTTTTTTCATTTGTTTTATAGATTTATATATATATATATATATATATATATATGTATGTATATGTATGTACAGATATTCACTTAAAATATGTCTAAAGTTAATTCAATATATCTACTCTTCTCATGAACAAGGCAGAGAACTTAGGAAACTCTTACCATCCCCACCTGGCTTACCTGCTGTTGTTGGCCATCTGATCTCAAAGTACTGATGTTACCCCAATAAGTTAGACATTTCAATTATCATCCCACAAGCCAATGATGGTTAGACTTTCCCACGTGCCCCGAGGGCCCTTCCTCCTCACACTCTCCTCTGAGATGCTTCTCATTCTCTCTGAAGTCGATCCTGCCATAGTCCCTTTAGGAAAGATCTGGGGTTATAAGCTCTTCAGTTTTTGTTTTTCTAAAAAGTATTATTATTTCACTCTTGATCTTGAGACATCATTTCATCACATACAGGAACCTAGACTGATGTTTGTTTTTCTCACTCCTTTAAAGATGTTATTTAACTTTTTTTTTCTAGTGTGTACCTTTGGTTTCGTTTCTTTTAATCAGTTCTGAAGAATTCTCAGTTATCAGCTCTTCTTTTTTTCCCTCCCTCGGATTCTTGTTTCTTGGTCATTTTATATGTGTGTCTGATCCTTATGGTATGTGAAGTCTTTGTGAATTGAGATGAGTCACTTATGGCTTCTGCTTATTCTTCCTCATGTGTCCTTAAGGTATGGTGATTTGATTTTGTTGTGAGTTAATATTTTGGCCAAATGTGGTATATGGAAATCCCTGGGGTCCGGGATTGAGGATTCTTTTCTCCAGAGAGGATTTGCCTTAAAATATACTGCATGCCACTGGAAATGTCCCTGTGGTGCCTTAGCCTGGGGCTTCCTCGAGCACAAGTGGTGCCCAGTAGAGCTGAACTCCAGATCCACGTGAGGCCAAGCTCAGGATCCCATGTTCTCAGAGGAGATGATTTTTCCCTTCGGAAATGGACAAAGTTAGAGATGTTCTTAGTTCCATTGCAGGCAGTCAGGTTTTTTTCACCCACCATTCCTCTGAAGCTATAGTTCCTTCAATTGTCCTAGTTTTGCGTAGAAGGCTTGACTTCAACTACAGGACTTTGCAAGCATACCCAAGGTCCCATCCGGAAATGGCCACATCCGTCCCCAAAGCGAGGTTGCCAGGGTTGTCATTTGTCCCCAGACTTTGGCGTATTAGCTTTTACACTTGCCTTCAGCCAGCTCTGGTTTCATTTTATTCATATTTTTTCTAACCCTTAGAGAGTTCTGGGGTGGGATGTGTGTGTGTGTGTGTGTGTGTGTGTGATTTATTCAGCATGAGGACATTTTAGAAAACCTGATCCACTCCCCCTTCTCTCAGCTGATCTCCTTGCAAACCTCTGCTCTTCTGGAAAGGAGGGGTTTTGACAGATTCCCTTTAGCTCCTAGTTCCTATAGAATGGCTGAAACCCAGCTGGTTCTGGACATGATAGGATGCATGTGTTTAAATCAGAGACTAGGGGACTTCCCTGACAGTCCACTGGTTAAGACTCCGTGCTTCCGTTGCAGGGGGCGTGGTTTCCATCCCTGGTTGGGGAACTAAAATCCCACGTGTTGCATGGTGTGGCCAAAAATTAAATAATAATAATAAATAATAATACATTAAAAAAATAAAACAGACATTGGGTTAAGAGAATTGTGAAATTTTCTTTTTGTTTTAGTTCTCTCTCTCTTTTTCCCACCAGTGAAGAGAGGTGAGGGTGTCACAGCACACTGTAATTACTGGTCTATCCACGGAGCCTCCTGTTTTATTCTGTTTCATCATTTTCCTCTTCATTGTTTATCACGGGCACAATCCTTTCCATACCAGGCACCAACTTAAATGTGTCTATTCAATGTCCTTGGATGCAAATGTACCCTTGAAAGACATACAGTATAAATGTGATCTTAAACTACACAAATAATGTTGTGCTACAAACCCTGTTTTGTTTTTCCACTCAATGCAGTGTTTCAAGATTTCTCCATGTTGCTAAATTTTGCTTGATTATCCTTTTCTTCTAAGGGGTCTACAGATGCTTTATTTCCTGCTAAATGATTGCTAGGAATAAGAAGAGGAAAGATGACATGAGGAATTCTAGAATGAAGGCGCTAGAAGATGATGAGGGATGAAATCGTGCAGAGCTGGAACCATGGAAAAACTTTTCCCCCTTAAATGTTGTAATTTTCTCCCTGAGCCAATCTCAGCTCCATTCTTCCCTCTTCTCTACCAAGTACATGTTGCCTTCTTGACATTGAGCAAAGCTCACCCTCTTAAAGGTTAGAAGTCAGCAATGTGTCTCACTGTCTGCAGGGCTGGTCCCTTCTGGAGGCTCCAGGGGACAGGCCATTTCCTTGCCTTTTCCAGCTTCCAGAGGCTGCTGTGTTCCTTGGCTCCTGGCGCCTTCCTCCTTCTTCAAGGCCTGCGATGGTCAGCTTTTCACATTGCATCATTTAACGCTGAATCTCCTGTCTCTCTCCTTCCCTGTAAGGACCCTTGTGGTCACCTTGAGCCCAAGCAGATAACCCAGCCTCATCTCCCCATCTTAAGATCCTGAACTATGCACATCGGCAGACACCCTTTTGCCGTGTAAGGTGATGGAGTCACAGGGTCTGGGGAATTGGGATTTGGACTGTTTGGGGAGGAGGAGAGGGCAAGATTCTGCTGGCCACCAGTGAGTGCAGAGGCCGGAAGCTGTAACAACTAGGTCCCCTTGGAAACACTGGTGGCTTCTCCTTGGCCAAGGGCTGCAGAATCCGAGGTGCCGGTGCGGGGGTGGGAGTGGGGCACGTGTCCTTTCAAAGTCCTAAAGAAATGATACAACAACAACAGCAAACAAAGGCTTCCATGGAGAACCATCGGAAGCACAAGTGAGGGGTGGGTGTTCACGGAAGAGAATCAATAGCCGGGAACAGGCACCGTGAGTCACCAGCACCCACACCAGAGCATGAATAAGCACCCGGCACAGCCCTAGAAAAGGTTACCGATGAATATTCAGGGACTTATTATCCTCCAGAAGAAACTGAACAAGCCGTGCTGGAAAAAAAATCATTGTTTCCTATTGCCAAGTGCTTCACGCCCCAGTGGAGCTCAAAAGTCCTTTGCTTTCTCCTCTTTTGTTGGGTTTCAGCCTGAGTCTCGGCTTGCGGGAAACTTGTCGGGCAGACAGGGGCACCCAGCCTTGTCCCCCAGAGGCCCGGTACCCAGCAGCCAGAGGCGCATCTCAGAGAGCCCTAGTCTGGGTTGGGCTGGACCCCTGAGAGGGCTGGAGCCGAAGAGGATGTGAGGGGTGGTCCATGCTGGCCCAGGGAACACCTTCAGGAAGGAATCAGCGCAGCCTTCAAAGGTTTGTGTGCCATCCCGGGAAGCAGAGCCCTGCCGCAGGATGCATGCCAACCGGCCGCTCGCTGGTACCTTTCAGGCTCCTTCTCTACGATGGGTCAGAGACCTCTGAGTCTCTATTTCTTGTCAAAGCTGTCTCAGGCGCCCTCCCTCACAGGTGCCTCCTTAGTACTGCAGTCTGTCCTCCCTCCTCATTTGCTCTGCAAGGAGCCAGGAAAAAAATTCTATTTTTTAATTAAAATTGCCTTTCTTTGGGGGAAGCATATGGCTGCTAAGAGTGATGGATTAAACAGAATGCAAAAGGGGTACCGATCGGAAAACAAAAGTTAATAGTCCCTTCAGGAATCCAGCTAGGATGTTAGCTTTAAGTAAGAAAATCAAATCACGGGATAAAACATCCAAAAACAAAACAGGAGGAAAAATCAATAAATTTTGAACTAGATTCCGGAGTAACATGCTTAGTGATATGAGTAAAGAGAAAACAATAGCGTGTATCTACTCTGTATTGTGCGTTATTCTGAGAACTCTTCACGCATTATGTCATTTGATGCTAATAAACTGTAAAGAGGGTTGATTATTTCCATTTACCTGAGATGAAATGGAAGCACAGAGATGTTAAATCACTTTTTCCAAGGGCATTCTTGTTAATAAGTGACCGTTTTCAGAACATACATTAACACTTAAACGCCCTCTGTCTTTGCATGACTTCCAAAACAAATGGCATTTAGAAAAGGAAATTTCCTGGAAATTTCAAAGCTGTGATCATGTCTTTTTTTCCCTCCACACCAACAGGAACATTTTGAAGGAAACTGAAATACTTGCACTATCGACTTCTTGGAATTCTTTACAGATTAAGTCTCTGAAAGCCTTTTCCAACATTATAAGAAAATTAAGAGTCACTTTTGCATTCGCTGTTCAATGCAGTTTCTCTCTGACTTGGAGGAACTTTTTATCAGACCCAGGTCAGATTTTCCTTGTACACACTGGGAGGTGTATTTAGTGTCCTAGGGCGATTGCAACAAAGTGCCACCAACTGGGTGGCTTAAAGCAACGGAAATGTATTGTCTAACAGTTCTGGAGTCCAGAAGTCCCAGATCAAGGTGTCTGCAGGGCCGCGCTCCCTCTGGACTCTGGGTGGAATCCATCCTGGCCTCTTCCAGCTGCTGGTGGTGGCCGTGGAGCCTCAGTGTCTCTTGGCTCCCAGCTCTGAGCCAAGCATCCCTCCAAACCCTCCCTCTGTCATCACGGAAGCCTTCTCCCTGTGGGTCTGTCTTCACATGGCCTTCTCTCCTCCTAGAAGGGCACAGCCATAATGGAATAGGGCCCATCCTGTTGACCCCATCCGAACCTGATTACATCTGCAAAGACCCTATTTCCAAATAAGCTCGCATTCACAGGTACTGGGGGTTAGAATTTCAGCATATCTTTTTGGGTAACGAAACTCAACCCGTAAAGGGAGGCTAGAAAGCCTTTGAAGTACAGCAGTGCGTGAACTGCATTGACTCATTGATGTTACCCCTATGCACATGTCTATTACATACAGGTTTAGGCTCTTTGGGGAATTCAGCTAGGAATAAAGTCAGTGTCTCCCTCACGGTGATTTCAGGCTAGCCGGAGAGGCAAACACATAATCACACTTGTTTGTATATAACTGTGTTGTTATAACTGGTTGAGTGCTTATTACCATTCAATCCAGGGGGACACAGGTCAAGAAAAGCCTCTCCAAGTTGGAGACGGTTTAGCTGTCTTGAAAGGTGACTAGAGTTCACAGCCGCTGGGGATGTAGGAGATGGTGAAGTCAGCCAGGTGGGAAGGAATAGAGTTTTCCAAGTTCCTGAGGCAGCAAGGGCCATGGAAAACCAGTGAGTAGGACTGCACGGGCAGCTAAGAGGACCATGGGGTTAGAAGAGACCAAGGCGGGGAGCTGTGCCCACCCTGATGGTGTCTTGTAGACCCGCTGTCCTCACGCTGGGCTGTTCCTCAGAGCCACGTGGGCCCTCAGCCGAGCACACAGGCCCGGGGTCCCCTTAGTTTCAAACTGGTCCTCGAGCTGATGCTGTGAAACCTTTCTCGTTCACCTCATTACTTTTAAGATCATTGCGAGGCCATGGAAGAGCTTTAAGACGGGGCATGAAAAGAGACAAGTTTCTGGACTCCTTCAAAGCTGCCTGTCTTGGGTGGAAGTGTTGGTACACATCTCTGTTCTTGGCTCGGAGACCTTTACCTGTGTCCTTCCAGTGCCCTCGGTAAATGCACACCCACCGGAACCCTGAAAGGATACAAAGCAAACACTTGATAGCATCACCGTGATTCTCTGCTTTTCTTACAAAAGGACCAGCGTGGACACCTTGCCCTACATCTGTAACTGCAGGATAGCAGGTGATGAAAGCCAGACCATCCACGTGGTGCCAGATTCTGGCTGTGAAGCCAAGTGTTGGGATCTCCTGGCTGCTTTTCCTCCCCCCAGAAGAGTGCATCCCAGGTTTATGTCCCAGTGGAATGAAATTGATCAACTGCCTTGATCAGTTGCTCAGCTTGGTTACTTACTATCTGTTCGGAAGACAATCTCTTCACCTAGAGAAATCCAGCATGAAGCCTTGACCATCCTGAGCTCTGCTCCCTGTCAACAAGCTAGGAGTCATGCCTTAGGGGTTGTGTGTACAAGCGTGTTGGAATAGAAGAGAGTGAGCTGGAAAGTGGGTGACAAATCGATCCCGCCCACGTCGTGCCTGCTCTTTCACCTTTTACCCTGAGTCACCGTCATGCTCCCAGCATGAATCATAGCAGCTTGATTCAAGCATCCGTCTTTCACACACAAACTCCATCCTGCGTCCACATGGTTTCAAGGCTACCAGTTAGTTGAATATACCTACAGTAATCAAAGTGTGCCTCCGGAGAAGGCATGGTGCCCCTCAAACCAGCTTGCCTGGCTCCCCACTTGAGTCCCCAAAACATTTCTAAATCCTGTGGCTGCAATGAGCATAGAAGACTTTTGACTCCATTGTACTCTTTAAAAGCATCTTCACTCATCTCTGTCTTAAATTATCTTCTCGATCTGCAGATTGATAGGCATTGGACAGAAACACTCCAAGCTGTAGACCACAGACCCAGCTGAGCAGCAACACGACCAAAATCCAAAGCATCGCATCTGATTTCCAAGCAGAGTTGAAGTTGGTTGCTTCACCTGGCAGGCTAGAGGAAAGAAGCCAACATTCCTGGTATTTGGAAAGTCTATGACATTTTAGCTCCATGTTGTATTTGCATTTTTCAAATCTATGATTCTTTTTTCTTTTCACGTGTACGTTGAAATACCTTAACTGAATAATATTTATGCAGCTTCTTTTCTTTCTTCCTCCCTTCCTGCCATCCTGCCTTCCTCTTTGCATTCGCCCATGTATGTGTTTTGCATTTACCTATTTTTAGACTTAGTGGCCCATGATTGGCGTTTACTTTTTTGTGTACGTAATCCGAGTTTTTATCTTTTAATAAGGTATTTCAAATCACTTCCATTATTTTTTATAAAAGGGAGTAATACCAACATATCAATTACCTTATTTACTGTTTCTTTCCTTATACTCTTCTTCTTTTCCCTTCCTGAATTTCTCTGTGCTGTTCATCACTTTTCCCACCCCTGCATCTTCCCGGCGTAGGGCGTAGTAGGATTCTTTCCCCTCCACAAAGGTAGAACACTCCCCCAGCCTTCTGTCGGCCATGCAGCACTGCCTTCGCTTGGAGAACGCTTACTCATCCTTGAGTCTCGTTTTAAAATGATTTTGCCCTGTGAGAGCATCTTTAGCCCTCTACTCCCTGGCTTACTGTCTTTCCTGGTCTTGTATGATTACACAGTCTGTCCAGCTTCTTTGCAAGAGGAAAAGCTCCTTAAAGTTAGGGATGATTCATAACCAAGCACTTAGCATGGTTCCCAGGACAAAGTGGACTCAATGAATATTGGTGGAATTGTTGAATGAATAGTTAATTAGTCAGGAAGCCCAACTAGCCCACAGATTATGGAAGATCCTAGGAAAGAGTGACAGCCTCTGCTGTGGGAGCCTCATCTTTGTTTATCCTCAGCTTTCTTTTGTGCCTGAAATCAGCTGGTGGTCAATCTCCATGCCCATCTCAAGTTGGCCCCTGGGGAATGCAATCCCACTATTTCAGTAGATCATCTTTGCAGCTGTGGGTCAGGCTGGGAGCTCTGTCAGCGTCTCCAAACTCTTTGTGTTCTGGCTCTGAGTTCAGCTGTCAGGGTTCACCTCTGCCCACCAAGTTCTCATCCACCAGGTGAAGAAGAACGGGCAATGACCCTTAACCCACTCCCCTGAGATGCTGGGAAATCTATAGCTTTAGTTTCCTACTCGAATCAAGCCACACCATCAGAGGGCTCTCCCCCTGGACCACATTGCTTTGGCTTTTCACGGAACTGCATGGATGGACATTTTAAGACCCACCTTCCTAAAATGTATTATTTAAGCTCTTTAAGGTGTAAATCCCCATAATTTCACACCTACCATTTTTGGGGACCCATAAGAGAAATTCCACTTGTGTATAAATAGGAGAAGAAGATGTGTTCTACCAGCCTGGATGTTTACTTGTTGCTGTTTATTCTTATCCTACTACAAGCCACATATTCACAATTGACTTGGCCGCTAAAAATCGTGGAGAAAAATAGGCCTCCTCCCTCCCACCTATGTGGCTTTGTTATTTCCCACCATTTCCCTACTTCTGAATTGTGCTCTCCTTTATAAAACACAGCAAATGAACTTCTCATAGGTAAATAAACTTTATAAAATGTAGCAAATAAACTTCTCACAGGTCACTGATGCTCATAAAGAAATATCATATCTCTTTTGACAAACACAATAATGCCCTGAGGTTGTTATTCTCACCCTCATTTTTTCACATGAGAAAACTGAAACTCAGATGGGAAGACCGTGGGTCTGAGGTGTTGCTTAATTTGTCTGAGGTCACACGGCTGGAAAGGGGCAATCTAGTATCTTGATTGAAAGTGTTGTCTCCAGATTTGGGTAGAACTAGGCTCAAATCATAGCTTCGGTATTTTCTCTGTGTGACATTCTGCTTAGGTTCTTTTCCTTCATTCCACTGTAATAAATATGGATAATTTGTGAATCTGCTTTAGGGATGATGTGAAGTTAGATGACATAACGAGTGTAAAAAGCTAAAGTTCAGTGTCTAAAACAGCGTAAGCTCTCAATAGACTTCTGTGTTGTTTTATAATTTTTATTTTAAGTTGGACTGTAGTTGATTTACAATGTTGTGTTAGTTTCAGGTGTACTGCAAAGTGATTCAGCGATACATATATATATCGATTCTTTTTCAAATTCTTTTCCCATTCAGCTTATTACAGAATATCGAACAGAGTTCCCTGTGCTATAAAGTAGGTCCCTGTTGGTTATCTATTTTAAATACAGCGTGTGTATATGTCAATCCCAAACTATAGATATTTGTTTAAAAGACAAATAAACACTGGATTTGAATCTAGGAATTTGGATTCCGATCCAGTATCCCTTTTCATTAAACCAGGTTCTCAGTCTAGAGATGATTGAGAGAGATTTGTGAGCCAGGTGGAGAAGACCCAAAGTGGGTGACAAGGTGTGAAACCAGAAGCCACTTCAGCTGAACCCACCTGCATCCACAGACAAAGCTTCTGATCTTGTGGCTTGTCATGTGAACCATGGCTGAAAAACACATTCTTGCAGAGAAAGTGCCTTCCTTCCCACGGGGCACCACCTTCATTTTGATATTACAGAAGCACGCTGAACAGTTAGCCTGTAGATAAAGGACACTTGGTTGTAGAAAAGTGTAGACCTGAGTCTCACTGTCTACACACCACACATCAGTCCATAAAGGAAGGTCTAAAAAAGGCTTCAAAACATTTGACTCTTCAAGGGAGAATAGAATAGACCAGACCAGACCAACTCATTCAAGTCCATGATTACCCAGAAGAAAGACTTACTGACTTTGATTAGCTATAACTGAGATGCAGATCAGCTTCTCCCATCAGTGGCTTGTGGCTAACTGGAGTTCTATGTCTTAACAAACTCTTTTTTTGTTTGTTTGTTTTTCAACATAGTCACTGTAACTATGACAAACCCTAGCATTGGCATTAACAAATTCTTAAATTGTGTTCGAGCTGAGTGGAGAAGCTTTCACCCCTCAGTGATGTCTGCCATGAGCCCAGGTTAGGGGAAAATGTCAGAATTGTGCAATCTTTGGCCTGGAGATGACATTTTCCCATCATAATCCTTCATCCTGCCTATTGAGTCATCTTCAGTAACCGGACAGAGGAACGTGTCCTTCCTCTGCCCCCTCCCATAAATAACAGAACACAGCACAGTAAAAGCCAGGTATCAACAAGACAACATTATATTTTTGGATGGCATCCTATCCCTGCAGCTTTTCTAATAATTCAAGGACCTGACCTCTGCAAAGCGATTCTCACTGGGAATAAAACATTTGCTTCAGGAGGTTCTAAGGTGAGGGCAAAACAATTTGTATTTGTTTAAAACCTAATGTCATCCATAATTAATGGGATGACTCTGGCTCAGTAGAGCTTGAAACCACTGTGTGTATTTGAAGCTGGATTTCTAGTTTCTGAGATGAGGAATACATTTACTCTTAAGCTTTTATTTTATTTTTTCACGGAAAAGATGATTTCCAGTGACTGAACATTTCGTATCTTTTCAGTATGTTTTTGATGAGTGCTTTTTGCTCTTAAGTGGTAAGAACAAGGCCAATCTGCTTTTAAACAGTGGCCCTGAAACTTCAGGTGTCAACTTGGGTAACCATGAGTCCTTATGATGTCTTTCCTCCAGGCCATCATTTGAACTCTTGACACAGTTTTTGAAAAGATGGTTTTGTTTTTTGTTTTTGTTTTGTTTTTTTAAAAAAACAAACAAACAGTTAAAAGGCTTTTTGTCTATCTTGATATACATTCAAAAAATAAAAGCTTTCCATTTTGTAAGTCAGTGTTCAGAAGAAAAATTATGGCTCATTGTAATATTATTGAAACCTACTCTTCAATAAATGTACATCTAAGTGCGTGATGCTACGCCCATACAGAATGAGCCCCGAATTTCCCTTAGGTGATCATGTCCCAGCAGAGGCCTCGGTGAACCTGTGTACGGGCAACTATGCCAGGGAACATGGGAGGAGCAATTTTCTCATTCGTTTAATCCGTCCGCCCTTCAAACGCTTTTTAGTTTTCCTGTATGTAAGGTTTCATGCTTTGGCCTCGTTCATATACAGAATCTGATCTGTAGAAACACCCAGATAATTCCAACACAAATAAGATTGTGCTGAGTGTCTTAAAAACAATGTAAGTAGAAATATCATCAATAATGGTTCAGAAGGACAGGGATTCGGAAAGGTCCCACAGAAGAAGTTGGCACTTGTGTTGTAGTTGAAAGGGTGGGAAAATTGTGACAGAAATAGATGAGAAGAGAAAAGGTAACCCAGGTGTACAAAATGGTTGGAAGAAAAGGACAAAGAGGAAGTAGCCTCAGGTAATTAGCGAAGTATCATTTATTTACCCCACATGGAATATAAATCACGTCATCTGTCCGATAAGGCAGTAATGGGGTTTGAGATGGACTTGCAGGGGCTCTTGAATGGCTAGCAAACAAGGTTGAAATGGACTGCTGACATCATAAGTCTTTACGTTTATTTTTTGAAAATATTCTGATTAAAACTGTGCTTGGTCATAGTCATTCGATAGGGGTGAGAACTCAAGACACATAAAAAAGGAGAAATTGGCAAACAATTTAAGTCAGCGAGGGAAAGAGTACCCAGTATCACGCTCTTTCAGCTTAATATCCTCTGGAAGCAGTAAGAAGTCAAGAGCATCCTACTCTACAAACTGCGAAAATGACATAGAGAAGGACAAATTCACTCCTTCTAGAAACTGATAACCAAGTTGTATTCATTTTCAAGTCTTTTGGTTTCCAGAGTGGGTGGTCTTTGGAGAGCCTGCCTTTCCTCTAACGTTTACGTGATGGGATTGATGCAGAGGAAGAGACTGATGAGGAAGATGGTGGAAACTGCTGGAGAGACAGCTCTGAGTAAAAGGAGAGGACGAGATGGAATATGCAAGGAGAAGGACTGTCTCAGAGAGGAGCGGCAGGTCACCCATGGAGGCGAGCAGGAAGACAGGCACGTGGGGCTAGGGCTCACCTCAACATCCAAGTGCTCACAGAACATCTCCACTCCAACGTCAAAAGTCACAGATCAAAATAACATCAAAAATCAAACTCACCTCTATTGTTTTTCTAGTCCCTGCCCCCCAGTGCACTCAACACATCTGGTCATTTATGAAGGTGCTTTGTTATTACCTACAGCAGAGCCATCATTGGCCAGCAGTCTTCAGACTGGGAGGGCGTGTTTCCCCGGGTGTATGAGATTTTTAGGTAGGAGGTAGGGAGGAATGATTATAATGGAATCATTTTCAGATCCTTACTTTGCAGAGATTCTCTTTCCTTTAGCTTGCAACATCAGCCCCTCCACAATCCCCTCTTCACATTTGTCATCTCCCACTTTACCAAAGATACTCATACATACCCATTCTAACTGGACTGGGGTCAAGGTAAGACCAAAAATCCTCTGAGCACTGAACAAAGGGACAACAGAACAATCATAGTCTTTTGACAACAAGCCCAGAAAGCTTAGGAAAGACATACCGAGTACATCAGCGCCTTATGCCATGTAGGTGGGTGACAACCTCAGGGCAGTTCCAATGCCTCTGCATCTACCTACCAACTCCCCCCAGGATGGAACTCAGAATGGACATGGTTGCCATGGGGACATTCTTAGCTAAGTAAAAAAATCAAGTCAGCCTTTTTCTGGCAAAAATTAAGTCTACTTTAGCAAATCAGGTTGACCTTGAGAACTGGCTTATTCTGTTAGATGGTGTGATAATCACTTTACATGAATGTGATGAGAAAAATCTTCCACTCCAAGGTTTGAACAAATCTACGTTTAGAACAAATAGACCTCCATACATATTATAAGGGAAAGTTCATCCTGACAACAACACGTGAGAACATTCTCATTTCCAACTTAAATGTGGGAGGAGGTACACCCATAGCTTTTCCAAATTACTTTAAGGGGTGAGGGAAAAACATTTGAAGATCACAGGCTGGCTTATCCCCTCATCCAAATGCTGTTGCATGTTTCCCTTCACAAAAATACACATTGGAATCAAAGAAGACAGCGTGGGGGGCTTCACTCAAAGCACAGAAAAGGTGTATCACGGCTTCTGTGGCTACTTGATAGTGAAGATTTGACACGTGGTGGAATGTGGCCTGTAAGTGACCCTCATGCCACATCGTTGGTGGTAACGTCCTGGGGAGAAGCCCCCTGGTCCTCCCTGCTTCACACCTGACAGGTGGGAACAGTCAGAGATGCTCACACCTGTTCCCATCCATCCCAGCATCCACAGACGGAGGTGGACCCCCGCCAGGAACGGACAGCGTTTTGCCCACTGCTACGCTCTCACTACCATTCGATTCATATTTTCTTATTTTACTGAAGTATAGTTGATTCACAGTGTTGTGTTCATTGCTGCTGCACAGCAAAGTGATTCAGTTATACATATATATTCTTTTTTTATATTCTTTTCCTTTATGGTTTATCACAGGATACTGAATATAGTTCCCTGTGCTCTACAGTAGGACCTTGTTGTTTATCCATCCTGAATATAATAGTTTGCATCTGCTAACCCCAAAAGATTCATATTTATCAAATGAATATTTCCCATGCTCTCCCCAACACACGGCTCCAGGTATCCACTGAATTTCTAGTACCATAAGAAGTTCACTTTCTCTTGTACCACTCTACTGCCCCAAATGCTAACACTAAAGACAATTCTTAGAATAAGGCATTTCTCCATGAGGGTGCGGACTTCCATGAAAGTAAAACAAAACACTTATCCTTTTTTACTCAAAATCGAGAAAAACATGGGGGAGGGAAAGATTGGGAATTTGAGATTAGCAGATGCAAACTATTATATACAGAAGGGATAAACAACAAGGTCCTACTGTATAACACAGGGAACGATATTCAATATCCTGTGATAAACCATAATGGAAAATAATACGAAAAAGAATATACATGTATAATTGTCACTTTGCTGTACAGAAAAAATTAACACAACTTTGTAAATCAACTAGACCTCAATAAAATTTTTTTTAAAAAGATAGAGAAAAACAGACTCAGCTGAGAGCATGGAGAAACTACCATGCCACGAGATGAAACACTCAGGGCCGGGTCTGGTGTCTGCGGGACCAGGAGGGAAAGTTTCCAGAATGACCTGCTCCCCGTCCAGGACACAGAGACAATTACCCTGAGGTCTTTCTATTTGTTTTTCCTTCTGTGATATGACAGCCAAGAGCTACGGGAAACATTCACCAGCATCATTGTAATATCCTGAAAAGCCCGAAGGGAACAAGAAAAAACAAATCTGAAACACTTCAAAAGGAAGGAAATGTGTTCTGGGGAGTTGTTCGTTGTTACTCAAATATACACACAGACTATATTGGGTGAAGTATTTGCCTCTAATTTTAAAACATACCTAGTTTGACGGAACAAAGTTAACTTTCTCTTCTTCCTGCAGCTCAAGGGCCTTTCAAGTTGTTGCAAAGCTTGAGAAAAACACCTCATAAAGCACTTTTGCCATCTCTGTAACTTAGGACACTCTGGTTAGCAAATGTTTAGTTGACAAATCACAGTATCTGTTGCCGTTAGAAAGACGAAGGCATGTTCATCTCGGTCTGCAGCCTCACGGAGTTTACAGTCTAGCTGGAGAGACAAGGTAATACTGGACGGGATCACTGAGAGGTTTCCATTCGCCTTTAACATGAAACCCACTTATAGGTAGAATCTAAAAAAAGGATGCAAATGAACTTATTTACAAAACAGAAACAGACCCACAGACTGAAAACAAACTTATGGTTACCAAAGGGGAAAGGGGGTGGAGGGATAAATTAGGAGTTTGGGATGAACATATGCACACTACTATATATAAAATAGATAACCAACAAGGGCCTACTGTACAGCACAGGGAACTCTACTCAATATTCTGTAATGACCTATATGAGAAAAGAATCTGAAAAAGAATAGATATATGTATATATGTATCACTGTACAGCGGAAACTAACACAACGTTGTAAATCAACTCTACTCCAATATAAAATAAAAATTAAGTTAAAAAAGTAGGAAGTGTTACCTAGTATTATACTAGTGGTAACCAGTAGGGAGAGGCGAGGGGAGGGGGCAAATTAGGGGTAGGGGACTAAGAGATACAAACTACTATGTATAAAATAAATAAGCCACAAGGATATATTGTATAGCACAGGGAAATATAGACATTATTTTGTAACGACTTTAAATAGAATACAATCTATAAAAACACAATCACTAGGCTGTACACCTGAAACTAATATAATATTGTAAGTCAATAATGCTTCAATAAATAGATAAATAACTAAAGGGAGATGTGCACATGAATAAAAAAATAATAAATGAAACCCATATTCTCCAGGTGGGCCTGTAGGACACACAGTATCCCCACCCCCACACTGGCCCTTCACACTTGGCTTGGACCACACACATTGCCCATTTCTCTGGAATGCGCCATCTCCCTCCCTTGATTTGGATTGATCCAAACCCCTCCCCTCCTTTGGATCTCAGCTGGAAGGTAACTTTCTCAAAGACTAGCCTGATACTGAAAATCAAACAGGACGTTGGTGCTAACCTTCCTCCTCGTGCCCCATTCACACGTGGTTGTTTTCAGTCTGCTTCAATGCAGGGTCTGCCCCTCGTTTCTTTAACTTCAGACTCCGTGAGAGAGGAAGGGAACCTGTTATGTTCACATCATTGTTCCTGGTCCATCCTAGACCCTCAGTAAATAGGGTTTGATGCGTAAGCAAATGCATGTAAGCAATTCATATCCTGAAATTACCTGCACGTCACCATATTTCCATGCTGGGGTAAATATTGTCATTCCCGATGCACACAGATGGAGACACAGAGGCTGAAAGAGGTCTAATGACTTCTGGACCATTGTTTAATTAGTATCTGGATTCTGGGAAAGTGCTCTTTCCATAGCTCCATTAAGATGTAAATGTCTTAACATAAAATACCTGGGTACCTAAGTCAGGGAACAGAGGACACTTAAGAGGGACGAATGGGCAAAGCTAAATGGGATTGACTCGGCTCCCAGGTGCCACATCCTCCTGGAGCTGGACCTGGAAATAGGAAAAGATGGAGCTTAAAGAACACACTCAGCTACTACTTGGTGAATTTCCAAGAAACCTTGGGCTTCTTCTCGTCTGTAAAATGGAAATGTTGACCTTGAGGGTGGAATGCTGGGGGACGGTGATGAAGACCAGTTTCCTTAATTCCACACACTTTGCTCTGAGGTTAGGACAATACCCAAGGCCATGTGTGGAATCTCACAACGGACAAGACTTGCTCCCCATGTGGTGTGTCTGTAGTAATGCTCTGGGTTTTTTATGATACAACTCAACACACCCAGGCTCTACCCATCAACAGGGAAAAAGGACAAGGAGATACAACTTCATACGACAGGTATGTCCCCCCGACCCCAAGTCTGATTCCTCCAACGCCTGGGCAATTTTTTTTCAGTTTCATTGAGAAATAATCAACATACATCACTGTAGAAGATTAAGCCTCCAGCACGATAGTTTGATTTACATATACTGTGTAATGATGACCACAATACACTCGGCTAATATCTATCTTCTCATCTGTACGTACAATAAAAAGGAAAGGAAATGGTGTCTCCTTGTGATGAGATCTCTTAGGATTTTCAATCTCCTAACAACACTCTGCCTGGGGAATTTTTATTTTAACGTTTCTAATTCCAGCTTTACCTTCAGAAACTAAAGTGGTCAAAGACAAGAAAACTATTCATTGTTTGTGCAACAGCCAACAGGATCTATCAGCACGGGTTCTAAACCACAGAACACTGAATGGAGGAGGAGTGGCATTTGGTGAAGGTCTGTTCCCTGGTTGCTTCTGTAAAATCTATGTTTTTGTCTCTAAAACAGGAACAAGTGTCCTACATGAAATTATCAGGCTACCTGGTCGTTGTCACAACTTGACAAAGAATCGATTGAGGAACCAGGTAAGAAATTGAACTTTTAATATTGCTTTAGGCTCACCCCTCTAAAATGCCTTCCTCTCTGTTTATGGAGACAGAATCAGCTTTCATGTTTGAAGTAACATCTTGCTTCCACTACAGGATCTTCTCCAGACACCGGCTCAGGGTCCTCACTCCATCCAACTCGTGTCTAAGGCAACTTTGTATTATGAGCGATCAGTTTAGTGGAACAAATGCTGCTCCTGTCTCGATTGTAAGCTCCCTGAGGGCAGAATAACGTGTTTAGAGAACATCCAGCTCTCGTGTTGACCTCCTTATCCCCTCATCCTGACCATAGTGTGATCTGAAGCTGGGGCTCCTTCTCTGGGTCTCACCAGTGGAGGGAACCTGAGCTCTGAGTTCTCTCTTTCTCTCTGTCTAGCTCTGTTTATCACACACACACACACACACACACACACACACACACACACCCTCTGAGCCACCCAACCACATGCCACACTTGGATGAAGCTGTATCTGATGGGTGAGACCCTTGGCCTGGCTCTACTGCTGAGCAGGGTCGCTGCACCCTAAGGGCAGCACCCAGCACCCACCAGCCGCTCCTCTGCTTCCTCTTTTCCCTAAAGTCACTTGGGGGAGTGGCCCGATCCCGATCCCTCGGCCTTTACGGATGATGAGACCTGCCTTCACCAGATGGAGCCGGTCTCCCAGCACCAGCTCCCCCGATACCCCATGGGGCCGGGGCTGCCCCGAGTCTGGTTTCAAAGAAGAAGGAGTAGGAAGCAAAAAGCCTTGCTCAGTTCCCCTAACTCTGCTTAATCATTAACCCAAACTGTCGAAGTTAGCATTCACCAGACCTCAGGGAGACCCACGGGAGTGCCCAGGTCTTGGTAAAAGAGTGTTTTGTTTCACTTTTAGGTGTAGACGTTTTCGAGGGTGGCAACCTCGACAGGGATACCCCAAGGGAAGAGGAGCAAGAAAGAATTCTGTGCCCAAAGCCCACCCCCAAATTCCTGGAATTCTTGTACTTAATAAATATTGTTAAAATGAAGATCTGTCTTAAAATTACAAATATTAGAAAATAGCACATTCACAAAAGTAATGTGTTTGGAGGCATTGGTATCTGAAGATTTCCCACCTACTGAGTCTCCCTAAGAGGTGGGCTACAGCATTTTCTGGTATTGGGACTGCATTTCACTTGCCCCTGAAAGGGCAGCATGTTTGATAAACACTCACTTGTTCCTTGAAGTCAGAGCTCTCTGAACGAGCTTCTCCATGGGTGTAAGCAGAGCAGGTGCCCTTCCCTTCATGGCCCAGATGTTTATGCAGTTGTTCATTATATAGATCACGTTGGATTATGGCTTTTGTTAACAAGTCACATTGGAGTTTAATGGTGGCGCTCTGTGTGTGCATGAGCATGTGCGTGTGTGTGTGTGTGTGTGTGTGTGTGCACACGGGTCTCTCTCTGGGCTGTGAACTCTCTGATGGGAGGAATCATGACGGCTGCATTTCCATGTCCCAACACCTGTCCCAACGTCAGAAATACAGGAGGAAGGTCAATGAGCCAATGGCGGCCGCCAAAGCCGTCCTTACTCACCCACGTGCCACGAGCGTTGCTTGTTGGCTGCTGGAGTTGATCCCGGGCTCAGCCAGGCAAGAGGCTGTTCCATCAAAGAGCCCACGTCTCTGCCCCAGGACCACGTGTGGGCAAATCAGAACCCACCCTTGGATTTTTCTACCGAAGATATCAGTAAAGACTGTCCAATTTGGGGAGCATCACTAAGCTAGTGATCAGTTAAAAACGATGAGCGAGCCTCCAGCCTGCCAGTAATCTATCTGCCCCTCCCGGCCTCCACGATGCTAATCCGGATGACCCCCACCGCCTGCCTACTTTACCGTAAGTTTTCAAATCGCCCCTTGACTGGTTTGTCTGCTTGCTCACTTGGGTGCCCCCAGTCTGTTTTCTATGCAGCTATCAAAGTCCAACTTCTAAAATGCAAAATGTGATCATTGTGCTTTTTTGCTTAAAAACCTTTCAGTGACCCAGGCTAAAGTACCGGCTCCTTAAAAAGGTCTGTACGATGACACATCGCGATCCTGTCCACGCCCCATCTTCTGCCTTGTACCCTCCGCTCTTGGCTTTTCAGTCTTGCCCCAGCCTTGTGGGTTGCCTGGAGCTCCTGGAAGACCGTCAGAGTCCCCTAAGAGACAAGAAATTCCTCCTCTCCCCTCCTCCGATCACCACTCTGTTTTATGTCCCCATGGGGCTCTCTGTGCCCCTGTTTTGACACTTCCATCTCACTGCAGCCTAAGTGGCCCATTTCTTATGGATGTGTCTTGCTGAGGCAGGATTGCATGGCCACACTGTATTAACAACTCCAGGACCAAGCCCAAGGGCCCTGGAGGTGCCCATCGGTGATTCTAAAGAGATGGGCTGAATGAGAACCTGCCTTGGGAGCACTCATATTATGGTTCAGGTAGGAAAAGAAGACGAAGCAACAGCAACACCGTTGGAGATGATGATCCCAGAGACAGTTGGGGGACAAGGCATGTGGGGCTTGGAGGTAGAGGGGGGGGATGGCCCAGCCTCAGCGGGGAAGGTTCCCCCCCGGGGACAGAAGGGTCCCTTGGATCTGGGTCCCTGAGAAGTCTCAGTGCAGTGATGCGGTGGCAGTTGGACAGTAGGGGGTATAAGATGTGAGATCAAGGCCAGAAGGAAGGACAGAAGAAACGGAGGAAGAGCGAGGGAAGATGCATAGGAGGTTTGTAAGTGTCATGATGTTCACAAGCCGCGTTAGTCAAGCTTGGGGCTAGAAGTCAAATTCCAAGTTGAGGACTGAGGCAGTCCTGAAGTGGGGGACCCGCCTCTGCACACAGCAGGCCTCGAGGGAAGGCTGGGGACAGCGTGGGCAGTAGGATGGAGGTGAGTGCCACTGGAGAGGGGCGGATTCCCGGCTGGACGGAAAGAAGCGGGGAAGAGGGTGCAAGTAAGAAAGACAAAAATCAGTGGAGGAGAATGGAAAATAGCAAGTAACCTGGTAGGTTTCTCTCAGCGGATTTGGGGAGGAGGCCATCTGTTGAGAGTTATCAGGATTTAGGTGGAAAACCTGAGAAACGGGAAACATTTGGTGTGGTCTCTGTGTCACAGGTGCCCCAGGCTCTGCCTGATGAGAATCGATTCTTGTTCTTGGTTCCGTATGAAGGGATTTGTGTGAAGCATATTCACAACGGCACCTCCAGATACGACGAACTCCACAACAAGGACTGCTGTACAGCACAGGGAACTGTACTCAGTATCTTGTAATAACCTCTAACGGAAAATAATCTGAAAAAGAATATATGTATGTGTAACTGAATCGCTGTGCTGTACACCTGAAACTAACACAACAGTGTAAATCAACTATACTTGAATTAAAAAAAAAAAAAAAAAGACAAAACCCACCATGCACCTGAAGGCTTCCCAAAGATGTTCTTAAGTAAATTCTTTTATAAAACAAGGGTGTATGTGTGTGTGTTGTAACCAGGGCTTTGTAAGAAAAATCTCCCCAGTTTTTCCACCCCTCCACCCCCCAAAATGGGAAAAGTTTTTATTTGATTGAAAGGCTTGAGAATCTTCAAGTAAAATGCTGTTGCTTGAAAGCATTTATGCAAATCTAAACTCAGCCAGTCACAAACATTCGCAATGAACGATTACTCATAACTGTAGTCCCTAAACTGAGAGATTTTTCTTTTTCTGAAATACATGAGTTGCATTTCAGGAAAAATAAGATATATAACTTTACCAAAAGAAATCATCAGACAAAACTCTAGAAATCTATCTGAAGCAAAGAGTGTAGGTTCAATTGGATCACATTGTAAAAGTCGTCATAAAAACTGCATTTTGGGGTCATTTTACATACCTTCCTCCATGTACACAAGACAAACTCGAGATGGCGGACCCAGATGTATGTTTCTGGACCTTTGACCTAATGTTTTTAAACAGCTTTGTGAGTTTATTTTGCACATGTAGAGTTTTAAAACATTGGCTATGATTGCTTTTGACTTCAAACCCTTTTTGCGAGCTCTATAAATAGAAGGTATTGATGTTTTTAAAAGGAGTTTTCACTGTCTTGCATTTTCTCCAGTGAAAAGCTGAGTTCGGGAGCCTGTGTTTCTGTCTGCAACTACAGCTGCCCTTCACCTTGGGTGCTAACTATCATTCCTTCAAAAGAAGGAACACAAAGGAATGCATCCAGCTTGTTGAAATGCAATCTCTTGAAAGTGGCTTCCCATTTCTTTTAGAGCTATCGGTCCCCTTTGCTGCCTAGCTTCTAAAAGCTGCTAAGAGCAGTGTAGACTTGGTCTCCCCCAGGGGAACAGAGGGTCTCGCTTCTGTGATCACGGGAACCCCTCTCCGCCCAGGGGCGCAGGAATCAGTCACTTCCTGAGAGGGACCCTCTCATGTCACACGGCTTTGCTTCCAGCTTCGGGAGGACTTACAAATATGCATTTACGAATGCATCCCTGCAGCGGCGCTGGCATAAATCCCCATAAACTGTCTCTATGCAGAAAGCCAATGCTCTAGTGCGTGCCACGAGGACTGCCTCTTCTCTCCTTCTCCAATTAAAACAATTTCACCTTTTGTCTGAACCCAAGCTTCTCCCTCTTTTCCAATTTGATGTTATAAGCTTGCAAATTTCTTCCAGTGACAAGGTTTTTTAGTCTCAATCTTGTCAATATTCTCCGAATTGCAGCTTGTTCACCTACATTCCTTGTCTGCCTCTACCATATTCATTTTGAAATAATATGCAAGGGAGGGTTCTCCACCATTATCACTTCCACGTACCATTGAAAATATCTGCTCCCTGGGAAACATTACTAAGGAATTTTTGTGAGTTGCAGTAATAGATGTGAGGATAGCGTCTCTTCTCAACTGCGGAAGTGAAAGAGAAATACAAGGTGCTATTGCAAATTACATGTATAGCAAAAAACAAAGGTGGAGGGAGAAATTAGCCACCATCCTTCCTCCGCCCCCCATACCCACCCCTCCCTCACCCCACCATCTGTGCTGGCTCCAAACTGGATTTCTCTATTAACAAAGCCCCACCCCATTGACTCTGCCTGAATATTCACCACCCTGCCCCCCACTCCTTTTGCCCCCAGAAAACACAATTCCTAATGGTGATCCCTTTGTCTGCTGAGTTATGGTCTGAAATGCCATGTCCTCCCCTTCATGGCGGAGGTTTCCAATGTCATCGGGTTTCAAATGTTCACTCAAGTTACAAATTAGGAGAAAAACTAAGGGTGTATCCCTTTCGAATTTTTTCCCAACAGTTTCTGGAATCCACAGAAGAAAGAACTCAATTCAGATTGCACTTAGCCCA
This sequence comes from Balaenoptera borealis, assembly GCF_965194805.1. Taxonomy (NCBI): domain Eukaryota; kingdom Metazoa; phylum Chordata; class Mammalia; order Artiodactyla; family Balaenopteridae; genus Balaenoptera; species Balaenoptera borealis. The sequence continues at coordinate 76,699,285 of NC_138877.1, forward strand.
AGAAAATAAGAATGCCCTTCCCACGGACTACTGGAGCTTATTAGAAACACTTCTTCATCACACAATCAGTATTTTATTAAAAAATTAATGCCTGTGAAATGAGTTTTTGATACAAAGCAGCATGGCTGTGACTTTTGGGGGGGTGATTAAAAACATTAATCTCTTCAATAATTCATCTTTTATTCCTTTAGCCTTACTAAATATTAAACAGGTTAAAGTTAAATATTTGAAAGCGAAATGAAGCTGGAGTCTCCCAGGGAGGGCAGATGGGTGAGACGCTGCAAGGTCGCTGCCTGCTCTCGGTGTTTTGTAAGACGTGGGGATCGGGCACCATTGGCAGTTGTGGGTCAGGTATTTTCTTTGCTTGGATGGTACCTGGTGGGCGACTGAGGTGTTCATGCCTTTATCCGCATCTAGGAGCTGCTGACCACGTCACAAAGGGTTTCTGTGATTGACAACAAAAGTGGGAATTTTGAAACATGAAAGGAGAACCCAGGTCACCGGCCCACCCAGGTCAGAGAGAAAGGGAGAGTTGACCGTCTCTGACCGCGGTCAGCCTGGCAGGCTGGCTGGGTTATCAGACCCCCTGACTTTTGTTCATCCACCCCCAGTCCCTCAGCTGCCACCACTTCCCCCCCCCAGTCTGGTTAATGGCAGCAACAGCAGGGACCCTGTCTTGCTAAATCATATATATACATAATGCCATCTGAGTTGCTCCAAGCAAAGAGAGAGAAATTCCTCTCTTATTTGGCCCCCTGATAACACACATCTTTTAATTATTAGCAGTATTGTTTCCTTTAGAGAAATTAATTTTAGAATGAGAGCTTGGGACATCCCTTCCCAAGTAATTTTCCTCCAGTGCTTTCTATCCAGTTTATCAGCAAGGTCTCATCTCTGTGACGCCGTGTTAAGAATGATGACAATTACTACACTATCCGTGTGGAAAAAAAGAAGAAAAAACCCCTCTTTTCCTTTGAAATGGTATGTATGTACGTAGGGACTGAGATTGCTTCAAAGTAAGAAGCATCTTTGATTGTAAAAGTCCACAACAGCGGAAATGAATGCTTGTTCTATGATGGTCTCCCAGAAACCTCACCCCAGAACAGGAAACTTGCATCTACTGCTCACAAACCAACACCCCAGAACAAATCACTGAAGGTCAAATCTCGCTGTGGGGATGATTCTGAATCCAGCCACGAAAAAATATCTCAACCTATTAGAAGAGGGTAAAGTTTACTGTATCTAAATTTGACCTTCTGCTTAGCGAACTTCCGTAAACAAGCCCAGAATGTCATCACCCGGGGAAACAGGTGGGATGGACTTGAGGCTTTATGAGGCACATAGGTACCGGGATGGGCCGGAGTGGAGGGGAGGTGGATCTACTTGGACTTTCCCCCCTTGTCCCCTCCCTCCTCCTACATGAGAGCTGCCAGCCTCCCCATAAGCCAGCCCGTCAGCACACACTCTGTTCAGGCTGGAACTCTCATATAGAGAAGCTTTCTGAGGCTGGCAACACGGTTTTTCACAAAGTAGAGAAGCTGTAAGCTGAGAATGGACTGGAAATACAATGAAAATGCTAATTGGCGACACTGATCCACTTTCATGTTTTATTAATGACATCTGCACCTTATTTGTCAAATAATTTACATAATATGTTAATTCTCCTAAAGAGGGGAGAATGGGAGCTGGTAATTGCATAGAAAATCAGCGCTTTCCCTGCCTGTGCGAAATCTACATAATGATTCCGATATGCCTATATATTAATAGAGACCCTTATTGGGCTTAGGTTACATTTAAAAGTCAGTCAAGATTAAATTTTAAATCTACTTTTTGGGACAGAGACTCATTAGCAAATGTGCATCTTGGCTTTCGACCTGGTATAATAGTTTTGTTTTAAAGAACTAGGAAAGACTCAGTAGCAAACGAGGCGCCCGTGAAATGAGATACAAGACTGTTTTGAGCTCAGAATCTGGTGACCAGTACTTCCATGTGACTTCTGGAATCTCCCGTCATTTTATTGGTTAACTTTTCACTCTGGCACTTCTTTTTTTTTCATATAATATGGAAACGCCACACTATGACTCCCATTCTTAAGAAGAGGGACTTGTCAAATTTTTCTAGAACTTTCTATGGAGGCAATGAAAGCACCAGGCAAAGGAACCAGTTTAAGGAAAATAGACTTTGGGCCATCACTGCCCACGTGCACATGGTACAGCCAGGAGAGATGCTGGTTCAGGGAATTTTAAGTGACACTCAAGTGTTGCTTTTTATTTTAAAGATGCTGGGTTACAGTGATGTCTCATGATGCTCCATCAAGCTTCACCTTTTTAAAGTTTAACAGGTTACCCTTCACTTAACATTAATGAGTGCTGGTCATCTAGGGAAGCCCAATTCTCTTTTTAAAAAATAGAATTGGATTTCTCCTTCTTCCCAGCCCACTGCTGATTTGTAAGTGAGCCGAGTTCATTTGCAAAGTACTAGGAGACTTCCAAACCAGTGTGCTAAGTTGAATCACTATGTTCTAAAACCTATTAAAGGAGGCTTTCTAGAGCACATTCCTCAGGCCCAGAAACATGGTAGTCACTGAAAAATCTAAGTGAAGTTTTCTCTGCATTCACTGCTTTGAACTTATGAGGATCAAATAGGAAACCGGGGATCCCTCTCTTTTTTGCCTTTGAATTCCGGAAGATGCTGCTTAGGGAATCGAAGCAGTGTTCAATGTGACCACATCTGTAGTGGTGATAGCTAAATGCTCTAAGGAGATGCAGAAAAAATGAAAAACCTTTTTATGATGAGTCACCTACTCCTTCCTCTATTTAGGGAGCTTAGTGGCCTCCCCGTAGCATAAGTATTGGGAGGAAAATGCTGGACTCTTCAACATAGGTCCAAATAAAACACTAGTCACATTCTTACTTGGAGAGAAACCAAATTGACCTGGGTACGTGGTTTCTCACTTCACCTTTAACATCAAGCAAATTTTAAGCTCATTTCAGAATTCAGTTATTCTAGTTATGCTATGGGGTGATGCTGATATACAAGTTCATTTCACCTGTTCCTTCGTTTGTTCATTGAATGCCTACTGTGTGCCAGATCCTATGCCCCGTGATAGCACTAATGTCTTGAGAGGCTGCCTCTCTGAAGATTGGGGGTAATTAATTAAAGTTTAATTACTTAATTAATTAAGCTCCCCAAACTCTATTTTTCAGTGACAAGTTTCTGAGGCCTGATTCCTGAGTCTGTCTTCTCTTTGACAACCTGGCTTCTCTCTGTGAACATGGGGAGATGAAATGGGGTGCTCAGGACTTTGGCACCATCTCTGTGTGGATTACAATTGCCTAGATTTGTGCTATCCTGGTTTACCTATACTCAAACCCCTGTAAACTCACCTGACCTCGGAACCAAGAAGCTACAGTGAATGTGGTGGGATGCCTACTGTTTTTTCAACAGCAGAATTAAATCCTTCACTGAAAAGGTCAACAGACAATGGATTCTTCAAACACCCTCCCCGATAGCTTCCTCCAAACAAACCAAAGAACCTGACATCAGCCTCAGTTCTGGCGGAAGCCCGTGCACGTATCCATCCAGGCTCACCCATGACATCGGAGGGATCAGGGTAAGAGTAAAAATCAAAGCCGGCACACCATGCCTCAGTATTTAAGAGACACAAATCAGACTAACTACTATGGTCTGAATGTTTGTGTCCCTTCAAAATTCACAGGTTGGAATCCTAACGCCCAGTATGTTATTAGGAGGTGGGAGCCTTTGGGAGGAGGTTAGGTCCTGGGAGCAGAGCCCTCACGAATGGGGTTAGTGCCCTTATAGAAGAGACTCCAAGAGCTCCCTAGCCCATTCTGCCATGTGAGGATACAGTGAGAAGTCTGTGACCAGAAGAGCCCCCTGCCCTAACCATGCTGACACCCTGATTTGCAGATGTCCAGACCCCAGAACGGTGAGAGCAATAAATTTCTGCTGTTCGTAAGCCACTCTGGTTGTGGTATTTGGTTACAGCGGTACAAATGCGCTAAGACACTAACAAACAGCTAAATCAAATGCACCTTATCCTCACCTCGACAAACATGTCTTTATAATTACAAAATAAATTACACATGCTCAGTTCTAGACGTTCTGCTGATGGACTGGAGACGTTTGGACGCGTGCTAAAGTAGTTGCATACAAAATGAATAAATTATGATGTATTCATCGCATACTATTTTCCTTGCCTTTATTTTTAAAAATTCACTAATTTTGGTGCTATCGTGAAGACTTTTCTCACATAATTTGTGTTCTACTGACAGTAATAGCACACTAAGCAATCTTTCTTGGATCGTTGTAGTTTTTAGATTTTCATTGGCAGTTTTTGTTATTTCAATTTGGAAAAATATCCCACTGCTGGAACAAAAGAAACTGAAATTATAAATAAAATTCTTGAAGCAATTCATAGATTTGAAAATAAACTATGAGTTTTACATACCATGTTGAAACACTGTAATATGGTTATGTGGGATGAATCATTATTATTGCAGACAATATAAAATATTTTAATTTGCCCATATAAATGACTATTATTTATATAGCAATGTTTACTTAAATCAGTAGCTGGATCCACAAAATATTTCCGTAGTCCTTTCAAATGTTTCAATGCAGGGAAATTTTAAATTAAACCAAAAAGAGATGTAAGTTGTTTGTGATCAGAGCAGTCTCCTTAAAAATTCATTTGAGGATTATTTGCACTGCACAGATTTTTGAGGATTTTTGCATCTTCTTCCTAATAGTCCTGCAAAGTGTGAACCATGAATTAGTGAACAACGAAATTTTACATCAAAATATTTAAACATGCTGAAATGTGCTTTTGAAAATTTAATAAAAGTCTTATTAACTACTTTTACTAAAAATAATTCACAGTTTTTTGTTTAATATCCATTGAGTTCCCAGCTAAAAAATTGGTATCATATTTCAACCTCATAACCCCTAGACCTACACACATACACATTTAAGAGTAACTCGATTTATTCAATGTGGCAAAATGTCCCCTGATCTGTCTTTTACAACTTCTGTGAAATCGGTGCTGATTCACAATTACCTCTGGGGCAAAAATCGGCACATAAAGCAGAGCAAGGTAACGGAAGCCGTGCGTTACTGAGAAATCATACCTCATTATGCAAACACCTATTATTGCATCTGTGCTGTCTGAGAGGAAGGATCTGACAAGCTAATTAATTTGTTTTTTCTTTTACCTCCTTCTTTCTGCCTCAAATCCCCTCTGCTCTGAGGGGCAGGGCTGTTTGACAGCAGGACCACCATAGATCTTTGTGCGTTCGGTCGCCTTTTATGTCAAAGATGCAGTGGCCGATGCAGAGGAGGGATCCCTGGGTACACGTGGCCCGTGATGAGCTATTCAGAGGCCTGGCTCTCACTGGGACCACACTAACCTTCAGGAGCTGGGCACCTGACAAACAAAGGTAGGGGCTGCTTTATCGCTGGACGGCCAGACCATGATGTGGCAGATGAACACCACGTTTGCCTGGCACCTTCAAGGCCCTCAAACAATGTATTAAATGGATGAGTAACAGACCAGAAGAGGGCAGGATAAATGAAGAGAAAAAAGGGCCCTGCATCTGCCATGAAGGCAGACAGCGCATCAGCAATTGCGTGATGATTTGGGGAAGTTTATCAGGTATAAGCGGACAGGAAGAGACATCCAACCTGCCAAAGCAGGTGTTCTCTCCTCCCTGGACCTTTGCAGATGGAGCCACTTAGGTGAGCAGGTGGGGCTTGGCCTGGCCTCCTCATGCCACCCGGGTACTGCCCGGTCACAACACTGTCAACTGTTAAACATTCAGTTAACTATTTGAGGCTTTGCTTCTGAAACGTCAATACTTCCTTTGCATCCCCAAAGAAACTACCAGAATACAGCCAGAAAGAGAGGCTGTCCTGCAGGGGTTCCCACACCCCGCTGAAGATGGGGAGCCAGACCGAGCCAGAGCCTCCCGCCTGGAGCTGCCCTGCTGAGGCCTCCGCACCCACCACCTTCCTCCGGAGGGGTGAGAGGTGGGGCAGAGAACAGAAGGAAAGAGAAGCTCAAGAAACTAGAATGGATCTAGAATAGAAAATTAACACCAATGTGTGGTCATAACAAACAGAGATTTCAGAGGAGCCCTGAGTACACCTGTCTGTCACGGGCTTACCTGCCTCCGTCACCAGGTTCTCAGCTCCGTAAGGAAAAGGACTAAATATTATTCATCTCTGAATCCCCAGAGGTTCGTATTGTGCCTGGAAAGTAACAGACAAGCAGAAACGTCTGCCGTTGCCTGAATCTCTGCAGCCTCTGAATTGCACATTTTGAGAATTCACCGTTCAACTCTCCTGATACCCAGCATGTCCTGGGGCTTAAGTTATGTAACCTCACCTCCTGTCTTTGTACCAAACAGGCAAAGTTTTAGTGAGGTTCACGTCTCCCAAACTCTGGTTCTAGAACATAGCTTGGGGAGAGGGGGGCACCTGGATTGTGAATTTTTTGAAACAGCCTATATTACATTAGGGTTTTCAAACCAGAACGTGATACAGAAACAGCTCAGAGTTTTATTATGATGGAGCAGGAATGGTTACAAGAGATAAATGGTTCTAGTCTCTCTCTGTTTTCCATAAACACGGGCTGAACATTCATCACATCAAAGCAAAGATATCTCCACCTTTTACATGATAAGCATGAACACGCCCACAGCCTGGGTTATTTCAGCCTGTCCGCTGAGACCTCCTTGGTAATGAATTCTTCCCGTCTGTCACAGCGGACACCATGTGCTCAGGGAGCTGGGATGATCTTTCATGCATCTCTGTAGCCTAAGCACCTCATGTGGGTTCTCGAATGTAGTAGTTGCTCAATAAATGCACAAAGGAGGAAGAGAGAAAGGAAGAAATAAAGGAAGGGAAGAAAAGAAGAAATAGAAATAAGGGATGAAAGGAAAAGAGGGGGTGCTTCTTTCTCTGCCAAAATGGCAACACCAGCTCTGCAACGTTTTTCAGGCTATGGTTATTTTGGTCAATGGTTATCAAATTTCAGATTGTCCGTGAATAACTGGGGAGCAGGTTAAACTATCAGTCACCCCGCTGTTGACCTCCCTATCCAGTATGTCTGGAGGAGTGGCCGGGAGTCTGCTCGCCTCACGAGGCCTCCGGGTGACAGTGATGGACATGGCCGAGCTCAACATGAGGGAACCATAGCTTTCTCTCTCATCTATGTCAGCTCTTGCTTCAGGTAGTTAAAAGCCCCATGAGGTGCGTGAACCTTTAGGATTGTCATGTTCTCTTGATGATCGGCCCCCTTATCATTACAAATGAGCTGTTTTATCCCATAAGTGTTTTTGTTTTTTTAAAAAATAAATTTATTTATTTATCTTTGGTTGTGTTGTGTCTTCGTTGCTGAGCGCGGGCTTTCTCTAGTTGCGGTGAGCGGGGGCTACACTTCCTTGCGGTGCGCGGACTTCTCATTGTGGTGGCTTCTCATCGCGGTGGCTTCTCTTGTTGCGGAGCACAAGCTCTAGGCACGCAGGCTTCAGTAGTTGTGGCACGCGGGCTCAGTAGTTGTGGCTCGCGGGCTCTAGAGCGCAGGGTCAGTAGTTGTGGCGCATGGGCTTAGTTGCTCCGCGGCATGTGGGATCTTCCCGGACCAGGGCTCGAACCCGTGTCCCCTGCATTGGCAGGCGGATTCCTAACCGCTGTGCCACCAGGGAAGTCCCCATAAGTGTTTTGATGGCTGAAATACAGAGGGGTTTTCACTGCCCCTGATGCCATAGGAATAACAGCTAAGGTCACACACGATTAGGGCACAGGCTGCCTGGCCATCGGTGCCTGGCAGGTGCATACGAACTTCAGAGATATGAAAACATAAAGCGTCAATGTGTGCTTAGCATTGATGACATGTAGATATTATACAGTGTTTGTGAAACTGATTATTCTTAAGGGAAAATCCCAGGAATACTCCCTGGTAAGTCCTTCATTCATCTTGGGTTATGGCTGTTGAGATAGTCCGAGCTCTTTTCAGCTGTGCAGCAGAGTGGTGTGGAAAATGAGAAATACTGGCGTGAGTATCACGGTGTTGAAATGAGAGTGGGGCTCAAGCGTCTCTGAGGGCAAGTGACCGGGTCCTGGGCTCCAGCTGCCCCTGGATAACCACAGGATACGCTCCTGACTGCCCCAACCTGGAGGGCTCTGGGTTTTATCTTGCAGGCGTAATTCCACCTGCATTCTGGAAATCTCTATGTGGAGGTTCTCAGCGTTTCAAACGGAAGGTGACCCAAATCAAAGTCACTATCTTTCCCTCAGGGTCTGTCCTTCCATCTCTAGTCGCATCCTCAATGAATGAAATAAGCATCTATACAGTCACATACATATATGTGTATGCATGTACACACACACACACGCTGCTCCACAAAATCCAATCCCAAGGCCACAGGAGTCCATCTGGCCCTGCAGAGTCTTGCCCCAGACCCTCCCGTGTACCCCGTCCCGTCTCACCACAGCTCATCCCCTCCCCGATAGCACCTTTGCTCCAGTCACCTGATGTTCTCGTTACACCTCAGGTGTGCATTCTCCTTTCACTGATCTCTACCAAGAATTTACTTAACTTTTAAATTGACATCCAGAAAGTTATTTCTCACCCTCTACGACAGAACCCCGATTTCTCTCCTCCGCAGAGATTTCTTACAGCCCCAGAGCAGAGCGAGGGACCCCCTGGTGCCGTCCCAGTCCTGACTCATCCCTGCATGCAGGTGCAGTCAGTCCTCTGTTTCCTGTGTTGACTGTCTGCGTACCTGGCTCTCTCTCTGGGCTGTGTTCTAAGGAAACGGACCATATTTTATTAACTGCTCTTTCTCTAGTCTGTCATTACGTCTCAACTGATAAATGCATGTGTGAGGGCTTTCTCACCCTCCGCCCCTCCTCACAGACCCCGGTCTCAGTTTTCTCTCTTTTCTGACACTCCCGCAGCTGTAACTCAGGAGCCTGAACAGCAACTGTCTCCCTGGTCCTCCTGCACCTGTGTCGCATCCCCTCTTGGCAGGCACCCAGGTCTGTGGGCTGCCCTATCCGGCCGCCTGTTGGTGTCCTGGGTGCCCTCAGCCTTCCTCGTGACACGTTTGTGCCTCAGGCATATGCACACCCGACACTGCCCTTGGGTGTGTACCTGTAGTTCTCGGGTCATCTTACTAACTCTCCATATAACAGGTGGGGATATTGCTCTACCCTTTGGAAAAACATTCTTTCTGGGAAAAGAGTCTGGATTCCTGGCAGAGTGTCACCAGGAGAGCCATTGCCCTGTAAACAAAATCACATCCTGCCACACCTCAACAGATTGTCCAAAGGGACTGCGTGCCCGAGAGCCAGCCCCGTGCAAGCTGGGTGGGACGGGCAGCCAGTGGTCACGAGGGCCCTGGCCATGCCCACCTGTCGCCCAGAACATCGTGGGCGTTCAGGTGGATGAAGCAAAAGTAGTAATTTGCCTGTGTTCACATGGAGAGATTATGACAAAATGAGAAACTGGGAAAATAACTGAAAACTCAGCGTGTACACAACTAAGATTATATTTTCATGTCCTTGACCTCTAATTATGGCCACACTGATCAAGTCTTTTGTAAATCAGTTTAAAAGATAGCTGATACTCAAAGAAGAGAATTCATTCTTTTATATATTTCCCGTTCATTCCGTCTAGTCAAATATAGGTCAGTTTCACTGCTGGAGGCAAATGGAAATGAATAGAGCTTGATTCAGGGGTTTCCAAAACAATTTAAGTTATGGTGGCTTAATGTATCATCCAAAAGTGGGGAACTTTTATGATAAATCTACTTATTTTAAAACTCCGGAAAATCGCAGTTTGGTGTTTGAAGGAATTTGCCTAGAGCTTAAGTCGATATTTTATTTTTTGCTTGAAGGGGCTCTCTTGGATATTTTCAAAGTCAGCCAGCTTTTACAAAAGGACAGATGTCCCCCAAGTATCCTGTGTGTATATACGGAAACCCACACTTGTTAGATTTAATCCCCAGATCATATTATTAAAGAGAAATTTTAAGTAGTTTTCAAGTATTCCAAACAAGTATGCCTACAGTCTAAGCAGCCTTATACGTTTCATGCAAATGTCCAAAGCTTTCCGAGGAGCTATGTTCATGTTCTGAAAAGAAAATATTTGAACATATTGCCTCAAAGTAAAGTATTTGGATTTTTACATTTAATAGAGTTGGCTTTCCCATTAGAAAGAACAATACCAACCTCCAGTAGAGAAAGCAATACAATTCAGAGGATTTCTTTCAGCTACATAATTTTCAATAATTCATAATGCTTTAGGATTTATTTAAAAAAAAAAAAGTCTTCACCAGGTTGCTTACGTTAATTCCTGTGAAGCCAGATTCAAAATTCATTTTGGGCTTCTGACAAAGCTTTTATATTAAGGATGTTGTTTCCACTTATTAAATTCATTTATGTGAGAGTTAACAAAAGCTGTTTACCTGAAGCTTTACACAGTGTACAATGTCAATGTGTTGGAAAATTTGTGTTATCTTTGCCTTTGAATTAAAAAAAAGAAAGAAAGACAGAACAGACTTGTCAGCTGGTCTATCTCCTTCTTGGAAGTTTATAGTTAATTTCTGGTCCTCCATTGCCCATCTGTGGCCCCCAATCCAACAGAGATGTTTTCAAAAACAGTTTCTGCTCCAACAAAACAAGAGTTTATGATTCACTTTCAGACTTTGTTCTTTCAACGGACTTGTTTGTTCAGGAAAACAGATTTCTAAGACTTGCATACACAGCAGGACTTTTTGTGCCCGCGTTTTCACTCCTGTGTTGCTTGGATGGCATGGCTTTTGGCTCATAAAACATGCATTAGAGATAAGTGGGGAAAAACACCATCACCTTGGGATGGTGTTTTCCAATGAAGCGCCATCCTCAGGGTAGGAAAAGTGCAGGCTGACTCAGTTGCTCCCGGCTTGGGTTGGAATCTTTGCCTCTTCTGCTCCGTTTGTTTACAATTCATCCTCATCTTATCTCCCAGACCTCCACCTACCCTGAGCTCTGGACTCAGTGTTTATGTCTTCAAGTTCATTTACGAAAGAACTACTTCCTACATTTCTAATTGTAGGGAATAAAACAACCGCAGAGGGTGTGTGCCCTGCAAACTACCCGCAGGTAGGAAGCTCCCTCTGTGTATTTCCAAGCAGCGGAGGAGAGATAAGAGACAGGGAACTCAAAACACCTCTTCCTTCAAGCATGAAAAAGAAAAAACAGATACTGCTGGTAAGTTAGAGATTAGCCTGCACCAACATCCCTCTGGGTCATGGGCTCAGGGTGGCCTCAGCCAGCATCTGTGCAGATCTAGTTGCTGCCATGGCCAGCGGGGTACCCAAGGGCCTCCTGGGATCAGTTCACCTCCCGGGAAGGAAATTCCAGTCGCCTTGAAACTAAGCCTTCGCATCTGATTGGAACTTGAGCTCTGGCCCGAGTTAGGCAAGAGAAGGAGACTGAAAAACCCAAACCACGTTTGCCTGGGGGTCGGAGGCAGGATTTCCCTGATGTGACAACTCAGGGGCAGCCGGTCCAGTGGGACCCCCACGCAGGGCCCTCAGCCTGGCTCTACTCTGCGCTCAACCCCTCCACCCATCATCTTGGGCCTCTGCCCCCGGGAAGGCCTATGCTGTGCCATAAGTGCTTTTTGTGGGACCCGCTGAACAGAAAGCAAAACTTAAAGCACCATCAGAAAACCAGGATGCTGGCTTCTGGCTGCAGCTCCTGGCTGGGGAGCCAGAGGAAGGTCCTGACTTCCTGGACCTCAGGGCTCTCATCTGTACGTGTTTGTTGACTCATGTTCTGCTGCCCTGGCCAGATTGATTGAGGATCAAATAGGAAAGAACTTGTTAAAACAAGGACAAAATGCCATGTGGGTCTTCCTCTCCCTTTACCGTTCAGTTTCTTCTCTGTCTCCATCTCCCCACCCTCCTCTGTCTCCCCATCCTCCTCCATCTCCCTTCTTTTTTGACCTCCTCTGCTTTGTCCCCTCCAGTAATTGCTTTATTATCTTCAGTTTGTTCTTTATCTTCTGCAATTTCTTCTTTTCTCTCTTCTGTCCCTATTTTGTGTTCTCTGTTTTCTCCATTCTCCGTATCAGTGAATCCAGGAAATGTGAATAAAAGAATATCTTACCATTTTACCCTAACTGGCAAGAAAAGGAAGGGTAGAACCAGATTAGTCTAAATTAAAAATGAAATAAGCTTCAAAACATATATGTAATTCTGCCTGCTAGGGAAATGACAGGACAGCACCTCTTGTAACTTTGCTAGTTGATGAGTATCGTGTATAATTATCTGCTAAAAGCCTTCAGGCTAAAAAGAAGTTTATCCTAAGAAGCTAGATTCATTTTCTTTTAATACACAGACCAACAGACCAACTACAAAAGGGGTGTGTGTGTGTGTGTGTGAGAGAGAGAGAGAGAATCTTTTTCTCTATACTGCAATTGACTGAAACAAATACTTGCAGGCCACAATGAAAAAAATAAAATATAATTTAGAAATTATTGTTAGTATTATTACAATAAGAACCAAAAGAGGAAGTAGTGGGGAAGAGAAAAGTGAGAGAGAGAAACAGAAAGAAAACTACCTAAATGGAAATAGCTAGAAGCATAAGGTAGGACACTAGTTCTCAAAATTCTGTGTGTAAAAAAATTGCCAGAAAAGCTCTACCTAGATTTTAAATCCAGATCCTTGGCTTCTACCCATCTGTTCTGATTTATGAGATCTGGGGTGGTGTCTGGAATTTGTATTGTTAACACATCCCCTAGGAAATTTTGAAGCAGGTGGTCCATTTTCAGGTTAGTGAAGTTGTTTTCAAATCCAATTTTCACGTTAGATTCTTTGAGGGAACTTTGAAAATAAGGATGCTTGATGTTGGATGAGGTCCAGGCCTCAGTCCTTAGAACTTCTTCCTGGATGATCCTAATACTCAGCCAGGGTATTGACTTTGGGCTCAGAATATCTAGGGTCGTAACCATAACTCCGACACTCAGCTGGGCAACTTTGGACAAATGACTCCACCTCTCTGGGCCTCTGTGTTCTCTGTGAATTGGGGGACAACCATTTCCACCGCAGGGCCTGGAGCAGTGAGCTCTCAACCTGGCCTGCGTATCACAGTCATCTGAAAAGTTTTCAACCAGGTTGGGTCCCTCCAACTGAATCGGAAAGTGTGGCCACAAACTCAGGCTCAGTGTTCAAGACCCTGTGGATTGGAGATTCAGTGAAATAACAGTATCAGTGTCCATACTCTGTTCAGTTTCTTCTCTGTCCTAGCCTTTTGCATGGGATGCCTTTTTCCATCCCCAGCTCCCCCAGGAGATAGAGTCCGTGCTTTTGTGAAGCATCTCCCACAGTTTCTGGCTGCTGGGTAAGTTTCCCTTTCCCAGTGTAGACAGAAGAATGGACAAGGTATGTGATGGCAGGTGTTCCCTTGGTCCCCTGGCAGCAGCGCCCGCGGATGTGGGCGGCCTGGACCAGCCGCATTGGCTGGTGGTTGCAGGGCCGCCAGCTGCAGGTGACAGATCATCTTTTGGAAGCAGGCAAGCGTCCAAGTGGAACAGAACATTCAGGAGAGACAAACAGAGGGTTTTTTGGGTCTATGACAAGAAAGGACAGACTGAAAAGACTGTATTTGATATCAATCAGCAAAAACTTTGGTTGCACCCAATTGCCATTTTTTAAAAGTCTTGGGTTGAGGGGTTGAAGAGAAGTTCGGAGCATCTCAAATTCTCCTCTCCACTTTTCAACTTGCACATTTTCTCTTCCCAGGAGAGTTACTGACACTGCCCTTCTCAGTCTTTCCATCTGTGAAATGCATATTGCTTTGGTACCCATCTGACCTGAGAACAGCGTGCACCAGCTGTGAACCATCCCAGCGTATGACCAATGGACCATCTCTCACATCTCAGGTGAGCGGGAAGGGTTTCTCCCACTAAGGCGACCTAATACAGGAAAGAAAAAGACAGCCTTTTGTTTTCTCCACACCTTGGACATAAAGACGATGTGTGCATTTCTACCAGAGTTCCATGTGAATTTTACGATCGCTACCCACTGTGATCATTAAGTAACCGAAAACTTTGTGGAAGATAATTTTTCCCCAAGAATCAGAACACTGATAATGAAACAGGGCCAGTAATCTTGCTTTAATGAAATGGAGAGTCTAATCCACTACATTTGGTAAAGGTGCTAAATCAGAGAAAGCAATAAAATGCGTTCCCATATCAATAAAACGCAATTCTTTATGTTCTTATTATGTAAAACGGTAAGCCCGGCTCCCTGAGGAAGATGGCGCTGGGCCCGATGGTGCTTTTTTCACGAGCACCTCACAGCCTACTTCACAGGCAGCTGGTGAACAAACGGGTCTGTTTATGAAAAATCTGTTCATTACACCATTAGCCGCATCCATGGCATTTTCGGTGGTAAAACAATTTGCAGCACAGATACGTGTTTATGGGAAATTGGGGGGATGGTGGAGCGAATGCCTGAAGGCAAGAAGGAACGAGAAATTGTGGGGTGTTGAAGCCACACTTCCTGGCCATCCTCTCGAACCTGTATTTCATCCAGAAAGCTTTTATTTTAAAACCAATTTAAAAAGTCAATAATCATGAAATATGCAGAGACCTCCGTGTGCTTCCTGCTTTGTGTTTTATTCCAAATCAGGCCGTCAGCGTTTAGTTTGTTTGTTGGCTGCATGTGTAGAGAACAGGGGGATGTTAGCACCTATTACCCTGAATTCCCAAACACCAATGGTTTTCCTGTCTTTCCCATAGAAGCCACATGACACCAAAAGCAAAAGCTCCTATTGCTTCTTTGGGCCCTTGAATAAGTAAATGAGAAGCAAGCTCTCAGCTGCCAGCGTTTGCCAATTCCAGAGCTTTCCAGGCTGCCCTAGGCCGGCCTTCCCAGGATGGCCTTTTTCAGACATCTGCCAGGGCACACTGCCTCTAGAAGGCTCTAGAAGGCCACCCCTGCTCCTCCTGCATCCACCGATTTTAGTTTGCCTGTTTCCAACTTTGACATTTTGACAAACTAACGACGGCCCAGAATTTTTCCTAAGCTCCTTCCTTGAGTTTCTGTCGGCCCCTGTGGATTCAGAGCTCGGCAAGGTGACCCTATTTTAAAGGCATGTCCTGAGGTGACCCTGAGTGACCTCACCCTGGCCAGGACACACTGGGTACAGAATATGACTTCTTGGTATTTGGCCTCTGGAGCCACTCATTCATGACACAAAGTCTTTATCTGAGTGCATATCCTGGAATAATACTCTTAAATAAATACTCTCCGAGGCATTTTACTCCATGGTTATTTACTTGGCATTTCCATGATCTCAATGGAACACAGAAAGGGAGGAGATAGAAAGCTTGGCAAACAATCATTTGCCACCATCTACGCACAAGGGGACAACCGGGAGGCATGCTGTTTTGTTTTAAAAGAGAGAGACGTCACTGACTTGACATAGTGCATCTGTGTGCCGACCAGACTCACCTTGAAAATTCCACTTGACAAAGCACACTAGATAACTTCTATCTCAAGAGCACGGAGACCACGTGGCTTTGGAGCGAGAGGACCCGGTTCCAGGCTCCAGACCGACCCTTTCGGCCTTGAGAGCCGAGTCAAGTGGTTGAGATTTTGTGCGTCTCGATCGCATCCTGCAGTTCAGGGATACTGATGGGCTTCCCACCAGCCCCTTAGAATTGTTTTGTCTTTAAAATGAGGTCCTGTCCCCTGCCTCTGCCAAAGTCTGAGAATCCAAGGAAAGAAATGCCAAGGCACGAACGAGCAGCCTGCTTTCACGAACCCGGACATTGTGAGCTGCGATTACCAGCGGCACCATCGCCTGTTACTGTTATCCGATTTTTAAAGACCTTATGAGGTTCCGTGTATTTTGAAAGGTCATTAAGTCCATAAAAAAATTTGTTTTAGACACACCCACTTTTGTCAATGAAACCGTTCGTGCCCGATTTAACTGCCTCTTCCTCCTATTCCTTTTCAATTCACTATGAACACAAAGATCTGCCCTCAACCAATAAACACAGATTCCCGTGAAAAGCTGCCAAAAGGAAAAACAAAAGAGGAAGAAGATAGATGATTTCTCAAGGTTCACTGCATTTGTTCCTACTTAAGCCAAACAGACTTCACTCGTATCCTAAGAAAGCACTGCTGATTTTTATAAGAAGAGCCAGAGGTAGGCTACCCGAGAAGGTACTAGACATTTTCCCAGGTGCCCCAGGGGACGGAGGAGTGAACTTATTGTTTATTTATAGACAGTGGAGGGGAATCCACGATTCAGATCCTGAATCTTTCTATGATGCCCCATGAGTGGGGCAGGTTGGAAAAAGTCATGTGTCAGGTCACAACCGGGCTCTTCAAGATCCAAAGGAGAGTGGGTGCACGTGCCAGGCTCTGCCCCAGCTCTGGTTCCAGCCCCTTTCTCTTTACACACCTTGGGCTGCCATGGTACAGAGGACAATGTCCTTTTGAACACAAACCTAGGAGCTTTCGATCTAGTCTGTCAATGGCTCTGTGATCCCCGGAGAGGCCAGATTTAATTCGATTGTACTTCTTTCCTTCAAAACATTCTTGGAGCTCATCTTTTGAGAATTCTCTTCAAAGGGTGCAGCCTCTTGAATATCCTGAGTGAATGAAATCATCAGACTTTGAAATCATCAGACTTTGACGGAAAGTTTAATTTTGGGAAACAATAAAAATATTGATGCCAGTTTATTAAACGTGATCAGTTGTAAAGCCAAATAATACAGTTTATGATGTGAAAGGAAATGTAGTTATAAGTAAAGGGATTTGCCTTGGAAATGACTGGAAAATATCTCTGAATAGAGATGTGATTTAGTGATAGCAGCATCTCAGGGAGAAGTTTGTAGCATTCCAAAGTGACTCTTCTGACTGGACCAACAATTTAGTTCCGTTACTCCGCAGTGGTCATGCAGTTCATTTAATAACAATGGAGATTCTTCTTACAATATTTAGCAATGACATAGCATCTCCCTCTGCCCCCCGCCCCCCCCCCAGCAAGTTCACAATGGTCATAGAGTCTGTACAAGGTTGCAGAGGAAAGTGGGGAAAAAATTCACAACCAGGTAGGGCAATTGCTTACACAGCCCTAGTAGGGAAAATCTCAAGGATGCCGGGGCCTTATAAAGAAGGAATGCAGTAGCCAAGACATGGAAGTAACCTAAGTGCCAGTAGACAGAGGAATGGATAAAGAAGATGTGGTGTATATACATACACTGGAATATTACTCAGCCATTAAAAAGAATGAAATAATGCCATCTGGGCAACCATGGATGGACCTAGAGATTATCATCCTAAGTGAAATAAGTCAGACAGAGAAAGACAAATCTCATATAATAGCATATGTGGAGTCTAAAAAAAAATGACACAAATGAACTTATTCACAAAACAGAAATAGACTCACAGACATAGAAAACAAACTTGTGGTTACCAAAGGGGAAAGGCGGGGAGGGATCAAACTGGGAATTTAGGATTAACAGATACACACTATTATATACAAAGTAGATAAACAACAAGGACCTACTGTATAGCACAGGGAACTATATTCAATATTTTATAATAGCCTATAATGAAAAAGAATATGAAAAAGAATATATATATATATATATGTGAGTCACTGTGTTGTACACCAGAAATGAGCACAACATAAATCAACTACCATATACTTTAATTTAAAAAAAAGAAGGAATGTAGCCCAGAAGTACCTTTCTGCAGAGTACCCCACTTCCAAACACTTGGACCCCCAGTGAGACAGTGCACCCCTAGAAAACTATTACTACGGTGAGCAAAAGGCAGTATGTGAGCTATGATGTCATTGGAACTCCTGTCTGATATTAAGGGGAATCATGTCAATAAATCAAGTAACAATTAATTCAAGTAATAAATGATTTTGCGGTTGAGTACGATATTAAAATACTTGTTTTGAAGTCTGGCTGGTGTCTGTTACACTAAGGCTTTCTTTCAGAATTCCATTTTATTATAATCCACAGTATTTATTTGAAATATTGGAGGGGGCCCTGATAACCATTATTCAAAATAACTTGCTAAGATTTACCCCTGGATCTTTCATCTAAGACAGACCCCTCAGGAGGGAGCAAGCAACAAAGGTACACACGGAAGCAGACCCGCATAAAAGCACTGCTAATCCCAGATCATAAAACAAAAAGCAAACTTCCGTTACATGAAAGCAATTTGCTGGGGGATCTTGACATGCAAAGTGGGAGCTCGAGGTGGCTATTAAGCTGCAAGGAAATGGATGAGAGTCATGACCTCAAATCTGGCTGGGGGCCAAGAGAGGCTTAGGGAGAAGTAAAATTTAGAAACTATAGAAATGATGGCAAGGAAGAACCCAGCCAATATCGGCTCGGTACAAAGGAATTAATTTAAATTAGTACAATCCCCCGGGGTCCTCCTAATCACCTACCAGGAAGAGAAAGGAAATTGTCAAAATGGTACCGAGGAGTTACTTTATCTAAGGAAAAGATTTGAGTTTTGGGTAACAGTTCTAACTTTAAAATAGTAAAGCTATAGATTTCTGTAACATTCAAGCTATAGGGAGAGGAGCAGAGATTCTATTATGTATGTGGCAGCGAGCAGCCCCCATCCAAGGAAAAGTGAGCCAGGAACCTCACTTAAAAAGCCTCCCTAAACTGACAGCTCTCACAGAATACACCGGAATAGGGGGTAAAGATAGAATCTTCCCTCGGGTTTGAAAAACAACTCTTATTCACATTTTCTATTTTCCCATTGACATGAAAATTGCCTACGAAAAGTAGAAGTCCCGGGGGTACGTGGCTTTTCAACTCATATCTTCCCCTTCCCTCCTCGTTTCTTAGTTGCTCTGTGTGCACGCACGTGTGTGTGCATGTGTGTGCATGAGGGTATGTTTCTCCACGAAAGATCTTTCTTAACTGCAGGCCGATGACCTGCACCAGCGGGAGAGTTGAAGTGCATTTCCATACACACCAGACCCATTCTTCTCTTGGAACACGGATGGTTTATCTTGTGAAACTGGGCAGACATATAAGCAGCATGTAAATTGCCTTTCCCTCTGATGTTTACTCCCAGGAAGGAGAAATGGTATGAAGAATAATTTCAACACTGCTTCGCTCACAGAGGTTTTAGAATGTGCCCAAGGCTGTTTTCAGAGAAAGTCTTCGAGTTCAGGACACAGGAAGACCTGTGTGTGTCAGTTTATTTGGAAAGGCAAATTATATTTGATGTACTCGCAGTTACTTGGTGTGCAAAACACTGTAAAAGCTTATTGTGAACTTAAACTTGCTTGTTTAGATCACATATTTCATTAATCTCACACACACGTTACCCACAGTTCACTCTGTCGATGGGGATCATCCATTTCCTTATATACCTAACAGATTCCAACAGAGGCCTGAGGAGGAGACGGAACCCTCTTGTTCTACTATTAAAATATCTTTAAAGGAGCTAGGGATTGGGGTCAGGAGGTGTGATGATTGATTTTATGTGTCGACTTGACTAAATCACAGGACGCCCGGACATTTGGCCAAACGTGTTCCTGGGTGTGTCGGTAAGGATGTTTCTGGACAAGATTAACATCTGAACCAGGAGGCTGAGTGAAGCAGATGGCCTTTCCTCAATTCTATCTTAACCCCCATCCAAGTAGCAGCACCACGAAGAGATGAGAACGATTGGGACACCATGATTAGAAGCGACGGGGTTAGGAATGCAGGAGAGAGGCCAAAGAAAGGTCATTTTTCTCTGATTCCTCTTTTTTAAGGGGTGGGGCTGCTGTTGCTTGTTGCTGCAGCTTCTCCTTGCTTTGTCTGGACATCCTTCCTAATGAGCACCAGGTGGATACCCTGGCGAGGAACCTGATGGGTATCCAAGGAATTCTGACATCTTCTGAGTGAATAAAGCTTATATTCAATGTGAACAGGCTCTTATTTACGAAAGCATGTTCTCACTTAAGGATGGAGTAAAGCTACAAGGAAAGCATATAGGAAAATAAACCAATGAAGAACAGAAGAGATTGACAGACAGAGGTGGAGACAGTGCTGGGGGTGGGGTCAGGGTCGATGGAGGATCACAAATCAAATGACCTGTTACCTTAGAAGGGGGAGCGCTGGCTGAGATGAGCCATTGGGGTAACTTACAGTCTGTGGCTTCTCTCTCTCTTTTTAATGTTCCTATGTCTACATCTTAATAGCCAATTTGAATTTCAGTGCCTTCAATTTAATCTTCCAACATGAATATCAGCCATTAATATGCTATGCCTCGCTTTATAACCAAACCCACTTGGGGAAAAAAAAAAGTCAATTTGCTGCCAAAAATATGAGCGTCAGAGTCACCACGACAACCTAATGCAAATAGTAGCCGTGACTGCTGCCCAAAGGACATTCATTACGCACCTGTAGTACATTAGGGCTGCCAGGTGCCTCACCTGACAGGTCCAGCCACTCCGGTCCCCACGAATTACTCGGCGTCTGTCGTATCATCTTTCAGTGCTAGAATACGTCAGTGTGTGAGCCCAAAGGTGTGGTGCCCACAGATCTCTCTTACCAGATTAGCACTTTTATCATGGATATGTGAAAAGCAAATAAAAATGGGTGGCATTTCTGGCATTGGCTTACTGATTTGGGATGGTTCTGACTCCTTTCAGAGGTCATTTCCTAGCTCGTCACGTCTGGAAACAGTAATTTGCCATTTCTCTGTCACCACAGTTTGAATGGCTGTAATGACCTATTTGGGATCAAAGAAAAGGTCTCTCCGTTTCTATTCAATAGTGGACTCCCTTCAACAATAATAGATACACACTTGACTAGTCCTTCCCAACTGGCCCACTTCGGAGGTGGCAAATGTCCAGACCGTCAGCATTGCAGACAAGAGTTTCCCCTTCTCCAGAGGAGTTGCCCCAGAAGCCAGATGCCATGTCCTAGTCTGGCTCTCCGGTCCATCTTCAGAGCTGACTGGGAGTGTGTCCTTCTATTAATACATAGTTATGGACATTTTTTCCAGAGGACAGAAAGAATATTTTGGTTTTGTGTTCTCACTCCCATGGGAAAGTGATGGCAAATTGTAGACTGATATTCAATGAGACAAGTTGAGTTGTGTTCTTTCTTCTTTCACATTATGGGGAGAGAATGAAAAATCATGAAGGCATTGCAACAGATGCGCTTAGACTTGGGGTGCGTTTGTAAGAAAGGAAGTAGATTAAAATTGGGAGATTAACTCAAGTGATGTCTCTCAATCTTAACAAGTGTTGACAGGCACCATATTCAATTGTTTAGAAAAGAAACAGAAGGAAGAGGAGGAGAGGGCTAGCTTTTGAAACGTGAGGGAATTTAGTTGTTTTTCCTGTTTGGTTTTTCTTTAAGTCAAAGAACTTGAAAGCCAACATCTGAGGAGGTCTCTCCTGGGCTGGAGACTGGCTGGCACCCATGACCAGCTTCTGCAGAGAGAATACTGCATAATTTGTGGATGTGCTTGAACGTCCAAATGCCTCTGTCACTGTCCTTTTGAGCTGACTTTCTTAATGGACAGAGTCCCATCGGGGGTTTGTACCAAACATAATCCCAAGCCCCACAGAGAAACAGACCACACGTGTGTAAAGAACAAGAAATAAACACAAGTACTATCCACTTTAGAGTCACCCACAAACTGAGATCATGTAGTTCGGCATTTATTTGTTCATTTTGTTTTTATTATACTGAATTCAATTCAACCATTTGAATGTTCCTACAAGCTAAATCAGAATCAGCATTTCCTTCAGGCCCACACAGGTGTGATCCTGAAGAGGCACATTGGAAACTGTATTCCATTTCAAGAGAGAGAAGGTTTTCTTGCTTTCTCTTTATAGTCAAGAGTAATTTAAAAATATTTTCAAGCCACCGAGTTTCGGCAGTATATTTTATTTTCTTGAACACTGCTCTTCAAAGTATAGGCCATTAAAATGATTCTATGGTTTACATACGATGTTACATACAGATAAAACATCTCACCTCGAGACTGGAAAAATACCTGCAATGAGGGTGGAAGAAATGAAGAACTAAATATGCAAGTTAAGAACCCCAAATGGTGATATAAGCGTTCAGATGGAGAACGCTTCCCATGGAACAGATAGTAGAATGATGGTTGCCAGGGATTGTGGAGAGGGGGAATTGGAGAGATGAAGGTCAAAGGGTACGAAGTTTTGGTTACGCAGGATGAGTAATGCAGGAGGTTTACTACTCAGCATGCCGCCTGCAGCTAACGGTACTCTACTGTATACTTAGAATTTGCTAAGACGGTAGATCTTATGTTCAGTGTTATTTACACACACACACTAGCAATAATAATAATAATGGGGACAAGAGGAAACTTTGGGGTGATGGAGATGTCTGTGGCTTTGGTGGTGGTGATGGTTTCACTGGTATATATTTATCCCCGAACTCACTGAGTTTCATACATTAAATATCTACAGCTTTTTACATGTCAATCATACCTCAACAGAGTGATTCAAAAATAAAAAACAGCATTAGTGGAGTTGTGTGGAGGATGAGATAAGGGGAAAGGCAGACTGAGTTCAGAGTTTGGTAGGTTTTGAAGATTGGAGAGGAGAGGATGGATGAAAGCAAATTTTAGGAATGATTAACCCCAAAGCCACGTTACGGATGAGGTGCACAGAGAAAGTGAAGGCAAATGGGTCAGTCCCGAAGGCAAGAGTCTGAATACAGACGATGAACACTGTGACAGCTAGGAAAATGGAAGCACGCAGATGCGAGACACATGGCAGTTAGCAGAAAGGACGAATCAAATATTTAACCTCATGTTTTTAAATGTGTATGAGTTGGAAAATGTCGCTACCATTGCCACGTAAAGGGAAATCCAGGGAAGGAGCTCATTTTAGTAGGAAAGAGATTCTGGTTTTCATTGTGTTGAACTGAATCACGAATCCACGATGGTTCCATATTGGATAACAGCTTTGACTCCCCAACGGAAATGTTATCAGCTCAGGCGGGAGGGGCCATTCTACGGCCCACAGGCAAATCCTGCTTGCTGAACCTCTGTATGAATAAAATTTTATTGGCACATGGCTTGCCCATTCATTTGCACGTTGCCTCTGGCTGTTTCTGAGCTGCAACAGCAGAGTTGAGCAGGTGTGACAAAGACCACAGGACCTGAAAGCCTAAAACTTACTCCCTGGCCCTTTAAGGAAAAAGATTGCAGACCCCTGGCCTGAAGTCACATAGGAGTAAGATCAGGTAGGAAATACTTGTGGTTTTTCAGGAGGATGTCCTCAGATATATCCCATCCAGTTGAGGGCTCCTGAGATGAAGACGATCCCAACACTGACCTGTGTGAACATCATGAAGATGGAAGAATCCCATCAGAGGCTGGGGTCCTCAAAACAGTGGAAGTCCTAGGGTGCAAAAGTTCCAGCCACTATGTTCTGGACATTGTCCATCATGCAAGACGGGAAAAGAACAGGGGTTCCAGAGAAGAGCTTAGCAACGTGTGTCCTGGGAAACGTTGTTTCCAGAGGGCAGTGTTGGTAAGATGCCCAGAGGTTCTCTCCAGGCAGGAACGTGGAGTACTTGTGGCTGGAGGCCACATGGGAAGCAGCCTCTTGTCAGGTGTTCCAGTGACAAAGTCGTGCAGCCTGCTAAGACAAGGATCAGCTCTTGGGGGCTTCCCTGGTGGCGCAGTGCTTAGGAATCCACCAGCCAATGGAGGGGACGCGGGTTCGCGCCCTGGTCTGGGAAGATCCCACATGCCGTGGAGCAACTAACCCTGTGCACCACAACTACTGAGCCCGCGTGCCACAACTACTGAGCCCACGAGCCACAACTACTGAGCCCACGAGTCACAACTACTGAGCCCGTGCGCCTAGAGCCCATGCTCCGCAACAAGAGAAGCCACCGCAATGAGAAGCCTGCGCACTGCATCAAAGAGTAGCCCCTGCTCGCCACAACTAGAGAAAGCCCACCCACGCGCAGCAATGAAGACCCAACGCAGCAAAAAATAAATAAATTTTAAAAAAATTTATAAAAAAAGAATCAGAATGTGGCTTGACGTTGAGCTGGGTGGTCTCTTTGCTAGAGATGCGTGGGAAGGTAGTGTCTGCCTGACGGTCAGCTCCTCTACGAGGGGCCATGCTGGTTAAGGAGAGGCAGCAAGCAGGATGCTCAAACAAAACTCAAGAGTGAGGAGGAGATGCTCAGCTTCACTTCCTCTCTGTAAGAAGCTGCCCTGAAAAGTCTGGTCCCCCCTCTGCTGTCTTTCCTGGCAGGGCCCGCAGGTCTAGCTCTCCTGACTTCTGCAGGGAGGGGTTCCTGCTCCCGGGTGAGGTTAGACCTCTCTACCTAATAATAACTAGCACTTGGAGACCACTGACTATGCACTGGCCCTGTTCTAGGAATCTCGTGTGGATTCATGTAGTCAGTCCTTCCAAAAACCCTATGAAATTCTTACTCATATTATCCCCTTTTAACAGATGAGGAAACTGAGGCACAGAGAAGTTAGGTGGCTTATCTATGGTCCAGGTCTGGTGAGGAGAGGACGGGGCTCCCTCCACTTTCCCTTCAGATGTGTTCGGTGTCATCTCTGCTACTGAGGTTAAGCTCCGTGCTGGAAGGGGCAGCAACAGATCTGGTCTCATTGCTCCTCCAGCTCCTGGTACACAGCCTGGTGCGCGGTGGATACTCAGTGTAATGCAGAAGGATGTGGGTGTTGAGGTGCTAATGTCTTCAAACACTTAAGTAGGAGTAAGAGAAAAAGCAAAACAAGATGTGTGGACTTGTATGTCTACTGGCCAATACCCAATGCATAATAAATAATGTGAATTTGAGGCTATCATTTAAGGTGATAAATGTAATCTTACAAATGACATTGAGCTTTGGACCCAGTGGGATTTATGACTAGAGTTTGGGGACAAAGAGTATAGACTCTTAAAAAGAAGCAGGTTTACACACTATTATGGGTTGAATGGTGTCCTCGGAAAGGCTAGGTTGAAATCTTCAAACTCCCAGCACCTGTAAATGTGATCTTATTTGGAAATAGAATCTTTGCAGATGTGATCATCTTGAGATGAGATCATTAGGGTGGGCCCCTAATCCAGTATGACTCATAAATAGAAGAGAGAGGCACACCTGAAGCGTCATGTGAAGACCGAGACAGAGATCAATGCATCTGAGAGCCAAGGAATGTCTAGGAACAGCTCCCACCGAAGCCGAAAGAGGCAAGGAAGGGATCTACCTAAGTTTCAGAGGGAGCATGGCCCTCCCAGCATCTTGATTTGGGTCTTCTGGCCTCCAGAACTATGAAGCAATAAATTTCTGTGATTTTAAGCTTCCCAGTTTGTGGTCCTCTGTGACAACAGCCGTAACAGATGGATACGCCCATAAAAAAGATGGAGCTGTGCTTTGAGAAACACTGCAAGCTCAAGGGTTGGGCGTGTAGGAGAAGATCTTGGTGAAGATCAAAGGCCATATTAATATGTCAGAGAGCACATCACAAATCACTCACTGGATGAAAGAGAAGAGAAAACTCAAGGCTGTGATCCTGGTATAGCTTTTAAGTTTTACACAGAGGCAAAATAGAGAGATGGTTGGAGAATTCAACTCTTTAGAACTGTCAGGCTGAACGCAGAGGATGCGGCCAGCTGGTCCTCTCTCCTCATACTGATGAGTCATCACCCCAATTTTAGAAGAGACATTGACAGTGACTACTAGCTGATAAAGAGGAAGAACTGGGTGCCCTGGTGGGGCAGAGACAAAAAAAAAAAAGCAAAGGCCCTCCAAAGTCACACGTGTAATTGGAGCATCAGTAAGGCAGTTCAAAATTTCTGATGGGAAGGTAAGTAGATCCCAAGAAACGAGACTTGAAAGGCAACCCTGATTCAAAAGAAGAAACATGGAATGTGTCTGAAACATGAAATTGACTGACAGGTATCAGCCAGATAGATGATCTACAGGCTCAGATTCCTGGCAGTTTATGGACATGATTTTGCAAAATGGAATATAACCGAAGATAAGCGTAGGAGAGAAAGGTGGACCTCTGGAACACGGCCACGAGGTTAACATTCTGAAGAGCTGGACTTACAAAATGTTACCAGGCAATAAAAGAACCTTTTAGCCATAATCAGAATAAAACAGAGAAGCGGAAAGGTAGATCAGAATGCAGAGAAGAGCCCGGGCTCTGGAACTGGTCAGACCCGGGTTTGAATCTTGGCTTTGTCCATCTCGTCCCCAGTGAACCTGGGTCAGTTTTGAGCCTGTATACAGGGTGGCTTGGTCGTGGTTTTCAATTATAAAATGCTGATGACAAGCAGAGGCTGGATGTGAATGGAATAGGTTTGGTACAGCCTGTGGCCTATAACAAGGGTTCACACTGAACACCGTCATTTATTTATTTATTTATTTATTTATTTTTATTGAAGTATAGTTGATTTACAATGTTTCAGGTATACAGCAAGTGATTCAGTTATACATACATGTATATTCTTTTTCAGATTCTTCTTTTCCATTATAGGTTTTATATATATATATATATATATATATATATATATATATACACCACATCTTCTTTATCTATTCATCTGTCGATGGACATTTAGGTTGCTTCCATGTCTTTTCTATTGTAAATAGTGTTGCTATGAACATTGGGGTGCATGTATATTTTCAAATTAGGGTTTTCCTCTTTTCTGGGTATTTGCCCAGGAGTGGGATTGTTGGATTATATGGCAACTCTATTTTTAGTTTTTTAAGGAACCTCCATACTGTTCTCCATAGTGGCTGCACCAATTTACATTCCCACCAACAGTGTAGAAGGGTTCCCTTCTCTATCACCATCATTAACTAGAATCATTTAAAACATCACTTGAGAGCATTTTAAAAAGGGAAGCGTAAGTTTTTTAAAAAGTAAACTATAGCACTATGATATATATATATATAATATTTTTCCTGGATTTATTCAAGTATAGTTGACAATTAAAAATTGTATGTTTAAGGTGTACAACTTGATGGTTGATGTACATAAAAATTAATATAGCCATCAAAATGGTAATTTTAAAATATTAGTGTGGTAGGTAAAAAATAGACTGGAACCTACTAGGAGAGAAGAATCATATCTTACGAAGAACAGTTGAAAACAAGGATGTTTGAAAAGGCAAGAAGTTGATAAGAGGGACCTTCAAGGGATCATCATGGTTTTGTAGTTTGCAATGAAGTTACAAGGGTCAACTTTCAGGTCAGGAACTGCCATGACCACGCAAGGCTTGTCTGAGCTTTCTGAAGGCGGCATAAGCCATCAGACGAGTTTGTGCGATGCCCCAGCCCCACACTACACGAGTTCTGTGCATTGTCTCCTTTAATACTTACATCACTTTAGGGGGCTGAGATTTCTCTCCAAAGGGAAGAGTCCTGGGGGATTGGAGAACCTCGCAAAAGAATGTTGTATAGACAATTGCAGCATAAAATGGTAACAGAATCAGAGAATCTGTAATATCCATTCAAAACCCCTGGGCTTTGGCTGCCATGATCCAGTCCAGGAGGGCAGAAGGGAACCAAGGGCAGTCACTAGTAGGGACCCCAGAGGCCAGGGGTACGTGGGGGTCAGTGCAGGAGCGGGACCTCAGGAGACCAGGCCTGGGTGCACACCCATCCGAAGGGCTGTGGTACATCGTGGAAGAAAAGCGCTTCCCAGGTGCAATTCCATTTATGGAGCCTTCAGACCCTGTACTCTTGGCAGGAGGAGAAGAGAAAATAGGCTCTAGAATTTTTTTAAAAAAAGATTATTCACATAAAGGAAAGAATGTCCTTTAGCAGACACGTAGGTCAGTATTTTCTGCCTTCCCATTTCTTTATTCCCTTTTTTCCCCATGCTTCATCCAGGTATTGGACCCTTCATGACCAAAAGCTCCTGGAATTAATGTTTTTTTGTGTGTTCGTGGTTGTTTTCACTGTTCACAGAGGCAAGACTCGAGGACCATGGTTGGAGAGGAGGGGGATGTGGTAGGAAAGAAAGAGGGGCTCCTTCTGTCTTGTCCCCCAGTGACGAGGCTAAGGGACCATTTCTCAAGCATTGCCACTGACACGTGACCACTTGAAAGCCCTGTCATCACAAGGCCCACGTCCTTTGCATTTTCATGACCTGTTCCTTGAGTCATGGAAGCCTGCCTGCCTTCTGGCTGGCCCATGGATTTCTCTATTGCCATCATTTCTGTGTCCACGGTGGGCTTCCTTCCCCCTTTCCGTACCAAGAAGGTTGACTGTAGCTATACTTTGGTTGACTCTTATGCAAAGGAAAGAAATGGTTTTCTTATATGACGTGTAAAGTGGTCCTCAATTATAATTCCTAAAGTTAAGCTTCAGAAGTGCTCTGACCTACAGGAAAATTATTGGAAAACTGGAAAATATTTGTGTAACCTTCCAAACAGACCACATGCATTTGACTATGTCATTCAGCACATCTGTGAAAAAAAACAAAAGTTGGCCTCCTTTTTTAATAGTCACTTTTATTCTTAGGCTACTCTGAAGATGTGACAAAGGGTTTTGTTTTTATTTTTGCAAACTGGGTGTAACAGCCTTTCCATCTCAGTGGTTGTCATGGCTAATTGCCCTCTCATTCCCACAAGGAGAAGATGGACGGAAAGAAAAGCGATGTCCCCTCGATGGCTTCTGGGAGTGGGCGTGCATAAAATAATCTACTGAATGGAGAACAGAAGAGAATGAAAGAAATACCTAAGAATGCTAAGGGTGCATTTCAATTACGGATGCATGTATGTTACTAACTTGCGGGTGTAGACACAGCCAGCCCAGTCCGACTCCAAGTATTAAACAAAAACCCCTCAAAAAATATAAAAGATATCACCCAGCTCTCTCTTATGACTGACATTTAATTTTGAAAGATGTGCCTTTCTTCTGTGTTTCCCATGCTCTTTTACAAACCTGTTTATCAAATGTATAGAACATTTTTGTTTATGATAGCTTATGATTAATCATTTACCAAGGACACGAGCCCTTTGTACCTATTACTGTCATGCATTTGTTTGCACTGCGTTTGACCCTTTGTACCCAAGTGGTCTGTGTTGGAACCTTTTGAAAACAATCTACCTGGTTAAATGTGTTTATGGTACTTACGGAAATCCTGTGGCTTGGTTGCTATCGCATCCTGCTACGTAAGAGAAACCAAAATTGCAATTTCACGTGCAAATTCAAATTGACTGTCACCCCAAGATAAATACATTCATCCTGGGTTCTTTGGAACCATTCTGGAGTGAAATTTTAAACACTGTTTTGAGCAATGGATGACCACTTTGTGACCAAGGGGTGTTACGTAAAGCATGCCTCTTTGCAAAAAACAAGGGAGCTGGTCTCAGACCTGTCCTCATCTTTGCTCTGTGTGTGACGATCAAAGTTCTCTGTGGGTATATCTCAAGGGAGTATATCTATACATCTGACCACCTAGTGACTGGAGGACCTCAACTTCCAAAACAACAGCACAGGTCGAAAGGATAAATGGAATGTGTCCTGCGTTGGTTTAATCATTCACCCTCAGACACCTCGTAGATGAGAAACTGCCTCAGTGTTCCCCTCCTCTCCTCCACTCAGGCAGTCCACAACAGTCACTGAAAGCCTGCCCTGTGTGAAGTGAAATCACGTGCAGAAATCAACTAGGATGGTCTGTGAATTCCAGGAATGCATCATCTCGTACTGGGTACAACATGCCACGTTTAACTTCAAAACAAAGTTGTTAATGTGCATGCCACGTGTCTGATACTGAGAATAATGGCTAAGAGTTCAGGGGAGGGTGATATACTTGTAATCTGTTATTCAGAGACGGTTTTACAAAAGACATAGATTTGGGGTGGTGGAATGGCTCATGAGATTTTGATGGGAGGAAAAATGCCAGGATGTGCAAGTAGAGGCAGTGAAATCAGAGGGTCGAGAATTAGAGAGTTTGGCTGGACGGGAGCTCATGAACTAGATCAGGTGGAGACATCACTGAGAATGGAAGAGATGGGGGTCTCGCATCTACTATGAGTTAGGATGAGCTCTGAAAGGATGAGAAGAAGGTACCACATAATCAGGCAAAACTACAACAACCGGTTAAACTCTAGAAGTAAGAGAATTAGCACATGGTATAGTTTTCTACCTGTAAAACGCTCTATGATATTGACTAATAGTATAATACTTTCATACCTAAATTTAACTCAAGAGTTTCCCCATGAGAAGTCTGACATACTTACCTGATCTCGGAGTGTGCAAATCCATGTAAATAAACCCATAAGGAATTCTCAGAATGTTTAAACATCTATTGATCTGACCGACATTTCTGCCCTCTTGGGCTTTGAGCTCTGACCTCATAAATAGATGCTGATGCAGCCAATGGCTAGTGTGAACTGACTCGTTATTTGTTGGTTATTGTAGAGAAAGTTCAATGATGACCTTCATGTTCTTTAAATCAATAAATGATCAGATTCTAATAACTATAAACTTGGCCAATTCAATACCATGAGGGAAGACTGCTGATTTTTGCTTAAAAATATTTTCAAAAAGGCAAGCGACTCGAAACGTCACATTCCCCTTGGTTTCCTTCACCTCCTGCACACAATATATGCTTCCCTTTTGGGGAAATTTTAAAGTACATATATTCTTAGGGAATATTGGTTTTCCTGGGCTTGTGAGGGAAAACCAACAGTCAAAGACTGGTGAAAAGTCCCATGTTGACTCAATGTAACTTTACTTCCTACAAAAGCATTTTCTAATCTCATGATATAACTGGGAACTAGGTTTCACTCCAAAATAATGACTTTTCAGGATACTTTCAGGAAACATTGTTCTTGCTTTTGGTTGGGAGGGCTGCAGTATGCCATCCATGCCACCGAGTTTGAAGTTCTTAGCACCACCGAAGATGCAATTAGGAAACAAGAGAACATTCTGATACATACTCTGCACCTAAACCAGACCACAAATATTTGTGGATCATTTCATTTCTTAAAAATGTTTCAAAATTCCAATTCCGTGACATTGAAGGCAAAGGAGAAGCTAATTGTAGAAGTGCACGGGGGCTCTGCTCTGACAACCACTGATACTCCACACTTACCTGTTCACAGGTTTATTACTTCCTAGAGGCTTTCGTGAAACGTTTACCAAGTGTCTACCACATTCTGAAATGGGCGATTCTTTAAGACTGTAATATCTCAGAGATAAAAGGATATTTATTTTATTGCCGGTTGAAGGTGCCCCCTCAGAAAGTGATAACCCATTTAATCCTTCCTTCAGCTAACATGTGATCCTTGCCCTGGAAAATGTAAAAACAAATAAGAAATGCTCCTCAGAGAACTTGCTCTCTGGTCTCATCCCCAACCCAGAGTCTCACAAGTACAGTCTAACTCTGTAAGTTTCTGTATCTATCATCACCCGGAATGTGTTTGAATAAGACCATCTGTGAAAGCACTGCAAAAACATATCTATTATCATTCTGATTCATTTTATGGACGATTCCCTTCCGATGTTTGAAAACATGGAATTCCAACACATGTGGGGGGAAAAAAATCACTTCTTATTGCTTTGTTGTCTTTAAAAAATTTTTTTTAATGTTTTATTTTATCTTCAGGCTATAATACATCTCAAAGCAGCTAGTTAAATCGTGATCATTTACAGGAATTTATAGACACACAGGCTTGGACTCTGGAAAGCAGCTCAAAAATATTTGTGCTAACTGCTTTATTGAAATATAATTCACAACCTCTAACTTCACTCTTTTAAAGTATACAATTCAGTGGTTTTTAGTATCGTTGCGGAGCTGTGAAATCATTATTACGCTGTAATTGTCATCATGCCAAAATAAAACATTACAGTCTCAACCCATTTCCCTCCAAAGTCCTCCCAATCTCCTGGCAACCACTAATCTACTTTCGGTGTCCACAGATTTGCCTTCTCCGAACGTATCGTATAAATGGAATCACACAATATGTGGCCTGTTGCTACTGCTTTTTTCACTCAGCATAATGTTTCCGAGGTTCATCTATGTAGTAGCATGTATCAGAACTTCATTCTTTTTATAAAATAGCGACTATTCCATTGTGCAGATATACCACATTTTGTTTATCCATCCGTCTGTTGGTGACCATTTGGGTTATTTCCAATTTGGCTATTATGAATAGTACTGATGAGAACATTTGTGTACAGTTTTTTCCCAGGCAGTTTTTGCCTAAAAGTTTCCAGTTCTCTTGGGTATATACCTAGGGGTAGAATTGCTGGGTCAAAGGGGATGTGTAACATTTTGAGGAACCGCCAAATTGTTTTCCAAAGTGGCTGCACCATTTTCCGTTCCCACCCGCAGTGGAAGAATTCCAATTGTTCCACATCTTCACCAACATTTGTCTCAGGAAGACTTTTGTACTGGCATGTGACGAATATGTCTTCATTTCTCAGAATTCATTTCAAAAAATGTGGCGGAAGCACATGATAACAATCTTATTTAGGAGAGGTGAGAAATGGTATCCTTTTTTCAATGCTGACATTTTCTCAAATCCCTGGGCCACCCTGCAGGGCAGGATTCCAGGATTCTAGGAAGGGAATTCCTTATAGCATTGTGTACACTCCCTGTGACAGAGTCATTCTCTCAAACTTCCCTGGTGCCGGAAGGATTATCACTTCAGGACCATCAGTGGATCTCCCCTAATGCAGACAAAGAATACAGTGTGCAGGGGGGCAGCAATCAAGTGGTATGTATTCTTCAGGGCTGTGAGGCTGGAGGATTCATGACTTGTCTCCATTTCATAAAGATGACTTATATATTCTAATTGGAAAATTTGACTTTTCTTATGATTGCTATTGCTCTTCTATGAGGCAAATGACCCGGTATCTGATAAAGGTTCTATGGGGTTAATGGCCAAATATTTCCGTTAGGCACATTCCTTAGACAAAATTAAGACGCAAAGCATGATTCAAGATTATGGCCAGGAACAACCAACTCCATGAGTCTTTAGAAATTCATGATTTGAATAACATGTTCAGTTCACTCCCCTTTTTAAAGTTAGGAAAGATTGCAAGTGACCTGCAAATGCTTGAAAATCTATTAAAATGTTATCATGAAAATTTATAACGTGCTTTAGGGAAAGAGTTACCCATAATGGCGCCAGCGTAAGTAAACAACCATAGGAAGTGCGTAACTGTAGATACCAGTGTGTATGTGAAAGTGAGCCTGACCTTACGAGATTACGTGAAGGGTTTTAGGTAAATTATGTTGGGATGTAGACATCACATGTTGCTATTTGAGGCTGTTAAGTCATACACGTACACACACACATTCAAACATACACATGCATGCACAAGCACACACATGTGTGTGCACACATGCAAGTACACAGTGGTGGACAACACCATGCATAGGGTCTAATTTCCAATACACTGATGTCATGAAGTGCTTTGCAGGCCCCAGCATGTTTTAGCGCTTCAAAAATATTTGCTAAGTACTTTAAAACAGCTGCTAAAATCACTAGATTATACAATTCTCAAAAGTACTAATTTCCCCTTGGTTGTTACCTTTTGTACTCTCATTACTCTAGATATTGGGTCAATGTCAGGGTCTGTTGCTGGTGGATGTTTTCATGAACAGAGCAGGGGGCTAGCGGAAGGAGGTTTCAATCTATCGCCAGAGACCTCTAGTTTCTTCTACTTTTACCTGAAGGACATTGTCCCCATTCTCTGCTTCCTGGTGCTAACCTAGAGCTTTCCATTAGAAGGAACAAGCCTGGCAATGCCCTGTCATACTTGCTCATAACAGAGATCACGGTTCTTCTTGGTAAAAGACCACAGAAGAAAACACCGAATTGCCTCAAGTACATGCTTAGAATTGGGGGAATCTTTAGACATGACTTCAACCCACCCAGATTACCTTCTAGAAGAAGACAACCCAAGAATCCGGATTGTCAAGTCCTCTGTGAGGGATCTAGGCAGGACTGCACGCCCACCCCACTCTCAGGGGTCTCCACCTTGGCAACCCACTGCCCTCTGCACTCACCTGCTTTCAAACCCACCTCTCTCTAGAAGGGAAGCCGCGGGCCAAGGATCAGGTCTTAACCATCTTTGCATCTCCATTACCTGCCCTACGGTAGATATTTGATAAATGTGTGACTGTTGGTCACCACCACCCCCTAAGTCCCCTGCAAGAGAAAAGAATTTTATTAACACTTCCACTGGGCTGCAGCATCAAATTTGTCAGGGTAGGAGAGGCGAAACTTTATCCTCTTAGGGGCTCCAGCTGGGCCCAAGAATTAAATGGACAGAAGACAGATTAACAGGAGAAAAGCATACAGACTTTTACAGGTCCATGGGAGCTCCTACAGAAAAATGAAGACCCAAAGAAGGGGCAAACCTCAGTGCCCATATACCAGGGCGAACAAAGAGAGATCGTTGTGGAAAAGTAACTAAAACGCACGGGGAGCCAAAGGAAGATGAGTTACTCTGAAAAGGTCAGTTTGTACAGATCTCTCCACCCCCACTTCCAACTCTGGTGAGAAGACTATTTCTCTCCTCCTGGTACAAGGAGGACATCTTCCACGTGCGATTTTTACCTCCTCCTTTCAGGAAGGAAGGGGGGGAAACAGAGTACCCTTTTGCACCTGCTGTTTTTCAAGTGCCTTTAGCTCAAAATACTCCTTATGCCAAAGTAGCATATTTTCAGGTGACACATTCTGTTACCCTTCATTTATTTATGCACATGAGGTTGTATGCCCTTCATAGGGTTGCTTGAGAGAAATAAATGAATTATATGTGTGTGTGTGTGAGGGGCGGTCGGTGTATCTTAGAACAACGCCTGGCATTTAATAAATGCTATGTAAGTATTAATTATCTCTTTTAGTTTAAGGAAATGATTTGTGTAGGTTAATGATGTTTCCACCAAATTTTAGTCCAATCTGGCTCCCTGATATTATACCCAAAAAAAGTGTGAAAATTCAGAAGTATTTACCTTGCATACAAACTCACGTGACTTTAAGCTGAACATCTAGCCTATAAAAATAAATTATTAATTTAGTTGGTAATCAAAGTCCAAACAAATCTCTAATCATGAAATTGCTAATTATTCTTTTGTTCTTCCCAGCAAAAGACATTAGCAAACGACAGAGAAGAGGGTTGGCCCCGGGAAACTCTGCATGTGACCTGTTTATATGTAATTACGTTCTCTGTTATCCAAGTATTTGTCTGGGACTGTCGAAATTATAAGCTTCGTGACTGTTTGCCTCATTCAGTACTGAGATAGGCACCCTAGAGGCTCTCAATAAACATTAATTGAAAGAATAATTGAAAATAAACCTACATGCCTTTTCACTCGGATCCAAGCCTTTGCTAAGTTTTGACTTTCTTGATCCATATAATCACTTACTATTTACAAAGGAAAAACCTCTAATCAGTGAGAGTCACTTTTCATTCTAAATGTCACTTTAATTTTTGTTTCAAGCACAAACATTACAGGTTTGATACGACTTATGTATTTAACTTCCAACTGAACTTCGAAAACGGTCTGAGCATGTTCCTCAATTTCCCTTTTCGAGAATCTCTACTTATGTCAGTTCATGGGACCTAGTTTTATTTGAATTATGTCCTGGTCGCTTTGCCTCGTCAGGTGGCTGGTGGACCAGTATACTGTGCTGGGGAGATGCAGTTGGGGCAGATGCCCAAGGGTGAGTTCAAAGCATTGAATAGTTGGTGAAACAATGGTGCATAGTTTTCATTCTCAAACTGCCAGCATTTAATGTCAAATTCTGTAGCAAAAAAACTTAGATCACAGTTTGCAGCTGAAAGAAGTGGCTAGTTCAGGGTCACAGAGCCTGCACATCACCCAGGGCTGCCTCTGGGGTGAACCCTCACCCGAGGGCCATTTTCTCCTCCCTGGAAACTGGCTCCATTTTTCTATCTGGCTCATCATAATTTTGTGAGCACAAACCAAGAGCTCTATTTACATAAGAACAAATTCATGTGTGGAAGAGTCTGATCACAAAAAGCAGATTCAAAACTTGCTAAATTAATACATCGATAGAGCGCTCTAGCCAACTTTATAAGACTAATCAAAGTTGGCGCTATAAGAGCATTTATTGTATAGGAAAATCTCCAGGAGATGTCCTTTGCTTATTTTCTTTTCACATAGAAGAAAATCTAGGTAAAGGCAGCTGCTTGCTGAATTCCGCAAATGGAGAAGGAGAAGAGATTTTCTTTTGCAGACTAAGGCAGAGAAGTCATTTTTTATTTGCATAATTTGAAAACAACTTGAAAATGGAGATGTTTTTCATGCTCTTACCAGGCCCATGCCCCAAAGAAACGATTCTAACTCACTAGTACTGGGTGATGGATAAATGACACGTTCCACGGATGAAACATTCTGGAAAAAAGCTCCACGTATCATCTTGCTACACATTCTCAGGCAGCCAGACAGCCCTGCCCCATCTCCATCCTGTGCGCTATTTATGTGTTTCCATTTACATGAATCTACTCTACGGTTTTGCCCGGTTGATTTTTCCAGTTAATGATAGGGCACTTGGGGAAAGATTAATGTCAGGAATGCAAAGGTTCAGCAAATTGTGGAAGAGTTTCACCATACAATTAATCTCTCTCTTTCCTACATTACAAAAGTGCAAGGGACAAAGGCAGAGAGCTGTAATCATGCAGATATCACAGGTCTGTCTGTAAGAGCTGAGGAGTCGGCTATAAAACTGATGGGAAGATGGCTCTCCGCTCTAAGAAGGATTTATAAATCATTCCCTGCTCCCTGCGACATCCTTTCTTGCCAGGTACTTGTACCTCAGTCCTGTTCAGCTCTCATCATCCTGAGGACAGTTCCATAAGCTGGACGGTATGAGCGAGTGGAGATGGCATCTCAATTAAGGCAACGCCATGCTCTTGAAGCTGAATCCGGCCTCTGTACCCGACACTGAATTAATCCTCAGAGGCAGAGTTTTGGGTGAAGTGGAAAAGAATAGCTTTATTGCTTTGCCAGGCAAAGGAGGCCACAGTGGGCTAGTGCCCTCAAAACTGTGTCCCGACCTGGAGGGGGTAGTGAAAAGTTTTATAGGAATGGTTCAGAGAGGATACGATCAGCTCGTGGACATTCTTCTGACTGGTTGGTGGGGAGGTAAGTGGGAGTCGGCATCATCAACCTTCTGGTTCCAACAGGTCTGGGGTCTACGTGCTTGTGGGCAGCATACAGTTAACATTTCCCACCCGGTAGGGGTTTCAGTATCTGCAAAACAGCTCAAAGATATTGTTCTGTGCATCCCTTGAGGGGAACCAGGACCCTGCCCCAAGGCTGCACCATTGTGTCCTAACTGTTCCTCTCTTGAATCTGCATCCCCTCCTTTCCCTAATTAGCAACTGTTTGAACGTGCCCGTTGGAACTCAGGGAAGGTCATGGAGGCTGAATGAAGCCCATTTCCTGGAATCAAGAAATGGGGGACACAGAAAGGCTTTTGTGCCCAGGAACCCCAGAGGTTCCTGCTTGGTGTCACCTGTATCTCCTCGGATGTCTCTAATATTGTCTCTCTGTGGCCAGCTTTATCTTTATTTGGCTGCGAGCAATACTCTTTGTATGAGGTGTTGCATGAAACAAATACCTCTTCCCCCCAAGGCAATGTTGTGTAGCAGACCAGGGTGATGCTCCAAATAGCTGACCGGTCCAGCACAGAAGCAGAGCAGCAGCGAGAAGGATGCAGGTCTCAGTCAAATCCCTCTGAACCCCGTCCTCACTGGAGGGTCACTCCCCAGTGATGCAGGGGAGGAAGAGGGAAGACAGATGGAGACAGTGGAAGTGAAGGGTCAGTCACAAGATGCCGGGGGCAGAGCCTGGTCTCAAATGGGAGGATGTCTTGTCGTGGGTTCTCTCAGCCCCATCAGCATCCCTTGTCTCTGTTGTTCAGCCTCTTAGCTCAGCATGCCCAGGGTTGGCCCTCACGGGCATCCCCCTCAGATGATAAGCCACCAGGAGCGGGGAACTTGCTTGCTCACTAGCCTCCTGAACAAGGAGATGGTGCTTTCCAGGCCACAGAACATTTCCATACCCAGCCGTGCTGACCACCCTGGCTCATGCCGACCTGCTGTGGGCAGAGGGCTGGCAGCCCAGAGGGGTGCCCAGGGAGGACTGTGGGAGTCCCAGTATGAGTTTTGCTTTCTGAGAGAAAAACAACATTTTTCCTCTCATTTCAGATGGGTAGTCATTCTGGAAGGAAAGTTTAAAACTTGGGGGCTAAACCACTCTTGTTCCCAGGATGAACAGGGGTGAAGGACAAGTGGAAAGAGCTGGAAATACAGGTGCCAGGCTGGTCTGCCAGGAGAGGGAAAGGTCTGCTGAGGTCTGAGAGCAGGACATTCTCATAGCTTTAGCTCCCAGAAAACGGGTCCTCTTGACATTCATGACATGTTGGTCTATTGTTCAACACTTGGGCAGGCGACCGTCAAGCACAAATGGTGGACAATCATCTCCCTGAGCTGGAGGACCATCCCCGTCCCTGAGGGTGGCACAGCCATCGGGGTCACCTACGCGACTCTGAGAAGCTCTGAGCTGAGGTCTTTGATGCCCTTTGTCATCCTCTCTGAGATCTCGGTGACACCAGTGCTTGACTCAAACCAACAAGGCTCACGTGATCCTGCCAGGGTATGTGTCCCGTTATTCCTCTCATCTATGAGTTCACATGGGGCTCTCAGCGGGGACAATAATTGCACTGGAAACACTTCCACCTCGCCAGGACCTCAGTGACCAGGTGGACCCCTCAGGGCCTCTCGCCTCAGACCGTCCACCTCTCCACCAGCGGCTGGCTGCCACGCATTTGACTTCAGACCTGTGTGTGTGTGTTTGTGTCCTTGTCCACGTGTGTAAATCAGAGTTGAGAGCTGGGAGGATCCCCAGAAAGGCCATTCCTTCCATTGCTACCTTCACAGCCAAAAAGAAAAAGATTTTGAAAATTCAGAAGTCTCTTTATTTAGGTAGGAAAGAAAAAGACGTACAGGAAAGATGGGGAGATTTCTTGCACTTCGCCTTCCACTGGAAGTCTCGTCTTTCGTTGGCTAAGAGGTTGGTTTGGTTGGTCAGTGGTTAAGTGGTGACCCATTCATCACCCCCCTCAGATTTTGGGGGTGGATCCTGGTGGGCATCAGTCACAGCCAGTGAAAGAGGACAGGACCAGACACAGCATCACCTGGCCATTCTCTGTCTGTCAGAGTACCCCTGATCTAGACTCAGGGTAGAAACATCTCAGTACCTTGTTTATTCAGCCACAGCTACAGGCAAACCTGGCACAGTCACGTGCACGTGCCCAAGTCTCCAAACCGCCCTGTCGTGTCTGATGCACAGCTGGGAGGGATGGGTCTCTCCATTGATCGTCACAGGAATCCTGAGAGGCAAGGCATTGTCGTCTGATGGACATGGGGTTTCGGGGGGTTAAGCAAAGTATTTGTACCCATCTGCTTGTGAGCTACGGGAGCCCCTCCACCCAGGACTTGCCGTGGGCTCCCAGGACAGCTTATGGGGCGTGGGGAAGCGAGGACATGTAGTCAATTCCAAAATGCAGTCCTTGCACTCCGGCCTGTAACATCCGTTCAGTGTTTGGAGTGCTAAGTACCTCTTTGTAGCAATGCCAGTGAGATGAAGGACCCTGCCAGGACCCCACATGCCCGACCTTCCGGTCCCCTCCTCCTGCTCGGCCACACCCCCTGCTGAAGCTTAGCTCCACCTATAGCAGCCCCTCTCCCCGAGTCCACTGCCCCAGTCAGGGTCTGCATCCCCCCAGCTGAGTAGAGCAGGACGTAGCCCCATCCCAGCAAATCAGATTCTCTCCCACCATCTGGTGTCAACATATAGAGCCTGAGTCCTCAGGAGCTGCAAAGTCATAGACAGTAGCCCCTCATTATTCACGGATTCTGTATTTGCAGATCTGCCTACTCGCTAAAACTTATTTGTATCCCCAAGATCAACACTAGCAGTGCTCTCTCGGTGGTTCATGGACACACGCAGAGCAGCACATTCTCGAGTCACCTGAGCTTCACGTGCCCACCTGAGTTCAAAGGCCATGCTCTGGTTAGATTTGTCCCCAGGCATCACGCTGGCGTTTCAGGAAGGCTGGGATGTGCCTCTCAGAGAAAACAGTGTGTTACACGAGCTTGCCTCAGGCGTGGGTTCCGGTGCTGATGGTCCTGAGTTCAGTGTTAGTGAATCAACAATACATATGGAACAAGGTGTCTTTAAACAGAAACACACACAAAACAATGCTCTCTATTGATCAGTTGATGAAAGTGTGCCGACCCGAGGCTCGCGGGACCTACCTAGACCTGTATTTCCCTGGGAGCGAAGGTTCAGGATTCCCTAGTTCAGTGTTTGTGGCACCTTTATAGAAGGAACGTCAGCACTTAGAGTATTCACTGGGCACCAGGGTCCTGTTTCCGGTCAGGCCAGGTAGGAGCGAGGGTGTGGCTGGCAGGGAGAGCTGAGTAGACGGGGTAGAGGAGAGACCCTGTGAGCCTGGGGAGGGGCAGGAGTGGAGAGAGAAACTTCTTGCTTCTCCCTTTCTGGTTCCCTGGACTCTAGCTGTTCTGGTTTCCGTGAGATCCCCCTACATCTGGCTGTAAACCCACAAGAACTCAAGCAAGCCAAGCAGGGATGCTCTTCTGTTCCTAGTATACACATTTCTATAGACTAAAGCTACCCCGATGTCACCAGGGAACATCTCATAATAAGATCTCCAAACTGAGTCCTAGATGCAAAGTAAACATCCATCAGCTAATAACAGCCATTCTCATCCTCAACAGTAATGAAATGGAAGAAAAATTTAGCGGATAAGGTTTTAGATCTTGATCCATGACCTAATAACGCAGATGTATTTACTTAAATTTCCCCCCCTTTCCTTCCGCTGAAGAAATATCTTCTGCCTTTCACACTTGACCTTGGCCGAAGAACTGAAATCTTGAGAAAAAGATGATGCAGATCCTGTTCATTTAGGAGTCAGGGGTCACGTGTCATCAGAGCTGATCGATAGCCTCTTGATTCGACGGTTTTACAAGAAAGGCAAACTTATTCAGCTCTGCAAAGCTATTTTCATTTCTTCGCTGTTTAGATAATTTGCACTTAGTGCTACAGATCAAGGCAAAGCAGAAAAGACCCAGCAAATCTAACATGCTTCTTTGTTTATTTACTGGCTGTGATAAAGGAAGTAACCATCACTACTGTCTCTGGAATGGCCTCTCTGCCAGCTGCTCCGTATACACAGCGGATGATGCACTTGGCGATCTTGCAAGGTGACCAGGACCGCCCCGCTCCACAGGAGGAAACCCAGGACCCCCACAGGTGAGCAAAGCCCTCAAGCAACATGGAGGCGGAGCTGGGATTACACTCCACGTCTGTTTAACTTCAAGTTAGGTCGCACTGTTTTCACTTTGCTGTGCTACCTCATGGAGGTGGATAGGAGACAACCCCACCTTCCCATCCTCCACATGGATGTCCCATCCGGTCCAGTATGTGACACCCGAAGACGGGCATAGAACAAACTAACCACTACCCAACCCCAATGACACTAGTCCTTCCATCCCCAGTGACACCCATTGTTTCACCCTAAGAGCAGGAGACCCCATTTCCAAGCCCTGGAAGGCCCCCTATGCCCACCTTCCCTCCGGACAGTCACAGAGGTCTGTACTCAGCCCTTCTCCCGGAAGACGGCTTCTAACTCCATAAGGTTATTGCTTTCATGGATGGGAAAGTATCGATCAGGAACATTCCATTTCACAATCTTTAACTTGTAGCAGCTGAATTGTAGTAAACTGGGGCAAGTCTTACTCGTTTTTTAGAGTAAGTGTGTTACACTTTATCCACGCTAAGAAGCACATGGCTTAAGTTATGGGCAGAGTGTAGGCAGTGGAGCGCATACAGCTGGAAAGGTTTCACCCCACAGTAAATGTAGCATGTTTGGTGCAGAGTATTGTACTATAAATACATGAAGTGTTACTGTAACCCATCAGTTGCCGTTAGGGCGCCAATAAAACCCCACAAATGGCAGAGTTTGGGATACAACCATACTGGTATCCATGTATGAGGTATTTATTCATGGTATCTCTCCACTCCAGTGCTTTTGGGACCTCTTCTCCGTCTTCCATACGTGAAGTGCATGTGTGTTTGGTGGCTGATGCATAGAGGAGATCAACTGAATGACATCATTCTATAAGAAAAAAGCAAATGAGACCAACATACCTGTAAATTCTAGTTATAAAACTACTCTGTGATTCCTGCAATTGTTTGTCACCAAACGTAAAAGCAATGTGATTAAACATCCTTTTAACTTCTGTTTGCTGGGGAACACTGGGTCCTGAGTTTGCTCCACCCACTGCCCAGACGCAGACAAGACCCGGTCTCTTTGTAAGACCTGAGCCCAGCAGGCAAGCTGCTCATGCTTCCTTTTCTCTGATCCCATTGTCTGAGGAGCTGCCTTTGCCAGTAGGTCTGGGTAACATCCCCCAGCCCCCCAGCATCTTAAGAATCTCTGCAGAGTCTCAAAATAGCCAGCCCACTCTCTCCTTCATTTTTCAACAAAATACAATGTCATAAAGCAATTGTGTCCTTAGTTTTCTAAAATTGCGCTGACTGCAATTTGATCTTTAACCTCTAAACTTGATATTTCAAAACCTCATTTACTCTACAGCTCAACCCTCTGCTCCTAACCGTTCATACCAATTTCTACTGCCCTCAGCAGGAAAGAGCTCGTTTACATGAAAGGCACTCCGAGATCATAACACGAAGACAGCAACTGCCATGTACACATCCTGCTTACCACTTCCCACTCAAGCCAAAAAAGATTGCGGGCACTTCTCTCCCCCATTTCCCTCCTCTGATTTTCTTTTCTTATCCCCAGGGTACAACTGCCTACTCCTCTGTCAGGGAAAGAGCGGATACACATGCTTGGAGCACACTCACCCCAGGGCAGAGCTGGCCTCCTGGAACCATCCTCTTTGTAATGTGGCTCCATCTTCTTTAGTTTGAACTGAGGGCTACATGTCTTCCACGCACAATGATACATTCTGATTCAGGGATCATGTAAATTACAATATTCGGACGTGTTCCCAAATTCTACAAAATGGAGAAAGTGTGAAAAATTGTGTCTGCAAACTTAGTAGGTATATTGAGAAGAGCTATACTGATAAAGCTTTGGTTTTCCGTAGGCAGATCAAGTGTGGTGGTCGTTTGCAACCCCACTAAGTCAGAAGGGCTTGGGGGACCTCAAAGAAAATGATGGGCGAGGTGGACTCTATCAAACCGAGTTTTCAGTTCCAGGGAACGTGAAGACTTTTAAGATAAAAATTACGCTTGGAAAATTGTACTTCAATCCACACATTTCTTTGTTTTACCTTCTTCATCTATGAAATACCGTACCATCTTCCTACTCAATGGCGTTATAAAATAATCAGTGAGACATAATACATTTGAATTATTTGTGCACATCCTGAATCTCCAGTAAATAATGGAGGAAGGAGAAGGGGGAATCAGAAAGCATCCATGGATAATAGAACCAGGAGACATAATCACCAGGTGTTTGTAGGGCACTAATCATTCCATAGACAATTTGATTGCTTTTGTGATAGAATTACAAGCTTTATAGATGAAAGCACTGTAGTTGATGCATGTCTAGAATGACGACGATAATACATTTGATACAGTGTTGCACAAAATCCCGCTTGCAAAATCCATCTGTGTAGGTTGGGACTGTCACTGGAACAGAAAGCCAAGGAGAGACGGCCAGTGAACGAGTAGGAACGGATAGAACTGTCTCTTTGGTCCCTACCTTGAATCCTGACTTAGAGCAAAAGTGACCTTGGATTTGGAGTTGAGAACTCTGTTGAAAAACCAACAGTCATCAAGGGAGATAACCCTGTTGGTGTTGACTGGATATTCGTAAAAACTTTTTAAAGAGATGAGTGATAGAGCTAACCCTTATCTGTAAGTTTTGAATTTATATTGTTTCCTCCCATGTACAAAACCATTTTTTTCCTACGGAGTTTTTTGGTTTTGGTTTTTTGTTTTTGTTTTTGTTTTTTTTGCGTTGGTGGGTTATAAAGGAAAGCAGAATGTTTTATCATGATTTTTGCTTTAGCAACTTTGGGACAAATTAAAAGTCCTAAACTCTGAAAAAAAAAAAACAAAAAACCAACAGTCAAAAGATGGTCATACAGGTTGGCCTTGTTGAATATTTGGAAT
This sequence comes from Balaenoptera borealis, assembly GCF_965194805.1. Taxonomy (NCBI): domain Eukaryota; kingdom Metazoa; phylum Chordata; class Mammalia; order Artiodactyla; family Balaenopteridae; genus Balaenoptera; species Balaenoptera borealis. The sequence continues at coordinate 76,743,543 of NC_138877.1, forward strand.
TTCAGAAGTGGTACCAAAAAATGGTAGGACCACGGATCCCCAGCCACAGATTCTTGAGGAAAAACGAAAAGTTACGTAAACTCTGGCAAAATATAGAAGCCTAGTGCGTGAGCTCTGAATGAGGACAGCCTAACTAATGAGCTGGAGACATTCACTAAAAAGTGGCTCCCAGTGAAATGCAATGCATGCTAAAGAGGACACAGGAAAAACAAGGGAGAGTTTCAGAGTAGAGAAGGATGTAGAAGGAAACCTTAGCGTGAGTCTGTTGTCAACAGGTTCACGTTGCTGTGAGTGTGTGCAAGGAGGGCGGAAGGTATCTTCCGTGATCACTCAGCCCCTGCAACACTTTATAACACGCTTGTGCAGGTGAAGTCTACGCACAGAACTCAACAGAAACAGACACATGCTCAGAAATAGAAGTCGGAAGGCACAGGGCTTCCCCACAGCAACGTTGGATACTAAGGAAAATGGAGTGATGGATGCGCTTAAAATTCTGAGAGAAAATAATCTTCAATTTAGGGTTCTAAAGTCAGTCAAAATAGCAAGTGCAAGGAAAGAATGGTGACATTTTAAGACATTTGGGGGCCTGGGGATAGAATTCAAGGCAGATGAGGTTAAAAATAAAGCATGCCTCTCCAGTTTAAAGGGTAATATAAGAAAGGAAATGCAATCATAGTACATTACCTGGCTCTGCAAAGAACAGTGCCACGTGCCCATGTAAACAGGGCTTCCTGACCTCTGGACACATCGTGATGATACGATGTCAGTGTGAGAAGGTGAGAGCTGAAGGAGCTTAGGGGAGCTCATTCATCGTAACAGAAAGAAAACGGGTCATGCCTTAAATTAATAAAGGAAGAATCAAGGTTACGAACACATGGAGAAGGTACACAGGGAACACGGCTATAAGGACCGGAGTGGATGGAGGGACGCAGGAAGGGATGGGGCAGGGGGTTGCTGGAGTTTGTTATACATCTTTACTGCTATTCGACTTTGTTTAAACATGCAATTATTATTTGGGTAAAAATAAATGTTTAAAACATGTATCAAGTCATACCTATGAAAGAAAAAAACAGAGAGAAAGAGAGTGGGGGAAGGGAAACATCACACAGCTGAGGATGTGTGTACGAAGGGACATTGTTGAGAGCAAATCTGTCGGTGGACATTTTCAGTGGTGTGGGCCTGGACACACCACAGCGGGGCCCAGATCCAAAAGTCCAGATCCAGCCTTAGGACTGGTTGATAGACAAAGAAGGTGGAACCAATGATTATCTTCAAACTTTGGCTCCTGGACCCCTAGGAAAATGTTGGTATCTGTATTTTTTTTCTTTCTTTCTTTTTTTTTTTTTTTTGCTGTTTTTACAATAAACATGGTTATAGTATTATAAATATCGTACTTCCACATTTCTGCACTTACAAGGTCCTTTTTTATTTAATTTTTATTTTATATTGGAGTATAGTTGATTTACAACGTTGTGTCAGTTTCAGGTGTACAGCAAAGTGATTCAGTTATATATATACATATATCCATTCTTTTTCAGATTCTTTTCCTGTATAGGTTATTAAAGAATATTGAGTAGAGTGCCCTGTGCTATCAGTATAGGTCCTTGTTGACTATTTCTATGTCGGTGAGTCTATTTCTGTTTTATAAATAAGTTCATTTTATTTTTTTTTAGATTCCACATATAAGTGATATCATATGATATTTGTCTTTCTCTGTCTGACTTACTTCACTCAGTATGATAATCTCTAGGTCCATCCATGTTGCTGCAATTGGCATTATTTCATTCTTTTTTATGGCTGAGTCGTATTCCATTGTATATATACACCACATCTTCTTTATCCATTCCTCTGTTGATGGACATTTAGGTTGTTTCCATGTCTTGGCTATTGTAAATAGTGCTGCAGTGAACATCGGGGTGCATGTGTCTTTTCTAAGTATGGTTTTCTCTGGATATATGCCCAGGATTGGAATTGCCGGATCATATGTATTTTTTTTTCTATGTTTTTTCTAGAAATAATCTCTCTCATGAGATACTAGTAAAAATAAAAAATAGTTCCAATCTTAATGTAACATGCACGGAGTTCCTGTTGTAGGCCAGATAACGACCTAAGCACATCTCCTGTATCCGTTCCTTCACTCCTGACAGCAGACCCGTGAGCCACGTCCTACTCTCATCCGTACGGTGGGAAGCTCTCGGCGTCCTTCCCTGGCCCCTCACCGCTATGTGTCAGGGACGCGCCCTCCACCTCTAGTGGCCTTGACCCTTTGGGAGTCACTGTTCCCGGGAGGTTATTCCTACCCACCTCCACCTCCCAAAGAGGCGGCCTGCAGCCAACTATTGCAGGCTAGTTCCTTGCCTCGAACTGAGACAACTCTGTACTGCAGCTCCTTCTGCAGAGCTCCCCGTGGAATCAGAGGGAACACAGACTCTGGCTGAGACCACACACTTCCTTGCCCGAGGTTGGTTTCCTTCCCTGCCTCCTTTTCTCCCGAGAATATCCCCTCAGTCAACAAAACTCATCCTAACCCGCACCCCAGGCTCTGCTTCTAGAGAACCGGGCTTAGGATGGGGGTTATAGACGAGGAAATGGAGGCCCAGAAAGGCTCAGTAACTTGTGCAAGGGCCACACTGTGAAGTGGCAGAGCCACAGTCAAACCCAGGCTGCCCGTGTGGGAGCCCTGCAAGCCCAGTAAGAATTAGGCCATCCTACAGGGCGGGCAGGGATGAGAAGGGGTGCTGATGCAGGGATGAGAAGAGATACTGATGCAGCTCAAGCCCCGGCTCCATCGTCCCTGGGGCCCTGTTGCCTTTGCCCTTCAGACGGGTCCATCACGTGAGGCCATAAACTGTCACTTGACTACATCTGGTCCAATTGAGTTTCTGTCGCTTGCAACAGAGAAACCTAAGGCGGCACCCTTGACATAAATAAGGAAGTTCGGGGGCAAAGCATTGTCTTGTTTTAGAGACAAGATAATGAGCTTGTTCTTGGACACATTTAGGTGGGGATGCCCAAGGAAAGAAGAAATGTGTACAACAGCCCTTTGCTAAGAGAGAGAAGAATCGACGATGTGAAAAAGGGAAATAAATCTTAGGCTGGGTACTGATGCTTTGCGCTGAAATAAAGATATGGAAGGGGATATTCCCGGGCGGTTGTTCAGGCACAGATATTAAGGAGGGTTGTCAGATTCTGTAAGTAAAAATATCGAGGACACCTAGCTTAATATGAATTTCTCTATGAACAGTGAACAATTGTTTAGTGTGAGTAGACCTCAGGCAATGTTTGGCACCAACAACACTAAAATTTTTTCTTTGTTTCATTGTTTATCTGAATTCCAAATTTAACTGGGTATCCTGTATTTTTTCTAGCAATCCTGTCACTTAGGCACCTTTGTAATTGAAATAATAGTTGAATATCTGAGACTGCTGGATACCACTATTCTTTTTACCTTTTTAAAAAACAATTGCTTTTCTAAACTATTGAGTAGGCACTGAATAAACTGTATGGACATCACGAATAGCAGGGATGGGATGCACGTCCTTGTGGCTACCGCCTACGAGGTTGAAATAAAGAGCCCCCCGCCAAAGCATCTGCCGTTCTGTCTGTCTTCACAGTCTGATGCTTGGCTCCTCACACAGAATAAACAGCACCTTAAATTATCCACCTACCAGTCCCTTGCATTTTTCTTTTAATTGTGCAATTTATCACTTATATGGAATACTACATAAAACACATGTACAGTGTAAGGAATCACACAGAGAAACACGTATAACCGCCATCCAGGTCCAGAATGGGATCACTCACTGTCAGCCCCCAGACCTCCTCTCTGGACTCTTCCCACATCATATTCAGCCCCCTCCATTAACTAGACCTTTCAGGAAAATCATTTCCTTGCTTTCCTTTACATCTTCCTGTATATTCTTAAGCAACATAATTTAATTTTGCCTGTTCTTGAAACTTACATAAATGGAATCATTTATTTAAAGTATGTATTCTGCATTAGTCAGTAAGGTTGCCATAACAAATACCACAGACTGGCTCAAAAGACAGAATTTTTTTTTTCTCAGAGTTCTGGAGATTGGAAGTTCAAGATCAAGGTGTTGGCAGGTTTGGTTTCTCCTGCGGTTCGAGATGGCTGCCTTCTGGCCGGGTCCTCACGTGGACTTTTCCTCTGTGCCGAGGCTCCCTGGTGTGCCTTCCTCTTCCTATAAGGACACCAATCCTACTGGCTCAGGACCCACTCCTCTGCCCTCACTCAACCTTAATTATCTCTTTAAAGGCCTTATCTCCAAACAGTCACATTGGGGGTTACAGCATTCACACATGAACTTGGGGGACACAGTTCAGTCCATAACATATTCTTCTGTGAATGCCCACGCCCCAAACTTGCATTTGTGGAGTTCATCCATCTTGTTGGAAACAGGTGTAGTTTGTTCGTTTTCATTGCCTTATAGAATTCCATGGTACATATTTAAACAAATTTACTATATCCACTTTACAGTTGGTGAACATGAAAGTTATTTCCAAGTTTTGCTTTTATAAAAAAATACTACTTTGTATGTTTTTCCCAATGTGTATCTGCATGCACAAATGCAATCCTTTTTCTACATATATATTTAGGAGTAGAACTATCAGGTCAAAAGGTAGGAACATCATCAAATGTGCTAGATAATGCCAACCTGCGTTCCAAAAACGTTGCATTTGAGATCCCTTCCCCACCCAGCCCCTCAATAACAGTATCTTCTCTGACTTTTTTTTTTGCCAATGTGCTTAGTGAGTAATGGCATCTCATTTTGGCTTTAATTTTCATTTCTCTGATTAATTTTAATATCAATCCTACTTTAATATGTTTGTTGGCCATTTGGATGTGTGTGTGTGTGTGTGTGTGTGAAGTTCCTATTCAGGTCTTTGTCCATTTGTCTACTAGGTCATCTGTTTGTTTGTTTTCTTTATTATTATTATTATTATTATTATTATTATTTTTCGACGTATCATGCAGCATGTGGGATCTTAGTTCCCCAACCAGGGATCAAACCTGTGCCCCCTGCAGAGTCTTAACCACTGGACCGCCAGGGAAGTCCCTGTTTGTTTGCTTTCTTACTGATTTATATGTTCTGGGTACTAGTCTTTTGTTATTTAGCTATATTGTAAATATCTTCTATTAGAGTTATGACTTATCTGTCACTTTCTTAATAGTGTCTTTTGATGAACAGGTGCTGATAACTTTAATGTTGTCAAATCTATTTCTACTTTCTTTGATAGTTAGTGCTTTTCATGCTTAAGAGATCCTCTCTCACTATGAGGTCATAAAGACTTCTTCTATATTACCTTTAAACGATTTTATAATTTTCCCCTTTAGGTACTCAGTGACTTGCACCTGAGGTTTATGCTTGATGATGTAGGGTAGGGTACATGTTTCTTTTTATTCCTTTCCTTCTTTTTCCAAATGGGTACTCAATTGTACCATTAGTTGAAAAGTCAAAACTTTCCTGCACATATTTGCAATACCATTTGTGTCATGTATCAAAAGACCACACAGTCTGTTTGTTAACTTGCTGTGCTCTTTTATTGATTTCTATTCCTATCCCAAAGCTCACAGTATACTCTCTTAATTACTGTAGTTTTGAATAGGTCATCTTGTTTTCTTCAAGTGTGTTTTTTCTTATTGAAAGTCTTTGTGCTTCAAAACACATTGTGTATGTTTTGCTGCTAAAACTGCTAAAGCTGCTAAAAAAAAAAAAACCACGAGAGAAAGAGAAAGTGATGGGATTTTGATTGTGACTATACTAAATATGTCAATCAATTATGAGAGAATTAAGATATTTTAATGAATCCTCTAACAAGATAAATGTTTAGATCCTTCTTTTTATATAGGTTTTCTTTGATGTTTCTTGGTAAAATTTTACTATTTTCTACATAGTTTATACTTGCACAAATTTTGTATGAAAATACTTTATATTTTATGCTCTTTTTTTATTTAACTTTTTATTTTATATTGGAGTATAGTTAATGAACAATGTTGTGATAGTTTCAGGTGTACAGCACAGTGATTCAGTTACACATATACATGTATCTATTCTTTTTCAAATTATTTTCCCATTTAGATTGTTACATAATATTGAGCAGAGTTCCCTGTGCTATACAGTAGGTCCTTGTTGGTTATCTATTTTAAATACAGCAATGTGTACATGTCAATCCCACACTCCCTAACTATCTTTCCCCCCTGGTAACCATAAGTTTGTTCTCTAAGTCTGTGACGTGTTGTTATTGCATTTTCTAATTCATTGTTGTTGGCATATAGACATGCAATTCTACCTAGGCTCCATCAACTTAACCAAATTTTTCGTTATTTCTAAGTATTTATCTATAGAGCCCTTGAATAGTTTATTTACATAATCATATAAAATGGAAAATTGAAACTATCACACTTCCATTTCATCCTTTCCAATTCTTATGTCTTGTTTTTCTGGCCTTACTGCACTATGTAAAATCCTCAATACACAAGTGAATAAAAGTGGGAATACAGACATCCTTGCCTGGATCTCAATCTTAAGAGAAAGCTTTCAGTTATGTCATTAAATATTATATTGGCTGAAGGCTTTTTTTTTTAGATAGTAGAGTTGAGTTTTTTTTCAGCTGTGGTCTTTACTTTTTTATTTTTTAATTTTTATTGAAATAGAGTTTATAATGTGTTAGTTTCAGGTGTACAATAAAGTGATTCAATTTTACATATATACATACAAATATTCTTTTTTTACATTATCTTCCATTATAGAATAGGAAGGCTATATTTTGATGTGGCTCATGAAGTAATGGAAGTTCCATTTTATCTTCAGTTGGCTAAGAGATGCTTTTAAAAAATATATAAATGGATATTAATACAAATGGATGTTAACTTTTTAATCATATATTTTTTCTACATCTATTGAGATAATCGTATGTTTTTCCCTAATCTGGTAATAGAAATTATATTACTATTTGATGGAAATTATTTTGACTAATTTTTATCAATTCTGCACACATGAGATAAATAAACCCAATTTTATCATGATGTGTTATCTCACTAAAGATATTGTTGGATAAGATTGAGTACAATTTTGTTATTTCCTAATCTGTGTTTGTGTATTAGATTGGCTTTAAGTTTTTCTTTATCTCACTATCCTTGTCAGCTTTTGGTACCAATCCAAGCTTCATTAGCCTCAAAGGAAGATTTACCAAGATGGTAATGAAGCTGGAGCTTTGGGGATTCTCACTTGCACAGAACATCAAATGCCTGCTAAATAATTCTATATTTATAATTTTATATTATTTTCTTATGAAAATTCTCCAAAATTTGGTATGCAAAAGGTTCCACAAAGCCTGGATTGTTCCACTGGCTATGCTCATAAAATAAATAATGAACTATATCTTCATGTTCTATCTGGAAAAGTTTGTATAAGATTGGAAATATTTGTGTAACATTGGAAATATTTGTTATTTTCTAAATATTATGCTTGATAGATTGTTCTTATGTAACCATTTAGGCTACTATTTTCCGTTTGGGAAAATTTTTTTGTACTACTGTTTCAATCTCTTTAAATGTTATAGGACTATTCAAGTTTTCTATTTTCTCTTTAGTCAGTTCAGGCAAGTTATATATTTTTAAGATTTTTTTCCTTTTAAAATAAATGTTCAAATGTATTGTCTGTCATGAAGTTATTCTTGTTTGTTTTATCATCTTTTTAATGTTTGCAGCAACTATGGTTATATCTCCCCACTGCACTCCTGATAGTTGTATCTGGGCTTTTTTTACACCTTTGTTAATTCACCAGTGTTTTGTCAATTTTATAACTATTTTGATCCACTGTTTTATATGTTCATATTTCATTATTTTTTTTCTCTTATATTTACAATTTTTATCTCATTTCATTGGAATGATTTGGTAGCCTATATAGCCCTCAAGATGATGTTAAGCACTAATTTTCACCATTTCTTTCTTAGTGCGCTTGCAGGTATACATTTACTGCTCAGGTTTTGTTTACTTGCCCCCCACAGGTTTGTTATGTAGTATTTTCATTATCATTAAGTTGAGTAGTGTATCTACTATCCATTATGACATTTACTTCTACCCATGGTTTCTTCAGTAATGTATTTCATAGCTTCCAAACTTGCCCGAATTTTCTGGTTATCTTTTGCTTACTGGTTTCTAGCTTAATTCTATTATGTTCAGAGAACATACTCTGTAATTTCAGTCCTCTGAAATGTATTAAGATTGGCTTAATGTCCTGGCTTATGATCAATTTTTCATCAGTGTCTCATATGTATACTGCAGTTAGGGAAGGCAGTGTTCTGTATATGACTACTGAATCTATTTTGTTCCTCATGTTGTCCAACACTTCTGTATCATTTTTATTTGCATTTATCTGCTTGTTCTATCACAGTTACTGAGAGACATGTGTTAAAAATCACTCACTGTGATTATCTATTTCTTCTGTCAATTTTTGCTTTATAGATTTTGGCACATACAAATTACTAGGCACATAAGAAATTCTGGTGTTTTTGGGGGAGTGTGGGGCTGGTTTATTGAACCTTTTATCACTATATGGCAACCTCTACATGTATTAATGCTTTTTGTTTTAAAATTTATTTCATCTCGTGTTAATATTTTCACATCATTTTTCTTCAGTTATATTTCATGAAATATCATTTTCCATCCTTTAACATTAAATCTTTTAGAATGTGCATCTATTATATGTTAGATTTATTTTTTTCAATCAGTCTGAAATCATCATGGTTTAACTAGGGCACTTAATCCCTTTATAATTCATGGAGTTGCTGATATGTTTTGATTTATGTTGATTATTTAATTTTATGTTTTCTACTTGTCCCAAATTTGCATATTTCTTCTTTCTTTTTTTAAAAAATTGGTAACTTTTTATTCTTTTTTTTCTCTATTTATTTGGAATTATGCACTCTCTCTGTTCTTTTACTAATACCCTAGATATTACACCATGAATCATTAATTTATTCAGATCTCAAGTTAACTAAAATATCTGCTCTCCTAAATTATACAGAGCCTAAAACAGGTAAAGCTTGTTACTCTCCGTCATACTGGGAATGTTATTTTTGACTATGCAACTTATTTTTATGTGTTTAACCCCATAAGAAATCATAATTATTGTTTTACTTAATATTCATTTAGTTTAACCGACACTTTTACCAGTTTCTGCTCTTTATCCTTTCTTTTTTTTCAGACATTTCATCTGGAATCCCTTTTTTTTGCTTAAAGTGTATCTTTTAGAATTTCCCTTAATTAAAGTGTCCCGGTGTAAAAACAAATCTTTCAGTATTTGTTTTCTAAATATAAATGTATCGTCTGTACTATTTTAAGATATTTTGCTGAATCATAATTATTGGCTGATAGTATTTTCCTCCCAGAACATTGAAGATACTCCATTGTCTTCCTCCAAATATTGCTGTGATGTCACACAAACAATTCCATCATTCCTTTGGATATATAATTTGAACCTGAAATCCATGGGATGTGATTTTTGTACTGCCCTTTTCACAAGGGCATTGTTACTCCAAGGCCCCAGCATTAAGTGAGGCAAATAATTTCAAACTCCAACTCTGTAGGGACATTTCCTCTAATTCCAAATCCCTGTATTTACATGAAGACCAAGGATCCCATATTGTCTGGAATCACCCCTCCGTTAACTACATCTAAGGGATAGCCTCACCTACTACTGCTGAAGATTTTCACTGCTGCCTTTAGTTTTGGAAACTTCAGGGTTTTCTTTCTTTCTTGGGAGCTTGGCTATCTATTTATTTCTCGTTCTTATATTTTCACTTAGCCTAGCTTGGTAATTGTAATAGGATTGTTCAATGCTAATTTTGCCAAACACATTGCTAAAACCAGAAGTCCCAATACCAGTAATGTTTCTCTAACTTGTATCTACATTTTTCAGAGCATAGCAAAATATGAAAAGCTTCCCAATTAATTCAGTGACACTTATACAAGTCTGAAGTATTTTTTTAAAATTGCATTCACAAAAAAGGAGGAACTACTGGTCAATTTTCCTTATGTACAGACATTGTTTAAAAATCAGGAAATTTAATCCAGTAGTATATTGCATGAATAATACATCATCATCAAGTAAAATTTATTCCAAGAATACAAGAATAGTTTAACATTATGGAGCATATTAATACTATTCAACACGTTTCACAGAATAATGACTTGAAAATAACTTTGGGATAATGTTAATTTAAAAATCAGAATATTAACATTCTATGGAGAATAATTCCATTCTTATACAAAATAATATGTATCTCTATATAGCCAAAAAAAAAAGGGCCAAGATAAATAAACACTGAAATGTGTATAGTTCTTCTTTCTAATGGTAAGATTACAAATGACTCCTGCTTTCTCCATTATGCTTTTATGTGTTTTCTAAATTCTCTGCAGTAAAACAGGTATTACCTACCAGAAAATATTGATATAATAATAAAGCTTCACTCTCTCTGTTGTTAACCAGGCAAATCTAACACCTCACTCTGGTAGGCAGGGGTCCGTCATGACTACACCTCTCTGCTAAGAGGTTTCCTGTAACAATTTTCAAAAGAGGACCTTTAAAAACAAGTACTGTCACACCCAGACATCACTATCTTTCTCAAAGCCATTTTATTGCTCAAATTCCTTCACCTGCATTCTTATCTCTATCCTTCACAATATCTATCAAATCAAATGCTTTCACCTAAATACCAATTTCATTCTATTCCCAGTAGTAAGACATTCTTATCTGAGAAAACACAGAGTTCTTTATTTTTTTCCCCCAATCTCTACAGCCCTGAAATCTCACCACACAATTTGGTATTGAATTCAATAAGAATCTGTAATTTTTCCTGATTACTATTTGCATGTTAATCCAAAACCAGTGTGTGCCTACCAAAAGTCCAACTTTCTCGTTGTCTTCAATGGATTTTATGTTTCTCATTCATTTTATGTCTTTGTTACTAGCACATTCCATAATTCAATATACAAAATTGATAAAATGGGGGGTAAACCTAGCTCATTGGCTATTAGTAAGGAAGCGGCCCTCTTAAAAAAAGAAAAAAAAAAAAAAAGCCAGCGTATTATTTGGATCTCCATTACAGACAGACAATCAGTAAAAATAAAATTTAAAGGAGAAGTACACCACAAAACTATGTGTGGCTTCAGTAAAATTAAACAGACACGATTTTAAAAAGTCAAAATGTAAATAAAACATTATCAACTTTTCATTTGGGTTATAAAGGAGCTTGGGAGACAGGTAACAACAGAGAAACAGTGGTCTGCTGGTAAGGGAATTTGATCAATCAAGGCATGAAGCTAAGGAAGAAACCAGAAAGGAAAGGCCTTACGTTGTGTATGCAGTAGGTGACTAATAAATATTTGAGTACGTGTGTAAATCAATGTCCCAGTTCATCCTTCAGAAAAATATTATAACCAAAATGGAGTGTGGTTTGGGTTTTCTCCTACGTTACCTGATTATGTGCATTGATGATTCTATTCATCCTCTGTGTTTGGACCACTTAATCTGCCCATGGCACAGATCACGTGAGATGTTACTCACACCCAACATTCATGAACCGCAAGGTCCATCCACCCAGTTTTGAATACTACCATTCTTTTCTGATCACAACAGGAAAAGTATCATTAAATATCAAAGACCTTTTTTTCCTGTCTTTAAAATGCACTCATATGATGAGTACATACCATTTTTAATGTAATGTTAGTTCCTATAAGTGTTTTCACATAGTAACATCATGTATATATAAGGTTTTTTTACAATTAACATGACACGACAGTTTCCGCATATTCTGATAAAATTGAATATTTGGTGTATTCCCTTCCTCCCTCCCTCTCTTTCTTCTTTTCTAAAAAAGGCTTAATTATCACTATTTTGCAAACTGAATAACTGAGGCAGAAAGGTCACATGACTGGCTGGCAATTTGCTGTGATTACATTCACAAATATCACAAGAAAGGTAGGCTCAAGATAGGAACATTAGCCCAGAAGACTTGGGTTACCCAGACCGTAAAAGAGAAAAATGCTCAAAAATCAACTGAATTATGGAGAGGAATAAATTATCATTCCCAAGGGAAGCCGGAGCTCCCGGAAGTTAACCAAACAGACTAATATTATTTAATTTGTTATATGCTTCCTAAACTAAGTGGAAACATACAGTCGTAGAATGCTACAGGAGAAAAATGTGTGAATATCTAATTTCACATAAAACTTGTATTAAGATCTGTGGAAATGTCCATCTGATGATGTCATTTAACAACCCCTCCCCCAGCAAGGTGCTTGAAGTTGGGAAGCGTGGGTGTACAGATTTGTTCTTTCATTTATTAATAGAAGCCCTGGCACAGTGATTTAACTTTCTGCATCGTAATTTATCTGTATTTGAAATGGGGATGTAGTATCTACATTAATGGCTTCACAGGGTTGGTTGTGACAAGGGGGCACATCCAGACAGTGGAATATGATGAAAGAACTTTTTAAGGTACCAGTGTTATTTTGCCAGATCTAGTAGAGTAGAAATAGTCCCAAGATTATGGTAGTTGGAGGAGATGTAGTAAGTAAACTTAATGACGTACCTCTTTATCTCCTACTACAAGTAAGACAGATGACAGTCAGGACAGGCTGCAAAGATAAGGATTCTGCCCCCAGCCAGGAGAGGAGCTTGTGGAAAGCACAACCCTTCCACGAACAACCATAAACGCTGACTAAAGCACCAAAACAAAAACCAAACATCAGTGTAAAAGCATTCAAAGAGCAACCAAGGCAGCCAGAACCGGAGGGTCTGAGATTCCAGAAAGAAGGAAGGGCACTGAGGGAAGCTCCGTTCCACAAACTGCTTTGTCCCGGTGACCTTTGCCAACTGTCAGCTCTGCCAAGGCCGAAAGAATGGGCAGAAATCGGTGGCTACAAATGTCCAGTATCGCAAAGGTCCTTGCAGCTCATGCGCAGGTGACTACCTGCATTCCCGAGGGCAACCCATGTGATGTGTTCCCCAAATTCACATCCATCCAGAACCTCAGGATGTGACCTTATTTGGAAATAGGGTCTTTGCAGATGGAATTAGGTAAATTAAGATGACGTCATACTGGACCTAAATCCAAGTGTCTCTATAAGAAGAAGAGAGAATGCAGAGGGACACAGAGGGCAGACAAGGTGAAGATGGGGCACCATCTGGAGCAGTGCCTCTATGAACCAGGAACACCAAGGACTTTGGGGGACGCCGTGGTGAGGCGGGGACACTCCACCCTCCCCTCACGCATTCAGAGAGACGTGGGGCTGCTGAGACTTTGATGCTGGACTTGTAGCCTCCAGAACTGTGGGACAACAAAATTCTGTTGTTTTGAGCTGTCCAACTTGCAGAATTGATATTTTGCTACAGCAGCCCTAGGAAACCAATGGGGTGCTGCAAGTTGGTAGCTTTATTACCATTATTGTCTGATTTAACACTGGAAAACACTGAGCCCAGGAGAAGCCCAATGGCTCGCCCAAACCCAAGCCCAGCCAGCCAGGAAGGAGAACGTAGCAAATCAGAATCTCAGGTTCTCTCGCTCCATCCATTTCCATTTCTGTCATGTGACTCTGACACTGTCACCTTTACATTTCAGTCTCTTAACTAGTGGAAACAGCTTTTCTTTAGCAAGTTGTTTCCCGGTGAATGGAACAATAATTGAACACCTGTCTCTTCCTTGATCAGAGGAGGGGAATTAGATCTTTTATGCCTGCCATCTGTCTTTTGTGGAACTAAATTATATTTGATTGCTAGTGATTTCATTTGCAGGTGCACAACTGATCCCTACTGTACATCCAACTTCACTGGGGTTGTACCATATTGTTGATTTAGACATTGACCCTAATATCTACTAGGGCTCCTTCACTCTAATCGTGTGTTTAGATTTATAAATTGATGATTTTGATAGTTTTAGTTGAACTAATAAACTTTTCATATTGGATGAAAACAGGGGTGCTGTAATCTCATTATTAAGCCCATGATGGGTAGACTGAACTGAACTGGGTGCAGCCTTCAATGTCCGATAATATTTGGTTGTTGAGGAGCTGTGTGCTTGATTTCTGATTTATAATAATTTTATAGTCTGCTACGTGCAGAGTTTGTAACGCTCCTGGCAGTTTACAGGAAGCCATAATTCACAGAAGGAAGATTTAGAGTTTCTAACGTTTTCAATTTTGGAAAGACTGGTTGCTGGCATTACCTAAACTCAGACATTATAAATTCCCATTGAGGCTGGGTCTGCAGCTTTTACTTACGTGTAAGGCCCATCAAAGTCAATTATTGGAGGGAGTCACGTGTCTCGCCAATTGTCATTCCTATTCCTCCATCTTTCACCAAAAGTGTCTGTTGACCATTTACCTTGTTTATTATTCATTGGCCCCAATCCTTTGAGTCTCAGAGTGAGAGAATTGCATTAGGTGAGCTTAACAAAATCAAATCAAATATTGTTATGCTTTGAAATGTACTGACATCGTCTCATGTGAAGAACGTCTACAGCTTGCATTTTCATCTATTCTTCTATTTGCTTACAGGTATTCTTTGAGAGAGACTGTTTGTCTTTAACTTAAATAGTATTGAATACTTAAATATTGTCTTTCATTCACATGAGCTATTCCTGAATCACTCTGTTCAAAACAACAACAAAATATTTTACTCTACAAAGATTATTGACCATAAAATATATGCCATGCTCAGTGCTTGTTCATGGATGCTTGAGGACACAAAGATTTAAAAATAAAGCCCTTGCCTTTGAGAAACTCAGTCTAGGGAGAAAGCAAACAAATAAAGAAATAATTCAAATTCATTATGCATCAGTTAGGAGTTGGTTCCACTGAAAATAACACTAACTTAAAAAAACAAAAATTCTCTATCTGTCCAGGGCTGATATGGTAGCTTAGCCACCAGAGACCTTAGAGACTCACCCTACTTCCAGCTTACCACTCCATAATGTCTAGGGTAGATCCCTTATCCTCATGTTCCAAAAGAGTTGCTAGAGCTCCAGCAATCTTAAATGCATTCCAGGCAGCAGGATAGAGGGACTATAAAGAAATATCAAAGGACATGAACAAGCTATCTTTTAAGTAAGATTCTTAAAGGCTGTCGGTCAATACATCTGCTTGCATCTCATTGGCCAGAACTTAGTCATTTGAGCACACTTGCAAAATGTAATCTTTCTAATCGGCAGCCACTGGCCCAGATAAAATTATTTCTATTAAAGAAAAAAATATAGACAAGAAGGGACAACCATTTGGTTGCTAATATGAAATTGGTAACGCTTGACTATTTTTGGTCTACAAAAAAGTGAAATATGGGGTTCAAGATGCACAGTGAGAAGTGGTTGGACGATTGATGGGACCAGCCTGGAAGTTTTAGATGTCACACCATGGGTGGGGACTTGATCCCATGATCAGTAGGGATGGGACAAAGTTGGATTTCATTTTTAGAAAGGTAACTCTTAAGGGGATGCTAAATGAAATCTACACCTTCACATTTTTTAACTTCCAGAAAGGGTCTTTTTAGATATCTGTAAGTGGTCAGTCTGTACACACACGCAGGTTGGAATGGCTGGTTTTATTCCAAGCATGTTGTCTACCCCATTTTAACGGATGATGGTACAGAGAGAGAGGCCTTGCCCCGCTTCTTCCACTGAGTGTGAAATCCAGCCTGGCTGCTGGGATCATCGGCCCGTGGGGGACCCAGGCCAACAAGGGGCGCTGGGCCAGTATGAGGCATCCAGCAGTCCTGGTCAGGGATGTGCTTACATCCTTACATCAAAGAGAAAATCGAAGCAATCCAAGCCTTCCACGGTTTAAGGAGGGCAGCCCAGCCCACCAGGGGGTGGGCAAGTTCTCTGTATGGGAGCCTCACCCCACTCCAGCTCCTTTGTGTCACCGAGATCTCAGACTCACTGGTCCCTCTTCAGGCCCTTGCAATCACATCACTATATTCAAATTCTCTGTGAAAGTGCTGCCACTTTCCCCTGTTTTCCTTATTTTATTTGCATGTTGAGTATTGTCCATCTTTTCCCACAAAAATAGAAGCCCTGTGAGGGTGGGACTATATTTGTCTTTTTTGGAGTCTATTGAAGCCCCCAGGATAGTGGTTGGAACGTAGTTGCCATGGGAACATCCCCCAGCTCTGAGACTTGCCTCCATGACTCTTCTGAAGGGTTTTGCTGAGGGTCTTGCTAACTGGGTCAGAGTCTTCCTCACCAACAAATCTCACAGCCCCCATAAGATTCAGTGTCTGTGCATATAAGCCATCAGGATTTTGACTACTTGGTTTCTTTACTCATTTCTACTTGTTACCCCCTGAAATTGCTCTGCCACTAAAATGAGACATTTCAGTCCCTGAGAACAACTTCCTTTCACCCTCCTCCACCCTACCAGTCCAGTTACAGCTCCATTTCTCCCCTCACCATCATCTCTCTCCTTGTTCATGTTCCCACTTTCCAGCTTATATTCTCTTATCGTTAACTTCAGCTGCTCTCTTCCCAATAGGCTAAACTCCTTGCTCCAGTTTCAATCCATCAAATCTGCCTAGAAAATGATCAGGGGGAAGTGAATCCAGATTTCCATCTTATCTGCACCTGTACTGAAGATACTGAATGATGCTAGAGGATGTCCCACAACTGGGTACCTTGGTACCACAGGAAATCCATGGTCACAACCTCAACTGGACACATGCACCATAACACAAGTCTGCGGTCTCTTTAGCCGGCACCACTGTCCCAGCTGGAGCCAGCCACCGCCACTTTCACCTACGGCCTGAGTCTCTGCAGCTGCTCCCCACCTACATTCACTCCTGGGTCCTCCAATCAATTTCCCAGACTGCAGTTACCCCTTTGAAACACAAATATGACTTGTTTAAAACTCTCCAGGGGCTTCCTGGTGTGATTAAAATCTGACATCTGTGGTCTGGCTTACAAGTTCTCAGATGACTTGCACCCAACTGTCCTAGCCTGTGATCTCTCGCTATCCTTGTCTCTATGTGCTTTAAGCAATAATGAAGTTTTTTACTTTCTTGAAACTGAACCTCCTCCAGTTTCAGATCTGAGGCTTTGCATGTGCTCTTCACTCCCCTGCTCTCTCTCCGCCAGCTCCCCACCACTTCATCCTGCTGACCTCTTCTCACCCTCAGATCTCCACTTAGAAACCCCTTCCCAGCCAGGACTTTCTCTGATGCCTTCAGCTGATTTAGGGACCTCAGTGATGGTACTTCCATTGCATTGTTTACACTTTGCTACATTGATCACATTTTCATGGCATGTTTAATCTCCAACCTCTCTGCTAGGCTCTAAGCTCTGACGTTCCCAGTCTGGGTTCCTCTCTGCTCTCTTCCCAGATGGAAGTGAGTTGATGGAGCAGAAGATTGTTTTGGGTGCCGGGATGACCTCAGGGTCCAATTTCCAAAACTGTGTGGTGACCCTCAAGAATTCCTTGATAACACTGCCCTTGGTGCCTGAGAATTCCATTTTGGCACAGGGATATGGTTACTCCTTGTGTGAGAACCAGGGATGTGGTGTGGAGAGCATAGAGACAGGAGGGTCTTCGTGTGCAGAACCCTCTGATTGATGCTTTACCAAGTTTCTCTGCAACGTAGGGCTTTCTGATGGCCCCCATTCATGTGTATTATGTTGTCACCAAATGCTTACTCATGAGACTGGTTGATGGCAGCAACCAAATTCAGGGGCACACTAGCAATGTAAAGCAGTACTCTCTAGAAAGATTAAAAAGTTTGTGACCTTGTAGATTTAAACTGGAAATTTTGCACAGCTTTGGAACTTGAGTGATTCACAGGCCTTATGTATTTTTCATACCCAAGACCACAGAACTTGCATCCTGGAGAACGTTGTTGATGATGCCATAATACGTGCCTCTAAGTTCCCTATAGAATTGCTATCATTTTACCCCCACTGCCCAAAGTGGAAGTGATCTAACTACTAAAGTAGAAGATCTTAGCTAATCAAGACTTGGTTTAGTTAGGAAAAGAGAGCACATAAGCTAACGCTGTCATTTTGCATTTATAATGTGCTACCAACAGGTTTTCCCAAGAGCTTCTGTAACTTGATCGATAACGTTCCCAGCACCGGAGTGAAGGAACAGAGAATGGTGTAGGCGTGGCTGTGGAGACTCGCTTGCCGGACGGTATGAAGGGGAAACCTGGAAAGCCAGTGGTCTGCACAGCGTAAGTGCATATTTGTGTCTCTAGAGGGCATAGACTACAAGACACAGGTCTTCGGTTCCAAGAATCCGGGGTCCATTGTACGTGGGATACCTGGCAATGAAGAGGGCGGAAGGAGTATGATTCTGAGTTAGTGAATGAGAGCCAGGAAAGGCAAAGGTGAATGGGAGAAAGCTTAAAGGGATGTGGCCAAGGGGGAGCCTGAGTTAAGAGCCGTGAAGACTGTGAGAGGAAGTCCACGGTGGTGGACACAGGGGAGATGTGAGACGGACCAGGTCATCCATCCCTCACACCAGCTCGGGCGGCTTACTCAAGAGAGAGGAAATGGTCAATATGGGTCAATAAATGCCTGTTCCAACAATGAAGGAAGGAAGGAAGGAAGGAGTCTTAGTACTGTGTTCTTCACTCAAGGAACACCCGCTTGCTCAAGAGTGCTGATGTTCTACTGCCTCGTTTGATTTGCTTAGAAAGAAACCATAGAGATCTTCTTCACGATGCTTTCTCCTGCGTTGTTCTTTTTTGTTTGGAATGTGTATTTTAAAATATACATTTAGACAATGGTTGTAGCTCAACTGAACATCTGAACTAGACTTTGGTCCAGCCCAACCGTTCCCTGGAGCTCTCTTCACGGTCAATACCAGTCAAATCGATCCTGCAGTGATCCGCAGCCGTAGCAAGAACGACCAAACCACAGCATCAGCCAAGCTGCAGTCCAAGTTCAAGCCAAGGGACAGAGCCTTGCTGTCATCTGTAGTGGCAATGAAATCTGGCACAAACCACATTTATCACTTCATCGTGCTGAACAGCTAAATGCCACTGATTTCAACATAGCTGCATGAAGACATAAGCATAGGAAGATTAGGCCTTTAGAATAAATAGGAAAAAAGCGCTGGACCAGGCAAGAGTGTTATTTTAAATATTCTCATTCTCACTGGTCAGGGATTCACTCAGATCTGTGGCCCACGACGCAGAAATCTCCTTTTAAAAATCTCCGCTTTTAAAGAGAGGTCATCTCCTACTTATCAATATTTAATAGCGTTGGAAAATAGTGGGTTATTTTGCTGTCCCTGAAGGAATTATACATTCAGAAAGTTGTAAATATCCACGGATCTCAAGCTCCCCTCTGCTGTGTAAACAAATCCTCGGTCGTCATTTATTCCCGAGGTTATAAACCAGGTTCAGGGTTGTACCGGTGACATTTCATCCTCATTCCTGCTCCCGCCCAAGTCTGTCGCTGCTTCTCCCCTGGAGGAGGGATGCTTTTTCTTGCCATGTCCACCCTCCACGTCACTGTGTCCTAGCATCCCCTTTCCTAGGGGGATGCCCCGGCCTCACTCAGGAATGCACTGAAGCAACTGCGGTAGGATTCTGTGAAGCTGGACTTTGCCCTTTGCTCAGACTAAACAGGAAACGACAAGAAGCTGAGAGGGTCAGAACCATGACCCTCTCAGACTCATGTACTGAAGCCCTAAACTCCATGATACTACTTCAACTTACACTAACCTGGATTTCCTTCGCCCTTGAACTTCAGCCATGCCTACCAGGGCAGCGTCCACCTCTGGGTCAAGTTCACTGCTTTCCTTCATCCCCGCTGTTGGGCTGCACTGCCTTGTTCTCACAAAGCTGTTTGAACTCACTAAAACTGTATGTTCTCTACTTTTAATTGGCCCTTACGACTGCACTGTGACTTCCTGTATGTCTTGTACTTGCCTTTTCTCCTTAACTCATAAGCTATTAATGACCCTCCCCATCATTGTTCCTCAGTTCAAGTTCCCAGTCCTCCGTATCCCTCCCAGGTAAGTGATTTCGCCTCTAACTTATTTACAAAGCAGGCTGAGAGGCGTGAGAACTGCACCCCATCTCCTTCCCCTTTTCTAAACAACTACCTCTTTATTCTGCATCTTTTCAGTCTCTGTAAATGCTTCGCCCACAGTGTGCAGAAGCCCTCATTCCTGTTGTTGCCAAATTTCTCAACGATCACTGCTTATTCATACCCAAATCTAGCTGCAAACTTCTAGAATTATTTATAATTATTGGCTTCCTGGCTAGCTGAGTCTGGCTCTGTTGCCACCACTAGAGAGAAATTGCACCAATGAGGAGCCGTGAATTCCTCTCTCCCAGTTATGTATTTATTCCCCATTCACCACGGCGCCTCAAGATCATGTGACATGACTAGTGTATTTCTTTTGAAACTTTGAGCTATTTATTTGACTTCTGTGACCCCGAATTACCTTGGTTCAATCGTGACCTCTTTGGCTCTCACTTCTCTATCTCTTTATTGACTTTTCTTCCTCTTCCTCTCTCTAACTTCTTCTTAAATATGAACATTTCCCTAAGCTAATTCCTTTATCTCTTACCAGTTTGTTCCTTTTTTTTTTTCTTCACTACCAAATTCACCCACTAGCAACGTTTCTCCCTCTAAGACACTGAGGAAAATTTCCATTTTTACTTGAGTATTTAAATTCAACCCACCCATCCCTAAATAGGGATGGTAAATGTCCCTTCTGTTTCCTTATTTCTGCTAACGGCACCCTCATCCTCTCCATCTCCCACACCAGAAGCTCTTCAGGCACCTTGGACTCCCCTCTGTTTGTTCCTTAGGGTCAAGAAGTCACCGACCCTGGTCTATTTTCCCATCTATCTCATATCTAACCCTTCCTTTCTAGTCTAGTATCACCTCCCTAGCCCAGATCTTTTCACCTCATGGGACACTGAAACTCTCAACTAGTTTTCTTCCTTTTTTTTAACTCTTTTGATATATTTTACACAATGGCAATTTTAATGCTCTTAGTGCATTTGCTTTGTAGATCCTGTTCCTTGCCCACGTCTAGTTAGCTAGGAGATGGGTTGGGTGGGGAAGAACTGAGCCAACATTCCAGCTGGAGACAGTGTATCCACTAGGTCTAAGCATCCAGCTAGGGAAGGGTGATGGAGCTGGGACCTTTCTAGCACTTGGAAATGTGAGTCTGGAGAGTTGGGCAGCAGCCAGAAGATTGTTGGAAGACAGGTCAAGAGTATGTGACGTGTGCAAGCCATTCCTCCAGAAGCCCGGCCCTGCCCACGACAGTGAGCCCGGCATGAGCCTGTAACCCTAGAAACCAGCAGGTTCAAGCAGGTGGGCAGCAAGCTTTGGGGAGATACTGCAGCAGACACTGAGTGTTGATTTAGGGACAGATTGGGGCTCGTTGGCGGAAAGCCTAAACTCTGGAGAGGCTGAGCTACGTGAGGGGTAGCCTGGAAACAGAGAGTACAATACACTTCAGGGAAGTGTTTGCCAACCTCAGAATAGAAACTAGAGCAAAACTGGATGGTGAGCTGATGAACTGCTGAATTAGGACTCACCCTGCCTGACCCCAGCGGGGGAAGGTGGCCCAAGGGTCATCATTCAACAGTTGTCATTATTTTGAAAGAAGTGGGAAACCAGAACCCATCAAATATCTTGAGCATCTACTCCTTTCTTATAGGATAATGTCCAAATCCCTTAGCATTTCAAAAGGAACCCCCAGAATGTGGACTCATTTAGCTTTTAAATCTGGGATCCCAACTTTTTCCTTCACAGCTTTCCCATTTTAGTCAACCCCCTAAACCCTCAAGCATACATTTGAACTTTTCCATAACCCTTACTCTCTCTGACCCATCCAACACCATCCGCCATTAAAAAACAAAGTCTACACACCCCTTCCCCAAGGAGGCCTTTCTTGAGCAAACGTTGCCCATCGTAGCTCCCTTATCTGGGTTCTTGTAGCACCCGTTGCCTAAATAATTTATTTCTCAGTCCATCACGTGTGTATTACATTCAGGGGATCATCTGTCTGTTGTGATTACATCAGCATTCCCGGATGGAATGTAAGGTCCTTGAGACCAGGAAACAGATCCCATTTTTGCCTTGTACCTCCTACAGTTCCTACAATAAGGTTGCTCACCCAATAAGTAATTGTTAAATATTTCATTGTCACCGCCTCCTTTCAAAGGCTCGGACCCAAGAAAGAAGAACGTTTTCCTGCCTTCCTGTTTTCGCCGTACATTTTGTGAGTTCCTCTCATTTACATTCCTCTTCCGATCAAAGCGTTTGCCATAGTAACAGACTTGCCTGGTAATGCTCAATCTTCAGGAAGAAGCAAGGATGCAGATTTCTTGGCGGAAGCAAAAATGCATACACTGACAATTAAAAAGCCAATATGTTGGGGAAATATACCAAACGATTATTTTTCTTTTGTTTTTCCTCTCAGTCTTTATTTAAAGGTCTTTTCCAAAAGATAAATATTGTCACTCATTGACTGTGTATTTCAAATTTGCTGGAGGTTTTAGGGTTTTGCTTTTCATGTTTGTTTCTTTTTCTTTACACAAACCCAGGAGCTTTGAACAATTGAATCTACTAGGTTTGGCAAGAATACCCTACAGCTTGATATAAATCCTTTTTTTCCTTCCTTCGAGATGAGAAGGCCAGGGTGGAAAGGAGCTCATGGGGAGAGGGAATTACAGACAGAAGACAGATGAAGACTACATTTTTTTCTCAATAAACCACTGCATGGGAGTTAGTTTCTGTCCTGTTTCTACTCCCCAAACTCTCGGGGCAGGGGAGGGGGGTCTTGGTAATTTTCAAGTAGTCTATTTATCAATCACAGAGCTCTTTGAAAGAGAGCTAAGGAGATGCTCTGACCTCCGTTGGCCTGCATCCCCAAGGTATCTCTTCTGGTGCAGAATTATGTCTCTCCCACCCACGCGGGCCCCTGTGGATTTCCTGCCTGACCCGCCCTCCACAGAGGGCAGCAGTGCGGTTTCCAAGGTACCAGGGGAAGCTCATCTCATCAACGCAGGCTTGCTTTCTCCACCTCCTCATGGCCAGGCAAGCTAAGGAGCTCTCCTTGTCTTTTAAGAAAATGTGACCTCCAAAGGCTAAGCTTCCTGGGGGCATTTAATTCTAAAAGGCAGCCTGTGTTCCTTTTAGCTTTTAAAAATAAGCTGAGTTCCTTGCTGGTGGAGAAAAACAAGAACATATTGACAGATTGATTTCTTTTCATAGACTGATTCTCATCCTAACAAAAAGTCTGTGCTGTTCAGAAGAAACACAGGGTACCAATTCGCCGTATTTCACGTTCATATTTCTGTGCTCATGGCACATTCAAAAGGGACACGCAGTCTGACCGAGGCTGAGGAGAGAGGCCTGGAGTCCCATGTTTTTTTCCCCAGTTTGTTGTTTTTCACACTGACAACCACTTGCTTCTTCTCACCTCTTCATATTGTGAAATTGATTTGGACTTTCTTTCTCCATCCATTGTTACATTTTTGTTAGTTTCACTGCATTTGCCAATTCAGATTTTGCACATGGTGGACCTTGTTTGTCCAAATGAGCTCCTCCTGGGAAATGAGGTCAAGTCAGGTCATGAAAAAATGAGAATTTTTCTGTTGGTGTAACCATTTCCTCCCACCCCATCCAGGTACCTCCACATCATTGGAAGTCACAACTAATTATAGGGTCAGTGCAAGGAGTTCAAGTTGTGCAGTATGGTCCCACACACACCAAAACAATATTTTTATCTGTTTGTTTTGATCCAGTGGTTTTACTTATGTAATTGCTAGCAGGCTAAACGCTTCTGAATGCTATTTACTACTCACTAACTCATCCAGCTCAGGTCTATAAACGAGTCTGGATCAGCCCTTCTAGGTCAAAAAATGAGAAGCCCCCTAATTTCTGGCATTCCCAGACTGTTTGCTCTACATGGAAAATGATTGCCTCGGGAGGACAATTGTCCTGTCAAAACCTCTGCGTTGTGTTACACCAAAATACGAACTGGTGCCTGGCAACTTGCAAAATGCTTTAGCACTAAAATATTCCGCCCCCCCCTTTTTTTTTTTAAAAAAAAAGGAAGATTGCACAAAGACATTAAAAATAATTGTCAAATGTAGCATGTTTTGCTCGACTTCATTTTATGTGATCAGTAAATTTCTGGAGAAAATCAATGTATTAAGAACTATAAATTTTCTTTATTGTCTCTACATAGAAGACTATTGATTGTGACAAGAGAGTTGGTACATATTTGTAGGCACCAGGAGAGCTCAGGAAGGGTCCTCCTGGTGATAAGGTCCTTCACTGAAATCCTGTCTTGACCAGAAGAGTGGTCAGGTGTTGGATGTCCGGAGATACAGTGATACACAAGCATGAAATGGCAAGCATCTTTGATGCGCTGTCAGGCTATAAGCTGAAGTTAAGACTTTTGCAACAGAAAGCAGTGCATCTTATTTGCTCCCTTTGAAGGCCCAGAGCACGGGATGTTTCCCAGGTGAGGCTTGTACTGGGGCTGGACCGACATCTCAGGGCAGCGGGCGTTGGGGTACAGCAGGTTAGATCCTTCAAATATCCCCCAAAACAAGACTCAGGTAAATTTTCCCAAAGTTCCTAGAGACAGAGAACTATAAGAAACTAAGAAATTAAATTAAATTAACTATGGGTCGCACTAAAAATGCACAGTGAAGAAAAGAAGAAGCCATTTCCATTTCCTGTTTGGAAAGCTACCCAGGAATTGGGATGCTGGTGGGATACAGGCCCTGACCCATCCAGGACAGGCCAGTAGCAGGTGACCAGTGGTCCCCAGCAGCAACAGTGAACATGAGTAGGAGGGCAGGGCCTGGAGGAGGGTGAGACCCGGCCCCGGCAGAGGTGGAGGGAAGCCGCTATTCTGAGGCGCCAGCAGGACCCTGGCCAGCCTGAACCCGGAGGTCTAATCAGCACTGCCCTCTGCAGCTGGGCCATCTCACTGAGTGATTTGCTGACTTACCTTAGGGGGGATCTTCTGAGGGGAAAGGTCCCATCTCTCCCAAAGCTAGAAGGTCTGCATCCAATGCTATGTCTCCATGAATATCACCATGTGCTTGTCTTCTACAGGGCTAAGAATGAGAAAAAGATATTCCCCAGCCATGAAAACCAAAACCTGAAACCAGGCACACCTCAAAATACTGGGTGTTTGGTTCCAGACCATTGCCATAAAGCGAACATCACAATAAAACAAGAATGTTTTGGTCTCCCAGGGCATTTTAAAGTTATGTTTACACTAGACTGTAGTCTATTAGGTGTGCAATAACATTATGTCTAAAAAAAAATATGTAAGTTTCTTTTTAATTAAAAAAAAACTTTATTGCTAAAAAATGCTAACCATCATCTGAGCCTTCCCCGAGGCGTAGTAGTACCATCAAAGGTCGCTGACCACAGAGTGCCATAACAAGTACAATAATAATAATGAAAAAGTTTGAAATATTGCAAGAATTACCAAAACGGGACACAGAGACACCGAGTGAGCAAATGCTATTTGAAAACTGGTGCCAATAGGTTTGCTCCATGCAAGGTTGCCCCAAAGCCTCAATTTGAAAAAAAACAAAAGCAATATCTTTGAAGTGCACTAAAGCAAAGCATGGTAAAACAGGGTATAACTCAGTAAATAAGCCTGTATAACTCACTAAATAAGCAAGTTGGACCACAGAACAATGTTAATCTAAAGTAACTAAAGTAAACTAAAAAAAAAAAAAAAATTAGATTGGAAATGGAGAAGTGAGTGAGGTAGGAGTGACAACACCTCCTTCCGGACTTTTCCAGACATGTGAAATTGACAAGTCGAGGGCAAAACGCTCTCTCTCTCTCCTCCATCCTGGGGTCACCCCAGCCTTTCGGCTCAGTAACCGGCACCTCCCTCTACGCAGGGTCTAAAGCCAGAAACCCAGGAAGCCCCTGCCTTCTGCTCACCTGTCTCCACCGCCATCACCATCCCCTTCTCTCTACTCCCCCCGCTCCCACCCGCAGCTCTCCCAGACCTCCCCAGATGACCTTGGCAGCCTCCTTTCCTGGCTTCACGCCTGTCCCCCGACAATCTGCCAGCCCGTAGCAAGCCCACTCGCTCCCGTTTGTAGGCTCGATGGCACATCTGTCCCGCTGCCACCATGTGGACGGAGCCCCTGGCCCTCCCACCTGGACGTGGCAGTGGCCGGCTACCAGGTCTCCTCGCCTCTTCCTACTGTCCTCACAGCCCCTCACCGCCCAGCAGCGGGAGACCTTCACAAAACGCAAATCAGAGCACACGACCACACCACTAGGAGAGCTTTCCCATGACACACGGGGCCCTGGGGGGCTGCTCCTTCTCCACCACACAGAGTCCCACAGACTAGGCGGCCACGAGGACAGAGTGTATTCTTCCACAGTCCTGGAGGCTAGACGTCCACGGTCAAGGTGAAGGCAGGGCCAGGCTCCCTTTGAAACCTGTAGAGAAGGAACCTTCCTAGCTTCTTCCTGCTTCCGGAGGTTGCTGGCCATCCTTGGTCCTCATTGTCACGTGGCCACCTTCCTTTCATGTGTCTGTGTCCCAATTTCCCTCTTCTTATAAGGATGCAATCATTGGATTCGGGCACATCCTAATCCACATCCTCTTAACTTGATCACATCAGCAAGACCCTCTTTCCAAATAAGCCCACGTTCGCACTTCCAGAAGGACATGAATTTCTGGGGAACCGTTCAAATCAGCCCAACTCCCCAGCCTCAGGGTCACACTCAAACTTTCCTTGCATCCTCCGGGTACCCTGGGCATCCTCTGGGTCCCACTGTGTGCATCCCCTATCCCCGCCCCCGAATATGCTGGCAAACCCCTCAGCTTGGGACCCTCTCCCCTCCCACATCTCAGGGCTCCTTCTCAACACCCAGGTTCAACTTCAAGGGTACTTCTTTATAGAAGATTTCCCAGTCACTTATTCAAGTAGGTCCTTCTGCTTTTCAAAATTGATATTTGACTTGTTATTTCCTCTCCTTTTCTCAACTGGAATGTAAGCTCTTTAGAGGTAGACTCTTTTCTGTCTCTTCCCCCAGCTGGGTTCAGTGCCAGTGAGACAGCCGGAGAGGCTATCCTAGGAAGGTTATGTAAGCCACCAAGTATCTCAGTTCCCTGGTTAGCCCGTTCCTGGAAGAAAAGAGGGAATACTGCAACTTTGCCTGCTGACTTCATTCTAGTTGCAATATTTCCTGGGTGCTACCTCCCTGCATAGGTGTCCCTCAAATTTTTATTATCCACCCCTTAAGGAGCTCTTTAGACGTGTTTTTCCTAACGCCTTCCCATGACCTGTTCATGTCACAGATACACTGTACACTGCGTGTACTGTGGTCATTTGAAGGCCCACAAGCTGTTGTAATATCTAAGGGTTATTTTGCCCATCAAGGATCAATTTTCACCTGCTGGGAACGACATTGCCCTGTTGGGAATGCATCCGCTACCAAATCCACGATTTCCCTGTCCCATTTTTAAGAAGTATGTGGAGAGCTTTTGAAATTCTTGTTCCTATTTCCAGTGAGCAATTCTTAATATATGATCTTCCTGATCTTAAAACTTTGAGATGAGGGTGCGTTTCCCTGTGAAAGGAAAGGTCAACTTTTTCACATGGAGACCTGAAGGGTTCCAAATGCGATGCTGGTGGCCACACCTTCCCTTGGACATGGGTTGGGGATGGAGGGAGGGAGGAGGGAGGAAGGAAATGTGATGTGAAGTGGGTGCCAAGTGACAAGTACTATCAGGCATTTTACATCATAAGCAGGAGAGGAAATTCACTATTAATAGGTTGGTAAAGGAATACTTACCTGTCTCAGGTGTTCTGAGTACTGTCTTCTAAATAAATGACATATTAACTTTTAACACAAACAAAACACCTACAGCATCTCAACACCCCCTCAGTATGGGAACCTTCCTGGCCTTCGGCAGAAGAAGCAGCTCCACTTAGTTGTTTCCGTGGAGAAGGTAGCCCCGCCAGACACAAAGTATTTTCCCAGGGGTGCACGGTCTACCTTTGGTGGAGGCGTCCGAAGGCTGTTTGGCACCAGCGTTTGAGCCAGATGCGCAGCCAGCAGCTGGCTGGAATGATCAGCGTATGTCCCGGAGCAGGTATGTGCGCTGCCTTTGAGCATTAATCCAAACCGTCCATCTCTTGCAGGTTGCAGATGCGGCTCTGGCAGCTCCTTGTCCTGTGAGGCGTGAGAGGCTGTGCCATCTCGCCCAGTACCCAGTGCAGCCTTAGCTACACGAAGGGTCAGAGCGAAACAGCCTTCAGAGGGGGGTCTGGGGCTCCAGTGAAGCTCTGGAAGGAGAGGCTGGTGACGGCCCGTCCCTGGACCTCTCCTCCCAGCAGACGCCTGCCCGCTGATGCACGTGGGGTCCCCAGCACTGCTCCCCGCGGGGTCAGACCCGGGGCTGTGCAAGGTGGACCCTCCATCACATGTGTTACACTCTTGTGAATTGATTCTGACAAAGAAGAGCGGACCTCAATGCACAAAACTTGTAAGCTTGGACTTTTCTTCATTTGTTGACTGGAGCAAACCCAGCCTACGGGGCTGTCCCCATCCTGATGCCTGGTCAGCAGAAAAGATGGAGTCCTGGGATGATGGCTTACAGGCAGGAACTGAGGTCCAGGCTCGGCCACCAGCTGCACGACCGTCCCACTGTCTGATGTGTCTTTCTACTTCTGGTGCCACATTCAGAGTAGTGCACAGGGAAGCCATCCAATGAATGCTGGCTGAAGAAAAGAGTGAATGCAACTCTCAAAACCACCCTACGTTTTCCCCTAGTGAGTTTCTACTTTTTATACAAGAAGTAGAAGCAGCAGCATTGGGTAAGAGTGAGGGTTGGGTGCTACGGTACATACTCTTATTGGATTCTCTCTGCAGATCAGTGAGGAAGGTAAACACACACGATACCCCATTAATATGAAACAATGGCGACCTTTAGCGCTTTACTCATTTATTTACTAGACAGTGTGTTCAAGAGCTGGGAGTGTAGGGAAGGTTGAGTGGAGCCACTGCAGGTCTCTGGTGGAGCAGGGGTGAGGCTGGGGGGGTCTTGTTCTCACCCTGGGGGATGAGCGATCATTGCCTCAGCTTGGAAGCTTGGCCCAGATTCTGAGATAACAGGGAACGTCTCATTAAACATCCTGCTACAGGAATATTAAGCTCCTGTGATTCGGAGAATGTGTCAAATGTAGCTAATTATCAATGTGAATTAAATGAAAAACTATAAATTCCATTTTCCCAGATTTCAATCTTGGTAGCAGGAGTCAGCCAGGTTTCTCCAAAAAGGTCCAAATAGTAAATAATTTCTGCTTTTCAGGCCCTGCAGCCTCGCTCCCAACTATTCACTTTGCTCTTGTAGCATGAAAGTAGCAGTAGACAATGCATACACAAATGGTCGGGGCCATGTTCCACTAAAACTTTATTTGCAAGAACAGGTGGGTGCCCATATCAGACCCAGGGGCCACAGTTGGCTCACTCTTGGTTTATAGCATTGAAACAAAACTGTTATAGTAAACAGAGTATCCATCCAGGAAACACAACTTAGAAAAACTTACGTGGTATATATGATATACACCCTTCAAAAGGTAGGTTCAAAAGTAAGATTTTAAAAGATGGGCTCACATTCTGAGGTGCAGAGGGTCTTTGAATCTCTTAAAAACTGTAACCAAAATTTTGTGTAACTGTGTATTTTTCTAGGGACCCAATCCATAACTGCCAGGAGATTCCCAAAGTGTTCAAAAAAAACTAGGCTAAAAATCACTGATTTAAAATGAAACATTAATCCCCAAATGGACAATCTCCAGTTTTCTTTCCAATAATGACTGTACCAATCACTCTGTCAAACTCTACTCTAGACAAGGATGTGTTAAACCACTAGCAATGACATTCTCTAGTCTGCTTGATTTTCCCAATCACATTCCTGGGCCCAAGAAACTCCACCGACAAGGCAGGGGAAGGAGAAATCAAGCAGTCTGCAATCACAAAGCGAAGCTGTCAATTCCTTCTTCTGTAATATCAACGCTTACCAATTTTTTTTAGCTCTGTCATAAACTGCAGTTTCCTCGGGGTCTCGTGAAACCTGGGGTATTCCTAGGAGGATCAATTCCTTTTAGACAGGTCAAGCACAAAATAAAAGGAGATTACTCATAGGTGAAAGAATGTTCTTAGAAATTCCTTTTTACTATTGTTTGTTTTTTTACTGAACATGCCAAAAACCACACCTTGTAACTCTGAGAAATACATTTTCCACAGCTATGTAGACCCCAAACTGTGGCTCCTGCAGACGCTAACTGTGGAGTTAAAAGCTTACAGAGACTTTTTTTAAAAACAACCAAATAACAGCGTTGTGCACATGGTTCCCTGACAGGAAAAATGAAACAAAATCAAGCTCTAGGTGAATTCCAAGGAAGCTCAAATTAGAGGGAGGGCTTAGGGCCTAGAAAATAAGTAACGATTTCCAAGGAATTTATGTGTATTAATTAAAAGCCATATGTATTTTTACTTATAACACACAAAAAAGAGATAGGTCTGAAGAATCCATATCTCAAAATCTTACAAAATTTTAAAAGGTTAATAAACCCAGAATAGCATCCCAATATTTAAGAAGAGAAAAGTCAGGGGACTAATACTACCCAACTTCAAGATTTACTATGGAACTACAGCAATTATGACAGTGCGGTATTGGCAAAAGGACAGACAAAACAGATCAATGAACAGAAGGCATAGCCCAGAAATAGACCCATGCAAATAAAGCCAAAGGCAAAGGCAAATCAATAGAGAAAGGATAGTCTCTTCAACAACTGGTGTTGAAACAACTGGACATCCACATGCAAAAAAATAGATCTAGACACAGACCTTACACCCTTCACAAAAATTAACTCAACATAGATGATAGAAATAAGTGTAAAATGCAAAACCATAAACTCCTAGAACATAGGAGCAAATCTAGATGAGTTTGGATTTGGTGATGACATCATTAAAAACTTGTACCAAGAAAGAAACAATGGATAAGCTGGACTTCATTAAAATTAAAAACCACTGCTCTGCAAAGGACACTGTCGAGAGGATGAGGCAAGCCACAGAAGATTGCTGGGAAATATTTGCAAATGACACCTCTGACCAAGGAATGGTATCCAAAATATGCAAAGAACTCTTACAACTCAACAATAAGAAAATGAACAACCCAGCTTTAAAAACAGGCAAAATATCTGAACAGACACCTCACCAAAGAATATATGAAGATAGCAAGTAAGCATATGAAAATACATAAACATCATATGTCATTAGGGAAATGCAAATTAAGACGATAATGAGATGTCACTACATACCTATTAGCATGACCAAAATCCAGAATATAGACAAAACAAAATGCCGGTGCGGATGTGGGGCAACAGGAACTTTTATTCATTGCTGGTGGAAACACAAAATGGTACACTTTGGAAAACAGTTTGTCAGTTTCCTACAAAACTAAACATACTCTTACCATATGATCCAGCTATCACACTCCTTGGTATTTATCCAAAGGAGTTGAAAACTTATGTCCACACAAAAACCTGCACATGGATGTTTATAACAGCTTTATTCATAATCGCCAAAACTTGGAAGCAACCAAGATGTCCTTCAGTAGGGGGATGAATAAATAAACTTGGTAGATCCAGACAATGGAATATTATTCAGCTCTAAAAAGAAGTGCATTATTAAGGTACAAAAAGACTTGAAGGAAACTTAAATGCGTATTACTAAGCAAAATCTGAAAATGCTATATACTGCATGATTCCAATTATGACATTCTGGAGAAAGGCAAAAGCTTAAAGATCAGTGGTTGTCAGGGTTGAAAGGAGGCAGAGAGGAAAGGATGAATACATAAAGCACAGAGGATTTTTAAGGGAGTGAATGGTTCTATGTCATTATACATTTGTCCAAACCCATAGAGTATACAACACCAGGAGTGAACCCACCTGTGAAGTATGGACTCCGGGTGATGATGTGTCAACGTAGGTCCATCAGATGTACCATTCTGGTGGGGGTTGTTGATGGTGGATGTATTAGTCAGCGTTCTCCAGAGAAACAAGACCCATAGAATGCGGACGCATAAAGAGATTTATCATAAGGAATTGGCTCCCATGTTTATGGAGGTATGATTATGAAAATCTGCAGTCGACACTGGAGACCCAGAAGAGCAGATGCTGCTGTAAGTTCCACTCCAAAGGCCAGCAAGTTCAAACCCAGGAAAAGCCAATGTCCCAATTAAAAACCAGTCAGGCAGGAGGCATTCTCTCTTACTTGGGAAAGGTCAGCCTTTGTTCTATTCAGGCCTTCAGCTGATTGGCTGAGGCCCACCCACATGGGAGAGGGCAACATGCTTTACTCAGTCTACCAATTCAAATAGTAATCCCACCCAATATGCCCTCGCAGACACACCCGGAATACTGTTCGAGCAAAGATCTGGGCACCCCTGGCCCAGCCTCGTTGACACATAAAATGAGCCATCACAGTGGGCACAGTGGGGGAATCTGTGGATTTGTGCGAGCAGGGGGCATATGGGGACGCTCTGTACCTCCTGCTCAATTCTTCTGTGAACCTAAAAGTGCTCCAAAGAATAAGAATAAAAGTGCTCCAAAGAATATATTCAAAAAAAAAAAGAAAGATTAACAGCTCAGAATGAATAGCACACTTCTCAAAGAAGTAACCTCCAAACACAACTACATGAAAGGTAAATGAATTTTACAGAAATACATTTCACTTAAGTGGGATTGATTAGCTAGATTCACCAGAGAGTTTGTTCAAAAGCATCCCCCAGCCCAAGCAGGTATTAACTCACACCCTTAGGGCATGACAACAATCATGAATTGGCCATTTAAATTTGTATAATGATTGTTCTGTTGGTATTATGGAAGAGGATTTCTGGGTGTAGATAAAAGTAGACAGAGAATCCTTCAGTAAAGAGAATTCTGCCACCTTCCGTCTGGACCACAGGAGAGAGGGGTCTATTTAGCTCCTTCAGCACAGGGCCCACTCGCTCCAGGGCATAGGAGGACCCTAAACACTTCGGTGACAATGAGATACGGTCGGTTTTAGTGACTATTACACCAGGCTGGATGTTAAATCATAGCTCACTGTTGCCTGAAACTCAAATACGGCCACCTCATGTTTTGCAAATAAAGATTTATTGGAACACAGCTATGCTCATTCGTTCACCTATAGTCTGTGATGGCTTTTGCACTCCAACGGCAAAGGCCCATGGATACAAAGCCTAACCCTTACTATCTGGCCCTTTGTAGAATAATCCGGCCAACCCCTAATTAAATTCATCAACTGTTATTTTCTTAGGGGGGGAAGTTTTGCTCATTTAATTTTATGAGGGAGGAAAACAAACCCCCAAAACCCCAACTTCTTCTAAACATAATATGGTATCCTGAATTAAATCCTGGAAGAGAAAAGGAACATTAGTTTAAAAAATGGTGAAAGCTGATAAAGTCTAGAGTTAAAAGTATTACAGCAATGTTAATTTCAGGGTCTTAACAAACACGCCATGGTTACATAGGATATTAACATTAGGGAAGTTCTCTGAACTATGCATGCCACTTTTCTGAAAATCTAAAGTTATTCCAAGATAAAAATGTGTATTTAAAGAAAAATTCTCTGCAGATAGATATTTGAAATAAGCATGCAGAGTGTGAATTAAGTCTGTCTCCAATCACAGCAGCGAGGTGGCTATGGGGGTCAGTCATTCATTTATTCAATAAACATTTAAACCAAAAAAGCCTCTTTTACGCAAGTATGGATAAACATCAGCTTGCTTCCCTGATTTTGGTCCTTTTATCCAAGCTGAATGTTGGAACCTGTAAAAATCTTCCTGACACAGATGGCAAGTGCATTGTGAGCGTGTAATCGGAGGTCTGGATGTGCAGGTAACAACTAATTCAGAGGCTAAGCACTAATAAGGCCTTTCCTTTTTAACCTTCCCAGAGGAAGTTTAAAAAAGAAAAAGAAGTATGAAATGAATGCTTCCTTAAAGTCTTGATGAGAGAAGGAGGTAAAACCATCTTTGAGTGTCTGCTGTTTGCATGGGTTGTATGTTTCCTCTGTTGGCTGGCTTCCAGATCTCAGCACCAT
Source organism: Balaenoptera borealis (assembly GCF_965194805.1). NCBI lineage: Eukaryota > Metazoa > Chordata > Mammalia > Artiodactyla > Balaenopteridae > Balaenoptera > Balaenoptera borealis. The sequence goes on from NC_138877.1 coordinate 76,777,704, forward strand.
GAAAGCATTAACCTAGACTAAATCCAAATGACTGAGGCTGGGGGACCAGGCTGGATATATGCTGCTTTGTGACAGCACATCAGAGGGAAGTTGTTTACACTCCTGCCAGAAAGATCATGCCACATGCAGACGGGGTTCTGGGTGACTGGAAGCCAGACACTTCAAAAGGCAAAAGTCGGTATGAAATCATGCACAGGGAACTAATAGAGCAGCAGTGCTCCAACCTGCCCTGGAGCCGGTCAGACAAACGCCAAGAAGATGCACAAAATGGCAAGCGGCGCCTGCATACGGGGACCCTGCCACGTCTTGGGGTTTTTTTTATTTGATCAATTGCACAGAGAAGGAAGCCTCCTCCACCCTTTTCTCCTCAGTGAATGTCCACCCTCACAGTAAGGGCACATCAGGGTAAGGAGATTACAGCTGTTAAGAGAAGCTTGTTACCACATCCTGTTCCTGTAAGGTTCAGACCGTCGTAGTAAAACTCTGCAAAGTTGCAGGAAAATAACCGTACGTATCCTCCCTCCGCTTGCTCAGTCGTGGTTTCACCCCCTGCAAAGTGAAGGGATTAGAATAATAACATCGAATGTGCCCTTCAACTCTGAGATTTATGACACTTATGCCAGACCAATGAGTTCCGGCATCCAAATGCTCCCTTTGACCTCATTAGGGATGTGTCCGCTGGAGAGAAAGTGATAGAGTTGAGGGCTGGAGCCCCGGCTTGAATCATTTGGGTGAGATAATTCTGATATTCAAAAAATATGCATTACTGGAACGCACAGGGTTCTCTCACGGGTCCAGCCTTTGGAAACCAGTGTTGTAAGTGCCAGCTGAGATTCAGCAAAGGCTACCACGGTGATCTCAAGGAGGAAACTTGAGTCTGGGGGAAAAAAAATCGTATTGTTTGGATTGTATTTCCTGTCATAAAGTTGGAGTCATGGTTTTCGCTCCCAAGCCGGAAACGAAGTGTTTCCTTATTGCCGAAGGCCTGAGATATGGGGTTAAAAGTCCCAGCATGGAAAGTACTTCGGTGGCAGTTAGTGTTCCCCAGAAAACACTGACTGAGTACTCCACAGGTGATGCGCTCGCTGCTAAAAGCTCCACAGGAGTTTTCTCATTCAACTCCCACATCAGCCCTATGGGTAAGAGATTGTCAGGACTCCAACAGGAGGAAACTAATTTTCAGGCTAAATAACTCACCCCAAGTCATACAGCTAACAAGGACCTCGAACTCAAGCGGTCAGAACCCAAAATCTACGACCGTCAACACCCCACCTGGAGCCCAAAGACATGGGATGTGAATGTGCAGAATTAGTGTCAGAAAATGCCCAGCTAAGTGACAATCTGACTTTCCTTCTCAGAAATGAAATAACGAAGGTGGATCTAAGGTTTGTTCACCACAGTTCTAGAAGCGGAGTCCTAGCATCCCTCTGTCCCAGGGGATCAGTAACCTGTGTCCTTTAGCCACTGACCCATCTCAACAACCAACTCTGAGCTCTGGGTGTTTCCTCAGACAACTTGACCTTGGGAGCAACCCGCTAGCTGAAAAGTAGGGTTAAAAAGGCTACACACCTTCCCAGTTATAAGAAAAACTCACATGTGATCTGGTAATGGAGTAACACTTAAAATCAAAATGCTTCATCTTCACACAAGAAAGATGAAACTGCCATTCTTTCCGTTAAATTATAGTACTATGCATCTGCTTTTTCTGTGGTTCTTATTTAACCTGTCTTTCTGGGTCTCTGATGAAAATACTATATGAAACTTACAAAAGAGCTTTTCCTGTTCAGGAGTATATTTTGCCTTGTGTGACCACATTGCCATATTTTATTAATATCTCAAGAACCTGATAAAGTTAAATATACCACCCTTTCCCTAAATGTGAATATCTGCTCAAAACATATACTGTACTTTTGTATAATCTACTAAAGTACGTGCTTGGGAATTCCCTGATGGTCCAGTGGTTAAGACTTGGCGTTTCCACTGCAGGGGTCACGGGTTCGATCGCTGGTGAGGGAACTAAGATCCCGCCCGCCTCATGACCCGGCCAAAAAAATAAATAAATGAAAAATAAAGTACATGCTTGCTTGTGCCATATAAATGGCTTGTCATTAAACATAAGTGTCCTTGTGTAGAAAGTTTGCGTATATTCTTATTTTAATTCAGCTTAATTCACTGAATACTTTTTAAAGTTTTATGCTTTGTCTCAAGCTAATTGTCACACGTCTTACAATAATGTCAAAAGTCAGGCTCTCCTTCCATCTGACATTTCCAACGCATGGAAGCTTATCTTTAATAATAAGGCATATAAAATTGATGGTATTCAATCACTGTCACCTACAAAAAATGATACTTTCATACAGTTTTACCAAACATATCTAGTTGAACAAAAAGTAGAAAACTTTGCAAATGTTATCTTGAAGCTAATGAATGAGAATATTGGAGTTATACTGTATATATTTCTGCAAACATATTTTCTACATGCAACCGTATAGATACAGAATGACGCGCACTCCATCAGACTGCCCCTGAAGGTCTCGGCACGAGGAGTTACAACCACAATTCAGTTGCGTATCAGAACTGGCAGGAATTCTTTCAGTCTGAGGAAGCGATTTGATGATAGCGATCTGATGATAAGTCTGCGGTGAGTTCACTTAAGACACAGTGTTCTGTTCTTGTCGCTTCCTGCTTGTCGAAATGTAGCTTTTGCAACCAGGGAGAGAATGAAGGCAGCAATCTACAGAAACAGCTTGTGAGAAAAAACCAAAGAGGTAAATAATATGGCTTGCAAATGTTGAGAAAGAAGAACGTACCTTCTTAAAGATGTGTGACCAGATGTTCCAGGGGAGCCTGAGTGTGTGTGTGTGTGTGAGAGTGTGTGTGCACGTGCACACCTGTGTTTGAGTGTGGTTGGGTGTGCATGTGTGTGCTTTGGGGGGGCATGCATGCACATGTGTGAGTGTGTGTACCTGTGTGTGGTGTGGGGTGGGTGTGAGTGTGAGTGTGTGTTTCTACATTCACAGAAGATGAGCCAGAAGATGCCCATTGATTCCGACTAAACTGGCTTGAACTTGGACGCCCTGGAATCGGATCAAAGGCATCCCCAGAGATGTTGGAGAGGAAATGAACCAAAACCTCTGTTTCCAGTTAGGGTGGAATTAACTCCATAATTGAGTCTGGCAGAATGACTCTGCAAGCCAGGAATTTTGATAGATGGTGTTGTGTGAGCTAAGCCAGGCTGAAGTTTCAACATAAATAACACGCTTGTTCCCAGTTTCAGGGGAAGAGCTAAATTTTAAACCAAGGTTGTCTTCATTTCCCTTTTTTCCTTCTCTTTCTCTTGAATTTAGCAATAACATGCCTTCGGATGACAAGTGAGGGATTTCGCAATGGATCCTTCCAAAGCAGCGATGGATACAGGAGAAAACCATGGATGGTCAGTAAATGGATGGGAACCAAACTCGTCCCAAAGCGAGTGTGCAAAGCTGCATTAGGATTATCGGAGCGTCGGAAGTCCTCCTATAATGAACCTTCCAGGCAGTCCTCTCCGAGGCCCACTTGCAGAATCCCTTGCTGGCTGCAGCCTAGACACCCTTGGATCCCAGGTCGGTTCCTGAGAGGCGCCCTGGGGCCTTCAGGCTTGTTTCTGGGAACGAACTTCTCACAAAAGGTCGAAGACCTGCTCACTCATGGGAAATGTTCAGGTTAAGACAGAAGGTCGGGCTTCCCTGGTGGCGCAGTGGTTGAGAATCTGCCTGCCAATGCAGGGGACACGGGTTCAAGCCCTGGTCTGGGAAGATCCCACATGCCGCGGAGCAACTAGGCCCGTGAGCCACAACTACTGAGCCTGCACGTCTGGAGCCTGTGCTCCGCAGCAAGAGAGGCCGTGACAGTGAGAGGCCCGCGCACCGCGATGAAGAGTGGCCCCTGCTCACAGCAACTAGAGAAAGCCCTCGCACAGAAACGAAGACCCAACACAGCCAAAAATAAATAAATAAATTTATAAAAAAAAAAAAAAAAAAAAACAAAACAGAAGGTCTGGGGTCGACCGTCTTGGTTGGCATCTTGGTTGCTCCCACGTAAAAGTCAATGGGGTAAATTTTGACCTCTCTAGGACTTTCCTCTTTATAACAGGGGGATACATATAGTGGTTTTTGTGAAAAAAGTTGAGAAATTGAATGAAATGCTTCGGGCAGGGCCTGGCCCTTATGAATAACAAGTGCCTTTATATAGACTGTGCCATCCACCTGAACTTCTCTGGAGGAATCAGCAGCCTGGAAGTTTTATCAGCGAGAAAACTTGCAAGCTCCTTGTGGGGAGAGGAGAGAGCCAACGGGGCATCAGACAGAAGAATCGCAGTGGGACAGGGCGGGGAAAGGCGCAAAACCAAAAAGAAGGAAGTGGAGGTGACCGTGGATGTTTCCACGGTCACCCAGGGTACACGGACTTCTCCAAAATCCCAAAGGAGAGAAATGAGATGGCTGCTTCCCACGTACTCAAAATTTCTCTTCTGCATTTTCTTTTAAACCATGGGGGCTAAAGGGGATCTGGAGAGACTTCTGCCAAACCAGACGACAGGACAAGAAGTCCGTCGGTCCTCTGGTGATGCCAAAAGTGGTAAAATTCCTTTGGCCGTTAGGTCTTGTCTCTGCTAGTTTTGATCTGAAAAACCTGCCCCACGTAAAAACCACAGTTAAGAAGAACCCACAACGTAGAGTGTGTCTCTGTGAGATGAGCTGCCTCTTATATTACGTGGCACCCCTTCCCTGTCGCTGTTTCACTGAACCCCTGAGTGTTCATTTCCTACTTGACATCTTCCTTCTTCTGTCTCTGCCCCCTCCTTCCCACTGTCGCATCTTTGTAAGAAATGCCTACATGAAAAAATGGCTGTCTGGCTGGCTGTCATGACAACCAGAATGAATGAACAAGCACAGCATTTGTCACCGAATATGTCCTCAGGTGGCCGTGGAGTCCACCATCCAAGGGTTGGACGAGCCTATGAACCACGGCCCATGCTGGAGGCCATCACCCAATCAAAATCCAAACGCTGCCTTTCTGCGGGGTCCTGCGTCTCAGATTTGCAATGCAGAGCCTTGGTTTGTATTTTTAAAAGAATCAAGCCCTATGAAAGCATTTATAGTCAAGATGAAATTATTTAATTGGACAGAGGAAGGAGTCTCGGGAGATTCAGGGGATGGGGGTAGAACTTGGTACATTTTCTTTGTTCTCTCGTCTTAAACCCTGTATCAAAGAGTGTAAGCAAAAGCTTTTCTTTTTGTATTGATGTGCATCTGTCTAAGTTGACAATATCAAGGATGCTCCACACATAATGGTATATATTTGCTTTACTGGAATTGACTGGATTAAAAACTGTTCATCTTTTGGATGGGCTCTTGCAATCTACAAATTCGGAAATCCTAAAAGCAAATCTTAGCAGAGCAAACACAGTTTCTCTCTAGAATTGCTGTCACAGGAGGGAATGCAGTCCTCTGGGACCAGTGCCCATCCACTTCAGCTATAATTTTAGAACATCATTTTAAAACAAATATATATGTATAATCTCCAAACTCACTCACACCAGCTCAATTTTGATTTTGGTAATGCCTTCCAACAGTAGGAAAAAATTACGAGTGGATCTGGTATTTGTCCCTGGTGAATGCTGGTGCAGATAAACATATCCAGTTTCGATGACTAACTCATAATTTCTCCTTGCTGCTTTGAAACAGTGACAGCCAAGGCTCAGGAATATCCCTCACCTGTCTCAGGAGACCAGGCTCCGAAACATCCTTAGCATTTAACCTTTTCAGGGCATAGTCAAAAGAGTCAAATTCCAGAGACAACGATGGGAAAACCAATAAGTATACATAGCTTTTTTTTTCAAGAGATCAATCCATTTTAGATATCAAATAACAACCCTATTTGTTCCCAAATGGGCGCTGTAGTTTATTTTTGTTTTCTGGGCTTTTTTTTTAACATCTTTATTGGAGTATAATTGCTTTACAATGTTGTGTTAGTTTCTGCTGTATAACAAAGTGAATCAGCTATATGTGTACATATATCCCCATATCCCCTCCCTCTTGCGTCTCCCTCCCACCCTCCCTATCCCACCCCTCTAGGTGGTCACAAAGCACCGAGCTGATCTCCCTGTGCTATGCGGCTGCTTCCCACTGGCTATCTATTTTACGTTTGGTAGTGTATATATGTCCATGCCACTCTCTCACTTTGTCCCAGCTTACCCTTCCCCCTCCCAACGTCCCATGTCCTCAAGTCCATTCTCTAGTAGGTCTACGCTGTAGTTTTGAGTTTCACTGGTCGTGACTGTAGTTTGCATAGTATTTGGTGGGTCTGGAAAGAGCAGGTATCCCAGAATTCATTCAATTTTAGTGTGTAACCGAGTTATTTGATACAAACATAGGAAGTGTGTACAAGGTTGTGTGCTTTCAATGGCTTCCACATATCCATACCATGCAGTGTTTTAAGTGCTGGACCTCCAGGCAGGTCTAAACTATAAATTTTTGAAATTATATATACACACACACACACACACACACACACACACACACACACATTTATAGTCACTGAATGAGTCAGCAGATATAAACATATATATATCTCACAAATACAAAGGTCAAGAGTGTACCAAAGATTTAAAAGAGGGATCTTACAGAGCTAATTAAAACAGTCAGATATAATCATATGGAAGCACTTAAATAAATAAGGATATATTCGACAACTGAACATTGCTGAGCCACCGAAAGAGTGGACATAGTTATTTGCTGACAGAAAAGATACTCCTCAAACAATGTTAAGCGGTGAGAAGGAAATCAGGCCAAGTACGATTGTCATTTTGGAAAAATAAGCAAAATGTGAACAAGAATTCTGGAATGAAAATCAGCAGAGTTTTAACTGATTATCTCTGGGCAGGGGAATTATGGGTCGTTTTTTCCTTCTTTTTGGTTGTCTACATTTTGCGCTTTATCTACGTTGAATGTAAGTGGTTTTTTTCATGAGAAGAATGATCTTGAGTTTTAGAAACTCTATCCCAGTGCCTTCGGGGTAGACAGGGCAGAAGACGGCTCACTCTGGGGACAGGAGTTTGAGATTTCCCAGTGAGCCTCTAAAAAGAGGAGGAAGTTTCAAAAGTTAAAGAAGCTAAAAAACAGGAAAATCTTTCTCTTCTGAAAGCCTTTCTCCGAAAAGGTGCACCACGCACCGACACAGAAGCATTTCCCCTCCTCCAGGTAGGCTAATTCAGCCTCCACCCGTTCTCTTTTCCCTCTTACTTTTCAATGTCAAGAAAGAGAGAAATATTCATCCTAAAGGTGACCAGGGCCACATGAGAGTTATTTGTACAACCAAAGGGTTCTTAAAAAAGCTACTTAAAAACCTCAACTTTTTAGGAAAAATCCTTTTTGGCACAAATGACCATCACGTAGTCGTGATTTTGCTCCTGCTGGATGCGCTGTGGTGGCCCACGTGGTGGAGAGCAGCACTCAGGCAGTGTCACCTGAGCACTTTACTGAGGATGAAAGTTCCCACCAGAGAGCCAGCCATGACCAGCCAGGTGCAAGCTGCTGGCTCTGGAGAAACTGGATCAAATCCACATGTTGCACTGTGCCCCGATCAACAGCCCGGCATCCGCTGGTCCTACTCAGAGGGGGCCTGTCCTCTCGTCCCCTCCCCACTTCCTATACCTGCTGATCGTCTATTCCTTCCTTCGGTGAATATGATGAGCTAGACAAAGGTGGAACAGTGAAGAAATAAAAGTAAATAACATCCCAGTCCCACTTTCAAGGAGCTCTCATCAAGTGAAGGGAGAAAGACGTACAAATAAATAATTATTACAAAGCTGTGGCTCCCAGACTCGGGTTTCACAGGCCCAGAAAGAAAAAGAAGAATAAGAGGGAGATTTAGAGCTGCCAGTGAAGGACAGTTTTCAAAATGAGGACAATTCCCTCTACCCCTTCCTGATAAATACTAAAATCTTTTTATTTTAAAAAAAATTTTAATGTGGAAAAAAAGGACGTAATCTCAGAATAAAGAACAGTCCTTGCCAGGAGAGCATAGTTAGAAAACCTACTGTGATCCAGCAGTCAATCAATCATTCTATCTAAAGCTCTAGGATTGGTCATCTTTTTCCATTTTGCATCGGATTAGTGAGCATTTCTCGATGTACCGTCATGGGTCTATTCATGGGTATTTGGGTCCAGGGCAGGATCTGATATAATGGAATTCCCCACATTTGAGTGGAACCTGTGCTAGGTGGAATAGAGTCCCCCCAAAATTCATGTCTATCCAGAATCTCAGAATGTGACCTTATTTGGGAAAAGGGTCTTTGCAGATGTAACATTGAGATGAGGTCATACAGGATTAGGGTGGATCCAATGACTGGGGCCCTTATAAGAAGAAAAAGCAGAGGCACAGGGAGAATTCCACGTGATGGTGGCCGAGACCAAGCGGTGTGTCTACGATCCAAGGAACACTAAGGATTGCCAGCAGAAGCTAGGAGATAGGCATGGAGCAAACTCGCACTCTGAATCCTCCAAAAGAAACCAACCCTGCTAACACCTTAATTCTGGACTTCTGGCCTCCAGAACTATGAGAGAATTCATTTCTGTTGTTTTAAGCTACCCGGTTTGTGGTACTTTGTTAAGCAGGCCTAGGGAACTGATACAAGGGCCAATAAGGAGACATCATTCACTTGGCATCGAGGATGTGGAACCACAGAAAAGGTTTGTAGGGATGGAACATTTGATATGCACCTTCAGAGAAAAATATCTTTCAACAGCCAAAGTGGGGGGATATCAAAGATCAGGGGGTGGGGGGCATTTGGGATACAGGGGCAGTGTGAACCGGGTCCAGAATTGTGGTGATGATGATGGTGAAGATGATGATGATGATGATGATGAAGGTAATGATGATGTTGGTGATGATGCTGATGTTGATGATGAAGGTGATGATGATGGTGATGTTGGTCATGATGATGATGATGATGATGATGAAATCAGGTGATGATGATGATGATGAAATCAGGTGATGATGATGATGAAGGTGATGATGATGATGATGATGATGAAGGTGGTGATGATGATGGTGGGGATGATGATGGTGATGAAGATGATGGGGATGATGGTGGTGGTGATGATGGTGATGATGATGATGATGAAGGTGATGATGATGACGGTGATGATGAGGGTGACGATGATGATGATGAAGGTGACGATGATGAAGGTAATGATGTTGGTGATGATGATGAAGGTGATGATGGTGATGATGTTGGTGATGATGATGATGATGATGATGAAGGTGATGATGGTGATGATGTTGGTGATGATGATGATGATGATGATGATGAAGGTGATGGTGATGATGGTGGTGAAGATGATGGCGATGATGGTGGTGATGGTGATGAAGAAGGTGATGGTGGTGGTGGTGATGATGATGATGGTGAGTAACATTAAGATGCTGAGTTGGGGGCACTTGGAACCTAGATTTGAATTTTGTCGTTGACACTAACTGATATATGAAATCTGGGGCACCAACGCTTCATTTCCTCATTTATAAAATGAGGATAATAATAGTAAAGCCTAAGATATAGACTTATTGTGATGATTGAATAAAATTCTGTATATATTACACTGAGCCTGGAATGCACTCAGTAAATGTTAGCTACTGTCATTTTTATTCTTTTTTTATTAGATGGATTATTTGATAGGGAGTGAACACTTATGGTAGCAAACTAGTTGGAAAAATTTATGATACGTTTTACCCAAGAAAAGCTTGTATATGGTCATGAAACAAAATGTAATTCAGATTCGTTGGTGGTGTTCTTGTGTTACCACACCCTGCCTGCTAGGAGGTTGGCAAAACTCCTGACAAAATCTGAGAGTTTTTCTTTCATATCGTTTCCTTGCAACTTTTTCTCAGCCTCATTTGTAAGTAACACCAGAATATGTCACAACAAACTATGTCAAATTGAGACTCTCCTTACACCGGGACTGACATATCAATTTGGAATATCCTTCTCTCCTTCTGTAGTTGATCAAAGTTCATTTAAGCCATTTCCTATTGTATTTGTGTTGTTCTTATCCTTGGAAATTTTCTCTTTGGGAACCATTATCTTTTTTTTTACTGACTGGCAAAAGCTCTGCCTAAATGAAGGCCATGAACCATTTGTCCAAAATGTTGTAAATATTTACCCTGTCTGTGTTTGTCTTTTCGTTTCACTCCTGCTCCTGGGTTTTGTTCATTTAAACTTTTGTATTTCAGTTTTACAAAGTCAAATCTGTGACTATTCCTTCTGTAGTTTCTTCCACTGATTCACGCTTAGAAAAACATCCTTCCGAGGTTAGTTATATTTCTACCTGTATTTTAGTTTAAATCTTCATATTTTTCTTTTTTATATTTGACTCTTTAATCCATCTGGATTTTTTTTTTGTAGTTTCTTTGAGGTAATAATCTAAGTTTTGTCTGTTTATTTGTTGCTTTGCTGTGTTTTACAAATATTAGCTGATGTCCTAGCATTATCTATTAAATGAAAATGTCATTTTCCACTTGATTTGAACATGCTCACTTTATCGCAAAATAAATGTTTTATCTAAGGGCAATTCTCCCTGAAAATACCCTCTTAAATGACTGTCAGCATCTACAGATGAGGTGGGAAAAGTCGAGAACGTACGTGACTCGAGAAGAGAAAGAGGCAACCATGCCTCAGCAAATCTCTCGTGAGCGAGCCATCCCTTTCCCACGGTTGTTTACCCTCCCTGGCTGCACGAGGCCCCTTTGCTAATAGGTACTGGGCTCAGGAACCTTTTTTGCTGGCTGGTTGGCATTTCCTGAGTAAACACTGCACTCACTAAACAAGTTACTGCATATTGAAGTGTTTAGCAGATGCAAAATCTGAGCCAGAGGCAGCGCACCCAGCTCAGAGGGTCCGGCCTCCAGACAAGTTGTTTCTCAAGGCCACGGGAGGAATCTTGAGAGCATCGCCCTGGGCCCTGACCACCCTGGGGTAAGAGCGGTCACACTGCCTTCACCTGCCCAGATGGATGTCCAGAGACACCTAATGGGTCAACAGGAGTGATTAGAAAGAAGCCAGGGGACTCCATCCAACAAGAGTACGTCTGATTGCAGATGGATATACTCTTAACATGGAGGCTCCTGGTGAGGTCACTGCCACCACGCTTCTATCCATGACCCATGGCATCGCCCACCCACCCCAGTTACACCACCAGAGGCATTTCTGACCGACAGGCAGATCTGGGTGACGAGATGTCTCATCCTTACCAAGCGTCATGCCTATTAATCCCTAGGGCATAACAAGGTGAATTTTTAGGGTGAGTTTTTATTAACACTGTTCTAGAAATGAGCTGAAACTATCAAAACATTTTTGGGAGTCTCTCTCTTTTCTTCCGTACCCTTCCCTTCTCCATCAGTTCAATCCTAAAGCCACTTGGTGGGTTGGAGCCAGGTGGATGTCCACGCTGGGTGGAAGGAGCCCCAGAGGAGCTGGGGGGCGTGATGGCATCTGGTGAGGCTCACCGGGGCCTGAGCCGGGTGCAGGGCTGTCCCCGGGGCTGTGATGCAGCCATGGTGCCAGAGTCCCGCGAGATGGGGACTGGCGCGAGAGGTGGGGGAGAACTGGGACCAAGGGCAGCCTTTGGGGTTGGTGCATCCTTGGTATCAGACCCCAGTGGGACGGGACGGGGGGCACACACCGGTACTGGGGTCCTGGGTACTGAGCAGGATGGAGGGTGTATCCAAGAGGGGGTAGCCCTGTATCCAAGAGGGGGCGGCTCCTGGAAGGATGAGGAGGACAATTGGAGGGGCCGGCCACCAGAGCCAAGTGCCAGAGTCTGCGTAGGGAGGAGACTGTCCATGAGGGAGGGGCAGCACCAGGAGAGCTTACAGGTGGGGGACAATCCAGACAGGGTACTGACAGGTGGGGAGAAAGCCCGTGTCGGGGTGCAGTCTGGCGGGAGGCCAAAAAGAAGCTGGAGGTACCCGTGCAGGGGAGGGGCGGCTGCGGCGGGAGAGTGTGGCCGGGGAGGCTTACCATCAGGGAGTTACAAACACAGGAGGAGAGGTAACGCCAAGCCTGTGATGCTCAGCTTGAACTCGGGGTCTTCAGTATGAGTAAGTATGCCTCGAAGCGAACGTGGGTGGAGCTGTGGTGCGTGCACGTGCCGGTCAGCTTTGTCCACTGACACCAGCTCCCACTCCAGACCTCGCTTCCAAATCCCATCCCCCCCTCGGGGGAACCAGCGGTCCTCAGAGGCCAGGGCAGGGAAGGGCCAAGGTCCGTCTACAACCTGTCTTCATGCTGATGGTGAAGACGTGTCTCAAGAGTGATGACACGTAGGCTCCGTACTCAGATTCCCCCAAATCTGGACACGTTGGAGCATCACGATAAGTGATGATAATAACAGAGGATACCCCGCGGAGTGAAATGGAAACCATGAGTTCATACCAACAGAGGCAAATATGGAAATGAACCAAGTAAATGTTGGACAAGGAGCAGGTTCTGCAGTTTTAAGGTGGTTCCCACCCGACTCGTATCAGTCACGAAGGGGAAGAGGAGTGAAGATGCCAGCGGACGCCATCTCATCAGGCTGTCAGTGACGGTCACCATCCCTCCCGTGTCCTCCCTGCCAGCATCTGGAGGCGCTGCCGGCATCACGAGGAGGCATCAGGCAGCCCCAGAGTCTCCACAGCGCCTGTAATCCTCACAGTCAAGGTCACCAGAGTCGAAGAAAGGTCCAGGAGCTCCTTCAGGGTGGCGAAGACAAAAGAAACGTGACGACGAAATGCAACACGAGGTTCTGAAGCGGATCCTTTTGTTTTCAACCACTTTTTAGGGCAAACGTGAGTGCCGTCTGGGGACTGGTGATGTACCCTGTTAAGTGTGATTTTGCCGGCTCTGTTGAGGTCACGTGGAGAATATTCACATGTTTAAAAGGTACAGGCTACAATGCTCGGGGATCGTAGGACATCACAGAGGCAACTTGTTCTCAAAAGCTTCAGGAAAAAAAATTATTTGGGTGGTACTTTCAACTTTTCTGTAAGTAGTTTTTGCTTGAAAAACTCAGACTTTCTATAGGGGATTCCTTTATGCATAAAGGGAGGATTAAAAAAGCTTCGGATGAAAATAAGTGCCCGGACCCCTGGCAGCCTGTGCACGGCATAGGGTCACCCTGCCCCCACTCCCCCAGCTGGCATGGAGCGTTCCCAGGTCCCATGAGCGTGACCTGTGATAACACATGCATGCCCCGGGCTGCCAGCGCAGCGCACGGTGGTGACGAAACCCCCTGCAGTGTGCCAGCGCCCTAAATAAAGGACGGTGAGACCCACAGATGACATCCCTGGGCTGCCAACCAGGAGGAAGGGAGAGGCTGACTGACGGCCAGAGCGGGTCAGGAAAGGTCTGCTTCGGGAGACCAGTGAGATGAACTTCCAATGAGAAGCGATCAGGGGATCTCAGGACAGGGATAATGGCAACACTAAAAATAACCAGAACGGCTGGTTATGTTCGGTGCTAAATCCTCGGCTCCAACATCTCATGTGACCGTCGCCAGCATCCTGAGAAGTGAGTATAATTAGTGCCCCCGAGGGAGGAGGCAGCCTGAGGCCCGGAAGGTTGAAGGACAAGGCACCTGTGACCTGCAAACTAGACCGACAGCGGCCAGCATCTCATGACACGTGCAAAGATGGCCTCACTGTGCTGCACATCTGAAACTCGCAGAGTGTTGTGTGTCGATTACACCTCAAAGGAAAATTAAGATATAAACAAACAAACAGCGTGGCTATGGTCATTCTGCTATTTAAGCATCACAGTGGTCCTAGGAGGGGGCACGTATTCTCTGGCTCTCACAGATGAGGACCCCAAGGCAGCAATGCTGGGGCCTCACGCGGGGTCACAGCCTCTGATTAGGCAGCTGGACACCCAGCTTTCTCATTCACAGGCTGCTCTCTGAGCCTGCCTGCCCCGGACTCCCAAGACCTGTGTTGCGGGCTGCTTTCACGGACACAGGCTTTGTCACGGCAGAACTTGGTAGAAAGTCCTGTGAGCACGTTTCAACACCAGCAGCCTGACGGAGGGGAGGAGGGTTGCAGGGGCCACGCTCCACGGCCGCCAGGCTTCTGCACAATTCTCTCCACTCCTCCTGGGAGCCGACAGCCTCCTCCTCTTTTCCCACCTCGCCGACGTCCCTGCTGTGCTTTGCGTGACTCTCTGGAATCGTCACCTTCGAGGGGGTAAAGTCACATCTTGTCTTGCAAGTGGAACCGCGCACCCAACACCGCCAGGATGAGGGGCCCGCGGTGTGGGCTCTGCGTCGGGCATCCTTGCTCTGGTTGAATAGTGATGACATTCAGGCTAAACACAGAGCCATCGAATCCTCTAGGACCATCTCAGTGACTGTCACCAAGGGATGCACAGGGGACACTCCCAGGCATGGGGGGGAGGCCGGGCAGCGGCCAGAGCCCCGTGGCCAGCCTGTTCCTGTCACCAGCCAGGCCATCTGGTTTTAACGTGGGGTTGATGCTGTGTCCCCCTCCCTCCCTGTGACTGAGATTGTCCCCTCCACTTCTAGCTGAGCGGGGCGGCTGGGGTCCGAGGGAGGGAAAGCCTGGGGAGGGCCGGCGCCTGGAGACAGTCCCAGGGGTCTCTCATCTACCCCTTTGTTCCCCTACACATGCAGAGCACCCACCATGCTGCAAAGGGAAGGAGACGGGGACCCCGTGTTCCCAGGAGCCGAGCTACCGGATCTGCAAGGACCGTCCTGCACACACAGCCCTCTCCTCCGTCCGAGAACGGGGCTTCGCACGTGTCTTAGGACAGGACGCGAAAGGCTAGGGTGAGAAGGGGCGGACCCCACTGCACGACCTCCATAACCCCCGTGAGTCTGGGTGGACGCATCTTGGCTCCTCAGCCCAGTTCTGCTCAGAGATCTTCCCTCTGCCATGGCCCTCGGGAGGCAAGAGGCCAAACCTCAGTGCTTCTCTCTCCCTTGATAAAGATGGGAGCCACTCTGGCCACGCTGGGATGTGGACAGTGGCCTTGCACACTCATGCCTCCTCTGCTGCGTGTTTAGGCCCAAATGTTTAAAGCAGATGAGGGGTATAAAAGGAACACATAGTGTACAAAGTGCTGTAAAGCACAAGGCGTACATGCCTAAGTGGGATGACCAGTAATTAAATTAGGAGCAAAGCCAGCTCTCGGATCTCCTTGTTAGCCTCTTCCAATAATCCGTGTGCTGTTCATTCCTACCCGCCCTAGACCTTCCGCTGTTCCCATCCACAATTCAAAGTCACTGTTTGGCTCACGGGGCGTCCCTGACCTTAATAATGAGGATGACAGCACTGGTTCATTACCATAACAAAGGTTGTTTTCATCTTTTATGGTATCACCCGATACAGAACACTGGCATTTCCCTGACTTTTCATTCACGATCCGTAGTCGTCGCAAGATTCTTACTGTCGTCAACAGAGGCCACAGGTCACTCACTAGATCTGAGGTGTTTCATGGCCAAGGGCCGTCCTTCCCAACCCCTGAGGCTCACCAGTCAGGGCCCAGTGGAAGAGGGAGATAGAGACCCTAGGCTGGGCCTCAGAGGTTCCCACCCAGTGCGTCTCTGTGGGGTCCCACCTCTCTGGGTTGAAATCTCTGACCCAGCAGTTTAAATAACTGTCCTCCTTTCCTCACCTGGTCAGGGTGATATTTTCTGGCCTTTATAGAAGGCTCCATTTCCCTCTGCATTAGTGGCTTCCTTACAATTCTAGAACAACACTCTCAATTAACAGGACGTGGGCCCTGTCTACACGGCACCAAGCGATGTGCACGTGAAGGCGTCAGATCTGCGTGGATAGAAGTCAGGAAGCAGGAACCCTGAGGGGCGGGGTCCTTGCCGACTACTGGGAGATTTGGGGTTTCTTCAAAGACAAGCTCTTGAGTTTTCACAGCTCAGTTACTGGTGGCTCTGAGGCCTCACGCGGGCTCTCCTGCCTTTTGGCCGCATTCCCTCGTGTTCGTCCCTCCCAACTCAACCTGGCTGTAAACTCCTACTAACTAAATGTCTCTACGTTTGAATTCAGCCTCTCTCTCTCTCTCTCTCTCTCTCTCTCTCTCTCTCTCTCTCTCTCTCTCTCGATTCCTTCTCTTAATAACGTGTTTGACTTTAAAAGGGGAACACAGTTCTTTCACCAGCTCGTCACCCAATTCACTCCATTGTGAATCTTATTTCACATCCGAGGGCATCTAAGGGCTTCAGTGCCAGGTTGCCGGCCTGTGTGTGTCTCGTTCCCTAAATTCACGTGACCTCGTCTCTCTGGCCTGTCTCAAACGCACAGCTCTCCCTCAGGTGGAAGCTGAGATCCTTGTGGGAGGCCCTGCACGGAGGATTGCTTTTGATTTTCTGTTCTCAAGTGCGTGCAACCAAAACAAGAACATCCTGACGCGGTGGGATCTGCGGTGATGGCTGAGTGCCGGCCTCTGGGCTCCTGCGGGCTCAGCACCGTTTCCCAGGGGCCGCGGACCAGCGTTTCCGCCACCAAATCCATTTGGCTCTATTTAGGAACTAAGTACAGGAAGGTAGTTATTGTACGAGATTAGTTTCCTGTAGGCCATAAATTGGCAGTAGCAGAAAAATACAGGATGAATTTATTAGCGTGCAAGGTCAGCTAGAAGGAAGGCGAGGCTGGCGAGGGTGCTGTTTTCTTTCTTTGAACCCACCTCCCAAACTCAGCCAGGCTGAAAAAGACCCTTTAACTACTTAATTACTTCTTAATAGTTTTAAGCAAATTCAAAAGACTGTGCCCGCCTTTGCTAAGTGCCTGGAGGTAGAGCTGCCTGGAATATGTCAGGAATTCCTGTTTGGACTGGAGTTTCTGAAACCCGATTAAAAGCCCCTACTATCTATGGCCTTGTGAGAGGGGGTCTTTTGTTTCTGTTTTTGTTGAGTTTGTTTTGTTTTTGTTTTTTTTTTGGTAAGGGTGCAGGGGGAGGAAGGCTTAGCTGGTGTTGATTGGCTAGGTATTTACTTTGACCCTAGATTTTTATATTTGGGAATCAAAAAGCAGCTTCTAACGGTTAAAAAAAATTCAAGTCAAAAATATAATTGTTTCCAATCAGAGATATGCTCATGTGACAAATGTCCCTGCAGATATTTGCTTTAGAAAGAACAAGTCACTTTTATTTTTAAGTGAATACTTCCTTGAAAACACAGAGTTGCAGGTAGCCGCAAAGGTAGGTTATGCTCCTCGTAAAGACACTTGTACGTTCTGAGAGATCCTTGGCTAGCCAAGCCTCCCCGGGTTGGAGACGTAATCTTCCCTTTTCCCTTTGGATATTTTTCCAAATGCCTTCAAGCTGTCAGGTAAAATTAGGCCTCGCTGGTATGAGATGAAGTATTTGGAGCCGGTTTTCTAACGCTTTTGCGTGAAAGGCTGTATCACATTTTAATTATACCGGAGATCTGCAGTGAGCTATGGAAGACCCTTCCACCTCCGTTACCCTGAGGCCCTGGCCCACCAACTCCCCATCCCGTGCTCCCCTGCCGGTGTCACAAGGGCGGACGGCAGGGGGTGAGGAAGAAGGTAAAACAGCTCAGTCCTTTCCACCCCTTCCCAGCAGATGACAGCCCTGTAGAGTCGCCAATTTCTTAGGGAACCACAGCACTTTCTGTAGCAAAAAGACCAGATGATCAACCTGTCTTCACGTGGCAAGGGCGCAGTTAACATTTACTGAAGGAGCCTCGTATGTTCCCGGGGTTTGCTGCCCGCTGTGCCCTGGGGCAGCCCCTGCTGTGCCCTGCAGCCTTGGGGGCCCGTCACAGTCTGCCCAGGACAGCCTGCAGGGCTTGGGGTAGAGAGAGGGGTCCCGAGCTCCGTCCAGCTCAGAGGTTCAGACAGGCACCTGGGCTGCTCTTCCTGATGGTTCCAAGAATGTCAGGGCTCAGGTGAATTGTGTCCACTTGTCCAGGCCATGCTGCCTTTAGGAAAACGTCTGAGAAAACGTCTCCTACAGTCGGGTCTTACTCAGGTGTTCTAGGTCTGCTCCGTGGCACCCGGCCCCAGAGCCCAGGTGAAAAGCCACGGAGCACGTGAGCCAACCTTGGTTCCGTGGCCACCTGCCCGGCCCTGCCGGGGGTAGGGGTGCTGGCACTACTCCTCCATCCCACGATTTGTTGAAGGTTTGGATAATAGCAGCTTGGCTGGACATTTGATCCTCCTTCCCTCCCCCGAGGAGACAAGGCTCTGAGGCAAGTATAAGCCTCCACGTATGTGTCTGGCATCAGCTGGGGTCAAGCCAGACTCAACCTCCTGCGACCTTCCGTGAGCCAATTATCACAAAAGAAATCCAGAAATTGAGGGGGAAGTTCACATCCTAAACTGTGCCAGCGAGAGCCTTCCCAAGGCCACCCGGGGCCAGACCCTGGTTGGCAGCGTCCTCACGGGCTCAGCAGGGCGTGTCCCCACGCAGCCCAGATCCACGGTCCCCAAAACAAAGACGATGCTCCCTTCCCATGTTGCTCTGAAGTCAGTTTTAGCCAATCCTGTAAACCTCAAGCCAACAAATATTTAGACCTCATAATAGCCATGGGCCCAACTCTGCTCTTGGCTCTTGGCTCTCGACAACTGAGAGAAGACAGTCCCACCCTGGAGCTCCTGGATTTCTTTGTCAGGTACCTGCAGAGACAAGCTTAGTTCCCACTTCTGTTCTTATAGAAAGAAAAAAAAAAAGGGGTGGGGGGGAAATGTTCCACTCAGAGCCAGGAATCTTTTTTTTTTTTTAACATCTTTATTGGAGTATAATTGCTTTACAATGGTGTGTTAGTTTCTGCTTTATAACAAAATGAATTGCTATACATACATCCCCATATCTCCTCCCTCTTGCGTCTCCCTCCCACCCTCCCTATCCCACCCCTCTAGGTGGTCACAAAGCACCGAGCTGATCTCCCTGTGCTATGCAGCTGCTTCTCACTAGCTATCTATTTTACATTTGTTAGTGTTTATATGTCCATGCCACTCTCTCACTTTGTCCCAGCTTACCCTTCCCCCTCCCCATGTCCTCAAGTCCATTCTCTACGTCTGTGTCTTTATTCCTCTCCTGCCCCGAGGTTCTTCAGAATCTTTTTTTTTTTTTAAGATTCCATATATATATGTGTTAGCGTATGGTATTTCTTTCTTCTCTTTCTGACTGACTTCACTCTGCATGACAGTCTCTAGATCCATCCACCTCACTACAAATAACTCAATTTCATTGCTTTTTATGGCGAGTAATATTCCACTGTATATATGTGCCACATCTTCTTTATCCATTCATCTGTCGATGGACACTTAGGTTGCTTCCATGTCCTGGCTATTGTAAATAGAGCTGCAAAGAACACCGCGGTACAGAGCCAGAAATCTTTGTGACAAACTTCAAAAATGATTCAGCAAACTCTCGCAGGACATGTGGCATAGGGTGGGCTGAGCTGGATAAGAGTAGAAAACACACAAGCCTAGGAGGGAGGAACCGCTGCCCTCTTCCCAGCTCCGGGCTGCATCCGCGAGAACAGCATAGCATCGCTGGGGTGGAGGGTGGGAGGGCATTTCCTCCTCTGTAAACCCACGGAGGGTCCTCACCTCCGTCTCCAGTGACACTTCCTCCAACTGGTGGGTGACGTGGCTATGGGGCCAGCTGAGCACACGCGGTGGCTTCGGCTGGACTGTCTCTTCTTACCCAACGCGACCAGGCCCACCATGGACTCTGCCCAGCTACTATGCTGCACCCAGTCGGTCCTGTTGAGTTCCCAGTCATGTCAAGGTGAGAGCGCCTCGACCCTACAAGGGTTATTCTGGGCGTGACCCCGCCAGGTACTCAGCCTAAGATCATCGTATGACTGTGAACTTGTGAGGCCAGGGATGGAAGGGAGGAAACAGAATCTTTAGGACCACTATGGAGACTCTGCTCCATGGCTTGAAAGATTATCAGAAACTAAAGAGTGCTTCTTTCCACCCCCCCATGCACCCTCCCACACGCCATGCCTGGCTCTCCTCTCGGTGCAGAGTATGTGCTGCCATGTCCTGGAGCTAGAAAATGCTTTCCCCATCGGTGAGTTCAGAAGACCCTGTGTTTCCCCAGTGCAGAGATCGCATCTCAGGGAAAACCTGAAAATAGCAAGGATAGACCAACAGCCACCTATGCCAAGGGCACCGTCAAAGCCACTTCTAAGCCTACAGACCAGACAGAACCCAGGCAGGACAAGAACACAGCAAAGTAACACCACTGAGTAAGTATAAAATCACCAAAGAAACACAGGAGCATTGGGGAAAGGACAGGGAGACAATCCAGGCATTACGGTGTTGGGATAAATACATTTGAAAAAAACTACATATTGCATCGGTAATTTAAAAGATAATCGCCTTATTATAAAACCAGAGAAACAAAATGTGGTCTATTGTACAATGGAATACTACCCAACCATAAAAAGAATGAAGTACTGATACACACGGATACTCCTTGAAACATTATCTAAGTGAAAGAAGCCAGGCAGGAAAGGCCACATGGTGTATGATTCTATTTATTTGAAATTTCCAGAATGCCCAAGTTAATAGGGATGGAAAGTAGATGGGTGGTTGCCAGGAGCTGGGGGTAGAGAAGAATGGGAAGTGACCGCAGATGGAGGCGGGACTTCCTTTGGGGTGATGTAAATGTTCTTGAATGAGGTAGTGTTGACGGTTGCTCAACTTCGTGAACACACTAAAGACAATTGACTTGTACACTTTGAAGGGGTAGATATTACGATATCTGAATCATATCTCAAAAGAAATAAAATAAAATAAATGAGGGACAGCGGCAGATGGGAACAGAAATGACTTCCCTTATCCATTATGCCTTCAAGCAAGGCCTCAACATTGCATCACTTTCATGCAATCATCTCTTTGGAGGCAAAGGTCGCTGGGATTTGGACGAGGACCCAACATTACAATAAAACTTTCTAGAGGACCTGGTTTTACTCAGTTTCCTGGCTAAGGCACGTGTCTCTTTGAGTTTCAGTTTGAATGAACCTACAGTGGAACTAAGAAGCATCTAGAAAGAACCTACAACTTGGCCAAGACCTTAGTTGCTTGAATAACTTTGGCCTGGAAACTACGCACGTTCATCTGTTTCATAACTAATCCTCAACGCAGTGAACTGTGTTTGCAGTCAACTCGTGTCAGGGGATTTGTCTTCTGCTGTCTATAGGAGAGCACAGCCTTGCCAACTTGGGTTGGATTGGTAGGCAAGCAGATTTCTCAACCTAGGTATACTTGCTAACTCTCTGTGCACATGTCCATGGCCTGATGGCAACAGAGTCCCCGGCTCACATCCCCAATTTCCACATCAGTAAGTGTTGAGTAAGAAATTATGTTTCTTAATTGCTTAGACACCAAGGACAGACATACAGGGGAAATGGCACGATGTCCCTGTCACCGTGGGTCTTGAAGACATGAAGTAGACCTAAAGGAATAAGAGTATGAATAGACAAGGGAGACTCATTCTCGCCAATCCTCAGGCATCCCGATGGCTCTGCCCTTTCTCGCGGACCCCACTCGACAGTGGCAGGAAAAAGAGACAAAAGCACAGATCCATAAGGGCCACAACTCTGTTAGACCTGAGCCACAGATGTCTGCCCCTTCCTGCCCTTATGATCCAGGATTAGGCTCCTCTTTGCTTTTGGACCCCCTTCCCCTCATTCTCTGATTGCAGCTCACCCCAAGCATCGTTCTGTTGACTCTTCAAGTGCCTCTTGGAGAGGCTTACCCTCAAAGCTCTCAGCCTCAAAGGAAACAAGCAAATGAATTCCCTCCACGTCCTGCCGACCATCCTCAGGGAGAGTACCCACCTGATAAGACTGGAAAGGAGGAGCACGGTGAGGACTGGGGGAAGATTCCTTGGTTGGTTGGTTGCTCTCTATCTCGGCGGTCTCTGACTGGCCCATCCCCCCCCTCCCCTAGATTCCAGGACCTAGACGAAAAGGCCTGCCACGTGTGTGCTGAGTTGACAAATGAAGGTGAACAGCCTTTCGTAGCTCAAATTTGAGACTTACATACAATGAAGTTGTAGGCCCCAGAGCTCCTTAAATGCTAAGAACTATGATTTCCAATCCAGAAGCTTTCACCCCGACGGTGAGCCCGTAGCTGGGAGCCGGAGGACCTGGGCTTGAATCCTGGCTGCTGCTGATGGTCTGCTGGCCTCAGCAGGGATGTGACTGCTCTGAAGCTGAGGTTCCCGGTCTCTAAGGCAACAGGATCAGAGGGAGGCAGACGGCCAGACAAGCTGAGGTGGAAACGGCCGGGATTCTAGGAGACAGTGTGCAAAGCGGACATGCAGACGAAAGGACAGCGGGTGGGAGGGATGCTGATTTGAAGGTGAGAGTGAGCTCACATGTTTTGAGTGGTTCATGTCAAAGGTCAAAGCAGCACGTGGGTCTGTGGCTCCCACACTACAGTCCTGCTCAAGGGTGGTCCCCAGGCCAGCCGAATCAGCAACACCCGATAGAAACGCGGACGATGAGGCCCCGCCCCGGACCTGCTGGGTCTGCATCTCAGGGTTGGGCAACCTGTGTGTGTGTGTGTGTGTGTGTGTGTGTGTGTGTGTGAGGGCATCCGAGTGGGTGTATGATGTGTACGATATGTGTGGGGTGGGAGTCTGTAAGTGTGTGTGTGAGTGGGTGTGAGACCCAGTTGGGGCAGGGGGATCTTTCTCTTTGAAAAAACATCTTTGAGAAAACATATAACAAAAAGCTACCGTTAATTCAGCAATGTTTGAATACGGTTTATAGTCTGTTGGTCGTGAGAACATCTACAGATATTTGTAAAATAGTACATTTGTATCCTGTACAGAGAGGTATGAGCAAAATTGCGGAAATCCAAATACGATTGGTGGATTTTGTTGATGTCAACCTCCTGGTTGTGATATTTTACTACAGTTTTGCAAAATGCCACCATTAGAGGAATCTGGGCAAAGGGCATATGGGGTGTCTCTGTATTATTTCTTACAATTGCATGTGAATCTACAATATCTGAATAAAAACTTCTATGAAAACTAGGGATCTTGGGTCATGGCTTTACATATTTTTTAATTTAATTGTTTTGAAGATCAACTTTTTATACTTTTCACTGCAGTGGCATGCAGTACAATGAATACAAATGCTGTTTGCTAACACAACAATTAGTCACCACAAAGACAAACAGCAGTTAGAAGGATAAGTCAAAGAGAAAAATCAGTGAAATTAGAATAGCAAAACCACATCCAGATGGATGAGACAGCAGATGAGAAAGATGACAAAACAGGAGAATCCATCCAGATACATATATTAGATAAATATGAGATACTCAAATCCTTGCTTGAAAATTAAGATAGATTCAAAGCCCTTTATTATAGTATTTATAAATCTTCCATTTATAATAAAAACTCCACTACACTATTCAATTAATTTCTTTGTTATCTCCAGAAGTGTTATAATGTAGGGCTAAAGAAAAAAGCACAGTTATATTATGCTCAAAACCCACACAAGCCTTATTTATAAATTATGTTCCACATAGATTTATTTCCCGTTATACCCTGAACACTTGTAACATTAGATGCCAACTTGGCTAAGTTCTCTCTCTTTCTCTCTCTTAACTGCCAGGTTGTCTCAGTAAGGTTCACCCTGGCCACCTGTTTAATAGTACAGACCCCCTACCTTCTGAGGCCTTCCTTACCCCCTCACCTGGCTCTACTTTGTCTTGTTTCTACAGCACTTATCATATCCTAACATTTATTAGGTCTACAGTTACCATCTGTCTTCCTTTCTAGAAAATCAGCTTTACGAAGGCAAAGATTTTCTGGGGGTGGGTTGGGATGGGCGGAGGAGACATACATTGGTGTACCTACAACGGAGTTGGCACACAATGAATATCTGTTTACTGAATGAATGAATTTTAAGCATTCAATGGTCTCACTTTTACTTCAAAGTTTTTGGGTAGAGACTAAAAAGAAAAATAAGGAAAGCTTTGTGTGTGGCTTGTCCCTTCTGGGGCCACTGCTATGCAGACAGCGTGACATGAGCATTCAAGCCAAGATGGGAGCAGAGGGTCAGCCTTCCATCCCCATCGGGGTGACACCGGCCACCTGCCGTGGGCAGAATATGGTGATGAACGCAGCAGGGTATTGAAATAGGACCTAGACAAGGCCACGTCCTCAGCAGTTACAGTCCCGAAGGGGTGCAGAAACACATCCGTGAATGAGGACTAGAAAACCGTGAGAGATGGAGGTGAAAGTTACACGATTCTGCAACAGAGAGGTCTGACTCCCAGGGGGATTCCCGTGGGATGCACTTGAAGATGGAGGGGACATTCTGCAGGAGGACACCTGAGCAAAGGCATGAAGCTGCCCCTGGGCGGCCCCTAGGAGGAGCTTTGTCTGAAGCAGAGAAGGTGTCAAGAGAAGGCGGAGACATCATCGTGGGCGCAGATAAAGGGCCAGGATGGCACGCAGTTAACTAGAAAACGTGCATTTATAATGAAAGAGGTTAAACAGTGGGGAGCCTGTGCCTCCAGGTCTGGAGGCAGGATCGGGAGAGAGGGGAGGGGACCAGGGCTACTGTCTCCAAGGAGAACCGTCTTCAAGTGTGTCCACAGCTCTTCCCCTCCCCCAGCGGGATCCAGAGCCACACCCCGGGGCCCCTGGAGACCCTAAATGCTCCTTCGATGTCTCACTTGGGGATGGGGGACCAGGGGCTGGAGAACCACGCTTTCTCCAGAACCCCACATTCTTTACACCTGGCCACACACACGCACTGCCTGGAAAGTTCTGAAAACCAACTAGTTCAAAGGTACTCTTTCTTTCTTCCAAAAAGTTCCTTTTTCTCCCCCAAAACAGTTACTTCAAGCAAAAGGTACTTCAGGACCGAAATGGTGTCTTTCAAACAGTGCCTGACTCGGCCACTTTCCATTTCCTACTAGAATACCTACAAAAACACAGAAAAGGAGAAAAACACAGCACAGAGAACTAGGACGGCCCGTCCACCCACCGCCAGAATCTGGGAGACACGCCAACGGAGAAGCAGGACAATGCAAGCGGGCTGAGAAACAGCCCTCAGCCCTGCCAGCCGGGGCGCAGGATCCAAAACCCAGCAGTCTGGGGTTGGTGGCGCAGGGCCGCTCCTTCCCGCTTCTGCCCTCCCACGAGCTCCTCATCGCCTAGGAAAGCCGGCTGTCTATCCTCCTCTAGCACAGCCGCTATTTTTGGAGGAAGGTAGATTGATAACTAACATAGAATTGATTGTCTGTGATGTAAACCTGTTGCAAAACCAAGGAGAACATGACAGATGTCTCCCCTCCCCCCCAGCCCGTGCAGGTTTCCTCTCTCTCCAACCTCAAGTCCCCGTGGACCTGCGGTCAGCTCCCCAACCCCACCATCAACGCCAATACTCAGCGCCCCTAGTGTTCACCTGGGTCCCTAGAAAGGTTTCCCTCCTCCGGTGCGGCCCCATCCCAATGAACTCTTCACTGCAACCAACAGGGTCTCCATAAATGCCAACGGGAACACCCCTCTCGTGGTCTCCTCATAGTCATAGGCTAAAGCTGGAGCTCCCCTTGGTCACCTCCCCTCCCCCTAGGCCCCACCTGGACCACCTTGCCCTCCGAAATTCTCTCCTGCTAGAACCTCCCTGGACACACCTAGCTTGAACTCAGCCCCTCAGCGCTGAGCCTTCGTCTTGTCTGTCTGCCTAGAATGTTCCCGCCCCCTCTCTCCCCCTGCACCTGACCCATTCCTTCTCATCCTTGAAGACACAGCTCAAGGAAAACTTCCCCAACAGCCAATGATGGGAGAACTTCCCGGCACAGCACGCACTGAAGACCTCCGTCAGACCACCTCACACGCACAGCTGGGCAATGATCCGTTTCTCTTGTCTCCTGCAAGGCAGCCCCTGGATGAAACTTCAGTCATTCATTCAAAAGCGATTTATTCAGCCCTAGTACATACCAGGCACTCACTGGGCACACTCACCAGGCACACAGCAGTGAAGGCACAAGTTCTGGAACTTCGATGCTTATTAATCAGCAATCCTATAAATCAGCAACATAATTTCCGAGAATGATGGGTATGCTGCGACTGTAGCTTTTTCTTCTCTATCCTCCAAGATCCAACCTAGGTTTTGACACAAAGGACACGCCCCATAAATTGGTTGAATGAGCGTGAAATGGTTAAGTATCAGTCTGATGATGATAATGAAGTGTTCAGTATAGAAAACTATGTGTAGAGAACATGGGACAAAGAACAGAAAAGGGGAAGAGCAGAACTTCATCAACTGATTAGCTGATGAAGAAAAAGGCAGCGGTGAGCATTTCCTGGAAGAGTTACAGGATGTCTTAGTCGGCTCAGGCTGCTGTAACAAAACACCGTAGCCCGGGTGGCTCAAACGACAGGAATTGGATCCTTGCAGCTCTGTGGGCTGGAAATCCACGATCAGGGTGCCTGCGTGGCTGGGTTCTGGGGGGAAACCCTTCCTGGCTTGCAGAGAGCTGCTTCTGCCTCCCAGGGTCCTCCTGTGGTGGAGACAGAGCTCTGGTGTCTCTTCCTCTTCTTATAAAGACCCCAATCCCATCATGGGGACCCCACCCTTGACCTAATCTAACTCTAATCACCCTCCTAAGGCCCCGATTCCTACTACCAGCACGCTGGGGGTGGGTAGGGTTTCAACATTAGCACTTGGGGCGATGCAAACATCCAGTCCATAACAGAGGCACGACCTCCCCTGCCATGAACTTCAAAGAGGTGTGTGAACAGATAGAGTCGTTGGTGGGGAGGGGGTCTGCAAGACCAGGGTTTGTCCTGCTGACTTCTGTTTTCTTTGAAAGTCTAAGTCAAGGTCACCTGCTCAGTTGAGGGGAGGGACAGGTTGGGGAATTGCAAGGAAACCATTAAAGTGTAAAATGACCCTTGAAGAGCATGGGAAAGGCAGCTTTTTCCAGAGGCCAGAAGACGACCCTCCCCCAGCCCCGCAGCACGGACGTCCAGCTGTTTGGACATCACTCGACACAGTTGCGTGCTTTTCCGGGAAGGCCCTGGGGCAGAGCGGGAAACAGAGAGGTAGAGAGAGGGGCTCGCGGCCGAGAAGATGCTTGTCACCTGGGCAGGGGAGTCAGGAGCGCAAGCAAACCACCTCCGGGCTGGCAGCTCCAGAAAGTGGTCCAGGTCTGGTGTCTGGGGATGGAAGTGGGGGAAGTCAGCACCGAAAGAATGATGCCGTCTGAAAGTTTTGCTTTTTAAACCAAAGAAGAGTCCTTAAACTATATAAAGTCCGGTGAAAATGTAACATGATTTGACTCCGTTCCCAGAATACTGATGCCCAACCCAGCAGCTTTCAGTTCTGATTTGTGTTTATTGTACGTCAGAAATATTTCCTAGCGTTGTTTCACAGCCTAGCGAACCTGCCAGCCCTGGACTTTCATCTCCAAGAGGCAGGATAACGCATCTGTGTAACAGGACCCCTCCGGGACGAACCTGTAACTGCCCCCAGTGCTGAGCCCTCGGGGTTCATGGACCTCCCCTGGAACATCTGCAGGACCGGGCAAATCTAAGTCAGCCCACTTGGAAAGGGGGGCGCGTGGTCAGATGGAGAACCAACAAATTTTTGAAAATGGGGCACATGAGAAATGACCTTTCCTCACATTAAATTTCACTTAATCGAAATAAATGTGGTATGGTTGTCTGTGGTCCAGAGGATAAAAAGCCTTGGGTACTGTCTCTGCCGGCCTGGGTGCCCACCCCCGCTTGGAAAGTCGAGCTGAGCGTGGGGCAGAGGATTTGCTCTGTTGTGAAAAGAACTGGGCTCATGGTCAAGTCCAAGTGTGTAATCTGAGCAGGAAGGGGTGGGTGTGTTTTGTGCGCACCAGCAGGTCGACTGGGGAAAAGGTGATGTTTACTGCAGGACTCGGGAAACGTGAATTTTCTGCAGCTCCGGAGCTGAAATGACAGCAAGTGAGGAGGGGCCGCAGCAAGCGGCCCCTCGGAGCCAGCCCTGCACAGATGGGCCGTAGGGGACAGTTAGGCAACCGTCTGAAAAAAGGGAAGATTAAGATCAGGACACAGAGGCTGGGGCAACAGGCGAAAAGGAAGGGAAGGGTCACGAAAATGGACCGGGAGAAGACGCCAGTGCCAGCTGGATTGCCCAGCGCTGATTAAATAGACTGGGATCGCTCAGGATGGATGCGCAGGGAGGGAGGCCATGGGGACAGACACAGACCCAGCGGCTCTGATACAGGGCTCCTCGGGCTCCAGCATTCATCTGTTTCTGCTCCTGAAAGTTGCCACTTGCTGATTGATTGCAACCAGCTCCTTACAAATCTCTTGGAGCAAATGGAGCCTTTCAAGGCCAAATATAAAAGATGTTGGCCCAAAGGCTCTGGGGCAAATCTGGACTTTTGTCTTGAAAGGGTAATGTGCTGGTTGACATTTTCAACTCTAGCAGAATGGCTGACATCAACCGAAGTGTTGAACAGTTAATTTGGGGCAATTTGGGGAAAGAACTCATCTTTATCACCCAGGAAAAAAGAAAGAGAACAATATCAAGTAAAATGGACCCCTCCTTATTTTCAATAACACATTTCTGGGCATAAATTGTCTTGGAAAAATAAATGCCTCAATTCGTGTTTTTGACTATCCAGTAGAGTCATTTATTTAAACAGGGGTTCTTAAAATTATTGAGGGAGTGAACCACCAAAAAGTTACGGAGCCTAAGAAAATATTGATGTTCAACTCTATTTTCAACACTAGGATTTTTTCCTTCTTAGTGCTTAGAAGAATGTCAACATCGAAAATACGTAACACATTCACAACTACAAAGACAGCTCTCTATGAAAACCCAGCTGTCAAACGACATGCCTGAGCCATTTCCAAGGGATTCTGCTCAGGGTTTGTACTTGTTCACTCTTTTCTGTATCAGTTTAAGTGTTTTCTGGCAGATAAGCCATAGAATGTGCAAAAGACTTAAGAAAAAGTAGCTGCGGAAACTTTTTAAATTGAGAAATTTCTATCCATTTTCTCAACCTTGTGTGTGCCGTGAGAAAAGGCCTTTGTTTTATTTTAACAGTAGAAACCTGGGTTCAACCCGTAGAACACATGCTTTCCTCAAGAATACAGATGGAAAACTGTTGTCCTGAGAGGTCTTTGACTTGCGATGTTCTGCCTTAGAATATATTAGAAAGTGGTTTCTAGAAGTGGTGTTTTCTTCCTACAAGATCGAAGTTCTCTTCTTTTTCACTTGGCTCTGACCTCATCATCTGTTTTGATCTTATTCCCTGTACATTTTGTGAGACATTCTACATCCCTGTCGAAAAGAGGTGAAAACTATTTAGACAAGACGCAAGAACAAAATTCGACGACCACCACCCCCAACAAAAAAAGCAAACTTTGGAATCAGAGGATTTAGAGTTTCCAGAGTTCTGTTTCCTCATTTTTTTCTTTCGTTTATTCAACAAGTAATTAATGGGCGCTTATTCTACCTACGCCAGACACTATTTGAGGGCTGGGAATATGGCAGTAGATAAAACACACCAAGTTCCGGCTCCATGAAACTGACATTCTGGAAGGGGTAAACAGGAGACAAACAATTAAATCACCTTTAGTAATACAACATGACAGGTGGTAGTAAGGGCTATGATTAAAAACAAGCAGGGCATAGGGGATGGGAAGGAGGTTTTACCTAGGGTGTTCAGGGAAAGTCCCTCAGATAAGGTGACATTTAAACAGGAAAGTGAAAGAAAATTTCAGGGCAAGGCACGAGGCTCTCTGGGGCAAGAGCATTCCAGGAAGCAGGCTGGCAGGTGTCCGGCTCTGAGCGGGATTTACTCTTTAACCCTCCTAGAACCGATGTGTCCATAAAGCCTTTGTAGGTTTATACATCGAAGGAGCCTCCAAATGAGTTCTTTGATGGGATGAGTATAAAGTCAAAGTCTTTAAGATTGAATTTTTCTGTCTTCAGGCTCCCCATCTTAACTCCACCGGGCACCCCTGTATCCTCAACGTCGGACACAAGTCCTCAAAGCCTTCTTTCTATGGTTTCCACTCATGTACTTTCACTGCACGGGGGGCGGAGAAGACTGGGCTCTGCAGCAAATTCACTGAGACCACCGAGCACATCTGCTTGCAGACGTTTCCTGATTCCCGCCAAGGTCATCTTGATATTTTCCTGAAAATTGTCAGAGAGCTTCCTCAGTTGACCCAGATTTCTTTGACATCGACAGGAAAACCACTGAAGGCGCAGGGCAGGGTCCCAGCTCCACTTGGACTTGGTGTGGGAACAGCAGCCGTTCTCAGAGCCCGGGCCACAGGGTCCTCCGCAAAGGCCTGGGCTCCACGGTGTCGGGTCAGAACCCCGTGCAACTTGCAGTAAAACCAGCCACGGAGAAACCCAAATGCTGAGGCGGGGGTGTTTCTCTAAAGACTCACCTGTGCCATGGGCATGCTGGTCCCACCTGCTCACTTCAGAACACCTTGCCCCGCCTGTACTTCCTCCCTGGCTGCAGATGGCAGAGGGAAATCCCACCCTGCCCCATGACAAGCCTCAGTCTGCCTGTGAACACGGCGGTGGGAACAGGGGCTGGCGCGCTAGTTGTGTAACAAAATGACACAGATAGTAGGACGCAAACCCCTGCATAGAATGGATGACTTTATCCACCCATCCAATCAGAAAGAGCCTGGTGGCCACAAAGTTACCTTTGCACAGAAATGCAGAAAATACAACCACAACCCTCATGGGATTGAGGTCATATAACCTTTACATTCAAGTGGCTGGTGCGGTCTGTCAGGGCCTTCCTTTCCCACCTGACCACAGGGCCCTGCGTTCTAGGTCATGGCCAGGTCCCCGCAACCCCGCACAGCAGGTGCTACCAGGGAAGAACTGTCCTTCTGTTAACAAATGTATCTTCTCCGTCACAAAACCAAAAATAGGGCTGAAACAGAAAAGACATTTGTTTGAAATCCACATGCATGTGAATTTCACATCCAACAGGCCTTGCAGCTCCTGTATTTCACCCTCAGAGAGAAACCCCTTGGGCAGAAATGTCAGGCCTTTAACTTTGCTGCTTTACCAAAAAAAGAAAAAGAAAGAAAGGACCATTTAAAATATTTCAACCTATATGGGAAAAGAATCTAAAGAAGAGTGGATATATGTATATGTATAACCGATTCACTGTGCTGTACACCTGAAACTAACACAACACTGTAAATCAACTCTACTGCAATAAAAATTTAAAAATAAAATAAACTATTTCAGAAGGGCTAGTAATTAGTAGGTTGGGCTTCTATAGAATCTAACAGGTTAATTCTTTAAAAACTATCCCAAGCAAACATGGTAAAATGCTAGTAATACACAGCAATGCTGGGTGGTGAGGACATAGTGTTCCTTGTATTAGTCTAGCTTTTCACACAGATATATTTTAACAAGAAAAAAAATATATTTAATAATGAATATATAATAAAAAGTCATCAATATTTAATAATAAAATATATTAATGAAAATGCTGCTGGATGCTTTGAGCTTCACTAATGTATAGGGTGGAACACATCTGTGTATCATTTATGTGTAATATTTGCTATTAATGTGTAGACGCCTCCCTCTTCTCCCCAGATGTTCTAGAAAAGCAGACCCCGTACCACCTCACAGCCGGCATCTATTTGTCCTTAGGTGACGATGTTATGAGAGAATGCCACCAAAGCGTCCTTGATGCCGCAACATCCCGCCGCCACGCTGGGGACCAGACATTTCTTCCCCTGGGCTGAGATTCGCCTTCTGTGTGGACACCTAACAGCCGGCCGCCACCAGCGGGCTGTGGTCCCCAGACCCAGCAGCCAGGGGCAGCTCTGCGGCCTGGCGCCAACCAACAAGCTTCCCGGCCCAACTGCAGACGCCCGCTCAGGGCTGAGACACAGAGGCAGGAGACCGGTGACCCCGGGCGGCAGTGTTTCCTGTTTCCATTAGTTTTCGCTTGAGCTGCCCCCAGAGAGACCCTCCCAAGGAGAACTCATCAGACTGCAAAAGCAGGAGGTTTTACTATCGTTTGTCGAGTGGCACTTCTTGATCAACCATCGCCTGCCTCAACGTTACACTGAGTTTGAGTTCTTGGGGCCGTGAAGGTGTTTCTCCACCTGGATTCTTCTCTGCCGTCAGCACTGACCGCCTGGACCACCGGCCAGACCATCGTCCGCTGCTTCTCGCAGCCCTGCCAGTGCAACGAGGTCTCTGATGCTCGAGGAGTCCCGGCCCACATCCCGCTCAGAGGAAGTCACCGCCTGCCCTGGGCACAGCGCACCGCCCCCTGAGGAAGGACAGGGGACACTCTGCTACGGAGGGAAGACCTAGGGGGTCGGGGGGCACGGCCCACCCTCCCTCCTGCCAGTCCTCTGCACCCACAGTGACCCGTCCGCCCTGGCCAGGGGTCAGGGACAGAGGGAAGTTGAGACCAAACCCCACCATCCTAAGAGGGCAAGGAAGGGCGAGCTGGAAGTTGCTGGTTTTCACCTGTCCTGAAGTCACTCTCACCTGGACGGGACCTCAGGGTACCTGCCAACCGCAGCCAGGGCATCTTAGTGGGACGCACTCGGACCTCGAGTTTGTCCCTTCGAAGGAGAGCTGGGCGTGAACCAGCAATCGTGAAACATCTGTCCACACACTGTACGCTCCTGCGCTGGTATTCTGCTTGGAGGAGAGGCGTTTCTTAAAGATGGGCCAGCTGGTTGGAATTTAACACTTTTATATATATATATATATATATATATATATATATATATATAAAACACCCTCAGTATCTATTCCTAAATTCTAGTTGGGGCTTTTTTTTTTTTTTTTAATTTTTATTTATTTATTTATTTATTTATTTATGGCTGTGTTGTGTCTTTGTTGCTGTGCGAGGGCTTTCTCTAGTTGCGGCGAGCGGGGGCCACTCTTCATTGCTGTGCGCGGGCCTCTCACTATCGTGGCCTCTCTTGTTGCGGAGCACAGGCTCCAGACGCGCAGGCTCAGTAGTTGTGGCTCACGGGCCTAGTTGCTCCGCGGCATGTGGGATCTTCCCAGACCAGGGCTCGAACCCATGTCCCCTGCATTAGCAGGCAGATTCTCAACCACTGCGCCACCAGGGAAGCCCCTAGTTGGGGCTTTTTGAAAACTTAAGAAGCCCTTGGGAGGCCATCTAAATGCAAAATCTTTCTAGATATGGTTGCCTCCTTATTTTCCACAATTGCCACACCTACACGTACTTAGAAAAAAATGTTAGCGGCTCACCCATGTTCTCTCCAAAGCGTTAACTTCCTGGGAACGACTTTCTTCTCCTGTGACAGCTCTTTGTGATGAAGTATGGCAACCTAGTGTACCTGTATGTTCACGTGTGTGACGAAAAGTCACAAGATGCTGTATATACTATAAGTCACACACTCTGTTATTCTCCATGCTAGTCTCATGGAGTCGAAACAGATCTATTTTTTAAATGCAGGTCATGACCCACTGAAGTGGTTTAATGACCTGCAAATAGTCAGGACCAGAGCCTTGAAAAACACTGGTTTGCGGCTCTGAGTTGACATCGGGTGAAGTATGGGGGGCCTTCTCCCATCTCCTCCTCCCTGCCCTCTTTCCCACCTCCCTGTGACGTCCAGTATCTCAGAGGATGGAAGTATCAAGGATATTGACATAAATCCTGAACTCTAAGTAATAGTTTGTTTTGCAAAGATATAAATGCTCACAAATTTTCCATCAAGACAGAAAATTAATACACAGAAAAGTTCAGTGCCTCTTCCTCCGTGCTGTCAGCGCTTACTCTGTTCTCCCAATTATTTTTTTCCTCTAAGTCAGAGGAAAACACGACATGTCTCGCTGCTTTGAGATGGACCCCCCTTTCCACCCTGTCTTAGTTTAATTTGTTTATTGGTTTAATGTCATGACACAGGAAAGTAATTTCAGGCACCTGCGATTATGGTCTATTTTGTGGTCTCCTATTTAATTTTTAAAGTATATGTAAAATTCACAACCTGCTTCCTACTGTATTTATGTTAATATTAAATTGCTTATTGTCAAGTAAAATTCATATTCCAGGAAGAAAAGCGGTGTTTACTCCAGAGCCTCAAGGACCCCAGAACAATAGGCCACCATTTCTCTTCATGGTGTTCTGCTTCTGTTTGAAAAGTACGGCCTTAAGGCAGAAGAAACTTTACCAGGAATTTCAAGCCCCATCATAAGCCAGCTGAGGAGGTTTGGGTCGGTGGCTCCCAAGGGCCACGACAAGAAAACCAGATGAAAATGATCTGCTTTCATTATTGCCATAAGCTAATCATTGTGAGCACAGTGATAAAACCCTCCTCCACACACATAAAAGCAGCCGTTGATCTAAGATCTAATAATTGCTATCACTGTCGAGCTGTGTGTGTGTGTGTGTGTGTGTGTGTGTGTGTGTGTGTGTGTGTGTTGAACTGTGTCCCCCCAAGATTTATGTTCACATCTTGACCCCTGGTACCTGTGAAAGAGTCTTTATTCTGAAGGAGCATCTCTATAGATGTAATCAAGTTAAGATGAGGTCCTACTGAAGTACCCTGAGCCCTGAATCCAATATGACAGATGTCCTTATAAGAACAGAAAGGAAACAGACACAGGCACAAGGCCACGTGAAGATGAAGGCAGAGATTGGAACCACGTGCCAGCAGCCAAGCAACTCCACATATCGCCGGCCACCAGCAGGGCCGGGAGAGGGGCCGGGACCAGATTCTCCCTCACGACCTTAGAAGGAACCAACCTTGGCCACCAACTTGATGTCATACTCCTGGCATCCTGAACTGTGAGAGAATAAAATCCTGTTGTTTTAAACCACCCAGCCTGTGCTCATTTGTTACTGCAGCCACAGGAAACTAATACGGATGTGTAAACTCCCATGAATGCACTTGTATTTTTATCATTTAATAAACATTGATTCTACGTGAAAGTTCACCCAGAGACCCCCAGGTTACACAGTGGCCCCTGCAAAGGAGGACCCAGCTCCTGTCTTCGCTTGGTGGGGAGGAGCCTGAGGGTAGGAACCAGGTCAAGCTTGTTCCAGCTGCTTCTCTAGCCCCTGTGTTTAGACATATTCTTGCAGTTAAATCTTAGATTCTAAGTAAGAAGTAATAGTACACTGACCATAACAACAAAGAAACATACTTGAGTTATTTTAATTCTGTCTTTCATGGTGACCTTTTCGAGCTTTTATTTATGGTTAAAATTTAAAACAGTGGGACAGAGGGCATACTGCAAGATGGAGTATTTCTGTTTGGTAAATGCAGATCTCAGTTCATTAAGTATTTTACTGGATTTGGAAAACATTTTTTAAAATAGAAAGGTACTATCTCAACTGCTATTTGTTTTAAAACTAAAAAACAAATCAAGAAAAGCATCATTATCACTGACTATGATACGGTCATCACTGCCCCACTGTGGGGAGGAAGGCCGGTTGGCGCCCTTTGTCACCCCCATTTTTGCACCAATAAACAAGTATATACTGGCACTCAGCTAGGTCTGGGGGATACAAAGATTACAAGAATAAATACACACAGTCTCTTTCTTCAAGCAGCTTGTAGTTTAGGGGGGAGACCAACATGCATGTGATTACACACAGCCATGGTTTCCAAACCTACTGTAGAGTGTTTGTGTGTCCCCCAAAACTTGTATGTTGAAACTTAACCCCAATGTGATGGTATAAGGAGATGGGGGACCCTTGGGGAAGGTGATTAGGTCATGAGGGTGAAG
Organism: Balaenoptera borealis; assembly: GCF_965194805.1. Lineage (NCBI taxonomy): Eukaryota > Metazoa > Chordata > Mammalia > Artiodactyla > Balaenopteridae > Balaenoptera > Balaenoptera borealis. Next base: position 76,813,475 of record NC_138877.1, read on the forward strand.
CCCCCATGAATAGGATTAGTGTCTTTACAGAGAGCTCCCTCACCCCTTCCACCAGGTGAGGACACATGGTGAAGATGGCCGTCTATGAACCAGGAAGGGGACCCCCCACCAGACACCAGATCTGCTGGCACACTGATCTTGGACCCCCAGCCTCTAGAACTGTGAGAAATAAATGTGTGTTGTTTATAAACAACTAGTCTATGGTCTTTGTTACAGCAGCCTGGACAGACTAAGACAACACCAGAATTAACTATGAGTCTTTAAAAAAAATTATAGGCATCCACTCTGGAAAACAGTTTTATAGGTTCTTATAAAGTTAAACATACCCTTATCATATGACCCAACGATCCTACTTCTGGGTATTTACCCTAGAGAAATAAAAATGTGTGTTCACACAAAAACCTGTACTTGAATGTTTACAGCAGCTCTATTTCTAATTGCCCCAAACTGGAAACAATCAGGAAGTCCCTCAGTGGGTGAATGAATGAGCAAAACGTGGTATCTTGGGGCAATGGAATACACCCCAGCAATAAAAAGGAACACACTTGTTACACACAACAACTTGGATGAATCTTAGAGGCATTGTGGAGAGTGAATGAAGCCAATCTCAAAAGGTCGTATTACATTTGCACGATGTTATTGAAAAGACAAACCTATAATGGTGAAGAATAGACTCATGGTTGCCAGGGGCGAGCGATGGGGTTGGATATGACTGTAAAGGGATAGCCCCGAGGGAGGTTTTGGGGATGATGGAGCCATTCTGTGTCCTGACAATGGTGGTGGTCACGGGAATCCATACATGTGTCAAAATTGATAGAACTGCAAACCCCCAAAAAAATCACCACTGATGTGTGGTTGAAAGGTCTTAGTGGTAGAGAACAAAGGCTTGAGAAGCAGGTGAAGACAGAGCTGTGAAGAGCTGCAAAGAGGTTGTAAATGAATTTTGAATGCAATGGGGAAACGAAAGATTTTTAATCACGAGAGAAGCATAATTAGATTTGGGTTTTAGTAGGGTCATTCTGTTGACAGGATGGAAGACGGATTGGAGAGGGTTACATTGAAGGGGGAAAAATCAATTAGTATTCTATTGCGAGAGATCAATTAAGGGCAAGAGATAATGATTTCAGCTCTGGACATTCTGAGTTAGAGACATTTATGGACATGGAAGCAACGATGTGTATAGGGGGTTGAATATATGAGTCTGAAGCTCAGAAAGAGGCCTGGGCTAAGAGTATCAATTTGCTAGTTGAATTCATACGTACGGATGAAGTTGTTTTTCATGAATTGTATACAGGGTCGCAGGGGGGAAACAAGCAGTTTGGGAATGCAGCTAGGGGGAATCACAGTATCTGAAAAGAGCAGAGAGAGAAAGGAAGCTGAGAATGTATGGCCAACGAGAACAGGAAAAGAACCAGGAGAAAATGACATCCCAGAAGCAAAGGAGGAAAGAAGAGAGGATTCAACACGTTGTGTCTGGTTTATTATCACATGATAGATGGATGAGCAACCCAGCCGTTCACAGAGCCAGGAAGTCATCTGTGTGTCCCCCGGTCCACAGCCTCATTTCACAGCTAAAAAAACCGAGTCCTGGGGATATGCTACTTGGCTCGTTTGAGAGTCATGGCTAATTCACGGTAAGGCTATCACTGGCAACCAAAACGCCTGGAGGTTGGAATGAATGGTTGGATTTTTCAACGTCTTCCATAAAATACATCTATAAATATATATTTTAGTCAACACATTTCCCCGTCAGTTTTTGTTATGTCCACTTATGGGAGAAAAACCTCATCTATCCCAAGGCAAATAAGTCAGAGCCGGCATGAGTGGATTGATTCCATTTTTCTGTTTTTTTATATGAATAATCACCAACCTGCCTGGATATTTCATTTGCCTTCCGCTCCCCATTCCGTAGAACACAAACAGCACTTTTGAACTACCCATAAAAGCCCCAAATTTGGCTCCTAGATAGATTTCTCAGATAATTATGATGGAAATTCTATTTTGCCGCAGGCTTCACTTTTCCATTTTCTTTCCCAAAATACTTTCCACTTGCTACCCCACCAGGGTATGGAGACACCCTGAAGTGTATGAGATTTCCTATAAACTGGAATAACTTACCCAGGCCTCCCAATAGCTTGAACACTACCACATAGCTTTAAAAAAAAAACCTTACATGTGTTTCAAACCTTACAACTAATCTATTATACAACTGAAATTATTCTATCCAGAAAGGTTAAATGTCACACATTAGAGCCTCAGATTCTCAGCGCACTCCGTTCTTCCCAGATAAATCTCAGTAAGTGAAAAAAAAAACAACCATACATTGCCGACATGCCAAGTTTGCTCCCTGATTTATAGATTTCTTAAGAATTGGATTTTGCTTAGCAAGGTTGGAAGAAAGAAAAACATTGCATCCAAACACGTGGCGAATGGGTAACTAGTCTAGAACTGAAGCTATAGACATTTGGAGTCGTATGAAGCCACTCGATTCTTTCTTAGAAAAGGCAATAATGAGCATTCTTTCCCATGATGTCATATCTTTTAAAAGCGAAGTTTTTCAACAGCCGCTGAAATAACGAAAAGCAAGTGAATGACAAAATCAAGGTGGACCAGAAAATGGAGGGTGAGGTGTCCGATCCGACCCCAGGGCTTGAGAGGCGGTGCCATTCTGTCAGGCACATCCAGCCCACCGCTAAGTATGGGGGTTCTTTCGGTATGGCAGAGAAATACTGTTTCCTCTTTTAATTTACTTGTATTTGGGGGGTTTTGTTTTCTTTTTTTTAAATTGAAGTATAGTTGATTTACAGTGTTTCAGGTGTACAGCAAAGTGATTCAGTTATATATATACATATATATATCTATTCTTTCTCAGATTCTTTTTCTGTTATTAGTCCTTACAAGATACTGAATATAGTTCCCTGTGCCATACAGTAGGTCCTTGTTGTATATCTATTTTATATACAGCAGTGTGCATCTGTTTTCATCTTTTAAACAGCTACAAAGTTGTTAGGACACAAGTAGTTAATAAGTTGCTTGAACCTAACTACTTATACAAAGAGCAGTTAGGACCCACTTTTGGCTTAGGAGTTGCTATGAAAAATCACTGAGACACGAAGGGGCCAAGAACGGAGGAAGCAGGGAAATCTCTATGCTCTGTTATCAATGCCCTGGTTTGGCACTTGGCCCGGGAAGGGGAGGGCCCCAGCATGCCCACTTGTTTTTCCTACTGTTGGTGCCTCACCCACTTATATGGGGCCTGAAATTAGCCAGTCACGGAAAATGCCTGCTCAGGAAACAGATGTTCAGGCTGCAGAGGAAACCCACAATCACCGCCCACATGAACCAGCCCAGGCCTCCATTCACAAAAATTCAGCAAACCGAGGGCCACGAGACAGAAGGAAAACAACAGCACGGAAGATAACAATAATGATGAACAAATAAAACAGCTCACTGGAGAGAAAACAGAAATAATAATAATAATGAAAGAAATCCAATTTGATCTTGAAAGGTTAGAGAGGAAGTTGCACCCATAAAATTAGAGTTGGCTGCAATTAGGAGAAGGAAGGGGGAGGGGCAAAAGAAGACGAGAAGAAGAGAACAGCACCCACAGAAAAGGAAGAGACCCTGGAACTAAAAGTAGGATCGTAGGATCAGCAAAATAAAAATGGATGGAAACACCAAGCTGGTTATCTAGACCAGGGCCCTTCTCCACTGTGCAGACCAGACAGTCAGCAGATACAGTCAAAGCGATCTCCCAGATCCAGAAGCAAAAATAAAGAGACAAATGAATAAATGAAAACTTAACAGTCTTGCAAGATATATCCAGGAGGGTCAAACTAATAGAGACTTAGAGACAGAAACGTGAGAAAGAAAGAAACAGTAAGAGAAATAATTGAAGCATCATTTCCAGGGCTGAAGTTTCTTAGATAATGGTCCACCAAGGCCAGAACAGGATGAAGAAGAAATACATCCACATTCTGATAAAATATAAGAACACCAAAGATAAAAGGAACATTCTAAAAGCTCCCACAACAAAAAATAGGAGAGGGCCATGTGGTATGAATGAACCATTGACAGCTATGGGAAGTTAAGAAAACTCACAAGGAAGTTTAAAGGAATCCAGAAGACCTTGGCCTCGGCTCACTCTTCTTCAAGTGGTTGGACTGAGTGACATGGATTACATTGCCTTTGCGACAGGTTCCACCACCTTGTTATGAAGAGGATAAAGCTGCGTAATTATAATACGATGTGCTGCCATGGAGGGACATGTACTGTGTGAAAGAAACAAGTTGCAGAACAAATGGACAATCTTATCCTATTGAAGCTAAATACACACACATGCACATATAGACTGGACAGATAGAGATGATGATGATGAAGATGATAGATAGATAGGTAGATAGATGGATAGATAGATAGATATATAGATGGATAGATGATAGATAGGTAGATAGAGATAAACATTTAAAAGGACACAGAGCACACAAGTGGGATTTGGGAGAATACATTGGCTTTTTATCTTCAACATTTGATACTTTCTTTCTCTCCTTTTTTTTTTTTTTTTTTAAGAAGGAGTACAGATTACTTTTGAAAAATTTTTTTTTAAATGGGGGCTGCAGGAGCATGGTGTGCTCAAGAAGTGAAGCAAATCCGTGTGGCTGGTGAATGCCGAGGGTGGAAAGAGCCAAGCAGGAAGATGCCAGAGCTTTGGGCAGGGCAGGATCAGGTCCCCACGTTCAGATGGGGCCGGAGAGGGAAGCCAGGAGTGGACAGAGTGGGGCAAGCATGACTTAGCTCTGGCCCGGAACACGGAAATGACACATCTGACCCTCGGCAGGGTTTGTTCTATGACCTAAGTGGATTCACCCATCGTGCACAGACAGAAGAAGTCAAGAACCGTGAAGCCTGAATCAATCGTTTGCAGATCTAGACGCCCTGCCCTAAACCTTATTTCTCTACCCGGCACCACTCCTAGTGGGGAGTTAAATTCCCGGACATGCTCAGAACCAAAGCAAGCAAAACGAGGGTCACTAGCCACACAACTATTCTCCTTGCCCTCCATGACTTTCCCATCAGCAATGGCACCAGCTACCCCCGGGTCTGAAATGCAGTTGAAAAAATGTCCCCAAACATGGTGGAAAACTCTAGATTATCTTGGGAGAACAGAGCATTTGATTGAATCCCCAATCCCACTCATTCCTGGTCTTCCGTACTGGGGATGCCCCTCAAATAGGTGGACCTGTGGGAGTGAGCTAGAGTCACACAGGCGACCACAGCCCCAAGGTTTCAGGATGGCCTGGTTTTGCCATCCCTGAAGAAATTATGAGTGGGGAAGGAAACTGGACTAATTCTTATTTACCCTTACCGCAGAACTGTGAGTTAGAGGGACAGATCATGGCATGTGAATTATTTTCCCACTCTTTTGTGTGTTTGTTTCTGCTGCTCAGAGGCGTTTGTCACACTAAAGACTCCCATAGACGTAACCCCACATCTGCAGCGGGCAGGTCCCCAGACCCTCCAAAGGGCCGCACAGCTGAACCTCGTGCTCTGAGCAAAGACCTTAGCCTGTTCCCCCGGATTTCCTTACCCTCCAAAATCTTACCTTGGAATGTTGACCAGGATCTCACGAGCGAAGAAGTATCAATGTGAGTCAAAGCCTCTTTTCTGAAATGTAACCAAAGAGGACCAGCAGGAGAAACCATGATTAAAAAAAACGTATTGATAAGTACAATTCAAGTCCTATTGCTGCCTTTGTTTAAAAAAACAAACAAAACCACAGACATTTTTTGTATATAAATTATTATTTCAAAGCATCTGATCCCCAGAATGTATTCCACAATAAGTGATTTTCTTAAACAAATCAGGACAGTCATCAGTAGGATATTAGTTCTGGGGTGAAGTTTTCCACAAGGTTCCCCCCGTACTGCAGATGGTATTTTAATCATCTGTCCTTGGAAAAGCATGAACACAAAATCAAGTCGTGTACTGAACCTTGAATGTTATTCTATAAACAAAATGAGTTTTAAGCCTCAGAAAACACTTAAGAACAAAGAACATGTTTTTAATGCCCATGAGAAAAAAACAAAGAGGATGGGTGTAAAGGATGACGGTTTAAAGCCAAGGTAGACATTCTCCCATCAAAATCTCCGCCAAGTCTGTTGTTTTGAGTACCCAGGTCCCGGGGGAGGACACTTTGTTTTTTTCCCACGTTCTGACATCATCTGATGCAACCTGATGCAAAGCGACACGCAACTTGTCACAGGAGGAAATAACTCTGCAGCCAGCGTGGAAAGTCTCAGGGATCCCGGGGGCTGGGAGGCCAGCCGTTGAGGGTGGGGCAGACTGCCTCTTGGGGGAACTCACAGAAACAGTGCTGCGGTTCCAAAGAGAAAGCAGGATCCAGTCATTAAAGAAAAGGGTGGGAATCCTTGCAGGCGGGAGTCACGACACAAAACTTCGGATACAAAGTCAAGGCTTATTTCAGAATGGCTGTGTGAATGCTTCATGGGACGAGGGCTTGGAGCAGAGCATCCATAAGTACAAGATCCCCTAAGAGCGGAGATAACAGGAGTGGTGCTAGTGGTCCTTGGTGCCCCTTCTTAGCCTGGGGGCCTTGGGGGCAGGACCGGGAGCATCTTCTTACTTCCCTTGCTTCCCAAGGAGCAAGGCCGGCCTGGTGAATGTCACAGCAGGTGAGTGCTGGCCAGGCCAGTGAAGAGAAAGAAAGCTCCCTGAAATGTGCCCTGCATTGCTGGGGCCCTCGTGATGGCTCTGTGAAAACAGCATGTGGGCCTCCTGCAGCCTACGGGGCCCAGGCAGGGAGACTTGCTCTCCAGGCCTTACGTAGATATGTAGCACGTAGCACGTTGCTTCTCACAGAACATGCACTCAAGTGATACGTATGAGCACACGAATGAGAAGTAGCTATTAAAATGGTTTATTTTATCTGTGGATAAATGGATGAACTAAATAAAGAACAAGACACAGACCAGCAAGATACTTCGTGCCGTTCCTATCTTATTATAAAATTCATTTGTGCAATAATAAAAACAAGCACATGTGCCAGGACTGATGTAACAGCTTCGTGGATTTTGAAGCACATCAATCTTCACGCCAGCCCCATTTCACAGAGGAGGAGGCCGAAGCCCCAGAGGTCAGGCAACACGCCGAGACCAGAGCAGCAATGAAGGGCAGGCGGGATTCGACCCCAGGGAGTCGGAACCAGTCACAGCTCTAGACCACTCTGATGGGCAGCATGCAGCAAAGTCACAATTTCAAGAATCCTTGTCTTTTCCTGGTTGTCATATTTGCTTCATCTTGTTCGTTATGTATATTCCAGATGTCTTTCAAGCTTTCAGTTTACGTGGTTAACATCTTGGCCAACAAGAACCAGACCGTGGCTTGTTTATTGCTCTCTACGCAGCTCTACAAAGATGGGTGTTAAACCTAATTTCCTCATCGCTAACTGTGAGAGAATACTTAAGCTTGGAAACCTCCTACCTCACTGTCTAAGGCTCAGACAAAACAGGATCCATGAAACAATTTCAAATGCCTTTCAGGGGTTCTGAACCCAGGGATTACCGTCATTGGAGGGTTTTAAGATTTTATTTCAGTTGAAGCAGAATTAAAAGAAAATAATTTTATTTAATTTTTTGAGAAATGTTTCTCCACTGAGATTGTGAAAACATCATTAAACAAATTTTATATACCTACTAAGGACACCCAGGTGTTTCCAAATATCTAAGCATTTGGAATTGTATGTAATTAAGAATTATCAAAGAATACCTTTGCTGTGATTCATAAAATCTTTAGCAATTGATTAAGTAATTTTTAAAAATTATTAGCTCTTGAAAAAGACCTGAAAATATAACTGTTTCATAAACTGAAAATGGAATCCTGTTAATTGAAGATCTTCTCTGTAAATCACACCTGGGGAGCCATGGAGGAATTAAAGCTTTTCCGCAATCTTCCCCAAATGCACGCTCAGGTAAAATAATATTACAAGACAGGAAAAGAGACGGACTTTTATCCACCATCAATCATTTACTGATCGTGCACCTGGGACCAAGCATTGTGTTGGTTAGGCTTGGGATTCAGAGACCAGTGCGCCAAACTTCCTGCCCACAAACTCACTTCCTGTTCACAAGCTACTTCCTGGCCACAAACTTACTTCCTATCCACCAGCTTCTTGGTGGGAAAGGGAGGTGAGAAGGATCAAAGTAGTGGTTGCCACGGGAACCAGGCCAGGGAGTCTCTGGGAGAGAGGACACCGGAAGATGGGCATCTGCACTGAATAGGAAGGGGCTGCAGTTCCTGGGAAAGCACGAGAATTGGGGTGTGGCGGTCTACACAGGAGGTGAGAATTGTGCTTGCTCTTGGAGAACAGGTGGAAATTGGGTGCTCAGAGGGAAGCAGCGAGGGCCCAGGAAGCAGAGGGGACTCCCTGGTGATCCAATGTCAGGGTGACAATAATAGTAGAAATCATTGTAACTGGAGAGAATGACTTCAGTAAGGGAGAAGGGGAAATGTAAGTTAGAAAGGCAGATTGGGGTCAGAATGTGGTCATTCTCAAATGTTAGACAGAAAGCATGATCCTGTAGGTAACAGGGAATACTGGATGCTTTGGGAAGCAATATTAACATAAAATAAATCACTACAAACATACTATCAGAGTTGGAAATGGCTTTAGAGAATATCCAGCCGCCACTCCCGCTCCTCTAGATTGAAGCCCCTTGTGTCTAGAAGGCTGATTTATTTTCCCTGTATCCCCACGGTGCCTGGCAGAAAGTAATCACTCAATACAAATTTAATTTAAAAATGAAAGAATAGGAAAGTGTAGCCCACAGCAATTGATTTAGTGACTGGCCTAAGGTCACCCTGCAGGGAGCAGACCCTAGGTTCTCTGTTCATCCAGAACCAGAACCCATTTTGGCCTCATTCAGTCTTAAACATAAGCTAGATGTTTTATCCACACAAAGACAGCTATCTAGATATATGAACTTCCAGAAAGTTGACTGTATTTTTCCAGTTGGCACATGGGCATCTGATGTCTTTCAAATATACACATTAAGTCATTAAGTTTAACATTAAAATATAGGTGTAAAATTTTCTGGAGTCAACCTTACCATACTAATATTACAAGGGTTCACAAGCTATATTATATATTAAAATACATTTAAGAGGAAGAACTAAGAAAGCCCTAATCCTACAAATCTCTTGCTCTCTCCTTCTCTCTCTCTCTCTCACACACACACACACACAGAGAAACACACACACACAATAACTGCTCACTAAGATGATTAATTCATTAATTCTCTCCTCTTTCAAGCACTTCATTTTTCTACTCTAACCCTGGGTGGAGGGAAATTCGTGAAGCAAGATTGGTCGTGAGTTTATAACTGCTGAAACTAGGTGATAAATATATGGCCACTCCTTATACCTTGCTCTCTACTTCTGCCCATTAAAAAAAATTTCTCATTAGAAAATGTTTTTTAAATAAGGGTGAAAAAGTAATATCCATTAACAAATAAATATTTCATGCCAAATTGGCTTATTGAGCAACATTCTGAAGGAAACAATGAAAACTGAAAACTGGGTGAACAGGGTATCTTTAGAATGGTTTCCTAGCAGGAGGCTGCAGGGGTCTGGGTGCACAGAGTGTAGGTAATTTGGGAAGTTATCACCCTAGAAGAGGAAACGGAGCTGTAGGACTTTCTATCCTATTGTACAACTGCCTGCTGAACAGAGAGCTGCCACGTTGTTTCAGGGACAAAGCCATTTTTTAACCCCAAACTTAAAAACAGCGTTATTATTCAGAAGAGATTAAAAGGATTTCTAGCAACGTGAGTATTTGAAAACTCAATGACTAGGAAGCACTCACCAAATTTTATCAATCGAGACTCCTGATTTTGTTTTTGCTTGGATACCAAAATAGACCTTTCCACATGGGCACAGCTCACCGTAACCCATAAGCAGGAGCAGCTTGGGAAAGCCAGCTGCCATGAACCCCTTCACTACTAGTGCGGTCCATAAAGTTGACCATCTGTGCCTGAAGGTCTGTAGTACCTATGTGTGTGAATGTTAAACATACAGGACTAAGCCCCTTTAGAAGGTATATTCTCATCTTATTGGCTATAATCCTTGACCAATCCAAACCAAAAGTAGACAGTTGTAACCCTAAGGGCTAAAAGAATCTAAAACTGAACTTAGCTCCCTAAATTGTGAGCACGATTGTCTGTCTTCATTTTATCATTTGCTATTTTTGAAGGAGAAAAATGGAGAAAGATTGAAATGTGATAAGAGAAACCGTCAGAACCTAAAGTTCTATGTATACATTCCTGGTTGTATAACCAATGTCAAGGGTTGGCTGGGCATAGAAAGAACTCCAGAAATGTCTGCTCTTACTAGTATATATATAGGATGGATAAACAAGGTCCTACTGGATAGCACAAGGAACTATATTCAGTATCCTGTGATCAACTATAAAAGAAAAGAATATGAAAAAGAATATATATGTATAACTGAATCACTTTGCTGTACAGCAGAAATGAACACAACATTGTAAATTAACTATACTTCAATAAAAAGTTTTTAAAAAAAGAAACGTTTGCTCTTGAGCATAGAAATCATTGTTATCAATCTCATTACATGAGAATAAGTTGAAAGTATAGGCACATCCTATATACATCTTAACACACATAGTTATATACAGTAGATGAATTGTTCATACAGACTTGAGCAGCAAAAAACCTTAGTGAGTAAACCCTGGCACACTGGATGCTTCATATTTCAGTGTGTTCAGATATCTGGGAAAGTAGGAAATCGAATTTGTAATTGCATTTTAAACGCAAGGCCTAAACTATATTACTATGTTTATAAAGCGTGAATAGTTATAGCAGGTACAGGGTCCTGGAAATACCAATTCTTTCTTCACAGGCCGCTGAGGCATCCTTTAACAACGGAAGAGTTTTCATGTTTCTATTCGGGATGAAATGAACCACACTCAGCCACAATCTGTAGCTGAGACAAGGTGAGCAAACTGGATTTTAGGCTGAAATTATTGTGAGGTGAAGCTTGAAAGGCAGGAAGTGCCTCTCAGAGTCCTGGACTCTCGGGGATGGAGGGAATTACGTGCAGAAAGGCCCTCAGAGGGGGCTCCAGCCAAAGATGGAGTTAAATGGCCTGGAACTCAACTTACAAGTAAGTTAAAAAATAACAAGGGTCCTCCCTTTTCCCTGTTCCTTTAATTGAAGTGTTTTCTATCTTGGAGGACTCTTTTGAAATGCAATACTCCTGGGAGTGGTCACACCTTAAATTATCAGCTGACACTTTTGGAGAGATTAGCGACAGCCCACAGAGAGAAAGAATGGGATTTAGGCAAAGTGCCTGGGAGTGGAGGGAAGGCCAGAGACAAAGGGGGGAAGAAAGCTTAGCTGATAACCAGACAAATTCTCCTACTCAAGAGCGTTCTGGTCTACAAACCAGACTCCTAACCTCTGAGTGCTGTCCTTCGACCAAAAAGATAAACGGTGGCTCACGTGTTGCTATGTAAGCTATTTCGGCACAATCTCCCAGGTTATCTTGGAAGCAATTCGAATTCCCTGAGTGGGGCAGGCAGGAAGGCAAAAGAAATAAACCCTTAGTACAATTGAAAAGCATTGACTTTTTACTTCAAACATATTTAGACGATCCCTGAGGGGTGTTTGTACACTTGAGATCAGACTTTAGAAAAACTATAAATGCACTTTAAGGTAAAGACATAGTCAACAGAATAGCAAGTACTGATAAATCTATAACCTGAAAACTCATTAGATTCTTCTAGCGATGCAACTAAGATACTCTACCAAAAACTATGTTGCTGAAGGATTAGAAAAATAAATTTCTGCTTCAGGAATCTATTCTTTTTTTCCTTTTTCAGATGTACTTTTAAGATTTACTCTTTTAGCAGAATGAAATAATGCCATTGGCAGCAACATGGATGGACCTAGAGATTGTCATACTGAGCGAATGAAGTCAGACAGAGAAAGACAAATACCATGTGATGTCACTTACATGTGGAATTTGAAATATGACACAAACGAACCTATCTACAAAACAGACTCACAGACATAGAGAACAGACTCGTGGATGCCAAGGGGGAGGCAGTGGGGGAGGGATGGATTGGGAGTTTGGGATTAGCAGATGCAAACTCATTATATAAGATGGATAAACAACAAGGTCCTACTGTATAGCACAGGGAACTATACTCAGTATCCTGTAATAAACCATAATGGAAAGGAATATGAAAAAGAATATGTATATGTATATACATATATAAGTATATGTATTTATAACTGAATCACTTTGCTGTATAGCAGAAATTAACACAACATTGTAAATCGACTATACTTCAATAAACCAAATTTTTAGAAATACTTACTCTTGGGCTTCCCTGGTGGCGCAGTGGTTAAGAATCCTCCTGCCAATGCAGGGGACATGGGTTTGAGCCCTGGTCCGGGAAGATCCCACATGCCGCAGAGCGGCTAAACCCGTGTGCCATAACTACTGAGCCTGCGCTCTAGAGCCCACGAGCCACAACTACTGAGCCCGTGGACCTAGAGCCCGTGCTCCACTACAAGAGAAGCCGCCGCAATGAGAAGCCCACGCACCACAATGAAGAGGAGCCCCTGATCGCCACAACTAGAAAAAGCCCATGCAGCAACGAAGACCCAACGCAGCCAAAAATCAGTAAATAAAATAAATTAATTAATTTTTAAAAATATATATTTACTTTTTTAGCAACTTTCAAATATGTAATTCAGTATTGTTAACTATAGTCACCACGCTGTACATTACATCCCATGTCTAAAAATAATCTATTTTTAATTTTTCTTAGAACCCTGGCTAGAGTACTTATACATTACCTTCAAATATCTGCTTGTATTGATCAATTTACAGCAGAAGCTTGTCGCAATGCTTCCTTGGAACCATACCACGTGGAGAAAATAATCTGTTGCGTTTTTTTCACACTTCTTCCTATAGACTTTCTAGAAGCAATAGCACTGAGCGAGCTCTTCAAAGTTCAATTGACCTCACTGGGTCTGTAACTGCATCGGTAGAACCTAATGGCCTTAAGTGTTACCAGAAGTTGCTGAGCACGGGCTTTGTAAATACATGTTTTGTGACTATTAGCTCCATTTCTCCAGGTGTGATAATGGGCAAGTGTGTACAGCACAGAGAAGAAACCAAAAGTCGCCTCCTAACTCCACTTTCACATCCATTTGTGTCTCTGTTGCCACGAAACTTTTCACCATCACTAACAATGAGCAGCAAAACAGACGTGAGTTTTCATTCATTTTCCTTATTTTCACACTCAGGTGACCATATTCGTGAGCAACGGAAGGGTCAAAACTATTAGTATCCTTAGATGAACATCAGAATCATTTGAAAGTGAGCGTGAAGGGAAAACAGGTTTGTTCTTTAAGCTTTAACGTGGCAGATGTAGCTGAGCTCCTTTTGTGCACCAGACAGTGGGTTTGAAAAGACAGGGGAGGGAATACTGCCATCGCCTTTCAGGACAGTATCATGTGGCCATGTGCAAACTGGGTCTGATTTACGAAATAACTAGTAACAGTGGAATCGTGCTGAGAAACATTCAACTAATGATCAGGAGACTTGGCTTATAATCTCAGTGTTGTCAATTACTAGGTGTGTGACCTTGGACAAGTGACAATGTCTGTCTCATGGGTTTCTCCCTGTAGAATGTGACATTTGGCCACGGCGAGATGGTTCCTTTCTGACCCGGAATTGTCTGATTCCATGTGAGCCAAGTCCAGTGAGGGAGCAACTGGGGTTCATGGTTAGAGCACCTGTCACCGGTTAGGTGAGTGACATGTGTTATATCCCTTAAAGCACCTCAGTCCCGTCCACATCCTCTCTCTGCCGAAGGTCCTCAGTTTAGGCTCTTAACTGCTAAGGAAGAATAATTATTTAAATGTAGACCAATTGGTAAAACCAGCATATTTTAGAAAAAAGGGGAGGAGGGCTCAACTTCTCATTATGTAAAAAATTCAAAATATCACGTCAGATGGGGAAATGTGTAATGAGGACCAACACAGCCCCTGGTTAGTACAAGAATTCCACAGAACCGACAGGAACAGTGATTCAACTGATCTGATTTGATTGAGGCAACCAAAAATGAGGTAGCTTCTTGCTATTAGATTTCGGACTTTAAACAATTTTAGGGGAACGTTCTATTAGTTAGCCGTATAAATACTATAAATCTACTCTGATTTCCCTGAATCTTTGTATGAGAACCTGTGTGTGTAAGATCAGTAAATCTTAGAGAAAGCAATAAATATTGAACAATCTGAAAAGGTACGTCGGAGAAACCCAGTTACAAAGGCCACGGTTCAACCCCAAACGGATGTATTTGAAAGGAACGTGGCTAACACAGCCTGGTCAGAATGGACGACGCCCAATCTACAGCGTCTGATTTCCAAAGCCTCACTCTCCTTCTGCCCCCACGGCCATTTCTAGGCCTGTCAAGAGGAGAAGGTCTTCTTCAGCTTCCTGGGTGAGGGGCGCGGGCAGAAGGGAGCCTGAAACCCTCCATCTCCACACGAACCCTCAGAGATAGGCCGCCTGCCGCCCCAGGTCCACACGACGGACGGGAAGCCAGGCTGCTTCCCAGGCAACAGTCACTTGTGTGTCGTAAACAGTGACCTAGTCCTAAAAGTATATCCTACGTGGCAGCCACTGGCTTTGTTCAGGACCCAAACCCTCTGTCGCCAGAGATATCAACAACCCTGTCTGCTCGTCAGCTCCAAGGTGATGGCCTACGGATGTGATGGCCTTCTTCGTTCTAACAGATTCTCCTGCTGTTTGGAGACTAGGAATGAAGAACCCTACTTAGTTTAATGCCCCCTGAACATTAGACTGATTTGAAAAAATCGTCGTTGTTTTGACAAGGATGTTGACATTTCAGACAGAAGAGCCATGCACGGTGGGGATGCCTCGGGCTCAGATCCAGCCAATCGGAAGGACTTCACGCAGCCAGGCTGAGGGTAGCGGCCCTGGAGCACGAGGTGTGGTTTCCACCCTCGTGTCCCACCTCCAAGCTGGGTGGTCTTGGGCGAGTTTCATCATCTCTAAATCTTCCATCTTTATGGAAGCATAAAGATCACTGGGAGGTTTATATGTGACGATGCACTGAAAGCATTTTGCTCTACACCTTAAAGGCATGCAGTACATGGCATATATATATAATAGATATATAATATACATAATAATAACTAATAGTTAGTGCTGTTTTTATTCCATTGTCAGGGCTGCCATAACAAAGTACCATAGACAACAGAAATGGATTCTCTCACAGTCTGGAGGCTGGAAGTCCAAGATCGAGGTGTCGGCAGGGTTGGTTCCTTCTGAGGCCATGAGGGAGGGTCTGCTCCAGGGCTCTCTCCTCGGCTTGCAGGCAGCCGTCTTCTTCTCGTGTCTTCTCACATCATCTTCCCTCTGTGCATGTCTGTCTCTGTGTCCAGATTTCCCATTTTTCTAAGGCCACCAGTCATATTGGATTAGGGTCCATCCTGGACCTCCTTTTACCTTGATTTTCTTGTTAAAGTTCCAATCTCCAAATACAGTCGCCTTCTGAGATGAGGACTTCAAAATACGACTTTGGAGGGGACACAGTTCAATCCATAACACTGTTGCTATAAATAACAATAATGATAATTGATATTTTTACTGTAATTATCATGATCATTTTTGGAGCAGAGGTCGTTCATTCCAGGGAAGTACATGATGTCTTTGAGAATTCTTACCCACTATCTTGTAATAGCTGACTGAGAAGGAGGTGACTGGGTAAATGAAAGAACGAATAAGTGGGTGAATTGTGGGCAGGATGTAAGTACCATTAAGGATTTATAACCAACAGGACTAACAGAGATCCCAGCATCCGAGGGAATGAGTCGCAGACACGAATAAAATGCCCCATAAAGAACCTGCAGTTCCAAGGCCATGGCAATAGGAGGACAAAGCAAAGACGTCTGTCTCAGAGGAACCAAGGTCAGAAAGAAAGTTGCAGCAAAGCAGGCTTGAGGACTTCCCTGGCAGTCCAGTGGTTACGATTGCACGCTTCCACTGCAGGGAGCACGGGTTCGATTCCTGATCAGGGAACTAAGATCCTGCATGCCATGGTGCGGCCAAAAAATAAAAATGTATTAAAAAAAATAATTCTTATTAAAAGAAGAAAAAAGGAGGCTTGATGCTGAGTCGGGCTCCCTTCCCCCTCTCCCACTTCCCAGCTCTGTACTTCACCTCTCAGTACCTGAGGGTCCACAAAGTTGAATCTATGGGTAACTGTAAAAGCACCTGGTTCAGAACCTACACATCACACCATCATACGCACACAAACGTGTTAGGTTTTTTTTTTCCTTCCTGCAATTATGTGAAGCTCCACAATTCTGGACCCTTCGGGATGGCCCCAGGAAGCCCAGGGCTCAGCAGTGGGAATCCCAGGGGAGGTGCCCGGGCTGTCCTCACCGCAGCAGGGGCGGGAAAGCCCTCCGAGCACAATGCCCTCAGAATTTCCACGAAACCACCCTGAGGGGTGACTCAGAGGACACGGGCCTGTTTGACTTAGGTTACATTGTCACCAGGTTGAGAGCATGGGGGCAACATAGCCTTCGGTGCATAAGAGACTCAGTGGATTTTGGGTTATACTTAGAGGGTTGGTTTGTTTGTTTGATTTTAGTATAAGAGAAAATTGCTTTATTTCATAGGCCAAACTCATTTTCCTCAGAAGTCAAAATATTATTTAATATATACCTATTAGCCAACTGGAGTTGAATTATAACTTAAAAATGAGAAATAAGAATGTCCTTTATGAAAAGCAATGGGGGACTTCCCTGGTGGCGCAGTGGCTAAGGATCCACCTGCCGATGCAGGGGACACGGGTTCGAGCCCTGGTCCAGGAAGATCCCACATGCCGCGGAGAAACTAAGCCCGTGCGCTACAACTACTGAGCCTGCGCTCTAGAGCCCGCGAGCCACAACTACTGAGCCCGTGTGCCACAACTACTGAAGCCCGTGCGCCTAGAGCCCGTGCTCCGCAACAAGAGACGCCACCGCAATGAGAAGCCCGCGCACCGCAACGAAGAGTAGCCCCTGCTCGCTGCAACTAGAGAAAGCCCACGCGCAGCAACGAAGACCCAACTCAGCCAAAAATAAATAAATAAATAAATTTATTTTAAAAAAATAAAAATCAATGGGACACACACACAAAATCTAAATCTAAATACCTAATTCAACAGGCTGATTGTAAATATGATTGTAAGTAGCCTGTGGGCTACTCCTACTTCCAACAAAATATGCCTTCTTCCGGGTGACAGCAAACTCAGATAAACAGATTAAACAGACAGAGGGAGTCTGACTGATTAATATGAAAGGTGCTAGAAGGGCAGAACTTCGGAAGAAGAGAAAGTAAAAAAGCCCCCCAGAAAGGTATTATCAGTCTCCTACTGATTTGACAAAACAGCCTCATTTGTTCTTGGAACTTGATTCACAGTTGATGGTGAATTACAGAAAGGGCAAAAAGATGAAATTCCTTAAAGTATAATTCTCAGGGGTATGGAAAGGATTCAAAGAACCCTGTGAAACTGAACACAGGTCGTGCTTTGTTTTCAAGGAAAATCATGTTTGAATTACCAACCTAAATATGTCAGTACACTTTTATGAGACAAATATTTTCTTGGGATGATAAAATATGCATTTTGCAAAAAAATAGAAAGCATATCCAAAAGGACTGAAATATGTATTTAGGGGGTGTGTGTGTGTGTGTGTGTGTGTGTGTGTGTGTGTGTACACATACACACATATGTACTTATATAATATAGACATCACTATGCATATACACCACATACATGCCCTGTATCACATTCACACACTATCTATCTATACACACACTAGTAGTCATTCTTCATACCACATCTATTTCTGAATACTGTGGTCCAGCCTCACAGCCCCCACTTAATGGAGATGCCCGGCCCCTGAGCTGATCACCAGGGTAAAACACTGAGCCTATAGTTAGAGTTTAGTTCTACACTTAGAATTCACAGTTGGTCTCTCACACACAATGGGATTTGAGTATTTAACAGTTCTCAGAACTTCATAAAGACTAGTAAAAGAGAGATCCCATTGCTTTTGGAGAAGGAGAAAATTAGTGCTTTGTGCAATATTTATAATAAATGTAGATGGAATCCAAAACAAGAATTTGTCTTTAGGATGAATAGCTGAATTGGCAATACCTGGGCTAACAACGGGTCTTGAACTCCTTGATCGTATTCTGTTCAAGGACTTTGATAAAGGACCAGTCATGGGGTTTTGAAGATCCAGTGATCTCATCAGGAAACATCCGGCTCCCATTGCGACACTGCCTACTGTGGACAACGGATCGTCTTTGGAAGAGCTTGGACCTTGTTAGGACACGGAGCGGCTGCACCAGGGTCAGACCTGAGAAGCCAAACAACAGCAACGTATCCGCTCCCAGACCCTGACCAGCCCTGGCGTCTGGACACACAGAACCCAGAGCAGAGGTCAAGTCCTCTGCAAACTGGCAGCAGGCATGGCTCTGGGGCGATTCTGCAGACAGCTCAGTCACCCTCAGCTGGTTGGCTGAAGGATCGAATTTTACCACCTGTTGGAGACAATGTCTGATTTTGTTCCAATATCTGAAGAAACTTTTAAAGCCAGAGTGCAATCACGTGGCCTCCTTTCCACATCCACGGGGGGCTGGGAGGGCAGAGACAGACACGAAGCTGTCCTGCTGCCTGCAGCGCAGACGGTGTGCCGGGGATGATACGCATAAAGGGAGAGTTAATCAAATTTCAGTTTTCAACTCTGAACCCTGAATGGAGCCTGCCTTGTCCCCAAGTCATCAGCTAAAGAGAAAAGGCTAAACCAAGTGACCACGTGGATACACTGATTGCTGACCTTGTGGATGTCAGACGTTGCAAAGGATCAGGGGGCTCAGGGGGTTCCCTGAAGAGGAGGGGTCCCAGCAGGGCTTTGAAGGAGACGTAGGGTCCATGACGGCAAAGTGAGAGGGGAGGTCTTTCAGAGCCCCACCCCCAATCTATAAACCAGTCTTTCCCATTTCCTCATCAGCATTTGTCAGCATCATTTACCTTTAAAATTCTGTGCAAACGAAAAACATTAAAAGCAGTTCAGTTAATTCAAGATAATTATTTCAGTGGAAGAGATTTTTGTTTTCCTAACCCCCCCTCTGTCTGCAGAGAGGCAGCTCTTGGTTACATCTACCGTGGAAAGCCTTCGCTCTGCTTACTTTAAAGAATAAGCCACTGTTTGATTTGGTTTCTCGTTTTCAATATGTAAACCCTGGTCTCTTGTGTCTCCATTCCAGGAAGGAAAAAGAAAAGAACAAAGCTCTTTAAATATCAGAGTGATGGCTGCTTACAGATGCACACAGCCTCAATACTTTATACAACAGCCGCTTAGGAGAATGCGTAAGAATTTCCCAGCTGGCAGCCTCGATTTGACAGGTGTACCTCCATTGAACCAATCACTTTTTATTTGGCTGCAATTTGTTTGATTTTTCTGGCTGCGTTGCAAGAGTGTGTATTTATTCCAAAAGGTCGTTCACCTATTCCACGGTTCAAAGGGACCATTTTGTTCATTTGAAGGGTGACTGTAACGATATAGGAAGACATAGCCAAGGAAGGTGAGTTAGAATTGTGAGTAAACTTAGTAGGAAAACCTAGGAGTATAAACCACGAAATACAAAAAACAAAATAAAAATATTGTCCCTTTGTTTAAAAAAAAAAATGAAAAAAAACAACCAAAAAATCGCTAGCGCAAACCACACTGCAAGAGTTTTACTCTATACTAAAAGTAATAATCACAGCTGCTGTAAATATTTCATTTATTTCTTTAACTCATATTCTGTTTTGGCAGCATATTCTGTCTGCTTGATTTAACTAACCCACAGCAAATGAAAATAGAGATTCATATAAATCTGTACATAGATTGTAATGGAGTCCCTGCCTGAACTTAGGGTTTACTTGATTGGATGAATAGTGATGTGTCTTACCCACCTCCTGTTATACTGCTCGCCGCGTGACAGGCCAGTAGGTCAAGAGACCAGCTGTTGGGACAAGGAAGAGTGACTTTATTCAGAAAGCCAGCAGACTGAGAAGATGGTGGACTACTGTCCCAAAGACCCATCTTCCCTGAGTTAGAATTCAGGCTTCTTTTATACGAAAAGGGTCAGGGGTAAAAGTCCTGGTTCTGGTCAGACTTAGGAGGGGATATGTTAATTGCTTCCTTCCTGCAGCCATTCGCAGGTGGGCCTGGTCAGGATGTCTCCTGTGAGCTAAACAAAGGTATCTTAGCCTAACGCTCGTAAGCTGGGAGGCACAGTTCCCAGAGATGGGCCAGTATGTAGGAATTAAGCTTATAAGCAGCATCTCCTTAGTGATGAACTCACAATAGAATACAAAGGTTCTTCTCTACTACATGAATAGCTTTCCCTACTCACATGGGTCGGCCCACTTCTGGTGAACAAAAAACTCGACTGTGGCTCCATCATCTATCTTTTTATTCAGAAAAGGCCATTCTCGCAGCAAGGATGAGGGCAAGTACTTCCAAAAAATAGCAGGTTTACTAGCTACAATCTTATTTGACAAAAACCTTGCTTGGCCAATCAAAGGCTATGTTCAGATAAGACAGGTGGCTGGCTTTGGTTGTACCATATTAAAATATTTGATTTACATCAGATTTTTATAATCATACTACTGTGGTTTTCACAGATGTTTGGCCTGTAAAAATGCTGAAGTTTACAATTTACGTGCTACCATCTACCTGTATTTACGGAGGCCACGAGAACGAAAGCAGAACCACTTGGGAGCCGAAAAGCATTTGAATGAACTTCGTCACTGACTGCCGTAGGACTTTCAGATCTGAGTCCCCTCTGAGTCTGATTTTCCTCAAACGTGAAAATGCAGGCAATATGACCTCCAGCAGAGCTGGTGTAACTGCAGAGTTCACGTGGGTGGAAGAAGGGCTGAGCGCGCTGCCTGGCAGGAGAGAGGCATTCGGTGATGCTAATCGGTGCCCTCCCCTTTAGAAACCTCCGCATCGTCCCAATGGCAAACACAAGCACTGACAGGTGTGTGTCTGACCCCTTGGCAGGTGTGCCGGGCTGGGGGCGGAGGTCAAGCATCTGGACAGCTGTATTTACCCCCTAACTGACACCCTCGCTCTCTCTCCTTAGGCTCAGCCTGAATATCTAGAGAGAGAAGCCCGCTCTCCCCTCGAGGTGGGAACGCAGAGTCACGGACGCGAATGCAGATGCGGTGGGGTAATTGCAGCTGTGTGCTGCCCATCAAGCCTCTCCTGTTATTTACAAGCGCAGATGAAGTGGGCCCTGTTCACAACCATGGCATCCACCCTGGGACTTGCACCAAACAGAACCTCAAACACAAACCAGAACAAACTGCGCTAATTTGCTGAACCCCAAATGGAGCCAAATTCAAAGCTTTTATTTTCGAAACTGCCAGTAGAGAACCACAGTTTCAAAAACACCAGGAAAACAGTCTCCACGAGACATCACTACAGGCAAGATTCCTGAAATCTATTTCAGTGTGCCGTGGGTTTTTCTTATTCTACTTTCTCAGATTGCTGAATTTGTTATTAAAACAATAACCGAAGTAATCTGACGGCTCCTCCTTGGAGCTACACTTTATTTACCCTAAGATCTCTCAGTCAAATGGAGATATGATCAGTGTGATCAACTTAGAGATTTCTACAGCATCTGTTCTGTAACGTAGTAAATCTATGTCTCTGTGAGAGAAGTACATTGAATTTTTTCCAGAGCAGGATTATTTTTTTCAGTTCTAAGGAAGAACTGCTGAGGGCTGCAGAACAGAGCAGATCGCCCCATGGAAGAATCTGCTTGGTTGATAAGATTGTTTATAAGAAAAATCACCCTACTGCACATCCTGAATAACTGTCAGACTAGGTCACAAACGCTGTTTGACTGGACCATACCAAAATATTTAAGGTATCGAATTTTCCAGAGTTCACGGTAACTGTCTTGCCCAAGTACCTGGACTTCAGCTTAGATTTTCCCATCATCCCTTCGTTCACAGCGACCAGTCTGGGGCCATGTCTGCGGATCCAGTCTTTACTCTGTTGACCACACAGGGGTCTTTGTAATAATACCGCGTCTGATCTGAGTAAAAGGTAATCAGTAAAAGGTGATACTGAGTGCTGGGTGATCATCACCTGAAGATAGGGTTCAAGGACTTAGCCAAGACCTGAAGCTGGATATGACTAAGTAATTTTGTAAATCCTCAAACAAGTGCAGTGAGGTGTTTATCAGAGCAAAGAGATGCTCCTTTACAAAAGAAAAAACGTTTTCTTGATCTGTGAAAATGGCAGAGCATCTCCCCTCTACCATGATGGGCAGCCTCTGCCTTGAACAGCAAACTTGCAGATTAATGAAGGTAGTAAAATACAGCACATCCTCCTGCCTCCAGGTATAATATTTTATTCATAGAAGAGCTGTGTGAGCCTTGATGTTTATGGACTTCCATTAATAGGCAAAATTCAATCTGAAGGTGTCACCTCTAGGCTCCCTTAAATTCAACTCTCAGTCAGATGTGCTGGGAGTCCCCCCCTCCTCAGGTAATTCTTCCCAAAAAAGAAAAAGAAAAAACAGGGGAAAAGGAAAGACAAGCTGGTTAGAAAGGTAGTCCCGCGAAACAACTTGAGCGCCAGTATAACTCATGTGGGTCCAGGTAGAGCCCTGAATCTCCCAGTCACAGAGAGGACAGATCTAGGTTACAGTAGAGCCATTTTATTTTATTCTCTAAATTTGTACTCTCAAGTTTCTTTATTTATTTTATTAATCGAAGTATAGTTGACTTACAACGTTGTGTTAGTTTCTGGTGTACAGCACAGTGATTTATATATATATATATATAAATACATATATGTGTGTATATATACATATGTATATATTCTTTTCCATTATGGTTTATTACAAGATATTGAATATGGTTCCCTGTGCTATACAGTAGGTCCTTGTTGTTTATCTATTTTTTATATAGTAGTGTGTATCCGTTAATCCCAAATTTCTAATTTATCCCTCCGCCTCTTCCCCTTTGGGAACTGTAAGTTTTGCTTTCTATGTCTGCGAGTCTGTTTCTGTTTTGTAAATAAAATTCACTTGTATCATTTTTTTAGATTCTACATATAAGTGGTGTCATATGATATTTGTCTTTCTCTGTCTGACTTACTTCACTTAGTACGATAATCTTCAGGTCCATCCATGTTGCCACAAATGGCATTATTTCATTCCTTTTTATGGCTGAGTAATATTCCATTGTATATATGTACCACATCTTCTTTATCCATTCATCTGTCGATGGGCATTTAGGTTGCTTCCATGTCTTGGCTATTGTAAACAGCACTGCAATGAACATTGGGGCGCGTCTAACCTTTCAAACCATGTTTTTCTCCAGATATATGCCCAGGAGGGGGATTGCTGGATCATATGGTAGCTCTATTTTAGGTGTTTTAAGGAACCTCCATACTGTTCTCCATAGTGACTGCACCAATTTACATTCCCACCAGCAGTGTAGGAGGGTTCCCTTTTCAGAAGAGCAATTTAAAATCTTCTCAGATAGGTAAGGTGTGGTGTCAGATACACCAAAATGTGTGATTTATTTTCTCCATAAATTGTGAATGTTTTCCAATTAGCCCCAAACCTTTAAGAAGCTCTAATTGACCTTAAATAGAAATTCAATTACACATTTATCATCATTTCTATTCTCAAGTGTTTGATTTCTTTAGGTTCAGAGCCTTCATTCATCCACTCATTCATTCATTCACTTGGTTCCGAGCCTGACATCAGACAAAAGCAGAATTGCAGGAAGTGTATAAAACCATGTAGGCACCCCCAAATTGATTATTTTTAACTTTCTTAAACCATTAAAATGTAACTCAAGTACGTAAATCTATCTGCCAAGAAAGGAAGTGGGGTGTTAAATTTTCTGATATATAGGACAGGACAGTAGGACTCCTTGGGATTTGAAGCCCAGTATTTTAAGCTTCCGGCCATTCTAAGTCCTTGGCACTTGCCCATGACATTGGTGCAGGACCCTCGACCCACCCCAAAACGGCTCCACTCTGGGGTGAGGGCAGGGACAAAGGCAGAGCTGCCCGCCCCACAAGCTCACTGCTGGCTGCCACTCCCAGAGAAAACAGAAAGGTCAGCCCTTCCTTATGCAACTCCTAAAATTAATTTGGTGCTTAGCCTCAGAGGTGGATCAAAGGGTGGATTACCTGAGGTTGCCTCTGTACTAACAAAGGCATCTCTTCAGCATGGTAAATCGGTGTGATGGCCCTGGGCCCAGAGCAGCGATTTGAGAAAATCACCCATGGCAACAATTAGGCCATGAGCCTTCAGTGACTGCCAGGAACCTCACTGAATATTGGAGGGAGAGAGAATTTATATGTGATCCAATTGAGAACAACAACATCAACTGAACATTCCCTGTTCCGCAAGGGCGAAACACAGCCCAGGTCTGGAGGGACCCGATGGCTGTGCCTCCAGTGAGACATTTATCTTACAAAGCCTTGGCTTCCTCGTCTGTAAAATGGGATATCAACCTCACAGGCTCTGTGAGGCTTCAAGGCCGGCACAGAAGTGCTCAGCAAACAAGTTATTATTATTATGAGCCTTCAGGCTGCTGTGATAGAAGGAAGTCCACACCAAGAAGCAAAGGCCTCCCAAACAAGGGAGTACCCTAATTGCCCTAATATAAGCCTCACAGAGATGCTCTCCGTGTGGAAGCTCAGAGGAGGGACCTGCAAGAAAGAGGTACAGAGCTGACATCATCAGCTCCAACAGGAGGGAAAATTCAACCTCACAGCCTTCTTCCAGACCTGTGAATATCCAAAGTCTTGGAGAAAAACTTCAACAAGGAAGAAATAGCAAAGCTACACAAAAATGAACTTTAGCAGCAGGAAGGAGCCCCTTTGGGCCCCAGCATCTCTGACCAAATGGAAGCAGACCTTGACGGGTGCTAATTAGGTGAGTGCTTCTTAAACATATGCCTCATTTTCCAGTGGAGACCCTCAGCCCTCACATGAATGGATGGAGGGCTGCGGTCACTGGTCAAGGAGCAAGAGATGGGTGAGGACGAATGATGGGGGAGGTTATCCTCAATGGGGCTGCACTCTGTCAGTTCCCAGGCATCTAAGGAGTCACCTTTACTGGGAGAGGTAGGGGTCCAGGACGAAGCAATCGCCCCTAATAACTAACTATTTTTATTCCACATACTTTATGTGGCAGGCAATGTGCTGGCTATTTTAAGCAGGTGATAATCCCCGCAATGATCCTGGAATGTAGTATTATTGAATCAGTTAGCTGGATAAGTGAAATGAGGCTCTGTGAGACTGAGTACGTTGCCCAGCTCAATACACATCGATACATACAACATTTCGTCCACCCTAATGTCCTTCCTTTCACTAGGATTCTGAAGGCGGGTGGGCAGGAGAGCTGGCACATAGGGCGGACTCTGCAGAATCAGGCTACCCCACAGGGTCCCCCAGTGACTGGTGTGGGACTGAGCATGCAAACCATACAGAACCAGAATCATCTGGAGGAAACTTTGTACGATGTTGGGAAAATCTCTTCTTGAAATTGCTAACTCTGAAGGGAATGTAGGCCTGGGACCGCTGGGAGATTACTGTGTCAGGACTTCAACCCAGAAGTTGGAATACAACATGGAGAGGTGAGGAGAGGAAATAGACTCCTAGGAATTTCATCCCTGGGATCCAGCAGTGATGGGATCTCTGGGCCACTGGTTCTCAGAGTGGGATACCCAGGGCAGCAGCAGTAACATCCCTTTGGACCTTGTTGGAAGTGCAAATTTCAGCCACCGCAGACTCAGTGAATTGGGAAGTCTGGAGGTGGGGTCCTCCAGGTGAGGCTGATGCAAGTTCCCCTTGAAAACCACGGCTCTAGGTCAACCATGGAGTCTTTACTTTCATGAGCTAATAAATGCCCTTTCTCTGCCTAGACTTTGATTAAAATGAAAGAAACAAAACCAAGATAGTTTTGAATTATTTTCATGAAAAAGTTAAAGTCTTTCCGTACATCGCAAGCAAACAATTATTTTCTAATGAGAAGCTTTTCACTACAGAGGTGCCTCGGGGGGTGTTTTAGTTTTGTTTTGTGTTTGTTAGTATCTCCCTGATGCTTACAAGAAAGAGGAAATTTGAAGCTCCACAGACAGAAGTCGTATTTGACGCCGTGAGTGCTGAACAGTGGAAAGCACTGCTGGAGATATGGAATCTGAGTGGCCGTCATTTACACAGGAAGCAGTTAGCCATAGGAGTCCAGGCCACAGAGAAAGGAGGGGGCTGGAAGCGTAGATGTGGCCACTGGAGAACACCGCAATGAAAACAACGCAAAACTCTAGTAAAGAAGAGAAAAATGACAGACGATGAACTCTTTGAAGAAAAATTTGAAGACTTGGACGTGACATGCATCCTTACCTTTGCTAAATGCATGGAGAAAGAATGGCCGAAAAAGATATCACAGGAGATCAGAGTAAGGAGAACAGTGGATGAGGGGACAGTTCTCATGGGCAGTGGCCCACTGCATACGGTGTTCCTAGAGAAGCAGGATGTGGCCAGTGGTTGAAAACTCCTCCCAGAGGTCCAGGGCTGTGGGCTTAGGAGCGTCCTTTGGATCTGCCCATGGAGAAGACGGGTGAGCTGTTTCAGCAGGGGATGGAGACGGGAGGGAAACTAAGCTGGAAAAGGAATGAGTAGATGCTGCAGGCGGTTGTCCTGGGGGTGGGGTGTACACCCCGGGATACAGGGTGTGGATGTCAGGTGGCTGGCGTGGAGCCTGGAGGGGGGCGTGTTCTAGGAGGATGGGTCGCCGCATGCTTATACACTGAGTGGAGGAGTGAGTACGAAGCAATGGAAAAGTGAGGAGGTGTGAGGTACCCTATGAGGCAACCCTCCTGTAAAAGTGGGGAGGCTCATGGCTGCAGAGGTGTGAGAGAGAGAGAGAGGCTCTCGGGCAGAGCTGGGCTGGAACCCCCGCCTTCTGGCTCCTGGGTTCCGTGCTTTCCACCCATAGGTCTGCACTCTGTCCCTCCAGAGTCACCCATCTATTCATCCAACAAATGTTCAACGAGCACCTTCCACGCCAGGCAATGTGACCGTGCACAGAGACATAGCAACTCCCAAGGCGAGAGTCGTGTGACCAAGGCTGTCGCCCCAGAATCATACCCCTGCCCCGCCCTTGAATAGAAAACAATTACTGTTATCCAAGTTTCAGGAGGAAGCTACAAAGAGAAAAAAACAAGAACTGGTTCAAACCACCGTGACCCAAGATGGCGGAAGATTCGACTTCCAGTGGACCTTGAGCCCCATTACAGGCTCATTGCGACGCATTAGCTAAATGACACACCCACCGGCTCCTCGCAGTTGCCAGTTGCCATGACAACAACCGGAAAAGCCAAAACAAGGACTGAAAAGGAGGGTTGCATCAATTCTGGGCCCAAGCCACAACCCTGTTTCCAGATAACTCATGTATTCCTCCCACTCTTTTCCAAATCCCTCCCTTTTACCTCGACCTTCTTATATATTTGGTGTCTCCACCCTAACTGCGTTGAGAAGTTGATTTGCAAACTAGGTTCCCACTTCCCCATTCTCTGGCCACTGAATAAACCTGGTGCTGTTCCAGTCTCAGCATTAGTTTTGTTATTGGCTGCGTGAATCTGATCGGAAAAAGAACCTCCCCAACCGAGACAGGGGGTCTCCACCCGGGCTAGGACCCCAGCATGGGTCTGGTCAACCAATCTGGTAACAGTTGCAGGGTAGGGGTATGGGGCCTTAGCTCCTGCCCCGTGTCATCTCCAAGCCCTCAAGCCCCCTCAAATAGATACTGGATATAAGTTAGAAAATAGCATTTGCCATGAAATTCAGCTTCACAACAAGTGCCCTCCTCAGATCG
This sequence comes from Balaenoptera borealis, assembly GCF_965194805.1. Taxonomy (NCBI): domain Eukaryota; kingdom Metazoa; phylum Chordata; class Mammalia; order Artiodactyla; family Balaenopteridae; genus Balaenoptera; species Balaenoptera borealis. Next base: position 76,841,516 of record NC_138877.1, read on the forward strand.
CCACCTTCCCACAGGTCCTCCCTGTAGAAATCCGGGGCTGCCCCTGCCCTGGGAGGTTTAGAGATGAGGACACAGACGACAGAAACTGTGACTGCAGAAGCCCAAGGTCAAGGTAAGGAGGTAGTGACAATGCTGAATCCTGTAGAGCACAGAGGTCGACCGGGGGTGCCCTTGGGAGGCTCACGAGTCCATCGGAGCATGGAATTCCCAGAGGGAGTGAGAAGGGCCTGCGCCTTAGACAAATAGGAGCTGCCCAGTTGGAGAAGGCAACTCACAAAGAGGCAACAGGCTGTAGCAGAAGGAGAAGCAGGAGGGCAGAATGACCAAGTGCAGGAAAACCCGGGGCATTTGGCATCCCCAGAGCAAGGGAGGAACTCCTGGGACCGTGAGGCCAAGCTGGTGCTTGGGCTTTATCGTGAAGGCCATCGGGAAGCCCCGGGGCACACGGCAAGACACCTGCCAGCATCGCGGATGGAAAAGAAACCAGTGCCAACTCTGGGGGGTGAGAGTAGCAATCCAGGCGAGAGGCAGGTGGCGGGCGGAGTGCCAATGGCAGCAGTAACAGAGGAAATGGGACAGCGGGGCAGAATCTGCAGGAGACGGCGTAACTGGGTTAGAAGGGGGCATGTGAAAAAATGTAAAAATGTGGGCAGATTTTGCATACGTGTGCAAGTCTGCCTTTCTTCCTGGGGAGAGTTTTCATTCTTAAAGATGTCCGTGACCCAAGAAGACATCCTTGTCTAATTTTGGAGATGCATGCTGTCCATTGGGCAGGACTGGGTGTTTTACTGGGTAATGAGAGGTAGGAATAGGACGTCACTCTTAACACTTGTGGCTTCTCTCCAGGGAGCCTAGGAGGAGGGCAGCCTGCAGACACGCCAGGGAGAGGGCAGAGTCAGAGGGCACATGCGTTCACAGGTCGGCAAGTCTTAGCTGCACATGTCCTTTTGTGTGTTTTTTGATGTCTTTATTTATTTATTTATTTTTAAACATCTTTTTTGAAGTATAATTGCTTTACAATGCTGTAAACATTTAATTACTGCTATTCGTATACATATATCCCCATATCCCTTCCCTCCCACATCTCCCCCCACCCTCCCTATCCCACCCCTCTAGATGTGGCACATGTATACAATGGAATATTACTCAGCCATAAAAAGGAATGAAATTGGGTCATCTGTAGAGATGTGGATGGATCGAGAGACTGTCATAAAGAGTGAAGTCAGTCGGAAAGAGAAAAACAAATACCGTGTGCTAACACATATATATGGAATCTAAAGAAAAAAAAATGGTTCTGATGAATCTAGGGGCAGGACAGGAATAAAGACGCAGATGTAGGGAATGGACTTGAGGACACGGGGAGGGGGAAGGGTAAGCTGGGACGAAGTGAGAGAGTGGCATGGACTTATATACACTACCAAACGTAAAACAGGTAGCCAGTGGGAAGCAGCCGCATAGCACAGGGAGATCAGCTCCGTGCTTTGCCCGTGTTCTTTAATTGGGTTAATCGGTCCAGCACGGAAGGAAGCTGTTTCAGTTCAACCCAGGGAAGTCTCGTCAGCTCTGCTTCTTCACGCACCTCACCTTGGAGGGACCACGTGACGCTCAGCACAGTGGGATGTGATACACTCTGCCCAGGGTTGGAGACCTCAGCCCAGGAAAGAAGCTACAGTCTCACCCCAGGCAAGTAGGGTTTCCTGAGCCCAGAAAGACGACCTGCTTCACACGTTCCAAAGGTAGCCAGCAGCAGCGAAAAGGAAGCAGCAGGAAAGAGAAAGAAAGGCAGCCGCTCTCCCCCCCATCAACGCTGCTTTCAGGCTGGTCCCAAACAATTGCCCGTAGCCACTGGGAGGCCCTCTGATGGCCTCACCAAGGGGAGGGTGCATTGCAGATTAAAAACAACAGCCTGCCAGTCAAAGGCAATGCTGTTAAGCATAAGAAGAGGAATGCCACGGTGGGGAGCAGATCAAAGGGCTCTGAGCACCTCAGAAGCGGCTCACAGACTCACAAAAGCACCTCTGTGCCTTTAACAGCAGGCCCTGTAAGGGTCCCCGGGTCGCACAACCAGAATGCCGCCCAGAGTGGTGTGGTTTGGAAATTAACCTGGCTTTTCTTCCCACTGCTGTTTTACATATTAATTAAAGTGTTTTCCCCGGATCTGGAATGCCTGCAGGCTGGCTGGGTTCTGCAAAGGCCCTTCATTCCTCCGGCTCCGCCCTGGCCCCAGGCGCCGTCGTGCAGGGTTCCAGGATTGAATCTCTCCCGAGTCTGCACCGGACCCTGTCCTCCCTGGCTGGTACTGTGCTAGAGAACACACACTCCAATGTGGCCTTTAAAAAGTCACCCGTCACTTCCCCCAAAGATGACTGTGCAGTGCAATTTAAGGGAGCTGGGCTGCAGGAGAAATTGCTGGAAGGGCCTCCATCTCTTTCCTCCCCGCCAGCCATTCCTTTCTTTTCTTTTCACGAGCCTATTCCTTTCTTTTTCTTGTTTCCTATTCCAGCAGTGTTTGGAAAAACACTGCCTATTCACGAGCCTATTCCTTTCTTTTTCTTGTTTCCTATTCCAGCAGTGTTTGGAAAAACGTGCAAACAACTCACATTTTAAGAATAAGCTGACTTGTTTTAGATCATATATTTTGAGGGAATCACAGTGGCTTAAAGTTTAAAACCACGGAAACCTGAGCCCTCAGTTTGCAAAACTGTTCCACAGAGCTCAGCTTCCATCCGCCTGCTCCAATCTCAGGCTCTGTGTCCCGATGTGCATCTTCGAATATCATTTTTTTTTTAAATTGAAGATTCATAATGCTGCTTCAGATATACAATAATGCCAGGATTTTCTAGTTAGATACATGTGGTTCATATATCTGTCACCGTAGTACTGCCTTAGGTTTTGGATAGTTCAGCCTAATACATCCTTTTCAGTTCTGAATTATAATTTGGACTGTATCCATGAACTTCTTGGATTATGTTAAGTTTACGTATTTCTTTGTGATTTTAGAGAACTTTGTTCCCTATAAAATCAAGCGTCAGGTGATTTAAACTCAACAATGCAAAATGTAGGGCTACTTGGTCATCTGTAAAAGGCAACTCAGTTTCTATACCAAAGAGAAGATTATTCCAAAATGTATGTAACACGTGGAAGTAGATAGCAGTATAAATAAGGAAATCCAGTTGATTTACTGAAAATAAAATAAAGCTACTCTATTTCCCTACTTAGCGTTCATTTATAAAATTCAAAAGAGATCAATGAAGGTCAGGATTCATTGTAATGAGGGTTTAGGGGTGCCATGGAAAGGTGACCTCCACACCAAACGTGAGCTGTAGCAGCAGAAATTCCACCACCGTTGACTTATTCCTTGGAAGTGTGTCTACAGTGTATACCACGCGCTCACCTCCAGCCCCGCCCCTGCATAGTGAGAGGGCATCAGTTAGGGTGGCGGAAGTCCTCTACCAAACTAGTTTAATTAAGAAGGAAATATAGCGGCTCCTCTGACCATCAGTCCAGAGGCAGGGCCTGCTTCAGGCCTGGAGGGGCCAGGAGTCCTGTGTTTCCCCCTCGCCTGCCATCAGCCTCAGGTCTCCATTCTTCTGCTTGTTCATCCCGCATTAGCTCCGTCCCGGGCTGGCACCTCTTGGAGTCCTGGGCTGATTGCCTGAGGACTTACCTACATTCACTGAGTGAGCTGCTTCCAGAAGGTTCTCAGCGGTGCTGGGGAAACCCTTCCATGAGCCCTAAGCCTCCCTCACATGCCATCCGGGACCCCGAACCACCCAGCAACGAGAAGACAGCTCCCCTGGAGCTTCAGGGGGACCAGCCTCCTTCCCGCATAAGGTCCGTCTGGGCCTCAGCGTTCTCTTAGAAACGTCTGTGGAATGGAACAGGGGATCTCTAGCAGAGGAACAGCGGTGCGAAGTTGCAAGTCCCCATCCGAAGAATAACTCAAGGGGACGGAAGTGATGGATTACCAGTCGGGAAGTTCATCCCAGGATTTCCGTACTGAGAAGTAGGGCTCAAGCCCATCTGAGGCTTCTTCCAGCTCCAAGAGCCTGTAACGTTACACCTGTTTGAAATGTCCCACTTTGTCAGGACAGAAGATTCACAAAGGATTTATTGAATGCCTACTGTGTGGAGGGTACTCTTCTTCTAGGGTCTGGATAGCAGAAGTGGGCCAAGCAGACCTCACCGCCCAGGTCACTTACGTTCTGGCAGGAAAGACGGACAACACACAAGGTCAGTAAATGGAACGACAGAGGGACAAGCGTGGAAAAGCAACAGATGGGACAGCGGATAGGAAGTATTGAGGCAAAGCTGGAGTTTTCATTTTAAATAGTAGCCAGGGAAGTACTGACTGAGAAAATAACCAGCCCCCGCAAGGATGTGGGTTCAATTCCTTTATCTGGGAGGCAACTCCAGGAAGCCCAGCGGGGAAGTAGGAGGTGAGCAGGGAGCTTGGAGAGTGAGCTGCACTGGGGCAGCTGGGACTCAGGGCGGCTGAGGACCAGAGGGACCGTGAAGGACACAGCTCAGCACGTCCCTCAGACGGAGGACCGGGCCGGAGCAGGAGGTCCTGGAGGCCAGGGAGCTGCCCTTCGAGGTGAGCAGTGGGGCAAATAGCTGGGTACCACACCCTGCCTGGTGACTTGGGGAGATGTGGTGTGGGGCGGCCTAGGGCAGCGGAGCCGGGAACAGAGCCAGGAAGGTTTTCAGGACACAGTGAGACTTTTCCCCTGAGTCAAGTGGGGACATATCTGACCTATTTTCTTAACAGGGTCACAGTGCTTCCTAATAAAGAATGAACTGAAAGGCAGCGAGAGCGAAGCGGGGGCGGGCGGGGGGCCAGTCCGGGAGGAAACTAGGGTCCAGGTCGGGGAGTGGGCTCTTCTGAGGACCACGTGGAGAGGTGTCGGCAGGGGAAGAGTTGGGTCAGGGGGTCCCAGGCAGCATTAGGTCAAGTCTGCATGATTGGAACGTCTACAGGAGGAGAGAGAGCTGGAAACTGGAGCAGGAGAGAGGGAGAGAGAGAGAGAGAGAGGAGAGAGATGGAGAGAAAGATGGAGAGAGAGAGAGATGGGGCAAAAGTACAAGGAAGTCGGAGGGAGAGGAAGTGTGAACTAAAACAAATCTCCTTCAGTCGCCTTGTTTGTGTGTTTGCCTTTCTGACGCCAAGTCAGGATTTCAAACCTTAAACATAGCATAAGAGTGTGAAACATGCAACTCACTGGAGTAAGGAAATCTTTGTATTTGCTGCTGATGGGGCAAGAAATGTGGGTTTGGGGGATGATGTCCTTTTCCATTAAGATACCTTGGCCTCAGGGAGGGAAAGCTGGACTCCGCTACCCGCCCCCTCACACCCCCGCCACCCGCCCCCTCACACCCCGCCACGACTCAAATTGTTATTTTATTCCTCGTCATGTCTCCACATCTTAAAAAAATGACTGTGCATATTATGGGGTTTAACATAATTTTCAATGAATGAAAGAATTCAGGGAGAGTGTTTCTCAAAATGCCAATACCAATTGGTTAGATCTTCTAAAGATACAGCTAGGATTCTTCTATGAATAGATTTATTTAATCCGAGAGTCCACATAAAAGAAGTGATACACACTTAACGATATGTTTGTCCGAGTTACACATAATCCTATCATTCAAGAACAGACCTGCCAAAATATAGAGAGCAGAGCGTAGCTGGCTGAGCTGAGGTGGCCGCAAAAGTCATTCATCAAAATCCAAAGGTAGCTCCCTACAGAACGGCATTTTCACACCAACCCACAAGTCCACAAATGATTTTGAAGACCCAAACTTTGACATTCTTTGAGATCCAGCAGCGCTGGTGCAAACACCTTGACCAGGGAGAGGCCAGCCCCTTGCTAGGGTTAATCTCCCATCAAGCTGGTCGCTCCTCAGCGCCCGCAGAGCTTACCTCCCCCATCCACTCTTCTGGAGTATGTTCACATCTCTAAAAGGACCATCTCTGAGTTATAAAACCACAGTTACCACCATACTCTTATTTTGAGTCAGTTTTCTAAACACTTACATCCGTGAAAGTCCAGGTTCAGGGTGGGCTGGACATTCGTCCATCCCTACCCTCGAAGAACGTACGCTTTAGTAGAGGGGTGACCAGGTACCCCAATTCAGGGGCAAACGTGAGCCGCCACCTCCACCCTCGTGCTATGGGTCCGTCGTATGTTTGAGGGAATCAGGGAAGTCTTCCGGGAGGAGGCAACAGTGGAGAAAGGCCTTCGAGGATGGGTACGCTTTTACCAGGCCGACTTAGGGGACAGAAGGAAGCAGCATCCACAAAGACAGGGGGGCGTTAATGTGCAGGGAGGGCCCCTGATCCCTCCCCGCCGCCCCTGGACCACTCGGCACCGGGAATGCCCGGATGAGTCGCTGGAGATGGGGCTGAGTCGTAAGGGCCCGGAATCCTGAAGACCAGAGTTTAGACCTTGCTGGGTAACAAGAGGGATCTGTCGAGGTCTCGTGCGCTGAGCAGTGATGTAATCTGAGCTGAGCATCGGAACGATGAATCGGTGACGCCGCAGAGGTGGGCTGGACGGGAGTCAGGCTGGAACAGGGAGTCCGGAGAAGCGGGCGCAAGAAGCAGCGTCCTGTCAGCGGGGATGGCGAAAAAGGGGTGGAGCTGAGTGAGGCCCCGACAACAGAAGCTGGCTGGAGGTGGGGAGGGCCCAGGGGGCGGTCAGAGGTAAGTTTCAGCCTCACTGACTCAGAGAAAATGGCCAGGACGTGGAACTGGTTTTCGGGGAAGACCCTGATCCATTTTTGGACCTGCTGGGTTGAAGATGCCATCAGGGAAACCAGACGAAGGCACCCTGCAGGCCACTGTCAATGCGAGATCGCGGCTTCTGGGACTGAGAGATGGGAGCAGACACCACGAAGGAGGTCGCGGAGGAAGGAAACGCAGAGCCGGGAGGTTACGGAAGGCAAGCTGGGGTTGATGAGGGTCAGAGGGCAGAGGACGCAGGAAGGGCTGGAGGAGGAGGAGGAGGACAGCTCGGGGACCAGAGCCCCGGGGGGAGTGTGGGCGCCGCCGTGCGAAGGCGTGGAACCAGAAAGACTCCGCGTCAGCCCTGGGCCCAGGCTCCTGAGGTCACAGTACGCGAGCCCCCCCCTGCCAGCATCCCCTCGTGTTCCAAGGGGAGTTGCTCTGAGGATGAAATGAGACCACAGGGTCTGGCCCACGACAGCCCCGCAGAAAAGGGGCTGTGACTTCATCACACAGCTGGGACAAGGGAGGCCACTCGGTGGAGCCCTGACTGACGGCTCTGGTGGCCGGGAGGCTGTCAGCACCCGTGTCACCTGCTGGCAGGGGGCGCCGGAGCCACTGCGCGTCGTCCCTTCTGTACCTGGAAAAAATGGAGACTGTCTCCGTGCCTTCCTTCCAAGCTATAACTGACAGTTTCTCTCTCGAACGCCTTCCTCAACTCTTCAAAGCAGAACTGGGGGCTCAGCGACGGGCGTCTGCTGGTCTTTGTTCTTCATATGAGGCCCAAGGGGGGGGGGGTCACTGACTTTCTCACAAGCCTGTCTGGCACCAGCCCGCCCATCCCGATTAGACAGAGAGAGACTCAAACAGGAATGATGTCCATGTCCATGTCCTGCAGGATCGGATCAAGTGCTGGTTGTACAGTTGACTGAGGAGGATGAGGCAGAAGGAGGGGAGGCAGGGGCTGTGACGCGGGGGGAGGATTTGAAGGAGGAGGAGGGAGGGGGGCTTTGCGTGGTAGACACCCCGTCGTCCCCCGCCCCATGCAGAACCAGGACCCCTGGGCGTGGCTGGACGGGGAAGGGGCGGGAGGAACCCAGGCGGCCAGCATCCTGGAGAGCGGGAGGGGCGGGGAGCTGTCAATTACAGACCCGAACTGGGATGGGAAAGTGCAGATCTGACGTGGGGTGTCCTCGTGGCCCGAGGTCGGGAAGGCCCTGACCATAGGGTCCTCTGGGGCCAGGGAGGTGAAATCTGTCAGGCCTTTCTGGGCTGACCTCCTGACTCTATTTATGCTTGCCCACCTTTTCAGGATAAACGTGCACCTGAGACCACGGGGTGGCAGGGAGGATGGGCTGGGGACATAGAAAAAAGTGAGGGGCAGTGTCATAGAGAAAAATGAGGGGCAGTGTCGTAACCATGGACGGCACGGGGGGAAGGGGGGCAAGTTCAAGAGGAGAACTTCCTGTCACCGAACAAGCAGGGAAGCCCAGTGGCAGACAGACCTTCCCCTTTGCTCCGAAGGGCAGGCTGGGAGTCGTTGAGTCAGCTGGGTGACTTCTCGTCTAGCCTGGGCTTTTAGAAGGCTTTGGGACCACCGGCCTGATGGGTATCTGCTGTGTGTGGTCCCCTGTCAGCCAACACCACGGCGAGCCCCAGGTTCCAGGGGGGCAAGCGGAAGTTGCCAGCCTTGGGGACGACCAGGTTCGGTCCCTGTCACTTGTGCCGGCATCCTCCTGGACACAGCAGGTCACGGCCGGCCTGACGCAAGAGTGGAGAAACAGAATCCTTTTCCTGATGAGACGGGGGTCACATCTCAGGGGGGAGATGCAGGGTGGGGCCGGAGAGGGACACACGTGGGACCATTTTTGCAGTAAATCTATGCAGGAAACTTGGGGAAGAGGAAGGGGACAAAGAAAAATGGTGCTACGGTGGTGTCTGTCGTCAGGCAGGGAACTTCGGAGTGTGAAGTCTTGGCAATGGGTCATTTTCAACTCCTGATAAGGCCGAATAAGTTGCCAGTTGATACGATGGCCTGTCATGTAGAATGCCGTTTAGGGAATTGGGGGAAGGATCTTCAGAGTTTCTTATATGATTTATTTTCGTGCTTGTCACTTATTAAAAAATTAATGAACTTTTATGAAAGACCTGTGCCTGACACAAGGTAGGTGATTAGTAGAGGTATTTGCTGAATGAATCTAATTCAATCCCCTTTGAGATAATTCACGTGTAAGGAAAATGAGGCCCAGAGAGGCAGGAGAGTTGGCTCAGTGTCACACAGAAGAATCTTTTTCCCCGAATCCTAGTTGATCCCACCTCCTTTTCATTCTCTGTTAATTATGTTTTTTTTTATAAGTGATAAGAAAAGAGAAAATGATCGAAGACACTGTAACATTAAGTCATATAATATGTTTTATCATTTTAAATTTATTTAACCTAGCTTCGCTCAAAAGTTTTGCGGCTACGGTGGTGTATTACACGATATGAAATAGATTATCCTGTAATATAAGGAACCAGTTTCTCTGCCGACTACCTAACACCACGCCTTGGGACATCAAACCCAAGAATGTTGTTCAATTATTTTATCAAACGGTACTTATTTTAGCCTCCGATTTTTCCAGGACTGCTGATTCCATATTCACTCCAGATCCTCTCTTTAGGTCTGGAGAAGTCGTTTCTTGAATAACTCAACAAAGACTTCAGTACAAGAGGATCCTCGGCTTTTTATGCTCAATCTACTGGTCAGTGTTTCCCTTTGTCAAAAGCAAGTGGGGATTCCATCCTCAAACTGCAGGAGGGCCCTTGGCTAAGAGCAGCCCTGGACCACAGAGCAATGATACTACGGAAGAAAGCCCAGGGGAAGGAGTCACAGACGAGGTTCCAGAAGAAGCACGCGCCACGGGCGGTTACTGGTGGACACGTGGTTTGTCTGGGAAACATCTGTAGCAGCAAAAAAGACATGATTAGCAAAGGATAGCTGTGCGTCCTGGGAGTGGATTTATAGGCATCACATTATGAAGGAAATCATGGGATCCTAGTTTTCCTATAGAGGATTCTATCCTTATCCACTGATTATATAAATCAAAGAAAAGTGGGATTATTTAAAATAGATAACCAACAAGGACCTACTGTATAACACAGGGAACTCTGCTCAACACTCTGTAATAACCTAAATAGGAAAATAATTTGAAAAAGGATAGATACATGTATATGTATAACTGAATCACTTTGCTGTACACCTGAAACTAACACAACATTGTTAATCAAGTATACTCCAGTATAAAAGAAAAATTTTAAAAATACAAAAACAAAGCAAAGCAGGGCAGATGGCTGGTGTCACAGGAGTGGCCCATGTGGCTTTAAAACCTCCTGACACGAGGTTTCACTCACTCTCTGGAGAACCTTCATGCTTGTTCACCATGCTGAGGGCACAGCAGGGCTGGGAGGTCTCCCCTCTACCCATGGCTGCCGAAGGGCTCCAAGCCATTCGTCCAATGCCGAGTGAGACTCGGACCCAGGCTTTGGTCTCTATCCTGGGTCCCTAGACAGCTCCCTGTGGTGTCCAAGTGCCAGAGACTAAGAAAAGCAAGCACATCATTCTTTGCCGTCTCCTGGCTTTGACTTTGAATTGTATATCATCATTTTAGCCATTTTCACATCCTAGGTGGGTGGGTACTTTACAAAAGCCTCAGTCCGTTTGGGCTACTATAACAAAATTACCGTACACTGAGCAGCTTAAACACAGGAGAAATCTATTGCTCACGGTTCTGGAAGCCGGCATTCCAAGATCCACGTGCCAGCCTGGGCAGGGTCTGGTGAGGGCCTCTTCTGGGTTCCAGACTCCTCATTGTACCCATGTGGTGGAAGGGGGCCACCTCAGGCCTCTTTCATAAGGGCCCTAATCCCACCCATGACCCCCTCACCTCCCAAAGGCCCCGCTTCCCAACACCATCACCCAGGGACATAGGTTTCAACAAAGGAATCTGGAAGAGACACACACATTCCGTCTATAGCAACAAATAAAGATGAGAAGTTATTTTCTAGAAAATGACACAAAAACCAGTTCAACCTATATTTTCAGTTTCCTTACATGTTCATTTTGGTGCCTTTCCATCACTAAAAGTCTCACCTTTCTACCAGATCTTGAATGCAAAGGAATGTAATGAAAAGTTTTATTTTCTTCCCCAAGATACAAGCTTAGCGAGCAGGGTAATGAAACCGTGAAGTCCAGAAAGAATGAGGACGTGTGAAACCCTCTTTCCAGAGAACTTAGGCCATCAGCACACTGGCATCCTTTGCAACAAGCTGGCCACCTGGCCCCTGAATCCCTCCCGAGTCACCAGGTAAATAGCTCAGGTTACTGTGAGCACCGGTGCCCTGCCCAGCTGTCTTGCACGGCTGTTCACTGCCCTCAGGTGTAGATATTTACTCCGGGATTGAGCATATTTTCAGCCACACCTGTATGCCTCCAGGTAGTCAGGAGAAAACGTTTAGTGGAAGGGAAGCAACATCCCTTTGGCTGATGGGAATCTGTGTGCCGAGGAAGGTTAAGCGGAGGGAGGGGTTTACTCGCTGTCCTTGCAACGGAACAGCTTTGCTTCCTACTGGAAGAGTATGTGATGAAAAGCTTCCTGCCGTGTTCAGTTACCCTTTGGAGGAAGCCAGAAAGGGGCCGTTAGCAGCACGACTCCAGAATTCAGGCAAGCACTGGAGGACCACCCCGGGGGGCTGCCGTCTGGCAAAATCAAGGCGGCTGAGGGCATGGCTGAGCTGGAGACAGATGTGTTATCAACTCTACATCCCGTGGCCCAAGTTGGATACACTCCCCTTCACGTGCGTCTTCAAAAGTCAGCTTAGTAAGTAACTCGGAGGGGAGCGAGAAGAAGAGGGTGCCCGGGCCTCTGTGGTTTTGCAGGACCCGTGGTCCTGCCCTTGGAGGGCTGCTCTGGCCACTGGCCGGACGTCCTTGGTCCGGGCCCAGCAGATGAAAGCCGGAAGCGATGTCTGTGAGCCAAGAGCTGAGTGTTTTCAAAAAATAGACGGGACGGGAGGAAGGAGCGCGGGTTTGCTTTGAGAGCAGTAAACAAAACCGTGGCTGCCTGCCAGGGAGGAGCTGACATCTCCAGCAGATCCTGGAAAGCTTGGCGGCTGCTGGGGCCTCTTTAGGGCTGGGAATGGGCAGCAGGAGGGCTGCTGGGTGGGGGTGGGGGTGGGGGGGGGTCGTCCCTTCTCCTCCCTCCTTTCCCAGGGAGGGCCACGGTCCAGAGGAAGAGGAAGAGCCCAGGCTGGCTTTGGTGTTTGGGATAAACTCCACCAGGGCTCAGCTCCCTGATGGGAAGAGGATGGAGGGAAATGGCCAGGCGGCATCTCCCGAACTCTGCCAGCAGGTGCTTCTGGCGGGAGAGGAGCTCGTTCACGAGAGGGTTCTGTCACCACGGGGTCCTGCAGGGAGGGCCCGGCTGGGTCTTAGCCCAGGGCTGCCCTTCCTCCCTCCCAAGGAGTCTGAGAGGGGCATGACCACATCCGCAAGGATAAAAGAACTTGGCAAAGACAGACGCTTCCCTGGGGTTTGTCGTCCGGTGCCCTCGCAAATTAACTGGGCTCTCTCGCTTTTTCAGGGGAAAACCTGTTTCTGCACACCCCGCAGGACACAGTTATAAACCGAATCTCTAATCTTGCAAAGTCGCTGTGGGCGTGACCACTTCTGGGCATCCTCTGGCCTCGCTGGGTGGTGAAGGTAGATGGCCTGTGAAAACACTGCGAGAGAGACGGCAACTTTATTAAAACCTTGTCTTCGATTATTTTAACGGGAGGTGCCAATCTCCGCTCCTCAGCACACCCGAAAGTGTTCATTCCGTGTGAGGACAAGGACCGTGCCTCTTGTGTGTTTTGCTTATTTTGGACAGCGTGGACATGTGCAGCAGACGTCACTGATGGTCATACCAACCAAGATCACAATCATGTGCTAACAACAATGGTATCAGTGGATGAAGAAAATACACAGCCTGGCAATTCTGGATCACCCTGACCCATCACGTGCACTATCTTAAATGTAGGGCAATGGAAACGGCATCACCAAGATCTAAAGAAGCAACGACCCCCTTTGTCTTTCAACAGGCGGCACTGAAGAGTGGAAATGACAAATAAGTCAAATACTGGTAGAGCTCAGGGTTGGACACACAAAAGGGAATGAACCGCCTGCCCAAGTAGCCTGCAAACTTGCCAAGTGATCTTTACCCTGGGACTCAGGGGCTTCAAGAGGGACTAGCTATGATCCTGCTGGACCCTTGAAGATGGTAACAGCATCACGAGATCACCAGGAGCCAATGTGCATCTTCCAAGCTGACCACTAATGGGCCAGAATCAAACTCTCCCAAAATAGTGCAGGGGGGGCCTTGAGCCTTCAGCGTGGGATGCCCTGGAAACTAGCATTCTCCTCCAAGTTTATAAATTGGTTTCTGGTGAATAGTTCCAGCATCTACAGGACTTTGAAATAACTCCTCACTTCTTTATTTACAATCAACTTTTCTGGGTAAATACACTCGCCAATTCCTGCCTTGTACGACTCCCTTAGAATGACAGCCCTCTCGTCACTAAAGTAGCAGATTTCAGGGATTTTAAACCCTGCAGATCATGCCTTCTTCCCGGTGCCTAACAGGAGCCCCCAGGAACAATCAGTCTGGGCACCCACGGGCCGCACGTCACCGACAAGTTCCCAGATGCCACACAATGCACGCCAGTCTTGTGACTTAAACTCCATCGTTTAAAAATCACCTTTTCCCCATCGCTCTGATTTTATTTGTTCAAAAGAGACGACACCCATGTTATTGCATTACTATAATGCCCAGGTAAAGCGCAGGTACAGAAAAACGATTTCTAACAAGGAGGTGAAACCATCCTTGATGAAAACCAACAGACACCATTTTCGTATCTTCCGCCTCCTGAATTGCACCTCTTGGCTCTGCTGACTTGACTGCCACATGCTCTGGATGTTATCTGTCCCACGCCTGTGTCTCGGGAGCAGGATGGCAGCAAGCACACGGGCACAGGTTCCGGGGCTGTGCTTCTGCGTCCGAGTCCTGGTTCTGCTGCTAATGAGCTCTGTGCCCTCCGGCAGGTCCTTTAACCATTTTGTGCCTCAGTCTCCTCATCTACAAAATGGGATGATTGCCACCACCGAAGGGTGTGAGGGATGATGAAGGAATGAGTACCTGTACAGCACTGAGAACAGCATCCAGCACACAGGCAATGATTCTACGTTTGGTGAAGTGAATAAAATATTTTTTTTTTTATTAACACATCGACTTTTCATAAATGTTGTGATGTGTGGGGTATTTTCTGGTTTCCAGAATACAAATATTAAATGAAGAGGTCACACGGTCACAAAGCGTTTTTAAAGAACCAAATTATTTACTTAATGACTACAAACACCAGAAGAGTGGCTTGATGTCAAATTCATTATCCACACAGGAAAAAGCATTCTCCAGGCTTTCTTCATTTCATAAATAATGTATTTTATTGTATTGCATATGGCTATTAAGGAGAGCATCCATGATCATTACAGACTAAATACAATGCACTAGTCTAGTTCCATTGAGTCTGGTTTCCAGCAGTGCCATATAGGCCCTTATATACAGCAAGGACAGTGGAAGACAGCAAGAGAAGGTCAGTCTTTTGTCATATCACAATAGCAAGAAATATATTTAACATCTTGATCTCCAGAAACAATACGTACCCCAAAAGAAAACACTGTTTAATAACTGTTAAAGTTTATATAGCAAAAAATATTTTAAATTTAAGGTAAGTCAGGCAAAATGTACAAAGACCCAATATACATTGTGAAGTTTTAACAAACATAACATTTATACATTTTGGTTCCATTCTGTAAACTAAATTAAAAATGTAAATATTGCATATGCCTTTTTTTTTTTGAAATGTACAGGATAGAAGAAAATTTAGTATATTATCAACTTTTTACTTCGCTTGTTTAAAGTTGCAGGAGGAACATGAACCATGGGAAGGGTGGCAGGACCACGCGAAGGATGGGGAGCTACTTAAATACGAGTCAGACACTGCAATCAGCAGCGCCCATGTTCAGTCCTATCTACGGGGGGTGGGGGGTGGTTTCCATAGCAACTCCATCCATCCTGAGTCCCGAAACTAAACCAAAACTTTAGGACATTCTATACATTTCAATAAAGTCTCTCTATATTACACACTGAAAATGACCATCAAACTAACATTGTATAGTTTATGCACTGTTGTGCTGTGTGATTCTCTAGAAAAGTGAAACTTGGAAAATGCTCAGGGCGATCACTTTACATTCAACTTTGTCTTGCGGTACAATCCTCTGTTCTAAAAGGTCAGCATGGCAGGAGAAAGACTTTTGCATTGCGATTAAATATATGTTTAAGACATTGAATTTTTTGGTCTTCCTCTAGAAAAGCCTCATTTTATGAATGCATTATTCTATAGTGATATCTATCTATATATTTATATATATTTTTCTCCCCCCCCCCCAACAACAACAAAAAAAAAACCCAACTCGTATCTCCAATGAATTCGTGTAACATCTACAGGACTCTCAAAGAGGCACTGGGGACCCAGCCACGGGAGGGAGACTCTAGAGCTCCCCCAAGGTGTCAAGGCAGCAGAGAGATGACGTGACATCCTGCAGGTCAAGGGCAGCAGTTTTCCCTGACACCCGCGATAACTGCCACCACACTGATATTTTCAGCACACTGAAAACATGTAAAATAGGGGTAGCCTTGTCGGGAATTTTTTTCACAAGTGACATGTACTGTAAGATTGTTTTTCTTCTTCTTTGTCTATTAATAACACAGGGGCCAGAATGCCTCTTTTATCAGTTCCTTTCCTTTTTTTTTTTTTTTTTTTGTGTCTGTGTGTGTGTGTGGTGTTGTTGTTCAGGCCAGCCTCATTGCCAGACACGATATCATCATAGTAAAGATAATACATTTTAAAAGAAATCTGCCAAACCCTTGACCAGTCTTGAACCGCTAGCATGCCTACGTGAATTTTTGGTTAGAGAAATGCAAGCTCAAGATTAAGGATAGCAGAGACGTTTGAGCTTGTACATAGGATCAAAGGCGTTTGCAATTTGAAGTACCTACATAAACATCTACAGAGAGAAGATTAAACAAGTCTGTTAAAGGTAAAAAGAGATACTCACCCCCTTCCCAGACCCTGCCCCTCCCACCCGCCATCCCCCAATACAGTTGATGGTTTTCCAAAGTAGGTTGCTTCAGTTACATATAATAATTATTATTTATCCATCCATCTTCAAAGTCCAATCTCCAATTTCATCTCCGTTGGGAAACGTCAGTCCCACACTGGGCTCTGTCTGTGAGTAAACACGCAGGTACCTGGGTTGGAATCTGGCAAGCAGCTGTGTACCGGGCCTGTTTGATAAGGCAGGTGACCGCGCTGGGGACCCAGGGCAGAGGTACCCAGGGGTCCTGCCGGCCCCTGACCACGCCGATCTGGCTTCACCTGGAACTGAGGTAGGACGGTGGTAGTTTTGAGAGGATGCCAGTAAATACCAGATTTTACCACTTTAATGCGAATTGGTAGAATCTCCTAGCATGCCGAGGGATATATCTGCTTTGCCAAAATGAAAGTTAAGGAGAAATTAAGACACTGGCCACAACGGAAAAGGCCGATGAAAACGTCCAATTTTCTTGTGAATCACTCCTTCCGCTAATTTTGTCGAAAAACAAAACACAACACAACCAGCACAAGGATGAATGCCCCCCTGTGGGAACGAGGGATAGAGAGGTGGTTCCACGTCTAATCCAGATGCGTCCACACACGGTAATCGCTCAGATTCAAAAGGAAATTGTGAGCAGCTTCAGATTTAAAAAAAATGCGGAGCATCTTCTTTTCGTGTTTTTCTCTGATGTGTGTCGTCACGGGGATAAAGCCAGACAGATCTTCACTCTGAAAGAGGAAGGAAAGAAGTCAGCGGGACTGCTGGGCTCACAGAGCCATCCTATTGCGGGAGACAAGGTCCCTCTTAACCCACCTTTACCATCTGTGTCACTTTCAGGCAATGATCCACTTTGGGAAGCAAACTTTTACTCATTCCGTTTTCCAGAGACAAGTGCAATGGGTAAACTCCCCTTCGGTTTCCCCAGAAGCAGGGCGACTGGGTTTACAGTGAGTTGTGAGATCCGTAAAGTGAGGTTCACATTTTCAATGCAAGAAAACCATTCACGATTCTACCCTTGGGAGAGAGGCTGAGCGACCTGGCAACGGCCCCTTAAATGCCCAGGTCTCAGTTCTGCGTGTGGACAGAGTGGGGAGAAACCACTGCCTTCCTCACAGGGCTGCGGAGAGGATGAAAACCACGCCACGTGTCACCGTGTGTTCTCAGCTACACGGATAATGCAAATGGGGGTCACGGTAAGAAAGTGGGAGAAGGAATACGTTCACACTTCTGCCCTCGGAAAACTCTTCTCACTGGGTGCTCTATCCTGTTGCTGAAACGACCCAAGATTCAAAAATAAGCCCCCGTTACACACCCCCTTCCTCTGCCCTTGGGCAGAGCCAGGAGGACCCTCAACAGCTTCAACTGCTCCCCTCCTTCTGGGCTGGAAGATCAAACCTCCCTAACTTTTTCCCAGTCCCCAGTGTTTTCAGCATATTTTTACTGGATGTGTTTGTCCCTTTAGAGGACACACCAACTGGAGAGCCTGACATTTCACAGCACACTGCCTTTTTTTTCCTTTTAAACCTCTTGGCTTTTAAACAAAAATGCCAAGTTGTTCATCACTCCCCATGCTGGTGACTACTCGGTCACATGCGTGCCCGGTGGGTCACGCCCCACCGTAAACACCACAGTGTCTTCCTTTGCAGCTGTAGTTCCTTAACCTGCACCTCTGAATATTCCTCTAAAATCACTCAGAATTCTGTGCTCGGCTCTCACCACACTCCTGGATTTGCTTTTTTTGCGTGTCTACTTCTTTTCTGTTCATCCTGAGTTCAGAGGACTAATCCCAGCAGGAGAGAAATTTCCAGTATCCCACAGCCAAGCGTGAGCACCTGCCAGGCAGTACCCAAACAAGAGCCTGTGTAGACACGTGCTGTCTACACACAACGTAAACGCTGTAGCTTTTCATGACTTTCTCCAAAGTTCCCTACAATGTGACATTTTGAGGCAGTGCCACTTTATTATTTTTCAAAAAGCTTACGTCCTTTAAGAAATTTAACAATAAACTGTTCAGCACATGAAACTTAATGGAGAACAGGGTCCCAAAGTTCCTCCGAAGGGAAAATGTGTCTACAGCTATTTTATTCACTATTGTGATTTCTGGTCCTAAGAGACTCCGGTGACAGCCTGAAGGTTCGTGTCCCTTAAATACAGGCATTTGCTAAAATCCACCTGCACCTGACTCTCACCCTAAATGAGTCTGCATTTTGTCACTCAGGCCCTGACTGTGAGAAGAATCTGACGGCCCCCCTAGAGGTAGTACTACCCTGTGGGTCCACTTTCAGAAGGTTTCTATTCAGAGTTCACTGTATTTTTACACTAACGATTAGCTAAATGTACCTAATTGTCTCCTGTTAACGCTAAAACCCCATTACCTTGAAAACAGCTAAGCAAGTAAATTCTTTAATCCCTCAAACTCAAACACACAGAGTTAATTATTGCTGAAAAACTTACATTCCTTTACTGCAAACTCACAGGGCCATGGACATTTTTGCTCTGTTTTTAAGGATGCTTTATTGCTATGAAATAACTATCATTAGACCGTCATGAGCTCTAATCAAGTTGAACGTGTAACTACATTTTTTTGAAGTACAAACAACACAATTGTCAAAACCTTAATTTCTAAGCATTAGCATTGTGAAAGGAAAGAGCTGCTAAGAAGCAAGGAAATAATTCATGCATTTTTTCACACAATGACCTTTCAACATTATTTCCAATTCTGCTCCGGTGCAGGGCCTCTGTGAGGCACATGGGAGAATGATGAGGAAGAGAATGGGAGGAGTCACATGACAGCTGTTTTCTGGGCAGGGAAGGAAGCAACTCTTTCAAAGGTGCGCTGCCCTCTGCAAACGCCTGCTTGTGAAGGATGCCCGACTGCAGTTACCAGCAAAGGGAGAAGAAAGCTCTTCCAAGGGCACAAGAGAGAGTCAGGCTGTCGGCCACCCAGTGATGCAACTCGATGTGGGGACAGTAAGGAACGTGGTTTCCTAAGACGCTGAGCCGTGGGCCGGGCAGCCCCAGGCTTCCACGGAAGGGAAGGGCCAGGGATGTGGTCCCACACGTGGCCAGGGAGAGCCACGGATGACTGGGGAGGGAGGCTGACCACACACGCGCGTGCACGCGCACTCACACACACAGGTGCCATCACAGGGAGAGGGATTCGTTCACGGCACGTGGGAAGGACGTGAGCAGCCTTAGGCCAAGGAGACCAGAAAGAGGACGGCCAGCAGCTCAGAGACAGACGTCTGGGCGAGAGCTGTGCGGTGCTTCAAACACATATCTAAGTGTATAGATGTGCCCTGGAGCCAACATATCGACCCAACGTGGATGCAATCTGTCTCCTACTGGGTCAGATAACAGTGGCCTTGCACGGACGCCTCAAGGCAGAGTGCCTCCGCACGGCCCCGGAAACTTCAGTCCATGCCACCCAAGTCACCTGCCACTGAAACCTCTGGCATTCACCCCCAGCTCACGGGGAGATCCTCCCGCACGCACCCCAGCAAGAATCCTGACCTAGCGTCATCAGGAGGGGACCACTCGGGGAAGGTGCCTGGGATACAGGGCTCAAGGGCGCCAAGCAAGCAGGCTCTCTGAGGCCAGGCGAGCAGCCAGCCAGCAAAGCCAGGCCAGCCAGCCATGAACCGCCTCTCACTGCTGTCACTCCATCCTGCATCCCGCATCCCGGGAAGAAGGGGATGGAGGCAGGAGCGGGGGCCTAGGAATGTGAGCCTACTTTTGCCTTTTATTTAGTTACTTTTCAAGTAAGTTAAATTACCCCTCCCCCTGAAAATTAGTCTGGTTCAGCCAACTAGAAAAAAAAAATCTTCCAACACTACTAGCCCATCACCCTCAACTGTTAAATATGTATGCTTCGTAACGACGAGATTCCAGCAAAATTTTATTTATTTTATGACCTGTGGTAATTCTACTAGAGGCAAAGAACCAATGATTAATTTCACAGTTCCTCCACAGTGAATATCATTAAGATGGGAGACATTCTCTGAACTGTGAGGGTACAGGGGCGACACAAAGAAGAAATAAAGGCCAGAAACACGTGTTGCTGGTGAACACAGTTACAGAGTAACATACACCAGTTCTGAATCTGTTCCTAGACGAAATGCTTCAAAAATAATTTAAATTTATTGATACACATTGCATTTGTGGTATAATTACACACTGTACTGTCTGTAGCTTAGACACTGCTTCGTAAAGAAGCTCATTCATGGAAAGCATCAATCTAGAGTTACTTGATTAAAAGAAGAAAAAAACCTTTCAGCACAAAGATCGACGTTGTTCCATATGGCATGTCAATCCTCTTCCTTTTCGCTCTGCGACAAACGACAGATGACGCTCATATGAGGGGTGCAGTCCCTTATGCAGTTATCGTAACTCCCTGGGGACCAGCGCTAATTCCGCCCTTTCCCTTCCATTTAAAAGACCAATCAGAATGCAAACGAGCACAGGTGTTGTCAGCAAAGGCCCCACCTCCAATTTGCTCTATTTTACAAAAAAAAAAAAGGAAAGAAAGAAAAAGAAAACAATCGCTGAAAAACTCTGTCCTTGAGACCAGTGGGGAAGCTCCCTAGCCACGGAAGGCTCGGACGTCAGAACACGGCCACATCACACCACCGCCGAGCTGGCCTCCAAGATTGCAAACACTTCAGTGGAAAATGCAGGGAGCATCGGGTCAAGAAGGTTTTAGAAATAAATCGGGTAAATGTGCTCTGGCAAATAAACTCAAGCAGCATTCTGGGAGCATGTTCTGACTCACGGCTCTTTTTTTTAACGATTTCTTATGATTATTTGGGTTTGGATGTAGACAGAGTCACGTGGGGCTCCATGGCACATCAGGAGGAAACGGGGCCTCGTCTCATGGGCCTTTGGTGAGCAGCAATGGACAAAACAGACAGCAAACCCATGGAGCAGGTGCAGATGACAATATTTTCAGGCAGATCTGAATGAGAAGCAGTGCAGACACTTATTTGCATGACAAAAATGAAACATTATACTTCCTAAGATTAAAATTTATATTGCTAGTAGCAACTATGATTGAAAAAAAAAATAAACCCTCTGGCGAGCCCAAACATGTCCTTCAGGTCCATTGAGACTTTTTATGTTAAAACACAGAATGACGGGAGAAAATAAACTTTTCTGTTACATGAGAAATTCCTAGAAAAGTCAACCTGATAATTCAGTATCTCCTCACTTTACTAGAAGCAAAAACACTCTTAGAATATACAAAAAAAAAAAAGTAAGGTTGGGTGTGATAACAAACAAGCCAGGGATTCTAAGAAAAACGGTTACTTGAACTTTGCAAGTGGAAAAAAAAAATAACTTAAAAGGAAAATATGGAAGCACAGGGTCCCCAGGACAAACGGGCTCAGTAAGTGAGTGACTTCACCAACCCGACTTGTGAAAGATTTAGAAGCTTCTTGGAGTTGAGCTCGTCATTTCCACTGACAATTAAAATCATTTCATCCTGAATGCTTGTTATTAAAGACATTTCCCAGCATCAAGTTGCAACTTGATGTTAATGACACAACGTGAAACAGGATGAGACAACCAAGTTTTCAGGTGAGGCTGGGGTTAATGAAAGGCTTCTCTCCTTCTTTAGCTCTTGTTTAATCCTTCACATAAGACCTTGTCTTAATCACCAAAGACTAGAGCAATCAGGTGTCCTAGACTGTTACCGCACTTCAAATTTCCCCCCATTGTCCAAGTTTCACCCACAGCAACCAGCAGAAACTTTATAGTGAATAGCCTACACCAACTTTATGTCGTAATACTTAAGTATTCATTCCTTTTCTGTTTGTTATTGAAAAGCCTGGTGTGTGGATCCTATAAGCTACCCTTTTACGGCAAGAGTTTTCTAGCATCATCGGAGAAATATTATCATGCCCTAACGCAAACACCCGAGAGGCAAAAATGTCCCTAAATTGCTGGTGAACCCTTCTCTTAAATTATGAAACATTAGACCTTTTCTAAGTAAAAACCAGATGAGGGAGCCTCGGTGACTTGCCCGCTGCTTTGGAGCTGATCAGCAGGAAAAGCGGATCCTTAACTTCTCCCAGAACTTTCCTCACTGCTGCACTGGGGGCCGACAATGCAGCCCCCATTTTTGCAAATAAAAGACGGGAGGACTCGGGAAGGAGTGAGAGGAGGTCTGGAACTTCCATTTGGGTCCTGGAGTTTAAACCTTTACAAGGTACCATCAGCTGTTTATAAACTCCCCAAAGACACCGAACCCTGCAAACTGTGCGTTTCTGCTTCGTGCACCTATCTCTCCTGCTGGTCAAGGGGCTGGACCACCTCGGTCCCCAGCATACAGCACATGCCTGTTAGGTCCTGCACGAAGCTCTGACGAGCTAACCAGAAATAAAAACCCATGTGGTTTATGCCATTTCTCATAGGCAGAAAAGCAGAATAAAATCTTCTAAAGGAGCACAGAACTTTAGGACTGTCTGAGGCCCAGGAGAAAAGAAAACCTTTGTCATCTCACATGAGAGTGGCCTTCTAAGAGAAAGGTCAGCAAAGTACGGCCAAATCGGGTCCTTGCCTGTTTCTGGAAATAAAGTTTTATTGGAACACAGCCACGTTCACTCATTTGGACACGGCTGTGTCTCACTTTAACAGTGGAGCTGAGTGATGGTGGCAGAGACATTGTGTCCCAGGACACGAGGAAGACAAGGAGGGGAAAGAAGGGTAAATTTGTGAAAGTTACAACATATATTTCCATCTGCGTGTTACACCTGGAGACTAATTGATACCCGCTCTGAAAATTATCGGCAGGCTTACGTGCTTCAGAGATGCAATCCCATTGACTTAAAAGCCTGCTATCCTGTTACAGACCCTACTGAGAAGGAGGAAGCAAGTCATAAAATCATTTATGAAGCTAGCACACACTTTAGGAATTAGTTTTCCTTACTCTTCCATTTGATATTCCACGCATAATACCACAGTACCGAATAAAACTGATTATTACTAAATATATCCTATAGTACTACTCCTTCAACTTGAACATAAATAAAGTTATATATGTTAGATCTGCAATTCAGAAAGGGCCCAAATCTCTCCTCTTGCTTGAGTCATTTGAGAATGTGACTATAAGCATTATGTTCCTACCCTCTGAAACAATATTTGGACCAAGTGATGGAACTTGCATTAAAATTGCAAATATCCTATGAACGGTGTAATTCTCCCTCAGGTGTATATTTTTGTACACTATAAAAATGTTTATATTGTGTCTATCTGAGGTTCTCAAGCCTAAATATTATAGTTTTGCTATAAATTTAAGGGAATGTAGAATAACAGTTTGTTCAAAATATATCCATCCCCAAATATCCTGTTATGTATCATTTCAAATGAACCATACTTTCCTTCGAATATTTAAATACTTAAGAGTTGCTACTGGGTTTTCTTCGTTTTATAATTTGATACCTTTTTTGTTTTTATTATTGAAACTGAAATAAGCATTTTCTGGAAGTCTGAAATTATGCCAACTATAACTCAAATCACCTCTAGAATATCACTAATAGGAAACGTACTTATGAGTATAGTTAAAAAGGTTCCTCCAGGAATCTGAAATTTACTCTGGTTTATACATAATGATAATGCAATAATTTGGAAATGTATTGAAAACGGGATTTGTGAAGTGCTTGTCTGTTATTACAGAAAAAAAAAGAAAAAAGAAAGGATTAGAAAAAACGGGGGGAAACATATTGTGACCCACCGCCTGCCCAGCCAGTGACCTGAGCTGCCTTGCTGGGCACAGACCCACAGGGCCTGAGCAGCCTCAACCTCCAGACTGCGAGTAAATTCTCTCCCATGGATGCCACCTCCCTAATACGGATGCCAGAGTCCTGGCTCGGGGGAAAGAACACACCTTGTGCAGACGGGCACCTGGCCTTTACATTGAGATGCAGGATCTCCCAGCAAAGAGGAGGCCGAGGGCCGTGTCCTTTGCCCTGGCACAGGTGGACACCCATTCCTACCACCGGCCACCTCAGGAGCCTTCCTGGGAGCTCAGGAAGGACTCAGGGCAACCGTCCCCACGGCTCAAGGACATGCGAGTGTGGAGAGCCGCTGGCCTCACCAGAGTCGGGGTCCCCAGGCCCAGCAGGCAGCACCCACCAGGATGTTCCCTGTTAGGAAAATGGGGACATTATTCTTCTGCCCTAGATTTCTCCCTGGGCATGGGGAAACTACCAAAAGAGATTTTATGCATACAATATATAACTCAGTAGTACAAACAGAAAATATATATATACATACACACACATTGTTTTTTCTACAAACAGTGAAGCATGTGGTGCTGGCAGGATGTGCACCTTGGGGCCCATCCTTCTGCCTTCTTCCCGCACCTTTCAATGATGTACACGTGTAACCACACGCTGTGCTGTGAATGACAAAGCCCTAGGCCGGGCAGCCCTGCGCACTGGGAATCTCTGAGCACACCCATCTGCCATCACGGCTTCTCCTCCATTCAAAACTGCACCCATGAATGACATCACCAGCAATTGCAACTTCAAGCAGTAAGTAAACAAACCATGAATGCACAAACACGAGGGCGAAGAGCTCTCGGAAAAAAATGAATAAACTTGTTTTCATTGGCTAGAAGCAGAACAGAAGCAGAATTGTTTTTTGGGGGGGGGTAACTCAGAGCCATTTAAAGCTAACAGTTCTCAGACGCTGCCCAGAGCACCCTGCCTGGGGGCTTTCTGCACGCCTCGTGCACGGGCCGCGCGTGTCTCTGCATCACCGAAGAACGCACACACCCCTCTCCGTATGCACGGCCCGCGAGCAAGATGCCGGAAGCCGGCGGGGCCCCAACTAGGCGGGGCCACGGGGCACAGGACCTCTATCCTCTCGGGGGTCACACGCGGCCGTGCCCCAAAATGCAGAGAGACATTTAAATTCCTCTGTAAATTCCTCTGTGGCCGATGAGAGCGATTTACATCCAAATGGAGTGCCCCTGATTGAAATTTCAGGAATGAAAAGTGGAACGTGAGAAGTTACAGACCATCTTTATCAAGTGCATTTGCTAAAAAATAAGGTAAGACAGCAGCAGCCGACAGCCACGCCTTCCCAGGGAAGCGGGGCCAGGGGGACCCAGGCCCCGGTGCCCCAGGCTGCAGACCACCCCCAGCTTCCCCGGCAGGCAGTGCCCGGGCCAGCCAGGTGAAGCCGCCCTGCACACTCGTTCAGCCCAAATGCTGAAACATTTTTAATGTCCTTCACAACTTGAGCCTCAGCTGGGGATGCCTGCTGAAGAGAACTTGTGCAGACTTGTCAGAGCCTAACCTAGACATTGTACTTGCTCATTCGCTGGGAGGGACCCTGCACACCAGGGGCCTCGGACCCGGGACTTTCAAAGTGCCGTCGGGAGATCCGCAGAAGCCTGTGGTTGGAAACTTTGGCCCCCAGCCCCTCCTGGAGGGCCCAGGGCCACCAGCTGTCAGACACGGAGCAGGGAGGTGCCTGTCGCTGCCCCCAGGTGGGAAGCCTTCATGCCCGGGGCTGGAGGGCACCGAGTCCCGTCCAGACGGTGACACACAGGGGGACGCTGCTGGGACACCCCTGATCACAAACCCGTCCCATCCTTCCCTCGTCTCCAGGGAGAAGGCAGAGGGCAGGACCAAAATACCCAGCAACACAAAGACAGCTTCCTAAACTGCTGAAGGCTTGGAAAGGTGGGAAACGATCCACTGGGTGTAAAGACAGCATTTCTTACTGATTGACATGAAAACCTTCCCAGGCTCCAAAAGCTGGGCAGGGTTTCTCTACGACTTTTAAGAATGGATTTAAAGAAGACATGCCTTCCCAACCACATCTTTAGGAATCAAAAACACCAACTCCAGACTGAGCAGACGACCACTTGATAGACCACAATGACGCCCAATACATCACACACACAGGCCCCTCCCCTCCAGAGGAGCACCACACAGACGGGGATGTCCTGTCCGGAGAGATCATTTCCGCCTTTTCACATTTAGCAGCTTTATGATTTTGGGACACTCGGTCTATATGAATTAACATAAAACAACTTATTTTCTCCATTCTCCTTAGAGGGCAGCTGGCCGTTTTGCAAAATCTACTCGTTGTATCAAACTGACCATGAATGGGGCATAGGCTTCAAAGTGACCTAAACAGCGAGTGAAGAAGCAGAGTAAACTAGCCCATTCATTGTAACTTTTACTATATTTACAAATTGGTTGTTTCAGTATGCTCACATAAAGAAATATTAATATTTAGCCATTGTCATTCTTTGGAGATAAGCTTGAATTGGATCCTTATTTGACAGTATTAGTATTTTTTGGATTATGTGGGGGGTTTTTTTGGGCAGGAGAGGGCAAGTGCTATTCACTAGTATTTTTGTCATTGATTTTATTCTCTTTCAACAACCAAAAACTTGAGGGAAACAATTGTAAAACTCAAGTGAAAGAATCAAGTCTAATTCTAAAGTATGAGTGTACAGTATTTCTATGATTTTATTACTTATAATAAAAAGATTTGGAATGTGTAAAAAAAAAATTGGTTGTTTCAATATGCTCACATAAAGAAATACTAATATTTAGCCATTGTCATTCTTTGGAGATAAGCTTGAATTGGATCCTTATTTGACTTGCCCATACTTCACACATTTTGCACAGATCTGACAAGACTACGCGAGAATCAAGTTATTTACAAGTCTACGCTAGCAATCTGCTTGTAGGGCGAGGGTGGCAGACACAGAGGGGGAAGCACAGCGCCCCGGCCATGTGTCCCCGCTGAGACCTTGGGTGTTGGTCACAAACCTCCCCCCAACGCGAACACGCAGCCTCCCGCCATCCGCCCCTTCCTGCCCTGATTCCTTGCACATCAAATTCTGAAGAATGACTTTAAGAGACCCACGAGCATAAGCGTGTTTCCTAAAATATACACTGGACAGAGAAAATGCAAATTTCACACTTCCCGTCTGGACAAAGTAATAGCAACCCCTATGGGAAGGAATAACTACTAATACAGTCGAAATAAATAATTAGGATGAGATCGTCATTTTTCTCTTGTTCGAATGGATGAGCTTCTTTAAGACACTTGACGCAGGCCATCCCTTCTTTACGTATCTCAGAAAAATTAAGTAAAACCGAGCCTACGTTCTAAACGTAGACCTAAACCCATGTCAAGTCCTTAAAGTGACATAAGCTACAAATAGCCACAAAATCCACGTACTAAGGGTGCGGTTTCTCCACAGACAGGCTAGAAGGAGGGGAGGGTCTTTATACCACACGCGGTACTAGCTTTTCTGGACGCCTTACACCCCTTAACTCCAAGCTCACCCCCATCGGTGCTTTCACGTTGAGGCCCAATCTCCATGAAATACATGGAATAATGACTTTTCTATCATTTTAGTTTCCCAATCAGCTGAAGAAGGAAATCAATTTGTTGCAGAGCCTGAATTTTGGGCTCCTTACGGGCAAGCACACAGTGCGGATGGATGCCCTGGGGAGGGGGAGTTGGGAGTAACTGACCCAGGTTTTCAAAGGAAGCCACTGGGGGTGCTGAGACGACACAGCACCAGGCGGCAGCGAGCGGACCAGAGCATCGTTCCCTACAGCCCGGCAGAAGCTCCCCTGAGGTCCACTGCTAGACCCCTTCACCCTCGGGTGGTTCCTTTAAAAAATACGGGTAAGAGCAAGAACGTTCCCTCCTTGGAGGTTCTGAGGATGAAACACCACCTAAACATGTTATAAGGTGCTTTACAAATACGTCTGTGTAACTGAGCATGTAATTCCACGACTAAACACTTGTGCTTTGATGGCACTGTTTATCTTGTGACAATTTCCCTCTGCCTTCCCCAGTGCAATGACATCTCAGCATCTTCCTTCCCCCCAGAAACTTTTAGGTCTTTTCACCTTTTATATAATATTTTTGAGAAAGAAAGTCAGGAGTTGACATATACCACACTAAGTGAAAAAAGATGCTATGGCGAAATGATATGAAAAGTTTTTAAACACTGCACATGCTGTTCCAAAGAAACTGTATTTTCCGTCTTCGCTGTTGAACATGAACAAAGTCTTTACAGTGGTTGACCGGGCTCTACACGTCACGGTTCATTGTTAGCTCCTTCTCATCACCTACTACTCTCTCCCTGCTCCCTCTTGGTCAGCTACACGGGTCTCCTTCTGATCCTGGGACACACCAGCAACTTTCTGCCCCAGGGCCTTTGCACAGTTAGTCATTCCCTTTGCTCATACGGACTCTCCCCCTAAATACCTACAGGACTTGCTTCCTCTCCACCTTCTCCCTCTCTCTTCCCTGCTTTGTTTTCTGGAGCACTTGTTACCACCTACACCACTTCATGCTCCGAACACATGTCAACATTACATTTATTTCCTTGGTTTCAAAGGTAGGCTTGAAGATTCGGTACTTTTGGTTTTGGGTTGTTTGTTTTTTTAGCTTGGAAGCCAAACCTCTTTCTTTCTAGCCTGCACTGTAATATTTTTCAAATGGGTGAAATAGTTTTCAAGTATGCAACATGTCACAATTAGCATCTCTGTAATGAAAAGATAAGAAAATGTAACCATTTGGTTAAGTCTGAAAGCTGAAGGAAGATCTAACCTTTCCCGCCTCTGTGTCTCCTGCCCCACAGGTCACCTTTCTATCCTCCCAAGGAGCCCTTAAGGCAAGTTCCTGTCATTTCTTTGTTGGCTTTTTCGGGGAAAAACAGATAAAACACACACTTTTTAAAAAGGCTCAGAGCTGCCTGCACATGGTTTCAGGGGTGTCTTAAGAAAACAGAGCTCTACTAGGAAATTAGTAGGACGTCTGAAAATTAAGCAATTTTGAAGCCTACACTATAAATAGAACTGTGATCACATGACATGTCTGTGGATCATTTATGAGGGAAAAAACTAACCAAAATCGAAATGCTGACTTCTCACGGACGGGCAGCAGGCCCAGAACACATCTTACGTGTGAGTTTCCTCAGCTTTGCAGCTACGGATGCGCAGGGAAAGGTGAGGAGAGCAGGGCTGAGTTCTCGGGAAGCTTCCCATCGCACAGACCACAGGTGAGCATTCTTCTTCAGCAAGAGCTGAGGGTGAGCGGGGAAGACTCAGAAGGAACGGGAAAGGGAGTCCACTAACCTAGTGAAGCTTCTGGAATCCGAAGCCTAACAGCAAAGACAGCGCACACAGAGAAATACTGGGAGTTCTGAGGCGAGGCTACCCAGAGCTCAGAGAGGCTGACAGCTCGCAGCCGGGGCCCAGCAAGATCAAACCTGTGGTTTCTCAGAGAAGAAAACGGTGTGGAAATTCCACTTCATTGGATGGACCCCAAGTGTCTGTGGGGGGGCTGGGGGCACTGCACGTTTGAGTGGCTCCACCAGACTTTTCCAGCAAGGACACCTGCGGTCCCAGCAGGGACAGCCTATCCTGTGTCTTTGGCCAAGAACGGCTCAAGAATAAATTCAAAGATGAATTCTGAACATTCCAGCCGAACAGCACGGACTCCAGACTCGTGAAGATGCATGCTTATCACCCAGAGTTATTCTAGGAACTGAGTTAAACGCTCCACGCCGGGGAAACTTGGGTATTTTACTGCAGTGCTTATTTCATTGAGAACTAAGTCTACTCATAAACCAGCAGTACTCACAAGCTACACTGCAAATAACAGTAAGAAGTAAAACGGAATTGGGCTTCCCTGGTGGCGCAGTGGTCGAGAGTCTGCCTGCCAATGCAGGGGACACGGGTTCGAGCCCTGGTCTGGGAAGATCCCACATGCTGCGGAGCAACTGGGCCCGTGAGCCACAGCTACTGAGCCTGCGCGTCTGGAGCCTGTGCTCCGCAACAAGAGAGGCCGCAATAGTGAGAGGCCCGCGCACCGCGATGAAGAGTGGCCCCCACTTGCCGCAACTGGAGAAAGCCCTCGCACAGAAACGAAGACCCAACACAGCCATAAATAAATAAATAAATAAATACTTAAAAAAAAAAAAAACGGAATTAAGACCTGTCCGTGCTACCGCATCTTTACAATTTTTATTATGACCCTCAGCACCAAGTTGTCATTCTATCAATATTTGGAAGGTACTGTAAACTTTCAACTTGAAAAGAAAATGTTCATTTCAAAAATTTGTCAAAATAAATAAAATCGAAAGAATGTTTCAAAATCATGAATGTTTGTATTTATAGAAGTGGGTCAATATTTCATATCGATTATTTCCACACCGTTCATTATTAAAAGTTTAAATTTTTTTTGTTTATTCAACCAGTTAAAGTGAGTTTTCTGAAACTGACTGAGATAAATGTCCACTCCTGGCTTTATAATATTCTAGAGAAAGAAGAAATACAGATTTTGCAGTTTTGCAACTAAGATATTTTGCGAAAACGCACCTAAGTATTTTCAGCTGAACTGTGCGTTTCTTAAAAGTCTAATTGGTGAAGTAAGAAGAGTTCTTTGTATTAGTGTCACCAAACTTATTTGATAAAGTATTTGTTTAAAAAATTTGATCTAAATATAACTGGAAGAGCTTATGAGTAGCTCATGCACGTGTTTTCTGTTTCATTTGCATAATTACCAAAAGTATTATTTTAGGTCCCTTTCACGCTGGAAAACACTTTTTAAATTACCTGCATCATATAAGAATAAAACACAAGCAGGACACCACCACAAATCACAGTAGCAAATTCTCTTTTAAAAAACTGCATCCAGGCTGTGGTATAAGAAACTGACCACTTTCCCCTTCTAGACATTCTTGTTGCCGAGTAGTTCAGGAGCTCTGGCTGTACGTGCATCTCTGATTTTCAAACAAAATCAATGTGCACAACAACCTCAAGTCCATGCCCTGTTTAATCCTGCTTACTGCCTGGAGTTTCTAAAGTACTATATGCACAGTTTTTAAACCTAGTAAGAACGTCCTGGCCTGTTTCCAAAACTTCTCCCCCACCTCACAATTCCCTCCATCCATCTGTCCATCCGTCTAGCCATCCATCCATTCACCCACCCACCTCGGGCTCCGGAAGCCCTACAGGAAGAAAGAAGCAGGGGACCACAGGGGGCCTGAGCTGGGCCTGGCAGGGCAGAAAACGGCTGTGTCACTCACATGATGGGTTGGGGCGGCTTCTACGACAGACCTGGGGATCCACGGGCATCAGATGGTCACTGACCTCAGCCTCTATTTTCAGTTGCTTTCCATCACCAGCACGGGGCCGGGCAGCCAGAGGTCCGTCCCCGGTCCTCCGAGGAAGACAAGTTTTCACAGAAGGGATCCAGACCTCATCCAGGGAAAGACTACCGGGTTTATTTACAAACACTCCTCATATAGCATATCAGCATCTTTATTTCCGTCGCTTTCCACCTAACTGGGTAAGTGCTCCACAGAGCCAACGCCCCAAGACAGGGTCCTGTGAACTTTGCTTTCTTCTTATCCTGAGAAGCAGTTTCATCACTCCATTCATTCCTGATAGGGGGACAAGCATTCCCATTTTGTTATCCTGCGCCGCTGGCCGACAGCGATGCCGGGTGGATTACTGGCGCGCGTGGCTTCTCATGGCAGGCGTGTGGCCCTGAGGCCGCCGTCTGCTACGAAGGGAGTGCCCTCTCTGCGGATGCTGGAGAGGCTGGCAGCTCGTGTAAACACAGCCCTGAACCATTCCCCATAGCACAAGGCTATAGATTTCCCGACCACGTTTTTTCAAACATGGATAGCTGTTGTGTGAACTGTTATGTCTGTTTGTCTTCTTTTATGCCTTTCAAAGGGGGGTTAGAATCACATCTTAGGAAGGCAGTGCCTTCTGAAAAACCATTTCTCATCCCATAACAATGAAGTTACAAGTTTTTTCTCGGAAAAAAATAAAAGATCTTAAAAACAAGAAGGGCACTGGTGAGATAATCCACTCCCCAGAAGATCACCACCTAGCAACCACTGATTATTCATGGGTCCTTAGGCAAATTCTAAAATTGTTCGTTTTCAAATAGACTCATGATCAAATAGAGTGATGACTCATCATGAAACAGTTTCTTAGGAAACTGCTAATGACCTTATTCATAATGACGAGTATAGGATATTTCACTTAGAGAAGAAATGCATCTTAAGGACCCCTCAAGGAATGACTGAAAACACAGCCCCATTAGATGTCAGATCAGTGGCCCAGGATGACCCACTGATAAAGAAAAAGGACTTACCTTTTCCCAGATCATAGAGGCCTTTCTATTTGAATTATCCCAAGAATTTTCTTTCTTCCTCTTCTCTTTTGTTTTGTTTTTGTTTTTTAACACAAGTAAGCATATGATCTTTAATGCTTGCCAGGGCTTCACCCTTCCGCCACATCGGAAAACACTGCCCACATGGGCATCAGTAGCCTATTTCTCTAACTTACAGCATTCTTCCTTATTCAAGTGTCTGCTTTTCTCTAGTTCTGTCCACCAGCATACCTTGTAGTATATGCATGAAGCAATTTCCTGCAAGGCTCCAAAATAAAAAGACAAATAGCACTTCTACAAACAATAAATCATTCTAGAGGGAACAGGCCATATCCTAGGAGAAAGGTATTCATCTCCACACAAAGACCCACAGAGACAGAGCAAACCCTATTCTTTCCTGATAATATTTACAAACATCTCTACCCACTAATTAAATCAGTGACCTTGGAAAAGACGCCCGACCTCCCTCAGCCTCTGTTTTCACAACCTTAAAATGAGTTACATTAGAAGGATGGTTCTCAACTCCTCTCCCTCAAAACGACCTTGTATTTTTTTTTCCGTCACCACTCTGTGTGGAGAGAGTTTTCAAGTATTTGGTGTTGCAGGGGGTGGTATCTTATCAAGTACAATATACAGTTTGCTTTACTAAAACAAAGACAGCTGGAGGAATATAAGTTTTCCAACTCTGCAGACCACTGGAAGTCCAGGAAGAGAGCCTGGGAACCCCCAGAAGAGACGACCAACCAACATTTTGATTCAGCTCTAAAATTCACCAACATCACGAGAGCTTTGAAAACAACGTCGAATCCTGAACTCTTCAAACTGGCAGGTGTGGAAACCAGTTTGAAAAATGAGGGGGACTTCCCTGGTGGTCCAGTGGTTGAGATTTTGCCTTCCAATGCAGGGGGTGCGGGTACGATTCCTGGTCAGGGAGCTAAGATCCCACATGCCTCGCGGCGGGGCCAAAAAACCAACACATAAAACAGAAGCAATATAGTAACAAATTCAATGAAGACTTTAAAAATGGTCCATATCAAAAAAAACAGAAACAAAAAAAAGAGGGAGCTTTCTGAAACTAACATAACCTTGTAAATCAACTGTACAATAAAAATTTAAAAATAAAATAAAATAAATTTTTAAAAAATGAGGGAGCTTTCCTTTATTGTCCAGTCTTCCTGCTTAGCTCTCCCCATCTTACTGTGAATGAATAACGCGTGGAAGAAAAGAGAGGGAAATTAAGTAACTGCCACCAAGTGAAATAAAAACCCAACTGTTAACTTGAAAGCTGCCTAAGGCCGATCTACAATAAAATCCCAAGGTCACTATTGTATATGAGCTTCCAAAGTAGACAGTGTGTAGGACTTGGATAAAATGGGATATAAAATAAAGAGCACTGGTAAAACAGCATCTTCGTGTGGTTCAACCCACCACTACCCTTTTCTGTCTCAGGGATTCCCGGGCAAGTCACTGGGACCCTCTAAGCTGCACGTTCCTCGTTCCAAAAATGGAGATCCAGGCGGCCCTCCTATGACACAGGGCTTTTGGAGTATTACGTGAGACTTTATGTATGAAAATGTCTTAACGCTATAAAGTGAAAAAAAAAATACTTTTTGGATTTTAAACACTTCTTTTGATTGAAAGGGGAGAGGGGCATGCAATTATCTTTCAATACTGATCAGAATAATGGTTACGTTTCCATCATCTCATCAACTTTAGTAGCATTCTTTCAAAATCATTCATGTCCACCAAGTTGTGGGGATTGTTAGTTACACTTATAATTTGGAGGCAAAAGATGGGTGGATTTAAGTAACTACTTTTGAATTTGCATAGAGAAAGCACTATGTTGCATTCATAACCATTAAAGATTATGCACTGATTCTATGCAAAAGTGTAAGTCATTCTTGATCTATACATATGGATTTTAAGGTAATCATTAAAATCACTAATATAACGAACTCTATCATAACACCTATTTTTTTCACGTTGGAAAGATTGTAATTTAGTACTATACCCTAATAACTCACTCAAGCAGTTGTACTAAGAATACCATATGGATAGATTAAAGTAACAGTAAAACTATAGTTATACTTAAGGTTATAAAGTTTTAACACGATCAGAGAACACATTATTATTCAGTATTGGAGCTTCAATTATGAACATAATATCCACATCCAGCCTCTTGGAGCACAAGTGGATGAGATATTATGAAACTACACACATGTACACACACACACACATCACCCCAAAATAGTAATTATTTATTTCCCCCAAATTTGGTACTCTTTAAAATTGATACTAAAAAGCCCAGTATTTACAAAATGCTGTACATGTAATCATTCATCTTCAAGGTATATTATGGATCACAATATTTGACCAAATATTCCAAATTTCAGTAAAAGCACCTAAGCAAATCTCGTCTCTGGACATAAATATCACGTATGGCATAAGAAAACTGGGCCAAGTCTGAAGACACTTTTGCCTGATCAACTTTTACAAAGTCTCTGGACAGGTAAAAGCAACTTGATACAAATTTAGTATTTCCTAGTCCAATAGAA
Source organism: Balaenoptera borealis (assembly GCF_965194805.1). Taxonomy (NCBI): domain Eukaryota; kingdom Metazoa; phylum Chordata; class Mammalia; order Artiodactyla; family Balaenopteridae; genus Balaenoptera; species Balaenoptera borealis. The sequence continues at coordinate 76,876,206 of NC_138877.1, forward strand.
AAGACATCCTGGGCTGCCAACTTAACCATTGTATCATTTGTAAAAGTGCAGCCTGTAAGTCTTAACCCAATTCCATCTCAGCAGAATGCAATGAATTCAGTTCTGATGCAATGAATTTCAATTAAATGAGACGGCCAAGCACAGAAGTATCTTGTATTATTCGCACCCACAGAGCAAAATGCTAGTGTCCAACATAGACTCCAGCTCTCTCTATTCACACTTTCTTCTGTGCCCGTTATTTCAGTGCACAGTTAATGTTAAGTCTCTGCAGCCATCTAGAAAGAAATGGAATAATCAGGAGCAATTATCAGCCTCAGCATTTCCTCGGTCTTGAGTGATGACTTCACCAGTTCTCTTCAGAAAAAATCTACCACTGAACTCTGTCTACAACAATCGACCTTGAGTGATTCAGAATAATCTCTGCCACCTTGAAGAATACGTTCAAACTAATGAAATTAACACAGAAAGAATCTTCCCATTGAAATGTGGCTATTCTCATAAAACCTACCACCTCATCGATAACATGTTTATAACCGCTGATCTTGGAGGTTCAGAAAATTCCGTTTGGCGGATGAGAATGCCAGCATTCAAAGGCCTTGCCCAACTTGTACGGAAACATGCATTCTGCTCATGTCTGCAGTAGATAAAGTCTGCAGAGAATTCACCTATTACAGGCGCCCCAAGTGAAGACCGGGTTGTGGGGAAGGGCACGGAGGTCCCCTCCCCTCCAAGCTTCCCCAACTTGGTGTACTTGGCAAAGCAGATAAAGGAGTCAAGGTACATTTTCCCTTAAGTTTCTGAGGTGAAATGGGAACACCTGATTCTGTGCTACCCAAAAAAACAAAACAAAAAACCCTCTCCACTTGCCAAATCTGATACCAAAAGTTAACCGGCTCCTGGGACTCAGCTTCTACAGAAAACGCATTAGTGGGAATTTTAACAGAAAACCCATTATCCCTGTGCTGGTCCTGAAACTTTCGCAAGTTCTTTTCAGAACGAGATTCATTTTAATACTAAGAGTTCTAAAGAAAATAAAGCATTAATTACCTATGAAAATGCCTCTTCTGGGGGTTAGTGGGCCTGTGGAAGAACAAAAGAATCAAACGCTGGAGGTTTTCCTACCCAGTTTGACAACCAGACAAATCCAAACAGGGCAGGAGTGATCACCCTCATTAAATCAACCCTGAAGAGTGAAGCCCCAGGCCAAACAATGGCCAATTCAGCAACTAAAAGTTTAAGGGTTCTGTTTTTCTCATAAGGCATCCCATATTAAAAGCAACACTGTCAATTTTAAAAAGCCTATATTCCGGTTACACGTTTTCATCTTGACACTATCTCTTATAACCACGTGGTAAAAAAGGTCATTAGAAAGTACGGTCCTGATACAGTTTCAGGATCAGAACGCTCTTTTCCTTAATTGTTGTTTTACTATGTAATTTAAAACACTACTTCATGACAATTGATAATTATCTATGAAAAGAAAAATCTCAAGTGAAACAAAGAGGGGAAAAAACAATGGTTCTTGGAGACTGGAGTAAAACCAGCCACCGAAACAGAAAAGGCCTGAATTTCTTAGGAAGGTACCGGCTCCACGTTCAGACAACTATAAGCATCCTGGGTTTTGTTTTTAATTTAAGAAAACCCGTTTACGAAAGTGTCTTTCCTGTACACGCTCATGGTTTCAAGGTAGGAAACATCAGTAGCATGGCTGGATTTATTAACACGTTTCTTTAGAGGAGCTGAACCGCTCCGGATGTTGACAACCTCCTGGGCCTCCCAGGGGCCCTGAGCACAGGAGGAGAGGGTTGTTAAGGACCCCATTCTACAGACAGAGAAAGTGAGAAAGAGAGATTAAATGGCTTTCCTCTCTCGCACATTGACTCACGAAGAACAGCAACTAGACACCTGGTTTCCTGATTCCTGGGTTAATGTTCCACACACCCTGCTTCCTTCTCCGAAGTACTATTTTGGTAAAGGTTTCTCTTTCAATAAAGGAACTAGAACAAGTCATGTGACTTTCATTCAGGAAAGCCTGTGTGTGTTTTCATTAGCACCTTAGTTGTCTGTTCCTGGGAACGGGGTGGGAACAGGGCACGGATTACCTTATTATGACAAGAGCTAGCCAACCAAAGCGGAAAAGCATGCACGACAGGAAAAATAAAGCGTGTGTGGTTTGTCAAGTCATCTCCTTGGAGTTCTAAAAATATTCAAGTCCCTTGCTTTAAGACTTCAACAGACAATACTTTTAAACATAAATTGTGACTGTGTTGTCCCTTCAGAAACAATTGCGTTGCTCTCTCATCCCTTGATTCTTTCACTGTGGGAGGTGAATAAACAGTCCTTTTATGGAACAAATTTAAATACAGATGCTTTTGGGGTAATTCTTATCTAATCTACCTTGTACCTACACATAAACCAATTTTAGAACAAAAACCCCAGCAAAGAGGAATAGTAAAATAACACAGTTTATGGTATACACCGATCTATAACCCTAACAACCAAATATATAAAGTTCACTTTAAAGAGCGGTGTTAAAGCACAGTAAGTTCAGTAGCATACTTTCAGTTCCCAAACAATACTCTAAAGATTGGTTATATTTTTTCCCATACACACCCACAAAACACAGGGTAGGTAACCTTCTCCCTGCTCCCAAGTAAGATGAATAGTTTAGAGCTAAATTTGCATCTGCTCTGCAGGACCTACAAATACATACACACACATCTGTGTCAATCTAAGGCGTACTAACTTTTTAATTGGCTCCACCATTGAAACCCCACCGCCATCCCCAATGCTATTGGAAACAACCATCAAACACTGCTGGAACCTTACCTCTTTGTCACCACTTCTCCCAATACCAAACGCTACCCCCAAGGGACCCCGAATGGTCCCACTTCAGCGTAACTCGTGAAGTTTTTCCACGCGGAACCCAAGGAGCTGGATGTGGAAACACGGCCACTTCCGAGAGTCAGGGCAGCAAACCCAATGACTCAGGAAGTTCATTTTCCATTTTATCTTCAAAGAAATGCTTTGCAAGTCTTCCTTCCATAAATCATGCTCTCAAAGAACACTTATCTCCTGTGAACTTTTTATTTATGGGCATCACAAACAAATGTCTACGCGTAAACGTGAGTTCAGTAAAAGTGGATGTTCATTCTGGGTTTCTCGACGGTCCCTTTCTGGCTCCACAAAACGCAATTTAGTTTCCTCGTTAATTAAGATGAGATGCTCGTCTTCCCTAGCCTAAGGTTCTCTGTGCTCAAATTAGTTTACTAGAAATCCATTTAGCATGTAGTCCTTTTTTCAAAAACAAAATGTGGTTTGGGCACAATGGGTCAATTGTAGTTATCCATTTTGCTTAAAAATAGTCTTTTTTCCTTCTTAAGAGAGTGTTTACGTTAACGCCCACAGAGACTCTGGACAACCAGCAATCCAAAGCCATCTCTCATCTTGTTCAGCCACCGCCGAACATACAAACTGCTGTTTTGATTTCAGAATCCTGAATCCTATAGGTTGTAAGGAATTTTATACTGGTGGGAAATCTGAAACAAAACAGGCCAAATCAGGCCTCTCATAAACTTATCTCTTGCGGTTTAACATTTTCCCTCATCTGAAAAGGGCATTATATTAGACGTGAATCACGTTTCTCAAAGTATCTACTTTATCGGAAAGGCCTTGAATCCTTCCAGGCCTGGAGGTGCACACTCCAGCTCATTCGCCCCGTGACTGCAAGAAACCCCTCCCAGGGCCCTCCTCAATCCAGTCCAGGTTTTTCCCGCCTACTCCACCAGCAGCAGTAAGAGGTGTTGTGTTCTCAGGCTGTTTTTCTGATTAGAATCAGATTTCAGCAAAATGTACTTTCGTGTTCACGATGGCCTATACCCATTCCTGTGCGTACGGATTTCTCCTCCACTCAAGTCTAGTTACGCTGGTGTGTTTATCTGGTCTGCGTCTTGGACGGCAGCTAATCATCCTTCAAGTCCCAGACACACGAGCAATTTTTCAGATGCACCTGTAGGGCTCAAGTTAACTCCAAGCAAAGTGACCTTCCGCTGAGCGCCATCGTTTATGGGACACGTCCTGACAACTTCCAGTGGGCTTCATCAGATGCTGAAGCACCACACTCCTAAGAGTTCTCCGTGACTCTTTTTATCTTGTGTTCCACAATTTTAATAAAAAAGCAGGTAGCGTTTCCTCTGTTACATTGGAATTCCAGGGTATCCACTCTACAGCTATAACTTTAAATCCCACGGATACTAGAAAGCACATGCTGGATTTAGATGGCATTAGAGGGCTCTGTTTACTTTTAGAAAAAAAGGTGTACGGATCCCCAAGCTACCTCCGTCGTCACCCTGTAACCCTTGCAGACCGCTGACCTCAGGCCAGCATCTAAGCCGTGTTCACTGCTCTGTGCTTTGTGGTTCCCACAAAGCCTCTATCTTCCTGACAACCCTGCACAGAAGCGGCTACAAAATTAAAGAAGAAACTCTCCTGAACCCACCGGCCCCCTCACTCCACCTCTCCTCCACCTCATCATTCAAAGTTTGAGACAGTCAGGACCTCTGAGACAGTCAGGACGCCCCTGCAGGTGCAAGGCAAGCACACCTCTCTCCTCTTGGATCTGTGATGAGACTGCAAAGGACAATTCTGGACACCATCCCATCCAATGGTTCCCGAGAAGACCAGCATGGCCATCTTTCACTGTCTCCTCTGAAGCCCAGATTCACATCACCTGGGCGGCCGAAAAATCCTGGGGGCCTGGGCCCCGCCCACTGGTCGCTTCACGTCACTGCGCCTGGGCTGCCCCCATAGGCCATTTCTCAAGCACACTCAGGCGGTCTAACTGGGGCAGGTGCTCCCGGCCACGGTCCCCAAACCGGCAGCACCAGCACAACCTGGGGGCTTCTTAGGAAAGCACACTGGGAGCCACACCCCAGACCCACGGCACTGGAATCTCGGGGATTCACCTAGCCCGGCCGTCCGGGTCTCAGCAAACCCTCCACGTGACTCCCAGGTGGGCCCCAGCTGGAGAACCACTGCTTCTGAGCTGTGTTTAAGCAGCGTTACCATTTCAGCCCGTTGGGAGAAGAGGAACGTCTCTGGTGGAAAAGCTCCTACAGGCTGCGTGTAAACTTTAAATGGTTCGCTGTTCCCTGCAGCAGTCACCAAAATGGATGTTCGTTTCCTAAACAACTTTTGGGCCTGTTTTTTATGAGCTCTGAGGCTCGGCAAGAGCCAGCCAGGCCCGGCTCCAGGAAAACAAAGAGAAAGGTGAGGGCTGCGGCCTGGGAGCTGCTGGAACTTCAGGTCCCCTCCCGGCAGAAGTTTCCCACCTCTCAGATGGAGAAGACCCCCTCTCTGCCGCCTCCCCCCCGGGGGTGGCTGAACTGGGGGCACCCGCCAGGTGTGTTCATGGGAAGACGGGGAGGCTGGGCCCAAGAAAACAAATCAAAAGTCTCCCGAGTCCGAAGATACACATTCAACTCAAAGATGACCTGGGTGCTCTTGGCAAGGTCTCTGGGGTTCGAGAGCTGACATCGGGCCAAAAGTGAAACAGAACAGGAAACCTGCGCCTGTACTCGGGCATTTAGGTCGAGCTACCAAAGAAGGGAAGAGGCTTTAGCCACGGATGCCCTCGCGTGCCCGCCCTTCTTCCACCAGCCGCAGGGGCCTCACCTTTCACGACCGTCGCCTCTTTCAGGTGATGCGTCAAGAAGTCGAGGCTGGCGTAGGTGCTGGCGGAGGGCAGGGCGCCAGGGCCGGGCCCCACACACACGCCGCCGGTGCTGCCGGCCCCTACCGCGCCGATGAGACCCCCGAGGCTCCGGGTCCGGCCCCAGGCGCTCTTGTCTCCCGTCTGAGGATGCTGCGGCGGCTGCGGCAACAGCCCCGGCTCGTCCCTCACGTCGATGGCGATGTAGTTGAGGCCGTTCTGGAAGCCGGCAGAGGTCTCCCGGCGCATCGGCGAGCCACTGCCCCCGGGGCAGCCGACCAAACCCCCGGGCTGGCTCGGCGTCCAGGGCCGCGCCTGCGGGGGGAGCGGCGGCGGCAACTGGCGGGGGGACGTGGGGGGCTCGTCGCCGCCACCCAGGACGCTGCCGCCGCCCCCTTCGCCGCTTTTCCTGAGAGACACGTTCTCCACCGAGGCCGAGTTGTGGCGCTTGGGGTTGTGGGCGAAGGACGGGGACACGGGGGTCACAGTGGTGGTCGAGGAGAAGGTCTCCGAGCTGTGGCGGCGGCGGCCCCCTTGCGGGTCCGCGCGGATGACCTTGGCGCCGCGGTGCGGGTCTGGGGGCTGGCTGGCCTGCAGGAAGGCCTCGACCCCCGACACCTGGTCCATGAGGCTCAGCCTCTTCAGGCCGGACACGAGGCTGCTCACGCGGGCCCCGTCGGGCTTCGGGGGCGCGGCGATCGGTTGCGGCGGCGTGGCAGCCACGCCGAAGGCCATCTCGGTGTAGTCGCCGCTGTCGCCCGCCCCCGAGGACGGAGAGGAGGCCGCGCCAGGGCCCTGGGAGGGCGGTGCCGGAGGCAGGCGGTACAGCTCTCCGGGCGGGGGCGGCGGCGGCGGCGGCGGCTGCAGGGCCGAGGAGGGGGCGGCAGGGCGCGGGGGCAGCGGCGGGTACGCGGAGGCCTCGGGGGACAGGAGGGCGTCCAGGGAGCCCACGGGGTCCCCGGCCTGGCCGCCCGGCTGGGGTGACTTGGGCGAGCTGAAGTCGAGGTTCATGTAGTCGGAGAGCGGGGAGCGCTGCCGGCTGTCGCCGCTGGTGCCCGGGGTGCCCGAGCCCAGCGACGAGGCCGGGCTGCCGGCGGACAGCAGCGACGACGACGAGGCGGCCGAGGCCAGCAGCGGGGGCGCGGGCGGCGACAGGCGCGCGCCCGCCTCGCCGAAGTCGATGTTGATGTACTCGCCCGGGCTCTTGGGCTCGGGCGGCAGCGGGTACTCGTGCATGCGGGGCAGGGTCTGCAGCCCTTCCAGGGACAGGCGCGTGGGCCGCGCGGCCCGGCAGCGCTGGCCCAGGAAGCCCTCCGGGCGGCCGCTGCCACCGCCACCGGGCCGCGCGGGCGAAGGCACCGCCGCGTGGGGTGGCTGCGGGTGGCCGCCGCCGCCCCCGGCCCCGGCCGCGTAGGCGCCGGCTGGCTGCGTGGACCCCGGGCCGGCCGTCGACTCCAGCCGCTCCTCCTCCAGGATGCGCCCCACGGGGGAGCTCATGAGCACGTACTGGTCGCCGTCCCCGTTGCAGGCGTAGGGGGCCTTGTAGGAGCGGGGCAGGGAGCTGTAGCAGTAGCCGGGGACGCCCCGGAGCATCTCCCCGCCGCCGCCGCCGCCGCCGCCGCCGTGCAGGGCGGCCGAGAAGAAGTCGGGCGGGGTGCCCGAGGCGCCCGCGTCGCCGGGGGACATGTTGAGGTAGTCCCCGTTTGGAAGCAGCCTGCCGTCGGCGGCGCTCTCCACCGCCAGCTTGGAGCCGCCGCACCACATGCGCATGTACCCGCTGTCCTCGGGGGAGCTCTCGGCCGGGGAGCTGGTCTTGTAGCCGCCCCCGCTCCCCGGGAAGGCCCTGCTGGCGGCCGACGCGGGCGTGGGCCCCGCGGCTCCCGCGGGGGGCAAGGCCGCGACGGCGGCGCGCGGCTGCAGGATCTGCTTCGGGGCGGACACGCTGGTGGGGCTCATGGGCATGTAGTCGTCGCTCTTGCAGCTCCCGCCGCCGCCGCCCGTGAGGGCCACGCCGGGGGTCATGGGCATGTAGCCGTCGTCCGTGCCCAGGTTACTGCTGGAGCTCCTGTGCGACCCGATCTCGATGTCGCCGTAGTCCTCGGGGTAGGGGTGGTAGGCCACTTTGGGGGAGGACGCGGGGCACGACGGGCAGAGGCGGCCTGAGCTGCCGGAGAAGGTGGCCCGCATCAGGGTGTACTCATCCAGGGACGCGGAGGAGGGCTGGGGTACCGGCCGCTGCCGGGCAGGCGTGGTCAGGGAGTAGGTCCTCTTCCTCAGGCCCCTGTCCAAGTCCTGGGCCCCGTCCCCGGAGACTCTGCGGTAGGGTCGGCCGCAGTGGCTCAGGGGCCGGTCCATGGTCATGTACCCGTACAGCTCGCCCGCGCTGCCGTCCCTGGCCGGGGGCGTCTCGGCGATGGACTCGGGCGTGTTGCTCCTGAGACTGCAGAAGGCTCTCAGGTCCCCAGGGCTCGAGCCGTACTCGTCCAGGGACATGAAACCAGGGTCGCTGGGGGAGCCCGAGGCCGAGGCGCTGCCGCTGGAGGGTCGCTGGGGGTGCAGGGGGTGCTGCATGTGCGGGTGCGGGCCCGGGGGCGGCGGGTAGGAGCCCGAGCCGTGCCCGCTGCTGGACGACAGGCTGCCGGGGCTGGTGGCGGCCGCCGGGGGCGAGTGCGCCACAGGCATGGACATGGAGCGGCTGTGCTGCAGGGCGCCCCCTGCCGGCGCCAGCGTCACCTTGCTCGCGCGGCCGCCGCAGCCGCCGCTCAGGGTGTGCGAGCGGCTCAGGGGCGCGCGCACCGGCCCCGGGCTCAGGGGGCTCCCCGCCACCGACACCGGCCTGCCGCCCGCCGCCCCGGCCCCCGCCGCCACGCCGCCGTCGCCCTCGCTGGCCGTGCGCACCCGGCACGAGCTGCACTTGGCGGCCGGCGGTGTGGCGGCCAAGCTGTCGGTGCGCGAGCGGCGCACCAGGCCCGTCTGGCTGGGGGGCAGATTGACCAGGTGGTGGTGGCGACGCGCGCCGGGGACGCTGATGGGGTGCGTGGCCGACGAGCCGGACGACTGGCTCTTGCTGCGCGGCCGGAACTCGAAGAGCTCCTTGAGCGCCTTCATGGCCTCCAGGATGGTCTCGTGGATGTTCTGCGCCACCACCGAGTCGTCTGCCTGCATCCACAGCTCACCGGGGCCCGTGACGGCCGAGCGGCCCACCTCGATGAAGAAGAAGCTGTCCGAGTGGCCGCAGCGGCGGATGTTCATGAGCTGCAGCGTCACCGACGGCTGCTCGCAGTTGAGCTTCACGAAGCCGATGGTGCGCGCCGACAGGCACAGGCGGTACACGCCCGTCAGGTTCTTGCTCTGGCCCAGGCCCTTGGGCTTCAGGTTCACCTGCCACACCTCACGGTAGGCGGCCGTGGCAGGCGCCACCAGCCCGTAGCTGTCATCGGCCGCGGCGGCGGCGGCGGCGCCGGCCGAGCCGCCCAGGGCGCCGGGCAGGGAGGCGCTGCAGGACGCGGAGGGGGCGGCGGCGGCGGCGGGGGGCGCGTCGCCGGCGCTCGCTCGGCCCTCGCTGACCAGGTCGGTGAGCGCGCGGTACCAGCCCTCCTGCTCCTGCTCGTTCTCGGCCGCCACTGCAAAGTACTCGTCCTTGGTGTAGAGGGCGATCAGGTACTTGTGCTTGGCGTCGGCGCGCTTGTTGATGTTCAGGCAGCAGTCGAGCGCGATGACCCGCTTCGGGGCGCCCGCTTTGCTCCGCCACTTCTTCTCGCTCTCGTAGTACTCGAGCCGCGGCGGCTGCGGCGCCGGCCCCCCGCCCGCTGTCGCCGCCGCCGCCGCCTCGTCGCCGCCCGCGCCGGGTCCGCGCAGCACGAAGAAGCGCTTGTGGCCGTGCTTCTGCTTGCGCAGGTAGCCGCACTTGCGCACGCCGCTGTTGTTGTTGTTGTTATTGTGGTTGAGGTTGAGGTTGGGGCCGTCGCCGCCCGCCGGCCCGGGGCGCCCGTGCATCGGCGGGCTCGCCATCACCGGCGCTTCAGGCCGCGCCGCTCGGCCCGGCGTGGAGGGGCCGGGGGGAGCGGAGGGGGCGCGGGCGGCTCCCTCCCCCCCTGCTCGCCCGCCGGAGCCCGCGTCCCTCGGGCCCAGGAGGTGGGGAAGGTTCGGGGAGGCCCGCCGCGGGGAGGGCGGGGGGCCGGCACCGCGCGGTGGCGCAGCGCCCTCCGCGATCCGGGGCCCCAGAGGATGCCCGGCGCGGGCGGCGGCGGCAGCCGCTGCCTCCCGGGCTCTCGGGCGGCGCCTGGGGGCTCGCGGGCTGGGCCGAGAGTCGGGGGTCCCCGAGCCGCGGGGCCGAGCCTAAGGCGCGCCCGGCCGCAAGGGTCCCGCCGCCGCGCCGCGCTCCGGGGTGCCGGGGTGTGCCCCGGTACTCGGGGTCCGCGCCGCCGCCGCCGCCGCCGGGGCTGCTGCTGCTGGTGCTGCCAACGGCGACCCGGGCTCGTCGCGGTCCCCGCCGCACAGTGAGTAACACATCGCGCACCGAGTGACTGAACTAAGAAGAGCAAAACAACATGTGACTCGGCGTTACGCAGGCACACACGGCGCGGCCCGCCCCGCCCCGCCGCCCGCATTGGCGCCGCGCTCCCCGACAGACGGCTGGCGCGGCCAATAGGCTCGGGGCGCGGGGGGGGCGGGGCGGGCCGCGCGGCCCGCCCCGCCCCCCTTTCTCCCGGGGCCGCGTTTCCCGCCGTCCCCTCCCCCTCCCGCGGAGGCCAGGGCCCGGGTCGGGTGGGGGCCGGCCCGGGCCTCATTAATCAGAGGCTCGTTGTGGATGCCGGCGGAGGAGATGCCACCCAGGGCGGGAAAAGGGGCGCGCGGGAGGGGCGGGGGCCGGCGGCCGCCGCGCGGAGGGCCCTGCCCTCCCGCCTTTGACTCAATTAATTGGGCTGGGAGCTTCCGCCGGGGAGGGGACTGGGGTGGGCGGGGTGGTGGGGGGAGGAATTGGGACTGCAGGGGGCGGGGGCCGGCGGAGATCAAGGGCCGACACCGCCCGCCGGTGTTCGGTGCGTGGGAGGGGACGGTGGCACCGCACTCGGGCCCCGCATCGCCTCGCCGCCGCCCCACTAGCGGGGGCCAAGATAGGGGCAGTGAACTTGGCCGCCCTCTCGGAACCCCCCTCCCCCCAGCACACACTTTGGCTTGCGGATCCGGCGCCCCGGCTTGGGGTGGACGCGCGCCCGCCCGGCTGGGCGGGTTTGCGCCTGGGTGGTTCCCGGGTGCCCGGCCCGCGGCTTGTTTACGAGCATCACGTTAGGCACCAGTGAGCTCTGGATCCGTAGCAGTTTCGTGCCCCTTCCTGGAAGGAGAACCGGGGTGCTCCCGGGGTCCCACCCGCTCAGGGGCGCCCTTCCCTCGCACCGGGTCGTGGGCTCTTTCCGGGGCGTCATCAGCGCCATTCACTTGTCAGGATCTCGGGAAGTTGAAATCGTCTGTTGGATGTAATAGGAGAAAGAGAAGGAGGACGAGCAGGCGTAGAGAACTGCAGTTTCCTGAGTGCCGGGAAGAGGGCGCGCTCCAGCGAGCACACAGCCCTGGGAGCCGGGTCCCCGCGGCGGGTGCCCTCCTCCTGCCAGACCCTCCGCCCGACGCGCGGAGGCGCGGGAGTGGGCGGTTCCAGACCCGCGCGCCCTTAGCCGGCAGCGGCCGGCGCGTGGAAGGCGCCCATGGATGCCTCGAATTTTTACATCTGTGTGCCTTCTGTGACTTTCCAAGTCGATCACAAATAAGGACCCACCATACAATCGCGTCTCCTAAATGACAGTGAGGGCTACTGGTGAGGGTGGGAGTCCCCGAGTTCAGATCAGAGCAGGCTCCGGATCCTGCAGAAACCAAGAAGGCTAAAAGCAAGCCCTTGTCTTTGTTTTTTCGTTTTTTTGGTTTTTTCAATTGTGTGTCTTCACGAAATGATTTGGAACAATAATGTTGGTTATTTTTTTATTAAGTCCTGGAAGTTTGCCTTTGAATGTCCTCTGTACTTTATAAAAGTCTTTATTTTAAATGTAATAAAGTCTTAAATTTAAGAAAAATAACAAGATTGTAATATTTGAAAGGGTGATATATTTTTTAACATGTTTGTAAAACTGTGACCTAAAAATTCTGCTAGTTAATTTTATGGGCCAAGAGATCCCTACTTACAGAAAGATCTTAGTAGTTTTGTTTGTTGTGTATACACTTTATGATTATTGATGAGTAACAAACATAAGAATAATCAATGACACAAAAATCATCATAGAATTTGCCTCAAAGAGCTGTATGTAAAGTTGATCCGTCATTTTAAACCATGCTTTAAAAAGTAATACCTCTGGGAGTGCCCTTTTAAGTGTGCATGTGTATTTCTATGTGTGGGCATGGGTGTGTAGATACATTTGTGTGTGTGTGTGTGTGTGTGTGTGTGTGTGTATGATTGTGTATGTGTTGGGGGCACCACCCTTATGGACATTATGCTTCGGTTTTTTATTCTTTTTAGATCTTGCTGCCCCTTTTATGGTAACATGTTGCCTAGCGATCAGTTAAGTAGTAATATCCATTCATGTTTTCTTCTTCCTTGACCCTTTGAAAAATAAAACTCTTAGGAACTCAAAAAAAAAAAACAAAAAGAGAGAGAGATGAAGGGGTTCTTATCTGGGAGCTTGAAGAAAATGTGGCCCAATTTTATTGGCTTTGTGATGATTTACAGCAAGCAGCACCGCCTGTATGTTCAGTAACCCTAACGGGCATAGTATGATTGTGGGGCAACCTGTTTTCAGCATCATGCCATAATAATTTCTTCTGAGAAAGTACCTTTTCTTTTTGATTTTGACTTTTCATACAAAATTAAGTTTTCAAATATTCATTGAATACTTCTTTGCTGTGCCCTTCAGATGTTAACAAGTCCATCTTGGATTTGTTTGTTTTTTCCCCTTAGAGCGATTCCGATGTTCAATGCCAGTTTCAAGTAAAGGTGTCAGAAGCTCTCCTTTGGCAGTTGACACTTTCCCCATGTAGTACTGCCTCAGTCACTGATTAAGGGCAGACAAGGCAGGGTGAAGAATGACCTCCTCTCTCAGTGGCGTTCTCATACTGTAAGATCACAAAGCTACAGCAAAACTACTTGTCATTCTGAAGTCCTAGAACCTCTCACTACAAGTGTGGGAGCACAGTTTCCATTCTCATTAAGAAGTCAGTCCATGAAACCAGCAGAAAGGAACTCTGTAATTAGAAGAATCCCAGTCTTCTTCCTCAACGAAGGAACTGGTTGTGTTTCTCCCTTTCCATTGCCAAATAAGCTATTTATTTATTTAAAGCTTGTGTGACACCTTGTGATTTTCCAACTGCTCTCCCATACTTTTCCAGCAAAAGTCAGCTAATAACATCTGCCAACCTGCTCTCCACGCAGGGCTGGGTGCTGCTGTGTGGCCTGTTGCCAGCAAGAGCCTGGATGAAATTTTTTCTCATGGTCCGAAAGCTTTCATCGGAAATTCTCTTTCCTTTCATGGATAACAAAATGGCCATATCTTTAAACAAGGAGGGATTTTTGTTTGGTTGGTTTTGTTGTTTTGTTTTGTTTTTTAACATAGAATCTTACACAAGGATTCTTTTACTAAAACCAAAAGTCCTTTCTGGAATAATTTAATTACCTTTCATAAAGTAGTCAATTTCACAAAAGTGTAGACGTTAAAAACGTATCGTAAATCCGTAACACAAATAACAGTAACAATAATACTGACCATCATTAATTTTCTTCTCTGTTTCATATAAGGAAGCATCTGTAGCAGGAGAAAAGTAGATAACATGAGAGGGTTTTTTTTGTTTTTTTGGTTTTTTAAATTCTTAACCCTGTAGCTGTTTGACAGTATTTTCGGTCTGGATGAACTCTTATCTAACTGAGTAAGCAGATCACTAAGTGGAATATTATATGACCAGTTTTAAAATGTATTTTAACCACATAGCACAGGGAGATCAGCTCGGTGCTATGTGACCACCTAGAGGGGTGGGATAGGGAGGGTGGGAGGGAGACGCAAGAGGGAGGAGATATGGGGATATATGTATATGTACAGCCGATTGTTATAAAGCAGGAACTAACATACCATTGTAAAGCAATTATACTCCAATAAAGATGTTAAAAAGAAAAAATTAAGATATACAGTGTAAAAATAAATTAATTAATTAATTAAAAAATGTATTTTAGGAATGGAGATTTTAACATCAGAGGTTTACATTGTAGCCTTTAAAAAGAGTGGCAACATTTCATCAGTTTTGCTGTGTTAAATAATGTATGACAGTTGCTCATTTAATACATTTCCCTTTCTGTGATGAATGAACCCTGAGGGCAGACTTTTCCTCATCTAGGATTCATATGGGGACTTCCTGCACTTTAGCAGCTAGTTTTTTTCTCTCACAAATATATTTGCTAATATGTTTCAACTGAAATTTCACAAGGATTTTGTAACATTCCAGTGCTGTGCAACAGAATGATTTACATGAAGTAATGTAACTGCTGTTTGGATCATTCACTGTCAACGGGTGGCTTTGCAAATGTTTGAAAAAGCAGGATTTGTTCATAGACTGTATCGGTTTCTCGGAAGTTGTAAAGGCTTTCCACTTCAGTATCTCTTTCGCTCATTAAAAATCCTGATATATTTTAAATAGTCCTTTCCTTAAATATTCATTTGGGGAAGAGGGATTTTCTAAAATAAATGATTTCTCATGCACATATATGCTAGAGCAAACTAACACTTAAGAATTATTCTGAAAAGTGTATGAATTGAATTAATACTGTTTAGAAAAATGCTCATTTATGTTGTAGGCACCAGGATAGCTAATCTAATATTAAAAACATTTTCTTTTTAAATAGAATTGTGTTGAAGAAATATTAACACATAAACAACCAATTACGTAGTGACTGCTGTCAGTGACTTAAAATTCTTATTCATTAACCCCTGAATTTTGTTGTGTTTAAATTTCGAGAATGTATTTCTAAATTAAAAACAAAACCAAACAGAACTTTTTTTTTCCCTAAAGACTTTCCGTGATTGAAATAAAAATTTCACATTAATGGCTATATAAAATTACTGAATCATTAAAAAAACAAACAAAAAACCTGTTCCTTCTTAAAACATCCCTCTCCCTTGGAATTCTTGGCCCTGAAATACAATATACTCACATTTTGCTTGACTAAATTGATGCTTTGCAATGTTCTGGCTGCAGAGTTAAAATGTTGTTTATTGTGTTTGTTTGTTTTTTCCTGTCAGAGCAGAACAAAAGTGTCTGCTTCTCAATGTGTAGTTCATGAGCAGATGACATTAAAAAAAAAGGGGGGGGGCTTTAAAATGACACAGCTATATTTTCTGGGAAGGGAGGGGGGATGAGCAGTGAGGCCCGCTGGGAGTGCCCTTGAACAGAGCGCAAATGTTAAGGAAGGGGAAAGATCAACCCAAGTTCATTGATCCCACTGTTAGTTCTGGGAACAAGCTTTCGCCCTGTTTTTGCAAACTGCTCAGGACACAAATAGGACACGGCTGCCCCGCTTTTCGCCAAATGCTCTGGTGTTTTGGGCTGTAGTCGGAAACCTTCCACTTTTCTGCAGTCGTTCACGTGCTGTTTCTAGCCTTGCCTTTCAGTCTGTTTTCTAGAGTTGTTTTGAAATCCAACCTAAAGATAAGAGAGGAAATGTGACCCGCTCTTGTGAATGCTGCCACCAACTGGCAACGCTTCTTCCCAAGGCAGGACCAGCTCCCAAGCGAGTTGTCACAGCCAGAGTGGTGCCTGCTTTTGTAGAAAGCTGGTTGCAACCTCACCTACACTTGCTCTGCACAAATCTTTAAATAAATCAATAGAAACTATTTGAGATAAAACAAAGAAACATCAACAAGTGAACTAAGGGCAAGGTCAGATGACAAATGAGGGATGAGCATATTAGTAAGTTTAAGAATTTTTTTTTTTTTGGATTGGGTATCAAGCTAACATGGTCACATTTTCTAATATTCTTTAAATCTCAATTTGCATCTTTAGTTACCAAGAACAGCTATTGTATAAAAAATGTATACCAATGTCCATTTAAGATTTTAGAAAACTACTTAGCCAACAATTTAAAAACAAGAATCTAAACAAGATTATTTTGGAACATTTCCTGGAGCAAACCTAAGGGTTACAATAGGGATACAAACTTTTGGTTGTTTTTCTCCACTAAACTGACCTATCAGTCTCAATTTTTTTTTTTTTTTTTTTTTTTTTTAGAATAAGCCAAAGTCATCTTGAGAGATAGTGAAAAGTAAAATTTGAAAAAGTATGGAGGAAAGAAAATATATTTTAAAAACTATAAATAACAACATTTTAAAAGCTATAAATGACAAATGGCAGTGAAGTATCAACCGTGGCTATCTTTTTGATTAATTTGAACTTATGAACTCATGGCTTATTTATCAAAGCTAAATGTATAAATTATACCATCTTTCATAATTGCTCTAGTCTCAGTTTTTAGGCAATGCCAATGACAGAGATAGTCAAGTTAGTGATGGTATTTGAGCTAAGTTACCCAAATAAGGTGAAGGGATCAGAAGATGGGATTTATTTGCTACCAAATTTGTTCTTTTTTTTTTTGTCTACGTTGGGTCTTCATTGCTGTGTGCGGGCTTTCTCTAGTTGCGGTGAGCAGGGGCTACTCTTCGTTGCTGTGCGCGGGCGTCTCATTGCGGTGGCTTCTCTTGTTGCGGAGCATGGGCTCTAGGTGCACTGGCTTCGGTAGTTCTGGCACACGGGCTCAGTAGTTGTGGCACGTGGGCTCTAGAGCACAGGCTCAGTAGTGGTGGCGCACGGGCTTAGTTGCTCGGCGGCATGTGGGATCTTCCTGGACCGGGGATCGAACCCGTGTCCCCTGAAGTGGCAAGTGGATTCTTAACCACTGCGCCACCAGGGAAGTCCCCAAATTTGTTCTTCAGGTACCTTTATCCTGGATGAAAGGGGAAAAAAAAAACCCAATAGCAATAATAATAATAATAACAACTAATTAGAGTGGTTTATCAGTGTATTTACATGTTACAGCATTTGATTCCCACCACTCTGTGAGTATCAAATCAAATAATGTAATATATATTATTATATTATTAATATATTATTATAATTATTATAGTTATAGCTATATTATAATAATTAATAACATATTAATATATTATTATAATAGGTATCAATGTAATATAATAAAAAACATCATTCTCCCATAATGCCAATATTATAAACATATGATTCTGACACAAGTGAGCATCAAGCTAGGTCTTTAATTCCCGTTCTGGGTTACCTTTAGTAACCTGAACTATGAGCCCACATACAATGTTTAAGAATGATGTGCTATTTATATGTGTATGATACTTTTTGCCTTGTTTAACACACTTAGAACACAAATGATATTAACTAAACTGAAGTAACTTGAGGCAAGAGGGATTCCTGAGGTTCACAAGAAAATAATTAGAGCAACAACTTGTGAAATTAAAGCAGATGCCACTATCGCCATTCCCCGCTGACTGTTAAATGTTAAATGGAGATTTCAGTTCAGATAAACACATTCTAAGAATCCCTGCTGGGAGTGCACACATCAGCCTGCATTTTCACGTTTGCTAGTTCTTCGTTAAAAAGTCAGCCTATCGTCTTGCTAGAAGAGAGAAAAAAATTAGAATTACATATTGAAAATTTCTTGAAATGACATTTGATACTATAAGAATGTCTTTTTAGGTAGTTAGTAGTAAGGATTAAAAAGCCATATTTTTCACTGCTGTTAAACAGCACACAGAAAATGAAATATATTGGTATTTTGAGACTTTGTTATTCTGTTTTTATTTTGGCAAGTGTGTCCCTGATTTTAAAACTTCTACACACTAAAAGTGGATTCCAGTTTCAAAATGGTAACTGTATCCCTCATGGTATCAGTTTAAAAGGAAATTAATATGCAGATTGTCAATGAGCAACATTGTTTAAAGTTACATTATTTTTCAGTTATAGAATGATAGAAAAGTAGGATTATCCTTTATTATGCAGGTGAATTTATATCTTTCTCAATTTAAAATATGAAAATCAGGAAATATCAAATTATTAAACATATGTTAAGTATTCGTTAAAGCATCAAACATTTTAGGAATTATCTAGAACATAGGTTTTTGCCCCTTTGGTTTTCTATCTAAATAATAAATGATTTATGTTTGAGAAATTTCTTTCGTTACAATATTGTCACATATAATTCGGAAACAAAAATTGTTATATGTTATTACAACCGTCATCTGGCATTTTTCTTAATTTTCTTAATGCTGTATTTTGGTTCCTAATGTTGCTATTTTAACCTCTTCTAATTAATAATATATGGTAGAGAAAGTGATTTTCATCTTTAAGCCCAGGAAGTTTCACGAAGTATCTCATATCACATTAGATAACATTTAGGAAAATTCCAGGGAAAGGTGATATGAAGATATAATAAGAAAACAAAAACTGAACTTCATCTTGGTTACATGGAACTATCTTCTGGTTAAAATTCTGTTTGCAATTAGAAGAAAGAAAGAGGATACATGAGAACAAGTAAAAGGTAAATTGAGGCAACTTTAACATTAATCTCTGTTTTAAATGGCTTTTTATTTTATTTTATTTTCTTGATGTGAGGTGTTGAGCAGTTCACATTTAAATCGATTTGCAGGTGATCCTGAGCCATCAAAGACCTTCCACCTGGTCTCACAGGAGCATGTCCGTGGCTCATTTGTCCTCATTCCATGTTCAGTTAGAGTAACAACCCCATTTTTAATGGTATTGAAGTTCCTGTCATTCATTTCAAAATGCTTCCTAACTGTAATTAAGCTGTTTGCTACTGTGTCTCACTGCTGTTTCCCACTGGTTCTTTTTCTTTTTGTTTTTTTTCCCCTTTAGATTCTTAAGCAAGTTCACTTTACTCTCTTCTCAGTGCTGTTTGCAATCTCCAGCTAATTTCTATAGGAGGGGAAAACCCGTGTTGTCTTCCCAAGTTTGCTTTCTGGATGCTGTTCCCAGTCGTGATTGGACTACAATTTCCAACATAACCATGCATAATTAAAACATTTTAGTGATAATAACAAAGTGCCCATTTTACAAACAAGGCACATCCATTTAAAAGAGATTAAGTGTGCTTAAACCCTGTGCTTGCTTCCCAAGCTGAAAACTCTGCAGGGAATGAAAATTGTTTAAAAAAAAAAAAAAAAAGTCTCTGACTTTCATTTCATGGAAATTAGTTTTAACTAGCCAAACATTAGTAATTGTATTTAGACTATTTTTAGGTTAAATTTTTTTAAAGCTAATATTTTAGACAACCAATCCTGAAGGTCTACAGTAGGAGGAACTCTCTGCTTCGTGGGGAATACTAATAGATGGTTCGCAGTTACGTTATCTGATGATAAGCTCATACTAACCCAATAAAATATTTGATTCTATCAAATGTATCAATGTCTTAAGCATCTACTTTGAGCTGAAGTCTGTGTGGTCCTGTTGGCACCAAAATGCAAACCCACAGCAGCCCCCCAGCTGTGCCTGTCGGGAGGGACAGCCTTCCACAGGTGTCTCTGGTCCCCATACCTCTTGCTGGGTAAGTGAGATGTGCAGGTCCCTGGCTCCCCTTTACTCAAGCCATTTCCAGGGACTGCATTTGCAGCAGTCACCCTAAGAGATAAGGTGATAGATGGCTTCCTCCAGGACAAAGAGCAGGCTTGCTTATTTCCTGCTACAAAAGAGGTGGATTTCCCAAGCCCGGTGAACCAGCTGTGACAGCCTAGCCCCCGCTGCAGGGACATCCACTGGGACTCTCCATATCACCCCCATGATGCTTGGGGGGGTGTGAGGGACAGAAGCAGGTCTCGCTCTTTTCTGTGGCACAAGTCTCTGACCCCAGAAGCCCACGTCCTCTGCCAGTGAGCATGTCACAGTGACAGGCTAAGTGCTCAGCTCACAAGGAAAGCACAATGAAATCTCAGCCTGAGATCCTGCCTTTCGGGGGGCTCCGTCTGGGGGGACAGAGAGCCTGTATGTACATAGCCAAAGCCAAGGGCCAGAGGCATTCAGTACAGAAATGCATCCAGCTTCACAGGGGAAGTTGGTGTATTCTCAAGTTGGCATTTTATTTCGTTTCTGGAGAAGATAGACTATTTGATAAACGATGTTGGCATAACCGGAAAATATATCTGAAGACACGTTACAGTTGCATCCCTGTCTCCTTCCACTAAAATGTCGGGTGAGTCAAAGATCTGCATCTTAAAACATGAAACCATAAAACTTAGGAGAAAAGGAAAGAAATATTGATAAATTTAACTTTCTGAAACAGAATTCTGAGGAGAAAAATACAGTAAAAACAAAATCAAAGTACAGACAGCAAACTGGGAAGAAATCACAACCAATATCACAGATGAAGTGCTAATTTTGTGTTTATTTCATACCTTCAAGTCTCCTGTAAGGCAATAATAAAGAGACCACAAACACAATATAAATATGGATGAAAGATCTGAACACAAAGCTCACAATGATGAAAATAAATGCAAGAAAGTCTTAATCCAATAAAAGCTGGCTTAACCTTTCTCATAATAAGATAAATGCAAATTAAAACCACAGAGTGGTACAATCGTTCACCTATCAGATTGGCACCAATCGAGAAGTTTGATAACACAGTGTGTTTGCCAGAATGCCAGGAAAGGTTCCCATACAAGGCTGCTGGCGGTATAGACTGAAGCAGCATCCATGCAAGGCAATTTGACTGAATCTATCAAAGCGACAAATGCCCACACTCCTTGAATGACAATTTCACTTCTGAGAATCACTTGTACATTTTGGAAATGATTGCTTTACAAGAGTATTTATTGCATTATTGCTGAGAATAGAACCTGATATGCATGTGTGAGATAATATGTATTGGAAGACCTTCATTCCAGTCTTGTCTGGAATAGCAAAAATTTGGAAGCAAGTTGAATGCCAACAATTTGGAACTGGTCAAATCATGTATGGATGCAATACTCTGCAACTGAGGCATAAATGAGGCAGCTTTATTCGTACGGACCATAATATCTGAAGATGCAGTATAAGGAGAGAAAATATAACACAAGAATCTGTTAAATATTCAAAGGTGTAAAAGTAGTGTATTTTAATGGTTAGTGGCTCGGTAGACCTTGCTGATGGTATGTCTGTGAGGGAGGAAGGGAAGGAGCAAGAATAGCTCCTGAGAGAAGGGACCTCCTGCACTGCTGGCGAGAATGCACACTGGTGCAGCCGCTATGGAGAATAGCATGGAGGGTCCTCAAAAAGCTAACGGTAGAGCTACCGTATAATCCGGCAATCCCACTCCTGGGCATATATTCAGAGAAAACTCTAATTCGAAAGGATACATGTGCCCCAATGTTCACTGTAGCACTATTTACAATAGTCAGGACATGGCAGCAACCTAAGTGTCCATCAACAGAGGAGTGGATAAAGAAGATGCAGCACATATATACAATGGAATATTACGCAGTGATAAAAAAGAATGAAGTAGTGCCATTTGCAGCAACATGGATGAACCTGGAGATGATCATACAAAGTGAAGTAAGACAGACAAAGACAGACAAATATCATATGATATCACTTATATGTAGAATCTAAAAAAAAAAAAAAGATACAAATGAACTTACTTACAAAACAGAAACAGACTTCGAAAACAAACTTAATGGTTACCAAATGGGAAAGGTGGGGGGAGGGATATATCAGAGGTTTGAGATTAACAAATACACTCTACTCTATATAAAATAGATAATCAACAAGGACCTACTGTATAGCACAGAGAGCTCTACTCAATATTCTGCAATAACCTATATGGGAAAAGAATCTGAAGAAGAATGGATATACGTACTTGTATAGCTGAATCACTTTGCTGTACCCCTGAAACTAACACAACTTTGTAAATCAGCTGTACTCTAATATAAAATAAAAATCAAATTAAAACAACAACAACAACAAAGAATGGCTCCTGGAACATCTTGTATGGGAACTTGGTGTTTGGTAGCGTCCTTTCCTGCGGTGGGGAGACTGGCCATGGAGAGAGGGCTGGGGACGGAGGTTGACTTGAGATGCCGGGGGGTTTGGACCTCCCGTCAGGATCCAAGGGAAGATGCTGGGTAGACCGTCACAGAAGTTTGGACCGGAGCTATCTGTTTGGGAGTCACAGGCATAGAGTGGCATTTAAATCTGTGGGACGGGCTAAAATCGTCGTGAGAGAGATGAGAGCAGGAAGAGCACCCAGGACACTGTCACATTTCAAAGTCAATGACAGGAAGAGGGGCCCTCAGAGCACGCTCAGAAGAAGCAGCCTTTGAAGCAGGAGAAAACAGCAGGCGAGGAACCACAAGTGTGAGCGGAGGAGAGCCTTGCAGGATAAGGATGCTGGGTGACCCAGGGAGGTGGGTCTGCTGACTCGGAAGCCGCTGTGGATCTGGACAGGAGCAGTTTCCTCATGGGGGGTGTTTGTGGAGATGAGGAGGTTGGAAGGAAGCCCAGAGAAGGCATGAAAGATGAGCAGGGTCCCTGAGGATGAAATTGAACAAGGGAAGTACTTCCATTATGGGTTGAAAGTACTGTCCTGGCAGGAGCAGTGGGGACCAAGCAGGACACAGCACTCCGAGGGAAGCTGAGGTGGAGAAAAAGCAGCATCCTCGGGGAGCACAGGGCAGCGGGCGTCCTCAGGATGGAAGGAGGGTTCAGATAAGACAGACTCAGGTTTAGAGCCAAACGGAAACTTGAAAGCACCTACGGAGGAGTTTGGGAGATGAGGGAGGAAAACCGGGCTGGTTGGAAGGTGGTTTGGCAACGTCTTACAAAACGAAACATAATCTTACCATGCAATCCAGGAATTATGCTTCCTGGTATTTTTTCAAAGCAGTTGAAAACTCATGTCCATATAAAATGTGAACACAAATGGCTACAGCAGCTTTAGTCCTAACTGCCAAAACTGGAAGCAACCAAGATTCACAGTCATAGGTAAATGGATAAACAAACTGTGGTATACTCACCAGTTCTTTTAAAAACTGAGCTATCAAGTCATGAAAGATATAAAAGCACATTAGATGCATGTTACTGAGTGAAGAAAGGCAATCTGAAAAAGCTATTTACTGTATGATTCCAACTCTATGACATCCTGGAAAAGGCAAAACTATGGAGACAATAAAAATAAATAAATCAGTGGTTTCTGGGGGAAGGGGAGAGATGAGTAAGCAGAGGAGAGAGGGTTTTTAGGTCAGTGAAAATAAACACTCTGTATGATGTAATGATTGTTCTGTGTCATTACATCTTTATCCAAGCCCATAGAATAGAGAGCACCCAGAGTTAACCTAAGGTAATCTATGGACTTTGGGTGATTATGATCTGTCAATATATGTTCATTGGTGGTGAAAAATGCCTCATTCTGGTGAGTGAGGTGATAATGAGGAAGGCTGTGAATGGGTGGAGGGGGGCAGGAGAAAATCTCTAAACCTTCCTCTCAATTTTGTCGTAAACCTAAAACTGCTCTAAATAATAAAGTCTTTAATTTTGTTTCAAAAAAATCTCCCTTGAGAAAGTACTAAATGTCACTGAATTATGTATTTTAACATAGTTATTTTTTGTTATGTGAATTTCACCTAAAAGAATCCTACGTGATTAAAGAAAAGCATTTCACCTCTACTGAGAGGGTTCAAGTAACGCCATGGTTATCCTACTGCAATAAACAAACAAACCAAAGCATAATCTTTCTTCCAAAAGATGTTCTTATTTCAAAAACAAGAAACAGAAGGAGAGCAGAAATGGATAGAGAAAATTAAGAAAAAAGGGAAGGCAAGGCTAAAATGCAAAATGCTGACATTCCCAAATTAAGGAGAAGAGAACCAGGTAGTGCCCTAATCCAACCAGATCAAAAGAAAAAAAGTTTCTGATAAACTGACAAGCTTCTCTTAGGGGTTTGTGCTGGAGGTGCTGGGCCCTGACCTTGAATCACCTGGGATGTACTCGAACAGAAGGCATTACCATCCACGATCCTGCATTAACAGTGTCTGAGGGAATGCTCTAATTTGATTGCCCAAAGAGACTTTTAACCTTCAACCACATAATTATTGCATAACAAACATACATCCCTCTTCCCCGTTGATTTCCCACAGCACACGCACGGTTTCACGTGCCACCCATCTACCCTCAGTGTTGTAACATGGGTTTGAAGAGGTTGGCAACGATTTCAGTTGCCATGTAAAATGCTACATCTATATTCTGATTATTGAAGGAATAATTGCTTAGCATAGAAAAATTTTTGACTATAGAGAAGTGAATAGAGGAGAATTAAAATGAGCCATAAGCGTGCACCCGGAGACAGCCATTGTTAACACTTTAAGGACATTCTGGCCGTCTTTTTATATGCAGATACGTTATTATGCACAATGGAAACCACACTGCTTTAAAATGTTTAAATGCCACCAATTTCTTAAAACATGATTTTTTTTTATGGCTACGTACCATTCCATTTCCTCACTGCAATTACCTGGTCCCTTCAGCCACTTGCACTCCTTGCCCACGGGCTGCCAAGCTCAGAGCGTTTGGAAGAGCCAGATACGGCCTGTGAGTATCGCCACCACTGTCTGATGGTCACTATCCCCGAGGGGCTGCAGACGCAGCAGATGCTGACAGCGGACGCAGACCGCGGTCCGTTCGGTTCACTGAGCATTTGTTATGTTTCTGCACGCAGGAGCCCTGGCTACTGAGGACCCAAAGAGAAAGGACACAAAACGGAGTCAGGGAAATAGAAGATACAGCAAGAATGGTCCTAAATACTGCAGGTGTCATTATTCCCATTTTATAGATGATGAAACTGAGGCACAGAGTGGTGCTTAACCTAAAATCACGTGGCTAGTGAGGGGCAGAGCCGAGATTCAGGGCTGGCAGCCGAGCTCTGCGGGCCACGCCACCCTCCCCCCCCCCCCCCCGAAGCTGTGTGATGCCTGAGGCCACAGTTGGGCTCAGCACCCACACGGCCAGCTGGTGAGGAGCGAGGAGCGTTACCAGTAACTTACTTTTTCGCATTCCCACCATTAGCTAAGCAGAAAGGTCACTGGGGACCTGCTGTGCGCGGTGCACTGAGCTGTGTGTCAGGAGGGACGGTGAAGCAGCCCCATGGGTCCTGCCCTCAGGATAGGAAACAGCCGTAATAGTAACGGTACAGCGATTGAGCGATTGAGCTTTGCTTATGTACCACGAACCCAGGTTAGGGTCCCGGGTTCCCCCCCTCCTCCTTCCTGGTGGAGAAGCTTTGGGTGAGGAAGATCAGGAGGGAGACGGTAAGGAAAGGAACCGTGGCCGGCCAGCCTGAGACCACCTCTAGCCCTCAGATTCTTTAAGGAACTGAGTTTGGTTTGAAGAATGCTCCGAGTTGCAGAGAGTGACCTGTACACCATTCAGCCAGCAGAGTGACACGCAGAAGCCCCAGGGGACCCCGGAACTTAGCCAGCCTCTCAGAACCTCCGATCCACAGGCCGTTTGCTGTTTGGATATGTCCAAGCAGCCCCTGGCGAGAGGCGCTCCAGGGAAGCCTGTCTGGTGTCTTGAGTCCAAATGCAAACCTGGACGTGAACAATCCCACAATGCATCCCCGAATGTGCCCTGGCCCCGAGCCCTGGGCTCAGCGTGGTGCTTCCAGCGTGACGCTAAGAGGGTTCCTGGAAGTAACTGGCTGCAAATTTATGAAAACTTGGCCCAGGTATAAATGTTTGTAAGCTATTGTTCTTTGTCTGTAAATCTTTGGAACTGTTGTTATGTATTTTTCCTCCGACAATTTGGCAGAATTGGAAAAAGTTACCATGAGATCCAGGTAGAGCCCCAAAGGAGTACTGGCCAAGAGGGGAGGAGGGGACTCAACCAGACAGAAAGTTGGGCTGAACGGAGAAAAGCAAGGACACCAGCTCCTTTGCACTGAAACCACATCAGCTAAAGAAAAGAAAGGGAACCCAGCAGCGCTGACACCTTGGCCCTCCCGTGGGTGGTCCCTGCCTTAGCATGACTGTTCCGGCTGCCCTTCCCAAGCCCTCCACGAGGCGTCTCTGCCGGCTGCTGGGTTGCTCCTGTTTGCTGCCATCGTTCCTTCCCAGACTTCCTTCCAGAGTAGGTCCTGACATCTGCGTCGGGATGTGCGTTCTCCCGTTCTGCTTCCTTTCATGGAGAGCTTGGGGAAGCACAAGACCACCAGCTGAGCACGCTAAGAGCTTCCCCCTCTCCTCTGGAGCCCAACGTGCGTGACTCACGGAGTTCCAGCTGCTGGGACATGATGGGTGATATATTCTGGATGTGTCCTCCCAGGGAGTGGGCATGTGCTTCTTAGCTTCTGCACTTCCGGAACCACTTTGGACCCAGAGGTAAAAGACGTGTGTTGACGATGGCAGAGCTGCCTCACCAATTCTGCACCACCTACTTCTGGATTGATGCTGAGCCCAGGCCAGGCCCCTGTTTCGGATGCATGTGTGCAAAGCCTCCCATCCTTCCAGGCTCCTCTCTGATTCTGGCCACAGTGTTGGCTGGCAGTTCAGTGAGGCTGCAGCTTGCCTCATGCTGACGGCACCTCAACTCAAATGCATGCCGCTCCTCTCTTGCTCTTTCCTTGGGCTTTTGTGATACTAAAGACACAAGGAAATGTCTTCTCAGCACTCAGGCTTACGCTCCATGAAAGTCCCGGGACATTAGCATCCCACGCGGCAACCCTCAGACAATGGAGAGTGAGAGCAGATGAACATGTGTATCTCCCTTTTATAACACAGCCTAGGTGATGGTGGAATAGGTGGGCTAATCCAATAGGCCTTGTGTCCTTAGAGAAGAGAAGAGAAGAGACACAGAGACGGACACATGCAGAGGGAGGATGATGTGAAGACACACAGGGAGAAACCACCTGACGACAGAGGCAGAGACTGGAGTGTCAGGTCTGCTACAAGCCAGAAGAGCAAGGATCGCCAGCAACAGAAACCAAGAGGAAGGTGTGGAACAGATTTCCCCTAGTGCTTTCGTTAAGAGCACGTCCCTACTAATACCTCGATTTCAGACTTCTGGTCTCCAGAACTGGAAGAATACCTTTCTGTTGCTTTATACAATCAGTTTATGGTACTTTGCTACGGAGCCCTAAGAAACTACTACAATTAGCCTAAAACACGTTGTAATTCCAGATAATTACTAAGCAATAAAAGACTACTAGGCTTATTTCAAAAGAACTTGGGAGCCAGCTTGACAAATTTCCCCCTGGTCAAAAGGGTACAATTTGAGTTTTAATAAGGGTAGAAATGGCAAAGATTGACATATATCACACTGGCTTAAATCCTTGTGATTATAATGATATTTTACAAAACCAAATTGGTCACTTCTTGAGAGGCATGAATAATGAGCCCATTATTTTGAAACCCCAGTAAATAAAAAGAAAGGATTAAGCACTTTTTATGCTTGTCCTCCATCAACTATAGACGTTTAACTAAAGATTAGATGAGGGGAAAGCTCTTCTTATAAACTTATTCTAGCTAATAAATGAAAACAAAATGATAAAATTTGAATGCAACTATTTACCAATCTCCAGTGAATCTATGGATAGAGGCATTGAAAAGGGCAAAGAAACAGACATAAAGTACCTTCTGAGGATACATCCCAGTGTGGTCTTGCCAAAGGAATTGAACCCAGATCTGAACGAACCTCTGAATCCAGCCACACACGGCGGGTACAGGATAACTGGCCCTAGGGAGTAGGGGACCTTTCTTTTGTCAAAAGGATGAAAGAGTCTTCTAAGCAAAGAGGCAAGCTCTAAGCTAAGGAAACATGGAAGTGTCCTTTGTCCCGAAATGCCTTAATATCTCAACAATGCACTTCTGTACTTTACAGGTAAGTATGGAAAACTCATATTCTGATTTTTAATGTTATCAATTACATCTTTGCAAAAGCTATTCCTGAAATAAATGCATTTTTAACATCTTTATTGGAGTATAATTGCTTTACAATGGTGTGTTAGTTTCTGCTTTATAACAAAGTGAATCAGCTATACATATACATATATCCCCATATCTCCTCCCTCTTGTATATCATGATCTCCCAAGAGGATTTAATATTTAATTGTAAAAGTAGGCAGTACATCTAAATTGTGGCATCATTATGATTTTTAGAACAAAAATACACAAAGAATCATTTTTGGTGGCAAATATAATACTTTTAGATCAGTAAAGCTTTATGTAATTATTGCTGTGTGGTTTGTTCATGACATATGGCAATCAGCAAGATCTAGTCCTTGGGAAACACAACAGGACAAATGGTCCACATTCTTCAACAGATGAACAGTAAGAAAAAGAATTGGTTGGTGGGAGTTGATGTGTGGACTTAAAACTTAATCAAGTTTAAGTACAGCAATAAAGAAGTGTAAAGGAGCGATTAGTGTCAAAACCAGGAGAGTGGTGATTTGGAAGGGGTGAGAGCCCATGATGGGAATGAGGACACAGCCAGGGCTTCTGGGGAGGCTGGCATCGTTCAGCCTATTGACCTGGTTGCTGTAACAAATTCACTGGCTTTTAGCAGTTGACTAAGCCCCGCCTTCGTTTCGTGCATCATGGTACCCATGTTCCACGGGCTTGCCCAGGCGGTACACCTGTTGCCTTCTCGTTGTTTGCAAGCTATGGCAACTCACTGCCCTTTCTTTGAGAGTCTTCATTGTCTTTTATAGCAATTGGTAGGGTTTACCTCTCTAGGTTGAACATGTCTCTACAGAGACAGATGCACATTGTTCGGTGTAGGGGTGGAAAATGGTCTGACTATTGGCAGTAGCGAACATTGGTCATGAACTTTCACATGGAAAGTTACTGACCTGACACATCAGGATGATGGCAGTGCATCGATCTCTATACTGACTTGTCTATTTATGCCTTCATCCAACACTTGTTGCCAAGGAGTGAGAAAGAGAATATTTGGGACCTCTATATAAGCAGAGGGGATTTCCTAGGGGATGCCAGCTGGATGACAGGGAATTGAAACAGCAGTAATAAACCTGACATTTATAGGGGCCTTCCAGGGGAGAAGCGAGTTTCTATAAACAGGAGACCCCAAGGCCTCAAGAATGAATGAGAAATAGGAGGTGTGCAGGTCAGGACTCCTTTGCTTGCAATAAAGTCAACCTAAGTTGAAATCGCTGTTGTGGGATACTACATTAAACTCTCCTCGTGCCTCAGAGGTTCAGGACAGTGGGACAGGATTGTCCTCATTATTAATGGGAAAAGCCACAGCACCTGCAGAAGGTCCTTCTGAGATCCTTCGCCCATCACCCACTGCCAGCCAAGGTGAAAGAAGAGGAGAGAGTCAAGGAGACTGATGGCCGAGCTTGCTCTCCTTGACGGGACTTGTTGGTCTAGTTTGGATTTTATGGCATTGGTGCTCCCGAGTCAACTGAGGGAAGCCCAGGAGAATCTTTGAGCAACAAGGATGTACTTTCAAGAAGAGGAGACAGCCTCTAGAACCTCACAAGACCTGCACTGGATCAAGAAGGGATCAAGAAGTGCATCTCCAGGAGCCCCCAGGGGGCTGACAGGCACCCCTGGAATTGGTGGGCATATTTGAAGGAAGAGACTGTTGACCTAATCTTACTTGGAGAAGCAGGAAGGCTGAAGTAGCCCCCAGTGACAAGACAAAAAGCCAGGCAGCAGGGGGAGAAACAAGCTCTTCCCGAATTGGGGAGTGGAGAGGGGCAAGAGTGCCAGGTTTTCCCAGGGACCCGCTGGGGACCAGGAAATGTCACCGAGCTGGATGGAGCCCAGCTCAAAGACTTCTCCCAAGAAGATGGCGGGGAAAAGATAGGGTCAGGGTGGGGCTCCTGACTCCAGAATATAGAAACGCCCAACATCTAGACATTTGCAAATGAGGATTAAACACTCAGACCATGACACTGTTCAAGCAGGACGCTCTCCCTTCCCTTCTGCAGAAGTCATCGTACCAAGGGGAAAGTCATGACACCAAGAATTGAAGGACAAATGCCAGCTTTCCTCTCTCATGGCTGGTCCCTGCATTTCAGGGAATCCCTGAGCTGGAAAGAAGAGCTCTTTGACCAGGAAGAAAGAGTACGGTTTTGATTTGTATAGGAGTGGCATTTGTAATGTCTGAGAAAATGAGGGTGCCGATGACTGAGGGTGACAGAAAAGTCATGGGACCGGCTTGAGTATTTTTGGAGGCAGAAAGAGGAAAAGATGTAGAAGATGTTTGAAGTTCCTGGTGTCCACTGGTTGCACTGACTTAATTAGAAAAGGCTTCCTGACCTACAGCACGCAATCTGGATGGAATGCACATTTGGACCTGGAGCTTAAAGCTTAGATGGTATAATATAACCTGACCTTTCTCTCTCTGTCTCTCCCTCCCCTCTCCCTTCTCGACTTATTTCTAGTATTTAATTTTCCTTGTTGACTCCGTTGTCCCCACCAGCAAGCAGACTCTCTCCCCATGGTTGGAGAGATGGCCATTTCTTTACAGCTAGTGCTCCGAAGGCAGAAAGAACCCCTCTCTCCCAGCATCTAGTATCAGTTGTCACAGAAGGACTCAGACTTGTCCTACCTGGGAGTTGCCTCTATGCCTTGAACCCATCACTGCGAAGGGCAAATGGGACACCAGGGTCACCAGGCTCAGCCAGGTGCCAATTTTGTGGTCGGAGACGGGAGTCTCAGAGTTAACCTTCTAGCTGGAGTCACGTGGGATGGGCGAGGGAATGTTCTCAGTGGAAAGAGAAGTGTTGGGGCCGATAGAATAAGGAACTGGAGAGGTCAGGAACAGCAGAGGTAGCCCAGGAGCAATCGTGGGAGAACAGACCACAGGGCTCTTGACTCTCCTTCAGAAGTGATGGAAGGACTTCTACGTTTCAGCCTCCACTTGGCTGGCATCCTTAGTGGAGCAGAAATGAGGTTCCACCTCCTCTCTAGTCTTTGTTCCTTGGTGTCTGTAGCTTTGAGATGCTGAGTGGAAGGAAAAGAAACTACTGAGGTTGCATGAACATTTTCAAAACACATAAATTGCTGAGAAAGCAGTGGACTGAAGGCCAATAACAGACACAGTCAGTCATGATGGAAATTACACCCCACTCCATCCAAGGAGCTTTACTGAAACACAAAAGCGTGCATTTGAGTGGCCAGTAGTGCCGATTTTCCCACATATGACTAATATTTTCTTTCAATGTATGACAACCAAGGGAATACGAGGGAATGCATCGTCTGTAAATTCTCACCCAGCATCTAGCATACATTTTAATGCAAATTGCTACCCAGGCTACAGTTCCTTTTCCCGATACCCATCGCCCCTCCGAGTAATCGCCAGGTGACTGCATTTGCTTAGGTTGCTAAAAGACACAAAAATAATTGTAGGGTTTTTTTAAAAATAGTGTAATTTAGTGGGAAAAGCAAGTAAGTTAAAATAGAACAGATATAATAATACAGTTACTTTTTATTCTAATATTGTTTGATTCTTAAAATGTGTTCCGTAAAGCAAACTGTTCTAAATAACCATTAATAGACACATTAACAGACGCATTAAAAAAATGTATTTCAAAGTCATTTCCAGCATGCCAGAGTTGATGGACATTTATGTCAAGTAAGTTGTAGTTGCGGTCGCAGCACTAAGACCAACCAACCACCTCAATTCTGCTCCTGCTTCTACGATTTAATAGCTATGTAATTACGGGCAGAGCACTTACCCTAAGTATTTCCCATCTAAAAACATGTGGGTGTCTGGTTAGATGCTTGCTGAGGCTCCTTCCTGTTCTAAAAAATTACGTTCTTCAACCATGTTTAAACCCAGAGCCCTGATTTTGTAAGCAATACAACCTTAGGGCTGTATTATTTCAGTTTGTCAATTCATTGGACAGGAATTATATATGAATTAACTACTCCAGCAATTGGAAAATGAAAACCAACTTTAGTGGGAGCCAGAATTCAGTGCTTTCCCCACTTCTGCATGATTTCTCAGCTGGCCCTCAAGCCCTCGTTTCCCTCGATAGATACCCAACTTCAATTCCAAGGTCAACTTATTTATGTCACTCCCTGGCAAATACCCTCTGCTGCCATGCCTCTCACCCGCTGTAACAAGCCCACCTGTACCTAATGCAATTCTCTCTCTGTGAGAGAAAACGGAACCCACTGACGGGTCGTCCGGGAAACTCACAAACACGAGCATCAAATGAACCCAGGACGGTGAGCAGCCCCTGCATCTCCAGATCCAGCGCCCTTTCCACTCTCCCTGCCCCTGGTCCTCCCTCCTCAGACTCCGCCCCCTCCTGCCCCATCCGCACTCTCAGCTGATGTGTGAGTTTCCCAGAGCTGTTGTGACAAGATACTACGCACTGGGGGACTTAAAACAACAGAAATGTAACCTCTCTCGCACTTCGAAGGCTGGAAGTCTGAAATCAAGGTGTTGGCAGGACCAAGCCCCCTCCGAAGGCTCAAGGGGAGGACCTTCCTTGCCTCTTCCAGCTGCTGGGGGTGGCCTTTGATCCTGGGGTGAAGATGCAGTGGTCCAATCTCTGCCTCTGCTTCCCATGGCCTTCTCCCTGCAGGTGTGTCTCTTCTCGAACGGTCACTGATCACACCCTGATGACTTCATCTTCACCTGATCACATCTGCAAAGATTCTATTTCCAACTAAGGTCCCATTCATAGGTACTGGGGGTTAGGGCTTTGACATCTCTTTGGGGGACACAATTTAACCCACCATGTAAAGGCTGTGCCTTTCTGTTCCCTCTGCACAGAGGGCTTTCTCTCAGTTGATACTTGGCTCCCTGTTTCACTCTGGGAGGAAAAAGTCAAGTTCTTTCCAACGGAAGGCGAGGACCTCCAGCACGTGGTGCCTTGAGTTGGCCCTGGATGTCCTCCCATCCCCCGTCTCCTTCAAGGCTTTGCCCACGTGTCACCTTAAGTCTCTCTCCCCTCTTCTACTTTATTTTTCATAACAAAGGTCCATTTGTAACATGCAAAGACCATGTTTATTTATTATTTCTACTGATTGTACTGCATTTCCCACTATTAGAGTATAAAGTCCACATCTGGGGTGCTCACTGATGTACTAATTGTCTGGAATCTGGTGAGTCTTCCTTAACTGTGTAATTTATCAGCGTGCATGACGATTCCTCCCAAACATTTTTTTTAGAGTCTGTCAAATATTTTGGAGCATACACCCCCTTGGAAAAAAAAATGACTGGTTTCGATTTTTGTTCAAAATGATGTAATGAGCCACAAATTAGGCATAGCAACTAAATATGCCAGTAAAAAAATTAATATAAAACAAATGTTGAGAGGCCAAGCTGGAATATATTATTTTGGTCAAAAGCAAAAGAGTTGATAGATTTTGTTAAGAAGATTTGTACGAAAACTGGGGGGCTATTGAAAAGTTTCCAAAGTACTCTTTTTGTAGGGAAAGGGGAGGGGCAAACAGGGGTAGGCGAGTAAGAGGTACAAACTATTATGTATAAAATAAGCTACAAAGACATATTGTACAACTCACGGACTATTTTATAATAACTATAAATGGAGTAGAACCTTTAAAAATTGTGAATCACTATATTATATACCTGTACCTTATATAATATTGTACAGCAACTATAAGTCAATAAACAAATTTTTTTTAAAGTATGCTTTTTTGTGACTAGAAACAACACATAAGGTGGAGGGTTTATTGTTGTAGTTGTCACTTCAGTTAGTGAAGTCAACACAGCGTGTCCTGTTGTTGGTACTTACTGAAAATGCATCAAATATTCCTGCATCTCAAAATACTTTCTTGAAGCGTTTATTTATTTTTCAGTCTAAGTATCATTGGGACAATATTCCTATTTATTCAAAACATTGTTAAGAAAATTTCTGCAGCTCATTTAATAATACAAATATAATATAAATATTGTTGGTCAAACTTCAAATAGCGAATAGAATTTGGAAAAAGGAGAACAGTTGGCATCTGCAAAATGGTTTCACATGAAAATAGCTCCAGCATCAGTGGATTCCTGTTGGGAATGTTGTCTCTTGCGGACTATTTGAAGTAAAGATTCAAGTTAATAAATAAAGGATGTGGTTAAAAAATAATTAGGAATGACAATTTCTTTTAAATAACGTTCCATATGCAAATAACTTTCATAACGAGATTTATATAAATACATTAAGATATTCTAATTTGGAACGATTTAGCATTATTCACCGTGATGATAATGTGTGTGAATGTACATTTCAATCTAGAACACCCTATGAATACACCCTATGGAGTGCAGCCTTAGAAAGAACCTGCTTGATTAGAAAAACTGCCAACCTAACATAACAACGAAATCAAATATGTGTACTTGATTCACTTGTGTGTGAAATTGTGGGGATGCCCTCACCCTGAGCCCCAAGTGAGTCCTATAGTTAAAACAGTCTTCCTGAATCACACGTGGGATTAATCAAGCACCAAGCTGCTTAAGAGGTTTGATTTGGATGGAGGGAACAGAGCTGGATCTATGACACAAACATTATCAGAGGTCAGTTGGTGTCCCTTTGGTATAAGTTCAAAATCAGGGTCTTATATCTGCCCAATGTTTACAGTGGAAAATAAGGTTCTTCTAGCAGAGACATTCAAAATTATTTCAGAGGTGCTGAATTATGTAAGAGTGAGTATCCTCACAGACAATAGGGCCATACCTGAAAATCTAGGCAGGGAATTTCTTGTTAAATATTAGGGCACTTAACAAGACTCACACGTTGTTTGCCTTGGAAACCTCCTTAAAGGTAGGCGTTTACACCATTTGATAAATAATACAGTAGCGTCCATGAAAAGACATTTCAAGTCATCATTTTGTTTATTCATCTGAAGTCAGCTTCTCCAAAAAAAAGTACGTTGCCTCCTATATTTCTTACCTGGGATGTCCTACAGTCATAGGGAATCAAGTACGAGCCCATTATTAGCCAATGACAGGGTCGCCAACACAGCTAATTATTTATTCACTGCTTTGTGTGTAGATCCAGATCCATCATTGCTTCTAACAGAGTAAATCAACGCTTGTGAAATAAACAAGCAGGTGTGGTCTTCTCAACTGACGCTCTGGGGACTGGTGAGGAAGAATTTCCTTAGACTCGAGCATCGTAATAGAACGACGAAACCTATCGTCATTCCCCCCCCCCCCCCCGCGGTACCCAACACGAGGTCTGGAACGTGGGCGTTTAGGGTCTGGGGTAATTTGAGAGGGTTCGATATTCCACATCTTTCCGGCTCTGTGACCTTGAGCAAGTTAATTAATCTCTCAAGGCCTCAGTGCCTCACTTGTAAAATCAGTATACTAATAATGTTCACTTATAATGTCAAGTACATAATTAGCACAATGCTTACTAGCTAAGAGTAATAGCTCTTATGATTTTATAGACTGAGGAAATTAAATAAATATATATACATATATTTTCTTCTTTTCATCGGTGGAGAATGAAGGTAAACCTACTATTTGTATGGTGGTCTGTATAGTTGTTAATGTTACACAAATGGTCCTCATGTGCACAAAGCTTGAAAATCACAATTCTACGTGACAGTCTAGAATCATGAACTGGGACCCGCAGTCCAGACAGGCTGAATGCTATACTCAAGGCCATGGAGCTCATCAAAAGAGAAGTCAGAATCCGTCTTTTCTGGTATTTTGTTCAACCTCTTGAAACAGAGAAGCTGGTGGGAATCTATCCAGTGTCCTTACCATGGAGAGCCCACCAGTGGGACCAGGGTTATGTCCGTTTTCAGATCAAAACTTGAAAAAATGGTTTTGATCATATTTCTTGGTTATAAGCATATCATAGGGCTAATGTGAGAGTAATACTTTTTCAAGCCTGAAAATTAATTGCTAAATTGATATTTTGACAGTTGGGTCCCTATGGATCAAATGAGATTTGTCAGAAGAGCTATGCAATTTTACAAATTGATTTTGTTTGGATATAAGGCGGTATTATTGTTTTAGTCTGGTTAAACACTGGAGATGTTTATGTTTATCAGCATTACTTATTTTTTTCAAAAAATTTCCCCCCCCGTGACTTCATTCATTGCAGCCTGAGCTTCTAAGGCAGGAGATGAGCTACAATCACGGCCCAAGTCAAACAAATCTCACACATACTTGTCAACAGTTTCATTATTGTCAGAAGTCAATTGCTATAACACTACTAAAAAGCTCATAAATTACTTAAAACTGTGTGCTCTGCACTTTCCCCAAGAAATCTCCACGGAAAGCAATGTAAATGGTGTGTAGCTTTTGATAAATTGCTCTGCTCTCATTCCTAATGTAAGGCTGAGTCCCTCTTTATTGAATGGTGGTCTGCCAAGATAGTTGGTGGCCTAATGGTCAATTAAGTTCCAAACGGACTTCAAAGACCGGGATTAGCTATTTCCCTTTGCTTTCACTTCTTTAATAATAATTCACTCAAAGCCCTGAGAAAATTTTACATATGCTTCATTTGCAGTCAGTGTTTGCGAATTATTAAATACTGTTTTCCGAAAAAATTTTTAACAACTGAACCTTTTTAAGAGCAGATCTGACGATCATTACAACAATGACACAGTTAGAAATTAGCAGTGGCACAATATAGCACAAGTGAATTTATCTACGAAACAGAAACAGACTCACAGACATAGAGAATAGATTTGTGGTGGCCAAGGGGTTGCCCCACCCGGGTTGGGGAAGAAACTCCCAATCCATTCTTCCCGGGTAGAGGAAGAATGCATTGGGAGTTTGGGATTAGTAGATGCAAACTATTACGTATAGGATGGATAAACAACAAGGTGCTACTGCAGAGCACAGGGAACTATATTCAATACCCTGTGATAAAACATAATGGAAAAGAATATGAAAAAAGGTATAAATATATATATATATACACACAATATATATATGTATAACAATTTGCTGTACAGTAGAAATTAACACAACATTGTATATCAACTATACTTTAATAAAATAAATTTTTTTAAAAAAGAACGGTGGCTATGCCACCATGTCAAAAATGCAACATCTTCACTGCACAATTGAAGATGCTTTAATCCTGTTCCATTGCTCAGATTTATGATTTGTGTATCTCAGAGGGAAAAGCTCCGTGTATACATTTTATGCCACAGGCGTATGTCTTATAATAAATGTGACAATGGTGCATAAAAGGTTTTCAAAGGAATATTTGGGAAAATACTTGAAAATTTCTTGTTGGGTTTTCCCGGTATCCTGTGATATTACTCATTTTACACAGGACTTTAGTGCCAGTGGGGAAAAGTACCTAGATTTCCTACACCTCCAATCAAAGGGACAGAGGAGGAGTCCCAGACTTCCGCCCTCAGCCCCGCAGGAGCCCCGAGAGCGTCCTCTCATTAGCTCTGTTATCGCAACAGGGATTTGCGTGAGACACTGAAAAGTACCTAGAAAGCCATGTACTTTAATAAAAGTCGAAAAACTGTGAGTTTGTTCTCGAAAGTAATCTTGGTTAAAAAAGAAAAATATCCATCTCAAGAGATCTGTCACACAGAGCTGTGGATGCCGTTACTGAATGCAAAGCAGCAAAAGATGCCTTAAAATTATAGGCATCCTGGTCCTAGGGCTGATGTGCATGGATCTGGGACCCAGCAGAGGGGGAGAAGGAGTGGGGACCTCTCAGCTTTTCCAGGCTCCGTGCTCTTCCCTCATCTCGTTCCCCCAGAGCTTGGGCGACTGCTGCCAGCCAGCCGGGGTCGTGGAGGTGGGATACCCAGAAAGATGGGGAGGGGGGCAAATACCAACTAGGAAAGAGATTCTGGGGCTCCTTCTTTGTACAGGAAGTCCCCTACATATGAACGGGTTCCGTTCCAAGAGCGCATTCGTAAGTCCAGTAAAGTTAGCCTAGGTACCTAACACAATCAGCTCTAGAGTACTGTACTGTAATAGGTTTATAATACTCTTCACACAAGCAATACATTAAAAAAAACACTAAAAATAAAGAAACCATTTTTCATCTTACAGTACAGTACCTTGAAAAGTACAGTAGTACAGTCCAAGAGCTGGCATCCAGGGGCTGGTAGCAGTACCAGCTACATCACCACTACTTTTACGCTTGCTTCCGGACAGCCTCGGCTAGAAATAAAGATATTGTACCACTGTACTCTCTACAGTACTGTACAGTACAGTACACAAAAGCACAACCACTTGTAGAGGATGCACGCACGTAACAACGTACGCCAGACACGTGAACTAACTTACGTGATTGGACATGCGAACGCAAGTTCGCATCTTTGAAAGTTCACAACTTGAAGGTTTGTGTGTAGGGGACTTACTGTACTTTAATTGTAGGTTAACAAGGGGTTACAAAAATTATGCCGAGAGGCCTCTGATACCCACAGGCCAGTTTCCTCTATGGTTAGATATCACATAACCACACTGCAATATCCAAACCAGGAAATGTACGTTGCCGCAATGTGCTAGGTGCCATGTCATCACCTGTGTAGATCTCTGTATAGGACTATTCCCTCACTAGACAGATCTCCCACTGCTGCTCCTTTCTGTCACACAAAGGACTGTGGCAGGAACAGAGGTGGAGGGTAGAGGCAAGAAGGGGGCCCAGAAACTGCTCGTCTTCGTGGATACAATAGTTTTCATACGGCACGGCACCTGCTTCTGATAAGCCACAGCCCCATGACTAAACACGTCCTGCATACTTACCCTATAAGAGAAAGAGAAGAGCCTACAACAGGGTCTTTTTGATCGACACAGTCAGACAGTGTTACCCTGAGAGAAATGGTTGGAAGAGTGTTGACGTGGATAATAGTATCTTGATTAAGAGAAGATTCCAGGGTACCACCAGGAGAGGCAGGTGACGGTGCTGGAGGGGAGGAGATTGGTTAATGATGCATGTTGTTGTTTTAGGTCCCCAGGCCCCGAAAGGTGTGCGTACTAACGTAAAACACAAGACCAAATTACTTGTATTGTTATCTGCATATGTACCAAACCACCTGTTTGTCCAGCACCACTAAATGAAGTTGCCCCTCATGAGAATAAGTTGCCTAGACAAGTAAAGGTGAATACACCTTTAACACCTGGTGTATTCATTAGACCACTTAATGGAAATTTTTCTAAACTGAAATGTAAATCTCTCTGCTTCTTAAACAATATACCTCTTACTGAAATACACATTTCTTGTTGGCACACTCTGTGCTGGAAAGAACATCACCCCACTGTGTTTTTCCAAGGAACTAAGTTCTGGTAGCACTTCTGCGTCCATTGAGCTGAGTTGCTAACAGCCACATAGGCTCATCAGTTCCCTTGCTCTTGAGAGTTCCTGTTTTGATCTAGAACCACCTAGAACCATCTAGAACAAACGACTCTGCGCTCCCCCCCCCCGACCCCTGCCTTCACTAGAGCAGCTTCTCCTTTATCTTACTATTTATTTTGTGGTATTAGAGACCTGCCTATGACTTTGTTTGAGAATAGGACATGTTGATGAGAAATATTTTGAAAACCAACAGATCAGACGATCTCTTTATGATCCTATGAATCTACTTTGCCCTCAGCTAG
Source organism: Balaenoptera borealis (assembly GCF_965194805.1). Taxonomy (NCBI): domain Eukaryota; kingdom Metazoa; phylum Chordata; class Mammalia; order Artiodactyla; family Balaenopteridae; genus Balaenoptera; species Balaenoptera borealis. Next base: position 76,915,465 of record NC_138877.1, read on the forward strand.
GGCTCACAGCTGGAATATTGAGGTTCTCTAGGATCTTAAAGATTTTCCCAGTAGATATTGCAGCTGCTCATCACTCGGTCTCTCCCACGTGCTGTTTGTGATTTCTGGAGGGAACAGGATTCCAGCCAAAGACAACGGTCTGGCCCTGCCCCCTCCCCCCAGACCACAGACTCTGCTCTGAGCAGCATTCCAGCTCCCTCTCACAAGGAAGGTAAAGCTCCCTCCATAAACATTGAGCTTCAAACCACTGGAGACAAAATATGAACTGCTTGAACAAACAGTCAGGAAGTATCCAAGACTTGATTTTTTGGAAAAATCCCCCCCGTTGGCCCAGAGTGGAATGAGGAGACACCATGGTTGATGGATAAGGAGACATAGCTGTCTTTCTGTAAAATGAACAGATTCTCGGGTGACGTCACGCGCCCTCCACGGCTCCCCTCCTCCAGGACGGAGCTCTCGCTCTGTTCTGTCTGTGCCTGTTCACCCAACAGCACTGTACACATCGTCGTCTGTCTCTTTATTTTAAAAAAAAACTCAGGTGAAGCAACTAGCAACTCCTCTTGCAGCTTCATTTCCTCATTTGTTGATGCAACAGAAACAAGCCTCTGAATGTTATAGTTTAACAGAATCCCAGGCATCCATAATATTAAAAATTATATCTTTGATGTTATGAGATTAAAACTCTGGCCCACTCCCTGGATAATGGATCATATAATTATATTTCCCTTGAAACTCTTGTGTAATATTTCAGATTCTAAATAACACCCTCACCCATGGCCTAAATCAATGGGGAAGTATTAATAGCCAGGAAAATCAGTAAAGGAACCATCCTTAAAAAGTATATATAGGAAAGCTTTATTTTTGCCGGGTAAGCCTTTAATTCGGACATGGTCTTTCACTGAAAGTAAAATTATGGTCCAAATGGTCAGGAAAACAAATTGTCTATGTGTGCTTTTGCTGGTCCACAGAAAGAAATAGGTTAAGGGTGACAGCTTTGGATGCTCTAAAATAATTAACTTTTTAAACTCATAAATTCTTATTTTATGGCTGCCTACAGATTAATGAACATCTGTTTAAAAGTGGAATTTTGCAAACCTGCCTCATTAACATTGTAAGATTGTACATCTTTACCAAAATTCTTTCCATCCACTTTCTAAGCCGCTGACAAAACTCTTCTACGGATGGTGGGCCTTGCACTCTGTTCCACTCTGAGGCTATTAAAGAATATTTTTAAAAGTTATATTTATCTTTTTTCCTCCCCAAAATGATAAAGAGCATCTTTGGTATTCTATGGTGTTATTTCGTATTTATAAATGACAAGATTATTCAGAGTTGCTTGCTGTCTATCAAAGGTTAACCATCCAATCAGGGAAGACTGTGACCGAATTTGGGAGAAAAGCGATGACATTGCAATTCGGTGACAGTGGCCGTGACACTCACCAGGCCCCCTAGCTTGTCATCGGAGCACGCCGCTCCCCGAGGTCTACCCCCTGCCCTGTTCTCCTGCCTGGCTTTCTGGTCAACCAGCTTCTCAGCTCCCTCAGGTCACAAGGTCTGCACTAACCACAGCGCCAGGCCACTCTCGCTGTCCAGCTTTGCCAGCCCACACGCGACCCCTGTGCAGACCAACGCAGAGATGGCACCTGGGACCAGCGGCAGATGGAGATACATGTCCATGAATCTGGGGTTCCTGCAAACACAAGAACCAAGAACAGCCCCCAAGAGAAAATGCAAGTGAGAGTTACTTTCGAGGTGAGGTTGGCAAGAGCCGTCCAAGGACTGATGCTTGAAAAAGAGAGAGAAAAGGTCATGTTGTTAGCCAATCCCAGGAGGGAAGAAGCGCCGTGGTGGCTGATGCCCACCCCAGGTCTCCCGCTGAGCAGCATGGCCTTCCGCGTAAGGCGGCCCTCCCCAGCCCCTCCTCGACTACCCGGGAGAGGGAACCCCATCCACGCTCCTCTTCCTCCTCATGGATGCCGGCTTTCAATGGATACCCGGCCTGTACCCGGCCCTGAGTTGGCCCGTCACCTGGGCTGCCACCTGCACAGTCTCCTGCCATCCTCACCACCATCTCACAAAGAAGCAGAGCTCCTCATCCGCCTTCGCAGAGGCAGAGACTCAGAATGTAAGTAACATGTCTGTGGTCACATGACTCCAAATCCGTGTCAGAACCAGTAAAAACCCAATGGCTGCCTGACAGCAGAACCGCCTGCCCCCTTCTGAGCTCAGACGCTGAGGCCTCCTTGGTCCTCTGGCCGAATCATCTGGTCACCAGCTGCCATCAGAGACTTCAGCCACCAGGGACGCCGTGCACACCTTTGAACGCAAAGGAAGTCTAAATACCCGTCTTCATAGTCTTTATCCAGATAACCTCTTTGTCTCAACAATTCTCAGCCATTAGTTAAGTTGTACGCCTTCACGGACATAAAAGCATTCATAAAAAATTATGGACTTAATTTCCCACTTTGACCATTGGATAAAAAACACGTGAAATTCTAACATTTTTTGCATTCAAATGTACTTTTCTTAGGGGCAGGACAGGAATAAAGATGCAGACGTAGAGAATGGGCTTGAGGACACAGGGAGGGGGAAGGGTAAGCTGGGCCGAAGTGAGAGAGTGGCATGGACATATATACACTACCAAATGTAAAATAGCTAGCTAGTGGGAAGCAGCTGCATAGCACAGGGAGATCAGCTCAGTGCTTTGTGACCACCTAGAGGGGTGGGAGGGAGACACAAGAGGGAGGGGATATGGGGATAGATGTATACGTATAGCTGATTCACTTTGTTATAAAGCAGAAACTAACACACCATTGTAAAGCAATTATACTCCAATAAAGATGTTTAAAAAAAAAAAAGTACTCTTCTTTCTAGATGTTAATGATTACAAGCAGACAAACCTGAGTCCAAGTGTAACCTGAACAATAAAAGACCCGCCACAGCTCCCTTGGCTCATTGTCTGAAGTGCTGCGTTTGTTAACCGGCTTTGATTTGCAGTCACCTTACAAACTCAGACACTTACAAGGTACTGAAAATATTTGTTCTTATGTGCTTGGACACGTTTCTTTCTTTCTTTTTTTTTTTTTTGTTGTTGCGCAATGGTATGACTATATTTATTGTGCCTGGGAGGCAAGGTGAGGGAGAAATCTCAACAGACAGAAGGTGGGAAAAGTCTGGAGTCCCCTGTAAAATCAGGAAGGTCTCTGCTGGACCCATCACAGAATATGAGAGGAGGCCAATAGATCATTCCCTTTGTTTCTCCCCTGGGCTTCTTGAGCTTCTCGAAGTTCTTCAGGATGATGTCGTAGAACACAGTATAAGCCTTGCGGATCTCCATAACCATCAGCCGGATATCCCAGTACTCTGCGTCATCCAGCTGGTGCACCCGTCACCGATAATCACCCACGTGGGGCTGCTTTGGTCATGGCATCAGAGCGCTCAGAGAAATATTTGGAGATTTGAGTGTGGAAGCCTTCCGCCTTGCTGTGAAGGGTGGTCGTCAGCTCAAACACCTTCTCCTGGACAGCCACTCCAAAACTGTTCCCATCCTCAATCCGAGGTATCTGCAGCTGCAGCCAGGTGGTGACCAGGCTGAGCTTCTCAGCGACATCCTTGATCTCAGGCTTCAGGCGCTGCAGGAGGACCACGATCTTCTCATTGCAGTTCACTGGGCCACAAAGAGGACCTCTGCCCCGGCGCCCCGCCTCCCCCGGCGCCCCGCCTCCCCCGGCGCCGCCCGTCTTTCCACTCGGACACGTTTATTTCAATCATAGTTTAGTATTGAAGTAAAGATGGAAGGAATTCCATTTGCCATTTTGGAATCTTGTTTCAAAGACTTTGAGGAAATTAGAATTCCAACATGATGAAAAGTTAACGTGTGTATCCCAAACTGTGTGAAACTTGGAAGGGGAGAGAGAGCGCGCTATAAATGCATAATTAAATGTACTCCTCAGAAACTCATTTTCAAACTACAGGCAGTGTTTCAATTTCACCAACATTTTGGTCTTGTTCAGGGAGGGGAGCACAGGCCTCTGGAAATGCAATTCTAATCCTGGCCTTTCCGGAATCCTCTATCATCTGAACCTATAACCGGTCTTTACTTTGCTGTGCTTTGCTCATGGGACCATGTGAAGTTAATGCCAAAAGGAATGTAGCGTTTCATTAAAAACTGTGTTAAGCTGTCACTCTAGTGTATGAGTAAAATCATTCAAGAAGCATAAAATGCAAGGGCTAAAGAGACCTCAAAATCCACTTAACTCAGTCACCTCATGTTATAGGCAGAAACTGAAGCTGGGAGACACGGGCTCGTTCAAGGGGGTGCGGCCGACTTATCTCATTGCTGTCGGGGCGACAGATGGTGGGGAAGCGTGGGGTTGGATGGGATCTGGAGACCCAGGTGTGGGTTGTAACTCTTGCCGCTTCCTGGCTCTTGGGCTATTACCTCCCTGGGTCTCAGTGTTCTCATCTGTATAATGAAGATGTGATTTATTTTACAGACATTAAACAGAAAGCTGTATGTAAAATGCCCGGTTTATGGAGTAGACACATGGAAATATTCTTTTTTCCTTTTAGAAAATGTTATTTCTAAAAGCATCTCGAGCTGGCAGATGTGATGGGACAAGTCTGTCTGACTTCAGTCTTGCGTCATCCTATTCCACTGATCAGTTGTATCGTTTGGTGCTGGCCTTCCTTGGGCAACCCTAGGTGCTGTTACATAGAGTCACCACAGAAGGCATGCTATTCCATGATAAGACCCAGTGATTGTTCCTGGAGGGCTGATCTCCTAGATGTACCCGAATATATGAGTTCCCCAAATGACACCCCTTCTGGGCCCATGGGTTGACGATGTATATGGCTTCTCCTGCTTGTTGAAGATTTATTAGTTTAGAATGCTCTTGTCTTTCCCAAATCCAGCTTCGCAACCTTTAATACTGATGACCTCCCACCTGCCATAAACACAGAGTTGCAGTGGAGATTTCCAATACCCCTGGAGAGTAGCAGGAATCTTCTGGTCTTTCTGTGAATTAAGGGCTTCTCATTCTCTAGATAGTCAAGGAAATGAAGGGCTTAAGTTTCCAAAATGCCAAAGAGTTTTAAAACTTTTCTCCCCCTTGTTACAAGGAAATTTCTGTCCATCACAGAAAACTCCCCAATCCAGAGAAACATACAGAAGAAAATGAAAATCATCCATATGCCTACCAACCAGAGATGATTACCAATTTTTTTCACATTTGGGATCATAATGTAATAGAGATTCTAACACACTTTCTTATTTAATATTTGATGTAAGGCCAGCTTTTTCTATTGCCATTAAATATTCTTCTATAATATCTTCCTTTAGTGGCTGTAGCATAACATATCTGTGTTTGGCAGGGCAGACACTAAAAGACATTTGCATGAAACCATGAACAATCAAAGGAAAAATTAGTGCCCTTGTCTTGAATGAATTAACTATACTGTGGATCAATTAACCTGAGGAACCAGTTTTTGATATATCATGAAATTTGGGGCAGGGATGACATGTAATGTTTCTGTTAAGTTTCAAATAATATCTGTTACATAACTTGATAGTACAATAGGCTAATACATAACTCAATCTAAAAAAGGCAGCCTCTTTTTATAATTAAGCAAACCAATAGAACAAAGGCACAGGAAGTACTTTAAAATATATATAATTATGGAAGACAAGAGCCATTTCAGAGAAAACAGGAAGAGTGTGCAGGCATGATTAGCCTAAGCGTGGAGACAAGAAAGCCACCATGATGTGGGAGGTCTACTTCCTGTGGTCCAGGAATTGGTGCTTAGCTGGGGCGGGGGGTGGTGAGAGCAGGGATGGGGGCCACAAGCTGGCGGTCAGCATTCCCATCCTGCTGAATGACTCCCGGGCTCTTGTTCATCTCAAATACTTTTTTTTTTAATTGAAGTATAGTTGATTTACAATGTAGTGTTCACAGAGCACCGAGCTGAGCTCCCTGTGCTATACAGCAGGTCTCCATTAGCTTTCTATTTTACATGGTAGTGTATTTATGTCAAACCTAATCTCCCAATTTGTCCCACCCTCCCCTTCCCCGCCGTGTCCACACATCCATTCTCTACGTCTATGTCTCTATTCCTGCCCTACAAATAGGTTCATCTGTACCATTTTTCTAGACCTAGATGGGGGGGAGGGTGGTAGGGAGGTCCAAGAGGGAGGGGATATAGGTATACATATAGCTGATTCACTTCATTGTATAGCAGAAACTAACACAACGTTGTAAAGCAATTTTACTCCAATAAAAAAAAAAAATAGAAAAAAACAATGTTGTGTTAATTTCTGCTGTACAGCAAAGTGATTTTTTGTACATATATATACATTCTTTTTTAAATATTATCCATTATCACAGGATATTGAATATAGTTTTCTGTGCTACACCGCAGGACCTTGTGGTTTATCCATGCTTGATGAATAGCTGGGGTGTGGCAGGCACCTTGCCGGGCTTGGGGACACAGAGCTGCAGGGCTGACTTCTGCTCTCCAGGACTCAGGTGTGGTGGGACAGGCAGGAGACAGACCCCGGGTGACATCGCCATCCTGGATGAAGGGTTTGGGGCTCGCAGGGGGCTTTCGGGGTAGGGGTGTTCTCCCAGAGGCATGATCTGAACCGACGCACAGAATGAGCTGCACAGCTGAACAAGCAGAAGGATGGCCAGCGCCCATCTGAGTCCCAGAGGAGGACGGAGGACAGCACCAACCCTGAGTCGTGGTCAGGATCCCCTTGCCACCTGCCCTGCGGCTCAGCCATCCTCTTGGCCCCCGGCCTCCCCCAAAACGTTCACAGTCACCATTCAGGAAGGGCTCACGGAGGCGGAGAATGGGACTCAGCTGACACCTGAGGGCCGATCTGGGTTGCACACACACCTGTTTGCAAATCTGGTCTAAACCCTTCTCACTTGGAACAATTGCATGTTCCATTCGCTTCACTCTTTACTCTGAGAAAAGTCCCTGCTGATCTGGGTGGTGACGTCAGAGCTACAGCCACTCTGCAGCTGTAACTTGAGAGGCGAGACTGGCTGGGGCCCCTGCGGGCCCCGGGAGTCACAGGCGTGTGAGACGCCAGCCCTGCAGCTCCCCACGCTGTGGGATTTCTTTCTGAATGTTGCTATAGAACCAGCACAGGTAAAACACCTTCAGCAACAAAAGCCCGCGCAGTTTACAGACAGAATATTACCTCAGTGATACCAAGACCGGCACACGCAGACACACAGCAAAATAGAGCTTCTCTTCTTCACAATTTTGAAACTGATTGAAATTGGAAAGCTTGTATTTTAATATGACAGGGTATTTTTTTTGTTGGTGTTGGTGGTGGTTTTTTTGTCTTGGAGACGCTGTTTAGACCTGCCATCTACAGACACTTTTGCTTGGAGATGTTGTCAACCATCAGCTCACCCCCAGCATCGATGACACGTGTTCTTTCTCAGCTTTGTTTCCACTCCGGCCACGTGGCAAAGCCACTGACTACATATCTAGGGCTGCACTGGGGACCACTGATCTGGAGGCTCTCTTCTGGGAAATGGGGGGATGTCACGCACCCCGCAAAGTCTCCGCACCTGTGCTCCTTGCCAGGTAACTCAGGAATGCAGGAATGGGGGCGGATCCTGAGAACCGTCGGGGTCGTGTATGTACATGGCAATCTGCGGGTTTATCTCAGAACAGAGGATTTGTGCCCTTGATGTGATAAATACAACATTGCTTAGGTCGGAGGCACCCAAATGAGGTGATAGCTCCCCAAGATTCCTCTGTTCTTCTCGCCTTGCTTCCAAGAAATAGCTCTGTGGTGAAGGGAAAGCCCTAACCAGACTTAGCCCCCAGGGCTTCCGTTCCTCAGCTTTAGAAAGGATGAAGGTTTTCAGAGATCCTTCCTGGCTGTGATACTATGTGATGAGATGAGTTAGAACTGTTAGATGTTATTATGAATAGTTATACTGGTCCACAGGCCTACTCTGCAACGTAACTGCCCCAAAGGGCTTTGGAAATGGTCCCTTGAAGAATAATCCATGGAAGATCCCTGGAGTGACATAAGTACTACCAGAGTGTGAAGCAGGGTCCTTGCCCGCTGCGCCCCCGGGCGCTGCTGGGACGTCCAAGCTGAGCTGGGGAGCGGGTGCAGTGGGAGAGAGCCACCTGGCATCTTGAGGGCTGCAGGAGGGCGTCTGCGGGCCGGCCGGGCATTGTCTGGGGCGGGGAGAGCTTCCCTTCCCTCCCCCTCCCCTGGGTCTGGCTAGTTCCTGCCGATCCTTCAGGCATGGCCCTAGACACCTCTCTGGCAGAACGCTTTTTCTGCGTAGCACTTGCCATGTTGCTGGACTCATCCTTTCTGCCAAGTCTCTTGGGGGTAGGTCTGTTCCCCACTACGTCTGTCCCCTGCCTGGCACAGAGTTTGGCCCCTAGAGGACGGCCCGTGGCCTAGGGACCGGTCAGTGTCAGCCCTAGGCTCCGCCCGCTGGGGCGCTGGCTGAGGGGCACAGCCCAGGCACCCCTCGGCAGGACCCCACGGCCACGGAGAACGCGGGAAACACTGTTACCAAACGCCTGTGATTCGCTCTCATCCTGGGACGAGTCATCTCGAGGAAAAGATAAACAGCCCCTGCTCCACTCGACACTGGGAATTGGGCAGAAACTGTTGGTTTTTCACTCCAGTCACTGAACTCCTAGTGGAGTCGGGGCTTGAAGCTTCCAAAGTGTGCTTGGGTGCCAGCCTGGCACTCAGATTCCTTGTGGACAGAGGGCCAAGAGAGGAGTCATGGGAACAGAATTGGCATCCACGTCTCTACACTCCTGTCTCCCTGGAGAGGATTTTTAGGGCAGCGAGGCAGGGACACGCCGAGAAAGTGAAGGGGAAGAAGCACGTGGCCTCAAGCTTCCCTGTAGAACACACTGCAGAGATGCTAAGAAATTCCAGTGTATGTCTTCACTTTAAGAAAAAACATAAATAGACTGTATTTTTAGTACAGTTTTAGATTTATAGAAAAATTGACTGGAAAATACAGAGTTCCCATAACTAACCACTCACACCCGGGGCAGTTTCCCCTGTTAATAACATCTTGCCTTGATGTGGTCCATTTGTGACAATGAACGAGCCAATGTTGATACTTTATTATTAACTAAAGTCCATGGTTTACCTTAGGGTTCACTCATTGTGTTGTACATCCTATGGGTTTAGACAAATGTACAGTGATATGTGTCCACCGTATAGTATCATGCAGGACAGTTTCACTGCCCTAAAAGTCTGTGCTCCACACGTTCATGCCTCCTCCAACCAAACCCCTGGGGGCCACTCATCTTTTACTGTCTCCATAGTTTTGCCTCTTCCAGGATGTCATGTAGTTGGAATCATACAGTGTGTAGCCTTTTCAGACTGGCTTCTTTCACTTAGTACCATGCATTTAAGATTCCTCCACGGAATTAACATGTACACACTACTATATATGAAATAGATAACCAACAGGGACCTACTGTATAGCACAGGGAACTATACTCAATATTATGTAATAACTTATAAGAGAAAAGAATCTGAAAAAGAATATATATATATATATATATATATTCATATATATATGAAACTGAATTGCTGTGCTGTACACCTGAAACTTACATGATGTTGTAAATCAACTATACTTCAATAAAATTTTTTTTTTAAAAAAAAAGAAGTAAACGTGAGAACTCTGGGCAAAATAAGAAAAAAAAAAAAAAAATCCCTCCATGCCAGCACGCCAGTTTGTGGATTGATAGTTCATTTCTCTTAATCAATCACCAAATAATATTCCCTTGACTGAATGGACAAAGTCTGTTGATCTGTCTTCTCTTTTGAAATGAAGAAAATGACAATTTGGAGGGAGGTAAAAAGAAAATGCTTTCTTCATCCATTAGGTTTTTTTCTTTTGTTTCTGTTCTCTACTGCCTTGTACCAAAGTAATAAAATGCTTAAATGTAATGAAACTGGAAGTTGGTGAACAGCGGGGTCACTAAAGTGTAAGCTTGTACGTCCCTGTTTTGGTGGTAGGGCTGCCCCAAGGGTACATATAAATACTCCGTGACCTCACTTATTAAAAATAGAGCCGTAGGCCAGGTCCCCACTGCCCTCTCACAGGACGGCCTGGAACACGGCCTCCAACTGCTGCATTGCATTCTGCAAAAATGCTCCAGGGTACAAGTCATTCGATGTGCTTCATTCACCACTCATCTCCCCAACTCTGCCAGACCTAAAGTTAGGCAGACACACTGAGTCCTTGACGGGATCTCCAGCACCGAGGTGTCCGGCCTGAGTCCTGGGCAAGGCACACCGGCCAGACGCCTGCTGGATTATACCAAGCTTCCCTGCCTGACCTGCCAACACTGAGCCACTGGCCGTCTCCTGTCAGGTTTTCATTTCAAACTATGCAATACTTTTTCTGTAAAAGCCGTTTGAATGCAAGGCTTTTAGTGAGTGTTACTCAGATAACTCACAGGAAAACAAAACAGATCTCAAAACACGTGCAAATTCTAGCCTGAGTGTGGTCCCCCATCCCGTGCTTTGGAAAGAATCCAGCCTTTCCCACATTTGGGAAGGATGTGAATTATGTGTGGTGCCCGAGAGAAAGCATTGGTGGCTGGGTGCCCACCCCGGGTCACTGATGGCCGTGAAACCCAAGACAGGGCAAGGGAAGCCCAGGGTGGAGAGCAGGCTGGCAGGTGGGGCTCAGGACACCCCGTGGGAACCGTAGGAAGAGGCAGGCCCTCCGATCACCTTGGATCCGCTGGGCAAGCTCACCTGCCCTGTCCCTGCCTCCGGTTCACCCTCTGTCCACCCATCTTCCCCGGGCAGCTGCACATTCCTGAGCAGGGAGATCCTGGGTCAGCTGATATTTGACCAAAGGTTTATGCACGTATGCAACTTTAGTGTAGCACATTTTATTATTTCTGAAGAAACTACTATGTTCTGTGGAGTTCCAAGGCATGGGAGTGCTTTACACACCATCTGCCCCAAATATTTGCTCATTTGGTTTCTTCGTAACACCCTCTCTGGAAATCCTCTTATTATTATAATACCCTTTCTGGAAAATCACCCATAGGACTTTAAACTTTGCTTACTTACTAGGTAATAAAATAAATAACTCTTGTTTATTTCTTCCCCTTTTTATTTCCAGGATAAGAAAACATTTATTTCCTTTGTTAAGTCCCTTTCTTGGGGAATTCCATACTTAAAACCTTCATCAAATAGTTCAAACTTGTCTATTTTCTGATCTAAAAGATGGAAAACTATTTTTTCTATCAACTTTCATTGCTTTTAAGAGAATCTATCAAGTTGTCCTTACCAATACATTTATTGTTTAGTTTTACACAGAAAGAGCTGACTAAGTGACCAGCTTTGGTGCCAGAGCATTTAGCTGTTTTTAGAGATGCCTAGAATGAACTTTTCAGACATCCTCTTTCTTTGTTTTTCATGTCTGAAGACAATTTGCAATTCTTCATCCTATTGGGTCCCATAGTCCTATTAACTTCTTATTTTTAAAGGTTAAGGGAACATCACAAGTGCCAGAGTGAATGTGGCCGTGGCCATGAAATGATAAGAGTTCATTACGAGAATATCAAAATAGCTGTCCCAGGAAAGGAAGGCAGGTGTGAACGTTATTGATTCCCTGAATCCAATGACATTTCCAAACAGGAAGTACATGTCAATTGTATAAGTCAAGGCTTCAGCCCACACAGTTTTGTTTTCTTTTAATTAAGGGGGAAAATGACCTTACCCCTCCGCAGGGGTTGCCCTCGGAGCGTCTTAATTTACAGCCGTGAGAGCGAAGCTCATCTTACTTTGCTGGTGCGTTTCCTCCCCGGATGGGTCTTTGGGTAACACTTTTGGGGCGACCATATGCTCAGTGGACAATATCCACTTACTGCAGTGATTCCTTTTCTGCATGGAGTGTCTGGATAAATTCATTACCTACAGAAAGTGAGTTTTCCCAAGTACAGAAACCACAGTAATACTATACCTCTACATTTCAATACTAACTAAAGAGTTTTGAAATTTTCGTTCTCTTCACTGGTTTCTTCTCCACATTGGCGTTTCCGAATCCTAACGTTGTTCTCATAAACAGAAACCAAACACATGCAGAGTCAGGCTTCCTTTCACATAACCCACCTGCCCTGCCCAGGGCGGTTCACCCCGCCCGGGAATGCAGGGTCCCATTTCAGTATGTAGTTTAGGCTTTCCTTTTTATTTCAGGGAAGAGTGATTAAAGTTTAGTTTTTACCCTTTATGTCATTGTTTTCTTCTTTAGGAAATTCTGTTATACTTATTCTGAAACTTCTTTGCCTATGGTCTAAATTTTTCCACTTTTTCTTGAATTCCTTCTTTTGGATTTTAAAACATTCCCTTCTTTTCACCTTCTATGAAGGCACTATTTCTCCTAATTTAGATCTCCTTTCTAAAATGATTTTTTCTCTTCATCCCTTCCTACTGGCACCACCTTCCCAAGATGCACTAATTCTGAGTTATGTCATTCTTTACTGTCTTCTGTTATTTCCGTCACCTCATTCGGTTCACGTTGAAGTATCATGGGTTTTGTTTCTCACAGGTTTTGTGGATGGGTGTGTCTTGCAGGCGTTGGCTGTAGGAATGTCATTCTCTTCCTTACTCTGCTTTGTCTGAGGATAACATCGTGTGGAATTATCCTGCGATCCTTTTCTGTGGCTCATTTTCACCGGAGGTGAGTTCTTCTGTTTTCAGGAGGGAGGAGAGGGGTTCGAGGATCTTTTCTAGCTTCCTGGCTCTCGAGCGCCCCCTTCAGTGGTTTTCACAAACGATCAGGGGAGCAGGGTGTGGCTGGTCCCTGCAGAGACTTCCTGGCTGTGCTCCCTAGCCCCATCGCCCCCTCCCCGACTGGCTCCGTCCTGCTCACTTCTGACTGTATCCCCAGCAGCTTCTGTACGTTGGAGTCTGTCCTGGAAGGGAGCCTGGATGGTCATTTCGAGGGGGGACCCTTGCACTCACCCACAAGTCAGAGTTTGCAAAGCTTCTCCTGTTTCCACAGCTGGAAACTGACTCCCGTGCTTTCCAGTGAGTCGCAGGCTCTGTTTGCTCTGCTGTCCCCACATCCATGGGCTGCCTGCTGCCTCGCCCCGCCTCCTGCCAAGCCACTTATGACTCCCCTCAAGTCTTGTGGCTGTCATGGGTCCCTCTCTGGCATTCTGAAGGCCATGGGGGGTCTTATCACCTAGTTTTGTTGCAGATGCTCTTCCTGTTATGTCTGTTGTGCTGTCCTAGTCGTACTGTGTTTAGTGGGCAGTAGGTGGAAATTCAACATAACTCAGAAACGCCACCACCTCTTCCAAAAGAATCGTTTTTAAAAGTTTTGAAATCGCATAGCTTTGGAATAAAAGGCTAAGAAATATTTTTCAGCCAGCTGCTAGTGTTTTGGGGGAAATGGTAATCTATCAAAACAATAATACTCAATATAATATATTTTATTATTTGAAAGAGTCTCTATGTAGAGAATAGGTTGGAAAATTCAATATGGCCTCTTGGCAAATTAAAGAGCTGCTTAAATATGGCGCAAAACATTTTCTGCCTCTTAACTTGTTTGGGATTTTTTAAATGGTTTTCATCACTATTCAGAATATCAGTGAAGTCTCACTCACACTGAGGATTTGTAAAGTGCCTAGTTGAAAAATCAGTGAAGTCAGGCTTCAGAGGCAAAGTAAGTATGCAAGAGAGCATTAAGACCACACAGCCATACAACTGCACCCATACATTCACGCACACACACACACACGAGTATGCTCGTGCTTGCACACACATGCACATGCACACACACGAATACACACGCATCACTTTATGATTTTCTCTTAAATCTAGACAACAAATATCCTTTTATGATACATATGGAGGCCACTCTGTTACTTGCCTTCATTCTATCAATAGAGACCAATTAAGTTAATGCATCCCCTGGCAAGTCTTAATTCCTAGAAGATCATATTTTACTGAACTTCTTACATTCACTTTCATCTTTGCTAAGTTTTAATGAAAGTGCAATCCATTATGGATATTACAGGAAGGGCTGCTTTTGCAAGGGAAAGAATGTTCTCTCACTTTCAGTTTCCCCACAAATAGAGATGGTTCTTTGCTAGGGTAGGGACTTAAGGTGCCACCTGCTAGAGACGATGGCAAGTGGTGTGCCCTTGAAGTTCAAGGGCTCTTGTCTACTCCTATTCTACTTTTCATACCACCAGGGCGGGGACCTCATTCCCTGAGTCTCTGATGCATGGCGGGTCTTGGGCATTGATGCTTTGGTGTCTTAAATCTCCGCAGGTGATTCTAATTACAGCCAGGGTTGAGAGTCACTGATATAGAACGTAGACCAGGGAGATGAGGTTAAGAAGAATGATAGGCTTTAAACAGATTGGGAAGGAATATGAAAGTCTTTCGTAGAAATTTGGACCTTGGTCTATAGGGAATAGGGAGGCGTTGCATTTTTTTAATTAAGGGAATTATAGGACTGTGTATTTTTTGAAAGAAAACAGGTCACAGTGGACTGAGACTAGGGACAAGAATCCAGTTAAGGCCACTGCAGAGGTGACAGCAGACGAGGACCTGCACTGCACTGGTACCTCAGAGGGAGGGAGAGTGGGTCACAGGGGGAACAGTCTGAAATGATGCAATGTGGCTCTCAGAGAGGGAGGAGGTCTGGGGGCTCACTGGGTAGTTCTGACACCATCTGGCTATTAAATAGAATTGACAGGCTTTGGTTACTAACAGGAATGAGGAAACGAGTCAGAATCAGAGTTGACCTGAGGGTGATTGCAGAGATGATGATACCTCCTTCAAAAGCAGAGCGGACCCTGGGGCTGAGCTGGATTCTGCTGGGCTGGGGGCCGTGTGCCCGGCGGGGCTGGGAGGCCAAGCTCCACTTGGCAGATACAGTTACAGCCTGGAGTTCGAGGGAGAGCTCTGAGCTACACACAGTCCAGGTTCAAGGATGTGTAAGTGACCGCGGGAGCCACGTGGACAAATGAGGACATGCTAGAAGAATGGGTTGAGTTTCAAAAGAAGGGGTCTAAGAAGAGAGCCCTGGGGGATCAAAGTACAGGGAGGGGCGAGGAAGTAAACAAGCAAAGACACGAGAACCAACGTCCAGGGAGGCAGACGTGGGTCCGGAGGGCCAGTGCTGGAGACGCCCGGAGAAGAGGATGGGTGTCGGTGGGAGCCGTCTGTTCAGACTTGAATGCGCACAGAACACGACCTGGGATCTGCACAAATGCAGGTCTGATCCTACATGTCTGGGGGCTGAGTCTACATTTCTCACGGGCTCCCCGTGATGTTTCTGCCACCAGCCCCTGAGCAGCAGGGACCCAGAGACGTGCACTGGCTGGGGGTTGAGAAAAGGAGCCAGAAGGAAGTTCCACTAGAGCAGAGGGTTTGAGAAGCATGTGCGGTTGGATTAAACAACAAACTAAAGGCCAGTGACTTGAGAATGTGAGGTTGAAAGCAGGGAACGGGGTGCGTGGATGTGAAGTCTTGTCCAAGGAAGGTTTGCTCTAAGACCAAGGGCAAGCCTGCATGTTTGCCACTAGAAGGAAAGTAGCCAGGGAAGAGGAAGTGATTAAAGACCCAGAGACCACCCCACGAGGATGAGTACCATCAAGAAAACAGAACATACAGGTGTTGACGATGATGCAGAGAAATTGGAGCCTTCAGACATTTCTCGTGGGAATGTAAATGGTCCAGCCACTGCGGCAAACAGTCCGGCTGCTCCCCAGAAAGTGAAACAGAGAATTACCATACTATCCAGTTCCCCCATCAGAGGGATGTCCCAAAGGAGGTGAAAGCAGGGACTCAAAGAGATCCCCATCCACCCATGTTTGTAGCAGCCTTACTCACCCTGAGCATAAGATGGAAGCAGTGCAAGTGTCCATCAGCAGGTGAACAGATAAACAAAATGTGGTCCAGCCATACCGTGAAATATTATTCAGTCATAAAAAGGAATGAAGTTCTGAGATGCTACAACATAGATGGACCTTGAAAACCTTATGCTAAATCAAGTAAGGCAGACACAAAAGAACAAGTACTGTATGATTCCACTTAGGTGAGGTCCCCGGAGTCCTCATATTCATAGAGACAGAAAGTAGAATGGTGGTTGCCAGGGGCTGGGGGAGGGGTGAGTAGGGAGTTACAGTTTAAAAGGACAGAGGTTCGGTTTTACAAGATAAGAAGGGTCCCGGAAATGGATCGTTGCACAGCAATGTGAGTGTACTTCATGCCACTGAACTGTGTAGTCAACATGGTTAAAATTTCATGTTATATATATTTTACCACAATAACAAATAGTTTAAAAAAAAAAGAAAAAATTATCCTCTTTAAAAAGAAAAATCAAGAGACCCAGCAAAGTCCCAGAGGACGTGACTGGTAGAGGCGGAGTGAGGGTAAGAAGATCCAGAGCACAGTTGTGACAGGGTCTTCGGGGGAGCGAGGGAGAGATGGGTGTGTGGAGATCAGCTGGGAGGTGACCTTTCTGGCAGTGAAAGAGGTCAGAGTGTGAGGGTCACGCTTTCTGGCAGAGAAAAAGCCATTTGGATCTCGAGGTGGTAGGTTTGGAGTTAGGCTTGTGGGGTGAGGGAGAGCTGGGAGTCTGAACGGATGAGCCTGGGGGGCGTCGGGCTGGACCGCACGTCCTGGCCCTGAAGTTAGCGGGCGGTGCCAGGCAGGATGCACAGCCAGAACCGGCAGACCCAGGGTTGCCCGGTCGGGTGTTTGGTATCAGGTGGGATCTGCAGAAGGACGGAAGGCTGGCCCCAGGCTCGCATCCTGAGACGGGCTGTGGGAACAAGGAGGCTCAGAGAAATGGACCGAGCTTCCTAAGAGGTTCCCAGCAGGAGTAGCGGCCAACTTACAGCCCAGTTAGTTTACCGGTGAAAGGCAGAGGTGAGCTCACAAACACAGGTGGGCGGCCTCTTAGCTACAGCAGGGAGGGGCTTCCGGGCAGGATGAGGAGCTGGGGGCTCCGGGGGCCACCTGAGTCTCCACTGAAGCTGGTTCCTCCCCACCTCCCAGACTGACGCTGGGAACCGGGGCCAGAGCCCATGGGGAGGGATCCCTGGATCACCCGTGAGCCGCTGGGGAGGGGTCTGTAGGGCTAAAGACCTAGATCAAGCCCTGTGTCTGCCTC
The DNA here is from genome assembly GCF_965194805.1 of Balaenoptera borealis. Classification (NCBI taxonomy): domain Eukaryota; kingdom Metazoa; phylum Chordata; class Mammalia; order Artiodactyla; family Balaenopteridae; genus Balaenoptera; species Balaenoptera borealis. Next base: position 76,932,642 of record NC_138877.1, read on the forward strand.
ATGGACCGAGGTAGTTTTTTTCTCCCTCTAACTAGCCTGAACCAACCCTAACTTTCAGGAGAACGGCTTCCTTCAACTTCCCTTCCCACAAGCCACCGGGGATCATGTTAGTTTCTGACTGCACACCTGGTGGTAAATTTACATTTCTTATCTTAGTGCTCTGCAGGTGAGAAGTCCAAGATGGGTCTCACTGGGCTAAAATCAAGATGCTGGCAGGGCTGCTCTCGTCGGCTTGTGGCCCCTGTCATCCCCAAGGCCAGCAACGGCCAGTGGAGCCTGGCTCACAGGGCATCTCTCTGACCCTGAATCCCTCATGATCACACTGGGCCCACCTGGGTGATCCAGGACTGTCCCCATCTCAAGGTCAGCTAATCTGCAACTTTATTGCATCTGCAGCATAACTTATGACCATCTTCTGGAGACAGATGGAGACATCTTTGGGGCCCATTACTCTGTCTACCACAAAAGGATGTATTATTTCCTAAGGAAAAAAATTGGTCTTTCCAAATGTCCACACGTCTGAAAAGCCATTTTAGTATACTAATTTATGGTAAAAGCCTATACATTCTTCTGATTGGCTAAAAACTAAGGAATGGACACTTTACTTACCATGAGAATTCAAAGTGAAATAAAAGCAGCACTAAAACAGGGGAATGATGGATAATTTGGGTTGGATATTAACTATTCAAATTCAGTTATAGCCAAATCAGATAGGCTCCTAATATCTTCAGGAAAAGACAGATAATAAAAAAGCTAAACTTGAATATTATAGGAATGTATCTTAACATGCCATTGTGGTTTTTAACTCCTATCAGCTAGGTAATGAATAAACAGAATATTAGGAATTTAGATAATAAGCTTAATCAATAATTAACTTTCATATATACATACATCCATTTACACAAATAGTATAATTGCCATGGCAGCATAGTGATTTATTTAATATTTGATCTTTTCAGATCTATTGTGGGTACATTCAGTTCCACAAAATCACATGATAACTCCTTGTTGGAAGATAAAAATTTAGTTGTAATAACTCCTAGCACTGCATTTCTTAGGAAAAATCATGTAGAGCCATGTAAGTGTGAAAATGCTGAATTAAACAAAATTAATCATTTCTTTACTGAAGACTTGCTTAGAGCCTTTGATATACCCATTTTCATTGTAAATCTCACAGAGGGGCTTCCGGTTTGCGTCATTTCCAAAGCTTCTTTGAAGACAAACCCCTTCTTGTAGAGTGAAAACTCTAAGGTATTAAGCAATCAACATTTTTCACAGGTAAGAATATGTGGGGTAGCCTGAAATATATGAGATATAGATATATATATAGAGAAAGATATATGCAATTCATATATGAGTGGAATTTTTCTATAAGTATATTACATATACTTATTACTTATGTAATATATATATAAAGAAATACCTACAGGAAATTTTACCAGAAGTGAAAAAATGCAAATGCAGACATTTCCAGGATGTAATTAAATGTAAGCGCTGATGACATAATCCTAAAATAATAAGTCTCCTCTAGACTGTGAGCTTATTATCATGATATAAAGGTACAGATCACAGGTAAACCAAGGATGCGTTTATTGAACAGAAGGTTGTAAAGCTAGTAACATGGTGTCAATAAATATTTGTTGAGAAAATGGATTAATAAATGAATACATTAAAATTAAAATTTAGCTAGGGAAGATCAACATAACCTACTTAAAGCCTTATTGGTCAGGGTTCTCCAGAGGAACCAGCAGGATGGGTGGATGGATAGATAGATGATAGATAGATAGATGAGAGATAGATAGACAGATAGATAGATAGATAGATAGATAGATAGATAGATAGATAGATAATAGATAAAGATTTATTGTGAGGAATTGGCCATGTAATTGTGGCAGTTGAGAAGTCCCACCGTCTGCCACCTGCAAGCTGGAGACCCCAGGAGACCCCAGGTGTAATTCAGTCCAGGTCAAAAGGCTTGAGAACCAGGGGAGCAGGAATCCCAGTCTGAGGGCTGGAGACGGATATCCCCCAGCACACACAGGCGGGCAGGCAAGAAAGGGAGCAAATTCCTCCGTCCTGCACCTTTTGTTCTATTGAGGCCCTCAATGGATTGGATGATGCCCCCTCCGCTCCAACTAGGGGAGGACAAGCTGCTTTACTGAGTCACCAATTCAAATGCTAATCTCACCTAGAAATGCGCTCCTCAGACCCACCCAGAAAGAACCATAATCCGGGCACCCCACCTCCAGTCGAGTTGACACATAAAATGACCCTTCACAAAAGAATCTGGTAGCATGTTGGTCTGTGAAGAACCGATCTAACAAGATGGAAGAGTGTAGTGAAGAGGACAACTTAATCTTTGTGAGTGACCTGGGATGTGGTCACAGTCTTGAAAGGCTACAGAGTTCAGATAATTCTGTGGAAACAGAGAGAAAAGAGCAAACACAGGGCTGGTAAAAGTAAGTAGATCCACTTAATTGCAGTAAGCATCATCTACTTCATATTTATAGCTTTGACTAGGTGTGTTACCATTTGACGCACTTTATAAATACAATCACTTAATTTTCACCATAAGTTTGTAAGGTGATACGGTTACACCCCCTTTACCTGTGAGGAAACTGAGGCACGTAGAGGTTATTTCCGTGTCACAACCTGTAAGTGATGGAGCCAAATTCATACTTTTAACCATCATGTCATACGACCTCTGAACTAGATTTTACATTTTGGAAAGAAGAAGGAGACGGGATTGGATAATAAGGTGAGCCCAAGTAATGGATGGACTTGACAGTTAGGCAGAGGAAATGAAATATGGTTGTCCAGGTGGTATGGATCCATTATGATCCCTTCGGAACAGAGTGCCCTGATTACACCTTGATTAAGGAAGATAACTGTAGACACATGCAAGGTGATTGCAAGAGGAGAAATGGCCTGAGAATCAGCAGGAAACAATGGAGGCAAGAGCTGGTTAGAGGGGATGTGATGGAAAGGAAATGTCTGACCTGTGGTCAATTTTGGGGGAAGAAATAATAGCAGTTGTTGGCAGAGAAAGAAGCAAATGAAAGAAGTGTAGATCAGACACTTGCGTCAAGGTTTCCAGCCTGGGTGTTGCGTTGATGAGAAGCCCAATGCATTATGGTATGTCATAGAATAGTTTTCTCCCCTTCTTTCCCAAAAGGGGTAAGGACGTGAAATATAATCGGGAGAACCATCTAAACTCCTTCTTGGTTATATTTCTCAGCCAATTCAACAAGTCCCATTTCAAGCATCTCAAGCTGCAGCTGATATATTTGAACTGGAGATTATAGAGGCAAACTCTGAAACACTGACCGTCAAGAGGCAAAGCTCTCCAAGGGGTGGGGGGAGGGAACACTCACTGACCACATCCTTTGATTTCAGATAGTAGATTTATTTTTAATACGCAGAAAGTGGAAATTCTAGTCTTCTAAGTTGGAAGGCGACCCATACTTCCCTTTCTACTTAATCTTGTTTATCCCCAACTCTGAGCTACTGCTTTCTTAATGCTTCCTGCTTTAGACTTCCTTACAGAATATCACACTGATATAGTCTGACCTTCAGATGACTCATTTCACTTGAAAAACTGGTTCTAAGAAGTACACATACTTTACAAGTTACTATGGGCAATAACAGGCTCTAGGGGATTCCATTCCACATTCATTTATTGAGCGTGTCTGCAGGGATCCATGTAAAATACTGATGAGGTGACCGAAAAATGCTTTCAACAAGGGTTGCATATTTCAGGAGCTGGCATTCCAGTGAGTCAGGCAGGGAAGGACACAGGACACTATGCATAGAAGAGAAATGGAGAAATAGGTTAGGATCTCAGAGAAGAGACAAACTCTGGGGCCATGAAGGGCTTTAGGAAAGCTTTCAGAGAAGATGCTAAGAGGGAGCTGAAACAAAAAGAATAAATAGTGTTTGGTGAGGAGGGGCAAGTGTTCCACGCTGATGGCCCAGCATAAAATCATGACGGTGAGGGGCTATGCTAAACATTTGGTGGCTGTGCACACAATGTATGGGGTGATGAGGCAGGATACAAGGCTAGGTCTTGGTCACGGGGCCTCAGATGTCACGGTAACATGTTTGGACTTTATTATGTAGGTCCTATGAAGCCACTTGAAGGAGTGACGTGGGTGATTGGACTTTACAAGCAATCATATTTGCAGAGGTGAGATTAGAGGCAACAAGACCAGTTAAGAGTCTGTTGGCACTGAGCTTGGCAGTCCTTTCTGCAAAGGACCAATGAGAGCCTGACTGAAGAGAGTGAAGGCACTGGGAGAGAGAGAAAGGATGAATGGGAGGACTTAGGACCGCAGAAAGGAGAGTACACCTTTACAGTACCTAAAACACTTCTGCACTCCTCTACAAAGAAGAGCAGGTCTACCTCCATTCTAGACCCCCCAGGGATTTGAGGGCATCAGATGAACAGCAAATTTACTGTTCACAGATAGGCTGTCACTTGGCTTGACTGATAACATGTCCCACTAATAGAGCTTGTCCTTTTGCTGATGGCTACATAAGTGTTCAGAACTTGAAAGTTCTTTTCCTTCTTCTCCAGGAAGCCAATGGAGTGAATCAAGGACCACAAGTGTTCTTAGTTGCACCCAAAATTAAATTAGCAGTCACCAACCAACAAAAGAGGGATACGATTTTTTTGTAAGAGTCCATAAACCCTTACTGAAACTGAAAATATGCTTGGCCATAAAACATGTCTCAAAAAATTTCAAAACATTGAAATGGTAAAGATTGTGTTATGCGGCCACATTGGAAACAACCTAGAAATTAATAAAAAAAATATAGCCAGGAACTGCCAAATACTGGGAATTAAGTAATACACTTAAAGAAAATCTATGAGTTAAACAAGCAGTCTCAAAGGGAGTTAGAAAATATTTTTTACTAAATCATAATGAAAATAAAAATACAACATAATAAAACTTGTGAGGTGAAGTGAAAACTGTACTTAGAAGGAAATTTATAACCTCAAAATTATATATTACAAAAGAAGAAAGGCTAAATATTAAATAATCCCTGTAAATGATCAAGGAGTTTGAAAACCCAAACCCATTAAACACAAAGGGAATAGAAATAATAGAGATAAGAGTAGAAATTAATGAATAAAACCCAGATATACAATAGAGATGACAGATAAGTCAAAAATGGTTTTCTTATAGGAGTAGTAAAATTGTTACGTTCCTGACAAGATTTATAGAATGAGAGAGAGAAAGAGAGAAGACAAATACTACCAGAATTAAGAATATCACTAAAAAAGGAAAATCACAATAGACTTTACAGACATTGAAAAGATGGTAAGGGATATTATATATAACCCTTATACCAGTAAATTTGAAATTTTATATAAAAAGGGTAAATTCCTAAAAGAACGCAGCTTACCAAAATGAAGACAAAAATAAATAGAAAATTTGAGGAGCCCTATATCTTACAAATAAATTTATTAATTAAAAACCTTTATTCCCCACCCCCATACAGATATCCAGGCCACATGGCTTCACTGGTAAAAATTTGCAAACTTTTAAGGAAGAAAAAACACTAACCTTATACAGACTATTTCAGGTCATAGAGATATAGGGAGTACTTCTCAACTTTTTATGAAATCAGCATAATCATAATGACAAATTTGATGAGGGCATTACAAAAAATGAAAACTATAAGCTATCACTTTCATATAGATGCAAAAACCCTGAACAAAATACTAGAAAACTGAGTCAGTCAATATATGACATATGTAATCCATCAAACCAAGCTGAGATTTATTCTTGGAACACAAGGTTGATTTAAGATTCAAGAATTGATCATTGTAATTCCCTATATTAAGAAAAAGCAGATCATTCTAACAGATACAAATAAATTGTTTGATAAAATTCAACATGCACGTATTTAAAATCACTAGGAATAAAAAGAAATTTCTTTCATCTGATAAAGGTGATCTACAGCACAACCTATATAAGACATCTTTTTTCATTGTAATGTACTGAAATATTTCTCCCCAAGATTAGTAATGAGAAAGCATGCCTGCCATCACCACTTCTACTGAATAGTTCTTTTTGAGTTCCTAGCCAATGTTTTAAGGAAAGAAAATGTATGAGGATTTGAAAAGAAGAAATAAAAATGTATTTATTCACAGACAACATGATAATACATACAGAAAATCCAAAAGGGTCCACAGACTAGCTACTAAAATGAATTTGCCAATTTAGCAATTTCACTGATGAGTTCACATACAAAAATCTATTTTATTTCTATATACCAGCAATAAACAAATAGGATATCATATAAAATATAATAACATCAAAAAGACAGCAACTAGGAATTAATCTAACAAAAGTAATTAAGCTGAAAATTTTATAGAAATAAATCAAAGAATACCTAAATAAGTAAAAGGATATACTATGTTCATGGAAGGAGAGACTGAAAGTCATCAGTGATTTGATCTATAGACTCAACACAACCTCAATCAAAATACCATCAATTGTTTCAAAAATGTGAATATCCAAGATAATCTCAAAAAAGAATAACAAAATTGGAAAACGTGTCCTAGAAGACATCAAGGCTTTTATCACACAGTTTTTGAAATAGTGTACTACTGTCACAAGGATAAACAGGTAAACTAAAAGAAAACCTGGAAAAAGGTCCATTCATATGCATTCACCTAATATAAGTTTAAGGTGACACAGTAATATAGTGGGGAAAGGATGATCTTTTCAATAAATGCTACAGAATTAATGGAGTGTCCATGTTTTACAAATACATTGTGACTTGTACCTCATAATATACACAAAATAAATTCCAGGTGGGTTGTAGATGTAAACATAAAATGTAAAGTATCTTTATGAGCTTGGAGTAGGCAAAATTTTAAAAAATAGAACGCAAAATGTGCTACCCAGAAAGGGGGGAAAAGATAAACTCTCCTTCATTAAAATTAAGAACGTCTGTTCATGAAAATATACTAGTAAGAACTTGGAAATGCAAACTCCAAAGTCACCACCGAAGATTTTGCAATACATATATCTAACAAGAGAGGTGTCAGAATAAATGAAGAATTCCTGCTTATCTATAAGAAAAAAAAAGAATACTATAAAAAAAAAAAGAAGGCTGGACTTGAAATGGTACTTCACAGAAGAGTCTATCCAAGTAGCCAATAAGCATATGAGAATATGAGAAGATGCTCAAACTCAGCAGGGAAATGAAAATAAAATTAAGTAACAGTACATATTCACCAGAATTGCAACAGTCATGAAAAATAGAAAAGAAAAATGACAAGGAAAGAAATAGAGACGGAGAGTGAGAGAACAGAAGAAAGCAAGCAAGAAGAAGGAAAAAGGGAGAGAAAGAAAGAAAACATTTGCAATGAGTGTTGGTGAGCCCACAGAACTGAAACTCTCATAGAAAATGGTAGTATTTTCTACAACTCGACATATGCACACTTTACAATTCAGCATTTCTACTCCTTAGCAGATGTTCACCCAAAATGCATACAAATGTGCACCAAAGTCTTAAACGAAAATATTTCCAGCAATATTATTTGTGGTAGTCCCAAACTGCAAACAAATATTATGACCTTCAGTAGTAAAATGACAAATAAATTGTGATGTATTCGTACAAGGGAATACCGTCTAGCAATGAAAACAAATGAAATGTCGCTACACCCAACAGAATGGACGAATTGCATAACATAGTACTAAGGAAAAATGTCAGATAAACAGTAGTACATGTTATATAATTCTATGTTTACAAATTTCAAGATCAGCAAACTAATCTGTGTTGACAGAAATAACGGTAGCAGTACCTTTGGGCAGGTGGTGAGTTGTGGCTGGGAGAGGGGCCTCTTGGGGTGCCAGTCATGTTCTGTTTCTTATTCTGGATGGTGATTCACAGGTGTGTCCACTTTAAGAAAGTTACCAGTTTGTACACTTACTATATGTGCACTGGTCTGAATGTATATTTCACTTCAATAAAAATGTATATAGATATATATAAACAGACAAGAAAAGGATTGTGGATACAAAGCAGCTTGCTAAAGCTATCATCTAATTATCATCTATCTGTCAATCATCTATCTATCCATCCATCCATCCATCATCTATAAATTTATATTGGTTTGCTGGAGCTGCCATAACAAAATACACAGACTGAGGTGCCTAAACAATAGAAACTTATTGTCTCACAGTCTGGAGGCCAGAAGTCTGAGATCGAGGTGTGGGCGGGGTTGGTTCCCTCTGAGGCTGTGAGAGAAAATCTGTTCCTCTCCCCAAGTTTCTGGTGGCTGGAGGTTGATCTTTGACAGTCCTTGGCTTGTAGACACATCACCCTGGTCCCCGCCTTCATCTTCACATGACATTCTCAGTGTATGTGCTTCTGTGTCCAAATTTCCCCTTTTCATAAGTCATAGTCAGATTGAACTAAAGCACACCCTAATGACCTCATCTTAATTTGACTACATCTGCAAAGACCCTATTTCCAAATAAGTCACATTCTGAGGTACTGGGGGTTAGGATTTCAAAATATGAATTTGGGGGAAACATAATTCAACCAATAACACTATTTGTGTCTACACACACACACACACACAGACACACACACTCCAGCAAGCATATAAGAAGGGCCATAAAATATTTGCAGTCCTTTAATAAAATCCTGCCTTTTGATCAAAGCTTGTTCTCGGAAAATACAATTTTATTCCAATACCTAGTGGCAAATTTTTATAGTTCAGTTCAAAGTACCTATATATTTTGTATTTAACACATAACCTGGGACAATAAAAAAAATGAAGCCACAATAATTGATCTCCAGATGTATGACTAAAACATGGAAAGTGGTCCAACATCCTTTTTAAGCAGAATTGTTGGTCCTTAACCAAAAATTACACAGTGGAGGAAACGGTGTCACTGGGAGTAATTACCACTAGATTCGTTTGCTGTTTCAGACTTACTTATACAGAGAAATGTCAGCTTTTATTAAAACTTAAGCAAACATTGTTAGAATTAATGCTACGAGAGTTGCAGGCAATGGAATTTCTGATTAGAGTCTGCTGCTCATCTGGAGGCAGGGGTCGTGGGCGGTAAGAACGAAGCTCTTGCCCCTGGCTGGCTGCCATGCTCAGGGTCACAGGGGCTGCTGGTACCCCCGCTAAGGAGCGTGTGCTGAGATGGGCAGTACTGACTTTGCCCTGCTCTGGACAAAACACGCCTGCGAGCCTGCACTACGAACCTCGAGTCAGGACCGTGTTCAGACAGAAGCCAGGCCAGCAGCGTTGCGTGTCTCTGTGCTGCTTTGCAGGGTTGCAGGGAGCAAAGTCCTCCCATGGAGGCCACTTGTTTTGATGCCCAGGACCATCTCTGGGTTTAGTAAGGCAGCTTAATTATCCTCCATTGAAACCACATTGGGCAGATAAGGTGAGTGACTCACCTGCCCCGGGGTGGCCGTGAGATGCAAATGTGACAATTCCTGCTCCGCGCTTAGCACAATTCTTGGCACGGAGAAAGGGCTCGACACACGCAGCTTAGTTATTAGAAGGATTTTACTGTTATTACTTCCCCAAGATCACATGGCTCATAAAATTCTGAGAGAGAAGTTGACCTTAGGTCATCCGGCTTCAAAGTACCTTGATTGCCTCGAAACGTCAAAAAACAAACAAACAAACAAACAAAACAATAAGATGGGAGCAACGGGGTAATGACTTCATGCTGATTCATGTCAACCAGCTGGATTGGCTGTTCTGTGACTGTCTGTCTAAGACGGACGAGGAAAAGAACTAGCTGCCATCATCATTTCTAAGAAAATCCCAGCCTGGAGGAGCTGCACCGGAGACGCAGAACGAGGGCCGGGCTAACAGCGTTCGCATCTGCCAGGCAGGTTCACGGCAGGACACGGAGCAGACACCTGGCCTGGCCGCCTGGTTACCGAGAGGCCGAGGAAAACACCATTCCTTCCAAAACTCTCTCTCCTCCTGCCCGGAGGCAGACACAGACCCAGCAGCCTCCTTCCCAACGGAGAGAGAAAGGCCGCGTTACTGGGAACAACACAGAACAGTCCCTCGAAACATAATCAGGCATCAGCTGTGAGGAAACCATCTGCAGAACCCGGTCCAGGAGGCGAGGACCAGCCGGGAGGAGAGGACGTGGACTCCGGAGTCGCGCTGTCATCTTTCTGGCTGAGCACACCCATGACGGGAAGAGAAGAGAGGGTGGTTTCTCGAGTTGCAGGCACCCCTTGTTGCCAGGCAACGAGGGCGGCCCGCGGCCCAGACAAAAGGCAGCCGGGCATCCTCGGGTGCGGCTCGCATACAAAGGAGAGCAGATGCTGGGGCCCGGCCCGGGAGGGAGGAGGGGCTGCGCTCACAAAGGCGCCGCCCTTCTCCCCCAGCCCCAGCAGGTCCTTCCTGGGCTCCCAGAGGGTAAACGGGAAGCTCTGAGAAACTGCAGAAACCGGACTAGAAACAGACCCGGAATCTGAGAGGAATTGACCAGAGTGTCAAAGGAAGGGGCGGGGGGGACTGAGTATAAAGGCGCGGACTCTTTACCAAGGAAGCCCTCACGTGAAGGATGGAATGATAACTGTCAGTCGTGTAGCTACGATTATTAATAAAAATGATACAGCAACAGCACCCATCTGTCGTGGAGACAGTGCCGGCATCTCTCGGGGGACGCACTGGTCTTCTCATCTGTGTCCCTGGCCCCGGGGTGCAGCCAGCCCAGAAGATGGTTGTCCGGGAGGAAGGGACAGGGAACCCTTTCTCTCTCCAAACCCGGCTACTGGTCAGCACGACCTCAAGATGCCCCAGGGTTGGTGCCAGAGCTGGCACTTCACCTCTGGGCCGCATCTGCTCAGTCCTACACCAGATCACACGGAACCCCCTCACGGGGTTATTACGACGGTTACACAAGTTAATATTGGCACAGATTCTTTTCTTTAAATTTATTTTATTGAGGTAGAGTTGATTTACACTGTTGTGTTAATTTCTGCTGTGCAGCAAAGTGAGTCAGTTATACATATTCATGTATTCTTTTTCATATTCTTTTCCATGATGGTTTATTCCAGGATACTGAATACAGTTCCCTGTGCTCTACAGTAGGACCTTGTTGTTTATCCATCCTATTTATAATAGTTTGCATCTGCTAATCCCACACTCCCAGTCAACTCCCCTACCCCACTCAGCACAAATTCTCACAAGAGCGCCTGTGTGCTCTAACTGCCGTGTTGGCCTTTGTTGAAAAGACAGGAAGCCCACCCAAACCTCCAGGACAGAACTTTGGGGCCCGGACCTAGGAAAGTTGGTTTAGAGAGTTTCTCCAGCAGAGTCTGGGTGGAGCTACTTCGTGACACTCATGTTAGAACCATTGGGTCATGTAATTTGACAGTCTCTCCACCCGTCAGTGACGGTCTTAGAACTAGGACTCCTCCCATCGCCCCCAGTTATCTCTGCGATGCCCTTGCCACCTACCCGTCTGCCTTCTGGCCTCACCTTCCCCTCTCTCCCGGGGGCCGTCCAGCACACCGTGGGGACCTGTTCTCGAGTCCCAGGGACACTGTTTCACAGCTGGCGCCTCTGCCTGATTGGTTCTCTGCCTGCGAGGCTGTTCCCTGCTGTTTGTTGGACAAACTCTTATTCATCCACAGAACTCTGTGTGATGCTTTGGCCCTGGACCCCTCTGATGCACACACACCCCATCACAGCTTGTCACCATGGGTTGTATGCACCGATTTCCTCCATTCTGTCATAAAGTACATCTGGGTTTTCTGCTCTGTGGCCAGGCCTGGGACAGGACAGCTCCCACTTGTGAAGGTGGGATAGGAGTTCAGACAGATCAAGGGCAAGTACAAGAACACAACTTGAGATGTGCGTGTCCTGAGAACAGTGAGGAGAAGGACCCAGCCGCCACTCAGGGGAGCCAGGAAGGAAGGGCTTCCAAGAAGAAAGGAAGCCTCAAATGGGTCCTACGAGTGAAGCAGGGCCTGACCAGGCAAGGTTGGAGGAGGGGGTCCCGGGAAGCCGCTGGTCCCCTCTGGCGGACCCCAGGCCTCTGGAGCACCAACTGTGTTCCCCTGTCCTGTCTTCTCAGCACCTGTGAGCCCTGGATAAAGGCTAGAATGAAGCCCGGGCACCGCAGCTGCGGCACGTGTGTGACACAGCTTAGAGGGCGGCAGGAGAGAGGGCTCTTTTAAAATTTTGTAGCTCATCCATTCATCTGTCGATGGGCACTTAGGTTGCTACCATGTCCAGGCTATTGTAAATAGAGCTGCAATGAACATTGGGGTGCATGTGACTTTTTGAATTATGGTTTTCTCCTGGTATATGCCCAGCAGTGGGATTGCTGGGTCGTATGGTAGTTCTATTTTTACTTTTTTAAGGAACCTCCATACCATTCTCCATAGTGGTTTTATCAATTTACATTCCCACCAACAGTGCAGGAGGGTTCCCTTTTCTCCACACCCTTTCCAGCATTTACTATTTTGGGATTTTTTGATGATGGCCGTACTGACTGGTGTGAGGCGATACCTCACGGAAGTTTTGATTTGCATTTCTCTAATAATTAGTGATGTTGAGCATCTTTTTAGGTGCCTCTTGGCCATCTGTATGTCTTCTTTGGAGAATTGTCTATTTAGGTCTTCTGCCCGTTTTTTCATTGGTCTGTTTGTGTTTTTGATATTGAGCTGCATGAGCTGCTTGTAAATTTTGGAGATTAATCCTTTGTCCTTTGCTTCGTTTGCAAATATTTTCTCCCATTCTGAGGGCTGTCTTTTCATCTTGTTTATGGTTTCCTTTGCTGTGCAAAAGCTGCAGGTCAGGAATAGAAATGCAGACACAGAGAACAGACGTGTGGACACAGCGGGGGAAGGGGAAGGTGGGATGAATTGGGAAATTAGGTTTGACATAAATACACTACCATGTGTAGAATAGATAGCTAGTGGGAACCTGCTGTATAGCACAGGGAGCTCACCTCTCGGTGCTCTGTGATGACCTAGATGGGTGGGATGGGGGGGAGGGAGCTTCAAGAGGGAGGGGATAGATGTGTACATATAGCTGATTCACTTCATTGTACAGCAGAAACTAACACAACATTATAAAGCAATTACACTCCAATAAAAAAAAAATTTTGTAACTCAAATTCAAAGGTTCTTTCTGCACAAAGCAGATACTGTTGATCGCCATACCGTGATGGCACATGCGCCCTCGGCCTCAGGCATCAGGAAGAAGAGGTGAATCCACATTCTTCCTATTTCCATAGAGGTGGGAAAAAAGTGAAAACAACCTACCAGGTGTTTTTGCTGGTTAGTAATGTAAAACATGAAGGCAGCAATCCTGTATGTGACATACATTTTTTCTTATTAAAGTCTAGTTGACATACATGATTATATTAGTTTCGGGTGTACAACACAGTAATTCGATATTTTTATAAATTACACTCCATACAAAGTTATTATAAAATATTGACTATGTTCCCTGTGCTGTACGTTATATTCTCGTAACATTTATTTTATACCTAGTAGTCTGTACCTCTTAATCCCCTTCACCTATTTTGCCCCTCTCCTCACCCTGCTCCCTACTGGTAACCACTAGTTTGTTCTGTGTATTTGTCTCTTTCTGTTTTGTTATATTTATTTGGTTATTTTTAGATTCCACATATAAGTGAAAACATACATCTGCCTTCCTCAGTCTGACTTATTTTGCTAAGTATAATGCCCTCCAGTTCCATCCATCTTGTCGCAAATGGCAAAATTTCATTCTTTGATATACATTTTAAATGATAAAACACTTTGCAGTTTTATTCCTTGCAGTTATATTTAGAAATGGCTAAATACAGGACATCAGAAACATGTATGCATATTTTCTCTTCATTTTTATTCTGAGCTCAGCAGTGTAAATTTGTTCCCTCTTAGTTGAATATGTCAATTAGAAGCCTTCCTAGGTGAACGCTGTCACGTCCCTGACACACACATCTGCCTAAATGGTAACCAGAGAGAATGGCAACTCATCCCACGACCCCTTCATCCTCTTTTGTCTCTGCTTCTCTTCCACATAAAAGTCTTTTCTCACCGGAAGATTCGCGCAGCACTCGTGACCTCCGCAGAGGTGAGTGGACATCTGGTGACTTGATTTCCTAGTGACCAGCTGACTTGTCTTTAAATGTGACATGCTCTGCTCGGCCCCTCTGTGATCACAAGGCAAGAGGGGATTCAAAGTGAGGGGGGGGTGCTCAACAGATCAGGGCAGGCACTGCTGAGGGGAGGGTATTTTTTAAGTCTATGGGAAAAGCTGGTCATGCTTGTTCTTTCAAATCATCCCATGAAGACCCTGCTAAGGTTTCTGTTGCAACAGCCCGAAGGAGGTTATTTCCAGTCAATGAAAGGTGAGCCGGCTGGAAAGTACAAGACACCTGATCCTGCGGTGTCTGGGGTTCTTGGTCCATTTTAATTGAATCCACTAATTGAATCACCGCATCCTTCTAAAGGGGACACAGAAATGGGGGAAGCAGGTCTCTGTTTAGGGACACTCTCCATTTCTCATGGTTTGTCAACATCCATCCTGGTATGTTACCAGAAATCATCGATTTTCTTCCCAGTGGAGAGAGCAGACGGAGGCCAAAGGTAACCTTCCCTGGAAGTAATAAGTTGTTACAGTTCCAAAAAAAGTGGTACTCAAAGACTCAGTTTTCCAGTAATGTCCGCCAATTCTCTCCCTAACCTTCTTCTCCGAGTGTCTTTAGGTATAAGTCTGCTCTTATTGTCTTCGTGGGGAGCATTGAAAAGTCCTAACAGGGCAGCCCTGGCCCTCCCCCTGCACCCTGCCCCAACTCAGACACCCCCGGGTGGAGGGGTGGTGGCACCCAGGGAGGGGCCCACCTCCAACCCCTGACCCCAGGCTCAGAGAATCCGTGGTGCCCGAAGGTGGCAATAGGTCAGAGGCCCCAGGGATCCAAGGTCACTAAAAAATAGGTCCAAAAGGAAGCTCTATAGAAATGGTGATGTGACTTTGCTTTGTTCTGTTTTCATCAGGGCGGGGGGGGGGGGGGGAGTTCGGCCCACACCTTCGTCATCCATCACACGCCAGACACCGAGCTGGGGCGCATGGCTGGAGTGAAGCCTTCCCACTAGAACACCTGCTACCAGCATCCACCTCCCAAAGGCCTCACGCCCTGGGAGAGCCTGACCGTGGAGGAGCCAGCACTCGGGGTGGGTGTGTGATCACGCCAGCCGGCCTGCCCGGGGTCACCATCCGTGTGTCTCTGATCCACGCCTCGCGGTGGCCACGGGGGGAAGTGCCTTCACGTCCTTGGAGATCCATTCTTTGTTGGCTGACCCCCCTCTTCTGTCGTGTTTCCACATAGACTATTTGCACACAGATCTCTGTCTCCTGATCTGCTGTGTGTGGGGGGCAGTGAAGACACTGCCCTCCAGGCCTCTATAGAACAGGACAGGAAGGGGACGCGGCCCGGCTCCCACCCTGCTGAGCTGGTGTACGAGAGAGCTGCCAGGGCAGGTGTCCTGCAGGGCACACACACCTGATGGCTGTGTGGCGCTCTCGGGACCTCAGTGATGCTCCGGACCCCTTTCCGGGCTCTGCGTGGACTCCAGACCCAGCCTGGCCTCCCGCTGCTTCCTCTCCATGCCAGCTCTGCCCTGCTCAGTGCCATTCCCCATCTTCAGGGATGTGCCCTTCCCCTATTTGTCTGGGGCTCACCTCGGTCCAGGGCCAGCTCACTGCCATCAGCCTCTCCACCCATATCTGAGTCCCCGAGACAACGGGAACTTGATCTTTTCCATCAGCCTGTCACTGGGGTCCTTTGAGGGGACCCGATGATACATGGTCCAGTTACCGTCTTCATCTGCATGTCACTTTGCTCCCAAGTGAATCTGTAAGCTTTGCATAGGTCGCAGCCCCATTTTAGATTTTCTTGTAGCCTCTAACGGACCTTGACACAGAGCTCTGATTTATTTTGTTTTCATTCGGGAAGAAAGTTCTTCTGACAATAGTTTCACATTTATTCTTCATCAGACAGTCACCTGATTTCTCAGTAAGTGATGACCAGATTATTGGGTCTTTTTCTTATCTTCTCATCTCCCTCGCACCATGTAAGTAGGCTGTAAGTTAAGACAGACTTATAAACACACCGTTTTCTGTCCCGGGAGGAGTAAAGCACTTGAAACTGAGGCTTGTGTTTAAACAACAATATGATCCAAAAGGATCTATCTGTCATCCTTCCTTTCAGATCTCTCCCCCACGTAGATAAAGCCCCGCAGCCGTACCTTCAGCAGTTAGGGATTCTCCTAGCCATGGAAAACCCTTGACTCTTCACCTATTAAAATTGTTCCGGGCAGCAAGGAGACTGAAGAAATATGACGGATGGGCCCATAGCTGACATTACACCCTGTTACTTAATCAGCAGAAAGGGTAGACCCAACTAACTCCAAATAAATCCTTCTGTGTCTTGGGGCCAAAGGATTGAGGAGCAAAAAGGCAGAGGAGACGGACGGAAAGATTGTAAGAGGAGAGGGATGGAGATCATCTTGGTGGAGAACTCTGTTGCTGAATTGCTTCCATTTCTAAGAATTTGCTCCATCTGCTGTCCTTCTAAGACTGTCTAGACAATTTCAAAGTATTACATAATTCACAGTGGCTGAATATTTTCCTGTTTACTACAGAGTTAGTCTACAAAGGTCACTGATAAAATAATCTTTTTAACTGGTATGAAAAACATCTCAAAAATCCAAGAAACTTAAGAGCCGACCATACCGGTCCTTTTGGATACTAATTCACCGATAAGAGAAAACCACAACAGGCCTGACTGTCCCAGGTTTCTGGCAGGGTTTGGACAGGTGTCCAAGCATGAGAGATGGGTTTGTGTTCACACAAGTCAAAGACATAGGACTGTCTGCCCTAGTTAGAACCCGGGGCTGAATTAATGCATAGGACTCTTCAAAATAACACTTTTGGAATGGATTTAATGGAGACACAGAGTACTTTGTCTAAAAAGAGAAGAAAAAAGAGAAACAGAAGCAAAGGAGAAGCAAACAGGGAGGGAGAGGAAGGAGGGGAGGAAGGAAGGAGGGGAGGGAGGAAGGAAGGAGGGGAGGAAGGAAGGAGGGGAGGACCGTGCACATCAGGACGGCTGTTTCCACTTTGGGACACGCCCCAGGATTTGCCAGCAGAAAATGAACAATTGGGTCTCCAATCACAGTGTCACTATTTAAGAGCTGTTTTGTCATTTTTGAGCTCACAGACTCTCACTGCTCCAGCCACAGTGCCTGCCCCACTGTTCCCCAGGGCAAGGGGACTCTGGGATGCCTGCCTCGGGAGATGGGGTGCAGAGTGGATGTGCCCATATGGGAGCTGGGACTTAGGGCAGGCTGGGCCCTCTGTGAGTTTCTGGTCCCCTCTCCACCCCAAGCGTTTAAGGACTGGCAGAGGGTCAACAGGTCTTTTTCTAGTTAGGAATACGTTTTCTCATTAATGCCATCGCTTTTTATTTTCCAGGTGTAAAAGGAAGGTCTGTGAGATTCAGGGGGCCAGACACAAGTTGCCCAGCTGACTGATGACAGGCGGATAGTCCTCTTTGGGCGCCGGGTGACCCATCGCCTGACCTCAGGGAAGCCCATCTCGGTGTCTCTGAGCGGGGTTGGTCAGCCTGGGACAGCAGGAGCACCGTCCTGCCTTCTGACTCTGATGCTGGTCGAGCAGACGCCATGGCTACTTTGCTATTTTCATTCCAGGCTAAGAAAGGATACATTGAAATGTTCCAAACAGAATTTTTAAGAGCAACCAGGGCATGCATTCTAATTTTTCAAAATCTAAACCTAAGTGTGGGCTAGAGGTTGTTATCCACGTGGTAGCTGAATAAGCCCTGTGTCATGTAGGCGAGGTAAGCAGGGTGGGAGATTTTGATGCAAGAAATCAGTAGCACAGTCATACTTGGGTCTTGAAATGTATTCTGATTGATGCTTACACGTTTCATCCACAGGATCATTTTAGAAGAAGTAGAAATACTTTGCCTATAAAACTAAATAAAATTTAATTTTGAGGATTAGATTTCCCTGAAAAAAATAATTGTGAATACAAGAAGTATGTGAGACCTCGGATCCACGGAATCTCAGAGTGATTCCTCAATAAATAGCCCTGCATTTTGGTCGACTTTTTTGCAAAGTTAATCTGAACCGGCCATGTTAGAAATCAATTATTGACTATAATCTGTGGCTTAAATTTACATGTATGTTAGAAATCTCTATGAGTCAGATTTTACAATGAATGTGATGTTATGTTATTATTTATAACACATGTATATTATTATATTAGATCATTATCTGGTTGGCAATAACCTGGTTAACAGGTATATTTCACATGGATATATATGCACTTTTATTTTACATGTAACAAAATTATCAATTATACAAATGCTCCCCAAAATTATGTTAAATTTTGGTAATTGTTTAAATATATATATATTTTTAGAACTGGTATTAGTTAAATAACAAAACTGGTGTGCAAATAACCATTCCATAGTTTTTTCTAATCTCTGTGACCGTAATTAAGGCCATGCCATTTACCCACTAGTAAATTGTATGTATTCCACATTTAATTACACACCAATTATATTTTCTTGTAATTTGCATACTGCAGGAAGGGATTTTTAAAACCTGTTTTAGTCATCTATCACTGCATAAGAAGTTGCTCCAAATGTCGTGATTTAATACAGCAATAATCATTTTTTATCCCCAGAATTCAGGCAGAACACAGTGGGGCTGGCACACCTCTGCCCCATGAAGTCTGGAGCTCATCCGGACACTCCAGCGCAAGGGGCCGGAATCATCAGAGGACTCAAGTTCATGGGGAAGGTAGTGGATGCTGGGGCAGGTGTCTGGAGTACCCACACCTGGACTCCCCAGGTGGTCTGGGCTTCCTCACAACATGATGGCTGGATTTCCAGGGCAATCACACAGAGAGGGGGTGAGGAGGGGAACGGGCCATACTGCCTCTTCTTACCCAGCCTTAGAAGAGGTGCAGCCTCACTTTCACCGATTCTACTGCTTGAGGTAATACAAACATAGGGAAGGGACACTGGGACCCACCTCTCAATGGAAGCGTATCAACATCTCACTGTACTGAAGTTTGGAGGTTGAAAATACGACTCAAAATGAGTGAAGTCGGACCAGGGGCTCTTTCACATTATTCTCCCCAAGAAAGAGTGACGGCTGTGCTGGCTCCCTGACCAAGGGCAGCTGGCAGCCTCAGCGGAGACGCGCGCAGCGTCTGCCCATCTCGGCCGAAGGCAGATACCATGCTTACTAAGCATATACCTTTAGGTATATTTAAATAAAATTCAATTTTAAATAAAGTTCAATTTTTGAATTCAATAAAACTCAAATAAATCACCTTCCTTCTATTTTAAAGTGCTGATTCTCAGAAAAAAAAAAAATAATAATAATCTTTGCATCAGTGTTTCCAGAGCTTTAAGGTCTGTTCTTTCTGGTCTTGTTCTTAATTAAACAAGGATCTCCTCTTCACTTGCACTCACCTTTGAAGTCAAGGCTCAAAATATTATTTTACGTAAAAACTGTTTATGCACTGTAGCTCAAGGTCAATCAAGCAATTAGGTATGCCAGGCATAAGGTTAAAATGCCACCTCCCCAAATGAAATATTTCAGAGAATTTTAATCCCAAAAGACATGCATTCAGCACTTCCTGTGGTGGAGATGCCATGCAGACTGCAGCAAAGCCTGAGGGGAGCCCAGGGGCTCAGTCGCCAGAGGCCAAACTGGCCCATCCAGGACCTCACACCTGTTGCTGTTTCAAAGCACTGCAGCTCTTTCTCTTGGTGTTGCTTCCATGGACAATGGACCAGAGTGTCATCAGCTGCTCCACATGTCACCCCGGCAAGGTCCTCCTTGGGCAGATGTAGCAGGAGGGCTCAGGGGGCCATACCTGGAGGGGAGCAGGCCGATTCCTCGTGGGTCCACTTGCTGGACACAGCTTGTGCTTTAGAACGATCCAGGACCACAAGGCTGAGGAGCTGGGTCCACAGTTCAACCCAAGTGACCTCTCCTCTCTAAGTGAAGGGCTGGGGGAGAGGAAAGCTCAGCCTGAATGTTCCAGGTGTGGCATTTAGACACAGCAAGGGCGCACAGAGAATTCCACACCAGGAGGTCAGCAAGACCTGCCTGGTCCCAGGATGGGAGCCCCTCCAGGGAAAACAGATCACAGACACACAGCTCAGGTCCCTAGGAGGTTAACTTTAAACCCAGCTCAAATTTAAAAAACAGATGCAGCAGAATTAGTGAATAATTCTAAAGTGATACCGTATAAAGGGAGATCACCCATGGTCAAGCTCAGCTCAAAATGGCATAATCCTTCATTTTTATTTTAATGTGTGTGTGTGTGTGTGTGTGTGTGTGTGTAAGGCAACCCAGTTCCAGGGTAGAATGATGCAGAATACAAACAACTCAGCAGATCACAGATCAGCAAATGGGTTAAGTTTCAGGTAAAATTCGTTTGGAAGCTAAGATAAGAGTGTTGTTTTATTTTGCTTTATCTTTAGAGGAAGGAATAGGCTGTATTTCATGACACTCAGTTTTTGTCTTTCATTCTCGGGGTGCAATATTCCGCTGAAAATGGGACAAACATGCAAGTGGTATTCAGACTATAGTGTTCTTTTTTTGAAACTAAAAAGTTCAGTGATGTTCCAGAAATAGCCACCTGAACATCAGGGGTCCTGATGTTTCAACTCATGGTTAGGTGGCCTCAAATGTAGGAATCAGAGTGGCGTGAGTTCCCCACTTCTCTCCGGGACTCTCATTATGTAAAATTTGTTTAGGAAGCAAAGACTGTCCTGAAACTGGTAGAACCCCATCACCTCTCCATGGCTTTAGGAGGAACACATCTCAAACCTGAGCATGGACACACATCCCTGGGGATCTGGCTGGATGCGGACCGATCCTGCAGGTCCGAGTGGGGCTTGAGGTTCTACCTCTGTGTTTCCTGGTGATGCCAATGCATCGTGGGTCTCACGCTGAGAAGCAGGGCGTGGAAAGAGACACAGGTTACCCACTCCTCGTGCAACAGGTACCACAGTCAGATCCAGCAGCATCGGGAGAAGCAAGACCAAGTTCCCACCCTCAAAGGATGCAGATAAAGGGACAATTTTAACACTGTGAGTTTGATGTTGTAATGAAGGGGCACAGAGGTTATCGTGGGAACACGGGAGAGACTGGGCTGAGGATTGTGTCTGCACTGCGAGAGGAGTTTATGGGGAGAAAGTTCGGAAAGGGAAGGGTGGCCTTACTCCATGATGCTGGTATTTATGGAGGCACCACTGGGCTGCCCCAGACGCTCCTGTCAGCCTTGCTTGTGGATAAGAACCCGTCCAAGGCGGCCAAGGCAGCGCTCTGTCCCTTAAGAGGCTCTCAAATGTCACAGATAGGATGTGATGGGAGCCAGAATAGAGGTGCTATTTATAGAGTGTGCTCTCCCAACACTATTTCCAGTTCATGTTGTTCCAAATAGATATTTAGTTAGTTTTTTTTTTTTAAAGGATCTCAGCCTACACATCCTCCTACTTATCAGGGTCTTGGGAAGCAAGAGGCGGGGACCTCTCCACATGCACAAGAGGACTTACGGTCCCTCCTGTGAGCCATGCTTTGTGGAGCACGGACCTGTCTGGACCTGTCCTCGCCCACCTGTGTGTCTCATTAGACAAAACGCATGAAAATGTGACTTTTCCTCCCAATACTATCAGAAGTTTAGCTGTGGGTTTAATGATGCCACCATCTCACTTTTTTGCATATCTATTTTTCAACACAAACATTTTATCAACTCGTGGTTGAATGCTCATCAGTTTCTCTGTGATTTTACAATTACCATGGTTAGAATTTCAAAATAGCGACAGCTTCCTTGCCAACCTACGTAATGTGGTTGACAAATGTGTAACAAATATATCAAATATAGACAATGCGAAAACTGTAGCTAAGTAATTCAATTGATTCTATACATGACGATGTTTTCTGTCTGGAAAATACAGTTGTGTAAACAAAACAAGTGTTCCTTCTTACAATTATAATTATTCATATTCTCCCCTATTAAAGAAGAGTACATAGTGTGAGTTCTTTTCTAATGAAAGTGACTCAACTCAAAAAACTAGCTTGATGACCAAAAAAAATGTGGAAAACTTTCTGTTCATAAAAAGACATAAAATGCATACTAAGGGGATGATAGGAAAGAAAGGGAAGTCACATTTTCCAGGACGTGAAGTTAAGCCTGGTCACAGCTCAGCTGGGAGGAGCTACATCATGCCTTGCTCACCGTTTGGTATAAACCACGTGTTTTAGTCACTTGAGCAAAGAGTTTCAGGTGTTGCTTGATGAAGATATGACATCAACACCGGTGCCACCTAGTTTTACAGGACTGAGGGGTAAGTAGGATGGAAGGGACATCCTGGGGTCCCATGTTCCCCCTCAGTTCAGCCAGTTCCCCTGTTCCCAGACCCAGAGGACCACTGAGTCCTAGGAGATGAGTCCAACGCTGCCCCAAGGGGACAGCCATCCAGAGGTCCCCTGGGCCATCGGCTCTCTGACCCTTTCCTTCCCTCAGTGTGGTTTACTCAGCATTGATCCTTCTCTCCGTGTGGTTTATGCAGCCTGGATCCTTCTCTCAGAGAGAATAGAGATAATCTGATAATTAATCCAGACTCATAAAAATCACATAATTACCTTCATAAATTTATATTCCCAAGAAAAATCTGTGTTAAACTCTTCCTAGCTCTCTAGACATGGCTAAATTATATCATGTATATTAAATGCATTTTATGATACATTAAAATATATTATTATATATCATAATGCATGTCATCATGATGATTACGTTACATCAACAATAGCTACCTAGTAATACCAGCAGCTCCTAAACCAGAGTATGTCGGAACCACCTGGGGATCTTTTCCAAACTCCAGGCCTTGGCGAACCCAGCAGGGACAAGGCCTTCCCTGAGCTCTCCGAGAGCCAGAGCACCTGGGCAGGTGCACGTGTATCATATCAACTGGACTATTGGATGTCGGGTTGGGAGGGGGAGGAGTCGAAGATGCCTCCAAAGCCTTTGTCCTGTGTGACCCTATGGGTGGCCAGGGAGTTCAAGGAACCACAAGAGACACCACCTGAATTTTGCTAATTTAGGCTTGGGGTGACCCCCACGACCTCTGTAATTAGTTAATATTAGCCAGGTAATTATGTGCATTACCTTGAAATCTGAGCTCCCTCCGTGCAACGGTGGCTGTGGATGCCTGACAGTATTTATTGGGAGGATGGCCCTTCTGTTCCATCGGAGAACGAGGATATGACAACAGCGCCACTGCTGGTGTCAGCTGGGCAGGAGGGATAAATTAGGAGTTTAGGATTAAGAGATACACAGTATTATATTAAAATAACCAACAGGACCTACTGTATACACGGGGAACTATATTCAATATCTTATCATGAACTACAATGGAAAAGAATTTGAAAAAGAATAGATATGTTTATGTACATGTAACTGGATCACTTTGCTGTACCCCTGAAACGTAAATCAACTATACTTCAATAAAAAATATATATATATATTAAAAAAAGAGGTGAGTGACGCAGATCAACACAGAGCAAGTCAAAATAACTCATGCTTCTGTCGCATTTCATCTAACCTCCCAACAATCCTATAAGGCAGGTACTATTATTTTTAGCATCCCTAGTTTACACAGACACAGCACTGCTGGTAAAGGCCTCACAGCTAGTAAGAGGCAGTGGGATTGGCATGTACAGTCTGGTTCCAGAGTCTGTGCCCTTAACCTTTACACCCCGTTCCCTTCGTCGGGAATGTGTTGCTTAAGCAGACAGCACCATCGAGATTTTAATGGTCTTTGGGGGGAAAAAAAAAAGATTTCCCCTCTCATTTTTCAGTTCTTTCTCTAATTGTTCCAAAATACATAGGCTCCAGGATTACTGCTCAAGAAGAGCTAGTAAAAATTTAATTTTCCTACAGAGTAAATATGACATCAATTCTGAGGGTTTGACATCTATAGATTACACACAATTACTAGAAAAAGTTGAATTTATATCTCACTTAGTTCCTCTCAATGATGAAGGATTTCCGTGTCATTTCCCAGAAATACAGGATGAAATTTCATGGAAACCTCAAGGGCTTGTTTGTTTGTGTTTTATAAATCCAGACTCAATAATAATGATCTAAGGGCACACTGGGAATTAAGTAGTAAGTTCTTTCTGATGAGAAGATAGTGCGTTCCTACTGACATATTCAAAGTAAGATAGATTTTTTTTTTTAATTTTTATTTTGTATTGGAGTAGAGTTGGTTAACAATGTTGTGTTAGTTTTGGGTGTACAGCAAAGTGACTCAGTTATACATATACATGTATCTATACTTTTTCAAATTCTTTTCCCATTTAGGTTATTACAGAGTATTGAGTGAGTTCCCTGTGCTGTACAGTAGGTCCTTGTTGGTTATTTATCTTATATATAATAGTGTATGTATGTTAATCCCAAGCTCCTGATTTATCCCTCCCACCACCCTTCCCCCCTGGTAACCATAAGTTCATTTTCTAAGTCTCTGTGTCTGTTTCTGTTTTGTAAATAAGTTTGTGTATATCATTTTTTTAGACTCCACATATAAGTGATATCATATGATATTTGTCTTTCTCTGACTTACTTCACTTAGTATGATAATCTCTAGGTCCACCCATGTTGCTGCAAATGGCATTATTTCATTCTTTTTAATGGCTGAGTAATATTCCATGGTATATAAGTACCACATCTTCTTTATCCAGCCATCTGGTGATGGACACTTAGGTTCCTTCCCTGTCTTGGCTATTGTAAACAGCACTTGGCTATTGTAAACATTGGGGTGCATGTATCCTTTTGAACCATGTTTTAATTCTCACCTTCAAGAATTTTTAAAGAACCAACTCCTTAGTAAACATAAATTTTTTTTTTTCTTGTACAGTTTGGCTCTTGGCTGGAAGTGGGGACTTCAAGTTCTCATGCCTAATCCTCCCTTAACTAGCTGTGTAACTGGGTAACTCCTCCAACCTCCCAGGCTTCTGCTTTGCTCCTCTCGAAGTCAGGATGGACGATTCCTCAGAGCTCCAACACGCTGAGTACATCATTCTATGCACAGACAAGACCTCGATACCAACAAAAATGAAGGAACACTCAAAGACAGGGTTGCTTTTTTGCTAACTTTAGTCCATCATGTTGGGCTGAGGATAAATTGCACAATATCAGTAGGTAACACAATTAGTGATGAGAACTAACAAGATAGAAAGTATCAGAGAAAACAATCCTTTTAGAAGTAGGTGGTCACTGCTGTCTTGTAGTTGGAAAGCACCAGAAAGATATCCTTTAGAAAAAAATATCCTTCCCAGACTGGAACCACCGTGTGTAATAGCAATTCTTCGTGGCAGGATGATATAGTAAGTTAATTCACACATCTGTGTCAGTGCCTTACCAAACACATCATTTCTAATGGGAGAGAAAGTGAAGTACAAGAGACTCTTGTCTAATAAAAGGTACCAGAAGAAGGGAGGTAGGGCTGATGGCACAGAGCTCTTTTGGGTTTTCTTAGGACTGTGCCTTCCTGGCAAGAAAAACCAAGATCTGGACGTATTTCATCTTATTGAATAAGCATCTACCGAGGGTCAACTGTAAGCCATGCCCTGGTGGCCAAGTTCTAGGTGCTCTGGGTCGAAAGAGTAGAAAGGCAGTGGTGGGCACATCCGCTGCCCCCTCCCCCTCATTCCCCCTGCTCCTCAGGCCCACACAGCCTCAGAGTTGGGTGTGGCTGTGTGGCGTTGTGAAAGTAGAGTAGGGACACAAGTAGCTGGTGTCAGTTCTTGGGAGGTATTTAAGATCTAGTGCGTAATTCTCCACTTGATTTCCTGCAGTGCCTTGCCCATGTGTCCTAGATGGTGTAGCCAGGAGATGGTAGGGCACCTCTCAGCCTGAGTGAGGTCTCCAAGTGCACAGCCTGTGGCTCTGAAACCACCCAGGCCCGCAGTGGACTCACTGTGAGCCCCACACAAAAGTTCATGGTGTCCGACACTGATTCTCCGGTGATTTGTAAAGGCAGCATCCCCTAGACCATCTGACAGAGGAAGTCCCCAGCCCTGCACGTCTATGTCCTAGTGAGAGATGGACCAGTCAGCTACACATGGGTCCTTTCATGTGGACAGAGTGCCTTGAAGGAAAGAGAAGTGAGGAGAGACAGAGTGAGACTGCGTCGTCATGGAGATAAGATGTTTAGAGAAGTTTCTATTGAAGAGATCAGATATTGGAGAGAACAAAAACGGTGCTTCATGAGATGCTTGAATAAAGAGCATTCCAGGAAAGGAGAGGGCTAGGTGCAAATTCCCAGAAGCTGGACGAGCTTGGCTTATTCCAGAAGCAGAAACAGAGCCAGGGTGGAGCAAGGTGGGTCTCGGGCACGGAGGAGATGGGAGGTCCAGGGGGCAGCCTGGCCCAGCTCTCGTGGGACCCTGTTCCTCAGTTAGGGTTTAGAGTCCATGTGGTTCCACATTCATGGAAAGCCATGGCAGGTTGCTGAGCAGGGGAGCGATGTGACCCAATTTATACTGTAAAGCATCCATCTGACTGCAAGAAATTTTTAAACAGGGTATTGGGGATAAAAATCTTATGGGGTGAGTTCAAGAGAGGTTGAGTGTTGTTTCGTGGAAAGCATTTCAGTTGACTTCAATTCAATCCAACACTTTGGAAAACTCTTTAACACTTTCTTTAGACGTAAAAATATACATCTATCATGTAACCCAGCTATTCCATTCCTAGATGTTTACCCAACAGAAATAAAAACATACGCCCCCACAAATACTTGTACACAAATGTTCACAGCAATTTTATTTGCATTACACCTGAACAGGAAACATCCCAAATGCCCATCAGCAAGATGAACAGGTTTTGATATAACCATACAATGAGATACTACTCACCAATAAAAAGGAATAAACTAGGGATGTATGCAACAATGCAGATAAACCTCAAAATCATTTTGCTGAGTAAGAGAAACCAGACATGAAGGATTAAGTAGTGGACATTTGTACAAAATTCTATCAAAGGTAAGCTATTCTCTAGTGACAGAAACAAGATTGGTGGTTATCTGGGATAAATGGAGGAAAAGATTGCAAACAGAGTTGAGGAAACTAGGATTTCAGACATCCTAATGGGTGTGTGTGTTGGTATCTCACGGTGGTTTTAATTTGCATTTCCCTGATAACTAGCAATGTTGAGCATCTTTTCATGTGCCTGTTGGCCATCTGTACATCTTCTTCTGTAAGGTGTCTCTGTTTATCTTCTTAATATTGAGATTGAAACATTGTGTTATACATTAATATGAAATAAGTGGACACAAAAATAAATTTTTTGTGACTGACTTCTTTCACTAAGCATACAAAAATACATTAAAAAAAAAAAAAAAAGATTTCAAGAGTTAAACTTGTAACATTACCTCCACCTTCAGGGTCCTTGCCGAGTAATTAAATGCTCAAGTCTTGGAGAGAATTTCCCTAATAATAAACTCTTCTTTATCCCCCCCACATATATATTATATCTATTTTAATTGAAAGCTTTCTTTGTATCCCTGGCTTATCACACTTGGTCATGGAGAATCATATTTTACATGCTCCTTAATTCTATTTGCTATTGTTTTAAGTAGGGATTTTTTGTATCCACATAAATGTATGCACTTAGATTAGTCTGAGTTGTGTGTGTATATGTGTGTGTGTGTGTGTGTGTGTACCAGGCGGTATTTTCATCACATTTTGATACTGTAGTTTTGTTGAACTTATAAAAAAGAAGTCTTTTTAAAGCTCTGTAATGGTTTAAATAGCACTGACTCTATCCTTGAAGTTTGGAAGGGACTCAGCAGTGAAACTGGACCTGGCACTTTTTTCAAGGGGTAGCACTTTTCATAGAGAAAATAATGGGACTTGTCTGTTGCTGGAAGGTTTAAATGATGAAATAATGCCAGTAAAGTTTATGACACTTCAGACAATCAAGTTGATGTTCAAGGTGAACCTCAATTTCAATATGCCAACATTTCAGGAGATTGCTCCATCCGAGGAAGTACATTTTGCCTTGCAAATAATTTGGAAAGAAGGGAAGTTTACAAGAATGTCATGTCACCAGCCATTACACCATTCTGAAAGTTTTCATGTTCCTTAATAATTCTTAAGAATGGGAAAGGCTTTATAGGGGAATCCCAGCATTGACAATTCCCCTTTGTTACATTTTTCCATCTCCAGGCAGAGGGACTATCTATCCTTAGGCTCAAATAGAACTTAACATTAAATTAGAGCTGACTTACTTTTTGTGACCTTCCACGATAGCGCCATATTTTTCTGAATTTAGTAATCCCCTATGGCTTTTCTCTCACAGCACCCTTCCTTTGCCTCTTTCTAGGTTATTGGTGCCTAATATTTGGGTTCCCTTCTCTTACCTTTTGTCATTATGCATTTCTCATTACTAAAGCCAAACTTCTTTGCTTGGTATAGAAAACCCCAAGTGGCCACTCACGTGCAGGCATCATGGGCTATGCCGTGTGCCTGTTCTATCAACTTCATTGATATCATTTGCTCAAAATAGACCCAGACGTAGTGAACAGAGGAACTGAATTAGCAACTGACATAATTAACACACACATTCACACACAGTTCATTCCTTCTAGAAAAAAACGTTGGGTCATTAACCTGTGATCCAGAATAAGCTTTAGTGACCTCAGACGGTAAATAATCCCAGCCTGCAACAATGTGAGTGACTGACCCTGACTCTCTTATTTATAGTACAAAGGACAAGAGTGTGTCATGCATAATTGAAAATGCTTTCCCGTTGGTCTTATTCATCAACATGGTATTAAAATCTTTCTCAAAATATTATTAGCTTGTTTAGGCTTTGTCAGGTCTTACAAACTCCAGAATTAGCATTTCATCTAAGTGTGGTGGAATGTGGTTTTTTTTCTTTATAATGAACAATCATGTTCCAGGTGCCCTGTGAATCCGTGGCAAACTGATTAATCTTTGTCTAACAATGTTAATTAGGATGGTATTTAGACCTATGTCTTCCAAACACTCTTGGGGCCATGACTTACTCAGATCCTCAGGTTGACATAAGAAACTATCAGGTCACATTCCTCTGTGAGCAGAAATTCTGACAAAAAATTTACACATTGTTAAGTTTAAAGGTAATTATTATTATTATTATTATTATTATTATTATTATTATTATTATTATTATTTTGCAGACAGAAAATACTGATTTTCAGCGTGTACCTTGTGAAAGGTCACAGGATTTCCTACCGAGACATCATCTTTGGTAATCCTCCATGTTCATGGGAATTTGAGGGCATGGCAGGCTTATGGTAAAACTGAGCCGCTTTCACAAAAATCAAATGTAACTGAATCACAGATTACCGTGCTCCAGACTGTTTGATTTATTGGCACAAAGGCATGATTTACCTGGGGAGACAATTTTCCTGAAGGGAAAATCGCAAATAAATTTCAATGTCAGGAAGACTTCTCAATGACCTATCGGAGGAAAATTCTGTAAGGACAGGACGACTCTCCAAAGAGACACTATTCAAAGAACATCTATTAACAGTAAGTAGGTGAAGGTTCCAATGCATTCTTTCTTGTGTCAGTTAATAAGTCTGGAATCAAAGACTACAGAAACAAGTAGATAAACTATAAGTAAAACAGAAACATGCAAAAATACTTGGCAAGGCTAACTGCATTCTTTTAAGGCTATGGATGAAGTAACTCAGAGAAGGGCTGAAGTTAATGAGAAATAAATGAATTGTTTGGTGGAGGCACTTGGCAAGAGAAGGAAATACACAAAGGAACAGCCTGGGAATTATTACTGAAATACGGAAGAACTATGGATTTTTGCCAGCTTTCCAGTGACTTAAAAGCTGTGACGTTTGTAAAAAGCCTAGTATATCCTATGCTTCTAAATTTATAACAAAAATATCAACAAAACTGTCCGGATAGAATTTGTATTCTGGCTATGGCTTTTAACTATAAAATATTAGCATTATATGCACATAAAACAAAATGTACTTTGCTTATTTGAATGTTGCATTTTCCCTTTAATTAGGACTTTTACTTCCATTGATCTGCAGGTGGAAAATGCTCTATTTCATTTCATGCATGTTTCTAATTATCTCGCAGATTTTGGAATCAGGAACTCAGACCTTCCTCCCTGGCTCCCCTCCCCACCTCCTTCCTTCATCTCTCCCTCCTTCTCTCCCCCCCTTCCTTCCTTCCTTCCTTAAATTCAGTCAGCCCACCCACATAATTGAGGACCAACCACGAGTTAGTGATTCCCTGATGAGTTCACTGTTCAATGGAATTGATGCCGTTTGATAACTATTCGACACCCAACAATGTTTAAGTGTATAGCTAATGAAAATCATTTATAATAGAGAAATGGGATTCCCAGAAAATCTACTAGGATGCATGTTATCGAGCATGAATTCTAGCCAGTAGCCTCTGAAACAGCCCTCCAAGACCAAGCAAAAGATGGCAAAGCATAACCACACTTATTACACATATTTTAGAAAGAAAAGTTTATCCACAGGGCACTAATCCGAGACACTGAAATAAGCATCTTACACATGTTCTCTTTCCTGCCTCAAACAGAGCAGACTGCCAGACAGGCAGCAATAAGCAGACATTTCTCCCCCTCAACTCCCTGCTCCCCACTCGAGGACCAGGAAAGCTGACAGTCAAGCCTCTGCTATAAATGGGGGTTGTTTTGACCTTGACTGTCCAGTACAGCTCCCTTGACACCAAAACAACACCAAAATCACCATTTTTCACACTCTTAACATGTCTGCATAAAAATAAGGAAAATGAAGGAACACAGAGGTCAGGGAGACACAGGAAATTCTGGACAGAGCATTTCCGATGAGATGGTATTTCTGAAGGAGGAAAAGAGCCTTGGTGGCCAAGCCTGGAGAGACCTGTGTGCATTCTGTTGGTTCAGGGTATCCAAGGACTAACTGCGGTGCTGAGTAGATGCTCTATGCAGACCACGTGGAAGCTCGGCCGACATCGATAGAGAGCTCCAGGCTGTCTGCATCAACTCCCATCTCTCACTACACGGGGCACCGGGACGCTGGGTGCTGGCACAAGGTCCACCTGCCGTTTGGCCAGTGTTGGGTCTGACTGATCTCTCTTCAGGATGAATATATACACATATGCACGCACATGGAAAGCGTGGGAATAACCCCACAGGTGAGGGATGTGAAGTCATCCCCTAAACTGTCAGGGTCAGGAAACACCTCTGAAAATTGACTTAACACCCAGAACAATGCTTTCTAGATTGTTTAACAACCTTAATGGGATTCAACTAAGGTCTCCAGGAAGCCAAAGGAAAAGTCCATGAAACTTGCAACAAAGGGGACATGGGTGAGAAAATTTAAAAATTAAATAATTCGAGAAGTGCAATAAAGCAAGTAAATTGGCATGGGGAAGAGTAAGTAGTGGGAATTGATATTGCAGGAATAAATCCGAAATGTGCGGCAAGCTTGAAGATCTCTTCCAGAATGCAGAAGAAAAGGGTGACACAATGAAGAATAACAGACACCGCTTTTATGCAGAGTAGAGAGTGGAAACGTAATTGATGAAAATACAGGAAATACAGATTGAAGCACACAAAGAAAAATTAAGGGAAACAAACATCTGGAAATATTGAATTTTTATTGCAATCATAAGGAAAATTGCCACAAGCATGCAGGCCATAAACAAGTTATCTTAAGAGAACCAAATATCAAATTACTCTTTGATTTCTTAAAAGCCAAGTGACACATTAGAAGACAAGAGAGTGTATAATATACCACGTAATATTGAAGATGGGAGAAATAAAACAACGGGCCAAAAATTAAGCAAATACAAACAAAAAAGCCGAGCAATGGTATAATTTAACACAATTTTAGGGTATACAAGAAAAAAATTAAATGAGACTGACATTATGAAATGTTGATAAAGGGGATAATCCAAATGGAAAATAAAAAGAACTATGAACCTTTATGTATCAAAAATAGGGTATCAAAAACCTAAAATAAGATCTGGGAGGAAGGATAAGTTAGGAGGTTGGAATTAATGTACACACACTACTGTATATAGAGTAGATAAACAACAAGAACCTACTGTATAGCACAGGGAACTATACTCGATGTCCTGTAATAATCTATAAGGGAAAACAATCTGAAAAAGAATATATATATATATATATATAACTGAATCACTTTGCTGTACACCTAAAACTAACACAGCATTGTAAATCAACTATACTTCAATTTAAAAAAAAGAAAATAAAAACTTGAAGATCTGTTAGATTCAAATAAAAGGTAATACAATAATATTTTTTGTTTCTGTAGGATTCCACAACATAAGCCATATACTCTGAACATTTGCAAACCAGATATGATTAATAAAAGATTACACTTAAAACTCCAACCTCTGAGTGTGAGGGCAATTGGGCAACGTTTGTTGAAGTTAGAAATGTGCATTTCCAATAGTTTCTCTATGTCACATCTACGTGCCCTCCTTGAAGAAACTCCCCAGTGTGATCCCAATGAGAGATACATGCAAGAGTGATGCTTGTAGTGGGAAAAATGGGGGGAAATAACAGAAACAAGCCTTAGAAGAATTATTAAAATACTGAGTAGCATTCCATTGCGTATATGTTCCACATCTTCTTTATCCATTCATCTGTCGATGGACACTTAGGTTGCCTCCATGTCCTGGCTATTGTGAATAGAGCTGTTATGAGCATTGGGGTACATGTATCTTTTCAAATTAGAGTTTTCCTGTTTTCTGGATACATGCCCAGGAGTGGGATTGCTGGATCATCTGGTAACTATTGTTTTATAATAAAACATTGAGACCACTAAGTAGCTGCCCTGAGAGGCAAACATCTCACCCTAAAGTATTTTCATTATTAAGAATTAAAGAAATAGAAGTAAACTTAGCCTTTAATTCAAGAAGACAGAGAAACAAGCCCCAAGGAAGCAATGGATGTGTTTTTATCTAAACGTCGATTCTAACTGCAACAGGAACACCCTACATGTCACAGAGGCTGTGACGGTGGACTGGCCAGTAGCGTCTGTCACAGCGGCACGTGTGTGCATCCCTCTCTGGGGCTGTGTGGGGCCTGGGTTCTGACGGAGGATGGGGCTGCGGAGGACACATCCGAGAGACCATTCTCAACCGAACCCATAATGATTACCAGGTCACCCTTCTGCATGTAGGATGAGGTGGGTTCGGGTCAGTGGGGAGAGGACATTCCTGAGCCATCAGAGAGCTAACTGTCCTGGAAGAAGGTGAACTTTCTGGAAGCAAGTTTCTAGCAGCCACCACGGACAATCAGCAGGAGAATATGAACAGCCATTCTCACCACATATGAACTGAGAAGGCAGGGATGAGAGGATGAAAGCCTGTCATGAACAGCTTGGAAAAGCTATAACCCTGTTTCGTTGATGATGAAAAGCATACCTGGAATTTCCCGTGGTGTCAAGATGGTGAGAGTGAGCCAGGGCTCTTTGAGGCCTGGGAAGAATTTGAATTATTGTTGCTTAATGCTAGCCTCACAATCTCAAGACAGAAAAGGCTTGTCTTCAGTTTCTACTCTAACAGATGATATGCCCTGTATCTTCTCTCCCTGAGATGAAAACACTATGTACTGATTTTTACATGAGGATTTGTGCAATCTTCTTTGAAACAAAAAGCTATTTGCAGTGGTTTGCTTTGAGCACAGACACTGAATTGTTGCATGTACGCCAGGACTTTCCTTTTGCTTTGGCTTTCTCTTACTTTCGAAACCTTTTTTGTAAGTCTCACCAGGGTCTGGTATGATTTATTCTGGGTCCTACAGAACAGAAACTTTGAATTAGTATTCTTGTATGTCATAGGATGAATTTTTAAATAGATTTTTTTTTCCCTATGGAAAAATTGAATCAAGAAAGAATGGGGAATACACCAAAGGAATTCAGATAAAAAGGAAAAACAGAGAGAAAGAAAGAAAGAGACAAAGAGAGAGAGAAAAACAGGAAGGAAGGAAGGAAGGAAGGAAGGGAGGGAGGAAGGGAGGAAGGGAAAAAGAAAGAAAGAAAGAAAAAGAAAGAAAGAAATCCCAAAAGGCAGGCCATATAAGATTACCTCACAACCAACCAGCCCTAACTCTGTGGGGAGGAGGACTGTTCGTGGTCGACTGTACTTCCCCCAAATGCCCCCTCAATAACTCCTGTTCCATCTGTCTTTCCACAATATGACTCTGCCACTCCCCCATCAACAAGTATAATTGAATTCCTCTTCCCGTGAATCTGGTAGCCTGCAATGGTTTTATGCCAGGAGTGTGAGGAAGTAATGCTCTGTAACTTCCAGTGCTGGACCATGAAAGGCAACACACCTTCTGCGATACTCACTGGAGCTCTCACCTGGGGAGCCTGGATCTGGCAGGTGGGAGTTTGATGACCTGGAGGCAGCCATGTTGGGTGGGAGCCCAACCGCATGGGAGGTCTCAGGGAGGTGCTTAGGTCTGCAGTCCTAGTCTTTGAGGCATCCCAGCCCAGGCACCAGACGTGTGAGCCTTCAAGCCTTTAGATGATTTCCAGCCAGGGCGTCACCAGGAGTCTTCCCAGATGAGACCCCGGACATCATGGAGCAGAGACAAACCATTCCCACTGGGCTCTGTGTGACCTCCAGACCTACGCGATTTGTGAGCACAATAAATCTTGTGTGATTTAAGCCACCAAGTTTTGCTATAAACCACTAATTTTTGTTATGGGTTGAATTGTGTACCCTCAAAAGTCATATATTGAAATCCTAACCCCCAGGACCTCAGAATGTGACCTTATTTGCTTATAACAGATGTAGGTAGTTAAGATGACATCATGGTGGAGTAGAATGGGTATCTAATCCAATGTGACTGTATCCTTATAAAAAGGGAAACTTGGACACAGACACCACACAGGGAAGATGGAAGCAGAGATAGGGTGATGCTTCTACACACCAACAAATACCAAAGCCCGCCAGCAAACCACCAGGAGCTGGGAGAGAGCATGGGACAGATTATCCCTCGGGGCTCTCTGGCGGAACTAGCCCGGCTGATCTCAGCTCTCTGTCTTTGAGAACTGGGGGACAATACATTTCTGCCCTTTAAGCCACTGAGCTTGCGTTATTTTGTTATGGGAGCCACAGAAAACTAAAACACTCATGAAAAATTGGATATTGGTATGTAAGTTTACATTATTCTTTCTAGTTAGTTTGGCCTAGAAAACTTCTGTAGTCAAGATCATTTTGATGTGTTATGACTTTCACCTATGGAGTTAGATAGGTAAATCTGGAAAATCTGCCAGATTTGGGTCATGCACTCCTTTTCTTACCCACCTTTTGCATTTTTACAAGTTGTGGCTACTAGTGTAGTTCAGAATGGAACCCCCTGCAAAGCCCTCCTAGAGAATCCCCCGGGTCATCCCAGCTCATTAACCAACACTTGGGGATGGTCACTCCACCAGAAGCAAAGTCGCCTCATTCTGCTCTGATGGTCTGTGTCCCTCTGTTTTGTCCATAGCATGTGAGACACCTTGTTACATGCCTGGCTGAAATCCTGACAAACTCTATCAACAGAGTTTTCACCATGTACTGATTCAGTAACTCAGATATGTGACTTAACATGTGTTAACGCATGTGCGCCAACCCAACGTTGTGTACATACGATCTCATGGGCACAACCGCATTACACGTCTGCAAAGACAGGAGAATGTCCAAGAAGGTAAATTTGATACCTATCCCAGTAAAAAACAAAACAAAACAACTTCAGGATGGACCATTAAAAGGAAAACTGCAATAGCCAGACACTAGTAAGGAAATATATCAAAACCCACCTCATTCATAAAATAGGGTTTCAGCTGGTAGAGATGCTTGTCCTTAACCACACTTACCTAGCTTTATTGGCAACTTAGATGATGACATAGAAAAAAGACTCAACCATTATCTGCAAAGAACACAAAGCCAGAAAAAGCTAAATGAATTGCATGTCTTAAAAAGGATATTTTAAACCCCCAAACGCCAGTCTAATCGTGCAAGAAACATAGTGCAACCACAGATTTGGGAAATTCTACAGGACACCTGGCCAGTACCCCCCAAACTGTGAAGGTCATGACAATCAAGGAAAGATGAAGACTGTCACAGGTCAGACGAGACAGGGGAAACATGAGAACTAAATGCAGTGGGGTCCCCTTGATGGGATCCTGGGACAGAAAGAACATTAATGGAAAAACAGGTGCTGTCCAAATAAAACTTAGAGTTTAGTTAATACTAAATGCACTGGTGTCAGTTTCTTAGCTTGACTAACAGACCAGGGCAACATAAGATGTTTACGATGAAGGGAACGGGGTCAGGGATATAGGGGAACTCTGTATTGTCTGTGCAACTTTTCTGTAAATCTAAAATTCTTCCAAAGTACAAAGTTTTTTTAAAGGAAAGTTAAAGGTGGAGGGGTGCACCAAACCACAGAAAGAAATTAACTGGAGAATACAGTGAACTCATTGATTGATCACTCAACATTGATTGAACACATCTGAAGCGTCAGATAGTAGCAGGTGCCGTATTCTGGTGACGAAAAACGATACAGCATCTTCCCTTAAGGACAGCCACAGATTCCTTCCTGGAAGTGAAAAGTTCTGACCCCCTGAATAGATATGAGCTGTAACCACACAGGGGTTTGCAGCTAAGAATCTTAGTTAACCACAAACTCAGTAGTAACCATCAGTGTGTTGCTGATGAAAGGAGGTTGGTCTAGAGTCCCCATAAAACACCCCATCTTCTGTATTCCAGGGCACTCAGCCAGATTCTAGATTGTCAACCAATTCCAGTCCACCTTTCTGGACCACACTTGTTATACTTGAAATTAACAGCTCTTTCTGTGACAATTCCTGCTTACCTAGACTCACAACTGGCTAAAACTGAGTCCTCTTAGGAAGACTGATAGCTGCTAGAGAATACGTAATAAAAATTATGTACGTATTTGAGCATGAGGTAGAACTGAAAGGCAGGCGGAGGAAAAAGAGGAAGGCAGGCTGGAGAAGGTGCCGAATGACAGATTAAGGGGTTTTGAAGCCCCCCTCTGAGTTAGAAGAAGCCCCATCTCCCCCCACCCAGGGCACTGTAGGTAATCAAGTTGGGCTTGACGAAAAGGGTTTTCATGAGTGCCCCGAAAGCTCTTCTCCGAGAAGGAGCACGTACCCATTTTGAAAACTAGCTGCAGACCCACCCACTGACAACTGTCTCGTTTCCCTTCCGGATCCTGTGCTTTCAGCAGCATCGCAGATCACAGGTTGCTTCGCGGGAGAAGCTGTTGTGGACCTCTTTGATTTTTGTCTGGCTGCCTTCCACCTTATCTTCTTCCCTGGCTACAGTTTTCAAAACCTCAGGCATTTTCCGTTCTGCTTCAGCTGAAATCTGCAGTCTGGTCCCTGGGAATAATTGGCCTGCACTTCATCTGTAATGCACACTCATATCTCCAGCAGAACAGAACTCAACTCCCCTACAGCTCAGATGATAACCAGATTAGTCCATCACTTCCTACCCTGAGATTATAAGCAAAAATTTTTTTCTATTTCTTAATGCACTTTTGGATGTATGTTTTCCTCCCAATTCGGAAGGTAACTAATTTGCTTTGGACCTCCTCCAGTACCTAATCCTTGGAGTCACTCTTACATTTGACTAGCAAATTACAGAAGTTTTTAGAGAATCATGTGAGCCTACTAAAAAACAAGGCAGCCTAACCTAGTGATTAAAAGCTTAGACTCTGGAGCTAAATTGTCTTGGGTTTGAATCTGCATTGTATGAGCCTAAGCAAAATAAGTAAGTTTGGGATTTGTTTGTTTATGACCGGTTACCTCTGTCTGTCTACAGATCAGCCTAGTGCCTGGGATGGCAGCTCCACTTTGAAAGGGCACTACTGCTTTGGGGAT
Source organism: Balaenoptera borealis (assembly GCF_965194805.1). Classification (NCBI taxonomy): domain Eukaryota; kingdom Metazoa; phylum Chordata; class Mammalia; order Artiodactyla; family Balaenopteridae; genus Balaenoptera; species Balaenoptera borealis. The sequence continues at coordinate 76,970,687 of NC_138877.1, forward strand.
ATTCTCTTTTCTTCTCATGAGATAAGATGTTGAGCTTTTAGGTAAATCTGTACGTGAGAAAATACGTTGATAAATAACGCGCAAAGGAAAGTACAGTATTTGCAGATACGCCCACAAATGTGAGTGTTGCTTCATCATAAAACTTTCCCCTTCATCTCCTTTAGATGCAATTCAACGTTAATAAGACCTTTGAGGATATCAAGTTTCTAAGCAGAGTCCACCACTCTGCTACCCTTTGCTGTCTACATCATGCGGCCAGACCATGACCAGGGAGTGATGAAGAAAATCTGCCACTGAGTACTTTTCCATATTTTCATATTCCTGGTCTTGGCCACCATTGAGAAATACTTAGGGAATATTTATGGACAACTTGCCTGACATCCAGCAACTCACATAAGAGAGTTAGTATGATTTCACTCTCTATCGGGACAGCTTTCATCAGACATATTTGGTACCTAAATGTGATTGCTTTGCTTTACCAAGACATAGAGTAATAAATTTCAAAGGACAATTCTTAAGGATGGCATAAAGATGGCATTTCCATCCATCTACTTAATTTGAAAGGGATAACTATTATGAATACATCTTCTATTTGCATTCTAATTTCTATAACATCTTTCAAAATGGAGCTTTTGTGCGTGTGTATGTGTATGTGTGTATGTGGGAGGGGTGTATATATTTTATATATATATACATATTTTTTTTTTTTTCTACTCACCAAATAAAAATCCCATTGTGGAAATTATGGCCTCTTATTTATGAAATTCTAGGATGTGTTTATGCATTATCCCAGCTAATGAAGGCAATTAGATAACAAAAGGTTAAAGAATGAGAAAGCTGTTAAATCAACCCTTTAGATTAATGATCTCCAGGAGGATGCTTCCCAAGGGCCACATCAAAGCAGAAAGAGAGTTGGATAGATGAGAGATAGATTTGCATATGATTTGTGTGTAATTTGCATGTCATTATCATATGTGTGCTTGCTCTGAAGTCTTTTAACTTTCGAGTTAAGAATTTCCCTTAAAATGTCTTTTCCTCTTTTCTGTGCAGCCTCATCCACTCATGGATGCAATAGTCCTTTATGACTATTAGATAGAAAAAAGATGAAATTTTGACAAGCCAGCTGAAAAGGTAATAGGGACAGTGGGTGTCATCCCAAAATCTTTGCTGGGCCATTAATAGCCTAGTGTTTAGAGAACATGACTGAATGAATGAATCAGGAAAAAAGAAAACGGTGCTTCTAACCTTGCCTTGACCAAGGGAGTCTAACCTGGTTACCAAATTACTTCCTACCTAAAATACAAGGTCAGATTTTATTTTATTTTATTCTATTTTTTGTAATAAGATTAAGATTTTAAATTCTTAAAAGTCCCAAATGCAGGGTGGGCCCCAGGAAAAATAGAAAATCAGCATTTCTTGTCCTGGGACCCCCTTTCTGTCCTGGTCTTTGCTGCTATCAATTGCTTCCTTTCCCCCTTTGTCAGAAGCCCACAGGCCTTGCTCTCCCCTGAACACCAGCTCCTCACCCAAACAAAACCCGCTTTCAGAAAGGGTTTCATATCAGTCATTTGCACCTTAGCATAAATATGCTAACAGCTCATTCATTCAACAACAGTCATCAGAGCACCTACTTTTTATTGATTCATTCACTTAAACATATTTTCTGAGTGCTTTAAAGATTCCAACCACAGTGCTGAAGACACAGAGACCAGATCCCAGGCTCTGCCTTTGAGTTCATGGTCTACTGAGGGGAGAGGAGCAAAGAACGGTATATAAAATATAAGGTGTTCAGAGTGGAGAGTTACTGAATTGTGTTCCTTCCAAGTTCATTTGAAGTCCTAACCTCCAGCACTGGAATGTGACCTTAATTGGAGATAGGGTCTTTACAGAGGAAATCAAGTTGAAAAGAGGTTATTAGGGTGGGCTCTAGCCCAATGTAATTGGTGTCCTTAGAAAAGGGAAATTTGGACACGGAGACACACAGAGAGGAAGACAGTGTGAAAAGACAGGGAGAAGACGGCCCAGGGGAGAGGCCTGGAGTGGTTCCTTCCCTCACAGCCTAAGAACCAGCCCAGCAGACACCTTGGTCTCCAGCCTCTCAGCCTCCATGGCTAATAAGTCCTGTTGTCTAAGCCCACCAGTCTGTGGTGCGTTGCTAGAGCAGCCCTAGGGAACTACTCTATGCAGTGAACAGGGTTCTAGACACATGTGGAGAAAGAGCAGCTCCATCTGCCTTGGGGATCAAAGAATGTCTCACCAAGAAAGTCTGGGGTGAGGCAGTAAGTCCAAAAATGCCTTTCCAGGCCCTGAGGTCGGAGCAGTCTTCCTCAGGCTCAGAGGAAAACATGGAACCCAGAGAAGCAGGCACCCTGGAATGTCCTCTGCAGGCTCCACGAGGCAGGTCTGTGGGCACCACCGCCCACTACTTGCTTTTGACTTTGATACTTCCTTATATAAAACTGGTAAATATGGCCAGATTTTCTTACACTCAGCCAATAGCATATTGATACATACAAATAATAGCAGTGATAAACATGATAACTGATAATGTCTTTCTCAAAAGAACCAGAAGACTTGTGTTCTCTGACCATCTGAGCCCCATTCTTTCTTGCTTGGGGTGAGCCCAGGAGTCCTGATTCTAGGGTCAGATGTTCTGCTTTTATCACCAGCTCCAGAAACAGTAGCTGCAATTTGCAGTATAAATACTGGTTCCCAAATCTGCAGTGGGCTTCACTCTCGCAAAGACGAGACAACCTTGGGTCCCAAACTTCAGCCATATCCCAGGTCCCACGATCAGGATGAGCAGTGCTCTTACCCTGGAAGGGTATCAGTACACTACACCATCATGCAGAGAAACCCTGCGTGTTCTGTAGGAGAACCCTTCCGTGTTCATCACGTTTCTGCCGTGTGCAGGGTGGAGCTTAGAATAAGCTCTGGGGATCCCAGAGGAAGAAAGACAGAGCACCCACCCTTAAAGAATTCACGCCCTCATGAGGAAGCTATAAGGGCTTTCCTTCCGTGAAATTTGAGGTCATTCCAAAATATTTTGCAGACTGTGGAAGGAGAGGGTCTGACTCTCAATGATTTAAAAAACATGGATACCATTAAAATATTTGACTTCTCCATGTTTTTGTCAACTTGTGGTTTTTTGTTTTTGTTCTTGTTTTTTTGGTTCCTTGCTCAGAGGGGATAAACAAGCACAGAAGGGAGCTTGCCTTCAAGTGGATTTTAGTTACTTGGCATGTGGCAGTGGGGAGAAATTCTGGAAAGTTCAGGAGTTACATGCAAAGGTTGGTTTCCTTGGTAAGACGGGACGATGGGATATGGTCAATTTTGTTTATGGAGCTGCGTGCAGCAAATCCATACGGCACTTTCCCCAAAGCAGAGGAGACAGCCGCTCTGGGCACCTGCCCCTCAGCTTGGCACCCTGGTTCAGATGCAACCTACCAGCTGGGCCTGGGTGCGTCATTTCTGAAATTGAGCACAAGCAATGAAACCTCGTACTTGATCAGGTGAGAAAGCCTTTCCAAATGCCAATGTCCTCTGGTCAAATTCATCTCAAGTTGCCCTTGCATAACCCACCCCTTCTCATCTCACCCGGAAATGCGTTCTGTGGACTCCTTGATCTTTTTTGTTGTTTTTGTTTTGTTTTTTCATCTTCTTTTTTTTTTTAATTGAAGTACAGTTGGAACAGACCCTTGATCTTTTCTGTCTTCAAAACTCACCTCCTTGGGGCAGCTTCCTGTGGAGACCCCAGCAGGCTCACTCTCCCTGCTCACTGAGCCCTCTCTTGTCCTGTCGTGCTGGCCCCTCCAGCGAATGCGCCTGCCCTCTCTGTGGACACCACTGCAGGCACCACCCCTGTGGAACCAAGGAATGAGTCCGTGGGTGAGCAAGGCTGATCAGCCACCTGTGAGGGTGTCTGGACTGGGAAGATGGACCAGGCCAGTCAGAACCACCCCCCTTGGGAGGTTGGACATGAAAGTGACATGAGAATAAAGCCGTTAGTAGCAGGATCTGAAGCCACATCAGGTCACAGCAAGTTAGGAGGGAGACCAAAGAGTGAGATGGAGAGGGAGCCTCTAGCAGCTGGGAAGCTGCCGTGAAGTGAGAGGAAGGAGGAACAGACATCGCAGACTCAAATGCTGAGAAACAAATCAGGAACCTGTGAAAGCGTTGCCCGGTGCGACAGGGGTGGGACCTTGCTAGCAATGCAGGTCCCTGATGGCCTTGTGGCTCAAGTTCCGCCAGGGCCAGTGGGACAAAAGCAACTGGAGAAGGCCATCTCCACCCAGTTCTGTAAGCATCCCACGTCCGCCCCGAGTCACCCCAACGATGTGCCTTTCTGTGTCCGAGACAGCTAACCAGCCATGCTGCAGATGCACGTGCTGAACTGGTGCTTTGTGCATGTGGGCAGAGTAGGTTTTCTGGACGCCCGATTTCCTTTTAAGGGCTTGAGATCTTTTGGGTTTCGTCTCTTTAATTTCTGTTTCATACACCAATTTTCAGGGAAATCATTCTATATAAAAACATTGCACAAACAAATGACTGTAACACTGTAGATCTATGTTTTAACCTATGTTCTGTCCACTGATTACAATCAGGAACCTTTGTGGCTTTCGACATCTCTGTTCAGTGGTCGTTCCTCTGTTCAGAGGCCCTTCTTTAAAAGATATTTTATTTTGTAATGGAAAATGAAAATATAATAAAAGATCACAGGGAAAACGTGTCTCCACTCCCCAAAGCAGTGCATATGGAGGAGAAATCGGGCATAGCCAACCGCTCAGAGCTGCCTCCTCTGAGGGCCCGGCCCCTTCAGAGGAGCTCGCTGGGACATCCAAAGTCCAGGCTTGGCTCTGCCCAGCAGCTCCCCAAGGCTTGCCAAGAAGGAATCCTCCCCCTGGGCCACCAGGAGCTGAGCTAACCTCATCTTCCCCTGGCGTCACCCCACGCAGCATCCCCAAAGCCGCTGCTTTCACCACCCTGCAGCTGACCCGGCATCCCAGCTGGCAGGGACACCCTCCCGGTGGTGCCAACGTCTGCGTCTGCATTTTCCCAAAGTGCACCCTTGCCACTCAGGCTCAGAATCACAAATCAGGCTCTTCAGAGTCTCTGTTCCCTCAGCCGCCTTGGACACCGTGTGCTAACCTCAATTTTAACACATTCTGCTAGTATTGATGGTGCCATTAGCTTTATTTTTATATGCCCGTATATCTTTTTTAGATATGTGTTCTGTGGTCACTTGATGTTCACAATTAGCATATTTATGATCTGAAGCAGTCAGAAGCCCACATCTCCATGTATTTTAGAGCTGGTGACACCCAGGGAGCTGGGCTGAGTCCCAGCCGAGGGACGATTCTCCGTGAACATCATATCATAACATTGGCCATGATGGCCGCGTCATGGCTTCAATGTTCATAAATGGATTCTAAACCAACCCAATTATTCCAAAGGCACTGGTGCAGATGGCTTTTTGATTTAGAAGTGTGATCTTTAAAACACCCCAGAAGGAATAGAATTTGCATTCCTGATATGGATTGGGAATATCAATGCAGTCACGTCCAACTTCTCAGGGCCAGTGCCACCAACACCTGTGACACAAACCGGAGCGGTTCCCACCAACTCCACTGCCCACATGTGCAGGTCCCTCCAAAGAAGCGTTAAGCATAAGCTTCTCTACCACTCAAGATGCCTCCCGTTTTGCTCATCACCTAGTTCGTGGAAGAACTGGACCTCACTCGGGCAGTATTTGTATCGCTGTGTTAGGGAACTTGGGAATCACCAAGCTAAGGTGCTGGTCTTTCTCCCGGCCAGGCTCCAGGGGCAAATTTGGGAGTTGTGTTAATCTGCTTCCTATCTCATACCCCCACACATCCCAAGTCTCGACTTGTAATTAATATTATATTTGCATAATATGTAAGAAGAAAGAGCTGTCTGTCAGTTATACCCCGAAGTCACTGAATTAAATATATTAAACTTCTTATCATAAAACCAGAGAAAAGCAAATCTGAATTCCAAGGGCTTCCCCCATGATCCTCCTTTAAAATGTGAGTTCCTCACTTGTACTTAAAATACAAGTCAATTGTGTAAGAAATTATTTGCCTACACTTTCAATAGTTTGTCTCCTACATAAGGACCATGACACAGGGCGGGAAAGAGAAACACAATTGTCTGTGGCCGTGCTTCGTTGTTCCGCCAGCTAGTCAGTGCCAAGGAGAGAAAAGTTCTCTATACGAAGCCCTGGATTAGATGCTGAGAGACAACTGTTGCTACATGTACGTAGAAGCCTGGTTTACAGAGAGAGTGAACAGAGGGTGGAGAAAGATGCTCCAAGCAGATGTCACTTAGGTTCAATTACTGAACCAACCAGCATCTCTCAACAAACTTCTCAAGGGAGCTGCCACACCAACAGCCCTTAGGGACAGGAGATGTGCCTGAGAGGGGACCTGGGCCCCCACCCTGATAGGATGAGACACCCATCTCTGTATGGGGCAGTGACACCACCCCACCCCCTCAGAGTCACATCAAAGGAGCCCACCCTTTCTGAGATTATTATCCTGACCCCCTTTCTAAAACCAGCCCTGAGTCAGCAGGAACGAAATGATCTCTCACTTATTTTCTTTTGAGGGCAATAATTCATGCTTTATATATTTCAAATGGAAAGAATGCACATTTAATGAGCAGACACGCTATCCTACTTTTTAAGCAGAAGTTACTTTGAGCTATTTTTCCCAAGTCAACCACATTCAGATGCACCAAGATCATAGACCCATTATTTTCACATTTTGCCAGAATTTTCGTGTGACATGATGTGATAAACACGAATGAGATGAATCAATTTAAGTTTGCTTCGTGCCCTCAGGTTGATTTAAAGAAGAAGATAGAAACTCTTCCCCTTGGATTTGGTATAGGGGCTGGTACACAGTGTGCTTAATGAGAGTAGTCAGTTAGCTAATTAGCATAATATTCAGTGCGGGGAAAAGATGAGAAAGGTGAAGTCACGTGTTCTCTTATCCCCTAGTGAGCTGGGCTCATCCTAAGGGCACCATGAGGAAGGGGACTTGGAGAAAAGAATCTGAGATGCTTCCAGATGTGCCGTGTGTGTCATACAATGCACCCTGCTGTGGACTTTGATAAAGACATACTTGTTTTCCCTATGGGCTTCAGATATTAGATTTGTACACCTGTAGCATGTGACATTTCAGGTGACAGACCCTTGATGGCACCGATGCCAAATCCCTTTTCCTTTCAGTGTTCAGGTTTGTCTGCCTGACCCTGGCAGGGGCTCTCCCACCCACACGGCCCAGCCCCAGCATGGCGAGCTGGTCTTCAGAGGACATTCAACTAACACCTGAAAAGCTGTTAACCACTGCAGGTGACGGACCTAGCCTTCTTATTAAATGTGCATTTAAAAAAATCGAAGTATAGTTGATTTACAATGTTTCAGGTGCATAGCAAAGTGATTCAGCTTTATATATATATATGTACACACACATATGTATATCTATTCTTTTTCAGATTCTTTTCCATTATAGGTTATTACATGATAGGGAATAAAGGCCTCTGTTAACTCAAAGAAACACACCTCTGGGGAAGAGTCTTAGGTGAACAGAGGAGATACTTCTTGGAACAGGGACAGTCTTAACATCCTTAAGTCACTTTGCACAGTCAGGGGCCCATTGCTAGGAATTGGAAGCTTGATCTGTCCCATTAATGGAGAAAACGACGCCATGGGGCATCGTCGGACCAAGATATCAATGAATAATGCTCTCACTTTAATTCAAAATTGTTTCAATATCTAGGAAATTATCTGGAAGGATTAGAAAACCAGATAACATGCTTTGGGTCCTAATCATAAGGTAATCAGGATCTGGGCAGCTGAAAGGTTCTCTGGTGGCCTGGAAGGAAACAGGAAGCGAGAACGTTGTTGTGTGGTTATGAGGGGAAGGTTAACACAAACCTCAAGGCCGATCTCCTCTCACCGGCATATTTGTACCCAGGAAACAAGTTCCCCGACTGTGTGCTCAGGCCACTCATACTAGAAGTTAGTTTCTACTGACTCTTAACAACCCAAACAGCAATCTCAGATCTAGGCGTCAGAGCCTCTCAAAAGGACAACTGGAAAGTGAGTAATGTGTAGCCTGTGATATTTCTATTTTTAAAGGAAACTGAAGGGAAATCCCAGGAATTAAAAAGGCTGATCAGTCTCATCCAGGTACCAGGAAAACGGACTGAGGAAAGAATTACAGGCTTCAGCCTGACATTTGCAGCAGTGTAATCTGAGAGCATCGATGCGTCCAACTTCTTAGGAGAGAAATAATTACCACTGTGAGGTCAATGCGAATTCTCTCCATTGAAATGTCAAAAAGAGTGTGCCTTTTCAGCTTGCCATGATCAAACACACCCTGTAAATTTCCCTCATTTTCTTGTTTTCCAGGTCACCCGAGAAGGATTTCTGATCATCTTTCTGGTGACAGCAGTGACAGGACAACCTGGAGGAACAGTCCACTGACACTGCCGCCTGGAGTGGAACTTCCGAGAAGGTCGCTAGGCCGTCATGTTCTTGTGCCCCGCTCTTGAATTCTTCCATTCTGATTAGGTCTTTTTCATATCTTCTACCTCCTTGTTAAAATTTTCACTCTGTACATCTATTCTTTTCCCTAATTCACTTAACATTTTATTACCAATGCCTTGACTTCTGTATCAGGTAATTGTTTTTTTCTGTTTCATTATTTATTTATTTTCATTATTTATTTTTTTTAAGGGTTTTCTCTTGCTCTTTCAATTGAGAGCAGTTCCTCTGCCTTCTCATTTTGCTTAACTTTCTCTGTCTCTATGACTTTAGGTGAAACAGTTACCTGTTGCAGTCTTGAAGGATTGTCCTTATGTGGAGATGTCCCTACACAGACCGCATGTGCCCAGAGCCTTTGCGGGGAGAGCTGGATCTGTTGTGAGCATAAGTCATGTCCTTCCTCAGGGTGGGCTGGCAGCTCTCACTCTGGTAGGAGGTGGGGCTGGAGATGGAGGGGCTAGAACTGGAGCCAGGTGTGATCCGGGGCTTCCCCTCTGCTCGATGGCCATCACCGCCATATTGGGAGTGGCGTCTGATCCCAAGTTGCTGAAGCAGAAGCCCTGAGGGCCAGGCTCACGCTGGCTCTGTTCCCTTTAAGTGTGTGTTTTCCCTTCTCCCCGCACTGGGACCCTTGCCCCAGAGGGGAGTGTGCCGAAGCAGTGGGGTCCATGTGGGCTCTTGGCTCATGTCAACTGCAGACAGAGGTCCAAGCTTCCTCCAATATGCTGTCTGTGCTGGCGTCTGTGGCTCTGCTCAGATGCAGCCTTGGGTGCAAGTCCCTTTCCCCCCTGCCTCCACCACCCCCACCCTGTTGCAGAGCCACAACACAGAGCTGGCGTGGCCCTCGAAGACTCTTGGGGTGTATGGGGGTGAGCTGTGGTGGAGTCGCAGCTGTCAGGCATCTGGGCAGCTTCTGAGGTGCTGCTTGAATAAGCACCAGCAATATTGCTGGCCACTGCCCCACGCCGGTTCCACCGCAGGACCTGGTCACCTCTGGCTCCCATGGTGAAGACTTCTCTCTGTTCGTGGCTGTCCCAGGTCCAGTGCTGCTGCGCTGTGATGCGGAATGAGCAAGGCTGGGGCAGCCACCTGGCTCAGGTTGGAAGCTGAGGGCAAATGTGATTCAAGGGATACTGACCTCAAGTTTACCTGAAAGCCAAGGATCATTCAATATTGAGTCTGACTTCAAGTTAAGAATTCATTAAAAAAATATCGATGAGGGACTTCCCTGGTGGCGCAGTGGTTAAGAATCCTCTTGCCAATGCAGGGGACATGGGTTCGAGCCCTGGGAAGATCCCACATGCCGCGGAGCAGCTAAGCCTGTGCACCACAACTACTGAGGCTGCGCTCTAGAGCCCGTGAGCCACAACTACTGAGCCCACATGCCACAACTACTGAAGCCCGTGCACCCTAGAGCTTGTGCTCCACGACAGGAGAAGCCACTGCAATGAGAAGCCTGTGCTCCGCAATGAAGAGGAGCCCCCACTCACCACAACTAGAGAAAGCCCACGGGCAGCAAAGAAGACCCAACGCAGACAAAAATAAATAAATAAAATAAATAATTTTTTAAAAATATCGATGAATAGATAGATCAATAGACGTGAGATAAGGTACAGTAAAATGTTAATGGTTGCATCTTGGTATTGGGTACACACGTGTTCACTGTAAAATTCTTGCAGGGTTTCTGAATGCTTGAAAATTTTCATAATAAAATGTTCCAAGGACATATTAAAGTAACACATTAGAAAATTTTACTCTTCTCAAGTTGAGAAACAAATTTCAGGTTAGAATAAAAGTCATTAAAAGGAATTACTAAAGTTCATCAAATTTGCATTGATGTTTGTTTAAGTCCTACTTCATATAGTCACCCTCTCTTAAGCTAAATTAATAACGTCATCTGCATTCGGTTCTGTTTTTGTCTTAAAAGAGAAGGTTAAATTGAAAGGCAGGCTAATGTCTATTTCACTTAAACACATCTATGTATAATATCGGGATATTGAAGTTATGAAACTGAGTAGAAATATATTCTAATTTCATGGAAAGCACCCATAAAACAAATGACACAAAGTTTTCAGTATTAAATGCTTATGGGAGTGTTAAAAGCCCTTATTCTTAGATATTCAATTAGTACCTTAAATTTAACAACACCAGTAATAACTGGTAGGTGATTCCAATAACATAAGCCAGCCCCACTTCCATGTTAAATGGTGTAGCTCTAAAATTCCCTAAAATGCAGTAGCAAAATAATCTTCCTCCTCCAAAAAGAAATTGAAACAGTAGGGTTGTATATATTCTAGACTATTCAGAAGAGTACAAATTAGAAACCAAACTGGAACTTTCTAGCATCAGAGGAAGATGGTAGCTCTCTAAAAACAAAATGGCTCCATGAATATTATGACCAAAGCTAGTTTTTAGGAGAAATGGTCCTCAAATGTCTTCAGATTCTCTTAAATACAAAGAAACAAAAGATTTCAAAAGAAATGGGATACAGAAATATCAAGTTCTGCCAGACCAAAGGTGTAATTTCTAATAATCCAAAGTTAAATGAGGACATACTTATAATAAGTTGATCATGCACAAGGAAATGAAGCAATTCCTACTCCTTCCCTCCCTCCCTTGCATACCCAGTAGGGAAGAACTTCTCCGTTACAAAGAACTTCTTTCTAAGGTGCCTAGGACCATTTTCATCCCTTCCCTCTCACTACATCTGTATTTATTCAATTGCTTCCAGTTCGGCAAAATGGTCTTTGGATAGCACTTTCCATGATGAACATGAAGCTGGCAGAGAAAGGTGCTGAGTTTGGAAGGGCCACTGGAGCAATTCCTTCTGGAACTTGAACCATGTTAGTTCATTATTTCTAGCAAAGGTCTATTTCATATTATCCAAAATAAATTCTTCTCCCAATTAAGAAGACTGGGCTGCAGTAATAACAAAGCACACTTCAATGGAGCAGATCCATAGTAGATGGATGACTGACAAACACCAGAGAATTGGCTATAAGCAGTGCTAATATATTAATATATATAATTAATTTAATAAATAATATATATTAATTAAAATGTGAGGGACTTTAAGATTGAGGCAAATAGAACAGCATATAAATATACTCTAGTTAGTAAATTTGTTTTTCACAAGAGTGTGGGATAGAAATTCTGAAACTAGTTTTTGTGTGTTCCAAGACTGAAAAACTAAGTAAATATACTCAGGTAATGACAACCAGGACTCTCACTGTCAGAATAATAAGTTACAAATGAACTGGAGGCGATGCTAAAATGAACCCCAGCATGTTGAATTGGAATCAAAGGCATGAACTAATGAATAAAACACACACACACACAGATAGATAGATATTGAAATAGGTATAGATGTATATAGGTACATTTGTATACATATACATATTTTTTTGATCTGTCCATGAAGAAGGCCTAGAAACAATTAATGAACTAAAGTAACAATGAGCACAGTCAGCACCCATATCTTGGTTCCTAAATATCATTTTCTGGTGATAACAAGAGCTCTTTAAATAAAGAGCTGTTCCATGGTTGGGCAAGGAAAGTATAAGACAAGCCTGGAACATCTTGTGGTTCTGGCAGAAACTAAGGAAGTGCCCCCAAAATGATGGAGATGTGTCAGAAACACAGTAGCCTATTCGGAAATTCCCAGATGTCAAATCTGGAACAATATGAGCAATAAAACCGGACACCTAAATCTAGCCATTTCAATAATTACATTAAATATAAATGGCCTACAATAGTGCCAATTAAAAGAAATTGACAGATTGAATTTAAAAAGAACACTAATGATATGCTATTCACAAGAAACCTGCCTCAACTATAATGATATAGATAAATTAGAAGTGAAAAGATAGTAAAATAATATACCAAGTAAACATTAATCAAAAAAACCAAAATGGCTATAGTAATACCAGAAAAAGTGGACTTCAGAACAACGAAAATTACTGAGGATAAACATAGATATTTCAAAATTATAAAAGGTCAATAAATCAAAAAGAAATAATAACCCTAAATGGGTATGCATCTAACAGCAAAGCTCTGGATGATATGATGCAAAACCTGAAAATAAATGGACAAATCCACTATTGTCCTTTGAGATGTCGACACTCCTCTTTGTAGTGATTGATCAAACAAGAAGATAGAAAATCAGCAAGGAACTTAAAAACCCGAAGAGCATCACTGAACAACTTTACCTCACTGACATCTTAGACTCTCCATTTAACAAACAAAATGAAAATTCGTTTCAAATGCACATAGGAAGTTCATCAAAATAGGCCATATTCTGGGACATAAAACAAACCTTAACAAAACTAAAACATTTAATTTACACAAAGTAATTTCTCTGGCCATATGTAACTATAAATCAGTAACAGAAAGATACTTTAAAAATGTCCAAATATTAGGAAATTTAGCATCATATTTTTAGACCCTTGGTTATGGAGGAAGTCTCAAGAGAAATTAGAAAACATTTTGGAAAAAATATAAAGGAAAATGCAATATATGAAAATTTGTGGGATGCAGCTAAATTATAGCTTAGAAAGAAATACGTAGCATGAAATGTTTATATTAGAAAATATCCCAAAACAACTATCTTTGCTGCTACCTTAAGAAATAAGAAAAAGAAGAGAAAATTAAACTCAAAGCTAGCAGAAGGAAAAAAATAATAAAACAAGGAGCAGAAATCATTGAAATAAAAACCATAAAAATAGAGAAAAATCATTGAAAACAAAAGATGGCATTTTTGAAAAGATCAATTAAATTGACAAGCCTCTGGACAGACTGATCAAGGTAACAGAGAGAAGACACATTATCAATATCAGAAAAGAAAGAGATTATATTACTACAGACCCTACAGACTTTAGGTAGATAATAAGGGAGCACTATAAACAACTCTGTCCATAAATGTCACAAGTTACATGACATAGACCAACTCCTTTAAAGATTACAAAAACTCACTCAAGAAGAAATAGATAACATAGTGTGTCTTATGTCTATTACAGAAATTAGATGTATAGTCAAAACCTTCTGGTAAAGAATATCGTGGGCCAAGATAGTTTCAACAATGAATTCTACCAAATATTTAAAAATGAAATAATGCAAATTCTACACAATCCCTCTGGAAAATAGAAAAGAACACCCCTTAGCTCATTTTATGAGGCAAGCTTTATTCTGACACCAAAAGGATCAAAGGCATAATAAGAAAAGAAAATCACAGACCAATATCCCTCATGAACATCAGTATAAAAATCTTCAGCAAAATATTAACAAATTAAGTGCAGCAACATATAAAAGAAATGCTGCAACTCTGTAGGTACACTAAAAACCATTGACTTGTACACTTTAATCAGGTGAACATTATGATCTATAAGATAACTCAGAAAGCATTTTTTTTTTAAATTTATGTGTGTGTAAAATCTGGCACACAAATATATATAGCAGCTTTATTCACAAGTGGAAACAATGTAGATATTCTTCAAAGGATAAGTGGTTAAACAAACAGTGGTACATCCATACAAAGGGAGGCTACTCAGCATAAAACAATGAACTCTCCGATGCTTCTAACAATATGAACAAATCTTAAATTCACTTTGGTAAGTGAAAGAAGCCAGCAGCAAGAGGCTACATGTTGTAAGTTTCCATTTGTATGACACTCTGGAGAAAGCAAAACTATAGGGATGGAAAACAAGTCAGTTACTGCCAGTCGGGGGTTGGGTAAGGGTGTGAGTGAGTGTGAAGAGCTGCACAAAGGGATTGGGGAATAGATGTGCCGTTGGGGGTACAAGACTCCATGCGCTTGTCAGAACTCGTAAAACTGTACGTGAAAAACGAATTTTGTTGCATGCAAAGAAAAATATACAACAATCTCTGACATGCCACCAAAGTAAGAAATGTTATCATCTCAAAAATTACATCAACAGAAATAAAACAGAAAAATAAATTAAGCATCCAAGTCAAGGAGTTAACAAAAGATTAAAATATATTGAAGGAACCCACATAAAAGTATACAATAGAAAAAGGGTAGGACAAGTGAAAAAAACAAAAGCAGTTCCCTGTAATTTCAGTGATGTTGATGAACCTGAGTCTAGCCCAGCCAAGGGAGGAAAAGGAAGAAGAGGTGATGAAAGCATAAATACAAAATTAAAAATGACTGAGAAGAAAATCCTTAAACAGAGAACTTATTTTAATCAAAAGAAACTATTTGTCAATCTATGCAAATATATATTTTTTTAAGATTTTTTGATGTGGACTATTTTTTTTTAAGTCTTTATTGAATTTGTTACAATATTGCTTCTGTTTTCTGTTTTCGTTTTTTTGGCCGCGAGGCATGTGGGATCTTAGCTCCCCAACCAGGGATCGAACCTGCACCCACTGCATTGGAAGATGAAGTCTCAACCACTGGACCACCAGGGAAGTCCCCACTCTATGCAAACATATTTCTAAAAATTTTTTAAGTTGGATAATTTGCTGAGAAGTCCAAACAGAGCAAGATCCACAGAAGAAACAAAGACAAATTCCATCCCTAAAAAATCAAGTCTGTATGGTTTGCAGGGGAATGTTACCTAAACTTTCACATGCAGGCCATTCCAATACCGTTTAAACTGTTCACTGAAAGAGCCTAGAAGCACTGACTTCTAGGAACAGTGAACACCCGGGCCCAGAGATCCTGGTGTCTAAGACATATTCCCAAATAAAAGCCACCAGGGCTGCTCCCAAGACTGGGGCACACACGCAACCATCCTCTGACACTGTCACACCAGAGATCAAGAAAGAGCTCAAGGATTAAGGGAGGGTTGCTGAGGATGCAGGAGCCGGGCCGAAGGGTGACCGCTGGCCAAACGTGAAACAATGAGAACATCCAGAATCATAGGCACTGAAACTATTTGGAAAACACTGCTTTAATAAATATAAATGAAGTCATTGTAAAGAGGGAGAGAGAGAGACCATATTTGCCACTATTAGATTTAGTTGTGCAAACATGTCCCCATTTCCCTGGGCCTTCCTGGGTCGTGTCTACAGTAACTGATAGTGTCTCTTTTCACTTTTCTGAATACTTCAAAAAATACTCTAAAACGCTGGAAAAACAAAAGACTTTCAAGATGAAATAACCGGAAGTAAAGCAAACATGCCGATGTGGACAGAACAAATTCGGAAAATTTGCTTATGTGCTCAGTACTAGAAGATATTAAAAATTATTACTAATTTTTAGTTGGGGTAATGCTATATTGACTATATAGGAAGATTTCTTAATTTTTGAGATGGATTCTAAAGTATTTTATGGTGTTGTGTCATGATGTCTGTGGTTTGCTTTAAAAGATTTCAGCATAAATGTGAAACAAATAAGGATGTATATTTGCATTTCCTTGATTTCCATAAATAAATTCTGAAAGGATATACAGAAAGTAAAAATGCTGACTCCTATGGTAGTTATTTTATTTTGTTTTATTTTGTTTTTGGTGAAGGGATGGAGGGAATGGAGAAAGAATAGATGGAGGGAAGGTTTCAAAAGTTTGCCTGCGTATAAATTTTTTTAAATGTATTTTTACTCAATAAAGTAAATATTTTTACTGTCAGAAAACTTCTTCAGTCTTGAACAGATCAAGAATGAGAAAATAAAATCAATCTTTAGAGTGCCTGAGTGATGTCATTGTAAATGTAAGTGAAATAATACATTTCTAATTTTGTTCCCTATAGAAAAACATATTCTTCTTAGGGGTTGTACAGAATATTTACAAAAACTGAGTATGCGTGAGACCACATATAAAACCTTGCTGAATTTCAAAGGGCAGAAATTGTGCATGCCAAATACTCTGACCACAGGGATATAAAATTAAGTTGTGTTCAAAGACAGATTTATATCCATAAAAGCTTTTATTATTAAACAAGGAGAAATGAAAATAAAAGAAAGCATTCAGTCCAGGAAGTTAATATAAGAAAAACAAAGTAGGAAGAAGGAAGTAATTTTTAAAAAAGAAAATTGTGGCAAAGATAGAATAAAACCAGATTTGATATACACATACAAAGAGCTTATCATCTGAGGGGGAAGAAAGCTAATTAAAACGCCAAACATCTGGCAATCTCTTCTAGAAAAATGAGAAAATACACATACACAAAATAAAGAATGAGGAACTAGCTAGATAGAAGATTAAATTAATAATATGGTTAACCCTGTTGTAATTAAGATGGTTAATTCTATGATAACATATTTGGAAATCTTGCAGAAATAGATGGCTTTTTTAGGGAACTGTAATTTTCCAAAACCTTCTGAAGATGAAATATACCATCTAAATGTATAATGATCACAGAAGAAAATTGAAGGATTATCAAAACATTACTCCCAAAAAAAGGTGCCAAGCCCATATTTTGGGGGCTAAACTCTTTCCAACTTTCAAGGAACAGATAATTATCATGCTATGTAAACTGCTCGAGCGCAGAGGAAATTACAGGAAACTTCCAGTTCAATTCACAAAGCCAGCACAATTCTGATCCCCAAACCTGACAAAAGTGGCACAAAAAAGAAAATGACAGGCTATGAATAGGCTTATTAAAATTATAAAGAAAATACTAGCAATTTCAGACCAAGTTTATATTAAAATGATAATAGTTCATGATCAAGTAAAATTATTCAAGAAGCACGAAGATATTTTAATACAATATATACCATTAACAGATTTTTTTAAAAAAAACCATGTGATCATCTACAAAATGCCCCAAAAAAGGCATCAGAAAAAATTACAATATCCATTCTTGGTTTAAAGAAAAGGAAAAAAGAAAAATATCTTTAGGAACATGGGATCAGAAGGCTACTATCCTCATAGTGTATCAGCACTTAGACTTAATCAGATTTTAGCCAACAAACCACTCACATTAGGATTGTCTGGGGGCTCATTTAAAATGTGGATATACAGCCTTTTCTCTTGAAACAGTCACCTATTGCCACAATAATGCTGTGTAACAAGCCTCCCCAAAACTCAGTGGCTTAAACCTAAGCCTTTATTTAATTTGCGGTCCATGCTGGGATGTTTAGGGGAGATGTTTCCTTTGACCTTGGCAGGGCTCCCTGGGTCTGAGGCTCAGCCAGCTGCGGGGTTCAGAGCTGTATAGTCACCTGGAGTTCTGCCCACACCCCTCCTCTTCCCCCTCCTGGGCCAGTAAGCTGCCTGGTGGCTTCTGATGGTGATGGCTGAGAAGAGAAAGACCAGGCACCAGCCCAAAGGCCCTCTCAGGCCGCTGCTGGCATTGCATCTTCTAACTCCCCATTGGCCGAAGCAAGTCACATGGTTAAACCCAGTGCTAAGGGGTGGACAGAGTATCCTCCCCATAGAGCACCCTTCAAGTTCCAACAGCAGCAGGTGTGGATAAAGGGGCAAGAATCAGGGCCAGGTCTGTATTTTCCAAATTTTCTACAACTATGTCACTTTTGAAATCTTCTTTATTAAAAAAAAAAAGAATGATTTTGGATTTAAGAATCCTTGGGTATGTGCCACTTCGTGGGAGACCCTGACACAGACCAGTCTTGGGCAGTGAGGTCTAATGGACGGGGGGGACGCAGGATAGGAATCTGGGAATGAATGTGTGTGTCCCTGTTCATCAGAAGGGGAAAAGGACAAGACAGGAGGCTATGCTTAGGGTCAGAGATGCCGGGACAATGCAGCCGGGGCTGGGGGTAAACACTGCACTGTAGCAAGACTTTGAAACAGCCATCTGCAGTGCGTTACTGGATCACGATATCAAGTTAGTGGGCCAGCAAGACTTTTCTCAATGGAGTAGGATAGACTAGGAAATCTCAGAGTTCGTAGCAGAGTGGATGGAGGTGCGATCGTGAAGTGTGTACAGGGTGTGATGTAAAATGTCATAATAGCCTTAAGAGTAAGCTCTGGAGGAGGAGCTACAAGGGCTCACGTAGGCTGTGCTGAGGAAGATGTGCAGGTAGGACCACACAACCTAAGTTAGTCCTGGTGGAATGGTCAAGAGCATCCTTCTGATTCTCAGAGCATTCCAGTTTGGGCAGTAAGTTACGCGGTCCCCCTAGAGACAGTCAGCTGAATCCAGGCAACTTAGTAAGGGCCTAAGTGGCCCTGCACAAGGGGCAGATTCCTCAGAGTTTCCCCAGAAAGGAGCCCCAAGAGTGCCCGGTGGCCGGGATCCTAAGTCCGTGCTGTGATGTCGGTCTCCTGTGTCGCCCTGGCCAGGCTCCGGTTCTCAGCTATTTCATCAAACACTCCACCAGGTGTTGCTGCGGAGATACTTTGCAGATGCGGTGAACATCTACAATCAACTGACTTTGTTAACATCCACGTTATCAGCAGATAATGCTGGTGGGCATCACCCAGTCGGCTGAAGGCCCTAAGAGCAAACACTGAGGTTGGTCCGAAAAGAAGGAATTCTGCTTCAAGATACAGAATCATTTCCTACTCGAGTTTGGAGCCTGCTGTTTGCCCCGTGGATTTCAAGCTCACTGGCCCTCGCAATCAAGCAGGCCGATTCCTTAAAATAAATCTCTAGCTATATCTATCTGTATCCATATATGTCTGTCTATGTGTCTGTAACTATCTGCATGTCTATATCTATGTATCTCTATCTACATCTATATATCATCTCTAGCTCTGGCGATAGCTACATCTATATCTATATTTCTCCTATCAATTCTGTTTCTCTGGAGAATCCGTTTGATACAATGGCTGAGAGTCAAGGCATCACCTAGAAGAATATCCAATCACACAAGGATCCAAGTGGAGAGACTCAGCCCAGGTCCAGCTGTGTTAAGAGGTGGGTTAATTAGGCTGGATGACGGTCATGGGGCATAAACGTCAGTAAAAGGCCTTGCATGGGAGAGACACCCTGGTGGCTGGGGCTAGAGCTACTGTTTAATTCTTACAGGGTTAAGGGGACTAATGAGATACAGTGCTATGTCATGAACCCCAGAATTTACAGCCTCCCGATGTCATATAGTTTGTACTCTGCCAGTTTCTCATATTACAGTCACAATGTGGAAAAGCCTGGATGTAGTATGTGTGGGACATAAGGAGGGATGGATGCCCGTGTTAGGGTCTCCAAAGAGACAAAACCAATATATGCAATACGTATACATATATATACACATATATACATATATACATATATATACACATATATACATATATATACACATATATACATATATACATATATATACACATATACACATATATACATATATATACACATATATACATATATACATATATATACACATATATACATATATACACACACGTGCAAATATCTACCTCTGTATCTATCTATGCTGGGAGCTATATTATTTACCAATTCCTTCTTCTATGGGAAACCTCAGTGTTTGCTCTTAAGGCCTTCAGCTGATTAGACGCGGCCCACCTACATAGTGGAGAGTAATCTGTTTTCCTCAAGTTAACTTATCAGAGATGTCAGCCACATGCACAAAGCACCCTCAGGGTAACATCTAGAATAGTGCTTGACCAAACAACTGGGCACCACGGCCGAGCCAAGTTGACGCCTACAACTGACCATCTGGACATCACATAACTTTGGATCCAGGCCAACCTGGAAGGTGGTCATCCTCACTGTGTAACCTGGGCGAGAGGCCACCTCCCGAAGCCTCAGTTATCTTATCTTTCAAATGGGCCTGATAGAAATTCCTTAGAACAAGTGTTGAAAGAATGAAGTACGTGCCCAGTAGGAGGTGGATTTTGTTATTGCCTCGTCCACTGCTCTGGGGGATGGCGAGGCGTCAGTGGAAGAAGAGAAATTAGGGGGAGGCTGTGTGCAGACTCTGGAGGAAAGCAATTTCTCTCATAACCCGAGGTGGTGGCAGCACAGACCCCCATTTGGAGATGTGCCCCTGGGGCCTGTCCCACTTTGTCACAATTCCACAAGCTACCAAACAAGCGCCCGATTGCCATCCGAGGTTGCCGGCCTCTGCCTGCAAAGGAAGGTCTCTCTCAGTGGAGTCGGTTAAGGCCGAGGGTTTTTCTCTCTGTCTGTCCCCCCTCCCAGGACTCACACACAGCCTCATTGTTAGTACCTCGCACACCTGGCAGAAGACAGTCCTGTTTATACCTGAATTCCTTTCTAGGAACCAACAGCTGACTGCAGCACAGTGTTCGCCTAGGAAAGTAGGTCTACAGAGCAGATACAATTACAGCCCATCCAGGTCAACGTGAAGGAAAACCAACAGCATCCAGAAGCAAATAAAAAATAAAATTCAGCTGCTTCAACCCCCTTGACTGGCATCAAAATACAGGTACAGATGAATTCCTGGGCTGACGCACAGCTTGAGACACCCAGAGTGTTATGATGTGTCACTTAGGTCATGGCTAACCGCATGCCAGGGCTGCCTCCCTCAGAGCAAACAGGTCAGCGTCACATTTCTTTGCTGTTATGTAACTGTTTTCACTTAAAGGATTACTTGTCCTCCTACAAGAAAGAGCCATCCACCTTCTTCTCGTGGTACCAAGGCTATTTCACCAACTCCACACGTACGCATATAGATTTCATATGTACACTTTCGCTACTTTAATTGATGACAGGAATGGAAAACTGACTTCCCTTTGTGACCACATTCAAAGGCTTCCCTTTGCTCTTAGCTTTCTGGATATTTCATTTGATTATAGAGTAATTCTGAGCCCTAATAATATCATCAATCAGTGAGATGAAAGGGAGAGCTATGAAATTCTACGGAGGACCAATTTCAGGGCCCTGACACTGATCTTTCCTCTTCTGGTTTCTTGAAAACAATTCCTGAAAAAACATTTCAAAAAGAAACTTTTTTTCCCAGAGATTTCAAACAGGATGTTATTACTGCTTGTTCTATTACATTAGAAAACCTTTATTAAAACCACCTTTCTCAGGCATTTCAAATAGAGAGGCATGTAGCAAATTTGGCAAACACAAGAATACTTCTGTAATGCTGAACAGAAATACATATGCGTTTGTAACATGAAGCATGCATGTTGTGTTTTGAAAATTCTATCCTCTTTCTATGCCTTATTCTCTTGGTTTCATGGAAAAATAAGCCTTTAATCAAATTGAGATTTATCTTCAAACCCTTGGAACTCCTGTAACAAAAGGGGGTATTGACTCACCATTAAGCAGACAATTTCCACCTTCGATTCTGGGCAATTCAGTATCCAAAGTTGCTTTATTAAATTCTACGTTTGCTACTTTGGTGGTCAGCGAGAACTAACTTAATTAACTAATTTATAAATCAGGATTTCAGACTGTGTAACACCGATCTGATTAGGCTGAATGGGGCTATAGAGCAAGGCGGTGTGTTCCCTGTGCTCTCAGATGTTACCTGAACATATTCATTTATTTTTCAACATTTGTCCCGTGTGTAGGGCACACAGCCCTGCCCTTGATGAGTTTCTACCATATCGAGAGAGTTAACCCACTAGTGTAGCAGTTATCAGTTATCTACCAACAATGTCCAGTAACAAACAACCACAAAAACAGTGAACTATAAAAATAGATGTTTATTTTGCTCACGCTTCTGTGGGGTTCAACGGATCCAGGCTTGTCTGGGCTGGTCTGTGCTGGGCACACTCATGGCTCACGTGGGGTCAGTCTAGAGCGTTCTTCTGACCTTGGCTGTACTTACCACACGTCTGGGGGTCAGCTGGACATTGGCTGGCCTAAGGCAGCCTCAACCAGGAAGATGATGGTCACTCATCTCTGCTCCACATGCTTTGACTTCCCTGGAAAGCCAGCTCGGACATGTTCTCGGGTCAGGGAATGGCAGCCAGGGCCAGGGCAGCTCCAGCTGTTCAAAGGCTTTTCAGGACTCAGGTGAATGTCAGTGGCTGCTGGCATCCTATTGGCCAAGGGAAGTCACACGGTCAACTGAGAGTAAGAGTGGGAGGGGTCTGCAAGGTGAATTGGCAAAAATCTTGGAAATAGGGAGGGGTGGAGAACTGAGGGCCTTTCTGTAATCTAACACACTTAGCGCAGGAAGGTGTGCTTAAGAGGAGAACAAAGTGGTGACCAACTCAGAAGAGTGAGAGATGAGAGCTCTCTGACCCTTGTATCAGGGAAGGCTTCCTGGTGGAGGTGGCAGAGTCAGACACACACTGTCACATCACAGGTGTCATCCCCGGAAAAGGCTCTCACTCTGAAATTGTACACTGCTGGACCCCCGGCGTCATGTCCCACTCACATGGCACCTGCCCTTGGACTTATCTTCCAGTTTTCTTTCTGCCTCCCTACAACGTCTGTGCCCTCGACGCCCTCTGCAACATCTGACCAGCAAACCTTGAGCTCAGGTTAGAGACAAGCCTCTCCCTGGAGAAAACTCAGAAAATGAGCAGGTTGGGGCCATTAATGATTGCTGGTCTCCAACCTCACCTTGACCCTAACCATATTTAATAATCCCTTTACTCCTGGCTGCTCAGTTCCCTGTCTGCCTGAAATGATTGCTGAAAACGTTCACTCAACCTGGCAAATTCCAACCAGACCCTGATTCGTCTTCTAGGCTGGTGAGGAAAAGGGGGGCAATCTGGGTGGGCGGTTACAACGTCCTCATGCTGCCCACAAAATTTTGTGGCATCCCCTTCCTTCCTTCTTTCCTTCCTCCCTCCCTCAATCTCCCCCTTTGTTCCCCCTCCTCATCAGACCCCTTCTTCCCACATCACTCCCCTCCCCCTCTTCTCTCTCAGAAGCTCCGACCCTTCTCAGGTGCAAGGACAACAATTTCAGTCTCCTGTGTCCTCAGAGATGTTGGTTCATCACCTTTCCCATCTCTCCCCTTTAGCATCAATTGTTCTTTTTTTCTTTTTTTTTCCCCAATCTATGAGCTGCCTCTCATCCTAAAAAACAAAATAAAATAAGAGGAACAAAGGAAAGCCATGGACTTGGCATCTATGCTTTATCTATAGCCATCTCGCCTTCTCCACCAGCCACATGCATGAAAACTCCGTGTTTTCTTCCCACTCGCCCACTTCTCTTTCCCTCTTCAGACCCTGGAATCTGCTGCACATCATTGGAAGCCCAATGACCAATGACTTCATTAGTCCCAAATCCAAGGGCTGGTTTTCCACCCTTATCTGTCTGGTGGTGTCCACCGCCTTCAATCCTGGGTACTTGAGATTCCCTTCCACTGGAGAACCCAGTCTCCTTCAGACCCACCTTTTCCTCATTCCTTCCCTGAATGTTCTTCTGCTCCTTCTGGGATTCCTCTCTGCAGGTCCCTTCCCCTTTGGGGTTCTCCTGAGCACCCACCGGGGCAAACCGCTTCCCACCTCGTCTATGCCTTCTGCAGACAATCGTAGACCCTTGCAGAAGTTCACTGTCATCCACATGCCTGTGATGTTCACAGTGATGTTTCCAGTTCTAAACTCTTCCAAGGCTCAAAACTTTGACTCTTCTGCTGTCAGCATGCTGTGTAAACACAGCTGCCTCGGGTGGGCCCCACCCTGTGGCCCCAGTGGAGCTCGGCACCTCAGGTCCTGTTACCAAACCAAACTTGGGTCCACTCATCCATGTGCAGTAAAGCCAATCTACTGACACGGGGTTGTGGTGAAGAAAAGTACAGCCTTTATTGCAGGTGCCAAGCAAGGAGAATGGGCAGCTCATACTCAAAAGACACAAACTCCCCAATGGCTTTCAGGGAGGGGGTTTTAAAGGCTGTGTGAGGGAGGGGGCTGCAGGGTGCCTCATCAGCTCATGCACAATTCTCGGATTGGTTGGCATCAAGGTGACGTTTCAAGTATCATCAACCTTCTGGTTTCAACTAGTCTAGGATCTAGGTGCTTGTGGTCAGCAGTTTTCATCTGGTGGGAGTCTGATTCCTGTACAAACAACTTAGGAATGTGTGTCAGGCCTTTATCTCTATCTTTCAGAGAATGGGGAGTACAGCAATTCTGCCATGTGGCAGATTTATAGTCTAAATTGTTACCAGTTTCCCCGCCCAACAGTTATTCTTTGTTTCTACATCGTCACATTTCCCATCATTAACTCTTTTTTTAATTTAATTTTTATTTCATATTGGAATATAGTTGATTTACAATGTTGTGTTAGTTTCAGGTGTACAGCTAAGTGATTCAGTTATGCATATACATATACCCATTCTTTTTCAGATTCTTTTCCCATATAGGTTATTGAAGAATATTGAGTAGAGTTCCCTGTGCTATATAGCAGGTCCTTGTGGATTATTCATTTTATATATAATACTGTGTGTATGATAATCCCAAACTCCTAATTTATCCCTCCCCCGCCCCATGTTTCCCCTTTGGTAACCATAACTTTGTTTTCAAAGTCTGTGAGTCTGTTTCTGTTTTGTAACTAAGTTCATTTGTATCATTAACTCTTGAGCCAGCCTTCTGAGACCCAAGGAAGGCCTGAGAGACTAAAGCTAAAACCTTTAATAAATAAATAAATAAATAAATAAATAAATAAATAAATAAACAAACAAATAAAATAAAGCCAAAGCCTTTTACTTCAAAGGATAGGGACACAGCAGTGTATATACAGTTTCAATCCCCCTTTTTCTTTGACGCTCCTCAATCTTGAGGGGACCTGGTTCAGGAAAAGAAAGGGAGTAAAGTTTGGGGTAGAGAGGTTCATCATGAACTCAGCAGAGGAACTCAGTTTTAGGGGGACTTGGCTTCAGTCTCTGTTCTCCTCTTCCTACTCCTGGTCGTCTCCCACCTCTTGCTGCTCTTGGTCCCCGCCCCCCTTTCCTTTGCTGCACACATATCTGAAATGCAATCCTATTTTCCTCTTCCAACCATATAATTTAAATCCAAAATGGCAGGTGTTTTGAGTGGAGAAGAAGAAATTTCAATGATTCTGAAAGTTAATCCTCTATCATTGAAACCTTCTGTGCATCTCTCTAAATAGATGAATTCCTCATCAATGTTATCATGGATGATTAACTGTCCACATGTCCTGTGTCATGAGTTGTACAAGAACCAGCTCAACTAAACCTATTTTTTATTTGCCAGAAGCTTACAATGAAAAAAGTGAGACAAAGTTGTTACAACTCGAGGTAACATTTAAATGACTGTGATATCAACATCAGACTGAAATTAAAAGCCTTCAGTTATCCAATCACTTCCCTGTTATTAGTTCCCGTGTGGGCAAAAGTAGGAGTGGAGCTTCATGGTTAAATGCACAGCCTCAGGGTAGAGAGAGGAAACATTGCTTTCTCTTCACATAATCATAAGGATTTTGAGGGGCTGTGGTGTGCATACCCATGGTGATGCTAGTGACCCTGCCTTCTGGTTCACACCCTTGTATCACTCCCTCCCCTGAATGTGGGGAGTGCCTGTGACATGGTTCTGACTTTATGGAGCTGTGCAGAGCAATGGGACATCACTCTGTGATCCCACCATGTTTGTCGGGTGCCATCCTCCAGTGCATGGGGGCCAGGGACTCTCCTTGCTTAGCTGCACGGTAGGTACTCATGTCCTGAGAGGCCACGCAAGGAATTGTGAGTGTTGCTAGGAGCTGAGGGTCTCTGTCCTACAGCTGCCTAGAACTGAATTCTGCCAACAACTAATTAGCTTGGGAGAGGCCCCTTCACCTCACAGGAGACTGCGGCCTGTCCGATACCTTGATTTCAGCTTGGGGGGTTGTGAGAGTCTGAGCAAAGACCCAGTGAAGCTGTGTCCAGATATATAGATACATCTCCAGGCATATGACCATAATCTGCAGGGCAGGTTGACAACCAGGAAACCCAGACAGGAGTAAATGCTACAGTCTTGAACAGAATTTTTTCTTCTCTGGGAAACCTCTGTGTTTGCTTTTAAGGCTTTCAACTGATGGGATGAGGCCCACCCACATGATGAAAAGGAATCTCCTCTCCTTTAATCTGTGATGGTAGACATTAACCACACCTACAAAAGACCTTCACAGAAACACCTAGATTAGTGTTGGATTGAATGACTGGGTATTCTCACCTACCCAAGTTGACACATAAAATTAACCATCACAACTATAAAAAAAAGATAAATTCCAAAATAACAGAAGACAAAACCAAAATATCAATCAAAAAATAATTAGAACAGAACAATAGAAGATTTTTTTTTCTATAACTTTTGAGTGGGAAGATCTACCTAAACCATGACTCAAACATAAAATGAAACAGTTGATTAACTGAACCTACTACAATTTTTTAAAATTTGTATATACATAGATACTCCACTGAACTACATATGAAATTTAAGGACAAATGACACTTTTGAAATAAATGTTTGCTATTTGTATCATTAAGGGGTAATTTCATAAATATATAAAAAGCTCTCACAAATCAATAAGATCAAGAGCACACAGAGAAATGGGAAAAAAGATATGAACAGAGAGTTTACAGAAAAAGAGTGATTGTTCTTAAAGTGGTCGAAAAACAAACTCTGTGCATAAAAAGAAAAACGTATTAAATTTACGTTGAGAAACCATAGTTTTTTGCCTATAAGGTTAGCAAAGATGTAAAGCTTTGAAGTCACCCCATGCTGAGACAAAGAGCTACTCTTGTGCATCACCAGTGGCAGTGTGAACAAGGACAATCCTGGTCTAATATTTACCAAAAGTATAAAAGCATATTCCCTGCAAGTCTTTCAGAAATTTTTCCTACAAATATACTCACACAATCCAAAGTAATGTATGTATATGGCCATTTATTATAGTATTTTCTTTGTAATAGTAAAAAGTTAGAAGAGTCTACATCTTTAAAAAGTCTCACTAAATGTTAAGAGGTATCAATACAACAAAATACTTCCATCCCATAGGGCTCTGTTTCATGTGATGCTTTTTTCCTGGATTTGCAGTCCAATCCTGGGGAGTAGTGCAGAAAGGGGTGGGGAAGAGAGGAGAATTTCCATCCCATCCTTCCAGTCTTCCTGGCACCTCGAAGAGATGAGTCCTCATTTCTCCTGGGGAAGGAAAAGTCACAGCACAGAGAAAACCACAAAACATGTCACAGTCTCTTCACTCTGGTCGCATGTTCCAAATGGCGCTCCGTGGACACAAATGCCATGGTGCCTCTCAGATCCGTCTCACCACTTGGTCCCCATAGATGCTCAGTCCTCACTGCCAGGCTCTTCTCCATCCCAGGGCCTGGATGTTCTGTGTGTGTGCTTCAAACACCCAAGTCAAAGGGGACAGTGTTTCTGTGATCACCTTGTTCTGTCTTTACACAAAGTTACTCATAGTGGGTTGAATCTTGTCCCCCCAAAACACAGGTTGAAGTTCTAACCACCAGTGCCTGGGAAAGTGACCTCATTTGGAAATAAGGTCGTTGCAGATGTAATCGGTTAAGAAGCTGTACTGGAGCAGGGTGGGTCCCAATTCAATAAGACTGGTGTCCTTACGAAAAGAACACAGAAACACAGAAAGAGAGCAGGCCACATGCAGACAGAGGCAGAGGTTGGGGTGATGCACTTACAAGCCTAGAAACACCAAGGATGGCCGGCTACCTCAGCAGCTGCAAGAGGTGAAGAAGGACCCGACCCAGAGTCTAGAGGGAGCTCAGCTCTGCCAACACCTTGATCTTGGACTTCTGGCCTCCGGAACCGTGAGAGAATACAATTCGGACTTTTTACGCTTTCCAGTTTGTGGTCCTTTGTTATGGCAGCCCCAGGAAGCTAACTCCATACTCTAAGGAGGGAATTCGACTGGTGTGATGATGAATACGTGATGCTTTTGGTGTCAGAGCACAGAGTGCCTCTGTCTAATCACAACCCAGATCCCTCCCTCGGGCCCCTCACCCAATCCCAACTCCAGACGCACAGTCCAGGGTTGGAGAAGGAAGGAACAACCGTTTGAAGAGGAATAATTGCCCTTGAAACAATTGCCTCCGTTCTTTCCATCTCATCAGCGCTGCACCCGCCCACTGGGCCTCTGCTTGAATCATCATTCTTTCCACCGTCCACTTTCCACTCAGCAAGTCCTTTAAAAGGTGGGCACCACCATCTCTCAAGGAAGTCTGTCACTTGTAGGACAGTGTGTGTGGTTAAAAATGTTTGCTTTTATTTTGAGCTGAAGTTCCATGGACCACATTTAACCTTCTTGAACATTATAGAATTCTGCTTCTTCTTCATCATCCATGAGCATATTTGAAAAGTCACAGTCTTGAAAGTCAGCCCTGAGAAAATTCTTCATGAAACAAAAATGTCCTTGGTCTCCTTTATTTCCAATTATCTGCTTTGACACTTCGGCTTTGTTTTCAATACAAGCTTCGTAGTTCACTAGACTCCAAAGCGGCAATAGACTAATTTCTAAACAAGAAGAGAAAATACTGATATTTCCCATTTCCAGTCAATGTAGCAGCACCAAAGAATGAAAGCCCAGCTTCTCAAAACACTTTTCACTGAATGGCTAAAAAAAAAAGTGGGCACCATATTTAACAACACGGAAAGGAAATATGGTAGCTTTATTTTCGGCTTAACACAATGGAACTCAGTAAAATATGTACTTTTTTTCTTTTTTTAATATCACCATTCCTTACATACAAGCACAAGTAATAAAGTTTTTTTTAATGTTTAAGATGGTCACTCAACCCTGATCAATGCAGAAAAGGGCAATATATCAATACACTATACTGAGTCCCATTTATCATCTGCTCTGAATATGTAAGACACAAGTGCTTCCAATGCTTCAAAAATTCACTCTTCCCTACATTCCACAGAGGGTAAGTGTCCATCACACTAAGTTTAATTCCACATACAATATCCTACTGATGTCTCCAGAAGATAATTTCCAAATATTGCCCTTCTTGAATGAAACCTTACTGACGGCTCTCATGCCCTAAAAGTAAAGAATGTCTGTAGGCATCCATTTGATAACCAGAGGCTTCAGCAATACTGCAAGAAATCTGGGTGCCTAAGGACAGTATAAAATACTTTCAAAGGTGAAAAATGGCCTTGGGTAACATCACCTTCACACACACAGTGGTTCTAGCAGCCCATCCCAGCATCGGAGCAGTGACGAAATAGAGGGTATTTCCTCACCTTCTGTCACTTTCCTTTGCTCTCTCTCCACACTGGCTTTAAGAGAACTGAGTGTCGCAAATCCTTTAAACTCAGTCTATCCTCAAAAATAGGCAAGAGGATATTATGAAGGAAGAATGAAATACTTCATCACCCTCCCAGCTAGGTGCTGGATGGAGGCTTGTGTGTTGCGGTTCTGGGGGTGCTGCAGACCATAGAATCCCATCACCCCCACGGGGTAACCCTCATTATAGGACTAGAGAGAGGAGGGAAGAGAATTACAGAGACCAGACCTTAAAAGATGGACAGAAATGAAATTGGCTTTCTCCTCCCAGCTTTAAAGAAACATGTTTTCAAGTAAAATCACATAGATCCTACCTCTAGTCTGAGCTCTTCAAGGGTGAAGTGGTGCTTTGCATTCATCTATGTTCTGTATCACCCACTGGAAGACCAGGCCCCCGTAGCCAGGAAAGCAGGCAGCTGGGACCCTTATCTGGATGATTCAGAAGAGAAGATAAAAAGGTCCTCTGCTCCAAACTGCCCAAATCATTTAGGAGCAAGAAAAAGGTGTTGTCTGAAATAGCCAGGAAATCGACACACACTTCCTTCCCCCATTTGCTGGTAAAGATCTGGCGAGACTGGGCTCCAACAGTCAGTTTTTCATCCTGGATTAAAATAGAACAAATTGACACAAACAGATGACTGTCTGGGAATGAAGGGAGACGTAGTCTCCTTTGAAGCTGATGGGAAGTAGAGTTCAATAATTGAAAGAGCAGAGCTTCGACTGCACCATCTCTGCTGTTTCCTCAATAAGCGTAGGGACGCACAGGCACTCCCCATCCCTTAGAGTCTTATTCTGAAGTGACCATCATCCTTTCTTATCAATGTGTAGATTTCTAGCTCCATCTTTTCCAGTGTGGTCCCGCCAAACGTCCCACGTGTGGATTAGTAGTAAATTTTCCTCTGCCATCAGGTTTTCTTTCACTGATCAGCTTTTCTGGGTCACTGAAGGTGTTTCCTCCACATGAGACGATCACTCCCACCGGGATTATTTATTTGTTTGTTTTCATTTTCTCATTGGCGTTGTTTCCCCTTAACACCAGACACCCTCGATATAATTAATATCTCCCATAAAAGCACCTTGCAAATGGTATCGCTGACTGCAGCTTACATTGGCTACAAGAGAGACACGATACATGGATTCAGACAAAAATACGAAGAGGTGTCTGGCTGCAGATGGATTTTATAATGAAGCTATCGGGCCTCTTCAATCAGAAAGAAGGTGAGACTCCGAGTTATCACAGCCAACAGATTTGGCACATGGATTCAATTAGTCTGATGTGTTCTTTGTCTACGCTGAGTGCTAAGTGGGCACTTAGGACACATGATGAAGCTTGGGGAACATCGTGTTGGCAGGGGTGGGCGGGTGCAGGGATTCCTCCCCTGGGCAGAAGTTCTCCTCCATACTGGATCTGAAACTCGGTGGGCTGGGGTGGGGGGGGACCACAGAGGAGGAAGATGCACATTAGAGGTGGGTGATGGGGAGAGGGAGGGGCAGGGCGAGGCAGGGCAGCAGAGTCTCAGCCAGAGTGCCACACGGTGAGGGAGGGACCAGCAGGGACCCCCCTCCGTGGGAACACAGCCCATTTCTCCTCTATAGAGAGCTGTGGCGTGAAAAGGGAAGTGACCAGAAGCTGAACGTGAAGTGAAGTGTAAGTATTTGGTATGACTTTCAAATGAGGGCACTAAAACTACTCTTTTTAAAGGGAACAAGGCCAAGCTGAAATGTCTAATTAATTATTCTGAAAATACGACTGAAATGTAGGTAAGCACAAAACAGGTCGTGCTCATAAACCAAGAGATCCACCGCGCTGGTGATTTCACGTCAATTACCACCGACTTTGGGATCCACGTCCCAGCACTGAGGAAGGAAGCAGCCAGAAGAGCTGGGCAGTAGCGGAACCCACACCCGGGCTGAGATTTCGGGGTCCCTTGCGCTACTCGAGAAAACAATTCCAGACGGGAGGGTGCATTTTAAAATTTACTGACGCTTGTTCTCTAGATAGTCTCCAGTTTCGAGAGCTAATGCAGCATCCGACAAAGAGCTAATGTCCCTCTTCTGTGCCCAGGAGCCCAGGATGGGTCTCCGTGACCCATCACCAGCTTTCCTGAGCATTTGAGGAACCATCAGAACACAAATCCAAGGGCTTATACTGGCCCTGCTGACACGTCTGACATTTCACATCACAGAGCTATAAAATTCTAAGAGTCGTTCTGCAGCAGTGCCAACCAGCTGAGAAATGCACGTCCCCCGTCCATGTCATCCTGTATTTGATCAGAGATGAAAGCAGCCCGTTTTGAAAGGAAAGTGCATTAAAACATCTGATTCCTGGGATGTATTAAAGACAGCAGAGCCTAGCAGAGATCAAGGGGAAAGACATAACCAGTCAAGAGGGGAAAACACTTTGTTTTAGGAGGAAAATCAAGAATAAAGTGAGGTTGGTGATGCCTGTACAAATCTGTGCCATTTCCAGGGTGGTGAAATATTATGTAATCCCAGGATTTCAGTGCTGAAGGGACCTCAGAGGTCGTCTGGGTCAAGCCCTGTATTTACACATTGGGAATATGACCTCTGAAAAATTAAGGAAAGGGCTGTAGATTTTTAAATATATATGCATGGGGGAAAATTAGAAAATGACAGTTTCTACTTCACTGGCTCTGAAATACATGTATTTCCTTATTGTTTCTTCATTGTGTGACACTCCCTTTTTTCAGAACGCTTTGATTTGAAATTATTTTGGATACTTAGAAAATGAACCACTGATTATCTGAAGGAACTGAACTTATTACTACACAGTTAATCCACACAGCATTTTGGGCTTAAAGTTCTTGTTTGTGTTTCTCAATAAAGTAATTAAAAGGAATGGCTTTCCCTGGTGCACGATTTTAAAATCAATATATTTTTAAAGTCCTAAGTAAAAAGTTTGAAAGACCGGTTCTGTTTGTGTGATTTAGATATTCAAGATGCAATTTTGTTTGTTTGTTTTCAGATTACAAAAGGACAAATTTCCAGGATAACCCATGTATGCTTTTAGTTATGTCAAGGGGGAAAGGACAAGAAGAAAACGGTTCTTGGACGCAGATTGCCCTACAACAGGGTTTCTCAACCTGGAACCGCTGACATATTAGGTCAGATAATAGTCGTCATGGGGGCTGCCCTGTGCATTGTGGGATGTTTAGCAGCCTCCCTGGACACCGCCTACTAGGTGTCAGGAATCCCCTTGCCTCCAATGTGACAGCCAAAATGTCTCCAGACATTGCCAAGTGTCCCTGGGGAGGGAAGGGTGAAGACGTCTCCGGTTGAGAACCACTGCCCTACAGAAAGGGACATCCAGAAACTGATGCATTTAAAGCAGAATTGGAGTGGCAATTCTAAAGGAAACAGCTTTAGTATAGGGATCTTATTTCAATGGAGGCTTTGGAATATAACTGTAGGTATGACCAGTCTAAGAGAGAGTGGTATTATGTGATTCATTCTTGGGAGAATTTACACTAATAATAATATTAATAATAACTGGGGTCTACTGCTCTATCTGAACAGTGTCATTTAATCCTACCATCAGCCCTTTGAGGAGGGCAGTATTTTTTATCCCCACTTTTCAGATGAGGAACAGCAGCCTTAGAGGAGGCCTGGGCATAAGTTCTCACAAAGCTAGGATGTGGGAGATGGAGGACCCAGCCTGGAGTTAAGGATCCCTCAGTTCTTTGTCTTCTTCACCCCCAGGTCTCACTGGTGGCCATTCCAACTCATAGGAGGTCATTTCCATAGAATGCCATTGACCTGACAGCTTCAGATTATGTTGTTTTGTTTGTCTATTCTTGTCATTTTGAACAGCAATGATCTATTCTACCTCTTTGTTCTACACTCATCTAGGACTCTAGGGAATTTGAACGTTTTAACGATTACGATGCAGATAAAAGCAGAGTGGATAGTCTGCAAGTTGACGAAGATCGTTGTTCCATTTCCACAGCCTCAAATATCATCTCCCCAGAGCTCCCCCAAACCATGCATTCCAACACTTCAGCCATGGAGCACTGCGATTTCCAAAGGTCAGTTAGAAATAGTCTTTCTTTTTTATTTTCATTCAAAGTGAAAAAGAAACCTAATGCTGAAAAGTAAGACTTAGATTCTTGAAGGACCGAGGCATCTGTAGAACACGCTCTTGAAATAAAATCTCAGCAAACAGGCAGCGTCCAGCCCCAGACAGTAACGGCCACGTGGAAACCAGAGCATCTGGCAGTTCAGATCCATCACCAGCTTTCAGAGGGGCCTCATGACTGATGAATAAACATTAACATTATAAATGAATATCAATAAATATTATGTGTGGGTGATTAATCATATGACACAAAAATAATTGCAGGGGCACATTTCTGGATCAGACAAATGTTTGAAGTTGAAAATAATAAAATACGCTTTGCCCATAAGAAACTATAAGGCCAACATTTACATAGAATCTTTCTCTTCTGTCTTTTTTCATTAATACTCTAGAAATGATGATGAAGGGAGAGCAAATTCTACCTCTGACAGGTGGGCAGGGTGATGGTTTCC
Organism: Balaenoptera borealis; assembly: GCF_965194805.1. Taxonomy (NCBI): domain Eukaryota; kingdom Metazoa; phylum Chordata; class Mammalia; order Artiodactyla; family Balaenopteridae; genus Balaenoptera; species Balaenoptera borealis. The sequence goes on from NC_138877.1 coordinate 77,004,822, forward strand.
CAGTAAGCATGACTGGAGACACGGCCTGCAAACAACCTCCAAACAAACACACTCTCCGAACGACCCGGGATCGGCAACACGCTATGTACCATCTAAAAAAGTGAACAATTTAGCTGTGGCAAGACATCTGTCCCCTTGGAGAAAATATACATTAAGATGCTTAGATGTGACGTGTGACAGAGGAAGAAGGAACACACTGTCACGGAGACAAAGGATTCAGTTCAATTTATCTGGGGAGGTGAGGCCAGGACAGCGTCTCTCCTGGTGGCTGGCAGAGCAGCCCCGTGAACGATGCTGGTGGCCAGAGGCCATGAAGAAAGGATGGATTCAGCGACCTTCTTTTGCCCGGCAGTTTTGATGAGCGTTACCCACAACCCAATGGCTATTTTCCAAAGCTGCTCTAAAAAGGCAACCCAAATGGGAACGCTATGTTTCGACATGGCAGGTCTGAGACTGAAATCAGGAAGTAAGGCCTTGGACTGAAATCAGGTTCTGGAACGCTTTTCCCGATGATCTCTTTCATCCTCCCGTATGTTCATTGGCAAGTAATTAAAGGCACGTACGCACGCGCACACATACGAGAGCAACTCGAGTCATAGTAATGTCACTGACGAGAAAAGTAATAAACAGGAAGAAATTTTAAAAACCCAATAGGCCCAGAAAAAAATCTAACAGATTTAAACAGGAGAAATGGAATATTCTCCAGGCCCCGTTACAAAGAACCCTGGTGCCAAAAAAACGTGGCAGATATGGGATCATTAAAATGGATATGGGAAGGGGTGACAGATACACAGATGAAGCAGGGATATATCTGGACGAAACAAGTAGCCCCAGCAGAATTCAAATGAGAGATTCAAACCTAAAACAAGAGATGTGCCAGATGCAAAGAGGAGCAGCAAAAGGATGGAGTAATTGAATCTGTCCACTGATGCACTGCCAGGAAACCTACAAGTTTCCCAGGCAGATCCTGGGACATCCAGCATCTTATTTCAGCTAATCACGTGCTCTTCTCTCTGACACCGTGCATATCTGCTGCAGAGTCGGGATTCTGAAGATGTGACAAGCCATTGGTGATGATTACTCACTTGGTAGACACGCATACCCAGCTCGCCCTACTAAGCAGACAGAATCGATCATTCGTGTAATACAGAAAGGGATTAGATAATTTGACTTCCCTGTTAGAATACTTCTCATGCTCATTGATAGATGGGTTCTTTTCAAATTGCTCGTGGCAGCATGCATTTAGCAACATCATGAATGTCTGTGTCTAGTGAGTAAACTTATCCTCAAGATATGTATTAGAGCGTGCTGGAAAGTTTCATAATCAATTACCTAATCTATACTGGGAAAAGAAGGGTGCTGGGGCCTCCCTGCTCCTTCAAATACACCCACCACATAATGGCCACCTTAAGGGAGTACTACCAGGTACCGGATCTTTACATACAGTTTCCATTTATTTATAAACAAATATTGATAGAGTGGCCTCTCCATGCAAGCACTAGGGTGAAACTATCCTCAGTGAGCTTGATGTCTAGTCCCCCAGTAAGTGGCAGAGCTGGGTCTCAAAGCCAAGCCAGTCTGCCAACAAAGCCCTGCTCTTTCAGCAATGTATCCCACCTCCTGTGTTGGCGGAAGGCAACCCGTCCAACAGAGCCTTCTGCCATGATGGAAACATTCTACATGCGCTGCCCGACATGGTAACCCCCAGCTGCACGTGGCCAAGGAACACTGGAGATGTGGCTAGTGCAGCTGAAAAACTAAACATTTCACTTTATTTCATTTAAAATTTAATTTAAATAGCCTCATGTGGCTAGTAGTTGCTCTATTAGACAGTGCAGAAGGGGGACTACTGACCCAAGATATCCTAACCACAAGTAATAACTTTAAAGTCAAGGATCCTCAGAGGATTGGGAGTCATGGCAACTGCAGTTGTTGCCAGCACAAGGAGCGACCTGGGGGACAAGGCTGCCTCTGCTGCACAACACAGCTGCTGCTGCTCCTGTCCCTTCTCACTACAAAACCGGCTCATAATTCCCCTGAAATCAGGTCACCATTTAACTTCTAAAAATGTATCAGATCCTTGGATCCCCAGGTGCCATCTTCATTTTAAAGTATACATTTACTTTTACATAAGTTGTCCATGAAAAACATCTAAAGAAAAACTAGACGATGCAGAAAAGGAAAGGACACAGCACCCCAGTCCCATTATCTTGTCTCCTGGCTATCTTCCCACAGTACACGTGCCTACTTATACACCCATGTTACCATCTTCTTTTTTTTTAACTTTCTAAAAATTAGATTACTCTCAACATCCTCTTCTGGGTCCTGCCCTTCTCACTTATCAACTCTTCATGAACACCTTGAGGAACATAGAATTATTTTAAATACTTTCCTCACTTTTCAAAATATATCTAGGAACATACAATTACTTTACATTCTCTTTTCTAGGCGTACACTTACATTTACATGTTCTCTTTTCTAGGCATACACTGGTTCATTTACGCAATCCCCTATTTGGGGTAAGTTGGGCTGCTTCTAAGATTTTGCTATCACAAATTATGGTGGAATAATTTTTGTGTACACATTCGTACACTTGACTCCCTCCTGTCAAAAAAGTTCTCCAAATAAAATTGCTGGATAAAAAAGGCAATTGCTGGTTCTTAGGACTTTAGATTCTGATCACTAAATTGTCCTCTCCAAAAAAAAAAAAGTATCAATTGACACTGAACTGCAGACAGCTCCTCCAAAAGCATTCCTTGCCCTGAGTCTACATGTCTTTCTGTAATTTCCCCCTATAACACTTGCAGTCAGCTGGGACAAACCTCTCAGCTCATCAGTCTGACAGCCCATGAATATTTGAAGACAGCTAGCAATCTCCCCAAAGTCTTATCTTTTTAGTTAAATATTTCACATCCTTTGAACATTCCTCATGTGAAATGGGTCCTAATCGAGTTTGTTTATGCCCCCATTAAAGTAGTGCCTGGATTCAAATAACAAAATCGAGATAATAGTAACTTTCATTTGATGGGTACGGACCATGTGTGAGATTCTATTCTAAAGGTTTCAGATTTGCTTTGAGCCTATGATCCCTGATCTGGACTGAGTGATGGTCTCTCATATGTGGAAGCCCTACCCTCCAAGTTGACTGTATTTGGAGATGGGACCTTAGGAGGAGGTTAATGTTAAATGAGGTCATAAGGGTGGGGCCCTGATCCAATAGGGTTAGTGTCCTTACAAGAAGAGACACCAGCTCTCTGCCAGGTGAGAAGGTGGCTGTCTGTCTGCATGCCAGGAAGGGAGGTCTCACCAGGAACGAAACTGACCAGCACTTTGATCGGGGACTGTCAGCTTTCTGTGGTTCCAGCCATGCAGTCCGTGACATTTGTCATGGCGACCTGAGCAGACTAAGGTAGTGCCATTTATCCTCAAAGCATCTCAAAAGGTAGTTGCTGCTCTCATCCCCATTTGACGGAGGGGAAACTGAGGCACAGGGAGCTTGAATAACCTACTCAAGATCCTCGCATCGCCAGGAAGGAGTAGAGGAGGGATTTGAACCCAGGCAAACAGACTCTGGAACCCACACTCTTAAATCTCATGGTGTGTATACCATCTCTTATCTCTAGACACAACCTCTCTGGTCAAAATTAAGATGAGCACCTCCTTGGTCTAGAGTTAAAACCTTTATTAATGCCACTCAAGTTCTTTCGGCAACCCCACCACAGCACTAACATACTTAATATTGTGTCTGCTAAAACCTCTAAGTTCTTTTTCACATAAACTTTAGTTAAGCCATGATTTTCCCATACCTGAAATACAACTGGGATTTTTGCTAGCAAATGCACTTATCACAATTGAATTCTCTGCAGTTCTAGAATTGCTCCACGTTTCAACATATCAAGATCTTTGGGGGTCCTGGTTCAAACCCCCCTCACAAGTTTTGTGCTATTCACACAGTAAATAAGCCTGCTTTATGTGGAGGAAGTGTGCCTTATAACCCGTGAAATGCTACGCATATTCGTCATTGTTATTAAATATTTCCATCCAAGTCATTGATTAATGAATAAGGCCAATGAGGGAACCCTGGAAGAGAAAACTGAAAACTTCTCCATAAGTGTTTTTGCAACTTTTAAAATGCATGCTCCGCTTTTAAAAATATTATGAATTTGTGTCCCCCACCTTTCTTTTCCTTCGTTGAAGGAAAAGAAATCAGCATTATTTTTGAATAAAAACGTACTCTTCTTTAAAAGAGAAAACTCTGAGTACGTATGCGAAGCATGATAAATTGCACCATACATAAAACAAAGATTTTATTGCGCTTTGCTTTCTATTTTTGCATTATGAAAACAGTATGTACATGTTTTGCTTTCCAAATATAAATACAGCACGCACCGCATCCTCCCTGAGATGCCAGGGTTTTAGCTTAAATGGGGAGTTTCCACCCCGTTTGCCTCCACGCCCCTGCCCCACCACCCTGTCCAGTGCTGAGAGCCACATCCCACCTCAGGATGACTCTTCTGACCTTGGGTCAGAAAAGCACTTTCTAGACTGTGCCCTCTGCGATACTACCCGAGTGTTACCAGCTTCCCTTCAAGAAGCCCAGCACTGAGCATGGCTGCTAGAGTGATGTGGACAGTCTCGTGCTGGGGCCTAGACACTGTCTTTGGCAAGTTCAGGGTCCTTCTGCTGCTATAGTCTCCCTCTCTTTTTCTTCCAGAACCCTCATACTATGCCTTCCTCCAGGGAAACACGAAGCAGCCACGCAGGAGTGGGAACCACACCAGGTAAAGCCCAGGCCGCCACCTCCCAGATGCCCGTGCTGGCGCAGGTGTCAAGCGCACAGGACTCCTCAAGGACATTCAGCCCCATCCAGGCTGCTGTGTCCACCTTCAGTCCCAGCCTTAGGGTCACTTTTGCTCCTTGATGTCCTCCAGGTTTCCAAGGAAACAGAACTCTATGATCTCCGAGCCCCCAGTTCACCGTTTTGGCTTCAGCTGCCCTCGGCAAAGCCCTTACATTGCTTTCAGTGGTTCCCCAGGGTCTGTCCCCAGGTTTTCCTGGACAGTCTCTCCTCCAGCCTGAGAATCTGATTCGGAGTTTTTGCTGAGCCTCCAAACAGTGTCTTCACTGCAGTCCAACTCTTCCTCTCCTCTCTCTCTAAAAGCCTTGAGCAGCATTGGTTTCCAGCAACCTGATCTCCACTACGGCCCAATGAGACAGCTCACGGCCACGGGCACAGCTGACCCGTCAGTGTTCCTCCAACACCAATGTCTGCCCAGGAATGAATATCACTCCTCGGTTGTCCCCACCGCAAGGGGACACACCTGAGCCGCTGCGCTTCACGGGCCACAGGCTGGTCTGCACATATGAACGCATGTGCCATGTCTGTGAATCCACACAAGCCAGCAGCATCTTTCAGTTTAAGAAGCAAAGGGAGCAAAGGGAGCAACGTGACCCACCTCCCTTCCTGGTGGAGACTCTTGATGCCTCAAGGTGGCTTTGGAGAATCATCCCAGCCCCTGTGACAGCCGGGCTTCCCCTTGGGTCCCCACTCTCTGTTTTGGTTATTAGCCTCTTACTCTGGTGGACTGTCATGGGTTGAATTGTGTCCTGTTTAAATTCATATATTGAATTCAGAGCCCCAAGTACCTCAGAATTTGACCATATTTGGAGATAGAGCCTTTAAAGAGGCAATTCACGTACAATGAGGCGGTTAGGGTGCCTCTGATCCAGTGTGACTGGTGTCCTGATAAGAAGAGGTCAGTCTTTTTATGGCTGAGTAATATTCCATTGTATATACATATCACATCTTCTTTATCCATTCATCTGTCAGTGGACATTTTGGTTGCTTCCGTGTCTTGGCTATTGTAAATAGTGCTGCTATGAACATTAGGGTGAATGTATCTTTTTTAATTAAGAGTTTTCTCCAGATACATGCCCATGAGTGGGACTGCTGGATCATATGGTAGCTCTATTTTTAGTTTTTTAAGGACCCTCCATACTGTTCTCCATACTGGCTGCACCAATTTACATTCCCACCAACAGTGTAAGAGGGTTCCCTTCTCTCCACACCCTCTCCAGCGTTTATTATTTGTAGACTTTTTGATGATGGCCATTCTGACCAGAGTGAAGTGATACCCCATTGTAGTTCTGATTTGCATTTCTCTAATAATTAGCGATGTTGAGCATTTTTTTCATGTGCCTGTTGGCCATCTGTGTGTCTTCTTTGGAGAAATGTCTGTTTAGATCTTCTGCCTATTTTTGATTGTGTTTTTTTTTTTTTTTTTTTTTGATGTTGAGCTGTTTGCAGAAACATGGATGGACCTAGAGATGATCATACTAAGCGAAGTACGCCAGACAGAGACAAATATCATGTGATATCGCTTATATATAGAATCTTAAATAAGATGCAAATGAACCTATTTACAAAACAGAAATAGACCCGCAGACATCGTAAACAAACTTGTGATTACCGAAGAGGAAAGGGAGGGAGGGATAAACTAGGAGGTTGGGATTAACATGTACACACTACTATATACAAGATAGATAATCCTCAAGGTCTTACTGTACAGCACAGGGAACTCTACTCAGTGTTTTGTGATAACCTATAAGGGAAAAGAATCTGAAAAAGAATATATATATATATAACTGAATCACTGTGCTGTACACCTGAAACTAACACAACATTGTAACTCAACTATACTCCAATAATAAAAGCAAGAAGAGATCAGGACACAGGCACACACAGAGGGATGGCCTTGTGAGGACACTGCAGAAGAGGAACCTCCACCATCCAGGGAGAGAGGCCCTCAAGGGGCTGACAGCTTCATCTGGGACGTCCTCCACCAAAACTGTGAGCAAACGCACTTCCGTTGTACCAGTCCCTCAGTCTGTGGTACTTCGCTCTGGCGGGCCCAGCAGACCCACGCATACGTGATGTGTGACCCTCTTTTTATCTGATGGGTGTGATTCAACAGCGTAAGTACTTTTCTGCAGAGTTTTACACCTTAATGGCCCCTCAGCTCACAATAGCAATAGTAACAGGTGGACAGAAAGCTTGATGTCACCCCAGGACCTTTGACTGTGGGCTGAACAACTGAAGCTCTTGGTCAAAGTGTCCAAGCAGGTGCAATCAAGCAGGTGCAACCTCCTTCCTGCCTGAGTGCCCTGGGGGTGAGCAGGGGTGCGTCCTTCCCTCTCCGCCCCTCCCGTCAGTGTGGCAGGATCCACTCTTAACAGCAGCAGGAGAAGCAGCGTTGAGGCCCTTCAATGACGTGCTGGTTAAATACATTATTCTCTTGCTTCTGGAAGCTTTGCCCCCCCAAGAGGAGTCTATGACACGTATTAGTCTCAGAAGTCACTCTTTGGGAGGTGACGCAGGGTGGAGAGGTGGGCCTTGGAGCCCTCCACCTCCCAGCCTGAGCTTCTTCCAGCATTTTCTTCTCTGCCAGGAAAACAATCCAGCCCCACGCCATCCCAGAGGCCAAGCCATCGTCACAGGAACAGACAGAGGAAATCTCAGGCTCCTAGACAGCATCTTATATGTATAAGGAAAATCCTGTTTTTCTTTTACAAAAAATCCATTTATTTTCTCAGCAAAAGCCGATATCCAAGAAAAAAATTCAGAATTTGAGAAAGAGGTGGGTCCCTGGCAGCTGACCCCAACACAGACTGGAGTGGACACAGCCAGGCCTCCTAACCCTGTTGCCATTGGTCGTCGGATGGCTGTGGGCCACCCACCACCCGGGAGGGTGACACCCCAGGCCGTCTGCCACTGGCACCCCTACAGCTGGGGCAGCCCACATCGCTGGCGGGGCCTGGCAGTGTGTCACGGTGCCCCACACGGGGGAATCTAGAAGGCGGTGCTTTGCTTTCTCAAAGTGTTTCCTGCAGGGCCTTCTGAGTGTAAAGTCCTGTAGAGCAGTGTTTCTCAAGCCTTTCCCTGCTTCCCAGAAGTAATGGGAGGAGCTGCCCTAGGGGCTGTGATGGGTAAGGGTCCGGAGGGGGCCAGGAGGGAGAGCAAGGGGTGCCAGCAGCAGGGAGCACATCCGTTTTATTCTGCTTTTACATGTTAGGTTTTTAGATCTAATTTTATTTGAAAAACAGTTTCCATGGTTTTCTAAAAAAGTTGAAGAACCACCAAGATTTATTTTATAAAATAGGAAACCAAAGCCACACGAGTTGAGAAGTGACCCATCCAAGGCCAACAGTGACCTTGTCCAAAGTCGAGCAGGATGGGGACCTGGGACTCATCTTCTGTCTTCACGTCCAGCACTGAGCAAGGAACCAGCAGGGCTCAGGGCCACGTCTGTGGTCCGAGCCTGGAGGCCTGGCAGTGAAAAGGGGCCAGTTCAGGACACTGTTAACTCACCATCCCCAGCACACAGCACCCCCTTTTCCTCCCAGGGTGCCCAGAGCCCCCCACCCCGTCTCCGCATCCCAATTTCTCATGTGTCAGGCAGACTGTGACCCTAAAGTCATCTCTCTCTTCAACTTCACTCGAAAATTTCTATCTATCGCTTTGGTCCTTTCTTTTTATCAGCAAAATGAGCGAAGACCTCTGATATGTAATTTCAGAGGAAGCAATAGAGACAGCTCAGACTTTTGCAACAACACGCACACACGTGCACATGCACACAAACACACACACACGCGGAGGCTGACTGCACAGCTATTTCTCGATGGTCAGCCCTTCTAAGTCCCACCAGGACTGATGCTGTCATGAGTTCAGCCGTAGAACCACGAGCTGCAGAGAGCGCGGTGTCTCAGGGCAAAGAAATGTGGTCCAAACAGGTGAAAGGCATGAAACCTCTAAGATGCTTAAATCTTGGATGTTCCCAGGAGCATGAAGGTTACAAAAACAATCAGGCAAATAAACAAACCAAATCCCTCTCAGTGACGTTGGAGTCAGGGAAAACAGCACAGAACCCGAAGGAAATCTTTCTCGATTTGCAAGTGTCTTCATGGTATCTCCTTCCGGATAATATTTTTAGCAAAAGTGAAATGTGCTTTGTTTTTCTTTGCCCGGGGTTTAGAGAGATGGGGGGTGAGAGGGATGAACTGAATCTAATTAAAAATTCTACAGATACACATAGCAGGAAATGAATTAAGATGATAATTTTAGGGTTGTGATGAAAATGCCCCACTTCCAGGATCATGCATGGTGCAGGGGGGCAGGATGCCCTAAATCTCATAGGGTACCCTGAAGTTCTAAAAACTGGGAAATGACCGAAGATGATACTTGTAGTGTAGAAGCTAGGATCTCCTGTGCTCTGTCAATAAAAAACAAGGCTGTGCAACTCTGAGTCCTTGAGATTTTATTCCTCGACATCAGGGCTTTGGAGTACGGGATTGTTTGGTGTATGTCCTGTCCCTGACTGGTGTCTACCTTCTGGGGTGGAAATATGCAGGCAGCATTCCCATTTCAACTTAGTTCAGCTGTGCAAATTAGCAAACATCCACTGGCTGGGGGCCGAGCAGAAATTAGGCCAAAGTTGTAAAAGGCACCAAAGACTTAAGTATAGCCGTCAGTAGGATTGATTGACTTAGTGCCATACATATTTCTAAGCCCACAAGACATTGGACTTCTTTAGTCCCTTTATAAATTCTATAAATTACAAATTCAACCCCAAGAAAGTATGCAGGCATATTAGTTTGCCAGGGTGGCCCTAACAAACAACAGACTGGGCTGTTTAAACAACAAAAATGTATAGTCTCAGAGTCTGGAGGCCGGAAGGCCGAGAGAAAGGTGTCCGCAGGTGGGTTGCTTCTGAGGCCACGAGGGAAGACCTGCCCGGGCCTCTCCCCCAGCCTCTGGTGGTTCCTTGGCTTCTAGAAACATCACGCCATCTCTGCCCCCATCTTCAGACAATGCTCTCCCTATGCGTGTCTGGGTCCAAATTTCCCCTTTTTGTAAGGACGGCATCACATTGGATTAGGGGCCCGTCCTGCTCCAGCAGGACCCCTTCTTAACTAGTAATTACGTCTGCAGCAAGCCCACTTTCCAAATAAGGGCACCTTCTGAGGCCCTGGGGGTTAGGGCTTCCACATATGAATTTGGGGGGAACACAATCCAATGTCTGACAGTAAGGACTCTTATAAAGTAACTTAGCATAATTTTATCCTTACCTGGCATAAACTCTTTTGCTCTAAGGAAGTGACTTTGCAACCTAGAATCTCTTCTGATTCTAGTCCCATTGTCATTAAGATGGAAAATGGGACCCAATTTCTTTTGAGCATGTAAAAAAATCTTAGAGAGATTTATGGCCATTCTCACAGGAACAATTCTGGGAATGATGTGTGGAGAATATAAGCAGAAAATACTTCTTTCTAAAAAGGAGCAGCTATCAGGACAGGCCTGGATAGCTAACCAGGCAAAATGCCTGAGTCGCTCTATTAACCACGAAGCCGTGGAGGGCCAGGCGCCTGGGTTTCTCCTCGGCAGCTTGGAAGGCTCGGCCTGGACCACCACCAGACAGGGCCCTCCGGCCACCGCTCTGCAGCCACTCATGCCTCTGTTTCAGTGACATGCTTCTGTGCCATTCTAGAATGGGCCCATCTGAATCTTCAAGGTTCTTTTTGACTTTTTGATTTTATTTTTCTAAACCAGTTTTGCAAAATTCAGTAAATGCAAAATGTCAGAAGCTGTTCTGCAAAACCTTGAAAATGCAGACCTAACATTTCAGCCACAGGATAAAATGGTAAGGGGTTGAGTGAGAAGGCAGTTAATGGAGAGCAGGGGCTAATTTCAGCACATCTTATGATACGATATCGTATAAAACTGTCATCCTATTCAGGTAACATAGTACGAGCATCCAATGCAGGGTAATAAAATTATTTTGCACAGAATTTCACGATAAACATTTGCTAAATTATCTCATTTCAGGGAAAGCTTGACTGAGTCACTGGCAATTTCTCTGTGACAGGGAACTTAGATTAATTCACGTCCGTTCACTTCTACGTGGAGCATATTCTTTGTTCATGCAAACAAAGATGACAGTAAATAGAAATTGTTTTGAACTTCTTTGCAAAAAAGTAGTTTATGTTATACTATAGATGTCGTAGCTTCTTTTTCTTTATACCAGATCTTTTGACATTTGGTTTCCTTCCTTTTCGATTTGCTTTTTAACTTTTAAAACTGTTTTATTTGCTTTCCTTGCTGGAATGGAGAATTGGAAGTCTGAGTTTGTGGAGTAGATTGAGAATACCAAAAACTAAAACAGTCAGAAATTTAAGGTACATGTGGGAGGGCATCCAGTTTCAACTCAAAGATGTGGGAAGTTGGAACAAGTGTTGGTCTCAGCCTCACAGGGAGAGAGAAACATGGCAAATGGAAAAGTCTGGACTTCTCTTGAGCCTATCAGAGCCAGGGTTACAGGGCAAACAACTAACCTGCAATCTGAGGAGAGACTGGCACCAGCTAGCAGAAGTAAGACCTGAGCATTTGCTTCGCTGGGGCAGAGACACTCCTGGATGCCAGGTGAGCCACTGCTGTGGCCTGAATTATGTTCTCAAAATCCTTACACTGAAGCCCTAAAGCCCAATGTGATGGTATTTGGAGACAGAGTCTCTGGGAGGTAATTATATAAGGTTAAAAGGAGGGGGGAGGGTTCTCTTGATGGGATTAGTGCCCTTATAAGGAAAGACCCCAGAGAGCTTGTTCTCTGACGATGCTAGCCCCCCAGGCTCATACTTCCAGCCCCCAGAACTATAATTTTCAGCAGGTAAAAGAGCATGGTCTGTCACTGTGAGGAAATTATGCCCAGTCTCTATTCCAAATGATACTGAGTATTTCCTGGACATTTTGATGAAATGGCTGGCTGGGGTAGCCATGTCCCGATTTCTAATGGCATCAAGAAAAGTTAAATGTCACATCCAAAGCTCATTTCATGGTACCCTGCATCAGTGGTCCATGCAGACTTCTGGGACTGGGTAGCCCTGGAACTGCCCATCCGTCAGACATTTGGTATTTTAACAGAAGGTGTGGTTATCTCAATCCCAAATTGGATGTCTTACGGCCTGAGATGGCATGATAGGTCTCAAGCCTGCAAGATAATGAAGATGTTCCCTGGTGGTGACCATCCTAGGGGAATTTGAAATCACGGAGGAGCTTCTCTCAATACGGGTCCAAGTTCCCCAACTCATAGAATGTTCAAGATTAAACTCCTCTCCCACCATTTATCTGTGGGTCCGAAACCTCACAGAGTTAGTTATCGCTTCAGACTTCCTAATGTATGCTACTTTTATATTCGATATTCACCGATTCATCTTGTTTTGGCCTACCTATCTGCATTTCAGGCTCACAAACCTTGGCGTGGACCTGAAGTGAGGAAACGCTGAACTCTGGAAAGACATTCAGGCTATGTTACTATTTTTCCCTTTTAGCACAGTCTACAGAATTGCAGAGCTTAAATATTAACATTGCTAAAGCACTTCATGCCCTGCTAAAAGGTAGTGAAAATTCTCAGTCAATCTAAACCCACACTTAGCACTTATGCACCAGAGTGAGGAGGGAGTGCTTGGCGAATCGCTAATTTTTGACAGTGTAACGAAAAGGTAGGGCAATCCACAGGCGGAAGGAAGGGGGGTGTGCTCTGTCCGATAGAGAAAGATCACAGGATGCTAAGGGTAAAACCCTGATTAACGATGTGTGCAGTCATCCTTGATCAAAAGAAGACCAGGCTGGACCTGAGTCAGACATCAACTTTATACCTGAAAATCATTCGATTCTGCTCTGCCTTCCAGTAAAGCTGCCCCTCAATCATTTCCCACCAGATGAGATGTTGTTATGCTTTAAGATAGTCCCAGGATTGCTGGGATTACCACTTTCCGTGCCGGGACCACAAGCTCCTGAAATCAGAGTGTGAAACCGCAATGATCCAGTAGGTAAGACTGATTTGTGTCTTTATTCAATACTCTTTAATTTAGATCCATTTGGTAAAGGAGCGATTCGGAATCAGATGTGTATTTCAGAAATCACTTGGGGAGCCTTTTCAAGCTCTACATCCCTAAGCTCCAACCCAAAGCTAATAAATCAGTATGTGTGCATACACACACACACACACACACACACACACACTTCAATAACTAAATTACAATACATAAATCTGGCGCCAAAATTACAATGTAATTATATTTCAAAAAGCTAGTCAAATACAATTCCACTTATATTTTAAACAGTATTTGATCAAACAAAAGGCAGGGCCGTGAGCTGGTGACAGGTGTGAACTTTCCTCTTGGTCAGTCCCCAGGAGGTTAGATGTGCTCAGCAGAATCTGAGTTACACACGTGGTTCTTTGAGAAAAATCAGGATTACTCTACTACAAATAAAGGCTAAAAACTTAGCCCGTGACGTCTGCTGGTGCCTCTGCCCGTGCCTCCATCCACGACCCCACTTACATGACACACCAACTTCCCCAAGAGTCACTGCCATTACCCTGGTTTCACAAATGAAAGAAACTGTGACTTAAGAAGTTGAGGCAAATGAACCAAAATCTCACACCTGTCACTTAACTTTTTCTGGGCCTCTATTTCCCCTTCTGATAAGAATTCTTCTAAGCCTGCCTCAGAGGGTCGTTATAAAGATTAAATAAAATTGTGTATTATGGCCCTTTCCACAGTAGCTAACACCCATTAAGCATTCAATAAAAGGTGTTCAATAAACCCGAATATTCTATGAACGAGACAATACCACGGTCCCAAACAGGACACAGAGAAAGAACTGCGTCAGTCTATACAGATAAAGATATTTAAACAGCGTGTGGAGAAACATGTTTTAATGTTACTGACCTCTTTAATTACACACCTAGGGAGACTGCACACTTGCTCTCACAATGCTTTTGACAGCAAAAAAAATAAAAAAAAATAAAACCGGAAAAACCACACACACTACGTGCTTTTCTATTCCTCTCAACCCACAGGGTTCTGTGTAAGGGAATGATGTCTGAGAGCAAATGCTACACGAAGTAAGAAATCATTATGAGTGCCCAGATGGAGAATCGTGGGAATAGGCCAAAAGCTTGTCAAAACTTCAACATGGTTTTTTTTTAAATCATAAAAATCATTTAACCACGCGATTTTTGAACTTCATTCTGACAATTTCCTTAAATAAGGGCTGTGTCTACGACAGACCTGATTTCAAATCCATTTTATGCATTCAGTGGTCTAAGTCAACTTCATCCTGCACGGAATACCATATTTTTTCAGAACAAATTCTCATAGATAACATTCATGTTGGAGCGCACCCATAATATGTTATTTAAGAAATATTGATACTTTCCCAGTGTTTTACAATTTGTACCACTCAGTTCATAAGAGGACAACATCCCAATTTAGGGGAAGTGGGCAAGATCCCAGACTCTGGTTATTCTTTCTACGTATTTCTGCTCAGGTATTTATAATCATTAGAAAGAAACAAACTCTATACTTGAACACAGACAAACAAGCAGGACAAATAAGAAGAAATGTTTGTCACAAGCCTCCGAATACCCTAAATAGGCTCCAAAAAGGAACAGAAAGGCACAGAAGGCACTTCTGTAAATACAGTCAAATGACAAATTAACCTAAAACTCAACTGAGAAAGAAGGATTACTGTGTTCACTTCCTCAGCACCTCAGTTGAATTGAGACTAATTGAACCTCAGTATAAAAAAGGCTTGGGTTTCCTTTGATGAGGATCATATATGTCCCTTTGTTTTGTGCAAGTGGTTTACGTTTCCTGCCCACGAGTGTGCCTATCCAGCCCAGGAATATCCAAGGATGTCAACTTATATGTGTACCTCTTTGGCAAACACTGAAACTCACATTTTGAGAAGTAGAGTGAATCAAGATAATAAAGCATTTATCCATTCAGCAAGTATTTCAGTGCCTTCAATCTATAGGCAAAATAAAGATGAAAATGGCCATGATGTGTCATCTGGGAACTTGTGATCTAGTTATGAAAAGTATACAAGTAACTGAATTATAGGCCCCAAATATAATAAGGACTAACAGGAAGATATAAAAGTGGTCAGCGCTCTGGGTGGAAAGTAGTCGTTTTGGGTAAGTGAGGGTCTTCATGCCCCCCTGGGGGTTATCGACCTGGCCCATAAGCCTTAGTTTGCTTTTTTATCTTTTCTTAGTTTCTTCTTTTTCTTAACTTACCTTTGTGGTTGTTGCTACCATTTCTAAGAATTATGTGAGTGATCTTATCCTATAGACAAAGTTAGAAAAGCAATTTTCTGATTGACAAGCAACTGAAAATATTTATTCAGAAAGAAAATGTTATTTTAAAAAGAAATTGAAGCTGATCTTCTAACATTTAGGAGAGTGTTAGATGTTAACACATTAAAAGTAGGCACACTAAAAACTCAGCAATTCCCCTGTATCTCAGAAATTTGACTTAAAAATGTGAACAGAGACTAATGGTCACAGAGTTTTAAATGTGTTTTTTCAAGTTCTGTTTATAATCCTGGAGTTAGCCTGAATGTGCAGCGGTTGTGGCATAATTAAATTATTGATATCTGTACCATGGACGGCTCCACAGCCACTAAAATTACATGGTAGAAAATATAAAAAGCCATGAACACATTTTGAAGTTATATTTTTCAGTGCAAAAGCAAATAATAAAGTTGATTACAGTGTATATGAATACCTTCGAACAGTTTAATAGAGAGAGAGAGACAAAAGAAAGAGAGAGAGAAGGAAGGAAAGAAGAAAGAAAGAAAGAAAGAAAGAAAGAAAGAAAGAAAGAAAGAAAGAAAGAAAGAAAGGAAGGAAGGAAGGAAGGAAGAAAGAAAGGAAGAAAGGAAGAAAGAAAGAAAAGTAGCTGCAGTGTGCGTCTCCAGCTATTGGGATCAAATCCAGGTGTGGGCATTTCCGCTTATCTGTATTTTTTTTTTTTTTTTTACCATGAACATGTATTGCTTGAAGAAAAAAACTGTTTAACTTAAAATAATTTATTATCTTTAAGAACAAAAACAAACAAACAAAAAACGTCCATTGCGCAAACTCCAGATTAGCCCGATTCTCTGACCTTGTGAAACTCCTTCCTTCATTTTCTCTGAAATATTATAGCACCTCATGCTTGTGGTGTTACTGCCCCATCCTGCAGAAGTCACAAGCGTCTTAGAACTGTCACCTCAAATCCCAGGACAAAGCTGTTTCGTCCCACAGACGTACTCCCCACCCCATGTTAATTTTGAAGGTCTGACCTTCAAGTTGGAAGCACTTCTCAGGCGACTATGCTAGGACACACTCTGGATCTTTTCACCCACAGGGTGGGCGAGGCGGCCAGTGTGAAAGATGTTTTCCATTTCAGAGCAACCGGTCCATCTCCTGCTTCTCTCCCTCCCTCCACCCATCACCACGGGCCGAAGGATCCCAAGACGAAAGCCCTACTAGCTTCTGCAGAGGGGCCTAGCTCACCAGTCACGGAGGACGTTCCATTGACTCTCTCCCCAACTCATGGAGCAAATACAGATGGAGACTCCAACCCGGAACAGCTGGGGCTCCGAAAACCCTTAAGATGGGAAAACTATAAACTTTGGTTTGCTTTAATAACTGTTTCTTCCTCTTTTCAGCCATTCAAAGTCCATCAGCTTTGGTGCCAGTGCCTGGTTTGTGGCATTGCTAAGAACACCACAAGGAGAGAGAACCCACCAAATAGAAGGTGATGGCTTACTAGAACAGATTAACAAGTGGTGGGGGGATTCTGTGAATTTCCCATTGACTCTGAAGGAGCTCTCTCCCAGCTTGCCCTTTCTGGTCACTTCCGTCGACTAACTATTGGCATTTATACTGTTGAAAACACACACCTTTCTTTACATTTGACAAGCTGAGTAACATTGTCTTAATTTGCCTCTTTTCTCGTAAGCTATCAGCATGGTTAAATAAAAATTTCAAGTCCTCTTTCAAGTAGCAATGGGTGACTTAAAGAAGTTTGTGCTTCACTCATTCAACCAATACTGACCAAGATTTACTCTGTGAGCAAGACCGGACCAGGCTGCTTTTGGAGCCACTTTTTTGCTTTCAAAGGTGGCTGGAGAATTTGAGAGTCGGTGTATGACATGTTCTGCGTATTTCAGTATAATTTCACTGTCAGATTTATTTCAGGCAAGAGGGTTTCTTCAGTGGGTTTCATTGGAAATCCCACCCATGAAGGTGAGATTCTATTAAAAAGCCCTCCAAAGTGCAGCTTTGGGAGGGACACAGGCAGCATTCTGTAATATAACCAGCCATGGTCTAGCTCACTTGTTGGTACTGCCCCTGAAATTTAAATCTCAAGACAGTGACTGATGTTCTTTCTATGAAATTTATCAGAAGATCCAGGCTTGGTGAATTATGGGCAGAAAGAAATCATGTTGCAGCAAATACTGGGGAGCAGACCGTCAGGAGTCTATAACACAGTCCTTGTGAGAATGGATACAGGAGTCCTTATTTTGCAATGTGGAGACAGAGTCCCTGGATGGGTAAGAGGCATAATGCATGAACTGGAAGATCCCAGTACTCTAGGTCTTAATACTATACTGCTTGACATATCATCACTACCTAGTATTACTCAAATAATATAAGAAATATTCAAGAGAGGGTACAAGAAAAATCTTTCCAAAGAAATTCAAATTAGAACAAAAAAGTAATGTCATTTTCTTAAAACTAAGAAACATTTTAAAATAATAATAATTGTTTACTACTTATCAATTAATATATGGCATCCTTTTATATCTATGAAAGCATGCAAATTTCCCCAAACTTCTCAAGTGTAAGTATAGTTTCATCAGTTAATCCCACTTCTTGGAATCCATCCTACGAGAAAGCTGTTAAATATGGAAAACATTTAAGGCACAAAAATGTTCATTACAGATTCATAATAACTAATCTTTTAAAATGAGGATTAAGAGAAGTGTATACGAATGTAGAACCGTGCACATGATAAAGTGTTGGAGGGTTTTGTAAGCAGGATTTAGTATGAGCAGAATTATGTAGAGCAAACAAAACTTATACAAAAATAGCCTTGCACAGAGTACACCAAGGTATTTATGACTCTATTTGCCTGTAGGTGGCAGGACCATGGCTGATATTTGCCCCCTTTTCTTTTTTCTAATTTCCAAATTTCTCCGCTATGCGTGCACCAGGTTTGTATGGAAAAAATTTTAAATTTAGGGTTTCTGACTTTTCTTACACAGATAATTGCGAGAGCTGCCCCAATGCTCTCCCTATTTTTCAGTCTCCTCTGTCACTGGGCCATCTTCCATGTGGCAAATGGTGTTAACTACTTAAAACACAGATCACATTAGTCAATTTCCCCTAACTGATTAAGAAAATGCTGAAGCCTCCCCATGGCTTATCCCCAAGTCCCCAGTCTCCTTAGGCTAAGACAGAAGGTCCTTCTCCATCAGGCTCTGACCTACCACGACAGATGAACTCCCCTACAGCCCTCCCGTCCTGTAAGCTATCTCCCACCCCAATGACACACATTCACCATGTGCCTCGATCCCCTGGTTCATTTCATCCTCCCAGCCCTGTGAAGTATCAATATTAGGATTACTCCGCTCCCACTTAAGGAATCAAACCTCAGATGGTTAGGTGACAACCCTCTCATAATTGGCAGACCACGGACAGAATTTAGGACCGTCTGATTCCAAACCATCTATTCTCCTGTCTCCAACATGTTTCCAAGTATATGCTGTATCCTCTTACTTCCATTTTCGGCATCTATTGTTTCCTTTTGCAGGAATGTCCTGGAACTTTCTTCACTCTTCAGCAAACCTCTACCTGTTCTTCAAGGTCTGGGTCCAGCTGCCCTCAATATCTTTGTGTCACCATTTCCTATCACCTCAGTCAAAATGAGACGCCGCCACCATTTAAAATCCTGGTCCACAGCACTTGGCTTTTAAATCTATTTTATCAATCACTTTGGCCAATTTTTAAGGAAAGTTCTTTATTTATCTTGCTCTCCCATTAGTTTGAGAGGTAGAGAAGAGGTCTTATTTCTTTACTTTTTCAGCACCCATTCGGGTCTTGGGATATGGATGACATTCAATAAGTATTTGTTAAATTAGTTAATTCAGTAGGAGTTGGTCTCGCTCCTAAGTTTACTTTTCTCTAGCGTGGTTATCTTCTGTAAATATGCAACCCGCCCACCTGGGTAGGGATAAGACAAACAGGAAAGCAATTTTCTCAGTGGTTATTAATATTATTGACAATTCTCTTAATCCATATTATTTCTGGGTAATTATATACTTCTCTTAGAGGTCAAAATCAGATGCAGGGAGAAAATTCATAATGAATAGCATGGATGTAAAGGAGCTTTTCTGTATTATACGATGAGATGCATCATTTGTGTCTGCAGGGAGAGATGTCCTTGCTCTGTGAGAGGCTTCCCAGGAGAAAGCTTAGAAAGAAAGTGTCTAGTCTCGCTGCGACTGAAGGCACTCTACAGAGAAAGGTGATCCTCTGGTCCAGGGGAGGGGAGCTTATCTGAGAATGAAAACAAACTCAGGATACCGAAGGGGACAGACCTGGGAGCAAACAGAATCCACTGGGAGAATGCCAGTCCAGCAAGAAGGGCAGGCAGGCCTGGCTAACTCAAGGGAAGATACCCAGGGACAGACGTATCTCCCAGCCTCAGCTCTGGCATCGGTGAAATGACCGTGCAATGAAGTCTATCCTGGTCATTGAACCTTCAAAACTGTGCAGGCTTTCAGAAATCTACAAATAAGGGGATAACTGACCGGAACCCGAGAAAAACTCTTTCCAGATCTGGAAAAATCCAACTGGAAATTGTTTACAATAAATTACTTATTTATTTCTTTGTCTACAAGGCAGAATAAAAAATGGATTAACTGCTTTTAACAAATGAGGTCATTACCCGGACTGGTGGCCTATGGCTCCTTTTCCTGCGAAACCCTTCATCTGAGGAGCTGGCACTAGTGGCATCTGGCTGGACAGAGGAGACGTCCTTGTCACGATGCATGTCTCACAACTTTGGAGCTTGTTCCTGGAGGGTCATGTACAACTGAAGAAGAAAAGAGATTTTTTTTCTGGGTCTCTAATTTTTACGTGAAACTTGTTAGAGGCCTTAGGGTATAAAATGACTTCATATTCTCTCTTTTATGCTTCAGAGTCAAATGTTAGGGTCTAATTACTCTAGAAATGCCTTGCATAGTACTACATTCATAACACAAGCATTTTTTTCTCAAACCCACCCAGTGAACTGGGACTAATTCTCCATGCTTCCCCGACATGTCACTGAAGCTTGTCCCCCACTTTTCTTGTCCACATCCTGGGATCCTTGCCATTGAGCTCAGGCTCTTTTGATTCACGTAAAAAGGAAATTTATGAATTGACTTCTGAGCTGGTCAAACATATCACTTTCAGCTAATTTGGAAAACTTCAAAACTGTAAGATGGCTGTTGCACACAGAGGTGGGGGGAATGCCATCATCCTTTGAAGCACCTTCCTTCAAACCTTGTACTCTGGGAGAAAGTCACTTTGGTTATAAATGCAAAATCGTGTTATAAAAGGTATAGGTCTGTTTGAATGACTTGGATAGGAAAATAGAAAACTTTATATTGTATAGGTATTTTAAAGCTCTTATTTAAAACAATCACAGCAACTTAAGCTTCCATTATACTCTGGAGCTCCAGGAGAACACCTTGGGGTGCCTGCCCAAGTGGAACTCATAGGGGGGTGAATGTCAAATCCCTTAAGGTTACTGTGGGGCAGAGGGTCTTGCCATTCTTTGCCAAAGTTTATTTTTCTATTTTTTCCTAAAACATAGGCAGTAGATACAACTTACAAATGGTATTCTATGGTATATTTAATATGGGTTTTTTTGTATCTGTTTGCCAAAAGAGAAATATGTGTCCACCAAATTCTCTCACTTGAAAAAAAAATCAGAGTAATAGTTGCCTCTGGGAGTGAGGAAGGTTGGAATTAACTTGGAAGAAGCATGAGAGAACTTCTGGGGTAATGTTCTATGGCTTGATAAAGGTTAGGTAACACAGGGACTGCCCTGGCAGTCCAGTGGTTAAGACTCCGCCTTTCCAGGGCAGGGACCATGGATTCGATCCCTGGTTGGGCAAGTTTCTCATGCCACATGGTTAACATAGGTGTAATGATGTCCCAAAACTTGGCATGTGTACACTTAAAACTTGTGCATGTCAATTACTGTAAATTTTAACATAAAAAGAAAAATCAGTTAATAAATATTGAACTCTACTTAATGATACATATGTTGACGCATGTAGGGGGAACTGTACTAAAATCTAAATTGATTTAATGAATAGAGGTGAGATAGATAGATGATAGACAGTAGATAAATGACAAAGCAAGTATAGTCTAATGTTAATGGTAGAATCTAGGCAGTGTCTATACAAGTGTTAACTAAAACTCTTTCAACTTTGCTGCATGTTTGAAAATGTTTATAATAAAATGTTGGAAAACGTTATCCCACTTCATCACGCCATGTTTGAACTTCAATATGAGCTTTTTCTTAACACGAAAGCCTCTGTCCATCATACCCCAAAACAAAATGTATTTACTGCCTAAGACACAACATTAAGTCAGTTTACAGAATGTTGGGATATGTTAGTCTCCAAGAATCTTATGGCTGAGTGGAGACAAGATTGAAATCTGTGCTTCTCTCTTTAAAAACAAACAGCAAAGTTTGTGTTTGCCATCTCCTATCGGAGTCTAAAGTTTCCAACAGTCTTTTTTTTCCTGAATGCCAAAATACCCTTGGGGGGAAAAGCATGCAAGGTTTACTTAACCACTTAGAGAAAAGTCCGCTTGGTGGAATGACTCGCCCCAGGGTTTATCAAGCAAATATCATGCCCACTCTGCTCGACTCACTCCAAGATACCCGCTCAAGCCATCACCTTGAGTAATGCAATTGGCCATGTCACACACTGGGGTGGTTTTCCATCCTGCATCATTTTTGTGCACTAGCCTGCCGAGAGCTTCTTCCCGACAAATCACCTATTAGATAACGCCGGTCCACCTTCCTTCCACCCCGTCTTCTCCCATCAGTGGCCCTGTCTCCAGGAAGATACGTTCCCTGAGTAATTCCAGGACGGATAGTCCTCCTACTTGACCATTTCCCAAAATGGCTTCCGGTTAATCAAAGAGGAAAGAGCTCCATCTAGCTGTTTGGGAAGCAGTGAGCATATCCAAAGATGACAGCAGGAAGGGAAAATGTTTGTTCCTCTCCTGCTCCTTTTTCAGATGAGATCTGTGGAAAACACTAAACTTCAACCCTGTTCTTAGTAAGAAGTGCAGACATCTTCCATCTGCAGTAAGTAAATACTAATTCGAGGTGTTTTAGAGCAACATTGATCAGGTCCTGAACTCTTCAGTGCAGCCCAAATTTCATCACATTTATTCTCTTTCTCTCCCCCAAATATATTTTAAAAGGATTCTTTGGTATATTCACCAATCTCTGCAAGGAAAAACGGATGCAAAGTTTGCAAATACGTGAGTCCAATTACACTAATTCCTGGTGACTGTGGAAGAAGTGAATCAACACCACTTTGCAAGAGGAAGTCACAAGAGCTTCGGCTGGCCAGGCGCTGTCACTTTCCACAGCTTGTTAGGCTACTCTCACCATTGTCGTGGGTGAGAATCCCTGTTCGCCACCTCCAGAGGCTGTGAATGGATAACTGGACATGTTTGTCAAAGGATGTTACAGCATCCAACACAGAGGGCATCTGATCGGAGGGCCTGCCATCACAGTGACTGGCTTCAGTGGCTCTGACATGAAATTGATAGTCAGGGACGGACTGGGGTGGAGAGCTCTGATTTCTCAAAGATTTCTCCAGTGTACTGCAGGGGAGGAACACCAGTCCAAGCATCCAGGCTACTGTACTGCGGAGGTGAGAAGCAAACAGGGCAAATTGGCCTGCAACATCCCAGTGAGTTTGGGAAGAGTTGAATCATTTGACAGGAGGCTGTTGGACTGAATCGTAAGTATATGGGCCATTCTGTGTCTGCAAACGGTGTGAAGCTGGGACACACACACGCACTGGCACATATTCTAAAGCTTGTCCCTGAAGGAAAGTCGCTGGAGGAGCTGAGAGGAAACGCTGTTCAGAAAAGGCTATTTTGGAGGAGGATTTGCAGGAGAGACGCCCAGGAGTTCTAGGGACCCAGCAGACCCCTCAGGGCTGCCCCAGGCACTCAGTTCCAAAGAGCATGGAGCCCAGGGCTCTCTCCAGCCTGATACCCAGTCAGCTGTTCACCTGAGATGAAGGTCAGGGTCCCATCAGGTCTTCCCTGCGATGGGTAACAAGCAGGCACTCAGCTCATTTCAGTCAACTGTGTGCAGAGCCCCGTGGCTCTCAAGGAGTTGGAAGATAGCAGCATGAATCGAGGAAGGAAAAGGAAGGGAAACCACCTGTAAGTGGAAGAGAGAGCAATTTGGACACAGGAGAGCCCATGCAGGCAGCAGTAGGACCAAGTGACATAAAATGGATTTATTTTCATCAAAAAGTCAAATGGAATTTTATTTTGTTTAAAACAATGATGCCAACAAAGGCCCCACTGCTTTCCTCTGAACACTTGCCATGCAGCAACAGCAGGCGTTTATTTTGGTACATGCATCCCCCATGTGGCAGCAGCACATGGAAGGGATGATGGCAGAGTGGTCCCTCTAGACTTAGGATCGGCAGAGATGCATTACACTGCTGCTGTGGGGTAGCTCGGCTGGAGTATAATTACTTGGCAGACGAGGAAGCTCGGTGTACGCACTGTCTCGCCAAGTTCACTGTCAGTGACAGAACAGGGATCACAGCCCTGATACATTGATTCGAGTACCTTCTGAAGCTGGGAACCAGTGTAGACAGGTTGTCCCATCCTAGGGGTGAGAGAGTGGAGGTATATATACTCCAGCTCCGGACAGTCATTGATTTAAGGCTGAACCAGGAGTGAGGTGCCCCAGTACTTCTGACCTACTGTGGACAGAGCAAGTTTTAGCAGCTAGAAAAAGCCCTGAGGCAAGGAGATGCAGGTGCTAGCAGTTGGACATTCAACTATCACATATTAAACTAATAAGAGCCAAAGCGATTCTGGCAGGGTTGCTCCTAACTCCAGTCTGTATTCCATTGCAATCGGTTGGAAGTGTGTTGAGGTTCACACAAAACCTGCCTTCTCTCTTTGTCCATACACACTGAGAGAAGGAGGCTCATTTATTTTTCCAATCTACACTTCAGCTCCTTTCCCCCCAAGCTTAGCTTTAACCCTCTGGATCTTAAAAATATCTGTTTCCCCTAAAGAGAGGATGTTGACTAACGCCCTACATCCGCTGAAATTACCCAAATAACTAAAGAAAGGAACATCACATAGGGAGAATCTAAATGACTTTGGTTTCAGTGTTGTTATAAAATATGCTATTCCCAAATTCCCCAAATATGAGTCAGCCTATGTGTGTGCTATGAACTGCTACAAGAGAAACACACATTGCTGCCCTTTTCACAGAACATTCCATGGTAATTAAGTCAGATAAGCCCTCAAGGGGTCTCAGCCCTGGCTTCTGTTGCTGTTTTGGGATACGGGAGAAGACAGCTATACTGTCCTCTTGACTGCCAACGGTTAGATGGATCTGAAGCCTTTGAGATCAGTCGGGTCCTAGAGCAAGTTGTCAAGCTTTGTGCGACATCAAACTCCTCAATGTTTAGTAGAAGAGATGGCTGCTGGAGAAGAGAAGCAGTATAAATTCTAGAGTAAAAGTGGAGAAGTTAGGGGCTTCCCTGGTGGCGCAGTGGTTGAGAAACCACCTGCCAATGCAGGGGACACGGGTTCGAAGATCCCACCTGCCACGGAGCAACTAGGCCCGTGAGCCATAACTACTGAGCCTGCGCGTCTGGAGCCTGTGCTCCGCAACAAGAGAGGCCGCGACAGTGAGAGGCCCGCGCACCGCGATGAAGAGTGGCCCCCGCTCGCCACAACTAGAGAAAGCCCACGCACAGAAACGAAGACCCAACACAGCCAAAAATAAATAAATAAATTAATTTAAAAAAAAAAAAAAGAATCCGCCTGCCAGTGCAGGGGATACGGGTTCGAAGAAAAAAAAAAAAGTGGAGAAGTTGGTCCAAAATGATAAAAGAGTGAGGGTCTTACAGGCAAAGAGCATGGGAACATCTGAAATGTAGACTCGAGAGGCAAGGGATTCTGGGAGAATCCCTGGAGGGAGGGCTACGCTTGGGAGCAGCATGAGGCCAGACTTGGAGCCCAGGGGTGGAGCCAGGGAGCTGGGGAGGTGCCACTTCAGAGAGAGCCTTGGACAGTGTGGACCAGGGGCTGTGACCCCACGCAGAGGGGTTCCGCGCTTGAGGCCCCCAGACCCAGCTCCCAGGATGGGAACCTTGAAAAAAGCAACGCCTGGACTTCGCAGAAAAACAACCGTCCTCCCAGAGTCACAGGTCTCATTCAGCAGAGTTTAAACCCCTTTAACTTTTCCTTTCTCTCAGGCGTGACAGAAAGCTTTTGATTTCAGAGCTGAAGTTTGCATTTGTAAGCTGTGACTTCTACATCCACATTCTTTCAAAATAGCTGCAAGTCCCACAAGGGAAAACGAAGTACTCAGAAATGACAACAAGGAGGTCCAGGCGGTTCAGTTCGCTGCTCGCTCAGATCGCTCAGCCTCTGCACCATTTTACTACCTACTTGGCATAAAAAATAATGTTTGTCCATTGATGTCATTCCCCTAAAAGTACGACAGAGCAGTTTCCCAAACAATTACAATGTGTACTGCATGTACAACTTGGAGCACTAAAGCATAATATTTTTGTTCCTTCCAACATCCATAGAATCTCAGAAGCATATCATAAGCACCAAAGTGTTCTCTGCCATCATAATAATTCATTATGTTATTAATAAGCTAGTGTTCTCTTGTAACTGTGCGGCAAAATGCAGGATGTCAGTCCCCTACATAACGCCATCTTCGAGTGTCCTCAATCAGAGAGCCAATAATAGCAAACTGTCCCTTCTTTATGTATCTGCCACAGAGAAGTGAGGTTCCAGGGGTGTAACTCAAAAATTCCTCTCATTTTCCCTCCAGAACAAAGTTTCCTAATCCGAAAGTTCTGTGTTTGAATACCAGAAGCAGCATTGGTGTGTGCATGCGTGTGCGTGTGTGTGATTCTACTGTTGATAAGAGTCACAGAAGGACTCACCCCATATCTGGAGAATATTCTACAAAGATACATCTGCCATTTTCATGAGCATGTTACCTGCCCACCTGAAAAGCCCCATGGTCACCAAAAGAGGATACTTTCTTAATTGCCATGACAGCGTAAGACTAGACAGTGATTTTGGTCTGAGATAACTCATATCAGGAATGTGAGGGCACAGTGGTCCCAGGTGAAGGATGAAAGTGTGTGCAACATCCAGTCCGTTTCAAAGGCCCAGTGTGATGATCAATTTTACATATCAACTTGGCCAAGTCTTGGTACCCAGGTATTTGGCCAAAGAAGTCTGGATATTACTGTGAAAGTATTTTTTACATAAGATTAACATGTAGGGCTTCCCTGGTGGCGCAGTGGTTGAGAATCTGCCTGCCAATGCAGGGGACACAGGTTCGAGCCCTGGTCTGGGAAGATCCCACGTGCCGCGGAGCAACTAAGCCCGTGCGCCACAACTACTGAGCCTGCGCGTCTGGAGCCTGTGCTCCGCAACAAGAGAGGCCGCGACAGTGAGAGGCCCGCACACCGCGATGAAGAGTGGCCCCCGCTTGCCACAACTAGAGAAAGCCCTTGCACAGAAACGAAGACCCAACACAGCCAAAAATAAAAATAAATAAATAAAAATTAAAAAATAAAAAAAATGGGTGGGCCTCCGGCAGTTAAAGGCCTTAAAAAGAAACTGATATCCCCAAAGAGGGACTTTTGCCAGCAGGCTGACCTTCAGATATGAACTGCAGCATCGGCTCTTCCCTGGGTCTCCAGCCTGCAGCCCACCTTGCAGATTGTGCATCTGCCAGACCCACACCGATGTGAGCCAATTCTGTCAACTCTCTCTCTCTCTCTCTCCCTCTCTCTCTCTCTCAGTCTCAATCTCTCTAAGCCAAAATCTATGCTTCTCACTATCTCCAGGGCCAGTAATGTCTTTCACCAATGGCAGCTGTACTTCTCAGCCTTGGGGATGGACAAATGGTGCAGGTTCCCACTCGGAGGGAGTTTGAGGTTAAGGCAGCTCTGGCTCACAGCCTGTAAGACTGTGACCAGGTCATTCTGCTTGCGGGTGTATTTCAGGCCCTCTCCCATCACTGTATCTCTTGTACTGTACCTCAGCCAGCTTCTA
Organism: Balaenoptera borealis; assembly: GCF_965194805.1. Lineage (NCBI taxonomy): Eukaryota > Metazoa > Chordata > Mammalia > Artiodactyla > Balaenopteridae > Balaenoptera > Balaenoptera borealis. The sequence goes on from NC_138877.1 coordinate 77,032,091, forward strand.
GTGAAGGCAGCCTATCTACTGAGTCAAGGTAGGGCCCTGCTCATTACAGTGGCTTACAGAGTTTAGGGGGGACCCGGAAACAAGCCCACCTCTATGTGCCAGGGAAGTATAGTCCAGAAAGTGGTCCTGCAGACAGTAAGCTCTGGCAACTGGCACCTTGGAAGTCTTCCAAGAGGAAGGGAAATCTCCAACCTTAGAAAGCATCATAATAATTGACTGAACACTGCCAATGGTCAGGTGCTGTTCTAAGGGACTTCCAGATCACACCTCATTTAATCATCCCAACAGCCTCCGAGGCACAAGATCTCCACTTTGCACGTGAGAAAAGCAAGGTGCACAGTAGTTAAGTAGCTTCTTCAGGTTACAAGCCATTAAGTGGTGAAACCAGGAGTCCAGAGGCACCCACCTTCAACCACCAGACCAAGAGTAGGCGATCCTGGAAGCTCCATCAGGTAGCTGAAAGCAGGATCACTTGTCAGAGAGTGGGGTGCATCGCCAGGGAACTCACAGACGGCATTTGTGACAAAGGAATATGAGACCCCAGGCCTAGGAATGGGTGTGGGAAAAGGGTGACAGGAAGAGCCTCTGTCCCAGAGCACCAGCCATCAGGACCAGGACACGAAGAGGCTGACCTCATGCCAGATTCAAGCCCCGGGTCCCTCACCATCTGCTGTGAAACTTAGAGCAATTTTCTCAACCCCTCTGAGCTTCATCTGAATGTCAAGGGTAATAAGAGCCACTTCATGGCTTCTGTAGGATTAAGTGTGAAAATAGGACGGTTCCAGGAAGAGTGGCTGCTTAAGACAGTGCCAGTGACAAAATACAGTCCTGGTGGTCGTGAATGTGGCATGAAGTCACAGCCAGACACAGCGTGAGCATCAGTTGGCTGGTCTCGGAACCAGACCTGAGGTGAGCGAGCACTTCCTGAAATCTCACTCCTGCACAGCTCACTCCCCTCGCCCTGGTCTGGGTCCCAGACAGAGGTGGGCTGCAGCGAGGCTGTGTGTGATGCGGGGAAGAGGGGGAGATGTCCTATAAGGAGGGACACTCTGTAGAGAGAACAATCAGGTAAATTGGACCCTGGCTGGCCCAAGGTTTCTAACCCTTCCCTATGATTTTACCTAACATATATGGTCAAAACAATCCAGCCATGACCCAAAAGAGAATTTCTGGCTTCATCATTTGGATCGTTATCTGTCCTGCCCTGATAAATAGGTCAACCATTCAGATTTATGCTACAACTTAATAAGCTGATTTGACCTACGAGTTGATCTATTAATATAAGAAAGCACCGTATCTTCAAGAGAACATGAGAACATCCTTTGAGATTTGGATTTTGGTGTTATTTGCTGGCCCACTGGGTAACTTGCTGACACAAATAAATCTTACACACTCATATGAAAATATCTTAAGATCCACTGAAGAGTACAAAACAGACTGTCAGCTACCGTCACTTAAATGTCAAAGGAAATCCTGTGCCCTACACCGCCCCCTAACTTTCTCCCATTCAACCCCCCTAGCACTAAGAGTCACTTTAAAACACAAGGGAGTTTTTACTACCAGGAAAATTTTTACCAAGCTTTAGTTAAAAAGCAGTTGAAATGTCTGAAGTAAATTGGGTTGTATAATGGAACAACTAATAGACCCTAAAAATGAGAACAGCATGGCCAACCCCAGCCATAATGGTTTGTATTGTAATCACCTTGGACACGCTCCATAACATGGGCTGACTCAACGTCTCCACGCTGGCAGCACCTGAAGGAGACTTTCTCGCTGCCAGAAAGACTCAGGGTTAAGGATTATGTCTGCTCTAGCCAAGGGGATGACATGCTTTTCCTCGTTTTTGAGCAAACCCATGTCTTTGTGCCCCTGACTGTGTCACACGCACAGTCCAGACAAGCAGACTCAAGCCTTTTCCAAAGCATGGCTGCATGCCGTCCACCATGCTTCCCACTTTCTGTCTCCTTCCATCCATTTTCCAATGCCATCTGGGTAAGACAGAATGGATATCCCATTCAAACTCCACCTCCCACTCTTCCCAAAACCCTGAAGACTCCCAGCACCAAGTCTCAGTTAGATTCATGGGGTCCATGGATATGAGTTTGGGTGAACCTCAAATCACTGTAAAATATCTCGACTGTGTCTACTCCACAAGGGGGCTTAGTGCCTGTAGCTGCAAGTACTCCTAAACGTCTTATATTCAGGCAATGATTTTGCTTTCAAGTCATGCATAACGATTATGCCTCTTGAATTTTAAAATAACATGCATGGACCAAATAATTATTATTAAATACATGAAGGCTCTGGTAACACATGAACTGCATGTGTTAATGGGATTAAGCATAAAACAAATGGTTTAACGCAAGATTGCTGTGAGTGTGGGATTCACACAATGAGAGGTATTTGAAAATTAGCACTGTTGGAACACCTGTTGAATAGTTGCCCCTTTTATACAAGGGTTTGGGAGAAGAGATAGGAAGGAGTTTGATGGGAACGTGACCCCATGATTAGATCAATGGTTGTTATGATTTTCATAGAAACTCTTAATTTATTTCCACTTTTTCTAAAATTTCTAAAATTAAACTACTATTGAGTTTATAGTGATAAGGAGTACACAGTGTATCAGAGAATTTAGGAATTAGCAAATGAATGTGGAGAACAGATAGATAGCAGTGACATTTTTGGAGGAAACCTGTCTGAGTATTTGGTCCATCTATTTGGACCCATATGATATTAAGTCCAATTTGTTGAGTATCTACTAACTTCCAGGGACTCCAGGCGCTTCACGTTGCGCTACAAAGCAGGAGTTATGTCAGTCGTACAGATGAATTAACTAAAGTTCAGGTAAGTAAAGTATCAGTAGTTTGCTCAGTTACAGTCAGTAAGAGGCAAGGCCTTGATTTGAAGATGATTCTACCATGTTTTACTTTTAAAATACCTGGATGCATAGCTCAGCAAGGGAGAACCAATCTGCTGATTTTCAGGATTACCTTTCATAGGATTATTATCTTTATTGGTATTGCCAACAAGACTTGCCTGTAGCCCTCTGAGGAAAGGAGTAATGAGTGATAGTCATCTAAATACTGAACTGATCCAAATATTTGATTTTGTCATGAATTTTGACTTCCTACAAAAAATGGAGCAGGCAAAAGTTTAAATATCATACCAGCTGCTTTTCTGTTGTTTGCTTTTCTCCTATTAGTAAGCTAGGAATGAAGAGTAGAGAAAGAGGGGGGCCCCTGTCATCCACAAGATGAGTTATTCAACTTCGTAAGATACAAGCTTGAAGGCATTGTTATTCTGGAACTCCACAGAGACAGTGTCCTAAGAAAGTCCACGCTGCCTTCTCTGCTCTCTTCTTGGTGAGTTCACCATAATCTCTGTGCTTGAAATTCAGTGAGGTCACACCAGTATGGTTCTCAATGCCTTCTCTCTTTATTCAACAAGCATTATTAGGGTTCGGTGGTATAGGACCGTGGGTCCTTCCAAACAGTAGATAAATAAGGGGAACATAGCCTAGTGGTTAAGAATTCTTTTAATGAATTCTCAATTTATTCTAAATTTCTAATAACAATTCTAACAGTTCAAAACAGATGACATCAACTTTTATCACATTAATTTAAGTTTTTCTATTATATTAATAACTGGTTGTAAAATTATCCCAATTACATATGATAGAGGAGTTGAGAGTTGAATTATTCTAGCAAATCTTTTCAGACATAGAAAAAAAATAGTTTAATTTCTTTTCAGTTTTACTTCTTCTGAACGAATATGGTGAGTTATAATACCTGCATTTTCCACTTCAGAACTAACAAGGAATGCCACTTCACAGAATAAAAAAGGAATAATGAAGGCATAGTGAGAAGTCCCAGGACGTTCTGCTCAACAGCTAATATGCCAGCTACTATTAAGGAAAGAGTAAAAGCACATTGGGTAGCACAGACTCAAGAGTACTTTTTCCTTTCAGAAGTCGTGGGTGGAAAGTTCCAATGAAAAATTACCAGGGTTACATTATCCTGTAACATTTTGTTCTTCTAAGCAGTCTGTTTTAAAAGCATATTCTTATTCCAGGGCTCATTACTCATGGAATTTCAGACTGATTTGCTGCTTCTCTTTATGCCTGATACAGGTAATATTTTGAATTTTTAAAATGCATTTCATTCCTATGTGCTGAGAAGAGGCATTGCTTCAGAATCTTTTGCACACTCAGTTAATGATCCGTCGTAAAATCCCATGATCAATCAGGTTTGTCTGTATTCAACTTTATAAACAACTGATAGAAATCTTTCTTAGTAAGAATCTGGTGCTGGGCTTAGTCACTTATATTCTCTGATAATAGAAGAAGTAGCTAGTCCTAGCCCTCGAATAAGGAAATAAAGCTCTAGAAATCCCGAGAAGGTATATGCACCATATATACAGCCCATCCGTCAACATCATCTAATTGGGAATTTCTCCATGGCCTCATGAGAATTTGTATTTCAGCCTCTCCTTAAGTGCTATAGATCAAAAAGCTACGTGCCAGTTATTTCCATTGTTAAGTTATCGTGTTTTATCTCCACTTTATTATTTAGATGTCAACCCAGTACCAGAGTGACCTCTGAGGACTTCTGGAATTGGAATGTTGTTCAGAGTGATAGGGCTTGAGATGAAGTGGAGATAAAGCTGCTTCTTAACATGGATGCCTTTGGCCATCACTCATTTCTGCCACTGCCATCAGCTCACATTCTACCACTTGACTAATATTTGTCCTAAGGATCAAGAGAATATGCCTCTGGCTCCAACTAGAGGTCTTTACTCTTTTTACATTCTGGTACCCTTGTTTAAATAGGTCATTATCCATAGACACATCACCTTAGTGGAGAAAGAAAAGAATGAATATATGTGGACCTTGGGATGGACATAAAATCGAGGGATCTTAAACATGGTAGCACTTTATCAGTCACTATGAAGACAGAGCCATGAAAATCAGCTTACGAATTACTGAAGGGAAAGCTGATGGATTCCTTTTTGATTAAAAAAAATCTTGTAGCTACATCATCATATGAACTTGGGACATTTTAAAGATAAATTTGTCAGTCTTATAATATGAGGACATAATTGGTGTTGAGCTACAACGGTCATATCATTAAGAGAGGCTCACAGGGCGAGTTTCACTTTTTTAGGAAGTAGGAATATTGGAAAGAAGTTTTTGAGCTTCAAAGATCTACATCATAGAAGCTGGAACCACCATTTTCCACTCCTTGTTGATGGAGACTGTCTGGTGACAGTCACCGATCCTCACAAAGCGAATTCATAATGCTTACAGGAATTCTGTTCTGTTCATTTCCATGTTTTGGGAGGGGCTTCCACCCACCTCAATCGTGAAAACTAAGAACACAGTCAGTATGAGCTGCTCACCAAAGGACCGACACTGGCCTGGCCGAGGACATGCCCATTGGAAGAGGGCCAGGTTCACTAAAGGATTTGGAATGTTTTCCTGATATGATTTCTGGTATGTCCAGAGCTATAAATCTCTTGCCTTTGAAAAGTACTCATTTATTTCCATTTTTCCTAAGCCTTTTCCTGCTATCCCTTAAGAATGCTCAAACTACCCTGATTTATTGAGTTCATCCATCAAAACGAGAGTAACAACACACTCATTCAGCTCTTGCTCTGAGGCCACAGATGTCCAGGCATGAGGACAGGGCCTCTGGCTACACACCTACGATGGAGAGCATCTCTCTGTAAGGCAGCCAGACACCACCATCCTCGCAGAAGCATTTTTAGGAGCCTCCGAGCAGGTTGCCTATGAGTGAAAAGAAAGAGTGTGCAGCTCCCACCGCAAGTGGGAGGATATGCCTTTGAAATCACTCAGGAACCTTTTCCACAACAGCAAAAACCACATTGTTTAACAAGGCAGCAGGCAAGTGGTAAGAAGGCATCGTGACCCCGGTTCACTGGGAGCCCACACAGGACCGTCAAAAGGAGAGTCTGGTCCAATCCTTCAAGTAAAAAGAAATAGGTACTTTTTCTCAATCTCTATTCACAATGGATGTTATTTTACACACTTGATGCTGATCTGTTTTGCAAAAGATTCCAAGGTTGAAATAACTGCATTCTTCCTCATAATGAGCACCCATACTTAAATCAATGGAAATGGAATTGATCTACAATTGTTTACTCTCTTCAAAAGCTTGTATTCATCTTGAATTGCTTTGGTCCAGAAAATATTGTGAAGACAGACTGTCCTAATTTTATTCTCCATGTTCAGGGAACAAGCCATTTGAAGAGACATTAGAAGGAGCAGGGTTTTTTTTCTAAGTATTAAGATATTAATACATGAAGGAGGTAGTGAAATAAAATATTGTTAAAAAAATCTTTTACTCTGAGGGATATCATTTGGAGGGTAGTCCTCATGAGGTAGCTGGTAATGTTTATTTGCTTTAAAAATGAAACACTGGTATTTTCACAACATTTAGTAATGGGAATAAAACCAATTAAATGTGTTACAGTACCAGCTTAAAAGAGGATATGTGATAGGAGTGATTTGGAGGGCGTGTACTTGCCTAGGATAAAGGTGGTTTGGGTCAATCTCCTCTGATCAGTAAAGACTGGAAACTCACAAACATGATGAGGGCCATGACATTGCCCCGACATTGAAAATAAAAAGGCAGTTAACACCAAGAAGCCATGAATAACAATCAAAATATATCAAAAGGTCACAGGGAAAAAAAAAAAAGGTCACAGGAGCACCGAGTTTTAACATATACACCAGGTGTTTTGGGATCATGAAGAAGCTCGCTTCTCTAAGACTAATAGCCAATAGTTTAAAACACTCTTATCCTTGTTGATGCGCTGGCATTGGAGTTCTCCAGGAAACTGCAGGCTAAAGCATCAGTCATCTCTTTCTCTCTCTCTGCAAGCAGTTCCACCAATAGACCACATTGTTCCAGGCATATCTGAAGCACATTCAGAGGCGCTGACTGCCCCTGGGGATGAAATTACCTTCATCTCCATCAACAACACTCGCTCTGTAGATGGTTTCTCCTGAGTCTCTAGTCCATGGTGGCCCCTAAAGAGTAGGGAGAAGCTGGGGAAAGATAATTTTAATCCACAGTATAAGTCACTAAATGATGATAGTGCAGGAAATGTTTAAAATCCCTCCTAGGGTTGAAGTGATTGAGCAAGTTGTCACTATGTCCTCCTCCCAGGTTCTTGGTCATGACCCGAAAACTTTGGCTCAGCCCCCTTTATTCTCCACACAGTAACCAATTCTGATGTTTGGAGACCATGAAATTCTCTCCCGCTATTTTATATTTTTGGTGCAAAATGAACACATCTCAGTAGAATCCATGAAAAACATGACCCCACAATAATGGCCTGGGGACACATGTTTGAGGGATTGAATATAGCTTTATTTACAACATAAAGCATTCCATCTGTGTAAAACAGAGAATTTTAAAGAGGGAGAAACCTAATCTTGTTACAACTTTCCTTCCCCTGGTTAGACAGTATTATCCCTTTTCCCCCAAGTGTCTTCTTGAGGTTTTTCCTTCTCATAAATAACTTTCTGTAGGGCTCGGCACTGAGTAAGAGTACTTACTCCCTTCTTTCATTTATTTTTTAAAAAATTTTATTGAAGTATAGTTGCTTTACAATGTTGTGTTAATTTCTACTGTATGGCAAAGTGAATCAGCTATACGTACACATATAGCCCCTCTTATTTGGATTTCCTTCCCATTTAGGTCACCACAGAACACTGAGTAGAGTTCCCTGTGCTATACAGTAGGTTCTCTTTAGTTATCTATTTTATACATAGTATCAATAGTGTATATATGTCAATCCCTGTCTCCCAATTCATCCCACCCACCCCCTTCCCACTTGGTACCCACTTGGTAGGTCCATCCACGTTTCTACAAATGACCCGATTTTGTTCCTTTTTATGGCTGAGTAATATTCCATTGTATACATGTACCACATCTTCTTTATCCATTCTTCTGTTGATGGACTCAAATAAAACCTAATCCTCATTTTCATCACTGTATTCAAGTAAGAGGATTGTTTCTTGTCTACTTGGATGTTTAGGAGAGCTGAACGGAAGATGACAATCACAAACACATGAATAGTGCCTGAAGGGATATTGCATTTCTTGATTCCTGATGGAGCAATAGCCAGCCCTATGGGTAGCCCCCAAGGGGCACCATCTTTTGGCCCCTTTGAGGTCTGCCCTTGGCAATGTTCACTCTTCAGACATGATATTAATAACAAGTTGAAGCTGTGTGGTTTCCCATCAGGGCTACACTCCAATGGAGAATCTGCAACTTTTTGGAAGTAGTACCCTGTTTTCATTCACTCAGTGCCAGAATCTCATGGAGGATTAAAGAAGATAAACGTGAGCATAGGTGGCCCCACCTATGATCTCATTTATCTTCACAACAAACTTAGGAGATAAATCTAGAAGGCTTGAGAAAAGTTAAAAGGCGGTTCATCCACTATCAGCAGATAGGTTTTGAAAACTCGGAGTAGCAGTAACACATGTTGAAAGAGCTAACAAGTTGGGCTGAGCACACACCTGTACAACAACGGCCTGGGGAAGGGCAGCTCTACTCAGCGGTCAGGCACCTGAGTGAGATGGGAACCTGCTTCATGACTTTGGCAAATTTGACCCAACAAAATAAAATAATACTTTTTTTGGATTACTAGATGAATGAATGATCAAGGGTTTGAATTTATTTAGTAAAATAATGTGTAAAAGTGCTGTGTCAATTCTTTAATAACTAGCTTGTAAATTATACTTACTGTTAAAATAGCTATTTTGTGGACTATTTCAGTGCACTTTTATTCCAGAACCTACCAAGGACACAGTGGACTTGGATCTTCCCTTCCAACACCCTTTCCTCCAGGCCAATACTTCAGGGTCTCCTTTTATTATTTTCTCTGAATCTCATCTATTGTTGCCAAAAGGTGCCTACAAATTATCTCATACTCTTTCCGTCCTTCGAGCAGGTCAGTCTCTTCCTCCCCTCATACCCTTCACTTTGTTCTTCCCTCTGCCTGGGGAGTTCCTCCTCCAGATCTTTCCATGCCTGGACACGCCTGGTCGTAAACTTCTCAGCCTAAAGGTCACTTTCTCACAGAGATCATCCCTGCCCAGCCTGCCTGCAGCAGCTACGCTCACCGCATGGTCCAACGTCTCTCTCCTCTGCACCAGAGCCTGCCCTTCCTCCTCACACTTGTTAATGTGAAATCATCTTATTTTGTTTCTGCTTCTCCTGCTACATCTGAGCTCCACATGTTGGGGATGGCTGGGAGCCTGGCTTTAGCTTGTTTGTATCCCCAAATCCTGGGACTGTGTTTGGCACACTGGAACTGCTGAATAGTCGTTTACTGAATGAATGAATGCATCTTGAACTCCAAAGCCAGTGTTCTATCCCAGTCTCCCTTGAAATAAGATTTTTCTGCCTCTGTTTCATGCCTCTCTCAGCTAATGAAAGGCTGTCTGGATACAAAGGGCTGTCTTATTTGGGCCTCAACCAACCCCTTTCTTCCCATATGTCATATAGTCACTTTCTCTTCTGTGTCCCAGGAAGACAATGGGAAATGAAATAGGGAGATATATGCTGTCGTTGAAAAATAAAATATGAAAATAGCCCCGCATAGTTTACAGGCATTTTACTGAGAAAGATTCGCCCTTTTACCTTGCTTCCTAAACCTAGGATATAGAAATATTCCACATTGAAAAAACTAAGCAGAAAACTTGGGTTTCCCAGCGTGAGGTTTCAACCTGCTGTTCTATTTACTGGGGGAACTGGCCCAGGCACTTGGGATGGAGAACAGGACCTCTTGTTTTGGTCCCAAGGCTGTCTGCTCACTGGGAGGGCTGCGTCTGACAGTGAGTGAACACAGGCTCAGCAGCACCTGTTAGACCCCGCGTGAGGTGGTCCCTTTCAACGTGACGTCAGTAGCACTTGAAACAATTTAAACAGAATGACTCCAGCTGGCCATGGGGCTATAGGACGCCCGTATTAGGATATGCGTCATGTAAACATAGACGCATACATCACACTTACAGCACACTCTGTGCTGTATTCTCTGCACAGGAATCAAGAGCTTGCTCATTTTAGTAAAGAGGATTTTCCCCCAAGAAATGCAACTTTTTTGCAGTTTTAATTACAATTGAAAAATTGAAAAATTTCCAAATGAAAAGTTACCAAAAAAAAAAAAAAAGCCACTGCCATTTCTTGGGGAACAATGAAATTTAAGATCAATGCATAGTACTTTTTTAAAATTTTAAACAAGTGTTTTAAAAATTAATGTAATTATGAAAGTAAAGCTAAATGAAAAACAGACCAGAGCACGTTAATTTTCATCTGTTGACCTGCCCTGAGAGCCAATGTGGTTGGTTGAGAACATCTGGCAGGAAGCCATGCTATTGCTTACCACAAATAAGTCCTGAACTCCTGGAGTATAAACTATCCGAATGCAGAAACCAGTTTTCTGTTGCTTTGGCTCAAGTCCATGAAGCGACTCATTTCCTTGGGACTCCATCAGGAAAAATTAAACTCATCCATTTATTTTTTTTATAACTTTTTATTTATAGATTACAGAAGTAGTATCTGTTCAGTGCAGAAACCTTGGAAAACTCATAAAAACTCAAAAAGACACTTTACTCATAATTCCATACCCCACCATTATAATCACCATCAACATTTTGGTACATTTTCTGTGTTCACATGCACATGTCAACTTTTCCCTCCCTCGATGATATCTTTCCATAAATACTGTGTCAAGTCCAGTTTTCATTTAGCAATGCCTCATGAAGTTTTGCCAAGGTTGAAATATCCTTCTCTGGCCTGTTGTTTAGTGATTGCATAGTATTCCATTGTATGGATTTGTTACATTTCTCTGAGCCAAACTCTTAATTTTAGATCTTTTGGTTGCTTCCTATTTCATCCATCCATCTATCATCTATCTATTAATCTATCTATCTATCTATCTACATGATAGATGTTATATATATCATTATATGTTATATAATGTATATATAAAATGTATATGCAGTCTTCAGTAATTCTTTTCAAACATACTATTACTTGTCCACTCAACATCTATTTTTTTTCTCCTTCTTTGCTAATATGATTCTGATTTTGTTGATGTGGAAATATCCCTGGCTATTTATTTCTTCTCCCATATGACAAAGTATAGTCTATACCGTGTGAGCAGAAAGTGCTGAGTGGTAACTTCTGGGATGGCCCTTTGAAGGGGTGTAGATGTGGCTCCCATCATCCTCATGGTCTTTTGAATTTGCTTTATCCACTCCTATTTTCTTGCCTGGGAAGCAGATGCAATGAGTGGAGATAGGCAGCCTTTTTTGACCAGACCTGAAAACCACCCACTAAGGAGGGTTCTGTGAAAAGAGGAAGAAGACAGGACCCTGATGGCATCATGGCACCAGAAGCCTAGCCCTGGGCTGCTTACCTCCAAATTTCATGTTATAGGACAAAAATAAGTTTCTGGACTTCCGTGGTAGTCCAGTGGTTAAGACTCTGTGCTTCCAATGCAGGGGGCACAGGTTCAATTCTTGGTCATGGAAGTTCCACATGCCGAGTGGTGCAGCCAAAAAAAAAAAAAAAAAATAGAGAGGGAGGACAAAAATAAGTTTCTATTTGATGGAACAGAGTTGCTAAGTATAAAATCTTCAAAATGGAATTGCCAGGTGTCAGGGTATGCAACTTTTATGTAGACTTTAGGTTCTTACTAAGAGTTTGCTTCCCAGAAAGTTTTTACGAATATTAACACTGACCAGCTGTGCATGAGTGCCCATTAGCCACGACCTCCATTGTACGTCATTCACCCCAACCCAATTCCATGGGAATAAACGTACTTCGTTGTCCTTTCATTTCAATTTCTTTGCTTACTGATGAATTCAAGCATCTTTTCTTCCTCTGTGAATCTGTTATTTTGTATTCTATTCACTCTCCTTCTTATTATTTCTATTTTTTAAATTTTTATTGGAGTATAGTTGATTTACAAATGTTGTGTTAGTTTCAGGTGTACAGCACAGTGAATCAGTTATACATATACATATCCATACATATACATATCCACTCTTTTTCTTTAGATTCTTTTCCCATATAGGTCATTACAGAGTATTGAGTGGAGTTCCCTGTGCTATATGGCAGGTTCTTATTAGTTATCTACTTTATATATAGTAGTGTATATATGTCAAACTCAATCTCCCAATTTATCCCTCCCTTCCCCTTATCCCCTGGTAACCATAAGTTTGTTTTCTACCTTGGTGACTCTACTTCTGTTTTGTAAATAAGTTCATTTGTACCCTTTTTTTAAGATTCCACATATAAGTGATACCATATGATATTTGTCCGTGTCTGACTTACTTCACTCAGAAAGACGTTATTTTTAAAGTTAAGATCCATCTGCGGTTTTCACTTGCAAGAATTATTAGAAGAAAATATGAAGACAATTATTAAGTTTGAGTAGAGGCACGTAACTGCCAGAAATCTCTGTGCTGAGTGAAAGCATGCCAGGCTTAAAACACAGGGTGTAGGTAGCTAAAGTTGGTGACCCGTCCTAAGTGAATTCATCCATCTTAACTGGAAACGCTGGACGCTGGCTCTAGAGGGACAGCTCTCCCAAAGCCTCTGGGCCGAGTCTGAGCTGCTGGTGGTCATGTGCTGCTTATAATCCTTCTTCAGAGAAGAATTTACCTGAAAATTTAGAGACAAGGAGCAAAAACACCGCACTTTTCTACTGTCTCATTCCTGAGGTTCCAAATGCCTCTGCTCTGCTCACATCCCTACCTTGAAATGTTTGCATTATCTAGCACGTGACCAGGAGCTTTTTTCCTTCCGAAGAAAATGGCATAACCCTGTGGCTTTCCCCCTTACCTTCTCAATGTCCAGGGCTGATTCATTAGCCAATGTCAGCAAAAGTTCTTTTAGATCCTTGAAAATTAGAAGTTGGTGATCTTTCCCCAGGACTTTAGTCCAGTATTGTCAAAGGAGTCTTGTAGCAAAGTTTAGGGAAAACATAAAGGATCACTTCTATTGTGTAGATGGTGACAAGATAATGCAGCTCAACTCAGAGAGTCAAATTACATTATTTCTCTTACTTATATTCACAGTGCATAAGTCAGGCGATTTGGGCAAATATCCCAAACAAAACAAATAAACAAACAAAACCCCCAACTGCTCAGATATTGCATCAATTATGGATGGGGCCCAGGAGATGCAGGAACCCCAGGGGACTGTGGTTACGTTGAGCACCATGTGTGGTGGTTTCTGGGCTGGTGCCACATCATTATCTATGTGGCAGTCATCATACTGGCCACTAAGCACTTTCTCAGCATCAGCCACTACTCTCGTATACAAAGGAAGGGGCTGAAAGCTCTAACGACGTCTCAACATCATCAGCTTGGACCCAACCCCTGTCCTGCGCCCAGCATCACACACACTGAGCGACCACAGCATGAACACGCATCTCCTGACCTGGATGCGACAACTTGTGGCTCTTGGATCTGTTTCTTCCTCCCCCTTCTCAGCCAGGCTCTTGCCGTCTCACATAGGAATTACTGCAGCAATCCCCCAACCTCCCCGTCCCCAGCCTCAGAAGCAGCCCCCTTCCTCATTATTTTCTTTCATTTCCTTTCTCTAGTACCGCTCCCCCTTCATTGGAGGCAGCCCCCTGGAGACAGACGAACAAGCGAAAACACAAGTAGGCGAGAGCCTCATGCACAGATGTAAGGCCATCTGGATTGCTTTATTCCTCCATTGTTTCACCAATGAATCCTCCTCCTCCTTTCCTTCCAAGTTCAGTTAAGGATCTACCTCTAAGAAGCCTTTGGAAGTGAGGCCAGCCCAATGTTTGCCATTTCAGAACTGCTTATTTGATTTTCTACAGTGCCATGGCTTTAGAACAATTGCATATGGGTCCCCTACAGAACTCCTCTGCTTCCATCAGACACGATCTCCATCTCCTCATTCGCTGGGGCTCAGCATCTCCAAATCACTGCTGAGTCCTCCTTCATCTTTCAATGGACCCCTATCTCTGGAATCACAAAAATACAGACTGCTAATTTGGAAGGTCCGTAGGGGTTGCTAAGGCTGCAACCCAATACCCTAACGTTGTAGATTAGAAACCAAAGCCTGGGGAAGTTGGAGAGCCTTGGCCACAGTCTCACTGTGAGAGGGGAGGAGGCCACCTGGATTCCATGCCTTGGGCTCTTCTCACTGTATCCCCCTTGCTTCCTGATTGACACCATACTGACACCATCGCTATGCCTGTCCCCAAAATGTCCTCAATCCCATGGTGTCCTATTGGTTGATACCAATTCTTTAAAAATATGACTTTGATTATATCATCTTCAATAGCTATTGCAGGCGCCAAATCCTAACCACTGGACCACCAGGGATCAATAGGTATTGAAACAGGGTAGAATTTGAGCCTAAGCTTGGCATTTTAGGTCCCACACTATTTGCGGGTCCTGAGCTTTTGTTCCAGTCAAATGAGTGCACTCAACTCTCAATTTCTCCCCAAATGACACACTGTGTCATTCTTTTCTTTTGCATTTGTCTAAAATGCTTTGCACACAGTGGACAGACAGCCTTTTCTCTGAGCATTCATTTGGGGATTTTCTTTGCATCATATTTTTATTTATGCCTTTAGAGAATTTAATGACTATGGCACCTATGGTGGTGATCAAGCAATTCAGACCATTAACCCCTTTAATTATGATGATGATGATGATGGAGATGATGATGATGGCGATGATGGTGGTGATGATGGTGATGGTGATGAAGAAGCTGATGGTGGTGGTGGTGACGCTGGTCGTGGTGATGATGGTGATGATGGTGATGGTGATGAAGAAGCTGATGGTGGTGGTGGTGGCGCTGGTCGTGGTGATGATGGTGATGAGGAAGGTCATGATGATGATGGTGATGTTGGTGATGATGATGATGAAGATAGTGATGGTGAGGAGTAATAACTGTCTTTAGGGAACAAGCATTGAGTGGGATGGTGTCTGTACAGCTCGTATTACCAATCGGACATACACCTGATGTCCAATGTCTGCCAACTCTTATTATTTTCTGCTTTCCCAGGCCAGTTTTCCTTTCTGACTGTCACTTCAGTCTCACACTAGAACCCAGTCAGAGATTTTTTAAAATCGTTCTTTCCTGATGACTTTATTTACTGAAGATGTTAAAGGACAATTTTCTTCTAAAAAGAAATCTTGGGATGAGAAAGATAATCCCTTCCTTCTCATTCCTTCTGTTTGTCCAACTCTGGGAAGAAAGGTCTTTCCTCCCCCACCATCTCCGGCACGCCCCCATTCGAGAAGCCACCAGTAACACAACACACAATCCATTGAGAATTTGGAGGTTTCCACACTTGTGCCAGGCACCAGGGAAATAAATATGAATGAACAGATGACTTCTGCCCTCAAGGAGTTTATAGTAAATAGAAGCAGAGATGTACATGCATTACTGCAATGTTGTGTAATAAGTGCCATGAGAAGAACTAGGACGAATCCCAGCCACAAAAGATGAAGCAATAAACTCCCTCTGAGGAAGTAAGGAAAACCTTCTTGGAGGAGCTGGTGCTCAGCTGGGTTTTGAAGGACGAGCAGACATTCACTCGCTGAACATCAAAGGGAAAGACACAAAGGAAGAGCTTCTGTAAAGATACAAAATGATGGGGAGAACATCAGATGCAAATCAGGATGATGGGGGACTTGAGTTGGCAAGGGAGCCAGGGTTCAAAGAGCAGGCAGGGGGTCTGGACTTCATCCTGTAGACAAGGAGGAGACATTGAAATATTTTAAGTGGAAGTGAGGGAATGATATTTGCGTTATTTTAAAACTCCCCAGACACAGGATGAAGGTTGTTTCGAGGAAGCAGGACTTAGAGCTGAGAGACCATTGTGTGCTCAGAGCAAGAAGAAACAAGAGGCAGAGGAAACAGAAACATGATCATTGGAGGCAAGTGGGGCTATAAGGCTGGACCTTAACCTGATACATTCTTCTGGATTGATGGAGCACTTGCATGTAGGGTAAACACTTGTGGCAAGGAAATTGAGCGAGCAAGTAGCTTACATTTGTTCTTCTCTGTTATGGGCATTGTCCCTCCCCTTTGTGCTCTGTGCCCCCCCCAACTGCCCCCCTGGTCTAAGAGGTGTCAGTAATAACTCTGTGCCTCTCAGTCAGTTGGGAAGCACCCAAAGACCCACACTTTCACTCAGGTGTGGGTTTTGGAAGTAGGAGCTGCTTGAAGAAAGCTGAGATCCAAACAGTGTTGGCCCCAGCCCTTGGGAGTGGAGGCGGTGGGGGGCAGTGGAGGAAGGTTCTAGAATGCTGGAGGTCTGCATTCCACTCCCACCCAGCAGTCTGAGACAGGGAAGACCCTCTGACGAGGCATCATGTGTGGATGTGTGTGTAAACAGATGGAAGGATTGAGGAGCCTCAGGGGCCCCAGGGAGAGAGGGAGGGAGACGGGCCCTTAAGCCTAACCAGTACAGGTGACCTTGGAAACCAGATTCAAATATTTCCTCTTTTATTTCTTTTAGTTTTCCTCACTCATCAGCAGCCCTCCAACTGTTGGGTGGAGAGAGAGAGGCTGTGAACACAAGGGCATTTAGGTACATCCACAAATGACTTTAAAATCAGTATTTATGTCTTCTTTCTGGATTCTCAGCCCTTTGTTCCTTTCTAAGCAATGATGCATTTTGGAAACTGCTGAGGACCAGGCCTCTAGAGCTCTCACCATAGGCTTTCTTAGCCCTGGCTTTTTCCAGTGTCCCTTTGGAGAAGGTCAGCCCTGAGGATGAGCAATGGAAGATGACAGTGCAGGGCAGTTAAGCGTGGCCTACACGCTATCTACCTTGGAAACCTGGCTTTGATGTTTCCTGGTGTGTGACCTTAAAGTTACTTAATTCCTCTTGCTTCAATTTCTTCATGTATAAAATTGATAAAGTACTAGTTCTTTTTCATGGGTTTGTTGTCAGGAAAAAGGACATAATGCCTGGCAAGCTCTTATCTTAGCACCTGGCTCTGGGCTACAGGAAATGTAAGCGGTTATTAGTGTTGAGTGCTCTGCCCCACATTGCGGGTCCCATGCCCTGGGGGTCTCTGGTGCATCGCTCCCCATCGGGAATGGATTCCACATCCACTCATCCACGGCCTCCATGCACCCCCCCAGGAAAACTTGCACAGAAAAGAGAGAGCAAAACCCCACAGTGTTTGCAGCTCCCGGGTCCCAGTCTGCACAAAGACAGTCTCCTCAACCAAGACTCTAGGACGCCAAGGAACAGAGCAGATCTAGGAAGCCACAAAGGTGTGTTGGGTGCTGGCTCCAGAATCTACGAGAAACAGCTCAGGACTGTCGGGGGCACCCACCACTGATGCCAGGGACTTGCTTCCTCACAGTACTGGATTCATTTCTCACTGGGTTTCTCAGAAGAGCTGTGTTTTGTTTGCAGTCAGCTTCCTTTTCTGCAATCCAGGAGCTTTGCCACAGATTTCTGAGAAGCTAAGTGAATGCTCTTTCTGTCTATCTGACATTGTGTCGTGAGTGGGTTATTTTCCCCCTTTTACTCTTTTTCCTCTTTATTAAAGCTGACAAATGGAGAAGAAAATGAAAGGAAAGAACAAGCCCAGGATCGCAGGAGGCTGGGAAAATAGCTTCTATTTATAGCCTGGTACATTTTCAGACATGTAAACACCTCTGCTAATCGCTGCCCCTGCAGCAAGACCCTGGGGATTATTGAACTGCCCTGGAAAGCTGGCAGCCTTATATGGCAGAGCAGGGAAAGGCTTGACAAGGCTGATTGTGCTGCAAGCGGTTTTCAGAAACAGTGGGGAATGGGGTCTGCATCCTGCCCGTTCTTGCTGGACAGCAGAGGACCACACAGGCCCGGGCCTCTCAGAGAAAGCAGAAGCTCAACACACACAGAAATTCTGGCAGAGCATAACCAAGAATGGCCTGACCAAAGCACCTCTAACTGGGCAAATGGAGCTGACAGTACAGGGCAGAAATTCTCACTTTGAGTGGCAGCTTCACCACTCAGCCGCGTGCTATCGGGCAGCTCCTTGTCAAGCTTCAGTTTGCTCATCCGTAAACTGGAACAATTATAGTGACCTCAGAGGGTGAGTATGAGAATTAAATAAAAATGGTGTAAATGGCAAACACCATCCAGGTTCCCTGCAAGGGACTAGCCACGATTTCTGTCATCCAATCCAAAGCTTCTAGACCTGGAAAGAAGCAGTCACATCTGACTTATAATAAACAGAAAAAGAAGTCAGTGTAAACAGACCCCTGAGATGACTCAGAGAGAAGGACTTTAAAATAACGATTGTAAGGGTGTTCAAAAACTTAAAGGAAAATATGATTATAATAACAGAACTTTGGAGAATCTCATCAGAGAAACAGAAGCTGTAAAACTGCAAATTCTAGAACTGAAAACACAATATTTGAAATGAAAAATCCGCTGATGCGCTAAACAACAGATCAGTTACTGCAGAAGAAAAATAAGTAAACTTGAAGAAAAATTAATAGAAATTATCCATTCTGAAACCAGGAGAAATATGTTTTGTAACCAAACAAGAGTCTTAGTGGCCTCTGGGACAATATCACACAGTGTAACATACATGGAACTAGAATCAAGAAGGAGACGAGAGAGAGATTGGGGTAAAAAACTATTTGAAAAAATAATGGCCAACATTTTTAAAAATTTAGTAGGAAAAAAAATCACACTTGGGTACATAACCACAGGGCTGAAGATAAAAGACAATCTTAAAGTCAGCCAGAGAGGAGAGACACGTTGTCTACAGGGACACAGTGATGTAGTGATGACAGACGTCTCGTCAGGAAAAACCGGACAGAGGCCAAAAATCAATAGGATGACAATATAAAGTACGGAAGAAAAAAGTGTCAACCTGGAACTATATGTCAGTGAAAATATTTTTCAAAAATAAGACATTTTCAAGCAAACAAAAGCTGGGAGAACTCATCACCATCACACTTGCTCTAGAAGGAAGTAACTAAGGCTGAAGCCAAGTTAGACCGGGTGGAAATGAAAATCCAGGAAGGCGTGAAGAGTCCAGAAATGTCTCTACAGCTTTTCATCTCAGGAGGCCTACATCAATCTGCATATCCCAATAACTCCTTGACTTCCTGGAATAAGGTTTATGTGAAAGGCAAAGACAATTGAAATGCTGCTGTTAAATAAATCAATTAACAATCAAACAAAAAGTGTCTTGTGCTGGAAGAATCTCTAGCATGGCTATATGACACTCCCATCCCTACTTCTAAGGCAAAGCCAGTGGATTTAATACCTTTTGATACTGTCCAGAGAGAAATAGCAAAACTTCATTTTTACAGTCTCCATGGTCTCCGAATGAGGAAAAGAAAAATTCACCTCCGCTTCACAGGCTAAATGGATATTCTGTGGATATTGATTCCACCAGTCCTCCACACCATCAGAAAAAAAAAAAAAAAATCACCTTCGTGCCTCTTTATGCAAGAAGTAGTTGCCCAATATCACTCAGGAATGACAAGAAAACCTTGCTAGCTATTGAGGATTCAGAAAGAATATGGCTTAAACAATGAAGAAAAACAGCCAGTTGTACATTTATATCATTGGCTAGAAAACTCACCATTGGAAATATTGCTTGATCACCACAAAGACACTCCAAGTGTCCAAACAAACAGATTTCACCTGGAAGAGTGTGTGTGTTGTTGTTACAATAAGCATGGATCTCTTTGCACTAGGGGGTGGTCCTCTAGAAAAATAAGGATGATGATGTAAGTGAAAACATCACACCTGACACATCCTCTATGATAGAAACGTGGTGTTGAGTGAGACAAAGGGACTGAGAGTTCTTCCCACCCAACCCTCCTTGTGACGCACTCCAGGATTTGTCCTGCTAGATAAAAAATGGAAAGTATTCCCCTACCCAAAATACAAATTTTTAAAATAAAAGTTTCCGTTGGGTGGAGGCAGGCATGCAGTGTTAACAGGTGGGCTCCCCCAGAGGAAGCAGGACGTGTTCTGGGTGAGAAAGATGACAAGGGGCACCGCATCACTGGAGTGAGCTGGACCCTCTGACTGGGAAGGTCTGGCCTCAGGCACTGCTTTCCCAGCCAGGCTGAGCAGGGTTTTGCTGGGGTTGGGGCCCCGGCAGCCAGATACCAGCACTAGAGGGGAAGGAGGACCCTTTGTTCACTCACTTCTTCACTGGTGAAATATTTATCTTGTGGATGCAAGCAGAGTTCAGAGCTCCAGGGATGGATCAGAGAAGAAGACACAGCCCTGGAGACAGTGGGGAGACAGCAGGTGGAGCAACAGACGTGCACCCCCATACCTACACCACACTGGTTCCTGCAAGCTGCCGTCCAGACAGCCAGGGTGCCCTGATCCCTGGCATAGCCATAGCCAACCTTGGCATTCCAGGGGCTGGGAAGGGCCCTGCAGAGGAAGTGACACCTCTGTGCAGACTTGAAGGACATTCAGGAAGAAGCCAGGAAGCAAAAGACATCGTTCTTTCCATCAATTTACTCCATGGGGAAAATCAAAGTAGAAAGATCATCTTTTTAGAAATCGTACGTAACATATTTTCCACTATTCCTTCCAACTGGTGGAAGTTCATCCATTGTACTTTCTGGATGTGCCAGGGAAAATGCTTGGGCAGTCTTCGAAGCTGAGGCCCAAACGCAATCATGAGTGAACCATAAACTTTTATGAATCCAGAGTTAAAACCACAGTTTTCTAAATGTCCCTATTTATATGGAAAAAATAAACATTTGTTCAATTTATTTTTGGCCCCAAAATAGAGACATGATTCAGACGTAGATAAATCTGGTTAAAAAGTTTCTTTTTCCTGGTATTTGGTGAACCACAGTACATTAATGTGTCCATAGTTGAAGCTTCAATGTGTAGAATCGTCCTTCGGTTCTCAGGGCATTATTCCTCACTTGAGTCCAATCATTATATTTAAAAGTCATTTTAAAAAGTGACAGGACTTGATAGTTGACTCAGGAATAGGGGAACAACCTCAAAATCCTGCTTTGTTTCCTGGCTGCTGCCTCAGAGTTGACATTCAGTGTTTCTACAATTTATCTGAAAGATATGAATCTATTAACATGCAAAATTTCTTTAAAAAAGAAAGAGTTATGCTTTAAAATCCCACATCTTAGTGGTAAAACCATATCGAAGAACTTACTTCCAAAGCCGGAGGTGAGTGAGTAGAGCCTGGGGACCCCAGGGTGTTAGAACTAAGCGGGATACAGGGAGATGAGCCTGGGCGATTCAAAAGGTAATGTTTATTCTCTTCAACACTTTTCCTCCAATTAGTAGGTTGAAGCTCCAGTTTGGATAAGGTTATACACATCCCTGTTCCCTCATTCCAATACTTTGGTCTTCAAATCATCCTTCACCCTCCTTTGCACTGGATTCTCGTCTCAAAATGGAAGTAGAAATAAGGATAAGAATTAAGCATTGTGAAAAAAATAACGAATGGCCCAGAACATCTTACATGTTTAAGCTACTACAAAGTCCTGAAATGTTCAACAAAGAAAACCATGAGTAGCTCTATATTCATGACAACTACTATCAAGGTTGCACAATTTGGTCCCTGTCCCATTAAGCAGACCAAGTATGTAAGCAAGCAATTCACAAAAGAGGAAAAATACACATGGGTGACAAACATGTAGGAAAATGTTTGCCCTCACTGCACATTAAAATATAGAGATGAGTACTGACTTTTATCTGTAACATCAGAAAAGTTAAGAGAGAGAGATTGCCTTCTGTTGGGAATGCATAGAGTTGTGAATATCTGAAGATTGAAGCCCTCTTGCAATGCAGTTTGGCAATATATATGAACAGCCTGAAAAAGTCATACATTTGCACTCGTGAATTCTACTTCTGGGAATCTATGCTAAGGAAATAACCCAAAATTCAGAAAAGGTATTATGCAAAAAGATTTCTATCACAGCATGGTTTGTCGTAGTGAAAACTTCAAAGCAACTTGCCTAACCATCAAATACATGCTTAATTCAAATACTACAACCCATGAGTGATTTTCAGAATATTTCGTAGCTGGCTTCATCAAGTAGGGCTTGGCTGTTAGAGAGGATGCCTGGTTGACCAGCATGGACCCCAGCCTGATGTCCTATTGGTGTCCACAGGGGGGGTATCAGATTTGTACCTCTGAGCCTAGGAGTTATAGCTTTTTTTCCCCTTCTTTGTGCCTCATTTTATTTTTCCAATTTTCTAAACATAAATAGAATTATGTTTATAGTCAGAGAGACAAAAATGAAATGGCCTCAGTGGCACAGTTCTAAAATTTCAAATCTCTTCCTTTGTCTGTCCCAGGACGTCCATGGGATACCAACTTTCAGCCTAACTGGGGTGTGTTAATCAATTTTTATGCCTATTGGTGGAACAGTCTGGAAAACATTATCCACAGTTAAAATAATCAAGGGCACTGTTTTCACTTTTCTGTTTGATGCCATGATATTGTCCCCCATTGCTGGGCTAACATTTATATATTTGGAAACTGTATTCAGGAGATCAGGCTAACTTGGTTTTTTTAATCAAAAATGTTATTGAAATAACTGTAGATTCGCTTGCAGTTGTTACAAATAATGGGGACAGAGCCCCGTACCCTTCCCCCACTGGTAACATCTTTCAAAACTATAGCACAAAATCACAGCCAGGATATTGACATTGACATGATCCACTGATCTTACTCATATTTCCCCAACTTTACTTGTTCGTGTGTGTACTTGGTTCTGTACAATTTATCACATGCGCACGCACGTCTATCCACGACCCGTCTAGACCCAGAGCCTTCCATCACCTCAAGCATAAAGATAAAACCAGCTTACCCGTTTACGTTAAATTATCAACAACATATTTGCCAGAAAATCGACAACTTTGCAAAACTTCTATTACCAGCTGGAGCTGTGGGCAACCACGCAAGCTTACTTATTACGCCTGCAACACAAGGGGCGAGGCATGAGACCTGCCAGGAGAATGGTCTTCAGAAGGGCCACTGAACGACCTCAGCCTCCACTGCTCCCCCCCACCTGCCCGTGTGTTTTTTAATCTCAAATGAATCAAAAATTATAGTTCAAGGAGACAACTACACTAGTTTGTCCAACGTCTAAGTAAGCACGTCTGTGCTTCCTACATTCTTGGGGTTCAGTGTCTCTTGTCCTGAGTGTTTCATTTTTTTATATATAAATTAATTTATTTTATTTATGTTATTTTTGGCTGTGTTGGGTCTTCATTGCTGCGTGCGAGCTTTCTCTAGTTGCGGCGAGCAGGGGCTACTCTTCATTGCGGTGCGCTGGCTTCTTATTGCAGTGGCTTCTCTTGTTGTGGAGCATGGGCTCTAGGCGTGCGGGCTTCAGTAGTTGCAGCACGTGGGCTCAGTAGTTGTGGCGGACAGGCCTGGTTGCTCTAAGGCATGTGGGATCTTCCTGGACCAGGGATTGAACCCTTGTCCCCTGTATTGGCAGGTGGATTCTTAACCACTGCGCCACCAGGGAAGCCCTGTTTGATCTTATTTTATCACGGATGCCAAACTTTTAACTCAGAAAGATAAGATGTAGGAAGATGATGATGGCTGCTTTGTTCCCCAGACACGTACATTTCCTTTTGCTTCAGAGGAGATTACAGTACCTCCGGACAGGAGAGAATACACTGCCTGGCGCCCCAAGTACGATTACATGCAACTAAATCATAAAGACATTAAAGTAATATATCTTCCTTTGTGTGGAAACCAAACTCATCTCACAGTCGAGGTCCCAAGGGAAGGCAGGGTGCGTGGTGGGGATTGGGGGAAGGAAGAAGCAAGAGGGGCAGGTTTGATGGAGGGGTGTATTTTTTTTCCCTTCACCAGAAATTAAAGAAAAGAAAGGGAAAAGACATGAACCTGCTGTTTTCTCTATTGCTCGTCATTGCCAATCATTAAATCCTATTGCAAAAGTGTGTCCCTGGGGTAAATCTACCTCAAAACTAAAAATTGCCTGGATAAAATCATGCAGATTCAGAGTCTGAAAGGTAAAACGCCTAAAATGAGATTTCAAAATTATTGATGACAATCTCCTGCAAAAATGTACATGAAATGAGAAGAAGGGAGAATTTTAATTACTTCATGGACAGTTTATGGCTTGTTTTCTAAAGCCAAAGGTTGGCCTTCGGGTGATGTCATCAAGAAAGGGAAAAGCCCTTCTTGCAATAGAAACCTACTCACTTCATATCCTTTTCCCCCCAAAAGACAGACAATAAGTAAACTGAGGTAGAAAATTCCAATAACCCAGCACTAGATATCAAAATTCCAAAATGGAACCGTGCCAACATTAAAATCTAACTCACCACTTTTAGAGAATATGATCAGTGTTGGAATGAATGGCAGCCTGTCTCGGAGGACACTTAAAACATCTTTCAACAGATCGAAGCAGCAGGGAACAGGACGGGACGCCCCTCAAGGCCAGTGCCAGCATGACGGGGGACCTTGCCAAGACCCAAGCTTCACATGGCAGGCGGCAGGGAGCCTCCCCACCAACAAATCTAACAATTCCCAACAAATCTAACTTCTCAAGAACAGCCCTCCACCATGTTTCCCTGACCCGGAATGTATTCACCTACCATTCATTGTTGCAAATCTATTTTGAGGTTAAACAAAATAAAACACAAATACATACTCGATTTATTGCTTCCCCCAAGGAAAGTCTAAATCCAAAAATATTCTCTGGATAATTATTCACTTTCTTTATTCATTATACGTAGATAAAGAGAACTTAGCTTGCTAAGTGTCACGTTATGTCAAGAAAAAGAGATTGTTTAGAAAGAAATAAAAAGAAAGGAAAGGAAAAATAAACAGCTAGAGTCTGAGAACTGCTGGTATTCAAGATTAAAAGAAGTTAGAACCTTTTCTAAAAATAGCAAGATACTCCGGTTTTGTGATTTCAAGTCAAACAGTTTGACATTGGCACTTGGCGCTATTGATATTCCACATGCCAAGAAATTTGATAAATGGTGTCCTTTGCTCTTAAGGGGACAGATTTTTTTTCTCCGTATATATATTCATTCACACGTAAGCTAGTTGCGTATTTCAAGCCACAATAAATTAAACTCAGTACTTTGATACGTGAAGCACATTCATCTGAGGTTTCTAGGAATTGAATTTAAATCAAATATTGCATAAACAGTGGCAGAATTTCACTTCAAACCCTTCTCTCATCAAGCTTTATTCTTACAAAGTCAAGTGCAAATATTTACCACGTTTTATAAAGTTCAAAGGATCTTGAGTAGAGAGAGCCTTCAGATAAACAGTTTTATTTACCTCGCTCAGTTTCAATCTAAATCTCTGATTCTATGCAGGGGGAATTCATGTTGGTCAATTAACTGTCTCGTCATTAAATTCGACTTAAAGCACAATTTCCAAGGCTCTAAAGATAAGGCAACCCTATATCTCGGGTCGTCGTGCTGTTGTCCTGGCATCCGTCTGGTTTGGCATGTTGGCTTTCTCCAAAGTGTGCTGCTTTGGAAGGGAATGTCCATGTTTATGCTAGAATATCCACTCGGTGGGACATGGTGGAAACAGAGGGGGAGGAAATTGATCAGATGCAAAAACTCAAAAAACTAACAGCAGTGCCTGAGGGATGCTCAGAGTCTTCCTCGGAAGCAGGCATTCACACGAGAGCAAGAAGAGAGGCGAGGCCAAGAGGGCCCCAGCTCTGCAATGGAGAGAGAGCCTGGGAGCCTGGGAGCATGACTTATAGCTCCACGAGGAGAGTGACAGACGGCGGATCTAATTCCTGCTGGGAATTGAAATTGTGCCAACCAAGACGAGGTTTCCTTCCAGGTCTCCTCCCGCTGACCCGCACACAGCAGATTCCAAGACCCGCCCGAGGAGGCAAGCCCTCCCCAGCTCTGGCCTCTGGAGTCTGACCACAGTGTGTTCTTGGCCTCTGTTTCCTGGACTCCTGGAGCCCCAAGAAGTTTCCAGGCAAGCGGACTATTCAGGTAACAGAGTGAAAATGATAACGTCCTGGTCAGAGTGACCTGAAGAACATGAGATGAGAACTGTTACCTAAGGACAACTGCAACATCCATCTGGAGACTTTTTTCAGAGTAGACCCAGAATGATTTTTCTAAATAACACGTAAATAAAACCGACAGATGGGTTTTTAAAGCACCTCTAACCTCATACGCACGCACACTGTTCTAAATCACTTTTTTCTCATGCAGCTCAATATCAAAAAAAACCAAACAACCCAATCCAAAAATGGGCAGAAGACCTAAATAGACATTTCTCCCAAGAAGATATACAGATTGCCAACAAACACGTGAAAGGATGCTCAACATCACTAATCATTAGAGAAATGCAAATCAAAACTACAAAGGTATCATCTCACACCGCTCAGAATGGCCATCATCAAAAAATCTACAAACAGTAAATGCTGGAGAGGGTGTGGAGAAAAGGGAACCTTCTTGCACTGTTGGTGGGAATGTAAATTGATACAGCCACTATGGAGAACAGTATGGAGGTTTCTTAAAATACTAAAAATAGACCTACCATATGACCCAGCAATCCCACTACTGGGCATATACCCTGAGAAAACCATAATTCAAAAAGAGACATGTACCACAATGTTTATTGCAACACTATTTACAATAGCCAGGACATGGAAGCAACCTAAGTGTCCATCGACAGATGAATGGATAAAGAAGATGTGGCACATACATACAATGGAATATTACTCAGCCATAAAAAGAAATGAAATTGAGTTATTTGTAGTGAGGTGGATGGACCTAGAGTCTGTCATACAGAGTGAAGTAAGACATAAAGAGAAAAACAAATACCATATGCTAACACATATATATGGAATCTAAAAAAAAAAATGGTTCTGATGAACCTAGGGGCAGGACAGTAATAAAGACCTAGACGTAGAGAATGGACTTGAGGACATGGGGAGGGGGAAGGGTAAGCTGGGCCGAAGTGAGAGAGTGGCATGGACATATATACACTACCAAATGTAAAATAGCTAGCTAGTGGGAAGCAGCTGTATAGCACAGGGAGATCAGCTCAGTGCTTTGTGACCACCTAGAGGGGTGGGATAGGGAGGGTGGGAGGGAGACGTAAGAGGGAGGGGATATGCGGATATATGTATACGTATAGCTGATTCACTCTGTTATACAGCAGAAACTAACACATCGTAAAGCAATTATACTACAGTAAAGATGTTAAAAAAATAAAATAAAATAAATCTCTTTTTTTAAAGAAAGTCATATCTTAGTTAAAGGAAATAATAATAAACTTAAAAATAATAGAAGGGAGAACTTTCCGAGGGGGCAAATGGAGCCGGAGTACATCCAACTCCCCTCCTGGAATATACTTGCCTGAAATGAAGTTGGCAGGAAGTGTACCTTGTTTGATGAGAAAGGGAAATTCAAATAGCTAAGCTGGTAAAGCTGGACAGCATTTCTCTTTCACCTAAAACGGCTCCAAATCCATCCTTAGCCCACGTGCACACACACACTCACACACAAGCACACACACACTCCCCGGGGTGATAATTCTCCACCATCATTCTGGGCCCTCGCTAGATGACTCAGGGCCAGCGGAGGCTTGCTGTGGACAAACACATTCTCTAGATTTAAAATTAGGAAAAGGGCAACTCCACCACCGACCCCACCACGATGCTCCTTCCTTGAGACACTGGGTGAGTCAAGGGCCATCTAAAAATTTTCAAGCCGAGTTAACAAAATAAGCTGACCCGCCTTCTGTTCAACAAAAGAGCTGCAAACTTCCCCAAATAGAACAAAGGCTAGCTCAGCGAGCAGACAGCTTCTGGCGACTTGCTGCTGCTTTTCTAAGTTTGAGAAAAAGGGAGACAACCTAATGACATCCAAAATCCTCTACAGTTCTAGAGTTTCGCAAGATTTCAGAGTTTTTTAAAAATTCAAACTCTACACCACTGGTAGCTACTCATGTACGTAAATACAGATACATGTGTGTCTCCGGTGTCCTTGTTGAAAAGTTCTTCAAATCTACAGAAGTCTCAATGGGGCAGTGCAGGGAGGGATCAGTGCTGAGAAGCAGATTCCACCCTTTCCTTAATATTCTTGTTTATAGAATCATGGAAAGTCACTCCTTCCTAGAACATTTCTGTTCTATTAGCTCAATCCTACTACTATTTTTTTTTAAAAGAGGAGGGAGCTAAGGGTCCAGGAGGGGCTGTGACCGGCCCCATCTTGTGCAGATTTTGACGCTGAGGCAGGACGCGTACGGAGAAGCCCCGAATCGCCGTCTTGCCATCCTCGGCCTCGGTACCCCCGGGTCCAGCTTTCGTGACGAGCTTGCTGTGTGTCAAGTCCAGTGTCCTGCAATTTCACCTGAAATAACTCCCTGAACCTTCACGATCAAGCCGTGAATCAGGCGTTTTACTATCCCCACGCTGAGTTCTAGAGACAGGAGTTGAACATGAGCAGTCCAACTCTCCCACCTGACCCGGGAACCGCTTCTCGGACAGCAGGACACCCAGAGTGGTGGGTGACTTCCTGCCTTACACGGGGCAGCCCGAAGATTGAGGATGTAACATCTCCCCAGAGCTCTCCAGCCCAAGGGAAGAGATCTGGGATCTTAAAGCCCCTCCCTGCCAAAGAAAGCTTTCATCTGCCACCCAGCTCAGCCTGGAAAAGACCCTTTAGACTCTGCTTCCCAGACTGGCAGAGGAACCGCCCTCCTGCTCCCTGTGGGTCCCTCACTCAGTGCCCCTGGGGCTGCACTGAGTCCTCCACGTCTGCTGTGTACAGAGGGAGGGCTGCAGGGGTTGCCAGCAGGGGACAGAGCTGGGCCCAGACTCGGTGGCCCTGGGAAGCTCACCTGCCCCCGGCCCTGGGCCGCTGGACGGCACCTCTGCTTCCACAGGGATGGAGACCCCGTTCTCCACGAGGCCGGTGCCCGGGGCGTGGCAGTAGGTCAGGTTGAGGCTGCTGGTTGAATCCATCCCCCTAGGTTCACAGCATCTCCAGAAACGTTTCTCCTTAGCGCGTGGGGCTGTTCACCCCTTAAAGGAGAAGCGGCCTCCGCGTTCCTCAGCCTGGTCAAGAGAGCATGGCGGCCGTGTGAGCCTTCCAAACCTTGCACTTGGGGCGGTTGGAGCCTGAAGGGCCCTGCCGCCCCGATATCAGTGCGAGGCCTGGCCTCTTCTCCCAGTAGCTCAGCTCCTCAGGAACGTTCTGGAATAGCCAGCCCATTGCCCTTGAAAACACACACACACACACACACACACACGCGCGCACACACACACACACACACACACACAGCTTCAACTTCCAAAGGGTGACAAGTCCCATTAGCTACAGAGGAGAAACGGACTGCTAGAGACATCTTCTATGAATTGTAAATGGTCACAAAATCCCCCCGAAGTAGATCTGTGACAAATAGTAGAAAACATACGTACATGAAAGCTCAGGCTCGGCCTCCAAATTTGCCCCTGGGCACCAGTAGATTGGGAGCAAAATTGTATGACTCCCGTTCTGCTGACCAGCACTGGGAAGTGGTCTTTAGGAAGAATGAATTCCACTTCCTTCCTGAGGGAAAAATATCTTAGGACTCCTTGCCTAAAAAACAGAAATAGAGCTATCTCATTCATTTTTACTTAACACGAATTTTTTAAAACAAATCTATTTTTAAGCACGGTGATCACACATGTTTTCCTTTTGTCTGATTAAGAGAAATAACACTAAAACTTTCTCTGTGTCCTCTGCTCCCATCCCTCCTGGTCAATCCTTGTTGTTCAATCTAATGGAGCAGTTCCTTTAAAGATGTCTAGACTTCAGAAAATGCAGTGACAGATGTAACAGTCTAGGGACTTCTTAGAAGCCAATCACAGACATCTAAGCATTCTTCAGTTCTCACCTCTAACTAAACTGGTGGTCCAGTTGGTGCAGAAGCAAGAGTTACCATCAAACGCAGATGAGAAGAGGATTCTGAAATTGCCCTTGTGTTTTCATCCAATCAGCAACCCTCCTCATCTCTCTCCACTTCCATCCCTCCCAGGAGAAAACTCTCCAACAGCGTTCGCTACCACTAGGGAATTTAACATTATCAATCAACTATACTTCAATTTTAAAAAAGAACTAAATAGAACTGTTGATATTGGATGAAATCTAACCGAAAACAGATTTACTTAAAATTCTCAGCTGGGGGCTTCCCTGGTGGCGCAGTGGTTGAGAATCTGCCTGCCAATGCAGGGGACACGGGTTCACGCCCTGGTCTGGGAAGATCCCACATGCCACGGAGCAACTAGACCCGTGAGCCACAACTACTGAGCCTGCGCGTCTGGAGCCTGTGCTCCGCAACAAGAGAGGCCGCGATAGTGAGAGGCCCGCGCACCGCGATGAAGAGTGGCCCCCGCTTGCCGCAACTAGAGAAAGCCCTAGCACAGAAACGAAGACCCAACATAGTAATCAAGCAATCAATCAATAAATAAATAAAACTTTAAAAAAAAATTCTCAGCTGGACCTCTATGACTTTGAGGGGACATTCAGACAAAGGAGCGCCTAGAAACACAGACTAGCCTCCTCCATCTCTTTGCAGATTAACAGGATGTTGAAAGAACGTGACATTTGAGGCCACACTAAGTCGTGTAGCCACCGGGTGACAGGGCCACTGCTTTCCCAGAGTTTTGGGCTGAACAGTCGTCATCACCAGTCTCATATCACTGCCTGGGATTTACAGTAATTGAAGAGGCGATTTATTTGTCACTTATACCAAATACCACGCTCAGTTTCTCCAGGAGTTTTTGGGTCCCCCAAGGAAAGAGGGCAAACAGACATCTGAAACCTGACCAGCTCTGCAGGGACACTCGGCAAGTATTCCCAAGGGATTCCAGCCTGCGTCTCCCAACCCGAAAATGTGATTGTAGGAAGGATTAACAATCACTGGTTTTCTTGGGGAAGAGGGCCTTCGTGATCGTGAGTTTCAGGATCAGGGAGCCGCATTGAGGTTTTTTAGTCCATGTCGCTGGGAACCCGCATGAGAGCCGTTGGAGAGCAGGGTGGCCTCACAGGCCGAGGGAGCTGTCAGAGGACCCTCAGCCCCTTGACCAATCTCCGTGCCGTCCTGATGCTTCTCCTTCAACCCTCTGAGCGCACCGGTCTGTGTTACTTTTACATTTACGGGCTGTCGTTCCGTGCACAGTTTTCATCTCTACTTTCTAGGAATCCATAAATGACTCTTCAGAATCTTGCCATACCGATGCAGGATACATTTTATTTATGGCCCCTTTGGAGGAGTCAATAAATTTAAGCACAAGAAAAGATTTAAACATAATCTGCAGCCCTGAAAGCCGCACAGATGGGAAGAGAAGACCCGCCTCCGTGCCCCTGCACTAATCCCCCTCCCCATCCCTCCTGTTTCCCAGAACTGCGGAGGATGTATGGGGAGGAAGAGGAGGGTCAGCCATTTTTCCGAAAAACAGTCACACTCGGAATTAGTGCAAACTTCATAGAAACGTACTAGAGGCCCACAAGGATGGTAGCTCAAGGACACACTGAGAACTGCCCAGTTTTCCCTCAGGTTTTCCCACCTTCTCTTGTACCAGCCCTTCCTTCACTGCCATCCTTCCCCAGAGGCAGCCGATCCCCTCCCAGCACCTGGATCTGTCTCACCCGGGCACCCACTGAATTCCAGTCGCAGAGGGAAGAGCTTGGATCTCTCAGTACAAAACTTACTTTTGTTCTTTCAAAGGAAAAGTCCCCCACTCTTGGACCCTGATGACAGCTAAGTATATTTGCAATTTCACGGGATTTACCCAATGCAAGGGACATTGATTATCGACTGTTTGCCAGAACAATCTGAAGGATTCAGGGATTCAATCAAGGGTCGTTTCTACAGGCTGTCCACAGCAATCATGCAAAGCAGTTTAGTTTTGAAAAGTGTTGGAGTGCTTTAGACTTGTGGTCTTGTAAGAGGTTTAAAAATAACACACACACACACGAGTCTATAAATACAAGCTTTAGAAACAACCAGGTAGACAGAAGTACACAAGACCACAAAAGATTTTAAAAAATGGGCCTCCAAAAAGTTCTGCTGGAAACAGAGAACTGTCAATATCAATGTGCCTCCATGGCTCCTGGTGAAAGCTGGTCCCCTGCTCCCGACCTGAGCCGAGATGGTGGCCTCCCCTCTCCTTCTGCACACCTGTGATCGCCTTCCTGCTAAACTCCAGTCTATGGCCCTGAAGTGGCCACTCCTCTCCCAGCAAACCCATCTGCGCATCAATAAACGTGAACCTTCGATCCTCTCCATGAAGCTATGTTAGAACAACTCATGTTAAATAATAAGGAGTAAATCTTCTGTGATTCTCACCCGAGGGTCCAGCAACGCCCTGCAGGGCCTCACCTTCTCTTACTCAACGATTATTGAGAAAGTTTTTTTAATGACATGCTGGGCTTGCCAATAGGAATAAGACATGCCCTGTACTTTCAAAGCAGTTATGGTCTAGTCGGGGGAGAGTGAAACACCAGGTTCCTCTTGCTCCACATCCTTACCAATATTATTTGTTTTCAGGGATTTTTTTTTTTGGCTGTGTTGGGTCTTTGTTTCTGTGCGAGGGCTTTCTCTAGTTGCGGCAAGCGGGGGCCACTCTTCATCGCGGTGCGCGGGCCTCTCACTATCGCGGCCTCTCTTGTTGCGGAGCACAGGCTCCAGACGCGCAGGCTCAGTAGTTGTGGCTCACGGGCCCAGCTGCTCCGCGGCATATGGAATCTTCCCAGACCAGGGCTCGAACCCGTGTCCCCTGCATTGGCAGGCGGATTCTCAACCACTGCGCCACCAGGGAAGCCCTCAGGGATTTTTTTTAAAAAGAGTCATTTTAGTGGATTTGCAAACACACTTAAGAAAATGATCAGGCAGGCTGCATAGTAGGAGAAAATATTGGTAGTAAATATACTTGACCAAGGACTTGTATCTAGAATAAAGAATTCTAAAACTCAATGATAAAAAGACAAACAACAAACAAAAATTAATAAAAATGGGCAAAAAGCTTGAACAATTCAGGGATGACCAATAAGTATATTAAAAGTGCTCAACATCATCTGGTGATCAAGTAATAGACATTGCAAAGACCGTTACCTCTGCACAACCCTGTCCTCCACTGGGAAACTCAGCCAATGGTTTGCAAGAAGGTATTGACCACGGAGCAAATTATCATTTATGTGGCAGTGATAGAATCAAGTGGTTCATGCAAGTGTCCCTCTGTGCTGAAATTCTGGGCTGGAAACCTAGACCCTGGATCACTAGAATTTAGCACAGAAGGAATTTGTTAGAGTTGTGAGCTATCGTACTTGTCCCTCCTGTATATTCAGGCCATTTTTCTCTTCCAATATCAGCTTTAATTTACATTCAAGAGTGGTTAATATACTGGTGGCTCTTTGTTCTCTGAGATTTTCAACAGTGAGGAATTATGCAGTTAGGGTACTTCTCCTAAACAGGTCAGTCTGCTAGTCAATATGAGCAAGAAATACCAAACATGTTCTAGAATCAACACTGGAAGCCGTTCCAGAACCCTCACGCCTGGGCCAGACTTCGGGTGCCTGTAGCCACTGATCCTCGTCCATGTCTGTGTCATTCAGCTTCTCCAGGAAAACAGGCCCTGAGAGATAGACGGTAGATAGATTAGATACATAGATAGATACATAGATGATAGATAGATAGATAGGTAGATGATAGGTAGGTAGATAGATAGATAGGTAGATAGATAGAGATAGATAAATAGATGATAGGTAGGTAGGTAGGTAGATAGATAGATAGATGATAGATAGATGATAGATAGGTGACAGAGAGAGTTTAAGGAATTGCTCATGTGACTGTGGGAAGCTGGAATCTGAAATTCATAGCGCAGCCAGCAGGCAGGAGTTAATGCCACAGTACAGAGGCAGAATTTCTTCTCCTGGGGAAACCTTGGTTTTTGCCCTGAGGGCCTTTAACTGTTGAGATGAGGCCCCCCCCACATTATGGAGGCCGAGCTCCTTTGCTAAAAGTCAGCGGACTGTAGCCGTACAGCACATCTACAACAGACCTTCACAGCAATCCCTAGGTTAGTGCTTGATCAAATAACTGACTACTATCCCCTAGCCAAATTGATACATAAAATTAACCATCACAGTAATCTTACAACCTACAGAAGTAGCAAAGAGGGGTGGCACCTAATAAAATAAATCCAAGGACCATCTTAGGAAATACCAGGAAACAAAATTCAGTTTTCATGCAATTGATAGCATTTGCTAAAATTGTGAGGCCTGCAAACTAAGAGAACTCAGAGAAAATCCATTTAGGAAGATTCCTCACGGGCATGGGAAAATCTTAAGCTTCATCATGAGAAAACGCTAGGACTCAGGGTAAAGTCCTAAGATGCTTCCTTTAGATAAAGTGGAGTCTAGGTCAGCATAGAGGCTGGTTCAGGAATAGAGACTTGGATTCTGAGTGTGCAAGAGAATAGAAAAGATCTTGCAAGGGATTCTGCCTATTCGACATGATCATTATTCTCAACAGGGGGAAATGGATAATGTTTTCTGGCTATAGGATTTTTGTAGCATCAATACATGCTTTAAAAGTTCAACAACACTTCCAAGTCTGCGATTGCCTTTGTTCCTAGACAAAACCTGGAATAACGTAACCCTGGTGTGTGTCATGACAGCTGTCGTATCTGTGAAGATGTCCCCAACATCATACAGATGTAACCGTGTCGTAGGGACCTGAGCCCTTGCCTTCTGAGTCTGCAACCAGCTGTTTCTCTCCTGTGCCCAAAGGATGCATGCTGCAGCACCCATCAGGCAGAGGGTAGAGCATTGCCTAGGCAACAGTCCATATAAACAAGTTTTAAAGGGACTGGCTTTAAGTTTCCCGGCAAGAAACACAAAAGGCCATTAACATATAAAAAAGCACTTAACCTTGCTGGTCATCAAAGGAACTCGAATTAAACAAGCTTCCACTTTTGAAATTGACAAGATGCAGGTCTTTGTCTGGTGTTTATAGGCCCAGTTACTGCCTGGAAAGTCACGTTCAGGACTGCCCATCGCTTTTTCCATAACAACATTTCATCCAAAGCTTCTTACGCTTGTCTTGATTTGGTGTCAAACAAGGCTTATTCCTGCATCTAAATTCATCTAAAAAAGCAAGGGAGGAAGGGAAGAATTTCAGTCATCTAAAGGGACACAGAACCAAATAACCAGAGTTGCAGTTGACCCCCACCCCCACGCCAGTCTCCTGGGAAACATCATCAAAAACAAAACTGCTGTTTTGCTGCCTTCTGATGACAGGGAGACTGGGACCGCAGCACAGCAAGAATGAGAATCTATTCCTCACCGTAACTATTTTTAAGGTTGATACAGTATCACTATTCACCTAGAAAGAATACATTAAAATGTGAAATTATATGTGAGCTGTAAACAAGAAGCCAACCTGAAATTGAGGGATCTCACTGGGTCCCTGAGTTGCAACCTTCCTCCAGCCCCTAACTACACTGCCCAGCCTCTCTGGTCTTTGATAGTATTAATTGGAGGATCCCACCGCGGTAATGACGTCCTTAGCAAGCGGAAAGCCCACGTCAACCACACCCCACCACTCACAACAGGGCCACTGCACTCCTTAAAAGAAAAAAATGAGCAATGTGCTTGTTGGGGGTCTTTCTTTGCAAGTAACAAAATATGACCAATATAACAGGGAAAAAAGAGGTGGGAGAACAGAATTAAACTAGCTTTAAAAATATAGTATCTCCCACAAGTCAGGAAAGAAATGATTAGTACATTGTAAGTTTACACAAACACCAAAAAATAAAAGAACAAAAACCCCCAAATTTAAACTAATGTACGTTTAAAAATCCCATAAACAAATTAAAAATACCATTTTGGAAACATAAATTTGTAACATAGAAAACATACCAAGGTTTAATTTCCTTCCTACACAAATACCTCTTACAAATCAACAGAGAAAACTTAAACCACTTTACACAAAAATAGGTAAAGTTAAAGATATAGACTGACAATAAAATATGTAAAGATTCTCAACATCATAAAGGAACTTTAAATTGCAATGAGAGGAATTTCAATCTATAATTGAATTTCAATCTATAATTTCAGTCTACCAGATTGAAAAAATAAATAGCTTGATAAATGAAATCTTCAGTAAAGCTGGAAATAAACAAACACCTTAATACTTTGGAAGAACTGGCTGCAGTCCCTCTGTTGGGCAATTCACAGCAGCGCTCAACTACAGAAAACGCACATCCCTTTGTCCTAGCAATTCTACTTCCAAAACTACATCAGCTACACAAACAAGTACGTGTATCCACACTCCACGATGTTCCTGCGGCGTTCTTTGAAACTGGGGAAACAATTTGAAACAGGCTAAGTGCTCATGAATATATGTCTGTTAGATTTATTACAGAATATCCTCCCAAAGAATATCACTCAGTCTTTTAAAAGGATGAGACATGGTGAACAGTCTAAGTGACATTAAATGGGGCGGGGGAAGGCAAATTGCAGAAGAGAACGCATAGTTTAATGACATTTGAGTAAAAATTTCTGGAAGGATGCACCAAAAAATGTCCACAGGGGTTACAGAAAGGGGAAATTTCACTTTTTACTTTGTGGCGTTCAGGAACACTTGGAATTTTGCCCACAAGCATGCATACATTATTTTACAATAAGAAACTAACTTACTTAAAAATTAGAAAAACTAAACTCAAACAGTAAGATAGTCCTTGTATACTGATATATTTTAACATTCTGAATTTAGAGAAGTGACTTGGCTTGGAAAAGATATAGGGTGAAAGAGCCCATTTGACATGATAATTTTAGGAGAATCCCTTGTTAAATGGGATTTAACTACTTAACTATGCTATAAAGCTAAAGTGTAGTATTTCTCTAACGTGCTGTGTTCCGCCACATCAGCAAAGCTTTACTTCCCAATTTACGTTAGAGCTCTCTACTACTGCGAAAAGGTGTCTGTCAGTTATTAACTGACAATAAATAACCAAGATTTTACCACCTTACCTTAAATTTGACACTACCATTCCCCCTTTTAAAAAATTGCATACTCTTCACATTTCTTTCATTTTGTCAAATGCACATCTTTTATCCAAAGCCAGGTTAGAAGGCAAAGCCGAATTTTCTCCTGTGCAAAGTATATCCAGACAAGTCGAGCAGCTGTCTTGTCGATTTCTGTGATGAGAAGCTAGTTCACTGCTGCTAGACGTGAAGGTCTGTTCCTAAGCTAGCTAGCCCATGACACTGCACTTCTTAAGAAATACGAAGCGTTCAAGTGGTGGCTCTGGTTCTTCATAGGAATAGGAGAGCAGCATCTCTTTCAGATAGCTGTCTTCTCTTGCGTTTCCTGCTTGTAGCCGGAGCTCACTCCGCAATCCACCCCCTACTTCCAAACTTGGATTAGTTCATTAATTTATTTATCTTCCCTCCATTTGTCCACTTTTCCATTTCTTCTTTTCAAAATAGAGTTTAAAGCAGAGGAAATGGAAGATAGGAAAAGTATCTCCACTGATGACTCAACTCACCTCTTATAAGAAATCAATTATAAATTATTTAGGCAATTAAAAATATGAAACATTATTTTGGCAGTATCCATCAGCTATGACTGGCTTGCAAAGTTTTACTGGAGATCGAAGAGCCCAGAGAATGTTCCGTGTGGAGCTCATTAAAATGCCCACTGTCCTATCCCAAGGGAGAAACATCTCCAGAAAAGGGACTCTGCAATGGCCCTCTTTACCTCCCCGACTCCTGCCCCCAGGATGAGAACATCGTTAACAAGCAGTAGGATACAGGAGTAACACTTCTTTTTAAAGTTGCAGATATCTCATAAAGTAGTTTTAATTATGGGCTTAAAAAGGACTTGGGGACTTATTTTTTTCTCCAGTGATTTGGGAAAATGAAAATATGTTTTTCTGTTTGGCAGAGGTACAGAGTGTGAAATGAAGCGTAATTGCTTTGACATTTGAAATTGTATTTGCCTGGGAAGACACAGATCAGAAAGGAAAGACCATCGAGCGTGCCCCATGTCAAAGAAACGGGTTCACTGAAGCCAAAACACCTACCGATTCCACGTGAAGTTGGGGGCTGGCAGCATGGGTGCCTCCTGGTCTGGAGCCCAGGAGAGAGGAGATGTGACAATCCTTTCACAACTCCCCACAGCGTGGAAAAATATTGTTCAATTTTTACGATAAGGAAAGACGCGTCCCGCTACATTAAATTGGCAAATTTTTCACAGCGTTAAAAAATACTCCTAAAAGCCATGAGCACTTTTGTTATCACTCAGCAACTCTGAGTGCAGAGCAAGCTTATCTATTCACATGGTCACTTGGTCTATATCGACCACCGCCCGTGTTAATCTCTTCCTCTGCTTTAGTCCTTCAAGCTTTGATCGTGGTCCTTGGTGATTGCTTTCTTAGTAACTGAAACTCTGCTAACACAGTGGTGCAAGGTATCCCTTTCTTTCTCTCTTCCTGCAAACTCTCGGGGCTTTGCCTGCCCAGTGGACTTGGCTACTCCTCATTGCCTATCCCTCCGTCCTCTTCCAGCACCTCTTCCCTTCTGAAAGGATCTGCAGAAGCCTTCAGTATCCACATTTCATAAGAGCCGACCCTGTAGTCACCCACAGCAAAGGTTCAGGACCATGAACAGTTACTTTCATCCAGGTGGCAGCCCCTACCCCCCAACCATGCAACTTCCTGCCTCTACTCCTGTGCTCCGGAAGTGTGGCCCCCCCAAACCTTGAGATGCTCCCCAATAAAAAGTGCTTGGAGATCAAGTAAGTATGGGAAACATTCCATATTACATCCCCCACATTTGTTTATTTTTTTATTGAAGTATAGTTAATTTACAATGTTGTATTAGTTTCTGGTGTGCAGCTACATGATTCAGATATATATGAATATATATATATTCTTTTCCATGTATCTTGTGGTTCCTCTTCCCAGTGGAAAGTCAGAGACAAGGGTCAAGAGGCCAGCATCTTGGAAGAGATGGTCGTGCAGATCAAGTGGGACCACATTCTTTTCTTCCTTCCCTTCTACTCAGGCTACGAGCCTATAAAGATGGGTTCTCACTGTCATCCAGCCAAGTGTAGATGGGAAGATGTCCCAGAGAGGGTAGAAAACTCTGAGGTTCCCGAATCCAAGGCCATGAGTATCCTCACTAGAGGCCCCAGAGCCAGGGAGTGTTCCAGATGTGCCCGGGGTTGGGGGGTGGCGGGATGTGGCCTTCCCAGGCGGCAGGGGGTTCCCTGGGAGGAAGCCCAAGGAGGTGCTTGGCTCCCCCAGAGCCGGGGCTCCAGTGGGAGCAGAACTGGCCCTGAGAGGCTGCAGCCGGGCCTGGAACGTGAGCGGGCGTCCGAGTCCCCTGGAGCCTGGCTGTGACACGGCTCACACGGCCCCGCCCTGGAGTCTCTGCTTCAGGAGGTCGGGGGGGCCTGAGAATCTGCATTTCTTACAAGTTCCCGGGGTGCCGATGCGCTGGTCTGGGGACCGTACCTTGGGTGCCCCCGGTGACCCAGTAGCCACGCGTGCCCTTCCCCTTTCCTCACCTCTCTCGCCTCCAGGCCAGGCATACGGCCCCTCCGCTCCACCCCTTTTCTTCCACGTGATTTGCTCTCTCCACCCCATTCTGGGCTCGCTGCAGGTGCACTTTCCTGGAAAGCCTTTCCCGACTCCACTGGTGCAGGGGAAGGACGCCCTTCCCTGACCCTCCTCCCAGACCGCCCGCCACACTGCTCATTAGACCTCACCTCGTCCACTCGCTGCAGGGTCTCCTGCTTTGGCAGGGTCTGTCTGCCACATACGACAGATTCAATAAACACTGGTTGAATCCATGAGCAGATTCATCTCGCTGGAGACCACCCTGGAGAAGAGGACCCAGGGGGTTCCTGCTAGAGACCACTCCCCGTGGTCCTGCGGCTTCTCCAGCCCCCCCACTGGGGCCCCTTCCAAGGCTGATTCCTCCCTCTGCCCGGCTGAGCGTCAAAGCTCAGGGTCCAGCCAGACACGGGGCAGTGCAGGCGGGCTGACCTTGGTCTGGATGGGGACACTTCTGAGTGTGAAAAAGATACTCTTAATCATTCATTCCGGGATAGAAGACATACAGCAGGGCTGCCCGTCCACCGCCCACACGGTTCTACTGTCATCCCCATCGGGCTTCTCTCCTGCGTATACGCCAGGCCACCGAGGGCCTCACTGGCACAGGTCTCCATCCGTGAAATGGTCGGCTGTGGCCAGGTCCACAGAGCCATGGAGTAGAACACAGTATCCCGTGATGAGGGGAGCGCGTGGCCGGGACTCGGGGGCCCTGAGCTGGTGTGTAACCAGTGTAACCAGCACGGGCTGTCTGTTTCCTGTAAAGCACACTAGGCTCGCTAACAAGGAGATCAGTTTGGGGAACCACACAGGCTCCATCCAATCAAACTCCCTAGAGTATTCCCAGGCTGGGGGGCTTATAAACAACAGAGATTTATTTCTCGCAGTTCTGGAGGCTGGAAATCTTAGATCAGGGTGCCGGCATGGTTGGGGTCTGGGAGGGCCTCTTCTGGGTTAGACCTCTGCCTTCTGGGCCCCCGTATGGTGGAAGGGCAGGGACCTCCCTGGGGTCTCTCTTCTAAGGATTCAAATCCCTTCATGAGGGCTGAACCCTCATGACCCAATCCCCTCCCAAAGGCCCCCCCATCTCCTAACACCATCACCCTGGGCGTTAGATTTTCAACCTATGAATCTGGGGGGAGACTCACTCAGACCATAGCAGCTGGGAAATCAGGGAGTCAGGGAAGACGGCAGTCCTGAGGGACTCCTCCTGAAAGAGCTGTTGATTTGGAGAACGTCCCTCAGGGAACCCTGAAGAGGGGCTGTCGGAAAGCCTGGGTCTTATGTCACAGCAAAAGGCTTGAGAGTCTGGATTTCTTTGGGGGCAAAACAGTGGCAAATGGGAGTTAAGCGGAGGAAGAAAATGAACTTGCCTTTTCAACACGTTGGCTGCATACTTGTCCAGAAATAGGAGAAAGGTTCACCTCACCCATCTCTCTCCTCCTGCACGGAATACCCTCTATCCTAGCACTTATATTGGGACCATTCAAATACACTTGAAAAAACAGCCTTGGGGCCAAATCATCTTTTACTAACTTGTTTGTCTGGGGAAATTTGTTCCCAAGTCCAAACAACAGACCTGAACGTGAACTATGGGCTGTCACCCTCCTGTGAATGGGAACTGTCTGGGAAGGAGAAAATTGATCTGACCCCCGTGAAGAAAACAATCTGGTCTAGTTCCTTGTGGGCAGTGATTGCAATGGTTAGTGTTTGAAATAATACAGGGACAAGAATGACCCCATTTAAGACTTTAGAGAAAAAAAAAATGTTTCTTTTCAAGAAACAACAACCATATGTGCACAATAAACGGTACATACTGATCATTCGACAGGAAAAAAATAAAGACTAAGAAAGTCAGTCCAGAGTTCCCAAGAAAGACTAATTATAAAGACTTTAAGCCATTGAACTCCAGATCAAAGGCCAGAGTCTTCTGATAAGACCGTGGACTCATTAATAGAACACAGTGTCATCCATCTATTTTTAGCTCGGGAACCGGAATACTTTCAGTGTCACATGATCAGACTGTGACACAGGTGGCCCGAAATTAGGGCAGGTTCTGTTTTCCTCTCCTTGGCAGCAGAGTGCTAGGTTTGCTTGGGAAAAAGAAGAACTCCTCCTTCTGAGCAATGATTTCTCTTTTTTTCCATCTCTGAGACCATATTTTGTGTTGTATATAGACAGCTATGTGTGATTCAACAGGGCCTTCCAAGCTTAAGAATATACACAACTTCTTCACATATGTATTCAAACATAAACTTTCAGACTACAAATGTCAGCACACTGTGTGTTTAAAAAGCCCCTTAGTAGATTTGTACTGCTGTTGTAACAAACGTGGTAATTTGTTAGACAATACAAATTTATTATGTTACAGTTCTGGAACTCAGAAGTTGAAGGTGGGTCTTCCTGGGCTAAAATCAAGGCAGGACTGTGTTCCTTCTGGAAGCTCTAGAGGAAAACCTGCTTCCTGGCCTTATCCAGTTTCTAGAAGCCACCACATTCCTTGGCTTCTGCCCCATCCTCTCTTCACAGCAGCCAAATCCCTCTCACTCATCATCTCTCTGGTTCTCTGCCCGTGGGAAAGGTTCTCAGATTTTAAGGAATCCTGTGATCACTTTGTGTCCACCCAGCTAATCCAGAATGATCTCCCCATCTCAGATCCTGATGTTAATCACACCTGCAGGGTCCCTTTGCCACGCAGGGTAACGTGCTCACAGGTTCCAAGGTTTCAGGTGTAGACATCTAGGGGGGGCATTATTCTGCCTAGTGCAGCCACTATAAAATTTCTACTTATGTCCCCCCTCACCAGTCTAAAATGAGCACGTGTTTTCTTTCATTATCAAGGAAACTGTCAAATTGTCAATGATCTATACTCTGGGAGGAACATATCTAATCCCACAATTGCTCTATTTTTAACAGGAAGGGTTAGGAGAAGTGCCTGTTCAGAGAACTTTAAATTGACAAGAGCCAGGAAGGAAACCCGTGGCTCCCTTCTTGCAGAATCCAAGAGCCTGCATTGGCGCGTTCCTGCTGCAGGATTTCACACTGGCCAGCAACCCTCTCGGCATTCCCAGGCACGATCCTACTTCTTGAAACCTCGGCCTCCTAACCTCCATGGCACAAGCCCTTCTGTCGCTTTCATATTGTGCTTCTTCTCCTTCTCTCTCTTCAGGCTCTTTCACCAATGACTGGCCCAATGGTTTCAAGAAGACATCACTTGGTCCTACTCAGTCTTGGGCATTCATTTCCCTTGGTGATTCCATCCACTATGTTTCAACTACTGTTGACATGGCGATGGCACTTGATCTTCAGCCCATGTTCTCCCTGGATCTCCACACTGAAACGTCACATGTCCCTTTGCTATACATGTACCCTGACATCTTTCAGGGTCTGACGTTATAGGTCCAAATGGGACTTTTTCTCTACTCCTCACTCAAAAATTTATTCTAGCTTTTGTATTCTCAGTCTTGGCTGATAATATCACCATCATACAGCAACATACCAGACACAAAAAACTTGCTGTCAAGCCAGACCCCTCTCTCTCCTAAAATAAAC
The DNA here is from genome assembly GCF_965194805.1 of Balaenoptera borealis. Lineage (NCBI taxonomy): Eukaryota > Metazoa > Chordata > Mammalia > Artiodactyla > Balaenopteridae > Balaenoptera > Balaenoptera borealis. The sequence continues at coordinate 77,075,299 of NC_138877.1, forward strand.
ATTTCTAATAAGTCTGTAAAATCTGCCTGTTGTCTCTGAGAAGTATCTTTCAAATCCAGCCTCTCCTTTCCTTGAAAAGACTTATGACATGAAAAATGGACACATGAAGAAAGCCCTCCTCGTTTCCCAGGTAATGGTCAAGTTCATGACCTGTCCAGAGGTCAGGGTGGAATTCTCTTACGGTTACTACAAGGCAATTACTTGCCATAATTCTGAAGTTCCACAGAATGAAAATGCCCAAGATATACCAATGCGAACGTGCTATCAGAATGCCATTTCTACTGCCAAGGCATATTTATATCAACAGGAATCATGATTAGAGCACAGAATGTTTTAAAATAGACTTTAGGAAGAATCAGTTGTAAATGCAGAAGCCGTACAACTACAGTGTAATCTCTGCCATCAAAAACACTCATCACCTGGAGTGGAGTTTTTGTTTCTTTGCAAAAATATGCTTACTCACGAGGCATTTGAAACTGCTCAGTGAATGCAACTCTGCTTTTAGAAATCACGGTGCATTTCACAGCCATCCAACAATTAAGTGTCATCAAGCGTTGAGCATTTAGGTCACTAAACTGTGTTCTGGTCAGGTACTCGGCGAACCTGCTGATGTCATAGAGAGCTTTGGGTCCTCCTCCTTGCACTGGTGAGCTTTCTAATGTGACAGCCCCATTAGAATTTCCAAATTTCCTGGGCCGTTCTGGGTCTGGCAAACCGTGTTACTGACGTCAACCTGCATTTGCTGCAGATAGGCTCTTATAACCTGATGGGCCACAGTTGTCTCCTCTACATTGAAAACAAAACAAAAACAAGAATGCCTCATTAATGAAGACCGATTTTGACATTTTCTGTAGGCATCTTGCACAAATTGACAAGAGCTCTTTCATCAAACAATTTGGTACCTTATTGCATTCATGTCGGTGTATTGAATAATCTGATAAAATGCTAATTCCATTCTGAGGTCTCGTAACAGTTTGTCCTTAGCATCACATCTATTTCATTGTGAACTGGCATGATTTGAAGATATTACTTTGAAAAACCTACACATGAATTCCCAAGAGTTCAAAAAATTGTGATTATTTGATAATGAGATAGATTTGTCCTGTCATCCTAATGACATTTTTTCAATAAGTAAAAAATCTCCAACTATACGTTTCATTTTTTTTACTACTTTCTTCAACCTGTTTTGAGATTTATCAGCAACTCTTTTCTACAAAATATTGCAAAGCTAAAGTGGTTTCTGACGCATTTTGTTTCATTTTTTAAAAATCAGAGCTTTTTTTTTACAATAAAAGAGATGCCTTGTATGTTGAATGACACTTCTCCACTGTAGAACATTCAAAATTAATTGTCTTTATTTAACTATAAAAATAATGCATTCATATGGTTTTGAAAGTACGCATTTTTATCTTTCATTTCTTTGGTGCTTTCTATTATAATTTTTTAAACAACACATTTAACTGATGCTTTAGGCAATGTCAATTGGATAATCGCTTTGCTGCTTAATGAGGTTTATATTAGGGTATAATATTTACATTCTACTCTGTAACCTTTGATACATCATTTACACTTTATCTAAAAGACTACATTAAAACTAAAATACTATAAACAGCATTTGCAATATTAGGGTCATAGAAGCATTGCCTCTGCAGAAATGAATGGGGGGAATCAGACTCTTGGGGCAGGAAGTGTCATCAGTACATCACCAAACCAATGCCACTTGTCAGAGAAGGACCCATTCACCAGACTTTTGGGGGAACCATCACTTAAATGAATTTATACTCTTGTCTCACTCCTTGGTTTTCTGTCTGTGGAGGGCAGCAGAGCCTCCGTTTTTTCCCCTTTGGATGGGGTCTCAGTAGGTTGTAACCGACCACGCAGACTCCCCTGGCTGCTGACGGGATGTCAGCAGTGTGGAATTCCCATTCAGGTCACCTCCCCAGAGCGTGGCATGGAGACGTGCAGCCTCTTCCATGGCCGCCAGGAGTAACGTAACCAAAGGCGCTCCATCCTGGACGACGTTCTGACTGAGGCTCTTGATCGGGTACTCGTGGATGAGACACTTCGTGGACCCTCCACAGGAAACTTGACTGCCTGTTCACCCAGCACAGTCTGAGTCTCACCCCCTGGCTCTCCCCACTCAGGACACCTGCCTGACCTTGACTGAAGTGGGTCCTTGTGCTGTGGGGTTATCAGGTGTCATTTGTGCTTTCCTGTGAGGAGGAACGAGGCAGCTCCAAGAACAGGACCTCACCGCAGCCGCCAGGGACTAGAAAATGTCACCAGCCCCCGGGCAGGGGGCTTGCACCTGGATGACACCTGGCCTCTCTGTGTGCCCAGAGCAGGGGACGAGCCAGCCGTGTGCCACCGTACGTCCTCCCTCACTGGTACCCGATGCTTCACAATTCCTTCCTTCTTGGATTTACCAAGTTTAAGGTAAAGAACCCCATTCAGATGCCGTGAAGTTGAAACACCTGCCCAGCTCCCTGCTGTACAGTCGGGATCCAGGTGAAAACTTTGGGGATTTCCAGGGAAAGTGACTCTTATTTCCATGTGGCTCTTTCCCCCAAGTAAAATGAGAAAATGTACCGTTTGTGATGGGAGAAGTTGAGAAGGACTAAAACCATGACCGTCACTAAGAGCCGAGGAGCAACGCTGCCCTGATACCCTAGGTCACGTGTGCTCGACCCCGAGCCTGAGCCCCGCCTCTCCCGCACGCGCCGTCAGGGGACGCAGGAGTCCACGCAGGCCGGTGCCCTTGCCCCTCGGCCTGTCATCTTCCAGCCAGAGCAGAGAAGAGTGGTTTGGGTTATGGTTTTGATAGATTCCTCCTCCTAGAGAAGTTCCTCTGCTCTGGGTCTCCTGGCGGGACCCAGAAAGCTGGGGAATCGGGGCTCCTTTGCGGAGGCAGCTGCCCTTGTGGGTGCTTTGCAGACCCAACACGCCACAATTAACAGGTGGCCTTAATGTCTCATCTTGTGGGCCCCCCCCACCCCAGGGAGCCTTGGTCTCCAGGCCCCCGTGCGAGGAGGCTGGGACGTCCCCCTGCACACAGCTGCTTTGTGTCAGAGCGGCTGAGCACGTTCCAGGGTCAAGGACTGATCACTGATGATCTTCACATCTCTCATCTGTCTGTCTATCTATCTATCTATCTATCTATCTATCTATCTACCTATCTACCTACCTATCTATCTACCTATCTGTCTATCTATCTCTCTGTCTGTTCGTCCATCTATCTATCCATTTATCTATCTCTACCATCTATCTATCTATCTATCTATCTATCTATCTATCTATCTATCTATCTATCTATCTATCCATCTATCTCTACCATCTGTCTATCTATCCATCTATCCATCCATCTATTCATCTATCTATTTATCTATCTATCCATCTATCTATCTGTCCATTTATCTCTACCATCCATCTATCTATCTCTGTCTGTCTATTCATCTACTTAATTTCTCACATTCCTTCATTCATGTCACATCTTAAAATTTAATCCTCTTTTAACGATCAGCTGAATATCACTCTCAGCCAGTGATGACCAACAGCGTTGCAAACATGATTAGCTGTGGACTCACAACTACCCTAATAAAATTAAATTATCTGGCGAAATTAATTTTGCCTTATCCTGACATCTCCAAATCAGCCCAACTCTAGACGGTTCCACAGAAGAACCTCAAAGATGACTAAGGTTTTCTGAGGAGAAATCAGACAATGAGATTAAACTATTTAGTCTGGAAATAAAAGTTATGAGGCTGCTTCATATCTTCAAGCATCATGAAACCTTTTATCTCGGTTTCCATGGAAGACAGACACGAGGAAATGAGCTTATGTGGTAGTCTGCTGCGGAGAGTAATAACAGTCCAGAAGAGGGGGTCAGAAGAGAAAGGGCAGTGCCCAGAGCAATTTCTGCTCTCGCTCTGCCTCATTTCTTTTCACTGGCTAGTTCTAAAATTATGAAATTCATACAGGCTTATATTGTGTATTTTCCAGACACAAACTAATTAGTGTGTTTGTGTGTACATGTTACCTCCATCAACAGACACAATGGGACTGCATCCTATAATACACTGTTGTGCGGGAGATTTCCCCTTTACCAGCATGACTCACGTGTCTTTACAGCGTATGTAGATCCACCTCATCACGAGAAAGCTTAGACATTCTCCGTGGGTGTGTCCTCACTGAGTTCACCAGAGCTCCACTGGACCACCCTACCTATGGGGTTTCCATCTTGTATAGAACTCATGCCCATACCATTGCACACATGCATGAGTGTGTCCGTGAAATAATTTCCAGAAATGAAAATCAATTCTTAGGAAGGAACTTGTTGGATAAAAAAACAAGTTTATTTTTAACCCCTTATAGTTTTGAATAAATACTTACATCTTCAGGCTGATATTTATCAATAAATAAACCAGGCGTGCTCACACTTGAGCGGGCATCCCCGCCACGTGGCGGCCTCATTACACGTGGGTTGCTGGCTCTCAGCTCCTCGGAATTGCTGGTCTGGGAGGTCTGGTCTGGGGCCCTAAAATCTGTGTCCATAACAAGGTCCCCAGTGACACTGTTGCTGCTGGTCTGAAGACCGCACTTTGCGAACCACTGAATCAAACCATCCACTTGCTTTCGAGAGAAGGGAGACATTGTCTGACCTCTGGGAGCCAGAGTTGGTACCCTCTCTTTTCTGAATGTGCTGGGACCATAACTTGCATCTCAGGCTTCCCTGGACTGTCTCTGCCAGGGTGAGCGGGCAGACAGGTCCCTCAGAGGGGCCAGCTAGCCCCCCACCCACTGCACCGCACCCAGAACCCTTGCATCCCAAGCCTCCCTACCGGCACCTGCCCCTTCTCAGAGGGCAGCCTCGATGCCGTATGGCTTCCAGGGGCATGTAGCACGTCCTCTGGGCATTTTCCCTCCCATCATTTTAATGATGCCCAAGACAGATAATGCCAACCATCACCACCACCAAAGTCTTGCCCTGACACACAGTTACCCTGTTATTTTAGGATGACCTTTCCCTACTATATGGCAGGAAAACTTCACTTAGTGCCCTCTTCAACTTTACATTAAAAGCTCTCTCGGGGCTGGCCAGGCATGCGGTCACTACGAGATTAGACTCCACGGTGTACCGGCTTGTTTGCATCTGGTAGATGCTGTGTTTTAAACTGAAGGACCGGAGCTGAGGGGCTGGGGGGAGACATGAGTCCCGTCTCCCGGGACCCAGAGCCGCTGGGGCGTTTGCCTCTTAAACACTCACCAGGGGGGTCAGAGGGTGTCAACCCAAAGCCGCTCCATGAAAAAGGTCACAGCTGCTCATACTGACATTTAATGAGAAGAACGGGTCCCTGGAATTCAGGTGCTGAGTCCTGGGCTCCAGGCCAGGCTCTGGTCCTTTCCAAGACCTGACTGTGGAGTCACTTGTGTGATTTCTGCTCAGTTTCTCCAAGTGGCAATCGCCGTGGTGCCTTCCATGGTGTAAAGCTTGACAAACTTGGAAGGACTTCCGCATGCATGGTTTCATTCACTCTGTGTCTTAGGAATACACCAGACCTTGAATTGCTTATCACCAGCATTGGAATCATATTTTCGCTCATGGGAACCTCATGGCACCCTGTGAGAGAGGGACTGTCATTGTTATCCCATTTTAGAGATGCAGTGACTGAAGTTGGAAGAGGTTGGATGACTTTTTCTGAGGAAACTCAGCTAGAAAGTGAAAGAGAATCCTTTCTAAACCCGAGTTCCAGGCTTTTCCATCACTCTGTTCCATGGGCTTCCTTTATTTCTGTTATTGAGTGAGATGATTCATAATAAGTGGCTAATAGTTATTAAGTGCTTCTATACGCCAGGTGACATGGTAAGAAATTTTACAGAGATTACCTCTGGGTACCAACTTCTAAGACAGGTGCTACTGGTGTTACCATTTTACAGATGACTAAACTGAGGCCTGTATGGGGGAACTCACTTGTCTATTGCCGTGAAGCTGGTGGTGATGGAACCAAGATTCCAGACTCAGCAGTCTGTCCTCAGAGGCCCTGTTTACTGGCAGTTTCAGGTCCTGGGATCGTGAGCTTTAGGGCAAGTACTTCTCCATTCATTACCAGCCCTTCTCACTCTTTCTATCTGCAAGGCTGGCTTTTATGAGAAAACAGCATTAATTGTTGACACATGATGTTCCTGTTGGTCAGTGGACTTACCACTCTTGTTCCGTGATTGGGGCTGACCTCTCTCCACCACAGCAATAGTATTTGGCAAGCACATCACAGAAGTGACACCTACATTAAAGATGCCACGTCAAGAGGAAAGCATGGCGGTGCCAGGTGGTCTGTGGAGTGGTCACCCCAGGGAGAGGATTGAGGGTTGAGGTTGAAAAGAGCAGTCTTTGTTCAAAAATGCTCTGGAGCTTACAGCGCAGCTGAGTGTCCACGTGGGGCAGGAGGAGACTTACCCCCGGCGCCTGACGTCGGGAGGTCGCCGGGATCACGTGGCCTTGACTTTGCCCGATGATGAGGCTCCGTCGTGAGGAGACGGGGTGTCTCCAGGAGGCCACACTGACTCTGAGGACAGTCTTTGCATTTTGGGGTGCAGAGAGGCTAGGCTGGATTCCTGACCACACTCTTGGAGAGTAAGGTGCTGGGTGCCCTGAGACAAGGGGCTGCAGTGGGATCTGGGCCCTGGGTCAGCTCCCAGAGACGGGCAGCTAACCTCTACGGGGGAAGCAGAGTGACCCCACTTACACCCCTTCCAGCCCTCCCGATGGAATGCCAGACCTCAGAGGGTCTCTGAGAAACTGGAGCTGAGCTGGACCCCAAATCAGACTCCATGCCTGGGCAGCGGGAAATCAGCTGAGGGACTGGGGCTGCTCCGAAGGGGACTTCCAGCCAGCTCAGGAATGTCCTCGGGACCCCAGGGTGCAACCCGCTGGGCAGCCCCCTAGATAGGATTTCTTTCATTTGTGTCATTTATTGCATTATTATTGAACAAAAGCATTGTTCAATAACAGGCTGAATAATAATCTTCAGTGATGCCTGGGAATTCCCTGGCGGTCCAGTGGTTAAGACTCCACACTTTCACTGCCGAGGGCGTGGGTTCAATCCCTGGTCAGGGAACTAAGATCCCTCAAGCCATGAGGCTCGACCAAAAAAAAAAAAAAAATCAACCTATAAAAAAAATAATAGTAATCTTCAGTAATGCATCATCTCTAGGCCTCGCAATCTTGCCAGGTTAAGTGTTATTGGTTAAATTGTATCCCCCAAAAAGCCATGCTCAGACTCCGAACCTGGTTCCGGTGACTGTGACCTTATATGGAAGTAGGGTCTTTGCAGAGGTCATCAACCTCAGTCGAAGTCATACTGGATTAGAAAGGACTCTGGTCCAGTGACTGGTGGCCTTATTAGGAGAGGGACGCGTGGACACAGACACGGAGACAAGGCCGAGTGATGACAGCAGCAGAGGCTGGAGCGATGCCACTGCTGGCTGAGAAACGCCGAGGTTGCCCGCGCCCTCAGCGGCTGAGAGAGGCGGGGAAGTCGTCCCCGGCACCCCCCGTGGGGCACGGGCCTGCAGACACCTCGATTTCAGGCTTCGCCCCTCCAGAAGCACAGGACAATGAACTTCTCCGGTTTTAAGCTGCCCCCTTAGTGGCCGTGTTTCAGCGGCCCCAGGAAACTGAGACGTGCTATCAGCCTCGTTTTCCGAACAAGGACACTGAGGCCCAGAACATTCGGCGGCTCTGCACAGAGGTGGCCCCGCCGGTCTGGCCCCGAGGCCTTTCTCCCATCGTAGGGCCCTGACCCTCCCGTCCATCCAAGAACAGCCCAGATCCACCAGGGCTTCCTATGCGTCTGTGCCCCCAGGCTGGCTCCCAGCCTGCGCCGAGGGGTCACTGTACCACAGGCCCTCAGCCTTCCCAGAGGCAGCTGGAGGTGCCGGGGCCGGGCAGCTCCTGTGTAACTGGGCCCTGCGCACCCGCTGCGGGCACTGCAGGGTCAAGGGTGGTGCCACACGCCCTGATTGAGTTGTTGGCATGTCTGGCACCGCAGTGACTCTCTGTGGATGCCAGTGAGTCACCAAGGAGGGTGCCCCCCTTCCCGTGAGTGTCAGGGTCACGGCCGGGGGCAGGGCAGTGGGTCTCAGTGACAGGGTCCCCTAATCCAGGGCTGGCGCGTGGCGCGGGGCAGGCACCCCTGTCAGCACCCCACGTGGCTCTGACAGGCTGGTGCCCTGTGGCCCGGGCGGGTCGGTCACGAGACGTGAAGCCACAGTTGGCACTGACCCGGGGCCCGGGCAGCCCAGAGCTGCCACCCACTGACCTTCAGAGAGAGCGCGGGCCACCTCAGGGCCGGGCCGGACCCGGGGTGTGTGTGCGTGTGTGTGCGCACACGTGAGAGAGCGTGTGTGCCTGCACGTGTGTGTGCTGTGAGTCTGTGAGTCTGCACGTGTGTGTGCCCGAGTCCGCTGGGGCGTCTGGGGGCTCACAAGCCAGACTCCATCGCTCACAGCTTGGAGTCTGCAGGGGCGGGGAGCCCTCCGCGGTCGCTTTGGTAAGAACGTGAGTCCCATCACGGGGCAGGGGCTGGACCCTCACGGCCCGTCTCATTTTACTCTCCTCCCGAAGGCCCCGCCTCCAAATGCCGTCACGCGGGGGCGAGGATTCCAACACGGGAATCTGTGGGCACACAAGCTTCCGGATCCCGACGGTGAGCGTGCTTGTGTGTGCACGTGCACGTGTGTAGGTGTTTGTGTATGTGAGGGTGTGAGAGTGCGCATGTGCACGTGTGTGTGTTGTGCGTATGTGTGAGGGTGTGTGGGTACATGCGTACAGGTGTGAGCGTTGTGTGGTGTGTACTTGTGTGCATGTGTGCGTGTGTGCGAGCGTGCGGCGGGGCGGGCGTGGACGGCAGGGGGCCGGGGCAGAAGGCCTGAGCGCCCAGGAGGGCAGTGACCTGCCCGCTCCTCTGCAGAGCCATCCTCCTGGGAAAGGGCCTGTGTTTGGCGGGGACGGTGCCCTACTTGACTCGGAGTGTGCTGCCACCTAGTGCCTGTCGTGCAGAAGGACAGCCTCCTGAGAGCATCTCCCTCTGACCTGGTGGACGGTCAGCTGACTCTGGTCCTGAGTGTTTGGTCTCTGGGCTCGGACAAGGAAGGACACGTCGCAGCAGGCAGGGGTCGGTGGGAGCTGAGAGCCCAAGCCCACCCTCGGAAGCCCCCTCTGTGACATTCATCCCCAAACCAGGGTCCTCAGCCCCCTGCTGTGAGCGCGGCCCTGATGGGTCCAGGCATCAGAGGGCGAGGACCGAGCCCCGCCTCCTTTGCCGTGGGCGTCCCCACTGACCCGCCCGGAGATCAGCTCCCCTCCAGCAGCGTCACTTGTCATCAAGAATCCAGCAAATTCTCTGAATGTCAGTGAAGCTTCACTGCGCTGCTTTGTCTGAAGCTGCCGTGTGACGTCCTCACTCTCCACAGATTCGCGAGGAAATTACTGGAGTCTTTTATGGGAATAAGGAAACGCGCTAAGTGCCTTCCCCATAAGGGGTCTCCTCGGGGTCCCAGGGCTCTGCCTGCAGACAAGTTCCCCAACCTCTGGGGTCACTAATCCACTTTCTACTTTGCTCCAATTCCAAGAAAATTGCATTGTATCATTTTTAAACCTAATTAATTCTGAAAGCATACGTCTCCATGCCTCCTCAGACAGTGCTTACAACATCGTTTGATGGCTTATTACTATTATTCTTTGTTTAAAAACAGTCTGTTCAGGTTTTTTTTCTTGTATGCCACAGGACAGGTTTTAGGAAATCATTAACCGTTCGCAGGGTTACACCGTGATCCGAACACATAGCAGGACTATTGCTGAGTGATTCGGATTCCCAGAGGGGCTCCGTGGCCGCCATGAAAGCATCCTTGTTCCTCAGCTCAGGCCTGCGCTCAGGGCCAGCCCCCCGCCCTTCCTTCTTTGGTGGAGACAACCAGTGGACCCCAGCCCTGTCCCCCATGTTGGATGAAGCCTGTCAGACACATGAGGAAGGCTGCGAGGCCAGCCACCAGCCTGCACTTTCCAAGCACAACAAGCCCCAGTCCAGGGCCCCGCCAGGCCTTGCTTCCTTAATCGCTACCTTTTCCACACACTGAGCGTCCCCAGCCCCGAGCTCTTAGCTCTGACGCTGGGGTCGGGACGTCTGATGTCACTAAACTAAATAAGGCAAAAACCACAGGGAAGGGAAAAGTCACCAGGCGTTTGGACTCTTCAAAGAGATGGGAAAATACTGTGAGGAAGGGACCCTTGTCAATACGAGGTCTTCTTAGGATGGCAGTGATGAAACAGAATGCTTTGGAAAAGAGCAAATAAAATAAGTCAAACAGGGGCTTCCCTGGTGGCGCAGTGGTTAGGAATCCGCCTGCTAATGCAGGGGACATGGGTTCGAGCCCTGGTTCAGGAAGATCCCACATGCCGCGGAGCAGCTAGGCCCGTGTGCCACAACTACTGAGCCTGCGCTCTAGAGCCCGCGCACCTAGAACCGGTGCTCCAAGACGAGAGAGGCCACCACAATGAGAGGCCCGTGCACGGCAATGAAGAGTAGCCCCTGCTCACCACAACTAAAAGGAAAGCCCACGCACAGCAACGAAGACCCAACGCAGCCAAAAATCAATTAATTAAAAAAAAAGAAATGCATTTCCAATAAAATTTTAAAAAATAATAATAATAAATCAAACCCTCCTTATGTCCTTTTCAAAGTTACAGTCTAAGACTGCAGGGTCTGGGATGTCATGTTAACAGATGGAAGGGTCAGATATGCCACAAGGACCAGAAGAGTGGAGGGTCCAGGCGGACGTCTCTCTGTCTATGGCCCCTCCCCTCCTGTCATCCCAACTCCTCCCAGACATGCCTTTGCTAGTCAGAATTGAACACGTTGCTTTCCTTCTTAAAAAACTATGGTATCTCCCTAATTTCCAAATCTATAGGCCTTCGCAGGCTGTATTAGTTATCAACTGCTGTGAAACAAATCACAAAACTTACTGCTTCAAACCACAAGCATTTGTTATCTCATGGTTTCCATGGGCCCAGGAATTCAATAAGATTTTAGCAAGGTGTGGTTTAGAAAGTAGGTTTGTTTTTATTCAGGTTTGGTGAGACCAACAGATCAGGAGGCAACCACCAATGAAAAGATAGTTTGTTACACTCTCAGATCCCAAGAGGAGGGGCACCCCACACGCTGCCACCAATGCCACTCCGCACGGGGCCATGCAGGGAAGCAGCAGGAGGCCCTCACCAGACACAGGATCTGCCGGCACCTTGATCTTGGACTTCCAGCCTCCAGAGCTGTGAGACATACATTTCTGTTGTTTATAAGCCGCCCAGTCTATATTACGTTATAGTAGCCGAAACGGACTAAGACATTTGCTGTCTCTAGGAATCAGCCGGCCCCGGGAAGGGCAGTGTCTCCAGTGTCAGCAAGACCCCAGATGTCAAAACATCAGGAAATACAGAAAATAAAAGGTAAGATTAATAGGGGTGTTTCTGGCTCACGGCTCAAGGGAGCTGGAGGGCCCTTTTTAATGTCATTCCCACGGCTGTTGGCTGGAGGCCTCAGTTCCCGTCACGTGGGTCTCTCCGCAGGGTTGTCTGAGTGTCTTCACAACATACTTCTGGCTTCCCCCAGAATGAGTGTCCCAGAGAAAGAGCAGAGAGGAACCACAGGGCCTTTACATGACCTTGTCTCCCAAATCACACACCATCACTCCCGCCTGCTCCTCTATGTCAGAAACAAATCCCGGAGTCCAGCCCACACTCGAAGGGAGGGTAATTAAACTCCACCTCCTTAAAGGAAGTGCTTCAAAGAACCTGTGGATGTATTTTAAACCCACCACACAGGCTATTTCTATTCTGTCCCCCTTCCAGACCTTCGACCCCATCCCTTGCTTTTCAACCAAGGGCTCACATCAGAGGCACCTGGGGAGTTTTTCCAAATCCACATGCCCAGGATGCTCCAGTTCAAACACCCAGAGCAGGGGTCCCGCCAGCCTCCTGGGGAAAGTGCCCATGTGACTCGCAGGCACCCTCTGACCGTGAGAACTGCCCTGCAGCCTCACGACGTGTCTGCCACTGCCCACGTGCTGTGCACCCTGGCACTTCCGTGCCCTCCAGGGGCAGCTTTCTTGGCCAGCAGGCCCTTCTTCCTCGTCTCTCTGGGGAATACTATCCTCGTCCTCGCCCAGCTGCAGGGCCACGGGCTACCGGAACCCTTCTCAGAGCCCTTGTCTGGCACAAGGAATTGCTCCCTTATCAACTTTCCCAGATCTCTCTGGACACACCTCCAGTGCGGTCCAGAGCACCGGATGGTAGCATCAGAGTGTGTGTGCTTTTCTTTCCAGCCAGATGGGGGGCTCCTACAGGGACACACATTTATAATCCTGTCCCCAGCCTCTGTCCCCTGGGGACGGCGGAATTATGTTGGGGAACTGAATAATGAAAAGAATAAAGAACGGTCAGTCTCTGAAAGCACCTCTGAGAGGTGTTTGGGAATGGCAGTTTCCCTTCCTCAGTGGTAGCTCAGTCCTCCAGACACTCAATGTCCTGCAATTACGAGCTTCTGTAAAGATCTGATATAAACTCTCCCAGCGATGGTTTGTTCTGATCCAGGGTGTTTGTTCCCTTGTCCTCAAATGTGCTCATCTCAACCCTCCTGGCGACTTGCACCCTTTTTGTCTTCCAGCTCGGTCACCCCCTACTGGCCCCACCAGTCTTACCTTCCCTTGGACATTCTCTGGTCCAAGCTCACGTCCTGAGTCTCTGAAGCCCCACCAGCTGTGGGATGATTTATCCTTCCTTAGGGAGTGTCTCCTATTGCTATCTGGTTGTTTTACGTGCTTGTCTGATCTCCCAAATGTCCCATAAACCCTTGAGAGCAGGGCTGGGTCTTCTACCCATTTTGTCCTCCACACATGCACGTCGGCTTATACTCAGTCTTCAGCAATTGTGTGTGGATTGATGGATGTTTCAGCAATTGTGTGTGGATTGATGGAACATCTAGAGATGTTCCACCTCTTAGGTAACATCTTCTACCTGCTGTGTAAAGGGGTGATTCCAACTGCATAAAGTTTCTGCCATTTCTCAATAAAAACATAGATACAGGGTGTCCTGGGTGTGGCATCCAGGTTGTAGGAAGTGACGGGCTCACTCTATCCTGAGCTGGCAGGACTGCACCCAGTGGCTCTAGGTGCCATCAGGGAAGGTTAACGGACCCGGGACAGTTCAGGTAGTGGCTCCCATTTCTCTTTTTAAAAGGAGTACATGTTTTTATGTCCATTATCCCTTCAAGTGCATCCCACCGTGCAGGCAGGCACGGCAGGACTATTTCTTCTTTAGCAAATAAACTGAGACCGAGACAGAGTTAAGGGGCTTGCTCAGGTCATAACTGGACTCTCCCCTTTGCTTCACTCACAGCGGCCTCGATTTGACCTGAAGAAAAGCAATCAGAAGGAAGACATTTGCGCTGTCCACAGAGACTTGAAGTATATCCTGGAGAACAGACTTGTGGAAGGGGTGTGGGGGGAGGGATGGAGTGGGAGTTTGGGATTAGCAGATGCAAATTACTATATAGAGGATGGATAAACAACAAGGTCCTACTGTAGAGCACAGGGAACTATATTCAATATCCTGTGATAAGTCATAAGGGAAACGAATATAAAAAAAGAATATATATGTATAACTGAGGCACTTTGCTGTACAGCAGAAATTAATGCAACATTGTAAATCAACTATACTTCAATTTTTTTAAAAAGGTACTTGAAGGATGTCCAAGTAAACAGTGAGGAACAGGTGTGTCCTGTGTTCCAAAGGGCATAACCAGTATCAGAAAGGTACACGGCCAAGGCTGACCAACAGAAGGAAAGCATTCTAAAACCTTGATTTGACTAATGATGAACTAAGCTGCTTCATACCCAAGGGAGCGGACTGAAATTTTTAGCATTTAAGTAGATGTTACCTTCAGATCACCCATTAGAAGTCCTACAAATGCAATCGAAGAAAAGCAACTGGGTCTGATCCAAATTTTCAATTTTGTGCAAACGGCAGAACATTTGGAATTCAAGAAGGTTTCCTTCTTTATAGAATCCCATGGAGAACTGAAACAGTTCCTTCCTTTATATGACGATTAATTTGTATTAGCGTAAAACATGCCTACATACATTTGCTGGTGTATACTGTTCACTGCCTGAACACACATGTTTGTGACAATAAAGTTGACTGTTTTTCCTTTCATGTTTGTTTTCTATTCTGTTTTTTTATTTTGCGGTGTGTAATTGGAAAAGAGGGGGCAAGCACAAAAGATTTAAGAAAAAACTAGGGAAATTTTTAATGAAAGACTTTTATCTGTTTCATTTTGTCTTTATGTATTTTTCTGACATCATCAGATGTTTTGCCAGCTGAAAACATGCTCTTTTGTGGACCACAGCTCAGAGCTCTTAAGGCAGGTAGGGTCTCAGGTCTCACCCATCACCTAAAACCTGTAGTTTCACGGTTTGATCAGCAAAGATTCCTTTCCAACTTATAAAGTAGTGATTCTCAAAATATGTCCACAGCCCACCTATAGGCAAAGAATGCCTTCCTGAAAAGCTGAGAACTAATCCTTTCTTTAGTCATTATGGGCAAATGATGCATATGTATGTAGATACTCTCTTGCATTAAGACCGAGGACAAATCACCAGTAATCTAATGAGAGGAAATGAAGAGTTACTTCAATGGAAATTCACTAATTAAAGTTCCCACGTTTCTAGAGTGTCCTGAAGATGCTGCTTCAGCATTTAACTAAAAATTCTGGGTGTCATGTCATGTTTGACTTGCTTTAGAGTTTAGGCAAATGGTAAGGATTCCACCATTTTTCAAAAACGAGGCCCTATTATGAGTGGTTCAATTGCCGCTATTTTTGCTTTTAAATGATCACATTTCACTTAATTATAAATTTATTTATGGGGACTTTTTAAACTCTACAGTGGTTAGTGATTTGAAGTCGCATTAAAAATATTCTTAGCATATAATTTTCCAACCTGGACAGGATGAATTTAGTTCTTACAGGCTGTATCCACTGGCCTCACTGTGAAAATAGTTGAATATTTCATCGCTCGCCCCACAGAAACAAAGACAAACACATCAACACTTTGTTATTATCAGGGAAATCCTTTTCTTCTGGAAAATGGAGATGTGCGAATAGGTGTACTGTGTTGAACGTTTTGAGAACAGCTCTCTAGGCTACACCCAACTCTCCCAACCCGCCCCAGCCTGCCCCCAGGTTTACACTGAAACTTAGTGAAGACTCTCATATGTCCCCGTTCTCCGTGATTCTGTAGAAATGAGGGTAAAGTCATAGCACAGTGGAGGATGGTTTTACCATCCATTTCACATCACACACTGGTGCGTAAGCCGTGCCCGGTGCCAGGTCACCCACCTGCGATGCCCAGCAGTGCTGAAGGATGCTGTACGAAGATGTTGGCACATTGTGACGCCGTGTTCCCTTGCTTTTCCAAAAGCAGCAAGCCAGGTCCATGGGCTCTGTGCTGAACAGGATGACAACGTCCACGTCCTAGTTCCAGGAACCCATCACTGTGTCCCCTTCCCTCCCAAAGGGCTATTAAGGTTGAAAAATGCAATTAAGATGACTAATCAGTTGAACTTAAAACAGGGAGATTATTATAGGGTTATCTGGAGGGGCTCAGTGTAATCATAAGGGTTTTTAAAAGTGGAGGAAGGAGACAAGAGGAGAGAGTAGGAAGGAGCTGTGACCACAGAGACAGAACCAGAGTGATGAGATGTAAAAAAACAAAAACAGAAAAACCCAATGGGCATTGCTGAGAAGATAAGAGGATGGGGTTACAAGCCAGGGAGCGTGGCGGCCTCTAGAGGCTGGAAAGAGCAAGGACATGCATTCCCCACGGGCGCCTCCAGGGAGGAACCAGCCCTGCCTGGACCCGGACCTCAGCCCGGGGAGACCCAGGTCTGACTTCTGACCTGCAGGGCTGTAAGATACTAACCTTGTGTTGCTCTCAGCCACTAAGTCTGTGGTGATTTGTTACAGCAGCCATGGGAAGCTAATGCAGGCACTGGCCGTGGGAAGTATTGTTTACTGAGACCCTTGGTAGACAAAGGGCTTGCAAAACAGGGACAAAAACACAGGGAAAGATGGAGCAAATTTTATCAAGATTACCTGGATTTTTTTAAATAAGGAAAGTTTGTGTGCACTGAATTAATCCCTTTGTACTCTACTCCTCTATTTCCTCCCTGGCTAGGAAAAGTCACCTCTGCATGTGTGTGTGTGTGTGTGTGTGTGTGTGTGTGTGTGTGCACGTGTGTGTGTTCACGCATTCCCTCAACTAGCACACATGTATTTAGAGCAGTCTATGAACACGAAACTGGAGTCAAGAAATTTTTTTAAAACAAAAGATAAGACTGACCCCCTCCTCAGAAAGTTCATAGTTTAAGGAAGGAGGAAAAGTGATGTGCATGATAAGTACCGCAGTGCAAAGGCAACTGGGGCGTATCACAGCATGACACACCTGGGGAGTGCCGCAGTATGATATGGCTGGTGAGTTTAATTTAATTTGAATTTACGTTAAAACTTCTACACACCAAGGTTAAATTTAAAAATTTTTACACCATAAGAAAAATCAAAGACAAAGCTAAACTAATAAAAATATTTGCAATTTTTATCCCAGAACTTCTCAAAAAATCACCTGAATAAAACAAAAACTAAGCACCCCATAGATAGTTACACAAATGACACAAACCATTGTTTCAAGAAAAAAAAAAAATCAAAGCGTCCTTTAATGTATTAAAAGGTGCTCAACCTCACTCATAACCTCATAATGAGAGACACGAAAACGGGCATTTTTCACCTATAGACATTTCTAGAAAGCTTAATCGTACGTTCGGTTGGAGGCTGAGACATCATCGTGAGCATCGCTGGCGGGAACTTCAGTCTGGACCCTCGTGAAGGGAAGATTCACACCATCGGGCGGAATTTCGAACACGGATGCTCTGTGACCCAGAAATCAATTTCTAGGAAGTTACTTTGCAGATATACTTGCCAGGGTTATTTATGGCAGGATTTTTGGTAACAGTAAAGCGTTAGAAAAACCACCCAAAAGTCCATAAATAGGGGACTAGTTAAAATGAGTATGATGTCTCCGTATAACGATGTGTGCAGCTGTAAGGAAGAGCGGAGAGGTCTCCGTGGAGTGATGCTTCGGGATCGCCAAGGGAGTAAACTAATAGTAAAAGAAGCCACGCTCAGAAGTGCGCACACTATGAAAACTCTTGTTTTAAAAAAGAAAGAAAACTATAAACATGGTTTTTATTTTCTTTTCCCTGCATTCATAAACACCGGAAGCATATAAGCGAGTAGTGATAGACATTTCCTGGGATGATGGGGAGGGGGCATGAGGAGGAGGGGGGAAAATGGAGCAGGAGAGAGGTCCCTCAGTGTTTCTCTTTTTATATATTTTTAAACCATGTGAATATGTTACTTATGCAAAAATTTACTAAATAGTTTTTTTAATACAGGCGAAACAAGTTTCTCTAGCTCTCATCTGAACCATGCAACCTCTGTAAAGATGGCGCACTCTGTAGCTCTGCTCCTTCCCTGGTGATCGTGTTAGTAAGAGCAGTGTCCACGGAGCACGTGTTGTGTACCAGGCAGGGGGCCCAGCAGTCTGTGTTATGCCACTTCCTCCATGGTTAGACTAGATTAGATTAGATTAGAATGCCCATTTCACAGGGGAGCATACTGAGGGCTGGAAAGGCTGAGAGATGGCCCCAAGCTCACAGTGACTTAACACAGAGTAGGTGTTCAGACCCAGCTCCCCATCACTCCAAGGCCTCACCCACAGGCTGCCGTAGTGCCCCACCTTCCCCCCGATCCCTGGTGCAGTGGGACCCTCCACCAAGGGGGTTTACTGTGCTTTGAGGACGAGTGATCCCCAGAGAAGGTGGCATCGAGGAGACACGGGGCAGTGGGGTGTTTGGGAGATCCACACTCGGTCAGCTCCTCTGGAACATTCTAGGTGACGTTTGAGGTTGTTTTTGTGAAAATTAGCAGAAACCCATCTCAAAAAGGCTATTTCTCCCCGGCAGGTTGCCACCAGCCTGGGCTCCTTGGAAACTGTTCTGTGTCCCCAAGCATTTGTGGATCACAGAGGACAACAGTCTGCCAGGCAGGGCGGGCGTGTTCAATAACCCACATGGGAGTGCCCCAGGGCTGCCAGAACAAAGTTACACCAACGGGGGCTTCAAACCACAGAAGTTGATTCTACCCTGGTTCTGGTGTCCAGGAGTCTGAAATCAAGGTGTCAGCGGGGCAGTGAGCCCTCCAAGGCTCTAGGTGGGAGCCTTCCCCCCTCTTCCAGCCTCTAGTGGTCGTGGTGCTCCTTGCCTTATAGACGCATCTCGCCACCCTCCGCCTCATGGTCCCGTGGCGTTCTCCCCGCGTGACTCTGTCCTCACGTGGTGTTTCTTCTTCCAAGGACACCAGTTGTATTAGGTTAGTACCCACCCGACTCTATTATGACCTCAGCTTATCTCATTACGCCTGCAATGACCCTATTCCAGATAAGGTCACAGTCACAGGTAACCAGATTTAGGATGTGAACATATCTTTTTGGGGCAACACTATTCAAGCCATAATAATAGAACATAATCAGGGAGCGGGAAGTTCTGTGCAGCTGTTTTAGACAAGAGTCTGTGAAACTGAGTCATTAAGTTACTGCTTTACTACCTGTAATGCTAATTTTCAAGAACATATAGATTGGGTGAGGCACTGGACAAGAAACCTTCCATCATGCAACTGGCGGGCAAGGATTCAAATTTTCCCCACAAAAGCTGAAAAGAAACTGAACTACAGTTTTGAATCCAATGGCCAGTATAAAGCAGAGACTCAGGGGAACCAGTAAGTCACGAGGGAGAGAGGCTCGGTCGCCCAGCTAGGGGTGGGAAGGCCACCAGGGCATGTGTCCCCCCAGGCCGCTGAGACTCCTGGGAGACCACATTTTCTAAGGAAACTGAAAGGCAAGGGTGAACTTGATGGTCACAAGGACTCTGCAGGGAGTCTGGCCTTGGACACACACCCTGGCATAGCCCACGGTCACACAGTTGGGTCTTAGAGAAAAAAATGCTTCAGTAGAAACTGCAAGAGCTCTGCCAGGAAAGGGTCTGTAAATGCGGGAGACAAACAGCCCAGCGTTGGAGGCCTTCTAAGGAGGCTTTGGCTCGTGGAGGCCTCAGGACCTCGGGCTGGTGCCTGGTGGGAGACCTTTTGTGGATACAGCCTACGCTGGTTGCTATTTAGAATCTCTGACAAAGGGCAGCTGTTTTAAGGTCGACAGCGCCTCTTCAGCTTCACCAGATGCCCCCTCGACCAGAAGTTGCTGGTGGGACCCATGAATGCCCAGCTGAGACAAGGAACCCCCCCTCTCATGCACAGCGGTCCGCCCGTCTGCCCTCTCCCCCCTCGGCAGACGTCATACAGGGGGCTCGTGCAGGAGCGGGCAGCCAGGAGGGACGCGGAAACAAAGGAAGGGGGAGAATGCTCTCCCAGCGTCCCCAGTGGAAGCTGGTAGCTCTTTTCCTGTGGGTAGGACATTTATCAATGACATGGTTTGTTTCTGGTGTCATCAGGGTGATGCCTCACCCAGCCCATCGTGAGCCTTTCCTGACTCTGTCTGTCCGAGAGAGTGCCTTGCTTTGTGAGTTCCAAGAAAGGGACTTGCCAAAACTGTCTTGAAACAACTCCTCTGTAAGTTTTCTTTGTGTGGCGTCTATGTATCAAACCCCCCGTGCATGTTCTCCGGCCTCAGAATCAGGCTTAAAAGGATAGAAACCCATGTCCTCTGGGCAACATCTCTTTGCTCAGAATGGTGGCCGCAGCATGGTGGCCTTCCAAGGTGGTGACACCCACAACAGAGCATCAAGGAGACCCATCTGGGCCTGCCAGGACCTGCGATGGACAAAAATTTCCCGGGAAATTCAGAATTTGTCGCCTGGTTCCCGTGTGCAGAAGTTGGTGAGGTCGGTGATCACCGGAACCTGGGAAAACCATCCTGCCTCACGGTTTTCCACGGAGCAGACTTCACCTCCCATAATTCAGGAAAACGCCTTTTTTTTTTTTAATTTCTTTTTAATTTATTTATTTAATTTATTTTTTGGCTGTGTTGGGTCCTCGTTTCTGCACAAGGGCTTTCTCTAGTTGCGGCAAGCGGGGGCCACTCTTCATCGCGGTGCGCGGGCCTCTCACTATCGCGGCCTCTCTTGTTGCGGAGCACAGGCTCCAGACGCGCAGGCTCAGTAATTGTGGCTCACAGGCCTAGTTGCTCCGCGGCATGTGGGATCCTCCCAGACCAGGGCTCGAACCCGCGTCCCCTGCATTGGCAGGCAGACTCTCAACCACTGCGCCACCAGGGAAGCCCCAGGAAAATGCCTTTTGTTGCAACGGAGGAGGCTGATTGTGTGGAGACTGCGTGTCTGACAAAGGCCTCAGGTCTGAGCTGTGTGGTTCCCGGGCCACCCCCATTTCTGGAAGCGTCTCTGAGTACAGATGAATCACTGGGTGCCCGGGAGCAGGGCCGTCCGATCTCCTGGTCCAGGGGCCGAGCTGATCTGCTGAAACCTTTCACAGTAGCTGGGCAAATTGCCCAAATGATGCTGTCAATTTGCTTTTAAGTCCCCACTTCAAAGAGGGAGCTCCGATGGGGATAATTGAAAAGGAGAGCCATGTGGGGACGGGGAGGGCTGCTGAGCTGCCGCCCAGATGATGAACGTTAATAGAGCACCTACCACCCAAACGACAGTATGTGACGCTCACACTGTCTCCTTCTGAAAGGAACAATGAGGCATGAGAGTGTGTGTGTGTGTGTGTGTGTGTGTGTGTGTGTGTGTGTGGTTATTTTCAGCAGCCTCAGAGAAGAAAATAATGAGCCAGGAGCTGGAGCCCCAGCTCCTCGCCTTCTCTGGGGAGCACTCGAACTTGAGGGCCAGTCTCTGCAGCCAGAGCCCCTGTTCTAAGAGTCCCGCCCCTGAGAACTGAATTCCCACCTTGCTGTCCTGACTCACCCACCCCGTACAGAACAGGCTCACCCAGAACTCCTCTCTGTGCCCAGAAAACCCTGTATCAGTCAGTTTGTGCTGCGTAATAAAAGGATTCTAAAAATCTCAGAGGCTTCTATGACCTCGTTTTTCTTGCTCATGGCCCACAGGGGCCTGAGAGGTTCTACTCCATCGTGGGTCAGCTGGGCCGGGTTCAGTCTGACCCATGTGGTCAGCATCCCTGATGGGCAGCTCCCTGAGTCACCTCTCCTCCTGGCAAAGTCAGGAGAGCAGGAGAGGCGAGCAGAAGCACGAGGTGCCCCTCACATCCTTGATGCAGAGCGGGACCAATACCGCCACCAAGGAGGCCCACACACTGAAGTGGGGGTGGTGGGGGGGTCCTGCAGGGTCCCCAGGGATGCATTTAGTCCAGGGAGGGAGTGAGGACTTGGGGGCAGGGATGGAATCAGCCTCATGACAGAGGAAAGAAAGGGGAGGGTGCCCTGGATAACCGTGGGAACGTGACCTCCTGCAGACGCCTTCCTCACTAAGGCAACACCAGCCCACCAGCTGAGCCTCCCTAGAACCTAGATTCTGCCCTTCAAACCACTTACAGAACCGCTGCTTTGACCCTGGAACGCCTGTCTTGGCCCCATTACCTGAGTTCCTAACACCCTGAGATACGGGGCTGATGAACTCACTCACGTGCAAGGTTCCTTGTGTGCACACGGGTGTGTCCCGGCTCCCTTGAGGGCGCACTTGACACCTGACGCTGCCCTGAGCAGTGCAGAGCCCATGCCCAAGTCCTCCTTACACCCGGACACCCGACCCCGACACCCTGGACTCCCAGACACAAAAAGACATCTCTTCTCCTTTGGAGATGCGAACAGGAACATCGGAATTCAGCAGGAAGCCACAGTCACACCAGAAAATCTCGATTCTGTGTCCTCCCCAGTAATTTTGTCAAGTAAGCACAGAAACCACCAAGAAAGTGGATAATGAGAGTGCATTTTCTTTTTTCTTTTTTTTCCTTTCCTCACAAAAGCATCTACCTACTTGTTTGAACCAATAGGCCATAAGGACAGACAGAAATGGTTACATCTGACTTCATGAAAGTGATTAAGCCTTTAAAACTCTCCATAGAAAACCACCCCAGCCTTTTAGAATTGCCATCTCCCAGTTGTAACGGGGTGGCAATGAATTGTGTGTCCACGTTCCTGGAGGCCGCCAGCCCCTTGGTTTGAGGCCCCCTTGGGATTTTCTAGTGCCGTCAACGAGCGTCGTGGCAGAGGGGCGGCAGGCCAGGCTGGTGGACAGGCACATTCTCTGTTTAATTGGAACAAGTCAGGAACGTCTCACGGAGGGAACAAGGCTCAGGTTCCCTAAAGCCCCCTCCGCATCAGCCGCCTCCTCCCCGAGCACTCAGTTGCCATCAACAGAGCCAGATGAGAATAGAAACCTCACAGAGACTCTGTCTTGTTTTGCTGGGACATTTCAGCATATTCTCATGGATCTTTCAAAGGAACACAATTATCTGATCCTTCTTAGGGGCAATTAAACTGTGGAAGGAAGGGCACCTCCTGCCTCAGCCCCCGGAGCCTGTCTTTCTGAATCCCATGAGCAATGGTTAAACCATAAACACACTTCAGGGAACCTTCCCAGGAGCAGCTGTGCCCTGTGCAGTGTGGAAGGGATGACATAAGCCCTGGGCTTCGCCAGCACCCCCTGCCCCTCTGGGGGGGTCTTCTCAATGTATTCCTAGTTGCAAATACAGGAGAAGGCGGGCCACCCCACTCAGGGTTATTTCACAGTCCTGGAAGTGGAAGGGAACAGAGATGCTGAAACAGTAGCCAAGGACTTGTGGGTCCCCTGAAGTGGCCACCAATCCTGGTGAGGGTTGACCCTCCCGAATATGGAGGGTGATCTCACTCTGAATGGCTCCTGGGGTCACAGGGGTCTTTCTTGGGTAAACAACCGGCTTCCTAAAAAGAGAAGGAGGACTGTTTGCACAGAGGGAAGTTGTAGTCTTAATACTGTACCCTGTCTGTCTCCCCGGGAAGTCCAAGGAATCGGGAAAAGTCTTCACCTGAGCCGGAAAATGTCAGACCTAACGCAAAGAGATGGATGGTCGGCCCTCAGCACGTGGTTTGCTGGGCGCTCTCTGGACCACCTCTTTGCCTCTCTGTAAAGGTGACGCAGAGGCCACCATCGACCTGGTTCAGTTGTTGTAAAGCTTAAATGAGATGGTGTAGACAAAACACATATTACGTACCTGTCACCTAGTGGGAACTCGATAATGCTCGCCATGGCGTACATTGTGAATCTGAGAGCTTCCCTTCCCAACACGAAGGCTGAGTTATTCACAATCATCACTCAAGACAGAGCAGAAAGAAATCTAGGCTACTTGTTGAGACTAACCAAGTCTGCTCACAAGGAAAATCACAACTTGTCCTCAGTCAACAACTCCGTAAATATTATTTCCACAGAGGGTTAAAGTTTGGGTTTGAGGAGTGAGTGGTAGCTTTGCTCATTCAGGTGGCTTTTAAAAAACAGGATGGGGAAGCAGGCTTCATTCAGCCAGATGCTTCTCAGGAACAAACATACCAAGGAGGGCCGAGGAACCTTCCCTGATGTCCATTCTTCAGAGGACAGACAAGCAGATAGCCCTCCTGGTAGCATTTTCCAGGCGAGAGTCCCAAGCTTTCCTGGACCTCATTCTCACCCTTCTCAAGGAATCAGGATGGAATTACCTCTTCTTTTCTGGACACTGGCCATCCCCAGCGCCAGCTATAAATAGAAGCAGCCGGTCTGAGGGAAGGGCCCTCTCCTTAAAAACTAAACCACCCCAAATCATAGACCTCATTTCTAAAACAATAAAAAAGTATAGGCAAGGTCTCGATGGAACTATTTCCCTCCCACTGAAAAAATAGGATGTTTATCTTCAACGAACAAGAATAACTCTGGTCTCAAGCGGTCACAACATAGAACTTTTATATTTTTTATTTTTCAACTTTCAATCTGGCCTCTGTGGGTGTGTTGCCTGCAACGCAACCCCAGGGTTAAATCAAATCTCTTGACCTTTCACTTAAAGGCAAATGAAAGGCAATTGCTATGCTGTCAAATTGTAAATAATAAATGGAACCATTATTTGGAGGGTTTCCAGTTCTGATGAGCAGCAAGGTTGTTTGGGAAAATCTATAGCAGAGACTAGTATAATTGTAACTTAAACTTGTGTGGTGTTCAATACAAAGTCGTCTCCAAAACTAGTGTGGTTTTCCAGCAGTAACCTGCCTCCGATACAGGACTGCCCGCAAGTGAATGCATGTATCAGATCTGTTTCCTGTCCAGTGTATTTTTTAAAAATACACTTGCCAACATTTGAAAGCAGCATAAAGTCCTTCCCAACAGTAAAAACAAAATCATCCATGTCGTTGGGCCAAAGCTTTGACATTTTAAAAATCATTACAGTGAAAAACAAACTCAACCTATAACATGAGCTACTGTTAGAAATCTTGTGCGAAAGACGCGCCAAATAGAGAACGCTAAAGACCACTTGCTAAAATGAAATCGTTTTCCTTGGGCATCAGTATGGCTTGAATTGTATCCCCCCAAAATTATATGTTGAAGCCCTAACCCCCGGTACCTCAGAATGCACCCTTATTTGGAAACAGGGCTGTCGCAGATGTAATTCGTTGACATGAGGTCACCCTGCAGTAGGGTGGCTCTAATCCAAGGGCTGGAACCTTTACAAGAACAGAAGAACATCATGGGACAACGGAGGCAGGGATCCGAGTGAGGGACCTACAGGCGAAGGGCGGGCAGCCAGCCCCACAAGTGCGACGAGAGGTCAAGAAGGATTCCTCCAGAAGCGTCCCAGATGGAGCACAGCCCTACTGACACCAACACCTTGATTTCAGACCTCTGGCCTCCAGAACGGTGAGAATGTAAATTCCTGCTGTTTTAAGGGGCCCAGTTGCTGTGCTGTGTCCCAGCAGCCCCAGGAAACCAACACAGGCATATACATGGCATCAGTATCATGGAAGGCTTGGGTCTCCAGGCTCTCGACATGAACCGGCTCTTAAGTATACTTTCCTGGCGGCACCCTGGGCGCTCTTGGGCTGGGGTGGTTGCAGGGGGGAGGTGCGTCTGCTTCTGCTGCCCCTTCAGCATTTCCTTCTACAACACCCTCTGCCCTCTGAGCGTCCTGGCTGCCTTCCTTCTGGGCTTTGACAGAGCGGGCTGGCGCAGTTGGCATTTCCGGCTCTGCAGATCTGCCCATCTTCTGAGCAGTGTGAGTCCCAGCAGGATCTGGATTTCTCTTGGTTGGCCCTGAGCTACCCAGGGATTGTGGTCTCTGCCATTCTCATTTCCATGTCCCCAAACGGTCACCGTGATGCAGACTGTCCTCCCTCTGCCCTCCTCCCCCTCCCACCAACACACACGTGGGGCAACACGGCTGCATCCTACAGGTGTGCTTCTGCATCCCAGGAGCACCTCCAGGGAGGAGCACCTCAGTGAGAGTGAACAGCTCTGTCCCCCATCACCCCCCCCTCCCCTTGGTGCTACTTCAAAACGCGTATTGCATTTGCTTGTTTCTGCTTGCACGTCATGTGTTCAGGCTGGACACGTTCATACATGAGATACATTTCTACTCTAACATTTTCTCAACCAAACAGGACCAGGCTGAAGTCAACTTTGGCCCACCCATGCCTAATCTTAACCAAATCCCAGCCACGAAACAGGTGGTTAAGTATATAAGCAAAAACAACTTGTTAAAGGATATTCCAAAAGTATAAAGTGTGCACACACACACACACACACACACACACACTCCGCTGAAGATGATTTAAAACTGGGGGTACAGAGAGACACTTAAAAATTATTAGTACAAGGTGAACTTAGTGGAAAATCTGTAATAAATTCTATACTTAATTTCCTATAGAACCTCAGTATCAAATCTGTGCCCCCTTCCTTGTGCACCTGTACAGAATTGGAGGTGACTCAGCTCCAGCTGCTGTAACAAAGGACCACAGTCTCAGCACCTTAAATGACAGACGTTGATTTCTCAGGTTCGGAGGCTGGAAGTGCGAGGCCAGGGGCCGGCACAGTTGGGTTCTGGTGAGGGCTCTCCTCCCGGCCTGCAGACGGCCACCTTCTCCCTGTGCTTACAGGTCTCTCCCTGGGCTCAGTGTGCACACAGAGAGTGCTCTCTCTTCCTCTTATAAGGCACCAATCCCATTGGGTCAGGCCCCACCTTGACCTCATTTAATCCTAATACCTCCTTACAGGCCCATGTCCAGCACAATCACATTGGGGTAGGGGCTTTGGCCTAGGAATTTGAGCAGGGACACAGCTCAGCCCTCAGCAGGGGATACCCAGTGTCTTGTGGCCTTTTAAAATTACCCAATTGTTGCTGTTTCTGATGCCCTCCGGTCTTCATTTCAGTCTTTGGTGGTCCCGGGAGATGCAGGCAGACTGATGACCTAAAGGAAGGTTTACAAAGGGACTGCTTGCCGTGGTGGGGGCAGGGTTTGGGGGAGCAGTAACATTTAGTGCAATAGATGGGGTCACCGGCCTGAGCACTGGGAAGACAGGGAAGGGGGCGGTGCCCACAGTCCTAGAGCAGCCCTAGGGTATGAGAAGCCTGCGGCAGCAGCTGTGACCTTTAGAGAGAAATGCAGCCCCCACTGCTCCCTGGTGGGGCTGAGGAGGCACCCGCCCTCCTTCTCCCCCTGCCCTCCCATCTCCTGCCTGGCCTGCGTTGGCCCACTAGCAGAAGCCAGGGCCCGGATGGTGTGTGTCTGCCGCCCGGGGAACAGAGCAGGTGGGAGGCTGGAGGTGGGCCCACAGGGGCAAACAAAGGCATCCTGCAGGGGACGCATTTCAAAAACTCCCCTTATTGTCTGTGGAACGAGGCGATGGCTTAGTAACCGGAGGGCACTCCAGAAACACAGTGGGGATTTTTCACTTACTTCTGGAATTTTGAGCATCTCAGGAAAAGTCCACAGTTCATCACCCTGCATATTACTCAGTAACCGCAGGACTCCAGGAAACCACCAAAGAAGGTTAACCACGCATCTGCTGGAAGGAAGACACCAAAGCAAGCAGCTCGCCATCGCTTCTCCAGACACCAGCTCATAGGTCAGGTGGGGACCGGGGCCTGGAAGCAGCAAGGGAAGGAGCGGCCCCCTCGGGCCTCGGTGGACAGAGAGCTCAGGAGCCTGTCCCTCTCACAGCAGGCAGGCTGTCACCACACAAACAGGAGCAGAGGGGGTGGGGAGGAGGGAACCCCACTTACACCCCCAACCTGCCCTGCAGTGCGTCCTCCATCCACTGCGGTGGGGACCCCTTGAGCATCCTGACCCCTCACGTCACCCCCTCGGGCAGCCTGGAGCACAGGGCGTCTGCATCACCGAGACCCAGAGAGAGAAGAAGTGCAGTGCAGGAGAGAAGGCCTGGGGGCTGTGACCCCTTGTGTGAGGCTCCTTCCAGCCTCATTGCAGCTCATACACAAGATTGCCGCTTCAGCAAATACTGGTGTGAGGGACACACACACCCCCTCACCTACGATGAAAAATACACCCATTTCACATTTAAGGGATCCTCGGCCGGGAGCCTTGAGAGATGAAAGGCTACTTTCTCAGTGTTCCATGAGATGGCTTTGCTTCTCTTCTGGGTATTTCCAAAAGGTTCAACAACTGATCAGTGACGTAGAGGAATGACTGAGGAGAAAACAAGCCAAGGAAAGAATTCTAAATATTGGGGGAAACTCTTGGGAATTACAATTTCACTCTTATGTCTAGAAATTTAAACAAGTATTTAAAGTGTCAATAATATTGTAAAGGATTAGGATTGTATGATCGTATTTCCCTGTTAGGATTACATGGTCAATCTTAAACAATTTATTACATAAGGATATTACGGCAGTTAAGGAACAGGGCCACGAATTCTTTCACGCCCTCTGCTCTGTGACTTTGCGCCCCCTCCCAGGAGGAGGTAGAGTCCATTGCCCAGACCATGAATCTGGGGTCGGCCCTGTGATTTCCTTTGGCCAAGGTAACACCAGGGTCTAAGTCTGTCTGGGCTGCTATCACAAAATACCAGAGACCAGCTTAAAAACAACAGACATTTATTTCTCGCAGTTCTGGAGGTGAAGGTCCAAGATCCAGGCGCTGACAGGTTCAGTGTCTGGTGAGGCCCTGCCTGGTTCACAGCCGGCAGCCTTCTCACTGTGTCCTCCCAGGACGGAAGGGGTGAGGGAGCTGCTGCAGACTCTTCTATAAAGGCACTGATCCCAGCTGTGGTGGCTCCACCCACACGTCCTAATCACCTTCCAAAGGCCCCATCTCCTGATACCATCACACTGGGGTTGAGGTTTCAGCACTTGGATTTTGGGGAGACACAAACATTTCCCCATAACAATCAGCCAATGGGGCATCAGCGGAGGCTTGCTAAGAGCCTGGGTACTGGGCTTCTCTCTCTGGCTGCTCTTGGGAGCTCTGATTCAACCATGTGAGCGAGTCAAGGCCAGCCTTCAGGAAGGCGAGTAACACATACCTCCGTCCCCAGTCAGCCCCACCAGCCATAGGCCGGCTGCAGACGCCTGACTGAGCCCTGCACAGACCCACCCGAGGATCCCGGCCCAAACTGCCCACCACAGACTTGTCAGCCAACAAACTGGTCCAAGTCATGTTTGGGGTGGTTTGTTACTCAGCCAAAGCTAGCTGACACAGCAGCCATTCTCTGGTTTCCTTGGTGATGGAGCACAACCCAGAGCCTGAATGGGAGAATGAAACACCAAAACTAGACTTCCGTTCTTGACTTTCCCTGGGAGGTGCGAGGTGTGGGGAGGTTCTGGGAAATGTCAGAAGTTGTCATGGTGATTTGGGAGATCTGTCAGGATGGGCCTCACTGTGAAAATGAGTTCAAATAGGATTGAAAAATGGATTATTTGAAATTGTCTAGTTATCAGTTTGTTAGTAGCAATAAGACTCTTTCCCCATATAATTGTGTTCAATTAAATAGAACTGTCCCATTTGGAAAGGACAAAAGTGGGATGAGAGGAGCTATCATTGAAATAAAGTAAAACAGAACAAGATAAAGCATGAGGTAAGGGTTCCGTCTCCGGCTTTGGCAACTTCTATGCTCCTGCACGAATGCCTTAGAAAGTGTGAACAGACCAGCAGGTGGAGGGGGTCTTTGCGTTTTAAGAGAGACTTTCTTTAGTATAATTCCATCTAAGGCAGTTGGGAAAATGGAAAGGCCATGAAGGCTTATTGTTATTTGTCCCATAAACCTTACGTTCTAATGCTGGACTCTCAGGGGGTTTAAAATGGACAATGTCTGTGTTGATTACGTTTGGATTCTGTCACCCCCAGCTCCTGGATACGGCCTGATTAAGGCATGACTTGCTCTGCAGAACTTACTAGAGCACTAATAGCTGCTGGCCTATTTAGGAAATTATTTTGTCTTGACGAGGGCTGGCTGTCCTGGGACACCGTGTCACATGAGCCATCAGGGACCATGCAGGGCTGAGAGGATGCACTCACAGCCTTCTATTTATAACCGGCTTGCTTGCAGCCGCCAAGTGGTGAGAAGTGGATCGCCAAGCACGCTGGGAGGTTTGGGGGTCCAGTTGCTTCTTCTTTAAACCCGCAGGTGGATGGGAGGTGAGCTCCGTGTGCAGCCCCAAAGGGCATGGAGGAGGGACCAGGGGCTGTCACTCAGGTCCCCGAGCATCTAATGCACGTCACATGCTGTTCTAAGCACTTCACACAGGTCAGCCAACGTACCCACGACCCCAGGAAGTTCTCCAGAGGAGGAAACAGAGGGCAGAGTGAGTAAGTAGTTGTCCAAGGTCATTCAGAATTCAAACCCAGGCAGTCTCGTTTCCAAGCCTGTACATTTACTGCTGACCACAAACAAAAATGAACACAATGAAATATAAATCCAGTATTTCAAAGTGAACTCAGTTGCAAATGTACATGAGACGTTTTCAGTTTCCCCCCATTGGTCCAAAGCGTGCTCAGGTGAGGTCACTTGTCCTACCCCGATCGGTGACCTAGGCAGATGTGGACCTTCCGGGGTCCCTCAGCAACAAGGGGAGTTCCGTCCTGAGTGGAGAAAAGCCGTCCTGCAGCCCCTCGGCAGCCCACCTGCCCCGGGCCCACTGCCGAGCGGCCAAGCTTTCTTCCAACCATCCCAAGATGGGGCTCCGTGGAACTGAGAACCCACGAACGCAGGTGGGGAAAAAGCACACGTTTATTTCCACCAGCCTCTGCTGAAGTGCAGCGTTTCTTTCAGTTACAACTAAATCCACAAACCAGGGTAGTATGAGTAGTATCTGCAACTTAGTCACCAATAGAAAAAGCAGATATTATCCTCTTATATTACAACCATTTCAGATATTATGAAACATCATTCATGTTCATCAGTACTTTAAGATGTAATTACACCTGCCTCTACAGCATTTATTTAATGTAATAATAAAGAAGTATGTGCATGACTATATCAATTTTTTTTTTACTATTTTGACAACTGCATTCATTATAATCAGTTTCTTTATAATGCTAAGTATTATTTTACTGTATGCATTTCTAAATGAACATTCTTTTGCTGAGAAGTGTTCCAGGGGCCTCACTGGACCCCCAAAGGGTCCAGAGCACGTAAAACAGACAGACCAGCAAACCCAAACTGGTCTGGGGGCACTTAAACAGCAGCTGGGTCTTCCTTCTCCCCCTGAGCTTGGGGTCCTGGCCCCCCAGGGAGGGGACGGCAGCCTTCTGTTGAGTTGTGGCAGCACAGGCTGTGCCCTGCGTCTGCTCTCAGCCTCCTGGGGTCCCTGGGCTGGCTCTCCAGGGGCCCGTGGATGAGTTTCCGTAGCTCCCTCCGTCAGACCCTCCGTCCTGGAGAGCCAGCTCTGGCCTGTCTTCTTCCACTCCGGCTGTTTCTTTCTCCCCACGGGTGTGTCACAGCTTCTCAGGGCTGGCGCCCCTTCCCAGAGGTGGCCCCCTTTGGAAAGGGCCAGAAGAGCTGCAGCCAGCTCCCTTCCCCAGGCCCCTCAGCAAAGCTCACAGCTCCAGACGCAGAAACCTGTGGGCGCAGGTGGTGTCCTGCTGCCCCGCGTCACTCTGCTCCTTCCCGGGAGGCCCCCGTCCCAGGGTGCTGGGAGCGGGAGATGCCTGCTCTTCTCTGAGAGGGGTCCACCCCGTCGGAAAGCTCCCGGTCTCCTGGCTCCAGGACGGGGTCTCGGCAGGCACCTCCTCCTCTCCCAGGGGAGGGGAAAGCCTGCCGTCCAGGCTGATGGCCCGCCCTCCCCCCTCATTCTCCTTTTCCTTCTCCGTGGACGGGGTGCAGGTGCGGGGGGGCGGGGGGAGAGCGGTAGTTGAGGGATACAGGCTGTTTCAACTGGATGGGATCTGCCCCCAGGGGTCGACAGCTGTCTTCAGCATCTGTGACACTGGCCGCCTCTCTTTTCTCCAGTTTGGGCCTCCAGTTCCTAGTGAGGGCAGGGGAAGAATGCCACCCACTCAGCATCCCGCAAAGGCTTAGGAAGGCTCTGGGGAGGCGCCATCTGCCAGACTGCTCCTGGAAGCGATGCTTCTCTTCCTCACACCCCCACCTTCATTAAGGATTCCAGGAACCCTTGCCCATTGCAGCGGGAGCCAGGCCCCATCATCCCTATGCTGGGCAGAGGCAGAGAGACGGCCCTCGACCATGACGGGGTGAAAGACACAGGCAATGTGGACAGGATTTCTTTGAGGACCAAGGACGGCTTCTTAAGAGGAAACCATCCGACAACAGTGCAACCAACATCCATTCGTAATTCTTTGAAAATGTGCGTTTTCGGTCTATTTTCACCATAACAATTCATATTCACAGACGCTGGTGAAAGAGTTCATTTTGTGTATTTAGAATTATTCTCCATTCACTCTTCTCCCTACTCGTCACATTTTTAAAAAAGCACGAGCCTGACCATGGATTCTAATTAGTACCTGGTGATTTGCTCCAGGGTAACCTCGTGAAACACTGAGTGAAATGGGAGGGGGCTCCCGGAAATTTTAGCCCAGCACCCCACCCCGTGAGGTGGGGCATTGCAGTGAGAGGCAGGGTGCCCTCTGCCGTTTGTCCTGGGAATTTCTGCTCAGTTGCAAGAGGTCTGGTTGATAAATACACACTGTCACCCTGAATCGGCTAGCAAAGCCAGTTTCCAAAAATTCTGCAGAATTCTCTCATTTGTATCAAAGAAATAAATATCCCCAGGGCAGAGTGTGCGAAGCTTGTCCCAAGCAGCGAATCAAGTAAATCACGGTGGGAAACGTTTCTGCCCAAAGTAAGCGGGGTCCATCCACGGGGAAAGCATGATAAACTACGGAACTGAGCTTCAGAAGTCACCTGCTCCGCTTAAAGCCGGAAGTCTAAAAAAGGCACTTCCTGACCGTGGCCGAATGACTCAGTTTCACCGTGACTCAGCCCAGCTCCCGGTTGCCCAGGGGGCGGAGAGGGAGCTGCACATGTTGTGCAGTCGGGATGCAGAGCCCCCAGAACGGGCGCAGCTATTTCTGGAGGGTAAATGGGGACGGGGGAGCTCACGCAGGCGCTTGCTCAGGAAGTACAAGTGGGGCGTTAATGAGAGGAAACACTCCCCAACTCGGAGGCTGGGGATGGTTCAGAGCCTCCAGAACCAACCTCTCTAGGCACCGCCACACGAGGGGAGAGGCGCCCTCCTGCGGGCGATGCAGGGGAGACGCAGGCTGCCAGCAAACCCAGGAGAGCCCTGCATTGGGGTGACCCGTCCCCCTGCGCACAGGAGCTGGTCCCCTGCAGGCAAGCCGGTCTCTCCAGCGTTCGCCAGCTGCTAAAGCAAACTTATCTCCAGACTGCGCTAGGAAATTGTTTCCCTGTCCCAAGGGCTGCATTTTCAACTTGGGGAACAAACGTTAAGCTTTAAACAAATCAGTTACAAACAAACGTGAGATGCCCTGAGAACCAGGGAAACTGTGACCTTGAGATGGGTGGCCCAGAGGCTGCGGGTCGGGTGGGGAGCTCGGGCGGCTGGCCCTCTCCATCCCACCTCGCCAGGGCCGGCGTAGAGGTGTAAGGACAGCCCAGGGGAAAAGGTCCCGGGGTCAGCGTCACTCCACGACCTGTTCTGAGAAGGGCTGGCTGGGAGGCGGGCGACCTGCCGGGTAATGCCGAGGCTGTAAATGGAACTAAGGCTGTTTCTGTATCATTTCAAAGCGGGGAGAGGCCTTCGCTAGTGGCAGGAGGAGAAAGCTCTTTCAAGCAGCATCGTGAACAGTGGGGCGTAGACAGGAAAATTCATTTTCAGAAAAAATAGGCTGGTGAAACATTTCTCTCGATGTCTTAAAGGGAACAGTCTCACATCTCTGGTGCGAGCGGGGTGTGGTTTGGAAGTGGGAGAAGGGCAGACTTGAAATCTTGAAGATCACTGCAAACTTGGTCTCCTTCAGAGCCATAATTATTACGCATTTCCTGTGTATACATCTTACCTTGTAAGGAGACATGGGTTTTACTACGTCTCCTCCAGAGGGGTCAGAAGAGTGCCTGAAGAAGCAAGGGCATGCTGAATAAATGCCTGATTATTACCTTCTCAGTGTGCGTCATTTCCTTCTATCAAACCAACAGGGAGACTGAGGGGAATCAGACAAATATAACTAAAATGATGCAAAGGGTAGGTAGGGCACTTCTTATGACACGACTTGTAAACATCTTAAATCTGGAAAGCTGAAGAGGACAAGAACTCTGGAGTATGATTTTAACAAGATCCCATGTACTCAAAAGTGACCCTGGGGGACACCTTTTAATTCTGCAGAGCTATCATCTCAGATCTAATCAAACTAAATGCTTTTTTTTTTTTTTTTTTTGCATTGTACAAATTAAGTTTAGGGAAACTTCTCGTGCAAGTCAAAAGGAGGCCGAACACAGATGTGTCCTCAGAATGATTGAGAGGAAGGTGTGACAGGAAGATGAGGAGAGAGGGGAAAGGACCCCCTTGCACTCTTCTGAGGGTCTGTGTGCTGACAGCGCCTGCGGCCTGGATGCATGAACGATTCCCCGGGCCCGCGGCTCCTCGTGCACGTTTCTCACTTAATCTTCTCTCTCACTTAATCGTCTTCAAGGCAACTCTCATGATCCCCATTTGTAACCCAACCATCAACCCCACCCCCTGCCTATTGTAAAACTATAGTTTTCAAATCTATAACCTCATTTGACACACCTGACAAGTGACAGGTTTCTTCCGCAATAATTTTTTTAACAGAAAATTTCTTAAGGGCTTGATATTCATTTTCATTTATCCTGTACCTCACCTGGTATCTGGAAAATGGGAAGCACACAGTATATGAATGACGAAGAGGTGGATGGATGGAAGGATGGATGGATGGATGGATGAATGGGTGGGTGGATGAATGGATAGATGGAAGGATGGATGGATGGAAAGATGAACGGATGGGAGGATGGATGGATGGCTGGATGAATGGATGGCTGGATAGATGGATGGAAGGATGGACGAATGGATGGGTGGATTGATGGATGGGTGGATGGATGGACGGATGGATGGATGGGTGGATGGATGGATGGATGGATGGATGAGGGCTGCCTGGATGGACAGATGGGAGGGAAGGGGGAAGGGATGAAAGAGAAGACCATATTTTTTTTCTTTGTAGTAATTTCTGTAAATTACACCCAGTCTGAGACTCTCATCTGGAAGAACTACAAAATAAATATGATCTAAATTTGCAAAGCTTACAAATTTATTAGTGGCTTGTGCAGTAACTTTTCCTTTGATGTTTCTGTGGCAAAACTAGCAACAAATTAATAAAAGCTTAATTTTTATACAAATAGTTTTATTACAAATTTGAATTTTTAAGAAATACACATTTAAAGAAATTACACAAAAGGCCTTAGTAGTCTTAAAAACGTTTTGGATACTTTTAGTAAAATGTCGTTTCAGGCATAGTGGTCCAATTCTGCTCTCCTGCAATCCATCCGCTCCCCTGCTGAAGTCTGAACACAACTCACGAAAAACCAAGGAAGCCGCCTGAATGTGCTTACAGGTAAAAATACTGATATTCTGCTTCGACAGAGTTACTTCTCACACCAGGCTGAAGGATGAGGAGTACTCATAAAATGAAGGCCTTTTAAGTTTGTTGCTTTTGAAGTCAAGTCATTCAGTTTGTGATTAGTGTTTAAAACCCTGAAGATATTTCATAACAGAATAAAAACAAGAAGCTCAAAGTACATGTTTTCCTGTAATAGACACCATATCCGTGAAGCCGGGTTTGGTTTTGGCAACACACAATTTTTGGTTTGGAGGTGAACAATGAAAACTGGTGTTTCACATTCGATACCCTAGTGTTTAAAAATCTCTGTTAAAGGACAACACAGGCTTTTAAAGGAAGAAACTATGTAAGCTTTATTTTAACAGTGGAAATGAAACTACAACTTGACCTGCCTAATTGCTGACATCTATATAAATTACTAAAATATATATATATTTCATTTCTGCCTACTTTGGGGACCATCTTTATGTCACAGGAAACCCGAGACTTCTGCAAAAGCAGCTGCATAGTACCGCACAGAGCAGAAAGCCCGAGATTCTTCTTTGGTGGGGCGGTCGGAGGACAGGGCTGCTAGGCCCCCTTCCTTCCCTTTGGAGGTTCCAACCATCGGCTTTACACGACTATTATTTGTACAGACCGAGGGACCTGAATTTTGAAACAGTTAGACAGTGATATCAACAGACGTTTCACCTGGGGTGTGAAATGGATCTGTTATAATACAACAATGCAAACGGGCTTCGCCCAGGATGGAAGGTCCCACAGCCCTCCTAGCACCCTTTGGTTTTCTGATGGGTCTCACTTCACACATCAGTGCACTGAACTGTAGAACAGACATATTTTTTATTTCATCAGAAGTGCCATTTGGGACTTCACTACAGGCAGCTTATCGTGGTCTTGGATTCTCCTTCAGCAAGTAGAGGCCAACGAAGCAGGGTGTGTTAGTTATGCAGATTCCTATCAGGCACCTTACAGTTTTCATACTGCACAGTGAGGTACACAGGATATATTTCTAGAGTTCGTTGCTGTTAGAAGAAGAAGGAGGGAAGAGGGGGGAATAGCACCATGTTGTGACGTAGCTGAGGGCCGGCTTCGTTATGTTCTCCGCATGCACACTTGACAGCGACTGACATGCGTGCGTAGCTCTCCAGCCTTCAAGGTGGACGGCGTGGGCTTCCTGAAAGGCAGCACAGAAGTCAGTGTCACCGCACGGCTCAGGCCAGCTCCTCGGCCCTCCCTCCCATCAGAGATCCCCGAGGGACCAGCCTTCACCCTGCCTCTGAGCGGGTACCGTGCTGGAGGCGTCCCACGGCCTCGGTTACACCTGCAAGTTATCACCTGCGTCCATCCTCGGGCCAAGGGTACAGGGCGAGTGAGGGCACCGCCAGAGTCACCCACGTCTGTCTGACCCCAAAGTCTCAGCCACTCCCCACCACAGACCCTGCCTCTTCAAACTATAGGTTAACCTTTTGTTTTCTCTTCCCAACTCGATTATAAACACCCCCAGACTAGGAAGATGTTCTTCTCTGAGACACTTCACACACATCCTAAGTGCTCATTAAATCATTGCTGAATGACAGAATGAACAACAAATCTGGAATAATCAACCAGACCTCAAAATACATTCGTAACTTTTGAAAGTTGTTCACACAGGTGGTCTGATTAGAGGCCAAAGACAGGGGAAGACATTTAGTGTTCCAAATGCTTCCTTGATCCTAGGAATTCTGTTCTTTGACTATTGGAGAAGTGAAGTCTGAACTAAAACGAGTACTAATCAAATCTTATTCCAATTAAAGTAGCCATATAATAAGAGTACCTTGTCCTAAAATTGAGGTGGCTTACGTTAGCAACTTTGGTGAAAATCCTAGTGCCCCCAAATTATTTAAATTAATGGGATCTTACCTAGTTTTGTTTAAGAAGGCATTTCAGTTAATTGTACCAGGCTGCTGGTTCAGAAAAAAAGACCAGAAAACAAAAAAAACCCATTGTTACCTGTTAACCCTATCATGGGCAGCCCCGGGAGCTGGTGCTCATTTCGGTAGCTAATGGTCAAATTGTATCTGGAGGGTTGATGTCAAGTTCCCAGGTGCCTAGAAAGTCTCGTGTGAGCTACTAGAAAGGCACCTGGTAGTTTTTTGAGGCTTAGAAATTTACGAGTAGTGGGCGCGCTGCTTCACCTTTATGATCTAAGCTGGAAAGAGACAGGGTCATAGCAGAGGCCCACAGAATTCTCTCCGAAAAGGTAAAGACTATCTCCAGGGCCGAGAAGCACTTATTCGGGGGACTGAACAGTAGGTACTTGTTCAGCCCCATCGGCGCCCGGCGTCCGCGCCAGCAGGGCTGCAGCTGGTACTAAGTACCGGGCAGAGGCCTCGTTACGTGTTCCCATCCAGTACAAACTGGGCCCCGCTCCAGACTAACTTCAAGGTCAACGGCCACTTGGGACCGTTGTTTTAAAGGTGAAATTTTGGTAATGGAAACGAAAGAAAAGGTTCTCCGTATCCATTTCAGCGGCACCTGTGCTGAAATTAATTTTCATGCGCAGGCCTGAAAAACGGTCACTGATAACTCGCAATATGTACATCCAATCCAGCATTATAAACACCATGAAAACCAAGGCTATTCACTTTCTCTCTCCCTGCTGGTTAAAGGTACAATGTTTTAAAATGCTCTGTTTGCAGATTTTAGCCGTCTTAATGACGTTGCCGTGGATTCATCTTGAAAAACTGAAAACTGAACTTTTTTCTTTCATGGCTCTTCAGTAATGAACGAATGAAGCCTGTCACCTAAGCTCTGCCTTTGAACATGGTTTCGATTATCTGCCCACGTAGAACAGAACCAAATATCTGTTCCTATCCTATCCTATCCTATCCATGGAAGAAGCCTTCCTAAGGATTGCTGTAGAACCATCTTTGGGACTTTGCACCGGAGCACGTGTATGGACCATGGAAGACTGAAAATAAAAGCCACCGGGGGTGGGGGGGAGGGGGGCGAGGGGGGCACTTTACTTGAACATCTGGTTTCTTTCTATCGTGGCAAGCCAAAAGCTGTAAGCGTTTGCATAGTAATTGCAAGTCCCGCGGCCGTGGCACTCGATGAAGGGGGCGCTTCTGAACTCTTCCAGACAGGACCCAGGGGAGGCCAGGGCTTGGCCAGAACCTTCGGCTCCGGCGCTGGTGTGCTGTGGGGAAACAGGAGCCGTGAGCCAGAGGTGCCCGCCCGCCCCGATGGGCTTCCCGGGCCCCGGGGAAGAGCCGGGGTGCTCCCTCCTGGAAAGCCGCCCCCTCTGTCCCCCGAGGCCACCAGGGAACACACTAGCAGCCACACGGCCCCATGGCCTCACGCCGGGCGCACCCAGTGCCAGGCGTCTGCTGGCCGCTCCTCCCAGGGATGGGAGGTGACTGGTCCAGCTTCACCAGCATTTCAACAAACGCTGTCCTCACTGTTTTCTTCTTGGAACACTGAAACCTCTTCTAACTTGGGGCGTGAGATGACAGCCAAAATGTGCAGAGGATGCTGGGACCAACTGATGGGAGACATCAGACTTTCTAAACAAAATTATACGGGATCATCACAATCCTTTGTTTGCTACATTAGGTAGCAAAATCCTTTATTATTTGCTACATTAGGTAGCAAAATCCTTTATTCGCTACATCCTTTATTTGCTACATTATCCATTTTCTTTTCCTTAAGAAGAGAAAACTTAAACAAGAGAAAGAGGGAAAAGAAAGCTACTATGGTAACTGTTTGTTCAATTGGGTTGAAGTAGGCTCACATGTCCTCAGAAACCAAGACATAAAATGAATGACGTACAAATGGAAGATATGGCAAAACCTCTACAGGACGGCTATTACGGACATTAGAAAAGTGAACTGTGGAATTTTAGAGCCATAAGGGACCTCTGAGGACAAAGCTAACGCCCTTGATTCCCAGATGAGAACCCCAGGATCCCAGAACATTCCAGATCACACTTCCCAGGCAAAGCTGAGATGGGAACAGGCCTCTGGAGGCTGCCAGATCCGAGCCCCCCAGCTTCACCACAAGCCCCCCGGCTCGGCAGTGATGGGATGCCTGTTCTCCAGGACCTCATCATTTTGATTTGCTCTTGGTTTTGAGAAATGATGGGCAATCGTGGTTCAGATCTTGGTATGACACCAGGACAAGGGACGGGGAAGTGACAGGTGCTTTCCTCCGTTCTTTACTCCTTGGATCAAGGGCCTCTTCTGTCAAACTGAGACTCCATCTAGTATTTCTTATATTATGGAGTCGAAAGTCCAATCTGCCTCTGAGTCACAGTTGTATGCTTACATCATTGCGCGTATCTTGACTTCTCTACACCACAGTTCTAACCTTTTCGGTTTTCTTGATAAAGTAGTCGCCATGCGGTATTTAGAATTATCAAAACGACTTGCTAAATTTTGTTGTTGCAATTGTTTGGACCTGCTGAAGAGGCTAAATGCAGGCTCCTCAACCCAGGAAACCTCACCATACGACTGGTGAGAATCCAACACACAAGCATTCGAAGAACTGCTTTCCTGGCAACTTCTACACTTGGAATAACTTACAGCAGAAAAAAACAGTTAAGAGGCCACTTTCCCCGTCAATCAAGTAACAAGGCTAATGATGATTTGGGGGTCAAAGGTACCTACGACCTGGCCACATCTGGGAGTGTGAAGATGGGACCGGGCTTACAGTGGTGACGTGGGAAATGTTTGTGGAGGATCCTTTACCGGGAGTGATTCCAGTGTAACCTGATCGTCCAAGTTCAGAGCTTCTGTGTTTTCAATCAGTACTTTAAACTGAGGCAATAAAATAAGAAGCTACAACGGGATCTCAAAAGGGTGCTGTGTTTCCTGTTCTCATTGGCTTTTGGGAGGAAGGGAGCATCGGGGGTCTGGCATCTGGGGCAGCTGGGCGGTAGGAGAGCAGACTCATGTGGGAGGGGTGTGGACCCTCGGGCCCCTGACACCGGCCAGTGCCCCCGCTCTCTTCCTGACTCTAGCTTCGGCTTTGGGGCTTGCAAGCGTTTTAGTAAATGTGTTCCCACCATGGGCGCGCCCTCCTCTTCCCCCAGGGAGGCGCTGACTCGGAATCTCATCAGGTCACCCAGCTACCTAGTCCCAGCCACTCCGTGGATGAGGAGGGCTCTGGACGGGCGCTGGACCCCCTGCTGTCCCCTCCCAGGGGAGCAGGCCAGGCTCCTGGGGACGCTTTGCAGGGTGTCCCAGGAGCAAGGGGAAAGAGGTGGGGTGATTGTGGGCCGCTCTTTGGGGGAAATATGGAGTTTCCCCAAATACTTACCATCACAAAGGAGTAGCCAATCCACAGCGAGGACCAGCCGCTGGGGCACTGCGGGATCTGGATGGTCTGGCTGTGCACAGCCATGACCATGGCCGGCGCCTCACACACAGTGCACCTGGAAGGCACGGAGCAGAGGCGCTCAGCACAGCCGAGGGAGGCCCCACCTGCTCACCCCTTTCCCCGTTATCTGTGTTCCGTCTCGTCACTCCATCTTTCCGACCCAATGATGTGTTTCATCAAACAGACCAGGTGTCCCCTGCTTGGACTCTGAGGATTAGGGTCTTCTAATTGGTTTGATAAGCCTGCCTCAGTATTAAAACATTAAACTCAAAACCAGACCCAACACTTGTCATTTAACCATCTACTCTGTAGCAGGAAGGAAACCGGAAGGCCAGGTTGTAAGAGGGACCATCTCCTGAGGCGCTGGGGCTGCAGGAGACTTTTGTGTTCTCCTCTGTGTATTTCAGTGCCTTCCAGTATTTCAGCAATGAGTGTGGATTTCAGCAAACACAATGAATGCTCAAGAAGGCGGCGATGGTGCAATCCAAGGGCTACCACTTCCGGAACACGGCGATTTGTTTTAAGCCCTGAATCATCTTCAATGTAAGAAGAACATTTAGTGAATTATAGTAACTAAGACAGATAAAAAAAACCCAGGGCTGGCTGTCCACGTGAGCCTCTTCCGGAGACTCTTTCCAGACCTGGAACCGACAGACCAGTGAGGGGGCCCCTGCCCCAGGCCGCACTGGATGCCCTCCAAGCCAGGCTGGCTCGTGCTCAGCCGCTGGGACTGCGCCCAAGAATAAATGACAGCAACACACCATGTTCCGACTCGGACCTGCTCTACTCAGCGACCCTTCGATGGTGGGATGACGTTTTGTTGAAAAAAAAAATTTAAACATCAGCAGTAAAATAATTATATTCAAGTCACAAACTGAACAGAGTGCTACCAATGCTGATAACTGACTATAAATGGCGTTAATAGTTACACCTAGTTATGCGGGAGCATGTGCATGACAGTGGATTAGGAGTGGGAAGAGGGCCGAAATGAGTCGTTCGGTTTTCCGTGGGGGTGTGTGTGTGTGTGTGTGTGCGTGCGCTATTTTCTATTTTATTCACACAAATGCAGATGAATTAAAGGGCTCAGCTGAACAACAGTGACTGAAATTGGCCTTCTACATCTGCCACCATCTGCCTGCCAGACACAGGAGCAGACACAGAGCACAGAGGAAAGTGCTTCATGTCAGGCTCTCTCTGGGCTGGCGGGTTCAAGCCGCTGCAGAGACGTGGTCTGGACCCCGTCCGATGGGTGCTAGGGGACAGAGAATCACAGATTTAACGAGCCACGAGGTCCCTTAAAATCCATACACTCTCATTCCCCATATTACCTAAGAGAATATGACACCACAGTTAGTTGTGTCTAAAGGCAGAATTAGAACACAGTCTTCAATCTAGAACAATTAAACAGTCCGTAGTTTTTGATGATTCATGTCTGCAGAGAGTCGGAAAGTGCTTAGAAAATTTTGTCAGGATGACAGCAGAAAAGTTGCTACTTTTTCTGCTTAAGAGGAAGGATTTTGTAATTAACTCTTTCTAAAATTAAGCTTTAGGACGTCCCCAAAAGGGAGACCTCAGAAGGAACCTGTGAGTCCTGAGAAGTCGTTAGAAACCACTAAGTTAAAGTAACCGTGGGACCTGGGCGCTCAGAGACCCAGAGGAATGGGCAGCGTTATTACAAAAGGAGATGTGAGATGTGTGTGCTTTCGGAGCAGTGACTTAAAGGATGTGACTTCTGAGGTCACATCAGACACAATGCATCTGTGGGTCCGTTAACAGGGAGACGTGAAAACCCCGAAATGGGCAGCGCTGGGGCGTTTAAACAACTCATGGTAACGGGTCTACAGAGAAAAGCAAGTCTCAGACTTGAGGCTTCTCCTGGACCTGTTTCTGGAATGTCCTAAACGCATCCCAGAGCCCTGTGTCCCAACCAAATCAAGGTCAATGTCAATTTTATCAAGATGGTAATTAGGAGACAAAAACGAATAATCATTTTCTACCTGTTGTCCAAGGAAAGCTAAACAAAAACACAAAGGTGGTTAGTGGTTAGTTTCTGTTCTTGTGCACCCAGCGTGGTTCTGAGCAAGAAAAGTCAACACAGATCAGCCCACAGGGACCCCTGACACATGGGAAGGACTTCTGTGTTTTGAGAGGTGCCTCTCTGGAAGTTACCAGTGACTTTTCCCATTTTAAGACCCATGAGATAAGTTTTCTTACAGCTCAAAAGAAAAATCTAAGAAAGCTGTCAGGAGATATTTTGAGGTACGGCCATCAAAAACCTGATTTTTCCAATAGGCATCTCCCAGCCTTTCTGGTCCAGGTCTCTGCGGTACATTCTTTTAACAAGACTGTTCTGTGAGGACCAGCCTTCCACGCTCTGGAGCTACAGACCCCGTAAGTGACCAGTCCGAAGTAGGTGGTGACCATCCAGCGACGGGTGGTCACCGCACGGGGCGCTGGGCTGCTCCAAGCACCCCCCCCGCCCCCCTCCCCTCTGACTCCAGACACCTCTCAGCCCACATCACTCGTCTTTCTTCCTATTCAAAAGCTGTTATTTCTCTAAAGGAAACATAGAAAAGCTTCCGTTCTTTCTCACTCTCACTTTCCTAAGGAAAACCTGTCCCGCCTTGCCGTTCTTTTCATCCTTTACTCTCTTCGCGTGTAAAAGTAAAATTAGAGGCTAGCTTCTCAGTCAAACAAGTTCATACCTTTGCCACTTTTCTATTGCTTCTGAGTATAGCTAAGGAAGCAACTTTTAATTAGAAGGAAAGAGGCAAAAGTAGGAAAATCGTGTACTTTTCGGT
Organism: Balaenoptera borealis; assembly: GCF_965194805.1. Taxonomy (NCBI): domain Eukaryota; kingdom Metazoa; phylum Chordata; class Mammalia; order Artiodactyla; family Balaenopteridae; genus Balaenoptera; species Balaenoptera borealis. The sequence continues at coordinate 77,118,609 of NC_138877.1, forward strand.
CACAGTCATTTCAATTTCCCATTTTATTTCCTACCAGGAAGACTCTTAGGGACCTGAAAACATACCCCAGACATTAATTAGTGTGGAAAGCACTTAATTTGGGAAGTCGCTCAAACACATGCAATCTCAGTGGGTACAATATCACCTCAAGAGTGCAAAAACTGGTGGGGTGGAAGAGAATGAGAAAAATCTTAGGATGTACACATGTTAATGCACACGATACCTCAGTATAATCTCTTATATATAAAGCACAGACATACAGTATGTCCGTGGTGTCATAATTTCTTGGCGACCACCTCACACCCACAGTTAAGTGCCACTGAACTGTACACTTAAAAATGGTTAAGGTGGTAAATTTTATGCTATGTGTTATGTTAGTTTATGTTATTGTTTTACTACAATTAAAAAATAAAAATGTTTAAAAAGTTTCTTCGGGGTGATTCCAAAAATTATACCTTAAAAGACTCCTTAGGGAGATAATTATTTAAGAAAGAAAAAAGCTGCAAAGCTGTTCTGAAGTTTGCCGGGGGCGCCAGCGACACTGCTTGGTTCATGGCAGGGAAGGCAGTCACCCCAGTGAGTCACGCAAGGTAACACGTCTTGTTCCAAAGCCGGGCCTTATCTCACCAAGGGTTTGCACTAAAATTTTTTAAGAAGGTAACTGACTTTTACATCCAATTATTCGTATGGCTGATTTCTGTTACAAAACTCAGGTATCAGAATTAGTAAACGGAATGGCAATGGATCAAATGTTTGGGGGAAAATGGAAAAACACAAAAATAACCTCTGCCCTGACTGTGAGCTGCTTTTCCTCGTCAACTGTATGTGTGCTCCGATGGGCTGGACTCACCTGCTGATGAAGGGCCTGATGCCCTCCCCGGTGATGGGCGCCATGGACATGGGCATAGGCTCCGGGGTGGACAGCCAGTACGAGTAATCATTTCGGGAGGCGAAGTTGCAGACGTTGTTGATGTTACAGAAGAGGAAGGGCATCGTGCTGAACTTGCGCAGACAGCTGCCTGCCGTGCCTGAGGGACGCAGGGAGAAGACATTGCTTACCATTCGCAGTCTGCCTCGACACAGAATGCAAGTGAGCTAGCTAATAAAGACATCTATCCTACACGTCCGCTAAGGTGGAAGTAAAAATGTTTGCCAATTACAGAAAGAAGGAAATAAATGTACCAAACAAACTAGTATGATTGGAAATGAGCATTAAATTCAATGGAAAGTGATCCAGGCCAAAGGGAAACCATCAAGAATTAGCAGGATGAACAGAAACAAAGCAGTTCATCAGTAGAGAGAGACCTTTTCCTGCAACTGAATTCTAGAAGGAAGTTAACGTGCAGCTCCTTGTACCACAGCTAGTAACTCACTGGACCGCGTCTTTCACGAAATGCAGAGCCGTCTTTATATATGTTTGCAACCTCAGTGAAAGTTAGAGGTGTAAAACATTAAAACATAATTCAGTGGAGCAGATCCGGAGAGGACTAAGAAAATGACGACAAACACACAACCCTCTATTGATCTAAACTAATAGAAGGACAGAGGAATTTTGGACAGGATAACGTGGACATTTTTTAAAAGAGCAACAGTAAAGCTGCTCTATTTTATGACTATGAATGCAAACTGTTAAGTGTGTACTCCAGATATCTTGATCCTACTTGATAATTTGAAGAAGAGGTCAAAAGTTTTATTAATTTAAAATTTTCAAAGAGTCAGCCTTTATGTCTGCCTGGCTTCCCATTAGTAATATGGCGGCTGTTGGTAAGGATGGCCCACTTGGTAAGGATGGAGGGAAACAGGACTCTTTTCCTTGACTAGGTCTTGGTGACACTCTGAACCGCAGGACCGGAGCGGGAACACAGCCCGGCACCCCCCAGCGCTGGACACGCGACGCGGAATGAACACACCATCTGTAGACGCCTCACCCAAGTCCTGGCCGTGCGCCCGCTCGTTGCCTTGTACGTAGAGCAGAGAGTACCCATGGTAGAGGATTTTGGTCCCAGGAGGACACTGGGGGTCGTCTGTTGTCTGACTGTGCCTGGTCACGAGGAAGCCGTGATCAACAGACGGGGTGCCTGGGGGACCCATGGATCCCGGCAACCCATCAGGGCCGGGTGGACCCGGGAAGCCTCTTGGACCTGAAAGACAGCAGAGAAATTCGCTTCCTCAGTTACAGACAGGCGAGACTCAGTACAACCACCCCCTCCCTCGTGCTACCTCAGCTTCTCCTCTCTGCATCCCACCTGGAGATGTTTTATAAGCACGGTGCTTGGTGCAAAGCAGAAGCTCATAAACTCAGTCCAACGAATAAATGAAATACGTGAAAATATAAATACATGAATAAAGGAAGTAAATGACACGACTCCACGCGTGTACTCACACAGCATTTGGGAGCTCCTCCGAGGGAGGATTATTATAGGGTGGTTAAAACAACCATCTTTTAAGGTAGCTTCCCAGCCTTAGTGGCCCAAAGCCAGCGTATGGAATCAAGGGTGGAAGGAAGCTCCCGTGCAGGGTGTCCTCCTGTCCCCTGGGCGACCATGCTGCCTGCAAGATGTTCACAGGCCTCCTGCTGGGCTGGGCCCTCTGTCTACTTAGTTGCACCCTCGGCCTTTGGCATCCCAGCCACGATGGGACCTCTGAGGTCCTGCTTCTTGGGAAGCAGATCAACTTTAGTCCACGCCAGTCAGTGGCCTTCTGGCCAACACGGCACAATCATCCGCTCCCCTTGCCCTTTGCTGAAATGGAGTGTCTGAGCTGCAGACTCTTAGGAAACCAGATAGGGCCGTCCCTAGCGGCCTTCTTTCAGTAACGTCTGGGAGACACTGAGCTTTGATCAACATCTGTCTCCCTACACAGAAAAGAATGATGACAACCCTTAGCTCCTCTGTAAGATCCTGTTTCTCCTAAGAAACAGACTTCCACGGAAATCTTTCAAGAAACACTTCCTTTCACAGGTTTCCATATGCCTGGGCCTAAGGCTTCTAATCCGAAGATGCAGATAGAGGGTAGTGAGGCTGGGACAGCACAGCAAACCTACCAGGAGGTCCAAAGGGTCCTGTCTCTCCTTTCTGGCCGGGGGCCCCATCAAACCCGGGAATACCTGGCGGCCCAGGTAAGCCCACAGACCCTGTCACACCTAAAGAGAGGAGAAAGAGTTCATGATCTGGTTGTAGAGAGCAATAAATAGGCTGTATCTGTTTCTTCCCTTTTGAAATGTCTTCTTTGGCCCCCTGAGAGGGAAGCACAGGGCCTCGGACTACAGGTGGGAAAGCTTTCCCAGAAAGCCAGAAGGTTAACACACACTCTGCAGACTGACACCCACGTGGGGTGTGCCTCATCTCGGAATTCGGGGTTCTCCCCGGCTTCCTGCTGTTATTCTTGTTATTGTTTGGCACACGGTTTGGGGAAAGGCAGTCACATGGGGGTAGGGAGAGATCTGATGCATTTTCATTTTCTCAGTTGTTTCCCCCCCCTCTCGGCCACGTTCTGGTGTCTCTGATAATGTTTAGGCACCAGGTTTACTGACGTGGGTAGTTTTTTTGTTTTCATGTGTACGGTTTATTCCTAGGTGGTTAAAACAAGTTTTCATGGATGCTACCTTTCTAATCCAAATGTTTTCATTCGTCTTTATCTTCCATCCCCACTCCTCAGCAATAGCTTTTGAAGTAAGGAGTGTGTAGCCCCAATAAGCAGAAAGATTCTAGCTTAAGGTGTCCGGGAACCACAGGGACTTGCACAGATCCTGGCCACTTGGGTAGAGCTTTTGGGCCCCCGTGGAGAACACCAATCCCTACAATTCTGGATTGCTATTTCCTGCAGTCCCCTATCTCCTGGCCGGGAGAGATGCTTTTCCCATTCCTCTGCCCATGTTTTTCTAAGTGAACATAGATGTGCTGAGTTGTGTGCTGCCCTAGCTTTTCTTGGATTTCTTTTCCTGACCTTGTTAGGCTTCTTCAGAAACTTCACATGGTTTTGACATACACTGAAGGAAGGTAAGAAAGTCATCTTCAAATACGTGTTTACACAGTCACTGCCCAGAGGCTGCTGTGAGACATGCGGGTGAAGAGGAAACCCCGCCCGGGGCCAGCTCCCTCCCGCCTCCACAGCCCTTGGCACAGCGCGGTTATTCCTACCTTGTTGTCCTTTGGGGCCTGGAGGTCCCTGAAGCCCTTTCAGACCTGCGGGGCCCTCAGGACCAGGGAGCCCTGGCTCCCCTTTGATGATGTCGTATGGACCCGGGGGGCCCGGGGGGCCAGGAAGACCTGTGGGAATCAGGGCAGCCACTGGTCAATTTCACTGTCCACATTCAGGGCAGAAACAGCTTCTGACATGAAACCCAATCAAACGCAGTGCTTCTCAAAAGTAGAATCACGATCAAAAACACAAAGGACCAGATCCTCACGACGAGACACACGGGTATCTGTGCACCTCTATTTTCTAACCTAAAATCCTGAATCCTCGGGACTGGAACAGACCTCGGGGTCACCAGTGTCAAATGTCCACTCAGATCTGGACGCCTTGATGGACCCCTGACCCAAGGGGAAGCTCATCCCTCTCAGGGAACCACCTCTCACGTGGGGAGCTCCAACAGGTGAAATTAGGACTTTTTTCTCATATGTATCTGAAATCTGCCTTACTGCACACCAGAACCACTGGCCTTAATCTTTTAATGATGAGTAAACGTAAACCTCCTTCTGCTTGACGGGTCCTGAAGTACACGGAGCAGCCACGTGAAGTTGGGGGCCTCGGGTCTACCGCAGCCTCCCTTTCCTCCGTTCTCTCGCTCCTCCCACGTTTCCCCATTTATTTTCTCCCCGAATAATCCACTTCTCAGTGCATGCTGGTTGCTCACTCCCTCTCTTGAAACACGGTCTTGAAAACTAAACGCAGCCCTCGAAATAAGCTCTGACGCGCAGAGACCAGGATGGGATGCAGACTCCCTCAGACCGCTTCCTTCTAAGACCAGCTGTGTCCTTGGAGCCACTCGGCACGTCTGGCTCCCCGTGGAGAAGCCAAGGCAGCCCCTTTCTTAGAAAGAACTCCATACTGTCCAGCCACAGTTTGTTCAGCCTGCAAGACGGATTTCGTTCCTGATTTTTACGGCTCATTTCCGTCTGCCCTCAGAGCCTGTGAGACTTTGTCTCTCACCCCTTTCCACTGGATTTATCTCAGGCACAGACTTAACAAACTTGACTTTCAGGACAAGTCATTGGTAAAAATGTCAACTAGATTAGCCAAATATAGGAACCCTGCCAAGTGGCCAAAGAATTTTCAACTGCTGTGTTCTAATGACCAAATTCTCTTACCTTTAGTTCCAGGGAAACCTTGGTCTCCTTGGTCACCTTTAACTCCCTGAAGGCCAGGGAGGCCTTTCTGCCCTGGAGGAAAGTAAAACACTGTCTTTGCACAGAATTCCAAACGATAACCGTGTGTGTGTGAATACACACAGTATATACATATATGCACATACATGTACACACATGCTTATGTGTACATATACACACCTACATACATATACACGTATAATACACGCACACACACACACACACACACACACAGAGTGAACACATTTCGAATTTATGCACGTGGAAGAAAATAACATTACTTGTAGTCAGCTATGTAAAACTTTTGATGAAACTCTTCTTTCTAAAACCCAGAAGTCACATTTTTCCAAACATGCAGCAAACCATAAAATGGTCACAACCAGTGGAAGGGCACGTGATTCTGTTTTTGGTCACGATCTGGTTCACACGTGTCCCCAGCTAGACCCCAAGATGCCTGCAAGCTGAGACCTTGTTGTAGTCACCTTTCATTCATGTGTACCTGATGCTGCAGTAAAAAATCAAAGTGCCTGGAAGCTGGTAGGCACCCAATAAATATTTGCTTCAAACATTAAAACATTAATGAATGGCCCAAATCCATGACTCCTCATTGAGAGGCAAACGATCCACGGATTCTTAGTAAGAAAATCAGAATGTCTTTATACTGCTATGCATGGGATTCTACAAACGGGGCAGCCACCCAGAAATGGCATTTTAATTTGAAGAGAACGGGATCTGGTACTGCAACCATGCTAGGTCTATCAACAGGAAAGCACCAGGGGCTGGGGCTCTGGTGGCAGGTAAACGTGTCTTCAAGCGGCATCTCCCTTATGTCTTACCTTGAAACCCTGGAACTCCTGGAGGTCCCATATCACCCTTAGCACCTGTAGCTCCTGGAGAGCCACCGACCCCCTAGACACACAAAGAGAATGTCAGTCGGGAATGGCTCAGGAGACAGAGGTCCCTCAAGCAAATGGTAGTCAGGAAGCTGGGAACAGCCCCTCCATGTTCTGAAGTAGCTCTGTGAACAAATGTTGCCTTGTGGTTGCTTAAAGATGTAAAAAGAATGACAAAACCTCTGTGTGTGCCTAAATTAGGGAGCTGGAAATTGCAACAACTTGCTTCAGTCACTCTGTCCCTTCTGCTTGTCCGTCTGTGTGGTAAATTCCAGGAGCAGGTGTAAATCTTACATCCCACTGTCCCCACCCCATAGCACGATGCCATGAACAGAGTCAAAACTCCCTAAACATCTGTCATGGCAACATCTCAATCTATCAACACCAAAGAACCTTTCTGGATGACTTTACTCCCAACACTCAACCACAGTGATTTTTCTTTAAAATTAGCTTCGCATCTTGTCTTAAAAGTGCTTTTAAATATGGGAAAAAAACATTAAAAATACTAAAGAAGGATTATTTTCCTTTATAATACAGTGATATTTTTGTATTTTAAAAAAATACTATCTTAATTTCTAGATATTTCAACATAGTTGCTCCTTTCTCAGTATATAAAAAGTTGTAATGTTTCTTTGCTTTACCTTATTTTAAAAAGTGCCATAAGCAAAATAACATGCACAAATATATATCTATATATGTATACATATAATGCACATATGTATACACAGAGACAGACAGACACTGAATGGCACTAGGAACAGGGATGTATTTCTATGTTACTGAGGCTTTCTTTTTGCATCATTTGTATATAGATTTTTAAACCCAGGCATTGAACTATAATCTCCAGTAGTATAACGTTTCACTTGTGATGGTTTGTGTAAAACTAGATTGTAAAAAATTTTGTAATAGTTGCCTACCATGATGCCAGTAAAGATGGCTGATTACTTGCCAGAGAGAAGGGGCTGATTCAGGGAGGATCTGGGAGTGTAACACACATGTAACACACATGAATACACACATACACACACAAGTATTATCTTATGATCCTTTTCAAAAACAAAACCTGCCAAGGGACAACTCACCGGCATGCCCTGGAATCCTGGGTCTCCCTTGGGCCCTGGAGCCCCAGGAGTGCCCGGCCAGCCTGGGTTTCCCTTGTCACCTTTCAGCCCATCAAGCCCAGGGAGCCCTGGAGGCCCCATGGGTCCCGGAAGCCCTAATGGGAGACACAGAAGCCACACGTTTGAGGTCAGAGGGTGGTTTTATGTATAAGTGTCACTGGGCTGTGGTCGTCACCACTGCCACCCAACTGTCCCCAACTGTATACAACAACATCATATTAAGCAGCATGAGCCCTGAAGACATCCAGGCAGGTCCTAGAAGGAAGAATCTCCTCGACGGGCAGTAAACGTCGATATAAACACCGCAGTCTCAGAGTCAAGTGCCCTGCGGCCGCTGTGCTCAGGGGTGGCCGTGCCGTAGGGCAACCACCTGTTCACGGGGGAACAGGTGTGACAGAAGGTCGTGCTGGTTTTAAACAACCAGCCACACATGGCATTTGTGCTCCAGTCCCTTTCAGTAATGGCCTTCTCCCTCTCCCTAACTGCTTGTTCCTTGAAAGAAAGAGCACGAGAAAAGCACTGACCCAATGGAGGCCCAGGTAAAAGGGGCCCAACGTCTTAAGCAGTTTCAATGGTAATAAATGTTGCAAACTTCTAAATAAAAAGCTCATTTGAGAATTTAATTATTCCAATTCCTTTGATACTTGGGTATGCCTGTGCCTCTGTTTCAGCCCCAGCTCTGAACCTGGTGACACACCCTTACCTGGCAGGCCAGGTTGTCCCTGTGGGCCCCGGTCTCCTTTGCGCCCCTCCACCGCGTGGCCCGGAGTGCCTGGCAATCCCGGCTGCCCCTGGGGCCCCGGAGGACCCAGGGGCCCTTGTTCTCCTTTGGATCCAGGAATTCCTGGGCTCCCAGCTAAGCCTGGGAAACCCACGTCGCCCTTTGAACCTAAGCAGGAAAGACAGTTTGAGATCACGGTGAAATGCAGGGAAGAAGAGGAACCCGGTGCACCAAAGAGGAGGGAGGGGCTTCCAGAAGGGCCCAGGAGGACACTGGAACTGGTGCCCTTCTCTCTCCTTTTTATTAAATAACGTGCCAGACTCCCACCATGGCCCACCTGAAGAAGAGAAAGCTTGGGGTACAAAGAAACTGCGACCATTCTTTACACTTTTTAAAGGAGGTGTTCTATGGCAAAGGCATTTGAATATACGTGTAGACAAGCCTGCAAGGTATGGCATTGCTGAAATTAAGGGCTTGTTCTACCAACAGGTGAATGAATAAACAAACTGTGTTACAGCTACACCATGGAACACGACCCAGCAAGAAAAAGGAATAAACTATTGACACAACAAACAGCACAGGTGACTCAAATTCATTATGCTGAGCGAATGAAGTCAGGCGAAAACGTACATGCTGTAGGATTCCATGAATGTAAAATTCTAGAAAATACAAGCTAATCTACAGTGCCAGAAAGCAGACCAATGGTTGCTTGGGGTGCAGGTCGGGGTGGGGACAGAAAGGAGCAGGGGGGGGTGACAAGGCAGCCCAGGAAACTTTCGGGGTGACGATGCATTCACTGCCTTGAATGTGCTGATATTTTCACGGGTGTGTACATATATCAAGATTTATCAAATTGTACACTTTAAATATATGCAATTTATTAGATGTCAGTGATACCTCAATAAAGCTGTTTTAAAAAAATGTTTTTAAGTGAGAGCTTGTAGAAAACAAAACTGCATGTTTAGTTTTAAACATATTACCCCAAACTTGCCAACAAAATGACAAAATTCTAGGATTGTTTCAAGGTTATTAAGAAAAAATAAGAAGGAAAGGAAACAGGGTCACCACCTAGAAGGATCGTTGGGCCCTCCTTGGGATTTACTGCCGCTTCCCCACCCCCCCCCCCCCCCCACTTCACAAGGCTATGAATCCAAAACACAGCACGCCACACAGTGGTTTGCCACGAGCCCGTACAAAGTGTCAATTCGACTGTCCCAGACCCATAATCTATCATCGATGTCCACGTGCTTCCTTGTATCTGCTTGCCCTGCTCTGCCGGTGCCACGTGTATCAGCAGTTAGTTGAAAAGGAAGAACATATTTAGCAAATGTGTTACCTTTCTCTCCTTTGGCCCCTGGAAACCCTGGGAATCCTCTTCCGGGTAGACCTACAAGATAAAGGTAAGAAGTCACGTTTATCTCTCCTAAAACAGCCGAGCTGCAGGAACAGCACAAAGCAATATCCACTCTTTGCACCAATACCATATACTATTTGTGAAACACAGAGAAATTAGTCCGTTGCACTTTGCAAGTAAAATTATATTACTACAGTTGTTCTAAGATACCCTTGACTGGATATGTATATAATTTAGTACATTTTCCCAAGTACCTTTGAGCCCAGAACCATAACAGCATTTAGTAGAAATGATCTGTACAGACGGGTACTTATTTCCCATTACTGTCTGGAGACTCACAAATTGGCTTTTCTCAGATGACTATCCAACTAACAGCTATTCTCAAAGAGCCAGTGATATTTGGGGCAGCAGACACCAGGGAGCCCACAAATGTGAGTAAAGTGTGTAAGGGAAGATTCAAAGGGGGGGAAGTAGGTGTGGAGGCATTTCTTATGAATTATTTTTATAGGAAAATGAACGTACATAATCTAAACATAAGGCTCATAGGATGAAAGAAATGAACTTTAGAAAGAGACCAACACTAACAGCCATGGACCCCCCTGCATGCTCCTCCCCGGCACTATTTCCCTCCCTCCATCCCCCTGACTGAGGGCAACCTGTTTCAAATTGTTTGTGTGTCACCCTCTTGCTATATACGAGTATTATTACGTATGTGATTGTCATCATTGGAGCTCGCTGCTCACACTTTTGCCCAAGTTGCTGTGTCCCCATCAGTAACAGGAGCAGATTCTGGAGACTGCGAATATTCCCAGGACCGTTCCTCTAAAGGGGGAAAGGCCAGGCAGAGAAGGCAGTGGTCTGGGCTTTCTACTGTGTCTCCTTCACTCACCAGTGAGAGCTCAGGCCATTTCAAGGGTAGATGCCCATAAGTATTTGTGGAATAAATGATCATCCTCTTTCCCCTTTTCTCATCCAATCCTGCCCCACTTGCCCACATCGTTGCTTAAATAGCTGTAAGGATGTAACTTACACCCAGCTTACACCCAGCTCCGGTCACTTAGCATGGAATGTAAGTCTCCGGGAGACGTTTACTCCAGAGCAGAGTCTCGTTCTGAAAGGGAAATGGGAGCCCGACATACCTGGTTCACCCTTATCTCCTGCCGACCCTGGGAATCCATCACTGCCGGGCTCCCCTTTCTGGCCGGCCGGGCCCGTGGGACCAGGCTTCCCAGGAAGACCTCAAAGAGAAAGGTCAGATCGGTCAGGCATGGAACCTATCACGGCACCCTGATCTGCATGTAAAATGCACCAATCCTGACATTCTTCCAGGGAGCTGTCCCTCCCACCCCCTAGCATGCCCAGCTTCCCCGAGGTTACTCCTGACACCCCTTCAGAAGGGACCCTCATGCGGCAGCAACGCCACTGCACAGTGACCCCCTAAAGCTGGTGAGAGTGGAGAGAAAGGACATCCATCTACCATGCCGAACAGGAAAGGTTTCTAGACCCAATTGGAACTAGCTGTGAAACCAGTTCTAAGTCTAACTGGTGGAAAGACCCTAGAAGTCCCCCTAGACTCAGTTTGTTCATCTGGAAATGGAGGTGTGAGCCCAGCTGGTCATCCAGAGGTCACCCAGCCTTGATGCCCCTTGGCCTCTTCTCCACAGGCCCCCATCTGTGTCCTAGAAAGTGGTCTCTACCTGCTTCTCCTTTGATGCCAGGGAAGCCATCCAATCCCGGGAGGCCTTTGTCACCTTTTTCTCCAGGCAACCCAGGGCTTCCTACAGAAAAACCAAAACACCAGAAACCCCATGACTGTGAGTTTCTCTTTGCCATCCTTGAACCCCGAGCTCAGGAGGAGGCCAGCTCGCTTACCTGGATAGCCAACACTCCCTGGTGAGCCTTTGGGGCCCGGAGACCCGGGCATCCCTGGAATCCCACTGCTTCCTTTCTCTCCCTTCTCTCCAGGGCTTCCTGGAAAACCTGCTACCCCTTGGTCTCCCTGTGGGTGGAAATCGGGCCCATTAATGTTATATCTGTCCTTGGACATGTGTCTGGAGGTGCTTTCTGTATACATGTGAGTGCAATGACTATCGCATGGCAGAATGCCACTTCCAGCTTTCTAAGGGGAGAATCAAAGCCCTCTGAAAATGGAGGAAAAACTAGAACCAGAGCAAAAGAGCAGCTGCCTGTTCTGCTCCTCGTGTTCCTTCTCCATTTCTCCCCGTGACAACTTGCTACCCAAGCTCTCAGCACGTCTCGGATCCTCCTTGGGGACACAGGCCATGAACAGAAGGGGGAGGCAGGGAGACTTAAAATCAACTGGAGAAACCGTTCTGTGTTATGATTCATTTACTGTGTGGAGACGCTCAGTAAACGTTCCTCCAAAGCCTTTCTGCGGGGATGGGCGGGAGGGGCTTCCGCGGGGATGCTGTTACCTTTTCCCCGGGCCGTCCTGGAATCCCAATGCCAGGCAGACCCGCCTGCCCTTTCTCTCCTTTGGTTCCCTTTTCTCCAGGTGAGCCAGGGATGCCCTGCAGGCCAGGGAGGCCAGGCACACCTTTTTCTCCAGGTATTCCTAGAAACACACACAGTTGAGACAGCACGTGTGCTTAGCAGGCGCGAATGTTAAAGATAGGAAAGCGCGTCAACTGCCAGCCAAGAAGGAGACGGAAGAACACGTATCCCCTCATTTCTCAAGTTGTAAGTGATCCAGGCAGGTGCCAGCCACCCAGACCACATTAGAACCATGCCAGGAAACGTTCCTCCTGTCTTTTAAAGACAATCACGTTACAAAGGGAGAAAAAAATACATTAACCGCTTAGCATGCTTCCTTTCCCAACGGCATGAAACATGGCTTCTATGTCCTTCATTCCGTAGTCAAATCTCATTCTCCGAATGAATCAGAGGGGGCGAGAGGCAGGCCATGGAGAGTAAAAGCATACCTGCTTCCAGGATGGACGTGGGCAGTCAAACTAATTTATAAATAGGTGCCAGGGGAAGCAGGCTTATGCCTGACCCTGTAACTGACCCTCTGCGGCTGTTGGCTTGGTTGTCAGGGGCAGCTGTGAGTCGGCTGACAATGTTATTATAAGGAGAACTTGGACATTAAATTGCAGCCAAGGCCTGGGAGATTACTGCAACAAAGGGAACCCTGGTTGTTTTATTGCAACCAGCATCTGCCTAGCAGAATGAATGACAGGCCCAAGGGATGTGTTGCAAAAAGAATTTAAGAAGCCTTACTGCAGCCGCTGGGTGTCTATATCTCAAGCAAAGTGACAACACGCCTCGCAGAGACTTGGGAGGAGAGAGGGGCACAGGCTGGCCGCCCTGACCTCCTGCTCCAGGCAAGTGCTAAGAAGCAGTAGCACCTGCACCATCCGGGGCCTGAGCCTCCAGCTGCTGCCTCTGCTCTGGTCGCGGTCACCACCGCAAACGCTGAGGGCAAAGCCTGGGAGGCCAGCTCAGGACCGGGGCAGAGGAGCCCAGGGGATTCTTCTGAGCTAATGCCAAAGGGCTTTACAGGCATGAGCTTCTTGTGCTGACACAACTGAATGGAGAATTAATCACCTCCTCGATGGATCCAAGTAGACGGATCACTTGGAGGTAACTGAAAGTTCATAGTACACAGCCCGTGTTTTATTTTATTAAACTGTGACGGGTTTTGTTTGTTTGCTTGTTTAAGCAATGGCCAGAAGGTCAACCAAATGCCACCATCCTTAGGCAAGAGACCACACAGAATTGAAGATGTGAGTTTGTGTCAAAGACACATCTCCCTGGATTACATCCTCCGTGAAGTGGGTCTCACCCACAGACTCGTCCCACAAGCACCACATGTGCAAGCACTGAAGAGAAAACTCCTTTCCTAAACCCCACATACCTGGCAGGCCCATTCCACCAACCGATCCTTTGGGTCCAGGAAGTCCCGGAGCACCTGGGGTCCCACTTATGCCCGGATCACCTTTAGGTCCTAGAATCATAAAGAGAAAAACCCAACAGGTCAACGCCCATGAGAACTGCCAGGTAACCTCTCCCCACACGAGCCCCTGCCGAGCTGGCGACCTTGAACTCCCTTCCATACCTGGCTGCCCAGGTTGTCCTGCCTGACCGTCCTTTCCAGGCACTCCTGGGGTTCCAGGATCTCCCCTGGATCCTTTATCACCAGTTGGGCCGGTTTGTCCTGCACGACACACACACAAAAATAGTGACAACCATGTCTGCTTAAAATAAGACAAACTGTAGAAACACAGGTTGGTCTGACATCACGTGTGAAAAACTGAATAACTCGTTAGACACCTTCTCCCCCCTCCGAAGGTAAACTGTCCTCCGCGTTACCTTTTTCCCCTTGGTCTCCCTTCTGGCCCTTCATGCTGCCCATGTCCACTTTATCCATGGAGCCCGGCTTGCCAGGAAGACCCACATCTCCTTTATCACCCTTGAAGCCAGGGTCTCCCCTGGGTCCCGAGGTGCCCGGGAAGCCGTGGTCCCCTGTAGAAGGAAGAGGAGGCACCGAGTGACACGTGGCCAAGGGCCCCCAAGGCAGTGACAAGTGTGGTGTTCTTTCTGGCCAGTAGAAGCAACTGATAAACAACCTATAAAGAACAAATAGTCTGTCCAAAAATGGCATTAAATGGCGAGTGTCCGAGTTACCCAGAAGAATGTGACAGCAGGGAAATGAACAATAAAGCCATTTTCTAGAATTCATTATTTGCTAATAATTCCAACATATGAGACTTCACTTATTAGTTTAAATAATTTATATTTTCTCTCCTTCTTAAATACCTTCACGACGCCTGTTCACAGTGGTCCCTCAATTCTATACGAAAGAACAGAATTTTCCTGTTCAACTAAACAAATGACCATTTTTATGTCTCACATTTAAAGTCAATTTCTTTTTTAAAAACAGTATTTGAACCAACTTCAAATATCAAGATAAGAAATAAAAAGTAAGACTTGTAAACTTCCCCTGTTTGCTAATTTGATTCCAAAGACTCAGTTGCTGTGACTGAATCTTCGAATGACTAAAAATACCACCATTTCTCAAAACAAAACAGAAAAAACAAAAACTCTACTATGCCAACAAGGAAACCCGAAAACCTGTCTTCTCTCTGATTTTTTGGCAGGGCACAGCCCTTAATCCCCACGATGCATGAGCGTCTCCTGGAAGAAGGGGTCTTCCGGACCCTTGCTTGATCTTCTTTCCCAGGCCTCTTGAAATGAACTATGATCTACGACTCTTGGAGGATTTCCCACAAGGCATCGGGACACAGACATGAGATGGGCTTTTCCGGAGTCACGGCTCCCTACCTTTTTCACCCGGCAATCCTGGCACACCCGCTGGTCCTGGCGATCCGGGCTGCCCGGGGGTCCCCATGACGCCCATCTCGCCCTTGGAACCTGTGGCCGGACGGAAGGACCGTGAACGCTGATGGCAGATGCCGAGCGAGGGTCGTGCACAAGACCAGGTGAGGCGTCTCCCCGGCGTCCACTTGGGTGGAGCTCACAGGTCACTTACCTGGGAAGCCGGGCTGTCCAGGTGTGCCCTGCTGTCCAGGGAGACCAGGCAGCCCCGACTGCCCCGTCAGGCCGGGGAGGCCCTGCAGCCCTTTGTCTCCTTTGGGGCCTGGCATGTCCAGGCCTGGGAATCCGGGGAAGCCCTTCTCTCCTTTCACTCCAGGGGGGCCTGAGGTGGGGAAGAGAAGGGGGGCGTCAGCAGGATCGACAGGGTGTCCTGCAGCGTCCTGTACCCTGTTTCACCGTTACTTTCTGCAGAAGGTGTGTAGCCGTGCCCACGTCGGGGGTAGAGGGGAACGGCTTCCAGCTTCTCAGATAGTGCTGTTTGGGGCCATCGGTGGGCAAATAACATCCCAAGACAAAGCCCCGCCTGCCTGCCGTGAGCCGTCAGCAATTCCCACCCGGGCCCCTCCGCAGTATTCAGACCTAAGCCCAGCTTCTCCACGGTGTCTCTCCCTGACTGTCCTACCCTGGTCCATCCACCCCCCGCCGCCCCATCTCACTTCTAGAATGATTATTAAAGGCAAAGGAAGCTTCCAGACATGAACTCATTTTGTTTAAGTTACCTACAACTTACTAAACCTCCTACGGAAAGATAAGACAGAGATACCGATCCTTCTAAATTAAATATAAAAGGTAAAGAATATACAATATAGAGGGGAGGTGTCTTTGGCATCTAAACCAATTTCAGAGGGAGGTAAAGAAAGGTGTCTGTGACCTTACGTGTAAGCAAACAACCAAACCTATAGCCACAGAATAGAACTGACTTTTCCCCCTTTTAGTCACAGATTATGAGTTAGGGAAGGGAACATTCTGGAAGAACGTGGTATCACCTGATGACCCTGGGGGTCCCTGTCCTCCAGGGGGTCCCATAGCTCCAGGAGGGCCTATTCCGGGGACTCCAGAAGCTCCTTTGGGACCTTGCAATCCAGGAGGTCCCGGGTCACCTGGACGGGGAAGAAATCATGAATGCACCACACGGGAACACAGTGGTGTGAGCACCTACCACCCACTCACGCCGCTCGCCAGGAACCCGTCTAGAATTTTCATCGTTCACTCAACAGACATTTACTGGGCCCTAGTAGGGGCTCTGCGGAGACACAACAGACAGACCCCGTCCCTACCACAAGCTGGATTTGCCCGTAAGCAGTCACCTCTGATTCCCTGAAGGCCTGCAGGGCCGATGGCGCCGTGCTCTCCGGGAACGCCTGGTCCCCCGATGCTTCCCTTCTCCCCAGGGGTGCCGGGGATACCAGGGAGTCCTGGCAGACCTTTGAGTCCCGGCAGACCAACTCCAGGCTCGCCCTGGAAACCCCGAAGCACAGAGAAGCCAGTGACCCTCAGAGCCCGCGATTTTACCAGGCCCAGAGCGTACGTGTTAAACGATGCTGCCGGTGCATTTACAAGAACGGTATTTGTCCCGCCTTCCAGCTGGCGGAGCTTCTTCACACCTATTGTTGCCTTTCAATCTCACTACAAGCCGAAAGGCAGGTAATTTTTATTATTTTCTTTTCACAAAGGAGGAAAGCCAAGGCTCGCCCGTTTGGACAGCTTGTCCACAGTCAGAGAGGCAGGAGTTCCTTCCGCTGGGTCTCGGCCCCTAGACGCTGCTGCCCTGAGTCTACACAGCGGGAACACACCCAGCGTGGTGTGTGGCCAGCGAATCGGTATTAAGAGGTGGAAAGTTCCAGGACTGGAACAGAACTCCATTTACTTCATTTTTTTGATGAAACGAAAGCTCTCATGTCAAATTAAACGCTTAAAACCTCTTCATGAATTAAAGGGCTTTGACACACACAGATGATTAAAAATAAAGGCAGTATTTTGAGGGCCTGAAAGAGCATTCAAAGCACCCCAATTTAAGCACCGACGGGCCGTATGAAGCAGAAGGTGGACATTATGTCACAGCGCCCCTCTGGCATCCCTGAAGGCAACAACTTCCAGATGAGGACCAGGTGGCGGTAAGCGGGCAGTGGTGGCTTATCCACATGGCCCTGCGGTGAAATCTGCAAACTGGAGGGAACTCAGTCCAAGGGATTTTGAAAAAGCTCAGTATTTCAAATCGTCAACCAAATCCTTAATTCCAGTTCCATTCGGCACTTACTAGCTCGTGAGCCAGTGTTTGAGGCGATCTACATACTGCGGTCACTGACTCACTGTCACACCCAGTGCGGGTCATCAGGGGAGGGCGGGGGTGTGTCACATAAAGGCCATGTGCTCCACGTCAGCCTCACGGGGCAGGGACACCCCCTCGGGTCAGGCGTTCCTCAGGAGGAACCTTCCCCAGCATCACCGAGGCACAGCTGCCAGCGTGCACCCCGGCCCATCCCCAAGGCAAGGGCAAGGGCTGTGTGTCGGCAAAGGTGCATCTCCTGGCCGTGGCCTTTTTCCCAGGTAGGACAGATGCCTTCTGGCAATTTCACTTCCCTTCCTTATAATCAGAACAGGAGAGGATCTAACCAACAGTCGCCTGTACTTGCTGAGCGGAAGTGCATGTATCAGCAAGCGGCAGAGGGGTGTTTGGGGGCAAAGAGAACCCTGACGTCACACTAGTCCCGGGGTCCCCAACCAGGGCCCTCTGCCCCACGGTGACACCGGGTGACGTCCGGAGACGTTTCTGGCGGTCACACTGGGCATGCGCGTCGGGGTGCTCCTTTGGCACCTGTGGGTCGGGGCCACGCAGGAGGCTGCGTAAGACCCCACAGTATTCAGGGCAGCCCCAACACGAGGAATTACTGGACCCGAATGGCAGTGTCACTGAGGCTGAGAAAGGCTGCCGTCCACCCTGCTGGGGGCTGTTAGGTCACTCAGGACAGTGGCTCCCAAACAGCTTTCTCCTTCCACTCGTGATACGACACACGTCGTACCTGAGACCCAGGACACACACAGGCAAGAGCCCACTCACAAAGCAGGAACAAATGATTCTCCCCAAAATAGGCACGACCGCGTGCTACCCCGTGTACTTTGGTACTTTCTATCTGATGCTGTTTCATTCAAACACAAAACACGCTGACCCAACATACCCTGTGAGATTAACAGCCCACAATTTATGCGTCCAGTTAATCACAAGGACGGGGAAACAGCAGTGCAGAGAGCACTCAGTGCCCACCTTTTGGCCGGGCGGACCCGGGTTGCCGGGTAAGCCATTGAAGCCTTGGCGACCGGGATTTCCAGGAGGTCCGGTGTCTCCAGGTAAACCGTCAACACCTGTTTGGAAGAGTCAAAAAAAATCACTCATGTAAAACTACCATTCCCTACTTTCTCCACTTCTTTCACACCTGCTCAGATGAACCTGAACAGATTTGAGGGCGCCAACAAGGAAGATGAGACCATCCTGGTCCAGGGGTAGCCTGGGGGCAGGGAGCATTCGCAGCGCCGGACGCCCCTTCCTCTCTCTCCCTCACACCCGCCCCCTCCCTTCCTTTTCTTCTACGCACTTAGAACTTTTCTCTCCTATCCACTCCCCTCAAACGAACCAAACCAAACCAAACCAAACCAAACCAAGCCAGCATTTGCAGACTGGGAATGGCAATTTAGACTCTGGCAACTCCGAGTGTGGTCTGGAACGTCCCTGTCGCCTGGTTAGAAATCCAGCCGGGATATCCCCACGCAGACCCACATCTTAACAAGACCCTTCGTGATTCCCGGACACGTTCGAGTTTGAGAAGCACCACTTTAGACCACCTGTTCTCCAACTGCATCACGCTGGAGGCACGTGGGGACATTTAGAGACTGGGTCCCGCCTCTGATGGGCTTTCTGACAGCTGCCCACGTGGCTATCAATGGCAGCAAAGTGTGAGAGCCGCTGGGCTAGGCTCTCTCTGTGTGATGGAAGGTTGGGGACACGCAGTGACCTGCAAGTTTGCAGAAACACAAACCTGAATCGCCCGTGGTGTAGGGCTGCTGTCTCGAGGGGCCTGACAGACAGTGCACATAAGTCCAGGCAGCTTCGTGCGATGTGGGCAAAGGCTCTCTGATTAGGGAGGCCTTCCTCAGCTAAATTCTACCTGCCGTGATGGCAGCGGTCTGGTTCTCCCGTGGGACGTGCCCGAGGCCTGAGCACTGCCCCTGTGACGCTGGAGGGTCACTGGGGGGCCTTCTGCCCCGTGAGCCTGGCAGAAGTGGCCATGAGCGTGGTGGGCATCACGCGGCTCCCGGGGAAACAGGCCGCTGTCTCCCGTCCCTGAGCGCGAAGGCCTGCAACCTTGAGAGCGGGCGCGATGCAGAGCCTTAGACAAGAAGCCCGGAGGCTGGACAAGTCTTTAAACTAAGTTTTGGTGAAACGGCGGTAAAACTGGGGTCGGGATGCCGGCCCAAAGGGAAAGGACAGGCCCCTCACTGCTCACAGCCCTTCTGGGCTCTGGACCAAAGTCCCTAACGGCCAGTCTGCACATCAGTTTCCCTGAAGGACTAAGAAAGCAGCAAAAAGGGTGAAACGGTCCTCTTTACTTCCTTACAATTTTCAGAAAGAAGTACTGGCTCTGGAACGTCCATGCGTGTGAGGGCCTCTCCCCCAAGAGCAAGGCCCCTCCTCATTTTCACCGCACCATCCCCCTGACCTTCCCCCGCCTTCCAGACCAGCCTGGTCCAGGCCCCGGCGGGCTGTGTGCTCCCTTCACGGATGAGAGAGAGACCCCCTTGAGGGTAGGTTTAGGCAAACGTGGCATCTGCCAGCTCCCTGGGCAGCTTGGGGTCCTTAAGGTCCCAACCCCTTCCCACCAAACCACTCGGCCGGGAGCCCACGTCACTCAACACCTCGGTGACCAGAATCTCCAGCCTGCACACCGCGCAGCTCTTCCGCTAACTCGCACATGGTGTGTTTACGTCCACCGCCTCTTTTCTCCTAGAATTCACGTGAGGACGAGCGGAGAGACCACAGCCCTTGGTGCTAACCAGCTGGGGACGGGCGCCACCGTCGGGGCCCACGCGGGCAGTGGCCAGAGCAGCGGCCCACCCAAGGCTGCCTTGTCCTGCGGGTTTACCTTTGGGGCCGGGAGGCCCTGGAAAGCCAATCCCAGGCTGGCCGACTGAACCCTTCTCTCCAGAGAGACCCGGCCTTCCCGGGGTTCCAGGAAAACCTCGGTCACCTGCGGTGAGAAAGACCAATGGTCAGCGTGAGAAAAACGTGAGCACATTTCCCCCACCCCAAGCCTCCAGATGAACGAGACTCTGAGTACCTTGGGGCCCTTGGTAACCGGGGGACCCCGGAAGTCCTGCGGCTCCAGGGGGACCGGGTAAGGGCATGACTTTTCCTTCTTCACCCTTGGGACCTGGGGAAAAAGAGCAAGGGCACAGCGTGAGGGCTGCTGCATCACATCCTTGTCTGCACGCCTCCATCCCTTCCTTCTCCTTTTCTGGACTCTCTCACAGAGAGCTCCTCTTCTCCCAAAATGACCTAGACGTTTGTTTGACACAAGAATTCTTTAAGCGTCCAAAACAAGAGTCACGAAAAGCTAAAAACTCTACAACAATAAACAGTGAGATGACCCTGGGTATCAATTAATCTGTCTCAAAAAGTCAAAGCCTTTTCACCGTTCTTTCTCAGTTTCTCAGACAGGATTGGTTGTAAGTTGCTCTGATGCCCACATCTGGTGGGAAGTTATCTTCACGACGTGCCCCGTGGGTGATATCGTTACCCTAACGGTGAGCTGGACGGTTCTGTGGTATCTCCAGCCCAGAAAAGCCACCTTTTCCATCTCCAAACTGGGAGGTGCAGGCACAGCCCCGGGTGCCCGTGCCTACGAGATCCACTGGGTGTCAGGATTGAGCTGTTACGAAAGGACCAAAGGGCTCATCTCCACTGAACCTTCACATACCTTAAAGAACTCAGGATCTGAAGGGCCTCCCAGGGACAGCCAACACTCGCTTTAGCTAGACTGTGGGAAGCACCAGGGCCTGACCCCAACACATCTTTGCTATCAGCTCCAGCCCTGGGAACAGGGCTTTTATGACCATCAGACTAAACACAGCTCTGGCAGATCAAAGAAGTCGGGTTTCTAATCCCAAAGCTGCCTGGGTCTGGATGGCCAAGGAACCCTCCAGAATGTGGACAACTGACCGACAGCACTTTCAGCATTGCCTCTTTCGGGAACCCTCTTCCCATCCCGTCAAGAGGTATCTGTTTGTGTCCCACTGGCTTTTCTGATGGTAGTTTCTGGCCGAGAAAAAAAAAACCTGACTCCTTTTTACACGCTGCAAGTGTTCAGATTCCGGAAGCAGGAAGAACACTTGAGATGGCGATTTGGGAATTAGGAGTGTGGGGTTAGTGACCAGAGGCCCCTTTCCGAGACCCGGGGTGTTTCTCAGTCAAACCCAGCATTTTCCTGCCCTGAAAGGAGTCGTAAGAGAGACGTTCCTGGGTTCCTTGCTAATCAAAGAGCAATCATCAATGGAGTCCTCACTTGGTGAGTAACCAACGATCACCCAACGATGACGATAACAGTAACCCATCCAGCAAGGCGCTGTACTTGGACCTCCGTCAGAGGCTGCTGATGTGTCCTGCACTACGAAGCTGACGAACCCTACACTGGGTCTTCATAAGGAAATAACAGTTCCCTGT
The DNA here is from genome assembly GCF_965194805.1 of Balaenoptera borealis. Taxonomy (NCBI): domain Eukaryota; kingdom Metazoa; phylum Chordata; class Mammalia; order Artiodactyla; family Balaenopteridae; genus Balaenoptera; species Balaenoptera borealis. The sequence goes on from NC_138877.1 coordinate 77,140,098, forward strand.
GGGGACAGGAACTGACGAAACTTGGGCTGGATACATGGCTCGGGACAGAATCGGCAAACGTGTGAGAGCAAGAAGGCCAGGCTGTAATCGCTGCTGAGTCTCTCCTGTTGGAAACCTTGTTCTTCCAGCTTCTTAGTTACTAGGCTTCTCCAGGCTTACTGGCCACACACCTTTAACCACCCCAAATCACCTTTCATTCATTTCTACAACTCTTAAGCCATCTTAGTCACAGCACACGTCCTTCTGTCCTCTGTGTCCAGGCCGTTCCTGGCCTCTTCTCCTCCAGGTTTCCTAGGCAATGATGTAAATGTTCCATTTCTTCCCGGAATCATATTCAACTAAGAAGTCACTGACAGCCTACTGTGTGCGGGGCCCGGGGACCCCCTTTCACTTCCGTCCCTGAAGATAAGCCCGTCGTGAGGACGCAGTGGAGCGCGTCCGTGGGAAACCCTCACACAGCCCCCTCCCACGTTCTCCACCAAAGCCCGGGCGGTGGGCTCCAGGAGGGTGGGCGGCCTCTGACTTGCTTCCTCTCTGGTCGCTTAGCTCAGCGTGTGGCACACAGAACCACGTGGAAAAACAGTCAACAAACGGCTGGAACTACCCCGAAATTCGACAGCCAAGTCAAAGCAGCTGTGGATCAGTCACTGAGCGTGTGCACCTCAGCGGAGGGGTGAAGAGTAAGTATGTGGCTTGGGATACACAGAAGCCAAAAGGGACCGCTCATCGGCGAGAAACAGAAGACAGGCTCAGGCTGGCATCACTTCCACATCCACACAGAAGGCTGACCTTCTCTGCTGCATATGGCGTACTTATTTATAAGGAAATTACCTATACCTTCAAGTTCCTGTTATCCAGACCCTCCACGCCACTGGCCCATCTCATAAAGGAAGGAACGAGATACAGAAACGCTAAGGAAAGGTTGCTCAGGTCTCATCCCCCCTCCTGGCAGAAGTGAAACCAGACCCACGTCCCCATGTCACTGAGCCCAGGGCTTCTGGCATCTGCGTGTGGCACTTGAGGTCCTCAGGCCTCACCTGGCAGGCCTGGGGACCCGGGGTTTCCCGGAAAGCCCATCTGTCCTTTGTCACCAATGGGGCCAATAGGGCCAAACCCTGGAGGCCCAGGAGGGCCGACGTCACCACGGCTGCCGGGGAATCCAACTCCTCCCGGGGGGCCACGTTCTCCTTTTAATCCTACTGAACCCTGAAGCGAAAAGAGAAAAAGACGAGTTAGCAGACATACCAGCACTCCGATCTGCGTCGCATTTTTCCACCATCCATGGTAAAAAAGTGCCAGAGTTTAACTAGCTGTGCTACTTATTAACTTCAACCCGTCTGCAAAGGTCACCTTGTAGTTAATAAATGAAACCGGCATTCTCTCCTCTAAGCTGAGCAATCGCCCTCCCAACCCAGACATAAGGAGACGCTCCAAAGGGGAAGGCACTTATATCTGGAATCTTCTTTGAAAGGGTGACTTGAACACCGCTAACTTTAAAATTCACCTCCCGTCCGACATATGGAGGTCTTTTCAGTTCCCCCAGATCCATCAGAAGACACTGACCCCTTATCACCTAATCGTTCAGGTCAAGGCTATCACACTTAGGTTTACAGACTACAGTTTTCCAGTGAACGTGAGACAGGTTCGCTTACGACAAGGACCCCCGCGGTGAAACCAGGTCGACGCGATACCAGTCACTCCTTCCTCCACTCTCTGCACATCCATCATCGGTCAGGCGCACCTTCGAAGCCTGGGAATCAACATACCGGGGAGCCTTTGGGGCCGGGCAGACCCGGATGGCCGTCTCTTCCGGGAGGGCCTCCTCTGCCTGGCGTGCCGGGCTGGCCTGGGAAACCTGGGTCTCCTTTGTCGCCCTTGAGTCGCATGTCGAAGTAAATCTCGCCAGGCTCGCCCTTGGCTCCTGGCTGGCCCATCAGCCCGGGCACACCTTGCGGTCCCTGCGAGAACAAAGTCTTATGAGGCCACCACCGAAGACGCCCATCCACAGAGCAAACCGGCAACAAGGAAATCAGGACTCCACCTTGAAAAGTGGGGACGGGTTTAGAGCTCCCCGTTCCCTGTGTAGGAGCAAAAAAGAGCCAGCAGCTCTGTGACAAAGCCCTGAGCTGACCTCACTGCTGTGCGGCCCTTAAAGAGCCTCTAGTAATGGAGATGGGGACAGGGCGGGGGAGTGAAGGAGAAGCGCTGGGCCCAGCCCGTAGATCAGTCCTTAGGTAGCTTTCTTGTCTCTTACAACTGCTGACATTCCCAAGAACAGCTCAGCTACGGCTGGAAGGGGCTGGATGTTCGATTCCCGGGCCCAGGAACCAGAGATGGAGGCTGAGAACAGCCACGTTTCCTAAGTCTGGTCGGTGCTGAAATCACACAGCTCGCCTCTCACGCGCACAGCCCTAATCCCGGAAGAGATAAGGAGGCCCAGAGCACCCGGAAAGAGGCAAGTCGGGGAAGGGAGCACCAGGGCAGCTCTGCAACTGGGCTTTTGAGCCGTCAGCAGAATAGAATTAACTTTCCCAAGAGACACACACTGGAACACTTCTCAGTTCCTGGAAAGGGGGGTCTTCAAGGAACGCCCACCCCCTGGATGGTTCCTCCGCCAGCTCCCCTTGAGAGTGGGGTTCACCAGGAAGAGGCCCAAGGCTTTAAACAACTGCCTCAGTTACCTGTTCTCTGAGAGAGGGATCTCCTCAACCTCCCCACTCACTTGGCAGAATTTAAACTCTTGCAGAATTCATGTGGTTTGAATTCCTTTTTGTAAACTCCCTTTGAAATGGTTCTTGGATGTAGGTGAACCGCAGTGCGTGCACACACGCGTACACACACACACACACACACCCCTCTGTGTGTACCTGTAACATGTACTCCTCAAAGTACTGGACACAGCTGGTCGGAGCTGGCCCTGAGCTGGAAGTGCCCCTTGTCACAGAGGACACTTCACTCAGATCTACTCGGGGAAGGAAGGGGAAAGATACCCAATCTATCGTATTTACTCTAGTCCCACTATCTCCACCAGCCACCCGCCAGGAAGTCTAGCAGAGGACATGGAAAATTCATTATTTGGTTGAAAGCTGCTGTGGTATTTTGTAGCTTTTTCTCTCTAGTTAACATTAGCTCCTGTGCCTCCCTAAGGCCCAGCTAATCTTGGAAGCCCTTCCGGATAGGCCCAGGTGGCCTTCTCCCCTGTTTCCTCCGTGTCCTGTATGGTCCTCTTTGCTCTGTTAGGGACATTTGTTTGCCTTCTGTCTCTCCACTAGCCTTTCAGGGCTGTGAGGGCAGGACCAAGGCTTCCTGTCTTTGTGCCCTTAATGTCTACAAGAGGGAGGTACCGGAGGACGTGTATGTTGAACCAGCAATGTTCACCAATAAAAAGTAAAGGCCAACGTAAGAAATTACAACCAGTGCATATTTTTCTCAAACCGGAAGCACCCCTTATGTTATTTTATGTTGATTATTCACAGCTTAGAAGTATGGTATTTTCTAATACTATGAGCACAGGGTGAGAAAAATACAAGTTTTTATTTTCATACGGATGACCGTGTCAGCCATCGTTCTATTTAAGGGAGAAATCTAGGACTTCTTTGAAAATTGACATTTACAACCCTAGGACATCTCATGTGGATTCTTTGCTAATCCTAAGTGATTCAAGGGTCTTTTGATGCACATCCCTTAGGATAAATGTCGAAGAATCAGCCGCTGTCTTGGAAGTTTAGCATTGGCTACATAAATTGAAGAAGATCTGACAACTTGTGCAGTCTGCTTCTAGAAAGTGGTGCCACCATGGGAAAAGCTGGGAGAAGTTCGTTTCAATTAACACAGGTCACTCCCAGTGACCCCAGACCTGCTTGGGGGCTGGGCTTCGTCATCTCAGCCTGGAGCCCGCCTCTTGTGGTCTGTCCTCCTTTCCCCAATTCAAACCCTCAGCTTTCAGAGGACATGTCCCAGAAACGCTACCTAAATCAAATGCAGAATCAGAGCTTTCTTCATTGGAATCTACTTTCCAGTTTGCTCCGCTGGTTGGCGGAGCCTAATCTTTTAGCCTCCAGCCAAATTCGAAATAAGGGTACCACATTTTTGAGCTAGTTAAACCACGGAGCTATGATATAGCATCTAATAAAAGGAAAATTATTATCTTCTCTTAGGTTATTTACCCACAGAACAATTTTTAGAAGTGTTTTCCCTCTGCACCAAGAAAGATGCTCCCTGGATGGGCAAGGCATGGGGATTCGCATTTTTGTTGGACATTTTCTTTGTTTTTTTCTTTATCGTGACTTCTCCTCAACCATCCTCCTTCCTCTTTTCTCATTTATATTGGATTTGGGGCTGGCGGCAGGGGAGGGGCGGGTGTCTGCACTGGGTTCCAGGCAGAGTGGAGGCAGGAAGTATTCCAGGAAGGCCGAGTAGATAAAGACCGTGCCCAGACTATGTCTGTTGCCTTCAAAGTTGTTCCCACTTTGATCACCACCACAGTCAGCGTTCCCAGCTTTGTGAACTTCCAACTTATTTAGAAATATGTTAAACAAGTGCGACTTCTAACTTAGCTCCCCAGGCACCGGGGAAGTTCTGGAAAGCAGAAGCCCATGACTTAACTTCAAAAGGAGAAAACTATTGCTGGATTCCAGCTGTTTCATTCCTATTTCAACTCACTTTTGCCCTGACCTGCTTTTACAGACCCTTCCAGAAATATCTTCTTAAATTACAAATGTTAAAGACCTACAACCAAAAAAGAATAATGCTAAAGATTTGACTTTCTTTCCATTTACGACAAAAGAAAAGGAAAAAGAAAAAAAGGAATGAAAGAAATTGTAGAAACTGGTTAATGCTTAACAGAACTGAGAAGCACAAAGAAAATACTAGAACAAAGCCCAAAGCCTTAAAAGCTTTAGAAATAGAGCTGATTACATGCACAAAAAAATAACGTCCTTCAATATTTAAGATTATTACTATAATCTGCTATTCAATGGCTTCTTTTAAAACAACGTAGAAAGGTTAAGAAAATGGTGTTCTGTCTAACTGAAAGGTTTCATGTCCTTGTGATCGAGATATTTCATCTATAGATTTGAAAAAGTGTCTTTGCAATAGGTGTTGGTGATAGGACTTTTCAAATTCTGTACCTGTAAGAAGAAGAAAGGAATCATTCAAATTCCTAGAGGAAAATCAGCCAGTGCTCCTTCACTGCCATAGACACCGTCAGCGCTGAACTTATTCACTGACAAGCTTTAGATTATCTGGTGTGAGACTGGATGATGGTGTAAAAAGACAACTCAACAGTGTGGCTGTTAAGAGGTGACTCTTGGTGGCACCAGAGACCCTGCGGGAAAGTGACCACCAGCACTCGGTCATGCCTGGAAACAGGTAAGCGGCAACTGAATTCTGACCAGGTGAGAAGAAAGGCAAGTTGGGGTGCAGGTTCTGGATGCAATGGTCCTACTCATCCTCAGGTCAATCAGTCAGGAGAGACACGGGGAGTAATTCTAACTGCTCGACAAAGTGATCCTTTACCAGCTCCCAAATAAAGCAGGAGTCCATGTGCAAATGCAACGATACGTGCCTTTGCTGGTTTGCTCGGTGGCAACTTCTAATATGTCTAGGAACTCAGACAGGTTTACTTACAGGCAATCCTTCAAGACCATCCCTGCCGGGTAAACCTCTGTCGCCCTTGGCCCCTGGCTGTCCTGGGAAACCTTTCGCAAGAGACAGAGGAAAGATTCAGCACATTGTTGATGAGACACTTTCAAAGAGCTGAAAACATTTTTACCTTTTCACGATTCAAAAGTACAAAGATCTTCATACTAAGTGCATGATGTTTGAAGCATCTCGAGACAGTAATAACAAAAATGCCCAAAATGGGCTCAGAAGGGGGAAGAGGGACCCCCAAATGCACACGAGTAACACTGATGCGGAATGGCTACAAACCCCCGCCCGCAAGCCCAGGGGCCACTTAAACCAAAGCAGGCAGGTAACCTTCTCTGAGATAAGGAAATTTGCAGAGCTGTGTGAACCATATGCTGCTATCCTTTGACTAGGAAATCTTTCTGACGCTGAATTTGTAAGTCATCTTGATAATTTTCAACAAAATGGACAAATCCTAGAACTGTGGCTTCACATTCTCATCTCGTGCTTTAGTGTTGATGGAGAAAATCAGGTCAGGGAGTAAGATATGCTTCACTGTGAAGGTTCCAACCCATCGAAGCAAATTCTGACCTGGTCCCTTTCACATTTGGGGCCTTACCTATTTCTCCGGGGGGTCCCTGTGGCCCTGGGGGCCCACGAAGTCCTGTTGAGTCACAGATGAGGCAACTATCTCCTTTTTGACCTAAACAAGGAGACACGGGGTATTATACAGAACAGGTGAGCAGAGTCCCCTGAAGCATAGGGACAGCACAGGAGAGGGAAGAGGAGGCCACCGTTTACCCAACAGCTGCTCCAGATGCGTCCACCTGCCAGTGGCCGTGTGTCCCTGACACGGGGCCCACCCTCCGCCCTCTGCACACATCACAGGTAACCACGGGTGCCCTTCTAAGGAATCCCATCCTCTGCCCTGCCAAGGCACAGGCCCTGCCTCACTAAAAAGTGATCCAGAACTCCGTTTTCCCATCAGCCTGAGATGACTCGACTCTATCATTTTGTCTCTAATTCTAAAACTTCCCATCATCTTTCTCTTTGATTTTGTATTTTTTAGCCAACTGCACATATAACTCCTGGACTTTAAACCTATGTTCCAGGCTGACAAATGACAGATGGGAGTAAGAAGGCACAAAATCCAGGGCAAAGACCTGACCTGACATGGAGGACCCAAGAGGAGAGGGACCCCAGCACATGAAAATGGGAGGAAATGCCTTTCTTTGGAAACTCTAACCTCTTACATCTTGATTTTCAAACTAAGCTAAAAGGCCTTCGAGTGTCTTAGATGTGCGTGTGTCCTGAACCTTGAATGTCAGGTTTCTAGGCACAGATAAGGCCAACAGAGAGCAGAGCACACGTGGAGAAGCTGTCACTCAGCAGTCACAGAGGCTGGGCTGTGTGCCCCTCGTCCCCTCACCCTGACCGGCACCCCAGCCCCAGGCACACCCCACACCAGGCCCCAGTGTCAGGATCAAGGGCAGAACAGGAGCGCATCGGTGGGAGGGATGCACTGTTAGTTGCCCAGTAACCCAGCCAAGCCGCAGGTGCTATGGGATCCGTGGGCGTCTGTCCTGAGGCTGGAAGTGGACGGCGGGGAGACCTCGCACTGCAGTCTGGGCAGGCTGACGGCTCCACCGCAGGGGCGTGAAGGCACAGGAAGAAAGAGGCTCCTCTTAGGAGCCGGGGGACGGATGAACACACGTCTCAGTACAAAGAACCTTCCGACCATTGGCTCCGTCACAAAATGGAACAGCCCACCTCAGAAAGTGCTAAGCAACTGGTCACTAGGGAGATTCATGAAAAACAAATGACACGCCAGCTGGTGGCACAATCCTCCCCGCTTGAATTCTAAGATCGCTTTCATCTAAGGTTCTGCAACTTACACGGCTGTCAAAATTCTAAGACATTTTCCATGCATTTGAGCTTCAGACTTTTGAAGAGCAAAAACTCTTTGCGATCCAAAGCCAGAAAAGGAACCCACAGGGATCAGTTTTGGGGGGCCGCCCTCTCTTTGTTCTACTCTCTGGGTATTAAGAGACATATACTGAATAAACACTGGAACATCCTTTGTTTACTCCACTCTAAGACGGGACTGTTTGTGCAGTGATAATCCATCGTTCTCAAGATTGTGAAGGATTATGATGAGTCCCGCGTTGGCATTGCAGACGACACTTGAAAAGTTTAAGATAAAACTCAGAGCCAAGGGTGGAGGTGGCTGATTCATCAGCGCAGATCTGCTCACACTGATTACAGAAACGGGGATTGAGGGGTGGTGAGCATTCTGTATACACACTTGTGATCCGGCTTCAAGGAAAGACGTGCATTCTCGGAGAATGCAATCTCTGACTCTGAACCGAAGGATCGCAGGAAGGTATCAATCTGAGAATTTAATCTGCTGACCTCACAGAGGGTAAAGAACAGGGAATCTGACTTCAGGGCCCGTCTCCCCGTTGTCTCCCAGGTGATAACTGTCTCTTCAACGCCCAACAATCTCAGCAGAGCTGTCAGGAGACACGTCTTAGGCATGGACTTTGAGGAGAGCTTCAAATAATGGAAGAAGATACCCATGTCCACCCAAAGCCAGTAAGTATGTAGAAATGTATCACACGCCCAAGCACAATCAACATTTTTTTTAAAAATTAAATCTCTTACCTTTTTCTCCAACTTCGCCTGTCAACCCCGGCTGCCCCGGACTTCCGGGAGGACCCTGGTCACCTGGCGGCCCGGGCTGGCATTCCACAATTCCATCTGCAATGGATGTTTAACAATTAGAGGATCACTCCCACCAAACAGAAGCTAGGTGTTTTCACCCTCTCTTGATTCAATCTATTACAAAACCAAACTTTATTTAGGTTATTTGGCAATAACCTTTGGCAAGGTTATTTAGGTTTATTAGAAATCCAGCTGTGGTCTGCTTTGAAACAATCCTAGTACGTTAACTTGTAAAACATGACCAGTGCACACAGCATCCATCCACGCCCCGTCACAAGCTGTCGATGCTAAAATTTCTATTTTACAATTCTAACGCTTATTCCAGCACATTAGCCCTGTCCTGAACCTTATTTCATGTTATCTTGCAAGGTACACACCATCTCCCTTACGTCACAGGTTAAGAAACTGAGGCTCAAAAACTTCAATGATTTGTCCATGTCCTACATCTGTGAAGTCAACACAGAGACTTCAGCAACTTTATGCCTTTTTTTCCTCCTGAGCAAACTTACAGCGAAGTACTCATTATCTTAGAGACACAGACTGCCCGTGGGAAGACAACTCTAATTGTTTGTTCCTATTCAATTCTGAGCATTATTGATGTGAAGAAGCATGAAAATGAACTGCAGTGACGCAAACACCATCTGTTGTGGGTTCTAGTAAAAAAAAAAGTATTGTTTTCGAATACACACAGTGATAGAGTTTATATTTCCTTCTCCAGTATCTTTGAAGGAAAGTGACAGAGTGCGTGCTTGAACGTGAGGCTCTGCGGGCACCGGTCACAACCGTAGCCGACATTCACGGCTGCAGCTCCTACCCGCCCCAGCTCACACATCAGCTCCATCGGGAGGGACAGAGGGCGAGAAGCATCCCCAGCCTTTTGGGCTTTTCACAAGGGATGCTGGGGCAACGGTGGGTGTGCTCTCCCCAGACACAAAGGCCTAAAAAAGAGCCCAAACTTCTCCGTTTGATGACTTTGTTTAGAGCTCAGAGGAAAAAGTTTCAAGTGTGTAAGAAATGAAGTCCAGGGGTTTTTTGTTTGCTTGTGGCTGTTTTCCTGGGAGCTTCTCTGAATAAAGCCCAGGCGAGGAGGAACCCTGGGGTGGCCGTATCTCTGCCCTGGGTAGCCTCTGGCTCCAGCCGGCTCCTTGGTGACCCCATCGGTCTTGAACAGAGTGGAGTCGTTTTTATGCTTCAAAAAGCTTCTCTGAATTCCTTGCCTGGGAAGAACTCATTCCCAGCCCTGCAAGCCGAGGTGGCTGGACCCCCCGATGCTGGAAACACAGGTGCGTGAACGCTGACAGACGTAAAATTATTATTTTTCCAGAACACACCTCCCGCCAGCTTCCTCTCCATCAGAATCCCTACACAGCCCTGGTAGGAAGGCAAGTTACCGTCCTCATCAAACTGAATTTTAAATAATTTTAAGTCTAAAGCAAGAATACAGGGATGTGTCTGAGGGGTTCTGAAGGGCAAGTTCAGGTTCGACGTTTACACGGTCTGCTCAGGGAGGCTCGGCCGTCAAGGGCGGGGAGGGCTGCAGCCACACGGGACCAGAGCGCAGGAGCGGACAGGGCTGAAGGCGGCTCCACGCTCCCTGGTGAATGAGCAATCGAAGGGTCCCAAGGTGGCGATTCGTTAAGATGCAGCCCCTTTAACGTGCGCTGTAAATGTGTGTAAAAACCTCACTGATAAATGATCACTCAGCACGCTGTGATTGTGGATCACCTAATTTGCACAGACTGGAAAGGGCAACCCAGAAACCTGGAGGGTACCTATCACAACATAATCAGCCGACACATCCCACAGAATTCACAGCAGGGAGAAGTTCAAGTCTTTCCGTGAGACTTGTTCACATTTCAGAACTGGCAAACTAAGAATATGAAAAAAAGGTTCTAGATCTCCCCACGGTTGGCTCTCTCGCCAGGGTCTTTGCCGATCACTCTTTTTAAAGCTAGAACCCACGCACGGCCCAGACCTCTGTCTTCCCTTCCCGGCTTCCTTTCCTCCTGTATTTGTCACCTCCTGCTACCCCATAATCTACTGATACTTATTTACTTGATTTCTGTCTCAGAATGCATGCCCCAGGAGGACAGGATTGTTTTGTGGGCTTTGTCACAGGTCTTAGGGCAGCGCCTGGCGTATCATAGGCACGCCAATGTTTGTTGAATGAGTAAGTGACCAAGGAATGAATGAATAAGGACCCAAAGGCCCTTCTGACGCCTGCAGCCTTCTCTTGGACACATAGAGAAAAAGTGACTTTGGATTGCATGCCTCGAAGACTTCGATATTTGATCTTCATTCTCCACGTTTCACATCAGAAGGGGAGGAAGTCCCCGTAAGGTCACAGGGGATCCATCCCTCTGGCCCATGAACAACAGGTCCGAGGAAATTCACGCCGCTCCATTCCCAGTGAAGCTTCACATCTGGAATCACTTGGCCCATCCACTCCATATCTGGCCTCCCTACGTAACTTCATCCGTGAGAAGTCCTTTCATGGAGGTGGGTCTGCATTCCAGCAAATAAGCCACCCGGCACCTACAGCGTGGAGACCCCCTTCCCACAACCCACAGAGGACCCGTGCCTCAGACGCTCGGCTGAGCACACGCTGGAGGTCTGAGCTTACGCCCACTGGAACGATTAGTTTAAATCCCCTCAAAGTTTCTTTTATTTTGCATTGCGATTACTTTGGAGCCACAGAGCCCCCTTCACTGAATCAAGAGGTTCCTGTTCCGTGCTCAGCTTTGATGGTGGGCAGACGAGAAAAATCCAGGTAAACTACCGTTCAGATTTGAAGTCACTTACAGACAAAGCAGCCCCTTCTCCGTGTGTGTGTATGTGTGTGTGTGTGTGTGTGTGTGTGTGTCTTAGTACCAGCTTGTGTCTCCAGATGAACAGAATGCGTTCCTTTCCCAGTAAGAACCCTACAACTCAACTGGTTTGCTTTCTAACTTTAGATGCTGGTTAGGTTGGCCCCTATTCCTCTAAACCAGTTTCATTAGTTTATGTTCACTCTTCCTTTCTGCAGTGACTAACTCTGCAAAGACAACTAAGTGAGATACGAACAATTCATAAGTCGCTGGGCACCCAGCCTCTGGCACTACACCTTCCCCAGCCCTGCCCCCCCTCTGTCCTGGACAGGACACCACGCGAAATGGGCCCAGAGGGAACTCACTTGTGTGGCCTGGCTGCCCAGGGGGGCCGGGGGGCCCAGGGGGGCCCGGGAGCCCGTCCCGTCCACCTGGTCCGGGCAAGGACACGCCTGGCAAGCCCTGGTCACCCTTCTCTCCTCTTTCACCGGGGAAGCCGGGGGCACCAGTCAGCCCTGGTATCGGGAAGCCTGAAACCAGAACAGAACTCATGGACACAGCACAACACCAAGGGCCATGCCGACAGCCACACTGGTGATCGTCACTCTGTTCACGGGAAAATGACCATGGCTGAAAGGGGAACTGCTCTGGACAAGTGAGAAACTGTATTAGCTTCTCACCACGTAAATGCTGTTGGGCAAAGGCTCCCTACAAAGTCACTGCAAGGAAAAGGGGCTCGTTGTGTAGACATTAACATCTGTGAATTTCCTTCAGTGCAAATAGTGTCCCCAACAGGTTAGAGAGAGTACTTTCCATTTCTGCTCAGAGAATAAAGAAAGGCGTAAGAAGTGTCCTTAAACAAAGCAGACGTGGTCAGGAGGCAAAGTGGGTGGGAAGTGCGTGGGAAGCAGCTAAAGCGCAGAGTCAGGACAAGGAAGACAGCCCCGGAAAGAGCGCCAAGTCAGGTGGAGATCAGAGCTGAGCACGGGAAGTCGAGTTAAGCCGCTGTGAGTTTGGAGGGGACAAGATCGTAGGGCCCTCTGACAGCCGAGAAGGGTTTTGACCTAGTGCTTGAGACACAACGGTCCAGTAGGCTGCAGGTGAAGTGACTTTGTGCTCTGGAGAGCAGAGAGCTGGCCTCTGGTCCCAGCATCCGGCCGACAGGTGCAGGGGCGTGAAAACAGACGGATGAGGTGACACGGGAAGAGTCAGGGCAGAAGGAGCTCCGAGGAAGGATGGACAGACCCCCAAACCCCAAATGTGAACTTGAGTCCCAGGTGAGAGCTTGTGAGTCGCTGAACCTGCGAGCACAGCACGTAAAAGAACTGGAGGCCATCCGCGGGGGCTCCAGCCCCATCCCTACCCCAGAACTGGTGTGGGAGAAGGAAAGGAAAGATGAAGGATGACCCTCAGAGAGGCAGGGAGGCGGGACCTGAGGCCGAGGGCCTCCGCAGTCAGCAGGGGGTAGGAGCAGACAAGGCCAGAGCAACTTCAAAGACAGTTTCTAAAAACGACGGCTTAAGACACTAACGGGGTCAGATAGGAGGTTTTAGAAAGTAGAACTGCAAATGCTGCCAGGAGACGTGAAGTAACATGCTCACGAGAACAGCTGGAAGGTCCAGCAAGCTTTACAACCAAGGAGAGGAAAGGGGTGGAAAAGAGAGAAAAGGGAGGATTTTAAGGGCAGATGCCAAAATTTTAGCAGAAAGGAGGCACGCAGGGCAGTGAAGGCAGCCTTGAGCCACCACTGCTGCGAATCTTAGACGGTGGGGCTGGGTTGTCCAGGTGTTGTCTGTTCCAGCAAAAACAAAGGAAGGGGTTCTGGGGGGACTTAAGACTTAAGAACTGTCAGGAAGGGAAAAAAGAAACTGACAAAAAAGAATAAGAAATAAAAATTAAAAATAAAAACAGACAAAACCAAAACCTTCAGTAAGAGCTGTGAGCACTTCGTGTGGTGTCAATTCCAGGGCACCCGAGGGTTTCAAGCCGAGCACTTGTTACCTCTGCTCTAGGACCTGGGATTACACGCCTGCAGTGTGTACAGACAGGCATCTGTACATACAGAGAAGTGCAACTCCCAGCCTCTGATCACGCAATCCGTTAGAAATGCAAAACCAGCACAGAACAGCTGCAGACTTAGTAGAAGCTCAGTGACGCAGGAGTCCACCGAGAAGCAAGATGAGAGGTGATTAGATTAGTTAGAAGAGGTTTCAGCCTTGAGTCTGGTCTCAAGCCGAGAAACAAAGGCAATTCCAGACAGGGCAAGGGAGAGCAACGATGCTGGGTGCGGGTGGAGGTCTTCCGAAAGGCTGACGGTGCCCCCAGGAGCAGCCGGAAGGAGGCTGAAAGGCAGGGGGTTAGATCAGAGGCAGGGAGACAGGATAACTTGATGAGAGATGTAAGAAGTCCCACCTGTGAAATACATGTTTATAACTACATGTTAACCTGTCATTTACAAAATAAACGCTGTCCTAGGAGCACACGTTGTTTTCAGAGCTAGAAAAATGTGTAACAAAATTGCTAGCCATTGTATGCAAGTATCTAACTAATGCAGAGGACAAACATGTTCAGGATAGAAACCGCGTAGAAGGTGTACAAATACTCTAAAAAAATAATTTACGGATGCTCACCTGGAGAGCCTGGCGGGCCTTGTATTCCTGGGAAACCTAAACGGAGGAAGAGAGAGTGGGACAAACTGAGCCTGGTTCACTTGTGGTTTATGTTGTGAATTTCTGTGCTCGTGGGTACCCACGGTCCCAGGGACAGGGAGCTCTGAACTTGGGGAGATGCCGCGCCCCTGACACTGCAGAGATGCAGGGAGACGGGCTCTTGGAAACCCAGTGGGATTGCAGAAGATCAACTTGAACAGCACTCGGTCACCACATGGTCCTGCATGGCGCTCAGGTGTTATCAAAATGTGCATGAGTGCAGGACAAAGATGGAAAAAAGAAAGGACGAGAGAGAAGAAGGGAGGAGGGAGAAGGAGGGAAAGAAAGAGGGAAGGACCTTACCTTTGGGGCCTGGCTCCCCTTTCAACCCTGGAGCCCCTGGGTACCCCCGCTCTCCTTTCTCTCCCAAGGGCCCGGTGCCGATAACCTGAATTACAGAAGAAAAGATCATCGCGTGGCATGGCAGGGGACTGTGCTGTATATTACAGCACAGGTGAAGAAATAAACACATTTTTTATTATTTCAAGACATGTGAAAGTAAAGAAGAAATAGTGGTGGAAGAGGAAGGGGAGGGGAGAGGGAGGGGAAGAGAGTGGGGAGGGGAGAGTATTGAAAACATAAAATGGATATCCGGTATTGCCCTCCTTGCAGAGAACTTTGCCAGGCAGCTCTGCTTCCTTTTGTAATAATCTGCTTGGCAGGAGCTTTACCAACGAAGTCAAGTTAGAAACATATTAATTCTGAGGTTTGGGTATGGAATTTCTCAAAGTCCATGCAAGCTGTAAGAAGAATAGTCTTCTTTAAAGAGTATTATCTGAAAAACTGCCTTAAATTTCCTCAGGCAATATGTAACAGGAACACTCAAATTTTTTTTTATTGGAAGAGGTTTTATGCTTCACTTTTTTAAATGGTCAAAAGTGGGGACTTCTTTAAGGTCCTCGTAATATGGGGCAAGAAGAAGCCACTGTGGCCTCATTAAAAAGGAGTGAACCAGTTCACCCCAATTCTGAGTTGCTGAAATTCGAAGACAAGGACCATATCAAATATTGCCTATTACCCTTAAGATGTAATTCTTCTGTAGCAATTACATGATGGGTATTATTAAGGTCTGCTGATGAGGTTAGGGTAAAAAAAGATTATTCAAAGGCAGCTGCTGGATTACAAATATGGGAAATGGAATCATCTATCGTATGACGTATGATGTGTTAAAAGCATAAGGAGGTCCCATAATACTTTGATCTGGTAATCCTATTTCTGGAAATGCAGCCTAAGGAAGGATTACTCAAATCCCTCACCTAACACACACAGACACACACAGGCACGTACAAACATTCACTACCTCGCTGTACCCATGCAAGAGGGCAGCAAACAAGAGAATGGTCATATTTCACTGTTTCCAAAAAGAATTGGGGCAAAATGGTTACAACAATTATCGCACAGCGCTCTGAAAATGACAATTTGAAGATAACTTGAAAACGTGAAGAATGTTCATTTTTAAAAAGAAAAAATGTTACGTACATTGGCTTGCAAGTATATAAAAATATGTATAAGGACAAGGAGTCAAAAGTTATTTGCAAAAAATAAAAAGTGTTTTGCTAAGACAGTCAGATCATGGATGATCTGTTTCTCTGAGTAGCGTTTTCCTTAACAGACCATTATTTTTTTAAGTTTCAAAATGTGTTGCTAATACTCTCATCCATGTGCAACTCTTTTAATTTTAGTGGTCAAAGATATGCAGAAATTGTCCAAATACAATAACGAGTAAATACCAAACGCCACACGATACAAAATATAAATGATTGGTTCAAATTCTGTGCACCCCCTACATTAAAACGTAATTCTAGGAACACTGTGGAGCACGTGGTCTAAGTGACAGGCCAGCCCGTCTCTCTCTTTCCCTCTTTTCAAACGATCTCACAGGCAGCAAATGTCACTGTTACTCACAGTTCCAGGTGGGCCAGGAGGGCCTGCTTCACCTTTGTCTCCCTACAAAAGAAAAATAACTTTACTTGTATTTTTTAATTATGAAGGTTGCCTTGCCAACAGCAGGGTTGAACTTTTTTTTTCCTAGAAAAATAGATTGTGCCCACTGTACACTAACATGATTGTCCTCTCCTTAGAATCTCTCACTGTGATTAGTCTAAAGTGCTCTGCAACTATTACAACCAAAATCCATACATCTCCCCTTGCTTTGCATGTGTGACATCCGAAAATTGAGATTTCTACAAAACATAAATGGAAGGCTAATTATTCACATTACAAAAGAGCTCATGCTTCTCAGAGAACCTCAACAGAATCATTTGCAAGTTGAATTTGTATATGGTGGTTGTCCTTCTTTTTTTTTTTTGGCCATACCTTGCGGCATACAGGGTCTTAGTTCCCCAACCAGGGATCAAAGCCATGCCCCCTGCAGTGGAAGCAAGGAGTCTTAACCACTGGACTGCCCGGGAAATCCCGTACAGTGGTTTTTCAATACAATAAAAAAATAAATGAAATAAAATGATATGAAAGCTTAGTGTGGCTAAAAGTATTTTCTTAAGGAAATCATTTTATTTGAGGATTTTGGTGTAAGACTGTCTAACTCTGCATTGGAAGTCATAATAAAAGGATACTTATGGTTTTTTCTTTCCCCTTAAAATCCAGCATGACTTGAAAATATTGGATGGATAAAATTCTCATCACTTTGAGGCTTAATTTAACCCATATTAGATGAAAAACTCAAAGAAATCAATCCTTTTATATCTAATGTTCTTATATAAGTATCATAACAACACTTTTAAATGTCCTGATACATGCACATTATTTCACAAATGCACATTTTTCCCCTTTTTTTTCTTTTTTTTTTTCCTTTTAAGCTAAGGATTTAAACTCAGGTGTTAAACCAGAATTAGATGTTCTGATTTTTCTAATTTGAATAAAAGAAGAGATTTTAGAAATATCTATGGGAGCTTAAAAAAATCTTAGCTAATATATTCTAAACATATTTACCTTTTACAATCTACAAGAATTGACTTTCTCATAAAGTTACAGTGTTAGAAAAGGATTTCTCCCTTTGTCACTGGCTTCGATAAACCAACCTTGAGGTCCTCTCCCTACTGTTAAAGATGAATGTTTCAAATCCATTTCTCATTTTAGGAGAGATGTACATTACCTAGTCTCATGATTAAAAGAGAAAAATAAACCAACAATGAGTTTTCTCTGAGTATCTGATTGGCAAATATTTTTTAAAGTTTCATAACAAACAGTTGTCAAATGAAAGGGTCCCAGGGTGATGGAAGTGCTATTCTGGGGGCAATTTTATTGAGTATGGCCAAAGCTTCCCCAAAAAAGGGTCAAACATTAACCCCAAAATTATACTTTTTAGGAATTTATGATGGGAGATGATCAGACAAGTGGATAAAGACACTTATAATGAGAAAAATGTGTTAACGATCTACATACCATGCAGTAAAAGGTATGGATATCATAAGCATTGATGTATAACCACATTTACGGATGTTGAAATATATCCTCGTTATGTCATTAAGGGAAAAAGCAGGCTATATCATGCAATACCATTTTTGAAAAATCTCATGTATGTGTGTGTACATGGCACAATTATGAACTCTGACCATTTCTGAGTGGGTAATAGAAAAATCACACAGGCTTTCTTTTCTCCTCTACATGTTTCTGCATTTTCTCTGTTTCATAATCAGGGAAAATTAATCTACTACAAAAAACATAAAAAACTTAAATGAGTGGAACATTTTATATTTTTTTCTTTAAAAATTTATGCACACAAACAGAACCACTAGGTTGTGTTTTTCCTCACATGGAGCATAAATAATTTTTATTCTTTGAGTGCATGGTCCTTTATTCTAGAAAAAACTTCTAGGTTGAACAAAATGAAGGCAAAAATTCAAAGTAGGGTCACCATTTACCTTTAAACCCTCTCGGCCTGGGAGTCCTGGGTACCCCGAATCCCCCGGAAACCCCTAAAATGGAACAGAAAGCAACAGCAATCGTCAGCAACTGAGGGCAACAGGCTTGCTTTTACAAAATCACAGAGAAATACTTACTAGACTCCCTTTTTCTCCTTTTTCACCGTCTTTTCCTGGTTTTCCCTGTACAATAAAGATTTAAATATTAGTAGTGCATAAATAATAATAGTAAACATGCTCCAACACCAAGGGTCTGAATCAAATACAAGTTACTATGTTGTATGAATCCTCTGGGTGAGTTGGCCATGCTACAGTAACACATCATGGAAGATACATTAAATCACTATGAACTAAAAGAGTTACAACAATAGAAGAAGACTTTTCAATATTTAAAAAATTGGAGGTTGATTAGCTCCAAATCTTCTAAGACATCATTACATCTGGCAGCCGAGTCTACACCAGAGAAGTTTTCTTATCGGCAAGTGAGTATTTGGCAGACGGTACATCACTGATTCACTTAAACAGAAGTTTCCATGCATCGTTTCAGGGTAGAAACTGAGCCGCCTCAGCTGCTGGAGGTGGGTGGGTCTCCTGTCACTGCACTCAGGGCACGAGAAGCACCTGCGCATCTGGGCTCGGGACGGAGCTCCCAGCGGGCTTGGGAGGCGGCCGCGAAGGGTGCCCGGTGCTCTGAGCAGGCGGACAGGTGGCTTTCAGTGAGGCGCCGGCAGGGGGCACTGTCTGATCGGGGGCGGGGGAGGGGGATCATCTGAATAACAAAGGGCCTCAGCCGTCCCGGGGGTCTTTCTAATGGTGACCACCTCCTTATTCCTGCTCCCAGGGCTTCAGAAAGGCTCTTCAGCAGAGAAAAGACCCCTACAATCTCTTTCAGTCTATGCTCCTATGAACCTGTGATTCTAGGAATGCAGGAGAAATGATTTCACATCAGGAATAAGAGGGCTTTTTTTTTAAAACATCTCTACTGGAGTATAATTGCTTTACAATGGTGCGTTAGCTTCTGCTGTATAAAAAAGTGTATCAGCTATATGTATACATATATCCCCATAGCCCCTCCCTCTTGCGTCTTCCTCCCCCCCTCCCTATCCCACCCCTCTAGGTGGTCACAGCACCGAGCTGATCTCCCTGTGCTAGGCAGCTGCTTCCCACTAGCTATCTATCTTACCTTTGATAGTGTATATATGTCCAGGCCACTCTCTCACTTCGTCCCAGCTTACCCTTCCCCCTCCCCGTGTCCTCAAGTCCATTCTCTACAGGACTTTTGAAAGCACTTACTCGGGGTCCTGGTTTTCCGGGTTCACCTTTCTCTCCAACTCCTGGCATCCCCTAAAAGACAAAAAGAGAAAGAGTTAGACTCATTCATATATTCAAATAAACTATTAAATTAAGTAAGCATTCCAATGAAGGTGGAACACATTATGGTCTTTCCCACAAAATAATAATGATAAACAAGATTTCAGTCCTTACCTGAAATCCAGGTTCACCTTTTTGGCCCTAAAATAATTTTCAAAAGAGGGCAAGATTAGCACTATGTAGTGGCTATATCAGTTTTATATGCTACATGGAACAGGTAAAAGGGAAAAAACACCTTTTCCTGATACAGTAACCAAGAAATTCACATTGGTCTGCAGCATCCACTTCCTGCCATCAACTGGATTATGGACGTAAGGAGGGCAGAGTTAATACGTCTGACCCACGGCAACTGCAGCCTCCTTCCACCCTCAGCCCTCTCCTTCCTGTGTCCCAGCCGTCCTCTCCCCACCCTGGTGCATTTAAGAAACCCTCACACAAGAGGGTCAGCCTCAAACCAGTCTCGCTCCAACCCAGGTCCAGCTGCCTCTGCCCTCAAGAAGCTCACTTTTTATGGGATGGGTGGTCTATAAAAACCTGTTTTCAGGTCAGGGCGAATATAACCAGAGAAACTGAATTTTGACCCAGTCTCTCTTTATGCCTTGGAATCTGTCCACAGTTAGGAAGCTGGCGTTCACTGAACAAAGTCTGTCCCACCTTCTCTCCTTTTGCAGCATACTCTCCTTTCTCTCGAACTTGAGCTTGTCCTGGTACTCCTGGGGGCCCACTGACCCCTTGATCACCCTGTCGATGCAAACATTTGGGATTAATTAGGCATAAAGGTAATTATACAGGGAAGAGAAATGCAGAGGAGGGAAAAGCCCAGAAGAGAACATCTGTTTTGAAAATGTGATTGCACTCTGTTCCAGCCTGTACTTGCCTCAGCAGAAAATTAAGTTTCAGAAGGAAGATGGCCCACTAAGGATATAAAGCCAGGAGGAGGCTTCCCCGCTCAGGGGTCACCCCATAACAACGGAACTTGAACATCTGTAGGACAGATGGATGTGTGCATATATGTACAGACCACACATGTAGACAGACAGCACATGTATACACGCCAGGACACAGATGCTGGTCTGTCACATTTGATGGCACGGACGAAAGGCACACCAGCCGCCTAGTAGAGCCTGGGAGGAAAGGAGGTCTCTTTACGTAAACCAAAAAGAAGCATCAGGGATCTCTTCCTCAGAATCCTAACTGCCGGGTACAACGGGAAATACAGGAACCCGAACCATCACACGATGAAGGAGGTTCAAAAACTTCAACTGCATCAACTGCAGAATCACTTTACTGTGAGGTTTATGAGAAGACTGGGTGGAAATCTAGGGTGGGAAGAGGAGGCCAGGGCTCATCCACCTCTGCCCGGACCTCCACTACACTTGGCCGTCGTCTACACCGGCTTGAGCACCTGGGCCCTGGGCCAGGTGCAGCCGCAATTCCAAGAATGGCCACTTGGTGCCCGTTTCGTGGGTCGGGTCCAGGGAAGGTGGTGGAGAGAGATCCCCAGAGCATCAGGGACCCACTGCCGGCCTCTCACCCTTTCTCAGCAGGAGGAGGCTGCCTGTTCTGGCCTGTGCATCCCTGCCTCCAAGGTTCTTTCCTCCCAACTCTGGTACGACGGCTTTCGTCTCTACAGGGTTTAATATAATGGTTATGCTACTAACAGCCAGGTCCTAAATTTGACCTTTTGATAATAAAGTCCAGGTCTGAGAACATTTTGATTGAATGTACGAACAGAGAAGTGGAATAAATGGCCTCACTGCATCTGCGTCTGTGGGTCAGATCCCACGTAGAGTCATCTCAGTGAATTCTAGCCGTGCCTTCAGGGAAAACACTAACAAACTCAAGAACATTCAGAGAAGGGTATCCATGGTTATGAGCATCCAAGAGGAGGTCCAGAGGCAGAAACCTGATCATGCTTAGAATTGGGATTTTAACCAAGAAAACTCCCCCAAGCAAAGAGCACTCACCTTGTCACCTTTTGGCCCTTGAAAACTCAAGCCCATTTGCCCCTGTTGATTAAAAAGTAGAATCCGTTATTAGCATTGTTACTTTGTTCAAAATCATCCAACAAACATGACGTGAAATGCAACAAGATGATACGTTTAAGGCAATAGCTTCTTCTCAAAATGACATAATCCTTTCAAGAAAGTTGTGATCATGTTGTATTCAATGTCTATAAAAAGGTTTTTTTAAGTATTATTGAAAAAGAATCCTATAAAAACCTTTTTAAAAACGTTTAAGATTTTTAGACTCTGGCTTTAAAAAACTAAGGAAAAGATCAATGATTCCATAACTAATGGATGGATGGAAGGAAGGATCAATAGATCAATAGATTGACAGATCAATAGATCAGTAGATTAACTGATAGACAGGTTAGACAGATTGATGGATAGGTGAATAGACAGATGATAAATATATAGATAGATACAGAAATTATAATTTCCCAAAACTTTTTACAGAGATGTAAAAAATGAGTTACAGAAATTTCACGATAGTCTTATACTAATGTCAAAGAAAGACAAATGAAAAATAATCTTTACCTTTTCACCTGGAGGGCCAGGAGGGCCTGGGGGACCCTGTAGGACAGAGCATTTTAATTAAATATAGTTCACAACCCTGGTAAGTTTTAAATGCTTTTTTGTACTGACATTATCTTCAGGTATCATGGTTAAGGTGATAATTTATTTGTTAAATATTTAAATATTTTTCCTGTGCTATAGAACTGGTAAACTTTGAAAGTAACCAGAAATTAGTTCAGGACAATTATTAACAGGGATGGAAACCCTTCAAAATCTTAGGGGTTGGCCTGTGGAATCCACTGATCTGAGCATCTGCTGGGCTATCAGACAGTGGATGAAACCAGCCAAACCCTCGACAAGCCTTAGCGTTTCTAGTGTGGAAACGTTTGCCCACTTTGAAAACTGCTGCTGATCTTTAAAAGTTAAATGAATTCTTTAAGCGGGTAGATGGTATGAAGTCCCCAAAATTCCTGTGTTTGCAACAAAATTTCAGAATGCTTTTTATAATCATTAAAAAGGAAAAACTAGTCATTCTTTCCTCGTGAAAACGAGTCCGTTACAAGAATATAAAAGAGGTTACATCTGGCAGGAATGGATAGAAGAATTGCTGGATTTGAACCCTAAAAAAAGAGTAAATTTAAAAAATAAGCCTGAAAATCTCTCAAGCACTCTCAGGCAGGCTAGAGTGAGGATGGCAGACCCAGGCACATCATTCATTCCTAGTAAATGCGGCGCTCGACAAATAAGTGCTGTTAATATTAAGTCTCTTGTGCCCCCAAAAATGTGTGAGTAGAAGGAACTGATGCCACCCCCGTGCTTCGGGTCATCAGCTGTGAGGGACGGCTGATGTCAGAGCAGAGCTTCCTGGGAGGTTCTCTCTGATGCTCACTTTCTAGTCTCTGTCCCAAAGGCGCTGCAGCTTCTTCACAGCCTGGTCTGGGGCCACAGCCCCCAAGAGAGCAGGCCCTCTGCTGTGACTGCACTGGCACAAGGGAGGGTCCAGGGCAGGGCCTGCCTTGTCCATCTCTGAATCCCCTCCTCACAGGATGCGCTCGCATCCGCGCAGCCCCACGAAAAATCAATATGTTGTCCCTGTGGGATGTCTCGGCATGAGGTACTATTATCATCCTTTTCCCACAGCTCTGGGGATATGTGGACCATATCAAACCATGTGGACCATATCAAAGTGCCAATCAAACACCCCTGCAGATAGAAGCTCAAATAGATAACTAATAAGCACCTACTGTAGAGCACAGGGAACTCTACTCAATACTCTGTAATGGCCTATATGGGAAAAGGATCTAAAAAAAAGAGTGGATATACTTATATGTATAACTGATTCACTTTGCTGTACACCTGAAACTAACACAACACTGTAAATCAACCATACTCCAATAAAAATTTTTTTTAAAAGATAGAAGCTCATTCTCGCATCCAAATTAAGAGAGATCGCCACTGTGTAAAGTTTTCTTTCCATTTTATGTATTTTCACGCCTCACCACAGTTGTTCTCTGAATGCCTCCGAGGGATATTCCCCCCAAACTTACTGGCGGTCCAGTGAATCCCGGGGGGCCAACAGGACCTTGCAGCCCTGGCAGTCCTGGCGAACCCTATAATTCGTTGAGAAAGAAAAGAATTAAAATGCAAACCAGGAGGAGACTCAGCATGTGCTCATCATTATTTAGCAAATGCTTACAGGTGCTCCTGGGGGTCCAGGAAATCCTCTTTCACCTTTCAACAGGGTCCCTGGTATATGGCCAAGTATTTCACCTGGATCCCCCTAAGGGATGAAAAATAAGAGAAAGTCACAAATACTGATATTTATGTAAAGAGAATGCAGCCCAAGTATGGGATTTAGCCTCTGTCTAAGCTTGGAATAAACAGACCGGCCGTCTCCTGGGTTCATTTGTCTTAATGACCAACATTAGGGGGCTGCAACCAGGACAGAACGTGTAGACCACTGAACAGAAGGATGTGTGATGCGTCCACGTGACGGGGCCCCAGGCAGGAGGAGTTCTAGACAGGGGCCCGGTCTCTGGTCCAAAGGCTATGTGACCACAGGCTGTTCTCACAACAGAAGGATTATCTTTCAAGAAAAGACCCAGCACGATCATGTTCAGAAAAGCAGTGAGAATACGTTTTAGGTGTCAACATGGCCAGGCCACAGTACCCAGATACTTGGTTACACACCAGTCTGAGGTTGACGTGAAGGTACTTTTAAATAAGATGGCCATTTAAATCAGTAGCTTTGAAGTAAAGCAGATGACCTTCCACGGTGGGGGGCCCACCCCATGGGTTGAAGGCCTTAAGAGAAAAAAGACGGACTCCCGTGAGGAAGGCGGACTCTGGCTATAGACAGCCCTTGAACTGGACCATCGCTCTTCCCTGGGTCTCCAGCCTGCATCCCTGCCCCACGGATTGTGGGGATCCAACTCCCACAATCACGTAACTCCTTAAAATAAGTAATTTATTTTATCTCAATATATTTTAATTATATTATATATTGAAATATATAATTAAATGAGTATATAATATAACTAAATATTAAAATATATAATATTATGTATTATATATATTATATAATATAAATCAACATATAATATAATTGATATACAATAATATATAATATTATGTATTATATAATCTGTAAAATATATTATATATATTTTAATTATATCTCCCTCTCTCACTCACTCACTCTATCCTTATATGTGTATGTTGTATACATATGGCACACACATAATACACAAACATCCCCACGCACGTCCTACTGGTTCTGTTTCTCTGCAGAGTCCTGTTGGCAGCCCCACCCACGGTTCTGGACAAGGAGCATCAGGGACTCACATCCCATCACTAATATTTCCCATCACACCATGCTTTCCATCACTGCTTATTTCCTATGCAGAAATTGTGCCTAGTGTTGAAACTTTAGATTCTAAAATTTAAGTCTGTGTATAGGACTTAAGTACTCTTTTAATGTAGCAGAGTTTAGACAAATAGGTTAATAGGCAATCAATCAACCAAAGTGATTTAAAGTAAAGTTATTTTTATGGCGTCTGTTTTAAACAGAAGCCTGGAATGAATCCAGTAAAATAAAATAACGTACCTTCATTCCCGGTAACCCTGGTGGTCCCTAGAAAAGAAGAAGTTGGTATTAGTTTTGTTTTTCTCAAAACAACATTAGCATTATGATATGAGGGCAAAAAAAGGAAAAGAAAGGCAATGGAATGAGAAGAGAGAAATTAGCACCGAAGAAATTCTTACGTAACAGCCCAATACTCACGGGATTTCCAGCGAATCCAGGCAAACCCGGAGGCCCCAGAGGCCCTCTCTCACCCTGGGGGGACAGCAGACAGTCACTCTCAAGGGCCGTGCTCCCATCCGTTACCCCATCCTACCCTTCAGGTATGCTTCATTTGTTGGTGAAAATCATTTTCTAAAAATTGTTACAAGCTATATTGCTCAGTGCTGCTTCATGATAGAAGAAATATAATATTTGAGAATTTAATTAATAGAGACAAGACTTAATAATAGCATTTTCTTATTTGCTTTAGTAATAGATTATAGGTGAGAAATTTAGTGGTTAAGGCAATTTTAGAATAAAAGTCTACTAAATAGAAAGGCACAATGATGTCTTTCCTGAACATTAAACGTGGGAAAACAGTGTTTCCTCACCAAATAAAGAAAGGTGTAAGACGAGGAACTTTCCAACTGTGGCAATTAAAACTGTGTTCACGGGACAACTCTGCCTGACCTCTCCAGGTGCAAAGTTAGATAAACACGCGCCAAGCAGGGAGGCTCCCGGTTCTAAATTTACCTTCGTCCCGTTGCATCCTGGGATACCTGGGGGACCCGGAGGACCATCTTGGCCAGGAATACCCTGCAAATAACAAGGTGAACAAGTAGCCAAATCAGAAAAATCACTGATGTTGCCATAACCCACATCAAACGTCTTATAAAGGAAGCAGGTGCCTTTTTTATACATACAGGAAGTCCTGGGTTTCCAGGGTAACCAGATGCTCCTGGGGGTCCCTGTAAGGATGGAGATGAAAAAGTTTTCATTGAGTGTGGGAGAACATCATTTCCTTCCACTTGCATCCCCCTGGCTGAGGATGTCGGACCCTAATTATTGACATTTGGAACATCGACCCTAAGCAGAGAGGGAGGCGTCTTAGGGCCTAGCCCAGGGAGCCAGACGGCCTGGCGTTTCAGTAGCAACTCTTCCTCATCAAAAGCTGACGATTAAATACTTCTAAAATCAAGGCTGCACACCCACAAAATAACTCTGCCCTCATTTCATCCTTTGTAATTTCTAGGTGGTAGATAGATAGATAGATAGATAAATTTACATTAAAATCTCAAACAGTTGGGAAGTAGAGTGTATGGCATAAATCAGTTCATTGAGGGAAGAAAATCAAAGTTATTTCTGGCTGAAATCCAGATATTCTCCATCCCAGACAGTTACAATGTTATCCCCTATCTTGTGCCCTAAAGACCCAGGAAGGCAGGTTATCAGGCACACTTCCCTTTCCACTAAGTAACAATAACAGAATTAAAATGTTTACATTTTACAGTGTCTTCCTATTTTTCTACTTTCAAAGGTCTCCCTGCTTGCATGTCCCAGGAATGGGAGTAGCAAAGAAAGCAGACTCTGAAGAAGGAAGAGGAAGTGTAGCTCTGAACACGTTACCATTTTTCACATTAAATGAAGACATCTTTCTTCAAAGATCTGTAGGTGTGTCATCCCCCCTCCCCCAATTAAATACGCCTGCAGGAATCCTTGAGGAAGGAGAGAGGAGAGAAAGCACGTGTACAAAGGACAAGAAGTGAGCAGCTCCAGGGGCAGGGCTGCAGGTCCAGGACGCGGGTTCCACCCATCCGGGGCCCTCGTGCCCAGGACACGCGCTGTCTGAGCTCCGAGGACAGAGGCAGAGGGAGGGGGGCGCAGAGGAAGGAGGGGACAGGGTGCCCCTCGGGATTGTCTGGGGGTGGGGAGGGTGAAGAGCCCTCCCCCTGGAAGCACCGCTGTATCAGATCCCACCCACAGTCATTACCAACTTAATGACAACCGTACTCACTCTTGTCCCTTTAGTTCCCGGCAGTCCTGGTTCTCCGGTGTCACCCTGGAACAGACAGACATGCCACGATGACCACTCGTCACAAAAGCAACACAGATCATCTTAAAGTCCACTCCCCCGACCCCCTGCGCCCACGACAGCCAAGCTCACCTTCTGTCCTGGTGGTCCCTGCGGCCCCTCAGGTCCTTGCATTCCCGGGAACCCGATGACACCTTGTAACCCTGGGAGACCTCTTTCTCCCTGCAGAGGACGAAGGAGCAAGTCAGACCAGGGCAGGTGGAAGGAGAAACCAGCCTCACTCAGCGTCATCCAGCAGCCAGCCTACCACGAGCATCTGAAAAAAGATGCTGCCACCTACGTCCCATCTCAGAGACTTTTCTCTGCTCTTTTTTTAGCTCTTTTGAGGGCAGGGATGTTCATATGTGATCCCTGGCCCAATGCTTTCTATGTACTATATTCTAAAGGCTAAGTAATTTGTTGGGGAAATAAAATCACAGATAGCTGGGGATTTTTTTTCACTGAATGGCTTAGAACCTCATTTGATGAGTGGAATCTTCTTGTTGTCGGCAGACACAGCGCTGAGATTCTGTGAGCAGACATCAGTCAAGGCTCCCCTTTAGGAGGTGTGTAGGCAGAGCTCATGGTGGCAGTTTCAGCACAAGATGCTGAGACTTTTCTGTGCAATCAACAGTCTGACGATGGGTTTTCATAAGCATCTCTTAAAAAAACTGTTTTTTTTTTTTGCAAAGGTAGACTCGAGGTTTAATTACGGTCTCTGCCCTCGTGGAGCAAAAATAAATAAAATTTATTCTTAACATAACGAATATTATTTAGGGTCCACACACGTGGGTGCAATTCAGAAAGACTGTGATTCTGGCTTTGAGATGGCCCGTGAAGGAAGAAATGAAAATGAACGTGTGAAGAGACAGGCAAAGACAATTCAGGCTGGATGTCAGAGAATGGAGATCTAGGCCATGTGAGCACAAGACACTAAGAAGAAGAAATAGTTTCCTCTGCAAGCATCCGTGACCCAGTGGCCTGATTAAGGATATTGAAGAAGACGGCCACACTTTTTGCCAGTATGAAACAGCCCCAAATCAGGACAGGAATTCAAGAAAACCTATTCTCTTCACAGTATGTGGACTTCGGTGCAATCTCACAATATAAATTGGGTAGATTAAGTACGCATCTTTAGCCCATTTTCAAAAACAGAAGGCATGTCGGAGATTACAGACACGATTTCTTACTTTCCCTACAGTTATGTTAGTTCAAAGTAAAAAATAAACTGACAAGCTATACATTACATCACATAAACATTTACCACCCCAAATAGCACATTACCAAGAGTTACTTAAAGTTGTTCAACGTTGCATAAATGATAGGACACAGAACCCAAACTTCCAAAGTCATCCTTCTTTCCAAACCACTCAGCCAGTCCCAGAACTTGCTGGTGAATTGTGCGTCTGTTGCATTTTCTAAAATGCAGAAACATGGTTCTGAACTTGGGTCTCGAACCACTGGGCCTCCACAGATCGTGGGAGTCATTGGAAGTGTAAAAGGCAGGAAGCCAGAAACAGTGTGTGAATAAATGGGAAAGAGATTATTTCAAACTCTAGAGGAGACCATCAGATACTAAATGGAGTAAAGAAAGTTAAGCCCTGCAGTTTGGCCCAGCCCTTTGGACCAGCTGCATCCAGGGATCAACCAGGAAGAACAGATGTTAATATTCCCCAGAGCCCAGCATAGGACTTGACACAGAACACTGGCTCGTACTCCCTGAGGCCCGGGAAAGAAAAACATTCTCAGACCAAGACTTGTTCAAATGTAAAGCTACTTAAATACATTCATTCTTAACCTAAAATAACAGCAGATACAAACGCACAAAATCCTGGCGCTGGAGACGGATTGTACGCTGACATCATATCAACCTCCTCCCTTGATTCAGATGTGGGAAAATTCTACCCAAAATAGAATTGAACTGCTGGCTAAAAAATGTGAACACTGAACTGAGTATCCTCAAATAACCTGGCATGAGATGGGAAGGAAATACGAAAGGCACATCAGCAGAAAAGCTTCCTAACTCATTTGGTGGCATATTTTTAGTACTTAGTTAATATCGGCAGTATCACTAGGAGACCCAGTGCAGATAAGATTTTATAATTCTCATTTTCATCGTGGACTGCATGGAGACCCAGAGCCAGATTAGCTGATTTCTACAAGTTTCTCATTGAGTCAGCACTAAAGCCACAAATAGAAATGAGGTCAACCTCTACCTCCGTCTGTGTTTCTTCTAGGTCACTAGAGCAAGCTGGTTCCCAGCAAATATTAAATAGTTCACCCACATCGAGTTAGCCCCTTTTATGTCCATTTTACAGATAGGGAAATTAGGATTCCGATGCTTCACTGATGCATCACATGTCACTGGGTGACCCCTGCGTGCTCCTGGGAACAGAATTCAGAAATCTGAATTCCCAGTCCTGGCTTTCACCACAGGGCCACATTCTTTCCCAAATGTCACCGGAACACTTAAGCAAGCTCTGTATCCCAAGAGTTTTGAAATTAAGTAGCTAAAGAGGAAGTGACTCCCCCGTGGACATGGCTCTTGCCATCTCGCACATATTTTTTTTTGTTTCCTAATCTTTTGTTCAGACAAAAGTGCACATGAATAATCTAATATCCCGTACCCCGTCCAAGGCTATTCTGGGCACCAGAGTAGAGCAAACAGACAGGATAAGCATTCAGTCAGCTATACAATTAGCTGGCAAACAGCACACGCTGCACGTGGGCCCAATTCTTCTTCCAAGTTTTCAGCAAATCTCCACGAGGGTTACAGGAAAAGCAAAGAGCTGGGCACATCATGCAAAGGCTTTTCATGCCGGTCCTTTCTAAGCCAGACTCCGCAGTTGTGACCACTCGTGCGCTGGGGTTCAAGGCTGAATGTACAGAGTTAAAATCACCGAGAAACAGGACCCCTTAGTCATCTCTTTCCCGTGATGTGCTGGAGGCAAGGTCCAAGACGACATGGCGGCCCAAGTGAGATCCACAACCACTGTTACCACAGCAGCAAGAACTTAAAGTGGAGAATGAGAAAGAGAAGCTTGTACAATACTACCCAAAATGTTCTGAGGCAACTGCATCTAACGGTTTTATTCATGAACACGTGAACGTCAGTGCAGTGTACTGTACTAATTTAAAAAAAAGTTTATATACCAACCATGGAAGTGACTATCACTATATCCTCAAATTATGAAATTCAGAATTTGAGGAGAAAAAAACACAATGCTATAAAGACGAACGAATACAGCCATGGAGAATAATCTTGGCATCAAAATTAGCCATTCTAAATTAGGCATGAAATAGACTTTCATGCATGGAGCAACTTACAAATTTTGCATCATCTATTATCTAGAGAAGGGCATACCTTTTTTAAAAAAAAAATCCATAAAATGTGGGAATAAAAGAGTCTTTTTTGTAATACCCAATTATTTCCCCTCCTCTTAAAATACCTGTAGAAACAAGTTCATGATGGAAATCCAATGCTAGAATATAGTCCCCTTCAAATCTTAGTCAAAAATCCAAATACCGATAAAGCCCGCAGGATGGTGAGGTCGAAATAGTGTGAAGGTTCTAAGGATAATACAGGATAACATCATTAACAACAACAAAAACTGAAATTAACACAAAATATATCTAGAGTAAGCAGTCTTCAAAAATCTTACTGTCAGAGGCCTATTATGCTTGTTTCAATAGCCAACATGGGATCGCTATCTTTTAGTCAAATTTTGAATTATTTTTTCAAATAATTAAAAAATAATTATTTTATTATTATTAATAATTATTTTTATTATTATTTTAAAATAATATGATCGAGATAGCCTCATCCACCAGAGGGCAGACAGAAGAAGCTAGAAGAACTACAATCCTGCAGCCTGTGGAACAAAAACCACATTCACAGAAAGATAGACAAGATGAAAAGGCAGA
This sequence comes from Balaenoptera borealis, assembly GCF_965194805.1. Taxonomy (NCBI): domain Eukaryota; kingdom Metazoa; phylum Chordata; class Mammalia; order Artiodactyla; family Balaenopteridae; genus Balaenoptera; species Balaenoptera borealis. The sequence goes on from NC_138877.1 coordinate 77,170,795, forward strand.
GGGCTATGTACCAGATAAAGGAACAAGATAAAACCCCAGAAAAACAACTAAATGAAGTGGAGATAGGAACCCTTCCAGAAAAATAATTCAGAATAATGATAGGGAAGATGATCCAGGACCTCGGAAAAAGAATGGAGGCAAAGATCGAGAAGATGCAAGAAATGTTTAACAAAGACCTAGAAGAATTAAAGAACAAACACCTAGAATAATTAAAGAACAAAAAAACAGAGATGAATAATACAATAACTGAAATGAAAAATACACTAGAAGGAATCAATAACAGAATAACTGAGGCAGAAGAACGGATAAGTGACCTGGAAGACAGAATGGTGGAATTCACTGCCACAGAACAGAATAAAAAAAAAGAATGAAAAGAAATGAAGACAGCCTAAGAGACCTCTGGGACAACATTAAACACAACAACATTTGCATTATAAGGGTCCCAGAAGGAGAAGAGACAGAGAAAGGACCCGAGAAAATATTTGAAGAGATTATAGTTGAAAACTTCCCTAACATGGGAAAGGAAATAGCCACCCAAGTCCAGGAAGCGCAGAGAGTCCCAGGAGATAAACTCAAGGAGAAACACGCTGAGACACATAGTAATCAAACTGACAAAAGTTAAAGACAAAGAAAAATTATTGAAAGCAGCAAGGGAAAAAAGGCAAATAACATACAAGGGAACTCCCATAAGGTTAACAGCTCATTTCTCAGCAGAAACTCTACAAGCCAGAAGGGAGTGGCATGAGATATTTAAAGTGATGAAAGGGAAGAACCTACAACCAAGATTACTCTACCCGGCAAGGATCTCATTCAGATTCAATGGAGAAATCAAAAGCTTTACAGAAAAACAAAGTGTAAGAGAATTCTTAAAAGCACCACCAAACCAGCTCTACAACAAATGCTAAAGGAACTTCTCTAAGCCGGAAACACAAGAGAAAAAAAGGACTTACAAAAACAAACCCATAACAATTAAGAAAATGGTAATAGGAACATACATATCGATAATTACCTTAAACATGAATGGATTAAATGCTCCAACCAAAAGATGCAGGCTCACTGCATGGATACAAAAACAAGACCCATATATATGCTGTCTACAAGACACCCACTTCAGACCCAGGGACACATACAGACTGAAAGTGAGGGGATGGAAAAAGATATTCCATGCAAATGGAAATCAAAAGGAAGCTGGAGTAGCAATACTCATATCAGATAAAATAGACTTTAAAATAAAGAATGTTACAAGAGACAAGGAAGGACACTACATAATGATCAAGGGATCAATCCAAGAAGAAGATATAACAATTATAAATATATATGCACCCAACATAGGAGCATCTCAATACATAAGGCAAATGCTAACAGCTATAAAAGAGGAAATCGACAGTAACACAGTAATAGTGGAGGACTTTAATACCTCACTTACACCAATGGACAGATCATCCAAAATGAAAATAAATAAGGAGACAGAAGCTTTAAATGACAAAATAGACCAGATAGATTTAATTGATATTTATAGAACATTCCATCCAAAAATAGCAGATTACACTTCCTTCTCAAGTGCACACGGAACATTCTCCAGGATAGATCAATCTTAGGTCACAAATCAAGGTTCAGTAAATTTAAGAAAATTGAAATCATATCAAGCATCTTTTCTGACCACAATGCTTTGAGATTAGAAATCAATCACAGGGAACAAAAAGTAAAAAACACAAACACATGGAGGCTAAACAATACGTTACTAAATAACCAAGAGATCACTGAAGAAATCAAAGAGGAAATCAAAAAATACCTAGAGACAAATTACAACAAAAACACGATGATCCAAAACCTATGGGATGCAGCAAAAGCAGTTCTAAGAGGGAAGTTTATACCAATATAAGCCTACCTCATGAAACAAGAAAAATCTCAAATAAACAATCTAACCTTACACCTAAAGGAACTAGAGAAAGAAGAACAAACAAAGCCCAAAGTTAGTAGAAGGAGAGAAATCATAAACATCAGAGCAGAAATATATGAAATAGAAACAAAGAAAACAATAGCAAAGATCAATAAAACTAAAAGCTGGTTCTTTGAGAAGATAAACAAAACTGATAAACCATTTGCCAGACTCATCAGGAAAAAAGGGAGAGGACTCAAATCAATAAAATTAGAAATGAAAAAGGAGAAGTTACAACAGACACCACAGAAATACAAAGCATCCTAAGAGACTACTACAAGCAACACTATGCCAATAAAATGGACAACCTGGAAGAAATGGACAAATTCTTAGAAAGGTATAACCTTCCAAGACTGAACCAGGAAGAAATAGAAAATATGAACAGACCAATCACAAGTAATGAAATTGAAACTGTGATTAAAAATCTTCCAACAAACAAAAGTCCAGGACCACAAGGCTTCACAAGTGAATTCTAGCAAACATTTAGAGAAGAGCTAACACTCATCCTTCTCAAACTCTTCCAAAAAATTGCAGAGGAAGGAACACTCCTAACCTCATTCTGTGAGGCCCCCATCACCCTGATACCAAAACCAGACAAAGATACTACCAAAAAAGAAAATTACAGACCAATATCACTAATGAATACAGATGCAAAAATACTCAACAAAATACCAGCAAACAGACTCCAACAACACATTAAAAGGATCATACACCATGATCAAGTGGGATTTATCCCAGGAATGCAAGGATTCTTCAATATATGCAAATCAATCAATGTGATACACCATATTAACAAACTGAAGGAGAAAAACCATATGATCATCTCAGTAGAAGCAGAAAAAGCTTTTGAAAAAACTCAACACTCATTTATGATAAAAACTCTCCAGAAAGTGGGCATAGAAGGAACCTACCTCAACATAATAAAGGCCATATACGACAAACCCACAGCAAACATCATTCTCAATGGCGAAAAACTGAAAGCATTTCCTCTAAGATTAGGAACAACACAAGGATGTCCACTCTCACCACTATTATTCAACATAGCTTTGGAAGTCCTAGCCATGGCAATCAGAGAAGAAAAAGAAATAAAAGGAATACAAATTGGAAAAGAAGAAGTAAAACTGCCACTGTTTGCAGATGACATGATACTATACACAGAGAATCCTAAAGATGCCACCAGAAAACTACTAGAGCTAATCAATGAATTTGGTAAAGTTGCAGGATACAAAATTAATGCACAGAAATCTCTTGCATTGCTATACACTAACAACGAAAGATCAGAAAGAGAAATTAAGGAAACAATCCCATTCACCATTGCAACAAAAAGAATAAAATACCTAGGAATAAACCTACCTAAGGAGGTAAAAGACCTGTACTCAGAAAACTATAAGACACTGATGAAAGAAATCAAAGATGACACAAACAGATGGAGAGATATACCGTGTTCCTGGATTGGAAGAATCAATATTGTGAAGATGACTATACTACCCAAGGCAATCTATAGATTCAATGCAATCCCTATCAAATTACCCGTGGCATTTTTTACAGAACTAGAACAAAAAAGTCTTAAAATTTGTATGGAGACACAAAAGACCCCAAATAGCCAAAGCAGTCTTGAGGGAAAAAAACAGAGCTGGAGGAATCAGACTCCCTGACTTCAGACTACACTACAAAGCTACAGTAATCAAGACAATGTGGTACTGGCACAAAACAGAAATATAGATCAATGGAACAGGAAAGAAAGCCCAGAGATACACCGACACACCTATGGTCAACTAATCTATGACAAAGGAGGCAAGGATATACAATGGAGAAAACACAGTCTCTTCAATAAGTGGTGCTGGGAAAACTGGACAGCTACATGTAAAAGAATGAAATTAAGACACTCCCTAACACCATACACAAAAATAAACTCAAAATGGATTAGAGACCCAAATGTAAGACCGGACACTATAAAACTCTTAGAGGAAAACATAGGAAGAACATTCTTTGACATAAATCACAGCAAGATCTTTTTTGATCCACCTCCTAGAGTAATGGAAATAAAAACAAAAATAAACAAATGGGACCTAATGAAACTTAAAAGCTTTTGCAAAGCAAAGGAGACTACAAACAAGACAAAAAGACAACCCTCAGAATGGGAGAAAATATTTGCAAACGAAATCAACAGACAAAGGATTAATCTCCAAAATATATAAACAGCTCATGCAGCTCAATATTAAAAAAAGAAACAACCCAATCCAAAAATGGGCAGAAGACCTAAATAGACATTTCTCCAAAGAAGACATACCGATGGCCAAGAAGCACATGAAGAGCTGCTCAACATCACTAATTATTAGAGAAATGTAAATCAAAACTACAATGAGGTATCACCTCATACCAGTTAGAATGGCCATCATCAGAAAATCTACAAACACCAAATGCTGGAGAGGGTGTGGAGAAAAGGGAAACCTCTTGCACTGTTGGTGGGAATGTAAATTGATACAGCCACTATGGAGAACAGTATGGAGGTTCCTTACAAAACTAAAAATAGAACTACCATATGACCCAGCAATCCCACTACTGGGCATATACCCAGAGAAAACCATAATTCAAAAAGACACATGCACCCCAATGTTCATTGCAGCACTATTTACAACAGCCAGGTCATGGAAGCAACCTAAATGCCCATCGACAGACGAATGGATAAAGAAGATGTGGTACATATATACAATGGAATATTACTCAGCCATAAAAAGGAACGAAATTGGGTTATTTGTAGAGACATGGATGGATCTAGAGACTGTCATACAGTGTGAAGGAAGTCAGAAAGAGAAGAACAAATATCATATATTAATGCATGTATGTGGAAGCTAGAAAAATGGTACACATGAACCGGTTTTCAGGGCAGAAATGGAGACACAGACGTAGAGAACAAACATATGGACACCTAGGGGGGAAAGTGTTGGGGGGCGGGTAGTGCTGGATGAATTGGGAGATTGGGATTGACATGTATACCCTAATATGTATAAAATAGATGAGTAATAAGAACTTGCTGTATAAAAAATAAATAAAATTCTAAAATTCAAAAAATAATAATAATAATATGATCATCGGGACTTCCCTGGTGGTCCAGTGGTGAAGAATCCGCCTTCCAATGAAGGGGACGTGGGTTCGATCCCTGGTCGGGGAACTAAGATCCCACATGCCGCGGGGCAACTAAGCCCGCGTGCCACAACTACTGAGCCCACGCGCCCTGGAGCCTGCACGCCACAGCTACATAGAACCCCGCGCGCCACAACTAGAGAGAAGCCCGTGCACTGCAACGAAGATCCCGTGTGCCGCAACTAAGACCCGAACGGCCAAAAAGATAAAAATAAAAGATAAAAATAAAATAATATCATCATGGATCTTCACAGTGCGCTGATGCCCAAGGAAAGATGCTGCCCAAGACCTGAGCCCCCTCTCGACGGGGGACCAACTTGTTGGGCAGAGCCATCTACATGTGCTTGTTCATCCATCAGAAAGCAGAACGCACCCAACAAGGGATGTTGATTGCAGAGATTCTGCAGCTGGGTGTCCGTCTCTTGGAAGTAAGGACTTAAAGGCAGGGATATTTTTTATTCACTCGGCGTTTGGCACGAACTTTGACTCAGTTAAAGTTGGTAACTGGATGATGAAATACCCAGTAGCATCACATGGACTTAGGGTGAGGTAGGATTCTATCTACGTAGCCTAAAAGCTTTAAAACGGAGTAAAATATGGTTGCTGGGCACGAGGGGATCCCAGGCCTCCCCTTCCCAATCCAAAGCCCTGTGGGCACCACGGAGACTGGCTAACATACCACCACTGGCCAAAGAAGCCACAGGAAGAGACAGTGTGGGCAGGACATGATACTGAATCAGCTCTCCCCTTCCGTCATCTGGTGCCTTGAGATTTCCATTTCCAAGCAAAACTGCAAATAATTGATGGAACGAAAGTATTCACATTTGGAGCCAGAGCTCACCAAGCATTCAGTGATGGGGAAACTATTTCAGATGACGGGTCACAGTCAATGGGTGACTTCAGGACTGAGCCAAAAATTCCACAAGTCCAATTCCTTGAGCCCAGCAACAATCAGACATCTGCAGGCCCATTTCCTGAATACCAATACTGCTGGGAAAGTGGTGGGAAGACTCCGATTAGTGTCACAGGGTCATGGAAAAGCTCTGGGATGAGTCCCCATTGGGCTTCATCCACACCATGCAGCTTGACATTATGGCAGAAATATTGCCACCCGTGCAGAGGAGAGGAGAGGGGGAGGAAATACACAACCAGAACCCTGAAAAGGCCTGGTTTTCCTAAGAAGAAGATGCGAACACTGACTCTCCTCTGCCCCACGAGACATATACCTGGAACGTTAAAAGAACGTATGTGTCAATTGAAAGTAGACCACATTTGGGGGAGGAATGGAGGGGGAGTCTGGGGTTAGTTGATGCAAACTACTCTATATAGAATGGATGAACAACAAGGTCCTACTGTAGAGCACAGGGAACTATATTCAATATCTTATGATAAAGTGTAATGGAAAAAATATGTATATGTATAACTGAGTCACTTTGCTGTACAGCAGAAATGAACACAACATTGTAAATCAACTGTATTTCAATAAAAAGAAAATAAAAAAATAAAGTAGACTACATTTGGGGGAAGGATGGAGTGGGAGCTTGGGATTAGCTGATGCAAACTATTCTATATAGAATGGATAAACAACAAGGTCCTACCATAGAGCACAGGGAACTATATTCAATATCCTGAGATAAACCATAATGGAAAAGAATATAAAAAAGAGTGTATATATATATATGGATAACTGAATCACTTTGCTGTACACTTGAAAGTAACACAACACTGTAAATCAACTATACTTCAGTAAAAAAATTAACTACATTTCTTTAAACATAATACTGAAGACTGTTTCACATAATCGCTCTATCATTACTACTGTTTCATGCATTTAACATTTCAATATTAAACTACGAAAGAGTAAACTAATCATGCACCCAAAGCATGGTTTTATGTTTTTTATCTTCTTCCCCAAAGTCTCATTTTCTCTCTCAAGATTTGGTGATATTTCACTTAATATGGTCAATATGAGGAATCTTTACATAGTGGTCTCCATTGGAAATGTGGGCATATGCCAAGAGCTTTAGCAATTATATGTGAGGGTGGGGAGAGATGGGCAATTAAGAGGTTTTTTCCTAGAAATGAGGTCATTCCCCATCTTTACACATTCAAAGAATGAGAAGAATCAGAAAAGCAGAAAAGTGTTAAAAAGGAAAAAAAGGCTCCTTAATCCCTGACCTTCGTGTACTGTAAGATCCAGTCTCTTCTCTAGGAGCCTCCTGGACCCACTCTGCCTAAACCACCGAGTTGGTTTGGGCAAGCAGACCCTACGTAGCCTCTCAACACTCCCCCCTTTGACCATCACCAGGCTTGTAGGGACTTGCTCCCAAGACTTCTGAAGCTGCAGATAATCAGCTTTGTATGAAAAATGGGGCAGACACAGTGCCGAGGTTTGGGAAAGGGAGCTTGCTGAATGGACAGGAAGTAAAATGGGAAAGCCTTTCTCTCTCTGCCCACATCTGGACTGCAGCTTTTACACTGGACTTTCCGCCTCAGGCTTCCTGAGCAGAAAAATCCCAGCGCCTGTGGATAAGTCCATCTAATGGACAAGGTCCACCAATGCCCGGCTGATGGGTCATCAGCTCCACGCTGCCCACTGATACAGCACTTCATGCACAAGCCTCTCCAAGAGGCCATGTTCAAGGGTAGATTTCCGTTGGACAAATCCTGATATGGAAACAGTATTTGAGCCCACGAGGAACTCTGGCACAATTCTAAGAATTTCAACATTGCCATGAAGGTTGGTTTTTAGAGCTAAGCTCAAATCATACGTAATATAAAACTAGCAGGGTGCCAGTTACGGAGGAGATACAAAATAGATATTTCTGACTAGTCAACATTTGCAAGAAATAAAACTGTGGATACTTTCCGATCTACAAAAATCCACTTTGCACATCACCTGGGGAGAAAAAAAATGAATTATAAAGAGTTTTTCACAAAACGCTTTCTAAAGAACCATTCTTCAACCCAAGAAGAACTTGAAGGAGCCCTAAGTGCATTCTTACTACCAACAATTTAAAACTCATCCCTGAAAGCCTGCTAAAAGCAAACAAACTGTCCAGCTTCACTGATCCAGTAAAAAACTTACTAAAACGACAGGCACACTTGAGTGCTGACAAATTGTTGGTGGCAAAAAAAACCTTAAAATTTTCCAAAGATTCTAAGGACTTATAAATAAATTCCAGACCTTTCTCCTTCATTAGAGCCAAGAATCACTTATGGAGGACACACTTTAAAGCTGTAAGCAGTGGCAAATGTTTTCTTCAATCATTTGTCTCTTAGGCTCTTTCTGAAAAATCAGTCTAAAATGCTTTCGTTGTCTTATTCCAAAGCAGTAATCTGTTTAAAATATTTCAAGTATAAATATTTAAAGTTATTCCCCTGAAGTAGTCAGCTTCCCAAATTAGCAAGAAGCAAAATATTTTGATAATGTTTTTCCAAAGTCTGGTGGGTGTATTGAGTCCAATTTTGTGTATACATTTCCTGATATAGTTAATCTTTAATCGATAGCTTTGTTCCACTTCCCCATCAGAGAGTAACAAGGGGAGCTTGTTCTCCGGAAAACAGGTGTGTTTCTGGGCCTCATGCTCTATTAATACATTCAAATCTCAATGTGAAGGTTCAAATGTCCGGATGGGTTTTCCTGGGGACCCCTGTCCAATAACCCTCCCCCGACATCCGTTATCCTCTGGGCTTCAGCCTAGGTCTTGGCTCCCAACCACCCTCCCGGGCCCAAACAGTGCCTCAAACCTGTGGACATCAGCTACCCAACCCACTTCCAGATGGTCGCTGCCCCCTGAAATATCTGTACCCACACGCCACCCCCATGGTCCCCTAGTACCCCAGAACATCCATGGAATCTCAGCTGAACATCCCTTCCTTGGAGAAGGACTCCTAAACACCAAGTGATTCAAAGAGAACTTTTACACCTAATTGGTCCCATTAAATTAAGAGGCAATAAAGGAGGCATGAGGTTTTGAAACGGCCGTGTCCGGAAAGCCCCCAAGGGCTCTGATTTTCTGATTTTCCCACCACTAGAGGGCGCAATGGGACCACGCTTCCCCCCCCCCCCCCCAAATCAAAATTCCCCCAGGGGACCTTGAAAGCATTCAGCCTTTTTTCTTAAATATTCATTATCTTAATATATTAATATTAAATATTCAGGGCCATTGAAGATATTAGTGCAGGCATAGCTAAGAGAAATCAGTTTTTTAAGGCTTACAACACAGAACTCTAAGGGAAAGACTTTTAATGGGAATTAAAAATGTAATTTAAATTAAATATAAAACTAGTAACCTGAGCGCTGAGGCTATTAAGTGACAGGTAAATGCTGTGACCCTAAAAATAATGTGAATTGTGGATGCTTTTCAGATTGCTTTTTTCACCCATTTTTTAAACTTAGAGTATTTGAATTGAATCTAACAATAATACAGGGGAAAAAGTAAATTCAGTTTTCTAAATGACTGGAAATAGTAAATGTTGAAAAAATTAAATCCTATAAAACATGCATAAAACAGGTACAAATATGGTAGTAGGAAGGTCTCTAAAAAACAATTTCTAGGGCTTCCCTGGTGGCGCAGTGGTTGAGAATCTGCCTGCTAATGCAGGGGACACCGGTTCGAGCCCTGGTCTGGGAGGATCCCACATGCCGCGGAGCAACTGGGCCCATGAGCCACAATTACTGAGCCTGCGTGTCTGGAGCCCCTGCTCCGCAACAAGAGAGGCCGCGATAGTGGGAGGCCCCGATAGTGGGAGGCCCCCGCACCAGGATGAAGAGTGGCCCCCGCTTGCCACAGCTAGAGAAAGCCCTCGCACAGAGGCGAAGGCCCAGCACAGCCAAGGATAGATAGATAAAGAAAGAAAGAAAGAGAGAAAGAGAGAGAGAGAGAGAGAGAGAGAGAGAGAAAGAAAGAAAGAAAGAAAGAAAGAAAGAAAGAAAGAAAGAAAGAAAGAAAGAAAAAGAAGGAAATAACAACTACCTACGATCCCCAGCACATAACTATCATTTAAAAAAAAAAAATTTCTAAATATCCAACTGCCACTAAAATTTATATGAAGGATCTTCTTTGGTCCTTCTACTACAAGTTTATAGGAAACATATACTTAAGGTAATTTAATCCATTCTCCTGATTTTTGCCATTTACGAAGGAAAAAAGTCCATCCAAATTTTAACAGCTTCCCCGAAAGATGATAATAATGTTTTGACATGGGGCGCTCTTGAAAATCAAAATCATGAATGTTTTTGCCTAAACCTATTACCTTACAAAGTACAGTATAGACTTGAAAATTGTCTTTCAAAGCAGAAAAGCAGTACAGACATAAAAGGGGCCTGACTGCAGCTTGGAACCTCACTTGTGGTGGCCCTGGAAGGTTGTGTATGTTGCACATTGCAAGAAGGAGGCTGGGCGCTGGCCCAGCAGGGGGGGCTTATCTAAAGTGCCCAGAGCAGAGAGGCACAAAACCATTCAGAGGCCTAGGAGCTGCTGAGAACCTGCCTGCAAAATTGCACCTTTACTCACCAGCACAAATGCCTTTTCTGTGTTTTAAAGTTCCATGAGATTTATCAAAAACCTACCTCCTAACCTAAAGATTGTGGGGAAGGAGTGAGATTGCAGGAACATAAATAATTGAAAATGAAATAGCAACAGGAGGTTAGCTGCTTTTTGAGTTTAGACAAGAAAAAATACATTTTTCTCAAAAAGACACTTTGCTTTATGTTCACTACCTCCAAACCAATGACCCTGAGGTTTAAAGAGACATACTCTATGTTATCAGCAAATTTTAGAAATACCTGTTAGTGCACAATGCCTAAATAGTCCTCGGAGGGTTTTCTTGTTACCACAGCTAAGGATGTTATTAACTTGAACTTGAAAATGAACGTGGGTGTGTGACAGGGTCCTGGAAGTGCGTGCATCCTGAACAAAATTAGGGCACATAAAAGTCAGGAAATGCCACAATCTAGGTCATGGCTTTTTTTTTTTTAAGTCTGTGCTAACAGTAAATATGAAAAATGCAGAAGAACTATCCTGACAATAATGATTATAATTACTAATACAAAAAGCATGCAAGATATTCTTCAGGTTTAACCTTGAGAGAAACTGCCAATTAGCAATTAAGAAAAAAAATGTTTTCTTAAAAAATGTGTTAAATGCAAGTATCTATTGAAATTGGGTTTTACGGGTACCCCCCTGCCAGGGTGCATTCCCTGGGCCCTCACACCTAGCACAAGCAGTACACAGTAGGTGCTCACTAAATGCTTTCATGAGGAATAAGGAAACACAAAATGTTAACGATTCCAAAGAAATAATATAAAATAATTTATATTTTATATTATTATATTATATTTTATATTATATTTTATATTATATATAGGAAATAATATAAACCTACCAAGAGAGTGCAGGTTTAGGAATTCCATTTTCAAACCTGACTCCAAAAATAGGCACCTCTGCTCTGCTCTGCGACCGGAGCTTTTGGGAATCCTACTTTCTATGTTCTCACTGTAGACTGACAATGCCATGTGATGGGGAAAGAACTTTGACTTAGGAACCGAAAGATTCCCATCCTGGCTCCAGCACCAATCGCTTGGACTCTCTGAAAATCCGTTCTGCCCTGTGTAAGATGGGACCCCTCCACCTGCCCCTCTTCCCTATCGGATCTTTTAAGAGTCAGATTTGATGGCGTTTTCAGAGCTACTCTGCACTGCATGAAACACTGAACAAATGCCTACAAACTAAACCCTCCTGGCTGTCGTCTATGTAAACACATCTCTTTTGCATTTATCGTTGTTTCTATGTCTATCAGGCCAACTGCATTTCCTAAAAAGCCACAGAATATTTTAAAAGGGAATGAAAATGCCGTGTCATCTCTTTTTTGTTCCTATCGGTCATGACCTGTGAAGTATCTCATCCTTGTTTTTGTGGCTAAATTTGACATAGGAAAATAAGAATTTCTTGAGTATTTAAAAATGACAGTTTTAAGAAATTCCTCCTTTATCTTATGCACAAGGTTTTTTATTTTTTTCCTTAATGAGTACGTTGGATATTAATTCTGTTCAAGCCCAGGACATTGTGTTTACTCTCCCGTGTCAGCCTGAGTCTTTTTGAGGCCAGCACATCACCAGCTGACACGAAAGAGCTCCGGGACCCTTCTCTTCTTTTTACTCCATAAAGATCTGAGAATACACATGTGTGTTGATGACCCTGAATGACTTCCTTTCCCTCCAACCAAGTTCCTTGACTGTATCACATGGCTAATAACATTTCCCCCAACATGCTGCAGTAATGTCAAGACTTCATTAATCAAGCTCAGAACCTGAAAGATCCAAACAGTTCCAAGGAGGTTAAGACATGACAAATCAATTCTGTCCACACAATACAATACAACACGGGCCAACCCTGAGGTTTCACAAAACACAGTGTTAGCTTAACCTCATTAATTAGAAGGAGCCATGGTTGGATCAATCCTAATTAATAACCAAATTTGAACCTATTTTCAGTAAACCCCGTTAATTCTTTTAAAACATTAAGGAAAGAAAAGAAATTAAGGAAAGAAATTAAGCAAGGAAAGAAATTAAGCAAGATGTCGAAGGGGATTTTTTTGGTCAAGATTGATTTTAGAACTGAATCGATAAGAAAAGCATATAAATGCACAGTCAGTGCAAAATAAGGGTGCATAATTAACACAATAAATAGCTCCTTCTTAAATACTTAAAAATAAGCTTCCCTTCACCTCAATGTTGTTTGGCAACCTGTTTTCAAAAGATAATGTGGACATGTATTTTTACCGAGGGGTATGGCCAAATTATTAAAAAATTTAAATTAGTAGCATCTTATTTAATGCCATTTTACTATATCTATTTTTCAGAGGTATTAAATGTTTGACTTATAAGATAGTTTCTTGCTTTTTTATTTTAAATTACATAATGCTGATAGATTAAAACATTACACTCTTTCGTTAGGAGCTAAGTTGCAGAAACAGGCATATCACACTGCAGTTTGTAAATTAGGTGGTATTAATGTTCTCATAAAACATAGATGACAGATCGTAGAGTTTTAAAATGTGTGACATTTTCCCATGTATTCTGTATTTAAATTTAAAAAATCAATTTTAAGACAGAAGACCCAATGGGTAAGTGTGTTAGAGAGACCAGACAGACTGGGGGGAAAAAGGGGGGGATGCTTGAAGGTCAGGCCACACCCATCGGCGATGCCCCCTCTCGCTCCCCACTCTGGGGGTCTGCGGCATCCAACAGAACAACAGGGCCAATTTCTCTTTGGCCAAAGGAGGCTCATCAGTCAAGTACCCTGAAGCGGCCTTCCCTGTCTCCTGCCCCAGATATAAAATTGCCAATTTTGTATAATTCCTGAGCTCTCACGGGAATTCCAAGCCAATGGGAGCCCACGAGGCATCCCTGAAAGAATAAGTAGGTTTCCAAACCCAATGCTTCTCCACGGGGAGAATCAGCACCTTTTGTGAAGAAATCGATGAAAAGCAATCATCTAACAGTAGTTTGATACTCCATGTAAACAGACAGCCGTTGATTACTTGGGTCCAGAATTTCAGAATAACAAATATGGTAGCGACCCGGAGCTGGCCCTACGTCGGGGTTCATGAAGAGACACACAGAGTCCTGCTCTGTGGATGCAGCTGGAACTCGCCCTGCCCCTCCTGGTCCCCTAAATCTGCTCCAGAAGGACAGTCATGCCTGGCGACCTCGGGCTCTGGAAGCCCCCTTCTAGGGTTACCCACCGGGTAAGGGGGTCTGGGATTCCAGGAAAGCAGGACGGGGCACAACTACGGAAACAGACACCACTGCCTGCAGAGCTGCACCATCACAGCTGAACGTGATCGCTGCTGAGTAGAGGACAAGAGATTCGCTTCTTTTTAAAAAAAATTTATTTTATTGACGACTAGTTAGTTGATTTATGATGTTGTGTTAATTTCTACCATACAGCAAAGCGATTCAGTTATACACCTATATATACCTTCTTTTTCATATTCTTTTCCATTATGGTTTAGGTTCCTCAAAAAACTAAAAATAGAGTTGCCCTAGGATCCTGCAATCCCACTCCTGGGCATATATCCGGAGAAAACTCTAATTAGAAAAGATACATGCACCCCAGTGTCCACTGCACCGCTATTCACAAGATCCAAGACACAGAAGTAATTTGCTTCTGAAATAAGATCACCTACTCTCTTCTAGAATGTCTCCTTCATTATGTGATCGCACACAAGAAACACCTCAGGAGACGTGCCTGTGTCGGGAGCAGAATAGATGACAGGATGGAAAACGACGCGTGCGTGTTCCAATCTGTCACGGAGGGAAGCAAATTCCTTTTTTAAAAAACAGAATTTTAAACTCTACTCACTGCGTAGATTACTTTGTTTGAAGCATCACCGGACGCATAGCATAGCTCTTTCGTTCACACCACGGACACCCCCGTTTCTCCTCGAGTCCGTCCGTGAAGAGTGGGCCTTGGAGGGAACGTTGCCCCAGAGGATGAACAGCCTCCAGACTGGGGAACTTCCATTTTAAATTAAAGATGGACACTTTGGGCTAAGACTATAACGTCATATAAGTCAGAAAGGACAGGAATGGTTATTCCCACTAATACTGTCATAATTACAATCTATTTCTCCCTCCCTTTTAGCTCTCGGCACTTACCCAGTAATAAGACCCAGGAGATGGCCCCTGACCGATTGTCGCGGGGCTGGGGGCGACCATCAGAGCAGTTCTTTCGGAAAGTCAGGATGATTTCAGAAAAGTTGTTTCACACCAGCACTGCCCTCTCGGCCCCCGGGAAATTTTCACACGTGAGATACAGACAGCTGAGTAGATTAGCAAGCGGGAAACACACAAGCGTGAGGAAAGCACAAGCCAGTCCCCACCATGAACACTTCCCTGCAGGTATTGTGTGATTTTTCAAAACGGAAAAGGGGGAGAAAAACCAGCTGGCCAAGGGGACTGAAGAAACGTTAACTTTCACAACAGCGGGCTCGAGAAATGAATGAGGAAGGCACAGGAGTTCAATGCTGCTGAATCACATTCCCCTCTTCTCTGCACACATCACTGAGAAAGTATCCGACGCTGAGGAAATGTCTGCTTGTGAAGTAAGAGCCCGTTATGGCCTGACCTTCCATGCCTCAGACTAAGGGAGCGTTCCGACACTGCCTGCGTACCGGGGGCGCCCTGACGCTGCCTGCGTACCAGAGGCGCCCTGACGTTGACTACGTACCGGAGGCGCCCTGACGCTGCCTACGTACCGGAGGCGCCCTGACGCTGCCTGCGTACCGGAGGCGTCCTGACGTTGACTACGTACCAGAGGCTTCCTGACGCTGCCTACGTACCGGAGGCGCCCTGACGCTGCCTGCGTACCGGAGGCGTCCTGACACTGCGAACCGGAGGCGCCCTGACGCTGCCTGCGTACCAGAGGCGTCCTGACGCTGCCTGCGTACCAGAGGCGTCCTGACGTTGACTACGTACCAGAGGCGTCCTGACGTTGACTACGTACCAGAGGCGTCCTGACACTGCGTACCGGAGGCGCCCTGACGCTGCCTGCGTACCGGAGGTGTCCTGACACTGCGAACCGGAGGCGCCCTGACGCTGCCTGCGTACCAGAGGCGTCCTGACGTTGACTACGTACCAGAGGCGTCCTGACGCTGCCTGCGTACCAGAGGCACCCTGACGCTGCCTGCGTACCGGAGGCGCCCTGACGCTGCCTGCGTACCGGAGGCGCCCTGACGCTGCCTGCGTACCGGAGGCGCCCTGACGCTGCCTGCGTACCGGAGGCGCCCTGACGCTGCCTGCGTACCGGAGGCGCCCTGACGCTGCCTGCGTACCGGAGGCGCCCTGACGCTGCCTGCGTACCGGAGGCGCCCTGACGCTTCCTGCGTACCGGAGGCGCCCTGACGCTGCCTGCGTACCGGAGGCGCCCTGACGCTTCCTGCGTACCGGAGGCGCCCTGACGCTGCCTGCGTACCGGAGGCTTCCTGACGCTGCCTGCGTACCGGAGGCGCCCTGACGCTGCCTGCGTACCGGGGGCGCCCTGACGCTGCCTGCGTACCGGGGGCGCCCTGACGCTGCCTGCGTACCGGAGGCGCCCTGACGCTGCCTGTGTACCGGAAGCGTCCTGACACTGCGTACCGGAGGCGCCCTGACGCTGCCTGCGCACCACAGGTGACACAGACTGTGTACCAAGGTTCCTTTTGGTAAAATTACATTTTACCCTAGAAAGGCCAGTAGTAGCAAAGCTCTAAAGAACCTTCTGGCATCCACGGAGAAGGCCTGAAATCAGAGCTAGTAGACATTTTGATTTGGAAGGTTTTAGAGCTCAGAGCCCATGTCCTCCCTACTGGAGGTTTTCAACTTTTAAATCAAAAGACCTAGACTTTTTTTCAGGTGGAGAAACACACCTCAATCACAAGGGCACAGATAAACACAGCCGCCCTGCACCACATCCTTAGAGGGCGAATACCTGTGAGGCGTGTCCTGCATCCCGAAAAGCAGCTCAAGATAAACCCCCATCCCCACGTAAAGGCTGGGCTCCCTGGGCCCCCCTCTGAGCCCCACACTATCTGGGTGCCCCCCCAGACCACTGCTTCCGTAGAGAGCACAGCTGCGTCTCACCTTCAAGTGGCCGTGGCCCACACCCTGCCGGCTCTAACGTCACCCTCCTAACTTGGTCCCCCTGGTGTCCCCGCCCACTTCCGCAGCACCACATCCCGGAGGAGTCCCAAGCGGCAACCTTCAACACCGCCGATGCAGAAAGAGGAAAAGACCCAGGCTGGAAGCCGGGGCAGGGAGGGTTGCAACGGGACAATAGGGGAGGGCAGTGTTGGGGGTGGGGGGGTGTCTAGGTAAAAAGTGTGTGTGCATGTGTGTGCATATGCCTGTGTGTGTGCATATGCCTGTGTGTGTGTGCATATGCCTGTGTGTGTGCATATGCCTGTGTGCGCATGCCTGTGTGCATGCCTGTGTGTGTGTATATGCCTATATGTGCATGCCTGTGTGTGCATATGCCCGTGTGTGCATGCCTGTGTTTGCGTGCATATGCCTGTGTGTGTGCAAGCCCGTGTGTGCATGCCCATGTGTGTGTGCACCCGCATGCAGGGGAGAGGCTGGGGAGATACCGGGAGGAAGGCAGGCCCCAGGAAATGCATCACCAGAGGCATGCCACGGGGCACCACATAAAAAAACAGGTGCACCTGTGCAGGTGAGCGGAGAAGGCAAACCCGATCACCATGGGGAAGGAGCAGGAACGCCCGGTGGGAGGGACATGAAGAGCAGAACTGTTAAAAAGAAAGGAAGGAGGAGAGTGTGGTGGGGCCCGCACGGGGAAGTGGGAGAATCTCACTCGGGGCCAAGTCTAAGGGCACTGGAGTGTCTTCAGAGCCCTGGGGGTGGAAGAGATCTGCACCCCGAGATCTCAGCTTCAGCTCCCATCCTCAGGGCCCTGGACCCACAAGGGCCTGAAGGACCGAGTCCTCAGCAGAGATCATCAATCTAATGTCCACAAAAAAGAGCATCGCTCTGCTTCAATAACCCCAAAACGGACTTCAGAATGTTATTGTTAGCTTTTCTGGAAGTTTCCCCGGCCGTAGATTACTCCTGCCCTGGCAGTCAGGGCGTTCAATTAGCTGTCAAGTCAGGGTCTCTTGCACAAACGGTGCGTCCCACATCCAGAGCGGGTGAGGAGCCCGGGAAGCCAGGACGCCCCCCGGGGCCTCCTGCGGTGCGAGGTCACGGCCTTCTGGGCGCGCCCAGGGCTCAGCCTGTGTGGTCCCGAAGCGGACGAGCTTGCGCTACCCTTTACCAAGTGCCTCTATATTTGGATTCGGACACCAAACCTCGGGGGCTCTGACTCCTTGTCGGGAGGGGCAGGACGCAGTGCTCACCACCCGCAGCAGCCGTGGCGAAAGGATTTGTGCAGCACGCCTGTGACACGCCGTGGGCCAGGAGCAAAGGCGGGGCGCCCTGACGTAGAAGAGAAGACGTCATTCCGCGGCCTCCTGCATCCGGAGACAGGCGGCCTGGGAACAAGATGCACCCAGGCACCCCCACCCTCGCCTCGGAAATAGCCAGCAGCGAGGAGAGACCCCGCTTAAGAAAAGAGTAACTCCCGAGGGCTTCCGGAGAGACACCCATTCCGCCCTTTCACGATTTGGGGTCTCATATGAGGAAGTGACAAGATGCATGGGGGGAGGGGGACAGCTGTCCATGGTAGTTTCCCAAAGTGCCCAATTTTCCACCCCAAATCAGGGCACACGTGATGAACAACAGGGAATCAAAACTGGGAGCCTAATTCTCATGTCCTGAGCCTGGTACCTGAACTTCAGGTGTCTGCTCCTGGAACGTTCAGTTTCCCTTTCCCTGACCCATGACCCCAGCTCAGCTCTGGACCCCCCAGGGCTCAATCTCACGGCACTGCTTTCTCTCTGCCCTCGGAGCTCACAGCAGAGTGTTCAGCTTGGGGGTTATTGGTGCTGTTACTTGTGTAATGCCTCCCTCTGGTTGGGACTGTCACATCCTCGAGGACAGGTGCGAACCATCCCCTAAAACCATCGACTTGCGGCCACAACCAGGCAGGACCTCAACAAGACCCTCGAGGTTGGAGTAGGGGGCACATGGATACAAGCAGCTCACTGCATCTACCCTGGATAGCCTGAACGCCTTTACCAATCTAGGGGAAACCATTGCACAACCAAGCATTTATCCAGACACTACAGACCTCAGAGTTCACACCAACCAACCTAGAGCCAGGGATTCCTCACCTGCAATCAGTGAACCAACATATGGACGTCACCTGCTGCAATGAGACGCCCGCCCATAAAAAAATTCTTTGGACAAATCCTCAGGATCTAACAAGGCACGTAGGAGAGCTTGCCATCTCTCATTCATGACCAAAAGCGTCTTCCAGCTCTTTGCTGGTTGGTCTATAAGCTCGAGGGTCAGCCCAACCTCATACGGATGAAGGTGACCAGAGAGGGACTTTAAACCAGGAAGGATGTCCGGACAGCATTTCAGGGAGGAGTCGAGAATCGTTAGCCCCCCAGGGTGGATTTCCAAGTGAAGAGATCTAGAGTCAGTTGGATTTGGGGCCAGATAAGCACGATGCTGCTATAAATCCTCGTGGCTATGGAGGTAGGCTAAGCCACACGTGGATACGGTGTGCAGGGGAACCTGTAACTTTTCCAAGGGGCTTGCCGAAGGGAAAATAAGACCCAGGGGCACCCGTTCCCCACAGCCCACTGGTTCCCTCGTTCCCTCTGACTGAGTCTTCCTTTGTTTAATTACGCATGGTGTCGAGCCACCTTGCAAGGATGAGGGTTCTGTTAATGCCATTTCTGGGGTGGCAGCTCTCCACACCCACACTACAGAACCATCTCGCATCATTACGTGCCGTCTGGAAACACATTTTGAAGGCTCGTGATCTTCTACCCACAAACAGGAGGAAAGTCCAACTACACAGCTCTCCTTTGTCAGGGCTGATGTTGGGTCTTTGATCTTGAATTAACACATATAGCCTCATTTTGCTCCTTCTAAAAGAAAGCTAAATTCCTGCCAGCCAATGTTTGGTCTGAATCCTATTTACAAAAAAAATAATTTTTCCATTAAGAGTCAAGATGAGGACTGCCACGGCCCAGCATCTCCGATGACAGCGTCCACTCACACGAGGGGTACTGTGCTTTAAAAGACACAGGATACGATATTCCATTCAAGACATTTAATTTCCTACTACTCCTTCTAAACATGGAAATGAAATCAACTCACTCTTTTTGAAGTTGCAGTGGATGAGGTGCGTTCCAAATACAGTTACAGATCCAAAAACGTAGAATTTGTTATGATTATAGTCTATCGCAAGTTTAACAGGTCTCAGAAGCACATGGCGAAGGGACAGATTTTTATGTAATGGAGAGAAATAGGAAGAAGAGGTGGACCCTGGGGGAGGCGTGGCTCATGGTTCCCCCCACGGTACCCGAGAGGGCATATTCCAGTGACGTCCAAAGCACAGGGAGACGTCTGTGGTGGGCCTGATGTGAAGGATAAAATAAACCCACTTAGCATGGATCTGCTTTTAATGTCTTCCCTATGGTATACTGTTGATACTTCACTCTTGGATTCAAGCATACGTAAAAAAACAAAAAAACAAAAAACCTTTGTTTTCAAAGAACTACTAAAAAGACAAAAGTAGGTGAATGTGGGAACCCACACTGATTCTCACGATGATTCTGCCAGATGATGATTCATGCCCAATATGTGGAAATAGGAAATAGGAGACATCTGGAAAAAATCTTGGCATTGCAAGACACCAGAAAAAGCATGGAAAAGGAAAAGAGTGTGCATTAACTCATATACCCAGCGCACGGGAAGAGGAATATATCATCAGAGCCCGCGGTGGATGCCAAGACCCCAAAACGATTAAAGTAGACACTTGGGGTATTGGAATCCGTTATATGGCAGAAATAAAATGACACTTCTCAGAGGCGCCCCTTTAAAAATACCTCGAAAAAGGAGAGTTAGCTGGGGGAGGAGAGGAGTTTGGACAATGCTTGTAATTATATGGATGTCAGGAAAAGCAGTTAACAACAAAAAGAGGCATTTGAAACATAAGGAGAGTGAATAAAGGGAGAGTTGGTTCCCCTAATGATTCTGGAAATGGATGATAAAATCACAACGTTGATAGAAATTGGATGATATTTCCAGACAGACCTCCCAAGTGAGTACCTCTCATTTTTCCTCCACCAAAAGCATCCAAAAGCTACAAACAAGCTTCCTAACAATGGGGCTATAATTCTAAAAACATCCTGACATCTCTCTAATATTAGGTGCTGGGAGAACTTCTGTCTCGGTGGAACCAGTCCTCCTTTGTGAATTGAGAAGTTCTCAGCTGGGCAGCTTACCCCTATGTCTTTACACCTAAAATCTGTCCCCAACTGGACCATCAAGCAAACTCCATCGCCATATTTATCCCAACTTTAAAACTCACGCTAAAATGACATGTAACATGAATGACATTTTAAATGACCCAAGTGCTTTTTAGGTACCATACCTTTAACATGACCCTTTTAGCAACACTGGGAAATTGTAGGTCCAAGATCATTTCCCCTTTTCTTAGGAGAATGTGGTCAAAATGACTTGACAGAGCACACTCTGCTTAGATGGTGGAACGCACGCTAGAACCTAGGCTCTTACTCAACAGAACATCCTTTCCTGAAGGCTGTTCCTGATTTGAGAAATAACAGGGGTCTGTGATCAGAGGATTTTGGAAAACCACATGGGAAAAGCCACCCTTGAAGGTTCTGAAGCTTCTATTAAAGGTTCTGAGGTGTCCCAGGGCGGGACTTTAACCACAGCTCATGTCCCCCAAACGTATCTGTCCCTGAAACGCTGCTCCACATTCCATCCCAGAGGACACATCCAGAACTTCCTCAAGGTGGTCTGAGGACAATGTCTGGGGAAAGAATGAACTGGCCGCCATCGCCCTTTGGGAAATGCTCAAAACAGAACACGTATAAAAATAAAGAACTCCAATCCGTCTCAAAAATAATACAAGTAGTTTCAAATACACTAAACAAACCTTAATTTTATTAAATAAACCTCCTAATATGTTACGTACAGTAAGTAGTACTTTTTTCTGCGTTTTGACTTCATGTATTTCACATCCTAGAAGTAAGAAAATGGAACTTCTTTTTAAATCTACTAGGTTTTGAAGTCCTCGCTAATACAAACGTGATGTGGAGCCTCCCGCAGAGTTCGTGCTTAATAAATAAATTATTGTTATTATTCATTGATTATTATTAGTCCAAATCAGTTAATTTATCCAAAGTTTCAAAGAGTTTACACAAAAATATTCATTTTCATTTACTTAAGAAAAAAATGAAATACCTAGGAAGAAACATGACACCTTCAATATTTAGAACAATGGTTAAATTTAATTTATGGGAAAGAAATTTTCAATGTTCTAATGAAAAATAATAAAGATAATCTCGTTCTTCAGTAATCCTTGAGGTCTCAAATCGATTCTACACAGAGACTAAGAATAATAAGAAATGAAAAGAGAATAACCAGTTGATATATAAAGTATAATATACAAAAGCACTCTCTTTCTTCAATTTCCATGTGTAAATTAAAAGAAAAATCAATGAAATAAATATATGTATAAATTGAAGACCGTTGAATTCTCAAAAAATGGCAATGAAATATAGTCCCTGTCCCAAAAAGGAATTTTACTTGAGATTCAATGACAACTAAGAAAGTCTCCTCTATTTACGATCTTGGAGGAAGTAAGATCCTTTATATTAAAAGGCACGTTAGCTCCGAAGGCATTTTTGGGGAGCACTGCAATATAGGCAACAACAGCCAGAACAGTAAGATTGGTGAGCAAATGCCTGAACTCCTAATCAAGCAGGGAGTGCAGCGTCTCTGGCAAAGAGCAGCTAACAGAAAACAATGTAAACTGGCACACAATCAGGAAGACTGGAAAATTCAACCTCTCCTCCTGTATTTACACATGCTTAGACATACAGAATTCTTTGCACATACTTTTTTCTTATTTAGCGTGTCCTTGAGGAAAAGATACTAAGGATACTTGTTTTCTGTCTCTAAAAGTAACAACCGAGAAAGGCCCGCCGACTGATTCATCCCTCGGCTACTCCAAGTGGGGAGGAAAGAGAAGACGCATCTTCCCGGGTGTAGACAAGGCTGACGATCAAGGTGACGACCCTCGTCTCTGTGTCCAGAATGAGTGAGAAACAGGGCCAGATTCGCCTCCTGGGAAATCAAGGCGTCATGCCCAACTTGTAACAAAGATGACTCCCTTGTAACCAGAGTGACGAATTTCCTAGAGGGCAGAGAATACGCCAGGATTTCCTGAAGGAAGGGGCCGCGGAGGTCCCATCCTCACCACGTAGGTACAATGGCATCTCTTGACATAGGCCTAAGAGGCTCACTTCACTACGCCCTCCCCTCAAGGTTTTACTCTGAAATTTGTATGGAATAAACACCCCCCGAAGGTGAGGCAATGCTGGCTGTTTGGGCTGGGATCCCCCTAATCTGCCTCGGGGGGGGTGGGGCTCAGACTTGGGCAGATGACCTCTGACCTGCTCCACATCACAGGCAAGGTGGCTCCCTGTGGTTATTTGTTTAACCTGGTGGCGCTCCTCCAGGACAGGACCTGGGAGGTCTGCCCACAGCCCCAAAGGAGTAGGTTCATTTCTTTGGGGTCCTCAGCAATCCGTTCCAGCACCACCCATTTAGAGAAAGGCTTCAGAAAGTCTGCTTTCCTTGGCAAGGTGGCCAGTGAAGCAGCATACAGACCATAGATTCAGTTTTAGAGCAATGGGAGTTTGGTCAAGACTCCAGAATATTCTGAACGACGAGTTCCTCTTGCTGGGCCCTCCCAGATCAGAATCTTCTTATCTTGAAGAATGGAAACTGATTCGTGCTCTGATTAGCACTTGGACCCTGTCGCCTGCCTCTTATTCCCTATCAGACACTAGGCTAGTTCAGGGGCTCTCAATCCAGACTCTTCCCCCCGCTTTCCCCAAACCCCAGGAGATATTTGGCCTTAACCTGGAGACATTGCAGTTGTCACAGCTGGGGGAGGGAGGGAGCTGCTGACATCTGGTGGGTGGAGACCAGGGATGCTGGTAAACATCCCACAGTGCACAGGGCCCTCCCCACAGCAAAAAAGTATCCCAGCCACAACGTCAATAGTGCCGAAGCTGAGAAACCCTGGGCTAGGTGGTCTCTTCAACTGTAAAATGGGTAGAATAATAGTAAGCATAAAAAGATTCAGCACCGTGCCTGGCCCAAGGGACACAGTCAGTACACATCAGCCCCTTTCTCTTTCTCACTCTGACCCTCCAAAGCCAGGATGTTTCTGTCCTGGCCGAGATCTGCCGTGTCTAAGCAGAGGTTAGAATTCAATGTCAGATGCAGACAGACAGGTTTACATGGAGGTCTGACGTGGGATGTCTGTTGACTGTGTCAAATATACACAGGAGGTAAAGGGCTGGTGAAGCCACAGACCATCCACCCTAACAAGAGAGAAGCATATGCACCAGCGCAGGGCACGAAGCAGCATGAGCTTCTCCCCAGATTTCCAGGGCCGGAAACGGAATCACTTCAGGTTGGACAGACACCTCCAACTCTTCCACATCAGAGGGGCTACGTGTTTTAGACAAGAAGACAGAAATTCCATTTTCAAAGCTCTCTGCTTTGAATGCAGCCTGGGACTGCACTCTCTGGTGAGCCGGTATGTAGAGAGGGGCTGTGATTTACAGACACTCTAATTAGTAAATAAAAGGAGAATGTGTTTCTTCCCCATGTTGTTGGCCAGGATCTGGGTATCAGCAGGTTAAAGTGTCTTGAGAAGCTACGAGACACCTACGCTGTTCTCATCATTCCTTAGAAATACTACAAAATTCTGCTTCATTAAGATTCTCTGTGCTCCCAAGACTGTGGTTTGGGAAAGTCCCTTTCAAGAGTCACTCTGTCAGGAACTATCAACCCTTTGCCATGGTAGCATTTATCAACAGGCCACAGGGGCTATTTTCTCTGATCAGTGTAGTTAAATTCAGCATCTATCTTTTTGCAGCTGTGTGACAGATGACCCTATTCTATATCCAAGTGAGTCTGAAGAATTAGTGAACACATGACCTACTTCACCCAGGAGACTGTCCCTTTATTTATGGTCCTAGGCCACTGGGCTCGCTCCCTTCTCAGGACAACTGTAGCACTCGTTTTCTCTGCTGTGTCTCCTGCACTTTGATCATTTACTCTTCACTGGTATTTATCTCACGGGTGTGTCTCTTACCTCTCTTACTTCAAGGAAACTTGAAGCGTCCTTCTTTGGACACTGCAGGATCACAGAAGAGAATGGTAGCTTTACATAAACGTGGGCTCCTGTGCTTAAAATATGTGAAAGACTTCTTGGGCAATCTCAATTTTTGCCAAGTATAAATGGTTAATTTCCCAGCCTATGGCAGTAACTCCTGGGAATACGTTGCCTTTCCCACTACCTCAAATAATTGGGAAAATCAGGTTACTGAGCAAAATAAGAGCTTAACTTTTGGCTCTTTCTGAGGAGGCAAGCATTCAAAACCCTAATCAGTTTAAGGAGATAACATTCCCACACTGCTGAGGCCTCTGGAAAGACACGATGTCATTGTGTACAAACCCAAATTAATTACCTAGAGAAAACATCTGAAGATCTGCGTGGCCAGCCAGGGAAGTGGGAAAATAAACAAGTCAGCAAAGACTGAAATCCAGTGAAAGGCTCAATGAATTTAACTGTTGAACTCAGAATAAGATCCCTAGCACTATATTGATAACTACGAGATTATAAAACAACCAATGATCTAAGGCATTAATATTTGCTTATGATATCTGGAGAATATAAGACATTCTGCCAATTAATCATATCTGCATGGAACGCAGGACTTCGCCAAAAGGGATTTGGCAATTTATACTGGAGATATTCCGATGTCCATTGGTGGATTCTAAATAGCCAATATGTTAAAGTGATCCTCGAGGGGGCATTTCTCAGAAACAATGGTTTCCAAAGTTCTCAGGCAGTTGACACTCTGTCTCAGTTAGGTAATTTGAACTCTCCCTGAGTTATATGGCTTCTATCACCCTATTTTCAAAAGCACGTCAAAATTCATTTAACTTGTAGACATTGGAGAACAGCAAAATAACTCCTATGAGAATCGAGAACAGGCATTAGTAGCTCAAAAAGCAGGCCCGTGATTTGAACCACTCGATGTAAATTCTGTGATGCTCAAGCCTTTATTCATTTATTGCATTTATACCCGATTAGCACGTGCAGGACCCACTTTGAGAACAGTGGTGGCAGATGAAGGAAGACCAATTTCTCTCGCTGACGTGCCAACCAAGAATACGTTTCTTTGTTATCTGACCTTGGGATGAGAGAAAGGGAACCAGACCTGAAGTCCCAGCTCAGTCAAGCTCTGGGTGTTTCCCATCGTTAAACTGATTATTTTAACATCACGTCCGAGACAATAAGTGGAAGTTTAAAATTTCCTCTTTCACTGGGAGGAAGGCCCTCTTCCCGGCTCATGCTATGTGAACCACAGGACCTGAAATATTTCTGCTCAAGGCGAGAAAAGACAGAGCTCTGATTTCTGTTTAAAGGCTATAATACTAAATCATTTAGCTAGTCCCCTAAATTTTGAGAGGCCATCTGAATCCATTCAATAATTACAGCCTTTTAAAACACAAATTCAGAATGGTTTAACCCAAAGCTTGCCAGTATTTTATTTTAAATAGTCTTTATTTAATAATAAGGTACAAAACCCAAACTGGGCAATGGAGCAGACAGTTGAGGGAGCAAGGTCAGGCCAGGAAGGACCACGGAGGTCCTGTGACCTTCCCACCTTGACCTTCCCATGCCGAAGTGGAAGGAAGGCCCTACGGTGTATGTTCCTGTGTCCCCGACAAGCACAGACCTAGCCTCCGCTGACACACTGGCCACAGCAAGGGCTTCCTCAATGCTTGGATTTGAAAAGAAACACTTAAAGACCCTTTCCTTGTTGGGGTGGGTGCCAGATGCCCCCTGTGAGTGAGATGTGACCTGCCATCTCGAAAGATGCTTCGCCAGCTCTGAACTGACATGGGCCTGTCAAGTCGAGAAGAAGTCAGCCAAAAATATTTGGAAAGCTACACCTGGATAAATCTACCTTGTTATATACAATGGGTAGATTTTTGGTTAAAATTCAAATGAATCAGGCTAGAAAACATAAGACCAGAATAGGAAGTCTGAAAAGCACCAGGGCCTGGGGAAGTGCCACCAGGTCTGCAGCTGATGGAGGGGAGTGGAGATCAAGAAAGCGGGTGGAACGGACACATTCTCTTTACGAGCGAGAAACACCAAGTCTGCCTGCCCCCTGATGCTTTAAGTTACAAGAAAAGCAGAGTAGTGTTGATACAGGTCTCCGTTTCCTATTTGTTGAAAGTTCCACTTTTTGTAGTTTGAAGGATTTCTTTGTTAGTTCAGCGTGCTTATAATTCAAGTTAGACACACACACAGAAAAAGAATCTGTGGTATGAACAGACTTGCCTCTCCTCTCAAGGATGCAGCCTGGAACTAGCTAGAAAAACTTCCCAAGTAAGAGAAGGAACAGCACCTGAAGATGAATTATAGTTGATAAAGTTGATGATGAAAGATATAAAAATGTTTCCACATACTTCGTTTATTCAAAAACCTATCCAGGTAATACTAGTGCCACCAACTGTCAACATATTTTTTAAAAGAATAATGTTGGTACTTCAGCAAATAGCTGAAAAGAAATGAAACAATTTTCTGTAAAGTAGAATTTGCTGAATTTCAAAAGTGTGAGTCTGTGGCCCCATAAGCCCTGGGCACACCAGAAGGGAGAGAAGAATTTTCACCCTGGCCCTGCTGAATGACACCTCCAGTCCCAGAAAGCAGGCAGAGGTCCACGGGGGCCCCTCCCTCCCTTCCAGATGGCCCCAGCTGCTGTGGGTCCCAATGACTGGCCCACTGGCCATGCTGTCTCACGGCCCCGCCCAGTTTCCATGGTGACCCCCAGACTGTTACAGGATGCTACACTGTCCCCGGGTAAAGACCCTCTCTCAGAACAACTGCCTGCCTTCAAGATCCAACCTGCCTTCAAGAGAAAATGATCTTTATCCAGATCTGTGGTTCTTCAAGTAAGAGAGAGGCAGAGTACTTGCTTAGAAAAAAATATTATAATTTTGCGTTTGGGAAACAATAAATAGTTACTGTTTCTGTAAATAAATCTAGACAAGTATGTTACGAACTTAAAATTGTTTAAAAATTCTAATTTGAAGAGAAGGCTCTAGAGTTCAATATAAATGTTTTCTTTTTTCAGAAAAAGGCTGAGTTTAGTTCTCATGCACTAATTCCAAAGAATGCTATTGACTCAACAGATTTTCTGCCAATATACTTGTTCCTTCTATAGTCAAAAAAGGAAATAAACCAAATCACTTTCTTAACGTTAATTGCCACCAATAATTACAATCTTTGGGGAATAGCAGTTAAGATTCCTTAAAAATACTGTTAAGTTTGGTTTTGCTTCATTTGTATTGCTCTGGGGAAATTATTGAAATGGTAATAAGGCTTTAACATGACTTGCTGATTATTTGGTTGTTTTAATGCCATTTCTAATGACTTCCACAGTGATGGCAATTCAAGAGAAACTGCTGTCATCGGAGCTCGGGCTACTCACCTTTTGTCCCTTTACGCCATGGCAGTCACATTTCCCGCAGCCAGAGCCAGCACACCCACCCTGGAAATAAGAGAAAACATCTTTAAATAGAAGAACACCTGCAAATTGAGGTCCATATCTGAACTGAAATGATTTTGGCATCTTCACCTATTTATGGGTTAGCCCTACCCTTTTCGTATGAGCATGACTCTGGAATTGTTCTAATAGGCTCTCCGTACTTGTTCAACAGTCCATCTCTTTTGCCCTAACAGACAAAATAGCAATCCGGGAGTGGAACACATCAAAGCATCACTCAGTCCAAAAAGTGAAGGCTGTCACACTTTTAGAAATGGACTCTCCATTTCCCATAAAACAACAGGAGCCCACCCCTATCTTCAAGGCTACGAAAGTATCGCACTTCTGATTCAGGAGTTTCAGACCTGAGACCACAGGAGATTGGAGTGGCGGGTGAGGAGTCCATGCTTTGTCCCTCACATCCCCAGAGACACAGATACATGCAAAAAAAAAAAAAAAATGTGCAGAAAGGAAAAAAAGAAGAAGCTCAAGCCTTAAAGAACTGATTTTTAATTCAATTAAAGCTGGAATGTTCAATCAAAGAACATTCCACAACAAAATCCTCCTTGTAGTTCATTTCTAGCTTTTAAATTAATGTTAAAACACAAGATAAAGAATCCAAGTATGTAATACAAGCTGGAGAAGAAGGGAAACAGCATGTTCACATGCCCACCGGGTGCAACAAACGATCAGCCACCATCTTATTTAACGAGATACGTGTTACCATCCCCATTTTACAGACGTGAAAACTGAGTTAGGAGGTTTTAAATAATACACCAGGAAAAGGTTGAGACGAACTCAACTTCAACTCCCATCATGGAAAACTGCTAGTGCATTAAAAGACAAACATATGATGGTGCTCAATACATTTACAATTTCCTTAGAAGAATCCAAATTCTAAACCAAAATAGACATAGATATTGTGGATAGCATGGAAGAGGGTGTGATAGGAATATTGATAATTTAGCTAATGAGGTTTATTAGTGGCTAGATATTAAGTGTGAGATAAAATGTATATCTAAGTGCTGCTTCCAGCAATACAGTTTCTGGAAAATAAAACCATACCATTAATAGTACTGTGATCGTGTGAAGTCTGTTTTTTTAACAACATACTCAAGTCTTAGTTCCCCTGCCTTGGAAATCTTCTGCATAAAACAGCTACATCTGGAGATATTTATTTTATAAAATGAAATCCGAACAAGTGCCTCCAAGACAGTAAGCTGTTCTTAATTTTACATTTTGGAAATGGAGACAATTGACAACAGTCCAAACCGACCCCAGAGATTACAGATCTGTTTCTTTCCCTGACTCAACTTTCAGGCAATTCTCAGCATGCACTCTCATAAGCTCCTAACACTGTAGATCAATCCATGTGCACAGTTTTGCTTCAGAATCTGGGTTTGGGTGACCACTCAGAGTTGTCTAAAGAGATGAGGCTAAAATCTCAAACCTGTGCTCCAGAAATTCATCCAAAATGCACAAATATAAAAGGACCAAGGGACTCTGGGGATGAGCCTTCCTCAACAATC
Source organism: Balaenoptera borealis (assembly GCF_965194805.1). Taxonomy (NCBI): domain Eukaryota; kingdom Metazoa; phylum Chordata; class Mammalia; order Artiodactyla; family Balaenopteridae; genus Balaenoptera; species Balaenoptera borealis. Next base: position 77,200,699 of record NC_138877.1, read on the forward strand.
CCCAGGAGAGGGCTATCTGCTCCCAACCCGGTGCGCATGAAATGTGGATTATGTGCCTCTGTTGTGACCCTTATCACATGTTTCTCAGAGTCCTTTGCATGTATGTGTCCCCGGACCCCGGGAGCCCCTGGAGGGCAGCCCAGAGCCTCTCACCCAGCCTGAAACAGCCTGTATTTCACCTGTGACCACATCGGTTGTAAAACCCACAGCAGGAAATAAAGAACATCACTGACTGAACCATGACACGCCCTCAACTGTTCGATCTACCCCAATTCCTAGTTGTTAAAACATTAATAAACGGACATCGGAGACAACCCAGTGACACTGGTATGTCAACTCACAGCGTGTAACTACATCACAGCACTGTGGGAAGATACTCCAAAAAGGAACTCGGCAATGAGTGTGGGACTGTTCCAGATCCCCAGACCAGCCAGGGAAAAGGGGAGGTTCTGGAGGATGCCTGGGCCCCCGGAGCTGCCCGATGCTGCTAGGTTAGCCCCCAGGCCAGGGGAGCCCAACAGGTGCGGCAGCCCCGAGTCACCTGGGCTCCAGGTGGCCTCTTCCTTGCAACTGTCCCATCTCCACAACTTTCCTGCTTCTGAGCCGGGTCCGGAAACCCACCTCTGCTCTTTAAACTCTGCTGTTTATCCAGAAGGACACCAGAAGGAAAAGTCAATCAGGCCAAGACCCACTGACTTAGGAAATGTCCACCCACCACCACCCAGGCTTAGCTGGGGGAACCCAACAACAGCCCGGGGTGGTAACGGACTTTTCTAACTACAGTTCAACAACGGCATCTTCAAAGCTTCAGATTAGGTGGGAATCTAATGACTGAAGCTGAAAACGGCTGTTGGTGATTCTGAGGTTTCCTCTTCTGAAATGCTGATAAAATCTCAGAAGCTCATCTTTATTCAGTTTGAGGGAGGTTATAAAAATGAATTTCCTGGAACTGTTCCCTGAAGCTATTGGTAAATGCCTTAATTCAGGGGTCCCCAACCGCCGGGCCGAGGACCGGTACCGGTCCCCGGCCTGTTAGGAAGCGGGCCGCACAGCAGGCGGTGAGCAAAGCTTCATCTGCTGCCCCCCATCTCTCCCCATCACTCCCATGACCACCTGAGCCATCCCCCCTCCCCTCCCCCAACCCCAGCTGTGGAAAAACTGTCTTCCACAAAACCGGTCCCTAGTGCCAAAAAGGTTGGGGACCACTGCCTAAATTGCAGGGGACCCCAGAAAAGAGGTCACAGGGCCCCAGTGGTGGATGTTGAGGTCAAATTGTTTCTTGAGCTTTTGCGACAGAAACACACCCAGCGTGTGTGGGTAACAACCCAGCAGTTTTCCCTTGGACGACAGTTCAGGTCACGACAACTACTGGGGAAAATCGGAGATGAGAAAAAGGACTACAGTCTTATTACAGGCCCCACTGAAGGACCCTCCCCCTGCTCCTACCGGCTTACATCAAGCAAAAAAATAAATTCCTAATCCCAGACAAAAGACATTCATGCCTCCTTATCTGCTTTATTCACATAGGAAATTTTATTACCCCTTCTGGCCCTAGAGGACAATTCCAAAGAATCCATCATTCTAAGAAGATCTAAATGATGGTCAACTTTTCAGAACAAAAGACATTTTTAGACCATGATTTTTGTTTCACATTCTGGGTGGCCTAGCATTTTATGTAAATGGCTCTGTTTAAAAAAACCTAATTTTTAGAATAACAAACAAAAATCATGAGAGGCACATTTACTTTGCTAAATGAAATCTACTTTGAAATATCACTCTTCTGGTCCTTTACAACTGCTGTCATATAATGCCCCAGGCTGGATATCATCCTGGCATGTCGAGTCATTTTAGCTGTGACTCAGGGGTGCACGGCTAAAAAGGACAACAATGACGTCCCAAGTGTCCTTTCAATCTGGTGTAACGTCTGATTTTGAAATAGCTCATTAAATAAAAGCCTTCAGTAATGCAAGTCTCAACCCTCCGTTATGAATTACTATCTGAAAGGGCGAATAAACTGTATGAGTTACTCAGAGTCACGATTTCGCAGGTGACCTAACATGCTAAAGGCCATGTCACAAATTTCATGATTTCCTGAGGAATTACATTCCGCGTCCAGACCTCTCAGCAAAATCAAAAGAGAGAAGGCAGCCCCCCTGGCCCCAGTGGCTCCCTCCTGGCTGCATATCTGAGGGGGCGGACAAGTCTGAAGTCTGGAAGATATTGGGTTCCACTCAGCTAGCTCCCATCCCATCTGTTTCAGATTCTAGAACAGGAAGACCTTGTACATTCTGTGAAGTACTCACACTCTTTCCTCCTGCCTTTCCCCTCTCCGGAGTGCAAGGTCAAGTAAACTAGCTCAAAGCCCCCAGAGGCATGCCTGTGCTTTCTTCCCAGGAGACACACACTTAACCCACAGTCACGACTGACGCAGTTGGTCATGAAGACAGTCTCCACTTGGAAATGGGGGATGTGGATAAAGATCCCAAAGGTCAAAAAGTTGTGGATCTTGATCCATCTTATAGAAGTAGACCATCCCTGGTCCACAGTGACATGGGTCACTCAGACCAGTGAGGGTAAGAGAACCCTAGAAATTTCTCAGGGGGAAACGCATCACCATTTATACCCCGAAGACCATAGAAAAACTTAATGAAAACCAAGTCACACTTGACAGCCAATAATTTACCACGAGAGCATAACAAATTCCCTCCAAATGGAAGCAGACCTGAATTAATAGTATTTGAAACAGAAAAAAATACATCCGTTCTCAATGAAGTCTGTAGGACACACACAACTTCAATAGCAGAGGTCAACTTTCAATGCCCACAAATAGTACAATTGGAAAGGAATGCAAAATGTACAACGAAGTCATCCCTAAATCGAATACCTTTTATATTCTGTACGAGTATTTTTATACTATTCACGATAGGATAAAACAATGAATGTTATTCACATTTTCTTTCATGCCCCGATTAAAAATTTCCAGAGAGTCAAACCATCAGAATTAATGCTATAAAGTATGCTAAGTTCCAAAAATTCCCAAAGATTTACGATACACAGTACTAGCGCCAAAGAAGGAAGGGGAGTGACGAGGGTCAATGCCTTTCATTTGAAATAAAGTCTGTTTCCGGTCTTTCTCTGATCTACAGACTGACAGAAAGCTCTTCTCGACATTACAGTGAGTTCTAGGTGGGGAGGCTCGCTAATTCCATTTAGAGAGAGACTTTTTTAGTTAACCAAGGAAGTCAACTGCTACATTACTGTGTGTGTGTGTGTGTGTGTGTGTGTGTGTGTGTGTGTGTGAGAGAGAGAGAGAGAGAGAGAGAGAGAGTAAGAATGCCCACTCATGCTAATTTGTTAACTGTGACATACCTTCCGCAGGAAAGCATATCTGAAATGAGTTAAACAGAGTGAAGTCCTCAATTGTCTGATTTTTTTTCCTGCTTCTGAAGGGAGATAGACCTTTACCATCCCCACTGTAACAATTTTTATGTGTTTCACATCCCGCCAAATAGGGACAAGTGGAGCTCGGCCAAGTCTAAACAGCTTATCTTTCAAATTCCTTTTCACATTCTCTGCGCTGTGCAAAATGTCAAAATAGTTTTGTGGTGATAGGACGATCCCCATTTTCTTCCTGGTCGTAGCCCTTCTTCGGGGAATCTTGTGAATAATTATCTACCCCACTAAAGAAATATGTAGAGACACAGGAATGTATTTTAGGACCACTAGGGCAGAAACTGGAAGCATGCAGAAACCAAAAGTGGAGCTTCCAGACTCCCCAGGGTCGGGGGTCAAGTGGGACAACCCTCCTGGAACACGGTGAGGCAGCGTCTGGTCCCCAAATTCCACTCTTGGCACCTGTCCCACAGGTATGCGGGCAGATGTCCATCAAAAGTCACGAAGTCACGTCATACATTGTCATTACTGAAACCGCTTCACGACATTTGCCCTTACCACATCCCACTGAAGTGTGGTCTTTTCATTTCTATTATTTTTAATTCTGTATCATTACTCCCAAGATGGTAGTATGGCGAATAAAAGATGACCTCCTCCCCCCCAAAAAAGGCTCCATGAGCTCACACTCTTTTTGGAAACTAAAACATCATAAAGAAATAGAGACTATATATGGGAGATTTTAATATGTATGTCCTAATTCCCATCCTGTTTGCGATTTTTAACTAGGGTATGCTATTTTTGGTAATTCTTGTTTTAAATGTTAGTTTACTGCCATGAGGTTCTGCAAAATGGCTGTTTATGCCTCCATGGACCCCCTGCCCAGAGAGAATTGCCCTGAAAGAGAACCTTAAAACTTCTCCAACAGGAGGGGAGGGATGGATTGGGAGTTTGGGATTAGCAGATGCAAACTATTTTGTATAGGATGGATAAACAACAAGGTCCTACTGTATAGGACAGGGAACTCTATTCAAAATCTAGTAATAACTTATAATGGAAAAGAATATGTATGTATATGTATAACTGAAGCACTTTGCTGTACAGCAGAAATTAACACAACATTGTAAATCAACTATTCTTCAATAAAATAACTTTTGGGCTTCCCTGGTGGCACAGTGGTTGAGAGTCTGCCTGCCAATGCAGGGGACGCAGGTTCGAGCCCTGGTCTGGGAAGATTCCATATGCCGCGGAGCAACTAGGCCCGTGAGCCACAGTTACTGAGCCTGCGCGTCTGGAGCCTGTGCTCCGCAGCAAGAGAGGCCGCGATGGTGGGAGGCCCGCGCACCGCGATGAAGAGTGGCCCCCACTTGCCGCAACTAGAGAAAGCCCTTGCGCAGAAACGAAGACCCAACACAGCCATAAGTAAATAAATAAATAAATTTAAAAACAGGAAGGATGAAGATTTTTTTAAAAATAAAAATAAATAAATAAATTAAATAACTTTTTTTTTAATTATGAGAAAAAAGAAACTTCAGCAGGAGAGCACACACTGTATGACCCCATCCCGTTAAGATCAAGAACAAATGAAACTATCAACGTTGAAAGTCAGGAGAGTGTTGGCCTCCGGTGGGGTTGCCTAAGAGGTTTCTGGGTGCTGGGAACATTCTCTGCTTGATCAGGGTGAATGGTAACACGTGGAAAAATTCATTGAGCTGTGAATTTACAATGTTTGCACTTTGTTGTGCTTTAATAAAATTTTCCTTGAAGGCATCCTCAAGAATGTTTATTGCAACACTCTACAAAGTAGCCCGAACTAGAAACAGCAGAATAAAAACACAGTGGTCTGGATTCACAGAATGAAACCCCTACCCACGGAGGAAGGTCGGCTCTGACACAGATGGGTCTCATAGACTTAGTACCGAGCAACCTGGAACCAGGCACAAAAGAACAAGCCAGGAGATTCCGATTATATAAAGTTCAAAACTAAACAAAATGCAGTTGCAGAGTGGTTACCCTAGGGGGCTACTGGTGACTAGAAGGGGACTCAAGGGGCTTCTAGGTTTCCGGAAACGTCCTGGCTCGTGACCTGGCTTCTGATTCACGCACGTAAGAGGCACTGAGCTGTGCCTTTATGATTTCACACATTTCTTCAATAAAATCTACCCCTCCCCCAAAAAGTGTGCCTAGGATTTAAAAATTAATAACAAGATAAGATGACTAACAAGAACCTACTGTATAGCATGGGGAACTCTACTCAGTACTCTGTAATGACATATATGGGAAAAGAATCTAAAAAAGAATGGATACATGTTTATGTATAACTGACTCACTTTGCTGTACACCTGAAATTAACACAACACTGTAAATCAACTATACTCCAATTTAAAAAAAAAAACAAAAAACAAAAAAACCCAAACACTATGATACAAAATTACATATAATAAACATAAAAAATTAAATGAAATATTAACAAGTGTGAATGAATTCCACTAAAGTAAAAGACAAGAAAACCCCACTATTATAGCTACTATTATGTAATGTTTTCTAAAGTTTCTAACCAACAAAACTATTCATTAAAACAAAAAAAAATTAATAACAAGGTAGCAAATTATAGCCAAATGTTGCAGTATAATAATAATTTCTTAAAAGCCTACATTTGTACAGCATTTTTGGACTTCCAAAAATATGCTTGGAATTGTGGATTGAAGGGTGACTGATCTCCAAGGAGCTCACAATCCATGTGCTTTCACCTGCATTTGCTTGATCGTTATTCTATCATCATCGTTTTGTTTTTTTTTTTTTTGATAAATGTAAGATATATGTGATTCCAAAGACGTGAAAATAATTTTTCATCCTTAATCCAATAGAAAAGAATTTAGTTAAGTAAAATAACATTTCTGTTCCAGTCAATCATGGAAAACGTGGAAACAGAATATCTCCACTACTTTTTAGACTCACAAAACATTTCTGCTCAAATGTGAAAACAACTACAAGTGTTGATATATTCTTGGCAAAAAAAAAAAAAATGAGCATGACACATTTGAGAAACAAACTGATCTTGGAATACGCAGCATCTCTCATGGTCTGACTAAGAACTGACTTTGCAGATTCTGGTGGGCTCCCAGCAAACAACACAAGGATATGAGGATGTTTGCTTGACCACTGCCATGTGATGGCAGTTCTGTTCTCCTGTTTCCCCCATTGTACAATTTTGGTGACTCATTTTCATTTCTTTTCTTCCATTTCTCCCACTTGGCGGGGGTGGACGTGGAATGTCCTTGCCTGGGAGTGGGATAAACTAGAGGGAGTGATGATGCAGCCCAGCACTTCTCCCCCAGGTCATTGGTGGTCCTGCTGCAAACAGATGTGACTATAATTAGCTGCCACATGACAGCGGCTCAGATGACTGTGTGTGAAACAAGTTGGTGGGCTGAGGATGTCCACTGAGACCCACGGGTGGAAACGCTGCCTGGAGATGGGAACTGGGTGTGGGGGTCCCTGGTGGTTGCTGACTCACTGACCTGAAGGACAAACACAGAGGAGTCCGTTCCGGCAAGTTTCTAGCCCAGGGGTCATCCTCCTGAGCCAGAATGTTCTCCCAGAGCCATTGACTGCCCTGTCCAGGGCAAGCGTGTGGCCCCAGAGGCTCCCGGCCCTTCATGAGACTCACATTTCCCATCTTCAGAGGGGAAACCTCCCAGCAGGAAGTTTCTGACTCTTAGCTACTCTCTCCAGGTTCCCTGAACGCTTTTCTCACCTCCCCACTCCTCCACATAAAACAACCATCATCTCCCCATCCTCCACCTGAAACAGCCATCACCTCCCCATCCTCCACCTGAAACACCAATCATCTCCCCATCCTCCACCTGAAACAACCATCATCTCCCCATCCTCCACCTGAAACAACCATCATCTCCCCATCCTCCACCCGAAACAGCCATCACCTCCCCGTCCTCCACCCGAAACAGCCATCACCTGCCATCCTCCCATCCAACTCCCCACGTTCCACCTGGACTCGCCTCGTCCGTCCGAGACTCGTCCTCGAGAGCCACAAACTTGTACTTTCCAGCCACCCTTTGAAGAACAGCACATTTTACCCAGTTTGGCATGAAAAAGAAAAGTTGGACTATTTCCTCCAACTTTGGAAACAAGTCAACTCCTCCATCGTGTTGAAGTACGTGGAGCTCTCCCTGCTATCTCTGGTTTTCAGCTTTCCTCTCTCCCCACCCCAGTCTGGCTCCTTCACTCCGAATCCAGCCTCTCAGCCTGGCCTGGTCCAGCCACTGCCACTCAGTCACCCACCTTCACTGAATTCTGCTTCCAGGTCTGGCCCACAGTGGGGGTGGGAGACTCGGCAGCAAGGAAGCAGCCCAGGTGGCCTGTGCCCTTCATTCATTCACTCCGAGTCTCAGCATTCCCTGGTACTCATCTTTCACCTGATCCATTATAAGATCTTAGCATCTATTGCACAGCTGGTATAGGGCAGGTATCCCCCTGCCCCACGGTGCTAAGAACGCAGAGTTGGGTATCTTAGCGACGGGATGAGAGAGTGAGAAACTACAGCATGAGGCGCCCCACGAGAGAGTGCACAGAGTCCCACAGACACACAGGGGAGAAGCCCTATGCCCCGTCCGAGGGACCGGGATCCCAGGGTAGGTCCCGCTGGAATGAGAGGGGAGGGCGCTGGCCTGGCCAGAGAGGGCGGACGTGGGGAGGGGGCTTTGCTACAGGGTGCTGAGGGGGGGGGGGTGGGCACAGAGGGACATGCCAGTAGGCAGGACAGAGCCAAAGGGCATCTTAGAAAGGGAAATGCCAGGCGAGCTGTGCCCTCCTAGGAAGAGGGAGGGCCGGCGGCGGCTACTGGAAGGTAGGCACGGGTACGAGGTGGCAAAGGGTAAGACGCCAGCTCCTGAAGCAGATGGGGAGTCGGATTTTGAGGCTTCATCACGGCATGTGCAATCTGCCAAGTTTAACACTCCGTTTAAAAGCACGTTTTTAAGCAGAAGTACAGGGTGCTTTCTGCACACCCATCAGTCTCACTAAATGCACCTGGAGCAGGAAACATGCAACGTAGCGCTTTGGTTAGAACTGCTTTCAAGGGTTGGAGAAGGAAGAGAGAGGAGAGCAGGAAGGAGGGCGTGAGAGGAAGGGGCAGGAAGGGAGGAAAGCGGGGGAGGCAGGGGGCGGAGTGTGAAGGGAGAGACCAGGCACTACAGCCCACCAGGTGCCCGAGGCCTCGTCCCGCTTGGTTTTGGGTGGGACTTATCAGAGTCGCCCCCTTTGACTACCTTCACTGGGGTCTCCCGCTCTCACCCCTTATGTGAATCCCACCTTCCCACTGTTTCTTTTAACATCCCCCTTGCAGTCTTAGCAACAGCATGTCGACATAGTATCTTAGAAATATTGTTGCCAAGATGCCGCACATCTACAGGAAAGTAGATTTGAGTAAGAGGTTAGAAATGGCCCCCTGGCCTTGAAGAACAGCTAAAGCGCTTCTGACCCCACTCCAGGACCTTTTCTGCATTATAGCTTCAGAAAAATTCCTCACCAGGTCTAAAATTTTAATCAAAAGAACACTTAGTGAGCTTCTGATGCTTTTCCTTCTGGGACCCAGGAAATACACTGCAGATATACTACATACACTACATTAAGTAAGAAACTCCAAGCAGCCTAGTCTAACAGGGCACCAGGTCCATTTACTGGACAGCTATCGGCTGGGGGGATTTATGCAGAGTGGTTTTCCCTTCCATAGGACTATCTTTAACAAGATACCTTGAAGGATCCGCTTGCTCTAGGAAAGCTCCGGGTAACTAGCACACAGGCACGAAGATGGCTTTACACTGGGTATGAAAAAGTGGAGTCAATCTTCTGTTTATCCCACTGTGTTCCACCTCCCGATCCTTTAAGGACCCTATAGTCTGTTAACACACTTAAAATGGAAACGTGAAAAGCCTAAGTGACTAGGGAAAGATGACAAGTATGACTGACATACAACTCAAAAACAGAGTTTAACTAAACCAGGGGTAATGGGATTGCCAACTTTTTGTTTTCCTGAAACCATTAAATATTATAAATCACTGCTGATTTCTCCCCAGATTAGAGACATCACCAGTCCCCTCCAGTCTGGGTCTGGAAGGTGATCCAAGTTGTATGACACCCCCTCCACCACCATGCTCTCTCTGCTTCCATCTTAACAGGCTACATTCCTCTTCTAAAAAGCGAGCAGAAAATGCTGCTTTTCTGTGGAACTGCAGAATGTGGGCTGGCCCAGTTGAACAGGCTGCAACCTCACTCACCCCGTAAGGATTCAATGAGCACTTCCTCTGCGTGGGTACCGTCCCCGTACTCGGCAGGAGAGGAGGAGATGCCCTCGTGCAGCTGGCCATCTACCAGAAGAGCCCTGTGCCCTGCAGCAAGAACCCTAATGCAGGGAGGTGACCAAGCAAACCCCATGAGCCAGCTCTCCAGGGAGGAAAAGTTTGTGGGTGCACAGAGGAGCCCAAGACTGGAGACTCAAGTGACGGTGCTGGAGAAAATCTCGCTGGAGAGGCTGGGAGAACGCAGGCCATGTGGACCTTGAAGGAAAGTCCAGTGCTTTCTCTCCAATAGGCCATTGGGAGCAATGAAAAGTTCTGAATGAGGGAGAATTTCTTTCTCTGCATTTTAGTAACATTGTTCTACGGCGTGAAGGAGATTGGAGTGAGGAGGGGCTGGGGGTCAGGAGACCTACCAGGGGGTCTGACAGGAGGGAGAGGGGGCTGAACCCAGGCAGCAGCCGGAAGGGAAGGAGAGGAAGGATCCAAGGGATGGAGAAGGCAGACCAGTGAGGGCTCAGTGTTAAGTGCAGGAGACGGAGGGGTTTCCAATGGGCATGTGGACAAACCGTGTTGCCTGCCATTTCAGTAAACAAAGGATACTGCGGCCACAAAGCCAGCAGCAACTGTAGCCTCCCCACTCCAACCCCACACCAGCGCACCCTGAGGGGATGCAGGATGGAGAAAAACAGGACACTGGCCCCCGAGAGCTAAGGTGCGTATCAAAGGAGTGATTTCAGTAAGCCCAGACTCTTGCATCTTCCCGTACATAGAAAAGCACTTAAAATCATTAACATGAGATGTCTGTAATCTCATGTAACATGTCTGTCTGCAGTTTTTACGATTAGCTGTAATATCCTGATGTTCAACTACATGGTTTTTTCCTTTTTTTTTTTCAGCAAAATCTCCTCTGTATCCAGGCTCCTCCCTGACCTCTTGGGAACAGTCCCTCAGGGCTCTGAGAGGCTGTCTCCCAGCCTATAGTCCAGGGTAAGGTCCCTGAACAAAACATAATTCTCCACTTTTATGCTGTGCATTTTTTTCAGTGGACCGGTGTGATTGGAAGGAGAGTGATTCCATCCGTAATAATGGGAAATGGGAGGAAGGAAGGAGAAGGGAGGGGAGGGAAGAAAAGAATGTCACACGTTTTATTTTACCATAGGAAAAGACAACAGAGTTTCATTTTCTTGGCTGGTAATCTACAGATCTCATGCAAAGATCTTTAGTCTATTTGTCAAACTGCATATCTCATAATCTTCTTTAGTTATCAAACCTTATTTAACTCATGATTATATTCATTGATGCAAGAGATAATGTAAATCCTTATGCAAGACGTAGTACAGATCCAGCAGGAAGCCCCCAACTTCATTTCCGCCAATCATCCCAACCTCTGCACCACGGAACGTCCAAGCAGAGCTGCTGGCATGAAAGTAAGCTAGCCTGACGTGCACATGCCGTTCTAGGTGACGTGAGAGATGGGAAACGAGGCCTGTTTTCCTTCCCTCAAGTACATTCTAGTCTAGATGAGGAAAATGCATGTAAAACTAAATGACTTGGGAAGATCATTGTTACTGCCGCTATGAAAACACAAACTGCTTGAGAAGGAAAAATGCGTTTGGATGGGATGTTACACCGAGGGAAAAGGATGAGAGAGGAAGAAGAGAAGGGACAGGGGAAGAGGAGGCCACCTTGTTGGGAACCCGCTGGACACTGCCTGTGCTTTCTGGTGGCGGCAGGTCAACAGCAGCCTGAACCCTGGTGAGATGCCCAAGCCTGGGATGCCCAACATGGACATTCCAGAAGGAAGAAGCAGAGTGAACCACATACAGAGATGGGAAAGTGCAGAGGGAGGTGAGGAACACTGAGGAAACTACGGAGGCCTGGACCCCAGGAGCATTGGCTGGGGCAGTGGACCACACAGACCCTGGCCACACGGTGGAAGGTTTGCAGGCCACTCTAAGGCAACTAGAGGTCACGCTCCATGACAGGGAAGCCATACAGTATTTCCAGGAATGAGGACAGGAAAATGGATATTCTTTCTTGTAGGACAGAGTCTAACCACACACTATGCATCAAACGAATGGACATAATATCAGTGAATTCATGCTACTTCCATTTCACAGAGACTATAAAACACCCTGTTATGACATCCATCACAGCTGTCCCGCTTTCTTGTCAGATATGGGACATGTTGAGAAAAAGTGTGCACGTTTAGACTAATCCCCGGCAACAAGGATGAAGCCAAAATATAATTTTAATAACTGCGCTCAGCCTCAAATACCAGACTCATCCTAAAGCCACTTTTCAAAAATACACGCGAGGATTCAGACTCTTTATAAACGACAGATTCTAAAACACTGCAGTGCAGCTCCGCAAAGCCAGAGGCCTCACACTGGGAAACACCACCCCCAAAGGATAACGTGACTTGATGTGTTAGCTTTAAAGTCAGGTCTGAAAACTCAAGCAAAATGTGAACAGAAATTCCACGGAATAAACTCTGTGGAATAAAGAACACCTGACAGTGTGGCGAGCCCTCTCGCCTCTGACAAAAGGTCAGAGATCCACGTGGAAGACTGTTTGTGACAGACTCCCAGGTCACGTGCACATCGGAGCAGGGGCTCAACTACAAACTTCAAGTTCACTGGGCTCTTATGGAAGATAACGGACACGGTCGACCAAAAATGCTGCTTTTCAAGAACTAAGTGGCACTTTCAAACGACCCACCTAAAAACACAAGTGCAACACTTATGGGTAAAAGAAGGAAAATGCGGTAAACCACAGAAGGAAGCAGTGGTTTTCTCAATGACACACTCTGGTATTTACACTGCGGCCACAGAGATGCCAAGAGACAGCTCTGAGGCTGCCTTGAGGCTCTGGGGCCAGCTGCCCATGGTTAGTGTCTGCAGAGGTATCATTCCCAAACCGCACATCCCCACGCCACCCCCGAGCAGTCCTACTCCTAACACCTCAGAAACCAATCCTTAAGTTTACCAGCTCCCACTGAAACCAAATGTCAATCTGTTGACAAATAGCTGTCAAACTGTGTGAGAACCCAGAAAACCTTATCTTTTCCAAGAGTGTTTAAGAAAAATATTTAGTAGCCTTAAGCCATGCATGATTTATTATGAATATAAATATGAAATAAATAAAATATGAAAAATATCACACACTCCATTTCCTTGTGCCTTCAATTTGAATGATACACAAATAGTCCTAGTTTCTTCATTTTTTCACTGGTATTTCATTAAATATTTATTCCCCCATTTGCTATCATGGAGAGTTTTAGGAGATTTGTGAGCATTAAAATATGGTTTCTAATGGCAAAGCACTTGTATAAGCGTGTTAACATCTAGAAACATCTAGAAAACATTTTGCTACCAGTTACAGTGAAGTTTAAATCAAACAAGGAGAATTGGACAGGGAACACGATTCAAAACAAATATTTTCCGGTGAGGTTTATCCCGTTGGAAACCAAAACCACACCTGTGCTTTTAATAACTATATTTTCACATGTTGATGAAAGTCTTTATGTGCTATAAGGGAGCTAATTCTCTTTCTTTGAAAAACGTTAGTGTCTTTGCTATAAACTGCCAATTCTAGAGTTCAAATTTCTATGTTAATTTTTAAGTGAAGGTTCATTTTTAGAACAGCCCATTATTATTCCTGCATTTGAGGAAACTTGGCATTATTCAAAGGGGAAAACTAAGGAGAACAAAAAGAGAGGACATAGTGCGCACAGGATACGGGGAAGAAGTCCTGAATGCAGTGAGCTGGGCCGGCTCTGGAAAGAAACTAAATATGAATGAGCCAAACAAAAGCCAATAAAACTACTGAAAAGGAGAACCTGGCCAAACAATACATGAAACATGGAATCCTTAAGGGATTAAGATCACGATGATGGAATCAGCCAATTCAGGACAACTTGCAATTCAGTCATTTTTACCCTATACACAGTATAACTGACAGTTCAGGACATCAGTGTGGGTTTTTCTGTGTTAAGATGTGTGATTTGACAGGGTAGCAAAATGACCTCCACCTCCAGTTCATTTTATGACTTGCAGATACAATGCCAGGCGATAACTCAATTCTTTTTCTTTACTTATTTCTTGTTGCAAGATTCCAGCACTAACCCCTGTGTCTGTCCAGTCACTGCTCTCGTGAATTAGCAAAGGGACTTTGAGTTGTAAATTAATCTCATGTTAAGAATCAATAACATCCCAATTAAGATATGAATCACAAGGTCTCCAAGCTAATCATACATTTTTCAGTGTGTTGTTTCTAATATAAACTTTGTGGTTGCTGTTGATCTTATTTTCACACACACACAAATAGAGCCATTATATGTCTCTGTGTCTGTGTGCATAGACATGAAAATATTCCTTTATGATGATGAAATTATTTAAAATTCTTATTCACTTTTTTTAAAATTAATTCACAATGTACTTCTACAGAACCCTCAACTTGGAAATACACTTCTTCTGAAATCAGGCAAACCCAGTTGTTTTGGCCATTAAAAGAAACTGAGTTACTGTCTGGATGAGGCTACTCAGAAAATAAATATAAAGGTTTTCACCTACTTAATTAGGAATGATTGATGGCCTATGATGTGTTAGGTCCTGTGACACAGCAACTAAAAGGATGAAGGAGGTCTCAGCTCACAGAAAAGCCTTTACAGTTGGACAGGAACAGAGGCACGTCCCTTGCCATATATGGGAACATAAACTAAAGAGGTGTGATTGGAATGTACTAGATGTAGTACATCTAAAGCTAAAACAATTCAATCCATAAACATCTGGATGAAATGTACTTTGAAGAGGAGAGTACTACAACTTAAAATTTTCTTCTGCCATCTTGCATCACATATCTTGAAACAGACTGAAAACAATGGGCTATGTTCTTCAAAGGTGAATTTTATTCAGTCTGCATGACTACTCGTCCACACCATGAATTCGCCACTGAGTACATGAAACACAAGACTGGATGTTTTAATATGAGTGCACTCATATTAAACGGCTTAACACTTTTTCACTAGTATCCCAAAATACCCAAACTCCACAGATTAATTTAGACAGTGATATATGCTTTGAATCTTTATACCTCAGTCTGTTTATTCCAGCCATGTGCCTTTCCTCTATTAAAAATACAGTCTGGAATTACCAGTTGATGTGAATGATAAATTAATAAATAAGTTAATAAATACTACTAGTTTTCCAGTCACAGATTTCAATTTTAGATCAACTAGAGCTTTCGGTTATCTTACCATACAAAGAAAACTAGTACACTGTGGTTACCAAGCTACATATTTTTTAAATTCTTAAATCATTAAATATCTTGGAGAAAGTAAAGATTACGTTATGTTCAGTATGGTTTGAGTGGTAGATGCACTTAACTGCATTTCATAGCATTAAAAATGGAAAGGGACTTCGCAGGTGGCACAGTGGTTAAGAATCCGCCTGCCAATGCAGGGGACACGGGTTCGAGCCCTGGTCCAGGAAGATCCCACATGCCTCAGAGCAACCAAGCCCGTGCACCACAACGACTGAGCCTGCGCTCTAGAGCCCACGAGACACAACTACTGAGCCTGCATGCCACAACTACTGAAGCCCATGCGCCTAGAGCCCATGCTCTGCAACAAGAGAAGCCACTGCAATGAGAAGCCCGTGCACTGCCACTAGAGAAAGCCCGCACACAGCAACGAAGACCCAACGCAGCCATAAATAAATAAATAATGGAAAATACACGTAAGATATATGCAGCCTTGATCTATAAACCAAAATATTGGTTCACGGTCACAGGCAACCCTGAGCCCCCAGAGCCCGGAGCGATAATACATCGAAATGCTCCGTCTAACATCTGGCGCTGGGCCTCCATCCAGCTCTGGTGGTTCCCTCAGCCCCTGGGGTGAGCCATCACAGCCCCGGAGCCTGTTCTGAGGGGTACAGATCTCACCCCACTTTCAGAACCACACACAATTGGGTTTTTTCCGTCCTGTTGATTTGTGTATTTTCCCCTTTGAAGGGCATACTCTCCAGATCTTGTTTTCCTTTGGACAAACCGTCATTTCCTTCTCCTCCTCCTCCCCCCTCTGCCCAGCCTTCATTATTTCGCATCGGTTTCAGCTTACTGACCCTAACTAGGTGCTTCCATCAGTGATTGTACCAGCCACTCTCTAGTCTGACACGACCTGTCTCCTTTAAGCTTCGTGCAAATCTAAACAAACTGCTTGAAAGTATTTCACCAACAATACTGCTTTTTAAAAAAGGCTTGTCTACAAAATCTAGGTGGAGTAAAGCACGTGATGGGAAATCTCATTTTAGCTTGAGCAGCTGAAGATCAAAACTGTCCATCTTTCCTCTTCTGTCAGACTCTGTGGACTAGACAGGAAACTGGCACCACGCGAACTTTTGCCCTTGGAAAATCAGACCCTGTCTTTACTGCAACAGTTCACTGCGCAGCCAAGCAGAGGAAAAACTCACGGCCCAGTCACCTGCGAACCGTTTTCATATTTTAGGGTTCATTAAAAAAGCGAAAGCAAAAGTTGACTGTGAAGAATGTGTACGGAATGTGATAAAATGGTATACTTTTAAATCAAAACAAGTCAGCCATTCTAATGTAATTCTGCTAATTTAATGGCCACAGAAACCAGAGGCCAATTACTGCCAGTGGACAAGCCCCTCACAGGTAGGGACATAGACCCAAGTGTCGCATTCCCAGGTGGGTCCTTTTTCTCCGTGTGTGACGTGCAGTTGCGTCCAGTCACTCTGAATGCTGCTGCCCTTGTCAGTGGGCCACCAGGCCACCCAATCTTAAATCTCGGTCCTACACTCTGAATCCAGCAGCCTCCCTCTCCTCCACACCTGCATCCCACGTTACTACGGGTTACCCCTCCGTAGAGGATGGGCCATAACTCACCAAACTCCTATATCCTTAGTCTTCCTATTTAATACAAACCAAGCATCACCACGGAGAATACAAGACATTCCCAGATGAGTGCAGACTGTGTGCGTCTCACACTGACACAGAATATTAAGATTTTCCTGTTTAATGCTTACAGAGTTCCAGTTTTACATGATGATGCTGGTTGCAGAACTACGTGCATGTACTTAAAGCCACTGAATTGGACACTCCCAAGCGGTCAAAATGGTAAATTTTATGTTAGGTCTATTTTACCACAATAAGAAAAACTGTGGGAAAAAAAAAAAGTTTTTTCACAAATTCCAGTCTCTCTACTGAAGGTCTCAGTGTTCTACTAGTAATGCTTCCTGCTGAGAATCAGGCTAATCACAGGAGATAAACTGCCCCCCACAAATTTCCCTGGTTCACTAAGCCCCCTTCACATAACCCACAGAAACCATGGCCTCGACTAGACACTGACAGTCAAGTTCTTGGCTGTTGGGGTCTAATTTCGGATTTTCTGAAACAATTTTTGGTGTTTACTCTCTTTCCACCTACCAGATCTGGGGACCTGCTTGCCTGCTTTCTTATTATTTGGCTACATTCTCTGAAGCACTACCCTTTCTTATATTCAGGGAAAGAAAGCCCCAGGACTTCTTTGACTGTCCAGCAGCCCAAGAACTCCTTAGCCTTGAAATCAAGTGTCTCCTCAAATTCCTCAAAATTTACTTAAGCCTCAACTTTCTTAAGCCAAGCGGGAAGACACAAAGCGTAGGTAGATCGCTCCTCTTAGATCACTCCTAGAGAGCACGGATGCGCCACTCTTCCCAAGGGCCCAGCATCGCACAGGCAGGGAGCGGGGCCTGAGATCCACACCACGGCCCGATCCCAGGGCCCCCGTTCTTCCTACAACAAGCCGCCACCATCCCGATGGATGACGTCAAGAAGGTGGACTTCGGGCTTCCCTGGTGGCGCAGTGGTTGAGAATCTGCCTGCCAATGCGGGGGACACGGATTCGAGCCCTGGTCTGGGAAGATCCCACATGCCGCGGAGCAGCTGGGCCCGTGAGCCACAATTACTGAGCCTGCGCGTCTGGAGCCTGTGCTCCGCAACAAGAGAGGCCACGATAGTCAGATGCCCGCGCACTGTGATGAAGAGTGGCCCCCACTTGCCGTAACTACAGAAAGCCCTCGCACAGAAACGAGGACCCAACACAGCCAAAAATAAATTAATTAATTCATTTAAAAAAAAAAAAAAAAGAAGGCAGACTTCAAAACAGGCTTGCCTCCCAAGTAGGTAACTAGGCTACCCCATGGGCAAGTCGATACATTTATAGTGAATCACAAAAGTCACTTTCAGAAGCTCCCTGTGTGCGCAGAACTTAAGTACAGGATTCTAAGAGCTAACCTATCTCCACTCCTCAGTCTGAATTCTAGTCTTTATTTGGACAAAATTATGCAGAGATCAACAACCTCTGAGATGCTTTTCAGTCCACAGTCATGCTACTGTACAAAGAAGAGGAAATTCCGCATGCTTGACCCAAGGGTCTGAGTTTATACAATGGGGAGGAAAGCATAAACAATACATTTTCGGGGAAACACGTGTCTCCTGATTCAGCTGCACTAATTAACATCACCTACCTGGAATTTCCAGGTGAAGGGTCTCTGTTTCCAGCTGCCCTTCTAAATATTCCACTCAATCCTAATGACTTCTCCCAGATAAGTCTGTCTCCTGCATGATGCCTTTCTGTCAAGGACAGGGTTCTAAAATCAAGGTCTCATTTCAAGGGTTGCCAGGAGTCCACAACACTCCTGCCCAATCCTGGTGCAGACCCCGCGAACCCCACCCCCAGACCCCGAGCCTCAGGGAGCTCCCGCCACGGTGAGTGGGCCAGAGGTTTACACTCGAAATTGTGAGTCTGAACTTGAACCAAATGACTCAAACTTCTCCCCAGCAGGTAGCTTTCTCTGGCTGAACCCTGTGTGCTCTGCAAACCTGCCTGGAAAGCGTTCATGCGGGAGAGAGCACTCGATGACATGCAGCCAAAGACCACGCCACGCGTCCTTCTCTGCTCCAAGCCAGGGAGCAAACCACCTGGGCAAAGAAAGTGGAAGGTCTCCAGGGAATCTGGGACGACCTTTGACCTCCAGGAATGATACCATACGTGATCTAGCACTTCAAGGTCTGGACTTGAAGTTCAGATGGCAGAACAGAGAGCTTTGTGGAAATGAGTATGTGCAGTGAAGACCACCCAACCACTTTCTGCGTCAAGTGCAAAGCACGTCATCGAGAGAAGCTGGGCCAACTCACCACCTCGCAACCCACTTTGAAACCTACATTAAAATAAGCAGCTCTGTAGTACTTCATCATCAAAACGGAACAGATGTTATCTCCGAAAGGAATGAAAAATTAAATGTTGCCTCTTGTGTGGGATAATAAAAGCTTTACCAATGGCATATTTAATGAAAATGTAAAGTTAATAGTTGAAACGGTATATTATTTTGCAGATCATTTCTTATAAATACTTATTAAGGTTATTTTATAAACTGTAAAGAAATGTAAGCATGGGCTATCTGTGTCGTGACCACGTAAAAATAAATTCCTAACAATGGATCTAGGAAAACCCAAAATTAAGCAGTTAAGTGTTTACTATTCTCAAAAAAAAAAAAAAAAAATGAAAGTAGGGCAGAATATTTTTCAGTGCCAGCACATCTGTAGACGCCGCACCAAAAGACAAAGTTCAGGACATCTCATCCCCAGTGCTGCTGGCAGTAAGGTCAGGGCAGCAGCTGTGCGCGCGCTAAATAGAGGACTTTCCCCACAGAAAGCTCTGGAATGTGGCCTCCGCCCTCTCCCCAGTCAGGAATTCAGCCTGAGCTCGGAGCTGGCACTCAACCTGCACTTCTCACAAGTCTGGGTTAATTAGTTTCTGAGGTCACAGGCCCGCAGACTCTGGTCCTTCTTCAGGGGAGGAACAGACGTAAACTAGAATTTGAAGGAGTCGCAAACCATAGCTGTGAGTTCTCAGCGCTTGCGGTTCCCGGAGGATCACTCCTTCCATCCCCTGGAGGAACTGAGGCAAATCCCCAGGCTGCGAGGCCTCTGCCTGGGACGGAAGACATAGGGGGGCTAACCCCCCACTACCCTGCAGCCCACCTCCAAGTCCACGTGCCCCGTAACCCCTAAGAAGGTCAGAGGTGGGGGCATAGGGGGAGCAGGAGGGAGGGCGGAGGAGAAGGTAAAAGGTTAAATTTTAATTTCAGTGGATGCACAGTCACGCCTCACTTTTCTGAACAGATCGAGGAATGGCAACGCCACTCCCATAAATTAATTCTTTCAATCCAAATTATTCATTTTTTATAAAGGACACTGTCTTTACACACTACTTTTGTCCACTGATTCAAATGTGTAATTCTCTCCCTCTCTCTCTGCCTGTCTCTCTCCTCCCTCCCTCCCCCCCCACCCCCATTACACAGGCATTGACAGGGGTCAAGGTCCTCCAGAGCTACAGCTAAGGGGCTGCTGAATCCTGGACCAGACGAGCCTGGGGGCAGGTGTGGGTTAGGGGTAAGGTCTCTTGAGTTCTGGGATATCCTTTCTACACTTTTCCCGTTGTCCCTACTCTGCCTTCATAGACTTTTCTTCTTCCCCTCTTAGTCAGTGGCTAAGCAACCAGCGTGTGCAAGACGCTGGCCCTGCCAAGCACAGCTAGCACTCCAGAAGCAAGGAGGCACCAGGCTTCGCGCCCAAGTCCACCGACATTGACCTTGAGGGCTCAGGGAGCTTGGCGTCTCCTTCTGGGTTCTCAGCTCCGTTCCAGATGCTTCAAGTTCACACTGAAGTCACCTGGGAGCGAGTGAAGTGTGACCTGATTTCCGTTCAGCGAGATGAAAGTTAGGAAGGTAGAAAATCCCGGGAAGGTGAGAGGGAGAAGTCAATGGTGATAAAACAGGGTTTACTTTCCACGTGGATATTTCATCCTTCTCCTGCCCAGGCGACTGGAGGCTACCGGCAAAGCCACAAAGGGCTGGAGGAGTCCTAAACAGCTAAGAGGGTCAAAGTCGCCCCAAACAGAAGGTCTGGTGAGCTAAGCCAGTGCCAGATGGTGAGACGGTGACGTCCTTCACCAAAGTTGTGCAGTCACGGTCCCCGCTGTCAACTCAGATTCTGAGCTCAGAAGTGAGGCACGTCTGTGCCTTCCCCAAAGATCACGGCGACCGACACGTGAGCAGCACACACCCAGGCGAGAAAGAGTGAGGCTGGGAGCCAGCGGAACCTAGTTTGATAACACGGGCACAGCTCAGCCACCGATCCTGACAAAGGTGACCACAGGCAACACGGCCCTATCGCCAGCTTTCGGGAAACGGGAATCAGGGACAGACCGTGTGCGGCCTCTACCTTCCTGCACATCCTATAAGGAAATAAGGTGAACCGAAAGGCTTATTTTCTGAATTCCTGTGTGCATTTCTGCAGCACTTTATCCTGCTAGCAATCTTGGGTTCTGAGAGCTACACCAGTCGTTTTATTTTATTTTTTTAATTTAATGTAATTTTTATTTTGTACTGGAGTAGAGTTGATTAACAATGCTGTGTTAGTTTCAGGTGTACTGCGAAGTGATTCAGTTATACACATACATATATGCACTCTTTTTCAGATTCTTTTCCCATATAGGTCATTACAGAGAGATGAGCAGAGTTCCCTGTGCTGTACAGTAGGTCCTTGTTGGTTATCTATTTTATATATAGACGTATGTGTGTCTGTTAATGAACCAGTTCGTTTTAAATCAATTTCAGCCAGAGCCACCCTTTATCCCCAGGGAGATTTAGACTGAACACCAGGGTCTGAAGACGTCACAGGGATTCCTGAGGGTCAACCCAGAAACCGACACGCCTGTCAGGACTGCGCTGGGGGTGCAAGAAGTGTGCCCACCCATCGGCCGGCCTCGGCGCTGAGACAGTCCCGGACCTCCACCTCCGAGGGGTGAGGGACGGACGCCGAGGGTGACGTTCCTGGCAGTGCACACAGCAAGGATGGGACCGAGCCGGCAGCCGAGCAGGGACTGCTGCATAGCCTAACGAATGAAGCCATGCACCGGCCTGCAGCGAGGAAATCCTACACAGCAAAAGATCGCCACCCAGATAAAGGGCTGAAAGCTACTTCCCGGTTCAGCTCTTTTGCAGCGGAGTCTGAGGACAGCCTGACAGGCTGCGGCACCCACACAGCATCAAGCTCCAGGCAGCGCTCAAGGACTCAGATGTTGAGTCGACTTTCTCTGCGCTGTGCGGTGGACACATCATGGCCAGCTGCCTGCGCACACCCGTCCCTGTCACCTTGAATCCTGCTGCACGAAAAGCAAGACAAAGCCATCAACCCCCGGATCCCCCCCAAGCCAGCCTGGGGGTCGTGCTAATGGGAACGTGGTCCCTGAGTGGCATGTGGATCAGAAAACATTTAACTGACACTGAATGCATGTGTCACCCTGAACGGGACACTGGCCATGGGAAATAGCGACGAAGGACAGTATTGGTTAATTGACAAAATTTGAAGATGGACAGGATATTGGTTACAGAATTGTAACACTGTTAAATTTCCTGAATTTAATAAATATACTACATTTAAGTGGAAGAATGCCCTTATTCTTGGATATAAGGCTGATGTGATCAGGGGCTAAGGGGGTGACTTCTACAACTTGCACTCAAATAGCTCAGCAAAAAGTAACAGTCGTAACAATTTGGAGAAAGAGAGAGAAAACACGAACGTGGGAAGATGTAAACAATGGATGAATCTAGTTGCAAAGTATTCAGGAGTTAATTTTGACCATCCTTGCAATTTTCTCTGTTTAAATTTTTTAGTAAAAAAGTCTTTTTTAAGTAGGATGAAGACATATTAGAAAATTGGAAAGGAAACCCATAATTCTGAAAAGGGTGCACGGCGGCAGGGCTGCATTCCACCGGCGAACAGCGCACCAAATGGCAAGCACGCCGCTGTGAGCAGCTCGGGATTAGCCACAAAGAAAGCCTCGCAGCGAGGGCAGTGGCTGCTGACGAGGGCACAAATGACACAATGTGTCTGCGGGAGAAAGGCTTTCCGGTCACCCAGCGGGCGAGGTGGCTTCCCTACCATCCACTGCGGTGCCGAGGACCTCGAGTATCTGATGTCCAGTGAGCCCTCCCGGCGGGGGGGGGTGGACGTGCACGCGGGGGATGAGGGGGGAGGATGACTCGTGTCCCAGCTCACAGGTTTGCAGAGAGATGGGGGGTGGAGCCACGGCACTTCAGCATCTCAGAGGGGGACAGAGGGAGGACTTTGGAAAGAGGGTCGCTCAGGTCGTTAGGGATTCCCAACGTGAAAGGATCCTCCTGACTACAAGCTCTGGCAACACCTGCAGCATAAAGATGGATGCGTTTTTTCTTTCTTAAATGCTTCCTGAATGACACGGCTGTAATCTGAGTGCTCCCGTGCTGTCTCGTGCATCTTCTGTTAGGAAAACAGAAGCACTTGAGGAATTCTTCCAAAGCACCTCTGCGCCTGCAGCCAGCTTTCTCTGGAGTGGTCCTTATCGGTCCCTAGGCTCTCTCCCTGGCACCAGCAAAAGAAGCCAGCTCCTTGCTCTCCAGGTTTGCAGTGACACACGTTTAAGCAGCACTGAGACAAAGAAAACTGATCTACAGCTAAAGCATGAAAGCAATGGAGCTCAATTAGCAAGGAGTAGATAATGGTTAGCATAGAGTTTGCAGTATTTCACATTTTCAGATTTCAATGGTTCCCCAAGTCATAGCACTGGAATTGGTTCAAAATAAGACAGATAATAGCCATTTGATGAAAACATAAATCGCCCTGTAAAACACTTAGGGCAATATGTATTAGCTCAGGATCTTAAGCTACTTAAAGATCGTCCATAGAAAAAAGTATCCATTATCGCTGGGTCAGGCTTGACACATGCTCAGCACCTGGACCACAGATGCCAAAAACAAAACAACAAAACACCTAAATGCCCTGGAAAGCGCCTGTCACAAAGTTCATACATCTGATGCCAGGAGAAAAGTTCAAACGACTGCTTCCAAATGCTGACCATATAAGACACAGTAGCTGGCCCTGGTGACCATACAGAGACACCTGCATGGTAGGGCAGAGGGCAGGTGCTGACTGTGACCTCATTCCAGGTACACGCACCGCCAACCTCCACAGGACAGAGCGGGTGAACTACATACAAAGGGCTCTCCAGCACCTGTGATGACCTTGAAGCCCGAAGGTCCAGGCTTAAGAGCTTGGACTTGACACAGCATGCAGAAGATGACAGGGACTGTTCGGGCAGGGAGGGGGGCAGAGTGGGATGAGCAGGGGAAGAATTGACGTGACGAGATCTCCTTAGGAAGGAGGCGGGCATCCTCGCCAAGTCAAGTGAGCACTTCACAAAGACGTGTTGAATTGAAGGATGACCGATGTTGGACCTGCCCTAAAGAGTTCAGTGCGGTGTGGCCAAGGAAAAATGATTTTGAGTCTCACAGACTCAGTTAAATATCGGCTGTGCATAACTGGCCAAGTTACTTAACCTCTCTGAACTCCAGCACTCTTGGAGTGAAAATGGGAAGAATCCCGACCTCTTAAGAGAATTGGGACAATTAAATAAGATGACTTACTGAAAACACACCTGGCATGTGGGAGGCTCAACAAATCTTCCTTTTGCTTCTCCTCCAGTGGAGGGCGGGTTAAAGTCAAAGAGGAGGGAACTTGTTTGAAGCAGTGGGAAATGGAAAGTGATCTCAAGGGAGAGGAAAGCAGAATTAGCACCTCTGACAGCCCAGCAGTGTGTGGTCACTTAGCACAGGAGCCACACCTTCGCACACCCAGGGACCCACCTCAGGGGGCACAGCAGCTGTGAGGCTGGCCCAGAAGGCCTGAGTCACAGAAAAGGTTCAGTGATATGGAGAGTGTGCTCTATTAAGAAAGGATTGTGCATAAGTTATTTTAGTAAAGGCACTGGTGGCTAAAATTTTTTTAATTATTGTAGCACTTTAAGAAAAGCTTCAGAAAATTAGCTCATATCCAGAAAAAGAACTCATTCCCTGATGTCAGAAAAATAGGACTTTTCTGTCCTCCAGTGCTCAAAGCATATGCAAAAAAAAAAAAACAAACCCTTATTTATGAGACATTTTAGTAATATGGGAAACTAGAATAACCAAACTAAAAACCTTTACAAGATCAGCAGAGCCTATATATTTTTCCTGTAGTATAGGGGGGAAACTGTCATAAAAGGACTTTGAATAATGCTGATAGGTTGGGCCTATAGTTCCCAGGTATTAAGTCAATACAGAATCTAGAAAATGAAGTGCATTTGGAGTTAAGAAAATAGCAGTTAGTTCCCTTATTTTACATTTAGTTTATGAATTTATGATGACCAGCGTCAGAAACAATTCAGAAATCATAAAGGTAAAGGTAGCTTCTGGAACACACTAGACATTCGGCTGTGTCTATCCACAAGGACTGGCCACAACTCCCAGACACATGCCATCGTATCATGACATCTGATGGGACATACAGACCAAGGGCAGCCCCAAGCCCTGCAGGGTGAGCGCCAGCTAGCTGCAGGTCCCAGCACGTCCCAATCAGCTTTACTGGATGACACCAACCTCCAGGGGCCTTTGGGGGAGTTTCTGAATCAACTGCACCATAAAGATCATATTTCAGGGTCCAAAACAGAAAGAAAAGAACCACCTTAAATTCCTAGGCTAGGTGGAAGGGTCCTACCATCTCACATACATAGTAAAATACCTAAAATATCAGTGGGAAACTGGCATTGTAAAGCCAGAAATGCATAAGTGCTCCAACAGCCGGAAAGCTGTGACCTAATTCTGGGAGATGCCAGAATGAAACCCGACCTGCTAAAGGACAACAGTGTTCCGCTTCCGGCCTCCCACACAGCTGCTTGTTGGTTTGGGGTTAAAATACTTGACCTGAATGGGCCAGATGTGGCTGCAATTCACCTGGATTGTGGGAGCGATTGTGAAGCCGCTAGAAAGGTGGATGAGATCAGCTTCGGAGCTGAAAATGGTCCCTCTTCTCTACAGAGATAGCAGAGATAGAGAACCAATAGAAAGACAAACCTGCCAGAAACAGATCTGTGGTCATCCCGCCCTACTCACTAAGAGTACATTAAGTATTTCCCCTTTAAAATCATTTTTCATTAATAGCAATGCAATTCTCCTCTCAAAATGTCTTAGATTATGAGGAAGAATAACATGAAAAAATACGGAACAATTAAGAAGATAACATCAAAACCGGCAAAACAGTGGTAGAAGCATCAACTTTGCCATAAATCCCCTGAGGCTAGGATGCAAATGAGTCAGAAAGTGAGAGCTGTATCATCTCACCCAGCGTCCACTACAGCCAGGGAACGGTCATTTAACAGCCCCACTTCACACAGGAAGAAACTGAGGCTCTAGGCGGGTAAGAGGTGAGACATCCACACCCAGTTGTTTCCACCACTCCACACGGCCTCCCGGGGAGACACATATATGACACGGCAGGTGACACTGGCAGAAACTGTGCCCTTATTGGAAATGTCCACTTCTGGAATGGTGACCACTGACTGCACCACTGGGAAGTCTAGAAGCAATGACAGCACAGTAGCAATGTGCACACCGAGCTCCCACATCTTGGCTTCTAAGCACCGCTCTTCAAGGAAAGGAGCCAGAACTCTTAGGAGGAAGGCTGACTCAGGGCTGGGGGGAAGGGGAGAACGAGAGCCTGGAACACATGTCCTGCATTAAACGCAAGACGAAAGTGGAATGCTAACTGCCTTTTCTGAAAAGGCTTCTTTCTCACAGCACATTTTGGACTTCAAGTTGTGAAACAAATACACTCTCCAAACTCAAGAGCAATCCCTGGACACGCCAAGCACATGTGGGTGCTCAGATCAGCCACGGGTGTGCCACGGGTGTGGTATCTGACCTCAAATATCATCTCTCTGTGCTGACAATGCATAAAGGGAAACCTAAAGCAAAGTGAAACCTCTCTTTGCTTTTCTCCTTCCTTCAAGAAAAATGTGTGTGTGTTGACAAAATTTTAGATAAGCATAGTTAAGATTTTCAAAATCTTAAGCATGAAGTTAGTAAACAGCTGCCTGAACTAGACCCAGAGAACAAGCATTTTGAGATCCTAACTTTCAGGTCTTTGGGGTATTATTGGTTCAGTTCATCACTCACTCATTTATGATCTCAACAGATGTCCACTTAACCCCTACTCCTGCTGCCACCATTGTTTAAGTACTAGAATGGAGGGTTGAGGTTGACGAGGTCCCAGCTACCAGGAGATGTATATTTAGAAGGACCTAGAAGTCTATTGTGGGTTTGCCTTGATAATCAGTGAAATGACACGATGTGTCTCAAAACACCTTGTTAGCTGCTGAGTACATTCTGGAGCTCCATCCACAGCACTTCGAAGATAACAAGCTTTCTCACCAACTTGAAATCCCTGCTAGGTGCTCAATAAATAGCTATTGAATAATTAATAGAATCAGCAAGCAAAAGTTGTTTTAAACCCACCTCTGCTCCCTTGCCTCAAGGCCTCAGTTTAAAGACCAGCCCATAAAAACTCTGAAGTCTTCAAAAGATCATTTCTTTAAGGCGAGGTATATAAACCAAACTTCTGTTCGATTATAAACTCAGTTCCCAGAGTTAACTGCTTCTTTGGAAAAATGGTTTTAAATTGTCACATGCAACTGAGTTACATAGAAAAGCTAAAGACATACAATTTTTCTTCTCCTTTTTTTTTTTTTTCCTAAAATAACAGACACCAGGGATTGAAAGTGAGTGTGAGGTCTGTCAAACCGCACCTTCTGGGTTCGAAGTTGGGATGCGCAATCAAACTGACCCCAGCATCCATCAATACCGCATACACGTGGATCCTCTTTTTAAAGAGTCGAGTGAGGCTGAAACTTATCATGCTACAGAAACTCATCAGTCATTTAAGAGAGACAAAATCTGGACATTCGATTACAGTATAATGCACTAAATGATCCCATTTCCCTTAACTTTTCAATAAGCTTAAAAATTGTTATATTGGAAGGCAGAAAGACCAATAAGCTTTGGGCCAGGCCAAATTAAAAATAAATTTTTATTGAAAAATTCACTGTTACAACTGTTTTAATTATGCATTTGCTTATTCGTTCAGTGAATACTGAACAAAATATTGCACTAAGTGCTAGGGATAAACAGGAAAATACTAAGCCCTGTCATCAGTGAACATAAAACTGAATGGGGAGAATAAGAAAAGTGGTAACAAAAAATTACATTATCATCTGCTAATTGCTACAGTGAAGCATGAACATGGTGGGAAAGGTCTAAGCTTTTCTTCTCTCATGCACGCAGCTCAAATTTCAATCGGAGCAGGACTGCAAACCATGGCAACAGATGGAGGAGAATGGGGGGATCTTTCCTTCCAAATGTTTCCAGAACCTCAACAGCAGGGACGAAATGCCCACTCTGTTCCAGAAATCCTTGCTAGCAGCCGTAATTGCCACGCACCCTCTGAGAAAGATGACCAAATATTTTAGAGTCCAGCTGACTGTGAACAGCCAGCTTTTCTGAGAAAGCTTCCAGCCACTTCCTAGGCCATGAACATCAGGTAGAATCCTGCCATCCCACTTCTTATTCCAAAACTTCCCGCTGGTCCCTGAGAAAAGTGGTCTAGGACAGACCCAGCCAGCATGGGCCCCCATCACTTTGAAACTTTCATCTTGCCAAGGATTTGCGATGGGACCTTCTTGTCTATTTATGTTTGTAGGAAGAGACACAGACTGGGGTCTGCTGCCTTTCTCTCAATAACGTAGAAAGAGCCAGAACAGATACGGGCGTATCTCTGTGCTCCAGGCATGAATCGACCCAATTATGATCTAAAATCACATTAAAAACACTGTGATGGGTAATTCCATGTATCAATTTGAAGGGGTGCCCAGACAGCTGGTAAAACATTATTGCTGGGTAAGTCTGTGAGGGAGTCTCTGGAAGAAATTAGCATTTGAACCCGTAAACTGAGTAAAGCAGACCACCTCCCCAGTGCAGGTGGGCATCACCCAATCAGTTGAGGGTCTGAATTGAACAAAAAGGCAGAGGAAGGGCAAACTGGCTCTGTCTGCCTGAGCTAAGACATCTGTCTTCTCCTGCCCTATGACAGCCTCTGGCACTCCTGGTCCTTGGGCTTCTGGACGCAGACTAGAACCTACAGCCCCACTGGATGTCAGGCCTTCCAACTCCATCTGAATTACACACAGCCTTCCTGTGCTCCAGCCTGCAGATGGCAAATCGGGGGACTTCTTGGTCTTGGCAACCGTGTGAGCCAGTTCCTAAAGGATCCATCTATCTGTATTTATCTAATATACATCTCTCTGTATATCCTTTTAGTTCTGTTTCTCTGGAGAACCCTGACTAATACAAACACTGAGAAAATAGGAAATACTGAATCCTTCAGAGCAGAAATATACATACCTATATAAGATTTAGATGTCCATGTATAGATGTGTGTGTGTGTGTGTGTGTGTGTGTGTGTATAGATGGGGAACAAGAATAAAAACGATTCCAAGATAATTTTTAGTCATTGTTTTAATTCCAAAACATCTTCAAGTAGATATGGAACCTTCTTCTCTTGGGATGAACTGTATTTTCTAGTTTACCCTTCAAATGTTTCCCCTCTGTACACCAGAGCTACATAAAAGCACACTGCATATATATGACTCTAAATTGTGAAACAGTTGAAGAGAGTTTAGTAAAACATCTGTATGGTTGTTTTTTGTTGACCCAAGTGTTTTGTCGTTTTCTTCCAGAGCCCTAATTCAGTAAATTACCACAGATGTTGACAAGCCTCCTCTCGGCCCCCTGGGGAGCACATACTGGCCTTCGACTGTACTTCCTTGTACTGCCAAAGGCCCCCTCTCTGCCGAGGCACCGACACACCCCAAACACTTTTATCCAGGTTGTTTGGGAGGTTTTGAAATGTTCACATGATGTTTAACACAAGATAACCCCAAACAGCATAGACAGTAACTAATTAATACAGTAATATATATGTTCTATTATATTATAATATGTATTGTGTTAATAATTGATTCTCAGCTTTAATTAGTATTCACCATACTACGTGTGTAATATGTGTAATCCACACAGCACAGCGCAAAGCC
The DNA here is from genome assembly GCF_965194805.1 of Balaenoptera borealis. NCBI lineage: Eukaryota > Metazoa > Chordata > Mammalia > Artiodactyla > Balaenopteridae > Balaenoptera > Balaenoptera borealis. The sequence goes on from NC_138877.1 coordinate 77,230,471, forward strand.
CTACTGTGGAAAGATACCCAGGGCTTTCATTTGGGATCAGAGATGGCAGACTAGTGCCCACGGGCTGGACAAGCCAGTAGATGTCTTGTTTGGCCTGCACCATAGTCTAGAATGTTTTGAATAGATATTTTCAAATTGAGACTGTAGGATTCCATCTCCTTTCTAGACTCTTAAAAGCAGGACCGTATTGGGCTCCTTTTGCTGGGGTGTGGTGGGTTCCATCCCAATGCCGGCTGTTTACTTAATCACCTCCAGGCTAGGTCATCAATTAACAGGGTTCTAATTGAGCTTAAATGATAGAAATTTTCATTCCAATCAATCCGAACATGTGTTTATGGGAAGGTTCTCCTGGAGCCACATTCCAAGGCAATAAAGCATCTTTAAGGAACTGCCATGCTAGTCTCCCCATATGATCAATGCCAACACATTTCACTTTTGGCTAATTAGCCATTTCTCTGAAATATCACATAATGAACGTATCATTTAAAAGCTAGCCACTGACATACATCATTCTTTCTTCTACATTATTTTTTATTTTCTCCAATCTGTCTTTGCCTGAAATTTCTGATATGATGACTCATCTTTTCTGAACAGCTTTTTATCAGGAACTTCAAGGTCATTTGTATAATAATCCCTCCTGTGAAGTTACCATGGTAACTTGGGGACCAGGGTACCGGAACCACATGCACAAACGTCTTTTTTCCTCAATTGTGCAGGGTACCAACGCCCCACACGCCAGAGTCTGTGCTCTGTTCTCAAACAACTGGAGCCTTTTAGCTCCTTTTTGCTCTGGGTGATTCATGCCATCCTTGCACATTTGGCCCTTTGACAGGCTTTGTCCTTTCCTCCTTCATCATTTCCTTGACCTAAGTCTTCCATGTTGAGTAAGTTAAAGTTCCCCCTAACTTCAACCTAGCAATTTTATTTTCTTGAGATTTCTCAGCATCCATTTGGTTTCATTTCCCCTTAATTCCCACATCATCTTTTAAAATTGTTAGCACTCACTCTCTCTCCATGACAATCTTCTTTTTCAAACTTTAAACACTATTACTATTTCTCTTTATCAGTATGGTAACTCATCCTAGCATGAGTGCATTCGATGGAAATTTTTTTTTAAATTCCTCCAGGCTTACCCTGCCTTTGTTTTCCTTTTACAACTATCACAAGTGGAATTCTAGTTTTCTTATTTCCATCCCCCTCCACAGAGTACATATGTTAACTAATTCAAATAATATTTTTCTCCCAATAATTGAGAAGATCTTAAGAATACGTTTCAAGAGCCACTTACTGTCATGGTAGCTGGATATAAATGATGGTGCAATGAAGAACAGGCATTAAATTCTATGAAAAGGTAAAGTGCCTACATGTCAGGGGTTTTAGATTCTCCCCACCTTCTTTCAGATCCTATTTTCCACTTAGCTTTTTCCAGAATTTATTCACAGAATTTTTAGGAGCCTATCTGAGATCTTCCTTCCCTTTACTTTCTTATTCCCTCTCCCTTCCTGTCCTTATCAACTTGATTTTATTTTTATAATCTGGTATCTGAACAGATCTGCACATGTGTCCACAATTTGAAAGCCTTATGCTTCATATAAGATGCTGGACTCACTAGAAGAGCTTTATGAAATTGCTCTGCAGATTTTTCCTCTCCCATCCGTTCACCCACTTGTTCTGCATTTTATCCACCCAATGTGTACCCACAAAGTACTGTGTACGGACTTCAAAGTCTTCTTAAAAAGGTTTTCCTCCTAAAGGATATCCATTTTCTGCACATAGTAAATGTTCAACAAATACACTTCTGGTTGGTATCATAACTGATTTCTTCGTGGTCATTTCCTCTCTTTTATTTCCTACGTATTTTTTGGACTTTAAGTGGGAGGAAGGTTGTCAGGGCATCAGATAGGGTTGCAGCTGATGGAAATTCTTTTTCCAGCCACCACCCTTGACACTATCCCTTTCTCAATCTGCAGATCCATTTGGGAATGTTGGCTACACATTTGCTGTGCGTTATATGTTTCAGAAGCTCTGAGGCATCCTGGTGTTTTGTTTTTTTTTTCCTTTTCTCAACCCCAAATCATGTCCTGTCCTATAAAAGGGCTTCCTTTAATCCAGGAGTGTTCTGAAAACCACATCCCTCCCCCCCCCCAACCCCCCGCTACCCATGACTACCATCCAACAGCCTTCAGCTCTTCTTTTCTAAGCAACGGGATTTGAACCCACATGTTCCTCTATGACTTTTTGTAATTACATTCTCACAAATATCTTGTTATCTGGCTTCAATAATGATACGATTCCAATAAAACTTGTTTTTAAGAATAAAACCGTAAATTATTTTATAAAATTGCTGTAGACAATGTTTATGTCCATGCTCCTCCAAATTCATATGTTTGCATCCTAACCCCCCATGCAATGGTACTGGGGAGGGGGGTACTTGGGAGGTGATGAGGTCATGAGGGTGGAGCCCCCATGAATGGGAGTAGTGCCCTTATGAAAGGGACCCCAGAGAGCTCCCTCACCCCTTCTGCCATGTGAGGACACAGCCAGAAGACGGCTGTCTATGGACCAGGAAGCCAGCCTTCAACAGACATGGAATCTGCAGGTACTTTGATTGTGGACTTCCCAGCTTCCGGGACTATGAGAAATAAATTCTGTTTATAAGCCACATGGTCTATGGTATCTTGATACAGCTGCCCAAACTAATACAAAGATCAAGCAGCCAACCCTTTTTGTACCAAGAAAAGAAAATTTTCTTTCACCAAGATACAAGTTACACTTTCTACCTCTCAGATGGTTACTTGTGTTTCCAAATTCCACTTCTCTTTATTTTCCTCTTGTGCAGAAGTTATTTCATTCTCCTCCATTTCCACTTGTTTCCCTTTCCTTTCACTCCCATCCAACCTAGTCCTTTAAAAATCTCCTTTCTGCTAGCATATTATCTGTACTCATTATTCTTGTGTCTGATTTCTTCTTCTTTTTGCAACATTTTGTTGTGTTTTTTTTTTTGATGTGGACCATTTTTTAAAGTCTTTATCGAATTTGTTACAATATTGCTTCTGTTTTATGTTTTGGTTTTTTGGCTGCAAGGAATGTGGGATCTTAGCTCCCCAACCAGGGATCGAACCCACACCCTCTGCATTGGAAAGCCAAGTGGACCGCCACTGGACCGCCAGGGAAGTCCCTTTTTTTTGCACCATTTTGGACCAACTAGCACACTGGTTTCTGTCATTCCTGCCAGCAGGACGATCACCATGTGGCTTTTCCTCCTTCCATACTTTTTCCGAGTCAAAGCAGTGAACCACGCACTTTACCTGCACTGCTCCAACCCTATATACAAAGTATTTCAAATGGGGCAACAGGTACTGTCAGTCTTCCTACTGCTTTAATGTTTTTAAATGTTTCACTTCATTTGCATTTCTTGCCATTTTCCTAACCAACACTTTCTCAGATACAGGGAAGCCCCCTTTCCTTATGAAACTATGTCTCCCTGTATATTTGATATATTTTTCCTTTGTCAATCACCTTTCACCACAGAAGGCGAGGCTTTCCTGAGTTCACTCCCAGACTGTACGCTCCACCTCTAGACTTCAACCCCACACTTCTCACCCTTCGCCGGGATGCCTCCTGCTCCTCCCCACAAAATGGGCTCATTCACTGAACTCCTACAATCCTCATGTTGAGATATTGTGACATCACTGAAACAACTCACATTTCCAGATAGATCATCAGTTCCTTGAGGGTGCAAACCATGTAACTCAGTTCCTCATCTCTTGAATTTATGCAAGACACATTCAACTGATTCTCTTGGGGGTTCCAAGGGCCACATACACACCAGTAGGTCACAGGAGGAAACCAAAACATGCCAATCTCTTACTACATGGGCCTCGTCTTGCAGGCACTTCCTAGCCCCCGGCACCAGCCACCTTAGAGTGTTTAGCGTGATTCCTTCAGGGAGTGTTCCCCCCTAAGACTTCATACATGTAATTTTGCTACTGTTGTTCATCTTTCTAGCCAGTGCCATTTCAGACTACTCTTTCATTCTCAACCACTAACTCTCTTTGCATTATTGTTCAACCAATCTCCCGTTTGCATATCTCGCCTGGGCTGTCACCGAGAAGGCTGTACCACCCTTGCTGGCTGTGCCCACTGTCTTTGCCCAAGTCCTGCCCCCAGCTGCCAGGTTCCCCGAAAGAACTTCCATCATGCTCCTGCTGTAGTGTCTGCCAATTCTAGTTTCTGCACATTACATAATTGTCTTTGGATCTCCCTTTCTGCTATCCCTTCCCTGTCTTTCTCTTCTTTATTAATATTTTCTGTTCCTATTGGCAATTTTCCCTTGTAAGTTGGAGCTCATTTTTATTTATGAATCCGTTACTAAATGATAAACTTTGCCAGGTATAAATAACTCTGTTTTTTAAAGCTCAATTTTAAAAGAACTGAACATGTGAATATGTTCAACAAACAAACAGCAGGCAAACTTGCTACACGTTCATTCCATGCCTTGCTGTCCGATACAGCCAAACTTTCAGACACAGCAAAAATGCACACTTGGTGCCCCTTACCCAGCAATGGTCAACCACAAATTTCACGTAAAGGTCAAAAGTGAAATGCCTTTAGGAGTTCCCTCAAAATCTTAAAATAAAAGTCACATTCCAAACTTCGTAATTCTCATGAATGCATCACAAAGTCACCATTATGCTATTGAAAAGGAATACAATTGCATGCTTGTATTACGAGGGAAAATATTCTAAAAATGAATTATACAGTAAAACCAAGAATCTTCAATTTCTTGCTCACAAATAATGAGTTTGCTTTGGCTTATTATCTCCCATGGCATGGTCTTGACATATCACACCTCTGTAGACAGAGACCCATCCCACCCCTACATCTGCAGAACTAAATTTGGTGTGTTGACTTTAAAAAAAAAAAAAAAGTTACCTCTCAAAATGCACTTTCCAGTTAGCCTAATGGGCCTCTCTCATCCCTGTCCTATCCTGAGAACTTGGAATCATGTCGACAATACTTAAACATAAACCTACAGGTGAATTCCCTTCCTTTATAAGATATAGTTTTTCTCATATTCTTTTCTTTAATAAATATACTCTATAAAATATGGCCAAAATATCCAGCTGAAGGTTTTGCTCTCTTCTATTCTCTCTCTGCCCAATATAATTATCTGTTTAGATTGCTACATTAAACATTGTTTGCTTCAGGAATGACCCAATTCTTTTGGATCAGTAAAAAAAGAAGGGCTTTTTCTCCCTCCCCAGCTAAGCATCCCATTTTTTTTAACCGCTTGGATGTAAAAACAACTCTCCAGCATCGAACTTTTCCAGTAAACAGAATATCCTTCAGCCAGGGACCTCGCCAATGCCTCTGACAACATCAAGTGGTCTGTGTGGCCACCAAATATGTAAGATACTCTCCCTGGACTCCTTCTCCTGGGATAACAGCTGTGAAAGGCAATATTGTCATGTCATGACAAGGCTCTAGGAAGGGTTACCCTGTCTCCTACAGCTGGAATTACTATCTTTCCAAACAAAACGTGAGAAACAGAAACGCGGAGCATTTTTCAACTTTCCAAAAAGTACTCTGTGCTCCTGGAAGCTCAATTTATGACATTATTTCAAAATGTTTTATTAACATTAGTTAATCCTTTAGCCCCTTGAGAACGACCAAAGGAAACAGCAGATTAGCAGTAGACTGAAAACAAGCAGATTATTCAGAAATGGCGATGAAGCAGAAGCGTCAGTGCTTATCTGCTGTGATACTGAGAGTGAGGTTTCAAAAAACAGGAGGCGGCCTCTATTTCTAACGTGTGGGTTCATAGGGAAACTCAATTTTATCAAAGATCTGTACATCAGTCAAGAAGACTAGCAAGTCAAGATCTGGGTAAACCCAAATCACAGTGTTCTCCAGCAGAGTGAAGTGCAACATACAAACCTCTACTGTCTGGAACATTTAGTTACTTTCAGCCAAAAAACTTCCGTAAAATAAGGGACTTTTCTTATTGTCTTGTGTCACAGCAGTTTACCAATCCACCAGTTGTGTCATTTCCCATCACGTGCTGGTAAAAAGCCCTCCATTCCCTCCATGTGCCTCACAGGCAACAAGTGAGTCCCGCCGATGCTTCTTTCCTCTTTTGAGTATTACCGCTCTCCACCTCCCGCCGCGCATCCTAAACTGTTCACCGAGCCTCCTAAACGCCATCTTCCCCGCTTCCCAGCCCGGGTCCACATGGCCCTGTGCTCTTTTCCAACGCAAATCCACTAGATAGATGATGGCAAGTAGGTTTCATCTCAAATGTCAATTCCTGCCAGTCAAAGGCAGCTACTGGGGGCTCTGAATTGGGATGAATTCCAAGGCCTTGCCCAAGATCACCTAGGAGGGCTGTGCTTCTCCTAGCAGGGCAGACTGCCCCAGGGTGTGCACCTGACCTCACGGGTCACGCGTGGCGCACCTGCCAAAAGCAGGACCACTGGGTACGCAGGCGCAGGTGCGTCTGCGCTGGCTTCTGGGGACCACACGCAGCGCTCACGAGCTTCCTGCTGAAAACTCCCTCTGGGAACATGACCATCCGCGTGAAGTTCACTGGCGTGTGATTTCTGGAGTTCTGTCTTGTGCTCTTTTCTGAAGATAAGAGCATCACCCACCTCCAGCCTCCCTACCCCTCTCCACGTTTCAAACACCAGAGGTGACCCTGATTAGTTCCAGGTGCCCTCCAGGGTCCTGAGGCGTCACTCACCTCCAGGCATAGAGACATGAATTGATTTAAAGTCTTAAATAGTACCGCATGCAAGTGTTTGATCTGCAGCGGGCTACGTGCCTTGTGAGTGTCTCCTGGGACACCTGCCGATGCTAATAGTACATCTGCTAATACTACTGATACCACTACTACATCTGCAGATGCTAATACATCTACTGCTACTACTAATACATCTACCGCTACTACTGCGTCTATAGGTACTACTCCTGCTGCCGCTGCTACACCTGCCGATGCTAACAGTACATCTACTAGTACTACTGATACCACTACTACATCTGCAGATGCTAATACATCTACTACTACTACTAATACATCTACTGCTACTACTGTGTCTGCAGGTACTCCTGCTGCTGCCGCTGTTACACCTGCTGATGCTAACAGTACATCTGCTAATACTACTGATACCACCACTACATCTGCAGATGCTAATACCTCTACTACTACTACTAATACATCTACCGCTACTACTGCGTCTACACATACTACTGCGTCTACAGGTACAGGAGACACTACTACTGCGTCTCCTGCTGCTGCTGCTACACCTGCTAATGCTAACAGTACATCTGCTAATACTACTGATACCACCACTACATCTGCAGATGCTAATACATCTACTACTACTACTAATACATCTACCACTACTACTGCATCTACACATACTACTGCGTCTACAGGTACAGGAGACGCTACTACTGCGTCTCCTGCTGCCGCTGCTACACCTGCTGATGCTAACAGTACATCTGTAATACTACTGATACCACCACTACATCTGCAGATGCTAATACATCTACTACTACTACTACTAATACATCTACCGCTACTACTACACCTACAGGTACTCCTGCTGCTGCCGCTGCTACTACTAGTACATCTACTACTACTACTACATCTACAGGCACTACTGCTGCTACTTCTACTACACCTGCTGATGTTACTAGTACATCTACAGATACTCCTGCTGCTGCTACTACCACATCTGCTAATACTACTAATGCTACTTCTAATAATAATAGCACATCTGCTACTGCTGCTGCTGCTACTACTACATCTGCTAAGACTACTACCACTGTTACTACTACTAATACATCTACCGATACATCTGCTAATCCTCTTGCTGCTACAGCTGCTACTAAAAGAGCAGTTGATTGAAGCTACCATTCGTTGGTCGCATCCTCTATCCAGGTCTTGTGCTAGATGCTCTGTGTGTGAATGGAACCCCAGCCTCTTACTGCACAGAAGGCAAAGGTGCCAACACTGATCCCCAGCATGTGTGAGAGTGAGTCTGGAGAGGCCATGGAAGGAGGGAAGGGCCCGGATACAGGAATGACTGAACGAGAGATGCTCAGGGAGCAGGAAGGTTAACAAAGCAAGGGTGGAGGTGACTCCGAGGCCGTGTCTGCACACGCAGGGTAAGGGGACCTAACGCTGCAGGACAGACTGGGGCAGATCACTGTCTGCTTTATTCACAGGAGGTGTTTACAACTGACAGGTGCGGGGAGGGGCCATAAGGCAGACTAGGGGATCTCGGAGGGCAAAGAAGGAATGACGGCACCTGGAAGTGCTGACAACCAGCCATCAGGCCCAGACAGCAAGGGACCTGCCCCGGGGGTGACAGTGGTGAGACACAGGGAGTTTGGGGCGAAGCGGCGGGGACCGGGAGAGACATCAAGGGGTCATCCCAGGACATCCATCCTGAGTGAGGCTGGAGGCAGGAACAGTCCCCAGAGAAACAGGGTGTCACAGTAACACAGACAAGGGGTCACAGCCAGCTGCCTGGGATACACGGCAGATGTCCAGGCCAGGCTCATCCCAGGACCCTGAGGGCCAGGTCGGCAGCCTGGTGACCCCACTGGGGCCCTGAAGCTGGCTGATGCTCTGCTCCCAGACCCCGAAAGTTAAGCGGCCACAGCCTCAGCTCTCGGGACCTGCGGCCCCTCTGTGTTGCAGGGGAGAGACACACAGGCACAGAAAACTAGGTACCGAGTTGGCACAGCTGGAGTCTGGCCTGGCCTGGGGCCAGCCCAGCAGTAACCTCTCAAATGTTCCCTCTTTCCAGGTGCCCACGGTGAAGAGTGGGTGCTTCCTACTGTCTCTCAAGCCACTGGACCCCGAGCTCACCCCATCGTGACCGAGCCCCACGGGCTTTGTTTCTGGGAAGAACCCCACTTTATATTTTACATTAGTTCAAAGCTCTCCTTCGAAACAAGTCTGGAAACAAGTCAAAACTCCAGAAAATTCAGGAGTGGCATTTGGAAAACTCCAGGCTGAGGGTGGGGAAAGGCGTGCTGAAGGGCTGTTGATCTCGCATCTTCCCTCACCCCAGAGGCCACCCACCTAGGAGGAGGCGCGCAGGCTGTCTGCCCCTCCAACCCCACACCGGATGCGAACGTGTGCTTTCACGGCCGAGGAAGGGGCAATGGGTGCACAGAGGTGTCCTTTTTCCGACCAAATGTCTACAGGGAGAGAACACTCTCATTTGCTTTCATCCACCTTTCGACAACAGCAACAGAATTCCTCCAGGCTCGGGGACGACTCAGCCGCAAGCCAGACAACACGAGGTCCCCTCCCAGAGGCAAGACCGGCACGTTGGAGATCTAGTCCAAACTGTCAGGTGCAGCTGCAGATCTGCATATTCCCCAGCCCTGTGTCTACACAGGAGCCAGTCCTATTAACACCTTATCTGCGTGGAGGTCCCCGTTTCCTCTCCAAACGAGAAAGCACCCTGGAGCGGAGGCTCTCTTGTTCCCACTGAACACAGAACAAATGGGGTTTACGTTTGGGTTCATACTGCACTCGTGGAACTTTTCTCTGGAGGCCAGGTGGCTGGCCACCGTGACCTGCCACTTGGGTGGAAACCTGACGCTGCCACTGTGTCCAGAATGAAGTCAGGATGTCCTTGGGAGCTGGCACCAAGGTGACCTCGCACGGAGCGCCTGGCTGGAGTTCAAGGACGCGACCTTGGAAATCAAACGCACCCCCTGTCGGGGGGTGGGGGTGGGGGCGGGGGGCTTACGAGCTGCTCACAGGGAGGAAGTGCAGAAAAGCTCCAGGCAGCTGTGCCCAGAGAAAAGCTTCCTTTTGGGGACTGATGTAGGAGCTACTGCACCTGCGATCCAGGAGTGCCAACTATTTCCAGACTCAGGAAAGAGCTGCTAAGGACTCAGGAAGCCTGCTTGTAGCCCTGGACCGCTAGACCTGCACCCCACGTTTGATGATGCTGGCGACATAGGAAGATGTGCCTAACAGACAGACCTGTTAGCACTTAGGAAAGAATGCCCGGTTTAAGAGATTTGCAGATTTTTATCTCTTGCAACCAAAATCTGTTTAAAGATGACCTAACCACAAGGTACAGAGTCTGACAGACAGAACTGTTCCCACTTCACTGTGTCAATTTTTATTGTGGAGTGTGTGCGTTTTCTTTGCACAAAAATTAAAAATCGCAAAAATGTGAGTTCGTTTGATGTATTTGAAAGAAAATAACGATGGATCTAAATGCAGAATTGCATGGAGAATACACACAGCCACCCATCAGGGGCTAAATACTAACATCACAGCTCCTTCTAGGTGGATAATTCGAGAAGCAAAGGAGCAGGAGATGCACGTAACGCCACAGGCTGCCTGCCCCTCGCGGGGTGGACTCATCACGGACCACCTCTTCTTTCCGAATCTTCCAACAATTGGTTCTGCCAATTTTATCCTCCGCGATGCAGCGCGTGTGGATATTCGTCCCCACACGTGCACACGCGGGCACGCCACAAGCTCAGACACGGGCACTGACCAACTGTGCCCAGACTCCCCAGGGGGAACCCGATCCGTGCAGCTGAAGTTTTAACATGAAAATGTCACTGCACTGTTTAACTTTTATGTCCAAGGCATAATTACTTTTCTGCTTTAACCTCTTAATCAGAACATCTAATGACCCACGAGATGTTTATATTACACTAGAGTTTTCCTTAAAAGGCAACACAGCCCATAACATTCTTCACGGGCTCCTCAGGCCGCCTGGCTGCTTCTGCCGCCTGGGCTCCGGCTTCACCCCCCAACTGCACACCCTGACCCCCCGCGTGGTCACTTCCTGAGAGCGCCTGCGGCCGCTGCCCTGCACACAGTTTTCTCTCTCTGGCGTCCTCTCCCGGAATGCCCTCCATCCCACTCAAGACCCCATCCACACCTCGGAACCCTAGCGCCCCTGGTGGGTGGCACCCAGTCCCCCCTGCACCCCGCTTTTTTTTACATCACCTTCCCGTGACCTTGGACACTTTTCTGATCTCTATCAGGGCTGGTCAGTGGACAACGGAAGGGGTCACCGTGCAGTGGCAGGAGCCCATGGCAATCAGGCTTCCCCAGGTTCAGGCCTCTGGGCTCTCAGACAAGCACCGAAGTGGGTCAATCAGTCCACCTGGAGCTCGTACACAGAGAAGCAAAAGGCTCTGCTTGCCTTTCCCCAAGGACAACGGCCGCCCCCGCCTGTCCAAGAATCCTGGCGGCTTCCCCCTCCTGATATCAAATAGCAGATACTGTATGGTATCACTTACATGTGGAATCTAACACAGAACACGAATGAACCTATGTGTGAAACAGAAACAGACCCACAGACATAGAAAACAAACTTATGATTACCAAAGGGGAAAGGGGGAGGGAGGGATAAATTAAGAGTTTGGGATTAGCGGATACAAAGTACTACGTATATAATAGGTAAACAACAAGGACCTACTGTAGAGCACAGGGAACTATATTCAATATCCTGTAATAAACCGTAATGGAAAAGAACATGAAAAAGAATATATATACATATATATTTACATATATAACTGAATCACTGTGCTGTACACCAGAAACTAACACAACATTGTAAATCAACTCTACTCCAATTTTAAAAACTTATGTCTCTGAACGCTGCCTTCATGCCTTTTCTCCTCGGAAAAGCCTCACTGATGCTTATTAGCTCCAGCAGTTAAAATCTGCTTGTCTCTTCGACTATTTCCACATTTTACATCCAATTCTTCCAAATTTTTGATTTTATCTCTTAAATCCTTCAGCATCTCTCAGCACTGAAGAATTTGCTTTGTTCCTCAAGATTAGGTGGAAAGCTTTAACCGTGTAATCTCCTCAGAACCCGGCTGCCCACACAACTTATCTTCCAGATCAGGACGCTGCCGAGAGTGAGTGATTACGCTGAGGTAATCATTAATGATTAATGATTACGCTGAGGACACAGGCACGGCTCGGGGGCCCCCTGCACACCTGATTCTCTGCCCCATGTGGCTGATGGGAAAAGCTACACCTTGTGGGTCTCTGTATCCCGCACGCCCCAAGCAGGTGCCGAGAGTAGGAGGACTTTCAGTAAGTGTGCGGTACTTCCTGGGTCACTAAGTCCTCCCCACACCTCACGAGCATGCACGCCGCCATGTTTGCTCAGAAAGGTCTCTCTCTCTTGCCTCCACTTCCAGAGCTCTGAACTGGGCTCTTGCAGTTACCCCAGCCTCTGCAGGTGAACAAATTCTAGATTCATCTCCAAATTTCAATGGCTCCAGCATGGCCGTGGCAATCAACTAGCCAATCAGCCAACACTGGATGCTGAGAAGCCCAGAGAAACTGAAATGCAGCTGAGAAGATGGGATCTGCACACACGCAAAGGCAGTTAGTGGCTCCAGGAAATAAGTGATAAATGCCAAGCATCCCATCTAGACAATAAGATTAATGTTCACCAAAGTGGTCCTCCTGCATCAACTTTCCCATCACCCTTAGAAGTGCCTGCATCCTGCCTGCTGCTAAGAGCCAAATCTTTGGAGACATTGTCGAATTCAGTGCTATTCTTATCCACTGCCAGGTTCAAGGCCTTTTTCTTTGATCAATCTTTTTCAACAGATCTTACTATAAAAATCCACTACCAAATCCCTCTAGAGCAATCGTCTGTGGCATATATCTCTGTGATAGTCTGAAATATGCTTCAGGCATTGCCTCCTTAAAAATGCACTGTGCACAGACATAGAAAACAAACCTACGGCTACCAAAGGGGAAAGGGATAAATTAGGAGCTTGGGATTAACAGATAAACACTACTTTACATAAAATAAACAACAAGGTTCTACTGTATAACACAGGTAACTATATTCAATATCTTGTAATAACCTATAATGGAAGAGAATCTGAAAAATACATACATACATATATACATACATATATAGATAGATAGCTGCATCACTTTGCTCTACATCAGAAACACACAACATTAAAACACAACATTGTAAATTAGCTCTACTTCAATTTTTAAAATGCACTGTGCAGACTCATTAAATATGCACTTGAGGGCTTCCCTGGTGGCGCAGTGGTTGAGAATCCGCCTGCCAATGCAGGGGACACGGGTTCGAGCCCTGGTCTGGGAAGATCCCACATGCCGCGGAGCTACTAGGCCCGTGAGCCACAATTACTGAGCCTGCGCGTCTGGAGCCTGTGCTCCGCAACAAGAGAGGCCACGATAGTGAGAGGCCCGCGCATCGTGATGAAGAGTGGCCCCCGCTTGCCGCAACTAGAGAAAGCCCTCGCACAGAAACGAAGACCCAACACAGCCAAAAATAAATAAATAAATAGCGTTCCCTTTAAAATAAATATATATATATATATGCACATGATTTCAAGAGTCATCCCCCTCCTCCACCAAGTACAGAGGCCATTCTGTGGCCTGGAGTAGACAACAGTTTCTTTTTTTTAACTTGTAAGTTGAATTTATTTTTTTAAGTTTGATTATATTTTTTCCACCTTTATTGAGATATAATTGGCAGACAACATTGTAGAAATTTAAAGTATACAATGTGTTGATTTGACACTAGGATATATCACAAAATGATTACTGGACTATAATTTCTTGAATCTAGTCTAATCTGGGGATGGGCATCGCAAACCACTCCATGCAGTTTTCTTACGCAGGGCCTGACACAGCGGGTACCACCTGCGTGGCCCCAGGTATGGGAGACAGGTACTCAGAGGTGATTCTGGCAGGTAGGCGGGCAGGACCAGCGGGCCATCAGAGACAGTCTCCCCATGGAGAGGGTCAGGAGAAACACACCTGTGCGTCGATGTTCCCAGCATGTGAGATAAGCACTGGGTAACCTCACTTAGTAGGTAAAGATGACACACCTCCTACTCACGGGTAGACTCTGCGATTGTGGGAGAAGAAGTTATTGAGTTATTTTTTTATTGCTATAAAAAAATCTCAGTTCTTCCCACCTCGACCCCTTCCCCAGAGCTTCTCCTCCTCCAAGTATCTGTGGTCACTCTCCTTCCACTGCTGATAAATGCTGGACTCCACTGAGGTTATCTCCATCATAGGACACACCAGGGCCAACAAGATGGGCGCAGAGCCCAAGTCCTGCCTTTTCTGTCACACTCGCCACCCAGGTCCACAGCGGGGGCTGGCCCACCTGTGAAAGCTAGCCAAGGCCCAAACTCTAAGAAATAAGACCAAAAGAGTATAAAACTGCGCATGTAAAGAAACATCTGCATGCAGGGGACACGGGTTCGAGCCCTGGTCCAGGAAGATCCCACATGCCACGGAGCAACTAAGCCCATGCGCCACAACTACTGAGTCTGCGCTCTAGAGCCCGTGAGCCACAACTACTGAAGCCCACGCGCCTAGAGCCCGTGCTCCGCAACAAGAGAAGCCACTGCAATGAGAAGCCGACACACTGCAACGAAGAGTAGCCCCCGCTCGCCGCAGCTAGGGAAAGCCCGCGCACAGCAACGAAGACCCAACACAGTCAAAAATAAATAAATAAAATAAAAAATAGATTAAAAGAAACATCTGCTTTGTACGTCCTCGGGCTGCAAAGCTGATGGCTCTCATGTGTCATGGCTCTGACTCTCGGAAGAATGGATAAAACACCATACAAGCTAGTGGCTGGTGCATCTACCTGCCGGGCTGTTGATAATGAGAAAATCAACCTAACAGTTTTGCTTTGCCACGAACAGCTTTCAAGTTTATAATACTGTGTTCTCTCAGATTACACAGCGGCATACCATCCAGGACTAGAACAAGTTGCTTTAAAGTCTGGAGCTGTTGCTAGTAGTTACTGCCCACCATCTGTCATCCTGACTCGAGGTCATCAGTGATTCTGCTCCGATATGGCAGATACGGCTCAGATCTGGCTGGCCATGTGTGAATACGATGCCTGGACCTACTGGAAACCTCAGCGGACCTTGCCTCCTCTTTGCTGGCTGACACTTTATTTAAGGAGGGGACGGCCAATTAAAGAATTAAGCTTAGTCTGCATCATTTCTGTCATTATTTCCTACCAAAAAGGCTCTGTAACATCAGACATTTCATCAGAGATTTTTACACATCTTTCCCCCACATTAATAGCTTTTCACGATTGCAAGATAATATGGGACATGTCCTGCCAACCGCCTAGGACAGCTGGCCAACACATTTTACCCAGAACTTTGACCTATGTTTTCTTTTTAAAGCCACTCCACATTTTCCCAGAAACAGTCTTCATGTTTCTGATTCATTTGTTCCTAACTCACAAATTAGATGGGCTTTGCCCAGGAAACCTGGAAAACCTCGGTCCCTGGAACAAGACTGGAATTGTGCCGAACAGCACGACTGAGAGAAGAGGGCTCAAGGGCAAACCGTGACCAGAAGTCCTCCAGATTCGAGCAGGCGCTGAGCCACAGGACACCCGCTCTGCCTTTGTCGGTGCTATTACACAGTCTGTCCCACCGGGGTGGCCATACACAGTGGGGTGGCGTGACTACCGTACCCTCAGGGACTGGAGGTCCTCGGGGTGAGGCCCTACTGCTTACAAGGCATCCCCCTTCCTGACTGCTTGCCTCAAGCCTCTTCACCCAGGGTCTTGCTGACTTGACCACAGAGCAATGCAACTGTAAGGCAAAGGACAATAGTCTTGCATCACTGTTGTGACACATGCCATTCCCATCAAAATGCCTGGAAGTCATGAACACTGTAGAAACACATTTGCTTTTTGAAGTCTCCATCCTTACATCTGGTATTTCCACATCTGATGCCTTTGTCTACCCTAAATCCAAGTTGTTTTCCCATGGCCAGCCTTGCATAATTCCCAGGGCAGAGAGGAGAACCCAGCTAATTCATTTCCCACCCTAGAGATATTTCAAAATTCCTAATTTCTAAATAAACGGAACAACCCTGAATGTCTGCTAGCCTCATGAATTTACTATAGAGATACAAAGTAAGTGATAGTTCCTACAAGAAAATTCAGTTCTCTTCCTTATATTTATAACTCTTTTAATCAAGTTGAATTTCTGAAGCTGAGCCATTCCTAAAACTGCCAAGAGGGACATCTTTTAAAATAATTTCTAGTTCAGCATGATCAAAGGCCAAAATTATTTGTATTAATTCCATACACAACCTTTGAGGGCAGCAATACTGGTCTGCTTTGTTCCACAGCCTGGGTGTACAATAAATATTAATTACATGAGTGAATGTACCAATGAAGGAATGAATACCTGTAATTATATTGATAGACACACTCTATGTATGGTATGCATATAGCTAATATATGTGTATATTTATATATAGATACACGTATGTATATTTGCACGCGGCTGTTAACTGAAGGCACTTAATATACAAAAGCCCTAACATCCTATAAATGATCATTTTGTAAAAATGTACAAATAAGATTCATTTCTTAAGACATGTAGAGACCTCTGCAAAAAGACTCTTTTAATCAAGATATACGGGGCGATCCCATTCTTAGGCTTCTTGATGGATAAACATCCTCAATCTGTCACGTGTTGGGATTTTCCTCTAGCCCTCTCCCACTCTATGGCTTGCTGACCTCCACCTAAGGTGAATTCTAAAATGGATCTCACAGCAAATGTTTATATGGCTGGCAGCCCCACCTCTGGTGCCCCTTAGACATTTTCTATCACGGAAAACGTCAGTCCAAGGCAGACAGAGACGCAGCCCCTCCAGCAGAGAATCAAACTCAATGTCACGTGTGCTTTCCAGCCCTGGACGGAGCCGCCCCTGGAATCTGTCCTCACATCTGCGCTCGTACCCAAACCCCTCGCTGACATCCAGGACCGGGAGACTCAGGAGGGACTGATTAGAAGTGATAAATCGATCACTAAAAGGTGAGCTTGTGGCCTTGAGTCAGACCCATTAAGTGGGTGCCTTGGTGGAAAATTACCGGAATCAACGATCAGACTCCAAGAAACCACATGCGTTTGAAAAGTTGAGGAAAGAGAGCCCTGGGAACCCTCCATTTCCTGTGCTAAGGAAGAGATGCTTTTCCCATTTTACCAAGGTCAGGGAGAAAGGTCTCCAGGGTGATTCCAGTTTTGCACAAGTCGTATGAAATTATGCTCTTTTCACATTAGTCACTCAGAGGAAGAAATCGATGGACGACAGTACTCTTCCAAGTGGCTATAAATTACCAACGGTCAGAATATCTCACAAGGACTGAAACAGTGGAAACACTGCCACTTCCTATACGAAATCACTACAGTACATTTCATTTCAACTTGCTTTTGTTGGTTTTATTGTTGTCATGCTTCAAAGCCCAGTTTTACATCTAGGAATACTTTAAGGATAGAATTATTCCCTTAAAATATGCAATTAAAACATATTTAATTAACTTGTGTGTGAACAGCATTATAATCCTAATAATCCAAGAAGCTTAAATTATCCAAGAAGCTTATCTCATTTTAAGGAATGAAGCAGAAGTAAAAGAAAGATATTTTTCAGTCTACATAGTTTCAATTACAGGTAAATATCAATAATATAATAATGAAATCAATACTACTAGCTAACATTTCTTGGACTAAGGATGTGGCAGTCACTCATGTATGTGCTTTACATGTACTATCACGTGTACTATCTTCACAACAATCCTATAAAGAATTAGCTTTATTACCCCTATTATAGAGATGAGAAAACTGAGACACAGAGAGGTTGAGTAGGCTGCCCAAGGTCAAATAGCTCGTTGCTGGTAAATCAAGGATTCAAATCCATGAGGTCTGGCTCCAGAGTCTGTGATTGTATGATGTTCTTTCTAGAGTTTCAGAAGCTAAGTGAAAACTTTTGGGGCAAAAAGAGAACAGTGAACGTTTTAATTTTTTAGTGTCATATCTATTACACCATTATTAAAATTACTCTTACTTTACCTTGGGCATATATCAGAATACAAAGTATAAGAACAATTTTAACTGCCTGTGTATTTTTTGACCCAGAGTGAGTACTCAACACACACTTACTGAATGCAATTTCAAATTATTTTGAAGCAAGATACTGAGCTAAGAACATATTAATTTGTGCTGTGTGCTTAAGTGAATTCTTAGCCTTGCCTGTTTTACTTTCACTGATGTGAAGAAAAAAATGGCATTTTGATTACAAATTTGGCTTCTAGTCTAAAACAATGCCCAAAGTTACGTATGTTTTAAATAAATTATCCAGTCAAAAGAAAAATACAAATATCTCTGTAACATATTAATGGATAATAACCTCCACGAAAGAAGAGAAAAATCTAAGGCCAACAAGAAATAATAAAAAATGATTAATTATAGAAATTTTTTTAAAGTTTTAAAAGCCTGATTGGTGGACTCTAAGGGAATCAATAATTTCATGAAAAACTTCATTTCTTCCTGACCTGTTCTGCTGTGTTAAGCACTGGCCTTATCTTGAGTCTGGTTCTCCTTGTGGTTGCAAGGGGAAGTTGGTTGCCTGTGTCAACTGACCCTCCAAGCCTTGCTCCCAGCAAGCTGGAGCCAGAGAGACAAATCTTTCACATGAAGCACAGAATGCAAGTCTTTCCCTTTAGTCTGATTGGGCCCACTCAGGTCATGTGCCTATGTCTAAATCAGTAGGAAACTCTAGGAGAAATCCATTTATGGATTAACCAGACTCCATCTCTGGAGCTGGGAATGAACTCATCTTCCCTTTCATGATAGGAAGAGGTGGGAAGCTGAACAAAATTGAGTTCCTGACAGAAAAAAAAGATTGAGGAAATGGAAGCTGGTTAGGTTTTGAAAACCTGAAGTTTTCAAAATGATAAATGATGTGGATTTAAGTGGAAGAGACATTTTTTCTGCCTTTAATAAATATATAATGTATACTTTAAAAAAAAAAAGTTTTAAAAGCCTGAATTCCAGAATAAAGAAATATAATTTTTATTATTTTCTGGTATTTAGGAAAACAAATTTTTATTATTACTAAGGCGTCCAATAGCCATTTGTTCAGAGTTGCTTTAACAAACTGATAAGAAGCATCTGTGGCTAGCATAATGTTTACAGGCACAAATGTTTGTTAAAGATAAGGTGTGGGGGCTTCCCTGGTGGCGCAGTGGTTGAGAATCCGCCTGCCAATGCAGGGGACACAGGTTCGAGCCCTGGTCTGGGAAGATCCCACATGCCGCGGAGCAACTAGGCCCGTGAGCCACAACTACTGAGCCTGCGCGTCTGGAGCTTGTGCTCCGCAACAAGAGAGGCCGCGACAGTGAGAGGCCCGCGCACCGCAATGAAGAGTGGCCCCTGCTTGCCGCGACTACAGAAGGCCCTTGCACAGAAACGAAGACCCAACACAGCCAAAAATAAAATAAATAAATAAATAATAAAAATAAAGGAATTCCTTTAAAAAAAAAAAAAGATAAGGTGTGAATGAGGGATGAATCGAGAAGATTGCTGCTCGTCCTGTGTGATAAAGAGTGCGTCACCCCCAGCTTATCAGCGACTGGGGCTGATTCTGGACCAGGTCTTCATACTTATCTGACATACAGTGACCCAAGGGCTGCACCACCCATATTGCAGTATTTTTTCCCATCACTAACCCATCTCCCTGCTTTGGCAAGTTCATCTTAATTTTACAGGCCATTTCCTGACCAAAAATTACGAGTTATCTTAAACCGCTAACCCCAAGTGGTCTATAATCTCCAGGAAGTGGGTTTGGCCATAAGAAGACACAAAATAGGAATCCTTCATTCAGGGGCCCAGGAGGCCAAGGCTCGGAGGAGGTGGGCGAGGGTGGGCACTGCAGAAAGGTGAAGGCACACCCTGGGGGTCCCGCTCACAAACCTGAGTGGGTTCTGGCTCGACCAGCCTCTACGCAAACACCGAGCCCACCATCAGCAGATGCCAAGGTGAGAATGGAGCCTTAAAGACGGAAAAACTCTGACATACAGCGGATCATCCTGCGAACACCCGTGTCCCATGTCTTGATGGGGACAGGACGACCACAGAGGACAAGGGTCTTGTCCGGGCTCCAGCTGTCCCCGTTTCCCATCGGCCACGCCCTCTCCTCCAGCATCCCGGCACCCCACATGCCTGCATCAGGACCTTCCCACTCCTAACCCCCCAAATAGCACCACAGGGCTGGAAGTGCTGCAGTAACAACGACCAACAAGAAAAAGGGAACATCAGGAACAGGAGAGTCATTTTAAATGCAAAGGTTCAGCTTCTGCTTGAGTGCAGACCACTCTCCCAGAGCAGCATGTCTATAGCTCACATCTATCAAGCGGCTGCCCCTGTAAGTGAAGAGAATGGACGAGATCTGTGGTCCCCGGACCTCCACCGCCAGCATCGCCTGTTGGAAATGCGATACTCAGGGGCACCCACACCCCTAATCAGAGAAGCCGGGAGGGGGGCCGGGCGTCTGTGTCCCTCCCAGCGTTCCAGGGGATTCCAGACCCACTGCTCTGGTGGCCTTCGGTGTTTCTCCAGCCTCAAGATGCCCTGATGATATAATTACTTTGCTATTTATTCCTCAGAATTTGCTCATTTAACGAGCATGCAGCCAGCACGGTATAAACGCTTTACAAACATTAGCTCGTTTAATCCTCATGCCTGTCCTGGAATCGAGGCACTACTGCTGTCCCCATTTTACAGATGGCAAAAGGTGGACAGAGAGAGAAGCAAGTTGCACATGTCCACACAGCTGTACGAGGCAGAGCTGGGATTCAAAGCAGCGCCCATGTGCTTCCATACAATGCCTGCCACCCCGTGCGGGCAGAGTGTGTCGCTGGGCTATGCTCCTCTCTGGATGCATTTGAAACACTGCAATTGTCCTTCCAGGAGTTTAATGCAAACTTTGTAGAGAAACAGGCATTTCTTCTGCCTGGCTAATTTTAGAGTTCTTGGAGTCAGGCTGAATTCTCCCACAGTATGCAATAACTTCTATTTAAGACACATAGTTAGATCAAGTATTTTCCAAGTGGACACTGCAAAAAAAAATGGACCAAACTATAATTATGCGGCCTTTTTCCCTAATAAAACTTTGCACATTGTAGGTAATAATGATAATAATATCACCTTAACTCAAGCTTTAATGCAAGAACAGTCTGGACCTGGCGAATAAGTTTCATGCAACTCAGTAATAACTCCGTGACATTAAAGTTTTATTCTTTAAAAAATGCCAAAACGCAACTCGAAAATCAAAGCTAATGAGGAAAAGGAGTTGCTTGTATTTAAAAATGACATTTTAAAGCTGATGCTCTTGGATGATATGGAAATTAACACTCTCATGCTCAAGAAAAAGTCATTACTTGCATAAAAGGATAACTGGATTTTAGAATAAATTTTGATGGCTTTTTCTCATTACAAAAATAATATGCTTACTCTTTTAAAATAAAGTATTGTTAGAGATGTAGTAGCCAAATCTGCCACTGATTAAAATATACATAAATATTATTTCTTTAATAGAAACGAAGGAAAAACACCACAATAGTTATCATTGGGCCCATTTGTAACATTCTGAAACAGGAAATCAATGCTGACTTAGCACCCTCAAAGATGCCCCATACGCTAACCGAGGGCTGTTAGGAGTGTTTATCTTTCTGAAGTGAAGACACAGGCTGCCAGCACCTCCATCCTCGGAGCCTTCTTCAGCTCTAGGTGTGTGAGTGGCAGCTGGGAAAAGCTTGTGCAAACAGCTTTGGAAACACTGAGTTACAACTAGAAAACGCTGAGTTTTGTTCTTCATAAAGGAATATGCTGGTTTTCTAAAGGAATATGCTGATTTTCTAAAGCAAAACTCAATAAAAATTTTTTAACAATTTCAATTAAATGTCAAATACAGGAATACCGTCTCTACATATTCCGTTGAGTTGGACAACGTTTATTGAATCAGCTCAACTCTGTGTGAGTGACTCTACCATGGGTCTCCAACTGTCAGGAAATTTGGTGAAATGGGAACAGGGCAACTGAGATCAAATTGGCCTCTCCCAGGTCACAGCCAGCATCTCTTGCTGTTATCTGAATAAGAAAGAAATGCACACAGCACACAGAGACCTGTATCCAGTAATAGACAACAGTTAATTCCAAAACTCCTAACAAAGTCTTGATGAGCAGGAAAAGTTGAGGACGTTGGATCATTCTCCTCTACCAGCGAGAGAACCAACACATACGCATGTAATATATTGCCTTAATATCTGATTTGGACGCTTGGCATTTGTCTTTTACTTGACCACAAATCAAGCAAGCTTTAAAACTCAGATGACTTTAAATGTTCTTATAGTGTGCAGACTAAAAGCCAAACCTAGCAAAGCAGGAATATTACTAAGCCACGGAATAAACTATTTACACAAAGAGTTCAGCCTTGTGTATATTTCCAAGTCGTGTTTAGTCTATGGCGGAATATCTGCTCCAAATTCCAAATTAAGAGGAAACACCTTCGTTTGGCATTACTTTCCTTTGTGTTGCCTAAAACTGCTACGGGGTCAGCAACGCAACATAATTTCCGGGAGCAGGCACTCAGCTCCCGCCAGGCCTCCCCAGGGTCCAGAGTGAAAGGCAGGCAGGATCACCGAACCCACTACAAGTAATTCACGACTTCCCTCCATGCATCAGGTACTGCCCCAGACAGTGGGGGCATTTTTCAAAGAAGCTCTGTCCTCCAGCATCTCAAAATCATCAAGGGTGTTGAACCAACATACACGAGACAATGAGATCCCAGCCACGTAGCAGTGATAACAGCTATCGTCTTCTCAGGGTTTACTTGCTTCACACGTACAACCTCTCTGAACATCTTAAAGGTGTCTGCAGATGTTGTGTTGTCCTCATTTGATGGATCAGGGACCCGAGGCTCAAAGAGATTACACCGCTCCGTGGAACACAGAGGTAAGTCCTTCATGACAACTACTCACCCTGCATACTGGGGAGTATGAAGACGAAGACCAGATAAGTCCATGAATCCACATGGCGAAGGGTATGTAAAGCCAAGCCAAATTAAAACAACAGCAAGATACCACTACACATCTATTAGAGTGGCCAAAATCCAAAACACTGACAACACCAAATGCTGGCGAGGGTGTGGAGCAACAGGAACTCTCATTCATTGCTGGTGGGAATTCAGAATGGCTCAGCCACTTTGGAAGAGAGTTTGCTGGTTTCTTACAAAGCCAAACATACTCTTACCATATGATCCAGCAATTGTGCACTTTGGTATCTACCCAAAGGAGTTGAAAACTTAGGTCCACACAAAAAGCTGCACACGGATGTTTACAGAAGCTTTATTCAAAATCAGCCAAAACTTGGAAGCAACCAAGATGTCTTTCAGTAGATGAGTGGATAGATAAACTGTGGTCCATGCAGACAACGGAATATTACTCCGTGCTAAAAAGAAATGGGCTATCAAGCCATGAAAAGACATGGAAGAAATTTAAATGCATATGAATAAGTGAAAGAAGCCAATGGGAAAAACGATTCCAGCTACAGGAAAAGGCAAAACTACGGAGGCGGTAAAAAGATCAATAGTTGCCAGGGTTTGGGGAGAGAAGGGGATGAATAGGCTGACCACAGAGGACTTTTAGGGCAGTGAAAATACTCTGTGTGATACTATAATGATGGCCACATGCCATTACACATTTGTCCAGACCCAATGATATACAACACTAAGAGTGAACCCTAAGGTTAACTACGGACTTCGGGTGATGACAGTGGGTCAGTGTAGGTTCATCAGTTGTGACAAACGCACCAACTGGCGGGGGATGTTGATAGTGGGCGAGGCCGTGCTTGTGGGGACACAGGCGGTAGATGGAAAATCTCTGTACCTTCCTCTCAATTTTGCCTTGACCCTGAAACTGCCCTAAACAATAAAGTCTTTATTAAAAATGAACGAATGAAAACCACCCAGCCAAAGAGTTGGAGACTTCTGGTCAGACAGGAGGTAGCCATCATCAGAGCAGAGGAATCACGTGGTCATAACGGGATCTCTGAAGACAGACTCAGGACAGCGTGAGGAATGGGCTGGGGAGAAGACAAGGCTGAAAGGAGGGCAGGAGCGGGAGGGATTCGGGGCGACCCTGGCACAGGGTGACTAGACCTGGAATGGTGTCACAGTCATGGGAAGAGACGGCCAAGGGGGCTCTGAGGAGCAGGTAGAAGGAGGAAGGGTGGAATGAGTGCCTGGGTGACATGAAGGTTAAAAAGGAGGGAAGGGTGAGGCCTCCACATGAAGCCACGGTCTCTGGGTTGAGCATCAGGAAACATCGGGGCATCAAGGACCAAAACGGGCCACTTGGGAAGAAGGGCAGTCAGTTGGTGAAAGATGGCAAGCTCGGTTCTGGACACGTTTGCTAAGTCTGCAATCAAAGCAGGACAGCAAAGGTGAGATGTTCCATGGGAACGTGAGGAGACCGGACTGGGGTTCGAGAGGAAGGTCTGGAGTCCCCTTCACGGAATGCTGACAAATCATGGGAGTGGGGAGGGCGGAGAAAAAGAGAAGCCTGCTGGAGCCCAGCCCCGGGGCCCACCCACCCTCAGCGGTCTGGAAGAGGAAGAACAGAGAAGCAGAGAAACAGAAAGGACCCCAAGACAGACTGATGTCACAGGACTAAGACCAGGAGAACAATGGAGGGAAATACAGGACGGAACCGGTCCCTGTGTGCCAGACTATAAAATGCTAACCCCTGAGTCATTCTCCAAGCGGTAAACTCCTCAAAAGAAACTGACGATGGAACCATTTTCTGGTTTACATCTCTTTCATTGTGCGCACAAGAATGGGAGGAATATCTCTTTTGTATTGTTCTATAGCTGACATTTCTTAGTGGTTGTTTAATAACAGCAAGAAGAACAATGCTCTGATGATATTATTTTAGGCATTCTATTGTTGCTTTTGCTTATTTGAGCCCAAGAACTCAAAATACCCAATCTGCTTGAGAGACATTTTAACGAGGCAAATCCTTGTCCAGTTTCTGGAACCGTCATTAGAACAAGCATCGTATACCTCATCAAGACAAGTGCTGTAAATTATT
This sequence comes from Balaenoptera borealis, assembly GCF_965194805.1. Classification (NCBI taxonomy): domain Eukaryota; kingdom Metazoa; phylum Chordata; class Mammalia; order Artiodactyla; family Balaenopteridae; genus Balaenoptera; species Balaenoptera borealis. Next base: position 77,255,457 of record NC_138877.1, read on the forward strand.
CACTGATTGATGCCCCCTCCCTCTCTAAAAGGATTTGTTTCAGCGGGTCACTTGTGGGTTCAGTTTGTCTGCAAAATCTCTACCAGTTCTAAACTAGATAACCGAACTTGTTTAGTGATGGCCATCCTCACCAGTTCCAAGAAATCTGAAGAGTCTTGTTAATGAATAATGCGGGGTTTTGTGAATTCCCCCATGCCCTTGCCCCAGTGAGGGGAGGTGTTCTCGGTCAGCTCCTAAAGGCACTCCCGCCTACAATCAGTCATCCGTGCTGGAACTCTGCAGACATCCCAATCCACCTGCCACCTCCGGAGGGGGCCTTTGGTTGAGCTGGGGTCTTATCGCAGCTCTCCTAGACCTCCGTGTGTCTCCACCCCTCCCAGGGAAAAGTTCAGATATCACGCCTGTTAGTCATACAAGCAATGGCATCTTGGTACCTCAAAGGAGGGAACCTTAAGGTCTTCTTTACATGCAAAGACAGCCTGACTAGTGAAAGGGCAAAGGAAGAACTATCCAACCTTCTGAGTATGATGCACATGACAATCATATGAAAATAAGATGCCAGGTCTATGGTTCCCATTCCTTCCTCAGAGTCAGAGGTGGGATATCCTCCCGGAAGTTTCCTCTGAGCTCCCCAAAGCTGGGTTAGGTGCTCCTATGGCCCTAGGTTTTACCCTGACTGTAGCGTTTACCAGCCTGAGTTGTATTTGCCTGTTTCTTTCTCAGTACTTCTCAGGAGACCACAGCCTTCCTGGGGGAGGAGGGTGGGCCCCACTCACTGATGCACGGCCAGCGCCTGGCGGGGGGTGTGGCCTGAAGATGTGCTCAAGGCGCATGTGTGGGATGAAGGCAGGAAGGATGGATGGGGGGGTGCAGGAGCAGATCTGCCAGGGAAACTGAGGCAGGGGGTTACCAAGTCCTCTGAAATCTTCTGCTTAATCAGAGCAGACACAACATTTAGGATCCTCCAGTCCCTAAACCACACTTGTTCTGTGTGTGTGTGTGACTACACCATTAACACACACACTAATAATTCTATAAGTGTACACTCACACACACACAGGCTAGGCACACTGTTTCTCCTGGTTGGTATTAGAGGCGCTCCCCTTCATCCCGATACAGTTCCATGCATGAAGAACACGATGATTTAGATTATATCTTCACCAAGCTCACTCCTGAGATACTGGGTTCATGTTGCTGTCACTGGGACTAAGTCAAAAATCAGCCTTCTCTTTGAAATTACATTCCCAGCAGAATGTGGCCCACATTCATATCAGAATTAAATATCCTTTTGAGTTCTAGGTCATTCAGTCTCAGAATGGTGACTAATGGTCTGGAGATGCCAACACCCTACTCGGGCATCACCACCCTTTGGCGAAAGTTCACATTTCTGATCCTGAAAAATAATTTGTGAAGAAGCATCAAACAGACCAGCTGGAGGAGGGAGTTTGGAGGCTGCAGAAGGAAGAATTCATTCAGCTCATGACTGTGTGACTCAGAACCGAGGACCCTCAATCCTATGGGCAGATTTTTGTCTTAGGTCTGCACCCTACTCCTCCTTCCTTGCCAAAGAAGAAAAGTTGGGGAGGGGAGTGGGGGGGTAGGAAAAAAAATCACTGGCTTAGAAACTCCACCCACTGGTAAATGAACAGTATGGCCATAGCAGATATGATCAAATATAAAATCAAACAGCCTTTCATGTGAATAATAATAAGTACAATCTCTGCCTGGCACCTAGTAGGTGACGTTTGGGTGTACCAATGCAGGTAACACAGATTCAGATACTCCAAAAAAGCAGGTAATCCAAGAATCATTTTTATTGGCTATTGAATTAGGATTTGATTGACTGGCAGCGTCTTATCATTCAAAATGCATTTTTAAATGATATTATGCTTGGATCAATATGGAAATTATTTCAACTTTTTGGTATCCCTAACAGCTGATTTTGGAAGGAGGTAAGCAAAAAAAAAAAAAAAAAAAAATGTTACCGATGGTGTGAAAAGTGAGACAAATTTTTAAATTAGCCAGATATTATTTTTAAATGGATTTTCTTGTACAGCCATAAGTCATGTTCATATTAATAAACTTTCTCTCTCTGAATAAACCAGGGAAAATATGGCAAAATGATAATACCCATTAAGTCAACTGGTGATCAGAGGGTGTCCACGTGCCAGATCTCTTAAAACATTACATGAGATTTGAAGGATACAGCAGAGCCAGGACAGGGACGTACAAGGAAAGTAAAATAAGCCCAAACTCAACAGTAATGAGTTTGATTTCCCACTCACTGAGTGGTTCATTCTTCAAAGTCCTGGCTATTTGAAAAGCCGGCTCTCATAATTGGCTTTGCTTTGCTAATATTATCGATCAGAAAATCCAAGTCCAAACAGAGCTTCATATTTCCAAATAGAGAACTTTCTCTCATTTCCTTGCCATCTCTCCTTGGAAGTGTTAAATCTTTGGGTCAATAGTTCTAGACCCAAATAAAGTGCTCTAGAGCCACCTCTTTTGGAAGTATTTTGTCATCGTGACCAGAGAGTGTTTAAATAACCGACTAGGGTGCCTGGCTAGACTCTGGGCTGGGAGGAACAATCTGAAGTTAACTGCTTGTGTCATCATTAGGCCTTTCCATACCTAGTGACACAGTTGCCAGCAAAGAGCCAGATTCTCAACTGCAAGACATGTATGCATATCACCAGTTTATTCTGGCAAGTAACAGTTAATAATTTATATACAATTAACTGAAGTCAGTGAGCATCATTCTTCCTGAAGAGAAGAAAAAAACAACAAACAAACAAAACAAACAAACAAACTAAGAGCAAAATCAGGATGTGAAACAAGAGTAAGTGGGAAATGCCGAAAGTAGTAACATCATTTTTAAATATTTGGGGTGGGGGGAATGCAAAATGTGTTGAGAAGGCACACCTTCCCAGGGTTTTGTCTACAAGGCTGTGACACTGGGAAACAGCTGAGGTTTGTACTCCATCTGAGGGGAAGGAAAAAAGCAAAGAACAACAGTACATCAGGGACCGTCTAGAGCTGGACGCCTTTACTTGTGCAAACCGAACTCCCAGATCCTTTCCGGGCAAGCGCACAGCCGGAGGAAATGAAAACTAGGAAAACAATCTGTGCACAGAACAATGAGATGGAGTTTCATTTTGGTTTCACACTCAAATATAATGTGGTTATAATTTTTTTACTATATTAGTAAAAGTCATCGAGTCGAGTATGGAAACGTTTGAAAGCTGCACGACAGAAAAGCTCCTCTGCTGTCCCTCAGCGTGCTGCAGCGACAGCAAAGTCGTGGGAAAGCAAAGATGCAGCTGTTTCCAGGCAAACGGCCCAGGACTGTTCAGTATCAACCACCAGAGTCTCCAAAGCTCCAGAGAAACACGCCCAGAGCGACTCCCGGGCACATGTGTGGGCTCCGAACAGCACGGGGCGCGCGTGTCCGGCCCTCCGGCCCCCGGCCCACTCTGGCGCCCGGGGCAGGTGAAGGCACCCGACGGCCAGGCGCCCCCGAGGTGCGAGTTCAAATCCCCCTGACTCCCGGGCACCCCGCACCAAGTTCTGCTCGCCCGCCCCCGGCCCCGAGGAGTCTCCCCTGACTCGCCCCGACCCAGCCCACAACAAAGGAGGCTCCCTAATGGATGCGCGGTCGCAGCCCACGGGGGTCCCCGGCGGGGACCGGCCGCGAGAGTGCGCCCGGCTGTGCCGCGCGCGACCCCCGGGCCCGGAGGGCGGCTCCGGCCGCGGACAAAGGGCCCGCGCGGGGCGCCGGGGCGCAGGGCGGGACGCTGGGAGCCGAGCCGGCCGGGACTCACCTTCGCGGCGGCCCGGCTGCTCTCCTCGTGGAGCAGGAGGGCGGCGGGCAGCAGCAGCCAGACGCCGAGCCGGGGCCCCATGCTGGCGCGCCCGGGGCGGCGGGGACCGGCGGGGGACGGCGGGGGGCCGGCGCCCGGGCTCTTGGGGGCGGCGGCGGGCGGCTCACTCTCGCACGGCCGGGACTCGAGCGCGGCGCACCGTCCCGGGCGCGGCAGCTCGCGGCGGAGACCTGAGCGCGGCCAGGCGAGCTCCCCAATTTGTTGGCGCTGCCCCTCCCCTCGGCGGCGCGGGGCGGGCGGCGCCTCAAAGGGGGAGGACCCTGCGGCGCGGGTAAGAGGCGGCAGGAGCGCGCGGCCGGGGGATTGTGGCCGACGCGCGCCGGGACGCAGGGCTCCGCGCTCTGCACCCACCGCCGCCGCTGCCCGCCCCGCGCCCCGCGCTCGCCGACCCGGCGGAGCTCCGAGGGCGGACGCGCGGGCCCGAGGTCGGCCCGGGGAGCCCGGGAGGGCGGCTGCGCTGCTCGTGCCGCAGGCGGCCCTTCTGGAGGGCGGAGGCGCGCGGGCGGCAGCCACTGAAGCCGGGCCCGAGGTAAGAGCGGCCCTGGGAGGCCGAGCCCCGGGCGGAGGGCAGGGACGCGGGCGCCCCGTGCAGCTGGGGCTGCGCGCCCGGCTCTGGGAGTGGGAAGGGGGAGGGGATGGAGCGGCGGCTGCTGAGCGGCCCCGTCCGGGCCTAGGTGGGCAGGCTGCCCTCTCGCCTGCCTCGTCGCGGGGCGGCTCCCGGTCACCCCCGGCAAGAGGCGGGGACGCGCCCCGCTTTCCCTTGTCCCGCCGACGGAGGCGGGCGGCGACGAGGCTCCCTCCCCAGCCGGGCTAAGCCCGCTTTGTCTCGTCTTCCAGGCTAGGAGGGACGGATCGGAGCCCCGAGGGGCCGAACTGGGCGCATGGACCGAGACGAGCGCGCGGCGTCGCGCCCTGCCCTGCGGCGGTAAGCGACCTGCTGCCTGTCCCCTGGGTCCCGCGCGCGTGTGCTTCTCGGAATTTCCAAGCCGGGGCCGCACACTCACGGCGCTCCTCCCCCTTCTCCCATCCAGGTGGCTGCTGCTGGGAGCTGTGACAGTGGGGCTCCTGGCCCAGGGCGTCCTGGCGGTAAGTCCTGGCTCCCGTTCCGGGCCGATTCGCGTGCCGGAGAGAGCGGTGGGGACACCGAGTGGCCTTGCCAGAAGGCCACTCGCGCGTGCGCACCTGAGCGCGTGTCCGTGTGTGTGTGCCTGGGTGTCCCCGGCGCCCCCTACCCAGCCCAGGCTCTGAGAAAGCACGCCTTCCCCCCCTCACCCCCGAGAACTCCGGTTTGCCGTCCCTTGGGTCCCCCTTCAGTCCTGTGCGTTACTGGCGTCGGCTCTTCCTTGGGAACCAATCATTTAAAACATGGCTCGCGGCATCCTTTTCCCTCGTTTGAGCAAAGCCCGTCGTTAGAAGCAAAGCTCAGCCTTAGAATCGAGGCGGTCAGACACGTGGCCCTGGGGCGCCAGGCTTCGGGGGAGAATAGCTTGCGTGGCATCAGAAGCTGGTGTCGGAGGTCCTGCCCTTGGCAGGGTTTTCCGTTCTTCTGAATGAGAGGCTCTGGGGGAATGGGCGGGGCGAGGAGGACCGGGCGACTTGGTACTCCTGGTGACGCTGAGAGGGAACAATGGCAGAAAACACCGTTTTCTTGCGAGACTGCGCTCTGGCCCCGGAAAAGCCAGGGTGGGGCTGCTGAGTCTCCCACGGGGACCCTGTTTACCGAGTCCCCCTCCACCCCAGCCCCGCCATTCAAGGTGACCCTGCCAGCATTGCCAGGTAGTCCCCGCCTGCTGATTGCACTATGGGATTTTGTACTTGGCAGCAGGAGCCACTTGGGTCGAACTTCGTGTGGCATGGCTGAGCTGTCACAGCTTTGCTGGGTCCCTTGAGTTGAGGACCCAGGTGTGTGAACTGCACCTGAAGATCCAGGGCACTTAGCAGGCGTCCTGGACCCCACCCTCCCTTCCTCTGTCTGATGGAATATGCTGGCACCTGATCTCCCAGGTGGCTCAGTCAAGAGCCCCCCATCCGCACTCTGGGTAGAGTGTACACAGGCACAGTGGGAGCTGTGTTCACGGTTTGCTTTGAATTCTGTTATTTCCACATTGTTCCATCCTCACATAAAACCAACGAGGATTTTCAAGGCTGTGAGTGAGGAAGTGCTATCCTAGCTTGGGAAAGAACCTCTAGCCTCACTTTTCTGTTGCAGTTCAGGGCCCAGATTGGGAGTCAGAAGAGGAGTCCATAGACTTTGACCGGAACATTCCAGGCCAAAGTTTTCTTAAAGCTCGGGTCTGTCTCTCCTTCCTTTCCACACGTCCTGGTTTAAGAAGATCAGAGCCTAGAAATTTGAACCAGCCCATTGGCCTTTATGGGTCCTTATGCACACAGGACATACAGGACTTGGCCCAGAGCTGGGAGCCAGGGCAGTGCATGCGCGCGCACGCACACGCACGCACGCATGCGCGCGCGCGCACACGCTCCGAGAAGGAGGGGGAGGTCCCTGCAAAGGAAAGTGCCCAATCCTACTGAGACTGTGCATTGCTTGTGCTCAGTCTCCCACACCCCTTCGTCCCCTAGAACCACTTTTATAACATCAGTGTTTTCCTTCCTGAGAATGATGAGAATCTTATCTGGCATTGATCCTAAAAGTGGTGGAAAGGGCTTCATGTCAGAAGACCTGGGTACTAAAGGCAGCTCTGCCCTGGTCTCATGAATCCTGAGCCCGCGTTTCCATACACTGAACAGAAGAGAATATCCCCCAGCCTGTTACATGGAATATACCTCTGTGCCTTCGTCCAAAGCCTCTTAGGTGCTGCATGCTCATCTGAGTCTCTGCTCCCTGATCCTTGGATGGGACCCAGAGCATTTATTGCCTAGCAGCGCTTCTCAGGGGACAGCCCTTGGACCCCTACACTCACCTGGAAAGGCTGGTTAAAGACTCAGACCTCTGGTCCACATATCAAAATCTTCTGATCAGACTTTCGGGGGTGGAGCCTGGGAGTCTGCATTCCCACTTGATGCTAAAGTTTGGGAACCACTGAGTTAAGAGTATTGGGTTGGAAGGCATTGGAGTCACTTGCCAGTTTATGGCATTTCTAAATCTGCAGATACAGATACTTCTGAGTCATTTTACTAGAGACACATCAATACGTATTATTCAACAATCATGGAATTTATGATGTTCGACAATGGATGTTCCACTTACTAACTTCTTATTGACCACTGGCTTTAAGAGCTGTTACTCAAGAAATAATGCCTTAATCTTTAACTATATTTATTAAAAAAAAAAACTTTCCTCATTGTGGCAAGTCCAGCTCCTGCCCTATTTGTCTGCCACACTCAGGAATCCTGTGTCTTTGCCCGTTTGTGCCAAAGAGTCTTCCCAGGGGTAGGTCGAGTCAGTGAAAAGGGCTGCTCACTGTAGCTTGAAGAGTTTTGTAGCAGGAGCAACAGAAAATGGGTAGCAGAGATGGTAAATAATTATTTAATGAATACTTGCTATGTGCCAATTTCTGTGCCTTAATCCATCCAAGTTTCATAGGAAAACACACCTACCTGAGTAGGTAACTTTTATTACCCCCATTTTACAGATAAGAAAACAGGCACAAAGAGTTTAAACACCTTGCCCAAGGTGTCTCTCTTTGTAAGCAGCAGATCTGAACCCAGGCAGCTCCCCACTGCTTGGTTGGCCAGGGTCAGAGCTGTTATGTAAGTCAACCACTGATTTTCAGTAGTTGAGTCTCCTGGTTGTGCTTCCCTTGCTCTGGACACAGACGAGCAGAACAAAGCCCACCCACTGGTTTCTGGGAAGGGGAGTCCCCCTCCACCTCCTCTCCTGCTTTGCTCTGAAGATCAGGAGCCCGGAGCAAGGGAGACCCAGCACGATCTGGTGGCCAGAGGGAGAGAGGACGGCAGCAGTCCCCTGGCCGCCTGGGCTCGGGACCCAGCGTGGGTACACGCACCCTGGGTGTGCGGCACTCTGTCGACAGGCTGCCTTCCTGCCGCTGCCCGGCCTGAGGGCGGGGCCGGGGTGTGAGTGCACGTGAGACAGCCCGTCCTAAACGGTCACCATCCCAGGCTTTGAAGGCAGGTTGCCCGGGGCTCATGAGCCCCTGTACCGCACTATTGCTTCTTATCTCAAGACGTGGGGCAGCAGCCTTGAAGGTCTAAGAGAGCAGCCCTGTGCGATCCTGGGGGGAAGGGAATTGCAGAGAACAGAGACTTTCCCGGAGATCAAATGTGCTATGGGCTGGGCTGACCTCCTGACCTCAGCCGGGGGAACCTTAGATTCTCCAGGTATCAGGAGGCAGCCAGGAGAGCTGGACACACAGGTCCCCTATGCCCCGGGAGATGCTGGGCTCCAGACTGCCTTCCCACCAGCTCAGATTTTCCGGGCTCCAGGCTCTGGAAGATTCGCCTGCCACTGCTGCATGCTGCCACACCTTTCCCTGCCCCCAAGGAAAGAAAAGAAAAAGAAGGAATATGCTCTTTTTTTTTAAAATTTAATTTTATTTATTTTTTATACAGCAGGTTCTTATTAGTTATCTATTTTATACACATCAGTGTATACATGTCAATCCCAATCTCCCAGTTCATCCCACCACCACCCCCTCCCCCGCCACTTTCCCCCCTTGGTGTCCATACGTTTGTTCTCTACATCTGTGTCTCTATTTCTGCCCTGCAAACCGGTTCATCTGTACCATTTTTCTAGGTTCCACATGTATGCGTTAATATACGATATTGGTTTTTCTCTTTCTGACTTACTTCACTCTGTATGACAGTCTCTAGATCCATCCACGTCTCTACAGATGACCCAATTTTGTTCCTTTTTATGGCTGAGTAATATTCGATTGTATATATGTACCACACCTTCTTTATCCATTTGTCTGTCGATGGACATTTAGGTTGCTTCCATGACCTGGCTATTGTAAATAGAGCTGCAGTGAACATTGGGGTGCATGTGTCTTTTTGAATTATGGTTTTCTCTGGGTATATGCCCAGTAGTGGGACTGCTGGGTCATATGGTAATTCTATTTTTAGTTTCTTAAGGAACCTCCATACAGTTCTCCATAGTGGCTGTATCAATTTACATTCCCACCAACAGTGCAAAAGGGTTCCCTTTTCTCCACACCCTCTCCAGCATTTGTTGTTTGTACATTTTCTGATGATGCCCATTCTAACTGGTGTGAGGTGATGCCTCACTGTAGTTTTGATTTGTATTTCTCTAATAATTAGTGATGTTGAGCAGCTTTTCATGTGCTTCTTGGCCATCTGTATGTCTTCTTTGGAGAAATGTCTATTTAGGTCTTCTGCCATTTTTTGATTGTGTTGTTTGTTTTTTTAATATTGAGCTGCATGAGCTGTTTATATATTTTGGAGATTAATCCTTTGTCCGTTGATTCGTTTGCAAATATTTTCTCACATTCTGAGGATTGTCTTTTTGTCTTGTTTGTAATTTCCTTTGCTTTGCAAAAGCTTTTAAGTTTCATTAGGTCCCATTTGTTTATTTTTGTTTTTATTTCCATTACTCTAGGAGGTGGATCAAAAAGGATCTTGCTGTGATTTATGTCAAAGAGTGTTCTTCCTGTGTTTTCCTCTAAGAGTTTTATAACGTCCAGCCTTACATTTAGGTCTCTAATCAATTTTGAGTTTATTTTTGTGTATGGTGTTAGGGAGTATTCTAATTTCATTCTTTTACATGTAGCTGTCCAGTTTCCCCAATGGAGAAGAGACTGTGTTTTCTCCATTGTATATCCTTGCCTCCTTTGTCATAGATTAGTTGACCATAGGTGCGTGGATTTATCTCTGGGCTTTCTATCCTATTCCATTGATCTATATTTCTGTTTTTGTGCCAGTACCATATCGTCTTGATTACTATAGCTTTGTATTATAGTCTGAAGTCAGGCAGTCTGATTCCTCCAGCTCTGTTTTTTTCCCTCAAGACTGCTTTGCCTATTCGGGGTCTTTTGTGTCTCCATACAAATTTTAAGATTTTTTTGTTCTAGTTCTGTAAAAAATGCCACTGGTAATTTGATAAGGATTACATTGAATCTGTAGATTGTTTTGGATAGTACAGTCATCTTCACAATATTGATTCTTCCAATCCAAGAACATGGTATATCCCTCCATCTGTTTGTGTCATCTTTGATTCCTTTCATCAGTGTCTTATAGTTTTCTGAGTACAGGTCTTTTACCTCCTTAGGTAGGTTTATTCCTAGGTGTTTTATTCTTTTTGTCGCAGTGGTAAATGGGAGTGTTTCCTTAATTTCTCTTTCAGATTTTTCATCATTAGTGTATAGGAATGCAAGAGATTTCTGTGCATTAATTTTGTATCCTGCAACTTTACCAAATTCATTGATTAGCTCTAGTAGTTTTCTGGTGGCATCTTAGGATTCTCTGTTTATAGTATCATGTCATCTGCAAAGAGTGACAGTTTTACTTCTTCTTTTCCAATCTGTATTCCTTTTGTTTCTTTTTCTTCTCTGATTGTCGTGGCTAGGACATCCAAAACTATGTTGAAAAGTAGTGGTGAGAGTGGACATCCTTGTCTTGTTCCTGATTTTAGAGGAAATGCTTTCAGTTTTTCACCATTGAGAATGATGTTTGCTGTGGGTTTGTCGTATATGGCCTTTATTATGTTGAGGTAGGTTCCCTCTATGCCCACTTTCTGGAGAGTTTTTATCATAAATGGGTGTTGAGTTTTTTCAAAAGCTTTTTCTGCTTCTACTGAGGTGATCATATGGTTTTTCTCCTTCAGTTTGTTAATATGGTGTATCACATTGATTGATTTGCATATATTGAAGAATCCTTGCATTCCTGGGATAAATCCCACTTGATCATGGTGTATGAGCCTTTTAATGTGTTGTTGGATTCTGTTTGCTAGTATTTTGTTGAGGATTTTTGCATCTGTATTCATTAGTGATATTGGTCTGTAATTTTCTTTTTTTGTAGTATCTTTGTCTGATTTTGGTATCAGGGTGATGGTGGCCTCATAGAATGAGGTTAGGAGTGTTCCTTCCTCTGCAATTTTTTGGAAGAGTTTGAGAAGGATGGGTGTTAGCTCTTCTCTAAATGTTTGCTAGAATTCACCTGTGAAGCCATCTGGTCCTGGACTTTTGTTTGTTGGAAGATTTTTAATCACAGTTTCAATTTCATTACTGTGATTGGTCTGTTCGTGTTTTCTGTTTCTTCCTGGTTCAGTCTTGGAAGGTTATACCTTTCTAAGAATTTGTCCATTTCTTCCAGGTTGTCCGTTTTATTGGCATAGAGTTGCTTGTAGTAGTCTCTTAGGATGCTTTGTATTTCTGCGGTGTCTGTTGTAACTTCTCCTTTTTCATTTCTAATTTTATTGATTTGAGTCCTCTCCCTCTAAAAAAGAAGGAATATGTTCTTAAGCTTTTCTCTTCTCCTTCCAATCAGCTTAGTGATAAGTTACGGAAAATGTCCGGTGCTCAGATGCTTTCCATGCTCGAGTTAAGGCTCCTGGGGATCAGGTCTTTTGCAGAATTCGCTGGAGCTCTCGTCCTGTTGTTAAAAATCTGGGCCCCCAAGAAGAAGGGAAATATCACAACGTTCCTCCTCTGTTAATGGAAAAACAAGGAAATCTCCAGCTCTCTGGAGGCTCTTAAAGTAATCCTCCCTGCATGGCTTGTATGGCTTGGCCACAGTAAATAACACCAGGGATTTGTCATAGCATCCCAGAACAGGTGCAGGTATAAGGGGGACGGAGGGACCACAGCTCTCCCACTGCCAGTGGGTATATTTAGAACCAGAGAGAGAGAAAAAAAAATGTGCAATTCAAGTAAAAAGTTCTAGAATAGAAAACAAAGATTTTGCTAAAATAATAAAAAGCAAAGGATTGTCTGTCTTCCTGAGGAGAGGGTAAAAAAAATGGGTGACTGGCTTCAGTTAAGTAAGAGAGAAAAACAAGAGTGCAATGGAGAGAAACCTGATCGATGACGATGATGTAATGAAGATGTCAGTACTTAGAAGGTGGTGGTTTTGGAATGTCTTGTACTTTTAATCTGCAAAGCGATTTTCAGATTAGGAACCTCTGATTAGAGGATGTGAGAGGAAAATGTGAAGTCAGCCTCCCGCTGTAGCCGGTGGTGTCACCTCCGGCGGGGAAGGTGGTAGGTCAGGTCGGGAACCCCGGCCTTGGCTGATTCGGCTTGTAAGGTGGGCATTCTGCGCAGGAGCTGGCGGCCCCCAGGACCAGGGGCCACACAGCAGTGGTGGAGGCACCCAAACGCCACCCCAGCGTGGCTGGCTCCTAACTGGCCGGGTGACCCCAGAGCAAGTCACTTAGCATTTTGAGGGAGGGGCTGGCGTCCCTCCGTGCTGGGATGCTCCGGGCAGGCAGTCACCCCCGTGAGCTGGAGAGTCAGAGCTGAGGACGGGGACCGCCCCCCTCAACCTGCCCCAGGCCCGTCCCTGGGCTAGGCCCGCACCCCTCCCAACTGTAAAGCCGGGAACGGGATGCTGTTCCAGGCCGGCATTTGGGCTGCTCCAGAGATGACTTAAAAACAAGCACGCTGCGTGAGGCTTCTTATCTTTGGGGGTGGGGAGCTTCTGTAACCCAGTGAATGATACCTGATCAGCTGGGGCAAGAGGCCGGGCAGGTTATCTGGTGCTCACCTCCTGCCACCGCCCTGGCGGCTGCTCCCACCGCTAAGGAGACCCTCCTGGGACAGGCCTGAATGACTCACTAACCTTGACTTCATCGCCTCCCTGGGACTGTGTGATTTTTTTTTTTTTTTTTTTTAATCCATGAAAGAAGATTAGAAGGTGTCCAATCTTAGGGAGACTGCGTGGGTTTCTCCAGCCCCCTCCATGCGGTCAGGGAGTGACTTTCAAGGGACATGCGAGCAGCTCTGCCCCACCCACTAGATTCCGAGCCCCCGGACCTGGTCTCCGTGTCGGGGTCTCCCATCTCCTGCCGCTCCTGTTGTGCACTGGGTGTTCTGTGCCGACGGATTCTGCTACCCTGAATGCGGCTGCCTTCTGAAGCAACGAGTTCTTTTGTAAAGAAAGTGCTCCTCTAAGTGCCGTGCAGTATCCTGAATCGGATCCTGGAAGGGAGAGAGAATACTGGTGGAAAAACTGGTGCAATTCTGATAGAGTCTGTGGTTTAGTGGATGTGCTCATGTTCATTTCTAGTTTTGACAAAACGGGCTGAGGTTGTGTAAGATGTTGACATCACATCATCATGTCTGCATGAAGGGTTGTATGGGGACTCTCCGAATTCTCTTTGCAGCTTTTCAGGAAATATAATTCATTTCAGAATAAAAACCTGCCCTTAGAAGCCATGAATCAGTCACATCTGGCGTGCAGAGTCCAGACAGGTGCAGAGAGAGCAGAGATGCAGCAAGCTGTACACTGGGGATCAGCGAAGGGGAGACAGTGTCCCCATGCTTTGCTCTAATAGAAAAAAGCAAACAAAAGGCACTTCTGTGTCCTTGGAAATCTAGCAGAAGTGGCCCCTGCCTGGGGAAAGGGCTTTTGTTCCCCTAACTTGGGTGGGGTTCTTTATGGGGAGAGGGGAGGGAAGGCGCCCCAATGGAGATTCCACAGCTTGGCGTCTTCGAGGGGCTCCAGGGCTGAGCTACAATGGCCTCCCTCTTCTTGACCGACTGACCAGGGCAGGAAAACGGTTGCACAGTTGTTTCCTGAGCTCGAGATGGCACAGCAGGTTTGCAGGATGGTGTCATTTCCAGGAGGGCTTTTACATGCTCACACCTCTGGCTCACTCACTAATTTGTCAGGCCAATGTCCCGTCCATAGGGGCTGGCCGTATGGGAAAGGGAAGCCCACCACCAGGTTCTTGCATGCCTAGGACACCCAGGGCACAGCGAGGATGAGAAAGTGGCACGTCCAGGGTCCCCGAGCCCCCCTCCACACGCGCTCCCTGCATTGCGGCAGGCCACTGCAGAATTTGGAGTTAGCAATCTCCAAGTGGCCACAACTTCTACTGCAGTTATGGGCTGGGGACAAGGGCCAGGAACAAGGATGGCCAACGGCCAGCGGCTGTCACCTGGCACTTTTGCCTGTGTCACCACCCTGCAGGAACAGAGCAGCCATTGCCAGCTCTGTTTCGCAGCTTCGCCCATGCCCGGTCTCTCTCCTCGAAGTAGCCTGAAGCCCCGTGACCTGAAGGACACCCTGCCCCTGGCCTGTCAGAGGCCTCGCGTAGCCAGTGTCAGAATGCCACGCCCAGCTGGAGCCCCTGTCCCTTGGAAATGAGCCATTGCAGAGTCTAATTAAAGTGCCCTCCCAAAATTACCGTTAGAGAGCCAGGATTTTAAATCATCATCCATAAGCCCTGTAGACATCAAGCGTTTGTCTTTTCTCACGTAATTTTATCCCCGCTGGAATCTCTGCCACCACAGCCCAAGGCTTAGGGCACATGACGTCTTTCCTCCTGTCTCATTCACGGCTACATCATATGATCCAGGGCCTGAAACACAGCAGGCACCCAGTAAAGCCTCTGTGCCATAAATGAGTGAAGGTATAGCAAGCTGAAAGTGCCGAAGCAAACCTTCTGGATGAGAAGGACAGTCATGGAACAACTAGGAAAGAGTAGATTAAAATGTAGTTTTTCTCAGTGTGGTTGTTTTTCCCCAATTAAATGCTACCCCCCACTGGCTAAAGCTCTCTGTACCTGATGATAAAGGAAGTGCTGATTTGTCTGTGAAAGATTTGCCCTTTTTCCGAGGGATTGTTTCAGGCCCACCCCTAAAATTCCTATTTTGCTGCATTTGCCCACTTCAGTGATCTCCCATGTGGGAATTACAGAAGAATTACAGACTGATTTTCTGGTACCTGGTGGGAATTACGTAACAGTGTGTTTTTTCTGCGTGTTGAGCACTTTTGGGTGCGTGTCTGACTTTGTGGAGTGGTGTGGGCCCCATGAGAGCAGAGGAAAGGGCCTCTGCTTGTGGACACGGTCAAAGACACGTGCTCCCTGGGGTGCCTCCCAGGCTGTGGTTTGTCTATTAGATTAAAGAGAGGCTATTATCAACAGCTGGGCAACAACGCGAACTGATGTCAGGAAGGAGCGACACAGGGAACGGGGAGCCCTCCCGCCTCCTCTGCCCTCACCCCTGCCACTGGCTCCAGGTTGGAGAAAAGGAGGGGTCCCCTGGGAGGGTCTTTGTGGGCTCCCCTGGGATCAACATAAGAAAGAGGAACCCCTAAGGAAGTTTCTAGCATTTCAGAACCCCAGGAACAGCTAAAATCTCCCACAGGGGAAACACAGCAATTTGGTGCCAGGAACTGATCCCAGCCACTGACACACATTAGCCGCTAAACACCCACAGTTCTGTGATTATCCCACTTTACAGATGTGCAGACTGAGGCACACAGGTTAGGGCACTTGTTAAGGTCAATAAGGAATAAAGTTGGGAGTGAAGCCCAGGACTGGCTGATTCCATAACCTCTGCTCTTAACCACGGTGCTAGGCCAACAAATCCCTAGCCATAGAGTATGTGTGCATGCTCAAAATACGCAAAATGTTGGCTATGTAAAATATACATGTGTATATTATATGTATATATATGTATATATTATTTATGTGGAATATAGATAGATGATAGACGGTAGATGATTGATAGAGAAAGATAGATATAGATGATAGATAAATAGATGATAGATGGATAGATAGATAGTAGATGGATGGAGAGATAGACAGATATGGAGATGAGAGAGAAATAAAGAACGTAGAACACACAAGCACACACACATGCGCCCTTTGGAGGGCCCTAGCTCCTTTCTCCCCAAGGGCTGCCCAGGCAGGAGGAGAATGACGGTCTCGAGGACGCATCAGGCAGACCTGTTCATTCTGGGGTCCCTCTGCAGAGAGGCTGACCTACAAGTGTGGGTGACTAGCGGCTCCCAAACTCTGAGAAACAAAGACTAGAATGGCTGCATGAGGAAAGACCCCTGGAGGATGACCAAGGGGGACACGCACGCTGGCCGGGGCGTCCGATCAGCAGGACAGAGTCCCCAAACCCTCCTTCTCCGGGTCCTTTTCGAACTCCCAGGCCGGGGAGATGAATGCCCCACAGGCACGTGGGGGGCAGAGGCATGCAAGCACAGCATTGTCTCGGAGCAGACAGAGGCTGTTGGAAAATAGTCAGTCCTGACCTGGAGAAAGATTTACTTAAACCCCCTGGGGAGTAAGAGCCCTTCCTAAAATTACTTTAGCTGTGCAGGGGACCCCCGTGGGCAGCAGTGTTATGACGACAGGCTCCATTTTTCCTGGACCAGTGCCAGCTTCCCTACCTCGGGGTCTGCTTTCCCTGCTTTGTTTTCTGTTCTGGTGTTTTTCACCAGAGTTCCCACATGCCCGCAGGTAGACAGGCGTGGTCTGTTAAAAAGCGTTGGAGCATCTGGGTTGGAGTCCAGTGACCAGGAAAAGCCACTTTTCCTTCTCTATGTCCTTTTCTTCATGTGTCAGACAGGAATGTTAGTATCTGTGTCACAAGTTCACAAGTTCATTGATGTGAAATCCGTTCGCCAAACAACATGTCTCGATTCTACTAGGACTAATGTTCACTCACAAGTTATGTACATCAGTCCTCTTGTGGGCCTGGGGCTGTGTCCCAGAGGAGGACAGGCCAGGAGCAGCAAGGGGAATGTTCTGAGCACATGCACGTGTGTGTGTATGCGTGTGTTTGTGTGTTCGGGGTAGGAGCATCCAATTGTCTGATGGAATTTTTAAGTTAAACGTGCTGTCCATGGGGAGCGGGCAGCCCGCAGAGGTCCTACTTTAGAGGAGAGAAGAGCCATTGCGGGCTCTTTGCCGTGACACACATGCCATGCGTGTGGCCCTGGGGGCAGAGGAAAGGAGGGTGGGTCCCTGCTCAGACAGGCCCTCGGGCAGAGGCGGACGTGGCGTGGGCACAGCGGGCCAGAGGGACTGAGGGATGTGGGAGGGGACCGTGGGGAAGAAGGTTCTGGTCCTCATACTTATGGGCGCCACAGGCACTGGACCCTGCCTGGTAGGGAGCAGCTGTAATGCCAGGAGCCTGAGCTGGGGACGCGCTCGCTGACGCTCACGTGTCCACTTGGCAAGATGGGTGTAGGGGAGTCTTCCCAAAGCCTGTGGACAGTTGTTTGTATTTTCTTAAGTTTGAAAAACACCCGCCAAGGGAAGAATGTTAATTTTAATTAAAGTTAGGTCAAGGTGTAACTAAATTATTTCCAGAACAAATGGAAAGACTTACAAACAAAGAACATTTTGTTCGAAGAACTCTGAGACCCAAGTATCATTTAACAAAGCAAGAAAACTCTAGAGGCTTTGGTTTGGCAATGTGGCACAGAAAACACACCACAGAACCTTAGGAGAGGATGTCTTTCTCGAAGGAGCGGAGAGATCCCCCAGCCTTTGCCTAACAGGGCCTCAGCAGTGCTCACTCGCTGCTGTGGTTCCACAGCCAGGATGAACAGGACATACACCCACCCGTTTCCTCCTGAGCGCCCAGGTGAGCAAGGCCAGTGAGTAGCCTCAAACAAGAAGAGTGCAGCTGGAAATTCCAGGGGGAAAATCACCCCCTTCCCTTTCTTCCTTACTTGGTCACAGTCCGAATTGTAACAACCTTCCAAGTTGCAATGAAGGACCAAATACGGGCCTGAGATACTCTCCTTTCCTATCTGAAAAGCACCTTCCTTTCCTACCAGCTCCCACCAGGTCTGGCAGCTTCCCTCCCTGCCCCGCCCCTCCCCTCCAAGACAATCTTAGCTCAGACAGGATTTCCTTCGTCTTAGTCATCAGCTTTTATGGCCCAGCCTCCCCCTTCCCGTTTCAAAACAAGGAATATTAGCCGCAAACAGTCTGAAATGATTTGTAAACCTTACCAGTGCGTGTAGACATCAGTTTTTGTGTCTGCTTATCAATATCAAGATGCCAGAGGCTGGAAAAATCAATGCGTTTCTTGTTGTGAAGTCGCATGGTGCAGTGATTTTTCAGCTGTCTGCCTTGGCTTTTGTGAAACTGCAGAAGAGCAAACACGTTCATTTTCACTGCAATCCTAAAAAGCTGCGAAGTTAAAAACAAAGTGACAATTTGGGCAAAAATCATTCCTGTTTTAAAAGAAGGCTCGTCAAAGGAGAGGTCAGTTCAGCAAACTTTCTGGCTGGTAACGGGTCTGGTTCCCAACATCACAGAAGAACAGGCCTTCGAGGCATGATGTGAAGCATTCCTTCAAAGCCTTAACAGATTTCCTGGGGTTTCGAAGGAGAATGTAGTCTTCATGTTCTCCCAAGCGATTCTCTGAGGAACCAGAGCAACTCAGTTACAGGAACAGCATGTGTAGCTGTCAGGTCTGCTCTGATTAAACTGGAAGCTCAGCCAGGTCACTCAGCTCTGGCTGCCGGTGCAGGGAGGAAAGGGTACCCCGACTAGGGAAGGGACCCCTCCATCCAGTTATAAGTGGACACACACACACACACCCGTCTCCCCTCCCTCTCTCCCCTCCCAGCAGGAGTACTTGTATCAGCACATCACTCCCCTTTTCCCCTTGAATTGTTCTTGCCAGGAGATGGAAGACAAAAGCCAGCCTCTCCCAGTTCAAGTCAGTGGAGTCCCATCAAAGAAGCTGGGGAGAAAAGAGATACAAATATCTCTTTACAGATTCTGTTTGCCTCTTTTTCACCCCCATTCCAGAATTTCTTCACTGACACCCTGTGCCCTTCTAGATGTAAAACTTTGCTCAAAAGTGGGTCTGACAGCAGTTACTTACATGCAGAATTTGCCTCTAGTTTCCTATGAAACCAGTGGACCTTGGCCCGTCAGGAGGTGAGGATGACCCGGGGAGCTTTGTGAAATTGTGAGTGAGCTGCTGCTGGGTGGTGGGGGGGCGGGGAGGGGGCAGGCATCTGGGTTAAGCAGTGTCTGTCAACCTGGCTGCCGTGGCCGTCACCTGGGGGATGCTCCAGAATGCTGGTGGGGGGCCCAGCCCCGGGGACACCCTCAGGTGACTTAAGGGAATTTCAAAGCCACGCCGAGACCGGCTCGCCCTTTAAGATCGATAGTCCGATTTTTGCTCCGTTCACCAAGTTCTCCAGCCCTGGGCCCTCCACCCGCCGAACGCAGCCCCAAGCCCTGGGCCGCTGAGGCACAGCCTGCTGTACGCAGCCCGGAGCCCCTCTGGCCCCTGGTGACCCGGTGCTTAGACCCCGGCTCTGCCACGTGGGTGGATTGGCGCCACAGCTGAGCCCCTGCGCTGTGATTCACAAGTAAGCCTGCGCTCCTGCCCTGAGATTGGCGTGTGAGCCTGAGCTCCTGCCCTGTGATTGGTGGGTGAGCCTGAGCTCCTGCCCTATGATTGGCGGGTGGGCCTGAGCTCCTGCCCTGTGATTGGCGGGTGAGCCTGAGCTCCTGCCCTGTGATTGGTGGGTGAGCCTGAGCTCCTGCTCTGTGACTCGTGCGTGAGCCTGAGCCCCTGAGCTGCGACTGGCGAGCGATTTCTTTGCTTTTTTTTTTTGGTATTCAATGCTTTATTTTAGTAAAATCAGAAAAAACACAGCACGTGCAGTGCTAGCATCTAAAACTAATACATTACGTTAAGCAATTACTAAACTTACAGTGACTTGAGGTTCGATGTTTACCTTCAGCAAATTTAATTCCATTCTTATTTACTGAAAATATTGCTGGCTGACAAAACTGAATCTAAAAGTCACTGATTATGGCCATACACAAAGATAACCACATGTTTGAGAACCGCAATATGCCAGACACTGAAAATCAAACAAAACAAAATATGTACTAAATAAAATTCTGAGAACCTTTGAAAATGTGGACACTTCATAGCAGTGTTTAGAAGTGTTTCATTAACATTTTAAGACAAATGTATCAAAACCTTGGCATGTTATAATTTCAAGTTGCCAATTTTGCCTTAAATTTTGTCAGAAAGTTACAGCTACCTACATTGCCAATGCTGGGCCTGCTTAATTTGACTCACGCTTAATAGGACTTAACATTAAAAGCTCACACTACCCTGAAATATTTTATTTCACATACGGTGACATTCAATATTCAAGTGCCAGTGTTTTTATACTGTCTTTTGGTCAAGTTTCTTTAAACTTTCAAATAATCACTTTTAGGCTTACAAAAATAAATATTTGTCAAAATGTTCAATAAATATTACACAAACTAGCAGCAAAAAGTATCTAAAATCTGTCGTGTGCAAATAGTTTTCTTCTCAACTATCATTCCATGGTCCCAAATAAAATTTTAGAATCTAGTTCTTAACACGCTGCGTTCAACAATTTCCAAGAGACAAAATAAGTTTGGAAGTTTAAGGACGCACACACAAGACATATATCTAAAATTCTCTGAATGTGCAATAAAATAAGTATTTTGTAAAAATTTATGGGCAAAATGTACAAGAGTCTAAATCTATACTAATTGAAATAGCACCGTAACAAATGACCTCAATACTGTCAAGTGCACCTACTTAATAAAGTTTTAGAACAAGGCAGAGTACACTTGAAAATTACTGCACTTTAAGAAATTTTTGCCGCCTTATGCCATTGTAAATATTAGTCTATAAAGATCACTATATTCCAACCACAAAATGAGCACAGAATTCCAAGTGGCAGAGGCATTTTTAGTTGGTGAACAATCATCTTTGGTCAAATTTAGCAGAAAGCAACTATAAATACAATGGAAACCTGTGCAACTAAAATACGTTAAAACTGCACTATATAGAAATAACACCTTGTGCAGTTTAGTACACATTGCCAACCTGTGTGATCTCAAGAATTTCAGAGTTTGTAGCTACTCTGATTTACAAATTCTACAAGTGTAAGCCATTTTAACATTTCAGCACAGCTTAAACTGAAAAAAGAGAATCTGCATTAAAATAAAAGCCTGCTGCATAATTCCTCCTGCTTATATCCTCTTGACCAAAAAACATCAACACTAGCATGCATTGAAGACCAAAATCCAAGCAGGTCCTTAAAAGGACTGGTCACTGGCATGGTCAGCCATTCTACGACTTCAGTTTTATTTATGTCAGGCATTTAAAACATCTAATTAGATGAAATTTCCCCTAAACACTTTTGTTATCAGAACTTTTAAACTTTTCCTATAATAATATGCCCACATCTGCCTAGCTTAGAATTAGTAACCTAAACATTAGAAGAGGAATTGCTGTATTTACTTGCATTAACTTCGAAGAGTGCTTTGAAAAATGTATGGATGTATTCATACATGCCACCTCATCATGACTGGAATGGCTTATTTAAAGACTAAAAGTGCCTATGCAGGATAGAGTGAGCAAGTCAGAACGTCAACTTAGTACAGTCTGCCACATTAGAAACTAATTCTGCTGTAAGGTGTTTTCCTACCCTCTCTGCAAGTATCAAAAAGTCCTAATGCAGGAGACAGCCCACGATTTTTTCCTTTATAATATTTACAGATGAATTGATGATTCCTGTTAAGTTGTATCACACCTGTGTGCCAAGGTTTGATTTTAGCTCAAGTTCAGTGAATTTATTTTGTCAAAACAATTGAAAACTTCAGCATTACTGACCCAACAGGACATCAAAATAATAAGTTGCCTGAAGTTAAAGTCACAGTACATTAACAAACAAACGGTCCTCAGTCACAAAATTATAAATGCAGTTTGGGATGGAAATAAGCAGAAGGGGAGTTAATCCAAACTACAGTAGCTAAGTTTTCACATCAGCTTCTTAATAGGGTTGTTGATTGTTCCTTTCTTTTCTTCCTTTGGCTTTGAGCTCCCTTGAATTTTCAGGAGAATCACAGCTGGTAATGTAGTGCTAGTTCTTGAAGCTACATGATATAGTCTAAGTTACATGTGGTTTCCATATTAGCTTTTTCGAAATGGTGACTTTGCTGCGAAGCGGATTCTGCTGCCCCACCAGTCAACCCCCTGAGAGTTGTAATTTCCTCCGTATCCATCACTATTGTAGAAGCTTCCATAGCCACCTCCACCACATCCTCTGCTGCTGCCATGACCACCTCGACCCCTGCGGCTGCTGCTTACACGGCTACTACTAAAGCTAGGACTTCCAGAACTGCTACTTTGTCGATAGTCTCAGGCACCAAATCATCCACTCAATCTCTTAGAACGCCCATGACTGCTACCCTTGCAGTGGTGTTCATAAGCCATACTTTCTAACCAAGATGGCGCTTCTTGTTCAGCTTCAACAAGAGGAGCCAACAAATCCTTTGTGATATTTATATTTCTTTCATTGGAAAATGAGGTGGCAAGACCAAGGTTTCCTACACGTCCTGTATGGCCAATCCCATATACATATTCCTCAGTATCACTTGGCAAATCAAAATTGATAACATGTTTCACATTTGAAATGTCTAGTCCTCTTGCTGCCACAGCAGTAGCCACTAGAATTGGGCTTTTTCCTGAGCGGAACTGGTGAAGGGCTTCCTCTCTATCTCTCTGTGATCGGTCTCCATGGATACTGGTGCAAGCATATCCTTCATGGTATAAGAAATCCTCCAGAGAATCAGCACCCTTTTTGGTCTCCACAAAAACTGAAGTCAGTGAATCCTTCCCTGTGCATTTAAGTGGTCAAGCAGAAACGACCGTTTATCTGACTGTTCCACCCAAACTACTTTCTGCTTCTCGCCTGATTGGAATTTCATGTTCTAGAAATAAATGACTTACACTACTGCAGAGGGGGAAGGAAGGAAGATTAGTCATGCTTGCTCTGGATTTTTTTTTTTTTAAGTCCCAAAATTCCTTAATTAGGAAGTAAACGCAGTTGAAAAGAGCATTGACTCCTGCCTAGAAATTCCAGAACAGGGAATGTCTGTCTGCACCACACTGATGCTTCAGGTGGTTAGAAAGGCCAGTTCCCGGAACAAAGTCAAACCTGGACCTTCACTTCTGTTTCGTATTAAAGCGAGAGGGCAAAGCCAGAGCAGTGTCGCAGAAGAAAGTAAACTTATTTAGAAGGGGGTATACGTATAATCATACATTGCATCCATTTTTAGAATTGTCTGTCTCTGTTTACAGTACCTTTAGCAAAATCTCAATCCTTCTAGTTATTGAGTGAGAACAAAAGACAGGCTGTTTATTCTGCCAACATTTTTGCCTTCGTGTTGGTTTTTCTTCCTCGTTGGGTTTAATTAACTAGAGTCTCTAAGGATAAACATAGAAGAAAAGGCAGCCTTCATGAGGTTTTTCTTAACTCCTCACGTTAAAAAGTTGTCTTAGCTCTCTATTCTTGCTAAGCATTTCATGTGTTAAAAGTTAGATCAATTTCCTGAAATTAAAAAATAAAACCTTGACATGTGATTCATACGTCACATACACTACAGACATACAGTGTTTGTAAACTAATCACTTGAAAATGATCTTTTTAATGTTACCTCAGGTCTCTTGTGTATCTATCTTGTGCAAACCTCTGTTGATTCTTTTATACTTTTTTTTAAACGGTGATAAAACACACATAACATGAAATTTACCATCTTAGCCATTTTTAAGTGTACAAGTCAGTAGCATTAAGAACATTCACATTGATGTGCAATCTCCATCCATCTCCAGAACTTTCTTCCTCATCCCAAAGTGAAGTTCTGTCCCATTAAACCGTAACTCCCTCTTCCCCTCTCCCAGCTCCTGGGAACCTCTAGTCTCTGTTTCTGTGAGTTTGCTTGTTTTAGGGACCTCACGTAAGTGGAGTCATACGGTATTTGTCTTTTTGTGACTGGCTGATCTCACTTAGCATAACGTCTGGAAGGTTCAGACATGTTGAAGCATGTGTCAGAATTTCCTTCCTTTTTGAGGCTGAATACTATTCCTGTACTTTTCTAAGTTATTGTTTTCAAGTTCAGCTTTGTTTTCTTGGCTGGTAGGTTTCGGTGGTTAGAGTCAAGTTTAGAAGAAGCACGTGGGCCCGTTGGCCGTGGGGCTTCTGTACTTGGGTCTCTAAGATTGGTCCTCCCACTTCTGCGTGGCTCGCTGGTGGCCCCTCTCCTCTTGATGTGGGTCTTGCTTTCTGGCCGATGTTGACCACTCCCTGATAGAGTGGGTCCCTCGGGTGCACTGTTTCTGACACACTGAGCCCAAGGTCTCATCCTGCCCCAGTCCCCCCTCTGCTGAACCTCTCAATCTGAGAGAAGCCAACGGACAAAGGTATCGATCCAGTAAAAACCTGTAGCCAGTCCCCTGGAATTCTGTGGCGGCAGTTTGAGGGCCTTTAGCCACATCACTAGTTTGGATCCCAAAGACGGGCTTGCTTCAGGCTCACTAGCTACTCTGAGCTTCTCTTCTGCGTGGTCTGCATGGGAGCTGTCAGGATGCTGTAACCTGACACCCAGGAGGAGGAGGGGGTCCCAGAAGCAGCCACCTGCCAGGGGTGACATCAGGTATTGGCATGAGGAGCCTCTGGGATGCCTGGCACCCATCTTGCTCTGGGTTTTTTCTCGTTTAACTTAGTGGTGCTAAATATGTCTCTTTAACTAACACTCATTCCTCTGCAATTGTGAGTCGCAGGGTTTAAACGAGTGAGCAGCAGGGAAGCCGAGGGGCCAGCCAGAGGGTCAGAGTCCCAGACAGAAAGTCAGCAGAGGTGGCTCTTGCCGCCTCTGCTGTGCTCATGATGGGAGGGCAGGCACAGGCGCCGTGGAAAACTCCTAAGGAGGGAGCGCTTGCTCTTCTGCCGAACCTGAGCCAGAGCCCTGTGAGCTCCAGGGTCACGGTCCTGGGAGCCCGGTATCCAGTGCAGGTCCAGCGTGGGAGCTGGGATCTGACTCACAGCCCAGACAGACGCCAGCAGGAGGGAAGCAAGCTGGGAAGACGGGAGTCCTGGTCAGAACTGGCACGCAGTGTTTGGGGACTTTTTGTTCAGAATCCCAGCACGAATCATGCTGCTCAGGGCCAAAGGCACATCCCGCAGAAACGCGCACCTGCGGCCACTGATGCAGTCTCCTTTCTCACTCTCCACTCGATTTGAACTGCTGCATGAAAACTACTGGGGTAGATAGACGATGACGGCTTGTCTGCAAAGTCAAACTAATGCAAAATATGCTTCCTCTGCAAGACAGGGTGCCAGCTGTCTCCTGGCGGCATTCGGCCAGTGAGATCTGCAGGCTGAGCTGGACTTTTTCTTCAGGGCAGAGGAGGTTGGCCAGTGGCCTCCTTTGTACTTCTGGAAACTCTGTCGAGGGTAAGAATGTGGAAAGTGGACCAGGGACCAAACCGATGGAATGGGGAGAGGTCATTCAAACCCCTACTTATCAGGCAAGGTGATAACTGAACTTGGCCCCGTGACGCCCTCCCTACTGGGCCCGGGATCGTGAGGCCGCTGGGGGAAGGGGGGCTTGACTGGGAAGTCACCCTCCCCTGGAAACGCCGATCGCTGACACAGAGTCCACAGAAAGCACATCAGATGCTGCTCCGAGATCCTGGCTAGAGTCGGAAGAGCTGAGCCAGAGCAGCGCTGGGCAGACTGTGCGTTTGATTCCACAGATTCAGACTCTACAGACCTGGCAGGGCCTGGGACTCTGCATTTCTCACCCACTCCCAAGTGACGTGCTACTGCTGGTCCAGGGACCACAGTTTGGGTAGCAAGTCTTAGACAGTTGTCTCTAGGGCCTTGTGATTCTGTTTGCCCTTTGAATAGTCACCTCCCCACCATCAAAGAACGTACCCCCGGGCTTGTTTCCCCCAAAATGTCCTGCCAGTCTTCTAAAATGCTGCCAAAAAAGCACGCTCCGCTCGCTTGCTTGCCCAGGCGATTTTTGGAAAACTAGAGATAAGAGAAAGATCGTTTTCATCTGCTGTTCTCTGGAAGGGTTAAGGAATTTCTCTCTTTGCTAAGCATATTATCTTTTGACATGTCGGGCTGGCTGAGGCCTCCCGGGGTCATGTCCTGCCTGAGAGCAAGTTTGACCCTGAGCGTTGCAAAAACAGCCTGTTTGGGGAGGGAAGGGGCCGCCGGGAGAAGGGGCCTCGTGGCCTATTTCATGAAAACACATTTATCCCCATAAAAAAACGGGCCTTCTTAACACCATCAGCTTTAGGTCATCATCATTTGAACAGTTTAACCCAAAGGGTGTACGTAGTGATCAGAAATCAACACATTTCAGAGTAACTGTTTAGAGCCAAGTGTTAGAAACAGAAAACAACACTCCTGCGTCATGGAGAGTTTACTTGAAGCCTGTTTCCTGTTGAAATGAAATTGGAAGCACACTCCCTCCACCCACTTCTCTCTCTGAGTTGTTCAAGGAGCTCTGTTCCTCGTGGAATGACACTTGATTTTCCCCAGTGATGGTCAGTCATGCGTTTGACCGTCTCTGGTTAAAGCATCTACCAAACGGAGTCCTTTGGAAAATTCCATGTAGGACAAGCATATATTAGAGATAAAAGCAAAGATTAAGTAGGCAGACCTATTAGGCAAATGTCTACAAAGGAAATCATTTCGGAAGATTAGTGAATGGAGGTAGTGAACCCTTGATTTGCACAATGACCGAGGTCCCTCCTGTAGACTTTAATCACGTGGTCCCTTTGTGCATCTTTATTCCTGAAGGTTTCCTGTCTCCTTCAAGGTACAGAATTTGTACTTTGCCTGTGGTGGGGGCGGAGGGGCAGGTGTCCCCTCCCAGAACTTCATTCTAAGTCATTTGCTTAGAGCTCAGATGACATTTGCCCAGCAACCTGAGGGGAGGAGGAGCTTCAGACTTGGAGTCCGGCTCCTGTGGCTTCATGAACTGTGACCTTGGGTGAGATCTTCAGGTCCTCCTCTGCAGAATGAGTTTATAATCCTCCCTCAGCTAGATGCTGAAAGGACTAAATTCCGTAAGGTGCATAAAGCACCGCACACAGTGCCTGGTGTAGAGTAAACACCCCTACAGGTGCCGTGATTGCTGTTCTCTCCCCTGAACTCAATGATCCCTTGAACTTGACCAGGTCCCTCCTTGCCGCTCTCCCTGGTGACAGCCCCTCTGCATCCCTGAGTCGTGGAGCCTTGGCAGGTAACTCCAAAGGCTTTTCGGTGGAGAGATGCTCCTTCAGTGTCTCTCTCTCCCTCCGCATATGGCAGGCCCCAGGTGTGTCTTAGGTAGGCTGTTCGTGGACATGAGTTACTTGAGTTTTCACTGATCCCGGTTTGCAGGGGCCCCTTCTCAGGCTCCTGTGGCCTTCACGACAGGGGTTCCGCAGAGACTCGGGCTCTAACTCAGGCCCGGCTCCTCCCACTGCCCCACACTGTGTCCAGCTGCCTCCTTAGTGATTCTGATTCTTTTAGGTCATGTCTAGGGGGCTCCATCTACATCCAGCGTCTTGATTCCTAATCTGTTCATTTACGTGGCAGCAAGAGGATAACACGGTCTTAGCTTGACTGTTGGGTTATTGCTGAAAAATCAGTGAAACTCACAGCCTCAGATGGCAGCTCATAAGCCAACTGAAAAACTTGACCAGTCTGTGCCCAAAAGAGCCTGACCATGGGTAGATAACAAGCTTGGGTTGAAGGTAAAGCCCTGTTCAGTGTAGACCCCTTTTGCCCCCAGAAGCTTAAAGCAACATTCACTTAGTCACTTGTAGAGACTCAGCTTCAGACACCTGTGCCTTTTCCAACACACATGCATTCACCACCCCCCCCACGTCTGCTGCCTCCCAACCTGGGTGGCCCTCTCCCGAGGGACCCCTGTTTCAGCCACTTTGATGGGTTGTCATCTGGAGGGTTCCTGGCATTCACATCTCGGCTTCACCAGCCACTCTACGTGGGTTAGTTCACTGCCCCCCACTGGCTGGCTTCCGTCCACATGTTCAGGTCCTCACCCCACCCCCTACCCAGGGCTCAGCACACACCATCACCTTCTCTGCGTAGTGAAGACAGCTTCTCCCCACATCGCTGACCACACGGGATCCCATCCAGCAAACAACTGTTACATCACCACTGCCACCCAGCCAGCCAGCCTGGCCCATCC
Organism: Balaenoptera borealis; assembly: GCF_965194805.1. Taxonomy (NCBI): domain Eukaryota; kingdom Metazoa; phylum Chordata; class Mammalia; order Artiodactyla; family Balaenopteridae; genus Balaenoptera; species Balaenoptera borealis. Next base: position 77,283,261 of record NC_138877.1, read on the forward strand.
ATCTCAGGGTCAAAACGGCCCTGCGTTTTACATTCGATTCTTGCCATTAAGAACTGAGAGTGCCGTAGAGTGGTCCTCTCAAATGGCCCCAGGTGTTTGGTTTTGTTTTCTTAATTGAACATCATAGTTTATTTTTTTATACACATACATATACCTATTCTTCTTCAGATTCTTTTCCCATATAGGTTCTTACAGAATATTGAGTAGAGTTCCCTGTGCTCTACAGCAGGTCCTTGTTGATTATCTAATTTTTAAGCTCATGTCTTTTTATAATGAAGAGCTGGAGATGGGGTGCTGGAATGAAAAACAAAGAAATCCAGCTTGAAGTAGTTGGCTTTTGTTGTTTCAAGAGAGGAATTCATTCTGTGGGTGTCACTGAAGCGTTAAAGTCCCCCAGCAGCCCTAGAGAAATAGTTCCCCTGCTGTGACCCACACCCAGCTAATTTTGTTTTTATCGTTAGTTAAGGCACTGGTTCCTAGGGAAGTTTTAGCCCTTGGACGTCATCTTTTAAAAATGTACCCTTTAAAACAAAATTGTGAACATAAACAGCTTTTCGTGGTCACATACACAAAATTATTATTTTCCCATAGACTTAGTAAGGTCTAAATAGATTTTTATAACATTTTCCTACAATTTTACTTATGAAACAGCGTCAGTATTTTCAATGATTGTTAGGTGATGGTAGAATTCTAAACTATAAATCATGTACCGTAAACCTCCTTAATCTAGACTAATAATTGTGACTTTGTCTTCAGTAACCTATAGGTAAGAAGTTTTCAGTTAATATGGATAGTCTGAAAAAGTTAATCGGAAGATTCTTAATCTGCTTAAGAAAACAAATCTCCTTCAGGCACTTCTGAAGCACTCATTTACCTGCACAAAATAATTTGTTCCTGATAAGCGTTATCGGTTTGTTTAAACCACCCTGAAGAACCTCTATCTGAGGGCCATGACTTCTTAGCTGGATTGTTGACTTGTTTGTTTTTTTTTTAAAAGTAAAATTTTGTTTCTCTTTTCAAAATTCCTCAAATCAGATATTTTTTCCTGTTCAATCTAATCCTTCCACATTAAATAAAACTAGTCCAAATTTTCACTCTGGTTTGGCATTGAGGAAGAGCCAAACTAGGCTGATCAAGTTCAGTGAAACAAATGCGGTATAAGCGGAGACTTGCCTGTTAAGCATTTTATTATCTTTCTCTATTTCATTCCTTTCTTTCATGAAATATGAAAATAAAACACTGGGCTTTCAGAAGAAATTGAAGGTGCAGATATATAGTTCAACGTGCTAACAGCATGTTTAATTCAATGATTGTACCATATGAAAGATGATATATAAGGAAATTTTCCTTGTGAAGGGGTCATCCTTAGGTGTCAAAGCTCAGCAGGTAAGACCTTAGGGATCAACTAGTCCAAACTCTTCCTAAAGGTAAGTTTGGGGCCCAGAGAGGTACAGACACCGGCCTGTAACCACACAGCCAGCTCCTGGTAGAATTGTAAACCCAAGCCCTAGTCAAGTGCCAGCCTTGATAAACTAATGCTGTCATCTAATTTCACTGATTAAGTCATTTTATATATTAGATCATTTTTTTGAGTAAATTACATGATTCACTGTTTTTAAAGGCTTGTTTTGGAAATGGTGAACAAAACATTCTACCAAGTCAAACCCATTGATCATCATAGAACTATATCATGGAACAAAGCTGCTACTTCACTGAGATCCCATACTATGGCAAAGATAAATTCTTCTATTTTAGTACAATATGTTTAAAGTCCATAACCAGTAAAGAGATTAAAAAATCATGCTCATCTGAACAAGATGCATAAGTAAATTAAATGGAGGAAGTCTAGACCTATGAACAAGTTGATGGTAACATTACTTCAATCCCTGGGGTATTTGATTTTTTAAACGCTAGTGGTTTGAAAGCCATACTAGACTTAAAGGAGTGTAAGGCACCACATTAACTCTTTCATCACTCTGTACACCTCCAAGAACAATCCCCCATCACTGACATCACCTGGAGTTCACCTGAGTTTTGATTCCTTGAAGTTAGAAAGACTAAATTCTTAAGAATACCTAACTTAGAGAATCCAGAACGCTGAGATGAGACTCCTGACATACCGAAGGCTTTCTTTTTTTTTTTTTTTTTTTATGTTTTTTTGGTTTTTGGCTGTGAGGCATGTGGGATCTTAGCTCCCCGACCAGGGATCAAACCCACACCCTCTGCATTGGAAGGCAAAGTCCCAACCACTGGACTGCCAGGGGAGTCCCCCAAAGGCTTTCTTAAAAGTCCTAGACAATAGTGAGAACCACTAGGAAGGGGCAAGGTGGGAATTCATGGCTCTGGAGAGAGAATACACAGAAGATAATCAACAAGAGACAGAAGATGTGGTATTTGGAGGGTAGGCGACCTCAGTGTCCCTGGATGCTGCAAAAAAAAACCCTGCCCTCTTGTCCTTATTCCTGATTATCTTATATATTTCTTATAGTTCTTTTGTAGCCATCATCTCCTTTAATCCTCACAGCAGCCTTGTAAATAGACGGAACAGGTGCAGTCATCTTATTTACCGCTGAAGCGAAGGGGAGCCAGAGGGATTCAGTAACATGCTAATAACGTCACTAGGTTGTGATAGAGCTGGTGTTGGATCCCTCCTTTTTCTTGAAGGGTTTGTCCCGAGCAGATTATTCCAGATTCATGCAGCTCCGTGGACATTTCCATGTGCTATTCCCAATCACCCACAAAAGAAATAAAGGACTATTATAACCACCATGATGTTGGTAGGAAAAGAGAGCAAAGTGCATAATTCCATCACGGCTAGAGGAGGAATCTTTAGAACGCGCCAAACTATATCTTATGAAGCCGGCTTTTCATCTCTTAATGGCAAAGCCAAGGGTGGCAGATGCACTAAGTATATTGCTTCCACACAGTAAGCATTTTATTTTTCTTTAAATACTAACTGCTCTTTTTTCAAATCTGAGGAACCCTGTAAGAATTTTCTTATGAAATGGGATGGATGCTGTGTTTTACCATGAAAGATTTCAAGGCTCTCCACGGCCCCTTTAACTGCGGATGGCACTTGATTTTGTTTTGCAGGTCCCTCTTACGGCTGCTTGACTTCATCTCAAGCAAGCTAAATAAAGGAATTTTCATTATTATAACGGTCACTAAGCAGACAACTGGCGTGTCAGCGTTTAGAAGGGGATGCGGTGTTAGGGCAAGGGTGGAAAGATACTGCTGTAACTCGATGTTTTACTTGAGTGGCTTCATTGTGGACGTGGGTGGCAAGTTGGAATGAAGCTGGGGGGTGGGGGGAGGAACAGTACAACGCAGAGCCCTTCGCAGCCACAGTGCCAGCTTGATTGGGCCAAATCCCCTGAAATCTATTGAGACTCCCCATCTGTTTGTTCACAGTTCATCTAAGCAACTCTGAAAACTGCCTGAAACCTCCTCGGGCCAGTATTTCTGGGATTCTCTTATGGTTCAAAGCAAAGTGCATCTCTTTGTTTGCCCAGGTTTCCAGTACTAGCCGTCCACCTCCCTCCTGAAACGCTGCTCTGAGCCGCATGCTTCTGTTTGATCCATTGTAGATGCTGTACCGTATAGGTACCATAGAGCTGGGTGACTTGGCCCTGTTCCTTTGAATTAAAGACCTCCTGTTCGGTGCAATTAGTTTCCAAAACAGCAATTAAGAAGAGTTTTCTCCCAGGAACTGGCAGCAAGGTTGCCTGTCTTGACCTATTTTGGCTGACTGATTCTTCCCTACATAGTTTGGTAATCAGACTACTGGCTATTTCGCCGCCTGCATTCCTCTACCTTGTGTCTTACATCTTCTTCACTTCTACATAAAATAGCTACTCACCAAAATGCTATTTCAGTAGTCTGTGGGCGTTCAGGTTCTCTTGGGGTCAGTGATAATTTTTTCTTTCCATGTAGCTTTTTAGAAAAGGAAATGTACTGCTACTATTTTCTTCTAGAAAGATCCCAAAGCTCTTAAATCATCCTCCAAAGATCCACTTGAACATTGTATACTGGACCTAAAATACACCTATAAAACCGTGTGATAATGCCAGGCAGTAACAAAGTTAAAATTGCTGGCATAAGACAATTGAACTATCAATCAGTATATAGTTCCCAGTTCCTTTGAGACTCATTGTCAAAGTGGTGACAAGAACAAGATTACTTGGGAGATAGCAGACCTACCCAGAATCTCCATAATATGTTTTTCGGCAGCAAGTTTCCATCTTACTCATTTCAGAGATTTCCACGTTGTTGAAAAGAAGGGCAGGTCATAATTTTCCCTGCTTGTCAATAGTGGGCAAGGCCACCACAGAATTGGAGCTATTGGGCAATCTGCCGGGCTCAGCTGCCTTGAGCCACGAAAACTCAGGCCCGACCCTCGTTCATCAGCCCTGACTGGGGTGGTGATGAGAGGGTGGGCGGGGGGTGTTCCAGCAGACCCCGACAGCTCTCAGATGCAGATCATTTACAACCACAGAGCCCTGTTTCTAAGACTAAGGGCCGTAGTAGGAATGAGGCAATACTCCAAAAACGAATTCAGAACAACCAGCAGAAGAATTTGATGTCTTACATTTACCCTTGCAGTATTTGTATTTCCCTGATTCCTGATGAGGTCAAGCACGTTTGTGTGTATTTATTGGCCATTTGGATATTCTCTCCTGTGATCACAGGTTTGAGAATTGTGCCTAATTTTCTCCTGAATGTCTCTATTCCTACTGACTTGGAGCCCTTTATTCTAAATACAAGCCCCTGTTTGGTTACATGTGTTAGAAGTACTTTGTTTCACTCTGTGGTTTACTTTTACTCTCTCTTAATGAAGTCCTTTGATGAGCTGGCACCTCAAATTTTAATGTAGTCCAGTTTCTCCATCTTTTCATGGTTAGTGCTTTCCCAAACTCGTTAACTCTAAAAGTTTACTAGAGATGCAATCATGTTATCTGCAAATGATGGCTTCACAACTTCCTTTTTAGTCCTTATACCTCTTCTTTCTTTCTTTCTTTTTCTTGCTTTATTGTACTGTCTAGAATACATTAGCAATATCAAGCCAGGAAGTGCTTTTTAACGCCCTACGTATTATGTATACTTCACCAGTAGGCTTTGAGATGGATGTTAGAACCTACACAAGCTGTTTTCAGAATCCAAGCTCACCTTCAAAATTATCTGATCCCTTTTTCTTGTCTTATTGCTGTGGCTAGGACTTCCAAAACTATGTTGAATAAAAGTGGCAAGAGTGGGCATCCTTGTCTTGTTCCTGATCTTAGAGAAAATGCTTTCAGCTTTTCACCATTGAGTATGATGTTAGCTGTGGGTTTGTCATATATGGCCATTATTATGTTGAGGTATGTTCCCTCTATGCCTACTTTCTGGAGAGTTTTTATCATAAAGTATTGTTGAATTTTATCAAAAGCTTTTTCTGCATCTATTGAGATGATCATATGGTTTTTATTCTTCAATTTGTTAATGTGGTGTATCACATTGATTGATTTGCAGATATTGGAAAGTCCTTGCATCCCTGGGATAAATCCCACTTGATCATGGTGTATGATCCTTTCACTGTATTGCTGGGGTTGGTCTGCTAGTATTTTGTTGAGGATTTTTGCATCTATGTTCATTGGTGATATTGGCCTGTGGTTTTCTTTTTTTGCTATATCTTTGTCTGGTTTTGGTATCAGGGTGATGGTGGCCTCATAGAATGAGTTCAGGAGTAGTGCTTCCTCTGCAACTTTTTGGAATAGTTTCGGAAGGATAGGTGTTCACTCTTCTCTAAATGCTTAGTAGAATTCACCTGTAAAGCCATCCGGTCCTGGACTTTTGTTTGCTGGGAGTTTTTAAATTACTGATTCAATTTCAGTACTGGTAATTGGTCTGTCCATACTTTCTATTTCTTTCTGCTTCAGTCTTAGGAGATTGTACCTTTCTAAGAATTTGTCCATTTCTTCTAGGTTGTCCATTTTATTGGCCTGTGTATAACTGAATCACTTTGCTGTATACCTGAAACTAACACAACATTATAAATCAACTGCATTTCAATTAAAAAAATTTTTTAATAAAATTGTATGATCCCCAAAATAGCTTACTGGGCGATCATATGATAGAAAATACCATAGGAAACAACTTTCCAAGCCCACCTCGCCTTTAATCAGGTTTAGATCAGAGATTCAAATACAGAGAGAAGTAAACTAGGGACAAGGTGATAGTGGCAGCACCACAAACCAATGCTGTTACTACTGTTGTGAAATAAGCATGACAACTCCCTCTACATGGCGCTTTCTCATGTGGCACTGTTTCCTCTCCTCTGTCATTTTAATAGAGGAATCAGTTTTTATGTTTGGACTATGTTTTGCCGTCCTTAGGAGTGATGTTCTGAAAGGTGAGCAGTGACTCCCCCAGCATCACCTGGTTTCCTGTGTGGCTGGCCTGGGGCGTGTTTGTCACATCAGCAGTGTTCTCAAATGTGTACTTACTTCCAGCAACGGTAAAGTCTAACACGGTGATACTTCCAGAAGCCCAAATTCCATTGGTAGTTATGTAAATCCTATCTCTGAGCCAGCAAGAAAGTGGGTGTGAGAGGTTCCAGTGTCCTCGCAGGAGCCAACAGGGCTTGCTTCTGGAAAGGATGTGTTCCACCAACTGAAAGAGGTAGAAGGTAGAGGAGATTGTAGTTATGCCAAAGGTCTACCCATCACCCTAAGAAATTGTTTTGAGAGTCAAAGAAAACCCCCCGCTCTGCACCAGCCATGCCCACATTCCACCTCTGATTTATGACCACTCCAGGGGTGTGGCTGCCATTTGATGGGTCCTACTTCTGTAACTTGGAACTGTGTCTCTATGGCAGCCCTCCATGTCCTTCTGCTTTGGCCCCATCTGTGGGCAGAAATGTCCTTCACGTCATCACAGAAAGATAACTATTTTTTGTTAATAAGGTCCTCTCTGCACTTAGAAAACATGATGACTCTCCACGCCCTGCTGCAGCCCTGATCCCCATGCCACGTCCAGCCTGCATGACTGAGCCCAGGTCCTCCTGATGGGCTTGCAGTGAGATTGGGAACAGCTGAGCCTCTTCCCTTCCTGAGAGGGTGTGCGTTCTTGCACCCGCACACATGTTGGGTCCTCTCTCTCCGCACCTCTTTTCTAACTCTCTGCATAGGGAGCAGTGTTTGGAAGCACTTTTCTTCCTCTCCAGACATTTCCTAACTTCTCTAGGATGGGTTGTGACTCCAGACAGAACACGCCCCTCTGGTGACAGCACAGCTCCCCTGAGTGGAGGGAAGGATGCCCGCATCTGAGCAGTGCCTACCTTTTCCTGGAGAACCTGATCACCTGCTCCCGTGTGATATCGGCACAGCCCTTTGCACTTTTCTAGTCATGCTTCTCTAAGGGAGACTCGTCATAACGATTCCGAGGCCAGAAGGCTCCACAAATGAATTTCAACTTCTTTTCGTTTTTTTTTACTCCTTTATGTTTTTTTTTCCTTTTTTTTAACTGTTTATTTTATATTGGAGTATAGTTGATTAACAATGTTATGTCAGTTTCAGGCGTACAGCAAAGTGATTCAGTTATACATATACATGTATCTATTCTTTTTCAAATTCTTTTCCCATTTAGGTCATTACAGAATATTGAGCAGAGTTCCCTGCGCTATACAGTAGGTCCTTGTTGGTTATCCATTTTAAATATAGCAGTGTGTACATGTCAGTTACAAACTCCCAGTCTATCCCTCCCCCCACCCCACCCTTCCCTCCTGGTAACCATAAATTCTTTCTCTAAGTCTGTGAGTCTGTTTCTGTTTTATAAATAAATTCATTTGTATCATTTTTTTTAGATTCCACATATAAGTGGTATCATATGATATTTCTCTTTCTCTGTCTTACTTCATTCAGTATGACAGTCTCTAGGTCCATCCATGTTGCTGCAAATGGCATTATTTCATCCTTTTTAATGGCTGCGTAATATTCCATTGTATATACGTACCACATCTTCTTTATCCATTCATCTGTCGATGGACACTTAGGTTGCTTCCATGCCATGGCTATTGTAAACAGTGCTGCAATGAACATTGGGGCACATGAATTTTGACTTCTTGGTTTGTTTATCTCAACCCTCTGGGCAAGCCTGCTCCCTGATAGCCGTGGACACTCCAGGAAACGGGGGTGAGCTTCTCCCCAGTCCCCGGCACTTTCCCAGCTCCTGCCAACTGTGGATGACCCCTTCTGGGTCTGAATGTCACCCTCCCCTGCCTGGAGGATTCTACCTGCCCACAGAAGCCTCTGGCATATGGCACCCATTCAGGATGCTGAGATTTCCCACTGGGACATGATCACTCCCGTGTCTGAATTCCCTTGCCAGTTTTCTGTACTTTTATTAAGGCCCTTAGACAGTCACATCTGCTTTGCTGTATAGTTGTGGTTACAAATAGTTAATAAGACTTAATGCCGTCCAGGTCGTATCCAGACTAGACCCTGGGCTAAGTGCCTTACACACCTTAGCTCACGTTACCTCCAGGGTCACTCTGTGAGGTATGAACTAATATATCCTCGTGTTACAGGCGAGGAAGCTGGCCTGGGAAGTTGGTGAGTGGTGGGGCCTGACTCCCACGCTCACTCCATCTCACCGCCCCCCTGGTCTGAACCTGCCATGAGTTCAGAGTATGCAGAACTTGGCACGTTGAGTGTGTGTCCCCAGAGTGCCAAGTCCTGCCCATAGGGGAGGTTAATAAATGCTTATGACACAAATACAGACCTCGTTTCTGTTTGGGGAGCTGAGTAGCATTTGCCATTAGGTTAAGCTGTGGGGTAGATCTTCCTGGGAGCCGGTCAGGGGCCATCACTGCGGACTTTGACATTCAAAGAGAGACCTAGCTTGTGAAGCACTTGTTCATCTGTTGTGTGTTTTTTTGTTTGTCAGGCACCCAGGCGTGGCCTGCATCTAAGCCTTTATGAGCATTATTGCCACATGCGTGTCTGAATGTACTTGCGTTGTGTACCCCTGGTTCTGTTCTGAAGACTTCCTTTAGACCACAGAGTCATGACCTGCGTGACCAGGGAGGCCCATGGCCACATTCTGTTCACGCACGTTTTCAGTGTGAGTGGAATCCAGGTTTCACACGTGGGACCCGGTTCCCAAGCTGAGGAGCGTTCCGTTTCCTTGTCCCCATCGTGGTCACGGCTCCCTCCTTCGAGATGTTCATTAGCTAAACAGATTCGTTCCTTGCAGAGTAGATTTATAACCTGGGAAACTTGGGGAAATTTCCGTGCAGAATATTGTGGCAATGGTTAAGAAGATTTGGGTGCATCGCTTAAGAACAAATATTATTCAGCCAACATATTATGAATGTTTTGTTTATGAAGAGCTTCTAGTAGCATGAGGAAATGCTTAATGTTAAGAAAAATGAGAGTGCAAAATTTTACATAAAGCATCATCTCAAAGATGTAGGAAGAAGTACAAGGGAAAAGACCACAGGAAAGATGCTGAAATGTCTTCTGCCCAGAACTGGGCCTCTCCGGCCTCCACAGGCCGATCCTGCATGAGCCCATCCCTAAGACCTGTCCTCATTTGAGGGAGGAGAAAGGTAACCAGCCTGGGACCAAGGGACATGGACCGTCCATCTGTCTGTCCCCTGCCTTGTGTTCACTTATGTCCTGCCCTGCAAAAGTAAGAATATTATTAACTCTTGTTAGCAATGCAATCTGACTTTACCTGTACTCAGTTCCTTTTAAACTATCTTTCCACCTAGAGCTGATATAAGTGAAAATAAAAACTAGGAAAGTTCACATCTGTGTCTATTCCCAGAGTTTAAAAACAAAAATAAAACAAAAAACCTTTTTCTTTATTTTGGTCTCTTTGCTATTTCAAATTATTTCCTCCTCTACTCTGGGACATTGATATAGAGAATTAAAAGTTGACCATTTCCTCTTTTCCTGGAAAATATTCGAATGACTCTTTTTGATAACATGTCTGATTGTGTGTCTCAAGCATAGCCAATTTTTTATGAACATGCAGGGAATTATAACAGCGCTACACTTGTGAAGTGGAATATAATGGCACTATTCATGAAAAGGGAGGAATTCAGAGCAAATGGGGAGTGCATATCAAAATGAAGTTGAACAGTAGGTTTTTATAGGCTCCTCAAAACACGATGCATTTTGGAGGACGGCAGAGGAAGCTGGGCTGCCCAGAGCCGCCCTTGGTCGAGGCCCGTCCTGCATTTTATTCCTGAGCCCTGCAGTGAGCCAGCCCAGGGCTGGAGTGGAGTAAAGGGCTAAACACACAATTGGTCCCTTTACTGGGGAAAGTGGGTCCCACTTTATCCGCATCAGGTTTTGCTGGAGGAACACAGGAGAGGGGCCTGGATGTCACCAGGCAACGTCACATCTGCGAAGAGCTTTTTGGGAGCTTCCTTCCTGAGGATGTTTGAACATTTTATACACAGAGCCTCGACCCCAAGGACCATCTGAAACGTCAGTGTCTCGACACACAAAGCCGCTGGAAGCCTCCCGACATGGCAGTTCATCTCCTGCTCCTTCTGAGCGTTCACGGGGACACACCGGCTCCCGGGTAGCACAGAGATGCCTCGTGTGCCCCAGGGCACACTCACACTGGTGCCCGTGTGGGTTACAGCACAAGTTCCCAGATGTTGCTCTGAAGACCGGTGCTGGGCAGCGATGACGTTTCAATGGGCCAAGGAGAGATGAGGGGGAAGAATGAGAAGAGAGGTTATATTTGTATGTGTATGTATGTGACACGCACTCCATGGTTATAGTATTTTGCATACATAGACGTATAACATTTGCTCGCTACTCCTACATACGTAAGTTTCTGGTGATGCAGCCCTATGGTAATGAGTCCGTAGTTCTGGAGTGGGGCGTGGGCACTGGAACTTCTAAAAGCACCCAAGATGATGCAAGTAATCAGAAACCACGGGTCTGGTGAAGAAGATGCTGTGCTCTGCTATTTGGAATCATAAAAATAAGATTTAAAATAGGGTGTCCCAACCAAAAATACCCAGTGATGGCCCACAGCTAATGGGCAGCAGAGAGACAAGCCTAAACAGTGGTCCAGCTGCACCTGCCCTGGCCGGGAGGGAGCTGGTCCCAGGCCCAGGACGACAGGCCAGCGGGCGGGGCTCCAGGCCAGGGATTGAAAGTGGAATTGGATCAGGGGTCAGAAGGGAAACCGCTCGTGGCAGGTCAAGGCGGGTTGCCTTGGAACTCCCTTGGCCAGGTCCTGAGTCACAGCCTGTGCTTTTGAAGGCCTGGGCATGGACGTCTGGCACCGGGCCTCACCCTGGTGGCCGTAAAGCTCCCCCTCCGTGTGGCTGACCACAGCGGCCCTCCAGGACCGACACTGGTGCTGGTGAGAACTGGAAGCACTGGTGCTGGTGAGAACTGGAAACACTGGTGCTGGTGAGAACTGGAAGCACTGGTGCTGGTGAGAACTGGAAGCACTGGTGCTGGTGAGAACTGGAAACACTGGTGCTGGTGAGAACTGGACGTGCTTGGGCTCCAGAAGGCATCGTGCTGTGTGTGCTTCATTCCCAGGACGTTTCTCGGAACAGCTTAGGGTAGAGCGAACGCTTCGACTGTTAAAAATACAGCACTGCTACTTGCGAAGGTTAAATGTAGCCCACTCGATGAAAATGCTTTGAAAGTGAAGAGCATGATACCAACAGCTTGAAGTTACCATTCTTGTTGTCGCCTTGATGTTTAATGAGGCTGGTGGCATAATTTTACAGAACTCTAGAACCGCAAGCGAAATTTTTCCAAGTGGGCCATCTATCACTCTAGGGGCTGTTCATTATTGCTAAATTATATCCTAAGCCGATTTTTTTAATTTATTTTTATTGAAGTATAGTTAATTTACAATGTTGTGTGAGTTTCAAGTGTACAGCAAAGTAATTCAGTTATACACACACATATATATATATATATATATATATATATATATATCTGTTCTTTTTCAGATTCTTTTCCATTATAGGTTATGACAAGATATTGAGTATAGTTCCCTGTGCTAAGCTGATGTGTTTTTTTTGTTTTTTTTTGTTTTTAAACTGTGTGTCCCAACTGGAGGGATTTGGTGAGGAGTTTTATAGCAATGGTGCAAGGGCGGGGTTGGCAGTAAGGATTAGGGTATGTGAAGGGCCTGCACTCATTTAATCTGATCTCAGGTAGTCTTTTTTTTTTTTTTTAATATTTATTTACTTATTTGGTTGTGCCGGGTCTTATTTATTTATTTATTTATTTTTATATTTATTTTTGGCTATGTTGGGTCCTCGTTTCTGTGCAAGGGCTTTCTCTAGTTGCGGCAAGCGGGGGCCACTCTTCATCGCGGTGCGCGGGCCTCTTCACTATCGTGGCCTCTCTTGTTGCAGAGCACAGGCTCCAGACGCGCAGGCTCAGTAGTTGTGGCTCACAGGCCTAGTTGCTCCGCAGCATGTGGGATCTTCCCAGACCAGGGCTCGAACCCGTGTCCCCTGCATTGGCAGGCAGATTCTCAACCGCTGCGCCACCAGGGAAGCCCTAAGCTGATTTTTAAGTTAGATTTTTTTTCATGAATGCTTACTGAGTCAACTTTATGGGCATCTTATAGTCTATAAACTTTTCATTAGTTGATTTTAATAATTAGAGATCAAGAATCTTCCATAACGTAAGGGAGGAAAGAATACTCAGGCAGTGAAAGCTGGACAGTTAGTCCACAGGAAAAACTCAAGCTGAGACTCTTAGGAAGGCACCGATGGGAATCCGTTACCATGAGCTAGTCCAGAGGGCAAAAATGAAACGGAAAACAGATGGGAGGGGTGTATGTGTGTGTGAGAGAGAGAAAGGGTACATTACTAAGGGCACAGTGACTGAGACAGGATGCTAATATTCTAAAACTAAGAGGAAAGACATAGTAAAGGTATGTGAGTTGGTAGAACTTTCCCTGAAGAGGACGAAAGCCCGACCCCGTGAGTCCTGCCAGAGCAGGGAGGGAACTGCCCGGCCTCCCAGCCGGTGGAAACAATGAGTCTCTGCTGAGAAGCTAAAAGTGGGACCCAGGGGATCACTCATCTGAAAGATGAGGGGGAAGATGCAGAGCAGCCAAGGAAAGCCACATACTTTGCGAGCCTGGAAGGGTGATTTGCTTTCCTGAATTGCTAGCCTGAGCTTTGCAAGAGGACGAAAGCCTTGAGTTTGCTGTGCCCTAAAGACAGGCACTAAGGAAACGTCTGGGGCCACCCCTCCTCCCCAGGGCTGGCCCAGCCAGCCCCGAACTCCTGGCTGCAGCTCTAGCTGGGAGATCACGTCGTGCGTTGAGTAAGAAGCTGGGTTTTCTGTTTGGGGCTTTGTTTTGTTTTTTTGGATATCTGCAGGACAGTTTTTGGAAGCGCGTATGCCCCATAAAAGGAAGCAAGTGGTGCTCTTGGATCCTCACCCGTGAGTCCTGGTTGGCAGCCACGCATCTGCCCACGGCACTGCCGGCCAGCCCTGCACCGCTCCTTCCCCGAGATCGTGGGGCGGGGGGGCGCTGGGGCCATTTCAGATGGTTATCGCCTATCCAAGGTTAATCCAAGGTTAAAAAACATTTCAGATGTTTTTCCTGTTACTGTCTTGTGAGAACACAGAGGGAGCTCAGAGAGACTTCAGTTACTTGTTTTTAAATGAGTCGGAGAGTTGGGATTTTTTTTTTCTACTTTTAGGCAGAAAATCATTGTTTATGGAAAAGAGGACCAAATTCAATCACTGAAGGAGGCTGGGGGAGACCCAGCATGTTATCACGACGACGAGCAGATGAGAGTTCCAGAGGCGGGGGAATCAATGCATCCGAGTGCTCTGGGCTTTTGCCTATTGCTGTTTAATCTTGGGCAAGTCACCTAGAATCTCTGGAGCACCCAGTTTGCTCGTGAGAAATGGGATTAGAGCTGGGGTTCTCCTGCATCTGAAGCCTGTGGCCAGGTCAGTCTTAAACCCGTTAGCTACTTCCAACCCCGCCTCTGGGGATGCTCATCAACCTGCAGTCTTTACCAACGCCACATCCTCTTCCTCTGTTAGACTAAGACATAACAAAAAAGCAGTCAAAAGTAGGTCTTCACTAAGAAAAAGCTGGGGCTCCCTAGAATTAATTATCTTGTCGGTCGTTTCCAGTTCCAAAAATCTGACGTTTGAGCTTGGCAGGGCCAGTGCCTGGCATAGTCCTGGCACCGTACCAGGCGATCCGTGGACTTGGTGGGAGGAAAATTCACTGAAGGAACCGGGGTGGAGATGCCTTGATGCTGCTTTGCTGGACACTCAAAGCAGTGACAGTCTGGAGCATTTCAGAAGCATTGCAGACCTGGAACATGGACACAGCATGAAGCTGGCTGAGCTAATAACACATCAGATTTCTTTGCTTTTGTGGAAACTCTCCTGACCTGGTATAGAACAGCAGTGCTATTTACCCTGATTGGGCAAAGGTCCATCTTGGCTGTTTATGGGACCATAGGCATGGCTTGAGTCCTTGAGGGTGCGTGAAAGGGGGAGCGGGTGATAAATGGCTCCCTGGTTTAAAGCCTGAGAACCTTGGGTCCAGTGGTCGCCCAGAGCCAGAGGCAGCCTCAGCTAAGGACATAATTCCGTAGGGCCACAACTCAACCAGCAGTTCTCCTGTAAGTTGACTTCTTAATCTAGCAAATCAACCCTCTCCAAAGACTTTTCATCCTAAGAAAGTAAAAGGAAGAAGAAGGACAAAGGGGAAGGACCAAAAGACTCGAGGATGGTGGTGATGTAAGAAGAAAACGCCGGGGCTCCTCTCGCGAGATTCAGGTTTGGCACCTCCCACCGACCCTGATCTTGGCGTCTTGTCTCAGTTCCTGGGGCGGCATCTTCTGAAGAGTGGTCCTCCCAGCCCAGGACCCCAGAAGTCCAGTCCTCCAGGCCGATTCCAGGAGAAAGCAGAGCACCGTTGTAATTCATGAAGACATTTTGAGGTACGAAGAATTATAAATGGACAGGGAATATTTAAAACGTCTCAAGGCCACTCTGTCCTTGACTGTTCCCTGAGCTCAAAGCAAACTCCAGCTTCTGCTCCGGTCTGGTGGGTATGCACACAAGCCCTGATGGTCTTCAGGCCTTTCTCCTGCTGTTTTTGCTAAGTGACCCCAGGGACACCACTGGCTGGGATTTCAAAGAACTGCCTCCCGTCCTGAATCTATTAGGGTGTTTATGGGTTGCAACCAAGGAGAGGAGAAGTATGGTCTATTAAGGGCAAAGACTCCCGGGAACTGGGAGGAGAAGTGCTGGCCTTGGCATCGGTGCCTGACAGTATGGAAGAGTGTGGGCCACACTCTTCCATACAGGAAGAGTACAGGAGCTGGCGCTCCTGGCAGGAGTACAGGAGCTGGCGCTCCTGGCAGGAGTTTCCTCCCAAGGGTGGTGCTTTGGGCAAAAGGGAGCTCTGAGTCGTGACGCGGTCGGGAAGGAAGCACAACTGTTCCGCTTCACGTGTCTTTGCTCAGGGGAAAAATGGCCAGCGTTGCCTTGGAGCCAGACTCCTAGGTACCAAGGTGTCTAAGCCACCAATTCATGGAGCGACCCCAGTGACCAGCACTGTTGCACGCTCGCCCCCCAAAGCTCTGTCCTGCTTTCCATCTATACGCCTTCTCCATCTTGAAATCCATCCGGAAATCTCTCAGCTGGGTAGACAACCCTTAGAGATGTGAGAGTGGGACTGACTCCGAAGAACCCCGGGTTATTAGATGGACAGCTCACCCTGGCATTTGGAAAGGACTGGAAACAGGCTTGAAATCAGGCAGGCAGGTGCACTTAAACAGTGCAGATAAGCAAGCAAAATTCAAGGTAAGACACGGTAATTCGGGAAGACTTACTTGCCCATTTGTGCCCACGTACTCCCGTGCAATATAATAATCCAGTTATAGCAGGTATTGTGTGATTAAGCGTTTATTGGTAAGAACTGGTGAACTCCTAGTCTCCCAAGGGCAGGAGACCTACCTGTTCCCCTCCGGACCCCTGGTACTCAGCGAGCATGACAGCCCGTAGGCTCTCAAAGGTGTTTCCAGAAGACGTTTGGTGGTGTCTGTCTGTTGATGAGAACAACTCAGTACTCTCCTGTCGGAGGAGCAGAGCCAGAGTTGTAGGTCTGTGTAGTGGCAGACAGGTTCTAGGTCACCAGACGCGATTGCCGTGTCAGTGTGGACGCCCTCCTTCCCCGTCGGGAGGCGTTGGGACTTTCCCAGCCTCTCCTCATCTCCAGGTCTGTCCTATTGCCATAGTACCGACGTTTCCTGGCTTTTGTTGTGCCGTGGCCCACACTCTGTTTTGTAAGGACAGGAGCATAATAAAAGCGGATACGAAAGAAGGGCCAGATGACATCACTGAAAATATTTGAGGAAGTCCACTCTTTTGGATGTTTATAATCTCAGCATGTTAGTTGTTTGTAATATGATAAGAGCCCTTTTGATACATGGGGGGAGTTACAGGCCTTGTGGCTCAGACAATATTCATGAATTTTTATCTTGGGCTCATAGTGATGGAAAGAGAATAGGAGGTCTTGGCTTGAGTCCCAGATGACCTTGACTCGCTGGTTGACCTTGGGTACAACTTTCAGCGTCATTGAGCGGCTTAAATTGTGCCTATGCCAGCTATTCATTGAATTAAAAAAAGAACTCCATTATTAAAGATGAGTTAGCACAGTAAATTCTCCCTCTCAAAAATCTTAACTCGGGGAAATTGATAGTACATGGAAATTAAAATGAAAATATCGCCTATCCAAGGTTAATCCCATGAGCTCTGTGTAGTTTCAGCCTTCTGTGCCTGCTTTTAGAATGAAAATCTTAAAGCATTCAAATGTCCCCGTGAACAACCATCTCCCTAAGCGGTGAAACTGTTGCCACTTACAGTATCCCTGGATCTGAACTGTGAGTGTGGAGATGGGCCGCTATCCTCCCTCCGTGGGTGAAGCAAAGCAAAGGTTAAAGACGTGAAGAGTGCAGCCTTCCTGCCACATGCCAGGCACTGTGCTAAACTCATCCCGTTTCCCCCCGACAGCAACCCCACGAGGTAGGGGTGGTAGATTCTACCCATTTTGCAGATGAGGAGACCGCGGGACACATGGGACAGGATGATTCTCAAGGCCACAGGACCTCCCTCCAGACAGGGCACCCCTGAGAGTACGTACGTACGTACTATCCATGTACCTACGTCACAGTGGACGTTGCATACCTGCCTGAAGCCCAGGAAACAGAGTCAGGGCACTCTGGAGGCCTGGGAAGACCCCATCCTCTTGCAGACACCCCAAGTTCAGGATAAGAAGCCTAGATTAACTGTTTCATGCATCAGTGTGACAGAACTGGCCTCCAGTCCTTAAAAATGTGTGCATGCTCATTCTGAATTAGCCTTACCCCTGGAGGGCCGCTCCAAAACTCGGTCTGAACCGAGTCCAGGGAGATTTACTGTTTGGTGGGTCGCCATTGCAGCTACTGTCATATGTGGTCCCTGATCGCAGCACAGGACCGTGAGAATAAAAAGGCCAACAGCCTGCTGGGGAGCAAAGAGAAGCATGGGGCTGAAAATTCCCTCTTGGAGTATCCAAGCGGACAGATATCCAAGTGGATAATCTGCACACAAATAACAGCGCTGCCTGCACCAAGCAGGACTCTGAGACGGAGCTGCCAGCCCCAGGAATGTGGTTCTGCTGTGACTTAGAGATTTTATTCACAGACCTGCCGATGCAAAGCGAAACCTAAGCTCACAGCGAAGGAATCCTGTCTCGCTGCTAATGTGCAAAGGCGTGTCACATGGCTTCTGGAAGCTGCCAGGTGTGACTCCCTTGGCTGGGTACATATAGGAGAATGAGTGAGGCAGAAATTCAGAAATTCTACCCCAGAAGCCAGGCCAGCAGGAATGTAGAGTGACTGTGATTTTAGAGTGGGCTCTCCCCTGGCTCGGAGCCCCGTGACTTTGATCCAGGGGATCATCAAGTTTGCGAAGATGAAGCCGCTCGGATGTAGATGTGAGCCTGCCCAGGCAGACTGCTGGTATGCCTCGCAGACCAGCGCGAACCCACACCTGCCTTGCCTGGACCAGTCCCTGCCAACCAGAACGGAAATCTGATTGTATTCTGAAAAAGCATTGCTAAGTCTCTTTCCTTCCGTTCTTCTCAGGCTTCCCCCCCCAGAATTGGTCATGGAGGGAGGGGTTTGGACAGAGCTCTTAGGCTGGGCATAAATAGCTTCAAGAGACGTAGCCACTTCATTTCTTCAGAGCAATGTTAAATATTCGTTTCAGACTCATGGCCAACTCCCACATCATAGACATTTTTGTTCATTGCCAGAGACACCAAGAAGTGACGGGCTGTGTAAATAAAGCTCAGAGCAGGTAGTGTGTGATGTAACGCCTGCGCTAAATGATGTTTTGCTAGACTGTCTCTCATAGCGGGGGAGGGCACAAAAAGAATTG
Organism: Balaenoptera borealis; assembly: GCF_965194805.1. Lineage (NCBI taxonomy): Eukaryota > Metazoa > Chordata > Mammalia > Artiodactyla > Balaenopteridae > Balaenoptera > Balaenoptera borealis. The sequence continues at coordinate 77,301,710 of NC_138877.1, forward strand.
TTCATAAATACTTAGCGCATTTACTCTAAATATAACATATGAGACTCTTTACTGTGTGTGCACAGAATTCTCCCCTCCAGCTATAATTACACAGGTGGCCTCTTAAAAGCTCCTGATGAGATGTTTTCCTCACCTTTGAGACAGAACTCTATCCCGAAGGCTATAAAAACGACTGAATGGCATTAGCCTTCGTCAAAAATAGTCTTTTTTTTTCTTTCCGGTCGCGCTGCGCGGCAGGCGGGATCTCAGTTCCCCGGCCAGGGATGGAACCCAAGCCCCCTGCCGCGGAAGCGCGGAGTCTTAACCGCTGGACTGCTAGGGAAGTCCCCAAAATTGTCTTCACCGTGGCCGATTCTCCTCCTATTGATCGGATGAGAACATTGACACCTGGATGAGCAGCGAGAAAGAGCATTTTGCGGTCGGGTCTGTTTAGTCACCTGCATTTTCTCTAACTCACATCTGCGGGTGGACACAGGAGGGTGATGTCAGGGGAGTCAGGTCGGTTGGGGCAGGTTGTGTGCACAGTGGGTTATGTGCATACCGGGTAACAAAGTAGCTGGAGACGCCCGGATGAGCCCAGTTGCACAGCCAGCTGCCGGAGAATTCAGCTCCCGCCACGATGCGCAGGTGCCCCACCTCCTCGCTCTCTCCTGACTCAGCACCCCACCCCGTCCCTAGACCAGCCCATTGCCTGGTCCTTCCCAATCTGTGCCCACGTGGCCCCTGTTCTCTCTACTGAGCAGTCTCACCACTTCCTGACACCCCCTTCCATCAAATCACTGCCCTCACTGCTCTGTAAGATAAAGCGCTGCGTTTACTGTAGTATTTCTTTGCTGATCGTGAACGTGACGCGTCTGTTCAACCGTGCTCTGCCTTTTACTGCGATTATGGCTGATGGTATTAGTACCCTGGTCCCGAGCTGCCAGGTCTGCCTTTGACACTGGCTTTCTCGTGCTCCCTGTTGGCTTCGGGTGGCATTTGGTAGGATGTGAGCATTTTTCAGACGCAGTCACCTATTATGTTGCAGCAAAAAACACCGGTACTTACAAAGAATGAGCAGGGCCGAGATGTGAGATCCACGCGAGCTTGACTTCCTGTGCCCGAGGGCAAGTGGCTGGTGTGTCTCAGTGTTTGAGGGCGTGGGTCTCAGCTCTGCAGACGGGGAGACGAAGGCAGGAGGGAGAGCATTCCAGGCCAGAGGCATGGCTTGCACAAAGGCATGTTCTCGGGGAGGATGGAGACCCAGAGGTGTTCACGCTCAGGCGTTTAAAATCCTCGACATTCCACCACTGTGTGAAAATGTTTTATTAAGCACTCGGCTGGAGTTGGAAGTGGAAGGAACGGTGGATGGAAAGGAACAGAACTCCCCTTGGCAGGTCTCAGGAGAAGCAAAGCTGGTCCAGGGAAGAGTGAGCCTGTAAGGACCAGAGGATGTGTAGACACAGAGTGGGCTGTGTCTTGTGAATGGAGCATGAGGTGGGCTCTAAACTAAAGGGTAACAGCAGAAGGACGCAAGTCCCCAGCCTGCCCGGTGCTATGGTCTGAATGTTTGTGCCCCCCGCCCAAAATCCTAACCCCAAGGTGATGGTATCAGGAGGTGGGGCCTTTGGGAGGTGATGAGGGCGTGAGGGTGGAGCCCCCGTGATGGAGATGGACATCCTTGCAATAGAGGCCTGCGGCGCTCTCTGCCACATGAGGACATAGCAAGAAGATGCTCTTGGTACAAAAGCAGGAAGCAGGCCCTCACCAGACACCGAACCTTGCCTTGACCTTGGACTTGCAGCCTCCAGAACTGTGAGAAATACAGTTTAGAAGCCACCCAGCCTGGTGTTTTATTATAACTTCCCGGATGGACTAAGACGCTGGGCATTAGTGATTAACAAAAACATGAATGGTGACCGTCTATATTAAGGATGGAGAAGTCAAGGGCGGAGGGAGGGTGACTTCCAGAAACTGGTCTACTGACAGACCCACCAGAGAAGCCCCAACAGCAGTCGAACGATTTCAGATAGAAGCATCGTTCCACCTGGGCTGCGCGTGTGCGTGCGTGTGTGTGTGCACGCTCAGGTGCGCCAACTCCTGCAAGCTGGCCGGCGTGCACACTGGCTCTCAAATTACACACGCCTGTGGCAGCTTCACGGAGGCATCAGGAAGAGGGGCTTTGGCGATGCGCGACCAGACGCCTGAGGCACACCCAGCCTGCCTGGGTCATTGGCCATTGGTAAGACCGGCAGCGCCCCGGCCATCGTGACCACAGTGCCGGTGGCACAGTGCCAGAGGGCAGTTAAAGGAAACCAAGAGTGGGATGGGTAGTGAGGGGCTTTTGTGGAGGCCTGAACGAGCTGTTTCAAATGCTGGACGAGAAATAGAACTGGTTCTCACGTGAGACTTTGAGACTGTTTCATTCGTAAGTCAACATCTAGGGAAGCCCAGACACGAAGAGGTTCAAGATCAACTTTTGGAATCAAGGGACTAAGCCCTGGTTCAGAATAGATGTCAGCCATAGGTTCATAAACATCTCTAAAGTTCAAGGAAAATAAATCAGACGTCTTAGGAGCTGAGACTGTGGCTGCCTTGAATATTCTGAGACGCAGCAGATAATGTGCTGGTGACAAATTCTAGAACGTATTCAATAGATAGGAATTAGAAGTAAAAGGGGACCGGAATGCAAATGATCTGGCTGTTAGGTGATGGGAAGAAACACCTTAAAGTGGAGGCAGTCTGTGCTTCAGATGGGACGTCCTTCGGGCTTCAAGATAGAATTACCGGCGTCTCCAGGCGTCCTCTCTTGGCTCTGTACTTACTCGTAAGGTCGCCTGTCGAGTCCACTGCCCAGCTGACCCCCACCCATATGGTCCCTGGTTCCTGACAACAGCTGCACGCCCGTGTCCCGTGCCCCTGGCTCTTTGCTGTGTACGTTTCAAGTTTCTGGACCAGGTGAGGCATCTCCAGATCTCCACCCTGATGGAGGAACAGCAGTGACGCCTGGAATCACGTCAGGCGAAGGCCCTGTGGCTCTGTGGAGGAATGCTGTGAAGAAGGAGGGAGGGATGCTTCTGGATGGAGCGTGCGTCACCTGCGCTCAGAGCGCGCGTGACCAGTGTCAGCACCTGCACTGGCGCCCACCCGGGCCGGATCGCCCGGCAGGCCTCCCTCCCTTCCTCGCTAGGGGACACGCTGGCGTCCTGCATTCTGTCTCAGGACGGGAGGAGAGGGCCCAGGCGGAGGGTGTGTGACAGGAGACGCCACCCCGCTTCCCTAACTCAGGCAGGTGGCCCACTTGCCTTCATCTGCAGGTGGGCCCACCCACACCCTGAGATCGTTCTGGCCCTGGGCAAGGTGTTTCTACGGGAGCGCTGGCGGATGCAGCCTGGCTGAGCTTCTCTCCCATTCCTGTGTCTGAGGCTCCGCGCCAGCAGCCAGGCCTGCGCCTCGTCCTCGTGACCCTCAGGTGTAAATGGTGCCGGAGGCTTCGCGACAGACGCCACTGACTTCTCGCCACAGGCCTGGGCGGGGTCACAGTTGTCCTCAGTTTGTGCAAAGGGCGGTGCGCTTCAGAAGCTAGGTCGTCTCTCGGCCTAGACTCTGCCTTTTGCCGTCTTCTCACGCTCCTGGTCTTCCCGTTCCTGCTTCCCAACTTACACCCGCCCAGCAGCCCTGCCCGGGGGCGTCCTCACCGTTGAGGGTAGCAGCTCGAATGCGGGCTGTCGTCAGCCTGCTGTCAGTGTCATGAGCGTAACTGGTATAATTGCGGAGCGTGTTCTGACCTTCGGCCTGCCAGCAGCCCTCTCCGTCCTGTCCAGCTCCTGAGAGGTTGGGGTTTCTTTCCGTTATCCCCGCCGGTCAGCGCCCAAGCCCCAGCATTAAAGTACGGCTGCCTCTGCTGTCTTGTCAACAGCAAGCTCTATTTGGAGACCACGCCTTGCCTTTGAGCAGCCTGGGAAGAAAGAGGAGGTGAAGAAGTTGGCTATAGGCTCATACAAACGTGTAAGTGCGCAAATATGGGTAGAAGAGCACGTGGCTTATTTCTGTGACTCACCTGAGGGCCCCGAACGCACCGCCTCCCGGTCCTGCCTGCCGGGAGGAGCGGTGTCATCGCAGGTGCTTACTCACCTGGGTGAGAGTAAGTGAGCACCTGTGGGACCTGGCGACTCCATCCCAGAAGACCTGTGGCCCTTCATCTCCCCTTGAACGACTCATCCTGTCTGGTTCCCGGTTCCCGTCCTCCCCTCCTTTCTTCCCCCAACTCCCAGCCCCGGGAGGGCAGATCTCACTGCAGGTCTGTCAGAGACCAGAGTACTTGGTAAGAGTCCACTGGGGTTGTTCATCTAAATGGGCGACCCTTTTGTCCATCAGTTGTTCCACTGCCTTTAGCTAGGGACAGTTTGAGGACCATTCCAGAAGCAACACATCTATTTTGGGTGCCCTTGAAATGTTAAACAAAGGCAACCAAATTGGCTGGATTTCCCACCCAGTTTATTGGGGAGAAGGGTTTTGTTCTGTGTGGAGTGGCTGTGATCTGCACTTCCTCTGCCATATACCCTGTCTTGCTAATACTATGTTGGAATGATTTCCTTAATTTCTAAAGCTGCATGTACGGAAATGGCTTATATTTCCTGTTTTGATAAACTAATAGGACTTTACTGGGAACCTTGTTCCCAAGTTGGCTTTCTCTTTGTTGGCCTCTTTTTAGATTAAAAGGATAATTTTAGAAAGTCCAGCCTGCCTGGAGTTGTGACAAAGACAAAGATTTGTATAAATTTTTTTTACCTAAAATAGGAAAGATGATTACTTTTTTACAGAAAGGAATGTCTGTCTTTTATGTTAGTCAGAATGGGTTATTCCAGAGCCCTCCATACAGGAAGCTTGGGTTGGATGCTGGGGACAATCCAATGGTAAAATATCTGTAAATTCCCTCCAGATTTGCTCTTTTTGGCTGGAGGTATGTTGGCTTAAAAAGGCTTTCTTGGACAAGACGTTTCTTGGAACATGTGGAGGACAAAATATTCTTTCTTTGGGGACAAATGAGTTTTGTTCTTGCATCTTCATGTAAATTTGATTAACACTCGTTTCTTCTGTGCAAGTTGAGAACAATAGTGAGCATTTTTTCTTTCATTTATGTGTATTGTATCAACTTCAAAGAGATTCACATCTGCAGAAAGCTGGGTGCACGTCTGTGGATTTGTTCTCTTAATATACATGGATGGTTCACACTGGTAGTTAAGGAAGAGCTAGTCTTAAAGAGCCTAAGTCATTCGTGTGTATTATTTTCTGGCGTCCAAGTGGTTGTTGAAACCTATTTTTAAATGTCCTAAGTGTCTGACATGGGGAGAAGTGGCACTGAGCAGTTCTCTCTGTGTTTGGAAGCGGAGCTGCTCCCCAGACACCTGTACGGGGTGCCCACTTTTCACCGGGCTGCCGAGGAAATGCTTTTCCTCTCTGCCCGCTGCTGCACCATCCCTGATGAAGGCCATGTGACACCGGCTCCTCCTGATGCCAGCAGATTGCTCAGAGAGGATGCAGGAGAGCAATAAGTGGGACCGGACGCTCCCTTAATCCTGCAGCCGCTACCCTTGATCTCTACTCCGACTCTTCCCTGAATTCCAGTGAGAAGTGGCGGAGCAGTCTCTGTAGGCAGCCAGAGAGCCGGTGGCCCAAGGCGGAAAGTCCCTCCTTGAATCTGATAGATGCCTGGTTCAGGAAGCTAGAACCTGGCTTTGCTTAGAACATTCCATGACTTCTGTTCTCCCAGAGAAGAAAGACTCCCCGGGGAATCTAGACCGTGCATCTAGGGTGATTTGGATGTCTAGACCATGATTCGGAATCTAGACCATGCATCTAGGATGAACTAAAGCCCATGCAAATAGATGTATTTTTAAATCATTCTATGAGGTATCGCCTCACACCAGTCAGAAAGGCCATCATCAAAAAATCTAGAAACAATAAATGCTGGAGAGGGTGTGGAGAAAAAGGAACCTTCTTGCACTACTGGTGGGAATGTAAATTGATACAGCCACGATGGAGAACAGTATGGAGGGTCCTTAAAAAACTAAAAATAGAATTACCATACGACTCAGCAATCCACTACTGGGCATATAGCCTGAGAAAACCATCATTCAAAAAGGGTCATGTACCACAATGTTCATTGCAGCTCTATTTACAATAGCCAGGACATGGAAGCAACCTAAGTGTCCATAGACAGATGAATGGATAAAGAAGATGTGGCACATATATACAAAGGAATATTACTCAGCCATAAAAAGAAACGGAATTGAGTTATTTGCAGTGAGGTGGATGGACCTAGAGTCTGTCATACAGAGTGAAGTAAGTCAGAAAGAAAAACAAATACCGTATGCTAACACATATATATGGAATCAAAAAAAAAACGGTCCTGATGAACCTAGTGACAGGGCAGGAATAAAGACGCAGACGTAGAGAATGGACTTGAGGACACAGGGGGTGGGGAGGGGGAAGCTGGGGCGAAGTGAGAGAAGCATCAACATATATATACTACCAAATGTGAAATAGATAGCTAGTGGGAAGCACCTGCATAGCACAGGGGGATCAGCTTGGTGCTTTGTGATGACCTAGAGGGGTGGGATAGGGAGGGTGGGAGGGAGGCTTAAGAGGAAGGGGATATGGGGATATATGTGTGCATATGGCTGATTCACTTTGTTGTACACAGAAACTAACACAGCATTGTGAAGCAATTATACCCCAATAAAGATGTATAAAAATTTAAAAAAAAAAAAAAAGTGTAATGATGCCAAGATTCAGACAAGGCTCCAAAAATAAGAATTCCCATATAAAAAACTAACCAAAAAAATCTCTTGTTCAGACCTCTCCATGTTGCCCCTGGAAACTATCTGTTGCATTCCATTTGAGTAGAATATGATCCAAGCTTTCTAGAAAATGTATCTTATGGCTTTACATTGCCAATTGGCTCTTAAGCAATCCAGGCCATTTCCAATTCCTAGAATTTCTAATCAGCACAGCAATGCTGGCTACTAATTCAGGACAGGATAAAATTCAGCAAAAAAAAAGTCTTAAAAGGATGCTTTGGGGCTTCCCTGGTGGCGCAGTGGTTGAGAATCTGCCTGCCAATGCAGGGGACACGGGTTCAAGCCCTTGTCCGGGAAGATCCCACGTGCCGCGGAGCAACTAAGCCCGTGCGCCACAACTACTGAGCCTGCGCGTGTGGAGCCTGTGCTCCGCAACAAGAGAGGCCGCGACGGTGAGAGGCCCGCGCACTGTGATGAAGAGTGGCCCCCGCTTGCCACAACTAGAGAAAGCCCTCGCGCAGAAACGAAGACCCAACACAGCCATAAATAAATAAATAAATAAATACTTAAAAAAAAAAAAAAAGGATGCTTTGAATAAGGAAAAGAGAACTAAAATTTTTTGGCACTGCGATTGATTAGAAGCTCAGACTGTGTCCTGGGTGCTCAGAGCCACCCTAATTGTGCCCCAGGTGGCAGGGGGCAAAGGATGTCGAGGGCTGGCACTTGTCTAGGATGGACATGCCTGGGTCCACATTAGGCAGGGACACAGTGACCCTGCAGGAAGTAGTACTTTCTTCCATTGAAGAGATGGCTCGGTGGTTTGCAGTTGCCTCATTGTCTGTAAGCAAATTCCCCTTTCTCCGTGCCAGCCCATTAGCCTAGCGCGGTGCTCCGGACTTCACGTGCTTACCTGGAAATCCTGCTAGAAAGCAGGTTCTGACCCAGGAAACCTGAGGCCGGGTCTGCAATCCTAACTAGCACCGAGGCAATGCTGGTGCTGCGTCCACACAGCAGGCTGGGAGTGGCAAGGGTGTAGACGAAGCAGCAGCATGTCAAGCATGGGTGGATCGCCTCTTTGACGCTGTGTCTGAGCCCCCGCCTCTAGTCAATCAACCTCCGTCCTCTCCCCATTCCCCTCCCACTCCACTCCTTCTTTGCCAATATGGGTTTTCTTCCTATTAATTGTTGCAAGGATTACCTACCCTTCATCTCTTCCAGGTGCAGCTCAGAGACATTCCTGGTCTGCTGAGCTTCTTACGTTTATGCAGCTTCTCTCTTACTTCCCAAAGCTTATAATTCACATTGAGTTTTCAAAACTACTCCTATCAGCTCTGCAACACTTTTTGAGATGTCAAGAGCTTACAGTGATGTCGAAATTCACTGTCCCTTAACTCTACTCAATACTCTGTAATGACCTACATGGGAAAAGAATCTAAAAGAAACTGGATATATGTATATGTATAACTGATTCACTTTGCTGTACACCTGAAACTAACACAACATTGTAAATCAACTCTACTCCAATAAAAGTTAATTTTTAAAGAATGGAAAATTTTTGTAAAAAAAGAAATTCACGTCCTTTCCGTGTGTCCCAGCAGGCTAAATTCCTCTACCTTCCCTGGAAGGAGCAGATGAGGCCAGTGGGACTGGTCTCTAGTCTGGTGGCAGAAGAGGTGGCTGCCAGGATGGGAGTGTCCTCAGTGATGCTTGTTCATCTGCTGACGGAAGTAGCGATTCATCCCCCTGGTCCCCCTCCTTCCACAGTTTGGAAGTTAGATCCACGGTTTGAAATGATCACGCATCTTGGTAGCAACGGAGATGGTTCTTGGTTGAGAAGTAGGATTCAGGATGTCCCAGACCATGGGCTGTCTGTCTTGGACGATAAATCAGCAATGAGTTGAAATTGAGTCCTGGCCCGGAAGCAACGTGGGCGCATCCTGAGGGTCATGAGAAGAGTGGGTTCCAATTCGCTCCAATCCTAGCTGCTCTGAATCCTGGTGATAACAATGCTAGGCCTGAGGGCTGGCGGTTCCCCGTCTGTCCCCACGGTTCCAGCAGCAGAGGCCTTGGGTTACATGGCAGGAGGTCGGCCTCTCAGGGTGGGCACGTACGGAGGAACGGCGCGCAGCACAGCGCAGGAGAAAGGCCGGCGCTCAGTCCTCTCTGTCACCAGGCGTGATTTAACAAGTGGGGCTTTCTTCTCTCTTATTCACTCCGGACTACCCCCTTCTTTGTGGCCCTTGCCATAATTGAAATGATGTAGGTTTCATTGTTCGTTTACTTGATTTTCTTGTCTACTTGTTTACACAGTCTCTTCCCCACTTTGTACCTGCTACCAGCACTGTGCATCACCCAGAGTAAACACTGGAGAAGGAAGGAAGGGAGGGACGGAGGGACGGAGGGAGGGAGGAGTGAATTTACAAAGTGAAAAGGTGGATAAATGATCTCCTTCCAGCTGTCATATGTGTTTGGAACTGCGGGTTAGGGTCCCCTGGCTGATGCAGTTGAAGGAAAGTGTTTCCCTGAAGGCTCCGGGCTGGGAAGTGTGTGGTGCAAGCTCCTCCGGGGCCCGGAGCCTGGGTGGGTTTCTGTGTGACTGTGGGGCCGTAAGGACCCGTGCGTGTTGGATTCGAGAGTTCTCCAGGGATGGGGGTCCTTGCACTTTTCACGGATCTCCAGCATCATTGGTCCTATGGGGCCGTGAGCGCTTGTCTGCGCTGGGATGAAGGTTGTCCAAACCAGGGTGAGCGTTTGGCCTGCTCGGTTGGATAGATGGAGCCGGTCCGTGACAGTGAGTCTGCAGGAGCCTCCTGGCCCTGGGAGCTGCATCTCCCACTGAGATGCTGGACATTGACCTTGGTGACCTGCAGGGGAGCTCAGGGAGAGCTGGTGCCGGGGTATTGCTCTACACCCTGTGACCGACGGGGATTCAGACTTGAAGTGAGAAACTAATGGAGGATTGAATTGATGTTTCTGTGAGAGCTTGGACCTTACAGTGAAATCATGCCCTCCTAGAAACACTGAAGTTGAAGGTCTGGGCCAGGGCCAGCTTGTCATCTTGGAGGGTGGTGGGCAGACTCTTGAGGTGGGTGTAAGGTGGGGAGGAGGCTTGTCATCTTCATTAAGGAGCCGACAAGAGGACCACGGTTTGTCTTTGAGCTGTGCTGAACAGTCAACTTGGGCGTAGACTCAAGGGCTTGGGTTGGGCAGTGGCTGGACTGAGCTTTTGTTCTTCTGTTTGGGGGGGTGGGGTGGGGCTGGAACACAGACACAGGACCCCACGTAGCACTTCACCCACTCCTCATCCGAGGCCCTCGGGAGGGTATATGTACCTTGAGAATGTTCCAGAGCCCAGGTCCTGTCAGGGGAATGCCAAGGCTCAGCCTGAGACTTGTTCAGTCTCTGAGAGATGTCTGGAGCACGTGCCCTGCCCTAGTGAAGTAAATACTTCTGTTCATCCTGGAGACCTGACATTCCAGAAGGAGGTACTTAGGGCTCTTGTCACTGTTGGAATTCTTAAGAGCCCCTCTGTAGGATATGTAAGATGCTGATGGGAAACACACACAGACACACGCACACACAGGAGGGCTGGAGTTTCCGTGATGGAAATTGGCTTGTTGGGTGGAGGGCTGCTTCTTAACAATGTCTCCCTCACCTCCTGCGTCAGGTTATCTGAGCCATGCACACATGGTTGAAAAGCATTGAGGCCAGGAGTTTTCAAGCCTGTAAGTCTTAGTTCCAAAAGCAGAAAAGTGCTATTGAATTTTGAGCGGGTTGTGAAGAACTCATTGCTATAACTAAATCCAGTGCATATCCTAAACCTAGAACGGAAAGTCTGTTAGATCGATTTGAAACCATTAAAATCATTTCAACCATTGATTTATATACAGGGATTTGGCAAGTGGCTTTAAAATCAAAATTAAAAATAGCATGTGAAGCACCAGATGGGGAATAGGAGTTTATGCTTCACCCTTCAGCCTGAGGAGTCCCCCTACCCTTTCCAAACAACTGGTAAATGAATTCTGATTGTGTGAGCCGGGGACACCTTGCCAAGGCACCTGTTCACGTCACGGTCGTACATAATACAAAGTACAAATGTGGCGGCCCGTCCAGGCTCCTCACTTCGGTGCTCATTAGAATCCATAAGCCGATGGCTTGGCACAGAGCTGGTTGTATAAAAACCAAATATGCAAAATCGTGGGATTTAAAAATGAGCCCCACTGAAGTTAAACACTGAAGCCATAAAAAAAATTGGCAAACACCTTGTATCATATTTGGAGGGCATGAAAGGATTTTATCCATGTTTGCTCTCACATTATGGAGCTTGGGCTATCTCATTGCCTTAGGACAGAAGGATACCCAAGAGATTCAAAAGTCTTTAGAGGTGCTGGTTTCTTTAAAGGGCTTGAGATTTTCAGATTTTTTTGAATTCTTCAAAGTAGTGACTGATGCCACCGATTTTAGATTAGGTAAAGAATGATGATAAGAACAAACAATGTGAAACTCTCAAATGAGACCTCTCTGTAGGAAGTAGTTAGCAAAGGAAAGGAATGTATCATCTCTATAGAAAGGACAGTGCGTCGCTGATGAGGTCTAAGGTCAGCTCTGGCCAGATGGTGTTGAGTCAGGGTTTACTCGTGTGCCCACCAGGGTTGACCGTCCAGGAAGCCTCGTCCTGGCAGGAGCTGCCGAGGTGACCAGGCAGCCCCGTCTGCATCTTCGCGTGAACCTTCGGGAACAGGGAAGACGCTGGCAGGTGTGCTAGCACAAAAAACAGGCAGAGAACTTCAGAGGGAGTCCCCCAGTGACCCCCTGTTTAGTCACTGAGACTTAACTCGGGAGAGGATGGAGTCGCTATGGTGAAATGCGGTTTTGTTTAAAGCTGGGATGGGTTCTGCTGTCGGGAAGTGTTGCCTGCTCTGTAAGGTTTGGCTAAGTGCTCCCCAGAGCTCACCGCGCCCAGGGTCCCCACCAGATGGGATCCGTGGGGGCTCCGAACGGTCTGGCCAAGAGTGAGGAGCCAGACGCAGGTCCCCCAGTGACCAGCTGTGCTTACTCGCCTGTCGGGAGTGATGCGGGTGGGGGCGGGCAGGGCCGACACTTGGCTGAGCAGACAGCGGGGAGAAGAGGGCCAATCTGATCGTCATTTCCTACTCAAAATATTTAGTGCTGTGGACACAGTCTGAAAGGAAGAGCTCAGACGCGGTCCAATCTCCAAGCCCATCTTTTGCCTGAAATTCTGAGATCGAGGGCAAGAGATAAATGCATTCTTCCTTGCTGGAGTCGTCCAGCCAGAGAGCTCGCCCAGTCGTCCACTAACGTCATCAAAGAGTTATATCTCAGTGTCTGATGAAAAGTTCACGGAGGTCACCCCAACCCGACTGAATAAATACTTAGGAAAAGCCTCTTCCCCAGCCCCTCCTCCTCCGCACCCCAGGTGAGCACGTCTCAGGGAAAGGGAAGGGGCGGCGGGCTTCTCCGCGGATGGCGGGTACCCTGTGATGGAGGTGAGGGTTGGTCATCCTACCAGGCGTATTTGCAAATTCTGCCTCCGGATCAGAAGCCCCTTCTCCCTGTAATTCACCGGGACCTGTGCCGTGTAAGGGGGCCTGGAGCGCCCTGCGCGTTTATCGTAACCCCATCCTACTCAGCCTTGGACACCTCCTCCCAGAATCCATCCCCCCCCTTGCCAGGCAGAATGAAGGGCTGCTTCCTACGTGCCTGGACTCCTCCTCCAAACTAAAGGGCTTAACACGGTATCCAAGGCTCACGTCCCATGGGATCCCTGGATCCAGGGAAAGTTCTCCTTGACTTTCGAGCCCCAGGATCTAGCTTGGCATCTGGCATTTAGTAGGCACTGAAAAAAGGCTTATTGACCATAGAACGTACAGCAGCAAGAGCAACCTTGATGTGAACTGTGGACTTTGGGCGGTGATGGTGTGTCAGTGGAGGTTCATGGATGGTAACGAGTGTCCCGTCTGGTGAGGGAAGTTTTTGGTTGAGAGGTTGGGGCCCCGGGGGAGCTGTGCATGAAGTCTCTGTACCTTTTGCTATGGACCTAAAACTGCTCTGAAAATTAAATTCTATTTTTTTCAAGGCTTACTGAATGTTTTTTTTTTAATTTATTTATTATTTATTTATTATTTATTTTTGGCTGTGTTGGGTCTTCGTTTCTGTGCGAGGGCTTTCTCTAGTTGCGGCAAGCGGGGGCCACTCTTCATTGAGATGTGCGGGCCTCTCACTATCGCGGCCTCTCTTGTTGCGGAACACAGGCTCCAGACGCGCAGGCTCAGTAGTTGTGGCTCATGGGCCCAGTTGCTCCGCGGCATGTGGGATCTTCCCAGACCAGGGCTCGAACCCGTGTCCCCTGCATTGGCAGGCAGCTTCTCAACCACTGCGCCACCAGGGAAGCCCTTACTGAATGTTTTGAATGAGTAGTTGTTAGAATTGGAAGGGCTGTCAGCACCTGGCACTATGACGCATACTGTAGCTGCACTGCACTGTGAGGTAACTTCTTCTCTGCTTTGTGTTTCGTTTTTGCAGGGCGTGAAGAAGTTCGATGTGCCCTGTGGAGGGAGAGACTGCAGTGCCGGCTGCCAGTGCTATCCCGAGAAAGGAGGATGGGTAAGTCGCCACACTGCAGGAAGTGTTGTCTTCCTTACACATCCATTTTGAACGAAGTGCCGCATCCTGCCTGGTTAAGTCATTTGCATACGTTCCTAAGAAATTTAATACAGGCGCGTTCTTTTCCACAAAGCAAACAATAATATAATGCAAAGTTGGGTCGATTTATACCACTTTCTTAATAATTTGAGAACAGCGTTAACTTTCTCAAGCCTCTTTTCTCTTGTTTGTTGTCATAAATACACATGGGTATGCATATAGGTACACATAATGCAACTGCGTTTTATATTTATGTCATATATAAGCATACATTTTGTAAAAACACTGCCTAAAGAAAACATCGTCGCATTTATACTGCGATATCCATTTAAACTAGAGGGCGCTGGCATTATACCACTGCGAATCACTTTGGCTTTTAAAATTATCCCTCTCATTCCCTGAATGCCCTTTCTGTAAAGCCCACTTCACAGGTAAGTCAGAGAAAAACGGTCCCCCCAAAATTATCACCGTAACATCTGGCAGAGTTTGAAATACGGACCTGATTTTGGGTGTAATATGTTCAATCAAAGTGTTGCCTTTAAAGCTGATGTTTGAGTCTTGGTATTGCTGATTTTAACAAGGAATTGTTTGTATGTCTAAAGCCCATTTTGGCGTGTGACACTGTGGGGAGTGGTATTTCGTTTTACGTCGCAAAGTCTTCTGCGTCCTTACGCTTTGGAATCACGCATTTCCCTCTAGGACTCATGCTTGTCCGATGCCAGGTAGTAAAAGGCCGCTGGGGCTTCTCGCCTGCATCGCCCTGTCCTTGTTGGAACCGGGAATGACAGCCGTCCTCGGGGGCTCCAAATGCGTTTCACCAAGTTGAATTCTGAAGTCAGTTTTCAAAGTAGGCGTGCTCCATCCCCACCCACCAGGAGGAAGAGACCCACCTCTGACGCTGGGTGTTATACCCAACATCCTTCCCTACCTGAGTCGCCCCCAAAAGTCAAATACGTAAAAGGCGTGGCAGGGAACCCCTTTATAAATGTGGTGGGCTTATGTACTAACATGCGACTGACCGTTATTTTAGTGGCATAGCTCACAGTTGAGGAGTGATCTCCTGCCAGGAGATCAAAGCTTCCGTCTCCACGGGCTGTGTTCATCGTGACAGTTTTTGCTGTTGTTGCTTTAGTAAAGGGTTCCTCTGCTTGGAGTGGGGACTTTATGCTTAAGGAATTGCTAGTTGAAGATGCTTTATCAGCATTTAACAAGGAGAAGTGCTTTTAAATATATGGAAACCGTTCCCTGAGACTTAAATTCCCCTGGGGTCCCTTGCTATAGATTTTCCCAGCGATGGTTCTGGAGCAGTGGTGAAAAACCTGATTGCAGGGCTCTCCCCTCCCCAGCGCTTGGCTAGCTCAGCCTTCTGCGGGCACAGAGAAGGCAAACGAGTGGTATACAAGCATCTGTGAGACGTCCCCGAGTTGGAGGGACCCCGGCTCTGATAGGACCTGCATTCTCCCTGGGATCTGCCAAACAGAACCCAGACTGAGTAGAAGGGGGCTGGGTCTATTCTTTTTCACTCTTTATGATTAGTTAACATAGAACCAATATGTGAACATAACTCCCATAATGCTTTTACAAGAACGCCGTTCTTCCATAAAGGTAGTTCATTCTGATTATTTCCATATGTGATGCCATCTGCACAGCAGTGGATTCTTAAATGACGCTGAGGGTTTTCTCAAAGAGGTCATCAGAAGAGAATTTCTGCAGGTCCCTTGGTCTTTCTAGTTTATTAAGTTTACAGCACAGGTGTTATTTCCTGTCATCCCTGATTAAGAAAATACCTTGACTCTGTTTCTACACATTGCCAAAAAGTAGAAATTGACACCTTCTGGTTAATTTCATTAACATGAGTAACCTAGCATGGGCTTGAC
The DNA here is from genome assembly GCF_965194805.1 of Balaenoptera borealis. Taxonomy (NCBI): domain Eukaryota; kingdom Metazoa; phylum Chordata; class Mammalia; order Artiodactyla; family Balaenopteridae; genus Balaenoptera; species Balaenoptera borealis. Next base: position 77,317,032 of record NC_138877.1, read on the forward strand.
TTTCCTTTAATTCTGCAGACACATTATCAATCTTGGTCAAACTAAGTTGAGACTTGGCAGTTGTTCGGGTAGTTTGTTCAAGAGCCAGGGCCAGCGGTACCCCACCAGGGGACTGGCCTTTGGGTGCCACTCTCTGGAGTGTTTGGAGTCATGAAGAGAGGCGTAGACCCCGTTCCTGGACCACACAGATCCAAACCGGGTCGCTCTAACTGTCTGCACCCGAGGCTGCCCGATTGATTCAGGTGTGCTATTGAATACTGATCAATAAGGTGATAGGAATGGCTGACAGTAAGAGATGAGAAGAAAACCCAGTGAGGAGAAATAACTAACCCCATTCATCATTGTCTACAGGGTAAGCCCAGTGTGTTACTGAAGATATTTATTGTTAGGACAGTCACATATACTTCATGAAATCATTTATGAAAATAGAATGTCTATGTCCATTCTATGAACCTGGTGTATGTATATTAAATATGTGTTCATTAACAAGTCTACCCAAATGGGGTCCTATCGAAAGCAGAGCTATTTCTGCCCTGCTTTTGGATTGGTAGTATTTTTCAGAAGTAATGTAATACACAAAAATAGCCGTGGGGTGGATTTTGCCGCTCCGAGAGCTGTGTGCATAGTTTGTTCTTTCCCACAGCTTCCCCTGGGGTCCCTTGCTGTCTGTTTTCCCCTCGGTGCCACCGTAGCAGCCGTGACAGAGCCTGGCTACAGAGCCACGGTCCCCGAGCTCCAGGCTCACTCTGCCTTATATGGGCACGGGGTCCAGCTAATGTGTTCCTCGCCATGGTGACAGCCAACACCAGAAACTGTATGTTACTGGGTAACTTGTAGACTCGAAGCAGAAATCACAAAGGTACTGTGGATTCTGGTTCCAAAGGACTTCTCGTCCTAACCAAAAGAGCAAGCTCTGCATCGAGCCAGACTCCCCGCCCTGGAGTGGCGGGTGGCGCATTGCCCCAGGGAGAGAATTGCGTCTCACAGACAAGAGCCAGCCGCCCCGTGGATCATTCCAGCAAGCCGCTAGCGGGGGCAGGAAGGGGGGGAGCTGAGGCCCAGCGGTCTGCGCACCCTTCTCTCCCGGGCCAGCGCTGGGAGGTGCTGAGGGTGACCTAGCCACATCCGCCAGTTCTCATGGGAGGACAGTGACATTTGGGGCTAAGTGACTTGCTCCAGTCTCAGTTCAGAACAGAACTCGAGCTCTCCGACTTTCAGATGAGTTCGTGTTCCAATACAGTAATCTTTTGTGTCTGCACACCTCTGGCCAGATGTTAACCTATATGGAGGAGATTCCAGGGGATGGGGGGAAAGCACACAGTCAGAGAACAGAGAAGAGAGGTTTCGCTGTCTTGACTCAAGAGTTGTGATTCTCTAGCCAATTCTCCAGCCATCTCTTCAGTTGCTTAGTGAATCAAAAAAGTAAATAACTTCAAGAAATGAGTTAACGTGGTTAGATCTAGAGACTGTCATACGGAGTGAAATAAGTCAGAAAGAGAAAAACGAGTATCGTGTATTAAGAAATGAGTTAAGACTTTGTTGTTGTTGGAGGGTTTCTACTTCAAATAATCCCTGCTGAGTACACTGGAGTAATTGGAAAGTGTAAGTCCTGATCCAGAAGTACTCCACAGGGTGCTGCCCACAAACAAAGGCCACTAACTAAATTCTCGGACTTTCTCCACCGCTAATGGTCACATACTCATCACGCCAGACAAAGCTGCCCAGCCCCCATATCTTTTTCTATTCTTTTTGTTTTTTTATTGAAGTATAGTCGATTTACAATGATTCGGCTGTACAGCCAAGTGATTCAGGTTTAAATATATGTACGTAAATATGTATTCTTTTCCAGATCCTTTTCTATCATAGGTTATTACAAGATATTGAATAGAGTTCCCTGTGCTATACAGTAGGTCCTTGTTGTCTATTTTATACATAGTAGTGTGTATCTGTCAATCCCAAACTCCTAATTTATCCCTCCCCTTCCCCTTTCCCCTTTGGTAACCGTAAGTTTGTTTCCTATGTCTGTGAGTCTATTTCGGTTTTGTAAATAAGTTCATTTGTATCATTTTTTTAGATTCTACATATAAATGATATCATATGATATCTGTCTTTCTCTGACTTACTTCACTTAGTATGATAATCTCTAGGTCGATCCACGTCTCTGCAAATTGCACAATTTCATTCCTTTTTATGGCTGAGTAATATTCCATTGTATATATGTACCACATCTTCTTTATCCATTTCTCTGTCGATGGACATCTAGGTTGCTGCCATGTCTTGGCTATTGTAAATAGTGCTGCTCTCAACATTGGGGTGCGTGTATCTTTTCAAAGCATGGTTTTCTTCGGATATATGCCCAGGAGTGGGATTGCTGGATCATATGGTAACTCTATTTTCAGTTTTTTAAGGGACCTCCATACTGTTCTCCATAGCGGCTGTACCAATTTACATTCCCACCAACAGTGTAGGAGTATAGGAGGGCTCCCTTTTGTCCTCTTTTTCTATTCTTTTTCTTCTTTCTTTCTCTACACACGGTGGAGATGGAAGGTAGTTGAGCTGCAGGCATCAGAGAGAATTTCTGTTACAGAATTTCTGTCAAAGCAGAGTGACTGCCTCCACGTGACACAAAGCTTCACAGTGTAGAAAATGGGAGAGAGAGCAGGGGAGGCATCTGATTCAACAGATAGAGATGCCTTTGCCTTTGTGCATTACCTCACCAAAAAGGTTGTGAAATTCTCAGATTTTTCCAACCGAGGTCAATTTTAATTCATTATCTCAGTTACTCAGTCAGGTTCCTGTTCCCCTGACACTTTGGTTTTTGACCATAAACTCAGATCAGATAGGCGATTTCAACCTTTTAATGGCATTAACCTTCGCAAGGCGCCTGTCTTCCTAGGCAATCAGGTATTCAGAAATTGGTACATACAAAGATAGATTAAGTCCCAAACGTTGGGAATTATTGAGGTGGTTAAATGGCCTGTCGAGCTGCGGTGGGAAAAGGAGAAACCACCACTGTGGCTGGTCCCAGAGTTGAACCACCAACCCGGAGGGAGGGACCCGGCATCTCCCCATCACTGTGCAGTCATCCCCCCTCCACGTTCGCCCTCCGTGGGCCTGGCAGCAGGAGCCCCAAGACTGGAACCTCAGCTCCTGGAAGGGTGCAGTTGACAAGCTCACTCACTTAAGCAAAGGCTGAGAACCAGGGCAAGTTGTGTTTGGCTGTTGCATTTTTTTTCATGTAGCTAAGAGTTTCCCACAGTCTATGGGTCCCTGGACTTGGGTCAAAGTATGAGCAAATAATTCTCGACCTCACAAGATTCCTTAAATTCAACAATATAAATCAAAGTGAGAGAAACCGGAGAGAAACGGAGTGAGAGAGGAAGCAAAGTGTGAACAGAAAGCTCTCAGAGATGGGTGGTGACGGATGGATGGGGTGCAGGAGACTCAGTCTTTGGCCCTCGCCTGTCAGCCCAGGTAGGCAGCAACCAAGAGATGCAGGAAGCAGAGGCGTAGCGTCAGGGAAAGGAGCAGAGGGGCCCTGAGCAGCTCTGAACCACAGTCACTGTGGCAGGGTCTCTTCCAAGGAGAGCTGTAGTCTTGCTGATGGCGGTATCTTCTGTCGTGCGTCGCTAATCGTAAACCTTACCCTCAAATGTGTATAACTGGGCTGTGGCAATAAAACTGAACTTTTTCTTTGAAATGCTCAGTATAAATCTAAAGGCTGGTTGACCGCTGTGGAGCAAAGGGAGATGCTCAGAACATCTATCTTCCAGATGTGTGTGCTGTATGTGCTCTGCCACTCCGGTGGGTTCCCCTAAGCCACACGGCCATCTGTCTCAGCTCTGGGGAGACACGTGCAAGCGCGAAATGAAAACATCAGTGCTGCTGTAGCAGACCTCTTTCCAAACCAGCTGCTGCCTTTCCAGGCAGATGCCTGTTACTGGTCTGCTCAGCAGACCTGACGGAAGCCATCGCCCGCATTTTCTGCCCTATCACAGCCCAGAAAGGGCGAAGAATGATTCAGAAATAGCAGAAACCCCTCCTGGCTTCTGGGCTTGTATAACCTTTGTCGACACATAGCTCTCACCTACTTTCAACATCATGTGCTTATTTTTAGTGTGTCTCTGGAACGGCAGTGGTTCTGGCTAGCCCGATGCCGCTGTGGCTACAGCCAGCTCCATTGCTTGGTTACTTTCTGCAGGGAAAACAGTACTTCAGCAGATGTAGACGATGCCCGCCTAATTTGTACATCGCACATAAGTGATGTGTTTTTAAAGTGACACTTTCTTTTATGTCTGCCATGGTAAGAAGAACCCTAGGCTCCTTTTAACAATGGAATTTTACAGTCATTCAACACTGAAATCTGTATGTTTTGGTCACCCACACGCCAGGCACGTGTCTAGGAGAAGGGGCTGGGTCAGTGAACAGTGGGAGGGGATTCCCTGAAGAGCAGAGGTGGCCCTGGGGTCAGGATGTGCCCGGCGTCCTTAAGGGACACCTTGGGAGCCCGTGCGCCCCTAGCGGAGCAAGGAGGCAAGACTCGTGGCAGGTGAGGTCAGAGAGGAAGGTCGTGTAAGAGCCTTAGAGAACCTTTGACTGAGGGAGGCGAGAAGCCCTTCGGGAGAGTTCCTTAGAGGAACTGTGTGACTTATAACTTGCTCAAGTCACAGAGCTCTTGTGGGGAAGCTGATGAGGAACTTTGGTGATCCAGTCAGTCGGGGTCGAGTTCTAGTCAAAAAAGATGCCAGGAAACGTGGCCCCTCACACAGGCAGTAGATTACACACAGCAGTAGTTGGCTGCTACAGTTACAACTACACATAGCAGTAGTTGGCTGCTACGATTTAAAAACAAATTTATTCATTCAGCAGATATTGTTTGCACATCTGTGACGTGTCAGGCCCCATCTAGGCACCAGGGATGCAGAATAAGCAGAGCAGTTCATATCCCTAATCTTTTGCAGCTGATATTCTAGCCCATGCTCTCCAAAGGAATTTTTTGCAAAGATGGAAATGTTCTTTACCTACACCATCCACCATGGCTCTTTGAGCACTTGAAATGTGGTTAGTGAAATGAACAAACTGAATTTTAGATTTTTATCTAATTTTAGTTAATTACAATTCAAATAAAAATAGCCCCATATGGCCAGTGGCTACTATATTCATACAAGATCACAGCTGTGGGTGTCGAGGTGGAGAGTGGAAGAAACACACAATAAACTCGTAGTGAATAGGTAAGAATACTCTAGATATTAAATCCGAGACAAAAATAAAACACAGTGTAAAGTCAGCGTTTCATGAAAGTAAGACCAAGACTTGTGACCTGCTGGGCTTATATCTTTACAAAAAGGGTGTTATCGCAAAAATGCACAGACCCGTGAGTCCAGCACATTGGAAATGGTATATGCACAGAATGTGTCATCAGTCGGTGAAGAACGATTTCTTAATTGATTTGTCCCCTCGTTCTCCACCGTAACCCCACAGCCTCTTAGGAGAATTCGCTTTGCCCACTTGAGCTCCGATCGAGACCCTCCCCTTCTGAAAACTTCTTATCCGCAGGAGACCTTTGATAATCCAGCCCCCCCAGCTTGGGACCAAACCCTCACCCTTGCCTTCTTTCTGGCAAGATTACATAAGCATTTTCTTAGAGTAGGACTTTCAATCAAGTGTTGTAGAAATGATTTAATTGTGCAGCTGGAGCAGAGAGAAGCAATTGTGACATCTCTGGCTTTACTCCTCTGCTCCCAACCCCACCCCAGTAAGGGAAATGTTTAGTTTCAAAGCACCATTCTAACACTAGTCACAGTTTGATAGAAAATGGGCCAGTTTGGAGCCCATCCGAAAGGAAGAATACATTATTAAATCCTGAAAAGACGAAATGTTAATACCACCTCACTGCATGGACTCAAAGAACATCATTATAGACAGAATCTGATGATGGAAAGTCGGCACTTAGAGAAAAAATGTATTTCCATGCCATTGAAACCATCATGTCCCTTACCTGAAGCATGACAAACTTTGTCTTGGATTCCCATGTTTCCTCCAGTAAAATACATCATTAAATAATAGGATTCATGAAAATCATTGGTGAAAATTAATCATAGTGGCTGTGGCCTAGCATTTATCAACCACAACAGGAATTGCCCACAACACTGCTGCTATGGTAACAGCAGAGCAGATAATTGATAAAAAAATATAGTTAGCATTTACAGTAGGCACATGATCAGTGATTAATAATGAAGCACTGGCACATGGGCAGCTTAGTACCTGAAGGCAGAGGAAGAATTCTAAATGTTTACGTATTTTATTTATCCATTTGTCCCTCTTCTGGTGAAATTACACACACACACACACACACACACACGCGCGCGCGTCGCTCTGGCAGCCTAGACCACATTCCTTCATAATGAAGAAATCATACTGCGCTCTTGTCTCCAGGTGTTGCTAATGAAAGATGCTTACCTAGTGTCTACAAACACTCAATCTTGCCTGAAGTGTCTACCGCCCTAGAAATACCGGGGGAAACCCACTCTTTCTTTCTGAGAGAACCACACCCCTCCTTCCCTTCTGAATTTCCATCCAAACAAAAGGAACATAGAGTAGACATTCTCAGAGCTCAGGCAGAAGAGAGAATGAACTTGAGAGAAAAAATAACTTTTTTTTTACCCAGGCAGGTCCCTGTTCTCCCAACCCTTTGACCATAGACTGATGATATTAGATGTTTTTATGGAAAACAGGGATATTGGTGAAAGTATGGTGTATGCGGAAGCACAAAAATGACGCCTTGAGGCTGGCCGGCTGGTCGATGCCCGTGGGCAAGGGGCACCATGGATTCTGGGCGGTGGCCTCAGCGATCAAAACCTCAGGGAGGCTGGCCGTCCACACCAGCCATCAGCACCAAGGATGGTGAGAAAATGATTAACTGGGTTCCAGTCCAAAGTTGACAGTTCTGGGGAAATGTCCTTCCTTTCATGGCCTTGAGGAAAACTGTGGGTTTTATCTGTGGGTCAGAGCCAGGATAATGATAATAATACTGTTTTGAGTTTTGACTGAAAACCTCACACCGACTCCAAGAGACCACTGATAAACCGGGGTGAAAGAAAGGAACATTCTACTCTTCTTCGAAGCCAGACTGAAGCTCTGCCTTTGGAAATCTATCGTCTTCCTTCCTCCGATGGAATGTTTTGACAAGTACAGCACTGAAGCGTATCCTTTTCTCTTAGAGAAGGAATGCCCGTCTTCAAAGACCTTTGTTTTGTTTTATTCACCTCCAGTCCATCCTTAGTAAACAATTGTAGGATTTCTAAAATGACCAGAGGAAAATTCTTACCAAACATCACGTGCTTTCTAAGTGCCATCTGAAAATGGAAACGTGTTCTCTGAATTTGTCTTCCCTCACTCAGTAGGAAGAGAGGTCGAGTCTTCATATGGAAAAGCCATCCATGTCCAGTTCACTGGGGCAGCCTATACAAGGGGCTAAATGCTCCTGTGTCTAAGCACTCTTAAACCAGACTCCTCCTATAAGAAAGAGAAAACTAGGGCTTCCCTGGTGGCGCAGTGGTTGAGAATCTGCCTGCCAATGCAGGGGACACGGGTTCGAGCCCTGGTCTGGGAAGATCCCACATGCCGCGGAGCAACTAGGCCCGTGAGCCACAATTACTGAGCCTGCGCGTCTGGAGCCTGTGCTCCGCAACAAGAGAGGCCGCGATAATGAGAGGCTCCGCGCACCGCGATGAAGAGTGGCCCCCACTTGCCGCAACTAGAGAAAGCCCTCGCACAGAAACGAAGACCCAACACAGCCATAAATAAATAAAATAGTGTTTAAAAAAAAAAAAAAAGAAAGAGAAAACTAGTAGATTGCACATTTTTGAAATTACTCTTCCTATTTTCTTCCAGAGATAGTAAATAATAACCAGAGAAAAATGGCAGAAATGACCAAACCAAGTGACACAGGCACAATTTCCTCACTCTAGAGTGGGAGGGGGTCATCTTTTCTCTGCCTTATTTTCTCCTTCTTGAATTAGAAGAAGCTACCCGTGTCCTTAATAGTCAAAGGCAAAGATGCTACGTACATCACTGGCATTCAGGTGAATTTGAATTTATTTTTAAATGCTTTAGGCATTTCAGAATTTTCTTAAGAAACTGCTCAACCTGAGAGCCTGAACAGCCTGTGATTCTGAGCCCTCTGGCATCCCACCCAAACTAGCCCATTGTGATATAGACAACCAGGTCATTCAAGTCGTCAGATGTCTGACTCACATGGGAAGTAGAAAGCAAGCCTTCAAAAGGGCATATTTCCCCACTGATTAGAAAGATCAAAATATCCCTGTCCCCTTCCCCTCTGTGTCCAGTCTAGAAGATTAAATTCTAGAAGAATCAAAGCAGGACTAGACCTTCCTGTAACCCAATACAAGCCCTGTATTGATGGCAGTTTCCTCCTAAGCCCCTGCAAGGGCACTAAAATCCCACCATAGGAACAAAAGTTTTTGTATTCAAAACGCTGTTAGGATGGATAATTCCTAAAGATTTGGAACCAGAAAGGAAAAAGCGAAAGAAAGCAAAACAAAATGAAATGGAAGTAATTAAGTCTGGGTAAATAACATCTTTGGCCTAATAAGTTCTCAGCTGCATTGTCACCACTGATGTTTTTCATTAAAATGTCTTTGTAAAGCACTTAACTGTTCTTCAAACTTAAAGTCTGTTTTAAATAAAGAAACAGAGGACAGATGAATTTTATGGTGAAGTTGGTCTCTCCGTAATAAAAATTAAAGTGCTGGCATGTATTTAGCTCTGCATGGTTTTTTGAGAAAATACACTCCAAATGGTGATAATGGCATTTTTTACGCCTTGTGAAGATATATTTCGAAAGAACCCTGACGTCAAGGTCAGTTGTATGCTTTGCACCCGTATTTAGCATCTACCAACAAGACTAGCCTTTCTTAATTCAGTAAAAGACATACTGCCATGGCTTTGAGGATGAAGGAGTTTGCAATGATTGGAAACAAAATGAACAGAACCCTGTGACTGACTAGGAAGCAGTTTTCTTTTGTTTATGTTGCTTTTAACATTCTACTCTTTTCAACTCAGCTCAGAGAAGTAGCAAGTCTTATACCTGGGCAGCCTGGATACACCTGCCACTGAGGGCGAGATGCACAAACCTTTAATAGAGTTTACTGTGTGCCCACAGCCCTAAAGCACACCATTACAACCCAAAAGAAAGAGGGGGGTGAATAGGAGGCAGATAATCCAAGCAAAATGCTGAAACAGGAAGACGGCTTCCTCACTCGAAGACCTTGGGGGTAGTCCCTCATCATTTAACACCTGATATTTTACAAATATTTGTATTTCTCATCGTAGAATGATAGAATTGTTGGTGCAGTACCTTGACAAATCTCCCCAACGTCTTACCCAGGAAGGATGGAAGGATACATCTGAGACTGATGAATAGTCATTCTGTTCTTAGAGGACTCCAGAAAAGAAGGGCTTTCCTGGTTACTTAATGAAAACACACACACACACACACACACACACACACACACACAACTCAGAATAGATTCATATATATCTAGAGTCAAATTCACTAAAAAATACCCAATTAATGGAAAGTATGATATGTTATTGCAAAAGAAAATAATCCAACTCCTAAAAGTTGAACTAAAAAAGTTCAACTCTTGCTCAAAAACAGAATTTTTCTTTGGGACTCTCGCTTAACACTGAATCCCACTTAAAATCTCCAGACAATAAGGTTGATTCCACAGCTTCACTTAAAAGAAACTAGGTGTAAGACATGCCATAGACAAGAAATAAAGCAAGCATATCTGAGCCCCGAGGAGATTTCTTTCTGTTCCCCAGTCAGCTTCACATCTCTGTTTGAAATAATTTCTCCTCTGGCCAGTGTTTTTCTTGCCTTTAAAGAGTATATTTTGAAATCAAGAGATGCCAGGGGCATGACATCAGCCTGCTTCTCCTCAAGCGCTGTATAGAAAAGAACTGAAGAACATCCTGAAGACATAGACTTAACCTCTACAAGTTATACAATAAAGTGATATTAGTGCTGTCATTGTATTATATTTAAATAGTTGTTTTTTTAAACTCCCGGTCAACTAGAGACAAGGATAAAGAGATTGAACTAAATAATAGCATTAGGATGTTTCATTTGAAATCCAAGAAGGCTAAAGTTATGCATTTGGTTACAATATAGCTATATCAATAGCTTCAGGTGAGCTTCGATCATTATTACGTTGCCGAACGCAAGTTCGTGAGCCCTACGCACAGTGAGGCCAAACAAACCAAAACGTCATAGAGTTTGGAGCAGAGAAAGGTTTATTGCAGGGCAGAGCAAGGAGAATGGGCGACTCATGCTCAGAAAACCCCGAACTCCCCGAGGGGTTTCAGCAAAGCATTTTTAAAGGCCAGGTGACGGAGGGGGATCACAGGGTGTGTGATCAGCTCGTGCCCCATTCTCTGACTGGTCGATGGTGAGGTAACAAGGTGGTGTCACAGGGGTTAAAGTTATCAATCCTTAGGCGCCAGTAGGTCTGGGGGCTCTTGATCATCAAGTACTTAATTTCTTCCATTTGGTGGGGCTTTTAGCATCTGTAAAACAACTCAAGAAATGTGCATCAGATACTATTATCTAGGTACTTCAGAGAGGAGCTACAGCCGAGGATGTAGGGGAAGGGTCTGTCCCAGGAAGACCGCATAGGGTCCTGCTCGGTTACAATTAGACCACTAAAATGTAATACCATTAATAAGAGCACAGTTCAAACACTGTTGACAAATGGTTCATGGGACCAGCATGACCATCACGGCATACGGGAGGTGACACCCCACCGCAGTATATGCTGTGATTGCTGTCACCAAAGCTCTTGAGAAAATTGCGACATAGGAAAGGTTTAGCTTTGACACATGCTTGCTTCCTGAACAGGAGTCCCACCTTCCCCATCCCATCCCACAACTACACACAAACTCCGATGCCCCGGTGATGGCCGTCCTCTAGCGTTTCACTTCAACCGCAAAGCTCCCGGTACCCCAGTGAGCTTTCTCTTCCATCGTCCCTCTACAGGCCCCATCACAACTCCATTCCTTCCAAATCTACTGATCTCAGCAGAACTTAGGGAAGAACATGGTCTCCTAACCTTTTTTCATGTTAAGGATCAACTGTTGCATTACCTGTGCCCCTGACTTCCCGACCAATTGCTCATATGAAAATTGTACCCTCGTTCTAATCTCCTTCTTCTGAGTTTCTCACTTCCCTTCTGGAGTCCTGGCCTGCGGATTTGAACTTGGCTTTCCAGCAGCTGCCAGACCAGCGTGAAGTGAAGGGAGACTATTTCCTCCCTGGTCTGGATGCTGTGCTTCTAGGACTGTGTCGTAAAATCCCATCACCCGTTTTCACCAAACACGCTATTGCGCTGGCTCACGAGCGATGTATTTCTACCCAAAACTCCTTTTTTTTTCTTTCAGTAAGTTTCTTGTTGTGTTCCTTTTTGGTTTTGCTTTTTGACTATTGGTCTTCCATTTGTGCGATTAATTTTTCAACCTTGACCCAGATTTTACTTTGATTACGGTGAAATTGCTGAAAGGTGGAGCTAAAGTTTCTGATTTGGAGATGGTGGAAATGAGGGTATGCTTCTGCCCTTTATCTTTTTTCATGCATCTTTACTTGTCTAATACTGATCTATTTCAAACACAGACATTCCATGAAACGGCTACTAACCAAAAAGGAGATGTCTAAATGTTCATTGCCACTGGCATTTTTAGGACTTTATTTTGAGGATAGCATTGATGAAAAAGGGCATGTAACCATCTGCATACCCTCAAGTAGAATAATCAGACCAAGGAAGTAAACAAAAAGAACTTTGTGGATGAAAATCAACTCCTTAATTCCAGAAGATTAAAAAGACTTCTTTAGTAGAAAAAAAATAAAATTTAACAAAAAGGGTGCCCTTCAAAAATGTCAGTTATCTTGGAAGGAAAGATGAGTCATGGAAATAGCATGTTGATCAGAAAGATGAATAGATTAGTCCTTTGAAACTGCCATTTATGGAGGATGAGGGATGCTGAATTGTCATCCTGTATCCTTTCCTAACAGTCACTGAAGTAGTAAAAGTTCCTGGAATAAGATGATTCTTCTTAGAATTAAGATATACATATTACAATAAATAACCTCAGATTTTTGAAATGGATACATCATATATGTGTGCATACATATACACATGTATATTTATGTATTTTAATTGTATGTATTTTATATTTATTAAATATTATATCTTTTCTGTGTATGTTTCCAGGAGACTAGCAATTTATTATCATAGAACACCCTTTATTCATGTGTTCAACATGGGATTTTAGTTATTTATAGCATCTAATCTTATCTTAGAACTTAAAATAAAGCCCCGGGTGCATTTTTAATGCCCTGAAACTTCATTAGAATACATTAGTGCCTTTCTACATTTACCAAGTTTTTATATCAAACCTAGTCCAGATGTTCCTAAGCACTTTGAACAAGCAGGAATAAATATTTTCAAAGACATCAAGCGTCATAGATACCCTTCTACTTTTGGCATTGACGTTTCCCGTTCTTTGGGAAGTTTCATCGGGCAGTGTCACTGCCGTACAAGATAACTCCAGAATTGAATTTTTCTGCCTCGGGTCTGACGTTGGCCGTTCCAGGAATTCACTGTCATTCCCATTTCCACCATTTATTGCCCCACGGATCTCTATATTCTGTTGGCTTTGCGTCAACAGGAATTCCTGGAATAAACCGACAGGGAGTTGGCTTATAGATGGGAGAGGCGCCTGTAGACGCAGCCAAGATCCCATATCCCATTCCCACCCTGAGTAGCCAGGGGAAGCCCCTCACCTTTTCCTTTTTTTTTAAATAAAAATGCTATATCCGCCCCCCACCCCCTGGAGTTTCCAAGTGTCCTTACTGTATTTCACAGAAACTTAAAGCATAAAAGAAATTGTGTACCATTGGATATTTCAAGGAGGTATTGACAATAGTACCATTGATTTCAGGCGCCCTGGGGCCCCGTGGACCACCTAGGACATGGATCTTTGAAAAGACCTTTCATGGGGGGGTGGTGGTGGGGTCAGGCACAAAGAGAAGAACTTTCCCCAAACTTTTCAATAGTCTTTTTTGTTAAAAAAAAAAAAAAAAAAAAGTTTCTGTCTCTGAAGACCAGTCCAAATTGACCCATTTTTCCTTCATGGGATTTGTGAACTATTTCAGCATCTCTTAAGTCTCCTTCTGACAAATCAGGAATGTAGAAGTGAGAAGTAGTATCCGTATGGTTTCACTTTTCTGGAATTTGTCTCATGCTATTTTTTAATCAAAATAATCAGTGTTATGCTATTGTTTCAAATTTAGAGGCAGTTTACTGTTGTCTATGGTATCTATGCATATATTGCAATCCTTTTTTACATGTTATTTCTGAAAGACAAGTAACCTTTTTTTGTCTATAAACATGTTTTCTCCTATTGCCAATAGAGATAACCTGAAAAGACAGAAAATTCCCCATTAACTGTAGATATTGCTGCACTGATATTTTTCTACAGTGCTTTAAATCTCTTTTTGTGGTCACTACGGTGAAGCATATATTATTTTAAAGGCTTCATATGAAATAATCATTAGTATCTTGTTCCATTTAAAAATTAGCAGGTGTTTCCTTTGCCTTTTTGGAAGCTTCTGTTGTTTGTCTTTTGTTTGTGTGTCTAAGTTTCCCATTGTCTGGGGCGAGCACAGTGGCTGTTATGGAAAGCCATTGTTTTGGTTCACATGACTTTATTTCCAAAATTTTGTATGGAATCTCCTGTATGTTCCCCACTATGGCACTATCTACCCCATTCTTTAATAACCATATGGGTTAGTGACTAAACAGTTTATTTTTAGACACACAGTATTTCTCAGAGTGGGGATGTCCGCTGCCTGTTTTTACAGTTGGTAAAGAATCATGGAGATTTCATTGTAAGTTCTTCCGCCCAGCACTCTTACTCACTTGGGGTATCTGTTCCGCTCTGGGGCTCTAGAATAGCCGTATTGATTTAGAATCCCAAACTTCAGGATTTCCCTCACCCACACCACCCAAGCGATGCCAGTTGGGCAGCAAAAGCATCTTGTGGGTGAAAAAATGTTCTACAAATGGCAGCCTTCCTCATCTCCACAGTGTTGATATTTAATTGGACTTTTAGTAGCTAGCACATGTCAAGAACATATTTTATCTTACCTTCAGAGAATGCCCATTGTAAAAGGGTTTTTGGTGGTGAAATATTTGACTTCTCTTATTTAAAAAGTAAAAATCAAATACCTCAGTGGACAGTCTTCCCAGTGGGATTGGCTAATAACAAAACTGAAGCAGTCATTATGCTTCAGTTGTCAACTGAACTGGAGTTTTATTCCTAAGACAATGGTAATTCATCCTGCTCAGTTTTAGCCCTTGATATGAATTATAGAATAAGACAGGAAACAGGGTCCAGTTGGGTCACTCTGAGTTGTAATGACACCCGTACTTATTGGTGGCTTATGGTGGGTGAGGTGCTGGGAAGCCTTTGCATCCCTTGACTCCCGGTCCTTAGAAGGGCTCTGTGATGTGGTCCCTCTTTTACATTGAGGAAATTAAATCAAGAACGACACAGTGAGTAGTCCAAAGTCACATCGTTGGAGAGTTGAGGAAACAAACTCTGAACCCAGACCTAGAGCCCACACTTTTGTCTTTTCTTGAAGGACACCCTTTAAAATCTGGGTATGATATTGCACATTTGAGACTCAATTGTTCCTAATTATTCTTTCTTTCTCAACCTATCATTTCTGTAACGACCGTTTCTTTTCCTAAACAAAACCATTAAGCCAGAGAAGGAAAAAAATATAGGTAGATAGATGGATAGATAGATAGATAGATAGAGATATGTGCACACCTACATATGTATATAAAACCACAACTTGGTAAATTAAAAATCCACCCTTTCCCCATCTGCCTGCAGTCACCCTCCTCTCTGTCCCCTCCTAGAGGCAGTTCTGGGCCATGAACTGGCAGATCAGCCTGGCTTCTCTTGCTGCCCCCTTTGCTCCCAGGGAATCTCCTGTTTGTAAACCACAAGGCTCTCCAAATATGGCAAATGCTCCAATTCCCTCAACACCGATTCCTCTCCTCCCACTGGCTCTGGCTTCCCACTCGTCTCTGCCCTCACCCACCCCACCCTCACTCTTGTGTTCCTGCCCTGATTATCCTGCCAGGGTTCACGACATAAGTGCTTTTCTGCCCTCTTCAGAAGCATCCCCGAAGTTAAAGAACACCCTGAAGGGACTGGGAGCTTTTCACGCCTGACCCTCAGGGAGCCCAGGGGTGACGCTCTGTAGGTACTGGTGCTGCTGGCCCAGGGCCCCATCTGGCGGTGTTCCTGAGTGTGCTGCACACAGGGGCTCTCCTGACACCCACGTCAAGCCACACTACTGAGCACATGTTCATTGCGCACCTAGACAGCGTACTCCACAAGGGCTCTTCCCCACTCAGTGACCATCGGTCTTTAGAACGACCAGCGCAGCTTGTTCTGTGAAGGGAAACTTTCCTTTTATTTATCAAGTTCAATGCCGAGGTTCATCATTGATGATGCTTCTCACCAGCCAAGGCTTCAGGAGGGTCATCTGCTGACCCCCAAAAGAGCTCCTGGGGCGGCGGGGTGGGGGGGGGGGTTGGAGAGCACAGGTTCACGGCACCCTTGGTGGTTCTGATGACATTCGCCAACCTGGATCGTCACTGAGGTGGGACTTTCTGTTCTGCATGCAGTGAGTGCCATCTGCACCCTGCTTGGCATCACATGCTCTTATTCAGGTAGAGCATTGGTTACACCTGTTATCTGCCCCTCCCCAGCTGTTCTGTCCTTTTCCTCCACAAGCTCCTGCCCCCCTGAAATTCATGGACACCCCTTCCCCTCCAGCTTGCTTACTTGCCCAGAGGTGTGCCAGTCAAGGCCACGTGTTAGTAGGTGCCCAGAGTCCATCCCCATCCCAGGACCCTGGACCTTAGCCATCAGGAGCAGGGGGAATGCAGACCCACTGAGATTGTTTGACCGAAGGGAAAGCTCTTCAGATTAACCCCCAAGAGCCAACTCTTCAGAGAATCACCTCCACCAGCCCACCAACCTCCTTTTGTGCTTTGACTAGGGAAAGGTTCATGAGGTTGAACTAAGCTTGGTGAAACAGTATTCAAAATTGAGGTGATAGAAGATCATGTTAAATAAGGTAAAATCAATTGAACACATACTTTATAAGAATGAGCCTGATTTATATTTAACAGTTTTATTCAGACACAATTTAAACATATTGCAAGTGTATTTCAACGAAGCTTTTCTTCTCTGCAGAACTTTTATGGTTGAAAAAAAAAATGCATATTTCCAAAATGTCTCTCTTGTTAGCAATGAAAACCCAGTTTGGAAAAGAGTGGTTTGCTCTAAAAAAGAACCAACAGGGCATGTGGGGACTTAACAAGGTCAAAAGCACATCATTTAAGAATTTTGAAACCACCTTCAGTTTCCATGACTTTGGCAAAGGAAGTAACCCAGGTGTCTTGAATCAAACTATAATGTGAAATGAAGTTTCACCCAGTTTCACTAGGCCTTTGTTCTTTTTGAGTAGTATTTTCTGTTTTCTCTGCTGAAAAGGAGATGTATGCATCTTTAGTTACATCTTCATTTATACAACGCCTTTATTTTTGTAAGGTTGAATAGCAGGGATTTGCTCATCAAATTATTTGTAAATAAAACACAGATTAAGGAAATATAGACAAGGGGGGGAAAAAGTTCTGTCCAAAAAATAGAGAGAGAGATATGGAACAAATCCAGAAAAGTTTAGACCTAAGAAGGACATATTACCACTTATAAATCACATTTTGCAAACAAGGAAACTGAGGCCCATCCTGGTCTAAGGGATTCATCCACAGCCTCATGTACAGAAGAGCCTCCCTTTTTCTGGGTCCCCCAGACCCCAGCAGATTGCCCAGTAGAAAACAAGATTATAGAATTACAACAAGCCTTTGAAAGTCGGCTTAAAGAGCTAAAAGAAAATAATAAGAACCGAAGCAACTTGATTCCACGAAACAAAAATAATCAGTGAAATCTATTTTACAAGGAAGTAACTGAAGGGCATTCCGCTGTCAAAATTCATATTAAAATTTTCCCCAGCGGGAACTTCCTGTGTGCAGCATTCTCTACGGACAGCATTTGAATGATATGCAGGAGGTGAAAGCACTTTGAAAGGCTAGGAAGAGTATTTCCAGTCTGATCTAGACTGTCCTTAGGCAAGAAATTCGATCCCTTGGTGCGTTTCCTTCTGCACAGCGTGATGAGAGACTACCTGTCTCCCAGGATCGAGGTGGAAAGCCCTGCGTTGCTATCCATCGACAGAATCCTGAATGAAACTGCTCCAGGAGAGACAGCACATCAAAGTCCAGGGAGGACTTTCCGCCTTCACTCTCCAGAGCTTGTGAATGGGAGGTAGTGGACCTGGCAGTGTCTGAGCCCGTTTAGAGCGGGTTTGGGTGTGATTCATCCACGAGTACCTGTCCCATAGGTACAGCGCGGACATCAGTTTGCAGTCTTATGTGGCTCCAGCAGGGCTTCTTCCCAGGGGCGGGGCTGCCCCCCAAGGACATGGGTTCATGTCTGGAGACCTTTTTGGTTGTCACAGCTCGGGAAGGCTGCTCCTGGCCTCTAGCGGGTGGAGACGAAGGATGCTGCTGAAGGCCTCGGCAGGCACGGGCGGCCTCCGCAGCAGAGGATGACGCGGCCCCAGGTGTTAGGGCTGGAGCCCTCGAGGAGCGCACACGTGTGCGCACAGGAAGCGCCGCACTCGGCGAAGCCCTGCAGAATGCCTCTTCCCCCCCGACACGCCCTCAAATCCAGATCTAGAGGTGCCGGCGCACCGATTGCAGAGCCAGGGCACTTGGCCCAGGCACTGTTCTGGTTTCATCTCTTTGCACCAGTTTTCTCATCTCCACAGTGGTGTTGCCCGGGGCACCTCAGGTGCAGAAGGATGCCATGGGAGGATGCTGTGCGTAGGCAATGGATGACGCGCGTGGGCGCGGGTGCCGGGCGTGGGTGATGCACGTGGACGTGGGTGGCGCGCGTGGGCGTGGGTGGTACGAGTGAGGGTCTGGCGCGCGTTCCGGAGCCGTGGCTGAGCTCAGCGTTTGCAGGAAGGAGGGAGCTGCATAGTGGCCTCACCTGCCCGCAGGAGCCTGCGTCCACCTGTGCGCTCCGCCCCTTTCTCCAGCCCCTGGCATCTTCCTCCTTCGTGTCCACGGCTTTCCCTTGCTGGCCGGCCCTCCCTTCTCAGGGGCCTGCCCAGTGCTCCTGTCTTCCCAGCCCATCCAGCTCCACTTACACCTGCTTCACGCCTGTGTTTGCGCAAAGTGAAGATCGCTGGTGAAGCTAAATCTCACTAAAGAGAAAAGTATTCATGTCTTAACCCTGCTTGGAGAGAGTCATTCGAAAGAGTTTATTAACCCAAAGGAGCCTCTTTAAAGGTGGATTTTAAAAGAAATCTTTTGGGGTGATTTTTCTCTGAGGGTTGGGTGGAACAGGTAATTTTTATTATTTAGGTCTTTTGTTTTTCCAACAGCATGGGCATCGTGTATTAGTATTGTTTCTGATTTTATAGAGGAGATCCTTTTTAAAGGGAACTCTTCCTGTGCCTCGCCTAATCCACAGAGATTAGACTCCTTTTCCTATACAGTTTTAATATTTTAATTAAATATTAAAAGTTTAATGTTAATATTTTAAGTATGTTTCTATTTGTACATGTGCTAATTCATTGGATTCTCATATTACCTTAGAAGTAAGATAGTTACCTACACACATGCGTACATGCACGCTATTAATTTTCAAATGTAGGGATTTTTACTACCGATATTCAGATGAGAAAAGAGAGGCCATGAGACTTGCTGAAGAGCCCGCAGCCTCTGAGCCCCGTGTTTTGTCTCAAACCTGGAGCTTCTAACATCCCCTTTTCCTGAAGCCTCCACCCCAGAAGAAGGAAGCCGACCGAAGCCAGCCTTGCTCATGTAAACATCTGAATAACCGTGAATCCTTTGGGGAAAAATGAGTACTTTTTAAAATTAAAATACTGGAATTTCTATGGGGAAATAAGCAATTGTTAAGCCAATTCATCAAGAGCCACGAGCTATCAACTTGTGCATTGTCTTCCTGCCAAGCAAGTCCCACCCACAAATGAACCCCTGATAGGAGTCAGCTTCAAGGACAGCTCAGAACATGAGTCTCAGATCATCAGCTGCTTCTTAATCCACTTGGGATTTGCATCCGGGAATCCTCCTGTTTGTCCGAAGGTCAGTCCCTGGACTCAGCCTGGGTTGGAATCTGCCTCACCCCTCATCGGCTGTGTGATGTAGGCAAGCGTACCTCTCAGAGCCTCTGCGTGCTCATTTGTGAAGCAGAGATAATAAGCACCTTGAAGAGGTGTGAGGGACCGAGGAGATGAGGTGTGGGATACACGTAGCCCAGGGCCTGGCACATCACCGTCATCAACATTGATCTTGTTGTTGTTACCTTTCCATACTAAGATATTATACTATCACTTCTTCTGCTGGATTGTTCTTTTCTCTAGAAGCCTGATGCCATTCCTTGATTATTAGCTATTTTAGAGGGCAATATTTGTGCTAGAACTACAGTATTTCTTATTGCTGAATTTTTCATGGCTTCCTGAGGTCATGCCCACCTCATTTGTGTCCTGCTTTTGGACAACTATGTTATGAAGCTCAGGAGGTAGAAGCCGCTTGGCTGGTCTCAAAGGACTTGGCATACATCAAATCACATGTGGAGGGAGAGAACCCATCGCTAAATCTTCTCCCTCGTCCAGATGTCTTTAAACAAAGCAGTTATGGTGCTGAAGCGTATTTGAGGACCGCTGTTCTCAAAAACAGCTGCATGGTGCCGAAGCATCCTTGTTGAGTAGCCAAATGGAATCAATTCTTTCCACAACACATTTTTAAAGACTTAAGGGGAAAAAACGAGAGTTCGAGTTTTCATAGAACAATGTGCACCCGTTTTCCGCCCACATCCCCAGAGAGAAATATGTGAATCACACCACTGCAGATGAACCAAGTATCAAAACAGGTGCTGCAGAGTAGAGAGCATGAGTCCTCTTTTTCCTTAGATACCGCACAAATAAAGCAGCGTTTATTTATGGTAACCCTGTGCATAAGCCCCATTTACAATGACACACAAAGTGAATACAGTGTTATACAAAGTACATAAAACTGAAGAATCTACCAGACATCACTTTAACAAGTTAATATTTTAACATTAAACTTTAACAGTATAACAATTCAAAGAGCACTTTAAAAAATAAATGATTTCCTTAAATTGATACAATTATAAGAGAAGGAATATTAATAGAAGAAATCAACAACAACAATAAATCATCCCCCTGCAGCCCCACCTTCAGGAACCCCAGCTGC
The DNA here is from genome assembly GCF_965194805.1 of Balaenoptera borealis. Lineage (NCBI taxonomy): Eukaryota > Metazoa > Chordata > Mammalia > Artiodactyla > Balaenopteridae > Balaenoptera > Balaenoptera borealis. The sequence continues at coordinate 77,337,503 of NC_138877.1, forward strand.
CTGTTTTAATGGGTGAACAATTTATTATATTTCCCAAGAAATTTCTCTTCAAGGAGGTCAAAAATAGTTGCACCTTTTCCCTATTTAAAATGCATACTTTGAATAACAGAAAAATGATCGGTAAATTTCTTAAAGATTCATAGCCAGTTCGGTGGTAGTAGATTTCTGTTTATATCAACCTCAAAAACCAGGGTTCAGAGTGGGGGTTGAGTGGCTGTTTCATTGTGAGTTATGGATATCATTGTTAAAATACATACTCAAAATTCCACCAAAGATTTTATCTAATACGGACCATAAGATTCTGGCAGAGAATCAACTCAAATAGGTCTTTTTTTTTTTTTTTTTTTTGATGTGGACCATTTTTCAGGTCTTAATTGAGTTTGTTACAATATTGCTTCTGTTTTATGTTTTGATTTGTTTGTTTGTTTGTTTGTTTTTGGCCCTGAGGCATGTGGGATCTTAGCTCCCCTACCAGGGATTGAAGCCGCATCCCCTGCATTGGAAGGTGAAGTCTTAACCACTGGACCGCCAGGGAAGTCCGTCAACTAGGTCTTCTAAACATCACTCTTGATGCATCACATTTTTAAAAAAAAAAAAGACCCTTGTTTATCTTTTTGAAATGCTCAGACTTGAGAAGATGATGCTGTGGTCCCAGCATCCGTGCCAGCCTGCTGGCCTTTTCCCGCCACAGAAGGTGGTGTCAGAACGTGATCCAGAAAAAACAAACAGGAAACTCACTGTTTTCTTGTTGCTTGATGTTATTAGCCATACATACTATTTACAGTTCTCAGGGGGACGACAGGAAGAAAGTGGGAAAAGAACTGTTGTGTGTGAGTTTCGGAAGCTCATATTGCACCGTGCTTACCCTGTGAGAGTGTATGGGTTCAGAGTCAACTTACTCTTCAGTAAACTGGGCCTGGGTGTTAGAAGGTGGATCGGTCTCTGTCCCAGGCACCAAACAAAGGTCCAGGCGTGTTTGCTCCCAAGCTGAGTCCAGGTAGCATTTGCTTTTGGTCATCTAATGGTCCCAATCTTGTTTTAACTTTACAGAACTAAACCAATTCGCATAATCATACACACACACACACACACACACACACACAATCAGGGTGCATCTGAAGCATTTGGGGGAAAAAAGTCACTTATATTTTCATTTGATAAATGCTAATATGCTGTATGCAATTATGGTTTTTGAGGACTGCATTTATAGGTTTATATCAGGTCAAGAATAGATATTTTCCCTTTTGGTTTTTAGATTGTACGAGGTTTTAGACATCATCAACCAGGAAGTTCCTAGGGGGAAACAATCGGGGATGATTTATTTCAGCACTTTTCAAACCACATCACGCTCAAACTGGTGCATGTGGTCCCCGAGAAAGGGGTGCCAATGGGAAGGGAAGGGACCACTGGGGGGCTGCTGGCAGGAGCGCTGGCGGGGACCGCTGGGGTGGGCTCTTTGCCCCAGGCTCCAAAGACAAGGAACCCATCCCTTTTGTTGTGATCCCAAGAACGGCAGTGTGTTTGCACCGGTGGCCCCCTCTGTGTGAGAAGGAAGCCACGTACGAAGGGGCGGTGTTGCCCTGCGCACGTACGGAAGGGGGCATCCTCACCTGATCACATAGGCGCTCGGAGGAGAGAGGCCCCAGGAAGGCCTCTGCAGATGCTGGACCTTGGCAGTTCATCTGTGCTTAATGACTTCAGGGGATTTTGACACCTTATGAAGACGGGGAAGAGGCCAGGGTGAGCTCTAAAACCCTCTTCAGGTACCTGATTCCATGATTCTGTGCATCTCTCCTGTCCTGGGGAATTGAACCACAACTCCAGCTCTGGGGAGCATTGCCCTCGCTGTCCGGTGGGTGGCTCAGGTGGCACGCACTTGTCCAGCAAGGTCGCCACCCAGCTGTGAAAAGTCACTTGTAACTCCCTGAACCTGCTCTGCCCTCCAGACTCTTCCCAGAGTGGCTCCCCCCACCTACCTCGCACGCGAGCTTGAGGACCACGCCTAGTTTCACCTGCCCGACCATGGGCCTGCCCGGCCCAGCTGGGCACCCACCTCTGGGCCCCTAGTGGCCTTTGCAGCCGGTGACCGACTTCCCCATCCCCCGCTGGACCTGGGCTCCTGGAGAAAGGCCCCCGCATCCAGTGGGTGCTGAGCAGTCGTCTGTGAGGAAGGCAGGGAGCCAGACTGGCCGAGCCCGGCGAGGTTGTCCAGCTTCCCACAAACAAGGGATTAGAAGGAATTAAGACAAAAGAAAGAGAAGGACTGTTGGAGACCAGCAAGAAGTGATGCTTGCAACTTAACAGCCAAGGGCAAAAAGGATAAATATTTTTTAAAACGAAGAGTCAAAGGGGCTTAGAAATCTGGGACCATCTCTTGCTGTGAGTAAAGCACAGCAGTGCTAACCGTCGACGGTCCTGATAAGCAGAGTGTTGAGAAGATGTTGAGTTACGTTCGGTATTACAAGGGTTCCCAAAGCGAGGTCCCTGGAACGGGGTGTCAGCATCTTCTGGGACCTACTGATCTGAAAGTCTGGGGACAGGGCCCTGCAGTCTATGGAGGCATTTGAGATGTACGTGCAAGTGAGAGCAGGATTCAGTATTCACTTTGTAAGAAGAAAGATGCCGGGTGTGTTTCCTCGTCTCAAACATGGTACCCTGGAAATAGAGGGGTTCTAGAGAGAAACTGCTCTCAAATGTCAGCTTTGTCATTTCTAGCCTGTGATTTGGGCACATTCCTTAATATTTTTGAGCCCCTCTCTTCATCTGTAAAAATGGAAATTAAAATACATACTTCACAGGTTTGATGTGGAGGTTAGAGATGCAATTCACGAGGCAACTGGCAGCCACGTGGGATGGCTGTGCTATTATAGTGTTCTTCCACTTCTTTATCTGGCCCACAAACCTACATGGAGCACCGTCTCTGCAAGGAGTACTCCAGTAAAAACGGTGAGTAAGATGCTTACTCTCTAGAAGATCGTGCTCTGGGGCAGAGATGGAGGAGAGAACAGACAGCAAACGCATCTAAATAATCACAAACGGATGTGATAAACGCCACCCATGTTGGCCTTCTGAACCAAGAGCTTTTAGAAAGATGTGTACTGAAAGTGGCCCAAAGTTGGATGTTAAATGGATAAATCTTTATCCAGAAAACTCACTTAAATGGACCATCTCAATACCCACATAGAGCAAATGCATTACCATAAACAGTATTTTTTTTAATTTTTTAATTGAAATATAGTTGATTTACAATATCGTGTAAGTTTCAGGTGTACAGCACAGCAATTCAGTTACATATATATACTATTTTTCAGGTTCTTTTCGCTTATAAGGTATTACGTAATATTGAGTATAGTTCCCTGTGCTATACAGTAGGTCCTTGTTGTTTATTTTACACATAGTAGTGTGTATATGTTAATGCCAGCCTCCTAATTTATCCCTCCCCCCACCAGCCCTTTCCCCTTTGGTTACCGTAAGTTTGTTTTCTGTGTCTGTGAGTCTCTTTCTGTTTTGGAAATAAGTTCATTTGTGTCTTTTTTTTTTTTTTAGATTCCACATATAAGCGATATCATGATATTTGTCTTTGTCTGGCTTACTTCACTTAGTATGATAATCTCTAGGTCCATCCATGTTGCTGCAAATGACATTATTTCATTCTTTTTTATAGCTGAGTAATATTCCATTGTATGTATATAAAACACATCTTTATCCATTCACCTGTTGATGGACATTTAGGTTGCTTCCGTGTCTTGCCTACAGTAAATAGGGCTGCAATGAACATTGGGGTGCATGTATCTTTTCAATTTATGGTTTTCCCCAGATATATGCCTAGGAGTGGGATTGCAGGATCATATACCATAAACAGTATTTTTAAAACCTCAGAAGTTAACCTCCTTAATGGTCAAAAACTGAACCACTCTAGGTCTTGAGAACCGTAGCTCAAGTCCATCCATCAGGAGAAATTGCGATGCCTTGGCAGGTTTTGTGCTTTCCGTACGGCTGTTCCTCGATACCGGGACGGCTCCTGAAATGGATGGGAAAACAGTGCCCTTCTAGGGAAGCCAATTATTGGCCAAAGTTGCCACCTGTCCACCGGCAGTCCCACACTGGGCTCAAGGGTGGCACTGAGCTGGAAAGGACCTTGGGGCCAACTGTGGCCCAGAGCAAGCCCTGCACCTGTTTCTAAGTATAGATGGCTTCTGGGATTTCAATTCTGTTTTTCCTAAACACCTCAGCCCATGAGACTCAGAGGCAGGTAATGGGGCCAAATAAGTAGCCTCGTGGCTGTGACGTCACGATGTCCTTTTTTAGGGCTTCAGAGGTCGCAGCTGTGCACGCGGGGCCCCCGAGCGGGTCTCCGCAGCCCCTGGACCTGCTCCTTGCTTTGCCCTGGGCTCAGTTCAGGACACGCTGACATTTATTAAAGAAGCGATGCTTTATGGCATTGACAGTATGTTCTCCCTTCTGCTGGCTCCCACCTGCATTAAAATGTGTACGCCTCGGGATGTTTTTAAAGCTTCCGTGTTGATGGCCTGACCAAAAATAGACGTTTCGGGCATCCCTAAATGATTCTTATGTTAGGAAAACCTGACAGTAGAAACAGGAAAACACCACAAATGGTCAAAGGGAAAACTCAGAGGCAGGTCCTATTTAAGCTTGATTTGAATAGAATTCCTCAGATGTACCCTAGTAGGCCAAATATACGCTGTAAGGGAAGATTGATGTGCAACGTGAAACCTCAGAGCAGGACTTAACAACAGGTGGGTGCCCAGAGCCCCCCCTTAACCAGCGAGCGAGCGAGCAGGGTGGGAGCTGAGCCTGGAAACGGGAGGCAGCCGGGGCGGCGCTGTTGAACTTTCCCCGCGTCCTGAGCGCCGGGCGGGGCCGGCGCTCCAGACACTACTTGAAAAGGGAAGGTTCTGGGACTCCTGGCACCGTGGCCTTTCCTCTGCCCAGAATTCAGAGTTTATTTTTACTCGGTGAATGAGAAAAAGAAGGAGTGCTGTGCTCTGTCCTGCTCCGCACCGCTGCCACATTTTTAGACCACGGAGCAAGATGAATGCTGTCGGAAGGAATGTGTTTATGGAAGAGGCAGTTTTTACCCATCAGAGAACCATGCTTTTTGACTTTAAACATGGCATAAAGCTCAAGTGTGGTGAGTGAGCAACAACAGAACATTTTGCCGCTCACGTGAATGAGGGTTTGGTTGGTTCATTTGTTGTAGCTTTACTGGGGAGAGGCACAGAGCCTGCTCTGACGTCAGAATGTGTGTGCTCACCTGTGCGATAAATTGTACTGCTGCAGCTGCAGGGGGCAGGGCTGCATGGCCCCTGGGGCCTCCCTGCAGGATACCTGTGCGTCTGTCGGGGCAGCCGCTCCGAAACAGCCCTCCTCCTTGACCCCCGTGTCCGGCCTGCTCTCGGCCTCACCCTCACAGGGGCTCCCCTCCCCCTCCTGGTGGATGAGGTTACGGCCCAGAACCCGGAGCTCCCTCCGGCCCCTTCCTGCCCAGACCTCTCATGTCACCCCCTCTTTGAGCAGCAGACCCCCCCCCCCCCAGCTCCCCGCTCCTGTGTCTGCCATCCCCAGCTGAGCTGACACAGGCGGGATGCTTCTGCCAGCATCCCTGGAAATCAGCCTCTTCACGAGGCCTGGTCCAGGCCAGGCGTGAGAAGGGAGGCCACTGGCCACTGGGGGAGCCAGAGGGGACGCTGGCTTTAGACGGGAATAGCAGAGCTGACCGCCATCACCTCTTAAGGTTCAAGTTAGATCGTATCACTTCTGCTTTCTGTACAGCAGCGCATCCTTTGGGGGACGTGTAACATCCTTAAAGCACTTCCAGTCTTTAGCCTGCGTCCTGCCGTATCCCTTGTACACACATACAGACGCTCACACTCACACAGATTCGCACATACACGGTTGGGAGTGAATACACCCTGCGTGACTTAATTGGAATCGCAGAGCAATAGGCAGTGAGCGTCAGACCCATGTCCTGGGCCGCTGATGTGAGCATCGCCTGCCTGAGAATGGGCCCACTCAGCATGTTTGTCCTCACGACCCCCGCCTAAGGGAAGGGAAGATGACAGAAGCAGCATGGGCTACAGACTCTCCTCTGTAGCAAGGACATCTCACGGGACGTAGCGGGTGGGTCTCTGAGATTTCAGTTCCCAGAGTGAAGCCTGACCTGGGCAAAGGCCCCTGCCCTGGGTTCTCCTTCGTGGTCCAGAACCTTCCATCCTGGCTGACGGAGGGGGTGGTGGGGTCAGCCACATTAATGTACACAGCCGCCCCTGTTTAGTGTGGTGCTTTTCCCCAAACATTTGTAATGCAAAAAATTTGTAAATGCCTCACTTCTTGTTTGACTCTTAGACCCTTCTCAAAAAAATCAATGTTTAATAAATACACGTTAGTCAACTATGCCATGTACTTGGTCAAACCAACTCAGTTTTATTAAATGCCCATTTAACCTGGCCTGGGGTAACTTGAAAAACAAAAACGGAAGACTTTACGTTACAATCTCATTCATCTATAGCGTAGTGAATGTGTACTGGAAATCAGGTGGTTACTAGGTGCAAGGCTGTCGATATTCCTAAGCCAACACCTCCTCACTGGACATCCATAGTCTACTTGCGCTTGATGGGGATCCCAGAAAGACTGCCATGGCGATGGGTGGTATCCCTGTATCCACAAGTTCCCCTAGGTCACCTGATGACCTGGCACAGGAAGTCTTTGCCATTGAAGCCAGAAGGGACCCTGGGACCTTCTAAGCTGGATTCCATGGGTGAGACCACAAAGGGGACGTGTTATACTCAACCTCACGCCACGGGTGACAGACAGAACCTGGTCCAGACTCACATCCACAAGCTGACACCCCGTTAAATCACATTTCAGTACTTTTGTATCAGGGTTTCCAGCTTTACACGTTTTAAGTTCATGTTTAAAATCAGCAGCATTTATTCCATAGGGCAGTTGGGAACCATTCTTCAGGGACTGGAAAGTCCATTCTCATGCCCTTTGACTCCATTGATGTTAATTCCCAATGACACAGTCTCAGGATGCTTTCGCCAGAGGAATCCTATATGGCAGGGCTGAGCCGTGTGAGGTCTGAGAACCAACAGGGCAGCCCGTCGTTAACCTTGACTGAGTAAATCCCCCTCGTTGAGCGACTGTGGTCAAAGATCCCCCGTTCCCATGTGATCCTGAACGGTTGGACTTATTACCAAATTCGAATTAAACTCTCTTTTTTAATACTGAAATCTGTTTTCTAAACAGACATATATCAAGTGGAAGCTACTTCTTTTGTATCTGACAGTATCTTTTTAAACTGTTTATTCAGTTATTTGGGTCACCAGTGACTTATGAATTCTCCAGTTTAAGTAAGAAACTTTGGGGTCAAGACTTCTTTTTCTGGTACTTCCTCATTCACACAAAAATGTTCTTTTTTTTTATTAGTGCTTTGGGGGTTTTGTTGTTTTTGCTTTCAGGAGTCTTGAAGCCTTGCTTCCAGAATGCCGGTGTGGATGCACTGAGCTCCGTAACATGTCAAACTTGTGCATTAAGAAAAGAGTTGTAACAGCTACAGGTCCTCCCATAGCCCCTTCTCCCCCTGAGCAGGGGCGTGACTTTGGGTAGCAAAAGAACCAGAAGCATCTGTTTCCAAATTAGCAAAATGGGGACAATCAGAAAACCTGACGTCACCAGACCTGTTCATTCTTGAGGTGTCCCGCAGCTGCTGCCTTGCTGTCACGAGCACAGTGTGGTTATGCTAAGATGTCATTGGGTTAAAAGAATTTCCAGAGAACTGAAATGCTTGTGGAGAAGGGATTGGCTCTATCACTTACCAGCTTGTTGGCCTTGAGGAAATCCCTCACCTCTGCAAGCCTCGGGCTTCAGTTCTGCCAACGGAACGGTGATATTGGCATAGGTGTTCAAGGGAGATGCAGTAACCTCAGCGGTGGTCAGCGCTCGTGCAGGTGGGCAGTCTCCCCCATCCCGTTCCACTCCAGCCACTGCGTTTGCAGGCGTGCTTTGGTGGTCCTCCTCGGCTAGCTGTGGAAGTCTCCTTTGCTCTCCTCAGTATTTACCTTGAATTTCTTAGTCCCCCTTATACCTCTTATCTTGTGAGCATACTTCTATGCATGTCTTCTGGAACCTTCTCTCTTCTTGCCCCGACACGTTCCATTCCCTCCCAGGGTGATTTTGGAGGGAGTGAAAACAAACATCTGGGTTTTCAACAGCCCGTGGCAGGAGTCAAAAGAACTCCAGATTTGAGATTCTAGGAAAAAGAAGAGGTTAAAATCAATACTGAAAGTCAAGGCTGAACATTGTGAGGCTTTAAGAGTAAAACAGAATGAGCACGAAAACAAGTCAACAGCAACTCATCATAGAAAGAGCACTGAAAGCCAGTTGGAAGAGTCCAAGTAATTACTTTATACTATTTATTTCCCCCACCCCATAGTCCAAAGGAATTTGAGGAAACTCAAAGAATGAAACTATAGTTGAAAGATAACTGTGTCTGGGCTGGTTATTTACCCTCCCAGATATAGGGGGGAAGGTAGGTTTCAGAGAGGCGTGAACCAGGATGAGGAATTAGGATTAAATCGACAAAGGGGAGAGATGAGGTCACAGCAGAGCCGTGGGTCCGCAGGGTTCTCTGAGACCTTCTCTGCGTGCATGTGCTTAGGATGCAAAAATGCTGGTGACTTTCCAGCCAGACGTGGACTGAGCAGCAGATGACTCCTGCCCCGTGCAGAAAAAAGACCATATTAGCACATGGCCACCTCATTCCTCTTTCCTCACGGGATGCCTGAGAATCTCCCGCTAGAGTCTGCTCCTCTCCTCTCCCCTCTTATCTAATTGTGGTCAAGAATAATAATTGGAGACTTCCTGCCCTGGAAACCATCTGGCCTTCTGTGGCATCCCCCATCCTTCCTCTTTCTTTAGCTATAAATTAAGTCCTGGAATAAAGAAGGAGAGGGAGACAGTTTAGTACCAAGAAAGCGATGCAGGGGAAGAACTGTGTAGTCTAGGAGTCCAGGAGGAGGATAAACAAGGAACACGTCCTTGATGTTCACCCTCCCATCCGCCCCCTCATGTATAGGGAGAGGGGAAAGACTTACAGTGAAGGCAGGGAGGATTTCTTTTAGCCGGGAGGAAGAATTCCACAGTCATGGAAAACTGGGAGATGTTGCGGGTGCCCACCCTGATCTTATCCACCTGGGAAGATGTACTCTTGGTGAAGCTACAGAGAGTTTCAAAAATCCCTCCTAGCAGCACAAGTTCATGAAAAACGGTGAATAAAGTTAATCTTGTGTGATTCTCTTTTGTGATGTAAAATTGAGCTTTTTTGTTTCTCTAACAAGCTCTTTTTAAAGACCATTCAAGAGGAAAGTAAAATTAAAATAGCAAACTGCACTTTCACCGGCTTAGTTTATTAATGCTACATGACTGTCCCATCCAAGAATAATTTCAAAAGCGTAGAGTTTTTAAATGGCAATACTTGGATGTGGAAATGATGTCAGGATTACTGTTTTATGACTATAATACAGTATGATGTAAGCCTTATGTAAAAATGAAGTGATCTTCCTGTTGAAATGCATTTCAAGTCTCTTGGTGGCAAGGTTTTGAATATTGGGTTTTAATTACTCAGTTTTCAACTATAATACTTTGTGCTGTAATTCTAGACACTTTCAAGAGAATCTCCCCATAAAAAAATGTTTAAAGTAAACCTCAGTTGCATGACTCATATACAATGAGAGTCAGAATGTCTTTTCCCAAAACACAACGGATGTGCAACCCCTAACCTCCCTCTGCGGCCACAGCTTACCGACACGGATTTGGTTTCCAATTCATAACTGATCCCAAAACAAGTAGGAGAGCGCTCATGGAATTACGTCACAGGAATCGCCGTGTTGTATGGATGAGAGACGTCTTAAAGAGCGTGGCTTCCTTCACTGTGGAGAGATGCTCCCTGCATGCAAGGCATGTGCCGTGCTTGGGTGTTGACGGAACGGCAGGGGACAGAGCCACACGATAGCGCTAGGTCATCCCCGCCTCCTTGTCCCCCACCCGTGTGTGTGTCTGTGTGTCTCTTTCCATGTCTCTCTGTCTCTCTCTGCAACCCCTACCCTCGCTTTGCAAAGTTAACAAGAATGTGGGGGGCTTCCCTGGTGGCGCAGTGGTTAAGAATCCGCCTGCCAATGCAAGGGACACGGGTTCAAGCCCTGGTCTGGGAAGATCCCACATGCCGCGGAGCAACGAAGCCCGTGCGCCACAACTACTGAGCCTGCGCTCTAGAGCCCGCGAGCCACAACTACCGAGCCCGCGTGCCGCAACTACTAAAGCCACGTGCCTAGAGCCCGTGCTCCGCAACAAGAGAAGCCACCGCAATGAGAAGCCCGCGCACCGCAACGAAGAGTAGCCCTCGCTCGCCGCAAGTAGAGAAAGCCCGCGTGCAGCAACGAAGACCCAATGCAGCCAAAAATAAATGAATAAAATAAATTTTTTTAAATGTTAAAAAAAAAAATAAGAACGTGGGACATTTCTCCCATCGTGTTTTACTTTACCTTTTTAGACGTGGTCGTTATGTCCACTGAATATAACACTTTATAATTAAAAGATGTTTCCCCAAGAAAATCTGTCACTATTGATGCTTTTGATCCAAATCTTGAATTCCACTGGAGGGGGAGGGAATAAAAGAGATAATAAATAAGGACCCCAAGCAAGTAAAAGGTCCTCATGAAAATGAGGCTAAAATAAGTGAAATGTACTCTTCTCTCCCTTCTATTATTTTAAATAGACCTTGTGTTTTAGAGTTTTAGATTTACAGAAGACTTATGCACAGCATACAGAGAGTTCCCATACACCCTCTCCCTCCTCCCACCCCAGCTGTTCCTCTTGTTAACATCTTTCATTAAGGTGGGACATTTGTTACAACTGATGAACCAAGATTGGCCTTCCATTATTTTTTTAAATGGGAATCTGTCTTCAGGGATTTGTGTGATTGAATAATGCAGATTGAGAGGGATTTTTCTCAACCAACCAGGTGCTGGTGAAAACACAGCAGTTTCCTTCGCTCTGTAACTAGAGGGTCATGGTGGTTCCCACACAAGCACGTGGTCCCAGGGTCCAGATGGACTTGCCCTCAACTTCAAGGGGGGGTCCTGCACTTGGACAAGAACCTCCACAAGAAGGTCTGTGGAATCGAATCGTTTCATTTTCTGGAGAACATGCCTCTAGGACTCCTTGGTTCCCTTTTAGCAAAACGTCAGACACACTCATTACCCTTTTTCTTTTTAAATTACTAATGATCTCCAAAAGATAAGGACTGAATATCTTGTAATTAAATTCCATGATAGTCTAAAATGAAACCATCCAGAATTTTAATAGATATTAAATAGACTATTTAATAGACTAAGTTGACCCTATTATCTTGTGATGATAAAAATTAAAGGTGGTTTCCAATTCCTAGGAATAAAATGGGATCAATGTCAGTAATTGAAGAGTTGCAAATATTTGTCTTCCATCATATTTTTAAACTGCTGACCATGTCGACTTGTATCACAGAGAGAATTTAGAAAAGGGTCCAGTAAGTGTCCACACGTTCTGTGATTTTATTCTGTGCTTCAAGCCAGGGCATCACATCCCACAAAGCCTGAGCCTGCACTCCTTTCTGCGAGCCCAGGTTCCGGGGATGTGACTAATACGGGGTTATTCGCAGCCTTACCATCCTTGGTCATAACGCTGCTCAGGGCCCCAGCAGGACTGCCAAGACCACAGTGTAACCCTGTTAATGTTACATGACAGTCAGAGACTTTTTGGAAAACCTCCCCTGGCCCACTGCTTATACGCCCCCATTGATATTTGTCTGCAGATAATTTTACAGTCAGTTTACTTGCAAATGCGTCACAAGTGTCTCGGTCTCCTACTTACAGAGCTTTTGCCAAAGGCAGCTGGAGCAGGGAGTGGCCTGTGCAGCCCCAGAACCGAGGAACCCCTCTTGGCGTCACAAGCCACCAGTCCCTCCTGGTTCTGTGTCCCCATCTCTGAATGGGGTGGCAGGTCACCAATATTTATGGGCTTGATGAGGGGGGAGAAAAGCATGAAAGAAAAACTTTTAAAAATGAATTTCTGGTTTCTCGTTCCCACTTAGTGATGGATACATAGTTTTATATTATTGATAGTAAATTGTCAAACTTTTTTTTTTTAATTTTTATTTATTTATTTATTTATTATTTATGGCTGTGTTGGGTCTTCGTTTCTGTGCGAGGGCTTTCTCTAGTTGCGGCAAGCGGGAGCCACTCTTCATCGCGGTGCGCGGGCCTCTCACTATCGTGGCCTCTCTTGTTGCGGAGCACAGGCTCCAGACGCGCAGGCTCAGTAATTGTGGCTAACGGGCCCAGTTGCTCCGCGGCATGTGGGATCTTCCCAGACCAGGGCTCGAACCCGTGTCCCCTGCATTGGCAGGCAGACTCTCAACCACTGCGCCACCAGGGAAGCCTCTGTCAAACTTTTTTTAAGAACATTGTAGGTGGCATATTTCACAACCTTGGAAAAGCAGACATTTGGGGAATCAAAACTGGAGGCCAGAAGTATTGGCTCTGAATGGGACTGCCACTTACGGAGTAATGTGGCCGCAGGAATGATGATCACCTGAACTGCGGCAGAAAGCGATAGAAATCATTATATCAACTGCAAGAGGATGAATGGCCCTTTGTGGCCATAAAGGAGAGTGAGTGAGTGGGTGTGGGGTAGAAGAAAGAAGCAGCTCTGTGCTGGGTCTTGCAAGAGAGCACTCAGAACGCGGCTTTCACTCTGTGTGTTTGTATCCGCAAACTTACTTGTGTTATTTGGAATCCTGTGAAAAGATTCTCTAAAGTTACATTGTAACAGCCCTCTAATTTGAAAAGATGGGCTAATATTTGCTGAAAGCGGCTGTGTCAGACCCAAAAAAGAAGCTGTCCACCTGGGAAAATTCACAAGTCACCCCGGCCTCCCTCGAAGATAACCTTGCCGTGCCATTAAGTATTTTGAGGGCTTTGATGTTATTTTTAGAGAAGCACAAAAATCTGAATTAAAAAATCAGACTCCTTTTTTTGGCCTCTGCTTCCTCTTCCTTTTCTCGACCCCTCTCCTTCTTGGTTGTTTCCATTGCTATTTTTTGCTATTTTTACATGCTGCTGGGGGGTGAGGATGCCCGCAGTGTAAAATATGTTTATTTACATGCAACTAAAAAGAATGAAACACATAAGTGTTCTGAGGAATACTCATCCAGCCCCTTGACATAAGAGCAGGAAATTTAGTCAGCGAAAGATCAGAGACACAAGTTTAGAGTCATGCTTGCCTTTGAAATTAAAAAATGAAAAAGCACCATGAGCTTGATAGGGCACCAAAGATGTCCAGCCTAGAGGCAGGTCGGAGTTAGAAATCATCTAGTGAGCGGTTACAGGACCACTCACCAAATGAATTTCGATTGTTTTTTTTTTAAACTTCCCTTTTGGGGCCAAATCCATTTTTTAAAAACACAAGTTTTTTCCTTCATTGTCTAACTGTATCCATTTTGGCTCAATGAGGCCATTTTATCAAAAGAGAACAAGCACAGCTGTCAGTTGGTTGTAAGAACTTTCTTCATTGACAGTAACACCCAGAGAATGCGAACTTTGTGGGGCAGCTCCTGTGCGCCCAGCGTGTGCTGGTGTGGGTTTGGTGAAGGATGTTGAAGGAATCGCAGAAGGAAGGGAAGGGCAGTGGGAGGGAAGGCAGTGAATATCGCCCACCCCGGGTACCACTCAGCTCTGGAATCGTCCCAGAAGCCCTCAGGTCAGATATAGTGACCTGCGGGCACCCACCTGCCCAAAGTCACACAGAGAGGAAGCGGCAGAGTAAGACAAGGTGATCTCCCCACATGACCTCAAACCTACAAGGTTGAAAACGCAGCTGAGACGCTCACCTTCATGGAACACCCAGAGAACCCGCCGGACGTTATATATTAATAGTGCTGACATTGGGGACAAAATTGCACCATCTCATCTTGACTTGGTCTGGGAATGAGGGAAGAGTCTAGCTTTATCTATAACGGGTTTTTAAGTGGCTCTCTGAGGTTGGTTGGCCCGAGACCTCAAGTCTTGCATATCTGACCCATTTTACCTATTTTCCTTCCCTCAGATTGACAAATACCAAGTGTGGGAGTCTGCCTAGGTCTTGTGAAACCTCTCATTCTCCAAATGCGTGTCATTCCCCAGGTGACGCAATCCACTTTTGTGAAACAGATGAAAATATTGGAACTTTTCAAAAATGGTCAAAATTTGGAAGATTTGCCATGAAAAATGTTTTAAAATGCAAATTCCCACACAGCTCTTCTAATTTATTTCAATCTGGTTATATTTGCAATCTTTGGTCTTCCTGGCAGGAATCTGGGAGGCCACCTGCTCTTCTCAGAGGAAAAAACATTCTGTTTCAAGGCCAAGAGAAGGAGGGATGTGAGTGAGGTTTGCTCTGGTCACAGCTTCTGTAGCTTGATAATTGCACAAGCTCCTTCTGTACGATGCTTGATTAAAATTCTTGATGGCTTTGGTAATCGCCACAAGGCTAAGAGAATCTAATGTTCTTGAACTTGTTCCATACTCGTAATATATCCAGTAACCATGTGTAGTAATCAGACAGATTCTCCAAACACGCAGCCAACTGCATTTCTAAACTCTAACAAGGTTTGTGTGCTGCCTGGTCCTGCAGCCTTGGTCACCAGCCAGCCAGGAGAGTAATTTCCATTTTCATTCATTCCTATAGGGCACGTTTGTTATATAAACCTAATCTTCTATAAATCCTTTGGAGACCAATTTGTATAAGTAATCAGAGTGGGAAAGTTCCTCAGCAGATAAGAAACAAATAAGATTTTAGATGTTTTCTGAACATTAATTCACTTCTTGGATCTTGAAACTTTGGTCAAGTGGAAACTTTTGTCCCTCCCTCACCCCCCAGTATGGTATCAGCTAGAATGAGAAGTCAAAGATCAACTTCCATTAACTCTGAAGGTGGTTAAATCAACAACTATAGTAAGAAAAGTACCATTCCCTAGGTGTTCAAACATGTATTCAGAATTTCAGTTAGAGAGCAGAAAATCCCAATGTTTTACATATTCTTCACTAACTTGATGTCTGGGTCCTTGAATGTGATTCTCATTTGTCATTGTTTATATAAAAAACACAGACACAAAAAACAGGATGATTATCATTATGATTATCATATCATCTTCCAAAGGGGGAGAAGATCGTAACTATTGAAACCTTCATTATACTCTTTATCATCGGTTAGATTAAGGAAAAATCCCAATTCCATTTCCATAAATAGGAGAAAACAGTTATTCAGAAAATAAAGTGTTTAAAATGATTGACCTCGATTTCTGCTCCCTATAGGAATTTACCTGTTCACGTGCACATATTCTGGGTTAGTCATTGACGCTTCATGAGTTCAACACTTTGGCCAGCATTCTGTTTTGTAAGTTTTAGCAGAGAACTATTTAAGAGGGGAAAAAAATCTCACAAGTAAACTTATATTAGAGAAAAAAAAAAGGCAGATGTAGCTCTTGGGGCTTCCAATGCCTCTTAACAGAAAACATCTGCTGGACTTCCTGAATTTTTCTAAGACCTTGAGAAACACACCCACGCGTTTCCAACTTTTTTCCTAACCATCAAGTTGGCTTAGCAGGGCTCAGTTTTGCAACTGACTGCTCCGTTTTTTTATAAATTTCTTATCCATTTGTGTATTCCATAGATAGGTGCTGATTGCCTGCTGTCAGTCTGGGGGTTGGGGGAGAAGCAGAGAAGAGATTTATGGGTCGGAGTGTTGTCAAAACTAAAACCTAGTCTGTAGATGAGGGTTGGTTTGGGGCTTTTGCTTAAGGGAATCAAACCAGCTCACTTTAGTATAATCCACGTCTTTTTAAATGAATAATATAGTAATTACAGTCGCATGAAGTACAACATATGTCATACAAGTTTCACGAAGGTGTTTGCCATTTAAATTCAAGGGAACCTAATTTGATGTGTTTAGAAAGAGACAATAGAGTTTTGTTTGTATGTTTGCCTGCCCATGGGAACTAAAACAAACAAGACTATTTTTAAAAAGCTTCTACAAAGTTCGCATTCTGTTTTGGGAAAACATTCAGCTCTGTTACTTTCTAAAACTGGACTTGGTCATGCCCATCTCAGACAACCCGAGGTAGTTCACCCAATTCCTACCAGCATATATTTTGAAGGATTCTCTTGGTCTAAACGGTCTTCTGCTGTGTCTCTGAATCAGTTACTGTTCAAGGCAAAAAAAAAGTATAAGGTAGCAAAACATATAATCACGGCGTGTTTCGATGTCTCTTATTTAAGCTAATTACCCTTTTAAGGTAAACTTTCTGGGTCAATACAGCTCTTCAGATCCGGACACATATATGAAGGTTCTGCCCTTCCTGTAAAATGCAAGACTTATAAAAGTCATTATATTTTGAATATTCCTTGATTCAACAAACACGCTGCCACCCACTAGGTATAAGAGACCCTGGTATGGGCTGGAGATGCAGGTTTGAATAAGGCATGGCGGCCACCTCGACAGCAGGCATCACCTGGCAGAGAGCGGAATGCCCCTTCCAGAGATGCAGGGTGTGGCGTGTTCAGGCTGCACACGTACAGCCTGCAGGTACACGTACCTGCCCTGGCGTGAGGACTCGAGGAGGGGCAGCTGTGTCACCAGGGCAGGCCCTGGGACGGACTCACCTCGGCGAGCGTGTGTGATGGGAAGACCGGGGCCGAGAGGTGGGCGTCTAAGGCAGCACCATTTAAGGAGCCGAGAAAGAAACCCCCAAAAGGAAAACAGAGAACAAGGGGCAGAGAGACGGGGACCGGAAACACAGTTGTCCCCAAGAGGAGGGTGCAGCATCTTCACCCCAGGGAGGGAAGGATGGAGTCGAGACCGTTGTTAAAGCAGTGGGTTTAAAGAGAAAGGGGAGTTGGGTGGTAGCTAGCGGGAGGTGTGGGCTGTAGGAATTATAAAACTCCTGTAAAATCCAAACACAGCAGATTAGTTCAGAGATCAAAGAGGTGAATTGTGGCTGGGAAATGGTCTTTGTTCAGAGGACCAGCAGGGAGTGAGTGCTGGCCGGTGCCCCAGGGGTGCAGGGGGAGGGCGGGCCTGGTGATGTGGACTCTTTCGAGGACCGGGCACTGTGGAAGCCTGGGGTCTCAGGTCTGTGTCTCAGAAATGCCCACTGGACGGTGCCAGGCGGGACTCCCAGCAAGGAGCGCTAGGCTGGGACGGCCGCCTTCCTTGGAGGGCGCAGCACTTTTCCAGGGGGACGAAAAGACAAGCTAGAGGCCCTGAAGCAGGGCTGGAGCTCACGGCTGGGGAGACGGCGTGCTGTCCAGGCTCACACACCTGCTTCTCTGCCCTCGTGGGCAACCGTGGGCACCCCTTGTGTTCAGACGTGGCACCTGAGACTGAGGAACGTAACAAGTCCCAGTGGAACAATTTGTCTCATTTTTCCCCTGGTTTTTTCCTTCTGGAGTTTTTTTTTTTTTTTTAAGAGGGGAGCGAGCTAGTGGCCTTTGGTGTTCATGCCGTAAGTGTGCTCCCAGAGAACTTCCCAGAAGCAAGCTGGGGCTGCCTGTCCCTCTTGTGGTCTCTGGCCAGGAGCTTGGGAGGGTGAGCTCAAAGCAGCTGGCAGAGTGGCAGTCTGTTCGTCATTGGGAATCATTTTCTGGTGAATCACCTGCGAGGGGGCACCATGCCAGCCTCGCAGTGGTCAAGTCTATGCCCCTGAATCTTTCCTGGCACATCAGAGCTCAACTTCCAAGAAAGTGCTACTGTTTTCATGACAAAGAGGAATATTTGGCTGCAAGAAATCACTACCGTACTGAGCAGCTAGTAAATCTATGACAGCATTAACCATAAACCCCAGATGTAAACCAGATAGTAAATTGTCATCTGTAGCCGGCAATGTATCTGAAATCAGAGAGATATGTAAAGGGCCTGCAGAAGCAGGTGCATCATCACTATAGACATTTATGGCTTCCTTGATCTGCCCGGAAGTAGGGGGAAGTGGCGTATTCACCGAGCATTCATTGGGTGCAGGACACTGCACAGCGCTGAATGTACATTCAAAGATGTACGTGTTGTCTGGTCTTAAAGAAGTTGCAGTGGATCCAGGAACATACCAGGAAACTAGCAGAAATGTACTGCATAAAATCCAGTCTGCATATGGACGCAAGCTACTCTAATGTAAAACCAGGTCCCTCCTGGGGCACATTCCAGAGAGTTAAATTCCTGGGGATGAGCTTGTAAGGCCACTGTGATCCACTTGGAAATTAGAAGTGGATGCTTGGTTGTTCGGATTTTTTTTTAATTTACAAATAAGCCAAGATGCTTTCCCTACTACATTGCTACAAGCTAACTTCCAGTCGAGTCCATATTTTGTTTATCTCATATATTTTTCTCCTTTCTGTATTCTTCACACCTTCTAAATGTATATATATACACACATATTATATATGTGTGTGTGTATATAGGTATATATATAATATGTGTGTATATATATATAACACATATATAGGCCCCTCAGCAGTCGTTCTAACTCCATTTATGATCAGGACACACTTGAGGGCATGTGAACCGCTTGGTTAGATCTTGCTGAAGGTGAAGGGCTGAGTCTTCGCCGGCTCTCGTTAAGCCTTCAGGAGCTCCTTAGAGGCGGCCGATCCCATAAGAGGCGACTGCTGTCCACACAGGCACCCACACCACCTCCCTCTCCCTCTGATCGGGGAAGGTTGGGAAGAGGGCAGAGCCATCACGAGCCAATGCTTCTCCTTGATACAGGGCACCTCTGTCAACTCACCAGAAGAAAGGGAGCAAAGGCCACTCTGGGGAGAGGCGGGGCGCCAGCCAGCTCTGGAGCTGGGGGGCACAGGGCGGACCTAGGATGCGCTTGGGGGGATCCAGCGACCCAGACGGAGGGCTGGGAGGAGATGAGACCAGGAGCCCCCGAGGCCAGTGCCGGGAGGCCCGGGCGCCACGCCAGTTGTGGGCGGAGGGTGCGGCGTGAGCAGAGAGGTCAGCAGTGTCCCCACTGTGTGGCCTGGGGTCTAGGTGGACGTACCGCAGGGAACGGGGTGAGGGCCAGAGGCGGGGAAGGGGCAGGGCTGGAAGAAATGGATTAACCAGCTCCTGTGAGGGTGCTGAGGCCACAGGGACCGTGGGGTGTCAGGTCCACAGACGGATGGAGAGAGGGTCCCTGCCGGGAAGCGTCCCTGACGCGGCTTCCGGGAAACGAGAGGCCTCACCCCAGAGCTCCTGGGAAAGAAGAGCAAATGTAAACCCAGGAGAAAACCAGATTTTACAGCTCAGAAACCGGGGAAGGAGGCCGAGTAAGACGCCAGGGTGTGCAGAGAAGCCCCGCAGAGCCCGGCCCAGGACAGGAGCCCGTCTGCAGAAGGCAGAGGCCAGGACGTGGGCTGCAAGGGTCCTGCCCGTCGAGGGGAGAGATTGTCCGTGCGGAAGCAGCTGGCACGGGCTCGGGCCAGCGGGAGACAGGAGGTGACTTCGGAATGCGTTCAGGTTCTACTGGGGAACAGAGAAAATGCTTCCTGAAGAGTCACGGAACCGTACTCTGAGACTCAGGGTCAGAGCAGCTGGGGGGCTCCCTCCCGCCATCTTTCTCCCCGAGTTCCGCCGTCTCCCTCTCCCTGACTGAGGCGACGGGCATCACCACCGGTGCATAGGGCACCAGCCTGCCAAGTGCCCGTCTAGGCCATGCAGGAGAGAGGAAATGGACTGTTTGGGTGTCAAAGGCCTTCCACGTGGCCACACACAGGCGCAGAGAGAAATCTCCAGAATCCCTCCCTGTGTAGCTGCTGCCCAGCTGCATAGCATGGGCAAACAGGACGACCCCAGGAGGCCACGGCAGTGGTGGAGGACACGATAGCCACACACACAAAGGGGAGCATCTTACAGAGACGTCCAGGGTAAGGCTTTCTGGGGCTTAATCCCGCCCAGAAGCTGAGCACCTGGCTTGTGACGGGTAAGCCACCCTGTGGACGTTCTAAGCCCCAAAGGCCGCGAGCATTTACCACGCTGCCAATCACAGCTCCAGGTCTGTATTTTCACTCTCTCCGCATTTGCCCCGTTGATGAAATGAGCCGTGAGCATCTTCGCTTTTGCCAGAGGTGGTGCCCTAAGGTCTTCGTAGGAGCGCAAATGCACAGGAGGCGTGTCAGGGGTGAGCGTGGGGCCTGGAAACGCAGCTGTCCTCAGTCGCTGCCTTCCATTTTGTAGGTGAAACTGCTATTTATTTTTCCTTCCACAAACGCGGTGGAGAAGAACCAATGTTCTGGAGGTTGTTTTCGCCCCGTGTCATGAGAACAGGACACAGCTGAGTCACTGCTCTGGAATGGATGTTAATGTCATTTGGTTTCCTCTCGCCCAGGACCCCGGGTCTCATGTCTGGACAAATGAGCCATCCATTATCTTTCCACCAGACTGAAAAAAGATCAATTTCTCGTGGTTTGTTGTTCTTTTTATTAATTGCGGATGTGTGTTCAGTGTCCGTCCAAATAATCACTCTGACCGGGCGGGGAGTCGTAGGAGGGAAGTTCGGGATGTCCAGATAGCCATCTGCTGGGGCAGACGCACCAGGAAGCACCGGCCCTCTGTGGACGGCGTTTAACCCTGACGGTGCGCTGGAACCTTCAGCCCTCGCCTCCTCGGCAGCCCAGGGATGCTGCCATCACGGGACTCGAACTGGTCCGCATCTCGAGAGCTTTCACCCGTGCTTTCACTAGGTGTTATTGTTGATCACGTCTTGCAACAATTTCCAAAACATTAGATACTTTTAAGCTGCGAATAAAGAAGGCTGAATTTTGATCTGGCTTTACTGTCTGCCGTTTAACCTCTCCCAATATCAGACTTCACAGGCGACATGGGTTGTGGGGAATTAACGACCTTGAACACCAGGCTGCTCTGCCACTGACTGCTCACGTTACCCTGTCCAGGCTACTTCGGGCTTGTAGTTGTCGTATTCAAAGCTGGGCTAGAGCTTTCTCCAGGAGCTGTTCCCAACGTTATAATTTCATGTGTCCACAATCAAGTGCATGTTTAGGTACCTTCGGGTGGCCTGACATCTTGAGGGGATCTTCCAGCTCTGCACCAATATAGTCCCTGCCATTTGTAGACTGCCAGGATCCAACAGCCCCATACAGTGAAGGAGCAAAGAGGCCCCCATCGCCACCTGATCTAAGGGCTTCTGCCTGCAGTGCTAACATTTCCGCCGCTTCTCTGAGACCCTTCCGTCCGTGCTTCCCACCGCCATCTTCTCATCTCCTTCCTTCAGCCACTCCCAACATCAAACTAAAAGTCACTTCTAGGGGCTTCCCTGGTGGAGCAGTGGTTAAGAAGCCGCCTGCCACTGCAGGGGACACGGGTGCGAGCCCTGGTCCGAGAAGATCCCACATGCCGCGGAGCAACTAAGCCCGTGCGCCACAACTGCTGAAGCCTGCACTCTAGAGCCCACGAGCCACAACTACTGAGCCCGTGAGCCACAACTACTGAGCCCGTGAGCCACAACTACTGAGCCCGTGAGCCACAACTACTGAGCCCGCGAGCCACAACTACTGAGTCCGCGAGCCGCAACTACTGAGCCCACGAGTCGCAACTACTGAAGCCCGTGCACCTAGAGCCCGTGCTCCGCAACAAGAGAAGCCACCGCAATGAGAAGCCCGTGCACCACAACGAAGAGTAGCCCCCTCTCGCCGCAACTAGAGAAAGCCTGCGCACAGCAACGAAGACCCAACATAGCCAAAAATAAATTAATTAATTAATTTTTTTTTTTTAAAGTCACTTCTAGACCCTTTTATTTTGTTCACAACCAAAGAGCCACCAGTTCTGACACTTCCCTGCCCATCAGGAGTGGCCAGGGGCTGCGCATCACCTTCTGTTTCTTAGCTCAGCTCCTTCTGAGGTTGTTGCACAGAGCCCTCTTAGCCACAGTGGCCTTCTCCCACCATAAACTTGTTCTCCCGGGAGGTGTATGCTTAAGTTTTCAACAGCTTCCCCATATCTGAAAGCTTATTCTCTCAAACATCCAGAGAAACCCTTTGTTCAGGAAATGCGTAACGATTCCGTCTTTTTACCATAAAACACCGCCACCAGCATTCAGAAACGATCAGATCTTTCTCACGTAATCCTTCTTCAACAACACATCTGTTCATGGGAGCAGGAGGGAACGCAGGTCAGAGATCTGTCTGATTGTCCCCGGGAGTGTGCTGATAGCTCCGAGTTTCAGCCTGCAGCCCCAGGGCCGTCCTTACATACCTTCTGACCAGAGTTGCTAAAAAGTAACAGAACTGCCTTGTTTGAGTTTCACCTTGTCTCTCTGGCCCCAGTCACCTTCCAGCAGAAGGGGGATTAATGAGCCGTGAAGTGGTCCCAAACTGAGCAACATCGGGTTAAAGCAGAGGCGCGGGGTTTGTAGAGAATCACTGGAGGTTTGCGGTTGGCTCAGTTTTGTCTAGATTTCCATGAACCCAAGCCTACATCTGTTTGTTTTGTTTTTGTAGTCAGTTTGTCCATCTCCTTTGGGCTTGATTTTAGCTGCGTGAAGATCCATAAAAAGATATATTCGGGGTCCACGGCCATACCCGTGACTCAAGGGAGGTTCAGCTGGGTGGTGACAACAGCCTCTGGAATGTTCTGGAAAGCTGGGTATGAATCCCCTCCTCGGCAGGCCGTCTGAGGGACCTCCACCACCTGGTATCTCTGTTCCCCCACTTATAAAATAGACCTAAGAACAGACCTACCTCACAGAGGTGTTGCAGGGATTACATCATTTTACTGTTGCAAAATGCTCCAAACAGTAAATACTCTGGTCTGGAAATGTTAGTTGCTCTTACAACCTCGTCCCACACAGGGGTCAAATCCAATAACTTGATCGCTATTTCTTGGACCTCTGCACTGGGTTTGGGTTTAAAAGGCCCTCAAATATCTATCTATCTATGTCTATATCTGTATCTGTATTTAGAACACATTCCTTTGAGCAAGTCAAAAGGGAAGGGAATTATCAAATAATTAATTACTGAGTTCACTCAACTACCCTGCGAAGAGAAAAATGAGCTTTGATAAGCTCTTTAGACAACATTGGAATTCCGCAGTCAAAATTTTCGTCAGAATTTTCCCCATGGGAGGCTAGCTCCCCATGACAAATGCGGAGCCTGCCCTCTGATCCACCGAGGGGGGTCATTCTAACCCCAAACGATTGCCAAATCCTGGACTTTGCAAAGCTGTCTGAGCCGAGGGTGGGGTGGGCCCTTGTCCCAAAGAGCGCGACTGACTGCCACCTAGTGTTGGGCACCAGAACTGCAAGGTGTTCCTCAGACCGGGAGAATCAAAGGAATAAGAAGGCGTCTTTTGTTGATATAAAGTTAAAATTTGATTTTAAAACCGAGACCTTCGGCAAGCGTGGAAAATCTTCCTTTTATAGCTTTGCACAGACCCACTTTGGCAAACTCACTCCTTTTCTCCGTAACCTTTAACCCTCCTGAGTCACGGTAGGTGCGCTAAACAGCTTATCTCTGACAATCGTGCTCAGAACAGCGTGGTTCAAATATTACCAGGACTGAGCCTCCTGGAGATGGGAGCCCTGCATTCCAAAGCCCTTGCCTCATTTCCTGTCTTGATTTCGGCAGACGATGGATGTCTTATTTATCTTCCTGATCCTGAGTGCAGCTCCGATAGGGCCGATAACGCCAAATCGTAGAGGCCTGGAAAGCCATCTGTCTGACAACACAGATAAAACCAGACCATCCACTAGAACCGACACTCAGAAACCCCACAGGTCTGGCTCAAAGAGTCGACAAGACCTGAGGGGGGGGCGGGAGGGCGTATTTTGACATATTCAGATGACTTAAGGAATTGAAGGGAGAGAACAAGAGGGCCACAGTTTTACCCACTGAAGCTCTGCCTTGGAAGTGCTTCAGAAATCATGAGCTCATAATGGTCTTAAAAATGGTCTAAGAACAGAAGACTCTGGCCTTCTGCTTCCACGTGGGAGGAACCTGCATTTTGTCATGGGGCGGAGCTGGATGACCGCAGAGCCATAATTCATTCATGTAACGGTCCTGAGCACGTGCCGGGCGTCAGATGCTGTAGCAGAGGCTGGGACAGGGGCTTGGATGAGGCCTGGTCCCCGTGGGCCACACACTGAGTACTGTGTTTGGAGCAAGCTTTTCAAGCCCCTGGTCTAGGTTCAGGGTCAGGAAAACGTCCCCAGAGACTTGAGCCACAGCCTCTAGAGCCCCCAAGAACCCAGGCCAGGACAGCGGGCATGTGCAAAGGCCCTGAGATGCAGGGGCCCTGACCCAGTGCCAGGAGCTCAGTCCGCCTGGGGCGGAGACACAGCAAGCCCGGCTGCCCCGACGCGGGTTGGACAGGCGGGACACCTGCAGACGAGATGGATCCCTGAAACCTGACGACAGATCCGATGTGGACGGCGAGGGCGAGGGAGAAGAGGAACCGCGAATGGTTGCAGAACCTGCAGTTGCTGGGAGAGACCCCCCACGGGTGGGCCGCCTACACCTGCAGGAAGAGACCACTCAGGTGGGCTTCAGATGGTTCTCTCCTTGGAGAGAAAAAAAAAATGCTACAAGGGATTCACGTAGACTCACGTGGTTTTAAAATCACCGGAATAATGTCACTGAGCTTTAGGAAGGAAAAGTATTGTAAATGCTGAAAATACAGGAAAATGCCATCCTAAAGCATTTGGCTGGGCTACGGTGCCTGTCCACGTGGGGAGACTCATGCAGTGCTCTGCTTAGGGGCCAGGGAGGGACCCCTGGATTTTACAGCTGGAGGGGGTCTTGGTGGCATCTCCGCACATTTCCCACACTCGAGAGTAAACCCTCAGAGGGTCAGCAGTGGTGAGCCGCCCTGACCATCGCAGGGCGCACCCAGCGTTCAGGCGGAGGGGATGCTGGGAGGGGTTCCTGGCAGGAGGATGGACAGAGTGACAAGGGGTCTGCACCTCCCCAGCTGTTCCCTTATCTGTCCCATGTGAGAAGCCTGACTGTGCGTCGGAATCGCTTGGGGAGCTGGGTAAAAACAGAGATTGCCAGGCTCCACCCCTTCCCACTCCCAAGCTGTTAGACCAGAAATTCTTAAGGCGCCAGACTCTCCCCAGCTGATGCTCTGGCGGCCAGCCAGGGCCAGTCCTGGGACAGGAGCCATTCCTGAGTGATCTTCTCAAGCTTTGAGGAGCGCTCGGTTACCTGGGATCCTATTAAGATGCAGATGGGATTCAGTGGACGATCCCAGGAGCTCCTGGGGATGCCCATGGTCCAGAGGCTTCCTGAAGTCCCTTCCAAACCTGATATTTTATGAAGCCTCTGGGAAAGTACTAGGCTATCATTGGTGAAAAGCAGAGATGTAAATTTGAAAAGCGGCGTAATGTTGGTCTAATTTAAAATGACTGTTGTTCCCTATAAGAATCTTGCTCAAGAAGGGCTGGTGTTTCTGTACCAGAAAGACAGGCATGCATATTGTACAACAATGTATGAGAAGAGAATATTCTTTTACAAAAATAAAATGAAGTCCATACAATAGGTAAAAACTTTGGGGCTGATTTTCTCTTTAGTTTCTGTACAGTAGAAATTTGTTAACTATCTTGTTTCCTGCCTCGGTGTGGTTCAAGGTAACGTGCTTGCCCCACAGAGATCATCCCTTCTCGTCCCTGCCTTTGAGGCCCTTTGCTCTGAGATCACGTTTCAGGCCTGATATCATGTTCCTACTGGTCCCCGCCCCCTGCCCCAGGCCCTCCAGCCCTCGGAACTCAACATTTGTAAAGAAGTTGACTGTGGGTGGTTTGTCTTCATGGAGAAGAGCAAAGGCACCAAAGTTGTGGTCACGATCCCGGTTGACTCTGAGCAAACCGTGTGACAGGGGCTCACAGGGGGCTGGACCGCCAGTTTTCATTGCAGAGGGGTGTCCCAGAAGCGGTAGGGATGGTGCTACAAGTGGAAACTCTGAACCCTGCCCTGGATCCAGCGTCAGCAGTAACGTGGAAGGAGCGAGATTAAAACCATAACGTGTCAGCTCTGCAGAGCTCTCAGGTCAGCTAAGGGAACGAGCTGACGATACCAAGTGCCGACAAGGACCTGGAACTCTGGTGCATTGCTGGTGGGAACACAAAATGGAGTAGCCAGTCTGGAAAACAATTCTGCAGCTTTATTTTTTATTTATTTATTTATTTTAATTGTGCAGGCGTCCTCCTGTGACTGGGTCCCCCTGGAGTTTTTTTTTTTTTTTGGCTGTGTTGGGTCTTCGTTGCTGCACACGGGCTTTCTCTAGTTGCGGCGAGCGGGGGCTACTCTTCGTTGCGGTGTGCGGGCTTCTTATTGCGTTGGTTTCTCTTGTTGCGGAGCACAGGCTCTAGGCGTGCGGGCTTCAGCAGTTGCGGCGCTCAGGCTTCAGTAGTTGTGGCTCGTGGGCTCTAGAGCGCAGGCTCAGTAGTTGTGGCGCACAGGCTCAGTTGCTCCGCAGCATGTGGGATCCTCCCAGACCAGGGCTCGAACCCGTGTCCCCTGCATTGGCAGGCGGATTCTCAACCACTGCGCCACCAGGGAAGCCCCCTGCAGCTTTATTAAAGTTAAATGTACTCTAACCATAAGGCCCAGTGCTCTCATTCTTGGGTATTTACAAAAGCATGTCCACACGTACAAGAAAGCCATACGTGAATGATTTTAGCAGCCCGATTCACATGGACCAAACACTGGAAACGATTCAGATGTCCTTCAGGGAGTGAATGCATAAACATCGTGGTGACGGGATACAACAGAGCACTCCTCCACAATAAAAGGGATCACCCTGTTGATACACACAGCAGGGCGGTGGATCTCAAACGCTGAGTGAGAGAAGCCGACGCCAGAGTTGTGACACCGAGTGACTCCATGTGTGTGACCGTCTGGAAGAGGCATGACCATGAGACTAGAGGAAGACCAGTGATGGACAGAGGTTGGGGAGGGGGCTTGACCACAAGGGGGGGCGGGCAGCCCAGCGACTTGAGCTGATGCTACTCGGAGCATCTGTGTGTCCAGACTCACAGAACTACACACCAGAAAAGTGGATTTCATTGTATGTAAATTTTAAAATAAGTTTTGAAATCTGGAAGAGGAAATGAAAAAACTAAATAACTTTCATGAACGTACAATAACAGAAAAGTAGATTAAAGCCGAGGAAGGAGGAGGAGAAGTAGTCACACCTTTTCTCAGGATGGAGAAGGTGGAGCTCCAGTTAGAACTTGACCTTTTCAGGAACATTTCAAATGCAGAGGACCAGGAAAAAGAGCCCTGTGCCCAGCCAAGTCGGAACCCTCCCTGGCTCTTAATCTTTTTTCCTTTGTTGGCCAATTTTTTTTTTTCATAACAGACCAACTTAATATAATGCCGGCCTCGAGAATATTTTTCTTTCGTGTGACTGTGTTTAGTCTAAATGGAAAGGAGATAGAACTGTTGGTTCCGCTCCTGGTCTGTGCCACGGACGCTAAGAGGTCCCTCTCAAAGGCCGCCCGCCCGGTGGATCATCTCGGCGGGGAGGCCGATGTTTGGAAGGCCAGGCACGGTGTTTCCGCTCGCTCTTCCCTCCGGAGGCTGTGTTTCCCGGGCTGCTGGCTGTCCCTGGACGCAGGGCGGTGACAGAGACAGGGTGTCACGACACGGTCTCCACTGCGCACGTGAAATGACCTAAGAATACAACGTAAGAGAACTAGTGAGAGGTTGGCATGTGCAACTCACACATGAAAATTAATAGTCCACAATTGAGCCCATAAATATTGGCCGCAAACTGTTTTCATTACCAATCGTCTTTTTTTTTAATTAATTTTTATGGGAGTAGAGTTGATTTACAATGCTGTGTTAGTTTCAGGTATACAGCAAAGGGATTCAGTTATACATATAGGTATATCCACTCTTTTTTAGAGTCTTTTCCCATCTAGGTCATTACAGAGTACTGAGTAGAGTTCCCTGTGCTCTACAGCGGGTCCTTATCATCTATTTTATGTATAGTAGTGTGTATATGTCGATCCCAGTCTCCCAGTTTATCCCACCCACCCACCCTTTCCCCTTGGTAACCATCAGTCTGTTTTCTACATCTATAACTCTATTTCTGTTTTGTAGATAAGTTCATCTGTACCCTTTTTTTAGATTCCACACACAAGCGATATCATATGACATTGTCTCTGTCTGACTTACTTCACTCAGTATGACAGTCTCTAGGTCCATCCACGTTGCTGCAAATGGCGTTATTTCGTTCTTTTTTATGGCCGAGTCGGCTTCTTATAATCTCAGTGACTCCAGAGCTGTCTCCTGTTGTAGCTGTCACTTTCTAGTCATGTAAGCACAGCCTGGGGCCGCCCTGGGTGATAACTCATGATGACGTCAGGGCTACTAGACGACACTCTGGTTGTTGATACTGTTTCCATGCTGTCAGCGGCTCAGTTAGAAAGAGCGTTTCATCGTTTCACACGTATGGGAGCTTGACAACCAGAGCCCCAGAGTCGGCTTCTTCCAGCCCTTTCCTTGGCCGCCATTTCTGCTCCCTGCGGCCCTCAGCTCATCCACACCACCCACCTCCGCCCTTCTTGGAGAACAAGAGGCTTAGGAAATCCAGTCTGTCTGTTAGGCAAGGGTTCATCTTTAGGCAAATGAAATGTACTTATTGCCACAAAGCACAGAGGCAATGGAAGGTCTTTCCAGAAAACCAGCTTTTCCGAACCGTGCCAAGGCAGATCACATCCAGACTTTAAAAAGCTCAGCCTCATGTTGGGCTAAAGCCATTGTGTTCGACTGCCCATGTGCTGCCTATTTTTAGAATAAGGAACAGTTTTCAGACTTACTGGTCCTATGGATGGAGAACAAGAGAGAATCTATCTTTCCTTTGCTTTAAAATGTGAATCTTTCCAAGTCAAATCATTTCAGATAAACTACTCAATAGCATCTTATTACAGGTGACACCCTCTGTATTTGTTTTTTATGAAAGCCACATGTAATGGAAGCCTTGACATCCTAGGTGTATCTTTTGCTGCTGAATCTGGTTTGGTCCTGACCCACTTCCACCCCTGCCGTCCTGTGGGCTGTGGGCAGGACGGTCCTAATTCCTGCCAGGATCACGCTCGTATAGACCAGCTTCCACACAAGGAGAGCTCCATCTTGGTCTCTTCAGATTTTTTCATTTCACAGGCAGACATTTTTAAATAGCACCTTGCTAGATGTTTTTAATACGTCATTTTACAAGCATCCTCTCTTCTTCCACTTCTAAATAATATCTATTTTATAAATTCACTTGTAAGAATGTACTAGAAGGAAGGACTTGGTCCTATGCCATCTGCCTGTGAACTTCAGAGATGGTCTTCTTAATCTTGGCCTTCACCAGACCCCTTTTTTGTTATTTGTTCGTTTTTAAGTCAAGTTTACTGAGGTATAATTTACATACAATTCCCTGAATATTGGCAAATGTGTCCAGCCGTGTAACGACCACCAACGTCATGATATAAAACAGGTCCACGACCCCAGAGTTTCCTTGTGCCCTTTGTAGTCTGTCCTCTCCCTCCGCCCACAGGGGTGGCACTCAATTCTCTGCTTTCTGTCTCTAGAGTGTCACCTAAATGGGATAATAGCACAGTATCGCATAAACAGGACGAACAGAACACAGCCTTTGTGTCTGGATCCTCCACTGAGTGCAGTGCCTTTGAGATTCACCCTCACCGTCGTGCACAGTGGATGGCTTCTTCTTTTTTTGTTGCTGAGTAGTATTCCATTTCATGAATGGGCCATGGTTTGTTTATCCACTGATGGAGACTCAGGTTGTTTCCATTTTTCAGCTGAAACAAGTTGAACCACTGGGAACCATTGCCTAAAGGTCTTCTAGTAAGTGTGTGTTTGGCTTTAGCCGCTCGGGTCTGTGTCCCCAGCGGTGATGAGACTTCGGCTTCTCCGCATCCTTTGCAGCACTTGGCGTTGCCAGTTTTCTCTGTGTGGGTGTGTCAGCCATTCCAGCAGCCGCAGCTACACCTTCTTCTGGATTTAATTTGCCTTTCCCTGATGACCAATGGTGTTTAACCCCTTTCACATGCCTGTTTTCCATCTGTACCTCTTCTGTGTTGAAGGGTCTGTTCTGATCTTTTACCCATTTTTTCAATCAGGTTGTTCTTTTCCTTATTATTGATTTCTGGGCACTCTTTCTATATTCTGTGTATGTGTCTTGTGACTATTTCCCTCTCAGCGTGTGGCCTGCTTTCTATTTTAAATGGTATCTTTTGAGGATCAAATGTTTTAATCTTATCAACTTTTTGTCTCTTATGGCTTGTGATTTTCATGGCTTATCAAAGCAACCTTTGCCTAATCCAGTCACAAAAATTCTTCCCTATGCTTTCTTCTAGAAGTATTACAGTCTTAGCCCTTACATTTAGGTCTGCATTCCATTTTGACTGATAAATGTTTGTCTGTGGAGCCAGGTGAGGGTCAAGGATTGTTTCTTTACATATGGATGTTATTTCCCTTCTATCAACACTCGCCCTACAATCTGTGTCAAATAACTTTGGAGAGAAGGACAGCAGGAATCCCAGGAGGCCATATAATTCTTATTGAGGAATAAGTGAAATCTTTTATTTGGAAGAGCACCCAGGGCAGGACTGATGTTTTGTTATATATTAATAAGAAGCTAAGGGAAAAGGTGGCAGACTTAACATCAGCTCTGTCTGTTTTGCCTGGAGTAGGTAGTTGGCCATATTTACTGATAGTTATTATATATGTAATATATACAGTTCAATACTAACCTTCACATTATCATTAGCTTGGAAGAGGGCGTGACTTCACTCTGCCAGGTGATCAGAAATTGCTCACCAACGCTAATGATCATCCCTAAGAAAGGTGACTGATTCTAAAATTTAGACGAACAAATTATTTTCCTGAATCCTAAAAAAAAGGTCCTTTCAGCCTTTTGGGCCATTTGGTGTGTTCTCACATGTGTGTGAACAGCTCATGGAATGAGCTGGGACTTGGTCTGGAATCCCCTGAAGGTCACAGAGAACCACAGCATTGGAAGGAAGGGCCGGGAAGGCCGAGGAGGGGAGGGGCCGCCAGGGGATGGAGAGGATGTGGGTGTCTGGAGGAGCGCCCGGAGCCCATAAAAGGCGAGACAGGAAGAGTACACTTAGGAAGGAGAAGGGATTTCCTACTATTCAGATGTTGGCCAGGAAGGCATGAAAAGCTTATTCTTATTCTACCAGGAAAGTACTGTACCGTAGATTAAAAATCCAGATGTGCAGTGAAGCAGGATTGATCCTTGGAAACGTTTCTGTTTATCGTTCCCCTTTTTACTCCCTTTCCCAGTGGGGGTGTTAAGGCTAGTAAACTGGATGGTAGCGGACACCTCCTTGGGGTTGTCTGCACGTGAGGTGTGATTTCTCGGGGCCTTGATTGGTCATATCCATCTTCTACCTTTATTTTCGAGGCTGAAGCTGCAGAGGTCTTCAGCATGTGCACAGATCTATTTTGCCCCTTTTCTCAGAAGTGAAAATTCCAAGTTCATGAAAGCTTAGTGTCTCGGGACTTGAAGTGCATTCCCTCCACAGTAGCGGTATTTAAGCAATGTGCGCTCAAGCCTGGACTCATACCCTCAGCCCGTCCAGACTCTGGCTTCCAAAACTAACCCTGGACGTCCCACGCATCCCCCAGGAGTGATGTCCAAAAGGGAGAGGCCGTGTGCACCCCTCCATCCTAACAGTGGCCGAAGTTGGTTCCTTCTTGCAATTGCACTGAAGCATGACACCAAAAAAACTTTGTTAGAAATAGTCTTCAACAAACATAACTATTAGATTTTCCTCTGCCCAGCTCAGGAAGCCCGACCTCTCTTCTGAGATGCAACCTCATGCTTAAGAGAGTTTTCGTATGAAGACATACCTGCCTCCTTCCATGAAAACTTCAGGAGGGGAAGGAGGGTGGGTGGGGTCGTGCAGGGATTCTCAGACTTCACTGTGCAAAGAACCCACCTGGGATCATGGTCAGTGCCGCCCCGGGAGGGCTGGGTGGGCCTGAGAATCTGCATCTCCCGCAAGTTCCCAGGTGGCGCTGATGCAGCTCATGGACCTCGACTCGAGCAGCAAGGGGGGCGTGGAAGATGGACTCCACCCGGGCCCAGACCTAAATGCGTCAGTCATCCCTAACCCTAACCCTCCAGACCCCGGTTGTCTCCCCTCTCAAGCGGGGGCAATGCCTACTTCATGCACTTGTCCTGGAGGTAAAAATGAGAGAAACCATTTTTT
This sequence comes from Balaenoptera borealis, assembly GCF_965194805.1. Taxonomy (NCBI): domain Eukaryota; kingdom Metazoa; phylum Chordata; class Mammalia; order Artiodactyla; family Balaenopteridae; genus Balaenoptera; species Balaenoptera borealis. The sequence goes on from NC_138877.1 coordinate 77,369,835, forward strand.
GAACCCTTTCGTAGCGCTTCATCCCAGAAGATACAGGAGCACAGGATCCTCTCATTATCCCGTTTCCTAGGAAGTGATACATCTATACGAATCAAGTTCTCTGTGGGCGGGGGGCAGAGCACATGGGCTTACAGCTCCTTTCCAAATGTCTGCTGGCTTTTGAGAAGTATTTTGTGGAAATACTTTCGTCAAGTATATTGCAGGAATTTTAGGAGCTTTAGAAATTTATGCAAAGACAGTTAAGCTACAGTCCTACTCTTTCTGGGGTAATTTTTATTTTTAACATCACTTATTACAAAAAGAGAGGAAGAGATGGAAATAACTTTTCCGATCGGGACTTTTCGTCTGAGGCTGGAAGTCGATAAGGATGATGATTAGTACAGAGGAAAATCCTTTTTGTTACTAATCATTCCAGCTGCTCTTTGCAAACACCCTAGATGCCCTGGTGGGCCGGATATCCTAGGGGAAATCTCGTCCCTGATGACCAAAGCATGCATACCAAGGTCCTCAGACCTTGACATAAAGGTCCTTTTAGTCCCAGCAACGCAGGATTTGCACTGAGAGCAAGACTGAGGGACCAGTCCTGGAGGACGAGGGAATAATTCAGATTCCCTCCAGGCTCTTCCTGGCTTCTCCCTAGAGCCGAAGCTGGAGGGGATTTTGTGAAATGTTTCATCTGTCAGAAGCTCAAGATGAGCTCTTCAGAATGACACCATTTTCACACCCTCTAGGATATATATTTTTTTTAATGGAAAATAACAAGCATTGGTGGGAAGGTAGGGAAATTTAGGACCCTCACGCATTGCAGGTGGGAATGTACAATGGGGCAGCCGCTGTAGAAAACAGTGTGGCACTCTCTCCCTCAGACAGTTAAACAAAGTTACCGTGTGATCCGCCATTCCACTCCGAAGTATAGACCCAAAAGAGCTGAAAGCAGGGACTGAACAGATAGTGGTGCGTGCACGTTCACAGCAGCGCCGTCCGCAACAAACGAACTGGTTTATCCATACGGTGGAATCTTATTCAGCCATAAACGTGGATAAAGTACCGACACGTGCTACGACATGGATGAACCTCAAAAACATTACGTTAAGAAGCCAGACACAGAAGGTCATATATCATACATATGATTCCATTCATATGAAATATCCAGAATGGGTAAATCCCATAGAAACCGAAAGCAGATGGGTGGTTACCAGAGGCCGGAGGTTAGGGGGATGAGAATGATGGTAGTGGGTATGGGATTTCCTTTGGGGTGATGAACGTATTTTGGAGCTAGATAGAGGTGACGGATAGAGGACATTGTGAATATACCTGAAGCCACTTTAAAATGGGTAGTTTTGTGGTATGGGAATTTCACCTCCATAAAAAGAAAAAAGTGAGAGCATGTTCCAGAAAAGGAAAGGCTAGAGTTTTATTCCCAAAGTCAGACTTCCCATCCAAGAAACAAAAGTTAAAAAGAAGTTTACTGACAATGGCAGGAAAATCAGACCATGATGTCATTAGTCACTCTCCCCATCAAAGAGAATCAGGAAAGGTTAATGAACTCGAGACAAGGTGAGGCTTTTCCTCATTAAGACGCACGTATCCCATTTGGGTTAATGGGAGACGGTCCCTCTTAGTTGGCGCTAGACAGTCATCCCCTGGAAGAGATGTAGATTATGGGCAATAAAAATGACAGTACTAATGAGGAACATTTTATCCCCCAAAGGCTGCTCCCTGTAAACACTAACAAACTAGGGGCCTCCAATAGTTAGGGGAATTCTGAGGCTTAGAAGCATGGTCTGCAGTCACAAACAAAACAGAAATGAGCACAGCTGAGGAAGAGCCATAAAAATCTGAATCAAAGCATGTTTATCCCCAAACTTCCAACAAATGTAGCATACCAAGACCTTAGAAAAGGATGACCCTGGGATGTCATGTGTCCAAGGTCAGGGCTACCCGTCTTGTACCACAGTCCTCCTAACCACTTTTTTCACGTTCTCCAAAGATTCAAATACACTGGCTTTGCCGTGACGCACGATGCGTGTGGTCAGGCTACCCCAGGGGAGCAGCCGCTGGTTTCTGCACCGACTGGCCTCTCTGGAACTCGTGCGGGGAGAGCAGAGAACCTACCATCCCTAAAACGCTGACCTGGCCCTGAGGGAGCCCCAAACTCCCCTTTGTCTGAGGAGGCAGGGGGCCCAAGCTTTGGGGCAGGTCTCAGCCATCAAGTGGGATCTTAATCTCCATCTGTATCCTCCACCCCAAAGACAATTCTTTACTGCTCCCTCCATGCCTGGGGTCCAACATCTAAAGGGAGGGGCAGCGTGGGGAAGATAATGACATTCAGAGGCAGGGTCTCTCCCCACGCCCTTCCCTCCGATTCTGTCTGTGACATGAAGGCCGCACCTCACGCTGCATCTGAAGTTACTCACTTCCTCTCAGTGGTGTGTGACGTTAAGGACAGATTATAAACATTCTGCAAAGACAGACAAACGTCTTAGCTGCACAGTTTATATAAGAAAGGTTCTTTACAGGCAATGAAAGAGAAGACTAGAAATACTGACTCAGAAACCCCTTACTCTAAAGGCAAGACCAGCATTTGAAGTGTGAGAGCAAATGGGCCTTGGCAGAGAAAGGCTCTGTGTGATGAATAAACAGCAGACTCACTCGTTTAAGGAGGAATCCAGCCAGAGTTAGTTGGTTGGGGATTTTTTTTTAATTTGGGCTAACCTGGGAGGTTCATTAAAATATAACAGTATTGCATAAGCACAGGAGATTTTTATGGTCGTGAAACTATTCTTTATGATACTGTTATGTTGGATACACACCATTATACTGTCATCAAAATCCATAAAATGTACAATACAAAAATTGTACCCTATTACAAATCTTGGACTTTAGTTAATAACATATTGGTTCATCAGTTGTGATAAATTTACCACACGAATGCAAGTTGTCAATAATAGAGGAAACTGTGAGGGAATGGGGGGTATTTGGAGGAGCAGAGGGGTATTTGGGCGCTCTGTAGTTTCTGCTTAATTTTTCTGTAAACCTAAAACTGCTCTAAAAAATAAAGTCAATTAATTTAACAAAAAATATTAATATATAACTAATGCATAAATTAGTTCCAATGATAAGAGAGCTAGAACCCCCTTTTTAATCTGTTTATTTTGATTGTGGCAAAACATGTGTAACATAAAATTTACCATCTTAATCATTTTTGTACAGTTTGATGGCATTAAGCGTGTTCACATTTTGTGCAAACATTATCACCATCATCTCCAGAGCTTTTTCATCTTTCAAAACTGAAACTCTGTCCCGATTAAACTCTAACTGCCCTTTCCCCTCCCCCAGCCCCTAGTTGCCTGTATTGTACTTTCTTCTCTATGAACGTGACTCCTCTAGGGACCTCATGTTGGTGGAATCAGACAGGATTTGTCCCTTTGTGGCTCATTTCACTCAGTGTAATGTCCTCAGGGTTCATCCATGTTGTAGCCTGTGTCAGAATTTCCCTCCTTTTTAGAGTGAATAATGGTCCATTGTGTGGATAGACCACATTGTGTTTATCCATCATCCATCAGTGGATACTTTGCTTCCACCTTTTGGCAATTGTGGAAAATGTTGCAGTGAACATGGGTGTAGAAATATCTGTTCAAGTCTTTGCTGTTGATTCTTTTGGGTATTATCCCAGAAGGGGAATTGCTGAGTCACAAGGTAATTCTCTTGTTTAATTTTTTGAGGAACCACCATGCTCTTTTCCATAATGACCACACCACTTACAGTCCCACCAACAGAGCACAAGGGTTCCAGCTTCTCCACATCCTGGCCAACATGTAATTTTGTCTTTTCTTTTTTTTAAATAATAGCCATCCTAATGGATACGGACGTACATTTTATATATTTCGGAAACCTTTTCTTTTTTTCTCTGTGTGTGCATGCACGCACACTCGTGTGTGTGTGTGTGTGTGAACAGAAGGAGAGATTCTCTAATCACTTAAACATTCGGGGACCACTTTGATAGCTGGATGCCAGTTCCATTTCCATACCTATTGTTTGCATTATGCTGAGATAGAGAGAAAATCTTAGAAATTTGTTTGACACTTTCTTTTATACTGAAAGGACTTTTTTTGTAAAAGCCAAGTAAGTTTATCCTTTCATCCCAACCCAATATTAGCATTTCACAATAACATCACTTTAGTAATTCAGGATCATTTTTTTCTCACATTTAATGTTTTTCCCTTTGAACTCTATGGTTTCTTTCTTAGCCAGGAATCACTTTGTGGTTCTCGTGGCGGAAGGTGGTGGTTCGCATGTAATGTTCTCTGAAGATTATAGCTCTTTAAGAATGATGAGTGTAGCTTCAAAAGCAACATGGTTGAAAATGCTCATGCATGGTTGTGAATTGTGGAAACTGAACGTGCGTTGTTTCTACAGGGCCAGCCAGGGCCAGTGGGCCCGCAGGGATACACCGGGCCCCCCGGGTTACAAGGGTTCCCAGGACTGCAAGGCCTCAAAGGTGACAAGGGTGAAAGGGGGGCTCCCGGGATCACAGGACCGAAGGGAGACGTGGTACGTACAGTAACTGTCAGTATTTCTCTCGCTGTTTGAAGGGTGGAGGCGTCTTGGCCATCATTAAGTCTGTTTGCCTTCTTTACAGGGAGCCAGAGGCGTTTCTGGATTTCCTGGTGCCGACGGAATTCCCGTAAGTTTTTCATAAGATTAGAATTTTAAAACACCGTACACGTGCAAAACAATACGTTTATGACTTACAGACACATGTCTCACTAGTCCCCCTTTCTTGTTTATAACAAAAAACTTATGGGGCTACATGTGCATATTTTTTTCTCGTGGAATCCAGTCAAATATTGGACAGATTGTTTGCTTTGTAAACGTCCTTCTGGACTTGGCTTCCAAATTGAGGCTACTTTGCTAAAACTGGACACTGCTTTGTAGTAAAAAGCGGCAGTGTTGCATAGACGTGCTATAAAGAGCCAGGCTGAACGTTTTGTTTGAACTCCAGAACCACCTGAATATAAAGCAGTCCAGCCAAGAGCGGGGCTGTCCTGAAGCTTATGCAGCTTCTCAAATTCTTGGTAGTTACTGCACATAAATGAGAAGACGAAAGGCATGCTTTGTCCATGAGAAAATCTCAAAATGCAATCAAATGTGTTTTTCTAACCTAGTTTACTTTACTTCTTGTGGCATAAGAAAATAAACAAAGCAGCCTGACTCACAGCCTTCTTCACGGGACCCAGGAGCAGATTTCCCAGGGCCAGCTTCCTGCGGATCCCAGCCTCCGGGATAAATGTGTTTATCGCACGTTTAGACCTGCCCCATCCCTCTACCGCTGAAGTTTAAGAACGTCTGCCGCTGGAACTTCACACACACGCAGATGTCTGGGCCCTTACCCTACACACATGTTGTCTATCACCATGCTCATACATGCATGCGTGCGCGTGCGTGAGCACACACACACACACACACACACAGGGAGAGAGAATCCTCAACCCCCCAGGCTACACAAGTGGGGCTGCTCCATCGCAGGAGAAAAGGGAGAGGGCATGAGTGGACAGCAGTCACAGGGGATTCATGCTTTTCCTTCAGATCTTTAGCTCCGCCTTCAAGGAGACTTTTGCAGCAGGAGGCGGAGCTAAAGAAAGGAAGCCACACTCGCCAAGATGTGAGACCTACATGGCTGGTAATCCTCAGTGTCACCTCAGCGAGGGCTCAGACACACATCAGTGACAACACACAGCTGTGAGCAAATAAGGAAATAACTCTCACATGAGTCAGAATCTTGAGAAATTGGCAGAGTTGAAGAATCCGCAGATTTCAAGGGTTAAACAAATAACAAAAGTATTTTCCTACCAACTGCCTCAAACGAAATCGCCCATTTTTAACCTACTTTTTTGGACTCTTTGGATCATTCCTCAGTGTGGTCTTCTGGAAGTAGAAGTCTGAGCTTTAAATGGAGTGACATTATGGGAAAATATTGTAACTAATCTGTATCGTGTTTTCATTCGTTTTTCCACTTCATACTCATTTAATATCAGAAGCAAATATTTTGCAAATTAGGGAGGAAATAGTCATCATATCGAGGGGTGATCATGGTGTACAGATAACGGGTCATTTTCTACAGAATGTCAGGGGTGCTAAAGACAGTCTCCTTAACTGCCGAAGTCTGATAGATGCTCCACAGTAAGTTAATGTAAATGCCACTTGTGGTATATAAGCACCTAATGAACGCAGAGTTTGAAGGACCTGACAGTTTTAGCTGTTTAGAAGTCGAATATAGAAAGTGATGTGCAGTAAATCTAAGAATTGTATCGTACAGAAATGGACCTAATTAGATGTTGAACACAAGAGGGACATTTAGCTCAACAGAATTGAAATTTTTCTTTGAAGGACAATTTCAAACTAAGGCCAGATTGGCATGCAATTTCAAATGACTTAGATTGATTCTAAGCGAGTCAGAAAGACCAACAGCAGACGGGTAATTCAGGAGGAGAGTAAGGAACTCAGTGGTACATTTTAATGAAAGCGTCACGGAATCCTAACCGTCATGAGGAGAACACCTGCAGAGCTTGATTTCTGAATTTGAAGGTCGGCTTCTAGAGGCCCCTTAAAAAGAGGCCTTTATGTTGAAGACCAAAATGCTGCTGGCTCTCCAATACCAGAGAGATTGTGTCTTGTGATTTACAGGGACAGTCAGGGTTTCTCTGACCCACCAGAGGGTTGACTGAAAAGCTTACTGGATCTCTTATCTGATGGCACCAGTGAAAGCAATGGCCCTGAACATCGGAAGCAAAGAAATGTGCAAACAAAAGAAAACTTCTATTTCTCTTATTGTATTTCTTAATATCATTCAGGGTACAGGCACTCTGTGTAGGGCTTGTTCATTCCCTTTGAAACTTTCCAAATTTCTCAAGGTAAACCTAAAAGACAGCCCACTGGCCTCAAAAATCACTCTGAAATATATATTTGGTCTATTATCAAAAAAACCAAAATTTTAAAGAAATTGTACAATAAGAAATCATATATCTAAACATCTATTGTGTAAAGAAACAGCAAAACAGGCTCTGGTCTCGTAGTCCATAAACTGTAGAGTATTAACCTGACCCCTGCATGTCTCCAGAACCAGATTCATGCGGTTGAGACGCCCAGAGACCTAGCCTGACCCCGAGTTACACGAAAGACACATGTGATCGCATTGCCTTCCTTCCCCCACCCGGCATCCCAGAACACCTGACTTGCTTTCTATTCATGTTTAAAATCTAAAAAGTCGTGTTCCTGAAGACGACAATAAGTCAATTGACTTACTGAAGAAAGTCAGTAAGGAAATCAGTTTTTCTACCTGCCGCTAAGTCACTGATGAGATCCCTCTGCAGGTGTGACTCTTACCCATTGATGAAGTCCCTCTGCAGGTGTGACTCTCACCCGTTTAGGACGCGGGTCTGTCCGGCTCCATCTAGAATTCGGTTGGGCACAGCTGACCCTTGCTATCCCCGAGCAGCATCTGCTTCTAGAGTGTTTTCTAGAATTTTTCCACCTACCTTTTTCTGTTCCTGCTAAAACAGCCCCCCCTGTCGCCCAAGGAAGCAAAGCAGCAGAAACCCCAAATGGTTGACATCTGACCAAACCCCGTGGGAAACAGAAGTCTGTTGTGCAGGCCCCTCTGCTGCTGAGAAGGGCACCTGTGTGCCCTTGATGACTTAGTTCTTCATTCACTCATTGGTTCATTTTGAGTTGTCTTGGCGCTTGGATTCATGCCAGGGACATCTCTTCTGAGAAGATTTTAAGCTGTTTCATCACAGTTACATGAGAACTAAACCCCTGCGGGCTGAAGACTCACTCGCTTGTCTGTTTCCAGGGACATCCTGGCCAAGGCGGGCCCAGAGGACCGCCTGGCTACGACGGCTGCAACGGGACAGTGGGTGACGCAGGCTACCCGGGACCCAGCGGCCCTGGCGGCTTCCTCGGCCCCGCTGTGAGTATGGGAACCGCTCGGGCTATTCCACGGGTCGGCTCTGGAATCTGCGTGGTGGAAACGCGTGAAAGGTCTCGCTTTCAGGAGGCCCCGCAGAGGATGCCTTTGAGAAACGGTCTTAGCAAAGCTCTCAGAAGAGGGTGAGCTGCCTCCAGCTCACAGGACGGTGATGGGGGGCGGGAGCCCAGGCCAGGCCTGCCTTTACACCCCGGGGAACCGTGGCTCCCGCCCTTGGTTAGCGGTCAGGATAAAGCACACCGCCCCTGCTGAGGCTGGCTTGATGATACCCAGGCGCGCTGTTCCTGCATCCAGATATCTCCCTGTTCCGATTCATCCTTTAAGCGTTAGGTAGAAAGTAATGGGTTTGGCTTATGTGGTTCACTCCTGCAGCCTCCTAAGTGTTTCTTCATTTTCTCCCATGCTCCGATTCAAATAACAGTGAGTAATAGCGGAATCGTGGAAGTAAAATTTTATAAAGCTTAAACCTTGACAAAATTCTCTATTAGTCATCCTCTTTATTAGATTCTAACATCCTTTGTGACATGAGAGAACAATGACGTTCTCCGGGATATGCAAGATAGACTTTATTTTTCGTAATGGAAGAACTTCCATAGAACGATCTATTTTGTGGCTTCATTTAATTTCTAGGGTCTTTGCAAAGAATCTTGAAATATTTTTCAGCATTCTATTGCTACCCTCTTACCACCAGTATATTGCAAATTCGGGGTTAAACTAACATTTTTTGGCAAAACTTTTTATTTAAAAAAAACATTTTAAGGTGAGGGAAGGGCAGTCATAACACCCGTCATTGCGTTTCCCCGAGGCTGATGGATTTCTGGTCACGCTCACACCTCTGCCTTCCAGCTCCTCCTCCACTGGCCGTTTCTTTTTCATGTGATTCAACTTTTCCATAAGCTACATTGCATTCTATTCTATTCTAATATCATAGCTTTCATGATCAATAAATATAGCCATCACTTTAAAATATTGATTTTATATGTAGGTATTAAAACACGTGTATATGTGTATGTACGTACTCACACATCGTGTATATTTGACACAATTCCATTTTTAAAGGATGACCCAGTATCTCTCCCACAAATGGTGCTTCAGCGTGAAATGTGTTGATATTTTAGCACATAAATGCCAAAGAAGACACAGAATGGTATTTTTACAAAGAAAAGGAACGGGGTGGTAGAGGAAAGGATTTGTTTACTGAAACTTCACTTGGGTTTCTGAAAATAATTTAAATCCTATAGAGTATTTCCATTTTAACTGTAAGAAAGATGCTATTGGGTAAAAATGAAAGTAAAACTCTCACCCTTGTGGTTAAGGTAGAGATTGGTGTTCAGAATAACCGGAATTGGCCGTGAGGAGAGCTAGACATTGCCTATAAAAGGCAACATGACATCATCCAAATAACAGTCGTTGCACTGAATGCTAATGGACTGTTTTCTTCATTTTTCTTCCTATGATATATGTGCTAATTTAGGGGCCCCAAGGACCCAAAGGGCAGAAAGGCGAGCCCTACGCTCTGTCTAGTGAGGACCGCGACAGATACAGGGTAAGTCGGTAGAGGTGGGGCGCGACCAAGCGCCCCAGTGTAAATTCGCGATTAACAAAGTGAATTTCCAAGTGAGCTCTGGAGTGGAGGGATGCAGAGAGGGATGGAATAGCCCAGGATCATGACTGATTTGAAATTCTCTTATTGCCCTCCAGGCTGTTTTCAATCTTACACTAACTGTGGGCACACTCGTCCCACACTCAAAACACCCCAGATACCTGGGTGATTAACATCACCAAGTCCTGAGACGGCAGATACACTTTATATGCTTGTTTCCAACATTGCAATAAAATGTCACTAAACCTACAGATGCCTAAATGCTAAAATTCTTAACACTATTTCTTCTCACTTAGGGGGAAGCTGGAGTGCCCGGATTGGTCGGTTTCCAGGTAAGCATTCTTTTTATTAGAGAACAGACGGAGCGAAAGTTGAAGAACTCTGGACTCCACGCCCCAGTCTGCCTCTGCTAACAGCCTTCTCTGGTTGCCTGTCCTTAGGGGCCTCCCGGCCGCCCAGGGCCCGTGGGACAGATGGGTCCGGTTGGAGCTCCAGGAAGAGCAGTAAGTACCAGGCTCGCGTGCTCGCCCTTGAGGTTGTCAGGCATCCTCTGGAGATGCAGCTCCTTCAACTGCAGACGCTGGTGAAAGCCTCACGATACAACCTGATGCTTGTGGTCGCCAAGACCAGACAGGTCGTCCTTTGTACACGTTGCTGACATCAAGGTTGAAGAATGAGAACTGAAAGTGTGTGGTCATCAGATCACTGCCAACTAGGTCAAATTTTGACCTGGTGCTGGCCGGGTGCCGTTCCAGTCATGCACGAGCTCTCCCAGCACCACACCTGACCAGCTGACAAGGGCCTGTCATCCCTGGCAAAGCAGACCAGAGTCCAGTAGGTCGATAAGGAAGAAATGGGCTCTGCTGGACCTGGCCATTAGAAGCAGGGCCATTGCACCTGGCATGGCCATTAGAGCAGGTGTACCACACCTGGCATCGCCATTAGAAACAGGGGTGCCACACCTGGCATGGCCATTAGAGCAGGTGTACCACACCTGGCATGGCCATTAGAAACAGGGGTGCCACACCTGGCGTGGCCATTAGAGCAGGTGCACTGCACCTGGGCACGGCCATCATAACAGGTGAGACATTGGACACCAATTAACAAAGTGGCCCCTGTGCCCCACCTGAGTGGTGGTCTACAGGTGTTCCCTCCTCCTGCAAATCAAATAATAGAGTGAAGTGCGACAGGACAAATCCCTGGGTAAAGGAGGGCCTGCTTTGAGGAGGGGAGGGGAGGGGGAAGGAGAGTCCCAGGGCCCGGCCGCCTCAGGCCCTTCCCACTGCACAAAGGACCAGAAGATGAACTGGCTCCTGCAAGGTGTCTGACTCTCTCCTTCCCCTCATTTTTTGTTAATAAACAAACAGGCCTTAAATTACTCAAAGAGAGCTTTTGACCACAGGGGAGAGAGCCCTTCTCAGAGGAAACCACCGCTCAAGATCGAGGCAGCTGTGGTGTCAGCTTCTTACAGACACTGAGAAACAGTGGACACACATGTGTCTGGGAAGATGCAGTCACACCAACAGTCGGGGGTGGGAGCGCTCATTCATTCCCTTCTAATTGTCGATAACAAGATAATAATAATAATTGATCATGTTCCTACAAAGCACAGTTCCCTGGTGCCGCGACAGTCATTTTTCCAAGCAGCCCTCTGGCTGGGAGAGATTTGGCCAAAGGGAATGAGATGAGGCTTATGTGACAAGATGCCCTTTGCTCTTCTGCACACCCAGCTGTCGGCTTACAGCACACATGCCACAGGGCTTGGGGGTGTCATGCTTTACGCACACAGTTCAGGGAAGTGTGAAACAGCAGATCGTACCCGCTGGGTCCCTAGCCGAGGTGACAGCTTCAGGGTCTTTGTATGAACCGTTAAAATCTCCCACAGCCCCCTGCCCTGTCCACTTATTTGTACTTCAACACAAATTGCTCTTGTAAAGCATTTTGAAAACTTTTATCCTAAGTGTGGTATTGACGCTGAATGCTTTGCAGAAAGACATATGGTGATGTTGGCAGGCGGATTCTCAACCCTGCGGAGTGGCCTGGATGTCAGTTAATTCTGTCTGTGCACATTTGCTGGCCCACCAGCAGAAAGTGTAGGACGGTGCCCTGGGGGGAACCACAGAGGAAGCCAGGAGAAGCCGTCTCTGGAGTGACGGGGCCTGGGACCTTGCAAAGGGATCAGAGCAAACATGAGTAGGACAGGGGTCAAGTCAAAAGCCTGAACTCAGAAAAGCAAACCAGAAACAGCTGTGTGTGGACAGCCAGCAAATCCTGAGAACTGGGCCTGACCCCCGCCCTCTCCCCTCCAGCCCTGCCTCCCCGCCGAGACAAATGTGTTAGAAACCTCTATACATACTGCCCGGTGTTCTAAATATACAGTGAGTGGCTTTCCCAGAGCTTTCCAGCAGATGTTATCTGGGTCCTGGGATAAAGAAAACAGTTTACAAATGTCTTTGTATTTGTGCAGGGACCCCCTGGACCCCCTGGACCAAAAGGACAGCCAGTAAGTTGGTGGGGGGCGGGATGGTGAGGGAAAGGGGAGGGGGGCCTTACGTGTTTGTGTATGTCCTTCTTGACCATGGAACTACTTGGTTGACAGCTATACTGTTTATCTCATGATGCGGACCGTTTTGTAGGGTTTTAAGACAATGTTATAAACTCCAAGGATAAATCCAGTGGTGCACCTGGATGGTCACATGAAGTAATTAAGTGGATGTATTGAATAGCTTGTTGCTTGCAACTCACATAGCATTCCTGTGGTTCCGTGAAAGTCCAACTGGTGGTGAATGTTTGATGAGAAACGTAGACTAGAACAAATTAGGGGCAGCTTGTGCTTATCCATGTGTGTTCATTTACAAGAAGGGACAAGATGGTGCCATAGTTGTGTAGGGAGCTGATGGCATTCTTCTTACCTGGATACAGGTAGGTCCTACCACAGTGTGATGTCCGCTTCTAGGGATGTGTTTGGTGAGTTTCAAGCCAGGCTCAGGCCCAACGCTATCCTGTTTTCATCAGAGAAAGATGAGTCAGCTGGCTGGAGCACAGCAAAGCAGGTGGCTTGTTGGAACCTGGCGACAGAATTAGGGTTTAACGTGACCTGGGAAAGGTAGATAAATGCCCAAGACAAACAGTAGGAGGTTGGCAAGGGGAGTATTTGGTCGAAACTCAACGTGAGTCAGAAATACTGGGCTGCCGTTATGAACTTTTCAGAACCATTCTGTGGCCTGCATGTGGCCAAGGACATCTCCCAGCCTGCCCATTCCCAGGCCTGCCCCACGGAAACCCCATCTCTGTGACCGCCTGGGGACCTTGGCTGTCGCCACCTCACCCCCAGCTCCCATCACCTCTGACACAGCTTCCAGCTGCGGCTGGAGCTCATTAGGGCTGCTGCCCCCACCACCAGGCTCCCCACTGTCCGGCAGCCTGGAGCAGGCTGGGAACGGCCCAGCGCCAAGAGAAGCGGATGTAGGACGCGGCGGCTGAGCCCCGAGGTCGCCTCAGATCCCCACTTGGCTGCAGCACAAACGGCCCTCACCCTCCGCCCGGTCATTTCCTGGTGACTTGGACTCCGGCTCGTGAGGCAGGGGGACCTCGGGGTCCCAAGCAAATCACATTCTCATCTAGCCTGGCTGCGTTTCTGTGCTTTGATTTCAGCTCCCAGCCAGGTGGGAAAGAAGCAAAGGAAAAGCAAAAATTAATTAAAGGCTTTGTTTTTATTTGCAGAAACTCTCTGGGCATCGGAGGGGGGTGGGCGGTCTGGTGCAGAGACAGATCAGATAGGGCCCCGCAAGATCCTCTGTCTCCATGGGAAGGTAGAGGCCCTGAGAAGGAAGCAGAGCTGCTGGGAATCAAAGAACAGAGGACTTTCTTACTTACGGCATCGTGTCCGGTCAGCCCTCCCACGCACGGCAGCTCCACTCATGAAACTGTCAAATACTTACTAGATCGCCGGCCTAGCTTTGCCTCTTAAGCAAAAAGGAAGATGAAAAGTTTGGCTAAACCCCAAGAGCACCATCCCCTAAAATCATTAAAAGGGTAGGAAATCTTTCTGTGAAATTAGGATTATTTAACCAAAATGAGAAAGTCTGAGGCAGAGGAAAGTATGAATCATGATCTTCAAATGTGGGATCCAAGGCAGGAAATGGCTGCTTTCTGAGTCCAGAGGGGCCAGAACCCAAGGAAACGCTCTGCGACCCTAACCTGTAGAGTCGGTATACGCGGGATTAAGAGTCAGGAGGACCTCGAATCAGACCTGAGCTCTACCACTTGTTCGCTGTGAGGCTTTGGTCCAAGGGTATGACACTTTCCCCATCTGTGATGCCCGAACTCATCGTGTGGTGCAGAGGATTAAAGGAGAGAGAAGCAGTTAGCAGGGGCCCTGGACTGTCAAAGCCCAGGACCACAAGTAGGGAATCAATAATAGGCAACTTCCCGGTCAGCAGGATTTGAACAATAAAATATATTTCAAAAAGCAAATGGCAAAGTGTTCCCAAGGGTGACAGAATAACTGTCCTTAGTCCACTGTTTTTGAGGTTTTGCTTAAAGTACAAAATACAAATTTCTTAAAAGCACGGCTGTATTAAAACACTATCATTTTTATGAACCGCAGAGTTTTTGTCACTTAAGGTTTAATCTCAGTGAATGCTCAGAACCCACTGTGAGGTGCCTCTTTCTGTAACCGGTACAGCATCCCGATTTGCTCCTGTTCATTTTATGTGGTATCTGGAATGGACTCAAATGTTTATTACACGGTTTATATATGGAAATAGCAAAAGAAAAGACATTAATTCTCCTTTTGTGTCAGTTAGTTCCTGGGAGCTGAAGCCAGAATATTATGCAAGGATGGTTATCCAGTAATGTTGCAGATACATAGATACTAGGTTTCTTTTTCTAAAAAAAAAAAAAAACAGTAATTTTATTTCACCGTGATTATTGACTTTAAACTTACAGAAGCCATTTATCTTTCAGGGCAACAGAGGACTTGGCTTTTACGGAGAAAAAGGAGAAAAGGTAAAGGAAACTTAATAGATTGAATTGGGAAATATTGACAGATCATTTTAATGTCTTCGTTTTATGCTGTTATCTTGAGGTGCTCTGCAAACAGACCGTTTGCAAAGGAAACAATCACTGTAAAGTGTCAGGTGACCAAACAGGCGCCAGTGGTGGTTATGGATCAGTAAGACTGTAAAAGCCCTGGACCTCTGACGCAGACGTAACTTCAGCCGTCTTCAGCAGCTAGAAAGTAAAGGCATTTCCCTGTGGTGTCCTCTGACATGGGGCATCCAGAGGAGACTGAGGAAGGCAGAACAGCAGACAACGTGGAGCCAGCTCAGAGGCCGGGGGTCATGGCCAGCTCAGGGGCTGGGGTCGTGGCCGGCTCAGGGACCAGGGGGCGTGGCCAGCTCAGGGGCTGGGGGCGTGGCCGGCCCGGGCTGGGGGCGTGGCCGGCTTGGGCTGGGCTCAAAGGCAGGAAAGAGGCCACGTGGACTCTTGCAGTTCCCCACGGTGCCAAGGTTCAAAGGCGTCGTGGCCTTTGAGAGGAGCCCCTGAGATCAAGTGCGTGAGAAGCTCAGCTGGGGACCCACAGCCGCAAGCAAAGCCTCGCCGCATGCAACCCACTCCATTCACTGCAAAACCTGAGTGCCCATCGCCAAGCGGATTTGTTCCCTTGGCCTCGCTGTTCGGGCATTTTCACTTTGCTTCCCATTTTGCTTTTTGACCAGACAGCAGACTCAGTGCAATCCCGTACTGCTCACGTGTGACAAGGAAAGACTTTCTTCTTTGTGTGAATTCCATAGGAAAAAATCACAAAAGAAAAACAAAGATCCAAGTTCATAAAAATTGAAACTCTTGTATGATGGAATATAAGAAAATAGTAAGATAACGAAGAAAGAAGAAAAGTCTGGGAAGAAATCGTCGGGCGGAAAGGAGAATAGTCACATTAGATAGAATGAGAATGAAGTTAATGTCTATAATCCACAAATATTAATAAAATAGTAATAAAAACATCAGGGCCCCCATAGGTAAAGGGGAGATGAACAGTTTTAGGTATTTTTTAGCTGTAATATTAGCAGACATTCAGAATATACTGTGAAGTGCCACTTTCTGCAGCTAATACATCATCTCAATTTGCTCCTGTTCATATTATGTGATATCTAAGCTCAAATCTGTATTATATAGTTTATGTGTGAAAATAGCAAAAGAAAAGGCAGTAACTTCCTTTTTGTGTCAATTAGTTCCTGGAGGTGAAATCAGCATATTACACAAGGATAGTGGTCCAGTAATGTTACAGATCGAAGGTTTCACCACCTGTGCATCACATACAAAAGCGTTTCTCGATAATGATTTAAAAAAGCTAATTAAAGCAATCCTGAGATATTATACTTATTAAAGATGCTGCTCTTTATTATATAAAAACCCCCTAAACTGGTGAAGTAGTGGTGAAACTGGACTGGTCTTTCATTTCTTCGGCATTTCTCATGTCTTGGTACCAATCTTAGAAAGCAGTAGCATAACACATAGCAAGAACCACCAAGACATTTAGCCTCCAGACCTAATAATTTCCTTGTATAGAAATTCATCGTAAGTAGATAATTCCTCAGAAGCAAATGCAGCCCCAAATTGTGACCAGCCTAAACAGCTTGTATGCATAAATTCTAAGTGATTCTTTTTTTTTTCTTTTTTCTTTCTTTCTTTCTTTATTTTTGGCTGCGTTGGGTCTTCGTTGCTGTGCATGGGCTTTCTCTAGTCGCAGTGAGCGGGGACTACTCTTTGTTGCGGCGCGCAGGCTTCTCATTGTGGTGGCTTCTCTTGTTGCAGAGCACAGGCTCTAGGCATGCGGGCTTCAGTAGTCGCGGCTCGCGGGCTCTAGAGCGCAGGCTCAGTAGTTATGGCGCACGGGCTTAGTTGCTCCGCGGCATGTGGGATCTTCCTGGACCAGAGCTTGAACCCGTGTCCCCTGCATTGGCAGGTGGATTCTTAACCACTGTGCCACCAGGGAAGTCCCCTCTAAGTGATTCTTAATGCAAGTAGCAATCAAATAATTTTACCTTACGATTATTTTATTCTATATATGATTTTTATCTTATGATTATAACACTATAAAATTGGTGTACATGTGTTAAGTAATACGCAAGATAAAAACTGCAGTTTGTGGTGGGATTGTGCTTTTATTCAACCTTGATCGTGTCTTTTCAATTTAAAGACAACTGCTTTGCTAAACCATTCACAGGGCGACATGGGACAGCAGGGACCCGGTGGGATTCCACCAGACAACAGTTACGTCGAGAGGCCCAAAAATGATGTGATCCTCCCAGAGCAATATAAGGTAAAGGGACTTCAGCAAAATTGATGTATTCCCAGTTGATCTAAAAAAAGGAGGAGAAAAAAAGGTAACTTTCTTTGCTCTTATTCAAACAGTCACATTCAAAGTCGAAAAGCCCTCACCGCCAAATTGGCAAATTATGCATGAAAGCACTGACCACAGTCACACAGGTGTATCAGTACATCACTGTAAATAATTATGCTGAATTTGAAACAACACGAGAATCCATTTAAAAATCTCGGATCTGTCCTAAGTCTCTAGTATAGACATAGTTAGTGGTCGGAGCGCAACTCAGTGCCAGGCTATGGAGCTATCTGAACAAATGTTGTATTCGGCAGAATAAAACCTACTTTTAGGTAGGTTTTGCCGACATGGAACATCATCACGGGCTTTTTGGATCAAAGTCAGTTTTCTGACTCATAGTTTCTGTTAATGTTTTGTTTGATTAAAAGCATACTCTTGGAGTCTAAATAAAAATTAACACCCTTCTGTACCACTCACTCACTCAGACAGACCACTTACCCTTCCTAAGCCTTCGGGTTCCCTTGTGCCTAATGAAGACCGAAGCACTGACCTGGTAGAATACTGACCTCATAGGGCTGCAGAGCGGAGACCCGCTGGGTGAAACGCACCATGAAAGGTCACGGGAACCAAAGTAAAGATCCCAAATGTAGCACATGATTCCTGTCTCTCAGGTATCTGTCAGGGTGGGGCGTGGGTGCTGAGTCACGGATAGGAGAGCACAGGCTGGACCCCGGCCATGGGAGAAGTCAGTCTGGGCAGCTGTGGCTGTTATGAGCGACCTGACTGTTGACAAAAGTGGCCTGGGAGTTGGCTGATGTGAGGCCAGACAAGGTGGTTATGTGTAAGAAGGGGCGGCTATGTACCAGTTGAGCTCAGAGCAGGACGTCCCCGGACAACCAGGCAGGAGGGGGTCCTCCACAGAGTCATCAGGGTGGATCCAGGAGGGACTTTGGCTCCTGGGGGTGAGCTGACCATCAGCAAGGTAGAGCCTCTGCCCAGTTTCAGGACAGGAGCCCAGGATGGAGTGAGGCCAGAGCAGATTTGATCCATGCTGAGATGCCCAAGCATCTGAATCAGATTTCCTTCGTTTTCCACAGCCAAGAGGGGGTAGGTTCTGGGGCTGGGTCCAGCCAGCCTGCAGGGGGCAGTCTTGACCTGCGGGAATCCTGGGTGCTGGCCTAGGACTGATGGGGGAAAGGACCCAACTGGTCACTACATTTCTTTCCCCATTTTAGGCTAAGAGAAGTGGGAAAAATTGATCACATAAAGCTGACGTTGCTTTCCAGAGCTACTCTCGCTCGGGGTTTCAACACGTTCCCAATGAGCCTTGTTCTCAGAGGACCCACCTAATCATCTTTCACTCAAATGAATATTATCATTAGGAGCTGTCCCCTGGGCGTGTGCCGCCTGCCACTGAGAGTGCTAAAGGAAAATTCACAGGCAGAAGAGAGACAGCCTTGCAATCGTATCAAAAATAACACACAATTTCATCTGTATTGTGAAAATCCAGGAGAAATAGCACATTTTCCCCTTCAATTTTGAAGCTGCAAAAGTTAGGGGTCATTTGTGACAATTCATTTATATTCATGTTTACAGTTTTATAAAATACTTTTCACCTCATATCATAAATCCTGGTCAATTTTAAATACTACTGTTCTCGAATTAACGAGCATTTCTTATCTTTCATATTCTTCGCAGGGTGAAAAAGGAAGTGAGGGGGAGCCAGGAAGAAAAGTAAGTCAAGGAATAAAGATGCTTCTTCTCACTGGTGGTTCCCAAATTCTCGGTGTTCCCATCACAATGATAGACTGTGTCCAGGTTGTAACAACCTGCAACTTCTGGTTTCCAATCCATTTGTCTACAGCAAGAAAGTATGATCATTTTTTACGCTGTTTTCCAGAAAACAGTTTCAGAATGTCTGCATTCCACAGTCAACACCAGCTAATCAACACTTTAGCTCATAAATGAATCTAAACCCTTTAAAAGAGAAGAAGTGCCATGGAGGGACTGGGTGGGTTTGGTGGTGGCTTCCTTGCTGGGGTCCAGCCGTGTAATCGCCCTGCCCTCCCTGACCTGGGTCATGCCTCCTCCGTATTCCCAGTCCTCCCGGTTGTCACTCACTAGGTGATGATGACAGGTGACATCCTAGGTTGATGACCAGCCAGGCCAACTGCAGACATCCTAGGACTCCACCGTGTGTGGAGCTGGAGTAGAGACGCAGGGGCAGGACGGCCACCATCGGGGCACTAAGAATGGACCCCCGAGCAGGCAGAGCGTGAAGTGTGGGCGCCCTCAGGTCTCTCTGTTCTCTCCTAGGGCATTTCCGTGAAGGGAGAAGAAGGAATCATGGGCTTTTCAGGAGCGCGGGTAAACCATGCCTTCTACACCTGCCGTTTGCTTTGTATTGTCTGGTTTTTTAAAAGACTTTATTTTTCTTTAATTTTGTATTGAAGTGTAGTTGATGTACTGATACAATGTCATATGTTATAGATCTACAGTATAGTGATTCACAATTTTCAAAGGTTCTACTCCACTTATAGCTATTACAAGATATTGGCTAGATTCCCTGTGTTGTACAATGTAACCTTATAGCTTATTTTATACACAGTAGTTCCTACCTCTTAATCCCCTATGCTTAGGATCACAGCAAAGTTGACCCGAAAGTACAGAGATTTTCCATGCACCCCCTTGCTCTCCGACACAAAACTTCCCCTACTGTCAGCATCCTGCCCCTCCGTGATCTGTCGGCTACGATCATGAGCCTGCATTGACTGACGCACCATCGTCACCCAGTAACTGCGGTTTTTAATACTGTGCACCTCTGCCTGGACCGGGGGCAAGAACAGAACTCAAACACCTTTCTGCTTGTATTAGGCTGAATTGCTCATTGGTAACAAACATGTAGGCTGGCTCCAACAAAGAAGTTGATTTCTTGTGGCCCTAAGAGTCCAACAAAAATGTCCCTAGTGGGGTGGATGGGGTGGGAGTGGGGTGTCTTCTCCCGAGGAGGCTCGGCCACCTGTCGCTCCTGTGCCCGCGGGCAGACGTCCCCTCCGTCGGCCAGAGCTCAGTCAGCTGGCCACACCCAGCCCCAGGTGAGCTGGAAACGTGGGCAGAGCCAGGAAGAGAGAAAGTGGCCTTGTGGTGACCACTTGGGGGCCACAGCTACTCAAAGGACATGTGTTACAATCTCCAGAAGTAAGAACGAAGGCTTCCGAGAGCAGTGGAGTGCAGGCCTCTTTCTGGCTTTACTGTTTTTACTGTACTGTGTTTATGGATTTCTCCAAATTTCTTTAATTGGTGGACACGATGCATTCCATGAAAGGGTCCCTCAAGTGACCCATCTCCTCTAGGAAAGAAAAGGAGGCTTCAGATGGTTTTGATACTGGCTTAGCAAAGTATTTTACTTTAGTCCACGGCGGGTGCCATGACAATGCCCTCCGGGAAATGTCCCTGCATATTCTGAGCTGTTACCACTTCTGTTTTCTGTTCAACCCAGGGTGCCCCCGGCTTCGATGGTGAGAAAGGTTCACCGGGACAGAAAGTAAGTTTGAGACATGAAATGCAATCTGCTCCAGGCCTGAAACACCTTGCAAAGGTCACATACAAAGACTGGGGCATCCCAGAAGAAAATGTCCCCAGAGAAAACATTTAAAACTTTCCCACATTTACAGTAGCAGAAATAATCCTTCCTCCCAGATCATTCTCAAAGCGTAAGCGAGCTCATTTACGTTTTCTCTCATTTGGCAAGCCAGCCCTGGGGTCCTCTCCCTCCGAGCCTCCCGTCACCCGGCCCGCACCGGCCACGGCTCCCGTTTCCAGCCTGCCGCCTCCTCGGTGTCACCTCCAGTGTGTCCTGTAGGAAGGTTGCCAACATGGCGGCCACAGGTCCTCCCACATTTTTTATATATTGATCTCTCACATTTTGGCACTTCGCTTACCTTCCGTGATGACCCAATTTGTTGTTTTTATCCTGTGTTCTGTGGACAGATTTTGGGCCATTTCTGTAGGAAGAAAATGGCAGCTGAGAAATGTCTTATAAATCTGCATCAGGCTTAGAATTGTCTGAGTGCTAGATCAGATGCGCGAGAAAACATAGGAATCGATTTTTTTAAGTAATGATTTCTTTATTTTCACTATTTGCTGTCTTCACTAACTCAGGCAGAGAGTGCACGGGCCAGCCCTGCCCACCGCAGACCCCCAGCACGCTCCCCAGGGGCGACCCCCGTGCACGTGGGGTGGGTGTTCAGATCAGGGCTCGCACAGGCGGGGCGTGTGTTTTTACATGCATGTAATTTAACCAGGGAAAATGAATATTTCATCCCGTTCCGCTGTCCTCCACTCATGTCTTTCACCCAGCGCTCCTCGGGGGCTGTCCCACGTCAGCACAGGTGGCGTTGTTTGAGCTGGGCGGTCATGTCGCACTGGACACGGCTCAGTCGGGAGGGATGCCTGCTCACCGACTCTGCGGTCACTGCAAGCTCCGTCAGGGCTCCTGGACTATCTCGTGGGATGGCCTCTAAGCAGGAGGTCGCTTTTAATATCAGAGAAATTTGCCTTCACTTTCGAATCTTCAGCTCCACCTAGGCTGAAAGAAAGTCCGTCTAAACCAGAGGGCCAACGTGAAAGCACCAAATTAAGCCAATCTTAGTTCATTCTAAATAATGTAACTTTCAGCATACGTGCTCCTGGATTTCAAAATATGCAGTAAAACAATCAGATAACGTACATACTTTATCCCATTGGCATTCCGAATTTGGGAGGGGGGGGCCTTACTGTATATATTCTTTAGCAAGAGGGAATAAATTTCTAGATTTTTTTAAAGCTTTTCATATCTATCCAGATACGATGTGGCTCATAAGGGTAAACTTTGTCTTTCAATCCATATTCAAGAGAATTAGAATGCAATCATTATTAGCATTAGATACTTTTTTTAAGTGAGGAGAAAAACTTCTAAATGAAAAGGTTTAATGATTCCAGTTGGTGTTAACTAAAATTTTTCAAAACCCATCTTGGGAGGAGGTTTTAGTAGCTGGATCAGGTTGTCAACGGCCGACCCCACTGGTCAATCATGAAATCACAGCAGTGGGGCAGTCGGCACGTGTGACTCGGTGGGAAGGACTTGGGACCCGCCGGGAACAAATCTTGCTCAAAAAAGATGAACCTGAGACTAAGGAGGCCCAAGATCTAACAACTAGTTTAGAGAAAATCTGGGGGATAAAGGAGCACGTTGCCCAACTCCACAAGGATGGAGTGGACCAAATCCACCACGCAGGCTGTTCACAGTACAAATGACCCAGTTTCCTCAACA
This sequence comes from Balaenoptera borealis, assembly GCF_965194805.1. NCBI lineage: Eukaryota > Metazoa > Chordata > Mammalia > Artiodactyla > Balaenopteridae > Balaenoptera > Balaenoptera borealis. Next base: position 77,392,087 of record NC_138877.1, read on the forward strand.
GCAACGACAAAAGGTACCAAAGTAGAAAGGAAGAGAAAACCGTTATGAATCACAGGCAAATTAAGAGACTTATCAACCAAATGTCGTATTTTGCCTTTTTTTGAATCCTGATTCAAACAAAGCAACTTTAAAAAGACATGTTTGAGACTAAAATCAGGGAAAATTGAACACAACATGGGTAGTAGGTGATCTTAACAAACTATTGTTGATTTTATTAGACACAATGGATTGTGGTTACGTCTTTAAATTATATTTTAAAGATTAAAAATAAGCACTGAACATCTTTCCTGCAGGGAAGCAGAGGACCGGATGGTTACCAAGGCCCTGATGGATACCCAGGACCCAAGGTGGGCTCAGTTTTCATTTGAATCGGGATGACTTTCCCTTATTTCCCTTGGATGGTGTTCTGATCACCTCCTAAACACCCTGTTGGAGAAGGAGGCCTCCTCCATCCTGTGTCTTGTAACTGATCACACGACACCTGGCACTGAGAGATGAGGTGGACATTCACCTACGAGTCACCTGTGTCTCAGCCTCAGGGTGCTGCATGCCGTATGGGGCCACGTAGAGGTGGCAGTGGGGACCTGCACCCGGAGCAGAGTGAACCAGGGGGCTGAGAGACGCAGGCGCCATAGTAACAAGAGGGTGGGGGACCCTGGTTCCCGAGGGGGCCACGACTGACTTGTTTGAATAATCCCACGGGCGGGCTGGGAGGTTGAGGACCGGGGGCTGCAGCTGCTCCAGCTGGTGGGGGAACTAGCTGGGTTGGGGGGCATCTACCACCAGGTGGGCCATAGCTGGTGAGGATGGGGGGACTCACAGTCAGGCCTTCCAGGCCCCGTGAGGCTCAGGGACGTCAAGGCAGCTCATGGAATTTTAGGTCTCACCGTCCAGATGGTATTGAATCAGGTGCCGTCACACCACCCCAGCTCAGCCCCGTGGGCAGCTCAGGTGCGGTCATCAACACAGGGAAGTCTGCCCTGAGCAAGGCGGTCACCTGGCCACTTCCGGAGTTTGACAAGGGTCTCAGAGTGAGATGGGCACCGGCCCACCTGTCCTCTCCTGGCGTGTCCAGCTGGCAGCTGGAATGCCTGGACTTATCAGCACGGCATCGTGGACGTGGAGCCCGGGGACCGTCCGTGGTTCTGTGACTCAGAACAGCCTCCGCTGGGCTCATGGTCGCTTTCAGTTCTGTTCTTTGGAAACAGGCGTAGTGTCCAAAACTCCAAAAGGCCAGCCTCACATTCTTTTGTTTTCCTCTTTTCTTTCTTCAGGGAGAAATGGGTGAACCAGGCCCCCCCGGCCCACCAGCCTACTCCCCGTATCCTTCCCTGGCCAAAGGTCTGTATGCCATTTGTCCTGCTTTCTCATCTGTTGTGGACACAGAGCCATGACCTTGCGAGAAAGATTTTCTGAGCAAAACAAAACAAAGCAAAAAAAGAAAAGTGTTTAAGTGTTAACGTTTAGCACTTAAACGCTGGGGAATCTCAGTCTCGTGAACCCTCCCTCCCTCGTGGCTTAAGCGGGGTGTCACGGAGGGACCCCCAGTGTGCCTCTGGCTGAGAGACTGCTCACCGCTTTCCTCCACTGGGAAAGACTTTCATTTCAACATACCTTGTGCAGGTTCTGGTTCTGCCACCTGCAGCATCACTATAGAAACCCAGCCCTCGTGCCCGCCAGGCCTCCATGGGCACTGTCCCAGCCACTTCACTGGTTTCTGGTCCAAACGCGCCAAGATGCTTACGCCCCCTGCTCGCCGGTCTGGAGGCTGGAATTGATCATAGTCTGTAATCTGGAAACAGTCACAGCCTTTTAAACTTCAAAGAACTAAACCACCAGGCATTTGCACCTGGGCTCGTACAGGAAAATAATCCCACGGTCACAGTTGACCCCTGAGTGTCAGTGAGGGATTCTGCACGTGTTATGGCTTGTGCTGTCCTTGTTGGTTCAGCTCAGCCTCCCATCGGCACGATCGATTAAAATATAATTCTAGTTCTGCGCTTAGAGCAATGGTCTGTGAACCTTTTTGAATGTGCATCCTTCTAGGTTTAAAAAAAAAGTGTTTTCAGCACCCCTCCAAATAATGGTATGAATATTTATTTATGGATAATTTATCCATGATACAGGACGTTCCCTGAGGTCAGAGAATTTAGCCTGTGTGGTCACTACTGTATCCTCAATTCTAGAACAGTCCAGGCACATGGTAGTTGCTCAGTAAATGTTTACCTGAATGACTGAATACTGCATGTGCTGAAACATGTACATCAGATAGGGATTTTAGAGGGTGAGATTTTTTTTTAAATGAAGGTGCTCTAATGTTTCCTTCCTGTACCCAGTAGGTCATCTGTCTCACCCTATTATCTGTGTCCAGGGGTCAAGGACTAACCTTCCTGCTTAGGTGTGAACCATCTGCTGGTTTAATACCCTTGCATGTCTTCATCCAACGATGGGGAAACTATAGACAGGGTGAGGCCAAGGACAAGGCCAGGTGGGGTCCCCTAGAGGTCTCTCTCCAGGGTGACATCAAACCATCGATGAGTATATTTCAAATAAACTCAAACCTAGGAGTTCACCCCACTGTGGAGCCAGTTTCCCGTCCTTCTCTGGGGAGCCCAACACATCTGCCAAGCCAGAAACCCCAGGGACCCCAGGGACCCCAGGGACCCGACATGAGGTTGACTTACTGTTGGTGATTTTGGTGAAATGGAAATCATGTCTTTGAGACTTTGGGGACTTAATTTTTTTTTATTTTGCAACCCACTTTTTTAAAATTTATTTTTTTTATTGAATGAAAGATTCTTTAAATTCTATAGTGCTTTACAGTTTTCACAAGTTCCACACACATGATTTCATATAATCCCTCAATAACCCTTTTTTCCCCCATCCCTATATTGCCCCTCCTCCCTTCCCTCTCCCCACTAGTAACCACTGGTTTGTTCTCTAGATCTGTGTCTCTGCTTCTTTTTTGTTACATTCACTAGTTGGTCGTATATTTTAGATTCCATATATAAGTGATATCATACAGTATTTGTCCTTCTCGGTCTGACTTATTTCACATAGCATAATGCCCTCCAAGTCCATCCATGTTGCTGCAAATGGCATTATTTCATTCTCTTTTATGGTTGAGTAGTGTTCCATTGTATATATGTACCACATCTTCTTTATCCATCAATCTGTTGATGGGCACTTGGGTTGCTTCCGTACCTTGACTATTGTAAATAGCGCCACAGTGAACACTGGGGTACATGTGTCTTTTTGAATTAGTGTGCTTTGTTTTTTTGAATATATACCCAGGAGTGGGATTGCTGGGTCATATGGTAGTTCTACTTTTAGTTTTTTGAGAAAACTCCATGCTGTTCTCCATAGTGGCTGCATCAATTTACATTCCCACCAACAGTGTAGGAAGGTTCCCTTTTCTCCACATCTTTGCCCACATTTGTTATTTGTAGACTTTTTGATGATGGCCATTCTGACATGTGTGAGGTGACATTGGGAACACAGTTTTTAAAATTAACGTTGGTGATGTCTCTTTTGCACTCATCAGAAAGCTCCCTGACTGAAAGCCCGGAATGCATTCAGTTCCCCTCACCACCCTGCATTCCTGGAAACCACACTGGGACAGTGGGTGGTCAGGTTTCCTTTTCCCCAAGTGCAGGGTGAGAAAGTCAGCAGTCACCCTCCTTGCTCCTTACAGCGGAGTTCCTGCGTCCTGGGTGAGCTGGAAGGCTGACCAAGCTCCAGGGCTCCTTAGAGTGAGAGGTTGACTCACGAGCAGATTCTATCATGGAAAAGAGGGAAATACACGTACCTCTCACCAGGCAGCATTGCGGGAGCTTGTCAAAACGCAAAGGATTCGAAGACCTTTGCATTGAAAACAATGATTGCAAGGCTACTAAAAAGTGATCTTGTTCTTTTCCCAAACACATGAGAAGATCTGCGGTTTTCAATTGTGTTTTGTCTCTTTTTATTCAATCACGGTAACGGCTAACATTTGTATGGTGCTTACTGAGCACGCCAGGCAGTGAAGCAGGTTGTTCTAATTTGCACCGGTCCATTGATTTACTCCTTGTAAAGACCCTTTGAGATGGGGGCTGGCATGGGCCGCACTGTGCTGATGGAGAAATTGAGGCACAGAGAAGTTGGGTAACTCGCCCCCAGATCGTGTACGTAGCAAGCGAAGGAGCAGGACTCAGACCCGGGCCACCCCTGTTCCAGAGCCCAGCCCTCCGTCCCCTCTGCAGGCAGCCGAGCCCAGCACAGGGACGCAGACTCACATGTTCCACCCCTTACAAACACGTCTAGCATGAGGCCCAGCAAATCCCTTCTTATCTTAAGGACTTTCTCTTAAGATTAAAAAATTAAAGATCACATAGTGATGTGATCTCTCCTAACAATTACTAATCGCTGTACCATGAAATATCATACTCACTCCACTTTCCCAATTGTAGACCAGAAAAACATGCTGTGCAGTAAAGCGTTGCTATTTACACAGCCAGGGAGCATAGCAAAGCCCCTTGGCATTTGTTTATTTAGGGAAAAGGTCTGTAAGAATCTTCACATCTATCATTCATCCAGCAAACGGCAATGAAAAGCTGATCCGGGCAAGAGCTGGGGCTCAGGAGACGAGGGGTTTAGAGAGAGTTGGCCCCCGTCGCCCCCCAGCTCCCCCCATGGTGCCTGGTGCAGGAGGGTCCAAATCATCTCATTCATTCTTCATCCCCGCTGACTCAGCTGTTATGCAACCTGATTTTCCATGACCCTGTTCACCTGTACCCCACCCCCCGAGGTGTCCTGCTCTGTGCTCACCTGCTTCACTTGGGCTGATGTCCTCTGTGGACGTCCTTCCCCTGACCGTCCTCTGCCCTCCCCTCCCCTGTCATCTGTCTCCATCAGCTGTCAGCTTACCTTCTCATGAAGCCTCACCCCTCTGTGACATTGGGGCTGTAATACTATCCACACACGCGCTTTTACGGGAATCGAATGTCAGCCAAGTGTGTAACGCTGAGTCTGCACACTCAGGAGCTTAGAAATACTGTCTACTTCTGTTACTCTCATTCTCTGTGCTCCCTCCGTGTCAGATTTCCCCCCAAATAATCCTCCCCTCCTTTGAAACCTCTCTGTATCTTTTTGGCATTCTGTTCCTCTCCTGTTTATAACATTTATAGGGATCTTTTATCAGTCCTCTTTGGTTGAGAATGAGCTCCTTGAAAGCAGGGGCCACCATAGATGAAACATTTGGACACCGCCGGCCTCGTGCAATGGACAGAATATCAGTAAATATACATTCAACGAAAAAGTGAACACCTGCCTTGAGTCCTGGACAACAGTCTTGTTCGTAATGTGGGGCCTGTCTTGGTTCCAGGTGCCAGAGGGGACCCGGGATTCCAAGGAGCCCCCGGGGACCCAGGAGCCCGCGGGGAGCCTGGAGACGCCGGCTTTCCAGGACTGCCTGGCACGTCCATCGGAGATGAAGGTAACGTGCTTCCGCGGCATCGAAACTGAGACGTCCCCTCGGGTCTCACACAGACCCCCGCCCCTCGCTGGCTGCACGGCCCCCCAGTCAGTGCTGTGTCTCATAGGCTGGCCCAGCAGCTCTAACACATCTCGAGTACATGTTGGGATGTCGTCACAGAACCACGGCACCTGTGACAGGGACTCCCTCACTGGGTCGGAGGTGCTGCTGATGGTAACTCACGTGATTCTGTCACTTGGCCGGGAAGAGCACAGGCATCTTCCAGTGTTACAACAAGTCTCGGTCCGTCGTTTGGGGGCAAGGAGAGGGGCTTTTTCAAGTGGAAAGATAGCGATGAAATGTACCAGCGGCATTGCCCTTTAAGTCACAGACTCGACTGTAAACGACTAGCCCAGCTGGGGGCCCCCGGGGCGGGAACGCCAGCGCAGCGGGTGCATCTCAGAGGTCTCACGCTGCTGTGATTGCTGTTGGATTTTCAGATGAGAAGAGAGGCTTACCGGGCGAGATGGGACCCAAAGGCTTCACAGGAGAGCCGGGCATCCCCGCCCTGTACCCCGGCCCGCCGGGAGCTGACGGAAAGCCAGGGCTCCAAGGTCCCCCAGGGCTCCCGGGACCACCTGGCCCAGACGGTAAGCGGAGGGAAACTCAAGGGAGGTCGTGCCAGTGTCCAGACAAAGGAGCCTGGCCCTGGCTGGATTTTCACTTGGGATTTTCTTGTAAATAATTGCGTGAACTAGGCAGCGGGCAGTGTGAGAGTGTGGCGGGCGCTCTGGGGTGCAGACAGGAAAGGCCCGCCCTGACACACAGCCTCTCCCCTGGGTTAACCAACGCGATAGGCAGACTTGGTGATCTGCCTTCTGGGCCCCCGAGGAGCCAGAGCTCCTGCTTCACACCAGGAGGGGCTGCACCACCTGTGACGGGATGTGGCAGCCCTTGGCGGGGCCCAGACGGAAGATGCTGAGAGTCTACAGGCTGCACAAGCACGGCGTCTGGACCCTCGTGCTGTCGGGCGCAAGACTGAGTTTCCAGGTTCTGATGCAACCATGGCTCATCTTTCAGCTGAGCTCCAAGGAGGCTGGCCCTCCAAAACGGTTATCCTCTCAGCTTCCAGCTTTAGGGTTATGCTTTGAACATCGTAAAATCGAACTAAAAAAGAGGTCACTATTGCTGTCTATGCGACATGGGCACAATTCAGCATCTTCTTTTCAAAATATTTGACTTTTAATTCCTGACGTCACCCCCACTCATCTCTGACAGATTCCCCTCGTCACATGTGCTAATGGATAGTGTGTGAGTTCAGTTAAAGGTAGATCGAGACCAGGCTTTCCTTGCTTTCGGAAGCCAGCTTCTCATTGCTGTCTCTTCAGAAGGAAAACTGTTGGAGGCATGAGAAGCACATCAGTACATGCACCTTCCACTAAAAAATCAGCAGTCACTTCTCTGTTGTCTTCTGCGTTAAATTTTAAGTTACTAAGGTTCTGCGTTCCCAATTCTCTTTCAACTGCAAAAAGCAGATTCTCACGTTCTTTTGAAAAATTCGGGGTGCAGATATTTCCCTGGAATTTGCCAAATAGTTTGAGCACTGTTATCACTGATATTTTTTATTATCCTGGCAGTAATATTTATTACTGCGGCATCTGTGATAATGGCTAAGTTTCTGTGAACATTACATATCCTGAGTAAACGGTATCTGTTGAGTTTTCCTTTTTTGGCAACAGAACATGATGTGTTAAAAATAAAAGCTTAAAAATACGCCTCTTCAAAAGACTGTGATTGAAGGCTAACCTTGCCATCATTCCTGTAACTAAATTCCATTTTGATAGACACAAACACATACCATCTGGCTTTGTAAATCTTGCTTAGTAAATCTATGATTTACCAACATAAGTCATCTGTAAACAAATTAACTAATTTCCGGTCCATGTGGTTAACTGAAGGAAGAATTTATAAAATAGATGGAATGGTGTCTGATACATTTTATCAACTTCAGTTCTCCTTGAAATATTTATTTTACCCTATGAGACACATTGTTCCCAAATCACTTTTTTAAAAGCAATCTCTTGTACAAAAAGTAGCCAACCTTAATAGCCTTTTAAAATATTTTTGTGTAGAGTCATAATTTAACATCAATGACCTTGAGTCCCACAGAGTTCTTCATCTTTTTCCCTGGAATGAAACTGTTGGATTCTTTTCTTGTTAACTGCATTTCACTCAGTTTTATGTGTTGCTACTGATGGAAACCAGAATTTTTACTCTTTTGCCGTTCCAGCAAAATCAAACTGTGAAGCCAGTTTTCTTTCTGAGCTAAACGTTTTGCTTACGTCCAGTTCAGCTCGGGTAACTGAGTCGACTGCCGGGGGGCTCTAGAATAAGTCAAACTACTGCCAGGTTTATTACAGCCATTGACCTCTTCAGGAAAATCATGTTGGAAACATCGCAGAGGTGCACTGCTATTCTTTTTTTTTTTTTTTTTTTCATCAGGAGATCTCTTTTTTTTTTTTTATTAATTTTTATTGGAGTACGGTTGCTTTACAGTGTTGTGTTAACCTCCACTGCACAACAAAATGAATCAGCCGTACACATACAGATATCCCCTCCCTTTTGGACTGCCCTCCCATTTAGGTTACCACAGTGCATTAGGTAGAGTTCCCTGGCACGGTGCTATTCTTTAGGACTTGCTTGAAATTATTAATTTACCAGATGAAGAAAAAAACAGTGTAGGAAGGAGGGAGGATGGCACCTTAAGATGGCCCAAGAGTGCCTTTTCTGTCTAGATTTGCAAACACTGGGAAGCATACCCACAATGTCTTCGTCTCAGATTTTAAAAGCCAACATCCCTGGAGTATCTGTGATTAAACAACTACCTGTAATTCTAGCTTCTCCTAACATATCAGGAGAACGTGGAAACATGGCGTAAAGCCCTCAGTCCACCGCTAGGCTGACGTGCTCTTGACCTGGTCACCAGCGACCTGTGGAGCCACATCCGGGGTACCATTTGCTCTGTCAGCAGCCTCCCAGCGGTACAGCCGGCACCCCCCACACACACTCTCTTCTCCAGCTCCACGACACCCCCCTTGTCACCTCTCCCCTTCTTTTTGAGGCTCCTTTGCTAGGTCTTCCTTCTTCCCCCTCCACCATCCCGTGGGCAATGGAGTTTCTGTCTGTGTCTCTCTATCTAGCAAGCTCCTGCATTCACAGGAATTTAAACACCAGTTATGTGCCAGCTCTCCCTAACTGTGTCCCTAGCCCAGTTCAGTATTCTGAGCTGCAAACTCGTCCCAACTGTTAAGTGGACACCTCGTCACCACTGTGTGTCTCACAGGCATCTCCAACTTTGCATGCCCCAAACTGAACTCTGGGTCTCCCCTCCCCAGCTCCCCACCCAGCATGGTCCCCTCCTGGGCCTCACCCATCTCCACATACCCCGGAGCTCGGGCCAGAATCCTGGGAGTCAGTACCCAGCAGTGGTGCTTCCCAGGAATGTGCAGCCCAGTTCCCACCACGAGATGGCGCTCTGCTCAAGTGTGGGACACGGAGCGTTTTGTGGGCTTTTAGAGTCTGTTTCTTACACCCTCGCCCGGATGTCCCTGCTTGGAGTTATCAGAGCCCTGCAGATGACGGAAGGACGCCTGAAGTACCGTGATCCTAGTGATGGGGGTGGGAGAATCACACGTTATCTACATGGTTACGTGTGTGCACGTGTGTTCACCCAAAGGAGTGAAAGAGGAAAGATGGTGGGGTCTGGGGGGAGGGGCGTGCACAGGTGCTCCCATTCCAGAGGAGAGGACAGAACTAGGGAAGCTAGTTCATTTTAACATCTTTTACTGTTTGGGTTTTCTGTCATTCTGGGAACCAGAAGTTGCAGTAGTCTTAGAACCCAAGTCGGAGTAAAACACGTGGTTAAAAAAACCTAAAGTCTTCTTTGGACTTAATGTTTCTGAAAAGTAAAGATTTCTGTTTCTAGACTTTAATGGAAAAACTAAAATCATAGGCATTCACATGTGTTTCCAATCCTGGAAGCAATGGCCACAAAAAGAAAGTCTCTGTGTCTTTCTGCGAGTAGTTGGGATGGAATTGGAATGGGGGCCACTTTCTGTTGGGAGACTCGGCTGTAACCCTTCCCACACGGGGTTGGGGGATACGGGGTCCTGGGCTGTGCTAACGTGCCGTCCTCGTGGGTTTTCTCCTCAGGTTTCCTTTTCGGCCTTAAAGGAGCAAAAGGCAGGGTGGGCTACCCTGGGCCTTCTGGTTTCCCCGGGGCTCGCGGACAGAAAGGATGGAAAGGTGAGGAGGTCCGGGAACAACAGGGGGCGGGGCGCTGCTTGGCCCTCCTGAGTCCAGCTCACCCTTCACTGGTTCCAAGATGAGGACGAGCCCCTGCGTCCCCCCGGCCCCCTCCCTGCCATGGCCGTCACACTGGGGGGCGGCATCTCCTCATTTTCCGCACACCCAGCTCTCATCTGGCTCTCCCGTCTCTGTTCTGTCTGCCACGTTCATCACTGAACTTTCAGGCAACACGGGGCCCAACATGGGACAGAAAAGATGCACGGTGGCTTCTTAGACTGAATTCAGATGACTCGTCCGAGCCCTCGGCTCCAAGAAAATGTAACAAGTGTTTGCAGAGGGCTGTAGGGTCATCATCTGGTTTGGTCCTAACCCGACTCCCCAAGTTAGGGATGCGTCGGCAGCAAGGCGGTGGCAAAGCAGGAGAGACGTGACCTGCCCAGGTGGGGCGGAGGCTGGTGGGAACGAGCCGTCCTTGCTTTCCTCTCCCTGCTGCCCCTGGGGGACCCCACCTCTCCAGGCAAGGGCCGCCTGTGGGGACCTCGGGGGGGCCTGTTCGGCTCGCCCACCCCTGGGCATCCTGGGTTTTAGCCACCGGACGTCTGCGGCACGCGTGGAGCTGTGGGCGGTGCAGGGGTCAGGCGTCGTGGGTGAGCTGGGCAGCTCGGCACCCCCGGGCAATCACGTGTCCCCCTTTGTGCCCTGGTAGCCAAGCCGACCACCAGCCTCCAGCTCGGCCCTCCCCTGCCCCCGGCCTCCCTGGGTCCAGCCAGCAAGACAGAAGAAGGGAGGGCACTATTTCTTCCCTCCGCACCAGGACCGTGGGCTCCAAGCCCGCGGCTGCTACCAGGCCACCCTCTCTCCGGCTCCCCTTCACCCTGGACCTTCCTGCCCTCCCCCCGAGGCCCCCGCGGTGGCTTCTTAGAACTCCTGTCTCTGAGTCCCCAACTCTGCCCACACCTCCGTCAACGGTCCTGTTCTTTACGTATCTGCCTCCCAAGGAGACTCACGCTCCTTGTCTAAGAATGAGGGGGTGTGAGGACCAGAGTAGGCGTGTCCTGCGTGTGGCCCCCCCCAGCCAAGCCCTCACGCCCTTGCCCTCCTGTCCCCTGCAGAGCCAACAGGAGGGTCGTACACGCGCTTCACGAGCAAATAACAAGTCCCTCTCTCTCCGCCCACGTTGCAGGCAATGACGGCGACTGTCAATGTGCAGAGGGTGACCAGTTCATCGGGGGTCTTCCGGGGCCACCAGGACCCAAGGGCTTTCCCGGCACCAATGGGGAACCAGGGAAGAAAGGCAGCCCGGGAGACCCCGGCCAGCATGGCATCCCCGGGTTCCCAGGATTCAAGGTGAGAGACCAGTTCTACCACGAAGCCGATAAGACGACCTTGATGCCCGGCCCCATTTCCCCATTCCCGTCTTTTATTTATTGAATTAATACAGCTTTAGACCAGCAACACTTACGCACCCAGTGTGACATTCAAAACGGCCACGTATTCCAAGAGAAGCTTTAAAGCTTTTCCTGGTGGGAATGTGAAATGGGGCAGGCACTGTGGAAAAGTTTAATGCTTCCTCAAAAAAGTCAAACAGGGAATTCCCTGGCAGTCCAGTGGTTAGGACTCCGTGCTCTCACTGCCTAGGGCCCAGGTTCAGTCCCTAGTTGAGGAACTAAAATCCCACAAGCCATACAACGCAGCCAAAAAATTTTTTTAAAGTCAAACATAGAGGTGTCGTGTGACCCAGAAAGTCCCCTCCTAGTACAGACCCAGGAGAACTGAAACCACGTGTCCACACCAAAACTTGTGCATTAAGCTCACAGCAGCATTCACGATACCAGCCGGAAAGTGGAAAAAACCCAAATGCCCATAAATGGATAAATGAAACGTAGCATACCCACCCGATGGGACATTATTCAGCCATCAAAAGGGATGAAGTGCTGACACGTGCTACAGTGTGGTGCCCTCAGAAACATTATGCTAAGTGAAATAATACACAAAAGAACAGATATTATATGATGCTATTTGTATGAAGTGTCCAGAACAGTCATCTTGAGACGAAGTAGCTTGGTGGTTGCCAAGGGCTGGGAGGAGGGGGAATGCGAGTGACTGTTTCTTTCTGGGGTGATGAAAATGGTCTGGATTTAGGTAATACTGATGGTTGCAGAACCTCGTGAAAATACAAAAACAAACAAACAAAAAACACTGAATTGTATGCTTTAAAATGGTTACTCTTATAGCATGTGAATTATCTCAAAAAAAAGAAACCCTTCTAGCATTTTGAATGCAAAGCTATAAACTACATACTGTGTATTCACCTCTTCAGATTTAGTATAGGACCGATTTAGCATTTTAATGAAGGCTCCCTTAGCTTGATAAAAAGTGAGACTTCCAAGTATATCATGAATTTAGTTTGGATGAAATGTATGAAATTTTCTGGATTCCAGCTAAGTGGGCTTTATTTCACACCCGAGGAAAAGATCATCTGGAGTAGATCTTTCTTCATGGCAGGTTTTAACTAACCAATGATTTCAAAGCAAATTTCAGATGAAGGCAAAGAAACTATATTTTTTATTTATTTTTACTTAAAAAGAGATTTATAAAATGAAAAGTCTATCATTTTATATATTCAGCAATAGAGGAAAGTTTGCTCGGGACACGTGGCCAGGGGCGGTTAGAACAATCTGGCTTCGTGTCCAGATGTGGGGGAGCTGCAGCCACTCAGAGCCGCTGGTGCACAGGGTCATGACTCGTAACCGCTTCGTGTCGCGGGAGCTTCGCAGGTGAAAATGAGGTCCAAAGCACCTCTCCATTCTCTGGGACTTCTCAGAAGACAAATAGTTTTATCCAACTGAACATAATAGGTGCTACCCATCTGGGGACCACACTTTGAGTAGCAAGGTTCTTGTTTTTACCGTCCAGCCATGTGTGGCTACTTCCCTTAAGTTTTAACTATTTAAAATTAAACATTCAGTGTGTCAGTCCCGCTGGCCTCGTTCAAGTGCCCCGTGGCCATCTGTGATTGGTGGCCACAGTAGTGGGCGGCCAGGGACAGAGATGTGTGGTTCTGGGCTTGAGGACAGGTAAGGGCCCTCAAGTTGTATAAACGAAAATCATTGTCTTCTCGGCTGCCCTTAGCAGTGTGAAGGAGGAAGAAACTTCATGTTTGTTTCTACAGGGAGCCCCTGGTGATGTTGGCCCTCCTGGGCCCAAAGGAATGAAGGGAGATTCTCGAACCATCACCACCAAAGGTCAGTCTCGTGGCCAGCAAATCTTAGACCATGCTCCCTTCTGTGGCTGCCCTGGGTGAACAACTCACGCTGCGCTCCTCCCGCAGGTGAGCGGGGCCAGCCAGGTGTCCCAGGTGTGCCTGGACTGAAAGGGGACAACGGCCTCCCAGGGCGTGACGGGCTGGATGGATTCCCAGGCCTCCCGGGCTCTCCCGTGAGTACCGCTGGCGGGGCGGGGGTTGGCGGCTCTGCCCTCATCCCCATCAGTCACATGCTTGAACACGTGAGCATCAGAGGTGCTAACACAGCAGGAAATCCTCCCAGTGCAACCTGTTCTCTTTTCGTGAGCAGCAATCATATTTTTTAGGAAACAGTGAGTGAGGCTGGAAGCCAAGCCCTGAGTGAGCATTTAAGAGAAAAAGAAGAAATAAATATTCCTCTTGCCATCCCGTAGAACGAGAGCCCCCCAAGTCGAATATTCCTAGATGGAAGGTGGAACGCTTCTTCTAGGATCACTTGTAAAATACACAGCTGCATTTTTGCAGCAAACACACACCGGCATTGAAAGAGGCTGTGTGTGATAAGATGCAGAGCCCCCGGCCTCCTTTCTGCGGGGAAAGGCAGAGATCAGACGGGGAAGGGCGGTTGGCCGCGGAGACTAGACCCCATCTCCTCCCTCCCTGCCCTCACCCTGCCCTGAGGAGTTGCATGAATAGGACACGGCTGTGCCCGGTGCCTCCCAGCTTCCTGCTCTTCTGGGCCCATCGTCTCTCCTTATTTCTGATGCACTTTCTCGTCCAAACCAAAGACTTCCTTCCCTCCACCACTGCATTGTCCCTTCTGACTAGGAGATGGGTCACAAATGCTGAATCCTAACAATAAAATAACGTGTTCCTGCCCCCATTTTGCCAAATCTGTGCCTAACGGTTCTCTTGAAGAATTCCCCCGGAGAATGAAGGTCCAAGCAGGGCGCTGGTGGCTTGGAAAGAGAAGAATACTCAGATTCCTATGCCTTCCAGAACTGTCTTCTAGGGTGTTGTCCATGGTTGTTAGAAAGTCTGTCCTTTACTTCTGTGACTTGGTGAGACCATGACTGTCGGTTCCTACTCATCTCTGTATCCAGAGCGCAGAATTCAGGGAACGGGGAAAAGTAGCTGGGAAGATGGCTGTCTTTGAGGTTTACGTGTATTGTAAGAGATGAACCAAATTTCTCACAGGGTGATGGCATCAAAGGCCCCGCAGGGGACGCAGGCCACCCAGGACCACCCGGTACTAAGGGCATTCCAGGAGAAAGGGGCCCCCCAGGACTGGGGCTGCCAGGCCCCAAAGGCGAGCATGGCTTCCCCGGCGATGCTGGATTACCTGGACCGCCAGGCTTCCCCGGGCCTCCCGGCGCCCCCGGCACTCCAGGACAAATAGGTACGGAGGGGTCCAGGCTGGCCTCTTTCAAAGTCGTGAGACCCTGTGCTTCTACGCCCGCTGTTCTTCTTAGGCAGTGTGCGAATTCCCCGGGGGCGAGTCACGTGAGATGGTGTCACACCATCGGTTCTGATCACACACAAGCGACACCCGGCCATGGGGTTTTCTGGACCCACTGCAGCTTCCTCTCGCCAGCTGGAATGTGGGGCCTCTCCCTTTAGTGCTGGAGTTACAGAGGCTCAGCACAGAAGTCCAGAAACGGGCCTCTGATGCCCTGCCCATCCCAGCCTTCCCACCACACACACACACACACACACACACACACACACACACACACACACACACACACACACGGAAAAGCCAGGCACTTTCCGTTATTGCAAAATTGCCTCACTCTGTCACTGTCTCACCCCTAGATTGCGATACGGGTGTGAAAAGGCCCATCGGAGCAGAGGGACAGGAGACCGTCCAGCCAGGTACTGTCACGACCGTCGGGCAGCTTTAGAATTCTTGAAAACCCTCAGTTTGTAGAATACATGCTAGAACTGGCGTGAGCCCTGCCGTGGGCACAGAGCTGCCGTCAGAAAGAGAAACACTCGTGGACTTGGAGCTGCGCTCCGTCTGCCTCAGCTTAGAACCCAGGGCAGGGCAAGCATGATGACCTCGTGTCACCAAGTTGCCCCTGCTGTACAAAGCATCTGTTTACAGTACTGGTAAGAACTCAGCAGATGAGTCCTTTCACGCCTGAAATAGACGTCTCTGTGTGTGTGAAGGGCAGCTGAATTATTTCCTCGCTGTGCAGGGTGAGGAGTGAGTCCAGATGTGAGAAGAATGTGGTCCGGTGATGAATGGATACTAGAAGGAACAGGGCTGACGGATAAGGAGAGGATGGCCAGATGACCCGGGCTCAGGGGAGGGCAGAGGGGAGGGGACGGCCCGGAAGTTGACCCGGCTGCCATCGGACAGGCCAAGTCTGCAGCCAGGGGGGCCTAGAAACTGAGGTGGGAAGCCAGGCAGAGGGATGAGTCCAGGACACAAGGGGACGGATGCCAGGCCTCGGGCAGGATTTGAAGCGCAGACCAGAGAGGACGAGTTTCTTGGAGTCGAAGGTGCCGGCAGAACATCTGGACAGTGGCCACTCACCGGTGGCGGTTGAGGGTCTGGAGTAAAGCGTTTGGGATAAAGGCCAGGGCTTGGAGAAGCAGCGTCAGGACCCGTGGGTCCCCCGCACGAGGTGTGGGGATGGGTCAGGAGCTCAGGGCGAGGGTGCAGAGCAAGAATGGCAACCCCAGAGCCTCCAGAGGGCTGGCCAGTCTCGAAGATGCGGGAAGGCCCCTGGGGCTGAGGCTCTGCCAGCTAGAGCCCAGGCCCCCTGAAGACGGCCGGGGTCCTTTCTTTTCATGGCCTCGGCGGTCCGCCTTTGCACCTCAGACCCCTCGTGTGGCAAAGGAGACCAAAGCCCCTCTTCGGCCGCGAAGTCGGGCCAAGATAGGAGCCCTGCCGAATCACAGGCAGACAGACAGACAGAGGGCATCTCGAAGGACCGCCGTGCCTGCAAGGGTGCTCTGTCCGACAGAATACCCCTGCGCCGTGTCACCAGCCAGAGGCGGCTGCCGCCGGCTTTCGTTTTGCACGACTCACAGCAAGACGAGTCGCCTCTGCTAATTCTGAAAGTAATGGAAGTCACAAAGGAGAAGTCACAGCATTCCTTTTGAAACTGAAAGCTTCCTCCATCCCCGGTGGGAATTGCCTTGGGGGCGGGGGGGGGGGGTGGGGAAGGACACCCAGATGAACTCGGCTGTGTGAGGTGTTGCCCTCCAAGAGGGTGGAGCCCACACTGCCAGCTCGGCACCTGTTTTCATCCGACTGGACTTAACTTCATGTGCATTCTGTATTCATATTCTGATTTCATTACACAGTGAAATTACAGTTACATCAGCATCAAGATGAATGGAATCGTTAAATTACTCTGATGGTAAAAAGGCAGCCGGTTTTCACGGCCGGTGCTCTCGACCTTAGCCACGTGCAAAGCTGTGACGATGGGTGTGGACCGTGGCTACAGCTCCCCTGTCCTCTCTTCCCAGGTTGTGTTGGAGGGCCTAAGGGATCGCCAGGCCAGCCGGGCCCCCCCGGCCCCCCAGGTAATGGGAGGGCGCTTCCAGCCTTCCTGCGTGCGTCCGCGTCTTCCTTTCCCCTCTCTGGCTATCTTCCTCTGCCCCCGACCCCGCGTTCCCCTCCCCGCCCCCTCCTGGACATCACAGAATTCTTGGTACCGTACCGCACGCTGGCAGCTTCTATAGGAAGCCGACTTCCGCTCATCAGTGTAGGAAAGTGAGCGGTGATTGACACCTAGTGAACCCTAGGGTAAGAGAGAGGCTTCCTGCCACGTGGAAGTCAGCCTCAGCTGCGACACAGACCCGGTGGGCACCCGAGCCTGGCAGAGATGGCAGCGCCCCAAGACCAGAGAGGAGGCTTAGCTCTGTGCGTTCCTTGTATCCCCGTGTGTCCCAGGGTGTAGAAGAGGATCATGCGGGAGAGGAGTGTTTCTTTCGGGTTTTGACTGAGAGGAAAGCAGATCAACAGGGCTAGGAATTTGTCTGTAGGATCTAGGAGCTGGGCTTTGTCAGCTGCCACAGACCGTCACCCAGCTGGAGAGTCATGTGGACTCAGGAAGGGTTCTGGGTCACAGAGCCCGGTCTGGGGCCGTCCAGGCTCCCCCTCCACGGGGCGGCCTTTCAGAGGTGACAGAGGGGCTGAGTGACCACAGCTGCTCCGTGATGCCCAGACGCCGTGTCAGGCAGCCTAGGATGGCGAGCTCTCAGGCTGCACCACTGGGCAGAGTTCAGCCCAGGGGGTCTGCCTTCCGATTCGCTCCTCCTCTGAGTGGGACGGGGCAGAGAAGACGCCTTCACCACCCACGGAGGGGTCACTCAGACAAGCCGGTGTGGAGGCCAGAAGCCCGTCTGCGAGTCTGGGTCCACCACTCATCAGCTGTGGGCTTTGGGCATCTCACCTGTTCCTTCTGGAACTCAGTCTCCTCACCTGTATGAGAAGAACAGTGCAGGTGTTCTAGACGCTTCCTAGTTTGCAAATGGTGCCCTTAATACCGCACACGCGACCCTGGGGCTGAGGTCCTGTGTAAACTGTAAAGTACTACAGTGCAAGGCCGCCCCCCACACTGGAAAAGTGCGTGGGCTGACTGTAGGCATCCCGGATCTTGAGAGTGTCGTCCAGGTGCACAGGGGTGACAGGACCTGGGGGCAGTGAGGCAAAATGCAGAAGTGTCATTTGCACCAAGACGCAGAGTTAACGGCCCTGTGTCGTCTTCCGAGAGCCGAGCGCATTATCCGCGTGACACGTCGTGACCCTCCCTGCCCGAGCCCTGGAGAGGTCTGTGCATCGTGGATCCCAGCACAGGCGCAAACGCTGCTGTCCCCAGAGTGGTGGCGACTGCTAGGGGGAGGGGCTCAGACTGCAGTGGGACGGTTTTCAGCAGGTACTGGGGGGGGCAGGGCCCGGAATGTACCTGCATCACGCGTGAGGGGAGAGGATTGTAGACACGTTTTGACAACGTGAAGTTAGTGAGATCGTCAGGTTAATGAGATCACGAGGTCGTGATGAGAGCCGAGGTTCGTCATTGCTGGCGTGGACGGACAGTTGCCCGTGTAGACTGACACTCAGTTTCCGGTGTTGACTGACACTCAGTTGCCAGCTGTCAGAGGTGCTGTTTCAGGGCTGACATCCTCCAGCCTCATCACTTCCCCGTTTCCTAAGAGACCACGTTAGGTCGGGTGCCGGCCTTGACCCTCTGCTGTTCGTCTCCCGCTGGGGTTGGCTCATGCGGCTCTGACGTGTGTCGTGGTTTCTTCGGGTTGTTTAGGTGCCAAAGGCCTCAGAGGGCTTCCGGGATCATCGGGCACTGATGGAGCGCCAGGGCTCAAGGGTCTCCCGGGAGATCCAGGTCGAGAGGGATTCCCAGGACCCCCAGGTGAGTCAGGGTGGGACTCCCGCTCGGCCACGTAGATTCAGGGAAGGGCTGTGTGTACCATCTGGCTGCCCCACCTCGATCATCTTTTAACATTTAGAAACTGTTTCGACAAATGCTTGATGACGACTTTTGCTCTTGTCCTTGGGAAATTAAAAAATGTCGCCCTCTTCCTCACTGAAGTTGTGCTGGAATTTTGCAGAAGAAACTTACAGATCTTGCAGGAAAAAAGGGATAGGTGCACAGAGAGATTTCTCTCTAGTGGGTATGAAACCTTCTAAGGGCACATCAGGTGATCCTCTTCTGAGGCCTCAGCACCAATTCCCGACTTGAGGATCGCGCACCAGATACCACGCAGGGAACACCTGTGTTTTGCTGCTCATGGCATTGCCTGCCCACTCTGCCGCTTGCAGCTTGTCCGAGTCAGCAGTTCGAACCATTTCCTCTACAGGTGCCACAGCAAAGCATCATGGAAGCCCTTTAGTGGCTAAAAGAGCTTAAACGTTTTAGCTGTACATGGAGGGAAGTGAACACATTTCTGGTAATCAGCTGTGATCAGAAGTTGCGAGGACCTGCGTGGGTGTCCGTGTGCCCCCGCCCACGACTCAGTGGCCCCAAACACGGGTGTCCCTTTGTGGTCACGGCTCAGACGGTGTGCGGGAGCACGGCTGTGTTACTTGGTGTGCAGAGGCGCAGGCACTGGGGAACCGCATCATCTAAACAAAACCGTACACGGTTTCACTGAGGCCACACAAGCCAAACATCCTCCTGCAGGATCCCAGCCACGTGTTCTCTTTCTGGTGCCTCGCTTAGATGTCATGATGCAGACCTCTCGTTATAGGGACGCCCTGTGTTTCCTTTCAGGGTTCGTGGGGCCCCGAGGAGTCAAAGGTGCAGTGGGCCACCCGGGCCTGGATGGACTCCCGGGTCCCCCCGGCCTGCCGGGGCCAGTCGGGCCTCCGGGAGAGAGGGGCCTCGTTGGAGAAGTCTTGGGGGCCCAGCCCGGGCCCCGGGGAGACGCCGGACTGCCTGGACGCTCTGGACTGAAGGGCCCCCCCGGAGAGAGAGGCCCTCCTGGATTCCGGGGTAAGTCACAGGGGCAGGAGGGCGGGGACCCCAGTGCCTCTGCACTGAAGCTCCCAGGGCAGGGTCAGAAGTCTCTCCCGGGGGTGGGTGAGAAGCCCAGGACTGCATGCAGGACGCTGTGAGTCTTGCTGCTTCTTCTGCCCCTTCGTTCCAACGTTTCTTTAGAATGTCCCAGAACAGTGGTCGTCATGCTGTGTACAGGATGGCCATCTTAGCTCTTCTACGAGTACAGATTAGCCGACCTGCTCTCTTCCCAAGTTGGGTGGGGCTCAGCTTGGGGTCCTCCCTGCTGCTTTCGGCAGAATGTATGAGGTTCTGTGAAGAAGACAGGAGCTGGCCATGCCCCGTGCGGGGTTGGGAGGGAGACAGAGATGAACTGGAACGCAGCTCAGTCTGTGGGTGTAAAACTGATGGGTTTAAAAAAATGCGGCGTTCACAACATCATCGAAGCGTGTTTAGCAAAGCGGGAAGATGCCTCTTGTCTGGTGAGTGAACGAGGCATCCAAGGCTTTGCGTACCCAGTTTATGCAGAACGGGCCCTGAGAACGCAGAATGCCTGGCTTTAATGCGATTGTGTTGCTGGAATGGGTGGGGTGACCACCAGGCCATTTGGGGTCCCCGTCAGAGACGCATCAGCTCTTATGTATTGACCGTGCTGTCGTCAGCCCAGCGCCCGAGCCCGGGCAGACAGGGGCTCCCTATGTGGTGCAAGAGGTGATGCTTCCCAACACCAGCCATCAAGCCAGTAGGCGTCCTTCACGTGAGACACCGAGGGATGAGCCCTGTTCTCAAGGGGCAGCTGGACGCCCCACCCTCAGGAGCATGTGCCCGCCCGTCTCTTCTGCGATCCGACTGTAAAAACTGCCCGAGCTCTTTTACAGAAGGATGCTTGTGGTAGATTTTTTAAATGTAGCTATTTCCCACAGACTTCAAAAAGTCTGAGCATAAAAACACCAAACGGCAGCAGAGTAACTTTAGAGCCTGTGCAGCTTTCCCATGTTCAGCGTCACCTTGATGACCTGCCCTTTGGGAGAATATTGTGTTTGGCAGAAGCTCTGACTTCCAAAGCATCGGTTTTGGGAAACTGTATCCATGTCTATTCGGCCGCCCCTGTCAGGAGGAGTGGGCAGACCTGGATGTTACTTACACAGCCATTTAACGTGCTTGTAAAGGGCATTTTACTTTTTTTTAATAAATTTTATTTATTTATTCATTTATTTTTATTTTTGGCTGCGTTGGGTCTTCCTTGTTGCGCGCAGGCTTTCTCTAGTTGAGGCGAGCAGGGGCTACTCTTCTTTGCAGTGTGCGGGCTTCTCATTGCGGTGACTTCTCTTGTTGCGGAGCATGGGCTCTAGGCATGTGGGCTTCAGCAGTCGTGGCTCGCGGGCTCAGTAGTTGTGGCGCACGGCCTGAGTTGCTCCGCGGCATGTGGGATCTTCCCAGACCAGGGCCCGAACCCGTGTCCCCTGCATTGGCAGGCGGACTCTTAACCACTGCGCCACCAGGGAAGTCCCGAGAGTATTTTAACATGTGGCGAAATGCTCAAAATATAACATCAAGTGAAAAACCCTAGATTAAAACTGCACTTAAAATGAGGTGTCCGTTCTGCAAATATCTGCTTCTAGGTATAGTTACAGGAACAGAAAAGAGGCCAGAAGGAAATATACCAAGATGTTAGTAACTATCTCAGGGTGAGAGCATGAGTTACTTCGATCTTGTCATTTATACTTCTTTGTATTTTCCAGACTTCCTACCACCTGGAAAACCTGTTTTTATAGAACAAGTCTGAGGAGATAGGTGGTGTTGGCAATGAACTGCATGGGGTTGACCTCACGGCTCTTGTCTCCATTCCTGCAGGAAGCCAGGGGATGCCAGGAATGCCGGGCCCGAAGGGTCAGCAGGGCTTCCCAGGACCGTCGGGCCAGCAGGGACTGCCCGGACCACCAGGACAGCATGGCTTCCCTGGAGCTCCTGGCCGGGAAGGGCCCTTGGGGCTGCCGGGCACCCCAGGTTTTGGAGGTAAGGATCCACCCTCCCATCAAGGAGTCAGGGCCTCACTGACCACGGAACCAGCACTGCCCCCTTGGGGAATTCTCAGCTGTGCTCCAAGGAACCCCCCTCTCAAGAGCTACAGGGGTTCTGAAAGTACCGCACATGGCATGGCTTAAAAGACAGGAATTTATTCTCTCACAGTCTGGAGGCTGGAAGTCCAAGATCAAGGCGTCCATAGGGCTGGTTTCTCCTGAGGCCTCTCTCCTTGGCGTGTAGACGGCCGTCTTCTCCCTGTGTCCTCACAGGGTCACCCCTCTGTGCGTGTCTGCCTCCTAATCTCTCTTTTTATAAGGACAACTGTCATACTGGGTTAGGACCCACTCTCATGACCTCATTTAACTAACTTCAATCACCTCTTTAAAGGCCCAGCTTTAAATACAGTCACATTCCAAGGTACTGGGGTTAGGACGTCAACATTTGCATTCTGCAGGGACACGGTTCAGCCCCAAACAGGTTCAGGACATGTATTTCATCAAACAAGGAGAATTCAAACAGCCTGAGAAGTCTGCCCTTCCTTTGTACCTGTTGTGTATATTAGGGTTCTAGGTAAGATTTCATTAGGAAAAAAAAATCCCACTGCAAAAGTTCAAAATCTGCTCTGCTTTGAAGAGGCAACGTGATTTGTTTCCTGAATGTGAAAGATTTGGAGAAGAAAGGAAAAAGCCTCCTTCAGGAAAACCATGGGGCGAGGTGGGTGGGAGCAGGAAAGCACAGACACGAAACTGTAGATGTTTGCTCACTGGAGCCCTTGCAGGGGGGCCGAGCGCATCACAGAGCGGCTGGGGGGGGCCCAGACGTCCATCAGGCAACATCCAGGGTGACCCTAGTCTGTCGTTTGCCATAATCGGGTGACAGCTTTGTCCAGGACCGTAGCCGGTCCACACAAGGCAATGCCGTGCCCCACATACATCAGACATAAGCCAGATGCGTCCCCCAGGAGTGGCCTCGACTGCGTCCAAAAACTGGGGGCTCCACTCAGGTGGAGCCAAGTCCCCCGGGCACTGTGCCGCCCACTGGTTTCATAGTAACGGGAACCCTGGGCAGGGGGGTTGGGCCATCTGTATCAGGGTTCGCAAGGCCTTGCCTGTTCTCAAGCGTGGAGCACAGCATGGTGTGCACAAGATCCACGCCAAAGCCCTACCTGATGGAGCCCACGGTTTAGGTGGGGACGGAATTACCCACGGGAAAGCTTGTGTTTGGCCGGGGCCAGCAGCGGGGTGACCAGACCACGGGGCCCCGCGCTTCAGACCGCAGGGGAGCTGGTGGGCTCGAACAGCCTTGGGAGGAGGGGATGGGAGGGGCCGGGCGTGGAAGACGGACAGGACTGGAACGGGTCCTTCCTAGGAGGCACAGCCCCAGGAGACGGGCTGGGGGAGAGCGCATCGTCTGAGGAGGGGGTGGGAGCCTAGAGAGGGACATGGGGCCAGCGTTCAAGGCGTTGAATGCCAGCTAAGGAGCTAGAGCCCCTGGGCGAGGGAGCCGTTGGGGGGTTTTAACAGAGGGGCTGAGCTTTGTCGGGGAGGCTGGGGAAGGGCAGGCCGGCAGCTGCTGACACCCTAACGAGATGAGGATGGCAGGTGTCGCAGGACCTCCCCTAGAACCTAACCCCAGCGATGTCAGGAGGGCCGCCAGCCCACAAGTAACCCCAGCCGTTCCAGCTCCGTGGCTTTGCGCCCGAGCGGAGAAAGTCTCACGTGATCGTGTCCCACGGGCTGGCCGCCGGCTGTCGGAGAAGGACCTCTTTCGAAAGGCCAGCCTGCGGTGTGCTACACGCTCTGGTCACACCTTCAGACTCGCCTCTGTGGTTACACGTTCCCATTGTCCTTCCAAGACGTTTTTCTTATCAAAAGTTATTGTTATCGATGTCTCACAAGTATCGTAGAGGTGTTTTCTCTGTGTGGTTTGTTCATCTTGTTTTACCTTCCTTCCCCTTCCTGGCAGGTCTGCCTGGAGACAGAGGGGAGCCAGGTGACACAGGGGTCCCTGGCCCCGTGGGCATGAAGGGCTTGTCCGGGGATAGAGGTGACCCTGGCTGGCAGGGTGAGAGAGGTCATCCCGGAAGCCCTGGATTCAAAGGAATGGCCGGGCTGCCTGGTGCCCCGGGCCCCAAAGGTGACCGCGGACCGCGACCGGGGACCTAGCCTGGGGGCACGGGCGGGACGGCTCTGCGGGGGGGGCCCAGCCTTGCAGCCTCAGGCCGCGTCGGGCCCTGGGGACCGGCTGATGCTGCCCAGGCTGGCTGTGGCCGCTGTGCCCCCAAATGCCAGTTTATTAACTTACCACGAGAGAGGGACTGTCTGGGGAGCAGGACTTCCTATCTGCCGGGGGGATCTGTGGACAGGCCCCCGGGAGTCGGGATTCAGATGCGGAGGCTGGGTGGTGAGCGGAAACCAAAACGAAGGGAAATGCTTGGTCCCCAGCGTAGGTTTCCCTGCTCGCAAGTGGGGCTCTCTGGCCCTTGACTGCAGCTGGAGACGCCGTGCTGCGTTCGCCAGGGCCCTTCGCCAGGTTTCCACGCTGGGTGCAGTGTCAACATCACACCAAGTCCCAGGGCCCCTTTCCAACCTGGTGGAAAGACCAGGGACCGCGTGACTTCCCGTTTCCTCCTGTCTGTCCGCCTGCATCGGCCTTACGTCTTGTCCCCGGTGGCAGACGGGCTGACTCTGCCCCCTCAGGCAGCAGACCAGCCCCTTAGCAAGTGCTGCCCCGAAAATCCTGCTGGCGCTAAGAATCTTAGCCTCTCCTCACACAAGTCACAAGTGGGGCTGTGACCGTGGCAAGCGCCGCGCCTAACCCCGCGCTTTGCTCATTCCCTCTGAAGGAGTGAAGGGTTCTCCTGGGATGCACGGCTTCCAAGGCATGCTCGGGCTCAAGGGGAGATCCGGGCTCCCAGGAAACAAAGGAGAGACTGGATTTTTTGGAGTCCCCGGGCTGAAGGGCCTGGCTGGCGAGCCGGGTGTGAAAGGTACGTCACCTCTCGGCCAGGTTGAGACTCACTTGCACGGCGTCCTGACACTGCCTAGAACAATGTGTTCCGGGAACCCAAACACTAGACACTATTAAAAGAGAACTGGAGGGCTTCCTCCTTGCCTCAGTACACTGGCCGTGTAATAAGGGAGTGATCCTCACCGAAGGAGACTTGAGAACGGAAATGACGCAGCATTAAGAACCAAAAACATCCTAAGAAACATATCCCACCAGGAGTATTCCGTGGGGGGCACGAGGAGGTGAGGCCAGGGGAAAAGCGGAAGGTGAAGTCTGAAGGACAGGAGCGCCTTTGGCAAAAGAGGGACACGGTAGTCTAGGTGGACGGCTACACCCCATGCAAAGAGACGGTGAGACCCCCAGAAGCGAGCCTGGTCCAAGCCCTGGCCTCGGTGGGCAACCCAAGACCCCAGGTGGGAGATTCAGGAAGGGTGTTCCCAACGAACCACATTTTCATGACATTTGTTCAGACACCCTTGTTCTGAAAGTATCACCATGGTCTCTAAGAAAAACTGAATTACTAATAACAAATGTTGATGGGGATGTAAAGACATGGGAACCCTCACACCCTGCTGGTGGGAATATCAAATGGTGCAGCCAGGGTGGAAAATGCTGGCAGTTTCTTAGATAAGCACAGAATTACCTGGCAAATCCACTCCTAGGTGTGCACCCAGGAGAACTGAAAACACACATCCACACAGAAACTCATGCACGAATTTCGTAGCAGCATGATTCATTATAGCCCAAAATAGAAACAACCCAGATATCCATCACGGATAAACAAGATGGGGCATAGCCATATAAAGGAATATTAGTCAGCAATGAAAAAGAAGCAGGCTCTGACACATGCTACGACATGGATGAAACTTGAAAACATTATGCCGCATACTATCTGCTTCCATTTGTATGAAATGTCCAGAACAGGCCTGTCTGCAGAGACAGAAAGTAGGTTAGTGGTTTCTATTGCTGGGGAAGGGGAGACAGAGGGGGTGACCGCTGATGGGCACAGGGTTCTTTGGGGTGATGAAGATGTTCTGAAGTCGGTAGTGGTCCCTCCAGCCAAGACATTCTGTGCCCCCCTCGCTCGAGGAGAGAAGGGTGCAGGAAGACGGGTGTGCCCATCACCCGGGCTCCCAGCTCGCAGCCTCGGGGAAGCTGTGCCACCCATGGCTCAGCCCCTCGGGACGCGGGCTTGAAAGGAAGTACAGCAGCGGCCGAGAAGCCTTCCCCACCTAGGTTCTAACCCCTGCCCCGGAGGTCAAGGGAACGACTGCATTCTGTTCCCTTCCAGGCAGCCGAGGAGACCCCGGCCCCCCCGGACCACCTCCCATCATCCTGCCAGGAATGAAAGACATCAAAGGAGAGAAAGGAGATGAAGGCCCCATGGGGCTGAAAGGATACCTGGGCTTGAAAGGTGAGGCCCCGCCTGACCTCACAGCCGGTGGCCTGGGGTCCCACGCCTACCCCAGCCGCTCGCAGTCTGCGGGAGCAGCAGAGACGCCCCAGCGCCCAGGCCAGCCTCCTGTGCTGCCGCCCTCCTGACACCCTGATGTCCGCACCAGGGGCTGGCGGGTGGTTCTCGGGGGCCCGGGCGTGTGGAGCAGGGCCCCCCCAGAACTTCACACTCAGTCTCCCTGCAGGCCTTCCCGGAATGCCAGGGATCCCCGGGCTGTCGGGAGCCCCTGGGCTGCCGGGGACACCAGGCCAAGTCAAAGGAGTCAAAGGAGATACCGGATTCCCCGGCGTGCCCGGGTCACCAGGCTTCCCCGGCGTGTCCGGTGCCCCCGGAGTCTCAGGGTTTCCGGGCTTCACAGGCAGTAGGGTAAGCGGGCATCTTCCGTGAGTTCCTCTCCCCGTGGGCTGCTGGCCCGCGCACTGCGGTCCACGGTTCCTGGGGGGCAAGACTCAGTTCTGCCACTTATGGGCCGAACGACCCTGGGCACGTTACCGAACCTCTCTGTGCCTCAACGTCCTCATCTCTCTAATGGGCAATAACAGTACCTACTTCACAGGCTGCTGTGAGGCTTGAATGAGCTCTTGAGATGGTACCCAACATGTTTGCCCGGGTAAGCCTGGCAGAGGGTAGGGCACAGTCAGCCATGATTATTACTACCGCTGTCATGACCGTGGTCTGTGTCATTGATGTTATTTATTTCAATAAAACTGCCATCATTACTACTTTACAGTTTAATAAGAACAGGTATGCAAACCAGCTTCTGTACTACACTGAAAAACTTTAGGACTTTTCTACAAAATGATGACATTGCAAACCTTGAGAGCTGGTTTTAGCAGAACAGCTGGATACGCTAACCCTTCAAAACTGCAAACTTCACCAAGTCAGACAGGGAAAGAGAAATATCGTATGATATCCGTTATATGCGGAATCTAAAAAGAAATGATGAACTTACTTACAAAACAGAAGCAGACTCACAGACTTAGAGAACGGACTTATGGTTACCAGCGGGGGAAGGGCTGTGGGGAGAGATAGTCAGGGAGTGTGGGATTGACATGTCCACACTGCTATATTTAAAATGGATAACCAACAAGGACCTACTGTATAGCACAGGGAACTCTGCTCAACGTTATGTGGCAGCCTGGATGGGAGGGGAGTTTGGGGGAGGAAGGATACATGTACATGTATGGCTGAGTCACTTTGCTGTGCACCTGAATCTTTCACAGCACTGGTGTTTTTTTATAAATGTATTTATTTGTTTGTTTATTTTTGGCTGCATTGGGTCTTCGTTGCTGCGCGTGGGCTTTCTCTAGTTGCGGTGAGCAGGGGCTACTCTTCATTGCGGTGCGCGGGCTTTTCATTGCGGTGGCTTCTTTTGTTGCGGAGCGCGGGCTCAGTAGTTGTGGCACGCGGGCTCAGTAGTTGTAGCACGCGGGCTCAGTAGTTGTGGCTCACGGGCTCTAGAGCGCAGGCTCAGTAGTAGTGGCGCACGGGCTTAGTTGCTCTGTGGCATGCGGGATCTTCCGGGACCAGGGATCGAACCCATGTCCCCTGCGTTCTTAACCACTGTGCCACCAGGGAAGCCCCTGTCACAGCATTGTTAATTGGCTATAGTCCAATATAAAACAAAAAGTTTTTTTAAAAAAATTACAAACTTCACGAACGGCCATGTAAGATGGTTTCATGTTTGGCTTTGCTCCAGGGCGACAAGGGAGCTCCGGGGAGAGTAGGCCTTCACGGCGAGATCGGCCCCATCGGTGACTTTGGTGAGTGTTGCTGGGACGGTGAAAACAGGGCATCCCCCATCCAGAGCATCCCGGGCAGTGTGGGGACATCAGGCCTGTGGGTGCTGTTAGTTATTTTGAAGCAAATTATTCTTATTAGGAATGTAGTGTCATAGAAGTTGCTAAACTAACCACAGGAAGACCTGACTTCAGCCATCTTTTTTGCACCTAACAGGTGATATTGGAAGTACTATAGACCTTCCAGGAAGTCCAGGCCTGAAGGGGGAAGGAGGCACCGCTGGAGCACCAGGTACCCGAGCGATTCTCCATCCCTTCATCTTCCGCAGCCTTGCCCCCCGGTCTGTCGTCACTCATGCTTGCCAACCGTAGCATTACTTAGTGAGCCCACGGATCACGATGTAGGGATGGTTTGAGGTCCTTAAGCCCGATGTGTAAGGAAGACTGGAATTTTTAATTAAATTGAGCCTGAAGACAATGTCAGGAAACCTTTCTCTCCCTGAGAGGGAAGATGGAGAGAATCAACATTCAGTGGATGGGAGTAGCTGCAACCTCTAAAATGTACCACATGGTCTTGTTCTATTGGGATACACCCTAGGGCGCGAAGCAAGTGACACAATGACCAGAGCCTTTGCAAACTGTGAAAGGTCTAGAAGAAAGGGGAGTGGAAGCCAGACCTCTCTACTGAGTAAGACAACAAGGGGCGGCCCCCCAGCCCTGTGTACGTCAGGGGTGTCATGTGGCGTGGCAGCTCACGCCCCTTCTCTGAGCATCACTGAAGTTCAAGGTCAAAATTCCTGCTTGTGTCATATCCCATGGGACTTGGAATAGATGCCTCCTTCCTGGGATTTTATCTTGGGAGACCCCGCAGGTCTGCCTAGGGATGGCTCTGGTTGGGGGAAAGAGTCTGTCCATGTGTTCGGCCAACAGGGAGGGTGCTGAGCTGGTCATTTATTGAGAAAAAGCCCCAGAATGGAGAGCGGTATTCAGTCCAGCTTGGGAGTGGAGGGCTGTCACTTAGGAACAGGTAACCTCACCTATGACCTCCTCTGGGCTCCCTGTGGATCTACAATTTGGTCTCCCGATGGCTTTATTCCCAGACACAAGGGTACCTTAGGCTGGCTGGATCTCCCATCCTAAATAATTACTTTGGCAGTTTGGTTTATAAAAGCAGAAATGTGAGACCATCTTTGCCACATATGTCACTAACAATGGCCTCGTTTGTTCAATTGAAAATGTGTGCGAAGAGAAGCTGCCCCACTCCAGGAAATATGGTTGTTACCCCTTGAACGTTTAGCTTTTAGTTAAACTGAAGTCCAGGAAGTGGAGCCTCCCACTGTGCCCATCTCCAGGGGACTGTATCCTAGGGGCAGAGGGGCGGTGACAGCTGTCAGCATCCTCGGGGGTGTTCCATTCGCCCTGAGACAAGTGCAGTGTAAGAAGTGGGCTCGGCCACAGCCCTTGCCCCTGCAGCGTGGGCGGGAGGTGCCCAGGGGTCCTGGGCAGGTGGCCTCCCAGTGGGAGGGCCCCGGGGACCGGGGGCTCTGGCCTGGTCCCTCCTCGGAGGACGAGAGACAGGCCGCACTGGACTCTGGGTCAGGGTGGAGGTGGTGGAGACCATTTATGGAAGAAATAGGTAAATAGGGGTTTGGAGCAGATTTTCAAACACTAGAATAATCCATAGAAAACAAGCAGAACTTCTTAGGTGGTTTTCTTCAAGACCATGAGAACGTTGACAGTAATTGTTCTGAGAAGGGCCTCAGAGATTTCAGGAGACACTGGCGAAAGTGATTGTGTAGAATCGGGTTGGTGTGAAGTTTCCAAAATCTTCCAGCGTCCCAGAAACACCAAAACCTGTGGCACAGAATAGTGTCACTGACGGGAAGGCAGCGCTTCTCTAAGTCCACCCAATGAGCAGAGAATTACCTGAGGGGCTCGTCTAAAAGGCAGATTCCAGGCCTGACCCAGACCTGAGAGGCTCAAACATCTCATGTCTTGACTAACCCCCCAGATTCCCCAGCACAGCACCCGTTAGAAACCACTCAGGTAAGGGCTCAGATGAGTGGTCTGTTGCCGCTTAACAAGGCGCCCAAAATGTGGCGGCTGAGGGCACCCACCGCTGGTATTACCTGACGGTTTCTGAGGCCAGGAGTTCGGAAACGGTGGTTCTCATGAGATTCCGGTCATGAGGTCGGGAGGGCTGCCTCGTCTGAAGGCTAGACTGGGCTGAACCATCCACATCCAAGGTGGCTCTTGACGGGAGGCCTCAGTTCCTCCCTGCGAGCTTGACGTCCTCATGACATGGCAGCTGGCTTCCTCCAGAGCAGGGACAGAGTGAAAGCAGTGATGATTTGTATGACCCGGGCTCGAGGTGGCACAGTGGCATGTCCACGGTGTCCTGGTGTTCACGCAGTTCAGCCCTACTCGGTGTGGGTGGAGCTCACAAGGGTGTGAATACCAGGACGCGGACCACTGGGCGCCAGCTTGGAGGCTGCTGACCACAGGCTCAGAGCGGGGAATTAGGTAGAAATTTAGTCGAGGAAGGAGCCGTCTGGATTTCCATCCGCATTCACGATTGGAAGCACCAGCACGAAGGCAGCATCCTTTACCTGGTGCCCCCTTGAACCCCACGAGCCTTAAGCCCCAGGGACACGACGGCTGTGCTTTGTTCTGAGCAGCACGTCTGTGGTTACAGGTCTAAAGGGATTCTTCGGAGAGAAAGGAACCGAGGGTGATGTCGGCTTCCCTGGGATCACCGGCCTGGCAGGAGTCCAGGGCCCTCCTGGACTTAAAGGGCAAACAGGTAAAGTCCCAGGCCACACCACCTTCCCCCAGCCTGCCCTCCCTGGGCCCGGCTGGACGGGGCGGTGGCCGGTGAGGCCGAGTGCGGCCGAGCCCCCAAATCTCCAAGGGCCCAAAACAAGGGCGGCCAGTTCTGCCCGTCTGCCTTTCGCCCGCGGTCGCAGCCGAGGCAGCTCCCTGCCACCCGTCCATCCCTAGGTCCAGCCGAGCCCAGCTGTGGTGGAGGCACGGGGCCGATGGCCGTGTCTGTGCGGCCGCCGTCTGTCTCTCCGTACACGTTTAGGCAGTTCCTGTGACGGCTGCCTTTCGTGCATCTCAGTTGCAGAATTCACGGGGGATCCCGAGTTGCACGAGTGAATTCGTTTTGTGCTTTTTTCTTGCTGCTCTTTTGCTCGCTGTTGCCCGGGATCTGTGAACGCAGACAGGCTGATCCTCGAGGGGTCTCTGGGTTCTCCGCAGGCTTCTGCGTGCACGATGGAATGAGAATACGAATACACAGGCTGTTCTGTTTGGCCAGGCTGCACTAACCCTGCTGAACGTGAATGTGGCGGTGGGGGGGGGGGGGGTCCAAGGCCACGTGGAAGGGAAGCTGGTTCTTTCCCGCAAAGTCCCTCCCCGAGGCAGGACCCGAGCTGGAGGCCACGAGGCCTGGGGGTGCCTGTGTCCCCCTGAAGGATGCGTCTGTCCCCCAGGCTTTCCAGGACTGACAGGGCTACAGGGGCCTCAGGGAGAGCCGGGACGGGCGGGCGTGCCCGGCACCAAAGGAGACTCCGGCTGGCCGGGGAGCCCAGGCCTACCAGGTAAGACCCCTCCCCCCTCTGCAGACACGAAGCAACGGCGACCTGCAAAGAGGCGTTTACGCCCCAGAATGATGAACAGAAACCTGCCGGGAGACCTCAGGGTGACTCTCAGTCAGCACCTGGGCGGTGCAGAGGCGGGACAGAGGGACACATGCAAGGGCCCCCCACTGAGCGAGGTCTGGTGCAGCCCTTGGGGGGCTTGGGGAGTTACTCGGCCTGGCCTTGACAGGCCTCGGTCAGGGGACAGGCCCTTGGACACTCTCTTGTCCAGAGTTCAGGGGGGGGCGCACCCCAACTCCACATTCACTGCCCGCATCACAGGAAGAATCGTCGCCTGCTTCCCAAGTCCCACTTTAGGAAAGCTGATCCTCGGAAATCCAGAAGGAACGGAAATGATACCAGGCTGTTGGTTCCAAGCACCGTTTTTATACATACAGTGACTCACGGATCAGGAAAAGAAACACACGGCACTGCCCGGTCCCCTTCTGGCTGTGAAGAGTCTGTAAAACGTTTCCATGAAAACAGTGTTTAGGTTAATGGTTCTCCTGGGTGACACAGCACTGACTGATTTACATGTCACAGTATTTGCTCTACTTCCGGTTTGCCCAGCTTTTGAACACATTGGATGGGCGACCGTATCACAGCAGAAAAAAGCATCTGGGTATGTTAAGGGTCTCCCTCTGCTCCCCCGTGAAGTAACCACGAGGGTCCTCCACAGGTCTGCCCGGCCTCCGCGGCATCGGCGGCTTACACGGCTTGCCAGGCACCAAAGGCTTCCCAGGATCCCCAGGTACCAGATGGCGGTGGGGGAAGGGACCGGGTAGCCCATCAGGGACTTGGACGGGGGTCGGGGAGCTCAGAGAGCAGGGCGGGCTCCGTCCCTGAGGCCACGGGGACTCAGTCCCCTCTGGCTCCTCCACCAAAACGCTGCAGGCCGGGGGCCCAACCAACAGGCAGTTACCCCTCCCAGCTCTGGAGGCGGGAAGTTTGGGGTGGGTGCCGTTGCGGCAGAGTCCGGGTGAGGACCCTCTTCCCGGCTTCTCGCTGTGTCCGCACGCGGTGGAGAAGGAGAGCAAGCTCTCTGGTGTCCCTTCTTATAAGGACGCCAATCCTGTCAGGGGCCCTTTCACCCCAAACGCCTCCCAAAGGCCCACCTCCAGACCCCATCACATGGCGGGTTAGGGCTTTGACAGATGGGTTTAGAAAAGACAAGTCCCTTCACAGCAGTGGCGTATGGGGGTTTTGGCAGGGTGGGGTGTTCGTAAGGAGAAGAGAGACCTTTAAGAAATTGTTAGAAGCTGCTCTTGGAAGTTATTGTAATACTTTTTTTCCTGAAGGAGATACAAAGCCCATCCTTTCCAAAAGCCAATGACAGAATGAGGTTTGCACGATTAGCCCCTCCTGGGATCTCAGAATACCATCTGCGTGTCCATCTATTCCTCAAAGGGGATGAGATCCCCTCTGTGCAGAAAGCTTCCCTTTTACCCTTGTCCCCTCTGGGAAGCTGCCATCACATGTGCAAAACTCTCGGTGACTTCCCTGAAATTTCTTTATTTTAAATTTAGTTCCTTTCATCTTAAATCTTAATGCCCTGTCTTTGCATTTAATTTTTAAAATGTATTAATTGGACTAATAATATTTGTAAGGCATATTATTAATATATGTTTTTTAAGGACAACTTTTATTGTTTTCAGATTATAAAAGTTCATGCTGAGTAGAGAAAAGCTTAAAAAAATACACTTAAGCAAAAGAAAAAAAATACCCATAGTTCTACCACTGCTTTTAGAATATTCTCTTTATAGATGTTTTACGTAATCAAACGTTCATCTGTCTACAGGTAAATTTGGATGTGTGGAATCATATATAAATTCACACACTCATGCTTCAATTAACATTTCAATTCGAGTTGAGATGGTCAAGTTATGTCACTCTTTCTGACACCAACTACTTTGATCCCCTGATGTGGGAACAGGGAAGGTTTTAAATAGCATTTCCCTTTTCACCCTAACTCAGGCTTAGCACCAGGAGCCCGGAGCCCTCGGCAGGTCTCAGCTGCAGGACCATCTGCGTCCTGGAATCTGGGATTTTTCCGGGGGGC
The DNA here is from genome assembly GCF_965194805.1 of Balaenoptera borealis. Classification (NCBI taxonomy): domain Eukaryota; kingdom Metazoa; phylum Chordata; class Mammalia; order Artiodactyla; family Balaenopteridae; genus Balaenoptera; species Balaenoptera borealis. The sequence goes on from NC_138877.1 coordinate 77,425,493, forward strand.
CTCAGTGGTCTCCCCTATAAAGCAAAGGGGTTCAGTTACGATCCTCAGGATTCCTTCCAAGTGGCAGGGTCTGGGGCACCGAGGCCACCTAGGAAGCTGAAATCTCCACGGCTGCCATCGGGTTCTCTGTTTCTGAGTCTCACTGAGAGCGTTACTATCCCTCCACTCATGAAAATGGACTCTGCCCGGTTGAAGACACTGACGTCTGCTTGTCAACCCGGCCACAGGTGCGGACATCCACGGGGACGCCGGCTTCCCAGGTCCTGCCGGGGCCAGGGGTGACCCAGGAGAGGCCAACACCCTTCCAGGCCCCACAGGAGCCCCGGGACAGAAAGGGGAGCGTGGAGTCCCAGGTGAGGCCAACACCCCAGTATCACCATCTGCACCCCCAGAACCACAGTGCCTGTGAGTCTGAGAGATGAGAGGCCGGGGGCGGGGCAGGTGCCGGCTCCTCTAGGGAGAATTTCTTGTTGCAGACCTCCCACTAGTGTTCCATCGTTTATACGCCGTCATAATCGTACTCCGCTGGGGTTAGCTATTGACCACACTCCCTTGTAGGACGGACAAGATCACACTCCATCCCCTCGGTGCCCCCAGGCTTAGGTGTGCACCCGGCACAGGGCCCTGGCTGTGACACGCGCACGGGAGTGTTGGGTAGATGAGTGAACGAGTGCATCACGGCCCCCGAGCTGTGCCTGCGTGCCAGGCCTGGACCATGGCGGGAGCAGCCAGGGAGGGGTGGTCTCAGCCGCTGAGCACAAGCCCCAGCCCCACCCCCTGCCCATCCAGCAGCAAACCAGGCTCGACCGAAACTGAGAGGGAAGCGCCCCAGCAGGTGCTTTCGGCCCAGCGCTTGTCTTCTGACGGCCGGGGCCCGCACCCACCCCCAGCTCAGCCCAGCGTGTTGTCCACAGGCGCCGTCTGGGCAGCCGGCAGGGGTGCTGGACCAGACAGGCCCGTCACACCTGGGCTTCCGAGACCAGGGCCTGAGCGCCCGTGCTCTGGTCAGAATTACCCCCGAAGCTAGACCCATCGACCCCCAAAGGAGAAGTCAGGCCTGAGGAGGCCAGCGACCCTGATCTCCTATGGGGGGCGGGGATCTCAAGGCCCACGGACCGCATCGTCTGATTCTCCAGGGTCTGTCACCTCCCTCTCCCCTTTCATTAAGTGGAAACTCCAGAATTCCCTGATATCCAAGCCCCACAGCATTGACATGAAGGCAGGAGGAGGAGGAGGGCCGGCCAACTGGGGCCTTACAGTGAGTCCTGAGGGGCTGCGTGGGGTTCACACAGCCCACCCAGGGGTGAGGATCCAGGCTCAGGCCACCAGCACAGCCCACCCAGGGCTGAAGACCCAGGCTCAGGCCACCAGCACAGGACCACCAGCACTGTAGCTGAGTCCTGAGGGAAGCGCGTGTAACGCAGTTTTCTCTGTGAAGCACATCCCAGCCTTCCTGAAACTCTGGACAGCACTTCAGCATGACACTTGGGGGCCACTCTAAACAGTGAAGTCACCCACAAAAAGCACAGAAGTGCAGAAAACGTGGCACTGAATAGACAGTAGGAGGACCCTTGTTGACACTCGGAGCTGGGACTCCAACACCCTCCCCCTCCTGCTTGTCCGAGAGCGCTGCGGGTATTGACTGGGGGTCACCAGTAAGTCTCAGTTGAGGAAGCAGGGTGGCAAGTACAGAATCTGTGGGCAGTGAGGACGGACTCTGCCCAGGACGCTGGACATCCGTCGGGATCCGGGATCCCGAAGGACGGCATGGGGAGGAGTGAAATACCAGTGCCGGCCATCCTGAGCCTTCCCACGACGGGTGCCCTCTGGGCCAAGGGGGCTGCGCTGTCAGTGACGCCCTCCCCTCAGGGTAGGGCCAGGTGTCACCCACAGGTAGCCCCATCAGCTGTCCCTTGAGCAGGTAGCGTGCCGGGGAGGACAGCGTCCCAGCAGAGGCAGGCCCACGGGACCCTCTAGGCAGCAGGAGAGGGCTGGTGGGAATGGGGACAGGCAGCGCGGTCCCTGTCTCCCCAGACCCGCCCTGAGAGCCTGCGCTGGGCGCCTTCCATCACTGCCTCTCCTCGTTGGCCCTGCTCCTGGACGGGTGAGGGCACAGAGAGGAAACGGGATGAAAGGCTGGGTGCTGGGGCTAACCAACTTCTGTTTCCCTCCGAAGGGGAACGAGGCCCGGTCGGGGGTCCAGGACTTCAGGGGTTTCCAGGCGTCAGCCCCCCTTCCAACATCTCTGGGTTACCAGGTGACGTAGGTGCGCCTGGGATATTTGGCCTGGAAGGTAAGCAGGGCTCACACTTGGATACATTGGGATCTCTGGGGACCGGAGCTGGCCATGACCTGATTGCTTGAGGGATAGAACGCTTTCGTTGTCCCCTTGAGGGCATGATGCTGAGTGAAATAAGCCAGACAGAAAAGGACACGTTCTGTCTGATAGGAGGTCCCCAAGTAACCACATTCATAGAGACAGAAAGTAGAGAGTGGGGGCCAGGAGCCGGGGGAGGGGGAGTTAGTGTTTCATGGGGACAGAGCTTCCGCTGGGAAGACGAAAAAGTTCAGAGGAGGATGGTGGTGACAGTTGCACAGCAGTGTGAACGCACCTCATGCCGCTGAACCGTACGCTGAAAAATGGTTAAAATGTTAACGTTTACGTTACGTATATTTTACCACAATAAGAACCAAAGTTGCCCAGTGTTACAGACTTGCCAAAGCCGGTCCCCTAAATGGGTGACTTTGCATCCGGCCTCCTGGCCGGGACTGTGCCTTCCTCCTGTGTACACCCGCCTTTCTTGGGACTGATGCCAACAGGTTACCGAGGTCCCCCGGGGCCACCTGGGCCCGTGGCTCTTCCTGGAATCAAAGGAGATGAGGGGAGTCCAGGAGGCCCCGGAAACCCAGGGACCAAAGGATGGGTCGGGGACTCCGGGCCCCAGGGCCGGCCTGGCGTGTTCGGGCTCCTGGGAGAAAAAGGTAAGGGTCGGTGCCCGTGGGGGGCTCCTCTCGGGGAGGCCGGCGGCGCTGGTCAGAGATGGCCGGAGCCCCCGCCCAGCCCCACGTGTCCTGAACGTTCTGCTTGTCCGGAAGGGCCCAGAGGGGAGCAAGGGTTCATGGGCAACACAGGCGCCGCCGGGAGAGTGGGCGACCGAGGCCCCAAGGGACCCAAAGGAGACCGAGGCTTCCCAGGTGAGTCTCAGAGGGCGCACCTCTGAGGTCGTTCTGTCACGGGACGTGGTGGTGGCAGGGGTTGTTGGAAGGGCTCTGAGAGGCTTCCAGGTGGGTTATCACCCACCCCACCCCTAGAGAGCGCGGTGGCTCAAAGGAAGCTCCAGAATTGGTTCAATGGGTCAAAATGGATTAGAGACCAGAGCAAGAGAGCAAAGTGGTCCTCACGCGTCATCTGGCCTTTCTTTTCCCTTTCCAGGTGCCCCGGGTGCTGTGGGCGCCCCGGGGATTGCAGGAATACCCCCGAGGATTGCCATCCAGCGGGGGCCAGTGGGTCCGCAGGGAAGGAGAGGCCCTCCTGGGCCTCAGGGGGAGATGGGACCCCAGGGCCGCCCGGGAGAACCAGGTAGGAGCCCTGCTGCGGGGCCACCCCTCGTTTCCTGTTTGCTTTCCTTTCACTTTTGTTCTCCTGCTGGAAAGCACTGGCTGAACGCCAGTGACGGAGCGTCGCATTCTTCCCGGGGCACTCACGCGTGTCTCCGTGGCTGTGCAGGTTTCCGCGGGACTCCAGGGAAGGCAGGGCCCCAGGGAAGAGGCGGCGTGTCAGCTGTTCCCGGGTTCCGAGGAGACCAGGGGCCCGTGGGGCTGCAGGGGCCCGTTGGCTATGAAGGTGAGTGATGGTGACGGAAGGGGGCAGAGGGCAGGGAGCTTCCTCCAGGTCCTGCTGTGAGTCTGATAAATGGACCGTGGTGTACGGGGAGGGGTCAGACGAGCCCGAGATGAGCAGAGATGAGGGGCTGCACCCCCTAGCCCAGAGCCTGGGGCCCCCGCTGCAGCCTGGGTCCTGGGCAAGGCAGAACAGCTCTGCCTCCTGCACCTGGCAGAACACCTGGCACAGAGTCCCCAGGACAGGCCGGCCTCCTTCCTTCCTCTGAGACATCTGCGGGTGCCTCAGAGAAGGAAGCAGCTGACATATTTCGAGAGACAAGATTCCTAAAGCTCTTGAAGGCCGGAAACTATGAGCTGAGAGTCACCGATTACATTACAGGAGCCACTGTGAAGTCTTATATCATCGACTTCTTAAAATCATTTGCACGTGTGCAGGATGGGATAGGCCAGAAATAATAGCAATTCATGCAAAAAAAAAAAAAAAAGTCTTGAGATTTGGTGTAATGCACCTGCGCTCGGTTTGAGCCCGTGGTGTGAGCGCCGTGCTGACAGTAAAGGCGGGCTGCGTGGTCAGCGCCCAGACCACAGGAGGCACTTCGCGACCCACGGCCAGGAGAGTAAAATGCGGGGGATGCAACCCGAGACACGCATGGCAGGGCAGGGGGCGCACATCCAGGCAAGGGGCCAAGACAGTGCGGGGTGGAGGGCACGTCCTCTGAGAAGGGCAGGATCACCCAGGACGGCTGATTTCAGAGGTCTGGAGCGTTGTCCTGTTGGGGGCAGATCAGCCGTTCTGCAGCGTCAGGGCCAGAATCGGGCCCCCGGGTGGACATCTGGGGAGGGGGGCTTCTAACCTTGGGAAGGGCCGCTCCCCGAAGCATCAGCAGCGGGGCCTGCCGCCTGGGGTAGAGGAGGTGGGCGGGGCTGGACACGGTGCTTCCGTGACCCTCTGACTTCCTGATGCTCTGATTCCTGCTCAGAACGGGGCGCCCTTGGGGGACGGCTCGCGGGGGAGGCTGAGTCCCTGCCCCTTGTTCACTCCCATCACTGTGGTCCCACTTTAGGGCACGGGGATGGGGTGGGGGGCGAGTCCTCCCCAGGAGGCTCCCGGTCCCGAAGGGCAGAGCCAGCGAGACGCCGGCCCTCAGGGAAAGGCAGAGCAGGGCTGTGAACGCCGCCACGCGCAGCCAGCACGTGGGCTGCGGTCCGCGCGGCAGCTGCAGGGCGGCCTCCTTGTCTCGGGCCCCAGGGGAACCAGGCCGCCCCGGGAGCCCCGGCCTGCCTGGCGTGCCCGGCCGCAGCGTCAGCATCGGGCACCTCCTGGTGAAGCACAGCCAGACGGAGCAGGAGCCCATGTGCCCCGTGGGCATGAACAAGCTCTGGAGCGGATACAGCCTGCTGTACTTCGAGGGCCAGGAGAAGGCCCACAACCAGGATCTGGGTAGGTACCGCCTGCCGAGCTCGGCCAGCCCCGCTGGAGGTGGCAGGACCCCGCGGCCGCAGTGAGGTTGCTGAGTCCTCAGAAGGCACCGAGATGCCCCTAACCGGGGGTCGGGAAGCAGACCCTGCCTCGTAGCCCTCAGCGGGCTCTGCAGGCTCACGCGGCCCGGCCTCTCGCTGCCCCGTGCCCTGGGGGCTGCCAGCGGTTCCCCGTTCTTGCCCCACGGTGTATAAGCCGTCAGGCCGGGGCCGGGAGGGGCTGGGAGGCACTTAGAACCCCGCAGAGTGAATACGAGGGCGTGTGTGCTGGTATTGATCCAAGGAAGCCTGGTTGCCAAAAGGAATTTAAAAGACCTAACAGCCCATAGAAAACGTGGCCAACACGTACTAAAATTGGGGGCCTGGAGGGAGGGTGGCCACGCGTGTGGTGGGGAGATCTGTTGGGCTGAACCCGATGATTTGTGCACCTTCCCGTCCAGATAAGTTTGGTTTGTTTTTGTTTTTAAGTGAGACAAAGCAAACAAGAATAAGGGCCTAAAACAGCAGGGACAGGGCAAGGCCAGCACAGGGCCCGGCAGGCCTCAGAGGGCAGAGCAGACACCCGGCTCTCAGCTGGAAAGCAGTCAGTGTGAAAGGGGAAATAACTCACTCGGGCCCTAACATGAAGTTGGTGGAGTTGTCTGGGGGGCAGAGTAACCAGAGTCCCTCTGGGAGGCACCTGGGTGCCATGAGCCAGGCCCCCATCTGGCATGCCATCGGTGGGTGCTGGGGGCTGGTGCTTTAAGACCCCCCGACACGGGCCTCACCGGGCTGCCATTCGCCAAGTCGCCCCTCCCTCTGACCCAGCCTGGTCCCGAGGTGTGCGGGAACCTCGGAAGGGCACAGTGCGGTGGAATCAGCCCGAGGGATTGGAAAGCCCAAGCCCGCCCTCCACCCCGCCCCGCGCACGGCTCAGCCCCGCCGGGGGCCTGGAGGGGCACATTCCCGGCACGCTCAGCCGTGACGGTTCCTCCCTGCACCGCAGGGCTGGCGGGCTCCTGCCTGGCCCGGTTCAGCACCATGCCCTTCCTGTACTGCAACCCTGGCGATATCTGCTACTACGCCAGCCGGAACGACAAGTCCTACTGGCTCTCCACCACCGCCCCGCTGCCCATGATGCCTGTGGCCGAGGAGGACATCAGGCCCTACATCAGCCGCTGCTCCGTGTGCGAGGCCCCGGCCGTTGCCATCGCCGTCCACAGCCAGGACGTCTCCATCCCCCACTGCCCGGCTGGATGGCGGAGCTTGTGGATCGGATATTCCTTCCTCATGGTACGTGGTGCTTGCCTGCTCTCTCTCAGCGCACGGGCCCAGGTGCAAACTGAGTTCCTCTCCCCAGCCACATCCTGGCCTTTGTAAGACTAATCAGGGCAGTTGTTCAGGTTGTGCACTGCACAAGGGCACCTGGCCCGGGGGAGGAGTGAGAGCTGGAATACAGCCTGCACTTCGCTCATTGAGCCATGTTAGGCCTGGGGCTGCCCCCACCCAGAAGGGACCCGTTAATTTGCCACCAGGCCTTTGTACAGCCTTAATTAGGATAAATTTGGCTATCATGATAGCATCCCTTACAATTTTCCTGTTTACCATCAGAGGGAGAAAGGAAAGTCCAGTGGGGAGGGTGGGTCTTGTATTGCATTTATATTTATTATGACTGTCGTAATTCCCACTATATTGACCGGATGCCCAACGTGTTAAATATTTCATAAATTATATTAATAACATTATATATATATGTAAATTATACAAACTTTGCTAATCTTATCAAAACAACAGAAAAAAAAAACCTGGATTCTGGGAAAGGAAGGAGAAGACAAACAAGTGTTGATTTTTTAACATTTTTTAAGGTATTGCTGCTGCAATAATTTGAAGCAACAGGATACTAAGTTCTGTGCTGGGACAGGCAACTGTATGCTTTTCAGGAGCTAATCATGTCAGGGGGCTTTGGTGGATGGACAGAGCTCTGGTCCCATCGAGAAATTCAGAAAATGAAAAACGAGCCTCTTCCTTGTGAAGGGAGTGATTACACTGTATCCAAAAAGGTCAGACAGCCCTTCTTTTATTAGCAATTACATCTCGAGCTGTGTCACGGGATAAGGGATAAGCACACATGATCCTCAGTAAGTGCCTCCTGCCAGCCTGGCCCTTGACACCCCCAAGGCGGGTGACGAGAGGACCATGGTCCCCTCGCCCCGCTGTACAACCAGGGCGGCACTGATGCGCTGCCCACACCTTCCCTTCCAAGAACACGGAAGCACCTGCTGGCACAGACGCCGGAGAGCCAGCACACGGCTTAGTGTCCCCCTGCCTGTCTGGGGGAAGGTCCCTGTCTTGTCTGCACACAAGACACGCTTTGATCCATCGCTGCCACAGCAGCAAAGACGTCGGCCCCCCCTTACCTCAGTGATCCCTCTCGAAGCTGGTCTGATGGCGACTGTAAGTCTCCAGCCGGCCATCGGTTTACTTCTTCCTTTCGATTCAAATGAGGTCCTCACAGGCCGAGTGCCCAACGAGTGATTCTCTTAAGAGACATCAGCTGCTTGAGTCCCAAAGCCAGAGGCTTGTCCGCTGAGGCGAGCACATTGGAAAAGGGGGGTGTGTGTGCATGTGTGTCTGCACGCGTGTGTGGGTGTGTGCACGCGTGTGTGGGTGTGTGCACACGCGTGGGGGGACCAGCAGGGCCTCGGCTCTTTCAGGGCAAAGCGGGGCTGGAGATGCCCCATGAAGACGCGCCTGCTTGTCTCTGCTGACGACACACGGCAGCCCTGTTTGGGAAGGCTTCCGCGGTCTGTGAGCAGAAAGCTGCTCAGAGGCTTTTGTTCTTTGCTGCTTCATTTGAAGAAAAGGTTAAACTGGGCTTCTGCCCAAATGTCTCACAGGACAGCCTCTTCTGTGCCCTGCCCACCGCGGCCAAGGCGCTCCTGTTCTAAATTCGCGGGTTCTGATGCCACACTTACCGCTGGGCTCGCTGGACCGAGCCCGATGACACGTTTCAGAGAGAAGCTTTGCGATCCGGGGCCCCGCCGTGCCCCTTCGTAAAAGCTGAACATGTTTGTGAAACCAAGAGAAAGTAGAACTTGAAAGTGGCAAAGAAAATGCCCTCCAACACTTGGCCAGGTCTCCCAAGCAGAATCATCTCAAGCAACTAATTGCTAATTTAACAACCCTCTGATTGAAAAAAACTAATTACACTAGTATTACGTGTTCACTGTAGAAAAATCAGCAAGTAGAGCTTTTCTTAAAAAAATAATAAAATTCAAAGCACCCGTACTCCCCCTTCATAAACGTTAGCAAAGGAGGAGGGCAGGAGGCACTTTGGTGCTTAATTTTTTTGTTTTTTTTTTTTGGCTGCGCCGCACGGCTTGCGGGATCTTAGTTCCCCGACCAGGAATCGAACCTGGGCCCTCGGCAGTGAGAGCTCGGAGTCCTAACCACTGGACGGCCAGGGAATTCCCTGGTGCTTAATTTTAATAGACCCTCTGGTTCTGACCCACATGTTGATTTTTTTTTTTTTAATTTACTTTATTGAAGCATAGTTGACTTACAAGGGTGTGCTAATTTCCACTGTACAGCACGGTGACTCGCTTATACACATATATACATTCCTTTTCATATTCTTTCCCCTGATGGTTTATCCCAGGATATTGCACAGCGTTCCCTGTGCTCTACAGCACGACCTTGCTGTTTTATTTTTCCTTTAAAAGAAAAAGTTAACGTGTCGGCATCTCTTCCGCCCCGTCCCCCTCCGCTGCACAGCACACGGCCGCGGGCGACGAAGGGGGCGGCCAGTCGCTGGTGTCACCGGGCAGCTGCCTGGAGGACTTCCGGGCCACGCCATTCATCGAGTGCAACGGCGCCCGAGGCACCTGCCACTACTATGCCAACAAGTACAGCTTCTGGCTCACCACCATCCCCGAGCAGAGCTTCCAGGGCGCGCCCTCGGCCGACACGCTCAAGGCCGGCCTCATTCGCACACACGTCAGCCGCTGCCAGGTGTGCGTGAAGAACCTGTGATGTCGGGGCCGTCCCGCCGGACACGCTTCTCCAGGGGACACGCAGCCGGGGGGCCACCTTGGTGCTTATTCTTAACCTATTACCTCAGATGCCGACCCAAAAATTGACTTCATCTTTTTTTTCTTTAAAAAAACAAACCAAAAGAATAATAAAATAAGGGCTACCAAAGGAATTCAGCACCAGCGCTTTGGCCAAATAACCCCGTGGCATCCAAGGCGCTGCCCACTCTCCCCACGTCTGTAGGACACCGTGACCCCCCAAAATGGAAGACCATGAACCCTCCCTCTCAGGCCATCCGTACTAGAAGGTTCCCCGCTCAGTGCAGCGAACTGCTTCCTGTGTATCTCTGTAGTCCCTGCAGTCTCAGCCGCCACTGATAACCCACTTACTGAACTCCACGGGGAGGTATAGACAGGCGAGGCCGTGTGCAGCCTGCGGGCTCCTGAGCTCACTCCCGCTGTTCCCGCACGGGGGGCTCCTGGGGGTGGACCCAGCCCTGCTCTCCGGGCCCCCGTGGTGACAGCGCCCTCTTCTCCCAAACGCCGGCCACGCGAAGGATCCTAGTCCTCTCAGGAAGGCCGCCTGTGCCTTTTGTTGTAAAAGCCACTGATGTCCGCACACCAGCTTTCACTCTTCCCACCACCCCTTACAGACCGTCGGGTTCGGCAAAACTCACGTAGAAGCGAAGACCTTCTCACCGGCTGTTGTCAGCCAGGTTGCGTGACAGCAAACTTGGTAGGGTCGGAAGTGATGCTTCCACTGCCCCCAGGCCGTCCCTGGACATTTACCCTCCGTACTTTGTGCAGAATTGTATTCCTATGACTACTCCATCCTCTGTAACGACCCCCAAATAAAAGTTCGCTTTGAACGTTTTTATACCCCGAGTCATCGCCTGCCTCATTTTCTCAAGTCCATAGAGCGCAAACTTTGCCGTGAACCCCAGAACACTGCATCCGGGCCCAAGTGCGAGCCCTGCACCCAGCTCGGCAGCGCGCAGCTGTTTCTTCCAAGTTTCAGCAGATTGAACACAAGCCTGTGGTGTTGTCATTCGTTTCCCAGGGAACTGTGTTTGTGTTTCTAATGCGTTAATGTTTACAGAAAACACCCGCACCGTCACTCACCGGGGATTAGCAGGCTGGGTACCGCCCAAACGCACTTCCAATCACGCAAGCAGCCCCAGCACAACATCCCAACAAAATCCCAGTGTTTCCAAGAAATAGCCTCCAAGACACATTTCCGGCTTCAGTTTCTCTGGAACCTGGCTGACCTTCAGGCACCCAACTCACAGAATTTATTTTTACCCTTTAAAATTCAATCTCATATTAAACTTTTTCTAAGTACAGTTTCTACAGTTAACAAGGTGACAGTGTTATCATAATAATTCCACGTGATAATGTTATTTGAAGGAGATCAGCACCTTCCTGGCCTGCATCCCCCCAGTGGCCGCCCAGGGCAAGGACTCTGCCCTGGAGGGTTACGTGGGGACGTAACTCCAGGCAGTGGAACGGGGCCTGGGCACAGCGACCCAGGAAGCAGGGCACCTCACTAAGGGGGCTGCCACTGCGGAGGGCTCAGGGTTCAATCCTGCGGGGACCCACTGAGGGAGGCCACAGAGGGACACTCAGATGGTCCCCCCCCCCAGGCGTGGGAAAGGCACGTTTTCAGCCTCCAGCTCTTGCCCCCAGGGGTCAGGCTGCCTTACATGGGGCTGAGTGGGCTCCTAGCACCCCAGGTGGAGGTATCAGAGAACCAGGTGAAGCTGATGCAAAGCATTGTAGGCTATACCTGTGGACATCTGGTTTCCCTAGCAACAGCTGCAGCGGAAAAGGTGAGCCCAGAGGCTGAGGCCAGGGCCTGAAAGATGCCCAGCACAGGGAGGTGATGGGACAGCTGTTTTAAAGATTCTTTAAATTCTATAGTGTTTTATAATTTTCAAAAGTTTCATATGCACAATTTCACATGGTTTAGCTTTGAGGCCTCTGTGAGGTTCGCACATCAGCGGTAGGTGCCCAGCATTAAACACTGACCCTCACACCTAAAATACATAAGGCGAGAAGACCAAGATCAAAATCTCGATACATAATTGGATTCCAAAATGTCGACCATAAAATATAAACCGAACACAAACAAATAATCCATAACCCCAACATCGGTTTGTGCAACGAAGCTCATGATCCTGTGCAAGGATAGCAGGTGAAGATTCCTAGTCTGGATCAAACAGCCAACCTTCTGAACCTTGAAAATTCAAACTCTGCCCTTCACAGACCCTTGCATGTTGCGTGAGATTTTTCTGGTCTAGTTTCTCAGGGCTGAGAGTAACCACCACCCCGGAAGCTAAGCGTACTTGAGTGGCCGATGCTGCCCCCCCATTTTCCAGAGAGTGGGTGCCCTGAGATTAGAATCACTGTCTCGCGACTGCTTCATAAGGTGGCTTTCCTCACCCTTCGCACAGACGATGCCAGGACTCACGTTAAACCAGAGGAGATGCCTCTGGAAGCATCCTGGCTGGTCGGAGGGGCACCAGGAAAGACGGAGAAAGTCCTGGAGTATCGCTCCAGCTTCCCGCTGCCTGGGAAGAGTGAGTCGGGTGGACCCCGGGGCAGCTCTGCGCCTGGGAGCCACCAGGTGAGCTGAACCGAAGACCCTGCTCGCCACAGTGGCGTCCTGAGAATTAAATCCGTTCCTACGTGTGGAAGGGCCCCAAGAGAGCTGGCGTGCAAACCATCGTGTGAGTTTGGTGACGTGTCCCAGCCTCAAGAAGAAGGGGTTGGAGACTCGCTGCCATTGGAGGGTTTTAAAAATGTTCCCACAGGGCTTCCCTGTGGCGCAGTGGTTGAGAATCCGCCTGCCAATGCAGGGGACACGGGTCCGAACCCTGGTCTGGGAAGATCCCACATGCCGCGGAGCGGCTGGGCCCGTGAGCCACAACTACTGAGCCTGCGCGTCTGGAGCCTGTGCTCCGCAACAAGAGAGGTCGCGATAGTGAGAGGCCCGCGCACCGCGATGAAGAGCGGCCCCCGCTTGCCGCAACTAGAGAAAGCCCTCGCACAGAAATGAAGACCCAACACAGCCAAAAATAAATAAATTAATTAAAGGGTTAAAAAAATTATAAAAAAAAAAATGTTCCCACGGACAAGAGGTATCCAAAATAGGCCGTGCAGGGGTGAGGTGGAACCCTTCTGAAGGGAAATTCCTGACACACACAGAAGGGGTGATATCGAGCTGCGGGAGGACCGTGAAGCGGCAGGACAAACCCAAGTGAACGGTTTGCAGGGTATAAATACGGGAAATGGCAGCCCTGCCACTCGAGAGCTACGTGGCACATGGCCCGGTCAGCACACTCAGCAAGTGCCACAGGTACGGGTGAGCCACTGGGGAGGGTGACGTGAGCACAGAGGCGTCCACCTCGTCCATCCGCCCGAGGGACACCCGGGCTCAGATCACACCTGGACGTGGCCCTACCTCCAGGCTGCCGTTCCCAGAAAGAGGCCATCGCTCATTTTTTTTTATATTTATAAATGCGGCATATTTATTTATTTATTCCTTTGACAAGTATTTTTTCAAGAACATATTTGTTGAAGGCACACATCAGTTGTCCTGAGTGGTAAGAATACCACACTGAACAAGACACACTTAGTGCCTGCCCGTAGAAATTTTAGTTTACTGGGGGATACAGGCAATAAAAAAAGTAATTAAAATAAAGCGCCATGGGCTTCCCAGATGGCTCAGTGGTTAAGAATCCACCTGCCAATGCAGGGGACATGGGTTCGAGCCCTGGTCTGGGAAGATCCCACATGCCGTGGAGCAACTAAGCCCGTGTGCCACAACTACTGAGCCTGCGCTCTAGAACCCGTGAGCCACCACTACTGAGCCCACGAGCCACAACTACTGAAACCCACGTGCCTAGAGCCCATACTCCACAACAAGAGAAGCAACTGCAATGAGAAGCCCGCTCACCACAACAAAGAGTAACCCCTGCTCGTCACAACTAGAGAAAGCCCGCACGCAGCAATGAAAACCCAATGCAGCCATAAATAAATAAATAAATAAATAAAATAAATTTATAAAAATAATAATAATAAATAAAGTGCCATGAATGTTATAAAAGGAGAAATTAGGGGTACAGTAGGAATACAGAGCAGAGATATTTGAACCAAAGAATTCCTCTTGGAGGAAGTGATCTTTTTTTAACTTTTTATTTTATATTGGAGTATAGCTGATTAACAATGTTGTGATAGTTTCAGGTGTACAGCAAAGTGATTGAGTTCTACATATACATGTATATATTCTTTTTCAAATTCTTTTCCCATTTCAGTTGTGAGAGAATATTGAGCAGAGCTCCCTGCGTGATACAGTAGGTCCTTGTTGGTTATCTATTTTATATATAGCAGTGTGTACATGTCAATCCCAAACTCCCTATCCAAAACAGCAGGTGTTAGGAACTAACTGGAGGGGGAGGGGAGAATGCTGACATGGGTAACTTTGGAAACGAGGGAGGCCTGAAGCCAAAGGCCAAGGGCCCGCCCCCCCATGGCTGCGTTCCCCCTGATGCAGCCTCGACCCACACTGTCTGCTGCAACTGAACAATTAGGGAATGGATGGGGGCGCGGGGAGCGTGTTTCCCACCGCCTGAGACGGGGTTTACAGCGAAGAAGCGGGGAGGTGATGGATCAGAGTGAGAGAGGGCGGCCGGACCAGGTTTGGCTGAACACAGACCCCTGGACGTGGGCGTCAGTATCTACATGTGTACTTCCTTGCTCTCAGCTGGAGGGCTCTAAAGAAACACCCTCCAGCCCCCCTGGCAACAGGCACACCCAGCCCAGATCTGGGCTTCGGACACTTTCTCCAGTGAAAGGTCCCAGGGCTCCTTGGAGCAATGGCTGATTCTAGGACGAGTGCAGGAAACACACAAGATGAGCCTGGAACACAGGTGGTGCCAGAAAGTAAGAAAGTACTCAAAAATAAACCCCAGGAGCTTCCCTGGTGGCGCAGTGGTTAAGAACCCGCCTGCCAATGCAGGGGACATGGGTTCAAGCCCTGGTCCGGGAAGATCCCACATGCCGCGGAGCAACTAAACCCATGCACCACAACTACTGAGCCCGCACTCTAGAGCCCGCGAGCCACAACTACTGAGCCCGTGTGCCACAACTACTGAAGCCCGCACGCCTAGAGCCCGTGCTCCACTATAAGAGAAGCCACCGCAATGAGAAGCCCATGCACCGCAAAGGAGAGTAGCCCCCGCTCGCCGCAACTAGAGAAAGCCCACGCGCAGCAACGAAGACCCAACGCAACCAAAAATAAATAGTAAATAAATAAATAAATTTTAAAAAATAAATAAATAAACCCCAGAGATGGGAATGGGTCAAAGGGACACAGCAGCCAACAGACACAGCTTCCCGTTCACGAAAGCTAGGATAATGTGATCAAGAAGGAAGCCATCCTGAATTGTAACCCAAAGAATCAAAAGAATGTCCGTGAGTCCACACTGATACAACGATGGAATCAATAAATGAATGGGGAGAAGAGACAAATCCTTGTAGAAACACCCAGTTAAAGCGGGTAGTTATTCTACCACAAAGGAGGGGCGTGTGCGCTGTGCCTGGCGACATCCTTCCAGAGAGCAGAGTGTGGAAGCAGCGGAGAGGGCACCTGTGCCACGGGGACCGTGACCCACACACCTGGGCCATGTGATCAGTGATGAGTCACGGTAACAGCGGGAGCCCCGTTAGCATGACCTGAGGACGGCACTTCCTCTGTGCTCTTCCTCCCAAACCTCCACCCCAGCCGCATCAGGAGGAACATGTCGGACAAATCCCAGTCAAGGGGTGTCCTACAGAACACCTGTCCGTACCCCTCAAGGCCATCAAGGTCACCAAAACAAGGTGGTCTGAGAGGCTGTTAGAGCCACGGGGACCCTAAGGAGATGTGACCACTAAATGTCATGTGGTGTCCAGATGGGACCCTGAACAGAGAAAAGACATTAGGTGAAATTAAGGGGATCTAAATAAAGCATGGACCTCAGTTAGTAGTAATGTAAAGCAGGAGGAAAAGAAAGGACAGTGGACGTTTTAGGAGCTGGTGGAAACGGGTGTATCTGAGAGCCAAGTCCACGTCCAGTGCAACGTCAGGAAGAAGCTGGGAGCACCTCCCCACCCCCCCCGAGCCCCCTCCTCACCTGCAGGATCTTCCCTCGCCCCGTCTCCCACCGCAGGTTACTGAGCCCACTTCTCCCAGCACCCTCCTTGGAGTGACTGGTCCTCACGTGGGCCCCGGCCTGCCCCCTCCCACCAGGCTCAAACCTGCTGGGTGCCCAGCCGCACCACTGCCCCAAACAGCGTGTGGACTTGGGCCGGCAGAGCGGCTACCCTGAACCCCTGAGAAGGACCAGCCCCCGGGCAGCACGTCAGGGAGGGACAGCCATCGCAGGCGTCCAGCGACTTCTGGGTGGCGTGGTCACCAGGGCTGAGACCACCGGGTGCCAGGGAGCGCGGCTCTTGGGCCCCACCTGTGCCCAGCATCAGCTTCCACTGTTGGTGGATGTTTACTAAAGGCACACGTGCTGGTGTTGTGCATGTGCATGCCCCCGTGCACACATGTCACACATGCACATACAAGCACTCATACGCACATGTACACAGGCACAAGTGCACAGGCATCACACGTGCACATACACTCACGTGCACACGTACACGCATACCCGTGCACACACGTCATACATGCACAAGCACTCACACGCACAGTACACATACACCCATGCACATGCATCATACGTGCACATACACGCACTCATGTGCACAGTACACGCATACCCGTGCACACACGTCACACATGCACATACAAGCACTCATATGCACATGTACCCATGCACAAGTGCACAGGCATCACACGTGCACATACACGCATGCACGTGCACAGTACACATACACCCGTGCACACGTGTCATACGTGCACATACACGCTCTCACATGCACATGTACACATACGCAAATGAACAGGCATCACACGTGCACATACATGCACTCACGTGCACACATACACGCATACCCATGCACACACGTCACACTGCATATACACGCACTCACACGCACAGCACACACCCGTGCACATGCGTCACACATGCACATACACTCACATGCACGGTACACATACACTCGTGCACACGTGTCATACGTGCACATACACGCACTCACATGCATGCACGTGCGCACACATCCCTTAGGAGAGAAAGCACCTTTTCCAGCTCCTGTACTTCCCAGTCAAACATCATTCACAATCCCTAAAAACAAATTTTTTAAAAAGTATAAAGTCAGAGCTTCACAAAGCAAAGTGTTCTCGGGTGAATCCGACTTTTTTTTGACGTTACTGAGAAAGGGAAAGAATGTCTTTCCGGCCAGTTCCCCCCGTCGCGCTGACGGTCACACCTTGGGGGACGGTCACGCGTCCCCACTGCCGCAGCCCTGTGCTCAGGGCTCTCCCGGGGTGTCCCCCGCCTGCCACCCTCTGTGAGGCAGGGACGCCCGCTCCATTTTACAACTAAGGAGGTTCCACCAAAGGGGGGTGCGTCAAGTGGATGAAATGACACAGCAAGGCTAGTCAGCAGGCACTCCAGCCCAAGCCCCCCAGACACTGAGTCGCCTTCCCCAAGTCGCTGCCGTCGATGGAGCCCCAACTCCACGCTGGCCCAGTGACTGGGGGGGAGGCGCACCCTGGGGGCCTCCAACACCCTCCCCACCAGCCTGCTGACTGCCAGGGGCCTTGTCAAGCACAGGGCTGACCAACGGGGGCCCTGCCTCCTTCCACGGCCAAGTTCAGGAGCAAAGGGCCCTAGAGGGAGGCTGACTTGGAGCCTGTGGGTCATTTGATGGCGTAGAACAGTCATAAAACTGCAGCCATTTCCACAGAGGCCGTTTGACGATCTGGAGGTCAGGGTCCAGCTTCTCTGACAGGGAGACCCACACTCTCGCCTGGAGCTGCCTTAGCCCTTATTCCACACCTAGAAAGAGTCGGATTTACCTGCAGGGCTCCTGGGAAGGAATTCTTGCACGTGGATTAGGAGGAGTCTGTTGGGGGTCCCCGCACCTCCTGGAGGAACGGGCGGGTGAAGCTGAGGGAGGAGGGTGGGCGGGGGCCTGGGGACCCGCCCGGCCCTCCTCCCTGCGACCGTCGCCAGCAGCCCTGGGCCCGTGAGATGAGCAGCGAGGAGAGTCCCTCTGGGCCTCGGGACTCTTCCGGGAAAGGACCAGGTGGAGTAAAGTGAGGGGCGCTGCTCGTGTCTTGGGCAGTGAGCGTCTGCCTGCTAGAAGCCGGAACAGCCAAGCCGAACGCAGGAAGGAAGGAGGCTCCGGGCTGCCCGGCCCTGGAAGGCCGGGACAAGACCTCGGCGGGTCTGCCTCTCCAGCCACCGGGGACTCCAGCTCTAGATGCACCTTTCCTTGCCCGGGTGCTGGGTCCTCACACCCCCACACCAGCTGCCTTGCAGACCCTCCTGCTGGGGGGAGGGGCAGTGAGCTCAAGGTCAACGCACGGGAGGGGAGGGAAGGTCGGCCTTTCTCCAGGACCCAGAGAGGGAGGACGGGGCCCAAGAGCGTCCAGAGCGGGCACACCGTGTGCAGGGACCAGTGCAGACCCAGCGACTCTGCCCGGCTCTGACAGTGCAGGCCAGAGGGTCCCGCTTCGAGAAGTGGAAAAGATCGGGCCAAGTGCTAAGGGAATGGGGAGGGGGTGTGACATAATGAGGGCAGGCGGGGTGGGGTGCGGAGGACGGCTGGCCCTGCCTCGTTACACAAAGGCAAGAACAGCCCCCGGTTCCACCAGCCACAGCGGGAGCAGATGCTGCCTCAGAACATTCCAGACTCCTGGGGAGACCACCCCACCTCTTGCTCTTGGACACAAGAGCAAGTGCCCAGGGCTCGCCCCCCTCAGGCGGTCTGCGGTCATCGGCGCAGGTGCTCCGCCTGTGCAGGGCCGGCGCGGAGCTCGGAGGTAGAGCACGAGTCAGCTCCATCCCCCTTCTCTCGGGAGGACAAAACCACCTCCGATCCACCGCCCACAGCAACCGGCCTCTGAGCCCTGGCGCACCTCGGCCAGAGGGAGACCGCGCTGGAGGTGGAGCTGCCGGACGTCTGCGGGAGAGGGTTGCTGGCACAGCGGGCAGAGCTGATTCAACCAGGAGGTCGGGTTCAGAAATGACAAAGCGGTTCTCTTAAGACACCAGCCTAGCAGCCTGTGAAAAGGGGGAACCATGGTTTCCAACACCCAGATTACAACATAACCCCCCTCAAAACTTCCCACTCAGGACACCTCGAGGCCACCAGGAAATGCCTGGCCAGGAGCTGCTGTTGAGAAGAAGGTTTCTGAGGACACTCGGGTGAAAGTCTGCAGCGATGGCTCCTGGGCCAGGCTCAGCAGGTTAACCCACGGCTGTCCGTGGCCTCCCAGCCACAGAGCAGCTGCATTTGATCAAAGGGAAAGAAGGAATGTTTGAGGTCCCAGCTCGAACCCGCATCCAGCAGAGGATCCCCTCCTTCTCCACTGGCTAGCTCACTAAAGCAGCTGAAGCTTCCCCAGAACTGACCTGGTTCCCTGGTCGGGAACTGGGCCCGCGAGCGACCACGGCTGGAAACCCGTGAGCAGGCTCAGACCCCAGGACCAGTCTCCCTGGCGAGAGCCCAGGCTGGCACCCAAAGTCCACTTGGGACAGAGCCCAGAGCGAAGCCTACTTTTTAGGGCAGCAGTGAGGGTGCAATGCTTACGTGTTGTTGATGGAGTAGGTGCCGTCCTGGGCCATCCTCCAGAACACGGGGTCATTCAAGGGCACGAGCTGGGGGTGCTCAGAGCAGGTGGGCAAGAGAATCAGACTATTCAGGAGGAAAGGGCCGTGGGAACTCAGCCACCCCTGCCTTCAAGTACGAAGACAGAAATAATTTCCTAGGATGCTTTTTCCCCTCCACAGTCTTCAAAGACAAGTTCCCGGGTCTCCCAGACGTCTCACTAGCAAAGACACACTTCACGGAAAAATAAATACAACTTCCAACCACTAAATGGGAAACTAAGCCACGTCAATGAAAAGTAATCAGACTGACTCGTTTTCACTTTTGAACGGGCTACGGTTGCAAAATGGAAGTTTTAGACCTCGAGATCTGCTTCAGTAACAGGGCATCTCAATTGAGGCCTCCCCAGTCACACACAGGGGACTCTGCTGGTGTTTCCATCACACAGATAGGGCTCGTTTGCTTACCCGGAGGACGTGCACCACCCGGGAGCAGAGGCAGGGCTAGAGGCCGCAGAATCAGAGATCATGGGCCCTCCGCAAAAACACTCAACAGCTCCCCAAAAAAACTACTGCTCATGAAACATTGTTCACCAGCCTCTGCCCCACTTTGCTTCCTGTCAAGGACTGAATGCTTGTGTCTCCCAACATCCATATGTTGCAGTCCTAACCCCCAGATGGGATGGTGTCTGGAGGTGGGGCTTTTGGGAGGTAATCAGGTTTGGATGAAGCCATGAGGTTGGGGCCCCCATGACGGGATTAGTGCCCTTGTAAGGAAAGAGTCACCAGAGCTCTCTCTCCCTCCAGTATGTGAGGACACATGCAGAAAGGTGGCCATCTACAAGCCAGGAGAGTGCCCTCACCAGAAACTGAGTCGGCTGGCACCTCAATGTAGCTTCCAGCCCCCAGGACTGAGAAATAAAGGTCTGCGGTGTTTCATTACAGCTGCCAAGCTGGCTGAGACACCCCTTTCCCAACAGAGAGCCCCAAGCCTGACCTACTTGTTTTCCATTAAATTTCTAAGAAAACAAAACTGCTGTCTCACAGCTTCCCTGTCTTGGCATCTCCTAAGAACAAAGCCACACCCCACCCCCGGAAAAGACGTTTCCTATTCAGCAACTGCACGGGCAACCCACACAGAGGTCAGCAGAGACAGAGCTTTTAGTTTTGCTTCTATTATTGTAACTCGTGTCTTCAAGACAACTAGGCAGATGGGCCAACCTAAATACCTGGAATTTGTAGGATTCGATGCAGCTTTTAAAGATAGAGAGACGTGCCTTAAGCTCACAGCCATCACTCGAGCGCCCCCAGCAAGGAGCCTATAGGAGCACAAATAAAGTCTAAATCAAAGTTCTTCTCAAAATCCTTTTTAATAATACGTGTGGTTCACAATGCTGCAACCAATATAAAAACAGTGATTCCTGATTTTGTATAAATTAACATTTATCGAGAATCGTTACGATGCATCAGGGTACAAGTACCAAACGGTAGGACCAAAGATAAATCACAGTGAGCAGAAACGTCTGAAAGTCACACAGGTGCCGAGACAGCAGAACACCTTCTGTCAGAGGCCAGGTGTGAGGACGGGGCAGCCAGAGGACGGCGGTCTCCAGGAGCCCAGCTCTGCAGGGGGCTCCTCTGGACGGTCCGTCCACTCCCCACCTCCCAGGGCAGCGACGTACGTGGGGGACCAGTCACGGGGACCTTCGCTACTGGCTGGCATTTCCACCCGGTCTCCTCCGCCGAGTGCAGTTATACAAAGTGACCCCCAATCTGCTCCTCTGACAGTCCGTGCACCCCGGGGGCCGGGCCTGGGCGCGTCAGGCGCAGCACCCAGATCTGGTCCGTGCGGGCGGCCTGGAGCTGGCGATGTCCACGGTCTGCGGCGGCCCCTGGGCCCTCTGCTGCAGGATCACAGGCACCACCATGTCGAACAGCGTTTCAAACAGCAGGTCCACGTTGTGCCCGGTCTTGGCGCTGGTCTCGAAGCACATCTGCTCCGCAGCCGGCACGTCCTTCTCGTCCAGCATCTTGTACTTGAGGATCTTTTTGTAAAAGGCCACCGCGTCCTCCGGTTGCACCTGCTTCGGCAGCCTGGGGGCTGCACCGCCGCCGCCGCCAGCCGGCCCTCCCTCCTGGCCGCCCTCCCCGGGCCCCTCCTCACTCAGGTCCACCTTGTTTCCCACGATGGCGAAGAGGCAGTCGGCGCTGGCCGTGTCCGTCAGGCCCAGGAACCTGTCCTCCAGCTCCAGCAGGCTCTGGGCGTGGGTCACGTCGTAGGTGAGGATGACGGCGGCCGCCCCCCGGCAGTACATGGAGCCCAAGCCATGGAACTGCTCGCGCCCTGGGGGCGAGGGGGGAGAAAGATACAGTTACCTCTCCTCTCTGGAAGTGCCCCCCGACCATGCCGCCAGGGACCCCCGGGAGGGACCATGGAATCGCGACCCCAAACGTAGGTGTGGCTGGAGCTGAACGGCATGGAGACCCTGCTGTGCAAAAAGACGGGGTGATGGCCAGTCCCCAGGGCCAGCGGCTCCTGCACAGCCCCGTCCGCCCACCGCAGTGAACCCCCGAGACCGAGGAAGACAGCCGGGCCCTGCTTTCCCCCCCAATGGGCGGTGGCGTGGCTTTGCTCTTATTTCTGCGTCTCACACGCGGATGTTTACACGCGACGCTCCCGCCAAGGGTCCTGCTCCTCGATGACACGCTCTGTACCACCTCCCAGCGTGGCAGTCGTGCTGACGTGGCACCAAGCAAGTCTGCGCTCCCGGGGGGAGCAGAGGTCCCCGAGCCCAAGGCCCTGCCCCACCTCCGAGGCCACCTCCCCACCCCCAGGCTGCGGACCTCCTGGAGAAGGAGCTCAGAAGTGAGTGTGTCGGAACAGAGAACACGCACACTAAGGAAATGCCCTCTCTTTGAGGGAAGACAGGGCAACTTCACTTTCAAGCCAAGTTGGGTGCCACTGTGCACGCCACACGGCAAAGCAGGTATGGACATCCCGCCACCGAGGGCTGGCCCCACCCCTGAAGCCTGAGCCCCTACCTGCCCAGAGTGGGGAAGCGACAGCGGATGCAGACGGCCCTGGGCCCCTCAGACCTCCTCCCCCCTCTTCCTCCCTCCCTCACCTGCCCGTGGGCACCAATCAGGGCTGCACAGGCCCCAGGTGACAGCCCCGAGGGGGACAGACAGCAAATCCCCTGGAGAAGGTTCAAGAAGGATCCGGACAGCTGGACACAGTCCTGAGCCCAGCCCAGGGCTGCTCCCCGCCTCAGAGCCTGGGCAGGGCAGTTGGGAATGGACACTTCACACAGGAGGGCTGAGGCCTTCCTTGCCTTTTCAGTTTTAAGGGGAAATGGGTGTTTTCTAAGTTGGAAAAGTCACAGCGAGAACACAGCATAAATCTCCCTTGGGCCGACCTCCTTCTCTCTGGTCCTTTGGGGAGAGGGTGGGCACCTCCCAGGCCTTCTGCGGACTGTGACCTCCCAGGGGGTCCCTGGCCCCCTTCCAGGTCCCCCTCCTGTCCTGGCCTGTCCCTCGTCCCTCTGAGCCCCGACGCAGACACTCAGCACAGCCCCAAGTGGAGGTCTCGGTCACACAGCTAATAGACACCTGTCTCCACCAGGGAGGACAGGATCTGTGGCTTTACTCGCCCCCCACCCACCGACCCCGTGCTCGGTGCCACTAAATGCGCTGAGTAAGTGAAGCCGCAAATCATCCCCTCCATTTGTTTTTTTTTTTAAAGAAAAGACAACACAGTTTTTCTCTCGTGTAAGATTTCTTGGTTTGTTTCGTAACCATTTGGTCTCATTTGCTAGGTGGTGGGAGCCTCAATCATGTCAGAGGCTGAATTTACACCCTGCACCCATCTCAACTCCCACCTTTACTCTGAACTGCAGACCCAGGGGAAGACACTGGGGGAGGGGAAGAGGGGGAGGAAAGGAGGAGGGAGGAGGGGAGGAGAAGAGGGGGAAGGGAGGAGGGGGAAGAGAGAGGAAGGGAGGGAAAACCTTGGTGGGTTAAACCCCCAAAGAACTGAAATTTCGTCACACGTGAATACCTGTATTCCTCCATATCAAATCATCAGAAGCCCTGATGTATGTAAAAGGCCCAGATCACAGTAAGCAGCAAGACCAGTGCCCCTCACCTTGGGGTCTCCGGAGGCCAAGTGTGACCACGTTTGTTCCCAGGTTTTCCCCAATGGCCCCCTTGGTTTCCCTTCTCCCTCGTTCACGATGGGAAGACGGTTCACTGACTCCAGGGAGGGAAGTTCATAAATGCAAAATGGGGCCCCTCCTGAAGGCGTCCCAGGCCCCGGGATCAGTCACACCTCCTACGGCTGCCATCTGAGTTCACACCCTCCATGGGCGGAGGGAAGACCCCCTGGACCTGGGTGTGTAACAGAGAAGAGCAAACCTGACTCCATACTGGATCTATTCCTTTGGCGCTAACCCTGGGCTCTGTTGCCTGCGCTGGGTCATGCTGGCTCTGCCCCTTCGTAAAAGAATGTTGCCTGGAGCCTGCAATGTGCAGGAGAGCCCATTCTCGAGGCTCTGACCTTTAAAGGTATAACTCTTTTCCATCCATATAGAGATAAAAAGTTGCAGGACAGAAAAATAACAACTGTGTTGTTGGAGATTTATAGGAACATTGTGCCCTGACCTGTGGACAGCTGCAAGAACCAAGGATACAGGCACCAAGGACGTGCGACAACCAGCGACACCCCCTGCCGTTTCGGTAGACAAGAAGCCTGGATTCTGTTAATAACTGGGAAACATGGCTCTTTGGGGCCACTTGTCCACCATCTTCTCGGTCCGCTGGAATTGCAAAGAAAGTGGCTATTCTTTGCCCCAAAACCTTGTCTCTCAGTTGACTGGCACGTTGTGCAGCAAGCAGTACAAGGTTGGACTCCATAACAGGTAGGCCTCTCCGGGAGGGTCCCCCCCTCCACCGCCACGGAGGAGCCCAGGATTGACGTCACCAGGTAGGCCTCTCCGGGAGGGTCCCCCACCTCCACGGAAGAGCCCAGGATTGACGTCACCTGGTAGGCCTCTCCGGGAGGGTCCCCCCCCTCCACGGAGGAGCACAGGATTGACGTCACCAGGTAGGCCTCTCCGGGAGGGTCCCCCCCTCCACCGCCACGGAGGAGCCCAGGATTGACGTCACCAGGTAGGCCTCTCCGGGAGGGTCCCCCCACCCCACGGAGGAGCCCAGGATTGACGTCACCTGAAGCGCACTTGCCCACACTCACTGGTCCTTGCAGATCTAATCAATCACCCTTGACATGCCGCTCCCTAACTGGAATCCGGACTCCCGAAGAACCGGGCCCGGAGTTTGCTTTCATTCCTTTGTGGGGTGCGTGTGGGGCAGCGGCCCCCAGACAATCATGCGCCTTGAGCCTCTGTGCTCCATGCCACCCACCCTCCAAAGCACCCCAGCCTCTCGGTGCCCGCGGGACCACATTTCCTCCCTGAAGGACGAGGCGGGTGGGGCAGGCGGGTGGGCAGGGAAAGCACCAGGGAGGACAGGGTCAGGGTGGGATCGTCTGCCCCTGTCCCGGATGCAGATGCGAAGACCCCCATGTCAATGACGGCAGTGGACTGAAAGTTGCCTAGTCCTTACGTGCTTGCACAATGCGACCACCGGAGTCCACACTCCCCGGGTAACACCAACACTCCATCCCTGACATCCTGCACCTGACCCCCCGCCCAGGGCTCCTTCTCCATCAGGCAAAGCACCAAACCCCCAGCTCATCCCACCAGCAGCCCCCAGCCAAGCTGCCTCAAGATTCCCCCCAGACTGCCTCTGATGAAAGGCTGTTCCTCTGCTATAGTCTCTAGTTTGGGCCACAGAGCCCCCCGCTGACTACAGTGGGGACAGAGCCCAGGAGTCCATGACCTTGAACGGGGAAAGGTGTAATCTCTATTCTCACCATCCTCTAACTGAAAGTTAGCATTTCCTTCCACAGACACATTGCAACAAACCAGAAATGACTACAGGAAGCAATCCCTGTGCTGTGTCGCCGACAGAAATAACAGAGGCTTTCAATCCACACTGCAGTTGTGTATGTTTATCATCAGCTCAAAATCTCAACGGCTATTAGACCTGCCAGTAAAGAAAACCTGGTTTCCTGGGGAAACTTGGTGTTTTATTGCATGCGTTTAAATACAGTATTCAGAGAAAGGGTCACAGGCTGGTGCCACCCGGATACAAGGGGATCCATGGCACAAAAGAAATGAAGAACCCCTGGTCCAGGGGTCTTTGGAGCTCGGACTGAAGGCATGACACCTCCACACAGCTACTTATATAAAATATAGTGATCTTTGCCATTAAACCAGGTTTCAGCCAAATGGCCGAGAAGTACAGAGGAGTTCCACCCCAATCATTCTGAAACGGCGACTTTCTGGCCTCCCCCGGGGGCAGGCTGTTGCCGATACGGCAGCCCTGGAGAGAGCAGCTTGCAGAGAAGGGTGCCGCGTCCAGGAGAAGGGCCGCACGGGCTACACCTGACAGCTGTCATCTCCCTCGCTCGGAGCAGGACCCCAAGCCAGGGACCTGCTTCTCCAGTGAAGCCCCAAGTGTCCCCCAAGTGATCTGACGGGGAGGCGAGCTGGAGAGGGTGACGCCCCAGCCAGGTCTGGCAGGAGTTGGAGGTGCGCGTCCTGTGATCCCGCAGTGATCCTGAAGATTAGAGCCACTTCCCGGAAAGCAAGTTTACAGCCGTTGGGCCCCTGCCCTGGTCTGCTGGGAAGGGCAGCCTGCCTACCCTCGGGGTGCTCTGGAATTCACCACCCGCAGAGCCACATTCCCTCCTTCTGCATACCAGCAGCAGGTCAGCCCTCTGACTAATAATTTAATTATTAAAGTTTCATGTCAAATTACACTGTGCGCTTACGGGCAGAAACGAAACAGCATTCTCCCGTCCCTTCGTGGACCCCCATGGGAGATGAAGATCAAGGTGTCTTCCAAAGCTGGCAATAGGAAACTTTAGTCAAGAAGCAAAGAAAAAACAGAAATGCTTCCCCATCATTACCACTGAGCGGGGACTCTTCCTTTCACACAGGATCATCTCACAGACAGCGAGCCCGGCAGCAAGAGGTTTTGCCAACAGCTAAAAATGCCGTCAGCTCCCACCCACCAGGTTTCACAGGAGGGGGACAGAGTGTCATGCCAGCCATCCCGAGAGAATTGCTTGCAGGTCTGTCACATAGTTCTCTGAGGACAACAGGCCACTGTTAATGCCTAGGCCTAAAATAGTTTTCCTTTCCAGATAAAAATGTCTGGTTTGCCTGTAAAAAACCAAAGAAGTAAATAATAATAATACCAAAAGAGAAAGCAGAATAACTAAAGGAAGTAGGAACTACAGCATCCCAAAAGCCAGCCTGAAAAGAGGCGGGCAAGAGCTGCTGATCAAATCCCACGGTCTGTCATCTACCCGTCAACCAGCGCAAACAAATCAAATGCCATTACCCCAGCTAAAGAATTTACAATTATGCAGTTTTCATGCTTGAAATTCTTTATATATATACATATATATATATATATATATATATATATATACACACACATTTATTTATTTTATTATTTTATTTTTGCTGCATTGGGTCTTTGTTGCTGTGCACGGGCTTTCTCTAGTTGCGGTGAGCGGGGGCTACTCTTTGTTGTGATGCGTGGGCTTCTCATTGCAGTGGCTTCTCTTGTTGCAGAGCACGGGCTCTAGTTGTGCGGGCGTTAGTAGTTGTGGCATATGGGCTCAGTAGTTGTGGCTCACGGGCTTAGTTGCTCCACAGCATGTGGGATCTTCCCAGACCAGGGCTCGAACACGTGTCCCCTGCATTGGCAGGCGGATTCTTTTTTTTTTTTTTTTAAACATCTTTATTGAAGTATAATTGGCAGGCGGATTCTTAACCACTGCACCACCAGGGAAGCCCCCCATGCTTGAAATTCTTAAATATCATTTTGGATGCAATCTGGAGCTTTTAGGCTGCTTTCAAATGAGCGTAGGGCCAATAATAAGACAGGCTAGTCCGACATGGAACAAAGGTTCTGAATTTAGTCCTAACTGCGTTTAAGTGGGAGCCTGGTATTTCTGGCATCACAGAGGCGGTGAAGACTAAGTGGGGAGGTGGTGAGACAAGGCCGCTTGCGGTTGGCTCTGGGCGTATTTGAACCCAAGGCTGTTGAGTAAGTTTTCCAGTAGTCTGTGAATGTGCGCTGAGCCGGAGGTCAGGCCCCTGCTGCTAGCCCACTGTAATGTCAGCTCCTGGACCCCTCAGAGCGATGGCTTCCTCGTCGGCGATGGGCTTGAACTGGGACGCTCACAGGTTCCCTTCCCACGTGCTCAAATCGGGTATTTCCCTCTCTCTCTCCCTCTCCCTCTCTCTCTTTCTCTCTCTCTCTCTCTCTCTCCTTCTTTCCCCAACCCAGGTCCCTAAGCACCAATTCCGAAGCTGAAGCTCTAGGAATTCTGGCAGTTTCCTTTACTTCGTGGTCCAATTCCGGGGGTGCCAGGGCACCGGGCTGACGCTGCACCAGCCCTGAGGGGGCAACGAGAAAAATCACAAGTTGTTTCAAGTTTAACCAGCGCGGCTGAGGGTCAGGCTGCCAGGCTTGGCGTACGTGGCCCCTGCCGTACAGCCTGCCATGGCGCTGGAGACAGGGGTCGGAGAGAGGGGCCCAGCCTCCTTCACCTCCAGGAAGCGGCCTGGGCTCCCTGGCCGTGGGCGGACCGCAGGGCTGCAGGACGGGTGGACGCGGGGCTGCCCAGGAGCTCTGGCTTGTCTGTGACGCAAATCAAGGAGTGACTGTCTCACTTAGGTGTATCCTCGTTGTTGCATATTACAGAATTTCCTTCTATTTTTCAAGCTGAATAATATTCCACTGTATGCATATACCACATTTTCTT
This sequence comes from Balaenoptera borealis, assembly GCF_965194805.1. Taxonomy (NCBI): domain Eukaryota; kingdom Metazoa; phylum Chordata; class Mammalia; order Artiodactyla; family Balaenopteridae; genus Balaenoptera; species Balaenoptera borealis. The sequence continues at coordinate 77,453,497 of NC_138877.1, forward strand.
ATCTATTCATCCGTCAAAGGACATGTAAGTTGCTTCCATTCGTGGCTACTGTGAATAAAGCTGCAAGGAACTTGGAGGTGCTAACAAGTCAGTCGCAGGACAAATACTGCACGACTCCACTTCTAGGAAGCATCTAAAATAGTCAGATTCATAGAACTGAACAGCAGAATGGTGGTTGCCAGGGTCTGGGGGGAGGGGAAATGGGGAGTCACTTATCCACGGGCATCAAGTTTCACCAGCACAATGCAAAACTTCTAGAGATGAGCTGTGCAAATGCAACCCGGTAGCTGAGGTCAGCCCGGTGTAACGTGCACTTAACACCATGTAAGAGGGTACCTTAAGTGTTCTTACCACAATAAAATAAAATTAACAAACAAGAAATGACATGGTAAGCTTGGTGTTGCCAACACAGTTCAGAGGTGGACGTGAGTTATCCTGGTGGTTAAGGAGAAACACAGAATCTGTTAACAATGCCACCGGCATCCGATCAGACACATCCTAGAACCAACTCCTGACATGCAGCAAAACTGGCTGGACGTGGATGGGTGAGTCCAGAGCAGCTGGAGAGGGAGGCCAGCTGGCCACAGTGGACAGGGTCCCGGGGGAGGACCTAACAGGTTTGCTGGAGCCCAAAGTCAGGTCTTCAGAATCACAGATCAAGAAGTGCACTGTCCATTCCCCCAGAGAGCTAATTCCATTCTCTACACGTGGAGTGGGAACCCAGGATACCAATGGGGTGGTTTACAACAGGGGACGAGAGATTAATCTCCATCATCCCTTCCCGGCCCAGGTACAGGAAAAATTGGGCTCGTGACCGGAAGAAAGCTGGCTCGGCGCGGTAACAGTTAACAAGTCCTCAGCGTTCAGCAAACTCACGCGGTCTCCCCAGCGACCACGCTAAGTGGGCCTTCCCCTGCCCACATTTCACAGAGGGAGAAACCAAGGCACAGAAAGCACAGGATGTGGCCCACAGAAGCAGGAAGGTGGAGCCCAGAGCCAGGACATGGTCCCGGGGACCAGGCCGTCTGAGGTCTAACTGCCTACAAAGAGCCCGACTCCCAGACAGACTGTCTGCATTAACCCTCACCGTGTGCCCTGGGGGCAGGTCCTTAACTCCCTGGGCCTCTGTTTCCCATCACCAAAACGTGGACAACACCCACCCAAAGGGGCTTGTGAAGACGGAATTAATTTATTCAATGGGCTGGAACTGTGCCTGGCTCGTGTGAAGCCCTCCGTGAAGGCTGGTCGATTAAACCGTGACTCAGATTCCTCCCAAACCTCAGGGTCGGTTCCACCATCCCAGGACCGCCCCGTCTGAGCTCTTCATCAGCACATTTACTGTCTCCTGGGGCCCGCTGGTCACCTTTGCTGTTGACCAATCTCCTACACCTTCCGTATTTGTATGAGGCTTGCTTTCCGAGGACGACCTTCTCCCCATTTCTCGGGGACACTTTGTCATGTGGCTGCCACCCACTGTGGAACTGGAACTGAAAAGCAGCCCAGGGCAGGAGGACAGAGGTCAGTGGCCACAATCACCCCAACCTGCCGCTGGACAAGGAAGATCAAATGCCTGATTGCATTCTCTCTGATGCTCCAGCGTCCTCTGGCCACATGACGACCCACATTTCACCCCGAGCGTCGCGTCCTTTTGGCTTAAATAGTTTTAAATAACCCAGTGGGTGGTACAGCCGCCAGAAACCACGTTACAACACTGGCTGCACATTTTAAACAGGGGAGGGGGCGGCTTTTAAAAAATACGGACTCTCGGACCCCCTACCCCAGAGCACAGGAACTAGGACCTGGCAGAGCAGGGGTGTGGTATCCAATCCCGTTAAAAGTCCCCCCGGAGAATGTGATGTGCAGCCGCTGAGCAGAAGTGGGAGGTAAGAGGCGGTCATTCAGGGTGAGAATCAGAACGATCCTTATTCCAGGCCAGCTGAAGAGTGAGGTCTACCAGGAAATGCAAGTGCAGACAGTGAAAGAAAGAGGAACTTCAAAAACGCCCACAGAAATATCGACGTGGCAACATGAAGATAAAAAAACCCAGATCCACAGACCCAGAGAGGGGAGCAAATAGAAACTCCAGGGCGACCTCAGAGATGGGCCCCAGCACAGCCCGGAGCAGCTCAGCCCAGAATGAGCTCTGACGCCCTTCCCTTCTAAGAGGTGCTTAAAACATGAAATAAAATCCTTTTCTAAAGCTTCCAAGTTCCACCCGCAGCATTATTAATACTACTACCTGAAGGATGACTTTAGTTCTATTGTGTTCAGTGTGACGCGTTTTGACTACAGGTTACAGTCACAGGGAAGATCTGGACCATTCCGTCTGCGTGTATGTGTCTCGACACTGATAGTGAACCTGGTGAGAGAACAGCTGTGGAAACAGCTGCCCCCCAGGAACGTGCACAGAGACCAGACGCTTAGAGCTCTTTCCATGTAGTCAGAAGACGGGTCCACGTGTCCTCCCGGGGTGATAAAAGGGGTCGGCTGTGTGGAGCCGCCGCTGGGCACAGCTGCCTCCACCTGTGTGTGCAAACTGAGGGGGCAACAGGGCGCGGACACTTCATCTGAGAACCCACCCTCCACGCAGAGGCTCCAGGAAATGAGGGGGTGATCCACCACCGACCGTCGTGCCGTGCGTGATGCTTAATTTTACGTGTCAGCGTGGCCGGGCCGCGGTGCCCAGCTCTGTGGACCGACGCAAGTCTAGATGTTGCCAGGAAGGTATTTTTTTAAATGTGATTAACATCGGCAATCACTGACTTAGCAATCACTGACCACCCGCCATAATGTCAGTGGGCCTCGTCCAATCAGTTGAAGGGCTTTAAGAGCAAAGACTGAGACTTCCTGGAGAAGAAGGAATTCTGCCCCCAGACTACAACCTGAGTTATAAAATACTGTGCCTGAGTTTCCAACCTTGCTGCCCTACAGGTTTTGGACTCAAGATGCAACAGCAACTCCTCCTGGGGTCTCCTGCCTGCCAGCCCACCGTGCAGATTTCAGCCCTGCCAGCCCCACACTCCTAGAGCCAGTTCCTCTCTCCCTGCCCCAGCCTAAATCAATATCCCTGTCTCTCCGTGTCAGTCTGTCTGTCCATCTCTCTTTCTATATATATACATATACATATATATGGATACATATAGTGTATGTATATAGTGTATATATATTGTATATGTATCTAGTGTATATATATAGCATATGTATCTAGTCTGTATATATTATATATGTATATAGTATATATATAGTATATGTATATAGTGTGTATATATATATAGTATATATATAGTGTGTATATATATAGTATATATAAATGGAGATATATAGAGAGATATGTATATAGTGTATATATATTGTATATGTATCTAGTGTATATATATAGCATATGTATCTAGCCTGTATATATTATATATGTATATAGTATATATATAGTATATGTATATAGTGTGTGTATATATATATATATATATAGTATATATATAGTGTGTATATATATATAGTGTATATAAATGGAGATATATAGAGAGATATGTATATAGTGTATATATATTGTATATGTATCTAGTGTATATATATAGCATATGTATCTAGCCTGTATATATTATATATGTATATAGTACATATATAGTATATGTATATAGTATATATATACTGTATATGTATCTAGTGTATATATATAGTATACGTATCTAGTCTATATATATTATATATGTATATAGTATATATATAGTATATGTATCTAGTGTATATCTATATAGTGTATATATAGTGTGTATGTATATAGTGTATATAAATGGAGATATATAGATAGATATATATCCACATCCTCTCGGTTCTGTGTCTCTGGAGAAGCCTCACTAACACATTTGTTTCTCTGAAAGGTGTCCCCCTGGGAATGTGCCTGCTGGCAACGGCCAGACCCTCCAGCAGGGGGGACTGTCTCAGCAGCCCGTCTCCCCTCCGTCTCCAGGTGTCTCCACGGAGGCCCGATTCCCTCCGTAAACAGAGACCGCCCCACTGTCCCCTGCAGGCAGTGGGCATGCCTCAGTGCCTCCCAGCGGGGTCCGCTCCCCAACCCCGCCTCGTGCACCCCTCGGGCAGCCGGCACCATGGTCAGCCAGAGACCACGCCTCTCAGCCGACCCGGCCGCTGGGTCCACGGGAAGGGGGAAGTGGCCTGAAAGGGCTCTCCAGCAACTGCAAGTATCACTCTGACCCGAACTGGTCACTTCTTCATCCCTTGTCTGCCCTCCTCACTAGGCTGGCAGGTCCTCTTCCCAAGTCAGACCATAAAAACGGAGAAATCTCCCGCCGCACACGTCCTGGGACATCCCAGCTGGCTTCCGAATGGAGCGTGAACTCACAAACGGCCCAAACCCTCTCCTGCCAGGTTCTCAACGGCTAAACAGTAAACAGAGGAAACATGATTTCCAAAACAGACACCGAGGGACACGTTTTATTGGGTGCGGGGCCGGCACAGCACGGGGAGTTGGAGAACGGAACGAGGAGTTTCACGTCGATTTTTTCTTGGGTTTAAAATGATCTCCTCCCTCTTTCTCTATCTTTTATTCTTGCTTTTTCTCCTATAAGAGGTAATTTTTTTTTTTTTTTAAGGATAGCTTTATTGCTTTGCCAGCAAAGGGGGACACAGCAGGCTCCTGCCTCAAAAAACTATGTGTCCTTAAAAGAGGTAATTTCTAAAGTCTCCTATCCGTCTGCAGTGGGCTGAGTGGTGGTCCCAAAAGATACATCCGGACGCTCATCCCCAGAGCCCGTGAATGGAGCCTTATCTGGAAATAGTCATTACAGGTGTAATCAGGTTAAGACGAGGTCATTAGGTTGGAACCTAATCCAGTACAAACAGTGTCCCGATAAGAAGAGGAGAGACACACAAACACGTGAAGAGGAATAATGATGTGAGGAGTATGCATCTACCAGCCAAGACCCCAGAAACCACCAGAAGCTGGGGGGTGGGGATAAGCTTCCCAACAGAGCACGGCCCTGCCCACACCGTGATTTCAGACTTCCAGCCTCCAGACCTGCGGGACGATGCATTTCTGCTCCTTTAAGCCACCCAGCCTGTGGAGCTTTGTTACGACAGTCCCAGGAAACTCCTACCACAGGAAGGCGTGAATCGGGCCGATGGCCTCCCCATTCACAGACACCAAAAGTCATGAATCGAACAAGAACAATGTCCACACGGAGGGCCCTCGTCAAGCAGACAGAACAGAACCAGGAGCTGCTCTGGCTCTTACAGCGAGTGCACTGCAGGTGCATAACTTTCCCAAGAGCTAAGCCGTCTACAGCACTCACTACCATCCAAGCCCTTTACATGCATGACCGTTTACTACCCCCCATCCCCTGGCGGGGACTGTGGCCTCACTTCCACCCCCAGGCCTGATGCAAACGCTGACAGAGGAGCACGAAGGTCAGGGGCACACAGGCAGCGAATGGCAGAGGCGGGTCCTGAACCCCCGCCACCGGGTCCAGGGTCCAGGGTCCAGGGTCCAGGTGCTGAGTGCAAGCCTGCACTGTCAGATCGAGTCCTACTCCGAGAAGGGTTAGCGGGACAAAACTGGCCTCGAAAAAGAATGGCAGTATTTCAAAGTCTAGAAGAAATAACAATGGGATGCTTTCTGCAATAGCTCTCTCATCAGAAATTGAGCAAACCCCAAAAGGCAAGATAAGCACCAACAGCGAAAAGCAGGAGTCCTCAGGTAGAAGCACGCCCCACAGGGTGTGGACGCCCTGAAGGGATTCTTCTCAGATGATGAGAGTAACGCCGAGACAGGGCTGGAGGCTGCCGGGTACTTTCCCATCTACACGGGCTTAAAGCTTGGCCTCAGCGACAGGGCAGAATCACCCAGAGAGCAGGCCCTTCCCACCGCCCTGCCTGAGGGTCACCTACAGGAACCTCACGAAAATTCCATGCAGGCAGAGACTGATCCAACAGCCACCAGCTGGAGATGAAAGCCGAGAAGTTGAAAAGGAAAAAAATCCTACCCCACGATATTACTGGGGTATCTTTTCTGCCAGAAGGAAGACCTAAAACCTCAACACAGATTAATGAATGACACCGTCAAAGGCCGTGATTAGATAACACTTTAAAGATAAACTATTATTTTAAATCCAATAATCCAACTTAGTTGCTTGCATTTATAGGTCCTTTAATTTTGTTCTTAATCGTCTGTGACCATTAAAAGGCATTCCAAACATAGCCGTGCTTCACGACACAAAGGACGATGATTATTCTTTGAGTCTAGGAAGGCCACGGGCTTACACTAGTAACGAAATGAAAAACAGCTTTGTGGGACTTGACTACCAGATCAGTCGGCAACTATTTAACGACGGTCATCCTGACCCACGCCTGTAAAATGAGACTTTTTTCCTTCTAGAAGTAAAGGAACCCAAACCCCAAATGATTTCCAACTAAAGAAATGGCAACATATGGGGAAGAGGAAGAGTGTTTCAGAAAAACAGATTTATTTTCACATTTCAATACATATACAATGACATTTACCCAAATCAGCATATGTGTCACCTCTGTTGTTTCTGTTTGGCAATTTGAAGGCTGAACAAAAACCAAGAATACATCATATGCCATACGAACCACCCAAATAATTACCTGCACATAAGTTAATCCCTTGCCTGTGACTCACTGACGGGGTTTTACGAAATAATTCTCAAGGTCATATAATTATAACTGGAATGTAATTCTCAAATGGCTTCACTCTTTTCAGACATGGATTTACTAAAAATAATTCAATAACAAGACCAAATAATTCAAATAAAGGAACCTTCTTTAACAGTCTAGTATTAAGAAAAAAGGCAAATCCAAAGAAAATACACTTATGTAACAGATTTAACTTTAAAAAACAAAAACTCTCACATACCAGGATATTAAATCCAATATCCTTTACCTTCAACAGATACTCTGTTGTCCTGTGAGAATTACTTTTTAAAATGAGATTGTCAAAGAAAAAGTCAATTATTTGCAAAATTCTCTACTTATTAAAGCAGGAAACTAAAATCATTTCAGATTTCTTGAAGCAAGTTTTAACTTGTTTCAAAGACAAGACTGAACTGCAAATACCATGTTAAGAAAACTCTTTAACTCTATAAAGGGTTTTCTCAAAATATTAAGTTATCTAGAATGGCTTCTTATCTGGAGTACCCCACTCAGGAAATACCCCAGTTATTTCTAACAGAATGTTTTTGTCTTCTTCTCCATAATATAAAGTCTTCTGAGAAATACACAGCAGAGAACAAATGTTTTCCTGTTACAATCACCTCCCTTATCCGAGGTTTCACTTTCCAAGGTTTCAGATGACACTTGGTCAACCACAGTCCAAAAATATTAAATGGAAAATTTCAGAAATAAGCAATTCATGTTTTGAATTGTGTGCTGTTTCATTACAGGGTATTGTTATAATTGTTCTACTTTATTTTTAGTTATTGTTGTTTATCTCTTACTGTGCCTAATTTATAAATTAAACTTTATCATACATATGTACGTATAAGAAACATATAACATGTATAGGGCTTGGTACCATCCGCAGTTTCAGGCATCCACTGGGGGTCTTGGAATGCATCCCCCAAGGATAAGCGGGGAGCACTGTAATTCTAACGCAAGGGAAGTATATTAAACCTTTTCTGAACAGTCCTAAGGAAACAAAGGATTTTACATATGTTTACCATGTCTAGTTACCTCTTGCTTAACAGATCGGGTGTGTTCTAATAAAATTCCCTAGAAAGTACATTTTCCATAGACACACATTGTAAAATCAGAAACACCTTCTGGGAATGATTGGGTACCTAAATATAATTGTATCAATTTAACAGTGCAAAAACCCTTTCAAATCAATCATATCAAAGTATTTTGTTTGAACTTAGTTTACCATATTTAAATATAATGATATTATGCTATACATAAAAGTAAATATTTTAAATAATTCCCTAGAATAGTCAAATTCACAGAGATAGAAAGCAAAAAAGTGGTTACCAGGGGCTGGAGGGAGGGGGATGGGTTTTGTGTTTAATGGGGTTGGAGCTTCAGTTGGAAGATGAAAAAGTTCTGGAGATGATGGTGGTGGTAGTCGAACATGCTTAAAGCCAGCAAGCTGTACACTTAAAACTGAGTAAAATGCTAAGTGTTATGTGTATTTTACCACAAAAAAATTCCCTACAGTTAAAAATAGATAGGAGACAGACAATAGACAGGTAGAAGGAAGATGATGGAGAGATGAGTGATAGGAAGAAAGATGGTGGACAGATGGTAGAACTGCATGTAAAGCTAGCGCCAGCAAGCGCCAGTGGCCTGACCCTTGCCCTTCTGGATACTCACAGCTCACTTGCCCCCGGCTGCAGCAAGCCCAAGCTCACGACCTGGACCTTGGATCACCTAGCGATGTGGTTAAAATGCAGGTTCTCGTTGGGAAGGCCTGGGCGGGGCCTGGATTCTGCGGCTGCCACCCTGGGGCCCCCACAAGGAGCAGGGGCAGGGTGACGGTAACCACGGAGCAGTCCCGGGAGGCCCTCATCACCCCGAGACGCGTGCAGCATTAACACGACCAACCCTGCAGCCCAGCCCTGCGTGTGCCGCGTCTGCACGTCCCCCGCTGCCGCCCCCTCCCTGGTCCTCGGCGCCCAGGCACAGCTACAGACGGAGCAGCTGCTCAACCGGGGAAGCCGAAGGGCGACACTGCCGGGTGTCACTCGAGCTGCCAGGGCCTGCGGTCACACAGTAACTAACCAGAGTTAATCAGACTGGAAATCAATTAGGTTCGGAATGTGCTTTTGCAATTGCTCTAGAAGAGGTGCCCGGCTAAGTAAACAGTAGGTCAACAGGCTTTGAAAAGTGGGAGCAACGTATCCTCACGCAGCCCAGGGATTGTTTAAAACAAGCCACACACGGCACCGTGACGTGCGGCCACAGCGCTCACGGCTACCCTGGAAGCAAGAGCCTCACAGGGGGGCTCCCGTCACGACAGAAACTCAGAAAGTGTTCAAAGCGGCCTCCGTTCACGTGGGCTTGTCCTTCTTCAGGACAAGCGGCCAGGCAGAGAGGAAGAACTGCTCTCCCCTGGCTCCCGGGGCCGGCACCCTCACCAGTTTCCTTGAATCAGGTGAATCCCGTTCCTCTAACCGAGTCAGCTCGCGCTCCCTTCAGGTCGGCACAGAGCCCACCCTGGCTGCAGGGTCACTCCAAGCGCCAGGCAGGGCGTCAAGCTAGACGGGTGTGCACACACACGCGCACACAGACATGTACAACACACACACATGCACACGTGCACGTGTGTACCTACATGCATGTGCATGCACATGTACAACACATGCAGACACACACATGCATACGTATACCTACGTGCACACATGCACACACACACACACCTACAGTACACACATGGGCACACAGACATGTACAACACACATGCACACGTGCACATGTATACCTACACGCACGTGCATGCACATGTACAACACATGCAGACACACATATACCTACGTGCACACATGCACACACACACATACCTACAGTACACACATGGGCACACAGACATGTACAACACACACATACACACATGCACATGTATACCTACACGCACGTGCATGCACACGTACAACACATGCAGACACACATATACCTACGTGCACACATGCACACACACACATACCTACAGTACACACATGCACACAAGCACACATGCACATGTATACCTACATGCACACACATGTATCATGCACACATGCACACACGCACATGTGTACCTACATGCACACACGCACATGCACACCTAACGCACCTCGTCCTCCCCACCATCAGTGGCACGACTGTACGGATCCTGAAGCAGAGCAGCCACACCGCTGCTCAAGGACCCGCAGGACGTAAGCAGCTCATAACCCCGACAGTGGCATGAACACCTGGGTAAGGAAATGCCAGACGATGAGTTTTAATGGCGGTGGAGGGCCTCCGAATTCCGTTAGGACAAGAATGAGATCTGGGCAAGCATGTTTTAAGCAATTCCACCCTGACACGTGTTAAAAGACGATTTTCAAGAAAGGGCAAAATCATGACTCCCACAGATGCAAAAAATAAATACATGTTAAAGATCTTGGTGATCTCATTTAATGAGGGAGCCCAACCGATGTCACAAGCAGCTCAAACGTGTCAAGAGGGCACAGGTGTCCACGGGGCACAGATGCAGGAACCCTGGGTTCACAGAGGAAAACAGGAACACGTAGAGAGCAGCGCAGGAATGATCAAGTCTTGTGCAAACAGAGGCGAACTGCTTTTTCCACAAAGAAAAGTGACCACCACACACCCTCAAATCTAACCCAGTCCCTAATAATGCCCTCCTGTCACCCACACCCTTCCTTCATAGCACTAATCACACAGGCTGGTTGTCCAATGCCAACCTCTCAACAGACTTAAGCCCGGGACGAAAGGCCAGCTGCCTTGCTCGCTGCTGTTCCCCCAACTGCCCAATTCGCAGGAGGTGCTCAAAGTGGGGACAGAAGGGATGAGCAGATGGGTCCAAACTGTGCTCACTCCATACACGTCAGACCTGAAACCAGAAGGGACCCTGAGGCCACTTGGCTGAGACAGTGACTGAGGTGCCACCCAGGGCTCCTTAGAGCTGGTCGAGCACAGAAAACGAGGGTCAACCAAGGGGGAAAATGAAATCCCCACCCCCCCAGAGGGAAGCGCAAAGCAAGGTGAGGAAAGGGCCCCCTGAGGGACTGCAAAATATGCCCTTTAGTACTGAGGAAAAGCCTTTTCATATCTAGCGTTCTTCAGCTTTACGCAGGTAATGGTGACAGTACTCCACTTTGGAAACAATGTTACCCATTTATTTCTGCGTTCCACGTTCCTATTTGACAGTCGGACTCCCATGGAAACAGAGTGGATCACTGAATCTTCAGCTGGAAAGTGGAACTAAGCAAATTGCAAAATATGTGAAAATCCACTGTCCAACCCAAATCACACTGTCAATAAATCTACCAGTCTTAGCAAGTCACAGAAAATCCATGGGACGGGTCCAGGAAGAGTCCTGCTGTTTCATCCTTATCCCCCTTTACAAAAGTTGAGGACACCTGTTATGTGCCAGGAAAAAAGAAAACACCGATTACTGAGAGTCCAGGGGCCATGCAAGGCCCGTTCACATCTACCGTCTTGTTTAAGCCTCATAATTAACCCTGTAAATAAGGCTTCTTACTACAATCTTAAGACGAAGTAATGTACACTTCGAGACAAAAAGGATGATATCTTCATGAAAAAGTGCCCCAATGGACTGCACTAAAAATAAAAACCTGCCGATTCCAGATGCAGCGCGAGACTCACGTGGTTCCTCGGAATCTGTTTAGGTGACATTGTCATTTCGAGAAATGCCATGAGATGACAGCTTTCCAAAGGACGCAAGTCACACGCCAGCCTTCTGTTTCTGAGCAGAAATCCCCGCTTGTACTGAGGACACAGTGACTCGCAGCCACCAACGGGGCAGGGCGAGCCCTCGGACCCCAAGGCACAGAAGGCATCCTTCCTTCTCCAGGACTCAGGCTCCTCAGAAACCAGTACTGCCACCAAACGAGGCTGCAGGCCCACCTGGCCGCCAGAGCGTCCCGGGCACCCCTCCGTCCAGGTCTTCAGGGACGGCACACGAGCTCGGGGAAGGGCAGGTGCCTTGACTTAGCTGCTCCAGCTGTGAGGTCATCTCCGACTCGAAGACACAGTGCAGACAACGTCTACATGGACGGGCATTTTGTGCCTTAATCTTGTTGCTACGACACAGCCAGCCCAAGGCGGACCTCTCTGGGACCCGCCACCTTCAGGTGCTTCAGTGTTTCTGCGGCTCAGGGGCCCTAGGCAGAGCGCACCGTGATCCATCCTCGTCTTGTCGGGTGTGTGCATACGAGACGGTGCGCCGTGCACGCAGCGGCCCTCCTGGGCTCGCTCTTTCTCGGGCAGACATCACTTCCGTGAAGGACTGGCTTGCTGACCAAGTGCATAAACCCTGGGCACTTCGCCCAGCTCAGATCCCAGCTTAGCCTCTTCCGGGCTTTGTGTAACCCTGCCAGGTTGCCTCCTGTGTCCTGTGAGGGTTACAGGAGTTAAAATACACACAGAGTTGAGATCAGCCTTGGCATTCAGTGCTACCAAGCAGCAGCTATTATTTGGTCAAAATCTGTGCTGGAGGCTCGTCTTGGGGAAGCTGTAGAGACGATGGCTGATTTTGTGCAGGATCCCGGAAGGGCTGTGTGCTCATCCACCCCCACCAACAGTGTTACAAACATGCCATGCAATTTATTTCTCCCCATCTGAACATTTACTGTCAGATATAGGTGAGCATTTCAGGTGTAACCTGGAGAAAAAGAGCTGCTTCTGTGAGGTGTAAATGTTCAGCTACTACAAGAACTCTTGATGCCTATAAGGCTGTTAATAATAAAATTCCGAACTTTCGAAAATAAACAGGGAAATAGATCAGCAGGATACAAAAATAAACAGGGGCCCATGAGCTGGGCAACTGCAGTTAGAGCAGTGTATTCTTTTTTTTTTTCCTTTTGCTGTTTTATTTTATCTTTTTAATTGAAGTATAGTTTATATACAATGTTATATACGTTATAGGTGTACAATGTAATGATTCACAATTTTTAAAGATTATACTCCATTTATAGTTATTATAAAATACTGGCTATAGTCCCTGTGCTGTACAGTATATCCTTGTGGCTTGTTTTATACAAGACCGTTTGTACCTCTTCATCACCCACTTCTATCTTGCCCCTCCCCGTTCCCTCTTCCCACTGGTAACCTCTAGTTTGTTCTCTCTATCCCAGTACGCTTCTTTTTTGTTATATTCACTAGTTAGTTGTATCTTTTACATTCCACATGTAAGTGATATCATACAGTATTTGCCTTTCTCTGTCTGACTTATTTCACTTAGCATAATACCTTCCAAATCCACCCATGTTGCTGGCAGATGGCAAAATTTCATTCATTTTTATGGCGGAGTGGTATTCCATTGTGTATTTTATACCACATCTACTTTATCCATTCATCTGTTGATGGACACTTAGGTTGCTTCCATGTCTTTGCTACTGTAAATAGAGCTGCAGTGAACATTGAGGTGCATGTATCTTTTCAAATTAGTGTTTTGAACTCTGTGTTATTTGAGCCAACAAATGTTTTTTAAAGGTTTTTAATTCAAGGCAGAATAAGAGATAATACCATAATTCTAATATTTGAGTATTATTTGATGTACTGGTACTAGCATCACATAAAATCACCTTCAAGAGCTATATTTCATTACTTATTTAATTCTTCTTAGGCCAGGAGTCTTTCAAGAAAATGTCCTATTTGCAAATTTTCATGGCTGAGGATTTTTGATAAGATTCTAACAATTTAACATTCATTCACTGATCATTTGACCACAGTGTATAATAAGCGCGCCTCTAGGGCTTCCCTAGTGGTGCCATGGTTACGAATCCACCTGCCAAGGCAAGGGACACACGGGTTCGAGCCCTGGTCCGGGAAGATCCCACATGCCACGGAGCAACTAAGCCCGTGTGCCACAACTACTGAGCCTGTGCTCTAGAGCCTGCAAGCCACAACTACTGAACCCACGTATCACAACTACTGATGCCTAGAGCCCGTGCTCCACAACAAGAGAAGCCACCGCAATGAGAGGCCCGCACACCACAACAAAGACCCAACGCAGCCAAAAATAAATGAATAAAATCTATTTAAAAAAAAAGAAAACAGTTCTGAACTACTTTAAAAAATAATAAGTGCTTCTCTAATTTTCAGAAATAGAGGAAAACGCAAACTTACAGCAACTTCCCCATGTTGTGCATGTTCCCAGTAATATATTTGCTCTGCTTGTTTGAGGAGACAGAACAAGGCCACAAAGGGGGCTAAGAGAACAGTTCTCGGGGAGTCTGTCTGTCGGACGCACCCAACACAGCCGCTCCTGGGGAAGCTCCGCAAAGCAGCCTCGAAACAGGCAAAAACTTCCAGCGCCTCCCCTGAGTTCTCACAACGTGGGTGACAAGCAGCCGCCACAGCTCCGATCAAAGGACAGACACAACCGCAGCTGAATCTCGGGGACAGAAGAAATGTGCCAGGACGGCAGGCTGGGGTGGACGGGGGAGGCCTGGGCCCCGGAGGCTCGCCACCCTCCCTGCCCCTGCCTGCAGCCCCCCGCCCTCACCCCTCCCTCCTGACGGCCACGCCCTCCGGAAGCACCAGCTTTACAGATAAACACGGGAGCATCTGAGACAGAAAAGGTCTTTTGTTCCTCCACCAAAAAAACCCCACAAGACATTCTCTTCCCAACCAACACTGGCAAAACCGAGGGCTCTCAGCCCACCGCATGAGTGGCCTGGCGCCCAGACACAGCGGGGGCACCTACACACCACAGGCCGGGGGCCGCTTTCCTCCACCAGGCCTGTTCTCCAAGACAGAAGGGCTTTTTTTTTTTTTTTTTTAATTGATTGATTGATTGATTTTTGGCTGCGTTGGGTCTTCGTTGCTGCGCGCGGGCTTTCTCTAGTTGCGGCGCGCGGGGGCTACTCTTCATTGCGGTGCGCGGGCTTCTCATTGCGGTGGCTTCTCTTGTTGTGGAGCACGGGCTCTAGGCGCGCGGGCTTCAGTAGTTGTGATGCGTGGGCTCAGTAGTTGTGGCTCACGGGCTTAGTTGCTCCGCAGCATGTGGGATCTTCCAGGACCAGGGCTCGAACCCGTGTCCCCTGCATTGGCAGGCGGATTCTTAACCAACTGTGCCACCAGGGAAGCCCCCAGAAATGCTTCTGATGCCTGGGTTCAGGCATTTGTGGAAATACAAGTGGCCCTTCATCAATGGGGAACCAAATAAATATCAGGAACCCAGGAAAAAAGCGAGGTCCCAGCCCCGCACCCTCTTTCAAAAAGCAGATGAGAAATCATAGACAAACCGGAAATCAAAACTTCTAATGCAGGCCACAGAAATCAAAAGCTGTAAATGTAAACGCCAGTCAGTGGCCATCTAATAATATCCACCATTCCGTCACGGGCCCAGTCGTGCTCACGAGGGCGTTGGGGGCGAGGGTGGTAGGCCTCATTCTCTTCTTGCCAGTGCCTGCTGTGCTGCTTCACTTGTTCTGCTCTGTCTGGGTGCTACATCTGTCTGCATCTCACCCTGGTCTCCGTGGATGGCGTTCCAGGGCAGCGTGTAGTGGGAGCGCTCTGCACACGGAGGGCACTGAAGTTAAGTGCCTGGGCACCCACGCAGTGGTGGGAAGAGTGGAAAGGAACCCACTAAATGCGACGAGAAGCCGACCTCACATCCGGGCCCCCCAGCATCCAGCATGACCTGGGCCTTAGCTTCCTGGCTTGCAAAAGGGAGGGGATAAAAATACCAACCCCACAAAGTAGCTGTAGGAAATAAGAGACAAGGCCCCCAGAGCACTCAGCATGGTGTCTGGCACCGCTGAAGCCAAGGTAATCCCTGCTATTCACACAGGCAGGAGCCCCAGGAAGGAAGGGGCCGTGAGTCAGCAACCTGGACGCCCTCAGAAAACACTTCCCAAGCCAGCTTTCCTTAGGACACCACCCTGATTTCTGAGAAGACTGTAGCAGGGGAGGATTTTAAAGCACAGGGGCCCCTAAAATTAAAAGAAGCGTCCATGATAGAGGGAAAGGCGGCATGAAATAAGGTGTAAACAGTGTAAAGACTTTGGCTAAGGAGTCGCAGGTCCCTAGCTCCAGCCCCTTTTCTGCACCAACTGGTCCTCGGACATTGGATAAATAACTTCCTGTGGCTGTCTCCTCATCTGAAAGAGGAAGAGGCTGAAAAAATGGATGTTTAAATCCTGTTCTAGTTTTCCAGGATTACACCAGACTCTGTGTGCCCCTGCGACGTGGGTACCTGCAATGGATATGCCAAGTTTACTGACACCTGCTGTGCTGGGAAATGAAAACTCTCCAGAGCTGAAGGATGCTCCTACAATGGTCCGACTGGTCTCACCTTTGCTGCAAGCAAACCCAGAGAGGTCAAAGCTAAGCTCCACTTTGCTCATAGGTCCAAGGCTATTTGAGCCAAAAGAATGGGAAACTCAGTGGGCAGCTAAGCTATTTCAGAGGCCTGAGACCAGCCCACAGAGGCCAGGCCAGCGTGAGGGAAGCCACCAGTTCACACCCACTTCCTCCTGGTCCAAAGAACAGATCAACCAGTGTTTATGAAATGCTTTGCAGGAGATACACGCTCAGCTTGGCCTTCTCTTGGAATAGAAATACTAGTGTGGGGTTGGGTTCGCTTGGGCTGAGCAGGAAGGCAGATCTCAGAGAAGAGCTGGTTTTGAAGGCTGGGTGAAAACAAGGGGATAAGTGGCCGAGGCAGCTGTCACCAGGCTCCACTCGTGAACTTCTTTCCAAAGGACTCTGCTGATGAGACAGAGTGAGCCATTAAATTTGTCTGTGTTATGGCCAAGGCTAAAAGCTTATAATCTGGGTCTTTTCTTCCCAGTGCCTCTCTCCAAGCGCCCTGCCTTTCCAGCAACACTTCTGTGACACTGGCAGAGAAATCAACGAAATTTTCATTGCCGAATTATCCACGTGTGTGCATAAAGTCAGCTAAGAAAAACAAGAAACAGATCGTTCTCTTCATAAGTGTCTAAGAGCTAACTAACTAGTTCACTACACAGAATATCTCCCAAGTCTGTACGTGGAAATGGAAGTACCTCAACAAACGTAAGCTAAAACAGAAACTGGCTTTTTAACCAATGGTGTTGGGTCAGCTTGATGTTCAACATACACTGACTATAAAACCCAAACATCCTACTACTCCTAGGTGGTTTACCCGAGAGGTGAAAATTTATGTTCATACAAAAACCTCTATGTGAATGCTTATAGTGACTTTATTCATAATCACCCAAAACTGAAACAACCCAAATATCCTTCAACTGGTGGATGGATAACCGGCGATGGTACATCCATACCGTGGAACGTTACTCAACAATTAACAGGACTGAACAACACAGATGGATCTCAAATGCATTAAGCAAAAGAAGTCAGACTCAAGATGCTCCATCCTGTATGATCCTAGAAAAGACAACTATAGGGACTTCCCTGGTGGTCCAGTGGGTAAGACTCGGCGCTCCCAATGCAGGGGGCCTAGGTTCGATCCCTGGTCAGGGAACAGGATCCCACATGCATGCTGCAACTAAGAAGCCCGAATGCTGCAACTAAGACCCGGAACAGCCAAAATAAATAAAATAAATAATAAATAAATAAATATTTTAAAAAGAAAAGAAAAGACAACTATAGGGACAGAAAACAGATCAATGTTACCAGGGGTTGGGGTAAGTAGAGGAGGTGACTTCAGAGAGACCAGGGATTTGTTTTAAATGATGGAAATAGTTTGTATTTTGGTTGTGCTTGTGTTACACAACTGTATGTGTTTGTCAAAACTCCTATAACTAAAAAATTAGGGTGAATTTTACTGCTTATGTGCAAACATTCAATATACCTTACTTAAAACAAACCAAGATAATCTACCAAAAACCAATAAGTATTATATAGGCAAAACTTGTGAATTTTTAAGCTACAAAGCCAAAAGCTTTTAAAATTCATGTGGGAAGAAAAACTCCAAAGTTTACCTAGATAGCACATTAAACATGAAATTGCACGTTAAATAGCATAATACTGTCATTTAAAGAACAGAACAGGTGAAAAGTTCTGAGTCAAGGTTGTGGCATATATAACAGAAGCACGTCTTTCCAGAATCATTTTTTGGAACCGAAGATGAACAGGAATTATAAATCAATAATCCTTATACCCAGACATAACTATAATTCGAAACATACATGCACACCCTATGTTCATAGCAGCACTATTCACAATAGCCAAGGCATGTAAACAACCTAAATGTCCATCAACAGATGAATGGATAAAGAAAATGTAGTATATATATACAATGGAATACTACTCAACCATCAAAAAGAATAAAATAATGCCATTTGCAGCCAGATGGATGGATCTAGAGATTATCATACTAAGCAAGGTAAGTCAGAAAGAGAAAGACAAATACCATACGATATCACTTATATGTGAAATCTAAAATATGATACAAATCAACATATCTACAAAACAGAAAGAGACTCACAGACGTAGAGAACAGACTTGTGGTTGCCAAGGGGGAGGAGGGGTGGGGAGGGAAGGATTGGGAGTTTGGGATTAGCAGAGGCAAACTATTATAAATAGGATGGATAAGCAACAAGGTCCCTATAGCACATGGAACTATATTCAGTATTCTGTGACAAACCATAATGGAAAAGAATATGAAAAATATATATATGTGTGTGTAACTGAGTCACTTTGCTATACAGAAGAAATTAACACAACATTGTAAATCAACTATACTTCTATAAAAAATTTTTTTAAATAAATCAATAGTCTTCATCTGTTTTCAGCACTTGGAAAGTACTGTGCCACTTCCTTCTGGCCGCCATGGTTTCTGATGAGTTATCTGCTGTCATTATAATCTTTTTTCCTCCTTTGACTGCTTTCAAAATGTTTTCCTTGTCTTTAGTTTTTGGAGTTTGGGTTTCTTTGGGTTTATCCTGTTTGTGATTCTCTCGGCTTCTGGAATCTTCAGGTTTATGTATGTTGCCAGATTTGGAAAGTTTTCAGGCATTATTTCTGCTATTCCTTTTCAGCCCCACCCTCTCTCCTCTCCTTCCAGGACTCCAATGACACAATGTTAGATCTTTTATCCATAGGTCCCTGTGGCTCTGTTCATTTTCATTCTATTTTCTCTCTGTATTTCAGATCAGGTGAACTGATGGTTCTATCTTCCAGTTCCTGGTTTCTTTCCTCTCTCTCTCCTCCATTCCCTCACCGAGTCAATCCACCAAGTCTTTTATTTTGGTTGTATTTTTTCAGCTCAGAAATTTCCACGAGGTCTTCTTTTGATCTATTTTTCTGAGCCTCTCTATTTTTTCTCATTTGTTTAGTGCGACCATAATTGCTCACTGAAGCATTCTTGCGATGGCGGCTTTGAAGCCTTGGTTGGATAACTCTGACATCTCTGCCATCTTGGTGCTGGCATCTATTCATTGTCTTTTTGGATTCAGTTTGAGATCTTCCTGGTTCTCATATGATGAGTGATTTCTGATTGGAACCTGGACATTTTCATACTGGGTTATGAGACTCTGGGTCTTACTTAAACCTTGCATTTTAGCTGGTTCCCTCTGACATCAACTCGGCATGAGCTGAGGGGCCAGGCAGGCACTGCCCCTTTTCTGGCAAACGCCCAAGTTTCCCACGTAGCCTCCCGTGGCACCATGAAGTGGGGCGGAGGGGGCTTGTTACCACCTGCCGGACATGAAAGCCCGCCTCCCTAGCGGGCCTTCTCCAACACCCCCTAGTGGGGGAGTTGGGGTGCCTCATTACCGCCAGGCAGGGGGGAAGCCCTGGTTCCTGCAAGGCCTTCTGGGTGGGTGTGGGTCCAGTTTTTCCTGTGTGTCGGCTAGAGTACAGCAGTTAGTGTCTAAAAGGTTTCTGTCTTACTGTGCTACCTCTTTCCTGGTCCTCTGGTGAGAGAGTAGCCTCTTTTGTCTTGTTTTGTCTGTAGCCTTTGGCATTGCTAAATTTCTGGCTTCTTGAGCTCCACGTCTGGGATGCATGAGGCAAAAGGAAAACCCAGGGAGCTCACCGCTGGGTCAGTCTTTGGATCCCGAGGTCCCTGGGCAGTTTGTCCTCTTCTCTCTATCTTTCAGAGTCCTCTTATGTTTGTTTTATATATAATACCCCAAAGTTTTTAGCTGTAATTAGTGGGAAGAGGAGGGGAAAGTACTTCTGCTCCAGCTTCCCAGAAGCAGAAGTCCCAGTGTGTTATTCTTCATCTCTAAATAGACTTGTAATGTATCGAAGACAAAAGAGATAAGAGTCTCTAAAGAGTTGTTTCAAGAGCACATATCATTAACATCGGGAACCAGTATTTCCTCACCAGGCATACACTGGCCTATTTTGGGCTGCATTATAGGGCCCATGACAATGACATTTTTACACTGATTTTATCATTCAGAGTCAATACATCATTAAGACAATAAAACTGCAAACTTCAGCCTCTCCAAATTGTTCCCATTGCTTTCAACAATTTCATCCAGCAAAACTTAGCTTAAAAAGAAAATACTGCAGAGTAAAATGCTAGAGTCTGTGGAGAACATAAAAATGAATACAACCCAAACTTCCCTCCAAGAGCTTGTAAGTCAGAGGAAAGACAAACGGGTAACAAAACAGATAAAAGGCAGAACACAGTAAGGCACACCAGGTCACGTGGTAGTATTAGTCTGGAGCAAGCAGAAATCTGGCCCTACCACGACTGCGTCACAAAGTATGTGACATTGGAAGACGGGACAAAATTCAAGTTGGGGATCGCCAGGAGAGGGGACAATCCCGGAGAGAGAGATGCCACAAGCAAAGGTGAAAACAGAGGGGGACAGGGCACGTGTGACAAATTCCAAACAGCACCTTTGGCTCAGCCCTGAGGCACTTGACTCCACAACAGGAGGACAAGAGGAAAGGGGCCGGGAGAGTCTGTCATCACAGTGACGAAGTCCTCATTCTAAGAATAAAAACTCCTTTAAACTCATGTATGTACACATGTGCGCATGTGTGTAAAATTTCTTTTTCACAAAGAGGGAAGTTCTGTGAAGTCTCAGCGAAGTGAGAGGGGTTCAATTAGGAATCATAAAGTTTCTATTTCTCCTGTGAACTTAAAGACGACGAAGCATGGAATTATCGCCCAGAGACGTTAACATGACCCAGGTATTAGTTCACAAATGTGGTGGACCTCAGTTAGTTAAAGTCTCCCGAATCGCACCACACTAGTGAGCCTTAAATACCTCCGCCCACCCACCCCCAGGATTCCCGGCACCTCCTCCAGGGAGACTCCGGGCGGACGTCCCAGCACGTGCAGCTGCGCCCTGGCAGCCTTTGTCCTCTGAGATCTCTCAGTATAATGGTTCTCTGTCCACCCTGCTGAGCCCCGACAGTAGATTTTCTTCCACCTACCCTAATACCCACATTCATATTCAGGCCACTGTTTTTGCTCAAGAAAGCAGAGGAATTCTACAAATGACGCCTTGACCCCAGAGGGTGCCCATTCAAAATCTTCAGTAGTGCTAAAGATGTGACCCACCCACAAAGAGGTGGACCACCCACAAAGATGTGGACCACCCACAAAGCTGTGGACCACCCACAAAGATGTGGACCACCCACAAAGTTGTGGACCACCCACAGAGACACTGACCCACCTACCAAGACATGGACCACCCACAAAGATGTGGACCACCCACAAAGATACTGACCCACCTACCAAGACATGGACCACCCACAAAGTTGTGGACCACCCACAGAGACACTGACCCACCTACCAAGACATGGACCACCCACAAAGATGTGGACCACCCACAAAGATACTGACCCACCTACCAAGACATGGACCACCCACAAAGTTGTGGACCACCCACAGAGACACTGACCCACCTACCAAGACATGGACCACCCACAAAGATGTGGACCACCTACAAAGATGTGGACCACCCACAGAGACATTGACCCACCTACCAAGACATAAACCACCTACAACACAGGCTTTGCAGGCTTAGCTTCCAGATCCCAAACCTAATCTAAGATTTATTTCCAAGAACTGTTTTTCAGTAGGAGCCCAGGCTAATCTTAAATCCAGGCCCCACCCTCCCCCAGTCTAGCTCTGAGTGGACACCCAGGAGAAATCTGAGAGCTGCGTGTCGAGTTTAACTGAACCAGGGGTCTCCTCAATCCCTAAATGCTAAACTCTTCGGGGTGTTTCTAAAACTACAGAAAGACTTTTAGAAAAGTACTTTCCTTTTTACGTGACCTAAACCAGGAGTCAGCAAACTATTTCTGCAAAGGGCAAGGGTGAATGTTTTTGTCTTTCTGTGCTCTACGGTCTCTGCTGCAGCCACTCAGCTCTGCTGCTATAAAACACGGGGCGGACGGGGCGCCAATAACACTACGTAGGGCAACGGCGAGGCCCAGGTCAGCCCCCAGATCTGCAGAAAGGGGAGGTCATCCACCAGATGCCCCGTATCACACCAATCCTGCTTGTCAGGATTAGGACCTCATAACCCACTCAGCAGCTGCACTAATAAATGAAGAGAGCCAGCGAAAATCCGAGCCCTCCACCGCTGGCTCCGTGCACACCTTGCACGGGCCGTCCACCCACTTCTGCGCCAGCCTCGTGAGGCTAAACACGCAGCCCTCGCAGGCCGGTCCAAAGCGTCAAGGGTCGGCAACTCCGCGGCCCCGGGCAAAGACGGCTCTTCTCCAGGCGGGTCCACAACGCTGCCGCCTCTTCCAACCTGAACGAACCCCACTTCCGACACAGCATCCCCACCATCCCCCGGATCCAGGGGCAGCTGCCTAGAAGCGGGGCCGGGGCTGCGGCTTCCACGCAGAGCAGGAGGGAGGATGACCGGGGCTCGTGGTCCCCAGATGGACGGCCCATGTCACCTGGCATCTTCACGCACGCACCACCCCACGCCCCGCAGACACTCCCCCAGGACAGCACAGCCGTTCACAGGATGGAGGCTCTCGGTCCTGCACAGGAGGCCCAGACCTCTTAGCTAACTTCACGGCGTGAGCCATCACATTCTCCTCCCCCGGGAACCACGATTTCACGACCCGGAACTGCAGCATCCTCTCCTGCGCTGCACTAAAGTTGTTCAAGGGACGGATCTTAAACCAAGTGCTCTGAATCTCATCTCCCTTGGAGCCACGAAGTTTGCGGTCATTGGTTACGACAGCGGTAGGAAACTAAAACTGATACTGGGAGTTGGGATGCTGCTGAAACGAATGGAGAAGTGGCTTTGGAACTGGGCAACGTGCAGAGCCTGGGAGAATTCGAGAAACTTGGTGGAACCAGCTCCAGCCCCATCTACCGTCACACTCCCTTGGAAGCAGTCCTGTGCCAGCTGACTGAGATAACTACCCAAGAGCCCAGCAAATCTCCTCTCCGCGCTCTGGCCCACTCACCACTCCGCCGGCAGGCTTCGGGCAGCAGCCCGGAAGGACAGGCCAAGAGCAAAACGGCAACTCTGACGCCTCACTGTCATTTTTATTATTCAACACCCTCCCACCCCACCCACGCCACGTGACCAAGAGCGGCGCTCAAAACCGTGCATCCTCTAGCTGGTCCCCACCCTTCTGCCTCGGTTACAAAAATTAAAACGAACGCAACTTAGAAGACAATGTGGAATATAAAGAAAGTTTAAGGGCAAAAGGCAAACGGAGGAAAAAAGAGAGAATTCCCTAAAAGTTAAACTTCTGCATTTCCAACAAGGATTACCTAAGAGGCAAAGATTCATACCTGCCTTTCCCCTCCAAGCTGCACATAACCCCACCGTCCCTGAGGAGCCAGGCACAGAGGTGGCCTGTGTCACTGCTGACTCTGAGCCTCGGTCACCCTGAATGTGTGTGCACAGGAGGTCAGCGATGTGGAGAAGGGGCCTGGGGCCCCCAGTGCCCACACTCGGGGTTCCGGGAAGAAGGCGGCAGCCCGGGCAGCCCGGAAGTGAGTCGCTGCCCCCGGGAGCCCAACAAGATACCGAGGACGTCTCATCAGCCTTATTACGAAATCCTCTGGCAGTCAAGAATCCAGCTGCACCATGTCCTTGGCACCGAAGAAGAAAGTGGTTGATCGAAATTGCACTGCTCCTTCATACCTTGGATGCCAAGACGCCTGCTCTGACACCAACGGTCACCTCCTGTTCCAGAAACACCACGCCACGTGGTAAAGGCCAGCTTCTAACAGCAGTCACCACAGGGCTCTGGGTTTGGGTCCCCCAGCGCCAACCCTGCATTACCCTCTTGTAAACCAAGGACAGCAGTGAGGTCCAGCCAGTCAACCAAAGGAGCCTCAGGACCAGCCTTGTACCAAACAGGCAGACGCGTCGTGTTAACGTGGTCTGATTTCTACAGCCCTCGTTCCATCGCTACCGAATGCTTAGTGCTGGAGAGTCAGCTTAGGTAAAGGATCTTAGAGGAACTTCACTCACTCTGAAGCCTGGAGGTGGAGAATAGAGCAGGGAAGGTACACTTGTACCTGGGAGACGCTGTTTTCACAGCATGTTTTCAAATAAATTAGTCAAGATGTTAACAGCCATAACAACAAAAAAGACAGCAGCAGAGAAAGCAGGAGGGAGGGAGGAGGGGTAGACGTCCGAGAGCGGCCTTCATTAATTCAGTTTTAAAAACAAGATGAGTTATAATACTGTTTATTCAGCTGACTGGTGCACCCAAGTTGGCAATTTTAAAATTCTGGACCAGACCTTCCAGTATACATATCACTTTTTAAAGTGCAGACATTTAGGGAATTCCCTGGCGGTCCAGTGGTTAGGACTCTGTGCTTTCACTACCATGGGCCCGGGTTCAATCCCTGGTCAGGGAACTAAGATCCTGCAAGTCGCACGGCAGGAGCAAAAATAAAACAAAACAAAACAAATAAAAAACTTAAGTGCAGACATTTAAAAAGTCAGACCTTAAAGTTTCAGGCTTTCAAAAAGTCATACTCATTGAAAACGGGCCATACAATTTACAGTTTATTTACTTGCGGTATCTTATTCTTTTTCATGGGGAAGGAAATATATTCTATTGTAACACTCTAAGGTCAGTGTAACTATTGAGTTAACAAACTGAAAGCTTGAATCAAGATCCTCTGATATATTGTACTTTTGAAAAAACACAAATATACTACACGCACTAAAAATAATTATTACCTATCTTAAAAATGCTTCTACAGACAATCACTTCAAAACCCCATAACACACATGAGCCTAGATCACGCGGCTGATAAGTGGAAAATGCAGACATGCCTGGCACTGAGGGAGGAGACCTGAGTTCTGCTTCCTACCTTCCTGCCTAAACCCTGAACTCAGGGAGTTCAGAGCCTCTGTTTTTTCTCTTGTAAGGACAGGTAATTTATACTAGCTCTGCTCACCCCTCAACAAGGTTGTTGTGGATGGCAGCTGAGATCCTGTTGGTGGGAGCACGTAAATGCCTCTGGTTACCACTAGCTGGCTGGGCTGGGGTGCTCTGGTACACAAGTCCCCAGCACTCTCTAGAACCCAGAGTGTTCTCCTGGATTGTCGCTAAGATGCACCCAGTGGCTGAACGGTTTCCCAACCAGCAAAGGACTCAAGTAAGAGGGGCCAAGGGTGGTCCCACACTGAGACTAGGGGCCTGATCCCGGAGATGCGGACACCTGCGTAGCAAGGGCCGGATCCTGTGTGGGGCAGGACACACCTGCCCTGGGGGACCCTGCCCTGGGAGACCCCGGCCCTGAGGGACCCCTGCCCTGGGGGACGCTCCTCTCCAGCTGGAAGCCCCTCACCCCTCACCTGCAGTGTCCCAGATGGAGATGTTGTAGGAGCGCCACTGCTTCAGGTAGAAGGCGCCGCCCACCGTGCTGACCGTGTCCGGGAAGCGCCGCTCCATGTACCTCTGCAGCAGCGACGTCTTGCCCACGTTCATGTCCCCCAAAAGTACGATCTTCCCGTCGGGCCTCCTCATCTTCCGGCAGGAGACACCGTTCCCTTTTTCCCGCGCCTTTCTGGCCCGTGCGCCCGGGGTGCGGCTGGAGCAGCCGGACGCCCCGAGGCTGCGCAGACCCGGGACTCGCGGAGACTCGGACTCGCGGGAGCCCCGAACTTGCGGGCACCCTCTCCTCCGGACTCCTGGGAATGCGGAAGAGGAAGCGCGTCTCCGCGCTGGGCTGGAGCCTGGGACCCAGCCCGACGGCCACCTCGGGCGTCCAGACCGCGGCGGTCGGCACCAGGTCCAGGGCGCCCCGGCCCCGCCCCCAGCCCCGCCCCCCAGACGCCCGGCGCCTCGGGCCTCGCCTCGGGCCCCGCCCCCCACGTCCCGCCCGCGCCGCGCACCGCGCGCCGTGCGCCGCACCTGCCCCCCGCCCGCCCCGGTGCACCTGGCGCCTGGGCGGACCCGCGACCTTCCCCCGGGGCGGGCGGTGCTTTCCGCCGAGAAGGGATCGGAAGACTCGGGCAGGTGGGAGCGCCAGGTCGGGCACCAGGTCGGGGCGGCTGGCGGATGCAGAGCGGCGTCCCAGGAGGCGGGTCCGGGGTGGACGCAGCGCAGGGACGCGGCCCGGGCCCGCTGACCTCAGAGTCCCGCGGGGGATACGCTCCAGCCCGGCCCCCCAGGCTCTCCTCCTCCGTGGGTGCAAATATGGCCCCGGGGCCGGGCGCATGGAGTTTTTCTGGAGTGAGCGTCTGCGAGGACCCGTCCTCCGACTGTTAGTGATTAGGACGGAGGGGCGCTTGCTAGCGTCGTTTTTGTTTTGTTTCGTTCACTCTGGCAAGAAGACGATTATGCTGTTTTATATTTGAGAAGTGGACAGCCAACGCCACTTAAAACTTTGGAGTGAAAATTTGACTTTGGCAGTTGCAATGACGACTAACGAAATCTTTCCATCTTCCTTCTTTCATGGAGTGAACCTCGAAATGCTTCTAAACCACTCGGCCTGTGGGACTCGGTACTTATTTGAGACAATGGTGATGCTCTAGTGTGAACACCAGGGGGCGCTGTTTGCCGAGGCCGCGCCGAGTCCTCGGGGTCCCTGCAGAAGCTGGGGGCGGCGCTCTGAGACTCAGACGGGCGCGGGGTGGGCTGAGGGCGTCTCAGCCGGGGAGGACCGGCCTTGCGCAACTCCTTCCTTGCTCCGTGTTTCCTGCCCCGCAAATCGGATCTCTGCCCGCCGTTACTGCCCACCCCCTCCCAAGCTTTTTACAATACCTCTCCCACCCCCTTTCCTTCCAAGTCCTTACCCTGCTTTATTTTCTCACCACTCTGTAATCGAGTTACGCTGCTCATTATCCGTTCAGTCTCCCTCTCTGGAAAGTAAGCTGCATGAGGAAGGGACTGTTCTGTTTTGCTCCTCACTCGGCCTGGTGAAGATTCTCCAGCACATAATAGTTGCTCAAGAAAGCTTTGAGTCAGGACACAGTGGATGAATTCACCATCCTGGTGAGGCCAGAAGGGATTTCGGGCAAACGTCACCACCAGCCCTGCTCCACACCTCACTCCTCTGGTACTTTAAATTTCCCTAGGGACAGGGAGCGTCTTTTAAGCTAATTCTGTATCCCCCAGCTCACTAGACCTTTCTAGGCGGCTCCCTCATTCAGTAAACCTGTGGACGTGAGCCCGTGAGGGCGGGGCTTTTTGTTCCTTTCTCTGGTGTCTCCCAAGTGCCTAGAACTGGAACGCAGTCCCGGCTCGATCAGTGTGTGTTTGAATAAACGTGTTGGTTTGCTGACAGCTGTCCCCACGTGAAACACTGGTGTTTTCTGAGCAGGATTTGAGAGGCAGTGCTGATCCCAGCACCTAGCCCGCTGCCTGGCACGTGACAGAATTCACTCAGCAAGTTTGTTTAAAAAAAAAAATTTTTTTTTAATTGTCCAGCACTTTGAAAAACTAAATTTAACCAGGAGAATGTCTCTATATCAAATTTCAGCCACGCCTAAAAAATGCCCTAAAGACTGATTCCTTTTCAGGAAGCAGGATTGAGGAAGAAGTTAAAAGGTTAAAAGTCTGTTTAAACTAGCCACTCTCATCCCGAGTGCAGTGTTTTTTCTGCCTGCATTTAAACCACTGACCTAACAGGGTAATCCTTTTACCGATTGCTTAGATGAAAGGTGCCCAAGGCCAAGAAAATTATGTAGTTCCTTTTTTTAAAATTTATTTATTTCTTTATTTTTGGCTGCGTTGGGTCTTCATGGCTTCATTTCTCTAGTTGTGGCGAACGGGGGCTACTCTTCGTTGCGGTGCGCGGGCTTCTCATTGCGGTGGCTTCTCATGTTGCGGAGCATGGGCTCTAAGGCGCGTGGGCTTCAGTAGCTGTGGCAAGCGGGCTCAGTAGTTGTGGCTCGTGGGCTCAGTGATTGTGGCGCGCGGGCTTAGTTACTCCGCGGTATACGGGATTTTCCCAGACCAGGGCTCGAAGCCATGCCCTCTGAATTGGCAGGCGGATTCTTAACCACTGCACCACCAGGGAAGTCCCTGTAGTTCCTTTTTAAATAGATGCAAACTGAACAATTCTGGGACTGTCCACAGTTACAGTAAAGGAAATAAGCAAATGTGGTTGCTTCTGTTGGATTTTGCAAAGTGGCTTGGGAGTTTATAGGTACTTTGTTGTGGAACAATTCTATCTTTTAAAGTACTTTCCTCTTAAACAAACAAACAAAAAAACCCTGGCTGTCTACATGTCTTTGTCAGCAGATAGGAGTTGACGAGCTAAGCTGTAAGCCCTGACCTAGGGCTAGAGCAGTAAGAAAGACAGCCAACAAAATAAACAAGCAAAACATATAGTGTCCTAGACAGTTATTAAATGTTTGATGGAGAAAAACTGAGCAGGGAAGGTGGATAGAGAGCGAGGCCTGGGGATGGATGCAGGGTTTCAGTTTTGAACAGGATGTCTGCAAAGGTGAAGTTTCTGGAGCATTAGAATGAGGTTAGGAGTTAAACATGCAGTTATCTGGAAAAGGAAGGGTTCAGGTACAGAGAGCAGTGAGTGCAAAGGCCCTGAGGCAGAAGCCTTCCTGTGGGCTCCATGGGAGTACAGAGCAGGTGAGCTGGACACCAGGCCCATGAGGAAGGGGGGAGAGTGGCCAGAGAAGGTCATTAGGGCCTGTGGTCGTGATGAGGGCTGTGGCTTGTACTCTGAACCAGGTGGAAGGGTGCCCGAGGCCTCTGAGCAGAGAAGAGACATGATGTGTCCTAACGCCTTCCTGCTGTGTTGAGGTGGCCATGGCAGGTGCACGGACATCAGGGAGAGACAGTGGTGGCTGGGATCAGCGTGGTGGCAGAGGAGTGATCAGCGTTGCTTACATTCTGGATGTATTTTGCAGGTGGAACGTACAGTATTTGGTGTGGATTAGGCATGGAATAAAAAGGGTAGGAGGGGGTGGGAAGGGAGAGGGAAAAGGAGGAGAGAGAGGGAGGGAAAGAGAGAGGAGCCAGGAGCTAGCATCCGGACAGGTGGGTACCGCATACATCTTGCTCAGGTCCAGAGGAGCAACTGTCCATCACTAGAGCGAGGCTTCCCGACCTCAGCACGCTGACGTGTTGGACCCGATATTTCGGTTGTGGCAGGTGCCCTATGGATGTTCAGAATTGCCCCCTGGCCTCTACCTACTAGACAGGAGGAGTGACACCATCACTCCCCCCATTGTGACAACCAATCAGTGTCTCCAGGCATTGCCGAGTGTTCCCTGGGCCAAAACTGCCTTCAATTGAGGACTGCTGCTCTAGAATAACACTGATGCACTTTAGGATTTATCATTAAATGTCTTAGAGGGCTTCCCTGGTGGCGCCGTGGTTAAGAATCCGCCTGCCAATGCAGGGGACACGGGTTCGAGCCCTGGTCCTGGAAGATCCCACATGCCGCAGAGCAGCTAAGCCCGTGCACCGCAACTACTGAGCCTGCGGTCTAGAGCCCGTGAGCCACAACTACTGAAGTCTGTGCGCCACAACTACTGAAGCCCATGGGCCTAGAGCCCGTGCTTCACAACAAGAGAAGCCACTGCAGTTAGAAGCCCACACACCGCAACGAAGAGTAGCCCCCGCTTGCTGCAACTAGAGAAAGCCTGCGTGCAGCAACGAAGACCCAATACAGCCAAAAATAATAAATTAATTAAATAAATACATTTATAAAAAATAAATAAATAAATAAAATGTCTTAGAAGTGAACATCACTCTAATTATTTTGAAACATATCTAATGAGATATTTATAAATATTGTGGAAATCTCCTATTTGTCCCACATAAAGTAGTGACTACTATTTATTAGTCACCTACTATGTATTGGGTTCATTACCTATAAATCTCTCAGAGTGTTAGGAACTTTCTCAGAGTCACGCAGCTGGCTCGTGGCAAAGGGCATGTGTCTAATCTTGAGGTCTTACCCTGTGCCGTGCCATCTGGGCCACATCTCCAACATTTACATCCATAAAATACTGATTCCCCTCTCTTTACTTCACATCTACAGAACCCACATCTACTTAAGAACAAAAGTGATTCATATAGAAGCTGTTGTCCTCAAAATGGTCCACCAGCGGCTGAAGATGCCCCCCTCAGGGTGGATAGAGCAGGTGGAGCTGTTATGTCCTAACAGTATGTATCCTAATATACATATATATACACTCCTTTTCAGAGTTTTTTTCCATTATAGGTTATTACAAGATATTGAAAAAAAAAAAGGAATGCCCTGGTGGTCCAGTGGTTAGGACTTGGTGCTTTCACTGCCGTGGCCCAGGTTCAATCCCTGGTCGGGGAACTAAGATCCCGCAAGCCTCGAGGCGAGGCCAGAAAAAAAAATAAAAATATTGAATATAGTTCCCTGTGCTTCAATAGATTAAAAAAATTATATTTTGTTTATATGTGTAACTGAAACACTTTGCTATACATCTGAATCTAACACAACATTGTAAATCAACTATATACTTCAATTAAAAAAAGAGAAATTAGGCAAAAAAAATCTTTTGGTCATTAGTGGTTTTTCTTTGGTTAGTTGCCTATTTATAACTCATGCACATTTTTCAGTTAGGGTGCTACTATAGGTTTGACAGCCTTCAAAATTAAAAATTGGGGGTCATATGTGTATTATATGTAAATAAATTTCAGATATATATAAATACAAAACATACATAAATTATAAACATGTACATAAATTTCTATGATATATAAATATATGAAGCTTATATGTATATATTTGTTTACATAACTATGTCAACCTTGCTTATGGTGATTTTTTTTTTAAAGTGCAAGTATTTTTTATTTGTAAGTAACCAAATCTACCAACTTCTCTTGCATAGCTTCTGGCCATTTCAATATCCACCTGATCCCCTAGATTTCCTGCTAAAGGCCTGGTGTCAGCTGAGTGAAAGGAAAGAGCATGAGAAGAACTAGATTTGAAATCCAGATTGGCCACTTGTTAAGTAAGTGACTCTGGGCAAATATTCCTAATCGTCGTGCACTTTGGTTTCCTCATCTATCAAATGTGGACGATACTGTCCCTCTCGGTGTTGTTGTGACGTGTGATCCTCTACACAGGGGGTGCACAGTAAATGTCAGGTCCCTCAACCCCTCCTCTGTGGGACCCCCCCTCAATTCAACCAGCACCCCCTTGGCCAGCACCACCCACAGTCAACAGGATGCATCAGGCCCTTGGGGACTCCAACCTTACCCCACCTTGGGCGGGAAATAGTGGGTGTTTATCGAGTCTGTTTCACTTTTCATTTTCCAACACCCGCCCCACTCCAGAGTTTCTGCTCTTCTTTCTCTTAGAATCCCCTTCATCCTCTTCCCTTCCCAGGAGTCAAGTTGATGATCTGAGGGCCGGATCCCCAGCTGTGCTCCCAGGGCTGCACCTGCTGAAAGGCTCACACCCCAACATTCCAGGCTTCGGAATCAGTGCCTCTGGACCCTTGGCAGGGCTGCTGGGGGAACCAAACTTACAGAGAGACTGTTAGGCCGAAACATCTACACACAGATTGGGGGGAGAGGGGTACCTAATTGAGAACATTGAAAAATTCCTTCAAATGCTAGAAAAGAGTAAAACAAAATATCCAAAGCTGTCATGATCGAATAACTGCTATGCCGGCTGGTAGTTTATATCAACAATCTGCCGAGACCACTTCTTAGATTTCAGAAAATATTTTCATCTAATTCAACACTGTTGCCTTCTAACAGCTCATTTTCCACTTATCGTAAAGATTATCCTAAAACTGCAAAGCAAATTGAATGGAATTTTATAGAAATGGGAGTAAAACCAATACAAACTCCCCAAATGGTAGATTTCTGGCAAAAAGAGAATCTTCTAAAATATAAAGCATGAGGTGCCAGTCAGTACAGAGGGGAGATCACAGGTTCTGTCTTCTGCACCATCAGCCCGTCTTCCGCCCTCTGCAGAGACACTGCTATCCCTGCCCTCAATCACACACACTTCAGGGAAATGTCAGGATGATTCCTGCCCACAAATCACATGACGGGTCCAGGATCAGCGCTACAGCTGATCTTCCTTCCTGGTTTCTTCCAAGTCATTCCATTCTTTCTACCTCGAGTCTGCTTGATCCAAATCTGGGTGATCCCATAGGTAGACCCCCAAACTGTGGCTCATCTGTTCTGTCCCGACACTGGTTGCAAGATCTCTCAGTCTGGGATGCTGGTCTTTATGTTTCTTTTCCCAAACAGACCGCAATTTCCTTGGGGACAAGTGGCTGACTTCTTTTCCCTGGTGTATAGGTTTGCCCAGGCTGCTGTAACAAGTACCACAGGCTGGGCAGCTTAAATGGCAGACGTTCATCTCGCGATTCTGGAGGCTGGACGTGCGAGATCAAGGTCGGCCCGGCTCTGTGGGGCATCCTGGTGCTGCTGGCAGAAGCCCTGTGCCCGCTGCCCTGTCACTGCCACAGCGTTCCTTGTGGGCCAAAGTCTGGACACAGGGCTGTGCGTCTTCCTGCCTCGTTTCTGTAACAGATTGGCTTGGTCTATGCTTGCCTCCTGACTGATCTTCAAGCCGGGACCTGGTCGTGGAGGACGTGTGCCCCCGGAAGGACTTTGAAGGGGCTTCAGGACGAAGAGAGAAGGGTTGGAGGGCAGCACTGCTGCCGGGCTCCGTCTTCCTCTGTGGGTGCAGGTGTGGGTGCGGCTGCAGGTGTAGGTGCAGGTGTGGGTGCAGGTGTGGTGCAGGTGGTGCAGGTGTGGTGCAGGTGTGGGTGTGGCTGCAGGTGTGGGTGTGGCTGCAGGTGTGGTGCAGGTGTGGGTGTGGCTGCAGGTGTGGGTGCAGGTGTGGGTGTGGCTGCAGGTGTGGTGCAGGTGTGGGTGTGGCTGCAGGTGTGGCTGCAGGTGTGGGTGTGGCTGCAGGTGTGGTGCAGGTGTGGATGCAGGTGCAGGTGTGGATGCAGGTGTAGGTGTGGCTGCAGGTGTGGCTGCAGGTGTGGCTGCAGGTGTGGCTGCAGGTGTGGGTGTGGCTGTAGGTGTGGGTGCAGGTGTGTGGTGCAGGTGTGGTGCAGGTGTGGTGTAGGTGTGGGTGCAGGTGTGGGTGCAGGTGTGGGTGTGGCTGTAGGTGTGGATGCAGGTGTGGGTGCAGGTGTGTGGTGCAGGTGTGGTGCAGGTGTGGTGTAGGTGTGGGTGCAGGTGTGGTGCAGGTGTGGGTGCAGGTGTGGTGCAGGTGTGGTGTAGGTGTGGGTGCAGGTGTGGTGCAGATGTGGGTGCAGGTGTGGGTGCAGGTGTGTGGTGCAGGTGTGGTGCAGGTGTGGGTGCAGGTGTGGTGTAGGTGTGGGTGCAGGTGTGGCTGCAGGTGCGGGTGCAGGTGTGAGTGCGGGTGTGAGCTGAGCAACCCCTCTGGTTTCCACCACACCTCCATCTGTGCTCACAGGTGGAGAAGCCCCTTTTCTCTCCGAATGGATGGTTTCACCTGGGCGCTCCTGGACATAGGACGCCTCTTCTGCTTTCCTGTAAGCCTGGGGTCCTTAGTGTCTGGCTGTTCCCTGCGGTCCTAGTCGGGTCTTAGAACCAGGTTACAGGGAGGGTATCCCTTGGGCCAGGCCCCAGCTCTCAAAGCACCAGGCATCTAGACCCAGGAACTCTCTCTGACCCTACCGCACACCCACTGACTCAGAAACTCTGGGTGGGCCCAGGTCTGGGGTTTTCTCAAGCCCCCCAGCTGAGTCTGAGCAGCTCAAGCCTGACACCCCTGCTAACACCTGGGCTGATCTCACCAGCGGCCCTGGCCTCGGTCTCTCATCAGCAGACGGGCCACTCCTCCTCTGTTCACAGGCAGGGCAGCGTTTGCTCAGCAGGTCAACATCCCCTCTGACATTGCCCCAGGCCTGGCGATCATCTGCTTCAGACATTCCTTCAGTCCTTCCCTCTAATCTAGTATTTGGGTTTAGCAGCTCAACTTCCTCTTGCGAAACAATGTGAACTTCCCCAACCAGACAGAACAGGAACTGAAATTAGTTGCTTTGGATTCTTCAGTAACTGATCAGCCTTTTGAACTTTTTTAAACTTTGTACGTGAAAGTCTTCCAAACTGTGCTCCTCCGTCCATTGTCACCTCTTCAAGCTCACCATTTGTCGGCATCTCGGAGGAGGAGAGGCGCAGAGAGGGTTTTTCATCCTCTGGGAAAGCATCGCTTTTCCTGGTCTCGTGTGGATACGCCCACTTGGGGATATTTCACTTCCCACCGTGGACGTGACTCATTTTCTCATCCCGGCTGGACGCTCAGCTCCATCTTCGGGGATACCGTGCACGCTGCTTCCCTCCCGCTCCGTCCTCTCCATGGTCACGGAGCTCCCTAGCGCTGAGTCGTGCTGCCTCCTTCAAGGAGCCTGCTGCCCCGTGCTCCTCACCAGTGACCCATCTAACCGCCACTCAGTCTTCCAACGCATCTTTGGCCTTTGACCCTGTTTCCCGCTTCCTTCTTTGTGAAAATCCGTCCCGTGGCCTTCCCACCTTCCTGCCTACACGGCCTCCCCAGGACCTACCCTTGATCATGGGGGTTTGCTTTTTTTTTAAATTTTGATTGGAGTATAGTTGCTTTACAATGCTGTGTTAGTTTCTGCCGTACAGCAAAGTGAATCAGTTATACAGGTACATATATCCACTCTTTTTTAGGTTTCCTTCCCATTTAGGTCACCACAGAGCGTTGAGTAGAGTTCCCTGTGCTGTACATTCAGTTCTCATTAGTTATATTTTATACATAGTGTCAACAGTGTATATATGTCACTCCCAATCTCGCAATCATCCCACACCCCCCTTTCCCCACTTGGTGTCCATAAGTGTGTTCTTTACATCTGTGTCTCTATTTCTGCTTTGCAAATAAGTTCATCTGTACCATTTTTCTAGATTCCACATATAAGTGATATTATACGATATTTGTTTTTCTCTATCTGACTTACTTCACTCTGTATGACAGTCTAGGTCTATCTACATCTCTGCAAATGGCACTATTTCGTTCCTTTTTATGGCTGAGTAATATTCCATTGTACGGGGGTTTGCTTTTTAAATAAATTGGCCATACGTTTAAGTATCCTATAAGTCTTTGTGCCCTGAAACTTCTGTTGCATATAAAGTTACCTAGCTTTCCTTGGAATAGAACTTGGGCCGCACTGGAATCAAACCTAAATCCTGCCAAGAGTAGGCATGTAAGAACAGACCTTCTTAAAGACTCTAGAATTTCTGATGGTCTGAAAAATAAAGAAGAAACAATGATTGTATTGGGGCTACAAGAAGATGGCAACGCCCATCTCAGGAATTTAAGCCACTGCTGTAGCTGGAACCCTTAAGCAACCATTCAGTCTAATCTCAAGATTTCATAGTTCCTGTAAATTTCTTAGATTGCATCACCATGAGATTTGGAGGCCTTAGAGGGAAGAGACAATCAGACGGTCCCACACGTGGGCAGAGATGGGGCAGCACACAGCCGTCTTCAGGGTCCAACGTGGGGCATGTTGCCAACCCCAGGACACCCCCTTGAAATCTGGACCACTGAGTCAGTGGTGGGGGCCTGAAAAGTTAACAAGAGGCAGATTAACAGGAGGAAAGAAAGCAAGTTTTTTTTTTTTTTGGACAACACATATTTTATTCAGGTGCCATCTGAAAGTTTTAAAAATTTGTTGACATAATATCACTGAACTGTCCACTTTAAAATGGTTGAAATGATAAATTTTCTGTTTTGTGTATTTTACCGCAATTTAGAAAGCAAGTTTTATTCACACACACGTGAGTGTGTTCAGATGAAGGGGCCCCCTGAACAGCTGGCTATGGGGGTTTATATACCAACTTAATAAGGGAAAGGGAGGGGCAGAAAGGGCTGCTATGGGGAGATAAATGAGCTTTTAGGGGGACACCTGGGAGGTGTGGCAGCTGTGATAATGTTTCTTTGTGCAATTTCTCAGCCCTGTGTGAGGGGTCAGTCTCCTTCCCCCAAGAGGGAATAAAGTGCTGCCTTTAGCCGGATAAAGGAAGCTCTGAAAAGGCTTCTTTCTGCATCGGCTGTATCTCAGCTGTCTCAGTTTGAATACTCTTCATACCCACTCTGTGGGGCTGAGTGGGTCCCTCCAGGACCAACAGAGACCTTGCTTAGGGTTTGACCAGAAGGACCACTCCTCAGGGGCGTCTGCTCCAGGCTCAATGAGTTGTCTAAATAAGATCTCGATGCTTCCAGAAGGCCAGAGTTTCAGCGTTTCCCTGCGGAAACAGGCAAAGATTCCTGCACTCTGTTCTGTAATTTACTTTTTGTTTCCAAGGCTTAACGATACATACTTGCTGTGGACTGAATATTTGTGTCCCCACCCCCAAATTCATACGGTGAAATCCTAGCCCCACGCACGGTGTTGCTATTAGGAGTTGGGACATTGGGGGGAAGATTGGGTTGTGAGGGTGGAGCCCTCATGAATGAGATTAGTGCCCTTATAAAAGGGACCCCAGAGAACTCCCGTCCCTCTTCCCCATGTGAGGACACAGTCCGGCAAATGAGGAAGTGGGCCTCACCAGACACTGAATCTGCCAGCACCTTGATCTTGGACTCCAGCCTCCAGAACTGTGAGACATACATTTCTGTTGTTTATAAGCCAACCAGCCTGTAGCATTCTGTTATAGCTCCCTGAATGGACTAAGATAATACGTTTTTTAGACTACCCATGGGAAATAAATGTGTTTTCATTTCCCAAAGGCTTACTAGAGTTATGGACCACAATTGGAACAGATGGGAATCTGAAAACAGTGCTCTCCTCCTGGGAACCCACCAGAGGTAGGAGAGCTGCCCCCCACCCCGTTGGCTGTCACCCATCTTTAAAGAAAGGCACCGTGCCACTAAAACTCCGGTTTGAGACTCTCATCATTTATATTCAGTAATTCATCCACAGTGTGACTCTCAAGTATTTTCAGATGTTAGCTTATCAGATTTTCGGTCCATCCCCAGGCTGCCGTATTTACCTTGTCTTCTACCTCTCTTATTTGATTTAATTCTCTATTTGTCTGTCTCTAACTGACCACTGGTAACTGTATATTAGAAGACAGAACGAGAACATCTTTTTCCAGGCACTAATCTTTTAGAACCATATCTGAGAGTCAGCAAGGAGAGATGCTCAGATCTGCATTCCAATTGCTTTTTGTTCTTTAGATGAGCAAGTTCTTTTTATTGCACCACTGGACAAACATTTCCGTAAGAGATCCAGTTATAATGATTAAGGAACTAATTCTAACTTCGAGCTACTTGAATAAATATTAACATGGGTCTCAAATAATTTAGGGAAACTGCAAAGAACTATTTATAACCTGAAGTTAATTTTTAAAAATTACTTACCACTGGACTGAGTCTTAGGTTTTAAGAAGTGGGCAATCAACATAGTGGGGTTCTACTTAATTTTTATTGTCTTGTTTGTGTCTTCCTGTATTTTTCACATTTTCTACAATGACTACACATTACTTCTGAGAAGAGAAAAAGCAGATCTAAACTTAAACTTAAATTTGAACCTGGGAAAATGGGATGGACGTTTATAGGAAGGA
This sequence comes from Balaenoptera borealis, assembly GCF_965194805.1. NCBI lineage: Eukaryota > Metazoa > Chordata > Mammalia > Artiodactyla > Balaenopteridae > Balaenoptera > Balaenoptera borealis. The sequence goes on from NC_138877.1 coordinate 77,491,093, forward strand.
CCAAATGAACAACTTAAAATTCATTGTTTACTTTTAATTGCGGTTATATTTCCTTGCACCATTCAGAGTATTTACTGGCTTTGGGAGTCGGGGTGGAGGAAAAGTATGGTTAGTGAAGTGTGTTTAAACTGCCATATTACGGTGCTAATATTCTGGAGTGTCACCGTTTGTAGGACTTTGCTCAGCACTTATACGACAATTCTTAACAACTACTGTTTGATGAGGGTGAAAATATTAAAAATGTAGGTTGAAGCATATGAAATTGCTGGTGTTTGAGCTTTTGTAAGCTACTTTGGTAAATTCACTGTACATTTCTTGAGTGTACAATTGGAGAAGTTTGACAAATGTGTTCAGTGGTGGGACCATCACCACAATCCAGATAATGAACATGTCCGTCACCCCAAACCCTCCTTGTGTCCTTGTCACCCTCCTGCCCTGCCCTCCACTGCATAGATAGCCCACCATTTGTTCTCCATTCACCTGTCGGGTATTTGGGTAGTTTCCACTCTGCTACTACAATAGAGCTTCCGTGACCATCCACACAAGTCTTGGTGTGGACATATGCTTTCCTTTCTCTTGGGTAAAAGCCTGGAAATTGAATGGATCATACGGTAGGTACATGTTTAACTTTTTTGAAAAATGCCAAACTGCTTTCCCAAGTGCTTCTTGCAATTTATGTTCCCACTGGCAGTGGTTGAGAGCTCTAATTTCTCCATGTCCTTCTAACATTTGGTGTGTCGGTCTTTTAAATTGTGCTCATTCTAGTGGGTACACAGGGGAACCGCACTCGAAATACTCGGTTCGTATTTCCCTCCTGATGTTGAGCATCTTTTCGTGGGTGTTATTGCTATCTGTAGATCTTCCTTGATGAAATGACTGTTCAGGACTTCCCTGGTGGCTCAGTGGTTGAGAATTCGCCTGCCAATGCAGGGGACATGGGTTTTATCCCTGGCCTGGGAAGATCCCACATGACGTGGAGCAACTCAGCCCATGAGCCACAACTACTGAGCCCGCGTGCCTAGAGCCCATGCTCCTCAACAAGAGAAGCCACCGCAACGAGAAGCTCGTGCACCGCAAGGAAGAGTAGCCCCTGCTCGCCACAACTAGAGAAAGCCCACACGCACAGCAACGAAGACCCAGCGCAGCCAAAAATAAATAAATAAACGTTTTAAAGAAAAAAAAAAAGAAATGACTATTCAGATCTTTGCAAAGGTAGTAGTATTTTTTAAAAGCCCCGCAGACGATTGTAACGTGGGGCGATGCTTGAGAGCCACCGAGACCAGCCCAAGCTCCACAAACACTAATCCCCATGGCAGCTTCTTGCGCCCCCTACTGGCGATGGGGGGTAGTACCCTCCCTTATCCAGGTTCAAGGAGAGGGTGAATCCTTCCAGAGCCTCGAGGACCCTTCTGGAGCCAACCTGAGCACGAATCTTTTAGGGGATGTCGAAGTGGAGAGGGATGGCCGTCTCCTCTTCCTCACACACGCCCCCATCGGTTTTCTGCTCCCTGGGAGTCAGTGGAGATTCTGAAGTTCACCGAGGTGATGCCACCAAGATTCTTTCAGGCAACTCAGGGGTGAGGATACCAACTCCACAACCCCTTTCCCCGAGATGGGTGCTTGGAGGGTGTGTCCTGGGGCCACCTCTGGGCTCGAGTTCACGACGACCTGTGGACCTGCCACGGGAATAAGCACTGGGTGTTCAGAGTACGCTGGAGCAGGGCCAGTGGGCGGGAGGGAGGAGGGACTGCGGGGTCAGCCTCCCGTCCCTGCCCCACCCGAAGCAAGGACCCGGGCATGTAGCTAAGCTGCCTGTTTTCGGTTGAATTGGGTCCCTCAAAAAGATACACGGAAGTCCTAGCCCCCCAGACCTCAGACTGTGACCCTACTTGGAAACAGGATGTAACTAGATGTAACTAGTTAAGATGAGGTCATACTGGAGAGGGGGGGGGCCTGATCCAGGATGACCGGTGTCCTTATATTATAAAAGGGGAGAATCTGGCCACCGAGACACACAGAGAGGAGAAGGCCATGTGATGACAGAGGCACAGTCTCAGGTCAGGGGTGCTGGCGACACCCAAAGCCAGAGGCTCAGGGAGGACCCTCTCCGCAGATTGCAAAGGGAGCGGGCCCTGCAGACCCCTGCATCAGACGTCCCGCCTCCAGGAAGGGAGAGAATAGATTTCTGTTGTTTCAAGTCTCTGGTTTGTGATACTTTGTTACAGCAGCCCCAGGAAACCAGACGGAGGATACACAGACTCGGCCCTCACCCGATGACCGTCTCCTCCAGGCTGGGCCCAGGCTTCCAGTTAGAGAGACTCCCTGGTCCACGTGAGGGAGGGACGGCCCCGGAGCGCGCGGCCACCGCGGGCTTGGGGCAAAGAGGCTCTTTTCAGGTGTGACTCGTTCATTCCTCGTCTGTTTACAATAGTCTCATTGTTTTTAAAACTCTTTAATAGATGGTTATGGTTTAAAACACGAACCATTATTTAAAACACTACGAAGCAAAAATTAAAGAAATACTTTTAGATTGCATTATCCAGAAATAACCAACATTAGCTGATGTAGGAGAAGATGTTGGAAAGCTCTCTCCACATGTGGCCCGGCTGCACACGCGTGTACTGACAGGAGGTTCTGGGGCGGCAGCGGTGTGAACCGGGCAGAACGGGACCCTTCCACTTCGCATTCAGCTTGTTTCTGAATCTCCACGCTTGCCGACGCTGTTGGATGAACATCAGCCGTGCATATTTCTTTTTGAATCTGTGGGAATAAGTCCTCAAGGAAAATTCCCAGAAGTGGGATTGCTTCACCTTGGCCCCTTGGTCGTTGTTTTTCCTACTGTTAAGAAGGAAACTGTAGGCCTAAAAAGGAATCAATCGTGTTAGGCCCCAAGGCAGCAGATCAAGACTTAATACCTAACCCAAATACAGTTTCAGCTTTCCCTGGAATGTGATATTTAACCGACAAACCTGGCATTTCCTGGTCAGCACTAGGGGGTAATCTGACTGATAGACCCACTCCAATCCACACCCCCCCCAGAAGGGTGACCTCACCTCCAACAATGTATTCTTTGTTAATAATCCTCCCTCCCCCCTCCCTGCCACCTTTAAAACCCTTTCCTTTTCTGCAGCTCAATGAAGCTACTTTCTATTTGCTAGATGGGCTGCTGCTGGATTCATGAATCGTTCAATAAAGCCAGTTCGATCTTTTAAATTACTCATTCAATTTTTGTTGTCTAACAAACACGATAAAATTACAAAAGTGATACATGTAGTTTTTTGTTTGGTTGGTTTTGGTTTTTGGCCGCACCCTGTGGCATGTGGGATCTTAGTTCCCCCACCAGGGATCGAACCCATGCCCCCTGCACGGAAACTTGGAGTCTTAACCACTGGACCATCAGGGAAGTCCCTAGATGTAGAGTTGTGGGGTTTTGGGGGTTTTTTTTTTTTACATCAAATGCAAAGTGTAAATGTAACACTACCTTGATACTTGCCCTGTCCATGCTCATCCGGAAGGGAGATTGCTGTAAACAGTTGAGAGAAATTTTTTTTTTTTAATTAAAAGAAAATCGGTTGAGAGAAATTTTAATGAAGAAAGTATGGACTTCCATCTTTGTTCTCTCTTTCAATTAATATGTGACCATGGGGAAGGCTCTGGGTATACTTAATGCTTAATTCCCTCATCTGGAAATGAAGTTATTGCCTACTCTCCTTTTCTCACGGGGTTTTATGACAATTAAATGACGTGTGTGAAATGGAACATTTACAAAAATGTATCTGTACTAAGTCATGATGGAAATATAGACAATTATCAAAGAATTTAAATTATTCTTACCACAGCCTTCAAATAAAACACAATTAAGTTGAAAACAAACAATAAAAAGAGAGTTTGAAAACCTAAATGTTTGTAGCTTAGAATGAAACACTCATGAATTATGGAAGAAAGTATAGTGGGGAATCACAAAATATTTAGAACTGAATGTCAATGAGCAGTTTATTAAAGCTTGTGTGATGCAGCAAAGGCCATACTTAGAGGCAAATTTATATCCTTCAATGCATTTATTAAAAAGAAGAAACATTTAAAAGAACTAACTTAAGAGTTTATTTTTGGGACTTCCCTGCTGGTCCAGTGGTTAAGACTCTGGGCTTCCAATGCAGGGAGCGCAGGTTCAGTCCCGGAGAACTAAGATCCCACATGCTGCATGGCATGGCCAAAGAGGGGAAAAAAAAAAAAAAGAGTTTCTTTTTAAAAGTTGAAAAAGGAACAGAAAGTAATTTTTTTAAATCACAAGATAATTAAAAATAGCAAAAATTAATAAAAGCATAATCAAAGAAGCAATAGAAAGGATGAATAAAATTGAAACCCAGTTTAAAAAAAAAGATTATTCATACTTCAAACTCTAGTAAGACTGACAAAGAAGAAAGAATCACAAATAAACTAGATATAGGATGAAAGGGTGATATGGCTAGAGACTAAATTTAAAATAATAAGAATACTATACATGTTTTATACTAATATTTTGAAAGCTTGGATGAATAAATTATTTTCTGTAAAAACTGCTAAAGTTGACTGAATAAAAAATGGAAACTATAAACTAATAATTTAAAAAATTGAATCAGTAGTCAAAAGTCTCCCTCAATCAAAAGATACCAGGCTTGGCCTCAGAAAGACAGATAACTCCTATTTCATATAGACTATATGAAAAAGTAGAAAAAGAGGGGAAATTACCCAAATCAATTTGTGAGGCTGGTAGAGGCTTGAATACAGAGTACAAGGAATGTGAACTATTGACCAATATCACTTGTGACTCTAGATGTAAACTCATAAATAAAGTATCAGAAAAGGAAATTCAGCAATGTATAAAAACACTAATGCAACATGACAAGGTAGTTTAGCCCAGGATTACAATATGTTGTGAATCAGAAGATGTGTTGTTGTAATCCACTGCAAAAATAGAATAAAGGACAAAAAACATATGATCACTTTAACAGTTACAGAAATATTGTCTGATGAAAGTCAATAATTATTTGTGATTAAAAAAAAATAAAAAGTCCTAACAAACATGGAATCAAAGCGATTTTCCTTACCCTGAAGAAAAAGGTAATTTTCAGAAGCAAACATCACACTTCCTATTTTAACTTTAAAAGCATTTCCATTCAAGTAAAAGAAAGGCAAGGTCATTTGTTATAACCCCGATGATTCTTCAAGGGCATCCTGGCTAATACAGCAAGAAAAAAAGAAAACTAAGAGTTAACAGAAACTGGAAAGGAAGATGCAAATCTTGTTATTATCTGGAGCTGATATAATTGCATATGTAGAAAATCTGAGATAATTGACAGAGAAATAATGGTTTTGTTGGAAGTAATATCTATGCTACAAAAAAGTCAATAGCATGTTATCATCAACCATAAATAATTATAAAATGGAATAGAAAAAGATGCCATATTCATACATCAAAAGTTACCAAAAATAAATATAATACAGGATATATGAGACTTTTATGGAGAAAAGTATAATCATTGTTGAAAGACATTGTCAAAGATACAAATAAATGGAGAGTCATGTTATGACTTATGTATGAAATAAAGCTGAAAATGGTGAAGGTGTCTACTCTCCTCAAATTAATTTTTTTTTGAATTTTTGAATTTTTTTTTTATACAGCAGGTTCTTTTTAGTTATCTATTTCATACATATTAGTGTATACATGTCTCTCCCAATTCATCCCACCACCACCACCCCCACCACTTTACCCCCTTGGTGTCCATACGTTTGTTTTCTACATCTGTGTCTCTATTTCTGCCCTGCACACCGGTTCATCTGTACCATTTTTCTAGGTTCCACATATACGCGTTAATATACGATACTTGTTTTTCTCTTTCTGACTTACTTCACCCTGTATGACAGTCTCTAGATCCATCCACGTCTCTACAAATGACCCAATTTCATTCCTTTTTATGGCTGAGTAATATTCCATTGTATACATGTACCACATCTTCTTTATCCATTCGTCTGTCGATGGGCATTTAGGTTGCTTCCATGACCTGGTTATTGTAAACAGTGTTGCATTGAACATTGGGGTTCATGTGTCTTTTTGAATTATGGTTTTCTCTGGGTATATGCCCAGTAGTGGGATTGCTGGGTCATATGGTAATTCTATTTTTAGTTTTCTAAGGAACCTCCATACTGTTCTCCATAGTGGCTGTATCAATTTACATTCCCACCAACAGTGCAAGAGGGTCCCCTTTTCTCCACACCCTCTCCAGCATTTGTTGCTTGTAGATTTTCTGATAATGCCCATTCTAACTGGTGAGGTGATACCTCATTGTAGTTTCAATTTGCATTTCTCTAATAATTAGTGATGTTGAATGGCTTTTCATGTGCTTCTTGGCCATCTGTATGTCTTCTTTGGAGAAATGTCTCATTAGGTCTTCTGTCCATTTTTTGATTGGGTTGTTTGTTTTTTTAATATTAAGCTGCATGAGCAGTTTATATATTTTGGAGATTAATCCTTTGTCCATTGATTCGTTTGCAAATATTTTCTCCCATTCTGAGGGCTGTCTTTTCATCTTGTTTGTAGTTTCCTTTGCTTTGCAAAAGCTTTTAAGTTTCATTAGGTCCCATTTGTTTATTTTTGTTTTTATTTCCATTACTCTAGGAGGTGGATCAAAAAAGATCTTGCTGTGATTTATGTCAAAGAGTGTTCTTCCTATGTTTTCCTCTAAGAGTTTTATAGTGTCCGGTTTTACATTTAGGTCTCTAATCCATTTTGAGTTTATTTTTGTGTATGGTGTTAAGGAGTGTTCTAATTTCATTCTTTTACATGTAGCTGTCCAGTTTTCCCAGCACCACTTACTGAAGAGACTGTGTTTTCTCCATGGTATATCCTTGCCTCCTTTGTCATAGATTAGTTGACCATAGCTGTGTGGGTTTATCTCTGGGCTTTCTATCCTGTTCCACTGATCTATATTTCTGTTTTTGTGCCAGTACCATATTGTCTTGATTACTGTAGCTTTGTAGTATTGTCTGAAGTCAGGGAGCCTGATTCCTCCAGCTCCATTTTTTTCCCTCAAGACTGCTTTGGCTATTCAGGGTCTTTTGTGTCTCCACACAAATTTTAAGATTTTTTGTTCTAGCTCTGTAAAAAATGCCACTGGTAATTTTATAGGGATTGCATTGAATCTGTAGATTGCTTTGGGTAGTATAGTCATTTTCACAATATTGATTCTTCCAATCCAAGAACATGGTATATCCCTCCATCTGTTTGTGTCATCTTTGATTTTTTTCATCAGTGTCTTATAGTTTTCTGAGTACAGCTCTTTTACCTCCTTAGGTAGGTTTATTCCTAAGTATTTTATTCTTTTTGTTGCAATGGTGAATGGCATTATTCCCTTAATTTCTCTTTCTGATCTTTCGTTGTTAGTGTATAGGAATGCAAGAGATTTCTGTGCATTAATTTTCTATCCTGCAACTTTACCAAATTCATTGATTAGCTCTAGTAGTTTTCTGGTGGCATCTTTAGGATTCTCTATGTATAGTATCATGTCATCTGCAAACAGTGACAGTTTTACTTCCTCTTTTCCAATTTGTATTCCTTTTATTTTTTTTTTCTTCTCTATTGCTGTGGCTACGACTTCCAAAACTATGTTGAATAATAGTGGTGAGAGTGGACATCCTTGTGTTGTTCCTGATCTTAGATGAAATGCTTTCAGTTTTTCACCATTGAGAATGATGTTTGCTGTGGGTTTGTCATATATGGCCTTTATTATGTTGAGGTAGTTTCCCTCTATGCCCACTTTCTGGAGAGTTTTTATCATAAGTGGGTGTTGAATTTTGTCAAAAGCGTTTTCTGAATCTTTTAGAGATGATCATATGGTTTTTATTCTTCAATTTGTTAATATGGTGAATCACATTGATTGATTTGCGTATATTGAAGAATCCTTGCATCCCTGGGATAAATCCCAATTGATCATGGTGTACGATCCTTTTAATGCGTTGTTGGATTCTGTTTGCTGGTATTTTGTTGAGGATTTTTGCATCTATATTCATCATGATATTGGTCTGTAATTTTCTTTTTTTGTAGTATCTTTGTCTGGTTTTGGTATCAGGGTGATGGGGGCCTCATAGAATGAGGTTGGGAGTGTTAATTCCTCTGCAATTTTTTGGAAGAGTTTGAAAAGGATGGGTGTTAGCTCTTCTCTAAATGTTTGCTAGAATTCACTGGTAAAGCCATCTGGTCCTGGACTTTTGTTTGTTGGAAGATTTTTAATCACAGTTTCAATTTCATTACTTGTGATTGGTCTGTTCATATTTTCTATTTCTTCCTGGTTCAGTCTTGGAAGGTTATACCTTTCTAAGAATTTGTCCATTTCTTCCAGGTTGTCCATTTTATTGTCATAGAGTTGCTTGTAGTAGTCTCTTAGGATGCTTTGTATTTCTGCGGTGTCCGTTGTAACTTCTTTTTCATTTCTGATTTTATTGATTTGAGTCCTCTCCCTCTTTTTCTTGATGAGTCTGGCTAAAGGTTTATCAGTTTTGTTTATCTTCTCAAAGAACCAGCTTTTAGTTTTATTGATCTTTGCTATCATTTTCTTTGTTTCTATTTCATTTATTTCTGCTCTGATCTTTATGATTTCTTTCCTTCTACTAACTTTGGGTTTTGTTTGTTCTTCTTTCTCTAGCTCCTTTAGGTGTAAGGTTAGATTGTTCATTTGAGATTTTTCTTGTTTCTTGAGGGAGGTTTGTATGGCTATAAACTTCCCTTTTAGAACTGCTTTTGTTGCATCCCATAGGTTTTGGATCATCGTGTTTTCGTTGTGATTTGTCTCTAGATATTTTTTGATTTCCTCTTTGATTTCTTCAGTGATCTCTTGGTTATTTAGTAATGTATTGTTTAGCTTCCACGTGTTTGTGTTTTTTACGTTTTTTTCCCTGTAATTGATTTCTAATCTCATAGCCTTGTGGTTGGAAAAGATGCTTGATATGATTTCAATTTTCTTAAATTTACCAGGGCTTGATTTGTGACCCAAGATGTGATCTATCCTGGAGAATGTTCCATGTGCACTTGAGAAGAAAGTGTAATCTGCTGTTTTTGGATGGAATGTCCTGTAAATATCAATTAAATCTGCCTGGTCTATTGTGTCATTTAAAGCTTGTGTTTCCTTATTAATTTTCTGTCTGGATGATCTGTCCATTGGTGTACGTGAGGTGTTAAAGTCCCCCACTACTATTGTGTTACTGTCGATTTCCTCTTTTATAGCTGTTAGTATTTGCCTTATGTATTGAGGTGCTCCTATGTTGGGTCCATATATATTTATAATTGCTATATCTTCTTCTTGGATTGATCCCTTGATCATTATGTAGTGTCCTTCCTAGTCTCTTGTAACATTCTTTACTTTAAAGTCTATTTTATCTGATATGAGTATTGCTACTCCAGCTTTCTTTTGATTTCCATTTGCATGGAATATCTTTTTCCATCCCCTCACTTTCAGTCTGTATGTGTCCCTAGGTCTGAAGTGGGTGTCTTGTAGACAGCATATATATGGGTCTTGTTTTTGTATCCATGCAGCGAGCCTGTGTCTTTTGGTTGGAGCATTTAATCCATTCACGTTTAAGGTAATTATCGATATGTATGTTCCTATTGTCATTTTCTTAATTGTCATGGGTTTGTTTTTGTATGTCCTTTTCTTCTCTTGTGTTTCCCACTTAGAGAAGTTCCTTTAGCATTTGTTGTAGAGCTGGTTTGGTGGTGCTGAATTCTCTTAGCTTTTGCTTGTCTGTAAAGCTTTTGATTTCTTCATCGAATCTGAATGAGATGATTGCTGGGTAGAGTAATCTTGGTTGTAGGTTCTTCCCTTTCATCACCTTAAATATATCGTGCCATTCTCTTCTGGCTTGTAGAGTTTCTGCTGAGAAATCAGCTGTTAACCTTATGGGAGTTCCCTTGTATGTTATTTGTCATTTTTCCCTTGTTGCTTTCAATAATTTTTCTTTGTCTTTAATTTTTGTCAATTTGATTACTATGTGTCTTGGCATGTTTCTCCTTGCGTTTATCCTGCCTGGGACTCTCTGTGTTTCCTGGACTTGGGTGGCTATTTCCTTTCCCATGTTAGGGAAGTTTTCGACTATAATCTCTTCAAATATTTTCTTGGGTCCTTTCTCTCTCTCTTCTCCTTCTGGGACCCGTATAATGTGAATGTTGCTGTGTTTAATGTTGTCCCAGAGGTGTCTTAGGCTGTCTTCATTACTTTTCATTCCTTTTTCTTTATTCTGTTCTGCGGCAGTGAATTCCACCTTTCTGTCTTCCAGGTCACTTATCCGTTCTTCTGCCTCAGTTATTCTGCTATTGATTCCTTCTAGTGTATTTTCTTTTCAGTTATTGTATCTCTGTTTGTTTGTTCTTTAATTCTTCTAGGTGTTTGTTCTTTAATTCTTCTAGGTCTTTGTTAAACATTTTTTGCATCTTCTCAATCTTTGCCTCCATTCTTTTTCCAAGATCCTGGATCATCTTCACTATCATTATTCTGAATTCTTTTTCTGGAAGGTTGCCTATTTCTGCTTCATTTAGTTGTTTTTCTGGGGTTTTATCTTGTTCCTTCATCTGGTGCAAAGTCCTCTGCCTTTTCATTTTGTCTGTCTTTCTGGGAATGTGGTTTTCCTTCCACAGGCTGCAGAATTGTAGTTCTTCTTGCTTCTGCTGTCTGCCCTCTGGTCTCCTCAAATTAATTTATAAAGTCAATGCAATTCTAATCAAAATAGCAACATATATTTTATGGAAGTTGACAAGCATACCCAAAATTCACCTAAAAGGGCACAGAACCACCATTTGACTCAGCAATTCTACTCCAAGGTACTTCCCCGAGAGAATTGAAGACATATGTACAAGCACAAAATCTTGTACATGAATGTTCACACAGCATTTTTCATAGTAGCCAAAAAATGAAACAAACCACATGTCCACCAATGGATGAATGGATAAATAAAATGTGGTCTATCCACGAGTTGGAGTACTTTTCAGTCATAAAAAGGAATGAAGCACTGACACATGCTACACCCTGGATGAACCTTGAAATTGTTCAGCTGCATGAAAGAAATCAGGGCACATATTCGTTCCATTTTTATGAAATATCCAGAACAGGCAAATCTATAGAGACAGACAGTCCATTAGTGGTGGCCAGGGGCTTGGGGAGGGGTAGTGGAATATGGAGTGACTGCTGATGGGCACGGATTTCTTTTTGGAGTAATGAAAATGTTCTAAAATTCGGAAAACATTATAAGTGGACTTGCCCTACTCCCTACTAAGATTGTTAGCAATGGAGACCATGTGTCATTATTGCCCGGGTGCTAAGCACACAAACGCACATCAGTAGAGGAAAAAAGAGAGTGCATAACCATACAAGGGAATACTGCTCAGCCTTCAAAGGAAGGAGACTCTGCCCCATGCCACAGCATGGATGAACCAAGGACATTATGTTTCAGGGTCTGTCACAGGCTGTAATCAGGCCAGAACTGGGGTCCCATCTGAGCTGGACAGGGAGGGACCAACGTCCCAGCTCAGAAGGTTGTTGCAGGATTTGGTTCCTTGTGGCCCGTTAGACCGAGGGCCTCAGTTTCTTTCTGTCCATTACCTGAGACCATCGTCAGCTCCTTGCCATGTGGGACTATCCATAATGCAGCTCTGTCATCGGTTGGTAAGGGAGAGGGACACTGGGGTCTGCTAGGGGATGAAGACACATCTATGTTACGTGGTCATGGAAGAGGGCTCCCATCCCTCTGCCACATTCTACTGGTTAGAAGCAAGTCACAGTTCCGCCCACACTCAAGGGGTCGGGATCCCACAGGGGGTGACCCCAGTGGCAGGACCATGGGCCCAAGTCAGTCTGCCTGCCACACCTGGGCTGTTGCTAAAATGGTCCCAAGGGCAAACACACCCTTGTAAGCCCCACACTGACTCTACCCTGTGCTTTCACAGGGCAGGGTATTCCTTCTAACATCAGTCCCACGAGGCCCCAGAGGACAGCAATTCATCTCTGGAAACATCACTGTTTAGTTTCTAGCACTTGGACACAGAATCTGGCTCCTAACTCTTCTTTTGGAGGCTAGACTCATCCTTACCTGTGTACTAAGTTATAAGTACCCAATGGGTGTGCTTCTGCATTTAGTTAAGCAACAAGTGCAGCCTTCTCACCCAAAAATATTGTTGCTTCTAAATATTACTAGAAATGAGATTTAAAGGAAGAAGATCTCAACATTGGGAAAAGAGAGCATTTTTCCAAGGAGTCCCAGTTGAACCTGTGGTTAATAGAGCTTTTAACTGCAGGGAGATGCATCACAGACCGCAGAAAGCAGTATTTTGTAGAAAATCCAAAGACAGTTTGGCCAGAACAGGAAAGACAGCAACAGGACAAGAAGCCAACAGCACGTTTCTGGGCTTGGACAGAGTTCTTCTCAAAGATCCAAGCGTATAACGGGAGGAGCAGCAAAGGGAAACTACAGTACGTACTCGGTGGTGTTCTGGAAGCCTGAAGATGGACACTGAGCTAAAATCAGGGGAGTGTGTGCTGTCCCAGGGGCCTGATGTCCGGGAGGGAGTACAGTGGGTCCCCTACATACGAACGAGTTCTCTTCTGAGAGCACGTTCGTTAAGTCCAATTTTTTCGTAAGTCCGACACAGTTAGCCTAGGTACCCAACTAACACAATCTGCTATGTAGTACTGTACTGTAATAGGTTTATAATTCTTTTCACACAAAGAATACATAAAAAACAAACACAAAAAATAAAACATTTTTAATCTTACAGTACAATACCTTGAAAAGTACAACAGCTGGCATACTGGGGCTGGCATGGAGTGAACAGGCAGGAAGAGTTACTGACTGGAGGAGGGAAAAGAGGTGGGAGATGGTAGAGCTGAAGGATCGTCAGCAACAGGAGATGGAGGGCAAGCTGCAGTTTCACTCACGCCTGAGGTTGCTGGAACGCACGGTCGCATCTTTGAAAGTTTGCCCCTTGAGGGTTCGTATGTAGGGGACTTACTGTATCAGGGCAGAGCTGTCTTTATATGGATGTGTCAGACCCATCTCCCCCTCTGTTGAGTAGGAGCAGAAGCCCATTTGCAAGTACCAGCGTTATTAGTAGTAGGACGGTATTTATCCCACTGTCCTTAAGACCAGTGGTAAAAAATGTTCACATATTGAGATGTAGGGAAGTCATTCTGTCTTATGCATGAGTTAACTTGAATTTTATGCTAACTGAACCAGCCTGACGGTGGCCTATCAAACACACATTGTACATCTGCTTTAATTGTTAAAGGGCACATTGACCAGAAGTAAAAAATGTCCATGTTAAAAATAAAGCCTAACTGCCTCCCATCCTGAGATGCCAGCGCTGGTCCTCCTCTGATGATAAGACTCCCTTCCCAGGGGCAGGGCCACGCTGACACGCTGTGTACATGCTGATCTGTGTGTGTTTTTCCTTGAAATGTATCCTGGACTTGTTTAATGTGCTTTGCTCTGACAAGATATAAAACTGTGCTGGAAACCATGCTTCTCCAGAGCAGTTTCTCAGAGTTATCTGGGAAGAGGGCTTCTGGGCTAATCCTCAGTTTGGCTCAAGTAAAACTGTTCTATTCTTCTTGTAGGTTGTTTATTGATTATTTGCGTTGACACCAGCAGGCCTGTGGTTGATGGTAGCGCTCTGCCCCTTGCCTCTGCCAGCCTGATTATCTCCAGGCCTCTTCTCAGTGTCCCTCCAACACTGGAGAACAGGCTGCTTAGAGATCAAACAAAATACTTTCCCTTTGAATCTTGTCTGTTGGCTCTTTGACACAGTACAAAAGTGAAGTCAACCAAAAGAAAGAAAAGTCCACCTGTAATACTGACCCACTGGTGCAGCATCTAAGACCTCCTTTTTCTCACGAATTAATATATATTTTATTATTTGGCTGAGAAAGGTGAGCCTCAGAAAGCCTAGAGGTATAAATTAACCAGTGTGGGGTAGGGTAGATCACACCCAGACGCCAGCTCTGCCGCTTTTTAGTGTCTGGGTCTCATTTTCTTCAGCAGTAACACGGTGTTATGTTCCCTACCCCCTCAAAAAAAAAAAAAACCAGATAAAACCCCTAGTACCTCAGATGTTGGGGAGCCCAGTGTTGCCCAACTCAGCGTCGCTGGGACCCAGGCTCTCTCCATCACTCTCCCCGCCTCTGCCGAATATTGGCTCAGGTTCAGGCAAGATGACCTCAGGGCCCCGAGATGGCTTCCCCAGGTCCAGGGACGTGTGCAGACTGGACTACCCGCTTTGCCTCTTTAAGAGCATAGAACCCGCTGCTAGAAGCCTGCCTCACAGCTTAGTGGCCAGGATGGTATTGCTCATGCATAAACCCTACCAAGGGAAGTGGAGTCACAGTGTCAGGTTAGATCAGTCCGGATCAACCTCCAGACCTGGGGAGACAGCCGCATTCCGAGTAAAGTGACAGCATCACACTATGCCAAGCAGGAAGAAGGAGATGGCTCTTGGGCAGGTCCCCACCACTGCCTCCTCTTCCTTGTTTCCCAGCAGTGTCCAGCCTCCCACCCGTGGCACTGGGCACCCTGTTTGTATTTTGCGGGTCCACCTGATCTACACTAGCCCCAGCACCTTGCAGGTGCCCTGTGCATGTAAAGAATTAGTACCTGTTTGTTGAAGTGAATTAAGTAGCCTTCGACATATTTGTTCTGCCTTACAAACCTCTAATTAAAACAACACCATAACCATATCATGATGGCCCAGGTTAGAAACTTGATCAGGCACCAAGCCTGTGACCTGGAATGTCTCTTAATTTCCACAGAAGCAAAGCTGCAAATCCCTCTTGCTCTAATAAAGCACGCCGACGTTGAATTCATTCCTCTGGCCTTTTGAGTTGAAGGCAAACAGTGTGGTCTGTGCTTTTCTCTAAAGTATTTATGGGCGATCTAAGCCCACATGAATTGCTTCATCCTTATTATTCACATTTTCTAATTGTTCCCCACATCTCCTAGATGGAGGGTAATAAAACTTTGATGCTCAGATTTTTACTTAGTGACTCATGTGGCCTACAGAATAAGCAAACGATTTTCCTCCACAAACTTGGACTGCATCGTTGTTTTTCTCTACCCAATAAATTTGTTAACTATGCCAAATGTTTTTTAAATTTAATAGTACCGTATTCCCTAAGGATGGTAAATACAGCCTGGCTTCTCTCTCTCACTTTTTGTTAACTT
The DNA here is from genome assembly GCF_965194805.1 of Balaenoptera borealis. Taxonomy (NCBI): domain Eukaryota; kingdom Metazoa; phylum Chordata; class Mammalia; order Artiodactyla; family Balaenopteridae; genus Balaenoptera; species Balaenoptera borealis. The sequence goes on from NC_138877.1 coordinate 77,506,327, forward strand.
GCCCCTGAATCAACTATGAGAAATGATTCTGACCCATAAAATCGTTATGCTCACCAACCAACCAGAGGTTCTAATCCTCTTCTTAAGATTCTTCATTAGGTTTCCATGCTTCCTGGATTGGACTTGAATTTCTGGAACCCATGTTCAAGGCCACCTGCCATTTTGCCCACATCTGCCTCAGACCCGTGCAAATCTAGTCCTGGTTTTCCCGGCTATTTTCCCTCTAAGACAGAATATAAGTGTTAATGTCAGACACCAGCTCTTAGCAAGGCCTGAAGGCATAATCTCTGCCAAGAAGAGGTTTAGCAGAAACAGTGGCGAATCAAGAGTCCAGAAAGGTCTGTGTTCCTTTCACTACCATGATAAAATTTCATAATTGTCTCCTGAGTTAATTTCTAACTTACCTCCAGCACAATTTCTGCTTGAATAACCTCTGAAGGATCAGACATAAATACAGAACTGTCTGATAACCATGGTCAGGTCTGGGCTAGTGTGCAGGGTTTATAGAACTGATGTTCGTCCGAAATTGCTCACATTGACCACATTTCAAAACACAGTCACCCGAGAGACAGCAGAGGGCACTCCAGGTGAATATGAAGTAACTGAAAAGCAAACATCCCAGGAGGAAATGTGACCTGGAGTGTTGGGTGTAGCGCATGATACAGCACACGCTGAAATTTCTCCCGCTCAAAGCTAACCTAATATTTTCCATTTGTTTAGCTTCTTAATGTCCTAGGGCTGCACTGTCCCACATGGGAGACCACATGTGCCTATTTAAATGTAAGTTAATTAAAATGTAAAATTCAGTTCCTCTGTTGCACTGGCCACATCTCATGGACTCAAAAGACACAGCGGGGAGCTTCCCTGGCGGCGCAGTGGTTAAGAATCCGCCTGCCAATGCAGGGGACACGGGTTCGAGCCCTGGTCCGGGAAGATCTCACATGCCGCGGAGCAACTAAGCCCATGCGCCACAACTACTGAGCCTGCGCTCTAGAGCCCGCGAGCCACAACTACTGAAGCCCGTGTGCCTAGAGCCCGTGCTCCGCAACAAGAGAAGCCACCGTAATGAGAAGCCCACGCACCGCAACGAGGAGTAGCCCCCGCTCGCCCACGTGCAGCAACGAAGACCTGACGCAAGCCCCCCAAAAAAACCCTACGAATTGTTCATTTCTAGACTTTTCCATTTTAATATTTTCAGACCTTTGTTGACTGAGAGTAACTGAAAGGAAGGCATGCAAAACCTCGAATGAGGGGGGACGACTGTGTGTTATTCGGAGGTGATGCTGGGAAGGGTGAGGGACACGAGGTGGGCGCCCACGTTGCGGCCTGGTCACCTTTCACTCCCGGTCCTTCAGGCTTTATAAGACAAATCATGATGGTACCGGTGAACCTGGACACCGGGTGAGATGAGCCCCACCCACCCTCTTATTTCTTATCCCCACAAATCCACCAGGGGGCAGCACCACCTCGCAGACTTCACAGCCTCATAGAGGAGCAAGGAAGATGCAGAGTGTAACTGATTTGCACACATTTCCTAAGTTTACACAGATCTTTTCCCCCAAGTCTAAGGGGAGGTGACCATGAGAAGGAACTCACGTTCTGTGAGAAGCAAGAATCGCTACATCACAAGGTTAGAGGTGGCTCCTAGGTGACCCACTGAAATGTACCTTTACATTTATAAATGTATGTTTATATGTTTACATTTGAAATAGAAAAAAGGGTAATGTAATAAAATTATTACATAAAATAAAATATAAATAAAATAAATGAATAAAATAAAAATTCATGAATTCACACTGGTAATAAATAACCTACTGGTTAATAAAAAATAAAATAAAAATTCTGAATAAAATAAAATAAAAATGCAGTACTTCATACTGCAAATAAATAATCTGGCGAACACCACCTTAACCAAGCGATCAAAATTAACGAAGTTAATGTCACCTCAAAATGGGGCACACTGGCATTGCTTGTGTAGAAGATCCCAAATAATCTCAGAAATATCTGCTGGAACTAATAGGAAAATTTAGCATGGTCAAAGGATACAATGACAGTATATAAAAATCAACTGTATTTCCATATATAAGCAATGAACAATTGAAAATTGAAAATTAAAAAATAACAATAATAGCATCAAAAGCATGATTTGGGTGTGTTGATAGAGATGTTCTAAATCATGCGGTGGTGATTACCTGATTATATACATTTGTTAAAACTCATAAAACTGTACACTTAAAATAAGTGAATCTTATTGTCATGTAAATTATATCTCAATGGAGAGAGAAAAAGCACCTACTGTGTGCCCAGTTCCAGGTGCTGAGCACACAGCACAGAACAAATAAAGCTTTTCCATTGGAGCTAACTTTCTAATCAGGGTTAGACCTTTGAAAATGAATGAATGAATGAATGAATGCACATGTCAAGTAGTGAAAAGTGCTATGAATTAAAGCAGGGCAAGGGTGCAGGATGGCGGGAGAGGGGGTGTGAATCCTCTTATACAGAATGCGCAGGAAGGGATTCGCACGGATAAGACGGAAGTTGAGCCGAGACCTAAATTAGATGAAACCGACCGTCTCCGGCCGTCTTTGACTGGCAGAGGCCAGTCGGGGGGCGGAGCGAGTCCGGACCTCGGACCACTGGGAGTCGGCCGCCCGCTTCCGGCGGCGGCGCGGGGGCGGCCGAGAGCCCGGAAGTCCGTCGAGGGCGGTGAGTCCCGCGGCCGCGCGGGGGCGGCCGGGAGACCGGAAGTCCGCCGAGGGCGGTGAGTCTTGCGGCCGCGCGGGGGCGGCCGGGAGACCGGAAGTCCGGGGATGGCTGTGTGTTCCGGCTTCGGGGCGGTCAGGGGCTGCCTGGGAGGTAAGCGCGATACTGGCCTTCCCGGCCATGGCCACCCGGGCGGGGGCCGGGGCTGCGGTTGCCGGCGCCGCCGTTGTCGCGGTGCTCTCGGCCGCGCTCGTGCTCTACGGGCCGCCACTGGACGCAGGTACTCCGCCGCGGGCTGCTGGTCCGAGCGGGAGGCGCCGCCGTGGGGCCGGGGTCGCGCGGAGCCGCGGGTCCTGGGTCCACCTGGGGAGGGGTCAACCGAGGGACCCCGAGGCCCCCGGCCAGGCCTTGGCTGCTGAATAGAGCGGACTGTGTAGAAAGAATCGGGCGTAAACGGGACAAGTGCGTCCGACTATGGAGAACCATCCCTTCCTGTATGGTTTTCCTCTCTTGCCCTGCGGATATTATTGTACCTAAGATTTTCCAAACCGATGGACAGTGTGTTGTATTATCTCACTTCTCCCAACAACGTGGAGAGGCTGCTGTTTTGTATAGAAGGAGGCCCTGAGCCAAGGTTCCCAGCCAGAAAGTAGCTGAAATGGTAAAACGCGTTTTGGCTGTAGTCCTTAGCAGCAGGCAGGACGGAGAGTAACTGTTAGGGGGGTTTGGCTGTTTGGTTTTGGACACCGTAGTTCCAGGCGATTTGAGGAGCATTGAGGGGCCCCTCAGCTTCTGCACTTCGCTCAGTCACACCAGCCCAGGCGCTTCTGGGCACCAGTTTGTTCGGAGATATTTTATCGGTCGCAGTTAGTCTTAAATTCGTACACTCCGTGATTGGTTAGCAAGATTTCTCTTTGAGTCTGCGTGAGATTTCATTATTAGACCGAGCTGCGGAGCTTTTACCAAAAACTGGCTTCCCATCCCAGCTTTAGGGCATCTCAGTTAATTTGAAGATTGCTGTCACATGTTCCAAATTAGCTACGGTTCACATTAAATTAAAGCAAGAAACATTGGTATTGTAAAGTTGTGAGTGGCAAGTAATTCTAGAAAACAGCCCAGAATAAAGAAATCTGTTTAACTCTCCTCAGCCACACTTCTTTAAAGCAAACCAAAACCAGACAGGTGTGACCTGTTCTTCTAGATTCAGAATTGTATGAAGACAAATTACTAGGATAAATTTCAAGTTGCCTCTTGCCAAGGCCTTTTTATCCTTAAGAACTTTGATGTTCATATTTCAGTATTTCTGTGGATAAGTCCAAATGGTGCATGTCAGTAAGCCAGCTGAAACTTGCTTCTCTGTGGAGTATAGGGAAGTTTAACTGACCTTCCTTCGGCCCTCTCACTAACAGGTGTCGGTCTCAGGTGAGTGTCACAAAACGCTAACGAGCAGGGAGGATCGTGCTTTAGCAGTCATACAATTGCAGTTAAAAAGTGAAAATGCTGTACTTCTCAACAGTGATGTTTTTTACCCATCCCAAATTGGTTTCAGAAGGCATTTGAGAAGGATTTGACTTGTCTTTTGGTTGGTGGCGTGATTATTTGATTTAAAAAAAAAAAAAATTCTTCTGCCTGAAAATGGCAGCATTTTGGTAAACTGGTGTCTGATGCCCTGGCTTATCCGTTCCTAACAGTGGCATCTTCACAGGTCTGTCTCCGAGCCTCAGTTTCCTTGTCTGTAAACGAAGGATAAACTGGCTACGAGTGAGGAGAGTGAGCCAAGATGCCGTTAATTCCTCAGGCATTTATCGAGTGGCTTATTCTGTGCCGGACTCTCTTCCAGGTGGCTGAGGGTGGGAGGCCAGCCCTTAAGTCACAGGTGGGGGCTGTACCTCACTCTGTGGAGGCAGAAGGTGCAGGGGTGGCCCTGGGATTCTCTGTGTGGCTATAGCTGCTTAAAGTGATGGCAGCTAATAAACCCAAAACATTGTAAGGGACTCAGAACGATCCGTGAGTGACTGATTAAGTTTGGATTCTGTCTTTACGATTTCCAGACTTTAAAAAGCACCTGTATTTATTGTTGTGGGGCATTTGGAGGAGAGAGCATTCTCCGATATCCTCGCATTGACCAGTCACGTCACGCGAGGTGTGTTCAAGTTTGACACACATGCATGGCAGGCGCCTCGGACGGCTCGTCAGCGGTCAGCAGGGCCGTCCTGAAGTCCGCCTGTAACAGCTGCGGTTCCTGTCCTGCAGCCGGCCGGGGAGCGCAGGCAGGGGTGTCTCACAGCCGCTCTGCACGGTGGCGGACAGTGCGTGGCTGGGAGTTTGGGGTGCAGGCGGCCTGCGGGAGGCTGGGGCGGGGGGCGGGGAGTGAGAGCTGGTTGCTCTGTTAGGTCAGCGCCTCTGTGGCCCGGCTCTGCGCCAGGCGGGGCTGGACTGATGGTTGAGCAAGCCTTGTTGTGCCTTTTCACGGCCAGAGGATTACGGCGATTCTGTTTGGAGTTTTAATCCTGTGTTGATTTGGAAGAAGGTAGGAAGGCGTTTGGATGGATGGTAATTAATATTCTTTTTACATCTTGGGGTCTAAGCATCCGTCTGATATATCGGCTAAGGAGGCGTTTACATCTACTCATTAAAGAAAATTACTTGAATAACTTTGTTGAGTGAAAAGTAAAATTGTAAGAGTGATAGAAGATAAAGCTGTTTTACCATATGTATGGAGCTGAGTCAGTCTCTGTTCTTCACTTGGATTTGTGACCCATGTCTGGTTTTCCTCTGCTGCTGAGATAATGGGAAGATAAAAATATTGGATGCCTTTTTTGTGAAAACGTTGTTCATATCAGCAAAGACCCTTTAATTCTAGAAAAAAATGCATGCTTTATTATCTGTTCATACATTGGGCTCTACAGAACAGAGGATTTCTCTCACAGCTGAGCTTTTTTAATAATATGGCAAAACATACAACACAGGAAGTTTTTCAAGAAAGGCCAATTAAAATTAGCTATTCATAGACAATTCAATGATCAAACTATTTTAAAATGCCACTTTGAACCCAGTGTAAGATGTGTTCTTTATTTAGAACGCCCTTTCCAGGTTATTTGATTAGTATCTAATTGAGTGTTGGAACCGTGACTGGAAAACGAGGTGGGAATAACATGAACCACCTGTCTGGCTTGAACAGACCGTGGAAAGTAGCAAAGGGGAGAAGAGACCTAATAAACTTGAAGGAAGATTACGATGAAATATGTGTAGTTTTTAAGTAACAGTATGTTAAATAAAACTTCCTGAAAGGTTAAGTAGACTTCCAAGACGTCTGATACATTCGAAGGAAATCTGGTCCATGCAACAGTATTAGTAGTGTTGTGTTGTTACTTCTGAACAGCATTTGCTTATAGAAATGAAATGATGAAACCTTTGGATAAAAATCTACAGCATTCATGTTAAGCCAGCTTTGGGAAGTGTTTTGATTAATGGGGTATTTTGTTCAAGTCTGTTCTTGATGTATGCTGGTAGACACTTACCTTTCTGAACATTTTCCTGTTTTTCAGTTTTAAATCGAGCATTTCCGCTGCATACGGCACGCTCAGTGACGGACATGGAGGCTGCTTTGCAGCTGGTGAGGAACGTGGTGCCTCCTCTGGCCGCCTGGCAGCACAAAGGGCAAGCTGGCAGGATAGGCGTGGTGGGAGGCTGCCCAGAGTAAGTGGCGCGGACGCAGCGTCCCTCTCTGGCTGCTCGCCTACCTGTCGTCCCGCCGTCCGTCCGTCCGTCCGTCCAGTTGGACCCCAGGGGTCATTTCCAAGTGTCCTCTGATAGTCTGGCAGCATTTTTCAGTGATGAACGTTTGATTGAATAGCTGAGAAAGCACGGGGCCCCGACTGGGTGAGGCTGTTTCCTCTTACTTTGTGCTCGCTGTCCTGACGGCGTTCGTTACCGTGAGCCTGTGTCGCTTCTGTCATCCGGGTAAAGACACTCAGCGTCTGCTTGCTTTCCTTCCTTAAGTTAAAGATATTCCTGGAAGTTCCTCATGAAATTTGACATATCCTAGCTATTTTCCAAGGCCTTTTTTCTCTTCTAGTTTAACATATTATGCTGCTGTGTCGACATATAAAGATTTGTAATTTGTCCTTGCTTGTAAGTGATACCTGCTGCCTTTGACTTAAATTCAATCTTGGTTACCATTCAGTTTCTGCTTCCTTTCTGTTTGCACTGATATGCTCTTTGCCTAGTCTTATATTTTCAACGGTTTAGCATTTAGTTGGCTGTATTTATTAAAATAACATGTAGCTAGGTTGTGTTTCTTTACCCAGTGTGACAGTGAGTGCTCTTTCTAAGTGAGGGGAATGTATTTCTTTTGTTAGCGAGGCTTGTATTCACACTGTGGGGTGAGTGTGTATGTCCGCTGTCCTGTCCTTTGGCATTTCGGGCAAGTTCGTGGCTCTGCCCTGGGGAGAGTGTCACACGTGCAGCGTGCCCTGAGCATGTGTCCCTGTTCGGGTTAGCAAAGCTCTTCTTCACCCCAGGGATTGAGGTAACAGTTACAGTCACTCATCTGATGTCAAGTTCACGGATTTTCCTTGCTGTGCTTGAAGTGCCCTTAAACATAGTTACAGGAGTTTCCGAGCAAGCGGGTGGAAGCAGGAGGGAGGTGTGCGAGTCTTCTCGTGTGTCCCCACGTCCGAGGTGACAGCTGCCTCTGCTCACCGCGGCTCTCGGGGGTGGGTCCTGCTCCTTGGGGCACCAGCCAGTCCAGGGGCTCCGGCCTGGGGTCACCTCGAGCACTCTCTCTCTCTCTGCAGATGCCTGTGGGACACTCTCCCTGTCTTCTCAGACCTCCAGGTTTTGTTTTGTTTTGCTTTGTTTTTTCCCCTAACACACATCCCTACCGTCCTCCTTGCTAACAGAACCCCAGTCTTGTTCAGTCGGTGTTGCATTTTCTCTTACTTGTATCTGTGTGCATTTCTGATAAATCAAGTGCTTTCTGTGTCTATATTAGTCTAGAGAGAGGTGTCATCTTTATGATATTAAGTCCTCTCATCAAGTGTACATCTTTTCTATTCTTTAATAGGTTTTAAAAATGTCCCCACAGAGTTATCATGTGTTTTATAAGGTTAATTCCTAGATGCTTTATGATTTTTGCTGGTATGGTAGATGCTATCATATATTCTAATCAGTTATTCCTGGTGTAGAAAAAAACATTTTTTTTCGGTTGATATAAATCTTGCCGAGCCATTGTATACTAGGAGATTCATTTTTTAACAGCTTTATTGAGGTCTGGTTGGTATACAGCAAGCTGCAAATGTTATAAATGTACAGTTTGGTAAGTTTGACCTCTGTATGGCCCCCTGAAGCCATCCATCAAGGCTTCAGTTTGAACATTCACATTTCAGAGAGACCTTGGGGCACCTGGCCAGGATCTGCCTCTCCTGACATGGTTCAGAGGCCTCATAGGAAAGATTGACTTTCCTGGAACTGATCCGTGTTAATAACCCTTTCCCGAGCTCCTACTGAGGGTTGGGCTGTGCCCGGGTGCTACGTGTCTGTGTAATTTACTGATAAGCCTGGTGTGCTTGCCTCATTCTCAGAAGTTTTTGACTGTAAATATCTTCTTTTTAGGTACACTGGAGCCCCCTATTTTGCAGCAATCTCAGCTCTCAAAGTGGTATGTTTGTTCATAGCTTCTTTTTCAGGATTTTTCTAGTAAAGAGTTGGATTATTTAAATATGACTGAAGGAAATGTTTTCTGAATATTCTCTCAATATTCAGAGAAATCTGAATAACATTTTGGGTAATCATGGGAAGAGACGTACCTTTAAATCTACCCTGACCTCTTGTGCAGCCACAAAGTAACTTGGATTGGGACTCATTTTCTTTTAAACTAAACATTTTTTAGAATTGTACTTCACCGCAGTGATCCAGGCTGCCTTTTCAGTCCTAGCATAAGCAGTGGACATCTTTTACCTTGGCAGTTGTCACGGCAGCGTTTTGATCAAGTCCTGAGGGCCCAGTGGCACAGGGACTGTGACATGGGCTGTGCTCCCTGCGGACCTTGTAGTGATGCCACCTGAGCCGGGCGGGGCCACCTGCCTCTCTGGTGGCAGCAGAAGTCCGCCTCTCTTCCCAGGCCTTTCTTAGGCTCTCAGCCGCCTCCTGGCTGTGGGTTACCTGCGGCAGTGGGTGCTTTTCTTTGGCGGACAGTGCTACGGAATTCGCACGGTTGTACCAGAGCCACCAGCGCTCTGAGTGTCTGTCGGGTGAGTGCCGCGTTAAGCCGGCCTCCTGTGCCCCTCCTCAGGGCGCGGACTTGTCCCACGTGTTCTCCACCCAGGATGCCGCGCCTGTGATCAAGTCGTACAGCCCGGAGCTGATCGTTCACCCGGTTCTGTGAGTGGGGCCCCGGTGGGCGCGGGGCTTGTAGCCGCTCTCCTGGGTCCCGGGGTCGCCGCACCCTCGTGGAGCCGCTGAGCAGTAGCTGCGGTGCAGGGAGGGGGCGGGTGGGAGGGTGCTGTCGGAAGAAGCGAGGGAGCTGTAATGAACCCGCCTCTGTAGTCAGTAAGACAGACAGGCAGACAGTGTGCAGGAGACCTGGGCACCAGGGCTGCCCGGGCTGTGCCCTGTGGCCCGTCGGCAATGGCCAGAGGGTCCTAGGCCCGGGGGGGGCTGTGGGCCTGCCTGTGACAGTGTCTCACGTGGCAGCAGTAATGCCCGTTCGATCGTTCAGCAAGCGCTTCGTGCTGGACGCTGTCCTGGGTTCCACGGGGACAGCATGTGACTGGGCAGCCCAAGACCTGCCCCCGTGCAGCTTCCTCTCCAGGGCAGCCCTGTGCCCTGGAACTTTCTGCAGCGGTGAAGCTTTTCTCTCGGTGCTGTGCAAGGCTGTGGCTGCCGAGCGCTTGAAACGCGGCCAGTGGGACTCGGGCGCTGAGTTTTCACTTTGACTTTAATTACACGTAAAAGCCCCGTGTGCTCAGCGGCTACTGTATTGGGCCATGTACACAGCTTTGGAGGACAAACGAGGGAACAGCTTGTCAGGCGGTGCTGAGGACCGCAGGGAGGACGGGGCGGGGAGTGCTGGGCGCGTGCCTGTGTGTGGCGGGTGCTCCTAGGGTGCGGTGGGCAGTGGCGCAGGGCGTGGCATCCAGCGGAGGCGCAGACGCGGGGGCTGGGGGGGAGCGGGCGCAGGAGCTCGTGCTGCAGGCCTGCTGGGGACACTTAGTCTGGGGTGCTCAGGAGGGGCTGGGTGACCACAGAGGTTCAGGGCCACACTCTGCCGGTCGTGGGGGTCATAGTAAGGGTTCTGGCCCTTGGGGCCCAGGGCGGAAGCAGGCGTCCCGCTGGGAGGCTGTGGTAAGCCCCTGGGGACGCTTGCGTGCTGGGCTGGAGACCGGAGCGGGCCGGAGCCTGGCCACAGCAGGGGAGCGCAGCCCCGCGCTCGCTCCCGGCGGGCGGGATGCGAGACCCAGCAGGAGAGGAGCGTCGGGAAGCCACCAGGGTGTGGGCTGAGCAGCTTGTCATCTCCGCGGCCTGCTGATGTGCCGGCGGACGTGGCTGGTGGCCGTGTGGTGGGCAGGGGAGCCTAGATCTGGGAGTTGCCAGCGCGTGGGCTGCGTTTAAACAGGAGGCGAAGCTGTGTGTGGGTCGGGAGGGCCTGGCGCGCTGGCGGCGGGCAGCTGGGAGCAGACGGGAGGGACGTGGAAGGGGCCCGAGGGCATCCTGGGGCCGAGTGGAGAGCTTTGCGGACGGTCCTGGAAGAGCCCGTGCCTGGAGCCAGAAACGAGGCCTCGGCTCCCAGTGCAGGGTCGCCGGCAGCCCGAGGGGGGCTGCTGGGGGCCGGGGAGGGGGGGGCGTCTGGTAGCCTGTGGGCCCTGAGGGTGGCGGCCGGGCCTCAGAGTCGCGCGCAGCCGTCAGGCCTGGTCCTAAGGGGGGCTTCTGGTGTCGCGGGGGGTCGGGGCGCCGCCGGGCACACGCCTGCCCGCAGGCCTGAGGTGGGGACGTCTGCACCGCAGGTAGGAGTGCAGCCCGCCCTGCATCTGTGCGCCTGTGTGGTGGAACCAGACTGGCACAGGTCATTTTGGAATGAGTCATCGTGTCTTATTTTAACGTGTTTTACGTGTTTTTTCCCCCCGTGAGTCTTATTTAAAAAAAAAGAAAAAGGAAAAGAGAGTGTTGTATGATCATGATTATATACCCTGCATTATTGACTCTATTTCTGATGGGAAGGAAGTTCCATTTGCCTCAGCTTTGCTGAGACCCAGATCCGCTGCCTACCTTTGCGGAGTTCGCAGAAACACGTGGACCACTCGAGTAAACTGCTGGGGTCCGTCCCGGGGCCTGGCAAGGGGCCCAGCACGTGAGAGGCTCCGTGCTTCGAGAACGGAAGAATACGCCTCTGCCGCCCTCGCGTCACGCCGTACTGGCTCCTGGTCTCCGTGCAGCCGGGCCGGCCTTCGTCCTTTCCCGTAAAACAGCCCTTTCTCCCCGTGTTTCCTGCCCCTGCTGCGCCCTCCTTCTCCTGTCTGCTTGTCCCGAGGGGGTGGCTTCCCCCGCGAGCCTCCTAAGTGGAGGTGGCTTTTCCTTTGTTCCCCCAGCCACCGGGTCGGAGGTGGGATGTGCGTCCTCCCGGACCATCACCTCTCGTTCCAGAACCTCCAGCTCCTTTGAAACTCACATCCACTGACCCAGTACCCCTTCTCCCTGCAGCTGTCTCGGGCCCCCATCAGTCCGGGGATGTTAATGTCTCGCCACCATTGCTCCCGGGACTGTTGCTAATGTGTGCGTAGGGAACTGCTTTACTGGGATATGATTCACGATAAGATCCACTGACTCTGATTGTACAGTGGTTTGCGGTGTGTTTACCAGGTTGTTACGTCGCAGATAACCTTAGAACACCCCCACCACTCCAAGCCGGAAGCCCCTCCCCGTCGCCACCCCGGCCTGAGGCGACCTCTCAGCCGCTTGGCTTCTGAACGTTTGCCTTTTCTGATCACGCCTCCTGCATGGAGTCAGGCGCTTGCGAGGTCTCTTGTGCCTGCCTTCTTTTACTTAGCATCTTGTTTTCGAGAGAGTTGTCCACATTGTAGCACGTGTCAGTGCTCTGTTACTCTTTAACAAACAAAAACAAAACCCAGAAGTACCCCCCCCCCCACCCCGCCAGCTGCTGGCAACCGGCAGTCTCTTCTCTGTGGGTGAGTTTGGTGTTGTATTTTTGCGGTTTTTTTGTTTTGTTTGTTTGCTTTAAAGTTTCCACGTATAAGAGATAGCATACGCTATTTGTCTTTCTTGGGCTTGTTTCACTTAGCAGAACGCTCTCAGGGGCATCTGAATGTTGAAAGCTAGACAACTATGGTGGGGTCCTGGCTGGGGTCCTGGAACAAGAAAAGGACATTGGGGGAAAATCTGGAAAAATCTGTAGTTTCATTAATAAAGTAAACAAGTAAATGAAAATTTTAAGTAAGCTGTTTTGCCCTTTTCCTTTTTTAGTGACAGCCCCAGTGCCGTCCAGGATGTGGAAAAGTGGTTGCCCCGACTGCACGCCCTGGTCGTAGGGCCTGGCTTAGGCAGAGACGACGCTCTTCTCGAAAACGTCAAGGTAACGTGTAGAATTATTAACCACGCCTGTTCCGACAGGCTCGGCCCTTAGATCGGGGGAGTCTGATGGAATTGCATTTTCCGTGGTTTGTTGCTCTGTGTGCGTCTTGGAGGAGGAGTTGAGACGGATAGAACGTGGTCTGGGGAGTAGAGGAGACGCTAGGCGTAAAGGTAGGGAGGCGCTTAAACCAGAGCGGGGCCCCGCTGAACGGCGCGCTCTCGCTCCTGAGGCTCTGGTCTCAGGCTGTGGCCGAGGAGGTCTCCGTGGGGCCCGACGTGACCAGAGTCCCAGCGTCCGGGCTGAGCGGGCTTAGCGGTGGCCGGGCGGGCGCTCAGGCTCGCGGTCGCCTCCCCGCGACCCCTTCCTGCTGGGGACCCCTGGCGGCCTGCTCCTGGTGCCCCCTGTAAGGGCGCGGTGCCCCCCCGGGGCTGGCCGAGGGCCACGCTCTGTGAAGCGCTCTGCACGGTGCCCGGTTGGGCGCACGGAGCAGGCCCAGTGGGAGTCTGTCACAGTGAGCCAGTGGGAGAGGGTGCTTCTGGGTTGTTCTGGCGACTTCACCGTTGCTGTAAGTTGTGCGCTTAGAAACGTGAAAGGTGTTCTGGTGGTTTTAGCTTTGTGTCATCAGCGGGTCCTCTTGAAAGCCCTTGTTACTTTAATTTCTTAACCTGGTGCTTCTCTGACCACCTGAGGTCCTCACTGGTCTAGAAATCCCTGGGCCTCGGGCCCCACGGGCCAGTTGTTCTGCTGCCTTTGCACTCTCTTCTGTCCCCTGCCGTCCTTTTCAGCTAAAGCCAGCGTAGCTGGCGCGGGGTGATGGGGGAGTGGGCAGGAGACCCTAGTTCACCCTCACGTGTACACGTGCATTCGTTTACTTTTTCGTTAATGATTTATGCTCTTCCTTATTACTGAAACTTTATGCCTGCTTTAATCTAAAAAGATGAAACTAATTTTTTAGCCTTAAAAAGTTGAAATAGAAGTAAATACTATCCTGGATCAGGGAAAATAGACAGCTCGGATGGCACACCAGCCCCACATTCTGTATGTTCCCGCTGCCCAGGTCCTCCGATGCTGCCCTGGTGTCACTCTCTGAGGGGACACATCTCGGGGACCTGCTGAGCTCTTCCTGCCCTCCTTGGGGCCCTTCTCAGTGCCCCCAGACCGCCTGCCCCAGCTCCAGCCCTGGGAGGTGTCGGCTACGTGCCTCGAGGGGGCTAGCGGTCATAGTGAACCTGATTTGCCACCCTCGTTTCAGCAGCTGGAGGGGCTCTTGGCCCAGCTTCTGCTTTTTGAGTTAAACTGAACAAAAGCTCAAGGGAAAGAAGGTGTAGGGCGCTGTGAGTGTTGGTTGGACTTGCCTAGCAATCTCTGTGGGTAAAGAACATTTTAAAAGGCAGACGTGTGTTTGCTTTACCAGAATTTAGTGAGAACGTGAATTTTAAGGGTCCCTTCCACGAAAAATCTTTCCAGCCTTTAGGGTGAAAGCTGAGGCTGGAAATCTCACTTTCTTCAAGCCCATGAATTATCACTGAGGAGAAACAGTAGCCGTGACAGGTGACTGGGGATGGAACTGAGCAGGAAATGTGTTTTCGACTTTAGCGTCGATAGTTGGTCCATTTGTTAATTGCCTTTTTCAAACGGTTTGGTTAAAACACATGTACCCTCTGTAGGACATGATGCTAAGTGAAGTAGGCCAGGTGCAGCAGGACAAACACTGCACGATCTCACTTCTGCGTGGAGTCAAAAATAGGTGAGCTCGTAGAAGCAGAGAGAAGGGTGGCTGTGGGGCGCTGGGGGTCAGGGGAGTGGGGAGAGTTTACATTCTCCCCCGGGGAGGTGACGGCGGTGTTGGTTAGCTTGACTGGTGATTATTTCATTGTCATCTGCACGGGCTCGCCTTGGAGATACCGGGGGTTCGGTTCCGGACCACTGCAATAAAGCGAATTCTCGTCATAAAGCCAGTCACGTGAATTTTTTTGGTTTCCCAGTGGAGATAAAGTTACGTTTGTGTTATACTGTAGCCTGTTATGTGTGCAATAGCATTATGTCTAAAAAACAGTGTACTGTTTTTCAGAAAAGCGCTGAAAAGCGCTAACCGCCGCCTGAGCCTTCAGTGAGACATCGCTGTTTTGCTGGGGGAGGGTCTGGCCTCCACGCTGGCGTCTGCTGAAGGCTGGGCGGCTGTGGCAGTTCTTGGAACGAGGCTGCAGTCACGTTTGCCGCGTTCACAGACGACTCCTCTCACTGACGATTTCTCTGTAGCGTGCGCTGCTGGTTGATGGCATTTTACCCCCAGTAGACCTTCTCCCACAGCTGGGGTCAGTCCTCCCACACCCTCCCGCCGCCTTATCATCTGCGTTGAGGTGATATCCTGCACCTGTCGTCACGCCAACAGCTGACTTCAGTGTCTTACGTGGGCACAGTTTGTGGCACCCAAAGCAGTCACAGTAGTATCGGCAAAGGTCACTGATCACTGATGATCCCAACATAGTGAGTATAATAATGAAAAGTTTGAAATAGTGCAAGAATCACCAAAATGTGACCCAGAGACAAAAAGTGAGCAAATGCTGTCGGAAAATGGCACCGAGAGCCTCGCTGCACGGACGGGTGCAGCTCCCCTGACCTCGGGTCCCCCGTCCTCTGTCCTCGTCACCGTGCTCCTCCGACGGGGGAACGGCTCAGCCGGAGCCACGTGCAGACGTGGTGCGGTCCCTGTGCTGCGTGTCACCACGCTTACGAGTTCCCAGAGCAGCCCTCTAGTAGCCGTTAGTGTCGTTTGCATTTTAGGAAACTGATAGAGATGACGTCTGGGCGGGTATCAGACTCCCGCGGTCACCCAGGTAGGACGAGTGGCCTTTAGCTCCAAAACGTCTGGTGCCAGCATCGGTACCTCGGTAGCGAAGCTCTGAGAGAAGCATGTGAGCTTGTACTTGTAAGAGCATCTTCAGGGGCTGTGTAGGTAAAGAGCAGTATTCTTTGGAATCATGCTGCGGGCTCTGGGGACAAACCCCACTGCTGGCCGGGGCGTGGTAAAGAATTGGCAGGTCTTTGTCCCCCGTCCCTCGCTCCCGGGACTGACAGGAGTGCCTTTTGTTCATGCTGGGCCCTTGGGCCGCACGGAGTTCGGGCAGTGAGATGACCAGGCTGACGGCTGTTCACAGCAGGAACGGGGGGCTCGTGGCGGGGAGGGGCGCAGAGTGAGCCCGGCTGCGGCGCGGGCAGCGGTTGGTCCAGCTCCGTGGGCGTGATGAGACCCCGGTGACCTGGGGGAGCTTCCTGGGGGGCCCCAGGTGCCTGGAGAGTGCCTCGTGTCTCCTGATTCGGCGGGGGTGGCCCAGGAGTTGTCAGGGGACCCGCGCAGGCCTCGCCCCTTGTGTCTCTCCATCTGGCTGCTCCTGATTTGTGTCCTGTAAAAGAAAACCGATAGAAGGCATTGCGAGCCCCTCAGGGACCACGTTGCAGAGGGAAATACCTAATGCAGGGAGGGTCCTAGTTTGTAGGCGGTGTGTATGGAGAGTCTGTCCACACCCACCTAGATGGCACGTAACGAAGCAAACTTTGATATGTTATTTGGCTGGAATACCTTAACTATTTTTTTCCTACAACCATATTACAGACAAGTGGGCTGTGATCAGCCGAGGAATATTGTATCTGAAATGCTAAAATAAGAAATAACGATTGATGACAGACACGCAGAAACACAGTCTGTATCAAGAGGGATTGCATGTGGATTTACGGTTATAAAAGCCAGAGTTCTCTGTGGTTCACGGTCTTTTCTCTGTGACTTTAAGTTCATAATAAAACATTTAGTATGTTTATCTTTAAAAACAACCCACTTTGCAACGTGCAAGTTAGAAATTGGGATGTGAGCGTGTGGCCGCCGCCCTTCCCAGCCTAGACTCGAGTTCACGTCTCCATGCATGGCCAGTGGACTGTCCGCCCTCTGCCTGTGAGACAGCAGTCGTGCTCATGGGAGTTCCTGGCGTGTCTGGAGCACTTCCTGGGTCCCAGCTAATACAAAGCACCGCACTGCGCTTTCCCCCTCGGTGCTGCACAGAGCAGGCATTTAGTAGATATTTCCTGAGTGAATTCATTATCTGGTGTCATCCATTAAACAACCCCGTTAGTTAGATTTCTGTTCTCATTCGTGTTTTTCCGTGAGGAAATTGAATCCTGGAGAAATTGAGTTACAGCCCCAAGGTGGTCTGTAGCAAGTAATTTGCTGCTTTTTTTTTTTTTAACAATTTTGTTGAGATTTTTACATACCATTCAACTCGCTCATTTAAGTGTACAATTCAGTGGCTTCTAGTATATTTATGGAGTTTGCAGCCATCACCACAGTCCGTTTTAGGACATTTTCATCACCCCAGAAAGAAGCCCCATCCCCGTTAGCACTTGCTCCCTGTTCCTCCCAGCCCCTGGCGACCACTAATCTACTTTCTGTCTCGATGGATTGGCCTATTCTGGACCTTCGTAGGAACGGCATCATACGGTGTGTGGTACCTTGTAATTTCAAGGCTCACCCTGTTGTGGCAGGTTGTCAGCACTTCACGCCTTCCGTTGCTGTGTGATAGGCCGTTGTATGGAGGACCGCGTTTTTAAAATCTATTCATCAACTGATGGACATTTGGGTTGTTTACACTTCCTGGCTATTACAGATAGTGCTGCTGTGAGCCCTCATTTACAAGGTTTTTTGTGGATTTGTTTTTATTTCTATGGGGTATATACCTAGAGTGGAGAAGCTGGAGCACACGACAACTCCGCTTGGTGTCTTATCTAAGGGTTTTGCCTGACCCAAGATTTACTCCTGTGTTTTCTCTTAAGAGCTTTATTCTTTTAGCTCTGTGGTCCCTTTTGAGTTAAGTTTTGTGTATGGTGTTAAGGAAGGGGTCCAGTCCAGTTTTATATCCAGTTGTCCCAGCACTTCTTCGGGCCAGTGAATTCTCCAGGCATCCTTGTTGAAAGTCAGTTGACATCAATGTGAGGGTTGATTTCTGGGCTCTCCTTTCTGTCCCATCGATTGTACAGCTGTCCTCGTGCCAGTAACCACACTATCTTGATTATTGTATCTGTGCAGTAAGTTCTGGAATCGCAAAGTGTGGGTCCTCCAGCTTTCTTCTTTCCAGCATTGTTTTGGCTGTTCTGGGTCCCGTGAGTTTCCATGCGTTTTAGGATCAGCTTGTCAGCTGCAGAATGGACAGCTGGGATTTGGGTAGGGGTCACCTTGAATCTCTAGGTCAATTTGGGGATCACTGCTGTCTTAACAGTATGGAGTCTTCCAGTTCTTAAGCTGGTTTTGAACCAGAGTTTGTGGATGTAGGATGATGTAGGATCTTGACTGACCCGCCTAGTATCTGTGCTCCTTTTGCAGCTTGTTGTTTTCCTTGATGGATGTGTCTTGTTTTCCTTGGTGGATGTGTCTTGGAGACTTTTCCTGGCAGAATATGCAGATGTTCATTATTTTTAGTGGCCTCATCGTAATACGCTGTAATGTATTTAACGAGTTCATTTCAGCTGTTTACAGCATTTTTTTCTATTAGTGATGCCTTGAACATTTCTGTATATCTGTTTGTTTCTTTTGGGTGTTTTCTTTAGGATAAATTTATAGAAGTTCCATTGCTGAATCAAAGAGTATCTGTGGAAGGTGGAGATACTGAATAACATCCTCTGAACTGAGAAGGAACTTTAAGACCGAAAAACGAAGCAGGCAACTGAGTGAAGTGCAGTTCTGGAGTTTACGTGGGGACTGACATACAGGCAGGATCGGGTGGAAGATGACCGACCCAGGTGTCCCTAGCTGCACGGAAAGGGTCCAAGGGGATTTCTGAAAAAAGAATCTGACCCCCAAGTGAGACGCATGTCTGCACTGATGGGAACTGGGCTTTATTTCTCCCCCCACCCCGGGGGGGTCTCTGCAGAGGCACTCCTCCAGTTTTCATATCAGACAAAGATGGTCAAGTCGATTGGGAACTTGTCCAGCTTGGGCGCATTCCTGGCGAGTGGGCTAAAGCTCAGTCACTCACGCAGGGAGGGGAAGGGGCAGGGCTGCGGGCCTGAGATGGAGCCGACAAAGTGGGGTCCGTGTGGTCCAGCCACACAGTGCAAACCTGAAACGTTTTTGAGAGGTGCTCCCAGATTTCTCCAGAAGCTTGTAGCGGTTTGCTCTCCAGCAAGGGCTGCCCTTGCCGGGATGTGCTCTGGGGAGCTGTCACTCCTTACTCCCCCTCCTCGTGTGTAGAAAGCTCCTTGTTCCACTTTAGCCCTCCTGACCTGTGTGTGGCTGGCTCCTTCCTTTGCCCATTCTTCCCTTGGGGGGGGTGGGGGTGGGGTGTGTGTGTGTGTGTGGCTTGCTGCCTCGTCACGGCATGTGCTGGTGGCGCTGACCCTCCAGATACCGTGACAGGGTCAAGTGCATAGGCCCTCTGAGCCATGGAAGCAAGACCAGCCCCCCGTTCTCTGCGTCAGGAGGCCGAGTGTCACATTGTGTGTTACTCATGTGCTCCCCGTGGTGTCGGCTCACGTCTCCCGGGTCTGAACATTCACTGGGCCACTGTCTTTGTAAGAGCTCTAGTAGGAAAGTACAAAGACTCAGAAAATCTGAATTGGTTCTAACAGTAACGCCCGACTTGGGGCAGACAGAGCATTTCCACTGTTTAAGAAGGAGAGAGGGCTTCCCTGGTGGCGCAGTGGTTGAGAGTCTGCCTGCCAATGCAGGGGACACGGGTTCGAGCCCTGGTCTGGGAAGATCCCACATGCCGCGGAGCGGCTGGGCCTGTGGGCCACAATTACTGAGCTTGCGCGTCTGGAGCCTGTGCTCCGCAACAAGAGAGGCCGCGATAGAGGCCCGCGCACCGCGATGAAGAGTGGTCCCCGCTTGCCACAACTCGAGAAAGCCCTCACACAGAAACGAAGACACAACACAGCCATAAATAAATAAATAAATAGATAGATAGATAGATAGATAGATAGATAGATAGAAAGAAAGATAGAAGAAGAAGAAGAAGAAGGAGAGAGGCTTCTGTGGGCCCCGTACCCTGACCCTCCACCGAAGGGGCTTTTGGACACACTCCCAGCACTCGGACCAGCGTCGGCAGGTGTGACTGAGGCCCTCGGGCAGGACAGCCGTGCTGGGTGAGGCTGCACTCCTCACTGCTACTCTACGGACGTGGGCTTATCTCCCAGTGTTTTAAATTATCCCTGCCTATCATGTATCTCGTTCACCGTTCTAACGTTTTCTGTTACCCAGTGTTTTATCGGGTAGAAGTCCTCTTCGCATGCTGTTGCCATAAATG
This sequence comes from Balaenoptera borealis, assembly GCF_965194805.1. Taxonomy (NCBI): domain Eukaryota; kingdom Metazoa; phylum Chordata; class Mammalia; order Artiodactyla; family Balaenopteridae; genus Balaenoptera; species Balaenoptera borealis. The sequence goes on from NC_138877.1 coordinate 77,525,908, forward strand.
CCCTTGTCATGAAATACTGGTTCATAATAATCAGCAGTCATGTTGATCAGACACACATATAATTTTCAAGCGAAAAACCTCAAACTTTTAGTATAGCCTTCTCAGAGAGAAGTGATTCACTGTTCATTATTACGGTCAGTGATTTGAAAACACGTGAAGTGTTACTTATGAGAAACAGATAAAAACAAAGGAGTCGGGGAATTCCCGAGACTTCAGCGCTCTCAGCTCGCAGTCCTGAGCGGTAGAATCTGTAGGAGATTCGGAGGTGCCGGCTCAGCTTCGTGGGCTGGCCTGGGACCCAGCACTGCGTGACGGTTCCCGTGGGCTCTTGTTTTCAGAGTTCCCAGCGCCCTGCCTTACAAAGGCTCTTTTCTGATTATTTTATGCATTTGCTTTATTATTTCCTGTCTGTTGGATGATGGCCTGATGTTGAAGTCCGTCAGGAACGGCTCGGTTTCTTTTACCTTCTCTGAGAGGCGACGGGCTTGTTGCTCAGCCTGGCTTCCCTTCCTCGCAGGGCATTTTGGAAGCGTCCAAGGCCAGGGGCATCCCCATCGTCATCGACGCGGTGAGTGCGGCCTCCTCTCCCGTCCCCTCCTCCCCGGGGCCCCCGCGGCCTCGCGGTGACCTGAGTCCTCGTCTGCAGGACGGGCTGTGGCTGGTCGCTCAGCAGCCGGCCCTCATCCAAGGCTACCAGAAGGCGGTTCTCACCCCCAACCACATGGAGTTCAGCAGACTCGCCGAGGCCGTGGTGAGTCAGCTGACGTCCCGGGCAGGGGTGAGGGGTGCGCCCTGCGGCTCTGCCCCGGCTCGTCCTGCGGTGCACCTGCGGGGACAGACGTGCAGAGGTGGGTGGACATGTGCATTCCCGGGTGTGTGTAATGATGGGGCATCTTCCAGTTAGCATGTCTTTGACTGGATGAAAGGTGGCCTCTGGGGTCAGCCCGCCCTCCTGCCACCGTGCACCCTGGGCAGATCACTCCATCCCTGCCTCTGCCTCTGTGAAATGTGGAGCGTGATGGAATCTGCGTCATAGGGTTTGTGAGGACGAAATAAAATAATACAGCTGACCCTTGAACAGCGTGGGTTAGGGGCGCTGAAGGCTGCACGCTGTCAAAATTCTGAGTGTGATTCACAGTCGGCCCTCCGGATACGCGGTTCCCTGTGTCCTTGGTCCTGCATCTGTGGATTCAGCCAACCTCGGATTGTGTAGGGCTGTGGTATGTACTATGGGAAACAATCCACATGTAAGTGGGACCTCGCAGTTCACACCAGCGTTGTTCAGGGGTCAGCTGTATATGTAAGCCCAGCGTCCTCACGTATTAGTGCCCGTGAATGTTTGCTCATTATCACTCGAAGTTGCATCCCTCGCAAACCTTTACAATCCCAACCATGGGCCAGTGGTCCTGACTCTGGGCCTCCTTCCCACTGGTGGACGGAAACGTCTCTGCACGTGGGGCCCGAGCTCGGCCGTCGGCAGGTGCCCAGCGGGCCCTCCCCCGGATGAGTCGGGATCAGAGAGGATGGGCTCTTCCCGTGTCTGATGACAGCTGTGTCTGTGTTGTCCTCCGTCGTAGCTGGGAGACCCCCTGGATGGCAGGGACCGCTGCAGAGCTGTGCTGAGTCTCAGCCGGGCCCTGGGCAACGTCACTGTGGTCCAGAAAGGGGAGCAGGACGTGATCTCTGATGGCGAGCAGGGTGAGTGGCCGAGGGCTTCACGCCACGTGTTGGCCGGCCACGGTGGGCCCCAGCCCCAGGGGGACCTCCTGTTCACACACGGTCGGTCACACACGGTCACACATGCACACGTACCCCCCAGAGAGAGGGACTCCCTGGTGAGCGTGTCAACCACAACTTCTGGAAAGGCCATTTTTGTCTTGTTTCTCGCTGTTTTGCGAAGGGAAGTGGCAGCGATGAGTGCTGGTCCTGGTCGACACCAGGTACAGGGCGCAGTTCCGTCCGTGCTGTGCAAGGAGAGCCCCGAGCGGAGGCTCTGGACAGCGGGCGACCCTGCAGGCCCGTGGCCGCCTCGCCTGAGGCACAGGTGCAGTTGCTTGAGTCTTTCACTGCTTCCTGTTGTTTTATAAAAACGCCCGGAAAACGGAGACACCCGAAGAGCCGCCAGTAGGGTGGGAGCCCCCGGGCCCGAGCGTGGCCGCAGAGCCCAGCAGGCCCGCCCGCGTCCGCACCGGGGCTCGATGCGTGGCGCCTCTGCTCCCTGCAGGCGAGCCCTCCTGTCACTGAAGTCTGCCCCGGAGGCAAGAGCTCACCAGGCGTTGACGAGGGAGCTGGACACACGGAACCGGTGCCCAGGAGTGTGCACACTCACACACACCGTCACACACACACGCTCGCTGTCACGCACTGGACAGGAGACGCAGAGAGCCTTCTCTGCGGGGCCCAGAAGCCGTGGGTCAGACGCTGGAAGGTGCTCTAGACTCTAACACAGAGAGCGTAGCAGCTGGTTAAGACGTTTTCCCAAGAGATAGAAACTTCTTGGCACAGCACAGACGAAGTCCCGGCAGGGCCGCTGCTGGTGCCGTGGGCGTCTCCTGGCGTGTGGAGCGGGTGCCCTGGGCCGGGGGCGCCGTCCCCACTCTGTCCCCGCAGACCCCTCAGTGCTGGTCGGGGGAGCTGGGCCTCCGCCTGCCGTGTCAGGACGGGCGGGGAGGAGCAAGGTGACGGAGCACGGCCCCTCTAACACGGCCCCCTCGCCCCGCAGTGCTCACGTGCAGCCAGGAGGGCAGCGGCCGCAGGTGTGGCGGGCAGGGGGACCTCCTGTCGGGCTCCCTGGGCATCCTGGCGCACTGGGCCCTCCTGGCCGGCCCCGAGAAGACCAACGGGTGAGTCACGTCTTTGTTCCTCCCGTGCTGTTTCAGCAGTTGCACGTTTAATAGGTGGCTGCTTGGAACATTCCGCTGAGGTGCCGGTGTCTCGTGGAAGAAGAGCCCCCAGGGCAGGGGTTGGTCCCAGGATGCTCGCCTGGGAGCTCCGGTGTCCCTGCTGGTGTCGGGGGTGCTGCTCGGGGGTCTGCGGCGCATCCTCTGCGGGACCGGTGCCTCGGGGGACACGCAGGCGGGGGCGGGGCGTGTGCCGGGGGGGACTGTGCACGGGGCGCAGCGCCCTGAGCGGTGGGGCCCGCCGTCGCCGGCGGGGGGTGAGCCCGGCAGCCCGCCCCTCGGGGCCCTCGGCCTCTCCTCGCTGTGCCCATCCTGGCGACCCTGGGGGCCTGCGGGGCGTGTGCGCGCAGGCGGGGCTGTGATGGGTCCAGGAACGTAGCAAGCAGCTCGTCCCCAGGCTCCAGTGTCTTCCAGGGCCTAGAAGAGCACCGAGCACTTACCCTGTGACCGAGCGCCGGTCTGGCTTGCAGCCGGGACGGGCCGCGTCCTAACCTTTCTCCAGGCGGACGGGCGTTTCTGATAGGCCCAGCGGCACGTTAGACTGAACTTGCCAGAGTGGGTCCCAGGGCGACCACGGGAGGGGCGGGGAGGGCCTGCGGTGGCCATGACGCCCCGCTAAGCCGCTCCCCCGCAGGTCCGGCCCGCTCCTCGTGGCTGCCTTCGGTGCCTGCGCGCTCACCCGGCAGTGCGCCCGCCAAGCCTTCCAGAAGCACGGCCGCGCCACCACCACCACGGACATGATCACGGAGCTCGGGCCCGCGTTCAGCAGACTCTTCGAAACCTCAGCCGGTGCAGACGGAGGGGTGGCCCCGACGGGGGAGCTGCGTTTGTGACGGGGCCCGCCTCCGGTCCGTCCGAGTCCGCGCCGTGCGGGTTGACGCAGACGGTGTCAGAGCTTGGAACGTAGCACTTTCTGGCTCAACTGCTGTGTGCCTGGAGATGTTATGATAGGAAACAAAGTATTCCTGAACTTTTCTCAGCTTCCGGGCCATATCAGGAAAGAATGAAGAGACTCACATGACAGCGAGACCGTCTGTCACCAGCTCAGCTGAGGTCGTGGGCTTTTGCTGTGCGATTCTTCTGTTTGCAAGAAGTTCCCCTCCTCCGGTAGTCCTCTCGGGGGGATCCCATCGCTCGTTTTCAAAGGTCTACGCGAATGATGTTTTCTTTCTTAAACTGAGGTCCCCGAACGGATGTAGTATTCATTCTTTAGCTCATTTTTGTTTCTTTTTGAATTGTGATTCGGTTGGACACGTCTGGGCAGAAATATTAAGCATTGCTTGTTTTGGTCAATTGGTTGAAATATTTCAGAATAATCAGAAATCTGTTAGAACTTGGAAACCCTTTTGGAGGCAGCTGGGAAGATCACAGAAAGGAAGCGAATGGGACCCTGACCCCTGAGTGCGCAGGTGGGGCCTCTGGGGTCCCTCACGCTCCCACTTCCCCTGGCCTGTGCGCCAGTCGGGTGCTGGCTGACAGGCCCCAGCGTGGCACATGGGAGTGGGAGGGACGCCTGGGGCTCCGGGGTCGGGCGGGAGGTGGCACCCAGGTTGGGGGCACCAACACTGTCCTCACGCCTGCTCACGGGGCAGGACGGCGGGTTCCTCTGCTTCGAGAGTGGGTGTGGCTTCAGGAACGTTCTGAAGAAGTTCTCTCTGAAACTGTAGTGAGTCGTCCCGTCTGCATCAGGTCAGCTTGGGAGCGGCTGTGTGAGCAGTTCTCTTCGTGGCCCGAGAGCTGGCTGTCTCCCGTCACACCTCTCTGCGGGGCTGGTTACAGCACGTGCGCCTGAGCGCACTCTCCGGCATCCGTGCCGCCTTCTGTGGGGCGGGGCCTGGCCTGGCCTGGCCTGTCCGTCTGTCCTTCCCCAGTGACTCCTGCTCTGTGGTCAGAAACCTCCCCGCAGAAAGGTCCCACTTCCTCTAAATAGTCGTGGACTTTCAAGATTTCCTTTAAAATGTTTACCATTGTTATTTCACATCTAACTGTAGAAGAGTTTAAAAGTGTCACGGACGTTTTCTCCTTTGGGGAATTACGCCTAAATCATGGTCTCTATTAAAAAGCAGATCTGGTTTACTTCAAGGGAGAGTTTTGTATTTTTTTCTTGAATAGCCAGAATCCACCTTTCAACTTAGTCCTGAGTGAGGACATTTTCAGATACTAGGGAGATAAAAACACGTAAGCCCGTCTGTCTAATGGTATGGTTTTCACCACTGCCTACCAGTACTGTTAAAATGAAGTACTGGGCTTCCCTGGTGGCGCAGTGGTTGAGAATCTGCCTGCCAATGCAGGGGACACAGGCTCGAGCCCTGGTCTGGGAAGATCCCACGTGCCACAGAGCAACTGGGCCCGTGAGCCACAATTACTGAGCCTGCGCGTCTGGAGCCTGTGCTCCGCAACAAGAGAGGCCGCGACAGTGAGAGGCCCGCGCACCGCGATGAAGAGTGGCCCCCGCTTGCCACAACTAGAGAGAGCCCTCGCACAGAAATGAAGACCCAACACAGCCATAAATAAATAAATTAAAAAAAAAAAAGTGTCTTCTCTTAAAAAAAAAAAAAAAATGAAGTACTAAGCCCGCAACGTAGCTATTCTTTCCATAGAAGACAAGATTCAGCCCACAAGGGAACTGTTGTGTTTTTGCCGTGAATCCCTTTGCTTGAAAAAGCACAGTTAAGGGCCCGTGCTTCTGAGTGAGGTGAGCGGTTGCTCCTTGTCCTTGGCAAACCCGGGCACTCTCTAGCTCCAGCCGAGGACACTCCGCCAGGAGACCAGCACCGAGGCACATCTGGTGGCCAGGTCAGGCTCCGGCCGGACAGCCTGCCCCGAGTTCTGAGTGGCCCTGCTTGGCTGGCCCGTGTCGGGGGCTGCCCGCCCTCTGGGATCCTGACTCCACTGCTCACGGGCTGGGTCCCTTGTAGCAGCTCAGCTTCTGAATGGGTTTCCTCATCTGCAGAACAGGAACCCCCTGCCTTTCAGGGTCAGGAAGGTCAGTGACGACGTTAACGCGGCTGCTGGGCCAGCCCGGCTGTGCGCGCGGCGCCTGACGGGTGCTGACCTGCTGCCCGGGGCCGCGCCCGCAGGATCAGTCAGTGCCAGCCCCACAGCGGTGGACGCGGGCTGGCCTGGCTGAGAGCTGGGGGGAGCGGCGAGAGGGTCACCCCGCTTCCCGCTGGCTGGCTGAACAGCTGTAGCCCTCCCGCCTGCGACAGAAAGGAGACGGAGCGCGAGGCCGTTGGCAAGCTCGGTCCCAGGTCGCCCGCGTCGTGCCCGCCTGTCACACCTGTGCCCTCACCCGTGTCACCCAGACTCCTCTCGAGCCACAGCGCTGGCCCCGTGGTGTCTGCTCAGAGGCAGCAGAGGACGGTACCCCAAGCACCAACTGTTTAAGAAAGAGGTCAAACAGAATAGAGGTGAAACAGAGCCTATCAGAGGAAACGGGCTGGACGCTCGCAGGGGTTTCCTCTGTTGGCGTTTTCTGTGGTTAACAGGTTACTTTGTAACCAGGAAAATAAATGTAAAACCGTATGCCCACACCCAGTCCAGCACTGCCCAGCACGTGGGGTACAGGCCGCTTCTCCTGCTTGAGACCAGGTGACCCCGGGGAAGGGGTCCCGCCTGCCCTTCCCATGACGTCTTCCGGGACCCCGTGTAGGACTGACGTCCTGGTCTCACAGTTTCAGGGCCGTCCCACGATGTCAGGCCCCGGGCTCAGGGGCCAAAGGCCATGGTGTGGGCTGATGTGACTTTACTGAACTACTGCGTCTGTGGCCGTCGAAACCCATCCTTCAGCACATCTACTAGCACCCGTGGGGCCATGACAGTTTGGTTTATTTTAAGGTTAACTGAGCAGCCACAACAGCAACTTTAACATCGAGCTTTTATCGTGACTTGAGGCAGCACAGAACCGCGCCGGGAGCTGTGGCCTCCGCATCCCGTGTCCTCAGCTCCCTGGTTTGGGGTCTTCTGTCCTCGGGTCCAGCAGCTCCCACGTGGACACGCCGCTCCTGTCCTGGGGAGGGAGACGGGCCGGGTGCGAGTCAGGGCGCGGGGGCGGGGGGCGGGAGCGGGGACAGGGCGGCTCAGGGTCGTCGGGGCTGCATCCCGGCCCGCACCTGCGGGCGGTGCTCACCTTGATGCTGACACCGTGGGCCGCCAGGTCCCGGCGCAGCGCGTCGCACGCCTCCAGCAGGGGCCGCCTCTCCAGGAGCTGCCGCCGCGCCTCCCCGGGGGCCTCCCCCGCGGCCAGAGCGAACTGCCGGACCTTCTGCCGGAAGCGGACCAGCTCCTCGACCACGCTGTGCAAGGCGGCCGGGCTGCCGGCCCCTGAAACACACTGCCGGGGCGCCGGGTGAGCGGACGGGGCCCCGGGCCGGGGAGGGGCCAGGGGCGCGGCTCATCTCCCCTCCCCTCGCCCGAAGGTCCCAGTCGCCCAGGCCGGTGAGCGGGGGCTGCCACTGCAGACGGCCAGCACCTGAGGGTCATTGGGCAGAGCCGGCAGGCCTGGGCCTTGTCGACCAAGGAAACCAAACCTGCTGGCTCCAGCCGCCGTTCAAGGCCCTGGACGTCCTGCGCACGGGTGGGCGTGCGCACAAACGCGCACACGCGCAGCCCCGCGGCGCTCTCCCCCGCGGCCGGGGACCAGCAGCGTGGGTGCCGGCCGGGGGAGCTCCAGGGCTGGCGTGGGCCCGGAGCCCTTCCAAGTTGCCAGGCGTCCTCCCCCCCACCCACCCCACGGAGGAGGGGCCGGCGGTCCAACTCCTTCAACCTCACGTGATCCGCAGCCACTGCTCCCACAGTAGAAGACGGCTCGTTACAGAAACGTGAGCCCCCAGCGGGCTCCGGGGGCGCCCCAGCTCGGGGAGGAGGAGGGCTTGTGGTGACCCAGCGGAGACCTGGCCCCCTCAGCCTAGTGTGAGCCACCAACAGGCCCTGGGCCGCCCAGGGAAGGCCGCAGTCCACTAGGGAATCAGTGTCTCTCGATAAACCAAACAGAAATCATCACAAAGATACGCGAGTCTTTGTGTTGAGGCCAGAGAAGCTCACAGCCTAACAAACAGTCCTAGGAGACGTCCCCGCTCACGGCCAGGGCAGCCGGCGCCAGGCCTCAGCTGGCAGGTCCCCCGGCCCGGCAGTGTGGGCTGTGCCCACGGCAGCAGGTGACCCGGCAGGGCCCACAGGGAGATCCGGGGCGGCGTGCCCCCGTGTGCAGTCCAGGCTCCCCTGTTAACAGCCTGTTCACACTGTTTTAGAAAGTGGCAACTATGGCCCTTTCCTTTCCGCTCCTGATCCTAAAAGGCTGTTAGGTGAGGCAGAGCGAGGCGGGCCCCCTGGAGGAGGAGGGACCCTGGCCTGGGGCGTCAGGCAAGGACGCTTCTGTGCAGAGGACAGCCTGCTGGGGGTGAGGGGAGAGGCGGCGGCCGCGGGGAGACAGGTACACATGGGGAGGGCAGCGGGTGAGTGATGTTGGGAGGTGGGAGCCCAGAGGGGAGGGAGGTGGCCCGGGACTGCTGGGAACGGGAGTCGAGGTGTCGGCGGTAACAGTCGATACGGAGAGGGGACCCAGGATCCCGGGGGCTGGCTCCGCCCGCCTAGGGCCAGAGCAGCTGTGGGCAAGCGCAGCGAGCACCTGGTGCCCAGACCCTCCCCGCCGAGAGCAGCCAGGCTCCTGGGAGAAAGGCCGACGCCTGCCTGCGACACAAGGTACCGGATGGGCTGGGAACCTCAGTGCAGGAAGCAAGGACGTGCCAAAGGGGTGGGGCCGTGTGCGGCACCGGCCAGCTCCACGCTCTGCCCCCCAGCCGCCAGCCGGAGGACCCGAGTCCACACTGGAGCGAGGGAGGGTCTCTGTGGCGTGGTCACGGTGCACGTCCCGGGCCCGGGACAGACAGTCACGGCCCAGAGGATGGCGTCACGTGTGCTGAGTCCCTGAGGGGCCGGGGTGTCAGAGTGGGAAGGCCATGGAAGGCCGAGGGACGCCCCCCACACACGGGACCGGAGGCTCGGCGGCTGAACAGCCCACGGGCCTGGACCGGGCCTCTGCTGAGGAGGGCGTGACGGGGACGGGGGGGGGCCCCGGGGGGCCAGGACCGGGGATCCCCGACGGCTGGGGCTCAGAGGGCGCCGGAGAAACGTACTCCCTGCGGCCCGACTGCCGTGTGCACGGAACCCGTGACACGCCGCCCAGCGTGTAGCGGAGGCGCGCGCTCGTCCTGCTCAGAGCCTCGTTTCGGCGAGTAAACCCCAGCCCTGAGCGCGTTCCCCTTCTAAGGAACGTAACGCATCTGAAGCGCGGGGTACGCCTGGCCTTTAGTTACCGTTACAACCGGCGCTTCGAAAGGGAAGAAGTGGCTGTTCCCGTGTTAGCGTGTAGATTAGCATGTTAGCATGTAGCATGTAGATTAAGTCCCACGATCAAGGACTGAAGGGAGAAGGGCGTACCTGTCGCTCAGCCAGAGAAATCCCCACTGTCTCAAAGAACTGCTCCACGTAGGACACGATGGCACCGAACACGGCGGGGCTCCTGGGACCACCGGCCGCCTGCGACAAGTCACCCAGAGAAGGCTCTTGAAAGGCAAGAGCACCAACCCCGGGCAGGTCAGCCCCCGGCGGGCGCGGACGCAGCCCTGCGAAGCCGGCGCTCCCGCCCGCGGCTGGGGCCTGTGCTCTGAGCGCCTGTGCTGGCACCGAGCCCCAGGGCGGCGGCGGCAGCAGGTGGCCTTCGGGGCGTCCCTGGGTCCTGGGCGTCCGAGTGGAGCCTGGCGCCAGGGCCCAGGGTCGGGCAGGGCTGGGGGGCAGTCGGGGTCCCCACCCGGCTTCCTTCCCCATCTCACGTCTTTGTGACAAACTCAGACTCCACTGAGCTCCTGTGTCCACGTGCCGGGCCTCCCCACGGCCCACAGCTCTACTGACCCCGGCTGGGACGGGGCCACACTCAGGGGTGGCCCAGAGGCCACCGGCTCTGGGAGCTGGGTGGCCCCAGGGGCTGGCGAGGCGGCGTCTGCTCTGTCCTCAAAACTGTGGGCACGTCCCAGGAGTTACCTCGGCGGCCGCCTTCAGCTGTCTGTTCCCGTGGTGAGCCAGGTCCGTGACGGCGTCCACCGCCCCCGGCGTGTCGAAGTCGTCCGCCAATGCCGCCTGCACGGCCCCCTTGGTGCGGCCCAGCCTTTGGGGAGGTGAGCAGACGGGGCCGCTCCAGGGACCCGGCTGGGTGGCAGGAGCCACAGCGCTGGCCGGGCCCCAGTACGGACGCCCCCCGGGGGCTCCACCCTCGGGCTCCCCGCTCAGCTCCCACCCCCAGGGCAGCCCTTCCAGCTCTTTCCCTCTGCTGTCAGACCCCCTCAGGAGCCGGCTGCCGCGATGCTCGACCCCCTCAGCCCCTGGCAAGGAAACGGAGGTCACCGTCACCTCCTCCTCGCCTGCCCCCTGCCCCGTCCCCAGCGGCACCGTCAGGTCCCCTTCGAGCCACCCCTCGCTCACACGCCGTCCTGCCCGCCTGCCGGTCAGTCACCGGCCCCTCCGAGGCTCTGCCACTGTATTGATTCCCTGCTGCCCCTCGTCCCAGACTTTCCCCACCTCCTCCGGGTGCCCTGCTCCCCAGGCACAGGAAAGGGTTGGGCAAAGCCCCCGAGCTCTTCCCCCCGAGCCTGGGCCCGAGTGACCACGGGGAGAAACAGACCTTTGCTGCCTGGGCTCCTGCGACCCAGCGCTGTCTGTCACCCAGCGTGACCTGACCTCTCCTGACTGATGCGCAGACTCCCCTGCACGCCTGCCGGTGAGCGGCACTGCCAGTCCTTCCCTGGCACCCGCCGTCGGGAGCGTGGCCGAGGGACTGACGGCTCCCAGCCACACAAGGCCCAGCTGCCCGGCCCCAGGGCGTGGGCTCCGGCCTGGGCTCCGCTGTGACCAACAGGCAGCTCCTGCCTGCCTCCTGTGGATGCCCTCCTCCCGGCCGGCCCCGAAGGAGCCCCGGGCCCTCTACTCCTCCAGCGGATCCCTGGGCGGCGGGGCACACAGACCCCGCCCACCACCAGCCTCCGGGGACCCCCGATGACCCTGCCCTCATCTCCCTCTGGTATCCCCCGAGGCTCTGTCCGTCTTCCCAGTTTCTCACCATCTCTGAAGCCAATCTCAAACCTTCCTCGCATTTTTTTGGATGCAGTAAGACACAGAGGACCAGGTCGAGTCGTTTACCCAGCAGCAAAAGTGGAAACACCGTCTCCGCCTCCGGCTGGGCTCCGTCCTCCCGCCCGCGCCACCACTCGGTTCACTTCCCGGGGCCCCTTGCTGCGCTCCCACCTCTGCAGGCACGGCCGGCCTGTGGCCCCGACCCCCGGGGGGCGGGGGGCACACGCTGGGCTTCCGGGCGCGCCCGTCGACCCCTGTCACCGCGACCCGGGTCCCCCCTCCTTCCTTCAGCAGCTCGCTCGTCCGCCCACCCGCCCCACGTCCGTCGACCACGCCACCCACGAGGCTCCTGACGCTCAGTCGCGACCGTGGGCCGTCCAGGCCTCCCCGAAGGCAGGTCCCTGCCCCTCCCCTGGCGGGCCCGGGGCTCCCACCAGCCCCACCCCCGTGTCCACAGCGCTCCCTCGGGCGGCCCTGAGCAGCACCCACCTCTCCCACAGCGCGTCCTCCTGGACGGGGCCGCCCGCCAGCTGCCCCCTCATGTAGGCCCGAGCGTCCCCCACGAAGGCGGCCACGGCACGGAGCAGACGCCTGGCCTCGAGCATGGCGCCGTCGCTGTAGTCCACGGCTGCGGGGAGGGGGCCCGGTCACCCGGGAGCCGCGAGCGCCCGCAGACCGCCAGGCTCTGTCCTGACGCCGGGCGTCCGGCCCCCTGGGAGGAAACATGGACACCCCTCCCCACGTGGGTGGCCGAGGGCTCATTCCCGTTGACAGATGTACAGACAGACAGACGGCTCTGGAAAGCGGGGGCCCCGCCGGGCGCCTGAAGCGCCTCTGGGGAGGCCAGCCGACCGGTGCCACGAGGACTCGGGCTTTGTGTTCCCAGAGGAACAGGAGACCCGGCCGTCACTCCGCCCGTGAGTGTGCGGGGACAGATTAGGGACACTGGCTGCGCCCGGGCGGCCCCAGGTCTCTGGACAGGGGTCCAGCCAGCGGGGAGCGCCGGGGTCCCCAGACTCGCCTTCGGGGCTGGAAGGGGACGCGCCCTCTGGCCCGGGGGAGGGGCGATGCCGTGCTGAGGGCTCCCAGCTCAGGCCCTGTGCCAGGACGGCCAGCCCACGAAGCCGGGGGGCAGGTGCCGCGGCTCAGGCTCTCCGGGCCCCGCGGAGCGCTGGGCACCCGAGTCCCACTGCAGAGCCGCGGCCTCGGGCCAGGCTCCGGGGTCTCCTGGCCGAGCGCCGGGACCGTGCTCCCTGGAGCATCCTCCTCGGGCTTCCGTCCAGAACCCAACCTCAGGGCACGAGGGCAACACCCCAACGGCACGGGGCGCACCCCACCCGGATTTCGGGGTCCCCAGAGGCCCTCAGAGGCTCCCCGGGGCCGCACGTGAGGAGCACCCAGGCCTCCCTGCCAGCTCACCTGACCTGTAGCTGCTCCGCAGGCAGAAGAGCCGGAAGACGTCTGGGGAGGCCGTGCTGAGGAAGTCCTGCAGGGGGCGGGGCCGGGAGAGACGGGAGCCACTAACCCCCAGGCACACGCAGCGCTCCTCCAACCACCAGTGTGGACACCTGGACCACCCCCCGGGCAGTCGCGGGGTGTTCGCCCCACGAGCCTGCGGCTGCGTCACCCCCACGCGGCCTGTGCTGTCGCTCATCTGATGTGACCTGCGGGGCTCAGACCCACAGCTGGATTCTGTTAGTGCGTTCACTCAAGTGAGGGAGGGCGTGGATTCCTGTATCTCGATACAATCAACACCTGTCAAAGTCCTACAGATTTCATTCTGTGTGTTTAAAGACGGTAAGTTCTAAGGAAGGGGCCACCGATTTCGCCAGGCCAACAACAGGATCGACAGGGAAAAAGGTGAAGAGCCCCGTCCCACCCGACCTTCATCAGTAAGAGACCCGGTATTTCAACGTCCGTGTCCGTCTCCTGGTGCTCCTTCCCAGAGTGTGAAAAAGGAGTATTTCTTCGTCCCCTTAATTCCCCAAACTAGCCAACTACCTTGAGGCCCCGTGCGGTGGGCAGCGCACAGCGTGCGTGTTAATTCCCGCGTTTACGCAGTCACGTGCCCTCGTGTTCTCACCCGTCACTTCCCCTTTAAATCTGCAAGCAGCAGCATGGAGACCGAGCCCCTGCGCCGCGATGTAGTTGCTGCACCACGAACAGCACAGGCAGGTAAAGAACTAGCACTGTCGCGCACGGCGCATCACTTACAGAATGCTAAGATGCGGATGCGCCGTAACTGCAGCGTGTCTGTAACGGCGCCAGAAAGACGAGGCTTAGTGAACCACACGCCAGACACCCAAGGCCAAGGCTGCATCCTGTGCCTTCTCTGCAAGTCCTGTGTCCCGTCGGCCGTCACTCCAGCCACTCTGACAGCGCTTCCCCGACCTGCCAGGGTCTCGTGATAACCGGCTCTGCTCGGCGGGACCCCAGTAAACACGCAGCTCAGCTGGCGTGGGGTCACACCGGGGACAGAGAGTGAACACCGGGTACCCGGAGGGCCTTTAGCCACCCTCTGACTTTTCCCTCTCCTTTTTGAATTATTTTTTTAGGTTTCCTTCCCCACCGAAGCATGGACTCAACTGCTTCGTAACTTGTTACAAGTCCTCTCCTGTCTCTGACAATGTAGCAGGAGGCCTGTTCCCCGTGGACACGCTTGCCTTAGGTGAGGATTTGTTTTTGTAAATCGTTTTCTGTTTAGCTTTTTATAAATCGCTGCCAGACGCTTGGTACGTGTGGCTGTGGAGCTGTTTGGGCAGAAGCAAAGCTGTGCCTCTCCGCAGCGTGGCCACCGTCAGCAAGCCCTCCCCGCAGCCCCGGGGCCCTGACCGCTGACAGACACACGACACGCCGCCCCCAGCCCCACGCGCTCCTCTTTCCGAGTCGGTACCTCTCCTGCACTCCTGACTTTCTGCTCATAATCGTGCATTTAGTCACAGAATTTAAAAACTAACATTATGGATATTTTACGTCTGTCTAGGTCTTCGGTTTTTTCTGAGAGAAATCTCTTCTCCATTTTAGCACTTTATGTTTTCAGGGGTAGCCATGTTCTCTATTTCATCCAAAAAGGATTTTAGGTGGTTTTATTTTAAAGGGTTATTCCTGGACTTCCCTGGCGGTCCAGTGGTTAAGACTCCGCGCTTCCACCGCCGGGGGCACGGGTTCAATCCCTGGTCGGGGAACTAAGATCCCGCACACCACTTGGGCATTCCCCACCCCCCAAAAAAGGGGGGGAGTTTCCTGCCACTCAGAATGTGGACTCATTCAGATAAACCTCAATGTGTGTTTAGAAATCTAAGTTAATAGTTCTCCAAACGCCAGCAACACTAAAGGGTATTTATTTTCACCACTGTGGGATGCCCCTATGGAGACAGAGAGTTCAACGGAAATCTGGAATCTAACCTTTCTACGGCATTCTGTGTCTGTGGACCGTTTCCTGATAATGATATAGAAAGAAGGTAGGACTACATCAAACTAAAAATCTTCTGCACAGCAAAGGAAGCGGTCAACAAAATGAAAAGACAGCCAACAGAATGGGAGAAAACATTTGCAGACCATCTATCTCATAAGGGATAAATATCCAAAATATATAAAGAACTCACACAACTCAATAGCAAAAAAAAAAAAAAAAAAAGATTCAAAAATGGGCAAAAGACTTGAATAAACATTTTTCCAAATAAGACCTACAAACGGCCAACAGGTAGGTACCTGAAAAGATGCTCAACATCACTAATCATCAGGGAAATGCAAATCAAAACCACAATAAGATATCACCTTACACCTGTCAGAATGGTTGCCATCAAAGAAAAGAAATGTGTTGATGAGAATATTGAGAAAAGGGAACCCTTGTGCACAGTTGGTGGGAATGTAAACTGGTACAGCCACCGTGGAAAACAGTATGAAGGTTCCTCAAAAAATCAAAAACAGAGTTACCATACAATCCAGCAATTCCACTTCTAGGTACACATCTGAAGGAAACAAAATCACTATCTCGTAGATATATCTGCACCCCTATGTTCAATGCAGCATTACTGACAATAGCCAAGATACGGAAACAACCTAAGTGTCCACTGATAGATGAATGGATAAAGAAGATGTGACACACGCTCACACACACACATACACGTGCATATACATACTACGGACTATTAATCATCCAAAGAAGGAAATCCTGCCATTTGTGACAACATGGATGAACCTAGAGGACACTGGGCTCAATGAAAGAAAGCAGAGAAAGACAAATACTGTATGATCTCACCCACATGTGGAATCTAAAAATAAAAAACAAACTCACAGAAACAGAGCAGGGAATTCCCTGGCGGTCCAGTGGTTAGGACTCTGTGCTCATTGCCGGGGCCCTGGGTTTGATCCCTGGTCAGGGAACTAAGATCCTGCAAGCCATGCGGTGTGGGAGAGGAGAGAGAGAGAGAGAGAGAGAGAGAGAGAGAGAGGGAGAGAGGGAGAGAGGGAGAGAGGGAGAGAGGGAGAGAGGGAGAGAGGGAGAGAGGGAGAGAGGGAGAGAGGGAGGGAGGGAGGGAGGAAGGAAGGAAGAAAAATGGAGAGCAGACCAGTAGTTGCCAGGGGCTGGAATGTGAGGCTGGGGAAGACTTTGGTCTCCTACAAAGTCCAACAGCAGGGAAGTAACTCAGTCCTGGAGTAGCACCCCCCATGGGCCACTCACTACGTGGTCAGGAAAGTAATGCAGACTTTGTAATATCTATGAAAATTTTAAATGCATGTACCCAAGCAGATGTAGTTTAATATGGCCATGAAAAATATAATTTAAATGGCCATCAGTAGGGGATGGTTTAAATTAATTAATGTGTGCCCTTACAATAGATGATTCAGCCATTCAAATGAGTTAACTCCATATGACTCATGCAAAAGACTCAGTAGTTTAAGAGACACCTGGGACAACACCATGCGCACTAATGTTCGCATTGTAGGGGCCCCAGAAGAAGAGAGAGAGAAAGGGGCAGAGAGCTTATATTTCCAGCTAAGCTGGAAATCTGCCTAGCCTGCGAAAGGAAATAGACATCCAAGCCCAGGAAGCACAGAGAGGCCCAAACGAGATGAACCCAAAGAGATCCACAGCAAGACACACTGTAATTAAAATGGAAAAATTAAAGAGAAAATCTTAAAAGCAGCAAGGGAAAAGCAACTAGTTTCTCACAGGGGAACTCTCATAAGACTGTCAGCTGACTTTTCTGCACGCCAGAAAGGAGCAACATGATATACTCAAAGTGATGCAAGGAAAAAACCTACAACCAAGAATACTCTACCCAGCAAGGCTATCTTTCAGATCTGAGGAAGAGAGAAAGAATCTTACAGACAAGCAACAGAACCCCTAAACCAACATTACACGACATGTTAAAGGGACTTCTCTAAGAGGAAAAGAAAAGTCCACAACTAGAAATATGAAAATTATGAAAGGAAAAATCTCATTGGTAAAGGCAAACATTCAGTAAAGACAGAGTGACCACTTATAAAGCTAGTGGGAAGGTTAAAAGACAAAAATACTAAAAATCATCTCTATCCACAATAAGTGATACACAAAACAAAAAGATGTAAAACATGATGTAAAAAACATTAAACGTGGGAGGTGGGTAAAAATGCAAGCTTGTTAGCATGTGTTCAAACTGAGATCATCCACTAAAATAACCTCATATATACGTGGGATGCAGCAAAAGCAGTCCTAAAAGGGAAGTATTTAGTAATACAAGAAAAACCTCAGAAAAACTTAAGCAAAATCTCAAATAAACAACCTAACTTTACACCTTAAGGCACTAGAAGAAGAACAAACAAAACCCAAAGTTACTAGAAGGAAAGAAACCAAAAAGGTAAGAGCAGAAATAAATGAAATAAAGACTGAAAAAAAAATATGAAAGATCAATGAAACGAAGAGCTGGTTCTCTGAAAAGATAAAATCAATAAACCTTTAGCTAGACTCATCAAAAAAAAAAAAGAGAGAGAGAGAGAGAAAGGGCCCAAATCAATAAAATCAGAGTCTTGGAACAGGGAGGGGGAAGAGGCCGAGGCCCCCAGGAGCCGACACAGGAGGGGACAGGACAGGAAACACCGCCTCGCGCTTTTAGACAAGAAAGAGCCGTTTAACCCAGAAGCAGGAGAAGCCCGTCAGGGCCCCGGGGACACGGGGAACCGGAGATGGGGGTCTCCTGATGCACATCAGCCTCCGCGACACGTCGGCAAACTGGTGGGCACACAGGAAACACGACAAGCACGTTACCTTAATTGTGATGTAGTTCTTCAGTGATTTGGACATTTTCTCTTCTTTGCCCTTCACGTGCAAATGCCCTGAAACAAAAACAAAGTCACT
The DNA here is from genome assembly GCF_965194805.1 of Balaenoptera borealis. Lineage (NCBI taxonomy): Eukaryota > Metazoa > Chordata > Mammalia > Artiodactyla > Balaenopteridae > Balaenoptera > Balaenoptera borealis. The sequence continues at coordinate 77,543,272 of NC_138877.1, forward strand.
CATTCTGTACCCCCAGAGGGAGGGTGAAGGAGGGCGCGTCTCCAAAGGCGCCTGGACTCCGGGAGCCCTGACCCGTCGCACGGCCCTGTGTGGATGCCCACACAGGCCCCCCAGATCGGCCCTGCGCTCAGCCCGCCAGGAAGGGGGGCCCACGTCCACCCTGGGCCAGGGCATCACACTGCAGGGACGGCCCCTTCCTCTCCTGTGACTCACCAACACAGGGGACCTGACTCAGCGCCCAAGGAGAGGACACATCTTTGCTTCCACAAAGCGTGCGGGTCTCCGAGCAACGCTGTGGGCGTTTCTGTAGCTCGTTTTCAGACATATCCCAGCCTCAGCACCGTTTCACCCCCGTGTGTGAAAGACGGGGGAACCCGAACCCCCTCAGGACTCCTCCATCTGAGCCTGGACCACATCTGTACGAGGTTCACTTCCAAGGGAGCTGTGATTTCCCAACAGAAGATTCTTCCACTTTTTCTGACACAACTTCAAGCACCACCTTTTTTCAAGCCAACTCTTCCAAGAACTGGTTACAATGTGGCTTCCAAAAAGCTACGTAACCTTGAATATGTCAACCTATGCAGCCTGCCATATACACCAAGTACAATTAAAGTTTTAAAAAACTGACAACATCTGGAAAACGAAACTCATCTGACTGCTGAACTCTACTTCCATCCATTTACTTCAGGAAAACGCATCGATTCTCCAGGGTGTCAGGAGACACAGCTGTTCCTCCGGGACAGGGTGAAAGTGGGACAAAGAAGATTCCAACGTCCTAACAGATCATGGGTCTTAACAGCAAAACCCTTCCCCACGCCGCATCCAAAGCAGCAGGACCTGCCGTGTGCGGACACAGAGCCCCGTGAGCGCTGGCACTGCCGCGGGTCCCGTCTGAAGGCAGACCCAGTCACCGAGGGGCACCGGTGCTGACGGCAAACCCTAACTCCTCACGCGCGCCACCGATGAAGGGCCTGTGGGGACCAGCCCTTGCGTCCCGATGGGTAACACGGGATCACCTGTCCCCGAGCCTGCGACCGGGCACGGGAACACCTCCATCCCCGGGACCTGCGACTCACTCCCCGGATGGGCCCGGAGCTCTCTGCTCTCCCAAGTCCTCCCGCTGAAGGGGGAGACCTGGTTCCACGCAGTTATGACAAGAGGAGTGAGCCCCGACCGGAAACGAGTCCGGGGGTCCCTGCTGAAGCGCCGGAGGAACGGAGCCGGGGCCATCGGGCTCTCAGCCCGGCACAAAGGACGCGGGTTCTGGCTCCTGTCGGGCGCCAAGCAGGGACACGAGGTGGAAACCGGACCTCGGCCCCTGCGCTGGGAACGGCAACTCAGCCCGTCCCTTTCAGACGACCTCAGGGCAGCACCGAGATGCGGGGTCGCACATAGAGCCGCGAGGCTGGCCCCCGGGCTCCGGGCGGGGCACACGGGGTGAGGTGGACTCGGGGTGGCAGAGACGCTGCAGGGCGGGCCTGCGCGGAAGGCAGCCCCGCTGGTCACTGTCACCCACGTGGACCCTCGCCGCAGACCTGAAGCAGCTACTGCGTGTTACAAAACTGGAGTGTGTCTGCGTTTAATACCACCTCGCTGGCAAAACCTGGTTTCCTTAATCTAAGGACTTAAAGAAATGGTTCTTGTTGGCTTCCTGAGCTTTAGATGTTGACCGTGTTTGCATCTCCCAACCCCATCACTACCAAAGGCTTTTCTCTTTCTTCCCCTCAAATACCTTCACTGCCCACTCCAGAAAGGTAACAAAACCAGTTCACGGTGGCTCCACGACCTTTGTCACAATCTTGGACACGTGAATCTCCCCATGCGTCACAGGAAATTCCAAAATTGCTTCGCTCAAGACGCCGCTGGTCTCACAACTTCGTATCCACTTCTGAGAGCAGACGACTGGTGTGAATCACGAGGATTTTTGAACAGGGAAACGGAAGGCAGCGCTTTCAGAGAATGACAGATATTCACGGTGCCGATGTCACAGCTCAAGAATGGCGTATTCATAATCATTACGACATCATGCTATTTGAAATTCCCTCTTCGTAGTTTCCTTTCAAACAAACTCCGACAGAACAGCACTGCGTAACATTTTCCGAACTCTCGTCAGCTCACGTTTCAGTTCCAAAAGGCATATTCGATATTCCAGTCCAAGGAAGTTCATGTCCAACCAACAACAAGTCAAAGACAATTTAAGGGACAACTTTGTTTCTTGACCTATTAGCTGATGCAGGTGTTTCCAAAGGTAGCTGTTTCACAGACAGAGTCGAGAGAATTGAAATGGAACAAATCAATCTCAAGTCATCACTCACCAGAATGTAGGAAATAATTCCCCCACTGCTGGCACTGGTGAAAGACCTCGCACTGTGCGATTTCGTTCTCGTGGTGAGGAAACGCTAAATCTATGCCACCCGAGTGGATGTCCAGCCGACTTCCAAACACCAAACTGCAAGACACAGCGCAGAGCAGGGAGTTAACTCACTCCAGTGACACGGTCTCCAAACCACCTCCCGTATTTACTCCTTCCAGCCCTGGGCCACGCACACACCGAATGGAGCCCAATTCCAAGTGCATGATAATTCACCTGATGCAAACGGAACCTGACATTTGTTTTTACTTCATAAAATCTCTAATTCATAGCTTTTCCTCCTGGGAAAGAGACTTCATTTTCTTTGCTCTGGATACAACATGTGGTTTTTAAAAACTTCAAAATTACTTTTTCTTACTTTCAATAGGCAGACCTTAGTGGTTGTTCAACTATAACAAAAAAAGAACTATAAAATCAAGAGATTTTTAATTTGGCTTTTGAAAAATGAGCCATTCAGCAGCCATGCATGCATAACAAAGTAACAGAATTCAAAGTGACACATTTCAGCTGGCGGCATTTCAGCTATAAGGCTGCTCGGTCCCGAAAAACCTCAGTCCACAGAACTGCACGCTGCACCTCTCAGGCCTGCCGGGGACACTCAGTGTGTGCAGCTGTCACCAGAGCACCTGCAAAACAACCGGTACCAGCACCAGTGGTCCAGGCTGACCAGCAGCTGCTTCAGAGGACGTTAAAAATGCAGAGATCAATGAAAAATGCAAAAGCTCGCACAACGGAAAGGGGGCGCAAGGCGGGCCCGTCGGCCCCCCCGGGGGTGCAGACACCGGTGAGTTTTCTAAAAATGGTTAAAAATAGATGTTTTCAAAGATGCCACAGCCTCACTGAGGTCCTTCCTGCTGAAGGCCAACTCTCCTCCCACTGGCCCAGCTCTGGAAGAACCACGCATGCACTGGTCACACCTGAGCTGAGTGGGCGAGCAGGTCGTCCAGCACCGTACATCCTTGGCAGTGGGTTCTAGAGAATCTCTAATAAGAGTTCTTGACATTCAAACGCTATGAGGGCGAGCGTGAGATGGGAGGGACCAGGACTGGGGAGGAGCGTATGAGGGGCCACACTTGCATTTGTAACGACCCATTTTTACAAAGATCTGAAGCAAATATGACGAAGTTAAGACTTAACAGCTAAACTGTGGGTCTGCAGTGTTCGCTATATTAGTCTCTAGTCTTGTCTGTATGTCACACCTATTTTAAAATAAGAGAAAGCTGAAAAGGAATAGAAGTCCATTTTCATTATTTAGATTTCAACAAAAATAAAACATTCAATGGTAACATTACATTTGAAATTTACTAAATGTTTTCTGCTTTAGAGAAATTATTTGAATCTAAAAGATAAAGATCTTTTTACAACACGATGTATATCCCACACCACTGTTAAATCAACAAGTATTTGTAAATACTTTTACGTGTTTACAGTAGGGCTGAGAGCTGGACATGTCTGTTTGTTTTTAACATTTATTTATTTATTTACTTTGGCTATGCTGGATCTTAGTTGCGGCACACGGGATCTTCGTTGCGGCGTACCCACTTCTTAGTTGCAGCATTCTGACTCTTAGTTGCGACACGTGAACTCTTAGTCGCAGCACGTGAACTCTTGGTTGTGGCACGCTGACTTCTCAGTTGCAGCATGCATGTGGGATCTAGCTCCCCGACCAGGGATGGAACCCGTGCCCCCTGCATTGGGAGCGCGAAGTCTTACCCACCGGACCGCCAGGGAAGTCCCCAGTTGATGGTTTTTTAACGAAAAGTTGGACCCCGTTTCACACTGACAACAGGGTGTGACATCTCAGGAGTTTCAGGTGTGTTTCCCGGTAAGTCATACAGACATCACCACGGGCGAGGGCAGCAGAGGAGGAGCGCGCGGCGAGGGGTGGTGGAGGTAGGACCCCTTCTGGGTCTTCACTGGGATGGGCACGCTGGCACAGGCCGGGGGCGGAGGGTGAGGCTTCCCCCGGAGAGTGGGGCGAGCCTGCACCAGAGACGGAACCAGCGCGGGGCTGAGGCACAGGGCAGCCTGCTCCTAGGTAACGTTCAGGCGCAGCCAGGAAGCTGCTACGTGCAACAGCCGACAGGAGGACGACTGGGTTTGCGATAGGAGGACGATTGGGTTTGCTGATCTTAAAATTTGCGGTGTGGCTAGTAGTTTGAAATGTTCACCTTAATCATACTTTGTTTCTAATTTTAAAAACTGATTACAGGGGCTTCCCTGGTGGTGCAGTGGTTAAGAATCCACCTGCCAGTGCAGGGGACATGGGTTCGAGCCCTGGTCCGGGAAGATCCCACATGCCGCGGAGCAACTAAACCCATGCGCCACAACTACTGAGCCTGTGCTCTAGAGCCCGCGAGCCACAACTACTGAAGCCCACGCGCCTAGAGCCGGTGCTCTGCAACAAGAGAAGCCACCGCAATGAGTAGCCCGCGCTCGCTGCAACTAGAGAAAGCCCACATGCGGCAACAAAGGCCCAGTGCAGCCAAAAATTAATTAATTAAAAAAAAACCTGATTATAATAAATATCTGCAACACATCAAATGTATCAAAATCCATGAGTTAACGTGCAGGGCTCAGGGAACCATGGTGGGAACCCCCGAGGCAGGCTGGAAGTGGAGAGCCCAGGTGGGATGCGGCCTTCGGTACCTGCGAGCACACATGCAGACACACGCACACACACCTGCACACACACACACACACACAAACACACACGGGCAGAGCCAAGGGAGCGCCGACGCCGGAGGGACGGTCCACAGGGCAGGTCCACAAAAGGAAGGTGGATGAGGCCCCAGCAGAGACGCCAAAACCAGAAGAACGTTATTCCACAGAAGCCAGGGAGCGAGCAGGGGTGTCAGCGGCCCGTCACAGACCGGGCTGACGGTCACCGTGACCTCAGGAGACCAGAGTGGGTGGGGACGCCCGTCAGACAACAGTGGGGATGCGTGGACAGTGAGAGAAGAGACAAAAAAGAGGGTCCCTGGAGGAGAATGGGGACCCGAGAAGCACTGTGTTTACAGGGGTTCCCAAGACAGACACGTCCCGAGCGTGGTGCTGCCCGAGACAGAACCGGCAGAAAGGGCAGACGGAAGGGGACGCTGGGGGTCACGCTCGAGGTGCCTGGTCCAGGACCAGCTCTGGGGCCGAGGATGGGGGTCCAGCCCCTCGCCCAGGTCCCTGGCCGCCTTCCTGAACCTACCGCGGAAGAGATGCAGGCACCCCCGGAGCTGGCCTGCGTGCGATGGGCAGTCAAGAACTAACTGCAAAGCGGGCTCTTCTACTAAAGAGAACAAGCGCTGATGTTGGGGAGATAAACGTGTTCTGGTTTTGCTGTTTCCCTTCCCACGGCCGGTCCCCCCGGGCGCTAAGCTTCCTTTCCAAACCACCTGCGTTGCCGGCACTAGGACCAAGCCTGCCCCGCCTGCACCCTCTGCTGGCCGAGCGTGCGCATCGCAGCACAGACGACTCCGGGAACAGCTTACCTGGCGATGGTGGAACACTCGGTATGCCAACCAGGCCTCCCGGCTCCCCACGGCGAGGCCCAGGACGGCTCCCGGGGCTTCGCCGCCTTCCACAGTGCGAAGTCGCTGGCATGCCGCTTGTCAGAGTGACCTGCCAGTGACAGACGGTTAATCAGCGGGAGGGAATCGAGAACGAACCAACACAGTCAGCCCCAAACAGGTGGACGCATGTCCCCGATTCCGTTCCTCTGAGAAGTAACCTCACGTTTCTCATGCACGTGTTTTCCTCTTTGCCACGTGAAAGCTAGACAGCTACCAGATACTCTTCTCTGTAACATGACAGAAGCACGCGGTCCCCGCAGTGCGGCCCGCTTCAGTAACCTGAGCGCTGCGCGCGGGGTTGCAAGCACGTGCTGCCCGAGGGGCCTCCTCCGCACGCGCTCTCATTCTCCCTCATTCCGTCTCTGTCAGTAGCTGAGTTTCAGAGTCACGGTTTTCAAAGAGAGGTGATAATCACACAGAGCAAAAAGGGAAATACCAGAGTACTGTATCAATCACATTCAGAAAGCAAGAGAACTCGGAAGAGGAGGGTTCAGGGCCATAGGACAAGCCGGTACGGGGCTCTCTTTACGTTCCAGAGCTGGGAGGCCACCAAGATGCCCTTCAGTGGGTGATGGATAAACAAACTGTGGTCCATCCAGACAATGGAGTGTTACTCAATGCTGATAAGAAGTGAGCTTTTGAGCCATGAAAAAACATGGAGGGGGGACTTCCCTGGCGGCCCAGTGGTTAAGACTTCACCTTCCGGTGCAGGGGGTGCGGGTTCGATCCCTGGTCAGGGAGCTAAGATCCCACCTACCTTGCAGCCAAAAAACCAAAACATAAAACAGAAGCAATACTGTAACAAATTCAATAAAGACTTTAAACGTGGTCCACATCAAAAAAAAAAAAATCTTTAAAAAAAATGAAAAAAAGGAGGAATCTTACATGCGTATTACTAAGTGAAAGAAGCCAGTCTGAAAAGGCTAGACTGTATGATTCCCACTCTGTGACATTCTGGAAAAGGCAAAACAATGGGGACAGTAAAAAGATCAGTGGTTGACAGAGGCTGGGGCGGGAGGGGGGATGAACAGGCAGAGCACAGAGGATCTTCAGGGCAGAGAAACTCTCTGCGCGATACTATAATGACGGACACCTGTCATTACACATCCGTCTAAACCCACAGAGACACCAAGAGTGACCCTGATGTAGACTATGGACTCGGGGTGAGGCTGGCGTGTCAGAGCAGGTCCACCAGTTCTAACACGTCCCACTCCGGTGGGGACGCTGGTACAGCGGGGCAGCGGGCGTATGGAACCCTATGGACCTGCCGCGCAATTCTGCGGTGAACCTAAAACTGCTCGAAAGAATAAAGTCTATTTTTTTTTTTTAAAGGGCTGCTGATGCTAGAATGTGTAGGTATCAGAAGTTCCTCCTCTGCTCCCCTAAGGCCGGGGCCACGCCTCGCAGGCGTGGGTGGTCCAGGACGGGAGCAGGATAACAACGACCGAGCACACGTAAGAACTGTTCTGAGGAGTCAACCCAACACACCCTCTGTAATTAGACTGAAATGACACGGTTCATAGGGCGGGAGGGTTACGCCTACAGACAGAGACAACTCAGACAACTTGTCTTTTGGGTTTTTGCTCATTTTTTGTTTGATTCTGTTAAATATCAATAGTATCCTTTAAAATGATGTTTACGTCAATCCCAATCTCCCAATTATTTTTCATATAGTTCTATATACTTATTATTTCTTCGCCATAAAAATGACTTTGCAGAAGAGGGTATAGGAATAGATTCGAATACAGCGGGAATGTCATACATGCTAAAATACGTATGGGAACTTAACTACACGGGGAAGTTTACGTGGGAATTTATGTATGATAAAATACCTACGGGGATTGAACACGTGACAGCAGCCAGTTGGACAAGAGCGTTAAGACGTGACACCCCAGACGGCACGTGCACGTGCAGAGCGCCCCAGGGAGGAATGGGAGGCCGCGTGTCACGTGCTGCGGGAACTTTCTACTCTGCGTGGTCTCTCTATTCCAAAAAACCCAACTAAATCGAAAACTCGGGTGTGATCGACGTCCGGCAACATCACCACGTCTGAGAGAGCAGGCGTCCTCACCCCCATCGAGCACGGGAGGGTCTGGGCTTTGTCCCCAGAACCCCACGGGAGGGAGAGGCTGGACCCACCTGTCTCTCCCACGGGGGCAGGGGCCACGCCGACCAGCTTGCCGTATCTGTCTCCTCTTGACTGCAGGTCGAAGTAGACGTTGCCTGTTTCATAAAGGTGACCGTGAAGCTCGTTTCTGTCATCAACACCCGCATCTACACACGCCTCACAGCTAATGACAATTAGAACCTGAACCCAGGATACGGCATCAGCCTTCAGGTGGCGCCTTTCACTGTATGTTTAAACCAGAATTAACAACAACACTGTATTGTAAAAGCATGCGTTTGCACACATCATGAACGTCCGGTTGTGGAAGGGAAAACACAAATGTAAGTTCTCTGTAAGATGTTGAGCCAGTTCTTTTCAACAAGAAAGAAGGCAAGTGAGTTTATCACTGGCCTGCCTTCAGCTCTGGGCCCTGGGTTACAGACCCATCAATAAAGCAAGCCTTTTTCAACCCAGATACCCTAAGACCACCCTGCCACTCAGAACAGGCACCCCACACGAAAGCATCCCCGCCGCCGTGGGGTCCTTTCACCGAGGTGCACGCGGGCTGCGGGTGCCAGACGACCCTCCCACGGGGACCCTGCAGAGCCCGGGAGCCCTGCTCGCCCCCAGTCGGGAAGAGGCAGAGCAGGGAAGGCGGCGGCAGAGCCGCAGACCTGGCGGGAAGAGTCCTGCCCCGAAGGAGCCGGCGCTCAGGAAGGCCGACGCCGCGGCCACTGGATCGCACTCCTGACCGGCCACCTGCACGCCGCGATCAGCGCAAGGGCCCAAGGTCGGGTGCGATTTTTTTTTTTTTTTAAAGGCTAAAGACTGTATGATTCCCTTCGCATAACTTTTTTTTTTAATATTATCATTTTAACATTTAATGATTTATTTATTTATTTTTGGCTGTGTTGGGTCTTCGTTTCTGCGCGAGGGCTTTCTCTAGTTGCGGCGAGCGGGGGCCACTCTTCATCGCGATGCACGGGCCTCTCACCATCGCGGCCTCTCCTGTTGCGGAGCACAGGCTCCAGACGCGCAGGCTCAGTAGTTGTGGCTCACGGGCCTAGTTGCTCCGCGGCATGTGGGATCTTCCCAGACCAGGGCTCGAACCCGTGTCCCCTGCATTAGCAGGCAGACTCTCAACCACTGCGCCACCAGGGAAGCCCCCTCGGGTGCAATTTTTAACCTTCGCAAACTTCTGGTTTTTAATCTTCACATTCTTTGTACTGACAGTTACTAATCTGTATCTGCACTATCCTTCTTAGGGACAGTGGCCTTGAAGACAGGTTGCTTTAAGATCCAGGAAGCTTTTACGGGACTTCCCTGGCGGTCCAGTGGTTAAGTCTCCGCGCTTCCACTGCAGGGGGCCCAGGTTCAATCCCTGGTCGGGGAACTAAGTTCCCGCCTGCCTCACAGAGCGGCCAAAACAAACAAAACAAACACAAGATCCAGGGAGCTTTGACTGTCAGAGACCCATGTCCCCGGTCACTCTCCAGCCCAGCTGGCGGGGACAGGGCAGGCGCCAGTGCCACAGGGGGGCAATCGGCAGAACAGTGGGGAAACGGCCCCCGGTGACTGGGCTCTGCCAGTCCCCCACGGGGTCCTTCCTCCGCACGCAGTTTATTACTGAGCCCGACCTACATGCCGGGGTACAGCAGCGAAACAAATACTGTGGGAACTGCTTTCTACTAAGTCAGAATGCGGACAGCACTTTGAAAATGCTTTGACGGAGAAACTGCTCCCTTGATAGAGGACACGTTTTCCCGAACCTGGGCTTACTTCACCCATTTGCTGAACAAATTTTTTCTTCACAAATAGTTCAAAGCTCAAATTAGAGTCAAGCTTTTGTGGAACTGCCACAAAGTCCAAATTACTGGAGTTCAAGTTAATACATTTATTTTAAGTCAATTATGTTTGTGTCACCATTATTAAAAATGTACAACCAAGGCTTCCCTGGCGGCGCAGCGGTTAAGAGTCCGCCTGCCAACGCAGGGGACACGGGTTCGAGCCCTGGTCCGGGAAGATCCCACGTGCTGTGGAGCAACTAAGCCCATGCGCCACAACTACTGAGCCTGCGCTCTAGAGCCCTCAAGCCACAACTACTGAACCTGTGTGCCACAACTCCTGAGCCCGTGAGCCACAACTACTGAAGCCCGCGTGCCTAGAGCCCGTGCTCCGCAACAAGAGAAGCCACCACGATGAGAAGCCCGTGCACTGCAACGAAGACCCAATGCAGCCAAAAATAAAAATAAATTAAAAAACCAAAACAAAACAGGACGACACGCAGCATTTATCCTGTGCCACGCCTGGGTGAACCCCTGGTGCCTCAGGACACAGGTCTCAGGTCTGGTCACTCCTCCCCCTCCGGTTCCAGGACCGCGGGGAGACGCCTCCTGTATCTTCTGGAGCAGACGTTCAGCTGTGCATAAAGGGCCTCGCCCTACGTAACCCCAGCGCCATCACCAGCCCCAGGCGCTGCACCGAGCCCTCCCGCATCCCGCGGCCTCTGCACGGGGCTGTGTCCCCTCTTCCGTCTAAGACACACCCACTGTGTTCTCTCCACAGCTGAAGACACCGACCGGGTCCCCTGTCGTACAGAATGCCCGTCTTGGGGTGCTTTGTCTGGCCCTTCCTCTGGGTCCAGTTTAACTGGTTTAGGAGCTGCTGCTTTTGTCTGGGGCCCCAGGGCAAGGCTGCACCCTGGCGTTTTGCTGCCTCTGGGATCCTGCCTTTTTTCAGCTGCACCACCTTCTCCCCAGCCGTGCCTCCCAGATCCTGCCCATCCCCAAAGCCCTGGCCAAAGCCTCCTCCCTCCCAGGAAGCTTCTCCACCCCCGGGGCTGACGGTGAGCTTCCTCAGCTCTGATACTGGCACCGTCCCACTGGGCAGCCCATCCCGTGCTGCCTTATTTGCACAACGTGTCGGTTCTTGGACCAGAAAAGCCTCTGACCTCGTGAATAATGCCCAGAGCGCCCAGCCTGGGTCGGGGCTCTGCAGGTGCTGCCATGCTCGTTGTGAGTAGAGGACAAAGGAAGAAGTGTGACCCTCGATGCGGTGTACGGGGATGACCGGACAGGGAGCACCTTTCCTTCGTGGTCCCGCCCGAGCGCTTGAGAGGCGCGGGGACCCTGCCTGGAGCCGCGTGCAGCCTGCGCACACGAGGACTTGCGCTTTTTCCTTCACGTATTTGCTATATTCAGGTTTTGTCTCCAAGAGGATCAGGCAAAGCACCTGAAGACGGGGTGTTCTGTACAAGGGACCCAGTCAGTGTCTTCAGCTTCGTGGAGGGAACACTGTGGGTGTGTCTTAGACGGAACAGGGGACACAGCCCCGTGCAGAGGCCATGGGATGCGGGAGGGCTCGGTGCAGCGCCTGGGGCTGGTGATGACGCTGGAGTTACGTAGGGCGAGGCCCTTTACGCACAGATGCGAGTGGCAGTGTCGGGAGATCTGCCGTTTCTGCCACTGGCCCATCAAAAACGACCCTCCCCTACGCGGAGGGAGGGCCAGTCCTTAACAAGGGAGTGGGTCTTCAGAGCGACCGCCACTGTCCCCAACTGTGTTGTGAAAAATTATAAACAAAGTTGAAAAAAGGCTCCAGTGAAGACTGTACCCCCACCCAGACCCCGCGGCCGCTGGCACCTGGCCACGTTTGCCGCGTTGAGACAGACTCTCGGATGCTCATCTCGCCTCTGACAGCGCAAGGTATTTTGAAAGAGAACTGATTCAATAGCTTCACAAAGAGACACAGTCGTAGAAAATCTCACAACATTTTTGCCGTAAGAATCCTACCAAGAAAGACAGTAAGACGTTCGGCCACCCAAATACGCAGCCCGCCCGTCAAACTCCTACGGGTCTCACCCAGCGATCAGGTTAATAACATAACTGCTACCTTTCGGGGTGGAGTAAGCGTGCCCGTTAGCAATGATTCTCTCGATAAAAGCAATTATCTGAGGAATGTTTTCAGTTACCCTCAGGTACACGGTGGGTGGGAGAACCTGTAAGAAAGCAGAGGAGAGACACGGTTTCCGCAGCTCCACGCGGGGTTGGGGGGGGTCAGCCCCACTGACTCCACCGTCCAAGCTGCTCATCACCCACCTACCTTCAAGGCTGCCATGTCTTGTTTGAAGTCTTCTTCATAAAGATTGGCCAGGGAAGCGGGCGACACGTTCATCTGTAAGAAGATGAGGAGAGCATGCGAGTCTGGGGGGCTCACGGCGGAACCCCAGAGGCACGGCCACCCCTGACGGCCCGCCCAGCACGGTCTCCACGTGGTCCTGGCCCACAAAGGGGCATTTAATCGTCCTAGTCCCTTAGCTGGTCAAAAAGCTTTACTGACCTGCTTTCTGGTCAGAGAGAAAAAGGAATAAACCGTGTCATGATTTCCGTTATATAATTCAAAACAAAACCCAAAGACCTACAAAGTAGCCTCTGCTCTTCTAGGACCAGGGCAAGCCAGGTCACCCCGCCCGACACACAACCACTTGAGTTCCCGACTTGTATCCCTTATCTCTCAGGGGGCAAGAGAAAACAAGTCACAAGTGCATGTGTGAGGAAATGTCTCAGAAACATGTGAAAGCGATGCAGCCCCCGTCGGTGGGGACCGTGACGGGTGTTCCATCTGGAGGGGCCAGGGCTGGACGTCGGGGGCAAGCAGAACCCCCAGAGAAGTATGGTGAATTCTGAACGCAGGGGCTCTGGATTCGGGGGGGAGGGGGGCCCGGCACACACGACAGTCCTCCCTAGGGCACTTCTTACTTTTCAGCAGAAAAACACGCCCAGCACAGAGCACGACCCTGACGTCCTGAAACCCTCCGCGGGTCCACGACCGTGAGCTCTCAACTCCGCCGGCACCTGCGTCTGCTCCGCGCTAGGCACCCCTGCCCTGCTCCCCTCACCCCGTGAAACAGCGTCAGGGTGAAGACACTCCCGCTCCGGAGGACAACGAAACCTCCTCAAGTGGAAGGCCACCCCGAGCCCCGTCACCCTGAGGCCACCTTCGTCCCAGCCCAGGGCCCGAAAAAGGAATCGTCCTGGAAACCGAGGCCAGGGAGCGTTTACTGAAGAAATAAACCTGGTGAACAAAGTGTCTTTTTCGCTGCGTGGTCCGGGGCAAGACAACAAACCTCTCTGCCTCTGCTTTGCAAGGTGGAGAGTCCCAGCGAGTCACCCCTTAGATGGCTCCGGGGATTCCCGTGCACGCGGGTGAGACAGCGGACAGAAGAGCCTTGTTCATATCACTCCCCCGCAGACACGACACCCAGACCCACTGGGCCTTCCCCTGAGCGTGGCCCTGTGGCAGAGCAGACCTCCTAAACAAGAAATCTGCTACCGAACATCTATCCAGAGGACAAAAGGCCAACCGAACAGTAACGCCTAAAAACTCGGTGCCGTTTCAGAAGTTTCAAATAAAACGCTATGTGGGACCCAAAGATCAGCATCTATCTGATCAGTATTTACCTGATTTCAGTCTCCTGCACGGCAATTCTCTCTTGGAGAACACGAGCAACGTAAATGTGCGCAAGCCCGGCCGCCCTCCCACAAGGCAAACACCGTCAGAATCGTCCCAGGAGCACAAGCGTGGTCAGCTGGGTGCTTGTACCGCCTCTCCAAAGCCCCCCACGCGCCTGCGCCTGGTCTCCTCGGCTGACGCCACACGGTAGCGGGGACCCGGGCACGCGGTGCGCCGAGCGCCACCTTCCCACGCAGGCCTGCGTCCGCGTCCGTCTCCCAGCCGGGCGTGAACCTCGCACCACCCGGTCCGCGCTCTCGCCGTCTCCGGCCGTGACACCCACGCGAGTGCGCAGCCTGAGCTACAGACCCGCACGTGACGCCCTGGTCGAGGACACACGCACACCCTTGGCAGGCTGTTGGCAGCGCCTCCGGAGGTACTGGAACCTGACCCGCCAGGCTCGGGCACAGTGCTGGCGGACGGCTGGACCTCGTCGACGTGATACTAAATAATAGCACGTTCTCGTTGCATCTTTAAGCTGCATTTCTCGTATTTTGAGGGAGCTTGAACATCTCACGTGTTTAGGGACCATCTGCACTAAACCATCTGAAATTAACCTTTTTTCTACAGAGTTGTAGGTCTTTTAGGTCTTTTCTTATTGATACGTAGGAAGTATTTTTTAAAGAAAAGAAACCAACCTTTTACCCCCAGTAGGAATTTCAATTTTTTTCACAGTCTTTCAACCTTATGGCTATTTTATGGCAGGCAGAAAATTTCATTTTTATATTTAGCAATCTTTTACATTTCTCCATCTTTTCTGGGTTTGGAAACAAACTTAGGAAAGCCTTCCCCAACACAAGGCTATAAAAAGTGCCCCAAGGTTTATTCCAGTAATTTGTGGTTCCACTTCTCTTATGTGAAATCCGATCTGCTTCAGATTTGGTTGTGAGGCATATATCCAACTCTGGTTTATTTTTTTCCCCAGATGGTTACCCAACTGTCAACACTTTTTACTGAGTAATTCATCTGTTCCCCAATGATCTGAAATGCCATCTTTATCATAAAATAAATTTCCATGATTTACTGTGTCTATTTCTGGACTTTCTAGTGTGTTCCATCGTCTGTCTCTTCGTGTAACTATAAATTAATGTTTAATCTCTACAGCCTCCAGAGACGCAGAAAGCAGACGGGGGTGCTTCGGGGTGGGGCGCAGGGAGGCTGGAGGGTGGGGTTTCTGGGGGGAAGGGTGGTGACGGTCACCATCTCGACACCGGTGATGGTCACAGGCGTGGGGGGTTTATCGGGCTGCACACGCTGTGTGCACTACGTGCAGCTTCCCTCGGGTCTGTTCCACCTCAGTAAAGCTGTGCTAAAAAAGGGGAAAGAATATATTAAAAACAACAACAACTTTCTATAGGTTTTTAACTGCTTTAACATCTGGTAGGGCTGCCCCCTCCCTTGTCCTGGCTACTCTTGCTTTCTGCTCTTCCGTGGGAACTCCAGGATCAGCGTGTCCAGCTCCGATAATACGGACACACGGTGCGTGGGGGGCACCTCTGCGCAAACAGGCACGTCCTGCTCCGCGCGGGGTGAGGACGGCTGCGAGCGCTCCCAGTGACAGTGAACTGCAAGTGGGCACGAGCTGTTGCTGGCTTGGGGGAGAGGGAATCATATTCCAAAACTAACATTTCAGTTCTAGGCAGCTGGGCCCACCCCACGAGGGGCTCGCACTGCTCTCTCCACAGAACAACCTACAGGAGGCGCTGCTGACACGGGTCCTGGTCCCTGTTATTTCAGACCCCCGCCGGATCACCTCAGCTGAGCTCTCCCTGGCAGGGGACCCCGCCGGTCCAGCCCTCGCCCTCAGCTGCGCGTCCAGCCTTCTTCCCGGAGGGAAGGGCACGCAGGCCAGGGTTCCGAAGCACAGAGAGAGTAACTCGGCTTGAATCGCTGAGACATTTATCGTTTTTCTTAACAAAAAATGCGACCATGCGAATATACCTCGTTTCTTTTCATCCTTACCCCAGAAATCTTCCTGCGGTTTTTATCCCTGACAAACTACAAAACTGTGCCAAAAATTAAAGTCAAGGAAGTGATTCAGAAAAGTGAAATATTATAATTTAAAATATTTTAAGAGCAAGTGCTGGAGCAGATGGCATGAAGGTATGGCCATCGTCAAAAACGTTTGCCCTCAGTAAAAAGAACAGCCTCTCTGCTGGATCCGAAGAAACAAACAGGTATCTTCGTAACGCTGTGTTTCAGATGAACGGTTTATCCCCTTGAAGTAAGACTCTATTTTGAGGACAGAAGAGACCCTTGGATGCCAGGTTAGTATCCTGCTGTGTAATAAGTACTGAAACGCTCAGGCGTCAAAAATTAAAACATTCTGCGCTTAGGATCTTTAACCAATCCTACCCACTCTCACGTTCTAAGTAACGCAAATTCTTTGCAAGTTCTTCATAAAGTAGCAAGCAACGCCTCCCGCGGGACCCCCTGAAGCCCCACTCCTCCTGCGCCTGCGGACGCCCAGCCCCTCCCTCCCCAGGCTCCCGGCCTTCACCCCGCGGCTGCTGGCCCACACTCCCCTAACCCCCCGCGCACCCCATCTTTCCCCTCCGGCGCCCACCCGCCAAGGCCCCCGCCCCCCTGTGGCTGGACAGCTCTACCTCCGACTCTGAGGCCTCACAGCCAACCCCAAAGCGCCCAGGGCGGGGACACGCCTGCGCGGCCTCACGTCCCGTCCCGTCCGGGCGTGAGGACAGGTGGAACGCAGGCCTGGGCGCCGTCCTTCTCGAGCAGCCTGCACTTCCAGACGCCGCCCTGCCGCGGGCTTCCTGCAGGCCGCTCACCCAGCTGCCACGCCAGGTCACAGGCTTCTGTCCTCTCCGTCCTACCCCCGGCCCCCGAGGCAGGGCTCCAGCGTCCACCCTGCTCTGCGTCGCGGGACCGACCTTCCCACCAAGCGTCCCGGACCCTGTGCGGCTCCCGCCCGGATCCCAGCGGATTCCAGAGGGACGTCGCACGCCTGCCCCCCGCCTTCCCCTTGGTCTGTCCTCACCGTGGACGACAGGACACTCCTTCCTGCATCGTGTTCGCTCAAAACCTCCACTCTAGGACCCCAGGGCTGCCACCCCAGCAAGTGGCTGAGCACAGACCGAAGTGAGATGGCCCTGGACAAACGGCTCCAGGCGGGAAGACAGAGGGACAGTGACAGGGACAGCGACAGCGACAGCAGCACACGGCCCCTGCCAGTCGGGGGCTGCGGCCCCACCCCTGCGGCCCCAAGCCGCCCGCTCCCTTCCCGCCCCCGTCTCCCTCTGCTCCCCCAGCCCCTGCTCCCTCACAGGTCCCCACGAAGCAGCAGCTCCCGCGTCGGCATCTCATGACCTCGCCTCTAGGCTCCGGTGGTGGACCAGGGTGGACAAGTGACCGCAGGGACACCGGACACAGGCGGGGGATTTGGAGACCAGGCAGAGACAGAATCAGGCCAGGGCTCGAACTAAACCGTCAGAGAGAACCAGGGACGGGATGATGAACCGCCAGCGCTGGCACCGCCTGATCTTCACCTCCAGCCCTGCAGTGGCTCCTTTCTGGTACCAAACGTGGTGTGTCTTTTCCAATGCCAACCACTTCTCCGACCCTCTGACTCCAGCTGGAAGTCAATCCTATTCGTTTTGTTTTTTTAAAAATAAACTTATTTATTTTATTGTTATTTATTTTTGGCTGCATTGGGTCTTTTTTGCTGCGCGCGGGCTTTCTCTAGTTGCGGCGAGCGGGGGGTACTCTTTGTTGTGGCGCGTGGGCTTCTCACTGTGGTGGCTTCTCTTGTTGCAGAGCATGGGCTCTAGGAGTGTGGGCTTCAGTACTTGTGGCTCGCAGGCTCAGTAGTTGTGGCAGGCGGGCTTAATTGCTCCATGGCATGTGGGATCTTCCCAGACCAGGGCTCGAATCCGTGTCCCCTGCATTGGCAGGCAGATTCTTAACCACCGCGCCACCAGGGAAGCCCCGTCAATCCTATTCTGACACCAGCTCCCGGGGTCAGCACAGAGCCCGCAAGTTAAGGGCTCAGTCCCACAGGACTGCCCCACTTCAGACACCTGCAGCAGTGGGGTCCCCAGGCCACCAGCACTTTTGTCCACCGACTAGAAATTTGGGGGTTTGATGAAACGAGTCACAGAGCTCAGGAGAGCACTGCACTTCCCATTACCAGTTTATATGAAGGACACAACTCAGCAGCAGCCCCGTGGACAAGACACGAGGGACGAGGTTGTGGGGGGACACGTGCATGCCCTCGGGGGGCCGGGCGGGCACCACCTCCCAGCACCTCCATGTCCAGCAACCTGGAAGTTCCAGAGCCCCGTCGTCTGGGGGTTTTATGGAGGCTTCATCCTTGGGAAGGTTGATTAAATCCCTGGCCATCGGTGATCAGCTCAACCTCCAGCCCCTCTCCCCCCCCAGGAGGTAGGCAGGGGTGGAGGGATGCAGGTGGGAGTGAAAGTTCCAGCTCAACTCATGGCTGGTCTTTCTGGCACCAGCCCCCATCCCGACGCCATCTAGGGGCCCCAGCCACTGGTCATCCCATTAGTTCACAGAAGACACACACTATCACTCCAGCTGTGGACCAGGAACCACGACAAAGACCACATGCGTATTTTTATTTCAACACAGCCCTGAGCTGAGCTTCAGATTGGTTTGGGTTTCCTCCGATACCTCAAACTTCCTCTCTCTCCACTCACGAAGCGCGCACCCTCCCCCAGTGCAGGGCGCCCACCGAGCCCTCCCTGAGGCCCTTGTCCCTGGTCGCATCCCCCCGCCCCCGAGCGGGCCGTTCCCACTGCACCGAGCTGGTCCCGTGCTGGAAGGTCCCACGGTCTACGGAACAGAGCCCAACTCCCAGGGCATCGTCCAGGCCGGGACGCCCTCCCTCTCCAGCTTCGCCAGCCAGCACCGCCCGCCCCACGTGCCAGGGATACTGCAGGATTGGCTTCCACGCAGGACACGCTCTGCTCTCTCCACGCTCTCCCCTCCACCCAGAATGTCTCGCTTTTCACGGGCCAATCCCTTCCTAACGCTTAACGTCCCGCGTGGGCAAACCTCCTCCAGTAAGTCATTTCCGAATTCCAGAAAGGCGCAGTGATCCTCTTTGCACCCCACCCCCAATCTGGGCTTACAAAATAAACTAAGTCACACACAGAGCATCCGTCTGAGGGTCCGTCTGCCTCGCCGGACACAAGGTCCGGAGGCCAGAACTGTCTGTCTCACCTCTGTCCACACAAAGCCTCTGTCCCAGGCCTGAGCCTGGACCCGGATGGTCAATGAAGTTCAGGGACAGTCCTGGAAACAGAAGTCGAGTCCACTGTAAGGGAACACGACACACTGACTGAGCTACCCAGGCTAAACAAAAATGGGAAACCCCACTGTGCTGAGGACGTGAGGAAATACGTTTAAAGTTGGAACCCGTTTTCGGCACTGCTGGTAACCTCTCTCTGAAACGATCCGACTCCAAGAAGGGTGACAAATCGTATCAAATAAACTGCTCATCATTTGACCTAGTAATTCCACCTTGGGAAAAGTATTTAAGCAGACAAAACAGAGGGGGAGAAAAAGAAATTCACTGCAGCACTATTTTTAACACCTAGAAACAATAAAAACAGTCAAAGATGGGGAGGTCCAGAGGAATCTCTGAGTAGCCTCCAACGGCAGAATGCTGTCTAGTTATTAAAAAGGCAAATCGGTAGGAAATAGGAAGATGGGGTTTCTAGGAAATAAATCTGAGAGAAAATAACAGAATATGGGAGGAATGCAAGAGTCCAAAAATAAGGATGGTAGTAAGTACAATGTCTGTGTGACGGAAGGTTATTAAGACTATTTAAAAATGTTTAAGAATACATAACACGAAAAAACACTCAAAATGCAATAAGTGGAAAAAACAGGTTACGAAACAATATAAAGTATAAACTGGTTTTCTAAAAAAACACTATATATATATATATATATATATATATATATTCATACATTTTTTAAATTACAGGATGTAAGGCACTCAATGTAGGTTTTTCTGTAAATTAGATAATTTAACAATTTTGTATAGATCTTTAGAGATAACTGTTATAGATATACTTATATATAATTGTTATAGAGAGTTGCTAATCATAAAAAGCAGAAGAGGTGAACCTTTGAAAGTAGACTTTTAAAAATGTAACTATAGGGGGTTTCCCTGGTGGCGCAGCGGTTAAGAATCCGCCTACCAATGCAGCGGACACAGGTTCAAGCCCTGGTCCAGGAAGATCCCACATGCCGCGGAGCAACTAAGCCCGTGCGCCACAACTACTGAGACTGCGAGCCACAACTACTGAAGCCCATGCGTCTAGAGCCTGTGCTCCGCAACAAGAGAAGCCACCGCGATGGGAAACCCACGCACCGCAACTAAGAGTAGCCCTGCTCGCCGCAACTAAAGAAAGCCTGCATGCAGCAACGAAGACCCAACGCAGCCAAAAATAAATAAAATAAAATAAAAAATAAATTTATTAAAAAAATATATATATACACCTATATAAAACTATAGGGAATTCCCTGGCAGTCCCATGGTTAGGACTCCGTGCTCCCAATGCAGGGGGCCCAGGTTCGATCCCTGGTCAGGGAACTAGATCCCGCATGCATGCCGCAACTAAGAGTCTGCATGCCGCAACTGAGATCCAGTGCAGCCAAAATAAATAAATAAATAATAAATAAAAATAGAACTACAGGGACTTCCCTGGCGGTCCAGTGGTTAGGACTCTGTGTTCTCACCGCCGAGGGCCCAGGCTCAATCCCTGGTCGGGGAACTAAGATCCCACAAGCCACGTGGCATGGCCAAAAAAATAAATAAAATTTTTAAAAATAAAAAATAAAAATATAACTACTTTATTTAATCCCTGTGTTAGAATTTCCCCCCAAGACTTCCTCTAAATGCTGAATGAGATATAAGAGAAGCACCCTGTTCACTTAACAAATGAGAAAATTAAACCTCATATGAGCTAAATTTCCCTAGCCCCAAAATGGCCTTTTGACTTTCCTCTGTAAACAGGGAGTGAGGTATTTACCCTGGAGGCTGAGGGGGCAGGGAAGGGCCTGCATTCAGGCCGGGAAGCCTCCATGGACTGAGACGAGGGTATCCTCGCGGGGCCACGTGTGGACAGTAAGGCCGGAAAAGTCTTGTGAAGTGCAAATAAGAAGTGTCAAATAGGGGTTAGAATACTAATCAATCAAAGCATTCATCAACATAATCCACACTTACCTCATTGGCTCTTTTGATTATTTTATCATCCACGTCTGTAATTCCCATCACCATGATAACGTTGCACCCAAAAACCCTGGTCAGGATCCTTCGAATTATATCAAATCTAACATAGGAGCTGAAAGAAAAAAAATGTTAGGGCATTTTTAAAACCGAAAGTCACGGGCTTCCCTGGTGGCGCAGTGGTCGAGAATCTGCCTGCCAATGCAGGAAACGCGGGTTCGAGCCCTGGTCCGGGAAGATTCCACATGCCGCGGAGCAACTGGGCCCGTGAGCCACAACTACTGAGCCTGCGCGTCTGGAGCCTGTGCTCCGCAACGGGAGAGGCCGCGATAGTGAGAGGCCCGCGCACCGCGATGAAGAGTGGTCCCCGCTCGCTGCCACTAGAGAAAGCCCTCGCGCAGAAACGAAGCCCCAACACAGCCAAAAATAAATAAATAAATTTATAAAAAAAAAAAAACAAAACCGAAAGTCATCACTGTGATCTTCAAAAGTGTGCGGTGCATTTAACATGATGCCGCACGTTAACTGTGAGTGTGTGATATCAAGGACAGTTCCAAGGACAGCTGACAAAAGGAAAAGCCTTTTACTGACTGGCCCATGTGGGTCTGCATGAGGAACTGACAAAGGTACTGCCTCAACTTCAGGACACCACACTAGCATTTTTAACTTTACAGGCGTTGAGTTTACATCTATTCAATCGTATAAAAATTCACTTGTGATGCAAGCTCAGGAGGTGGTCAAGATACTGAGAGCTTTTACCATCCTTGTTCGTGTTCTAGAATAACTAATGTTTCACCGTGACAAGAGATAGAAGCAAATAATGACAAATCAAGACAGGGACAATCCCATCAAAGCTGGATAAGATCATTCCTAAGAAATGTGCACACAATTGTGGAATATGGAAACACCAGCTTATGGACAAGCTGTACGGGGGTAATTCAGACTTGTGAAAGCAAAAGGGTTTAAAATCTAAGATCCATTTAAAATCTCAAGAAACTAGTTTCCCATAAAAACAACCTTAAAACTCAGGGTCAGCTAATCTCATGCTCATCTCTGTTATCCACATGGCCAACATTTGAGCTCATAAAATCATTTTCCCTCGAAAATGAGCCTCATTATTGTATCCCTTGAACTCCCAACACCCACCTGCCCCAAAGAGAGCTGAGGCCAAATTCCAGGGACAAGCATCTCCAAAACTCCTTCTCAAGGAGCTAAAAGGTTAAATATCCTTCTGAAGCATCAGACTGCTTATTTATGAACTGGGCAAAATTCCACTACCTCATAGAGTTGCTGTACATCATCTTGGTGCCTGTGCAGCAGGAATTCCAACTAATTCTTACTATAATTATCATCAGTGTACCCCTCTTTGTCAAGTCAGGAAAACTCTACAAGAAATGAGACTTAAGAGAAAAAGCTAACAGGAACCTGAAACAGAGTGAAAAAAGAGTCAAATCACACGCGCAGCCCAGAGGAGCTCGGGGGCTGCGGGTCCCTGATACCTGCTTGTGGCTGCTCCCCGGGGCCTCCCCAAGCACCGTGGGAACCCTGAAAGCCCAGGTGCAGGACCAGCTCCCCTGGCTGAGGCCGCGCCCCTAGCGGGGAACCTGGACTCGGCAGACACCCGCCTGCCCCTCAGCTCAGCACTTCGCAGCCAGGGGACCTGTCCCCATTTACACTCTCGGGGTGACAGCACCACCACCTGGTGTGGTCAGAGGATATCACTGGCTGGGGTTTGCGCAGCGTTTAGAACGCACGTAGCCAGAGCTGTGTCTGGTAAGTGTCTGTCTCTTTAACACAGAGGCTGGCGGGGCGAGCAGGGAAGGGAGTGTGGAGACACGAACCTGGAGAGTGAGGAGGGACAGACCCGCGGAAGGACACGGTCCTGGGCTTTGGGATTTCAAACTTTACTTAAGAGCAGTGGACCATGCCTGACCATCCCTGCCCCCAAGACTACAACCTCTTCAGAAATCTCGTAGCACTTAGGGTTCTACCTCGCAGGGACACCCCAGATTGAGGACTCTCCCTGATGAGGCGCCACCGAGATGCCCAGAGTGGTTACCGTCAAGTGGGGGCCCTGGGCGAGGGAGTCGGACAGGAGGCTTCTGGGGTGCTGATGACGTTCTCTCAGTCTAAGAGCCATGAACGTTGTCTTGGCCGTACGCTGAAGATCTGTACTCTCTCCCGTATTTGTAAGGACAGATACAAATCACAACTGAAAGGCCTGATTCTGCTAGTCGAAAATAAGGGAGAGGCTCTGCTCTACTCCCCCTTTCTTTCAGAATTTCTTCCTCAGCCCTTTTAAAATGTACCTAAATGCTTCTAACGGCTAAACAAGCCTCTGTCAGTCTCATAACTCAGGAAAGTTTCAAGGACCTGGGAGCCTTCACTTTGAAATGAAGTTACCAAGAATGTTCACCACCCAATGGGAGGGGCCTAACCTGTGCCCGAATCCACACTACAGACCTGCCTGAACCAGAGAGCTGGGCCCACTCAGCTCACACAAGACTGCAAGTCCCTTCTGTCTCTGCAATCCTTTCAGCGAGCTGCCTGTGCGTCCCATTCTGGTTTAAGTCTTATTCGATAGTAAAATTGTTTTCTTTCTCTTTTGCCTTTGTGGAGAGGTTTTCCAGGGTGGGAGATACAATAACCTCTACTGTTTTCAATATTTCCCCCAACATATTTAATACTTCAATAAAGAGATCAAAATATGCTTTTTATAATTAAGTTAAGTTAGCCCAAAGTGAAGGAAAAAATGACTCCTAGACTATTTACTTTGTTATAACACACACAAAAAAGTTCAGATCTTGCTGGGCGATATATAAATTTTTGAAATACGTACTGAATAAAGGTGACTTTTAATCTAGATCTGAACAGTAACAAGTTTAAAAGATGCACAAGAGAAAATATTAGGAAAAGCAGCACAGTAGAAGGCAGCACATTACCAGGTGGAGACAGGGAGCACATGGAGGTCAGATGCCCCAGGGCCCACCCCAGCTCTCACACTTCCTAACGTGTTACCTGTCCTCAAGAACTGGTGAGCCTTCACCACACTTTCCACCTCAGGGACTCGGTTAAGAAGCACTTTATGGGCGTTTTCATAAAATTGTGAAGATTCAAAAAGATGGATACTACTATCCCCACCTCAAAG
Source organism: Balaenoptera borealis (assembly GCF_965194805.1). Classification (NCBI taxonomy): domain Eukaryota; kingdom Metazoa; phylum Chordata; class Mammalia; order Artiodactyla; family Balaenopteridae; genus Balaenoptera; species Balaenoptera borealis. Next base: position 77,567,191 of record NC_138877.1, read on the forward strand.
ATGAAGAAACCAGGACTCAAAGTGATAAAGCAGCAGACTTCACTGGTGGTCCAGTGGGTAAGACTCCGCTCTCCCAATGCAGGGGGCCTGGGTTCGATCCCGGGTCCGGGAACTAGATCCCACATGCATGCTGCAACGAAGAAGTCCACATGCTGCAACTAAAAAATGATCCCACGTGCCGCAACTAAGACCCGGCGCAGCCAAAATAAATAAATGAATAATAAATAAATAAATATTTTTTAAAAAACAAAGTAATAAAGTGGCCTGTCCAAAGCTGGGAAGTAAATAAGCAGCGGGGCCAGAAATAACTCCTGACCAGCTGATTCAAGGGTCCTTGGAAAGGCTTCATCTCACTACCCAACAAGAAGCACCTGATTCCAAAACAGGTCCTTCTTCACTGCTCCTCACTGCCTCCCTGACCTTCCTCACCTGTGAAATGGGACCAAGCGAGACTGTGACATGTATGCTTCCCACGATGCCTGCAATACAGTAATTATTCAGCATTCTCAAGTTGCCACTTGAGGGATGGCAAAAACATGCAAAGGCTTTTTCTTTCCAAAATAAATGGTCCCTTAAAGTGTGAAAATTCAACCTCAGGACACTCACCAAGCATGACCCAGGTGTGCATGATCGTAGACAGTTGGTCCACAGCTATACCTAGGAACAGAGTTAAAATCCACCATGAGAAACATATTTGCAAGAAACGGCACCCCACTCTCAGTTAGGATCATCATATAATCATGCCTTTTTTGAAAAGTAACCACTTTGGGGGAATGCATAGCCGGGGCTGTATTACACTTGAATCGCTAAATGCACAGCCAAACCTGTGAATCACTATGACTTTAAACATGCTTTTATCACTTATTAAATGCTTCCACCTGAGAACCCAATCCCGCTTTCCATGCAGAGGCCCCGCCTCCGAAAACGCTGGGTCCACAGCCCTTCCCGCCCCACCTCCCGCAGCACCCCGCCCCCCCCCAAATCCCCGGGGGCTACCAGGAGGCGGTGTCCGCGCCGCTCACGATCAAGGGGTCTTTCCTCCCGGTGAGGCTGTTGTACACCTTGACGCCCGTGTCGTAGCCCGCAGGCTGCAGCCAGCCCTGCCCGCGCGCCCCCGACGCCGCCCGCCCCGGCCGCGGCCCCGGCCCCAGGCCCAGCGCGGCCCGAAGGAGCGAGGGGCCCACTGGGACCCCGCGCGCCCGCAGCATGGCCACTCCGCGAGCCGCGCGCAGATACTCGCCAGCCACACCCACTCCGGGAGGGGCCACGAGGCCCCGCCCACACGGAAGGGGCCCGGTCACGCCCCGCCTACCCCGGAAGAGGAGGTCGGGAAGAGGCCGCCCCGCCTCCCTCGGGCTGTTCGGAGCGCGCCGCGGCGCAGGGGGAGGGGCAGTGCCTCAGGGTGGGGGAGGGGAGCGGCAGGCTGGGGTGGTGTCCCAGCCCCGGGCCGCGCGCGGGCCGAGGCGCTCCGCCCTTCTCCTCAGCGCGGGACCGAGCAGAGCCGGTGCAACCCGGGCCTGGGGACGGGCCTACGCGCGGCCCGGTCCGGTTCACGGGGCGGGCGCCAGCTGCCGGCTCCTCGCCTGCTGGCGAAGCACGTCTGCACCCCAGCGCAGCACACCCTGTCTCCGCATGAAAGAGCGAAGCTGGGACACCACCCATTCATCAAGTACGCGTAGTAGGAAATGTCTGCCTGGGATTCATTTTAAGATTAAAAGTTATGTCATCTCGTCTCTTGAGAACAAAAAGATTCTGAATTGCGGTTTCAACGGGACTTTTTAAAGGTGGATTCTCTTGAAGTTACTTTCAAATTATCTCGACAAACGTGTCCCTATTGATATCAAAACCGTGTCAAAAACAGAAAGAGAAAGAACGAAAGAAAGGATGAAAGAATGAAAGAGAAAGCAAGGAAGGAAGAAAGAAGAAAAAGCAAGAGAAAAAGAAAGGAAAGGAAAAAAGAAAGAAAAAAAAAAATCCCTTTTGCTTTTGCAGTCCTCAAAACAGCACATAAGTTCCCCAGTTCTTTCTTGGGCTTGTTTTGGTCGTTCTATAGAAAGGCAAGTGCTTAACTAGAGACAAACAATTATCTTCCTAGAGCACTTAAACTTTTCCCCAAGATCCCTGGAGTCCACCTCTGCAGCTAAACGGTAGTCTAACGTGAATTGTGTTCTAAGGCATGACGCTAAAATGTTAGAATCTGTCGTTCAGAATTAGGAGACCTCCACATCAGTGCTAAGCACACACTCCCCAAATACAGTTCTGCTGGTGCATTACCCGATCCCTGAATACTTTAGATTGCAAGTTCTTCTGAACTCTCTCACTGTACCCACCAACAAATTCAGAAAAGGATTGCAGAATCAATCTCTGATGAAATCCACCTGTTGTGCAGGTGGGAGAACATCTGAGCAGTAAAACATCTGATAGAGAAAGCTCTGACCCAGATATTAGATATGCCAGTAAAATAAGAAAATGAACAAAAGGCTTGACTGCAATCTGTGAGAATATGCGGAATTCAAGGAAAAAGCTAGAAGTTTTGAAAACAGATTTAGTAAGACAACACCAAACCCCGCACATGAATCTGGATAGCTGGCATGTTTTAATTGGCCATAGGACATCATGATTTTTAAACTAACAATGGTATCTTCTGTCCTCTGAAAATTGGTCCCGTAAGGTGCTCAGCCCTTGGCAGGCAGCAATGCTACCTTAAGTCTTCTGGGAATCTTCAAACAGTGATAAACATACCCATTATTTAATGATGCTTAAAAGCATGACTCCTCTTGCAGGTTCAATATTAAAGTAAAAGTGACTGGGAAGATATATTAGCACATACAGCAAAAGAGTGAGAGAGAGAGAGTTGAGGTGACTCCTCCCAGTCTAGGTCAGAACAAAGTATATTAATGATTCCAAAATATCACGAATGCCATTTCTTAGTCCATGACAACAGCAAAAAAAAAAATGTAGTTCTCAGCATCACATTTTCTTTCAAAGCAAAATTTCTAAATCGAAAGTAGAGTAGCTAAGATAGCACATATTGTTTAGGGCGATTCAAGTTTGAGATGAATGTGTTAGGATTTATATTTTAAGCACCTCTAAAGAATTGTATGTTCATCTCTTTTACTCCCATAGGTTTCAGCATCTCCAGTTAAACTAGAAATATAACCTTCGAAAAAAAATTTAATAACTATTTTTGAAACACACTCCAAAGAACAAACTTTAAACAACCAAAATGCTTCAATCTATCCTCAAAATTAAACACTTTTCTTTAGTGGCATATCTAAAATGCGTGGTCACAGTTATGCGTTAGCTATTGGTCTTCTAACCTTGTCCAGAAAACGGTAAAGTCATTGGCATACACTTTAAGAACTTTGTAAAGCTAATCAAATATTTTCTGACTTTTTAGCCCAAGGGGTGAATTAAATGTCTTACAGACATTTTTTTTACCACTGCATCCCTAGTGCATAGAACAGCAGCTAGCACATGCTAGGTGCTCATTAAATATTTCTTGTTGAATGAATAAGTTTTTTTCTTTCACGTGTCTGTGAAGTCCATGAAAACATGAAGAATCATTATTGGGATGACATCGTGATTAAAAAACAAACAAAAAAACTCCAGTTTGCTTATCATTGGAAGGGGTAAATTATTTCTCACCTTTATTCTTAAATCAAGATAAACACTACTCATTTTAGAGCCGATGAATGCAAGGATTAAAAGAACCTATCTCTTTCTTGCAACTGTACTTTAAAATTACTTATATGTTTTTTTCTTATTCAACGTTTACTCTCTATCCCATATAATGTCTCCGTTTCCACATAACGTCATAGTATTAAAGTCTTTCGTGCAGGCTAGTGGCCAGTAAATGAAACTTATCATTTGCTTTAAACTGGGCCAAAACTGGAAAAATGCGAATCGCTAAGTAAAATAACAACCATTTTCCTGAATATCGAAGTGAACGTTCGTTCTCCTGATGTGAGGGTGGGTTAAGGGGGCTGAGAGTAAAGATCAAACCCGTTTACTTGAAAGTGTAAGTATTATTCGTTGTTTATCACCGCATCAACGATCCAATGTGAACAACTCATTTCGAAAGACAAACAGCTCCATTTAGTCTCGTTTGCGCCCCGCAGATCGCTGGAATGAGCACCGCTGCAGATAATTACCTATTTTATAAACACTGGATTGGTCTGCAACGCTACTGGGTTACAAAGAGTAACTTAAAACTTCCCGGCGGTCGTGGTTGTCACAACACTGCTTCTCCGGAGACTCGAAGCTCCAACCAGAACGTGCCGAACCTCAGAGCATCGCTCCCCGACCAAGTGGAGCGTCCGCGGGGCAGCAGGGCACCCGGGAGAGAGGCCGAAACGCCCCATCCACGAGCCGAAGGGCGCAGCGCCGCCCAGGCGCGGAGCTGGTAGGGACGTCCGGAGGCTGCAGCCGAGCTACCTGACAGGGTTAGAGACCGCGACAGGACACCCGCCCCTCGGAAGAGGAGACGGCCAAACAGCAGAGCACAGCCGAAGCTGCACAGCGCGCCAAGCCAGGAACACCAGCCGTGGCGCAGCCCTGGGCCCAAAGGCCAGAAGCCAGCACGTGGCCACGCCCATGGGCGGGGCCTCGGCCGGAAGGGGCGGGCCTGAGCGGCGGCCCGTCGTCTAGGCAACGGGGCTCTTCCGAAAGTCTCAATCGAGGAGTTTAGGGCGGGGAGAGGAGCCATGGGGGGAGGGGAGGGGCCGAGACAGCACAGGGAGAGACCCCCCCCCCCCCAGGACCCCGGCAAGTGGAAGCCTGCCCCGCCCTGCTTTGGGTGGTCCTTCGCAATGGGGGCGCGGACTTAAAGAACGGATTCCAGGACACAGGCGGGAAGGAGTCGGGGTGGCCCGCCCTCTGCGGGGGCCCGGCGTGGGGAACGGCTCCCCTCTCGAGCCGCTTTGTCTCCAAGCCGCTCAACACTGGGCTCCGGCCGGCAACACAAAGGGGGGCGGTGAGGACTGCGCAAGCGCGCGAGCCGCCGAGGCTGCTGGGAGTGGTGGTCCGACCGCCGAATGGTAGGTCTCCCGCGCGGGCAGGCTGCTGCCTGGGCCGCACCAGTGCGCATGCGCCATCGCTTCCGGCCTGCTCGGCCAGCCCTGTCCCTCCGCCCCCTGGAGGACGCGGGTTTCTAGTAGTAAGAGCCCAGGAGGAGGTATCCGTGCTCACTCCGCCTTCTCTTCGTCCTGATTGGACTACTGAGGTAAGAGCGGCAACTCGATTGGCTGTCGAGGTTGCCAGTCTGTTCCGAGCCGTACTTATTTCCCGCTGCAAGGCGGGCTTCGGAGAGCGAGGGGCTGAGTACGGGGAGGGAGGTGGCGATCTGGGCTCGCCATGGTGCCACTGCCGGGTCGGTTCCGGCCAGGTCTTGGGCGGGGCTACCTGCTGCCCCGCGTCCCCCTGTGGGCGTGCAGTGCCGCCCGACGCGCTCCGCCTACCAGTGCGAAACTCCTAGTAAAGTTTGCGCCTCGCCCACCGCCCCTTGCCCCCGCGACCCCCGCCCGAGCAAAAGTGACAGACAAACCCACACCCCCGGGCGGCGGGGTTGTTGAGGGGCATGAATGCGGTGGGGGCGGGGCCACGGGGGAGGAGGGCGGAGGGGCCGGGGCGCATGCGCGGTGCTGGGGGCCGAATGTTTCCCAAGTGTTTGAAACTGGTATTTGGGTTTTCCACGTTGGACAAGTGCGGCGCGGCGGGCGGCGCGCGCCCCTTCCCGCGCTCGCTCGGCCCCGGCCCCTGCCCCTGCGCCGGGGTGCGCGCCCGCACGCCCGCCTGCGCCCGCCCCGCGCCTGAGGCCGCCGAGCGCCGGTCCGGCCCGCCAGGCGCCGGTCCCCGGGCCCAGGCAGAGCGGCTCGCAGATGTAGCGGCGCGGGGCCGGCCGGAGGGGGGGCGCCGGCGGGCGGGAGCCTTGCATTTTGCAGCGCTGGGCTCCGAGGGGGCGGGGGCCGGAGGAAGCGGAAAGCCGCGCGGAGTCGCCGGGGACCTCGGTGAACCATGTTGAGCCCTGCCAACGGGGAGCAGATCCACCTGGTGAACTATGTGGAGGACTACCTGGACTCCATCGAGTCTCTGCCTTTCGATCTGCAGAGAAACGTCTCTCTGATGCGGGAGATCGACGCGAAATACCAAGGTACGGCGGGATGGATGGGCGGGGGCGGCTGCTCCATCCCCGCCGGTCGCGGCGCGCCGCGGGGCCGCGGGCCGTCCTGCTCCCCTCCTGGAGAGCCGCGAGCCCGCGGCGGGGCCCTCGCCGGCAGAAACAAAAGGTCTGGAGCGTCTTTGATTTGCCAAGGTCCTTGTGCGCGAAGCCCGGACACGGAGGAGGAAGGAGGAACGAGAGGTCTCAACGCCAGGCTGCGCGAGCAAAGCGCTCTTTGTAGTGAAGTGACGAGGCGGGGTGCTGCGGGGGAGGGGGCGCAGGGGGCGCAGGCTACAGCGCCGAGGGAGGGATGTGCCGCGGTCGCTAGGCTGAGGGGCGCAGGGACGGGGCTGCGCGCAGGGCTGCTGGGAGGGCGCTGCGGACGAGGGGTCCCCCGGCCCTGCTCGCTATCCCCGGAACCACCTTCACCCAGTCCTGAATCTGAGTGTTACATAAAGTCCGGGGTCCGTACTCCGCGTGGTGTAGCCCCAGTCGCCCCCGCCCAGCCCCCGGCCGTGGACACCGAGTGAGGGCCGACTTGCGAGGGGCGACGCGGCCGGGTGTAGTTTGCGGAGGGCCAGGGCTTTATTCCGTGTGTGCAGTGGGGAAGGGGAGGGCAGGGAAGGGAGGATGGGGCGAAGAAGTCGCCCATCTGTGCTGTGCTCGGGGGGCGCAGGCAAGTATTGTCGGCTTGGAGAGGAACATGGCAGGGGAGAGGACCTGTGGGTCGTTCTCTGCAGCCCCGGCTGCCCAGACTGCCGGAGAGAGACGGAGGGTTCGGGTCCGCTGGGAATTGCTGGCTGTTGGGGAAACTTTCCTTCCTGGTCAGGCACGGCATTGGGGTCTGTATTTGGAACGTGGATAGTCACTCGGAGTTTACCCATGTTTACAGGACTGCGCAGCAGGCAAACGGAAGAGTGGGGGGAGGTGGAAAGCCAGAAAGCGCCCCACAGCGCACTAAAGCCCCTGAGGGGAAGGCGCCCCTACGCGCTCTACTGGAGGCTCGGCTTCGCAGCGACTTTTATAGGAGCCTTATTAGCATATTGCGAATGTTCCGCCTCGGCCTCCTGTAATTGGCCGTGGCATCTCCCATGGAATGTCCTTATCAGTCCGCTGCTGAACCATTGGTTGCTGGGCCGGATGAGGGCGGGCCTTGCGCAGAGACTGGCACGGGTCTCTGTTTCCGCTGCTTTCTTTTTTCTCTTTGGTGGAGGGGCGGGGAGGAGGGAGGAGGTCGAGTTGATTTGAATGTCTTCGGGTCGCTCGGCCTCCGCCGTCGCATTGGCCATTGGTGTAGCTAGGGCGGGCTGGGGTCTCTGGTTCTGCGTTGTGATTGGTGCCCCGCATGGCCTCCGCCCTCCGGCCCGGCGATCCCCATAGGCAGTGGTTCCAGGGGCGCGGCGTGCCGCCGGCTGGTCACCTCCCCATTGGCAGGGACCGGCTTGGCCCCGCCCCCATGGACGTGAGCCTGGTCACTTCTAGTCGCGGAGCAATGGCGGCGCCCGGGGGACAGGGCGAGGCCGGCAATCCTTGCTGCCGGGGCTGCCGAGGGCGCAGTCGGGCCTCCCGCCCGGGCCCCGAAGACCCGCGGGTGCGGCCGCGTGGAGCGGGGGAAGCGTGAGTGACCCGGGCCTGGTGAGTCGGTGACCCAGGACAGGGAGAGCCGGGCGGCCCCCGAGGGGGTCCCGTGTGCGCTGAGCCCGGAGGCGGCTCGGGTGGTGGAATGACTAAAGCGGAGAGTTAACGGGTTTCCCAGTCTTTGAGGAATTCGTCGTCACCGGCACTGTTCCTTAGCATTTTTAGGAAATCTCAAGGAGACCAAAAAGTTCATCCTGAAAATTTTCGAGCGTCCACGTCAGTATACCGTTGAGGTTGCTTTCTTACAGCTTTCCTTACTGTCTGGCAGCCTGTTTTACCGCTTCAGAGCCGGCGTATCTTCCGTCGAGTTAATACACGCTCAGTGCGTACTTGGCTCCTTCGGAGAAAATCAGTCCCACCCGCACCCTACCCGGCTCACGTGGAAGCCAGTGCCGAGTGAGCTGCAGAGCCTTAACATCCGTCATGGTAATAGTCGTAACTCATTTGGTTGGGACTTGGTACTTAAGTGTTGAGATACGCAGTACAGTCTAATCTAAAAATTAAGGCTTTATTTTTAAAAGAATTCCTAGGTTGCAAGTCAAACTTTGGTTAACAGTGTTTGCATAGTAAACATCAACTGGACATTAATTCATAAGGATGGATCATAATTAGTTTACCAATGACATTTGAGGTTATTTTGAATTTAAAATATTTTTCAGCTATTTTTGAAGTGTTATTTTTTAAATGCCCACGCACCAAGGAAGAAGACTTCATAAAGAACTTCAGCGCAATCCCTGTGTAAAACAAAAAAAACATTTCTAATAATTGGACAGATCAGTTTAAATTTGTCTGCAGTCTCGCTTAATCCTTAGATTCTTTCCATGGTACCATTGCTTTCCTATAGTGTCAGTATGGAGCATTTTTAGAAAGAAGGGTCAGCAGCGGTTGGAGCTGATGAAGCTGAAGAAGCCAGGTGTGCTGACAGGATGCCGCCCCAGTTAGCACAGGGGTTCCTGTTTACAGATGTTTGTACTTCAGTGGCTTTGTTGATAAGAGTACTTCGCTTGGGGCATCGAAGAAATGTATGCCGTTGTGTAGGTAAAAGAATTATTTCTTGGTAATTTTGTAATAGGGTGTTTGTTTCTTTCCCACAGCGGGGCTTCACGTGGCAGTAAGCTTGCGTGTGATGTAGAAGAAGCTGTATGCTATTAAATTAGCAATATGATGGAATTGTTCTCTTTTCTATGAAATGATAACATTGTCTTTAGAAATTTGGTTACCAATTAAACCAACTGATATAGTTTTGTAATGTGTAATCCACTTAAAAAATAAATGGCAGAAACTCATATTTTAGCACCTGTGAAATAGAACTTGGATAAGTTGAATAGAGCTGTTTATTTTCGGGAATAATAACTCCAAGAGCCCGTGAGACTATGGCATTCCTCCTTTCTGGTGGCAGACTGTCTGTATTGTTCCTCTAGGAAGTGTCTTCAGCGCTATCTTCAGCTGAAGAATGTAGCCTGGAAAATAATATGTGCTTAAGTAGTATTTGCCTGAGTTCATATGTTTACTCTAGTGTGAGGTTTATGCCTTATAGCTAATTGGATATAAGATCTGGAAGGGGTTATGTCACATTTTATACTCGCCCCACCCGTATCCTCCCGCAGCTTCCGAGTTGGAGAGTTGAATTGCCTTATTTTAAGAGACTACGAAAGGTTTTCAGGAGAAAAATCTGATACTATTTAATTTCATGGTTACTGTTTAGGGAAAATAACTCTGGGAATTTCTATCTGTGTATTTAAGTAGATTCTTGGGAAGAATATTTACTTTCCTTATTTCAATCAGATTATCTAACAGCTTTTATTTCTTGAGAAATTGCCTAATTACATTTGCCAAATTACATTTTAAAATCACATACACTGTCTTCTAACCTGTCCAAGAAGATTTACATTCAGTACTGAGGGGTTTTTGTTTGTTTTTGATAATGTTTTAAAATCTGTTGCCTTTTATAGATACAGATGTGATTGTTTTAAGCAGTAAATGGAAATGTAAAATCTGCAACGTTTGTTTTAAAGCAAGGCTGGGTCGCCTGGCTTATTGTGACAAACCATTCTTGTTTTCAGTAATACACGGTAATACAGAGATACTCCTGTACGTGCTGGGATGGAATGATGTGACCAATAAACTGAGGCCCTGGGTCACTATGTAGTATTTATGTACGTTCTCTAATTTAATCCGGTATTCTAGATGTCAGTGCATTAAAATAGCTAAAATAATAGCCTTTAAATTATTACAAAAATATTTGGATAGAAACAATGGAAATGTAGGACATAATCATTAATTTTGTAGAAAATAAAGGTTTGGACCTCAGCACTTTACCTAAACTTGAACTTTCCCCATAGGTGCCTGTCCAAGGAGTTTTCGTTACCCAATCTCTGAATGCACACAGAGTCCCTTGGGGAGCTTTGAGGGGCACTTTGATAAATAGGGACTGTGTTGATGTTTGTATTTAGTTCTAAAGATTTTTTCACCAGGAAAAAAAAAAAAAGCCTGCCAGAGAGCCCTACAGGTTAACAAGTTTTCATACTAGGAAGCCTTGCGTTGATCCTTTTTGTCTCTTAACAATTACTTTTTTTGTAGATCAGAGAACCGAAAGCCTCGGTAGGGTTTATGGCGAGGGTGTAACGCTTATTGGTTCCTTTGCAGAGATCCTGCAGGAGCTGGATGAATATTACGAGAAGTTCAAGCGGGAGACGGACGGCGCCCAGAGGAGAAGGGTGCTGCCCTGCATTCAGAGGGCGCTGATTCGGAGCCAGGAGCTGGGCGACGAGAAGATCCAGATCGTGAGCCAGATGGTGGAGCTGGTGGAGAACCGGGCCAGGCAGGTGGACAGTCACGTGGAACTCTTTGAGGCACATCAAGAGGTCAGTGACACCACTGGCCACAGCAAAGCTGGCCAGGATAAGTCAAAAACTGAGACAGTCGCGCAGGCAGAAAAGCCTAACAGCAAGCGGTCCCGGCGACAGCGCAACAACGAGAACCGGGAAAACGCAGCTAATAATCACGACCATGATGACATCACCTCCGGAACACCTAAGGAGAAGAAGGCGAAGGCCTCCAAGAAGAAGAAACGCTCCAAGGCCAAAGCCGAGAGGGAGGCATCCCCTGCGGACCTTCCCATTGACCCGAACGAGCCCACGTACTGTCTGTGCAATCAGGTCTCCTATGGAGAGATGATCGGCTGTGACAATGACGAGTGCCCCATCGAGTGGTTCCACTTCTCCTGCGTGGGGCTGAACCATAAACCCAAGGGCAAGTGGTACTGCCCCAAATGTCGAGGGGAGAACGAGAAGACCATGGACAAGGCCCTGGAGAAGTCCAAAAAGGAGCGGGCCTACAACAGGTAGTGGCGGGCCTGGCTGGCCCGAGGCGAGCAGGACGAGCCGAGTATTTATTGCATCGCCACCTGGACGGGCGCGGGGACTGCGCGTGTAACCTTCTAAAGACTGTTGGAAGAGGAGCTCTTCCTCTCGTAGGGACGACCGGGGTTCTCTTTGCTTTTCCCTTGGTGCACATGTGTAACGAGAGAGTGGTCTGTGGATAAGCATTTTAGAAACTGCAAATATAGGTTTGAATTAAACACTCGAGTGGGTCTCTGGTTTCTGTTGTTGTTGGGAGTCGGGGATGACTTGGAAGCAACCGAACACATTAAATGTGGAAAGAAGAAATTTCACTTAGCTACTATTTTATTTTTTAAAAAAATGTTATTACTTCACGAGCAGATTTTTAAAAAGTTAGCCAAGTTGCTGAAAATATAACCCATACCAAATTTGTTTCTTGCTATAATAGTGTATATCCATGTAACAATTCAATAGAAAGGTTTAAAGTTTGAAAATCATTTTTTAAAAAAGCTAAATGGTTACATTTTACCTGACAAATGTTTTATATGCTGGCCCGTTCCCCAAATGGCCATTTTTAATGATTGGGTACATTTTTTTATTAAACCAAACAGGAGTGGTCCAGTCCTGGAGCTTCAGATCACGCTTTTGCTATCAACAAATACTAGTGTGGCTGTCTTTAACTTACACAAGGTGTACAAATGTGCATTTTCAAGTGAACTTGCACTTGCTGTATTAGAGTCAGAAGTGCAGCCAGATGCCATTGTGTGCATGAGAGCCATATAGACTTGACATCAAGAAATAAATGCAACTCGGCCAGTTTGTTCATCTACCGGTATATTTAATCTTGACATAAGTAAGTGTTAAATTTTTGTCTTAAAAATGTGTACGCCAGCAGCTTAGACAAAGCCTTAAGCAAATTTTGTATTATTGTTCTCACTTAATAATGAAGTAGAAGTTATCTAATTGCCAGCAAAAAATAAGTGTTAAAACAGAGTATATGTTTAGACCAGGGGTGGGGAAATTACTGCCCACAGACCAAATACAGCCCACCACCTGCTTTTGTATGGTGTGTGAGCCAAGAATGATCTTAACATTGTTAAATGGTTAAAAAAAAAAAAAAAAATCAACATGAGAATCCAATTTCGTGACATATGAAAATTATATGAAATTCAAGTTTTAGTGTCCGTAAATAAAGTTTATTGACACAGCCAGGCTCATTCACTAGCGCATTGTGTGTGGCCGCTTTGGTACAGCGTCAGAGTTGAGTGGTTGGGACACAGGCCATACGAGCCACAAAGCTGAAATTATTTACTTTCTGGCCCAGTCGAAGAACTGTGCTGACCTCTGATTTAGACTGACTTCTTGCATGGTAATCGGTGTCCTTCACTGCCCACATATTGAAAGGGTCAATGGAATTTTTCTTTCTAAGCGATATATGGTTCACTTTAACCCTGTATTGGAGAGAACAGTTTCTCTCCGTAGTCTGCTGAGTCCCTGAAGCTACCACAAGGAAGAATCGAGGAACCACTGTAGCATCTGAGCACGTGTATGGCATGTGTTTATTACACGTAAAACCATAAGTTGTTTTCTGATTGTTGACTTTATTTGGTAAGCAATTAATGAGAACTTTTTTTGTGCCAGACATAACTCCCTAACTTTTACATTGAATTTCCAGTACACAGGGCTGTTTGGTAGAGAAATGCACATTGTAGTTGATCACACATTAAAACGTGAACTGTTTGCATATCAATACCTACAAATGGGCATTTGCTTTCCAGCAAAACTCCCAAATGTTTAAGAATCTTAAGTGTTTAAATTTGATAAGCTTTACCTAGACAAATAAAAATTAAGAAGTTTACTAGATGAAAATAAGTTAACTAAAATAGTCAATGACAGTCCAATGGCGAGAAGAGCAATTTAAACCAATCTTTGCTTGTATAAATTAACTATATTGAAAACAGTTCTATTTGCTAGTTTTCCACTTCTATTTTAATTAGAGCTAATGATGAAAGTTAAGTTATGGAAGAGAAAATTGAAGAGAACATATTTGCTAATACTGGATTTCTTCATGTTTATTCAGTTTCGGTGTAGACAGCTCTACTGGAGAGAGACAGGCACAGGGGCCAAAACTTGCTATGTCCGAACTCCATCTTTGTCCCTTAGGGCTTAGGTATTGAATAAATTGCCTAACCCGTGATCATGGTTCTTCACTTTTAAAATACAGTTCACCCTTGATCAACATAGGTTTGAACTGCATGGGCCCACTTACATGCGGGTTCTTTTCAAAAGTAAACACTGCAGTACTGCACGATCTGCACTTGGTTGAATCCGTGGACCCTGAACCCCGGATACAGAGGAACTGCAGGGACGGAGGGCCGACTCTAAGTTATACTCGGATTTTCCACTGCCCTGGGGTCAGTGCACCTAACCTCCGTGGTGTTCAAGAATCAACTATATGTTTCATTTAGGGTGGTTCCGAGAACTAAATGAGGTGAAGTAAGACACTGGCATAGAGTTAATCTAATGCTGGGTCTTTTTTCCCTACCTTTGATGAAGTTTCCAGTAAGGACAAATGGCTAGCCATGTTTTCTTTTTAAAATGTGGAGTGTTACAGAGGCAGAGTTTGTTAGATTTAGCTGTCTTTTAAATCACTTTGATTAATTCCAGTGGACACTGGATAAAAAGTCACAGATAAGTGCTTAGAACCTTATCACCAGGTAAGTGATAAGAAAACAGAAAGATCCAGGTAACCCTCTGGGAGTGCGGAAAATGAGATTGAATTTTTTTTGTATTTATTTAGGTTAGTGAAAAGCTATCTAATGCAGAACAGTTGCTTTTTTTAATTTGCTTTTTGGTTTTTTTGATTTAAACATTTTTATGGAGGTATAATCGACATAACATTAAATGTTAATTATGTTTCAGGTGTACAACATAATGATTGGATATTTGTATATATTGCAAAATTATCACCACTCAGTCTAGTTGACACCTGTCACCACACAGTTATAATTTTTTAAAATCTTGTGATAAGGACTTCTTAAGATTTACTTTCTTAACTTTCAAATATGCAATACAGTATTATTAACTATAGTCACCGTGCTGTACACTGGATCCCATGACTTATTTATAACTGGAAGTTTGTACTTTTTGACCCTCTTCACCCATTTCAATCACCCACCACCTCTGCTAACCACCAGTTGCTTATGTTTAATAACCAAGTTGTTACAGTCCAGATAAAGGGTCTAAAATGTTTCCATTAGAACATACTTTATTTTAAACTGGGACAAGGCACCTCAGTTCACTCAACCACTCCATATCGGGCAGCCACGGCATGGTGTACCTGGGGCATGGGGTGCTCAGAAGAGGGTACCTTCGGGGTCCTGAGAAGGAATACTGCCGTGACAGGACCCCACAGGCCGCCCACAGAGACGTGCCCTCCAGCTACTTGGACGTTGTGGTGTGGTCTCGGTACCCGAGACCATCTGTGGGTGCAATTGCTGAAGTCATAAAGCATTTACCAGAGCAAAATCCACTGTATTATTACTATATGCTTTTCTTTTTTCTTTTTTTTACTGTATACTTATTTAGAAAGAATAAGTATTTACTTGAAGTATCCTTTTGTACCTCATGTTCATATCGTGTTCCAGGTCACATGTATTAAGGTATTAAACCTTTCACTAAGCAAATGATGAACTTTCTGTCTGTGCACTTTTAAAGACGTAATGTGCTCCTGCAGGAGGGCCTGGCCCTTGCCCATCGTTCTGTCTAAAGTAATTTATGACTCTTAGCAGTCGCTGGCATGTATAGAACAAGATTTTATGGAAATTGCCGCCCTCCCTGTTGTAGCCTGTGACCCACTCCTCTTTCATCTTGGTTCCGGTGGTTTTAGGCAATCTGGGAGGTAGACTTCAGGATTCGTTTAATCTGGAGAAATTGCTGGTCAACTGCAGCTTTTCTTGACGCACTTGTGTCCTCATCACCCTCATTCTACACGAGTGTGGAGGCTCCGGAAGAACACAGTGGTTAAAGGTGTGTCGTGACTCAAAATAGCCTCGGGAGGTTTTTATGAGGGGTTTTGTTTCAGAATATTTAACATAACAGTTGTTTTCCTCACAAACCAAACAGGAGCGTGCTGTGTCCCCCGCCCCCGAGAAAGGTTGACAACATCTTTTGACTGAAATGAAACAAAGCATTAGGTCACTTTTCTTTCCCTGCCTCAAATTCTTTGTATTATCTGATTTTGTTCCAAAAAAATGGGGTTGATACTTTCTCAATTTAAAACCCTTACTTGAGAAGAAGTCACTGCAAACTGAGTAACAGGTTAAATCTTGATTTGAACCATTTAATACTTCGTTAAACCCAAGTGTTCCTATTAACCCAGAAAATGCTTTTGTTTGAGCAGGTCTGCTTTAAATAAAGTGAGTCAGCATTGCTGACAAATTAAGAGCCACCAGTCACCGCCTGCCACATGCTAGCACTGCGGTAGGTATTTGTACACTTAGGTTAAACCTTTATAACAACCCTGCCTCGAAGGTGTTAGTCCTCCTGGTGAGGATGCTAAAACTCAGGTGAGGGGACCTGATTCTCACAGGCCTCTCGCCCCTCACTGGGCTGCAAAGCCTGTGTCCTCTTACCGCCATCCTGCACCAGGACGCCCGCGGGCAGTCAGGACCTGGCACCGTTGGCCCATATTAACTGACGCCGCAGTGATCTTGCCTCTGTCCTCGCTGCCCTGGGCAATGGAGAATTACCTTCCACTTATGACTGAGAAAACTGAAGAAGATAGGAGAAACTTGCCGGGCCCAGGATTAGAGCTGGAATAGGAGCCCAGGGCGCAGGGCACTCAGCCTGGGGTGTGCACTGCTGGGCTTTTAGCTGAATGAAGGACCTGTGTTACCAGGTGTAGCATCTGCACCTGCCGTTCCTCCAGTGAAGCAGTGCGCCGTCCTAGCGCATTTCCGGTCTGGCCCCATAGTAAATTTCAAGCAATTTACCAGAGGCAGAGTGCTCTCCGGGCCTCAGCGTGAGATGTGAGGTCGGACGGTTTGAATCGGGACTAGTTTACCTCATACAGTCGGACCTCCGAGAAGTTGCTTTCTCAGCCCAGTGTCCTCAGAGACAAAATCAGGCCAGCGACAATGCACGTCTATCCCACGGCAGGAGGATCGGCCTAGCTAAGGTGTGCAAGTACCTTACAAATGCTAAACACCGTGCCAATAATGACTGGAGTAATACTTCTGGTCAGTTGTTGATTATTCTAGTTAACAGATGTATTCTGAAAAATGAAATTGAGATTCCTTACAGCTGGAGAGAAACAGTCAAGTCCAGCCTTAGAATAAGGCGGCCACTTCCTCTTTCCTCCTGCCTGAGTAAGTCTGCAGCTGCTTTTCTATAAATGATTGTTTCTCTTTGTAGAACACAGAAGTAAGTAGAGAAATGGAGTTTTTATTTTCAGCAGCTATCAAAGCCCAGTAAACTTCTTGCTGACTCACCTCTTGGTTGAATTTGAGTGTAGAGAGAAGAGTAGTTCAGTCCCTTCTGTGTGTAGGTGAGGAAACTGAGGCCCAGAATGATAGTCACTCAGCAAGTCAGCGGTGGGGCTCTTGGACCAGATCTGGGTGTTGTGACTCCAGGGAGGCCCATCCCACTGTGCCACGCTGTTCCACGCGTGGCCTGGTCTCACTTAGACACTCTCCGTGGGAAGCCATCAGCCTTCAATGAACACGTGTTGAGTAAATAACGAATCCAAGAACTGACATAGAAAAACAAGACATTTTCTTCTCTAAGTTCTAAATGTTCTATAATCACACCTAAAATGGAATTTCAATTGGTTTGTGTGGAGGAAAGATTTTTAGGACAAATGTATAAGCCATTAGAAAGGCAATGTTTCTAAATGATTGATATTTGAGAAATTGAATTTGGTTAGATTTTGATTACCCAATGCACTGAATACTTTCTATTATAAAATTTCATAAAATCAAGTGTCAATAATTGTCCATAGGGTTTATTAGCAATTTATCCATTTACAAAGATGCTTAGAAATGGTTTGCTGTCTCCCAAATTTTATTTTGCACAACAAATTGCTTGATAAATACTTCAGTTTCCTCTATGATTGTATTTAAGCATCTTTTGGTTGCCAGTAGCAGTAATTGACTATGCCTTAAGCAAAGACGGCAGAGAGAAGGGACGGCTCAGAAAATCCAGGAGCCAGAGCAGCAATGAGGGCAGGCAGTATGGCTTTCTCTCTGCAGTACACATGTGACTTGAGAAACAGTTTGGCCCAGGTAGAGACAGATCCACTTGGCATTAACTATGGCCAACGGGGCAGATGGTGTGCTAGACTGGGAGCTACTGCAAGTCTGGCTCTGACATTCAGGTACTATGTTTAGAGTCAACCTTCCCTTTTTAAAATTCTTCTTGCCCTGATGGATGCCATGTTTAAAATGGATAATTATACTGCCACCATGGCAACCAGAGTGGATCTGGCTTCATTCTTTCCCCGATAGTTGGGACGTGCTCAGCGAATGGAAATTATCATTTGTATCTTAAGGTAAGTAAAAATTAGGTGGTGGTGAGGGTTATAATTATTCCATGGTCAATATACACGATTTTCAAAATATTTTTGGTTCCTTGAATCATAGATGTACTCCATAAACAGGAAAGACTCGAAGTTGACCAACAGTGAAACACTTTCAGGGCACAAAGATCTGCCCTAAAATATCGGTCAGTTGAAGGTAGGGATACGCCAGGATGAACTTCACAGATCATCATTCAATGAGAAAGGCTAGTAATGAACATTTCACTTTGCAAATTTTGAGGCCTTATTTCTAGACTCAAGAACATTAACAAAAGTGAAAACTAGATTTAGCTGCACAAGGGAAGGATAAGAAAAGAATGTGTGAGGACAACTGTGAAATAGCTGGGGGGTTATTCCATATTACACTATAGTTCAAAAATGATCTTCAAGGCCAATGTAAAGAAAGGACACACTATTATCATTTTTATTAAGCTCTGACAGGACATATTGATGTGATGCAAATCTTAGGTGAAGTTATAATTCCTGCCACTGAGTTTGCAGTGCAACCTACTTTTTGGAAAATATGACAACCGAATAGACCACAGAAGAACAAATTTGATAATACTAGCAAAAACCTAAAGTGACAGCGTTATGGTAGTTACTTGGGGCTACTGCCTTGAGGAAGCAAAATACACGGACAGATTTACTCACCTTATTTCCTCTTTTATTCCTATGAGGTTCCTTTGTAGTCTGACTCTTAATATCAATTTTATTTATATTTTCTAATATCCAGCACAAGAAAGAAGCCAGTGAAGGACACTTCTGGCCTTACTGGTAAAGTCACAGCACTGAAGCGTGCTATGGGATAGAAGACTATTGCATCACGAAGGGTGGACGTTCCCCTCGTTGGTGGGGCAACTTGGAATGTTTGACAATTGAAGGTGTCAGGCCAACATTCCTTAAGTGCAGAAAAAGCAGAAGGTCAGCCCGAGAAATAAAAATGTGGACGATAAAAATCAAATATCTACGGGAGCCACAAAGAGCTTCTGATCGATATGATCAAACACTAAAAAACTGCAGGAAATGTGCAGGAGGCAAGAAGTTTTATTACATCCTTAAGAGCAAACACAAGAAAGGAAATTCTCCACATGCCAAAGCAAAGGAAGTCAGCGTCAGAAGAGTAAGCAGCTGCTGAAGAGGTGGGCAGGTGACAGGGGCCCGGCCAGTTGAAATGCCCTACCTGCTGGCCGTAGTGATGAAGGTAAGAATGGGCAGGTACCCCAAGCCTATCACTACGCATCTTTCCTGGAACTTTCTTCTGGAGCTACAAGCACGATTACTTTTTCTCCTTCCATTGGAGCAGATAACCTGTGAGGATTTAGGTCTGGGGCTTCCAAGGTGGCCTCGCCCATCACATGGAGAAAGTGTGCCTGGAAAATGAGAGAAATATAGTGCCCTGATGGCAGCGTTTCAACCTCCGAAGCCACACGAACCCCTGGGACGGCCAGTTACGTGAGTCAGTAAAATCCTTTTGTTCTTAAGCCGGTTCAAGATGGGTTTGTATACTAACCAAATCTACTACGACCTCCACTTCCCAATCTACTGACCTCCCCAAGGTAACAGCTATCAACTGTTGGTGAGTATCTAGCTTTACAGATCTTCTTCTTAGAAATTATACACACTCCTCTACAGTGGTTTTAACACCACAGGTTTCACACTCCTGCCGTCAAAGATGCGGTCTCGTTTCCCTCCCCCGGTCTCGGGATGAGCCTTCCCACCCGCCCTCACGAGGAGAGTGAAGCAGACATGGTGCCGTGAGAGTTTCAAGGCTGGGATGCACCAGCAGCACAGCTTCTGACGGATCCCTCCTCCCCACGGGTGCTTCGCCTCGAGACAGGTGTTCCTGCTGTATCTTCAGCTGAGCCCCAGCTGGTAGCCAGTGCAACCACCAGGCGTGTGAGTGAGAACCTGCAGACGATTCCAGCCCAGCCCCCCACCCCATGCCAAGTGAGCAGAGTTGCGCTGTCCCCACCAGCCCTGCCCAATTCACAGATTCCCGAGCAAACACATTTGCGGGTGGATTGTTACGTAGCAGTAGACAGGCAGAACAATGCCTAGGCAAAGATACAGTTTTGCTTTGCTTTGTTTTTAACATAAGTGGGATCATATCCTATGTATTGATCTTCAACTAGCTAATTTTTTTCTTATGTAACACTTTGCCCTGGAGATCTTTCCCTGTCAATACATGGAGATTAATTCAGTATAATTAACTACTGCAAATAGTGATGTCCTATGGATATGCCATAATTTATTTATACACTCCTCTAACGATCAGTATTTAGATTGTTTCAACTTTTTTTTTTTGAAAATCATGCTAAGATAAATGTCTTTGTGTTGATCTCATCGTGCACGTACATGTGTATTTCTCTATGAGAGATACATAGAAATGAGATTTTTAGCAGAGAAGATTTTACACTTTATCTTTCTACTGAATTGTAAAAAAAAAAAAAAAAGCTGTGCCCTTTTATATCTCCGCCAACAGTATAAGAGAATACTTACTTCCTCTTGCCTTTAGTGCCATTGCATAGTAACCAAATAAAGGTTTTCCCATTTTGAGAAAAAAAATATAATTATACATGGTTATATCTGAAATACTTAAAATATTACATATTTTATACCTATTATATAATACATACATTTTATATATGTGTATTTAAATATAATTTGCACTTTCTTTGTTTCTAGTTATTTTCTGCAACTCTTCAGATGTATATTGGCCATTTGTATTTATTTGAAGATTATTCATTTTCCTATTGCTTTGTTATGTACAGATATTTTTCTCCTATTCTGTTATTGTTATTTTATATTTGTTTATGTCATCTTCTGTCATAGGAAACTTTACATTTTGAGATCACCTCTGAACTTTTGTCTTTATAGGGTTACATTTTGCTTAAGAAAGTCTTTTCCACCCTAAGACTATAAAATGTTCTCCTATATTCTTTACATTTAAAACAATGTCTGTTTCATCCATCTGGAATTTATTGTGGTGTTTAGGGTAGGGAGTTAATTGAAATTCCATATGGTGTGGGAGAATACAGGTCCTGAGGCAGAAGGACCTGTCCTCGGGCTCTGGTACTTAGGAGCTGTGTGACCTGCGTGCACTTTCTTCATCTCTCTGAGGCTCAATTTCTTTCATTTGTAAAATGAGTAATAGTACGTGTCCCTCAAAGTGTTAATATGAAGTTCAAATGAGATAATATATAAAAGTGCCTAGAACTTAAACTTAATGTGTATATTAACTCTCACCAAATATTTCCCCAAATGGATGGTCAATTGTCCCAACCCAATATTGGATAATCCGTTACCTTCTCACTCATATGGAATGTCAACTCTATTATACACTCATTTTTTTATATATACATGGATGTCTCCATTAGTTTCCACTGATTCATTTATTTATTCCTGCAAAAACAGACAAACAAAAACTTCACTTTATGGTATTTTTTTTATATTTAATAGGACAAACGTTCTATTTGTTTCCATGAACTATTATAGATTAATTTGGAGAATACCTATGTATTTGCTATTTGAATCTTCTTGTGCAGGAATATGGTATATTTCCATTTACTCATGAGATCTATCATAGCCTTCTGTGAAGTTTTACCATTTTCTTCATAGTTCTTATTGGTATTTTGTATTTTAGTTTCTACCTTACATGGACCAATTTTTCATGACTTTGCTGTATTGGCCATTATTTGCAGTTAATTTTTGTATGTCGATCCTTGATCTGGCCGCCTCGCCTGCGGACATTTCTCTTTCAGTGAAAGAGAAATTCATTTCTCAGGTGTCAGTGGGCTGAGATTTTCTAGCTGTGCCTGGAGCACCTCCGTGCTGGCGGCTGCATTCCTGCTCAGAGCCTCTTTTCTTTCCTTCACCAGAGTCCTGTTCTGGTTCTCGTGGAAATGCTTAAAACGTTTCACCATTATTCTGATGTTGACAGAGATTCCTAGTGAATACCGTTTGTCAGGTATTCTGACAAGTTACTCCCATGATTTCTATTTCCAGAAATTAGTGTTGAATTTTGTTAGATTTTTTTTTTAAGTATTTGTTTATTTATTTATTTATGGCTGTGTTGGGTCTTCGTTTCTGTGCGAGGGCTTTCTCCAGTTGCGGCGAGTGGGGGCCACTCTTCATCGCGGTGCGCGGGCCTCTCACTGTCGTGGCCTCTCTTGTTGCGGAGCACAGGCTCCAGACGCGCAGGCTCAGTAGTTGTGGCACACAGGCTTAGTTGCTCCGCGGCATGTGGGATCTTCCCGGACCAGGGCTCGAACCCGCGTCCCCTGCATTGGCAGGCGGATTCTCAACCACTGCGCCACCAGGGGAGCCCTTGTTAGATGTTTTTCTTCAGTGGGGTTGGGGGTGGGAGCCGCTACATGTGGATCTTTCCTTTTTTAAAAAATTGAGTAAATTTTCTAATTTTGAAAAATCTTGGCATTGTTGCAATAAACTCTTCATAGACATGATAGATTGATCCTTTTAATGCACTTCTGTGTTTGATTTGATAACATTTTAGTATTTTTATGTCTCTGAGATAAAGCTTTTTATTTAAGCTGTCCCATTTTGTTTTGATGTTAGGATTACATTAGCCTTATAGAATGAGTTTAGAAGGTTTACCTCTTTTTTCATGTTCTGGAAACATTTACATATCACAGGAGTTATTTGTTCCTTAAAGGTTTGTTAGGAATAACTGGGCAAACCATCATTTTAGCAGTCCTTTCCAATCCCTTCTAATCAGGATCTCTGCTTCTTCTTGACTCCATTTTGCCATTTCATATTTTCTATATTTTATATTGTATTTTTCATTAAAATAATTATTTCATCTAGGTTTTCAAGTTTATTGACATACACTTGAAGATGTTACTTGTTATCTCCTTGATGACTACAGTTATGGAACCCTCTCCTTTCTAGTGTTATTTATTGTATATTGTCTCTTGTTTCTTAAATTGGGTTGTCAAATACTAGTCTATTTAACTGGTCTTTTCAAAATGCATGTGCCTGGCTTTATTGATCAAATCTGTTATTATTTTCATTTTATTGATTTCTTCCGTTATCAGTATAACTTTCTTCTTTCTTTGAGTTCATTGTATTGTTTTTTTCACATTATTTATTTATTTTCCCTCCTGCCTTATGGAGGCTTATAATTGACAAATAAAATTGTATGTGTTTTAAAGTGTACAACCTGACGGTTTGACATATTCAGATTTTGTGACGTGAGTACCACAATCAGGCTAATTAACACCTCCATCACCTCACATTGTTTCCTTTGTGTGTGGTAAGAATGCTTAATACCTACTCTCTAAGCAAACTAACACGACACTGTTAATCAACTATACTCCAACATAAAATAAAAATTTAAAAATAAGTAAATAAAATAAAATATTAAAAAATCTGCTCTCTAAGCAATTTCAAGGATACAATACAGTATGAACTATAATCACTGTGCTGTCATTAGATCCCCAGAACTTATTCATCTTATAACTGAAGGCTTGTGCCCTTTGACCAGCATCTGCCCACCTCCCCAACTCCCAACCCCTGGTAACCATCATTCTACTCTCCGTTTCTATGAGTTCAACTTTTCTTTTTAATTTTAGATTCCACATGTAAGTAAGATCATACGGTATTTGTCTTTCTCTGTCTGTCTTCTTTCACTCAGCACAATGTTCTCTAGGGTGATCCCTGTTGTTGCTAATGGCAGGATCTGCTTTTTTGTCATGGCTGAATAATATTTCATTACATTATATCTGACATCTTCTTTATCCATTCATATGACGACAGGCACTTAGGTTGTTTCCATATCTTGACTACTGTGAATAAAGCTGCAATGAACATGGAGGTGCAGATATCTTTTTGAGATACTGGCTTCATTTCCTTCACATGTATGCCCAGGAGTGGAATTGCTGGATCATATGGTAGTTCTATTTTTTAATTTTTGGGGGAAAATCCATATTGTTTTCCATAAGGGCTGTACCAATTTACATTCCCACCAACAGTACACAAGGATTCCCTTTACTCCACACCCAGGCTACCATTTATCATTTGTATTTTTGAGAATAGCCATCCTAACAGGTGTGAGGTTGTATCTCATTGTGGTTTTAATTTGCATTTCCTGGATGATTAGTGATGTCAAGTACCTTTTCCCGGATGAATTCCGGATGATTAGTGATGTCAATGTACCTGTTGGACATTTCTATGTCTTCATTGGGAAAATGTCCAATTGAGGTCCTTTGCCCATTTTAAAATTAGGTTATTTGTTTTTTGCTATTGAGTTAGTAGGGTTTCCTTACATATTTCCTTATCATATATATGATTTGCAAATATTTTCTCCCATTCTTTAGGATGCCTTTTCATTTTGTTGTTTATTTCCTTTGCTGTGCAAAAACTTTTTAGTTTTGTATAGTCCCATTTGTTTATGTTTACTTTTGTTTCCTGTGATTTTGGTGTCATATCTAAAAAATTATTACCAAGACCAATGTCAAGGAGTTATACACTCTCTGTGTTCTTTTAGTAGTTACGCTAGACTTTTCACCTACATACCTAGCAAGGCCTGAAATTAATTAACTTTTTTGCCCTCCTCCCCAACAATATAAAGACCAATTTATCTACATTGTTGTCCAGTATTTCAGTATTATTTTTCCTCACAAATCAGACATTACCATTATTGTTTTATAGAGCCAGTATTCGTTTACTGTCTTTGCTTACCACACTCCTGCATCTCAGACGTTCTCTTTGGGATTTTTTTTTTTCTTCCTTAAATTCTGACTTTAGGGGTTTCCTTTAATGAAAATATGTAAGTGGTTTGCTCTTTCCAATTGAGTCTAAGAATACTTAAAGTACATTTGACTCTCAATTTTACAAGGCAGTTACTCAGGGCAAAGAATTCTAGAGTGGCAATTTTGCTCTTGACTCTTGGAGAGAGGTTTCCTGACTTTTGACTTCTCTTGCTGCTACACAGACATCAATCCTGTGTCTAAATGCCCTTCCTTTGTGGTGATCTATCCTTTCCTTCTGGCAGCTTTTAAGGTCTTTTTTTCTTTTGAATTCTGCAATTTTACTTTTGTCTGTCCAGTTTTGTTTTCTAAGTTTTCTTAGGATCCACCTAGCTTCATTGATCTGAAGATTGGTAGCTTTGAACAGAATTAAAAATATTTAATATCTATTATCTTTTCTAATTTATCTCATCCCTGTTCTCCTTGTTATAGCCATCTGGAACTCCAATTACATACACATCATAATTCTCATTCTATTCTTCATTCTCTTAATCTCACTATTAAGTATATTTTCTTTCTTTGTCTCTACACATTACACTCTTTGGCTCTATCTTCCAAGTAATGAATGCTCTCTACAGTAATATCTAATCTATTTATTCTGTACATTAATTTTAAAATTTCAATAATATTTTTCATTTCTAAAACTTCTACTTGGTTATTTAAAAATTTTCTTTGTTCTTTGATCCATTATTAGATT
The DNA here is from genome assembly GCF_965194805.1 of Balaenoptera borealis. NCBI lineage: Eukaryota > Metazoa > Chordata > Mammalia > Artiodactyla > Balaenopteridae > Balaenoptera > Balaenoptera borealis. The sequence goes on from NC_138877.1 coordinate 77,592,371, forward strand.
CTTTTATTTTCAAATCATTTTAAACAGTTATTTTATAATGTTTGTGTGATAGTTCTAATTTCTGAAGTCTCTGAGGATTTTATTTCGCTGTCTATAATTCTCACTTCTGGTACCTTGTTTCCTTATTTTATTTATTTATTTATTTACTTACTTACTTACTTCCTTTTACTGTGAAACAGCTAATCTCTTTGGAATTTTACCTGTAGAAATTCTTGAGGCCTCAGTTGAAGGTAAGTTCTTCCATTGAGGAGTTGCTTTTTCTTCTGCCAACTCACTAACAACCTGGAAACCAAGTAAAATTAAAATCCCAGCTTGTGGTTTTTCAAACCATACAACTAGGAGAAATTCACACCACAAACACACATGAAAGCTGGCTTGTGTTTTCAAATCTCCCCCCTTCACACAGCACCAAGGTAGAGAAAGACAACTTTCCCTGTTGTCCTGTTCTGCAGGGCAAATTTATTTCTCATTCTAGCTTTTTAAGAATGGACTACGCTGGCTTTCCCACTGGGCTGGGTTCTGGGCCAGAGCGAGACCTGAGAAAGGTCAGGGAGCTCTGCCCCAGAATGTGTTCCCCCTGCACCTTGGGTCCCACACAGCCCTCTACTCTGCACCTTGGGTCCCACAGAGCCCTCTGGGAAGAAGCCAGGACTCCAGGGTTTGGCCTAAGGAGAAAGACATTTTTGTCACTAACAAGGATTTCTGCTTTCCTTTAGGTTTTGGCCTCGGTGGATTTTTTTTTTTTCAATCTCATGCCATCTCAGCAATGCATTTAAAAAATATTTTTTAAACATATTAATCACTTCAATCTGAGGGTATTCAGGATATCTAGCCTGCCGTATTGCTGGTGATAGAAGTCTTTTGTCAAATCCCTTCTGCCCAGTAAACATTGAGTTCCTGGAGACCAGGAACCATGACTGATTTCATTTTTCTATCCTGGGACCTGTCACCATTGGTGTATGCACAGAAGTGTTATTTGAATGAATGCCAAAGCCAGTCGTTTCAAGTTGAAGTAATTGGCTTGAAATTCTAGGTACCATCAAGACAGTTTTTCTCCTGAAAACTCTTTTTTTTTTTTTCCGGCCATGCCTCGTGGCTTTCGGGATCTTAGTTCCCCGACCAGGGATCGAACCTGGGTCCCCTGCAGTGAAAGCGCCAAGTCCTAACCACTGGACCGCCAGGGAACTCCCCCTGAAAACTCTTAAGGCTGTAACTAAACACCACAATATGGATTAGAGAATTCCTTGGGAAGTTGGCTATCCACACGAATGTTCTTTTTTAATCAAATTAACTGGGAAGTTGCCCAATTGTATTTTAATTTGAGTCACATGAATTCGATACAATAGGCCAGCAGAGATGTCTGTGTTGCAGACAAATTGCACAATTATGGGGATCAGATTGCAAAGGTTTAGAAAAATATTTTCAGCATAAAATGTTTGCAGCTTCTGCTGCTTTCCAATGACGTTTCACATTCCCTCGCTGGTACTGACGTTTGCCAAGATCACTGGATTATCTCACTGCCCCCTCCTTCCTCACTCAGGATGCATCTCCTCAGTCAGCTTCTTGGGGTGCGTGGTCCATGCACTGTGGTGAACACAGGCTGCAAAGAAGGCGTGTTCCTGCCTCCGTGTCCTCCCGGTCAGAGACTCGTGCTAATCACTGCGATGGAGCAAGAGATAAACCACAATAGAAGCAGCATCGGGCAGGCAGTAGCACAGAGAGTGAGGCAGTGTGTTTTGGAGCAGCTGGGACGGTTTTCCTGGAGAGGAGACTGCTGGGTGGAGAACAGAATGCAGGAGAAGGCAAGGGGTGTGGGTCAGGGGCAGGAAGCAGTTTGTGGCCCTGTCGCCCCGGGGTCGGCGTCCCAGGCTGCCCTCCTGCTATGGGCAAAGCTTCATAAAGCCCCTGCGGGCTCAGATTTTAATGCCTCCACCCACCCCGCCCAAGACTCTCAATGTTTATTGCTCCCGGCACTGTGCTCACTGGCCCTTCCAAGGTGAGCCCTGACCAGATGGCCTTGCGCCCTGTCCCCGCTCTTCCGAGGTGACTTACACCTGTGCAAGTGCCGCTGCCCCCAATGCCCTTGCCTCACCTCTCCTTCCCTCCCTCTCTTTCTTTTTTAATATTCTACAGGATTTTCATTTGTTCTTTACCATAGCTCTCTTCCTATGGGAACTAAGTTGAAATTTAACTTTTTTTTTTCTTTGCCTTGCTGCACAGCTTGCAGGATCTTAGTTCCCTGACCTGGGGTAGAACCTGTGCCCCCTGCAGTGGAAGCGCGGAGTCCTAACCACTGGACCGCCGGGGAAGTCCCTGAAATTTAACATTTTAAATAAATGCAAACTTGAAGTGCCGTGATCTCTATTTAGAAATGTGAGTGATAACATTTAATACAAACCAAGAGAAAACACAACCAAAATACCCAGAACATACGCCCTGTCCCTCATGAGCACGCTTCTCCTGTGGTTATTTGTCCATCCTCTTTCTTCAACTGGCATTTCTCGTATTCTGAATTGAAATACAGGCTGAATATATTTTTTATTAATTCCTTTAGTATTTCAATCAACTCCAAAGTGCATTGTGACCCCCAGGAGCTGCCCAAAATTGTAGCATACTTATAATTTATTTTGTTATCCTTTAAAATTTTCTAGTTTTAGGGAATTCCCTGGCGGTCCAGTGGTTAGGACTCTGCGCTTTCACGGCCGAGGGCCCGGATTCAGTCCCTGGTTGGGGAACTAAGACCCCACGAGCCGCATGGCTTGGCCACAAAAAAAAAAAAAAAATTCTATTTTTATGTTTCATAATATATATTAGCATGTTTCACGTAACTTACAGATATGCATAGACTGGGGTGCATGCTGCAGCATCATTTGTTAATGGGGTGAACGATGAAGACAATTTGGAGAACGATGGTTTGTTTAATGCTTTTCTCAAGCAAAATGCTTCTGGTTTCAAAGCATATTCTACCAGGCTTCTAATCTACTGCCAGTTCTACTAACGTAAGATTTAAAGAGTGGAACATCTAAATCATAAACACAGTCTTATCTTGCGAATGTTTTGTTCAGTGATAAGAGTCTTGCTGTCTTTCTGAATTTGTTTTCCATCGCCAAGAACTTCTGAGCTGCTTTGTAAAGATGGAGGTTCCTGGCAGGTGGCGGGGGAGATATCCCAAGAAAAGTATAAACTGGCAGCTCCTCCCTCAAATCACATTAGCGAAGCTCAGACTGGGGTGGGCTCCAAGTGGCTTTCCTGCCTCCCAGACCTTAGGGCTGAAGCTTCTCTGTTTTGCTGATTGGTTCTGCCTCATTTGAAAACCTCATAAATGCCTACGCTATTCGGTTCATAGACTCAGAGGTTTTAAAATCCCACCTCAACTTAAAAAAAAAAAATTAAATTCTGTTCTTCTTTGCCAGTTCAGTGAGAAATACACTACCAGATTTTACAAGTTTGATTTCAAGCTTGATTTCTTCTTTTGTTGTTTTTTTCAAATTTAAATTAATTGTTTTCTTTTTAAAAAACTTTGTTTTGTGTCTTTTAAGCTTGATTTCTTTATTTTGCATACTTGCTTCATTATTCAAAATTAATTTCATGGCCCCTGCTATTATATTCTAGGGTTGGTAATCTAGGTTTTTCATTCTATTTAAAGAGTAATGTGATTGTGTGTGATAAAGTATCTTTTCAAGTTCCGGAAAGCGTTAATGAAACTCTCCTCATCATTTTAAAATGTACTTAAAACTGAGATGTCTGCTTAAGGCCATCTCCCTGCTGTTCCATGGAAAAGACATTTTGGAATCTAGACCCTTTGATAATTTATGGTTTAAAATTTGTATCAAATGAAGAAAATGTAGCTCCTTAGTCCAGGTGCCTTTCTAACACAAGTCATTCCTAAGTTAAGTTTTTTGGTCTTTCAAACATAGCTTGAATGTTGCCAGGTTTTATCTGACGAGTAAGCAAGTGTGGCCCTGAAGGCACTAGGCATAGACCCTAAGGCACGTGTGACCCCTCGGTGCCCCTGCCCCCTTGCCCCACCTCTCCTGGTCCCCACCCAACCCCTTGCAGACATCTAGGGTGACCAGCACACCTCTGGGAATCTCTCCTCCTACTGTCTTGCTGGGTCCTTCTTCAGTGAAGTTGGTGCAGTTTTCAGTCAACCAACAGATGCTCCTCAGACCCAGACATAGGGGCCCAGCCCTCGGGTAGGAGTGGGTTCCCTGACAGTGGGGCTCCAGCCCCAGAAAAGCTGGCTCAGCAGCAGCGTAACTGGCCAGACTGTGAGTCCTCCAGCAGATCCACCGGGTGGTGGGTTTCCGGGTCGTCACCTTTCTGCAAAGAATCGCAGCATGGTGTCTGAAACAGCCCAGCGGGGTTCCTCACCAAAGACTTGGTGTTTTCATCTGAAAATGGGGAGAGTGGATAATATCACCTGCCACGCTTAATCTAATGGGATTATTGTGAAAACCAAATAAAAAAATGGGAATGAGTACCTGCACTTTGTAAGTTACAAAGCTTATCCGCTCAAATTATTTCTCCGCGTCCCGGTGGACTCCTCTCCCAGCCCTTCTCTGTCAACCCAGTGCTGGCTGGCTTGGCTGGCGCCTCATCTTGGGTGTTTATGAAGCTGACCTACCCAGGGCTCCCACCTCCTTACTCTCTCCTAGTTCTTCCCGGCGCCCCGAGCAGGGACCCCCAGGTTCCTGGTCATCACGGTGGCTTCCACCCACACCTCTCACCAGTGCACTCCCTCGTCCCTCCCAGCCCTCCCCTTTCTCCCCCGTGAAAAAACTCATCATTCTCAATTTCTTTTCCTTATGGTCTTTCTTTCAGATTTTTCATCCAAAGAGCTCATTTAGATGCAATGGATTTCTAGATCAGTGAGGAGACACCTTTGACCTTGGGGGAGAGGATCTGACCTTTCACTGACCTCCAGATGACCCTGCATCAGCTGCATTAGCCCTCGGATTATTTCAAGCGCTGTGTCCCCTGGATCCATAGTTAGCAAAATCCTATGTAGCCAGAATCCTATTTAGGATTTAGTTTGCTAAATCCTAGCTAGCTAAGTCCTTTGCTAGAATTCTATTTTAACAAGCTCAGAGAAACTTCCCAGGTACTTCTCTGAAGGCACCCTCCTCTGAGGGGGGTGGGAGGTGGTAAGGGGGTGTAATCGGCAGACAGGACGAGTGCCTGGCGTGTGAGACCTGTAGGGTGTCCTTCCTGACTGTCCCACAGCACCACTTCCACACACGGTCTCAAGGGAATAATCAGACATGTCTGGAAAAATTGACATAGGAAGATATACATGGCAGTTTTAGTTATAATTTATGTTACTATTCATAATTATTTTAGATAAAAGTTATAAACAACCGAATTATTTAGTAATAGGAAAATGATGTAAATATGTATGCTTGGCTGGATAGTGGGAATACAGTGCAGCCATTGAGAATTTCTGTTCGGAGAACACTTAAAGGATGAAGAAGTCTACGTACTCTGGGACTTTAAAAATGACAAAGCATTATGTAAACATTTTTCCTCCAAGATGAAACTTTCTGTTTGTGTGTCTATCTCTCCTTTTTCCTGAAGACCAGTTTAAATGACCAAAGAAACATGAAAATAAAATTTTAACTATCGTACGTACAAGTGACCCTAAAGCAAAAAACGTGTGCGGGCTTAACCTTCCCCCTCCCACCTCGAGGGTGGACAGGACTTAGCCACTTGCTTCCAAACAACAGAGTCTGGAAACGGGACACAGGTAACTTCACAGTGAAGACGTCCTGTACCCCAGTATGACGTGGGGAGAAAGAAGGCGCCTTCCATATTCTTCCAGAAAACCCATAACCCTTGTCTAAACACAATGAAAACAGAGAAACCCATGCTAAGGGACACTACAAATTCCTGAGCATTGCTCACCAAACTGTCAAGGTCACCAGGGACAAAGGAAGACTGCAGACCTGCACAGACCAGAGGACACCGAGGGACTACGGTGATCAGATGCAGTGTGGGGTCCTGGACCGGATCCTGACACAGAAAAATGATGTTCACAGAAAAACTGGTGAGATCCAAATAAAACCTAGAACTTCGTTAACAGTAATGTACCAACGTTAAGCTCCTAATTTTGACAAGTGTACCATAGTTATGTTAGAGAAACTAAGGGAGGGGTATATGGGACTCGCCTATCTTCGCAACTCTTTCTGTGAATCTAAGATTATTCCAGGACTTCCCTGGTGGTGAAGTGGTTAAGAATCTGTCTGTCAATGCAGGGGTCACGGGATCGAGCCCTGGTCCGGGAGGATTCCGCATGCCGCAGAGCAACTAAGCCCGTGCACCACAACTAATGAGCCTGTGCTCTAGAGCCCACGAGCCACAACTACTGAGCCCACGTGCCACAACTACCGAAGCTCGTGCGTCTAGAGCCCGTGCTCCGCAACAAGAGAAGCCACCACGATGAGAAGCCCGTGCACCACAATGAAGAGTAGCCCCCGCTCTCCGCAACTAGAGAAAGCCCGCATGCAGCAGTGAAGACCCAATGCAGCCAAAAAAAAAAAATAAATAAATAAATAAAATAAAAAATAAATAAATTATTCCAAAATAATAAATTGCTTAAAAATGTAAATCTTAATTTAAGACAACACTGAATTCATTTTATTTACTTATTTATTGTTTTTAAATTTTTTTTGGCCAAGCCACGGCTTGTGGGATCTTAGTTCCCCAACCAGGGATCAAATCTGGGTCGCCTGCAGTGAAAGTGCTGAGTCCTAACCACTGGACCACCAGGGCATTCCCAAACATTGAATTCAGAATAAAAAGAATTACACAAGTTAAAGTGTGGTGCTTTATAATTATAATGGGAGCAATATCTGATGAAGATATAACAGTTGTCAATAAGGCAAAAACATAGCATCTCCCTTCCCCTTCTCCTGGGTCAGCGGCAAGGATCGGCTGGTGTGACTAGTGCATTTGGTGGGGCTGGGGGCTGAGAATTCAGTGGCTCAACCAGCAAGTTTGGCAGCGCTGGGCTGGGGAGGGCGTCTGTGTGGTTGGCCCGGCAGTCTTGATGCCAAATAGATGGTCTGAATGGCCAGGAGGTTTGTCTTATAGGCAATTGAGCAAATAAGTAAATGCATTGTGGATAAGCAGAGCCATGTTCCAAACACTTGGAAGATTACAAATATGGAAAAGGGGAAGCTTAAATGATCTCTGTTGTATTGAATTAGAATTAGTCATGTCCGTAGGAACTCATGGCCTTTAATATGTATAGACAGGGAAATCGATACAGATGTGCGTGTGCTTGCATCTATGTTTCCTAGTTCTGCCCACTTAGGGCTCAGAAGCAATGGCAGTCCAGTGGCCGTGAGCACACGCAGCACCCAGATCTTGGTTTCTAATACCATTGTCCACTGAAAGGAGCTGGGGCTTCCAGAAAAATGGCTGATTCCAGCCTGCACAAGGACAATACAGCTGAGCCTGGAATGCCTTGGGTCAGAAAGTAAGAAAGTGCCAAAGATGTTGGGAATGTGTCAAAACAACACAGGAGCCATCTTGAAGGAGCTTCTGTGGGCCAAATCTGAGCATCAAAATAAAGAAGGATCATAAGAGATTATGACCCATTGAATAGTAAGAATCCATGGATCTCTTCTGACATAAATAGATGAGTAAGTAAATAAATAAATGTCAACCAGTAGAAGTAGAATGAGTGATGGAATTAGAAAATCAACATTTGGTAATACAACATCGTGGTAATACTTCAGGCAAGAGTCATCACTGATGTGGAAGAGGATAGATACATCATTTCAGAGTATCTACCCGCAAGCTGTTACCTTCACAGTGGGGCAGCCTGGCAACCTGCTAACGGAGGGATGAAAGTTAATTTCGCGAGCAATGAGACAAATTGACACAGGCAATCCTGAAGAGCAGCAGTAGTGAAGCAGGTCTAATTGCTATTTATCAAACTTCGCATCTTGAAACAAAATACACCTTCCTTTTTAGTGTCTACCGAAGAGCCACAAAATTTGCTTGTGTTATATATTAGTCCACAAAGAAAACCCCAGTAGAATAAGTATAGTTGATGATTGTTTATTTCTGTGAGCAGATGCAGTTTTGAATAAATGGGCTTTAATATCAGTTCTATCAACCAATTTGGGCCCCTTAAGCTGGTGGGCTACAAGCATTTTTCAGCTTTTCGAGTATTTTGTCTCTGAAATAATGCAGAGATGGGCAGCCCCGTGTTTATCCAAAAGCCACTTTATTTCAAGGACTGTTCAGATATCCAGGGGTGCACAGTGTCAGATTGCTCGCAGAAAATGCCTCATTACGTTTTATGCCCTTGTGCTGGCCAAGTGGAGGGTCATTAGTTTTCATTTTCATTTGTGTGTTGGTGTTTCTTTTGTGAATGTCATGAGTGTTTTAAAAGTGTATTTGCTGGTTCTTTCTTCTTAACATTTAAAAAATACAGTATCTATAATATTTTTATAAAAGGTAAATGTCTACTTTGTCATTTTCTATTTTTAGTTGCCTACAAAATATTACTAATTAATATATATGTTACTTTTATAATGAGAAACAATAATTATATTTTTAAGTCGTTTTCTTAACCTTCTGTAAGCTCTTCCGTTACAAGGTGAGTCTGCAGGAACCTTGAGGGATGGGGGTTGGGATGATTTGAACAGTAAGTTCAGTGAGAGGGTCATTCTTGTCGATGGTAGAGGGAGGAGCCGTCTGTTTGACCCTAGAGGCCAGACCCCTCCACAGCCGTGGGCCTCGCAGTTTCTGTAGGACGTGTTGCTTGCTCTCCACCGGGAGGGATGCTCTCAGGTGAGTCTGAGAGCCGGCGGGAGGCCTTAGATCTGTGATCGAATATTGCCTGCGTGGACCCTCTCTCCCACACCTTGCTGACGAGTCCTGAATTACAGGCTGCAGAATCTGGGGGCTTCTCGCTTTAGAGAACCAGGCGGCGATGCTGGCGGCGGCACAGGGGGGTCCACGTCTGCTCTGGGAGGGTCAGCCCCCCGGGCTTGGCCTGTGTCAGGGAAGCAAGCTGCCTGGAGGGAACCAGGAGTCTTGGTTGACTTGAGGGCTCAAAGGGGTTCAGGGGCTTAGAACAGGAGCAAGGAAAGGTGAGAGGCACTAAGGACAAAGGTACAGGCGCCCAGCCGGGGCCTTCGGTGGTGGGGCCTCGGGAGAGCACAGAACACTGACGTCTGCTTGGAAGGTAACTCCCCGGGGGTGCACAGGGAGTGAGGTGCTGGTGAGACGGAGAGGCTCGGGGAAAGGCAGCTTGTGGAAGACTCCTGAGCCTGGTCTGCCCACCCCAGTGTGGTGGGGAAATGAGAGGCGTGGACGGTGCTATGTTGCCCCTGGACCTGCAGGGGGGGATGGGCAGCCACTGCTGGGGACGGTCCTTTCCCCTGGGCACTGGGTTAGTTGCGGACACTTGGGGAGGAGCCACGGAGGGGATTCAGGGGGAGAGGGACTTTTTTTTCTTTGTAACTTTTTAAAAAAATTTATTTTAGTTTATTTTTGGCTGCGTTGGGTCTTTGTTCCTGCGTGTGGGTTTTCTCTAGTTGCAGCGAGCAGGGGCTACTCTTCATTGCGGTGCATGGGCTTCTCATTGCGGTGGCTTCTCTTGTTGCAGAGCACAGGCTCTAGGTGCGCGGGCTTCAGAAGTTGTGGTGCATGGGCTTAGTTGCTCCGCGGCATGTGGGATCTTCCAGGACCAGGGATTGAACCCGTGTCCCCTGCATTGGCAGGCAGATTCTCAACCACTGCACCACCAGGGAAGCCCCGAGAGGGGCTTTAAACTCTCGTTCCCTTTTGCATTTTAAGGCCAGGCAATCCTGAGTCCGTCCAGCGTCCCTTTTCTTTCCAGTTTCTGCAAACGCACCTGCCTGTGAGGCCCTGGCTTGTTCTGTGTGTGCACTGTGCCTCCTTGGGCTTCGTGCGATGGGCCTCTCGGCCTTGACCTCGAGAACGCACTTCACAGACGGGAGCGCTTTGCCAATTCACACTGTGCTTTTGGATACACCTCTAATCACCAGGGTGAGCAGTCAGTGAAGCTAGTGGACACTGGATGTCCAGAGTGAGGCCGGGTCCTTCCAAACATTCGAATCTGTGTCTGTAGTTAAAGGCCTGCAATCTTGCATCTTTGACCAATCGGGGCTTGAGGGAGGACAGTGGGAATGAACTGCAAGTCTCTCCCCTGTGGTTTTAGCCCCCAGGCCTCGGGGGTGTTCTGGTTTCTTGAAGGTCCTCACAAACACTCGCCCATTGGGCACTTTCAAACCACAAGTTGATATAGATCATGGAGCCCAGGAGAATATGCCCTGAGGATCTTTCTGAATTGATTGCTAAATTCTTCACTTTTCTTAATGGGGGTCAGGAAGCAACAGCATGTACATCTGAGTGGGAACAAGGCATAAAGAGTGGGCGCGTAGGTGAATGTGGGTTCGGATGGGGAGCTGGGGGGAGGGGTGGTATAGAGGAGGGGGAGGGGCTGGGACAGACGAAGAGGTTGAATCCGTAATAAAAAACTGTCAAAAAAAGAGGAGCCCAGGCTGTTTCACCCTGAATTCTACCAAACATTTAAAGAAGAGTTCATACCAATTCTTCAAAAACTCTTTCAAAGAATAGAAGGGGAACACTTCCCTACTCATCTTATGGGGCCACTAGTATCCCAATACCCAAACCAGAAAGGACTCCGTTTAATATCCCATCCCCCTGCCTTTGGTTCTATTCTCTAGGTTGTCTGCCTTCCTTCTGATTATTAAGGCTATTTATTTCTACAGTACTATTTGATTTCTTTCTTATTTATTTATTTATTTATTTATGGCTGTGTTGGGTCTTTGTTGCAGGGTGCAGGTTTCTCACTGCAGTGGCTTCTCTTGTTGCGGAGCACGGGCTCTAGGCGCACAGGCTTCAGTAGTTGTGGCACACGGGCTCAGTAGTTGTGGCTCGCAGGCTTAGTTGCTCCACGTCATGTGGGATCTTCCTGGACCAGGGCTTGAATCCGTGTCCCCTGCATTGGCAGGCGGATTCTTAACCACTGCACCACCAGGGAAGTCCGTATTATTTGATTTCAAACACTAAAATATTATATAGGCAAGTCTATTCTTTTCACTTTTACCCCCACATTTCTTTTTTTATTTCATACAAGTCTTTGATTTCTAACTCTTTATTAAAAAGTGCCTATTTTCTATTTCTGTGTATGTCAAAATGTACTTTTCCTTCCTTTGACCTGGACTTACTTTCTCCATTTATATTTAACTAAATTTGATCGCTTTCTCTCCTCTAATAAGATACATTTGTCTCAGTTTAAAATTGCCAATTCAATTTTTTTTCTGATAAATATTGTTTCTTTAACGTCTTCCTCTGTAGGAAATTTTTGTTTTTTACCTGTGTCTTCTTAGGATTCTCTTTGGAGAAAGAGCCCTTTTGGGGTGCTTGTTTCAGTCCCCCCTTCGCAGTTGAGGGGGTCTTTCATGGTGGTTAAGAGGGTGGGATTTAGAATTCTTCAGCTCTGCTCCCAAAGCACATGAGGGGACGGGGGCAGAGGGCCCGTGTGCTGGGCGTGGTGGTGAGATGTGCAGTCTCTGAGTGGAAATCGGGGTTATGAGTCCCCAGGGTCCCCCAGACCAAGACAGCTCTGCAGCCATGAAGAGGACGTGCTCTTAGAATAGATGGAACTGTCAGATTCAGAAATCAGGGTTGGAGTTATTGTAGAAAATGCTTCAGAATACTTAACATCAAAAAGCGGTAGACAACCAAATTACATCTGGAACTGGAGGTGGGTACAGCAGAAGATAGTGGTCTACAGCTCCAACCGGCAAGTTTTTAAAGATTAAAATATCCAGCACTCAGATAAAGAGGCCCTTTCCAAAAAAGGTAAGTTGGTTTAAAATTTTCCCTAGGAAAACTTAGGTATACATTTCAAAAGCCAAACACTACTCTCATCACTTGACTCAGCGGCTCCGTATCAGACATTTATCTCAATAATAATAACAGCCAATGTTTATGGAGGCCTGTGAGCGCTGTTGTGATTGCTTTACGTGTATTTGTTAATTTAATTGAAAAGAAACACCATGAGGTAGAAATTACTATTACCCCCATTTCCTGGTGAGGAAACGGAAGCCCAGAGCAGCCCGGCACTGGAAAGAAGTGATTGGTCAGGAACCCCGAACACGATGGAGTCTGGAAAGTGGGAAACTTCTGAGGATCCAGCATCAAGTGTCTGTGGGTGGGACCGGGGGGAGTGGGAGTCACTTCCGCCTGGCTGTGCACCAGCGCCTGGCGGGTGGGCGTGTGAGCAGCGGCTGTGGCTGGTCCAGCTGTGTGTCCTTGGCCTGTAATGAAATACAGACTCCCTGTCAGACGGGGTCCACGAAGTGCTTTCTGGTCCTCGTGGCTGAATCAGAGACAACATTTACACACTGAAGATGTTCCCTAGGGGATTCGTTAATTCAGTTGTCACGGAATGGGGAAGTTCTTTTGCTTTTGTTTGCTTTTCATTTAAAACCTTGCTCCGAAGTGGTAGCTTTCTGCCGCCAGCTCTAATTTTACAAAAAAGATGCACAGGTTTGCAGCAAAAGGGATCTTCGGTTCACTGACTGGCCCGAGGCCGCCAGCTCCTATCAGAGGCTGAGGAATAGACCTCCGGGATCTGATTCTGAGTGTCACGCTTTACTCACTGCGGAGTGAGCTCTATTTGAAAAAGGTGTTTTTCTCTAATAACACTTTAAATTTGTTTTAAAAATTATTTTATTTATTTTTGGCTGTGTTGGGTCTTCGTTTCTGTGCGAGGGCTTTCTCTAGTTGCGGCAAGTGGGGGCCACTCTTCATCGCGGTGCGCGGGCCTCTCACTGTCGTGGCCTCTCTTGTTGCGGAGCACAGGCTCCAGACGTGCAGGCTCAGTAGTTGTGGCTCACGGGCCTAGTTGCTCCGCGGCATGTGGGATCTTCCCAGACCAGGGCTCAAACCCGTGTCCCCTGCATTGGCAGGCAGATTCTCAACCACTGCGCCACCAGGGAAGCCCTTTAATAACACTTTAAGGTGCATATTTGCTCTGGGGACAACAGAGAGCTAAAGCTCAATGAGCCGTTCGGCTCCGGCAAAATCACGGGGAGAATTTCAGAAAGAAACCGGCCGTCATGCATGTTCTGGGTTTGTTTCTGCCTCCTTTGTTAGTCTGAGGACAGTGTCTGCTTTCTGCTCCCAGATTTCCCAGCTCAGGGCACCTGTCAGTGTCCAGTGGTGACCCTTCAAGGTGCCCCTTGGCCCAAAGAAATACCTGACAATCCTGTTTATTAAGTGGTAGCGTCCAAACAAGTATTTGTATCCTCACAAGCAGGTAATTGTTTGAAAAAATAATACACATGCATCAGAATTAAAAACAATATTTTAGTCATCCTTACATAAGAACAATTTCCAGCTAATGGGCGAGCACACCTAGTTGTTACCCCTCAGCTTCTCTGTCCTTGCCACTTGGGGAACCACCACCCTCATTATCGTGGGGCCCTGCCACCCCCATTTCCTGGTCCACGTTGATTTTTGCCTGGTACTTGCTTCTTAGCACAGCAGCTGGAGGAAACCCAGCTCCACAAAGGCATGGAGCTGCTATCTGATGTGAAGTTGTGGACTCCTTCAAGCTCGTCGTTCCCCGGAACGTTACTGAGTATCCTTGGAAGTATAAAGCATCCCGTGGCACACTGGGGTGTGTGGTGCCCCCCAGGGTTCCTCGGCACACAGTCTGGGAACCACTGACATAAGCTCAGTTTCAGATTTGCAGCCACTGGTTTAGGAAATGTACAGGCGTGAAATCGGCCCCAGGAAGTCTCCTTGTCCGATATTCTGTGACTGTAAAAAATTTGTACATTTGTGAAAAACACTTCTCAGTGGCAACAGAGGTCAATCAAAATTCTTCACACCTTCCTTTGCATGAGCGCACATAATATGAGTTAATCTTCCAGGCCTCCCTTTTGGGTGAAGAAGGCCAAGTAAGAATGAAAACAATATTCTGAGCAGCTTCTTCCTTTTTCTTCTTTTTTGGCTGCACTGCACGACTTGTGGGATCTTAGTTCCCCAACCAGGGATTGAACCTGGGCCACAGCAGTGAAAAAGCAGAGTCCTAACCACTGGACTGCCAGGGAGTTCCCTATCCTGAGCTTCTTAGCTGCATTTTCCTGTGTCTGGCTGGTCCTGAAAATCGTGCTCCAGTTTTCTCCCTTTTCTGAAGGCGGCTCAGGCCCAGCGACCGGACCTGACAACTAAACCCTGACAGTGAGAACTGGACAAGACAGGAGGCGTCTAGGACTCCAGGCTGAGCAGTGAGCATGAGAAGTGTCCCCTACACTAATGACAGGTCAGTCTTCACCGAGTTCCCGAGAGCACCGTGACCAACTTCCTATGCCTGATTGATGCGGTGGGAAATTATCAAGCAGTAAAGGAAATTGACTCTATAGAAAGCCTTATTCATATTTTTCTTGACTGAAAACCCAAATGGGCCCCTGAGGGACTAAAGTTCCTGGAGCTGCAAAGATTTGATCATGTGTAGAAGATGGTCTATGTGAAAAAAAATACCTGAATTCCTCGCCTGGGTTCTGTAAAAGGAGATTCAGACAGACGGGACTCCCTCTCTCATAGTCTCACTTGGGGAAAGAATTGATATTATTTAAATGAATTAAGCCTCAACTGGTTATAAATCTCTCTTAATCCATGTCCTTAATTTGAACTTTTTATTGTTCACCAGATTTTTTAGCCTTTTTCAATTTTAGAAACCCTTCCTCTAATGCCCCAATGCTCCGTGATCTTGTGTAAGTGTTTCTGCCCCCTTCCCCCAAGCTGGGAATTCAGAGCTCACCAGTGTGAGCGAGAAGGAGATGAATCTTTACGTAGACGTGCAGAACATCCCTTCTGCAAGGCACATATTCATGGTGGTGCCCAAATGTGAGATGACGAATGCATTTCCATGAAATCCCATTTAGTACGTGACCCATGATGTTGGCAAAGATGGAGAGAGAAGAAAACATCTCAAGTTAAACGCAAAGGAAATGGCCAATTACATACAAAGGGATCCTCTTTAACCTGTTCTTAAAATGAACTTTTTATTTTTGAATAGCTTTATTTAGATTCATACAAAAGTTGCAAAGAAAAGTCTGCAGGGAGTTCCCACCTGGCCCACACCCCATTATTAACATCTCATTGTCATCATTACATGTGTCACAACCAAGAAGGCAGCACAGATACATGACTATAAACTCTATGCTTTACCCTGATTTCATAAGTTTTCCCACTAATGTCCTTTTTCCATCTCAGGGTCCCATCCTGGATCCTCATGTTACAGCCTGAATATTGTGTCTCCTCAAAATTCATATGTTGAGGGCTTCCCTGGTGGCGCAGTGGTTGAGAATCTGCCTGCCAATGCAGGGGACACGGGTTCGAGCCCTGGTCTGGGAAGATCCCACATGCCGCGGAGCAGCTGGGCCCGTGAGCCACAATTGCTGAGCCTGCACGTCTGGAGCCTGTGCTCTGCAACAAGAGAGGCCGCGATAGTGAGAGGCCCGCGCACCGCGATGAAGAGTGGCCCCCGCTTGCAGCAACTAGAGAAAGCCCTCACACAGAAATGAAGACCCAACACAGCCAAAAATAAATAAATAAATTTAAAAAAAAAATTCATATGTTGAAACCCTAGCCCCCAACATGAGGGTATTAGGAGGTGTGCACTTCGGGGGGAAATTGGGTCGTGTGGGCCGAGCCCCCATGATGGGATTAGTGCCCTTAGAAGGGACCCCAGAGAGTCCCTCGTCCCTTCCTCACCACGTGAGGACACAGCAAGAAGACAGTCTATGGACCAGGAAGTGGGTCCTCACCAGACGTGGAATCGGCAGGTGCCCTCATCTTGGACTTCCCAGCTTCCAGAACTGTGAGAGAGAAATAACTGTCTGTTGTTTAAGCCACCAAGTCCTGAGCCTGTTGTATTTTTTGTTATAGCAGCCCGGACCGACTGAGAAACCTCACAGCCTTCAGGCATGATGTCTCCCTGGTCTGTGACGTTTTCTCAGAAGTTCCTTGTTTCTCGGTGACCTTGACAGTTTTGAGGCATACTGGTCAGTATTCTGTATGCTGCCCCTCAGTTTGTGTTTGAGTGATGTTTTTTTTCATGGTTACACTGGGGTTATGGGCTTGGGGGAACCACATCCCAGAGTGCTGTGCCCCCCTCACCCTGGCACACAGGTCCCTGTATCCTGCTTGGGTGTAAACTTAGTGGGGAAATTGCTGTGACACAGGATGTGCACATGTTTAACTTCAGTAAATGATGTCAGAGTTTTCCAAGGTGTAATATCAATTTACACACCCACCAACCTCATCTGGAAGTTTCTGCTTCTCTTCAACCTCACCAACACATGTTATTGAACTTCTTTTTAATTTTAGCCTTTCTGATGTGTGTAGTGGTTTCCCAGGGTAACTGTTTGCATTTTAGTGAGTTTGAGAGCTTTTTATTCTTATTTTTTTATTTTTTTATTTTTTTTAACATCGTTATTGGAGTATAATTGTTTTACAATGTTGTTAGTTTCTACTGTATAACAAAGTGAATCAGCTATATATATACATACATCCCCATATCCCCTCCCTCTTGCGTCTCCCTCCCACCCTCCCTATCCCACCCCTCTAGGTGGACACAAAGCACCAAGCTGATCTCCCTGTGCTATTCGGCTGCTTCCCACTAGCTATCTATTTTACATTTGGTAGTGTATATATGTCCATGCCACTCTCTCACTTCGTCCCAGCTTACCCTTCCCCCTCCCCGCGTCCTCAAGTCCATTCTCTACGTCTGCGTTTTTATTCCTGCCCTGCCAACTAGGTTCATCAGTATCGCTTTTTCAGATTCCATATATATGCATTAGCATAAGGTGGCTATTTCCTTTCCCATGTTAGGGAAGTTTTCGACTATAATCCCTTCAAATATTTTCTCAGGTCCTTTCTCCCTCTCTTCTCCTTCTGGGACCCCTATAATGCGAATGTTGGTGTGTTTAATGTTGTCCCAGAGATCTCTTAGGCTGTCTTCATTTCTTTTCATTCTTTTTTCTTTATTCTGTTCTGCGGCAGTGAATTCCACCATTCTGTCTTCTAGGTCACTTAACCGTTCTTCTGCCTCAGCTATTCTGCTATTGATTCCTTCTAGTGTATTTTTCATTTCAGTTATTGTATTGTTCATCTTTGTTTGTTTGTTCTTTAATTCTTCTAGGTGTTTGTTCTTCAATTCTTCTAGGTCTTTGTTAAACATTTCTTGCATCTTCTCCATCTTTGCCTCCATTCTTTTTCCGAGGTCCTGGATCATCTTCACTATCATTATTCTGAATTCTTTTTCTGGAAGGTTGCCTATCTCCACTTCATTTAATTGTTTTTCTGGGGTTTTATCTTGTTCCTTCTTCTGGTACAAAGTCCTCTGCCTTTTCATTTTGTCTATCTTTCTGTGAATGTAGTTTTCCTTCCACAGGCTGCAGAATTGTAGTTCTTCTTGCTTCTGCTGCCTGCCCTCTGGTGGATGAGGCTCTAGCTGAATTCTTCTAGCTGGTGCTGGCAGCACCTACCCCAGGTAAGCAAGCACTTTCCTTCTGTCTCCACCTGCGGCCACCTGCCTCTCCTCAGATTTCTGGTGAATCCTTTGTCCTGTGACCTTAGTGCTCTGATGGGCTTAGGAAAGCCCATCAGAGCAGGAATTTGTAGTTTTCCGGTCTTCTCCTAGTTGTAAGGGTGGAAGTGACCCTCTTTCTGGCTTTCTACATCCCCAAGCAGAAACCAGAATAACGTTATAGTTTTGGAATCTTTTCCTGCTTTTGAGTGAATCGTGTAGATAGACCATGAGATCTAGTCATATTTTGAATATTTACATGGACGTTGAGTTTATTTATTTTAATGGCTGTACAGCATTCCATGTTATGGTTATGCGACCATTTATCTTTTTTTCTATTACAACTGTGCTTGTATGCATTTCTTTGTGTAAACTCTGAGTGTTGGTTGGAGTAGATCTCAGTGGACTGATTGCTCGGTTTTAGGACAAAAGCATTTGTTTTTCACTATAGTCTGCCAACTCCCTGCCCAAAGCGGCTCCTCACATTTATACTCCCACCAGCAGAATGAAAGTTCTTTTTAACCATGTTCTTGCTAACAGTTAATATGGTCAGGCCTAAAATCTTTTGCTAATCTGATGGAATGATATCCTGTCATTTTACTTTTTCATTCCCTGATTACTAGTGAGATTAGGCATCTGTTCAGATTTTTATTGGCCTTTCTGAATTTTTCTTTCTACCAGCCTGGGTGCTAAAAAAGTGCCTTTTATACACAGAATATCTCTAGAAAGACATACAAAACATTAATATGGGTGCTGCCTCTGGAGGAGGGGGCTAGGGGCTGGAGTCAGACAGGAGACTCTTTAATGCATCCCTTTCTGATTTTTTTAAAACATCATGTGCATGAACTGCTGTTTCAATGAGTCCATTAGTATTTGAAAACACCGATAAGTGAGAATCAGACATTCGCACACACCCCCCTCGGTAAGAAGACGCAGGCTCAGGGAGAGGGTCCTCTCCATCCCTACAGGAGGAGGGCGTGACCAGCAGAGAACAGAGTCTGTGGAAGCAGACGGAGCAAGAACCAAGGGCCAGCGCTCAGCGCCTGGGGTGGCGCCCCTCCACCTTCCTGTGAGGCCCAGTCCTCTTCCTTTTTCTTCTCATTCCCTCCTTTCTTTCCTTTTCCCTTCTGTTTAGATCTTTTTAGCCTCAAAATAAATCCCACTCTTTTTTTTTTTTTTTAATAACAACAACATTTATTGAGCATTTCTGTGCCAGGGAGGTTTTTTTTTTTTTGGCCTCGTACCTTGCGGGATCTCAGATCCCCAACCAGGTATCGAACTCGGGGCATGGCCGTGAAAGCCCAGAATCCCAACCACTAGGCCGCCGGGGAACTCCCAATACATCCCACTGTGATTTAAGCTGGCCTGAGTTCCTGTTGCTCATGGTGAAAGTACTGGACTGTTAGGTCACACTGGGAGACAGGAGAGTGAGGCTCCGGCACCGCCAGGCCTGGGTTCCACCCCTGGCTGTCCACTTCCTAATGTCCAAAGGTGTCATTGTCACCTTTCTGCGTCACTGATGGATGGTATTTCATTGTATGCATCCATCCTCCCATAGATGGGCCTTTGGGTAACTTCCAGGTTTACTATTACAAATAAAGCTATTGTGAACATTTCAGCACATGTCTTTGGTGGGCACGTGTCTATCTGTTGGCTATAAATCAGAAATAGATTTGCTAGTTTTAGGGGAGGCGTTTGTTTAGCTTTGTAGAGACTGCAGCACACATTCTGAGAGTCGTTTCACCAACTTCGGCTCCACCAGCAGCGTGAGAGTTCCAGCGCTGCATGTTCTCAACAACACTTGGTGTTGTCCCTCCTTTTCGTGTTGGTGTCGGGCTTATTGCATTTTTAAAGAGTTGCTGGCCTGGAAATTTACAACAAGAAAATGTCAGCCATGCCATGCTCACCCAGCTCGTGCCCCGGGAATGAGGGTGTCAGGACAGTGACTGGCAAGAGAGGGGCTTTGCCGGCAGGAATGAGCCTCTGGGGAAATGGCATTTCTAGCCACAAATTAGCAAATTGGCATCACTGTTGTATGGTCTCGGTTAACGTGAGCTTGTCCTGAGGGCTCAGCTGCCCATAGTGAGTGCCTGGCTCATGGGAAGAATCAGTGTTTCCAGAAATCAGAATAGCGGTTGCCTCTGGGGGTGGGATGTATGATGGACCAGGAGGGTGTGTGAGGGAAATTTTCTGGTGCTGAGAATGTTCTAGATCTTGACCTGGTGAATATACATGGAAAAAAATCATCGAGCTGTACCCGTAAGATTAGTACACTCTACGGATTATACTGTGTGTGTATGTAGACCCCTGTTAAAAAAAAAAAAGTAACTACGTTCCCTTCTCTTCCTCTATTGGACAAAGGAAGACCTCTGTCAGCCTGGCCTCTGTGATTTTGACGAAGGAAAGGAAACGTGGCATCAGGACAGAGAGGAGACGGCCTGCCAGCTCTGTCTGGGAGAGGGGACAGGTCTGCATGGAAGGTTCTTCCTCTGAGCCGGCGGGAATCCCAGCTAATGCTAAGGGCCGTCAGAGGACCAGGCGTGGAGGGGAAAATACAAGTCTGTTTTCCCACGTGTCAGTAGAAGGAAAAAGTTAAGAAAAAGTGTTACCTTCGGATTTACAAGGCACCATGCTGGGTTTGCCAGTAGAAGAAAACCCAGTTGCTCAGCCAGACTTAGAAAAATATTATTTGGTCCCTGAGTGAAAACAGATGCTGCTTCCCATTACACCCTCTGGCACCCACCAGCAGCAAGGCGTTCTTCCTGCTGCCTGATCAGATGCACGAGGCTAGCGAAGACGAAAGGAATTCCAACTTCGTCCTCTCCAACTTCTTCATCACTTGTCGCATTTGCCTGGTGACAAGTGGGCAGGGAGACTGTTCTCCCACTGAAGTGCATCTCCTTGCAGTTTATCTCGTCCTCCCATCACGGCTGGACGCGCAGGGACTGTGCACCCCCCACTCGCCTCTCCTGGACCCTCGGAGCGGGATTCCAGGGAAGGACTTTCTTTTTCATCAGGTCTAGGGGTTGGGCTGCTGGTTGACTGATTGCTTCCTCGGCCCCCACTGATTGAATTTTTCCAGCTTTAGAAAGTGGCGTTTGCCTCCTTGCCTGGGCAAACAATAATTTAGGCTGTGAACACAGGTCAGCATATGACAGTTTAATCCTTTCAGGCACCTGTGGGGCTTCCTGTGTGGCCAGCCCTTGGCTAAGCTGCCAGCGGGCTGTGTATCTGGCCTCAGCCCGCCCATCTCCCTCGGTTCTCTGTACCTGCCCCCCTTCTTCCTCCCAGGATCCCCTACCTGCAGCCGTGCCAGCTCACACTGTCATTCGCCATCATGTGGACTCGGTCACACCTTCTAAAGGATTTTCAGCCAGAACTGGATTTCTCTGACACCTTAAGAAGCTGCCCCATAATAAACCACGGGACAAATAACACTTGCCCTGTTTTCACAGCCTGAACTATTATTTTGCTTGATTTATGGGGAATTAGACTCAAGGAAGATGTTGGTCTTTTCAGATGTTGCTAAGTGCACGCTGAAGCCCATCGGGGTCAGGAGGGAGCTCGGGCCCTGCTCGGCTCTCACAGCCCAGCAGGGTTCACAGGGCCTGGCAGCTGCTGGGATGGAGCAAAGAGGTGAAGGAGGGCAGCGAGTGCATCGGCGCGGGGGACCCCCAGCCCCGGACTGGCTCTGGGCCGTGCCAGTGGCCCTTCAGTCCGTGCCAGGGCTCACGCCCGGTGGATCGATGGCGTTTCTCTGAAGCGACGAGTTCACAAGGCAGCCCACCCGACCATCGCTGCCCAGCAGAACTGACCACATTCTCTCTCCGCTCTGTGCAGTGTGGTCACCTTTGCCCGCTGAGCGCTTGAAATGTGGCTCATGAAAGAAATTTTAATTTTATTTACCTTCCATTAATTTGCTGTTTTATTTAAATAGCCACGTGTGGCTCTGGCTACTTTATTGGACAGCACGGCTTTGGAGAGTGGGGAGAAAATCATCCAGACTTCTACTGATACTTATTCTCATCTAACAAAGAAACTAACTTCGCCAGCACCTAATATTCAGAGTGGCCCTGGGGCCCTCGCTTAGTTGGCCTCTGGGGGGGTCACTGCCGCAAGCTGTGCGGGGGCCTGGCCGGGAGGTCCCAGTCAGAGGGTGACCGTGGCGCCTTCGTGGCTTGTTCAGAGTCTCATAAGTAGCCTAGGTGTGTGCCTCTTTTACTGGATTTGCAAATTATCTGGTTTTAAGAAAAACTAATCATTGCAAAGTGGAACATTGATTTAGAAAGAGTCCTGTGCAGAATCACAGCTTGACGGTCACGTTGATGAAACGGACAGGACAGAGGGGACACTTCTTTTTTTTTTAATAATAATTTTTTTAAAAAATTTATTTATTTATTTATTTAGCTTGGCTGTGCCGGGTCTTAGTTGCGGCACACGAGTTTCTTAGTTGTGGCATGCATGCAGGATCTAGTTCCCCGACCAGGGATGGAACCCGGGCCCCCTGCATTGGGAGCACGGAGTCTTACGCACTGGACCACCAGGGAAGTCCCCAGAGGGGACACATCTGCTCCAGCATGGCATGGTGTGTGGAGGCCTCTGCAGGTCTAACTGGACCCCTGCTCCCCTGTGTCTGACAAGGCCACAGGATTCAGAGCGACCAAGACTGTGAGTCACAGGTTTACCTTCCCCATCATCCAGGATAACCCTCCCCGAAGGGTAAGTCGCGTCTTGAAATATTGGCTAATAATAGTATAAAGTCACCGAGATGAGAGAGACACTTAAGGATCAAACACATGAAAATGATGACAATTTTTTTTTTTTTACTGTTTTAAAGATCCTAAATATAATACATTATAAAATTTCACTAAATGTTTGAAAAATTTCCAGAAGCCTCTTTGGATTTCAAATTTAGCAGCAATTTTAGTCAAACACCACGGAGGAAGCACTTCCATCTGTGGGTCAAAGAGCCGAAATACAAAGAAAGTAATGGGGCAGCGTGCCGAAACGCACGCCTTTTTCCCGGGCTCTGTGGGAGCGAGTGGGAAGCATCCCGAGACTGAAAGGGAGTGGGTTAGAGCGCGGTACACAGCGAGGGGGGAGCTCCTATCCAGGCAGATAAAAGCATAGAGGCTCCTTGTTAGCGTCTTATTTTAAAATGATTTCAGATTTACAGAAAATTTGTAAAACTGGTACAGAGAGCTCCCCCGTACCCTTCACTTAGTTCCCCTGATGTTAACGGCACAGTGACGGACACCAGGACAGCAACCCTGGCATGTGTTGTTCACCAGCCAGCAGACCTTCTCTGTGCTTCTCCTGTTTTCCAGCTGATGGCCTTTTCCCAGCAGGATCCCATCCGGACCCCACATGGCATGAGTGTGAGGTCTCCCCGCACACTCCCATTTGGGAGTGTTCCTCAGTCTTTAATGACCTGGACACTTTGGAAGAGTCACGGACAGGTATTTTTCAGGATGTCTCTCCCTTTGGGTTTGTCTGATACTTTCTCAGGTGTCAGGAATGCCTCGGAGGGCACGCTGGGTGTCTGTCCGCCCCTCATCCGGGGTCCACAGGTCCAAACATCTCGCTACTGCAGACGCTAACCGCCGCCTCCTCACTAAGGTCTGTTTGCAGGTCTCCCCTGAAAAGTGCTGCTGTTCCTTTTGTAACTAGCAAGCGTCTGGGAGGCACTTGGAGGCTGCACATGTCTTCTTGCTAATCAAGGTGTCTATGTACCCAGTACTCATGACACCCGCTGTATTCTGCTCCAAAACTAAACTGAAAAGAGATCCATTTTCCACTGTGTATCTATAGAAAGATGTGTCATAGAACATATATTCTTTTTTTTTTTTTTTTTTTAGTTTAGTTTATTTATTTATTTTTGGCTGTGTTGGGCCTTTGTTGCTGTGCACGGGTTTTCTCTAGTTGCGGCGAGCGGGGGCTACTCTTCATTGTGGTGCGCGGGCTTCTCATTGCAGTGGCTTCTCTTGTTACGGAGCACGGGCTCTAGACACGTGGGTTTCAGTAGTTGTGGCACACAGGCTCAGTAGTTGTGGCTCGCGGGCTGTAGAGCGCAGGCTCAGTAGTTGTGGCGCACGGGCTTAGTTGCCCCACGGCATGTGGGATCTTCCCGGACCAGGGATTGAACCCATGTCCCCTGCATTGGCAGGCGGATTCTTAACCACTGCACCACCAGGGAAGCCCAGAACATATATTCTTAACAGTAACTGGCTCTTTTATTAAAGTAAAAAATATTTAATGGAAAAACTGTAACCAATCTCATTGACTGAAGCAGAAAAGGAAAGGATCTGGATAATAGTTATTACAACACATGTGAGACTCATTCACTGTATCTGCATAAGTGAGTTACAACAATCAGACTCTTGTAGCCACAAGCCTCCAAGTGCTACAGATGCCATCAACACACTTATGCTGATTTAGAAATGAAAACATAAAAGAATGTTTATACTACTTTGTAATGAGGTGGGGAATGAATATTTTTTTGTACCAGAATTATTCTGGTTAAATTGTAGCAGGATAATCAAAAGTGTTGAACTTAAAGATGAATTATACAGTTTTCTGTTACAAAACCACAACATAGCTGTTCAAACTTTGTGACCTGCCATTGGGAAAACTAATGGCTGTCAGAAGGATGATTCTTAGCAGATATTTAAAAAATAATAACCAACACTGTTAATTTTGTACCTTAAAAATAAAGGTGATTTAAAAAAAAAATGACTGAGAAAATTACAGCTTTTTGAAAGAAACTTGAGAGAAGCTTTTGAAAACAGATGGGCTAAAATTTTTATTGTTGCCTAAAATGATGTGTGTCATCTATTAAAATGCTCCTGTCTGCATACTTAAAAAAATAGACTTTATTTTCTATCTTATTTGACAATCTTCCCCAAAATGGTGGGTTGCAATTCCATTTGCTATAAAATGTTAATATGCAGTGACTTACGATTAATTTGCGAGAACAACTAATTGACATCATGGAAGATGGAAATTTACTAGCTGAATTTCAAACAAAAATGTTTGCAGAATTGGGGGCTAAGATTGAAAAATGAGTAACATGATTTAGTAAGTCAATTATTCATTACTGTTTGGGTTTGTGCTTCATTGAGGAGTATTTTTTTTTTTTTAAAGGACTTGATCTTTTTTTTTTTTAAATTTATTTATTTATGGTTGTGTTGGGTCTTCGTTTCTGTGCGAGGGCTTTCTCCAGTTGCGGCAAGCGGGAGCCACTCTTCATCGCGGTGCGCGGGCCTCTCACTGTCGCGGCCTCTCTTGTTGCGGAGCACGGGCTCCAGACGCGCAGGCTCAGTAGTTGTGGCTCACGGGCCCAGTTGCTCCGCGGCATGTGGGATCTTCCCAGACCAGGGCTCGAACCCGTGTCCCCCGCATTGGCAGGCAGACTCTCAACCACTGCGCCACCAGGGAAGCCCGAGGAGTATTTTTTACAAGTTTGAGAGCCATTAAAATCAAGTATCAAAGTACACAACTTAGAATCAGACCTTCAAATGCTGTATCAGAAAATGTTAAACTAAGAGTCTCAAAAAGAGTGAAGTGTGTTCAATCACATCACTCTCCACTAAAAATACTATTATGTATTATTGTATTATGTACTACAACACAATACAAAAAAATTGTATTATGTATTATATATGTATTATGTATTATTTTAGGGAGGATAAAAAGGTTTGCCGTACCATAAATAAATAAAATAACCCACAATTATTTTAGGGCATTATTCGTTTAATCTTTAACTCAGCCTTTAAGCATGTTTATTGTTGTGTAGGTTTAAAAATGTAGGTAATATGTTAGCACGGCCATACTTATATATGGTTTAAAAATACATAATTATGTAAGGAGAGTTCGCTTAGATATTTTCACTTCTGGGGATGTGAGATCAAAAGTATTCTTAGACCACGGCTCTGAATCCAGGATGGCTTGAACCTCAGAGCAAATGTTTTATATGTGTTACTTCATTCAATTCTCATAACAAGAAGAGGTGAGTCTTCTTTGTGAAGTGATAGTTGTCCCTAGTTTTTAGTTCAGGAAGCGGGAGGCTGAGAGAAGGTGGGAAGTAAACGCGTGGTTTAAAGGCAGGAAGGGATTCGCCGGAACTGAGACCCAGCCTCGTGTGTCTTCCCCCCGCGCTCGGACTTGGGTGAGTCTGTCCCCAGGCCCCACGGAGTTTCTAAAATGGGCTTTTCCCCTCAGTGTGGAGGCTGAAACCGTGAAATCCTCTTCCATCCTCACGGGCACCTTTGTTGATGCCCCGTGTGCTGTGTCCAGTAGATGTGGAACCGGGGATCTGAATATCAGGACTTGCAAACATTCACCAAGGACAGTGGTGAACGTTTAACTGTCTGCCGGCGCCCCGAGAGAATCAGAGCTGTGCCAGTCTGTGTGTGAGGTCGTTGGGTGCCCATGTGCGACGACACTATTGTGCTTAACTTCTGCTTTCATTTGGGAGCCCCTGCACACACGCTGGCTCATCGCATTATCACAAGAACGCTTTAGACAGGTATTATCTACCCCACTTTCCCTTGTGGGCAGGTGGGAGCGGGCAGGGCGCCGGGGGCTGAGCGAGGACCAGCCTTGTGGGGCGCCGTGGCCACTCCAGGAGCATGAGCGCGCCGGCGTTCACACCAATGAAGTGAGGGGGGAAAGAGGTGATTCTGAGTCCCCATTTTGCAGAGAATTGACTGAGGCTCTGAAGGGGAAGTTAAATGACTTTCTCAGGGTCACACAACTTGTAAGTGTGCCTCCAAAACCCATTCTGAATCTACTGTATCTTTCTGTCTGTGTTACTAAACGCTTCGTTCAGTGGTTCTTACCAGGGGAGGTTCTGCCTCCGAGGGGATCTGCGGGGACGTTTTTTGCGGTTGTCGCAGTGATTGCTGGTATTTAGTGGGCAAGGGCCAGGGATGGCGAAGGTTCTGTAAAGTGCAGGGGGTCCCACACAGTAAGAAGTGTCTTATGGCTGCCCAGCTTTGGTTTTACGGCGTGTTTGTCGTTATCTGGACGCAGAATGAAGCACCACATTAGGGTGCGGAGCTGGACAGCCATGGAGGGGTGCCATCCTCCTCCCGTGGTCCATAGTCAGGTACCAGGACCTCCCGGGGCAGTGATGCCGGGGCCCAGACTGCTGGGGAAGTGGGTGGAAAGCTCTGTGTATATTTCCTCTTCCACATCCTCCCTGGAGAATTTGTTCTTCGGAAGTATTTGTTCATGACCTCTCCGCCCACGTGCAAAACACTTTTAAAAAGCCATCATGGTGTCTCGGGATGTTTTGTAATCAGGCGTCTCTGGTTCTATTCCTGGTCCTCCCCCTTTGGGGCAAGTTCCTAAACCTCTCTGGGCCTCGGCTTCTTTGTAGAATTGAGTAAAATCGCAGCCTCACTTGGTCGTCCAGGAAACCAAATGAGGCAGAGCCTGTGCCTGAAGCACACGGACCACTCGTGCCCCGTCCACTCCCTTCCTTCCTTTTTCTGCTACAGGAGGAGTTCAGTTTGCCTCCTGTAACGTATCCCTCATTTAAACAGGAGAAGTGTTTTCATCATCGAGAATGTCTTTCTTTCTGCAGTTGTTCTTGTTCAAAACAAACAAAAATAAGTAAATGCATGGCTACTATTCTGAGCATCGCAAGGGCTGTGGCCTACTTTGAGATTCTAACACACATCTCCCCGCACGTGCACAGACACACCTGCCCATGCACTTTTACAGGTAAGCCTGTCTCCACCTAGAAAGACAGGGTGGGCGTGGCTCCAGAGGACGCCTGAAGGCCGCCCTGGGTGGTGCTGAGCTGTGGGGGCACCCAGACCTGGCGTGGAACCGGGCCCTAGGGCACAGGCAGGATGGGCTTTGGGCCAACCGGCTGCGGGCCTGCGGCCTGGAGAGACAGGCCGCTCGCAGACGGACAAAGCCTTCAACTGCACACGCAAGCACCCGCAAGTGCCCGCACCGCCACCTTGATTGCCAGGGCTGACCCCCGTCGCCCTGCCCTCCCCTGTTACTGAAGCATCTTCTGGGGCAAAGAGGAAGCTACTGTGGTCAGGGTGTGTGAGAAGCCAGCACCATCATTGGCAGTTTCACCACTAAAAGACCTCATTAAGTCAAGCATCTGAGAGTGACCAAGTGGAATTATTAACTTCGGGGATTTCCAGTTTGGTCTGCATTAGACCATGACCAGAGAAATTCACGCCAATGACAAGCCAAGCGCTTGAGTTTTCCCTCTTAAAAAGTTACTTTTAGGCAGAAGCCATGATGCTCTTTCCGCGGAATTGTTATACGATACTGTGCAAACTGCAGGAATTTTCCAAGTGAGCACTTGAAAGCAGTGGTGCCTGGTGGGTTGCGATTCCTTGGACAGAGAAACAAAAGACAATGTGCCCTAAAAATAAAGCCCAGATAGAGAACCTGATTTTCCACCTGGAGGTCACCCAAAAGCATGGTTAAGAATCTGTATTGGTTTTTCAAGGTCTTTCCAGGGAAAGAAATGGAGGAGGGAGGCGAGCTTTTGCTTCAAGTGGCATCAGAGTCCTTGCTTCTCTTTTGGCCCAGGTCTTGCTATGATCCCTGCAAGTTTTCACTGGTGGTTTACAGCCCAGACCGCCTGGCCCTCGGGGGGACGCTGAGCTGATGGGATCTGCAGGCAGGACCCGCGCATGGACGGCCGCTATCTTGCCCTGGTCACACTCACATACCAGGTGAGTCTGAGAAAACAGCCAGGAGAGAGAGGGGTGTACTTCCTCATGCAGCGTGACCCCCGGAGAGGCAGCGAGGGGTCCCGGGTGAACAGACGTCACCTGCAGGGCTGGGATGAAAACTCCTGCCTTTTAGTCCCAGTGGTGGGAACTGGGGGTAATCAAACCAAATCCTGTTCTGCCCTCTTCCGATATTGCAGAGTTGTAGCAGGTCACATGACCCAGCGTTGGCCCTTCGGCGATGACCGTGGCCCGAGGGATGGCCGAGCAATGGCTTGGAGGGAACCCGGGCTCCTCCTGCCCAAGCGCAGGGAACACAGTGTTGTTTGTAAAAGCAAAAATAACGGCAATAATCTAACACCTGTCGGTGGACCGCTTCAATAAATGTTGGCGCAACCGAACAGGAAAATATATAAAAGCATTTCAAAGAATGAGGACGCTCTGTATGTACCAAAATGAAACCACTTCCAATAAACAAAGTAACAAAACAAAAGTACTATGAGGAAGTGTGATTCCTATGCTCTCGTTTGTGTGAAGTAGATGGCACCCGTGTCTACTGGGTATGGAGATAAATATACTTTTACACAGATAATGCAGTACATAATACTTGAGATGTCTAAAAACCAGTAACAGAGCTTGTCTCTGGGTAAAAGAAACACGAGCCTGAGGAACAGAGGTGGCACCAGAGCTCTTATTACATGTGCAAAGAATGTCACAAAAATAAAAGAGTAAAACAATGTAAAACTTCTCATTTTTCCTTTCGACCATGTTTACTAACTACCGCACAGCTTACCCTGCATTAGCTGATGGGATGAGACAGAGAGACACCAGGTTTGCCGCGAGCATCGGGCCAGGAGGCGAGCTTGAGGCCGGGGTGGAAGGGCTTCACCGTGCAGCCGGGAACCCAATGCGCTGCAGCACCGGCGCTGGGACGCGGCTCCAGGGGGAGCCCGTGCAGGTCTCTGCTCCCGTGGGCTGTTGGGAAGCCCTGGGCTGGCTGGGGGGCTCTGCATCCATGGGGTCCTCACCTCGGGATCCTGGCGTCTGTCGGGTCGACACTGCTGTCCGCAGGCGCCCAGGGAACCATCATCACTTCTCTACATTCACGGAGCTTAGATTCCGTCATCCAGTTAAAGGAGGCGTTTCTCAGAGCCTGGTGGGCGGGCGGGGGGGACCAGAAGGCAGCCCTGCCGGCTGTGCCCGTGCTTTGCTGGCCTCATGTCTGTCTGGGACAGTGCAGGATGGACAGTGCGGGTGGCTGGAGAGCGGGTCACACCGACTAACAGAGTATTCAGGTTAAGAGAAGGGCTTTCACTGCGTGCGCGGATTGCCGGTTTGCGAAGAAGGTAGCAAAGCGCCTCAGCTAGGAATCACCCACTTTGCTCGGATGACTCAGAGGCGCCTCCGCACTCAGGGTCACACTAGAAACCAGTCATGGTTTCACGGGAGGACAGGAGATTGCGCGATGAAACGTTTGCCAGGAAATGGGGTCTCCAGCCTCAGCATTCCCCCGGCACCTCAGGGAGTGGCCCTTTGTCGGGGGCCGCTCTGGGCTTTGACCCTGGCAGATTCCTGGTGTCGAGGTTCGAAGTTCGAGCCCTGGCTGCCGAAGTGATCAACACCCCGAGGGAAGCCACCATCAGCACCTTAATTTTAAAGGCGTGGGATCTTGGATTCCTGAACTGGACTTTCACGGCGGGGCATAGTCTCCAAGGTCTGCTGCAAAAGGATAGGACGCGGGTCTCCAGCAGGCTCCCACTGCTGGGTGCTTGGGTGAGTCACGGGGTCACCAGAGGGCAGCAAGCGGGCGTCCCGCCGGCCGGGTCGGGGGGCTGTCTCCTCCCCAGGGAGCTCGAACCCCGTTGAGCCCGTGGTTTGAATCTACAGTGCGGAGGATTGACACCCCGGCCTCACATTTAGTTAACTGGCGAGGTGTGATCACGGAGGCACTGCCATCGCCCCGAGCGACGCAACCCGCCCGGCTCCTGCGTGTGCGTCGGGCGTTCTCTCGATGCGGCCGGGCCCTGCCTCCCCGTGAAGCACTAAGGGAATGTTTCCGTAGTGCTTCACAGGAACTTGCACTTAATCCCCTCAACAGCCGTTTGAAGTGGGTGTGATTTCCTCCGTGTTGCCCGGGAGAGGAGTAATTCAGGCAGGTGGAGCCGCCGTCCGAGGCCCCTCCCTGCCTCACCTAGACGTTCAGGGGTGAATTTGGCCACTGCGCCCCAAGATGCTCGGAAAATGCACCTGCACCGCCCGGGAGCCGGCGTCTCGGCCCTCCCGCACGGCCGCGGCTCTGGGGTAGGTAAGGGCCGGGCCTCCCGCAGGCCCGGCAAGGCGGCTCCCGCGCCCTGGCCCTGGGACGGGAGAGGCCGGGCTGACGGGCGTGCTCGCTGCCTCGGCCGGGGGTCAGCCTAGGGCCCCCCCCGTCCCCCCGCGGGGACGACAGCGCCGGCCACCAGCCTCTGGGTGCAGCCCTTCCCGGAAGCGCCCCGCGCTGAGGCTGAACCCACGGGTCGCCAAGTCCTCGTGCTACCCCAGGTCCCCTCCAAGCCCGCGTTTGCCCGCCCTCCCCCGCTGCGCCCCGCCCCGTCCCGACCTGCGCCGTGTGTTCTCACTGGCCCGCCGGGGCCCGATTTCTTCCCGCTGGAGCCTCAGCCCTCGCTCTGCGCCGCGTCCTCGCCTCTCGGCCTCCTGGGCTCGACGTGGCCTCCTCGGAGGCAGGTCCAGGGCCCCGCTCAGCAGCGCCACTGGCTGTCTGTCCCTCCTGCAGCAGTGAGGGCGGATCGAGGGACGGTGGTGCCGGCAGAGGGAAGGGGCGGTGGGGGGGCAGGGGCGGGGCTTAGGTGGGGGACAGGTCAACCTGCCCCCGTGCAGGCAGCAGGGGTGGAGGGGCAGCGAGGCAGGCACAGTGGGGCGGGAAACGGGGGTCCCAGAGGGGGTGCTCCCGCCACAAGGTGCCCCTCAGGCAGGGTCAGCCCACAACTCTCTCCAGCGTTTCTTCTTGGCTTTGGCCTTCCTTTAATTCTAAATGTGGATTAAAATGTTCACAGGACTTTCAAGGACCTTAGGGATCAACTGGCTGACGGGTGAGGAAACTGAGGCTCAGAGACATTGAGTGATTTGCCCAAGGTCACACAGCCGGCTGATCAGAGACTGGGGTGCAGGCCCCCGTCGCCGTGTATGCGGGACCACCACTCAGCAGCTGAAACAGCACATGCGTGTTTCTCTGATTCTGTGGTCGGGAGGCTGGGCACGGCTTTGCGGGGCCTGACCACGCTGGCCTCTGTTTGCAGTTTCTGTCTCCTTTCCCAGCCTCAAACCTCCTACCACCCTGATCCTTCTTCTTTAATGCCCCTCGAGGTTGCTCCTGTAGTGCTGCTGGGTCCTTTGCATAGTAACAACATGATTCTTTCACAAGCAGACGTGTTTTTACAGCGCTGTTCAATAGCCCACCACCTGCATGGGACTTTCCATCGATTCTTGTCGGGAAGTCTTCAGGGTGCCTTACAGATAAGTGGCCTTTTCAAAAACATTGCAAAGGACAGAAGGACTAGTGAACATATTGCTTTGGGGCCCTTCTGTGCCCTTGTTAAAAAGAGAGGAAAGAGCTTCATTTCTGAGCATCCCAGGTCCTTTTCCTGTGGCCACAAGGGTGCAAATGTATCCGTTTTGATTTACTTAAGGAACGGTGTTGCTCTAGGAAATGACACAGTAGCATTGCAGAAACAACCGGTCACAGATCCTTCGGGAAAGCGACGTCCTTCCATCCATCTAACCTACACTTGAGGTTCTCAAGGCAGGGGAGGGAATGAAACAAAAACAAGAAAGCCCATCGACACTGGAGCATTTCCATAATCAAGCTACACCAAAGATGCGTGGCATGCTCACTCCCCAAGTGACAAAGCTTGGACACACGGACAGCAGACATACAGATAGCAGCGCCCACCAAGCTCCCGTTCTCTCCAGGTGGCCTTTACATCAGCCTGGCTCCCGGACGACCTTCACCGATTTACCTAATCCCTCTGCAGCTTCATCCCGGCGGCACACTGGGAACAAGGACCCGTCAGAAAGGTGGAGGGCAGGCTGCTGTCCCCTGGGACACGCCTGTGTTGTGTGTGTGACATTGCTCTGATGGGGCCTCCACGTTTCAGGGTCTCCCCAGTCTCGTAGGCTCAGAACATCAGTAGTTATTACAGGAGACAAGGAACTGATGTTAAATGAGCTCCCCCAAATCTGAGGTCACGGTATTAGTCTACAGCAAAACTAAACCCAGTGGGCAAAATACAAGTGTTGGCGGATCCTATAGTCCCTCCTGTCTCCATTCCAGACTGGGTGGCTTTTGACCACAGGAGTTTGTTTCTCGCAGTTCTGGAGGCTAGAAGTCCAAGACGAGGTGCCGGCCGATTCCATGTCTGGTGAAGGCGGGCTTCCCGGTCCATAGACGGCTGTCTCTGGCTGTGACCTCACGTGGCAGAAGAGGGGAGGGACTGTCTGGGGTCTCTTTTAAAAGGGCACAAGTCCCATTCATGGGGGCTCCACCCTCATGACCTCATCACCTCCCAAGGGCCCACCTCCTGACACCATCACATTGCGGATTTGGTTTCAAAATATGCATTTGGGGGGACACAGATATTCAGTCTACGGCAGCTCCTTAAAGGCAAATCTACGCGTGGAGACCAGGCACAGTCCGAGGGCTGCCTGGAGCATTGGACTGAGCCGGGCAGGGCTGGGGGGTGGACGACTGGAGCGGTTGTGGTCCAGCTATAAGAACTGGGCCCCCACTGGGAGCCCGCGCGCTTCGCACGTTGTGGTGCCCCCAGGTGGGCCCCTGACTGCTGGCCTGTGGCCCTCCCGCAGGGCAGGATGCGTCCAGCTGATTCCTGCGAGCTTCCACACGTTTGTGTGTTTGTCCCCCACGCAGGTTGATCTTCCACGACTTTTCCTAGAGGTTCACCACCGACGTATGTATCCCCGTAGACACGCAGCATTTGGTTTTGTCGTTTTGGAACCTTATACAAATGGAGTTGCACGTTACGTATTCTCCCACGATGTTTCTTGCTCAAGACACATCATGTTAATTTGCACAGCTTTGTCCCATTCTTTACGACAACTGCATAGTATTTTTTTATGTAACACACCGCAACTTACTTATCCATTTACTCCTGATGGATCGATGCCCAGCTCTTCCCTCCCACCAACAGCTGGTATTGCCTGGCTTCTAATTATGAAGTGGTAGCTCGTCTGGTTTTAAATTCTCTCGATTGCTAATGAGGTTGAGACCTTCACATATGTTTATGGGCCATTTGTGACTCCTTCTCTGCAAACTGTCTGATAGTGTTTTTTGAATATTTTTCTATTAGGTTATTTGTGTTTTTCTTGTCTGTGTATGTGAATTCTCTGCATATTCTGGATATTAACTGTTTGTGAGTTACCAGCATCTTTTCCTAATCCTGGCTTGTCTTTTTAATCTTTTTTTTTTTGTTCAAACAAACATTTTTTTTTTTATTGTGGTAAGAACTACCCTCTTAACAAATTTAAAGTGTACAATACAGTATTGGCAACTATGGGCATAATTTTGTAGAGCAGATGTCTAGCGCTTAATCATCTTGTTTTTTAATCTCTTGATGGTATCTTTTGATGAGTAGAAGTTTTTAATTTTAACATAGTTCAACTTATCAGTTTTGTTCATGATTGTGTGTGTGTGTGTGTCTTCAGATCCAAATGCACCCCATGGTTATAGAGAGAGTCTCTTTATTATCTCGTAAAAGTTTTACAGTTCTTTTTCGTATTTAAGTCTTTAATCCACGTGGAATTGATTTTTTAATGTGGTGTGAAATAGGGATGTAACATCATTTTCCTCTGTGTTTAATGTATTGCCAAGGTACTACTCATTAAATGGTACTTACTATTTATCAAATAGGGCACACCTGCTCCAACACAAATCTGTTTCAGGTATGAAGGGGCTTGGTTCTTGGCTCCCTGCGCTGTCCTGCTGTCTGTCTGTGTGTCCTCTTGCCCACCCCACGCTGTACTAACCATTCAGCTCCCTGAGTTGTCCTCCTCCTGGGAGGGTACCTGCCCCAGCCTTGCTTTTCTTCCACACAGTCTCAGCTACACTGGGTCCTTCATTTTTCCATGTAAATTTGAGAATCAGCTTTTCAAGTTCCATAAGAAATAAAGCTCATTGTGATTTAAGTGAAATTCTATTGAATCTACAAGTCTGTTTTTACTTTTTTATTGTTATTTTCTAAACTTTTCCCCTCAAAAACAGTATTCAAGTTTCATGTAGAAAACTGGAAAACCCAGTAAAACAAAAACAAAGAAAATCACTAAAGCAAATCTCACCACTAGAAATAAGCACTGCTAACATTTTAATGTCATTTTATCATCTTTTTATATATAGTCTATTATATACAAAATACCTATTGAATACATGTATACATATACAGAACATATATAAATATAACACATATATATACATATAGAATATTTATATATGCTGCAGACCACATGTTATCAACCCAAAATGCCCATTTTTTTCTCTTCTCTGGACTCAGGATGCTCTGTCTAGTCGCCCTGGGCCAAGCAGACGTCTTGACCCTGCGTTGTGTCCTCTCCTGCATAGGACCGTGCAGGCAGAACCACTGCAGCGGCGGGGCTGGAATGCCCTTCATTCCACAGACGCCGCTTCCCTGTGCCGCTGCCCTGGTGGAAGTGCCCTGAGGAGCCTGACGTGTGCATCCCGGGCTGGGATGTGGTTTGGAAGACAGACCCTGAACTTGACAAAAGGCGAAGGAATCTTAACCACTTGGTTTTGCCTTATTTCCCTACTTAGGTATCCAAAGAAGTGATATTTGATAAAAAACCCATGTCTAAATAAGACAACAATAGCTCTTTTGACAAGTACAAAATGAAAATTCTAAATGTTGATACAGCATGCTTTTTCACTGAATTGTGAACACTTTTTTCCCTCTTAACTGGCCATAGAATGATGGGAGGTACCATGTAGACTGTGGATGGGCTGGTACAATCCCCCGGCATTAGCACTAGCGTCAGTTCCTATGGGGCGTGACCCATCTGCCTAATCGCCTGCTTCACAGCAGGTGGACAGCTGGAAACCCCTTCCTCCCTCCCATAACTGGGAACCAGCTGTTGTTCTGTTTTGACTCTGACATGAGTTATCAGTGACTCCCCCTAATTGTCACGCCCAGGTTGAGGTTTGGTGTTGTGTTTTAGGTACCATGTGTGTTATCAAAGATGCACCCTGAACTCCCCTTGCCTTCTTTGGGATGGGAGTTCAGTGGACATCACCAGGTGGCCAGGAAGGTGATATGGAGGGTGCTGCTGCCCCCTGCTGGTGGAGGTGGACATTGCCAACCATCCAAGCAAAGGCAACCAGAGTTTCCCGTCCCAGGGGTATCTTTTTCCCACAGGCCACACAGCTAATTTGATGCAGAATCTGGGATTTTCCTGTAACATTGAAGTGAAAACCACCTGGGTACACAACTCCAAAGCAATGGTGGCATTGCTACTAGAGTTAAGCTAGTCTCAAGCAGAAGTTATTTTTTTCCTACTGCTCACCAGGTATTAAGTATTTATGGTAAAATTTTGCTTTTCCTGGACACTGGACATTGTAACTATTTCAAATGTATTATTTTGTTATATACTGTGTATTCACTATTATTAAAGTATTTTTTTAAATTATTATTTATTTATTTATTTGTTTTTTGGCTGTGTTGAGTCTTCGTTTCTGTGCAAGGGGTTCCTCTAGTTGAGGCAAGTGGGGCCACTTTTTCATTGCAGTGCGCGGGCCTCTCACTATCGCGGCCTCTCTTGTTGCGGAGCACAGGCTCCAGACGCGCAGGCTCAGTAATTGTGGCTCACGGGCCTAGTTGCTCCGCGGCATGTGGGATCTTCCCAGACCAGGGTTCGAACCCGTGTCCCCTGCATTAGCAGGCAGATTGTCAACCACTGCGCCACCAGGGAAGCCCATTAAAGTATTTTTTTAACATGTACTATGGCTACCTTTTTAAAGAATCATTTAAGTATTTTTAGTCTGCCTTATATTTTGTACCAATTTTTAGTAGTACATTTGCTCTGTCGATATGAATTTTATATACATTTATTCTAATTTGTTTCACATTGTGGCTTGCTTTTTATTTACTGGTATTTCCTGAAATACAATTCCCATGTTGGCTTTTAATGGTATGTGAAGCATTTGTAAATGTATTAGTAAATTTGTTGTGTTTACTTGTGCCCTATTTAACAAGATTTCAAACACAATTTATTTATGTTTGGCTCTATGGTTTTCCATTTTTCTTTTTCAGGTTTAAATCACCGTGATTTAAATCACCGTGATTTTTCAGGTTAAAATCACCGTGATCTCATCCCAACTGGACTCCAGTGCCCGGTATAACTTTATGTAGGTTTGCTCCTGTCATAACCCTTGAAAACAGCGTTCCATACATAAATGATAAAAAAATGCTTAAGATTTTGTTTTTCAAAAATGTCCTTGTTGGGTTAGGAGCCCACATTCTGGGTATGGGTAGACGGGCCTGCATCTCCGCCTGCTGCCCCGTAGGGGTTATGATGGGGCGGTGAAGTCTCGCCTGGGTGTGGGGCTGTAAATGACCTTTGCACATCAAGGGCTTTGGGGGCTGCCTCTCTGTAGCAGATGGCCACTTCCTGCCACATTCCCTAGAGAAATCCTCGGAAATAAGGAGTTATTGTCTCCAAGAGTTTGTTCAGTTCAGAGATAAATGCATACTGGACTGAGAACACAGGTGTGCAAAGGGCCTTCACATCCCAGGGACCTGCTCCGGTTTCTCTGAAGTGTGAGGTGTGCAGACCCGAGGGAGCGGCTTTCTGGCTCAGAGTTCCCGCCACTGAAGAACAGCGCTGCCCTAGCCACTTCCCACCCGCAGGGGACGGCACGGGTGGACCCTGCTGGGGACTGGAACAGGGGCTTCCTCTTCTGCCAGTTGGTCTCTGCATGTGGTTGAACCGGTTCGTGTAAATCAGAGACCAGCGAAAGCCAGTTTGGGGAGAGATGGAGAATCCAGCAAGTGGGGAGAGAGGCGGAGACTGAACACTGAACTCGGAGAAACAGCTGCGTTCTCAGCAGTCTCCGGTTCCAGGCGCTTCCCGAGGCTCCGGTGCGCCCCAGCCAGCCCTGCACGAAACGTCATTGCTGCCTCGTCTTGCTTCTGGGGGCCTGAGCTTGCTTCCAGTTCTGACAACCCAAGTACACGAATGGATACAGTGACTGATGCTTGTCTGTTTGACGCTAAAGAAACATGCCTTGTGCAAGAAATCAGGTCGTTTAAACATCGTCAACTCCCATTATTAGATATCAAAGGTTATTTTCATAATGGATGATCATTTATTATAATTTGAAAAACTAAACATCAAACCCCCAATGAATTGACTCTAATATTAATGCAGTAGCATCATTGGATGGGGAATATTCTGGAATCTTGGGCTGTTTGCTTTTAGTGTAACACAAGAGAGCCGGCTTTAAAGCAGCTGAAGGACTACGGTCTTGTTCGGAAGAAGGGCCGGCCAGCAAAGGGAGCAGAAACAAGTGGGTTCAGAGCCCATCTAGCGCATCCTGCCCAGGTTCCCTCCGCGTGAGCCCCCTCCTCTGGACAATCTCCCCTGACAACCCCACCACCCACCCTGGGGGAACTCATCCCCCGTGGCCCCTGTACTCCCCCCTCGTGGCACAGAATCATAATTCCCTGTTTACCCGTGTGTCCCAGAAGCGGGCTGAGCTCCTGGAGGTTAGGGGACACTGTGTGCCCTTCGCCCCGCAAGCCCGCACCCGTGAGGGCTGAGAGCAGAAAGAAGCCTGGCTTTGGTGCAGCCCTCCGTGCCGGCCGTCTCCGTTCTCTGTTAAATACATCCTCAACACAACCGTGCCGGTCACTCACACACCCACTGGGTCGTCTGGCCGTGCGTGGCTCGGGGCCAGACCCTGGAGCAGGCGCCTCGGCCCCAGTGCACACATCTGGGGCGGCCCAGTGCACACATCTGGGGCGGCCCGAGGCGCCCAGGCCACAGGCCTCTTTGT
This sequence comes from Balaenoptera borealis, assembly GCF_965194805.1. Taxonomy (NCBI): domain Eukaryota; kingdom Metazoa; phylum Chordata; class Mammalia; order Artiodactyla; family Balaenopteridae; genus Balaenoptera; species Balaenoptera borealis. The sequence continues at coordinate 77,630,769 of NC_138877.1, forward strand.
CGCATCCAGACCTCCCTACGTGCTTTTCATTTGAACTTCCACCAACTTCCGGGGTTTGTTTACGAGCAGCTCAGGTTTCTGACAATGTTTTTAGAAATCTGATGAATAATTATCACGCTACCATATATTCTGCTCCGTGAGAGGAGAAAACTCAGAACAACCTGAATGACTTATTCAAGGCCCCGTGCAGCCCCAGGCTGAGGCCAGGACGGTGCCCAGGAGTCTGACCTGTACAAATCAGGGGTCTCTGGGGAAGCAGAACCAGCAGGGTTTATACACATACAGAGACGTGTTACCAGGAGTTGGAGAAGGAAGCAGGGCACCAGGGCAGCTCCACCTAAGCCCTCATGGTCACGACCACTGCATCAACCGGTGATTTGGATGTGCAGTCTGGGGGGTTGATTTGTTGGTGGTGAATTCCACAATGTGGTGTTTATTGGTTAATCCATTAAAAGGGGGATGACCCCAAATCCTGAGACTAGGTTAGGACCACCACCTACGACAGGCTGATTATGACGAGTGGGGACGGAGGCTAGCGTCGCTGGAACGGTGTAGCCCACCAGAACCTGCGGTGGGGGGTGTTACTTCCTCCGTCGGGACCCGGAAGCTGAGCCCTGGGCACTGAGACACGAGCCCGGGTCCCAGCCGAGGGACAGAGCGTGACTGAGCGCAGCCCGGTCCAGTGCTGGAGCCACGGTGATGGGACGCTCAGGGACGCTCAGATCTCAGCGCCCGTCCTGCCCTTGTGCTGGTTCTTTCCCGGGGACCCAGGCGGATGTGAGTCATGCTCGGAAGGAGACCTATTTTCCAAATGGTTGGTTTTCCTGAGCGAATTTCTGCGCCAGCTGGGATGGCTTCCAGCCCCTCCCCCCGTGACCGTCAAAGCCCGGCCAGCGGAGGGTCAGTCTTTCCGGAGGTGCCGGCGGGCGGGCTCCAGGCTCATCTGGAGGATAGTGGCTTCAGGATGGGCTACTTGTAGAGCAATCAGCCGTCTTCATAAATTAACTGATTGCCTCCTCATATTACGGTAGAAAATGAGGGCTCAAATTGCTGATGGCGAATTTGACAACGTGGGGTGACTGATTAAAACATGTAAAGGGGGTGGCCCCCAAATCCCAAGGCTAGTCAAGCAGGTGGAGGGAGTGGAAAGTAACTAGAGCGAAGTCCAGCAGATGTGTCTCCTCTGAGCTGCCCTCTCTTCCAAGGAAGGCCCTGCTGAAGTGCTGATACACAAAATCTACTGGACGTGCCCCCCAAAAATCAAAACCTCAGCTTTTATTTACATGAACACTGTTTATCTTTCTTCCTCTTTCTTTAATTCAAATAATATTATATGCAGTACTGAGAGCGAAAGTGCATTAACACACGCACTTCTGGGGATGGTTTCCAGCCCTGGTGGGACGCGTCATCAGGACAGGCTGAGGAGGAGATGTAGTGATTCCATGACTCTTTCCATCGGTCCCCAACTTCCCTGCTCAGGTGGCAGCAGAAACAGGGTGGCTGGCGGGTTAGAGCTGGGTTCCAGAAGGCCTCACCTGCAGGCTCGCCCACGTCCAGGGGCCAGAGAAGCCCGGCGGTCACCGTGGGCAGCTGCATTGGGTGGACCCCTGCCCCTGGGAGCAGCCAGCGAGCGGCTGAAGGCTGACTGGCCCCTCAGCTCCTCTCCCCGGGGAAAATGGGCCTGATGGTGGGGAATCCCCGCCACCACGCAGAAGCCCCTCAGCCGGGTCCCCCTTCCCCTCCAGACGCCTGCCCCTCTTCCTGGAACCTGCCCAGCCTGCAGGAGGGTGCTCAAGCCCAGCCCCCCTCCTAGAGCCTCCAGGAAGGAGACTTCGGCCCAGAGCCCCACCTCCTGCCCCGGACACTTTCCCGCGTCACCGCTCTGCCTGAGGACTCCGCGGCCCCTGCGGCCCCCCCGCTCCGCAGAGGGAAGCCGGCCTCGGGGAGAAGACGCTGCAGCCCCTTCGCACAAAGTGCTTGGGGGCCTGGTTAGGGGCTGCTCTCCGCACACAGAGGGGGCATCTCTGCAGGGTCCTGCCCCCGGGGCAGGCAGCACTCCACCTCCTGCATCCTGAGGCCCCCCCCGTACTCGGGACAGTGGACACACACAGTGGGTGCGGGATAAGCGTCTGAAGGTGGAGCCAAGTTTGGGGCAAGGTGGAGTCACGCGCAGGCCCCAGCCTCCCTCCTCATCTGCCACGGGGTCGGCGGCCCTGCAAAGCTTGCCCTCTGGCAGCACCTCAGAGGCTCCGTGGGGGACTGCGCCCGAGGATCAGCGCCCCCGAACCTTTGCATTTCCTCCTGGTCATTTCCTGAAGGGAATTTTGCAGCTTCAGAGATAGAGGGATCAGGTTTGACAGCTTACAACTTGCTTTGTAAATATATTTATCCTTCAAGCCCGTTGAAGGATAAAACTGATCAAACCCGTCTCACTCAACACCTCATTAAAAATTGAAACCGGAAGAAAACACACTCTGTCCGAAGATGAAGGCTTTAGATCGGGACAGCTCCCACAGCGTCACTTCTTCCTGCTGGCGTCACCGCCAAAGCCACCGCTGCTAGGGACACGAGTTAGACCTTCTGGGCTGCCCAGCGAGGCCCATCCCCGGCTGTTTACAGCCTCTGGGTCCTGAGGCTGGTCTGCTGCTCAAACACAAAGGAAGCTGCTCCTCTGGGCCTTCGCGGAGGCCTGAACGGACGGGCGCCATGGCCAGTGCCCAGTGTTTGTCTTGTCGGCCAAATCGCAGGTTGCCTAGGTGCGCACTGAATTCTCTAGATTCTGAAGCAGAGGGCGGAGAGGAGCATCTGCAAGCCATGGTGCTCAGGGTCGCCGGGAGCCCCCAGGGGGCTGGAAGAGGCGGGAAGGGTCCCCCTCGCGCCTTCAGAGGGAGCCCGTCCAACCTGCAGACTGTGTGGGAACCCGCTTATGTCGTTCAGCCCGCTGTGCGAGGGGCTTTGTCCCATCAGCCGCGGGAGCCCCGGACCCGCAAATGAGAGGTGGTGGGTTGGGGGCCAGAAGGCACATCATGTCCAGGTTCCGACGAGACAACAGGCAACCGAGGCAGACGAGGCCTAGTGCAGGGAAGCCGGCCTTGCCGCTGCGGCCTCTCCTCCCCTGGGCTCCCCGTGGGCCCGAAGCTGTGCCTTCCGTGTGGGAGGAGAGGCACGGGGACGGGTCCCAGGGCCCCGCCGCCCTCACGCCCGGTACCCCGCTGCACACCCACGTGCCGGGAAAAGGGCAGCAGGGCCCGGAGCAGGCCATATGCTGGCCCGGGGGCGCCCAGGCCCCGCTCCCCCGGCCCCGCACGGCCTCATGTCCCCGCCTCCTGGGCCCCCCGGGGAGAAGCCGTTCTCCCTCCTGGGGCCTCCGACAGCCTGGCCTGAGGACAGCCGAACGGGAGCCGTCCCGGGAGGAAGACCCAGGGCAACGGGCTGCGGTGCGTCCCTCTGTCCCCCAACCCACGGGCATCTGGGGCCGGCGGGGAGGGAGGGGGTTGAGGGCAGAAACGCAGACCAGCACGTGGGCCAGGACGCCGGGACAGAGCAGTCAGCAGGCCCGACTGGAGCAAGCCGAGTTCACACACAGCATTCCTTTAGAAGGTCCTCGGTCCTGGCCCAGATGCTCACAGCAGGGGAACGGGGTGAGGGCTGGTGACCCGACCCGTCTCCTCACATCACACCGGGACCTTCCTAAGGGACGGGGACCTGACCGTCTCCTCACAGCACGTCTGGGGACACCCCTGAGGGCTGGTGACCTGACCTTCTCCTCACAGCACATCTGGGGACTCTCCCAAGGGATGGGGACACAGACAGTCTCAGCACACAGATTTTGTAAACTCGTGACCTGAATTGAATTGACTATGACCAAAGGTCTAAGTGTGTCAAATGTAAACAGTAATGGATGGGCTGCTGTCTGAGGTGCAGGAATTTGAGGGCTTCTTTCTCACGGTACCTCCATAACTGCCTGGGTCCTAAATCTCTCTTGGCTCTATCTCTTTTTCTTTTTCTTCATGGCCGTGCGGCGTGTGGGATCTTAGCTCCCGGACCAGGGATCAAACCCATGCCCCTGCACTGGAATGTGGATTCTTAACCGCTGGACCGCCAGGGAAGTCCCTTAGCTCTATTTCTTTACATCAGAGCGTTGGGTCCCTCATTAAAACACGGTGATTATTGGACCTATGTTGCGTTTTCCTAATTTATAAGACCTGGATCCATCAGCTGTCCAATCTGTCTCCTGTGGCTTGGGGTCACCCCTCCCTACGGCCTTGTTCCTCTCAGGTAGAAGCCGGCCACGTCCTCCAGTCCTGAAGGCCAGCTCCTCTGGGCCCTCTGCCCGGCTCCACTCGCACCACATGGCCCTTTCTAAGGTCCCCCACCTCCCTGGGGAGCTAGTGTTAAGGAGAGCTGCCCTCCCCTCCACGTGCTCCTCAACCTCGCTGTCTGACTCTGGTCCCTTCCTTCCACAAACCCGTCCTCGCACGCGCGTGGCCCCTTTGCCCCCCACTCTGATGGGGCACTTCTCCCGTCTGACCGGCCTGGACCTTTCAGCAGCTCTGGGCCCCGCTGAGCGCGCCTTGCCTCCTGAAAACTCACTCCCCGCGTCCAGTCAGCCAGCTCGCGGTGTTCCTCCGACGTGCCTGCCCAGTCTTACCGTCTTCTGCTTGGGCCCCTCTTCCTCTGGCCTCCTTTACGTTCTCTTTCCTTTCCTAGCCTCGCTAGGTGAACTCACCCATTCCCACTGTCACCTAGAATCTGACCACGTCTCAATCCATATACCTTCTTAGATCTTCTCGAGTCTCAGACTGAAACGCCCATTTACTCACTGTCAACTAGATACATATTGTTCTATTTTATTGGAGTTGATTTACAATGCTGTGTTAGTTTCAGGTGTACAGCAAAGTGAATCTGTTACACATATACACGTATCCAATCTTTTTTAGATTCTCTTCCCATATAGCTCATTACAGGGTACTGAGTAGAGTTCCCCGTGCTCTACAGGGAGGTCCTTATTAGTTATCTCTTTTACATATAGCAGTGTTCAACTAGATATTTTCACATGGCTGTGTTATAGGTTAAATTGTGTTCCCCCTGAAAGAGGCTGCAGCCCTAACTCCTGCTACTTGTGAATGTGACCTTATTTGGAAATAGAGTCTTTGAAGATGACCCAGTTAGGATGAGATCATTAGGGTGGGCCATGGTCCCATATTTCTGTGTTCCTATAAAAAGGGGAAATTTGGACACAGAGACAGGTACACACACCCAGGGAGAACACCATGTGAAGATGAAGTCAGAGATTTATAAGCCTAGGAGAGGGGCCTGGAACAGGCCCTTCCCTCACAGTCTTCACAGAGTACCAACCCTCTGGCACCTTTGTTTCAGACTTCCGGCCTCCAGAAATGGAAGACGATCTTTCTGTTTTCTAAGCCTCCAGGTTTGTGGTATTTTGTTCTGTTGGCCCCAGGAAACAGGCAGTAATAACTAATTCTCACATGGTGCTTTCCAGGAGCCAAGCGCCTTTTAAGGGTGTTCCAAGCATTAACTAATTTAATTCTACACCAATCTGTGAAGCAGATGCTGATTCTCCCATTTCACAGCTGGGAAGATTGAGGCGCGAGCACTGGCTGCGTGGGTCCCCAGAGCCTGTGCCGTAGCCCTTCCGCTCTCCCTCTGACCCTCCAGACCACCTGTCCAGGTGGCTCTGAGCTCCCCCTTCTCCTGCCCCCTCCCCACCGTTGCCTGGGAGATGAGTCAGGTGACAGGAAGGGAATCTGCACTCAGCTCTTCACTAAAAGGCCCGAATCCACCACTATCACAGCTGGACTTGGATGTTAGAACTCTCAGTGGCGTGGAGGTTAGGTCGACGGTTCAGGTGAAAGAGACAGTCACCGCCCGAGAAGAGGCCATAAAAGCCTGCACGAGGGCAGCCTCGTGGGATGGAGGGGAGGGGGGATTCCGGAAACGGGCAGGATTATCATCGCTGCGACATGGTGAGTGGCTTGAGGGAGGGGGTCAAGGGCTCACATGTCCTCCAGCTTCAGGAGCTGGTACATGGGGTCCCCGTTGCCAGGACAGGGGACAGCAGGATGACTGGGTTTGAGAGCCTTCTAGAAGGCGGATGAATATTTGGAGCTGAAGCTCAGGAAGGGGTTTGGGCTGGTAACCAGAATTCAGAATCCTAAGTAGTGTTCACAGACGCAGGTAAAGCATCCAGGGAAGATGTTGGCCTGACTTGTTACCCCTCCTCGTACCTTCTCCGCCAGCTTGCCGAGGGGCAGGCAGCTCGTAGGGACGGCAGTGCTGGCCTCTGCCTCCATCGAGCCGCCCCACCAGCACCGAGAGCCAGAGGAGGGGCCCCTGGCACACGGTGGCGTGGGCGCCCCACTTTTCCACCTAGAGGAGGGGAGGGGGCTTACAGGCCGGGGGTGGTGAAGTTGGCTGTTGCCCAGCTACTTAAGGAGAAAGAAGATTTCTCCTACGTGCTGGGCGGGCGATGCCCTCCAGATGGGACCGGGGGTTCTCCCTCTACCCCTGGCCGCCCTTCTGCCCTTGGATTCATGCTCATGCCCCGCGGGGGCCCCTGTTATGAGCCTCTGCGGCCAGCAAGTCCATCCCGCCTTCAGGACACTTCCACGGAGGCGCTGCCCCTTCCTCGGACCCTGCCTGCCTTGGGCCGCTTCCTGGAGCCCCCAGGCTTCCGCTGGGCAGACTCTGCTGGTCGGAAGAGGCGCCCTGGGTGCACCTGGACACTCTGCTCTGCCCAGCCTCCCAGGTGGGGCAGGTAGAGGCTGGGCCCGGTCCTGGGTCCCCCGGCTCCGCTCCAGTCTTCACTCCAGCCGAGTGTAAGGTCCTGCTTGCTCCTTGACCATGTGACTACGTCAAGCATGTCTCAGATGCTGCTTGTGACTTTACTGAGGAAAGACTATTCCTCCTATGAGGAGCTCCCTGTCCTCGCGCTGAGGCAGCAGCGGGACCCTGTTACGACCCTGAGAAGGATGGCGCTTTTTGCTGCCCTGTCTGGGGATCCGTCAGCTTCACACAAGAACTGCACCAGCTTGGTTCTGCTTTCACATTTGCACTGAATCACAGCACACGCGAAAGGCGCGGACCACGGTTGTGTGGCTTGAGGACGGCAGCCAGTGGGCTCACCTGTGAAGCCATCATCCCGGTAAAGACGCAGAACGTTTCCCCAGGGGCACCCTGTGCACCCCGCCCCCGTCACTCAGATTAGATTAAAAGGAAAACAAAACGAACCTGAACTGTATTATTTTTATGAGACAGTCAAAAAAATAGTCAAGAAATAAAAGAACAGGCAAATGCAAAACAAAGAGGAGCAGGCAAAGCGGGATTTCAGGTCCTGGTAAGATAACAGGGCACGCACAGATGGCAGCCTCGGATGTGGCTCGCTGGAGGAGGGCTGAGTGACAGGACTGGGCACGAAGGTGGGACAGTGTCTTGGGCACCACGGGGGACACTTGGGGGCTGCCGACCGCAGGACTGTTCTTTCTCCAAGTTTTGAAAGGGTGGGGGAGGGCGGGTTAGGGGGCCCAGGGGGACAGGGTCAGTGGGAGGGGTCACCGAGAGGGGGCAACCTGAGGCAAACCCACGGGCAGGGGCTGCGGGATCAAGGCGGGGCCGCCACCCCCCGAGGCCCGCCCAGGCCGGGGCGCAGAGCCTGGAGGCCGTCCGTGGTGGGTCTCCTCTGGGGAAGGGAGCGGGGCTGGGGGGCTGGACGGATGCCGCATCCACGCATCTGCTGGGCTAAGGGGTATGTCGCGAAGTTAAAGAGAATGGTCCACCTAAGAAGGGAAACAATCAGTGCACCAAGCCAGACACATCAGGCAAAACCCCCACAAATCCAGGGAGAATCTGTAAAATCCCAATCCCAGTGGGAAGCTGTAATACCCCTCTCTCAGAACCTGACCAGTCAAGAAGGAAATAAATAGACATTCAGGGTTCAAATAAGAATCAACGAGCCAGGGTCTGTGTGAGTGCGTGTGTGTGTGTGTATGTGTGTGAGATATTCTCTTCTTGTGAAAATAGAAATTTCCCAATTTCTTTGATATCAAAGGAGTTTTTCATAAATTGTGAAAAGTAGAGTTCTTGCAGACCACACTGATCTGGAAATTAATAATAAGAAGCCAAAATATTTATCCACTTGGAAATTTGGAAAACACTTTAGAAAATGATTCCCAGATCAAAAGGCAAATAACCTCTAAGTGACTAGTTATGTAGAAATCTGTAAAGTGAGTATATTTCATCTTAAAACCTTTAAGATGAATCTAAAGTCATAATTAGAGAAAATTTTATAGCTTTACCCATAATTACTTTTATTGTTGAGCAGGAAAGTTTGAAATGAACAAGTTAAGTATTCATTATTAGAAACCAGAAAAAGAATGAATAAAAGAGAATAAGAAGGATAAAATTGAGAGTGATAAAATTAATAGAGTACAAAAAAACCCCTGGACCAATAAAAAATACCAAAAGCTTGTTATTTAAAAAAATATATATTTGGGAAAGCCAAGTTCCTGGCAAGCCTGACTTTTAGGAAAACTGAGAGGGAATATACACAATCAAATTTAGGAATGAGAACAGGGATGCAACGGCAAAAGATGCAAGAGATGAAAAGAACTGTAAAAGCTATCTGTACAATTTTTTTTAAATTAATTTATTTATTTACTTATGGCTGTGTTGGGTCTTCGTTTCTGTGCGAGGGCTTTCTCTAGTTGTGGCAAGCGGGGGCCACTCTTCATCGCGGTGCGCGGGCCTCTAACTATCGCGGCCTCTCCCGTTGCGGAGCACAGGCTCCAGACGCGCAGGCTCAGTAATTGTGGCTCACGGGCCCAGCTGCTCCGTGGCATGTGGGATCCCCTCAGACCAGGGCTCGAACCCGTGTCCCCCGCATTGGCAGGCAGACTCTCAACCACTGCGCCACCAGGGAAGCCCTATCTGTACAATTTTTTGTCAATAAATTTGAAAATATGGATGAAATTAATGACTTTGTGGAAAAATTCACCCATGGAGTGGGAGTGAGCCCAGGTAGATAGCCTGATAACCACGTAATCCTGTGAAAAGCATAGCAAAGACTCACCACCAAAAGAAGGTGAAAAGCTGCCAGAGTCAGACGATTTTTCAAGTGATTTTACCAGATATCCAGGGAACATGTAATCCCTATTTACACAAACTGTTCTAGAACAAAGAAGACTCAAGTACCAATCATTTCATAAAACCTTCACAAACAACTTAATAAAGATCCCCCCCATACACTGTAGAGACATTCCTTCCTCATGACAAGCAAACACACCAAGTAAATCATGAGCAGACTGAACCCAGCAGTGATATGTTAAGAACTCAGACTGCGGTCAAGAGGGGTTTATTCCAGAGCGTGGGGACTGCTTCCTCCCTGAGAGATCCATCAACACAGCTTATCACATCCCACGTTCCAGAGAAGAGAAGACAACTCATGGAATTTTATCACTGCACAACCAAAACGCAGCTGATAGAATCAGATTTCCTAATCACAAGCTTGGTGTAAATAGAAATAGAATAGAACTTCAAGACTATAACAAAAGTGTCTTCCAGAAACCAACAACAAATACAACCTTAAATGAGGAAATACTGAAGGTGTTAAAGGCAGAAACCATTTAGAAATGCCCATTCATGTAATATCGCTTCAGACATTTCAATCAAAGCAACAAAGCAATAAAACTGAGTATACAAATACTGCCAAAGAAAAGACAAACTATCATTACTCTCATTTTTAAATAATGGCTAAAAATTAACTTTATTTTTACCAGATTTATTGAGGTACAATTGGTCTATAAAAAACTGGACATATTAATGTATGTAATTTGGGAGCTTGGACATATGTATAGACTCCTGTCACCATCACCACAGCTGAGTAAATGAACACATCCATCGCCTTGGAAAGTTTCCGTGTCTCAGTTTTGTGTTTTTTGTGGTGATGACATTTAACAGGGGAGTTACCCTCCTTGCAGATTTTTAAGTGCACAATACCTTTTTTTTTTTTTTTAAAGATGGAAGTGCTGAATTTTATTTTATTTTATTATTGTTTTAATAAATTTATTTGTTTATTTTTGGCTGTGTTGAGTCTTCATTGCTGCGCGCGGGCTTTCTCTAGTTGCGGCGAGCAGGGGCTACTCTTTGTGGCAGTGTGTGGGTTCCTCATTGCGGTGGCTTCTCTTGTTGCGGAGCACAGGCTCTAGGCACGCGGGCTTCAGTAGTTGTGGCACGTGGGCTCAGTAGTTGTGGCTTGTGGTCTCTAGAGCACAGGCTCCGTAGTTGTGGCACGTGGGCTCAGTAGTTGTGGCACGTGGGCTTAGTTGCTCTGTGGCATGTGGGATCTTCTCAGACCAAGGCTCAAACCCGTGTCCCCTGCATTGGCAGGCGGATTCTTAACAACTGAGCCACCAGGGAAGCCCCACAATACGTTCTTCTTACCTTTCAGCACATACTGTACAGCAGATCTCTGGAACTACTCATCTGGTGTAACTGTAGCTTTACACCCATGGCGCCCTGCCCCCTCCCCCATAACCGCTGTTCTGTTGTCTGCTTGTCTATGTCTATTTCAGGTGCCTCTCAGCAAAGGAACATGCGGCTCTTGTCCGGTGGCGGGCGTATCTCACTCAGCATAACATCCTCCAGGTCCATCCACATTGCTGCCAATGGTAGGAGTTCCTTCTTTTGCAAGGCTGAATAATATTCCATTGCATGTATATGCTACATTTTCTTTTTCCATTCATTTGTCAATGGACACTTGGTTGTTTCCATACCTTGGCTCTTGTAAATAGTGCTGCAGTGAACATCGATCGGACGGCAGACAGCTCTCTGAGATACTCATTTCAATTTTTTTGAATATATATCCAGAAGTGAGATTGCTGGATTGTACAGTAGCTCTATTTTTAAGTTTTTGAGGAAACCCTACACTGTTTTCCATAGTGGCTGCACCATTTTACATTCCCACCAACAGAGTACAAGGGTTCCAATTTCTCCACAAACTTGCCAACACTTAAAAAAAATACTAACAAAAATACTCATCCCAACAATGTGAGGTGGTGTCTTATTATAGTTTTGATTTGCATTTCCCTGATGATTAGCAAAAAAAAAAAAAAAAAAAAAAAAAAAAATTGAGCACCTTTTCACGTACCTGTTGGCCATTAGTATGTTTTCCTTGGAGAAAAGTCTATTCAGATCCTTTGCCCATTTTATTTTATTTTATTTTTTTTCATTTAAAATTTATTTACGATTTAATTTGAAAACAACTTTTCAAGCATGGTAAGTTCTGGGGATGCGAAGTCAAGGAGTTTTTAGACTCACAGTGGATACAAGTAAACAGTGTGACAGTGCTGTGGTATCTACAAGAGCAACCCAAATAAAATGGAGAGAGAGATGCAAATAAAATTTACCTAAAATATTTGTACATTTTTTCCTGTGATTAGATTCCCTACCTCTATTCTACATGTACACAGAGTATAATGTATATTATCAACAAATTATCAACAACAAAATTATGGGCTCACTCACAAAGTCCCATTTTTAGAATGCATCTATATATGTAATACAAAATGAGAAAAACCAATTCTCTTCTGTATAATGTGAGACAAGCAGAAAGCAGTCCTGATAGGTTATTTTTATGTGTTGCTACTTTCAGCTCACTCTTATATGCACACCAGAAAGGCACTTCTAAATCTAATCTCAAAAAGTAAATATTGCATTGTTCACATTATTTGTACCCACATTCCACATGGCCATTATCATTTGCTTGTTTTATTTTATTTTTATTTATTTATTTTTTTAGAAATGTATAGGCTTTTTTATGTTTTTTTTTAAACATCTTTATTGGAGTATAATTGCTTTACAATGGTGTGTTAGTTTCTGCTTTATAACAAAGTGAATCAGCTATACATATACATATATCCCCATATCTCTTCCCTCTTGCATCTCCCTCCCTCCCACCCTCCCTATCCCACCCCTCCAGGTGGTCACAAAGCACCGAGCTGATCTCCCTATGCTATGTGACTGCTTCCCACTAGCTGTCTATTTTACATTTGGTAGTGTTTATATGTCCATGCCACTCTCTCACTTTGTCCCAGCTTACCCTTCCCCCTCCCCATGTCCTCAAGTCCATTCTCTAGTAGGTCTGCGTCTTTATTCCTATCTTGCCCCTAGGTTCCTCATGACCATTTTTTCTTTTTCTTTTTTCTTTTTTTAGATTCCATATATATGTGTTAGCATACGGTATTTGTTTTTCTCTTTCTGACACTTCACTCTGTATGACAGACTCTAGGTCCATCCACCTCACTACAAATAACTCAATTTCGTTTCTTTTTATAGCTGAGTAATACTCCATCATATATATGTGCCACATCTTCTTTATCCATTCATCTGTCGATGGACACTTAGGTTGCTTCCATGTCCTGGCTACTGTAAATAGAGCTGCAATGAACATTGTGGTACATGACTCTTTTTGAATTATGGTTTTCTCAGGGTATATGCTCAGTAGTGGGATTGCTGGGTCGTATGGTAGTTCTATTTTTGGTTTTTTAAGGAACCTCCATACTGTTCTCCATAGTGGCTGTATGAATTTACATTCCCACCAACAGTGCAAGAGGGTTCCCTTTTCTCCACACCCTCTCCAGCATTTATTGTTTCTAGATTTTTTGATGATGGCCCTTCTGACCAGTGTGAGGTGATACCTCATTGTAGTTTTGATTTGCATTTCTCTAATGATTAGTGATGTTGAGTATCCTTTCATGTGTTTGTTAGCAATCTGTATATCTTCTCTGGAGAAATGTCTATTTTGGTCTTCTGCCCATTTTGAGGTTGGGTTGTTTGTTTTTTTGTTATTGAGCTGCATGAGCTGCTTGTAATCTCTCATCGTCCTTTGTATTTCTGCAGTGTCAGTTGTTACTTCTTTTTCATTTCTAATTCTATTGATTTGAGTCTTCTCCCTTTTTTTCTTGATGAGTCTGGCTAATGGTTTATCAATTTGGTTTATCTTCTCAAAGAAACAGCTTTTAGTTTTATTGATCTTAGCTATTGTTTCCTTCATTTCTTTTTCATTTATTTCTGATCTGATCTTTATGATTTCTTTCCTTATGCTAACTTAGGTGTTTTTTTGTTCTTCTTTCTCTAATTGCTTTAGAGGTTAGGTTGTTTATTTGAGATGTTTCTTGTTTCTTGAGGTAGGATTGTACTGCTGTAAACTTCCCTCTTAGAACTGCTTTTGCTGCATCCCATAGGTTTTGGGTCATCGTGTTTTCATTGCCATTTGTCTCTAGGTATTTTTTGATTTCCTCTTTGATTTCTTCAGTGATCTCTTGGTTATTTAGTAGCGTATTGTTTAGCCTCCATGTGTTTGTATCTTTTACAGTTTTTTTCCTGTAGTTGATATCTAGTCTCATAGCATTGTGGTCAGAAAAAATACTTGATATGATTTCAATTTTCTTTAATTTACCAAGGCTTGATTTGTGACCCAAGATATGATCTATCCTCGAGAATGTTCCATGAGCACTTGAGAAGAAAGTGTATTCTGTTGTTTTTGGATAGAATGTCCTATCAATATCAATTAAGTCCATTTTGTTTAATGTGTCATTTAAAGCTTGTGTTTCCTTATTTATTTTCATTTTGGATGATCTGTCCATTGGTGAAAGTGGGGTGTTAAAGTCCCCTACTATTCTTGTGTTACTGTCGATTTCCCCATTTATGGCTGTTAGTATTTGCCTTATGTATTGAGGTGCTCCTATGTTGGGTGCATAAATATTTACAATTGTTATATCTTCTTCTTGGATTGATCATTATGTAGTGTCCTTTTTGTCTCTTGTAATAGTCTGTGTTTTAAAGTCTATTTTGTCTGATATGAGAATTGCTACTCCAGCTTTCTTTTGATTTCCATTTGCATGGAATAGCTTTTTCCATCCCCTCACTTTCAGTGTGTATGTGTCCGTAGGTCTGAAGTGGGTCTCTTGTAGACAGCATATATATGGGTCTTGTTTTTGTATCCATTCAGCCAGTCTATGTCTTTTGGTTGGAGCATTTAATATATTTACATTTAAGGTAATTATTGATATGTATGTTCCTATTACCATTTTCTTAATTGTTTTGGGTTTGTTATCGTAGGTCTTTTCCTTCTCTTGTGTTTCCTGCCTAGAGAAGTTCCTTTAGCATTTGTTGTAAAGCTGGTTTGGTGGTGCTGAATTCTCTTAGCTTTTGCTTGTCTGTAAAGGTTTTAATTTCTCCGTTGAATGTGAATGAGATCCTTGCTGTGTAGGGTAATCTTGGTTGTAGGTTTTTCCCTTTCATCACTTTAAATATGTCCTGCCACTCCCTTCTGGCTTGCAGAGTTTCTGCTGAAAGATCAGCTGTTAACCTTATGGGGATTCCCTTGTATGTTATTTGTTGCTTTTCCCTTGCTGCTTTTAATATTTTTTCTTTGTATTTAATTTTTGATAGTTTGATTAATATGTGTCTTGGTGTGTTTCTCCTTGGATTTATCCTGTATGGGACTCTCTGTGCTTCCTGAACTTGATTAACTATTTCCTTTCCCATATTAGGGAAGTTTTCAACTATAATCTCTTCAAATATTTTCTCAGTCCCTTTCTTTTTCTCTTCTTCCTCTGGGACCCCTATAATTCGAATGTTGGTGCATTTAATGTTGTCCCAGGGGTCTCTGAGACTGTCCTCAATTCTTTTCATTCTTTTTTCTTTATTCTGCTCTGCAGTAGTTATTTCCACTATTTTATCTTCCAGGTCACTTATCCGTTCTTCTGCCTCAGTTATTCTGCTACTGATTCCTTCTAGAGAATTTTTAATTTCATTTATTGTGTTGTTCATCATTTGTTTGTTTGCTTTTTAGTTCTTCTAGGTCCTTGTTAAATTTTTCTTGTATTTTCTCCATTCTATTTCCAAGATTTTGCATCTTCTTTACTATCATTATTCTGAATTCTTTTTCAGGTAGACTGTCTATTTCCTCTTCATTTGTTAGCTCTGTTGGGTTTTTACCTTGCTCCTTCATCTGCTGTGTGTTTCTCTGTCTTCTCATTTTGCTTAACTTACTGTGTTTGGGGTCTCCTTTTCACAGGCTGCAGGTTCGTAGTTCCCATTGTTTTTGATGTCTGCCCCAAGTGGCTAAGGTTGGTTCAGTGGGTTGTGTAGGCTTCCTGGTGGAGGGGACTAGTGCCTGTGTTCTGGTGGATAAGGCTGGATCTTTTCTTTCTGATGGACAGGTCCACGTCTGGTGGTGTGTTTTGGGGTGTCTGTGGCCTTATTATGATTTTAGGCAGTCACACGGCTCAGAATAAAAGGGAGAAAGGAAGGAAAGGAAGGAAAGAAAGAAAGAAAGAAAGAAAGAAAGAAAGAAAGAAAGAAAGAAAGGAAAGAAAGGAAAGAAAGAAAGAAAGGAAGGAAGGAAGAAAGGAAGAAAGGAAGAAAGAAAAGAAGGAAGGGAGGAAGGGAAAGAAACAAAGAAAAATGAAAGAAAGAAAGAAAGAAAGGGATAAAATAAAATAAAATGAAATGAAATAAAATAAAATTAAGTTATTAAAATAAAAAATAATTATTTAAAAAAATTAAAAATAAAAAAAAGAAAGAAAGAAAGAAAGAAGAGAGCAACCAAACCAAAAAACAAATGCACCAATGATAACAACCTCTGAAAACTATACTAAAAAAAATAAAAAATAAAAAAACCAAAAATAAAAACCAGACAGACAGAATCCTAGGACAAATGGTAAAAGCAAAGCTATACAGACAAAATCACACACAGAAGCACACACACACACACTCACAAAAAGAGAAAAAGGGAAAACAATATGTATATCTTTGCTCCGAAAGTCCACCTCCTCGATTTGGGATGATTTGTTGTCTGTTCAGGTATTCCACAGATGCAGGCACATCAAGTTGACGGTGGAGCCTTAATCCGCTGCTTCTGAGGCTGCTGGGAGAGATTTCCCTTTCTCTTCTATGTTCGCACAGCTCCCGGGGTTCAGCTTTGGATTTGGACCCGCCTCTGCGTGTAGGTCGCCTGAGGGCATCTGTTCCCCGCCCAGACAGGACGGGGTTAAAGGAGCAGCTGATTCGGGGGCTCTGGCTCACTCAGGCGGGGGGAGGGAGCGGTACGGAGAAGGCGGGGCGAGCCTGCGGCGTCAGAGGCGTCGTGACGTTGCAGCAGCCTGAGGAGCGCCGTGCGTTCTCCTGGGGAAGTTGTCCCCGGATCTCGGGACCCTGGCGGTGGTGGGCTGCACCGGCTCCCGGGAGGGGCGGTGTGGAGAGCGACCTGTGCTCGCTCACAGGCTTCTTGGTGGCGGCAGCAGCAGCCTTAGCGTCTCCTGCCCGTCTCTGGGGCCCGCGCCGATGGCCGCGGCTTGCGCCCGTCTCTGGAGCTCGTTTAGGCGGCGCTCTGAATCCCCTCTCCTCGCGCACCGCGAAACAAAGAGGTAAGAATAAGTCTCTTGCCTCTTCGGCGGCTGCAGACTTTTTCCCAGACTCCCTCCCGGCTAGCTGTGGCGCACTAACCCTTTCAGGCTGTGTTCACGCCACCAACCCCAGTCCTCTCCCTGCGATCCGACCGCAGCCCGAGCCTCAGCTCCCAGCCCCGCCCGCCCCGGCGGGGGAGCAGACAAGCCTCTTGGGCTGGTGAGTGCTGGTTGGCGCCGAGCCTCCGTGCGGGAATCTCTCCGCTTTGCCCTCCGCACCCCTGTGGCTGCACTTTCCTCCGTGGCTCCGAAGCTCCCCCCTCCGCCCCCCGCAGTCTCCGCCCGCGAAGGGGCTCCTAGTGTGTGGAAACCTTTCCTCCTTCACGGCTCCCTCCCACTGGTGCAGGTCCTGTCCCTATTCTTTTGTCTCTGTTGTTTCTTTCTTCTTTTGCCCTACCCAAGTACGTGGGGGAGTTTCCTGCCTTTTGGGAGGTCTGAGGTCTTCTGCCAGCATTCAGTAGGTGTTCTGTAGGGGTTGTTCCACATGTAGATGTATTTCTGATGTATTTGTGGGGAGGAAGGTGAGCTCCACGTTTTACTCTTCTGCCATCTTGAATCCTCTTCCTTTGCCCATTTTAAAATCAGGTTATTTGTTTTTTTGCTATTGAGTTGAAGGAGTTCCTGACATATTTTGGAAATTAACCCCGTATCAGATAAGTGGTTTGCCAGTATTTTCTCCCATTCCATAGGTTGTCTTTTCACTTGGTTGGTTGTTTCAGTAGATGTGTAGATTTTTAGTTAGATGCGGTGACCCTCGACTGTTTTTGCTTTTGTGCCTGCGCCTTTAGTGTCATATCCGAGAAATCACTGCTGAGACCAATGTCAAGAAGTTTTTCTCCATGTTTTCTTCTAGTTTTATGGTTTCAGATCTTACATTTAAGTCTGTAATCCATTTTGAGTTAATTTTTATGTATGGTATAAGATATGACTACAAAATTTAAAATCCTTAACCAAAAATGTATTAGACTAGGAACATTCAGCAAGATGACTGGATATGAGACAAACTTATGTAAAAAATTTTTTCATATTGACATTATTGTTAGAAAATGAAAGGCCCCACCCGGCCTGGGGGGCGGCCTGGCCCAGTTTCACCCCCTCATCAGCCAGCACCGGCAATCCCCCCACCACTGGCTGCACTTATGCCCCCATCCGGAGCCTGTCCCTCCTCCCCCGCGGGTTTGCTGCCTGGCTCACCCTGGCCCTTCACTCCGCTCGGGCTGTTTCACTGTTCACGGTGACTGTACAGTCTTGTCCCCGCGATGCCCGAGTAGCCGACACCATCACCTCCATCAGAACTGCTCCCCCCGCCCCTGCCCTCCCCTCCTCAGCTTAAATCCCAGCCACTCCAACCGCTGCTGTGTCCAGCTGGCTCAGCTGAACTGTAACGCGGTTCAGCCCAAAGTCAACTCGGCCCTTCTGCCCAGGATCGCCTATGGCTGCAGCCACAGGTTGGGATGCCATTGTCTCTTGGAAACCACCTGCCCAAGCTGGGGGCTCACAATTCACCAGAAACGGGAGCAATCAGGGGACCCACCCCTTCTCACGTCCTCACCTGTGCCTCCAGGCTTCCCTCCTGTATCTTCCATCTTCAAACCCTCTCTTGATGTCACGTCCCCTTCTCCCTACAGCCTACTTCTTGGCTCCTCTTTTCAGGAAAACTCTTCAGAAAGGTTTCTACGTTTCTGTCTCCAATTAGTCTTCCTCCATTCTCTGTTGCTCTCAGTTTAAAACATTCAATCTACAGAAAGGCCTAAAGAGCAATTCAAAGAACCCTGTCTAGATCCCAGCATTTATCCCTTAGTTGCTGAGGTCTCATCGGCCCAAACGCTAACAGCACAGTTGATCCAGCAGTTCTCAAACTGGGATGAGCAGACTCCCCTGGGACCCTGGGACCATTTCAGGGACCCAAAAGGTCACAGCTGTGTTACCAAGATGTGATTTGCTTTCTCCTGTGTTGACATTTGCACTGTGGCTCAAAAGCAATGGTGAAAGCCTTAGCAACGACTGTCCTGATTACCATTATGTTCCTCACTGCTGTGCAGTTAAAAAAGGCCAATTTTGGGGCTTCCCTGGTGGCGCAGTGGTTGAGAGTCTGCCTGCTAATGCAGGGGACATGGGTTCGAGCCCTGGTCTGGGAAGATCCCACATGCCACGGAGCGGCTGGGCCCGTGAGCCACGGCTGCTGAGCCTGCGCGTCTGGAGCCTGTGCCCCGCAACGGGAGGGGCCGCGATGGTGAAGGGCCCGCGCACCGCGATGAAGAGTGGCCCCCACTTGCCGCAGCTAGAGAAGGCCCTCGCACGAACCGAAGACCCAACACAGCCAAAAATAAATAAATAAATAAATAAAGTAGCTATAAAAAAAAAAATGAATCCGATACTGTCTTTAAAAAAAAATAAATAAAAATAAAAAAGGCCAATTTCACTTTAAAATGTCCTTGATGAAGCAAAAAATACATATTACATCTCAACCACTGAGTACATGTCCTGTGTGATGAAATGGAAAGCCTGTGGAACAAAGTACAACATTGCCTCCAGGAAAAGCACTTGCCTGGCTGGTTGTGTTACAACGTAACCAGTTGCTCTTTCTAGAAACATCATTTTTATTTGAAAAATGATAGACAAACAATGGTTACTAAGACTTTATGAGACTTTTTATGTTTGGCAGATGTGATTAAAAAAAAATTAACCAAGTGAGCCTGCCACTTCAAGGAAAACAAATGACAGTATCTGTGGCGAATGATGAAGTCGGCTTCTGACTTTGATATGTTAGTGTTATTAGTGAGTTTTTCTAAATATTAAATGAAATGTTTCAACATCTGGAAGATCTGCGGACCTCAGTTAAAGAATATTTTCCAGGAATTCCCTGGCGGTCCAGTGGTTAGGACTCCGTGCTTCCACTGCAGCGGGCACGGGTTTGATCCCCGGTCGGGGAACTAAGATCCCACTGGCCGTGTGGTGCAGCCAAAAAAAAAAAAAAAAAAAAAAGGGAAGATTAAAAAAAAAGAATATTTTCCAAATAGCTAAGGCATGATGTTATAAAATCATGCATGGATTAGCCGTCCATTCAAAGTACAAGATAAACAGATTTAATGTAACTGAGTACAAGAAATTCATCCACATGGTTTCTGATTCAACATTGCAGCAAACCTTTATGAAACCATTGCTGTAGAAACTACCTCTGTAGAGTTTTGATTTTGTATCCAATACCCATGATCAACTGCAAAGGCTATTAAAATACCTCTCCTTTCTCAATTACTACATACTTGCACACAAACATTTAGAGAGACCTTTCTCTCACAAGTGTTTTATAGTTTTCAGTGTAGAGGTCTAGAACACCTTTTAAGACATATTCCTACGTATTTTATGGTTTTGATGTTACTGTAAATGGACTTATTTCATTTTCCAACTGCTTGCCACTAGTATTTAACACAAACACCTAAAAGGCTCTTCAGACCAAATGTTAAGAGCCAGTGAACTACTGTGAGAGTTCAGCATGAACTGAATTTTGGTGAGTTGAGCAGAGCAAAATTTGAGCTTATTCTTGGTCAATGTGAAAATGATGTCCGCAATTTTTTAAAGTATTAGAACATTTGTTTTCTTCTTAAAGTCCTAATTTAAAAAATTCTTCCCCAATTTTATATGAAGTAGACAGAATAACGAACCTTCGTGTACCCAATGTTGGTGTCAGCTCAGCCCAGATCTTGTTTTAGTTTTGTCCCATTCACTCACTCTCTAGTCCTACATTATTCTGAAGCAAATTCCAGGCAAGATAGAATTCCAACATAACAATCTTCTTATGTATTTCTAAGCACTTTATGTCAGTAACTTTGAACCACAATGTATCACCCACCCACTGAAGTGTGGAGGCTGCCAAAGTATAGATTCTATGCAATATTCTTATCCCCAAGAAGCAGTCATATTCTCCCCAATTCCATGACTAACCAAATGTTCTGATCTTAAGCGTATTTTAAGAGATTCATTTAATGTTTTCCAGCAAATATTAGTTCACCATGAAGTCTTTGAGATACTTTCAAATATAGCCCATGCAGGGAATGAGGGAACGGCATTAGGTTTCCTGTCTTCAAACTCAGCCACTTGGGTGGCTTCATGATCAGTCCCTTAAAAAGGTTTCCGAGGTCACCTGCGTCCGGGCGTGATGACTGACCCTGCACGGGAGAAGGCGGAGGTGACACGGCAGATGTTCTGACTTCTGCTCTCAGCACAGAGTAATTTTTGTGACACTTCCAAAGGCTCGTGCTCCTTCATTTGGTCTAGTAGGTTTTTCCATAATGTACAAAAATAAACGTTTAAAATAATATACTAGGCATGCCAGAATGGCTATTCTGTTGCCGTTATTAACTATAATTTATATACTTAAAAGGCTTACATTTATTAATACTTGCTGGCCCAAAGAAGTTTAGGAAACTATGGTTGTGGTCTTTTATGAAAATAAGCATGCAGGGATAATACTGTTAGCTGACAGCACTTTATACCTCCCCCTACCCCCAAGAGAGATCCAGTGAGACAATGTGTTCATAAAATTAGAGCATGTGAACAAACCAAAGGTGGTGAAAAGGACTACATGGGAGGATGAGAAGAGTAAATGGAATCTTACAAGCAAAATGAAAGGCAGCAGTAGAAGTCTACGCCTCCAGTTCCTCCCACGGACCACCCTCACACAGGGAAGCATACCCAGAGACACAGCGGGTGTGAGCGTTTGTTTATTCCATGTGTAAAGGACAATTTAAAAACAAAATGTTAGTAACACTCTGAGAACATTGGTTTTGTTCATCTGACACATCCTCTATCTTCACCAATTTTTATTACAAAAATCAGAAAAGTAAAAATTCATGACAATATCTGCACAGTGTAACCACTAGTTGCCTAAACAAAAGCTAATTTCTATAAAACCATAAACTTAATGCAGCTTTATTAAGAGAGATTCAAAAGTCCCTCAGTTAAATGGATATACATAGTGGTATATATTTTAAAGCAGAAAACCCCAAAAAACAAAAACAAGGAAAAAAGAAAATATAAGTCAAAAGAGTCAGTTAAATATTTTGACCTGACAGTCCCTACAAAGAGTAACTTCCACTACATATAAGGGAAACCATTATCTGTGGTAAAAATCCTAGAGTCCAAGTAGGAAATGTGGCATAAAAACACATCAAATCAGAAGTCAGTCCCAGGCTGCAGGTGCTTTCAGTGAAATCCAGGGCAGTGAGCTACACCATTAAAGAAGGGACCACTCATGTCCCCAAACCAATACGTGTGTCTACAAGTAAGACCTTCACCACACGGCACGTAGCAAAGTTTCAATGAAAAGACTTTGAAAAAGACAAACGTTCTTTTCTTCATACAAATCACTGCAAGAAATCTTTGTAAGGCTGTACCTTGCATAGGGAAAGAGTTGTCTTTTGTCAAAAATTCTACTGGAAAGAGTAAAAGCAAGCTCTTCAAAATGATGCCCGTGTGCAAAGGGGTAAATTACCAGACACCTCATTTACTGTCTGCAATTTATCCTGATCAGATACAATTTAATTTGACGGAAGGAAAAATGGCAATCTACGGTGATGGTATTCAAAAGAAAATATTGAGATTGGCAGCAGAAAAATTAAATTTCAAAAGTGCATCCTGAAAGAGGCCCACTATCCCACGGAGAGACACCTGTGCGCTAAATAAGCCTACTTGTACTCATGCTAGGACTCAACGAGAACCTGCCAAATAAGAGTGCACTTTTTCAGAAAGCTGAAGTATAAAAAAATAGTACAAGTCGTGGCATTCCTTCAGGGTGATGCTACACTAGTATTCGGAGTTGGTTAGCAGGAGGCCTGATGTGTCCAGGAGGCGGCCTCGGCCCTAAGAGCCGTGGAACAGGTGCATGGTGCCCAGGACGGCGCTGTCGTACCCCTCCTCCACCTTCACGGAGTTGGAGTGCTCTATCACGCTGTTCAGCTCAGGGATGCTTTCAGCAGTGTCCCCAAACCCGTGGTAGTGTCCGTAGTGCAGGTTCTCCCCGATGTCTTCCGCCCAGGAAGGCCTGCTGGCTACGCAGCTACTCGGACTCCCGTTCAGGTGCAGAGAGCCGCACATCTCGGGGTTAACGCTCGTGCCCTTTTCTGGCTCCTCAGTCCCATTAACACAGGGAGAACCCTGGCTGCTCGGAAACGGCGGTCCTGGAACTAGTCCACCGCCAATTCCATTAGGTCCTGTTAAGCACTGGCCACTCCTGCTCTCCATCCCACTGAGCTGTGTCGTGGAGGGGAAGTCCAAATGTCCATTGATGAGACATCCATTTGTCAGTGTATTCGATACGGAGCTACTGTTTTTCGTATCTGCATTAAGAAATACACCTGTCACCAAAATTCAGAACCAGAGGGGAGGAGACAGTATAAAATGCTTCATTCCTGTTACTGTTTTAAAGGATTTATTTAGTTTCCTTTCTTTAAACAAACCAGTTCCTCTTGCAAGGCAAGGCAAAAAACGGTGCATAAGTGATTTAAAAGTAAAACACAACAGAAGCATTTGCCTGGTAAGATAGGAAACATTTATAAATTTCATTAGTGTTGGGGAACCAAATGAAAGAACTTCAGCTGACAAACATACTGCATGAAAAATACCAACAGCACTGAACTGTTCTCAGTTTAAGACTACTTTGGAAAGCAGTTTTAAAAATCATCAGCTGTGAAACAGTCCATCAGAACTGAACGTGTTCCCACAAAGGGCTAAAATAAACCAAAAACTTCTCCAGCTTTTAAGAAATTTAAAAAAACAGGAAAAGCAGTAGATGAAGCATGTGAATTAAGGAGGCTCCCGGGACAAAGTCTGACAGCGCCACGGGAGGCTCCGCAGAGCGCTTCCTCCAAGCCCGGGACGCGCACACAGGCAGAGGAACAGGGAGCGTTCTCCTCAGCAACACTCGCATGACACAGCGCTTCTGCAGAGCGCCACAGCGCAGCGCTGGCCGACTGCAGGAGGGGCCGTGAATCCTAATGATTCCATGCACACAGTCCTGGGCCAAGAGCACAGTTCTGAAGAGCTTCTTCTGAGTTCAGCAATTACAGTGACTACGATCTCCAAGCTTCCACTTTCAAAAACCATAATCTGCACATATAGACATCTGTTAAGAGGGAGATGTCTTATGGGAAAAAAATGTCAATCACAAAACGTTTGGACACATGGGAATAGGCAATTACAAGGTATTTTCTGTATAGTGAAACTCAAGGATTAATATTCACGTTCACAGGAATTCACTGAACAGTACAGAGAATGATCTAAAATTATGATGTGCTTAATGATGTTAAAATTTACCCCAATGTTCTGCACTATTCAAGTAAAGTGTGACATTAAATACAGAAGCACTGACTCTGTAACCTCTAGAATGAGGACACATAGGTGTGTGTCCCATGACCCTAACACCCCGCACACTATGACCCCCGACTGGCACCCGGACATAGGTTTCTGTGTGTCCTGACAATCTTTCTGATGACAAAAAAATCCCATCTTGTTCAATGAACAAAAACATCTTCGAAACATTCTATTAATCATCAATTTTCTGGCAGTTTAAGTGACACAGTTTAACAGCCGCTGTAAATTCTTCAGCGGATTATGGATTATTTCTTTTCAAAATGAACGACAGATTTTCTATTTCGTTAAACTTAAGGCTGGAGAACAAGTGTTTCAAGAACTAAACACGAGGTAAAAATAAAACAGGTTATTCCCAGGGAGATATTTATTTTTTTTCCCAAAAATAAACAGCTTTTCCTGGGTAATAAAACTCATGAGTAGGATGTTGACCTCGACAGTTATTAAGACAACTATACTACTACTAACAAAGATAGAAATTATATTTTTAGGTGACTGGGCCTCAGAAATCCGAGTTAACTAGACTGATGTGTTTTTGTTTAATGTTCACTGCGTGTGTATCATTTTTCTCTGGTGCCCAGCTAAAGTAAATTAGCTCCCTTATGCATTCTCAAAATCAAGGTTAGTTGTAACCCCATGTCATTATGGAACATCTAGTAAAACTGAGCATGAAAGCAGCAAACCTCCCAGAGACTGGCTAAGACCTAACGCTGCTTGGCCAGCCCTGCACCTGCCGACGGTCTACAGGACCGCCCAGGGCCGCCCGTACACTGTGTTCCAACGTACCTTCCAGGACTCGCCTCCTCCACCCCATCCCCTCGCCCACCTACTGCAAGTAATCTCTAGCAATTTCATACCTTTTGTTTATTCAGTCAGACAGTGTTATACACGAAGTGATGAAAAACATGGGGAATGCTTACTTGGCACCTATTACATGGGATGAGTTGAGTTTAAACAATGGCCTTTTCAACGTTAGGTTCAAGAGCGGCATTAAATTTAACCTGAAAACCGAGGGAATTAATGTTTGAAGATTAAAGAGTGATTACTTCTGCCTTTTTAAAAGCATGTAGCAATGCCATTTTTTAAAAAGCTGGCTTTGAGTTCTGTTATTTATCTTTAGCCAAGATCTTTAAATGTATTATCCAATCAGAATTTCCCTTGGAAAATCTACCCATTTCATTTAAGTATTTGGCAAAATGGTGATTCCATCCGTAACAATTCTGTAGCTTCCAGAAAGATGTACACACTTTCTTTTCATCTTAGTGAACAAAAATGAATTTTTCATGTACCTCTGGGAAACAAAATATATAATCTTTTATCCCCAGTAAAGAATTTAGCATACAGATATAATAATAAAACTTTTAAAAAACCAGTATCTATTCCCAAATATATTAACACTTTAAAAGAATGGCTAAAATGTTTTCATGGTCACCTAGATAAAAGAGTGGTAGAAAAAAGCATTAGCTAAATGGCTAAATCTTTACTCTAAATAGTAAAAGAAACAAAGCCCTTACCTTTTAAAAACCAAAAATGACTATCAACTGTTTTAATATACTAAAAATTTTAGTGAGAAAATGTGTTTTGTGAGACACCGTGCTCAGCATCTTAGTAGAGTCAGAGTGAGCGTCACACAAACCAAAGCAACTGGGAATGCTGAGTTAGAGGTTTCACAGTGGCCTGACTGGTTACGAGTCAAAACCACAACATCTACTAGTTCTCAGTGTTTACAGCCAGACATTCCTTTTGCTGCTTATCGCTTCGAAATTACTAGCAATAGATGTCCGTTTGGTATAGTCACCCCAAGATCCTATGTCAGAAAATGAAAAATGTGAGACCTCATTAAAATTAAACAAGGCACATTAAGCAAAAGCCTCAAATCAAAATAGGAAGATTGCACTTATATATTTCATATCCATAAAATGCACCAAAACACTTCTCCTTAGAGCTACAAACTTGTCCAAGATATGCAAATTATAGCATAACATTCTCTAAAACACTGGACAAACTGCAAAAACTGCTTGAGCGAACGCATGTTAGAAATAACACGCATACTGGTTCTTGCAACGGCAGGGGGTCTGCATTGCTGAAACAGTATAGATTTCTATTTCTTTCGGTCCAACGGAACCACCCTCCTGCTCTTTGGTGTCTTCGACCATTGGACCGCTGCTGCGGCTAACAGGAAACCGTCCACTCCCACCTGTTACAAACTCTCTATCGACGTGCATGCTGTCAGCATCGTCTTCCGCCTCGCCATTCAGGAGCGGCATGGGGTCATCCGAGCTTTGAGCTGCACAGAAAACAAAGGCAAGTTTAGGTTCCCTCCACCGAAGCAGAGGACTTTTAAACACAGATGCTTCTCATTCCTTGTTGTCAGAGCACTGGACGCTCCAAAACTGTCAGATAACTTTACAATCTACGGATCATTAATGGACTTGGCACACTACCGAAAAACTTACTTTCCCCAATAGAAAACAATTCCTCAAATGTGCAGTTTCAGTGAAAAGTCATGGCATTTCAGACACCTACTTGAGATTTACTTGTCGGCATAAATTTTCATTTAGGGCTGTTATTTGGACAATGTAAAGCAGTTATACAACTCAGAGACATTTCTAAATAGTTTTAAAGATTCAGGACACTCTATGTTACGCCCCCAAATGTTCCTTCAGTTGTTTTTCATAAAGAAATGACAATTCTTGAACAACATAAAAACCATTAAAACGGTCCTCAAATTTTAAAAAAAGTTAACTTATTTCATTAACAGAAAATAAAGTAAAAGCCAAGATCAAGACAGGTTTGTCCAGTACCTCCCGAGGGCAGCTCTGGCCCCCTGCACCAAGATGCAACGCAACTGGAAACACCCACTAAACGTCTGGGTTCCAAGACATTTGGGAAGGACGCTACGCACGCACCTTATGAGACGCCCACTCCCGCATCTTGGAGAGCAGCTCATGGCACACTTGGCCACTCCTCCAGGGGTCACACACTCTGTGCAGCAATACCTCCTGCAATCCCCGGACAGCCTACTTCTCGGGAGCAGCCACTCGCACGCAGCGTATGGCTTGCTCTCCAGTCTTAAGGAGCACGCGTTTTTACAAAATTGAATCCAAACAAAATCACTTTCATGCCTCGCCTTTATTCATTTACCATGGCATGCATGCATCCCATCAACTAAATTCAAAAGGATCTTTCAAGTTGAATAATAACCCACTGGATGGCTGGATTACAGTTCACCCACCACCCAGCTCCCCACTGCGGCGTGGGTGGCTCCTTTTCTTTCCTATCATGAATATACCGTAACTAACATCCCTACAAATGCACCTTTGCATACACTTCTGGTTCTTTCCCAAGATAAACTAGAATGATTTCTGGGTCAGAGGGTATATACAACAAATAAGTAACAACTTTCAGTGTAATTTCTTTCAAATAAACATTTAAAAACAGAGAAACCTGAACTGTGCAGCTTCAATTACTTCTAATTTTAGACACACACGAGTGATTTTCAATGTAGGAATGAGCATATCAGTTCCAGAGTATTCTCCAAACTGTTGAAACAGTTTTAAATGAAAAAAAGTCTTAATAAAAGAGAAACACAAATTCTCAATGATCCGTATACGGAAGAAACAGAAACAGAGCCGTGTGATTTGTGCAGTTGAGAAAAAGTCTGCACAGGTATGAAGCCAAAAGCACCCTACAAATAGAGGTGATTTAAAGCCAGAGGCAACAAACTGAGGACTTCAGTCTTTTGTGAAGCTTTTCTTAATCCTCCACAGGCCCCAAATCAGTGACAGGCTAGGCTCCATCTTCGCTATGAAACAAGGTACTTTCAAAAAGTCAGTGGTAAACAGGACATCTTAGAAAATGGGGGGTTGGGGGGCTGGGAGAGGGACGTTCCAGGTACCAGTTGACAAAAGCCTCACAACCTTCAGTTGTTCTCGGCCAGCCACCGCAGAGATGAGGGGCCTGCAGTAGCAAGGCCCACGTTTGATGAGCCAGATCAGGCAGTTTACTGAGAACCAGTGCAGGTTATCGGGGCAAAGCCACAAACGTCCTCGTACAAAAGGTCAGACTTCACTGGGGATACAGTGCAGACAGCTTTACGTAGCCATACTCTCAATGCCTGGTTTTGTTCTGGAATTCAGGGCCAGTGTTCCTTGGGGAAAGTGACATCTAGGTTACAGCGGCAATTTCAGATCTCTGAAAAGCAGGTTTTAAAAAGAAAGCTGACAGGTGAGACATGAGGACCCCCCTCCTCCCCCAAAAGTGCAACAAGGAAACAGCTTCATGAAGGCAGGGAATGTGTCTCTTCACTCCCCAAGCCCAGTGCCTGGCAGTGTTCCATCGATGAACGATGCCCAGGCTCTAGCCGGAAAAGGCACACACACAGAAAGCAAGCAGAACTATGAAGAGTAACGAGAGGAGTCATCTCAGGTCAGACTAGCTATAAAATGAAAAAGGACAGGAGGGCAGACCTGCCACTAGGGGGCCAGATGAGCTGGTGGCAAAGGCAGGGCATGTTGAAAATAAAAGCGGGCACAGAGGAGCGGGCACAATACCACCTTAAAGCAGAGACTGATCCCTTAACCAGAGGCCCATGCAGTGCACTAGGGACGCTATCCTTTTACACGTGTCTTTTGTTCATGCAGGTCGTTGCTCACCAACAGAGCGGGATAAAAATGAAACAGACCAAAGCTTTCAGATTCTAGTAAAGAAAACTCTTGAACGTGGGAGGCACATGCTAATACAGACAGCCTAGAATTTAATCACTCTCTCCGTAGATACGCAGTCTTTGCAAGGCGTTTTTCCCATACAGGCTCCATCTGCCAGGATATGCAGCCAGCCGGCTGCTAACCTAGCTGCCTAGAACCCTGGGTGATGTATTTTATACCGACGCCTTCATGTCTTCATTTCTAGCACCTGGAAACAGGAAGGGCTCAAACAGCTCAATGGGAGCACTGAGGTTGTAATCGTTTACCTTTTAAAACTGCACTGTAAGCCGTGAAATTAAAATTGGCCTTCCAGAATTTTGAAGGACACTGCATCTGGACTCGACTCCTTTCTCCACAGCCACGGAGCACGCCACCTGCAGCATTTTCTCCCAACACACCTATCGCCATTGCCAAAGGAACTACCGAAATATTCCACACCGCGTCTGAGAAAAGTGGCTTGTAGACATTTCAGAAAAACACATTTTCTTCCTAAAGTATCCATTTTGATTCTATTTGTTTTAGAAAAGAAGCACATTCCCTTCCCATCTTCCTATTCCAGTTAAAAGGAAAAATTACCAAACATTTGTAAAAAGCGTCCTTATCTTTTACTTTGACTGCCAAAGCAGGGATTTGTTGACTAGACATGACTCCAATACATGTGAGACGATGCGTATTTATGACAGAAAATCACCTAGGATTGGCTCAAAATAAACCCTCCCAGTTTTCTATCCCCAGAGGTGGAGTCATGACCAGGTGTGACCACTGCCTAAGCAGCCCCTCATCCTTGACCTTGCGGCCATTAAAGATGCTCCATTCGGGAAGGTGCCCAGGGCAACACAGAAATCCGCATCTGAATTTTCATCTAAGACTTGAGAGTTGAAAAAAACTCCTAAAGCCAGATACCAGTGAGATTCTAAAACGACATAAACTATTTCTGATCAAGGAGTTTTAAAACATCGGAAAAGCCTTCCTTAACTTTTAAAGACAGGGAGGGGTCTGCAGCATTATAGAAACTGTGCCATCGAGGAAGCTTATTTTCGTGCTGGCTAGGTCAACTTGGGAAGATGTGCCTTTACTGTGCAAGTGGCACCCCCCTCATCCCAAGATGCAGAACATGCACACAACAGGATTTTGATCGCCAGGCACATTTACAACACACATCTAGGGCTTATGAGAAACACCTCATCAGACTTATTTTTTTTCATCAGACTTATTTTAAGGCAAGGAAATCTCTTACTAGGCAAAAACCAGTCTACACAGTCCTGTGCTTTAAGATGTGAACACTTAGGTAACAGGGCGCCACTCCCTAGACACAACCCACACAGCTGACACCGTGCGATGTGCGAACACTGTCAAGCACTTTCACTCAGCGGGTCAAGTGCAGCCTGGGGCCAGGGGACCAACTAGTTGTTCACCGTCCTCTGCGCCTCTTGAGGGGGCCAGCGTGGGAAATCCTAGGTGCTGACCCACAACCAAGCTTACCTCACACCCCTCTGGCCTTCCCACTGAACTGGGAGCTCTGACCATTGGGGAACCCTGTTCCCCATGAAAGGAACCAGGAAGGAAATGTTTCCTTAGTGGTTTCCCTGCATTACTAATTACAACTGTTCTCTTCTACTATACAGTACATTTTACCCAGATAACTACCTTTGCAAAGAAAGGTCCTGTTAAAATCACAACAGCACATAAAGCCAGTAGGAAGGCGGTTCTACCACACGGTGACCTTTCGTGGGACTCCTGCCAGGGCCTCAACTGCAGCAGACTGGGGGTGGGGAAATTCAAGAGGGCAGGTTAGTGAAGATACCAAGGACACGGAGAAGCAGTGACAGTTGTGGAAACACTAACGAGGGATCTGGGGTTCTGTTAAAAGAACACGGAAGGGAAGGTGCATGTGACGCAGACCACCGGAACAAAGCGTGCCAGGACCTGGCCCTGGCTGATTCCCGCTGCAGCTGCCACAATGCGCAGAGGACGAAGTGCATGAGGTTTGCTGAGCTGAAGACTAAAACAGAAAATCACTTGGTTCTTAAATGTCATTCATTCAGATTGTACTTATAAAATGCTATGTCTTTGGGGATTGAGATAAAACAATCATTTGTTATTGCAACACAATTAGGAATGTTCTCTGGTCAAATTTTTAAAAGCAAATACGGCCATTTACTGCAAGTTTGAGAACACTGAAGATACACCAGAAGTTATTAAAGTCTTTTGTGTATGTCACATACATGGAACTACATTACCAATTTGATTTCTATCATCTGAAGTTTTTAGTCATTAGCTAACCTGTATCACTTAACAAGCTCATTAAGCCAAACCCATCCTCCTTTCTCCTTGTCTTTTTAAGCCTGGTCAAAACGAACAATTCAGAGCAGAAAGTGGAGGGAGATTCTCTCTGTTAAATTCATCCTGGGGATCATGTGCTGAGCAACTTCCTACTGCTGACTTTAAGCTAAGTCATGATGTATTTTTCCTAAACGGTGTTTTATAGTAAATACCTAACACGTGACATATGAGATGCTAAGCTCAGTAATACATCTATTTGACTAACACAAAACCATGAAGTCAACTTAACACGTGAGGTCTGGTACCACCACAGCCTCCTACTGATGGCAACTGTTAACCCAAAATAAAACTGTAGGTTCCTGGGTCACTTTGTAACTCACACTGCCTCTCCCCAGTGAACACTCTGGAGCTGCACCCCAACAATTATGGATTAAAAACAAGATGAAAAGTTTCTCTCATGGATGGGAGTGGCATTCTTCTCTATTCTGGATCATTGATAATTTGGACAAGTTTTCCAGGAATACATTTGTGAATAATTGCAGTTACTCCTGAAGATTAACTAGAATGCTATACAGACCTAACACAAATTTTACTGAGTAGCTGCAGCTGAAATCCCGAGGTCCACCTGTCATTCCATCCTGAGCAAATGGTTGGTAAACGGGGAGGAAAAGAAAACCCAACCAACCCAAACTTAGTTATATATACTGATATTTCCTTGCACCATCCTAAATGAACAAAATCCATACCGGGGAAAATATTACCCCAAAGTACTTTTCATTTATATCAACCACCCACATAGCTTTGGATTTTATTTCACCTTCGAGAGGTCGTGGCCACAACTATCACATCTGTGTTCTGACCAGAGTGCATTCTGATACTGGTGTGAATGACCACATGAAAGGCATTTAAAGTATCAATGTCTGTAGTACAACTTGCTTCCAAGGATAGTCTGTATTTGAGCAGAACAAATTATCACTGCATTACGTTCTCTTACATCAATAAGGTTTCCATGGGAAAAATTACTCCGATTACCTTAAAATATCTGAAAACAGTTTATTAAGAGAGAGATCCTACTCGCTATGGAGAAGAGTAGGTAACTTTCACATTCGTGATTCCAAACTTAAAAAAAAAGTTAGAGTCAATTTTACAGGACACATACATCTTTAAGAGTTGGCTTGGCCAGAAATATTTCTGGAAGTTAATTGCTTTTGTGAATATATATTCCACACTAAAAACATCAATATGTGTAGTTATTAAATTCTAATAAGACAGAATAGACTAAGTTTATTGATAAGGTCCACGCTATGCATTTATGTAGCCAAGATAGTATTCCAGGCATCTATTTTTAAAACAGCAAACTTAAATTGCCCCCCCAAAAGATTTACAATTTCTCTAAATACTTTTACATGTGAAGTTATTCAAAGATGTTATTTTATATGCATATGTTACACAAGGGGGTAAACATATTTTTTTACTCTGGCATGAGAACTAAAAACTTATCTACAAAATGAGTAATTCAGAATGAGCAAAACCTCAAGCTCATACATTTATATAGCAAATCAAAACAAGATGTCAGAAATTAAATGAAAATGAACTAAAGCAACATACAAAAAAATAAATAAAACCCACCCACACACAAAAACACCCCAGTCACAGAATGTGAGTAACTATACAGCTATTGAAGCCAACTATTATTTCACTTAGAAAATTCAGGCAGTTGGGAAGAAAAACCTTGTTTTAGTAATTGGAGAATTACTGCCCCAATACCCCATTCACAGTGAGTATGTTATGGTAAAAAGAAAAAAGAGAAAGCTTCTCCCAGAGAAAAGAAAAAGGAGTGCAGGGGCAAGGGTGGGACGAAGGCCCGTCTGTTCTACATGCGCATTCACACACATGCACAATCCTGAGTGACACGTGGGCTGAACCTCAGGGGCCAGTAGCCAAGTGAGGGCCCGGAAACAGGAGCTGAGAAGTCAGGTGCACAAGCTGAGGGTGAGAAGACCCCCTCTCTCCACGTGCACTGGAGCAGCACTCTGGCTTAGGTGTGCGTAATCAGCACCTGCAAACTCAAACGCCAGGCTCCAACCCCATTTTCTTCTCAACTGGCATCCTCGACCTGAGCACCAGGAATGGGCACTTTGGGGAAGCTGCACTTTGAGTTTCATGTGCAAAACACCAGCCTCTAACCCAGTCAGCCAAGATGAATTCCTGTCTAGAGGAGGAAGATAAAGTCTCCCAAATACCTGCGTGATTATTCAAACCCAAATTGTGCACCCCCGGGGTCTAGGAAACAAGTTCTTAAGTTTTAGGAATCCTTGGAAAGGCTTGAAAGAGATACTTCAATAAGAATATACTGGCCAATTCAACCGAACTTAAAACCTGATGAGACAAGTTTAAAACTCTTTAGGTACATTTGAGTCTTCTTAGAATGTTAAGTGACATCCTTTTTAAAAAACTAAACAGAATTTAAGATTTATCCTATACACTAACATGACATGGACACCCGTCCAATTCTTGCATGAGGTCGTAGAGTGAAGCTAACAATACGATCCCAAATTAAGCAGGCATTAAACAAAACAAGGAATATTTTTTGAAGTTTAGACATACCTTCAGGTTGTGCATATGATTTTTATACCTTTCTAAAAACTATTAGGCCCGTAACTTACAAAAGCTATGAATTTGAGAAACGATTACTTTTAAGTTCATACATTCATTTCTATAGAAAAGTCACATAATCACAAGTTTTTATACTGACCAACATTTTAAAAGTTGTGAAGGAGATGATACAATTTTATTGACTCTGTAGGAAAAATGTTTTTGTTTGGATAGACTCCAGTTACACACAAGAGGCACAGCACTGGAAAGAGGATAAAGCTGACACATTAAAGTCAACTGAAACTAGCCACTCAGGTTTTTCTCAGACTATACTTGTATAGTTGTTTTTTTTTTTTAAAGCCAAAGGGCACAACTTTGTATTTATCTTTGGCAAATCTTATCTGAGCGCATAATTTCACCATGATTACTTTTCACCTCATCTCTAAACTTCCTTTTCCATGTAAGTATGCTAAATATTCCTGCCAAGCTAGTAATTCTTCTTAATTTTTTTCCCCCTAAATGAAAGGGAGATTTTTTTTTCCTCAACAGTAAAGAGTGACTAGTTGACTCTGCTTATTTACAAACCCCGAAACTATCTAAAGATAAAAAGGTGGAAGAACACTTAAATCTAAAATAACTTACCTTAGAGACTTAAGTCCTCAATGTCAAAGTGGCACACCGGGCCTTGCTGTGACAAACACACACCACACTGTGTCCAATGCAAACATCTACCTTCCCAGATGTGAAATTATATTTTACTATCACACCAACAATTGTTGTAAGCCCAGGAAAATTCACAGGAAAAAAAAAATGAGGCACAGGGGCAGATTTTTTTTTTAATAGTTGTATTTCAAACAGGTACAACAAACGAGAAAAATCTAATTCATGGCAGGTAAACCTGGGTGTGCAGAAAGTTATATACACACATTTACACTTCAGCTGTCAACACTGCCCTCTCATATCCTCCCCTTTCGTTAAATGGCCAATCTTCAAAGTGGCAACACAGGAAAAACTCCTCATCACTGCACCAGAGTCCTCCGGGCACAGTGCCCCTTACGTGAAGGAGTCATCTCGAAGGCGCTTTCAGCCATAAAAAAGAAAACACGTTAAAGAAAGGAAACACATTTGCTCCTTCCCACCCACAAAGTGGTCTCACCTGTGGTTCTAGCTTTCTTTGCTCCAAAGGGTTCCGACTCTTCCAAGCATCTCTTGCGATTTGTTCCCACACTAATGTGATTAGGAAATACATTCGGATGGCCCCCATTTAAGGGGCCACTGTTATAGAAAGGATTCAGATGACAATTCTGGAGGTTCAAGAGAAACTGGGTACACTCTTGGAAACCCTGGGTTTGAGCAATGTCTGCTGCCGTCAGGCCACTGGCATTTCTCAGGCTGTACGACACAAAAACACTGAATTACATCCCATTACCATTTTCATCTGGTCTCTGCTCCTGCTGAACTGACTAACTATCTGAAGGTGATATGAAAGAGCATACAGATTTACAGCAAGTCTGAATTAAAGAAGGAGTTACTCATCCTAGCTCTGTAACTAACTTCTCTCTTATGCACATTTGATTACTAAGCAAGATTTGGGAGACAGTAATTTAAAAATCAATATACTAAACTTTAAAAAAAAGGCATCTTCCTATTTAACTTCTCAAAATCATTTTTTATGTTAGTCTGAAGAATGTAAATTTATGCTAACTTCAGACTTAACCTGAAACTGAATTCTATATTATCTGCACTTAATTTTAATAATCCATTCCTTTAGCTCGAGTAAAATCATAACAAACAAACATGTACTGAATTGTCCATGGCATTTATAACAACTGGCTTCCTAAAAACAAAGCCAACTGGCTTAACGACAAGCCAGAATTTGTGCTAACATGTGACACTATAAGTGGAAGTTTAGAAGGATGTCCTGAGACTAATTTATCATCAGACTGGAGATCTGAAAAGCTGAGTTTTCTGTGTTTTGTTTTTTTGGCCTTAGGAAAACTTGCAGAATTTCAGAGCATTTGAGTGGGTGTTTCCTTCTAATACTGTCCTAGGAACTCATCCCCCTAGGCTGAGTCCTACCATCAAAAAGAATCAACATCATCCTATGTGGCTAATAACATTAACAAGGTCCGATGTCCTCTGCATTAGCTAAGAGTCAGACTAAATCAGAAGTGGTGGCAGAATATAAATGAAAGCTCTAAATAAGATGAATACGAAAGAACCAGTTGAAATTGTAAATCTTAATTAGGAAACAAAACTGAGGGAACAAAAGCAACTCCACGCTGAAGTTCCCCTGGAAGACAAGAAAATACACTGCTCTCTGAAATAAATCTGTAAACAAGCAAGACAGGTTGTTAGCTGCAGGCCGATCCACTGAAACTGGAGAAGCACCGAAGGGCCGAGGCAGCACCACGCCTCCCAGCGAGCTCTGCCACAGAGTGCAGTTGTGACCAAACACAGGCCTCGTCTTGTTCCCGAAAGAACAGGGCACAACCCTGGATGCTTTTTCCCTAGACTAACGTTAATGGAAAAAAAAAAGCCATTTCAGAGAGAAAACTACAGAATCAGGGACAAATAAGGATTTTCCATTTTAAAGATAACAATAAGCCCTGTATTCCTATTTCCAGCCATCATACTCAGAAGGTTCCAAACTCAGAAATGAAAAATCTATATACTTTTGGACAATCACTAAATATGTCTCCACTTTTAAAAGCATGAGATAAAGAAATGTATCCTACATTTTGAAGAAAGGCAAAAGCCCAAACTCAATCTGATCAAATATAAAAGAGACAAGACTTGAAAATCCCCAAAACCAACAATATTTTCTTAAAAATGTAAGGCAGCTGTGTGCAGGGCTACTGGGAACTAAAACTGACATTTTTATTTGATTTCATGGCTATGATTTCTGATAAACATTATTCTAAAATTTCATAATATTTTGATATATGAATTAAATAGAGAGGAAATATCAAAGTTTGGGTACAGTGAATTACATTAGTTATGTGTACAGAAAATGATCACATACTTGATTTTTAATATCAACATGTTATAGAAATTTAACATTCAAGCCAGTGTAAAACGGGATAATTTTTTTAAATGGTGTATTTCATTTTCAGAAGATATGAGTGAATGGTCCAAAAAGGTCCACTCTATCAAGGATGTGAACAGAATAAGTAGCCGCATTAAAATTAAAAAAAAAATTTAACTCTACATAATTTGAAAAGACAAAGACCCAGAACATTAGCAAAGTTTATAAAATGATCATTTCTATAGATAAATATGAACTTGCTCTCCAAAAATTAAAGAATACAGAAATGAGAAGTTGCTGCTTAAAATCAGGACAAATAACGCTGACAGTAAAGATTACTCCTCAGTGGATGATAAAATAAAGAACAGCACACAGATTTTTAAAATGGCATTTACCACCCTAAACGCCAATTCACTGAAGAAAGCTGAGATGCTCAGGGAGGATGTCAACTTTTCTAAGTCATGGAAAACAAGAACATCCAAACTACACTCAATTCCTTTACTCTTAATTCAGAAACTGAACAGTAGACTGAATCTGAGTTAGAATAGCAAGTTTACTGTTCTTCCAAGGAAATATAGCCTTAAAGAAAAAGAGTAAGTGCACGCCAGTATCCGGAGACTGTAAATGTCCGAGTGGGAGCGCCTGCCTGCACCTGAGAGAACACAGGCAGCGTCTCCTGCCCTGTGTCCCACTACCACGAGTGGTCCCAACACTTGCACATCACTGGGCTTGGACGAAGCCAATCAGATTTCCAGGTGGTATGAGGTATTATCTTCAAAACTCGAAAGAACAGTCACTAGAGTCAACTCATGCTATGTACTCCTCATGTGTGGACCAAGCAAGTAAGAACAATCACAAGCCGAACTGAACTTCAACTGGTTCCTCATATAACTCTGAGGGATCCAAAGAGTGATCCAAAGGGGAGTTCAAAACATTCCAGCAAATGTATGGACAGATATCAGAATCTGGGACATAAGGTAACTGGAAAAATTAATTGGGAGATTATAATTTTGGCACTATCCCTACAGTAGTAGTATTAGAAACAGGGACATACAGTACCCCTTCTCCACTTCTGGTGAAACTACAGAAGTTTTCAACTATATTATTTCTCAGTTACTAAGGACTGAATGTAACATTCGGTTTAATAGTGTTTATGTTCCTCTAAAGCAAAAAGATCCGTTAATACCTGACTCTGGTACAGGACAGCAGAACCTCCCATTTCCCTCTCCTACCTCCAAATGTTTTCCTTCCCATCTCCTTTCCTACGTACCCACATTCATCCCTCCTTTCTTTATTTGTAGTTTAACATGCTAATTCTGCCTTGCTCATATTTAAAAACTTGCAAGTGGCTCTGCAATCGTATGGTGCACAAAAACTGGGTGGAAAGGAATGACTGGGGCCACCAATCCAGGGCAGGCACTTTTTCTGCAAAGGGCTGGACAGCAAGGACTTCAAGCTCTGCAGGCCACAGTCTCCATTATCTCGTTGTAGCCTGAAAGCAGCCTTGGATGATGTGTGAACACAGCACTGGCTATGTTCTAATAAACCTTTAGTTACAGGCACTGAAATTTGAATTTCATATATTTTTACATGTCATGAAATATTATCCTTTTGATTTTTTCAACCCTTTAAAAACATAAAAATCATTCTTAGTTTATGGGCCATACAAAACCAAACAATGGGCTGGACCAATTGAGTAACATTTAACCAACAGATGATACTGGTAACTAGTCCTCTACTCTTTTTTAAAAAATTTTATTTTATAGAAGTATGTTGATTTACAATGTTAATTTCTGCTGTACAGCAAAGTGATTCAGTTACACATACATACATATATATATATACACACACACACACACACACACACACATATTCTTTTTTATATTCTTTTCCATTATGTTTCATCACAGGATGCTGAATATAGTTTCCTATGCTATACAGTAGGACCTTGTCGTTTATCTATTCTATACATAACAGTTTCAACTGCTAACCCCAAACTCCCAATCCTTCCCTCCCATTCCCCCTCGCCCTTGGCAACCACAAGTCTGATCTCTATGTCTGTGGGTCTGTTCCTGTTTCGTAAAAGTTCATGTGTCATATTTTAGATGCCACATATAAGTGATATCACATGGTATTTGTCTTTCTCTTTCTGACTAGTCCTCTACTCTAAATAACAGATGCCTATGGGTTCCTGAAAACTGTCTCTCTGGTAATTTTATGCACAATTCAAACAAAAAAATAACTTTTTAAAAGTTGCCGAATCTGTTAAATCACAAAATGTTAAATATCAAGAGAATATCTAAAGGTAAACTTTAGAAGAATGTAAAATAAAAGACTTTGAGAGAGCATGCATGCAGAAGAAATAATCATTCCTACTCCATCTGAGTGTTCTCTGTTAAAAGTTCTAAGTGTCTTACGACTGAATTAGGCGACATGCTTAATATGAATGAGGCGGAAACTGTCTTTACAGGTCTGAATTCCTCGTCGCCTCTTAATACTTAATAAGTAGAAAGGGTTTTCAAACGTATTACACAGAGGCTGAAAATCACGTGGATTTCTAGGTGAAGAGCAGCATAAAGAATAATTAAGCGGTATAGTTCTTAAAACACTTTAACAAAGGAGGCTCAGGTCTGTCTTTAAATGCATTTTTTAATATATGCTCTCCTATTTGTTAAGCATGTTTCAATTTTAACGTTTTAAGAGTTGAAACAGTTATCCTGGTTAAAATGTATCATCAATTTATTAAGCCTTCAGCTCTATTTAGTGCTACAAGTTTAAGCAGGGATTAAACCTAAGCTACCCTCCATGATTTTCCTAAAATCCAATGGGAGCTGGGCACATGAATGGGATTTAGGATTTACAGGTTCTATGATAACTTCCCATTTGAATGTGGTCTTGTCTTCTGTTACAGGACTCTTCAAACAGTCAAGCCTTCGCTCTTCAATCCCGAGGCACTCACTGCGGGCGTCATATGGCCACACTGCACTCACGGCTGGCTCCTCCTACCAACCCCACGTGAGGGGCTGCTAAAGACAAAGTTAATCTGAACTGTGGTCTTCACACACTAGTCCAAATGGAAATTTTCAGTATCTGGAAGATACTGTTCAAAATTACTCTCAAAAACTGTATTTTGCATGAAAATTGGGGTAGTAATGAAAGTGTACACAATATTTTTAGACTAAATCTTTAAAAAACACACACATGAATTTCGTGCCTTTGGTTTACTGCACTTGGGCAGATGATGCCTGATCTAAAGTGTACCTCTGTCCATTTCTGACAGCAAGAAGCCCCATGGGGGACGTGCTGTGAGGTTGTTCTAAAGCTCCAGTTCACCTTTCTGGTCCCCTCTGGTATCCGTTTGAAAAATTTTTGAAAATGGGCAGAGATTTTAAAAAATCAGACACCAGTCAATTTGATGTCCAAATTGGGTCTAGTTTGTTGGAAGTTTTAAAGCTGACTTTCTTTAAAAGTTGACACGATCAGATTCTTAGACTAGTAAAAATCAATTTGCTACAATCTGTTACGGAAGCTATGACAACTTTCACTGAGACTATGAAAAGTCATTTTTGGGCAGGCTACCCATTTTCTCCCAGTAGTTCCTAGTGTTCTTTCAAAATTGTAATATGAAAACATGGGAAGACATAGATTAATATTTACTGTGAATTATTTATTCTGCTGAATAACTGGCAAAATAAACTTTTTAAAAACTTTACTAAAGTTAAAACATAAAGGCTCATATACTATATTTTCTGTAATAAAATTCTGAATAGAATATTAAGACTCATTATACCTAAGAATGTCTCCCCAAAGAACTTTAAAACTAAACTCCACTCTGCTGCCAGCTAATCCCCCATCTATTTTCCACTTATAGTGTCACAACATCAGAATATGAGAAGCCGTTCTAATAAGTTTTTCTTTTTTTTTTTAATTTGCAAAACCACGGATCAGGAATTATCTGAAATATACTTTTCAGAATCTAAGTTGTCACATCACCTTCAGGATGTTTTCTTTTTTGTTAATGCCATGTGACAATAAAAGATAACCACAATTTTTATATAAATAATATTTCTGTTAAAATTCTGATCTCAACTTAACTATTGTTAGTTTACAAGTAAATAGGTAGATATCATAAATTAGGGTAAGCAAAGCATGCAAATCTAAAGAATCTATATCTGAACTCCTAGATTAGCATTAAAACCAATCACCGCAACAAATACCTCAACAGTATGCCTCGAGTGGAGAAAGGAAGCCATACTGAACATTCAATGCCACAACTGTAAGGTTTTCGGAGAAGCACCTGTGGCAGTTTCAGCAGTTTCTATATGGAATGCTCCCCCTTTCTAGGATTACTTGAAAAAATCAAGTCAATTCGAATTACGTAGCTGTAAAACATTGACATGTGTAGTTTTTACAGATTCAGAATCTTCTGTGTGATTTAAAACGGGCAATGGTTCATAAAACAGGAAACTTAAATAATAAGGGATCACATATTTGCAGGCAACATTTTGATTAAAAATACATATACATACATGAGGTGCAGAAGCACATTTACTGAGCGTAAGCCATTGTCATGTGACCACCTTGACCAAGAGCTATTGCTCTAAAACACTGCCTTTTCAATTACTTCTAGTAATTTTTAGCATGAAGCCAATTTAATTATGTCAGTTATTTCAACAAAAGTTTAACAGTATGGACTAAAAACCATTAACTCACGATTCTGGTTACTTTAAAATTTGGTATGCTGTATCTCAAATACATTAGTAACTATTCCTAGATGGAAATAAGCAAATACATGGAATCATTAAAAAAAAAAAAAAAAAAAAGATAAAAATACATTACTAAATGTCCATTTGTACAGACAAAACATTACAAACATCTAAAATTTCTTCAGTAAAAGGAAAACGTGTATTTTTAACCCTTTGGTATCCAAACTCTTAAATACGTAATTATGAAGACTTTCTTAAATATATTCTTCAGGTAACAATAGGAAGAAACTATTTTTTAAAGTTTCTACTTGAATA
This sequence comes from Balaenoptera borealis, assembly GCF_965194805.1. Lineage (NCBI taxonomy): Eukaryota > Metazoa > Chordata > Mammalia > Artiodactyla > Balaenopteridae > Balaenoptera > Balaenoptera borealis. The sequence continues at coordinate 77,672,254 of NC_138877.1, forward strand.
AATTTGGTGCCAAGTTTTCAATTCAAGTTCAACATTACTGAGGATAGTTTTATGTTGCAACTGAAGCCCAGTTATGTTTGCATACATTAAAATATAACAGCATCATTCAGAGAGTCTGATGAAATATTTAACCTGCTCCCACTGTAATTTAGCAAAGGAAAAGACATTTGAATTTAGAAATCATTGGTTTTACTTGAAAGCACTATATAAAAGCAGTGCTTAAACAAATATTGAAACCTATGTATTATTCAAGCTGTCATGAAAAACAATCAAAATTCTAAACTGAATTTGTCAGCAACTCTAGAATACTGTCAGCCTGCCATCTATCTGCTCCTTTCCAGCAGGCAGAACTTCATCAGCTATCTCGGGAAGTAATTCCTCCACCTTGCCTGCAACAGGTTAATAAAAGGAAAAAAGAGCCAGAAAATTGCAAGATCAGACAAGACTGCTGTAGTGACAAGCAGGTCAGGGAGGGAACGCTAGGTCAGGACTGGAACGCACAGGACCCAAGATCAGAAACCACGAATCCAGAGTTACACTGCTAATAAATTTCATGGTTGGACTATTATTCTGAAGGGCAAACAGGTGAACAGATAAAAAGAAACCACAAACTTCAAACATGAATAAATGTCTAATGAAGTTTGCCAAGGGCAAAAGCTGCAAACCAACTTCCGACACTAATATTAAATATGCTCATCACATGATTTGCCCTAATGAAAATTTTGCTTCTAGACAGAGCTCTACGGGTAAGCAAATAAAGGTGGGTCATAAACATGGACCAAACTAAACCAACTCCATTTCAATTAAGAATTTTTAAAAGTTCAGCAAAATACTTTTTTCTGCAACATTCAAAAAAGTCTATTATGATCACATTTTAAGACTTTTGTTACTAAAGCCAACTGTGTCTATTTTCTAAATTAGGCAAGAAAGATTTTTTCAGAGTGCATCACTGAACTTGCTTATATAAGGTTATAGATGCTTCTCCAGCTATCTGATGATCATAGTTAAGTTCCTCTTGGGATGAAAATAATTAAGTTAAAATATATGTAACCCACTGGAAGATCTGGTTACCACAGAATCAACGGCTTCTACAGAAATGCTCTCCTACAGAAAGCTATGGGACTTTGTCACAACGTAATTAAACACTGGCACCTGGTATAATGTAGTATTAAAATGGACTAGCAAATTGGCCTTAGATGCAAGCAATTCTGAATCTCTAAATCCCACTAAATCCCTTTATTTCTACTCTGAGGCATTAAAAAAAAAATCTACTTTTATATCTGGTTGATATGGAAACATTCTCCACTACATCTCTCAAGAAAATAAAGACAAAAATAACCAAAATCAGTCAGTGCCAAAATGCTAAAAGGAAAGATAATTCAAGGCTAGAAATGTGTACTTCACAAAGTTGTTTGTAAAAGGTCTTTTAAAAAAATTTATATATATATATATATATATATATATATATATAAATTTTTCTTTTGTAAAAGTAAATGCCAACACATAAACATTCAGGATTGATCCCAATCTTTTGGAGTCAAGGAGGAAATGTTTGATTGAATCACCATGCAGGTTACATTCATCTTCCACTGGCATGACTAGAGCCCCCAAGTCACCTGAACAAAACAGTGCCCAGCTGGCCTGTGGGAACACAAATTGGCTCTCTTGCTTCTCCTCATTGGTCACATAAAAGGTGGTCTTAATTATCAGCAGACAGCAAATTTTCAAGAGTCCTTCTCTGAAATCACATTAAAACTTAATTTTATATTGTCACTTATTTGATCATCCAAAAGAAAAATAAGGCAACGACTTTTCCATGTTACTATATGTCCTTCTTCCAATCAAAAACCCTGTGTGTGTAGCAAGTAGCATTCAATCTTGGCCACAGTGAAGAACTGAACTGCCATATAAGCAAAGTTAAGGATGATGACAGTTTAACTTACTTAATGAAAACTCCCTACTTGAGAAAAAATGAGAGTGAGAAGCGTCTGTAGAGGTTTAGATCATTTAAAGTATACAAACATTTAGTCTGGTCACAGAACTGACAATCCTGTGTGTTTTTTTATTTTTAGATGTAAACAGTGGCAAATAACAATGACAATCATATAAGGAGAAACAAAACCTCACATGAAAAAGAAAACTTGGCACCAAAACTCAAGATGTAAAATAAGAGAAGAAAAAGAAAGTCCATCAACATACTCACGTGTGGTGCTAGAAAATGTGCTACGATGCACAGCAGCTGACATGCGTTATCTTACAGATGCAGCCTACATTGACAAGTAGGTTATGTAACAAACCATTCTAGCCACAGATGCCTGGTACGCTTGCCCTCACCATTATCTACCCCACGACCAAAAAAGCAGCAACTTCAGATTTTGGCCACTTTACGTAGCAAATATATAAAAAGCAAAGTAGGAATTAGCAACAAAATTATTAATTACCACCAAGTGTGATAAAATACTGATACAAGACAGCTTTTAATCTGGTCACATAAAAAGGAAAAATTTCCACTAACTCCTAAACACTATAGCATGTAATATTAAAATTAATAATCTGGCTCACTTTGAACTGGAAACAAAATAAGTTAACTTTAAGTAAGTAAATTAATTCTGTGCCCCTTGATGACCTTAAAAGAAAAAGGCATTTTATTTGCTAGGACTACACTTTACCACATGAGCAGCATAACAGGAAACAAATAAAAGAGATCTAAGTACCATAATTTGGGGGAATCAAACTATTATTTGTTGGTAGACTAAAAGTGTTAAACTATAAAAATGTGCAGAATAGATATTAAAAAGCAATGTACAATTTAGCTTACTGGCAAAACTGACATTTTATCTAGGTGTTAAAACTAAATAACCACATATACAATAGCAATAAATAATGATTACTTGTGCTCTATCTCCAGGCCAAAGACATATAATTTTAAAAATTGCTTTTGGCTAGGTGGCTCAGGCTAAATATTTCTTCCAAAAAATATCTGAAAGTTCAGTCAAGGGAAATCACCATATGCAGGGTCTTGAGGGAGTGGCTCTTATACTGAGAAGGAAAAACAAACTGGCACTCGAGGCCATGCTCAGTCACACTTGGTGGGAAAGAGACACTCGAGGGTCCTGTAACAAGGACAGAATTGTAAATAAAATGATCTCATTTTAAAAAGACACCTATTAAAAAAGGACATAGCGCAAGAAAGATATTTATTGGTTCAAAGGATTAAGCTATCCATTAAAGTGAATAAAACTAACATCTTAGTAATAAAATGCTCAGGACCAATTAGAGTATTGTTTAGAAAAATAAGTCACTGAAAAGATCAACTTCTAATTATTCATTATTTCAATAAATGACAATTAAGGAATCGAATCAATTATTTTACGACTCTGTATTTTATAATCAAAGCTTCTGTTATTAAAATTAAAGATTTAAGTTTTAAATCTAAAAAACAGCTAAGAAAACTGCATCTACAACTTTGCTTTAAAGCAATGCAATGAGAATCATCTTGATGTTTTCTAAACTGTGTAAAATATATTCATATTATCAATTGTTTTTACATTACCTTAAGTTATAACTACGTATGAAGTCACAAGGTTCCCTGCAATGTAACAGTTAACACAGGTCATATTTATAACACTAAATGGCTACATAAGTAAATGATCCAAGCCCAAACTAATGTCTAATCTTAACAATAATACTTAATGAAACAGAAGCTAAGATACTAAGAGCCTAATGATAGCCCTTGGTATCAGACAGGCCTTTCATTAACCTATATGGTTCTGCTGTCCAGGATCTGTTTTCAATATTTATTATAATACAGAGTCAAAACAATGAAGTGGAAACCAAAGGGTTAAACTAAGTCAGTTTTGTGGGTTTTATTTCTCCCAAAGTCTAAATTTTCACATTTCCAATTAGAATAAAGTGGTTTGTAATTAATTTTTATGAAATATTCAAGACACTCAAGGTAAAACAAAAAAGCTGATATTATCATAGTTATTTTGGTTATTACAGCTCTATAGCTTACACTCAATATTTAAGGGTGAAAACCGCATCCATTTTGTTAATGCTGTGAACTGCAGAAGAAAAATTTTTACAATGAATCTTTAAGAGAAAGTTAATACAAATGAATTAAATACTGAAATAAATGTATAATGCCATGGCTAGCTAATGATTTGCATACAAGATCACATTTTAAAATTAATACACTTAAATGTTAATACTGTTCTCTCAAGCTAGAAATAAGCCAGTTGATGTAAACTGGGCTAAAACAAGGATATTCCAAAATAATGCCATCAGTATCAAAAACTCAGAGTGAGTTTTTAAGTCTTTAATGTGTACAGTTCCATTTTACAAGGAATTATAAAATCATTAAAGAATCATAATAGGTTTTAAAACATAAGATGTTCTCATATCTGCTAAAAGATGAGGAAACCATCTTTTTAGCAAAATTAAGAAAAGCTAACTGTCTGCAGGAATTTTTTTGAGCCAGAGAGGCCTGAAAAGATATTCTAATCCAATTCGAGGCACTCATTCTGAAATTAAAACTTGGCAAAGTTTGAAGACTTGCCCACAGTGACACAACTAGTTAATGGTAAAGTCAACAATGCCAGGCTCCAAATTTAATGAGTTAACTGTTCTTTCCACCCTAATATGCTCTCTCTCTCCCGGCAAGAACGCTGAGGCTGCTGGGATTCAGCCCCTTCTGCTAGTGGTCAACTCAACTCACACAGCAACTTGCTCACTAACGCCAACTGATCTAAAAAGCAAAACTCTACTACCAATATTGAAAACAAAGCTCAGCACTTTTGCTTGCTCTAAGTCCTGTCTCTAAACACGACACCCCTGACCACGTCTTTGGTTGGCAAGAATAAACGAAGATGCTTACTCGGCATGAGCCCCGTTAGCCACCAGGGCACTAATGCAGTCCAGGCTCCCAGAGCGAGCCGCCTTGTGAATAGGAGTCTCGCCCTCACAGTCCTGAAACGACAAAAAGGAAAGCATTGAGACCCATACAAGACTTCCACGTGCTAAAGTAATTAACAAAGGCCATGTGCCATCTCACTCCTCTGAAATAGAGTAAGGTGAGCCAAATTTGAAGCAGAACACAAAGAAATGTAGATGTGAAGAGAAAATAAAAGCAGACCAAGGAAGGAGCAGGTTCTCCTGAATTCTTAGGTCAAGAACAAAAAAATCATGGGGCCTCTCCAACCATGACAGCACGTACACTCTAGGTAGCAATTTAGAAATAATTTTTATGATGGAACACAGCACAGATGCATATAACACCCCAATTATCCTCAGACAGAAAAATAGTAATCAAGGCCTAATAGCTAACGTCTGGTCTAGTCGACCTACGTCCATCTACGGCCACCCCAGGAGAGCCTGAGTCGAGACACGCCAGTGCCTCCCCTGGATTTTTTATCTCGAGCCTGAATTAGGACTATACTTTAGACAAGACAGCTAAGGTTAAAGGGTCAAGAAAAAATTGGGAAGGGAGAACATAGGGTCAAACACAGGCGGCTCTGTATACAACTCAGGCTGTCTGTGATGGGGGATTTTGTTCAAGGACTTTTAGAAAGGATGCATTAGAACCTGACTGACCCTTCAGGAAACAATGTTGAAGGAGGCACAGGAAATGAGCAGACTCGGGGAAATGACTCTGAAGATTCATACGGGAATCAGAAAAAAAAAAAAAAAAAAAAAAAAAAAAGAATTACTTTACACTGTATGAATGGACCAAAAAAAAAAGTGAAACACAGTTTCATTCATAGGCTCTCAGGTAAAAAAATGTAAAGGAAGATACAGCGATTAAGAGAAGGAAGTTGTTTCCATTAGAAAACCTGATTTAGGACTTTCTGCCTCAGAAGTGCCAACTGACTAAGCAGCAACAGTTCCTGAATCCCTCACATCCCATCACCACTGAACGCGAACTTGGCAGTAGAGAACTGCGCATAGTTAAGGGATAAAGAGGTAAAGCAGGAGTGGGCAATGGCGTACAGTGCATGGCACTTGGAAACATGAACTCACGGGGGGAAAACTGGGGTGAGGACTGAACTAGAAAGAAGGAGCGGTAGAGCATCTCACAGAAAAATGTAATATGAAAGACTCAACTGCTTACTGGAGGGAAAAGTCAGGTATAAGCTCAAAAGTGATGTAAAGTTCCAAACAGGACAGTCCCAATTTTGAAGAAAGAAACAAAATCATGAGGCTATACAGGGAAGTATCCAGTGAAATCAGACTTAAAAAACAAAACAAAAACCTTCCCTATTGTCTGAAAAGGGGAGGGAAGGGAGAGAGGAGGTACATAATAAGGACAAATAAAAATTACGTACACGTATTGCCAGGAAAAGTAGAACTAAGATTTAGGTGAGATTCTGCCATACCCCACAAAAACTCAAGAAAACCAAAAAGGATTTTAAAAGCTATCTTTGGTACAAGAGGAAAAAGGTTTTCTATACTATTTTGAGAACAGGGTGGGATAGCAATAGATGCCAGAGAAAAAAGCAAAACTACCCTGCTCCTGTTTAGCGTTATACGAGGAGACTACTTAAGCTGGGAAGGGCAGAATAAACACTATTTAAAGAAAACTGCAACCAAGAGAATGAGAGTAAAGAGCCATTTTAAGGTTACTCACATCTCAAGTTCAGACCAGTCATATTTCAAAAATACCAAAGAGTCTGTAATATGATTCTAGAACTACTGCTGGCAAACTCTGAGTCATAAAGGACAGTGGGAGAGGTGCCAGAAATCTGAAGACGGACAAGTCACCTTGAATTTTAATTAAGAAAATCTTACTTCTAATCTAGTTACAAGAAACTAAAGGCAATATCAAATGCCAGCACCATTCTAGAAGGGATATTAAAGAGATGACTTACAAAAAGTGACACCCATGGGTAGCCACTATGGACTTACAAAAATAAACCACTTAAAAACTAACTTCACTTCCTCTTTGGGTAAACTTAGAACGCTGAGCCTCCAGACAGCACATCTGAGCTTCAGTAACCCCTCATGCCAACCTTAGACATGGCACAGCAAGTCTCTATTAAACTTGAGGAAAAGGAACTTAGAATGGTTAGAAACTAACATGCCAAAAGAAGAAAAGGTATGCTAAGGTTCAAAAAATTACAGGCACACGAAGAATAAGAAAAACCTGCATCTAGTTGTATAAGTTTATGTGGGAAATGAGAAAAACTGTCTACCTTGAGATGAGCCAACAGAAAGCCTACCGGGGCCTCAGGGTCACTGGGTGCCTGTCGCAGCAGCCCAAACCGACAGCCGAGACTCGGACGGGCCGAAGCTTCGCACGTGAGACCACAGCCAACCAAGGCCCTTCTGGGAGCAGGGCCGAGACACTTAAGAAACCCAAGCGACACCCTCGTACATGGGAGGACGTGGGGATGCTGAGCCAGGTGGGCTGTTTAAACGCAAGAGGAGAGCTGTAAGGAGGGCAGGATCTGGGGACTCTTGCCCTGGGAGCAGAGCTGAGGAGGGATTCCCACGTAGTGCTGTCTAGAGCAGCCGGGGGGGGGGGGGGGGGGGCGGGGAAGGAGGAGAGTCTCAAACCTTTTCTCTGTGGGAAATACTGAGCTGCTATAAATCATTACATGAAAAGGGGGCTTCTGGGTTTAAAAAGATTTGAAAAGCAGCGTTAGACAATTTCTTTAGATCTCTCTAAATGTTATGTAACAATTTAATGAAAATCATCATATAGAAAATTTATACTTAAAACTCCACATGAATACTAATATTAATTACTGCTATTCATGGGCTATCCGTATTTTATTGACAGGGAGATTGAGTTACAACCAGTAAACCACGTGCCCAAGGCCAGAGAGATGAGGAAGCAGGGTGTGCCCTTTCTACCAGGAGAAAAGGGGGGCGGGGGGGGGAGAATCCACGAGCAGGAAGGAGACTAGTGGGGACAGGCGACGCCTAGCACCACAATGGAACACAGTCGCCCACTTGTAACTCCTGAATTCACGGACCAAAGCAACAACGCAGTAGAGGAGCACGCGTGAAAGAAGAAGAGTGGAGGGCAGCAGGGGACCCAAAGAGCTGTCCCACATCCAGCTTCCAGCTTAGTAACAGGAACAGGCCTAAGATCCAGGGTTCTCCCCATGCGCCCTTCCCACCCAGTCTCTTAAAGAGAACAAACTGCCCCCTTATCCCTCACCCCCTCCCCTTTCTCACTGACCCTCGTTTCAAACCACTGCTGAAACACCTTTCCTCAATTCGGTGTCCAGGCGTCACTGCCTACAGGACACCTGGCTACCTCTCTGCGTCTCATCATCACCTCCAACCCGCAGCTGAAGCGACAACTCGTGCTGGTCAACCTGCTAACGCTAACTGAACCACACACATGACTGCAGAGGACTCAACTGCCGTTCTCTTGCTGGGAACAGATGTGTTCTCACCATTATCTGTGGAAATGGAGCTAAGGCAGCTGTGAGCAGAGGAGCCAGGAAACCTAGGCTCAAGGCCAGGCTCCTTCAGTCACCAGCTGTGACCTTGGGCAACTCACTGTGGATCACAGTAAGTCACATAACAGGCGAAAGCACTCTGAACACAAGGCATTGCTATGTGACGGGCCAATTACCCACAAATAACTTCATAAACCTAAGTTCCAGTTAGCCCACAGGTAAAGATATCAAACTCTAATTAACGCCTCAATTTAAAACTCAACACCACGTAATTAGAACTGGAAGAAGAAAACAAAAACCAACCACGTCCATCACGGGCACTCCCTTACCGGTTTGTTAATGCTGGCTCCTGCTTGGATCAACCAGACGAGGCACTGAGGATGTCCCCCAAAGGCGGCGATGTGGGCCGGGGTCTGTGCGTAACGGGTGGTGGAGACATCCAGTGTGGCTCCAGCTCTCACTAACTGTATTAAGCACTCCAACTTGGAGAACGGCAGGAGGGGGGATGAAACAGGCATAAACGTCAGTACACTATTAAGCGTTACACAGATATTCTAAATTCTGTAATGGAGATGAGTGGCATTTTTTGTTAAACTTTTTTTCTGTTTAAGAAAACAAAGTTAAGTCATTCCTTCCCAGTATCATACAAATTTTAAAAGGCTTATTTAAAGGAACATTTTCCCTCGTCCTTGTAAAAGAAAGTTGGTACACAGGAACAGGAAATCGAAACAATGGACACTATACAAGTTTAAATATTTTGTTTTTCCTACAACTGAAAAACCCCAAATCAATATAATACTGTAAATCAACTATACCTCAGTGTTTAAAAAAGCCAAAGTCAGAAAAGACTAGATTGCATATTCACAGACTTTTGTCAGAACTGAGCTTTGCCACTCGCACGCGCTATTCTAAAGAAGAAAAACGTTACAGCGATTGGTCGGTCAACCCTTCACGGTCAAAGACCGTTTTCTGCAGCCTGCACTGGCCGCGCTGGCTGAATACTCGGTCGAGGCCCAGCTCCAGGTTAGCTCCTTAGGGAAAAGACGCGTGGAGCAGGTGAGAGGGCAGCGCTCCGTCTTCTCACACTGTTTGTACAGAACGCCCCCCCCATCAAAGATAAAAAGGCCTAGAGCACAGCTGAGCTGTGCCCCTAGCAGGTGACTAAAACAAAAAGCCACAGGAGGCAGGACAAGACTTTGCAGCCAGGCATCGGTGTCATACTCGCTTCTGGAAGAAGAACCAGCGCACTCCACAAATATTTAGCAAGTGCCTCCCGTGTGCCAAGCACGGCGGGAGCAGGCCTGCTGTCCTCAGAGGTTTACACTGCTCCGCCCAGCGTGTCCTCGGGTCCCGTTTCCCTCCCGAAGCACAATGCAGCTAGCAAAGAAAAAGCTCTCAGTGCCACCAGTTCTCCTCCTGAGAACAGACCTCAAGCGAAGAGCAGCTACACGCGGGTCTCACCCCGTGTCTCTTACCCGCTTCCAGCAATGTAAGCCCTTCCCTGTAAAGGACAGATCACTGCCATCAACGGTTGTGCGAGGTGAACACTCACAGGTGGTGGCACACTGATTTTTAACACATGACCTGTCTTCCAGGAGTCTGAATCTGAGGGTAATGGCTGATAAAGAGGTACCACTTTGATATATTTTTATCTATCGCCTTTATCAATGCACTGAGCGAACAATGCCGGCCAATACCAGTGATAAGAGGAGCAGGTCTGGAGCCCAACAAAACGAAACAAGGATGAAAACCGCCTGGTGCGCCAGAAGCGGTCAGCCTTCACATCACCTGAGAGCTCGCTGCACGTCAAGTCTGCTACCTGTGGGCTGGATGTGGAAAACCCGGTTTGGAATTCTGTAAAGATGCCGTTCAATAGAACAGCTCGTAGAGGCAAGGCGTAATCAGAGCTCCTGAATAACGGTCAGTCCTCTGGGAGCGGACAAGCCTCATCAACAGGTCAGGACCCGGTGCGGAGCGGCCCGCCTCTAGGAACGCGGCCTGAGGGCTGGGAGGGGTTCACCGCACGCGCCACGCCCGCCCGGCTGCCTCGCGCGCGGGCTGAGCACAGCGAACGCGTCCGGGCACACAGACGGAGGGAAGCTGCGGGCAGGGCGCGGGGGGACAGGTCAGGGGTGCGGCCCGGACGGCCTTTTCGCACACACTCAACGTTACTTTCTGCGGCCCCTTCTGTATCCAAGACTCTGCGGTCACTGTGATTAAAGACAACTGAAAACCCCGAAGTAAATGCCTCTGGCTGCAGCTTTTGGTCTAAGAGGTTCACCTGCCGCTCGCGTTCTACGGAAGCAGAGACTCCGTGAACTCTTACCGTGAAATACACAGGCGTGAAATCGACCGCCCTAAGCGCTTACGGCTACTGTTAATCCCCAGAGATGCCCGAAGCAGCCTCGGACTGGGAGACAGTCTGAGTAACCACTTGTAACGAGGCCATTTCACAGGACGCACCGGGTGGTCCTACTGGGCGTCCGTCTCAACCGGGGTTGGGAGGATCGGAATCCCGAGGGGAGCCGTCTCCCAGAAAGCTGTGCCTCTGCCTCTTACAAGGGCGCCTGTCCCCAAAGCACAAAGGCACAAGCGATGCTGGGAAGCAACGCTTTGAGCGTTGCCTGCAGCTTACGGTACAAGTGCACAAGGCGCCCTCGGCGGGGAGATCACCCCCCAGCCTGGGGAAGCCTGCGTTCACGGGCAGAGGGCGAAGGGCGGGAAGGAGGGCGCTTTCCCCAGGGCGCTCGCTCTCGGCGCCGGTACCCGAGGGCAGCAGCGCTGCGGGGCGCGCCGCGGGCTGTCGCCCAGCCCCGGCCTCAGCCCTGCCGCCACGGCTCCCCCGCTCCCTTCGCTAACGTAAACCTGCTTCCCTCTGCGAGCGCGCTCGGCCCCTGCGTCCCCGCAGTTCTCCCTGCACTGCGAACGCAGCACCTCGAGCAACGCGAAGCGGCTGCGTCAGGTGCAAGAAGGTAACTAACCACAACACAACAATTTCACCCCAAGCCGGGAACACGTTTCACCATCATCCTGCCTGTGTCTCCGCAAAACCGTTTCCTGACTTCAACCCAACCCCACCCTGTCAGGGCGAAACGTCTCCAGAAGGCCCCGAACGGGGGTCTCCGCGTCTTCGTCACGAAAGCCACTCTCGACAACAGCACCGCGCACCTGCCTCTGCGGCCACCTCTCCCGGCACACAACCCCCTTTCCCGCACCGATGAGGAAGACGCCGCCGCAGCTCTTCAGAATTCAGAGCAGCACGCTGCCCTTCCGATCTCGTGACACTTCGGACACCACAGGTGTGCCTAAGCCGGGCGAGCCGAGTCCCAAGCGCCCGGACGACGTTCCACACGGAGGCCCCCAGCAGCTCGGTCCGAGCGTCACCTTCCCCCGACCCAGCCGTCGGGGGGCCCCGACGGGCTGACCACGGAAACCCTCTAACGCGACCTTCGGGCCGCGGCGGCCTCCCGCCCGGGCGTCCCCGTCGGAGGCGCGTCAGGAGGCCCCGCGGCCTTCCTCACAGAGGTTTTCCTCAGAGAGGCTCCGGACTCTCGCGCGCCGCCCCGGGGACCGCGTCTCCGCACCTCGACCCGAGCCGGCCGCCGCGGGAGGCTCGGCCCTCAGCACCGCCGGCGGCCAGGAACCCTCACCCGCCCGGGCGGCGCCTCCGGGAAGCCGCCCGCGTTCGAAGCTAGCGCCGCCGCACATGCGCCCCGGGCCCCTCCGGGCGCCGCCGCCGCCGCCGGGCCCGCTTCCGCCCGCGCTCCCGGCACTCCCCGCGCGCCCCTCGGGGCCCAGACCGCCCGCGCCGCCGCACATGCGCCCCGGCCCCTCGGGGCGCCTTGGCGGCCGACCCCGCTGGCGCCCCGCGTTCCCGACACGCCCCGCGCCCCCCACGCCTCGGCCCCCGCCTTCTCCGACCCCCCAAGGCAAAACCGCGGAAGATGGCGCCTTAAAGCGCCCGCGCCCACCTTGCCAAAGTGCGCGGCCCAGTGCACGGGCGTCCAGCCGTAGAAGGAGTCCTCGGCGGCCAGATGGGCGCGCGGCGTGTGCTGCAGCAGCGAGCAGAGCGCGGCCAGGTCCCCGTCGCGGCAGGCGCGGTGCAGCGGGAAGCGGAGCGACAGCAGCTCCTCGCTGGAGAAGCCCGCCTCCACGCCCGCGCCCGCTCCCGCCGCCGACATGGTCCGTCACCGGAGAGCGCGGGCTGGCGAGCAGAGAAGACGCGCCAGTGAGGACCCGAGAGGCCGCCGCCGCCGTCCGAGCACAAAGGAGCGAGGGCAACACCACCGCCGCGTCCCGCCGGCTGCCGAGCAGAGCGCGCACAGGGGCGGGGCGGGGCGGGGCCTGCGGCGCCAGGACTGGGCCTGGCGCCGGGAGACGCCGGGCCAGGAGGCGGGGCCTGGACCGTCGGGGGCGGAGGCCGGGGGCCGTGGGGCGGGGCCTACTCCTGGAGCGGCGGGGAGGGGGAAGGGGGCGGGGCCAGGAGCAGGGGGCGGGGCAGGGCGTGGTGAAGGGCAGGGGACGGTGCCAGGCCACTCCCGGGGCCCTGCAGGCGGCGTGGGCTCTGCGCCGCGCCTCCTGTCCAGACCCCAGGCCCGACAGTGTCCCGACCCCCGTTGATGAAAAGCTCCGGGAGGCGCAGGTTTGGGGTTTGGGCCCGGCCCTCTGAGGTTTTGGCGGCGCAGCTCTAATTCGCTCAATTAATCAGGCGGGGCGTCTGCGGGGACCTGAGGGCAGTTCCCGCGCTTTCTGTCCTGCTTGTCTGGCGAGGTGGGCCGCACGTTTTCGAGAACCCATGGCAAAAACACTGAGAAACATGGCAGCATGCAAGGAAATACTAAATTCTCTTTCAATGATCGAGGATCACAGATTTTTTTAAAGATATTCTTTTTTGATTATGAGTAATACGTCAAAATCATCAGTAATTTCACTGTTAAGGGATAACCACTATTAACATTTATGGCTATTTCCTTACAGTACTTTTGTAACCTTATGGTCTGTTTCACTTGTATATATTCGTTTTCCTTGTGTATATTGCTTTCCTTTTTTCTTCTACAAAATTCTAAATCACTGTAATTCGGCTTTAAGTAGGTAACCAGATGTCTGGGAAGATATTGATGCATACGGTAGCACATTGCAGCATTAGTTAATAAAACAAGAAATTAGAAACCTAACGCCTAGCAAAGGGAAATTGTTAATTTATGGTATAAATATGCAACACGGTCATCCAAGCATCACACAACAAACGTGGGTTGAGTACAATAGTGGATGAAACGCTGGGAAATGCTCCAGACACAGCAAAGGAGACAACATAGCAGGGATCTCACCTTAGTGAGCAAGTACTCATGGATGGGAAGTGTGAACGAGACTTAGAATCTGTCTCCCATCAGTTAGATGAGGCAAGAAAGGAAATTTCAGTAATTCGAGCAATACTTTTTTGTTTGGACCAAAAAGGTAGAAGTATGCTATAAACCCATTTCGAGCTTGGTCCACTCCAGAATTCAATTATTTTTCTTTGTAAACACCATGACGCTTTTAATCTAATTATCTCTTTAAGATGTATACCTGGGACTTCCCTGGTGGAGCAAGTGGTTAAGAATCCGCCTGCCAATGCGGGGGACATGGGCCCGAGCCCTGGTTGGGGAAGATCCCACATGCTGCAGAGCAACTAAGCCTGTGCACCACAATTACCGAAGCCTGTGCACCCTAGAGCCCGTGCGCCGCAACTACTGAGCCTGCATGCTGCAACTATTGAAGCACCGGCACCTAGAGCCCACGCTTGGCAAGGAGAAGGCACCGCAATGAGAAGCCCGCGCACTGCAACGAAGAGTAAGTAGCTCCCGCTCACCACAACTATAGAGAAAGCCTGCGCACAGCAACGAAGACCCAACACAGCCCCCCCAAAATTTTTTTTAATAATAAATAAATAAATAAAATTTAAAAATTAAGAAAAAAAGATATATACCTGGGCGATGACTTCCACCCTTCCTAGGAAAGAGGCAGCCCATTTTGCAGAAGGACATAAGCACACCTTGTCATCCGTAATAATGAGAGGGGAGTAATCTTCCTTACCCTACCTTCTGCGAATGATGAAGCCAAGGCAGAGATAGGCCAAGGAACTTGCTCAGGGACAAGCTGCCTGCCTGTGGCAGAGCTTAGAATAATATCCAGACCAGTTTCCAACCCACAGTTAGACTTTTTTTAACCTTGATATTTATTTTGCATAGAGTCCTAAGGCCTCGGAAAACAAAGCAGGTTACAGTGATAGGGTGCTTAGAGTTCGTCCTTCCTCAGCTAAGATGACTTTCCAGTTTCTCGGGGCTACTCGGACCATATACATATTGAAGTAGCTGTCTAGAAATAGATTAATATGATGATGGACCCCTAAAATATGCTGCATGGTAATTGTGGGTATGAGACTGATAAAGCACAGTCTAGGGAGTACTGCTAAAGTCAACAGTCCAATTGCTTGGTCCCAGGTTTTGTCCAACTCTTACAATCATTACTAATTACAGATTTTTCTTTAGGACTGTTGTTTTTAAAAAGCTCTAGGGAAAAAGAGTGCCTTCATGACTCACATCCTTTTTTTTTTTTTTTTTAATTTATTTATTTTTGGCTGTGTTGGGTCTTCGTTTCTGCGAGGGCTTTCTCTAGTTGCGGCAAGCGGGGGCCACTCTTCATCGCGGTGCGCGGGCCTCTCACTATCGTGGCCTCTCTTGTTGCGGAGCACAGGCTCCAGATGCGCAAGCTCAGTAGTTGTGGCTCACGGGCCCAGTTGCTCCGCGGCATGTGGGATCTTCCCAGACCAGGGCTCGAACCCATGTCCCCTGCATTGGCAGGCAGATTCTCAACCACTGCGCCACCAGGGAAGCCCACATCCTTTGTTTTTTATTTGATAAAGCAACCATAAATAAATGACAAAGATTCTCTCCTTGACCGAACTCTACTCAGGATCCCCTGAATTTCAACGAGGCCTCAACTTTTGGACTTGAGTGTTCATCTCAGCATTGTCCAATTCTAGCAAGAATCCTGCCAAGTTGGTTTGGCTAGAATCCCCTGGCCCCCATCTCTGATAACCCTCCAAATCTAATTGGGTTCTTCGCCCTCCCACTACCCCCAGATGACCGCTCACCCTGGCTTGCCTTCAGCAAGAGTCCTCTTAGGTCGGTTTAGCCAGAACCCCGGATGTTTAGTTGACCCTGATGGCTCCTCTTAGTAACTCTCCATCCACCGACACCCACCCTGCTCCTTGGCTCTGAGTTCCCGCTTGCCCATGTGGCATTCAGAGTTCAGTCTGAGCTCTTTCCTCGACTGCAAGAAAAAAACAAGGTCTCACCAGTCCCATTGCAGGGGTCCCTACACCCATATGAAGGCCCCCCCCCGTTGGATCAAGTCTGCCTTTCCATGCTTTAACAAGTGTCTTTGAATAATGTCTTCTTTAACAGCTTGAAATAATTTTTTTCTTTAACATAAGCAAACTTGGGTATTTGAAGATATGATTCAAATACATGATGGAAAAGAGAAGGATTCAAAACTCAATATATGTATTAGAAACAAAACCCAACTCAAGCCTGCCTTTATGATTGGCATTGTGTTTTCCAAAAAAGGATTGTGTGGTGAGGAATTGCTCACATAGGCAGCACTCAGTGGAAGGAAGCTCCCGTGGGAAACGCACAGAGGGGTCCACACACTTGGTAGATGGCGGCGGGACTCTTCTGAGCGCTGCTGTCACCCTAGGAACGGGTCACGGTGAACAGTGTGTCATGGGAGAAGAGAATGGAGAGCAAGGCAGGCCCGCGCTGTCTGCCACAGCTGGAGCTTCCGTAATTCCTGGAAGTGCCAGCCAGTGAGGGCTTTGCTGTGTTGGGTGAGGGAGGGGCGGGGCGCAGAGGGAGAACCAGCTGGTGGGCGTGCAGCTCGCTGGGGCGGGGAGGAGGGTCCACTCTGATGGCGCCCTCAGCCTGGCCTAAAAGCGGGACCAGAGCCCAACTGTTCTGTTCTCTCTGCTGCCCCTTCTCCCCGCCCCTCCATCTCCCACCACGCTGCCGGATCCATCTGTGAAGAAGGCAAATCTGCTAAAATTGGACGTGAGAGTCTGGGTCCACTTGGGCTACCGTCAAAAGTACTGCAGACCGGATGGCTCAAACAACAGACACGTGTTTCTCCCAGCTCTGGAAGTCCGTGGTCAGGGGGCCAGCTCTGTGGGTTCCGGGGAGGCCTGTCCTCCTAGATCACAGTTGCCTTCTCTTGTCCTCACGCTGTGGACAGGGGGCCCCGTTAAACCCTCAGTACAAATTTGCTGAGTGATGATGTGCAATGCACGCTAGACTCAGATCCGTTGGCCACTGCTTTTCAGAAAGAGAGACACGCCCTGGACCAGGGATCTTGGCTATAACCAACATTAAGGTTCTGGAATCTTACTGCTTGTCCTGTCTTACTTATATCTTGTTAGAAAAGTGATTAGCACAAACGTTCTTAAAATGAAATAGAAACAGAAGGTCTGTGCTCCCTTTAGAAGCAGACTGTGAAAGCAGAACCATGGGGACGGAAGGTGAAGGTTTGCAGAAGGGAAAGGAAACAGCGGGCTGGCCGGCCGGCGCCCAGAGATGGGGGCAGCGGGGTTGGGCTGCTCCTGAGCAGGGTCCTGCTGGCCACTGAGGATGACCGCACGCGCCTCCTGACCCCTTGACCTTTAACTTGGCAACCACACAGTCTGTTAAAATGTTTTAGCTGATTCCTTAACTTCCCAGTGTTATCACTGGAGAGAAAAGCCCCAGCGAGTCATGACTAGTATTAAACATGCCCGGCTGGCCCCGTGGGCGGGGTTGGTGGCCCCTCCGTGGAGCAGGTTGGGAAGTCCCTGCCTGGCCACCCTGAGGCCGGCCTTCCAGGTAGAACCACAGTCTTTGGGCGGAAGCTGCTGACAGCTGCTCGCTGGACCAGACCCAGGCACCTGGTGCGATGGGTGTTTGTCACTCCTTCCTCGCCCATCCTGACACTCCCACTGTTGGATTTATTCTTTAAGAATGTTCCAGAAACAAGAGCATGTAGCCAGACAGGAATCTCTGTTACCGAGGAGAGTATAATCCTAGCCCCCTGAGGAAATAACAGGAGTTAGGCTGTCAAATTAAAAGCACTCTTGCCCAGGAGGCCCGGTGGGAGAAAAAGCTCTGGTCACTTGGTCCCAAGGTGGTCTCTACCTGGAAGACCAACACGTGGGTGCCTTTTTCATCCCACTTCCCTGGAGCCCTGCACCCCGTTCCTGGGAGCATGGGGTGGAGGAGGAGGGAGGCCCGAGCAGCGGTGGCCCAGGGCACTGTGGCTGGTATTCCAGCCCTGTGCCCTTTCTCTGTTTCTGTGGGCGAGGACGCGTGAAGAAAGTATATTAACGGGTCTCCTTGCTGGGGGAGCATTTCTCAGCCTGTTGGCTTAATCTCCTCATTCATTAAAGAAGATAAACATTACCCTGGCTCGGCAAAAGGGTCTTTGTCAGGGTCAGTGGAGGTTGTGGTTGTGAAAACGTTTTCAGATTGAGAAGATCTAGGTTACTAACTGTTCTCCAAAGTACCTTTATTATTTTCCCCACCGCCAGCAATTTATAAACATTTCAGTTACCAAGTCTTCCTGGTATGAGGTATTACCTACTGCTAGATGTTTTGTTTCTCTTGAAGACTAAATGACAGTGTCCAGGCCCCCGGGGGTCTTGTTGTCAGAAACTGGAGCCACTCAGAACGTGTGCCAGCTGCCCAGAGTGTCCCCTTGGAGCTTGCCTGGCTCACGGGCACCACTGTCCTAGGGCTGCTGGTGTGACAGCGCACTGACCTGTGGCTGAGAGACACTGCCCTTCCCTGGCCCCTCCATCCCAAATGTAGGGTGGACTCTTCCTCTTAGTTCCTCAAGGCACAGCAGAGAGCGGGCTGTCACTGTGGGCAGCACTTGCCGAAGGTTTGGGGACACCAGCAAGCGCTTGCTGCCCTCCTGAGAGTAGCTGAAGACCAAGGACTGTTGTCACTGTCGTTCATGTGACCGGCCCCGCTCCACTCCCTGCCTGCCTCAGTGGATGAGGGGCGAGAAGAGGGGCGAACCAAAGAGCTCATACCACACTCAAACATCTAGTTCCTGTGGATTAGACAGAAATGTGAAAGCAAAAGTGAAAATGGTTCAGAAGGAAACAGCAGACCATCTTTATGGCGTTAGAGTAGTGAAGGATTTCTTAACAAGACTCATGAAGCAACCCATAAAAAAAAAAAAGGACAGCTCTGGCTATATTATAATTGATAACTTCATTTTGACAAAAGGCACCGGAAACAAAGTGAACGATAAGTGGCAGACCGAAGGAAATAGTTTGCAAGTCTTTCAACAAATAAAGCATTCGTATTCAGCATAAAGAGTCTACAAATAAACAAGAAAAGGTGAACAACAAAAGAAAGCAGGCAAAGGACGTGGAAAGGCAGCTCACTGAAAGGAAGTGTACATATCCGGTAAGCAAGTGAGCAGGGGTTTCTCCGGCCCTGCTGCATGCGTCAGCACCATCAACAGGTGAGTTGGTTCGGTAACGCTAGCGTGATGCTCTGCGTTGCGACAACAGCTCTCTTTCCCATGCGCACCTTTTCAGCCACTGCTCGTCCCTCTGTTTCCTTTCATAACCTAACTTCAAAGAATTTGCAGAGTTATTGCTTCATGTTCCCTCCTCAGCCCATTCCAGCTGGGTGTCAGCCCCCAGGACCCCCCTGGAAGAGCCCTGGTCAAGCTCAGCACAGACCTTCCTGTTGGCCAAGCCTGTGATCAATCCTTCATCCTAATCTTACCTACTTGGGCGCTCAGCGGGTTGGCCCTCAGCGCCTTTTCCAATCGCCCTGATCTCCTGGCTTCCGTGACTCTCCAGCTCTTCTGTCCCACCTCCAGAGATTCAACGACCCCAGGCCTGGGTCCTAGACCTTTTGTTCCTCTCCATACTTCCTTCCTAGGCAATGTCGTCCCATCTCACGCCTTCCTATGCTGTTTATGTGCTGATGATCCGGAAGTTCACATCTCCAGCCCTGCGCTCTCCCTCAGCCCTGTCTTATAAATTCAGTTCCCACCTGCATCTGGATCTCTGCTAGGCGTCTCCACGGATGCCCCAGATGAGATGCTCGGGTCGCCCCAGACCTGCTACCCACACTCACCCCCACTGGGTTCTCTGCAGTGGCTCACGTCCAGCACCGGGGTCAACACTCTCCACTCCCACACACGCCCTCACGCGGGTCCTGGTGGCCCTGCCTCCAGGGGACCCCCTTCCTTCCTCTTCCCCTCCTACCACCCAAGCCACACTCTCTCACTTAAACCAGCGTGACAGCCTCTCCGCTTTTCCTGCCCAGCAGCCAGAGGATCTTTTCAAGATGTAAATCTAACAACAGCACTGCCTTAAAACCGGCCAATACCTTTTCCTTGAATTTAAAATCCAAATGGCACAGACTTGGAATGTTAAATTGTATTTAATTTTAATTTATTTAAATTTGAAATCTTAAACTTGATTCAGTTATTGGGAAAGTGCTGAGTATTTTTAAACAACCTGAAAACAACTTGGATACGGGTAGCTGCTCTTTCGACTACAACTATCCTGAAATCTAAATGCAGATCAGATATTCCCAGTGAAAATCAAATTCTACGACTGAGATGTGCTGCAAATGCAAAGTGCACCTTGAACTGTAAAAACTTAGTAAAAGAATATAAAATATCTCACTAATAACTTAATATTGGGTACATATTAAAGTTATACTATTTTGGATACATCGGGTTAAATAAAATAGATTATTCAAGCTGGTTTCACCTGTTTATTTTAGTGTGGCTACTGGAAAATTTTAAACTACATATATGTACCCTGTATTTTGTGTCCGTTGGTCAGCTCTGGCAGGTTGGAAGCTAATACATCATCTAGCAATAAATCAGTGGAACTAGCTGAGGATTTTTTTCTACTGAGAGAAGACTACAGGTTCCTTTGATTGAGCACCAGTCTTGACCAAAGGCCCATTTTCTTCTTTGGAAAACTGTCTATTCAGAGCCTTTGCCCATTTTTACTGGGTTATTTGTCTTTCTATTATTGAGCTGTAATAGATCTTTTTATTTATTTATTTTTAAATTTTTAATTTTATATTGGAGTATAGTTGATTAATAATATTGTGTTAGTTTCAGGTGTACAGCAAAGTGATTCAGTTATACATATACAAGTATCTATTCTTTTTCAAATTTCTTTCCCATTTAGGTTATTACAGAATACTGAGCAGAGTTCTTTGTGCTATACAGTAGGTCCTTGTTGGTCATCTATTTTAAATATAGTAGTGTGTATATGTTAAGCCCAATCTTCCAATTTATCCCTCCCCCGCAATAGATCTTGTATATTCTAGATACAAGTCCCTTATCAGATATATGATTAAAACAAATTTCTTCTATTCTGTGGGTTCTCTTATTTTCTTCATGATGTAGCTGTAGATATACATTTTAAGGCATTCTTTTTTTTTTTTATTGTGGTTAGAAAAACCATAACATTGAATTTACCATCTTAACCATTTTTAAGTGTACATCTCCGTAGTGTTAAGCATATTTACATTGTTGGACAGCAGATCTCCAGAGAACGGGAGCTCAGCTCTCTGCCTGGGACCCAATGCACTGACTCAGCTGTTTTGGATACTGTCACTTAGATTGGGGACATTTTTGTGTGGTCAAAATATTAAATCATTACACTTCCAGGATTTGGAAACTGCTGTACTTAGAGGAATTATAAGGTTCAGAGGTGGACCAGGGGAAGGTCAAAGTCAAGCATCTCTTTAACCTACAGAAGGTTATGAAAAGGACTTGTAATATCTCGTCTTACCTGGGGGCAGCAGGGCTGTGTAAACTGATTACATCTATACATCCTGATTGGCAAAGAGTGATGGTCATGATTTTAGAACATTTAGTGAGAAGACCCTGGCCTCTGGTTTAGAAGGCCTGCTGGGGTATTGGGTCCACCACAGGCCATGTGATGGTGTGGCAATGAGAAAGTCACTTAACGTCTCTGAGTGGAGGTGACACCTCCCTCCCAAGCACTGTGGTGAGGGTTCAATGGCATTGTGTGCATGGAAACAATTCACAAATCACAAAATACTCTAAAAATGTTGGCGAGGCATTCTGGGCAGAACTGTGTCCCCTCGAAATTCACACGTTGAAGCCCTAACACCCAGGAACTCAGAATGTGGTTATATCCGAAGATGGGCTCGTAAAAGGATGGGCACGTTAAAAATGAGGCCATTAGGGTGGGCCCTAATCCATTCTGACTGGTGTCCTCTAAGAAGAGATTTGGACACACACAGAGGAAACACCTTGTGAGGACACAGGGAGAAGATGGCTGTCTGCACGCCAAGGAGAGAGGCCTCAGGAGGAACCAATGCTGCCCTTGACCTTGGACTTCCAGACTGCAGGCTGGGAGACAAAAAATTTCTGCGGTTTAAGCCACCCCATCAGTGGTACATTGTTATGGCAGCCCGAGCAAACTAATACTAGAGTCAAGTAGGAAAAAAACCCAGAAGTAATGACTCTGAAACATCCATTTATTGATAGGGAGCTGCAGAATGATGCCATAGAAATAGGAAAGGCTGGAAATCAGAGCTATTTGCTTCCCGCTTGGCCACCGTGTTACTTGGTGACTCGCGAGTCTTAGGACCTCTCTGTGCCTCAGCTTCCTCGTCTGGGGTCTCGGTGTTGGATTAAAGCCCTCATTCTCTGATTCCAATCCCCCAGTCCTCTATTTTACAGTCATATTGGTGACATCAGGGAACGAGGGGAGAAGGGTTTTGTCTGTCCTGAGAAGAGTGCACAGCTGGCAATTACAAATAAGATGGTTTAGTTTGATCCAATCTCCAGCTGCCTTTATAAGTGGGCTTTTAGAACAAACACCAATCCATTGCCAAGTCTGCACCTCAGAACAGAAGTTCTCTCTCCGTGGTTGTCTCTAAGGCAGGATTCATGACCTTCTCCAGACCCACCTCTCCGGAGAAATGGGAGCAATCTCACATTTTAACCCAAATATCACTTTCCAGCCTGCTCACCTCAATGTGCTGAGCTTATCCACAACCAGAACCAGTTTGGATAAGAAGCCATGGAAGACATGCTGACAGTTGCTGAACGAAATTTTTCATCTTCTCCCAGAAAACGCTGGTGGGCCAAATCCTCTGCAGCTAAAACACTGATGGTGCAAAGTGGGGGCCAGCTCCTAGAGCATGTCCATCTCTCTGTGCCGCAGCCAACGTCATTCTGATAAACCAGAATTCCAGTGCAGTGAAAATTACTTGAAATTGGGTCATTCCTGGAGATTGGAAAGCTTTCTTCTCTGTAGAGATCTTGGTTTCACTCAGGGATCAGATGCAAAATACTTAAGCACCCTCGGGGTCTGACAGTGGCTACGTGGCCACGGGGAGGTAGGATGTCAGCCCCCCCTCTGTGAGGGTCAAACCACGTGGATCCTTGGAAAGCTGGTTCATCTCCTCACGACAGAAACCCAGCGTGTGCTTTCTGAGCCTTCACAAAGCACTGGAACATACTCTGTGTGTCTGCATACTCTGTACACGTGCTTGTGCACCTTGCACGATGCTGCAGCAGGAGGGGGGCATGGAAGGGATAGCTGTCAGGACTTCATAGGCTCTGGTTCTTCACGGACAGATTGGACAGATGTGATGGTTAATTTTATGCATCAGCTTGACTGGACCACGGGGTGCCCAGATACTTGGTCAAACATTATTCTGGGTGTTTCTATGAGGTTGTTTCTGGATGAGGGTCACATTTAAATCAGTGGACTGAGTAAAGCAGATTGCCCTCCCTGATGTAGGTGGGCCTGATCTGAGCAGCTGAAGGCCTGAACAGAACAAAAGTCTGACCCTTCCCCGAGTAAGAGGGAATTCCTCTTGCCAGATGGCCTTCCAACTGGGACATCAGCCTTTTCCTGCCTTTGGACTTGAACTGAAACATCAGGTCTTCCTTGGTCTCCAGACTGTCAGGCTTCAGACTCAGACTGGAACCACACCATCTGTTCTCTTGGGCCCAGCTGGCCAATTGCAGCTCTCGGGACTGGTCAGCCTCCCTAATCACGTGATACAATTCTTCACAATTATTGTACAGTCACTCTTTCTATATTTATATGCACATCCTGTTGGTTCCATTTCTCTGGAGGACACTGACGACTGCACAGCCTCTGAGGTTATGTTTTTCTCAGAGCTCAGCCTGGTAGACAATAGAAGCTTTGGACACTTATTTTTCAGGCTCAATTAGATTTTCATTTCTTTTTTTGTTTAAGGAAAAAAACCACACTGCCTCTAACTTAATACTTAAATAGGTTCATTTTATTTGGCACTCCTTGAATAAAACGATTCTCCTTTACACAGAATGGTTAGTAATTCTATTTTGTTTTTCTTCCTAGAGGCGGGGGGGTGAGTGGGCAGTCCTGGTTTCTCAGGCTAGGTTCTGCGTCCCCTTGTGGTTTTTGCCTCCCTTGAACAAACTTTTATACTTCTTTCTTCTTTGCTTGAGAGAATTTCCTGTTTGGAAAGAGGAGATTTTCTTGAGAAATTCTAGGTGTCCCTATGAGCCTGTGCTGCAGACCCTCCCGCGGTTCACTCACCCCTGTGAGCCCCAGTGAGGCTGGGGAGTGCGGGACCAGGGGCAGCGCTGGATCCCCTCTTTTGTGGTCCTTGACCCAGAACAAACGCCTTCCTGGGGTCGCGTGAGGTGCGACCCTCCCACAGGTCCGGGTGGGCGGGTATGTGTGCAGACCGCGGGCTCAGCACTCAGCAGGCATCGCCTCGTTCAACCCCCTGCACCCCAATGAGACGGGTGCTCTGAAGACCTCACTTTGAGGACGAAGATGCTGAGCCTTCGGAAGTGCTGTCACTTGCCCAAGGTTACCCCAAGGTCACACAACCCACTGGGGGCCCGATGGGGATTTGAACCCAGCCTGGGGCGCTCTAAATCCTGCACTCTCAACTGTTACCCAGCCCCACCAGCTGGGAGTCAGAGCAGCACCTTAGTGAGTCCTTCTCGGTTTCCCCAGAGGAGCCCGGGGAATGGGAGGACACGGGAGAGGCGGGCGTCCAGCGGGGGATGGAGGCCGGCCGGGCGTTCTGAGTTTAAGGTGCTGGGCGTCACCCCGGTCGGGCTCAGGCTCAGAGGATGTTAAAGACGCAGGACAGAGCCCCAGGCGACCCGGGTGTGTTTGCACGGAGGGAAAGTGGGGAGCGTGGGTTGAGGGGAGATGGTCAGCGAGCGAGGAGGGGAGGGAGCCGGCAGCTCTGGGGGAAGAAGAGGCCTCGGCCAAGGTCGGGGCAGAGCCGGCAGGGAGGTGGGGGGAGCCCCCGGACCAGCTCCGGCCCCAAAGTCCAAGGCGGGGAGGCCCCACTTCAGAGCAGCTGGGCCTGTGCCTGACGACACCTTGAACCCCTGGGAAGTCCCGGTGCCGAGCCTGGAAGCCCGTCCTCGGGGGCGTTGAGCCAAGGACGGGATGGAGGCCCTGCCGTATGGGGATGATGGGGGCCCGGAGGAGCAGCCGGTAGGAAGCGTCAGGACCCAGAAGCTCCCCCAGGCTGGGCCGCTGAGGCCGCCTGAGCCTCCCCGAGGGCCTGGGACGTGCGCTCGGAGAGGGCGGGGCCCTGGGTCGGGGCTGGAGGTGGTAAATGCCGGGAACTGAGACAGTGCCCGGCGTGAGGCAGGTGCTCGGGGCTCGTCAGGTGAGGCCGAACGCGGGTGACAGGTGCGCTGGAGGAGTTGCCTGGAGCCTCCACGCGGCTGCCAAGTCTACCTCGGCGAGGCCGGGAGGACAGGAGGCCAGCCGAGGGAAGAGGCTCAGAGGAAGGTCCCGGTGACAGGCGTGGGCCCAGGGCAGAAGGCGCGGGGGAATGCGGGGACCGACGTCAGCGGTGAGGAGGCCTTGTGGTGGGGGGAAGCGGGGTCCCAGGCGGGGTGGGGGGCGCCTGCAGAGGAGGGCGCATCCCAGGCCGCGCGGGACCTCCCTGGGCCCGGTCACGGGGGCAGGAGACCACCGCACGTGGGTGTGTCACGGGCCCCGCGTCCCTGTTATTCCTGGGAAAGAGGCACGGCCTCGCTCGGTCCAGTGGGAAGGGAGGCGACGCCCGCAGGTGGCCCGGGACTCCTGCAACGTGCACGTGCTGGGCCAGGAGACCCCCGTGTGCCCACGCTGGTCCCCCTGGGATGGCACCCCCTGCTCCTCCGGAGCTGCTCTCAGGGCACGCGGGGCCCTTGAGTGGACGCCTTACGTCCCTTCTCACCAGGTAAAAGAATCCCAGCACAAGCACCCATCCTCCACACTTATCGATCACTGGGCGGCCCGCAGTTCCCTTTACCTAAAGCTTTCTGAAGACTTTCAGTGATTTTTTCCAGAGCTGCTAGGCTTTTAATCTGATAAAGTATTTCTTGGTCCTCTTCTGTAAGAAAAGTTAAGCACAATGATCTAGATTTGACACACAGTTGTGGTGTAATTCCAAACTTGTGCTTTTCCTCTCTCCAGGCCGTCTGGTGCTCCACCCAGGCTCTTAGTCTCTGCACCGTCTCCAGAGGCCCCACGTCCCACCATAAGCCCTTCAGCCCCCTTGCCAATGGTTCAGAAAGGTGCCCGGAGCATCAGCTGGTCTTCCTTTGTCAGCACAAACTCTATTCATCAACAGTTCCCACCCCCTTTTCTTATCTTCCGCCCCCAGGCCATGTGACATCCATCAGAGTAAGACAGGTATCATTAAGAAACCAGATATAAAACACTATGTTAAAAAAAGATCAAATGCCAGGAAAAGGAATAATTTCACTGTAAATTCCACCAGCCCCTTGTGGTGAGGAGCCTCTTGCAGCCCAGGAAGGGGAGTGAGAGCAGCTCCCCTGCTGCGGAGCCTGAAGTCCACGTCACAGAGTCACCCCTGGGAGCCCTCCTTTAGAACCTCTCTGCCTCGTGACTCCGAGGTCTGGATCATGAGGACGATGTTACGAGGCCTGCACGTTTGTGTCACTGGGGGGTCAGTGGTGGGTTCAGGGTAGCCCCGAACAGTGAGTCCGGGAAACGTGGGATCGCTCCGCTCGTGGAAGAAATGAACGCACCCCCAGCGGGTGTGAGGCAGCCTGTGTGCTGGGAGTTGTGCGTCTGTCTGGAGGGGAGGCCGTTGAGCACAGGGGAGGCTCTGCCTGTGGTGACAGGGGCAGGAGGCCCGGCATCTGCTCAGCAGAGCGTGGGCGCCCGCGGGACCGAGGATGGAGAGAGGAGGGCGCGCCTCCCTGCGGGGACCCCGAGGGGCAGGAGCCATCCCTGGGGCAGGGGCCTGGAAGGCACCAGGGACGGGGTGGGACCAGTGACGCTGCGGGTATTGGACCATGTTTGATCTGCACAAACAGGGATTTCCAACGGCTCAGCCTACCCCGTGGTCCCCAGGAGGCGTTCTGACGTGGGGAGGTGGGAGGCGGCTGTGACGGGCGCTCCTGGACAGGCCACCTGGTGCAGCAGGTCCTGGCCTGAGGCTGAGGGAGGCCGCCTGCGGTGGAGCCCACTGTGAAAGCGTTGTAACTCAGGCGGCCACATCCCGGCCCAGGACCCTTCAGCCTGCTGCCCCCCGAGCCCCGGGAACCTGGAGGGTAAAGGACGCCCCTGCCCTGGGCAGCCAGGGCGGCAAGGCAGAAGCGGGACCCGGCCCAGGCCCCTCCCCGCCCCCCTTTTCCCACTCAATGCTTCCCAAACCACACGCCTGAGCAGAGGGCGGGGCAGCGCGGTGACCTGCAAGAGCCTGTCTGTGTACACGGCGCTGCGGCGATGGGGGGCGACGTTCAGAGCAGCCCCTTCCTCTGGCTTCCAGGGCAGAGGTGGCCCTTCCCCTCTCCCACCCGCAGCCTCAGCCCCCCCTGCCCAGGACCCACTGCCGCTGTGCTTCTCTCTGCTGTGGTTCCCTTTTGTCTATTGGTCACCAAATTCTTAACAACCCTTCCTACAAGATGCAAAAGCAAAACAGGTGTATTTTGATGTTAGTAATACGTGGGGTCCCCTGAAACGGGGAGCTGGGTCTGAGGGTGCCGCTGGTCCCGGGCTGGCAGAGGGCCTCAGCTCTGCTCCTGGACCGTGAGGTGGATTCTGGGTACTCAGGCTGAGCTCAGGGTGTAGCCAACGGGCCCCTGGGGTTGGTTCGTTTCCTAAGAAAGCGTGGGTGGCTGTGCATTGCAAAGCACCTGTGAAATGTGGGCAGAGAACCTGAGAAAGTCAGCCCCACCCAAGTCCAACACCCATCCCAGCCATCTGCCCAAATGGCTGAGGTCCCACCAGTAGAGATCCATTCCTTTGAAAGATTTTCCTAGTCAAGATTTCCCTGCTAGAAAGGCAATACTCACCAGCAGAACAGCACTTCAACCGTAGCCCTCTGACATATCAGGGGTTGATGGGCAGCGGTCCCAGGCCCAGGAAGTGGGACCCACCACTGACCTAAGGACATGGACTTGAACCTACTCTGTGTATCCTGCCTCCCTGGGATGAGGCCACTTGAATATTTAACTGTCTAAATGAGGTTGTTGGTTGGAAGAGAAAATGGAAAAAGGAGGAATCCAAGGAAAGGATGGAACACACGTGAAAATGGACTTAAAACCATTGTTAAAGTTATCCTAGAGCAAATGGTAGATTTTGGGAGGTGGGCACGCCAGGGACCCTGCAGCCGGAGCCTGAACATAGGCTCTCACCTGTTCCACCTCCATCTGCCCCTTAATGTCCAGGAGCCAAACTAGGTTCGGGGCGTCTAACACTTCAGCCAGCTTTTCCTAAATTAAAAAGCTGACTCGGGCTGTGGGAGGAAGTAGGAGGTGGTCAAGCAGTAACTGCAAGTAAAATGTCCCCAGGGGAGGTCACACTATGTAGCTCAGGCTCCATTTTGTTAGCACTTTCTCATGGGTGGAAGGTCTGCATTTCATGAAACTTTAAAAAAGCTCAAGTGGGAATCAGGTGTCCTCTTGGTGCTCTAAGTCCTATGTAAGGTCTGTGTCATCTCTCCCAACGATCACAACCGAAACCTCTGCAGAGTTCACAGAGGAACGATCTGAGGCTTCGGAGAAGAGAGCAGGTGTGGAAACATTACCCATGAGGGGATGAATTTCATGTGTCTGTGTTTATTTCTCTCCTGGCTTTGCCCCAAGGCTCAGCCTCAGTGGTGGTGAGATGCTGTGTCATGAGAACCAAAACTCAGATAGAAATCCATCTTCCTGGCCGTAGGAAACAGGCTAGGAGTCCCTGGGAGCAGAGAGTGCCTGAGGGAATTCAGGAGGGGAGAATGCAGGAAAAGTGGATTTCCTAATTCTATGTACGGAACCCCGCAAGTCCCAGCCTCACCCTGGAACTTGTATATACACAAGACACTCAAACCAGCAGAGCAAACACTTTGAGAAGTGAAAGCTTTGTGGGAATTCCCTGGTGGTCCAATGGTTGAGACTCCGAGCTTCCACTGCAGGGAGCACGGGTTCCATCCCTGGTCAGGGACCCAAGATCCCGCAGGCTACGCGGCCAAAAAAATTAAAAAGTGACAGATTGAACCACCACCCACACATGGCAGGACAAAATATACCATGTGAACCTAATCAGGTGGAATGATGGCTAAAATAAAAACATCAATCGTTCTCCAGAGGATTAAATCAAAACAACATAATATTTACAATGTCTAGGATTTGATACCCAACATATAGGGAACCAGGAAAATATCACCTTGTTATCACAAACAGCACATTGTTAGGATGGGAGCAATGTTTTTGGTAGCTTTCTGTATCCTAAAAGTAAGAAAAAGTTCTGAAGCACACTTATTCTACACTGTGAAATTGTTCCATTATCTGAGTTTCCTGTCTAAACCTGCTATTTTTATTCTCCCCCGTGGTGCACTGCCTCTTTACATGTTTTGTATGTGAATTATAAGCTCATGTCTGGCAGTGCTTTTGGCTGAGGAAATCATGTGTAGCTTGGTTGAGGCTGTTTCTTCAAAGTAGTTTTGCATTTGTTTCTACCAAGTGTCTCAGCAGTGTCAATGCCAGGGCTCTAAAGCTATGTTTCCCAGCTTGGCCAGAACATGCTGAAAGGACCAATTCAAACCATAACCCCCCCACAAGCCTGTGTTTATAAACTTTCAGGCAACATCAAAAGACAATTGACCAACTGGGAGAAAATATTTGCAATGTACATCACAGACAGAGACCAATATCCCTCATATATAAAGATTTCTTAAAAATGAAGGTATAAAAGAATGAGAAAAAGATGTCAACGGATAATTCACAAAAATATATAAAAATGACCCTTGAACATGAGATGTTCCAACTCATTTATACTTAGAGAAATGTGAATTTAAACAACTCCACAATACCACCTCTCACCTGTCAGGTTGGCAAAGATGGAAATGTCTGATGATTTACTCTGCAGCCCAGGCTGTGGGCAAATAGGTTCTCGCATATGTTGCTGGTGGGGACACAAACTGGCACAGCCTCCTGTGGGCTGTTTGGTGGTTCACACACAACCACACACGCACTACACTCATCTTTTGACTTAGCCATCCACTGTAGCTATCTATCCTGAAGATTCCATTCCAACAAAATGAAAAGACACACGCTTAAGTTACCCATCTCGGCACTGTTTGCAAAATATTGGAAATAAGCTGAAAGCCCATGCATAGCGTGGTGGTTGAATAAACTATATTAGGTCCACACAGTGGAGAACTATGCAACTGTAAAAAAAAATAATGAGGAAGCTTTCTACAAACTAACATGAGTGGTTTACAGTATATATTGTTAGGTTAAAAGAAGGAAAGTACAAAATATCTACAGTGTGCTACCTTTCATGTAAGAAAGGAGAGGTTATGAGAAAACATACATGATCATAGCTCAATAAAGTGGCTTAAAAAACACTGGATAAGAAGACATACACTACGACGGTATTATGCTAAGTGAAATAAGTCAGACTGAGAAAGACAAGTACTTTATGATCTCACTTATATGTCGAATCTAAAAAACAAAACAAACAAACATAACAGAATGAAAATAGACTCATAGATACAGAGGACAAATGAGGGGTTGCCAGAGGAGAGGGGTGTGGAGGATGGCAAAATAGGGGATTAAGAGGTACAAACCTCTCGTTATAAAATAAATAAGCCACAGGGCTGTAATATACAGCATAAGGAATATGGTCAGTAATACTGTAATAACTGTTTAGGGACAGATGGTTAATAGACTTATCCTGATGATCGTTTCATGATGTATTCAAATGTCAAATCACTATGTAGTACACTTGAAACTAACATAATATTGTGTGCCAACTATATTTCAATTAAAAGAGAAAACATACAATATAAAACAATAAACAGAATAATCTTGTACCCAAAAAGGAGCATTTGCATGTACCTGCTCATTTGTGTCCAAGACCATACAGGAAGGACAAGCCAGGAAGTAGTGAGGCTGGTTAACTACGGGAGCTGGGAGGGGACAGGTGGAAAGCAGGGGGGTGGGGTGGAGTGAGGCTTCCCAGTGTACCACGTTTTCTGTTAGAACCAGGGTCACGTTTCACACACTCCAAAATAAATAAGTGAGATCAACCATGATGGACAGGGACCCAAAATGGAATACAAACCCCAGATGGAACGTTATAGGTAAATAAGAGAACCCCATGGAAGGGGATGGGAAGAAAAGAACCAGTAAGGAACTTTGGAAAGCAGTAGACGACGGTATACTGTAAGGCTGAGAACAAAAGTCTGTACACAGCTCTTGTCTGATAGCAAATTTGTTTTTCACAGGGGTGGGTGTACGCTAGGAAGTCAGCAACTATTTCCTGTGATTCTAGGGCTGAGCAAGGGGGTCAGCTCTTGTGACGTCTGAGAGCCAGGTTTCTCACAGTTAAAAGGAGAGGGGGAGGCTCAGAATTGCCCGGTGGTACAGGCCTGGGGTCAGCGGGCTCATCTGAACAGATAGATGTAGAATAGATGCATCTGTACACACACAGATCTTCCTGGCTCTGTCCATTGGAAGGGCCTGCAAACAATGACACGCCAGGAGCCGTGAACACTCCCAGCCCCAGATCTTGACTTCTAACTGCCATTCTCCAATACAAGAGACCAGGGCTCTTTGGAGACATGGCTGGTCCCAGGGCTGGGCCAGGGAAAGTGAGGGAGGGGCCTGGAGTTTCTTGTGTTGCCAGAAAGCTAGGAAGTACTCAGAAGCAATGGCAGCATGCCAAGCCCCCAAGAACCAAATCTGAGCATCTGAGAGACTAAATATTAGTGGTTTGTTACCCACTATCAGTATCAACTATCAGTAAGTTCACACTGATGTAAACACATAATGGAATAAACAAGTAAATAAAGGGAGGAGAAAAAACAGTTCTTCCTTACAGTAGAATTCTAACCAATAAATGTAGAAGGAGAGATGGAAATAGAAAATCACCTTTTGGCAAATACTACAGTGATAATTTTTGCAGGTAAGAAGCAAAGGATGCTAAATAGGTGAAAATACGATGAGAAATAAGATATTTTCACAGTCTGAAAGTATCTCGCCACAAGATACTAATTATTTACAAACGCAAAAACTATTAATTTGATTATGGAGAAATCTGGTATTCACCACCTTAAACAAGTGATGAAGTAAACATCCCTGGTAATGAGATATGTCTGCATCACATCTTTAACATTCTTGCCCAAAATGCATAACCTGGATCTAGTCATGGGGAAATTTCAGACAGACTCAAATTGAAAGAGATTCTATGAAAGAACTAGCCAGTTCTCTTCAAGGTCATGAAGGACAAAGATAGACTAGGGAACTTCCCAGATTGGAGGAAGCTAAAGGGACATGAGAGGTAAATGCAATGTGAAATCCTGGATGGATCCTGGAGCAGTAAAAAAAAAAAAAAATTTAGTAAGATAATTGGCAAAATTTGAATCAGGTCTGTAGGTTATTTGATAGTATCACATTGACGGTAATGTCCTGGTTTTCGTGACTGTACTTGAGTTGCTTAAGATGTTCACAGCAGGGGAACGCCATGTAAAGGGAGCGCAGGAAGCTCTTTGTACGCATTTGCAGGTTTTTTTATGTCTAAAATGATTTCACAATGGAAACCGTTTTAAATGCTCACATTGTCCTTGTTTTACCCGTGCTATTGTTCCCCAGACACGCCGCCGCTCACGCCTGTACACTCGGGATTACGGGCGCACACACAGCAGCAACCCACTCCCATTTATAAATAGCCGGAGACAATCTGCCTATCGCCGAGAGCATTCTGCAAGTAAATGTCTTTGTTCAGATGCACCATCGTAATCTCTGCTGAGGGTGCCAGCCCTCCATCCTGCTCAGCAATTTCCTTCTGTTTCCGCTCCTGCCAGGGGGCTCTTCCAAGAGCCTCGGAGACCTCACCTGCACCCAAGGGTCACCCACACCTCCTGCCCAGGGTCACCCCCCACCCTTCTCCCCTTCTCGGAGCTGTCCAACCAGGCTTCTATTGTGACCAAACTAAAATGCTAATGAGGCTTTTATCTCCTCTTGCAAACCTCCAACCACCTCTTTGCACCACCTCCTGTCCTGCCTCGGGGCCAGTTCCCCGTCTACCTCCACCCGCTATGGATACAGCGTGATCCCTCACTGAGCAGTGCCTCCTTTTCTCCACCTGAAAAATTCAGGATACAACTGAATAATTTTATTCTCTAGCTGGGAGAGGCACAGTCTACTTTCGCCACACGCAAGCTCTTGCTAACGTAGGAGACCTTCACTAGCGGAATCATGCTCAAAAGAGTCTAAACGATTAAGATGAAAATGACGCCACGAACACAATGTTCGGGCAACCTTGGTGCTTCATCTGATCTGCCCTCCACCAATGCAGGACTCTGCTCTCGTGACACCTTTCCTCATGTCCTGCAGCTTTGGGCAGGCGGGCAGGACATGGCTTACAAAGAGGAGGGGCAGCGGATAAGAGACGGGTCTGCCTGTGTGCTTGTAAATCCATCACCTGCACCTTGCGAGCGGCCACTACATGCATGCGCTGTTTGCTCACTCCAAGAAAGCCCTCGTGCCGTGGACACGGGTCCTCTGAGGAGGACGAGCTACAGGCCTTTCCAAAGACCAAGGGATGGACCCCTTTGCCATCCAGTCCAAGCAAAAGCATTTCCAGTGTGCAAGGCGGGGCAGGCTGTTGACCCCGAGGTGCCTGGCTCGCGGTCCCCTGGCCCGAGCATTCTTTTAGGAGCCAGAACGACAACGGTCTAGGTACCCAGCCTTGTAACACGAGGAGGCTGTTCAAGGCCAGTGTCTCAGAACCAGACACGCCACGGCAGCTCTGCTGGTGACAACATCACTCACTGGAACCTGGCAGAGGGACACGGCAGGAGGGGGGCACTGGGTCTGGCCCCCTTCCATCTGTCGTACATGGCTGTCTGTCTCACGTACACGTCACGGCTGGCCCGGGCTTGTGCCAGTGAGCAGTCCCTGACTCTCACGGGACAGTGGCCATTTGTCAAGAAACTGGTGGACCCAACAGATCAGTGGGTCACCAGCTGCCCCTGCTCACGGGGAAACACCTGAAGGGCAGCTTCAGGGTCTTTGCGCAGCAAAGTAAGCAGCCCTGAAGGCGCCCCTCTCAGAGCTGCTGCTGGGATGGATGGCCGCCTCCCGCGGTGTCCTGGGTCCTGGTTCCATCGGGAGTCACATGGCAGGACAGAGTGGAACGGCTTCTTCACAGTGTCGGCCCAGGGCCCTGCTCTCTGCCCCCACATTCCCTCCTAGGCTGGCCTTGGCCCGCCCCGCCCCAAACTCATAACTTACCTCCGTCTTCCTTCGGTCGGTCACGCTTGGTGGTTAGGAGCAAAACAATTCCATTAACAGATCCGCTGGCGGTAAAGCCTGGCACCCGCCTCAGGGTCTGGATGAATCTACCATGGTCCCAGCAGCTCAAGGAGCTGCACAGGGAGGAGGGCCCCCCAGGCCCTCAGGTCAGTCTCAGGACTGAGGGACGACTGGGGACGAACACAGCGAGGGTGTGGTCCCCTCTGCAGCTGTCCGCGCCGCACGACGGGTTTGGAAATTTCATGGTCCCTCTGAGGACCCTGGTGGGCCGGCGCTTCCTCTGATGCAGGCTCGCCTCACCCCGTCCTCTCTCCCTCACTCCTGACCCCCGACTCAACCCCTCCCTGTGGCTTGCTCTCAGCCTGTCCCGGGACGTTAGGTCCATCCTCACTTCCTCCCACTTCTTCAATGAATTCGATGCGTGTGATGCAGAGACGCTGTGTCCCCAGGCCAGTCCAGCTCGCGGCCGGACCTGACTCACCCTGTAACCTCTCCTAGCGTGGGCCCACCACCAAAGACATCCAGCTATATTTAATTTATAACCGTCAGGCTCTTTGCAGAAGTCAAGGAGCGGACGCGTCCAGAGGTGTTAGGAATATTAGCTGGAACTGGAACCCTATTCCTGCTCAATCTTCCCAACACCAGAGGCTGGCTCACTGGAGAGACTGGGGAACAGACTGAAAGGCAGGCTCCCGGGCCCTGCCTACGGAGAAGCTCGGGGGGGCCCGGGAATGAGAATCTGAGCCGGCTCCCCTCCCCCGTGACCTGGCCTTGCCTCTACGGCCCAGCTCGGGTCCCAGCCGGGAGTCCCAGGAGCTGTGCGGTGCCCCCTTTCCAGTGCTTGGTCTTTAGGGCAAAGGGAAGCTCTGTTATCCCGCAGGATGCTGGCTCTGCAGCCTCAGAGCCTTGGCTCCCTGATCTTTAATCCAGCAAGTTCATTGGTTGGGGAGACGCTTTTCCCATTCCTTGGGGGCACCCCTGGGGGACACTCTGGGCTCTCCCTGTCCCGCCCACTCCAGGGAGGAGCAATGACCTGAGTAAAAGACTGGGAAGGAATGGGCAGAACCACAACGCCCTCCTCGGCTGGGGCGTCCACCTGCTTGCGGGACAGTATCTCTGTCCAGTGGTCCTGGGTCAGACCCACAGGTGGGAGGTGGAGGCTTGGGTCCCTGAGCCCCGACAGAGGCGGGAAATCTGCCCGACCCGGGGGAAGCAACCTCGCTCTCCGACCACGTGTTCATCCCCAGTGAGGGAGGCGTATCTGCCTGCATCCTCCCGTCCTCCCACCTCGTCTGAGCTCGGTGGCGGCGGGGGGGACCTGCCAGGCTGCATTTACCATTAAAGAAGAGTTCTTTTCTTGCCTGGCAGAGAATTGATCTTCATGTTGCATCGTCTTAGTGTCAGTCTGATAATTCATTTTAATACGGGCTTCTTTGATGAAGAGCATGGAAAAAAAATGAGGGAAAACATAAATGTTCACTCCCGTGAACGTTTTGATCCATACTGTACTTTAAAACATTAGCTTGGGATGCTAACACAATTTTCAACTTCTACTGAAAATGTGCTCTGGCAACTTAGTATGTAAACAGTCAGGCATCATCTGACCTCCTTGAACCCAACTGTTTGGCAGATGTTCCATGAGCTAACTCTAGGAATTGGAACTTACATCTGGATGTAAAATTTCAAGAAAATGCTGAACGTCCCTGCTGCTAAACGCATTTTCACGCACTGCGCCTAGATTTCTGCCATGCCGCTCTCTCCTTAGCAAGGATCAAATGTCCCGTCTTGGGTCTCAGGGTGCTATTTTACTTATCTGTACGCATTTGGACCACATGAAGCTGCAGTTTGGGAAAGCACATTGTTTTGTTCACTACTAGCTCTGGGGCCTTGGGCCAGTCCTCTTCCAGGCCTTAGTTTTATCCTGTCGGGTGGGGTCGCGGTCACTGCCCTGCTCTCGGAGGTTTAGGTGAGCATCAAACGTGCTGGGTGGTCAGAAGCTCCTATTTCTGTGCGCCCTGGGTTCCTGCAGTGGCTAAACCCCACCTGCATCCCAAGCACAAGGCCTTTCTTGCACGTGCACCCAGAGACCAGCCAGGATAAAGGAACTTGTCTCTGCCTGTCTAGGTGTGACCTCCCCAGTCACAGGAAGATTATAGCAGATGTTTGGGACTACTGTTTCATCCACATCTCCATCTGCTTTTGCCCCAGAAGTAGCTGGCCTCAAAGAATGCTACCATGATGGGATTGTGCATATATACCACAGACCTCTAGGAACACATGCAATTAGGCTTTAAAAAATGTGTACTTGCTTTTTTTCTTTGTCGGAGTCTTTGTTGATGTTGGTGGTAGTCTTTGTGTTTCAAGAAATGATGATTTATTTGGCTCCAACATCTCTTGGACCAGAATTTCATCTTGGAAAAAGCACACAAGGACAGTTAAACCAGCGATGCAAGACCCTACACCCTTCTGCTCTACGCAGACCTAAGGCAGGCGGCGAATGCAGGACTGGACACAGGGACTCAAGGAGCTCCGTGGAGACGGACCTGGTTTCTAAAGAACCTTGTCTCGGGGGGAGACCACCGCCTCCCTAAATGACTTCTGAAAACCTGAGATCATCCAGGTACCCTGGACAAGAAGCATGCCCCCAGAGACACGATGCTGGAAACCCGGCCCGGGCGTCGTCGTAAGTCTCCTTCCTGCCCCTGCTGCCGTTCTGTCCCCTCTCTGAGACTTCCCCCTCTAGCTGTCCCCCGGCAGGCCGGCACGAGCATCTTCCCTGATTTCTACCTCGTGCGGCAGGGTTTCCTTCCTGTACACCCTCTGACCTCTGCCAGGGAGCTGCTAACATGGGCGTCCTGGGCTGTGCGTCGGGCAGCCCCGGACCACACTCTGGTTCTGCTTTCACTGGCTGTGCTCTTACACACGTTTCTCTTGAACCTCGGGTCTTCACGTCTGTAAAATGGGGTCTGTGCTTATCTCATCGGGATTTTTATGAGGTTCAAATGAAGCAGGGCACGTAGGAAGCACTTAACATAGACTGGGATGGGGTTGAGGCTAAATGAATACACGGCAGCGCTGAGCCCCAGCTGTGAGCCCGGGGGTCATGTGACCGGCCATCCCCGCGCTGGGTTTGTATTCACTCGAGCCCTGATTTTCCTGGTTCAGCATGAAAGTCCCAAGTCCCGGGAGCCCCTCAGTCCCAGCGAGTTGAAGCTGTCGGCTGGTTCCCCGGTTCACAGCCCTCCAGCTGTCACAGGGCCCGACCCGGGGCTGGCGCGGCGGCCAGGCAGGGGACAGGGCTCGGCCTCCTGGGGTCAGTGTGACGCGCAGCACGCTGGGGTGGCCTCTGGGGACCCCCCGCGCCGTGACCTGCAGGCATCCTG
Organism: Balaenoptera borealis; assembly: GCF_965194805.1. Lineage (NCBI taxonomy): Eukaryota > Metazoa > Chordata > Mammalia > Artiodactyla > Balaenopteridae > Balaenoptera > Balaenoptera borealis. Next base: position 77,709,875 of record NC_138877.1, read on the forward strand.
AGAGGTCCCCGGAGCGGGTGGTGACAGCCCAGCTGCAGCAGGACACACACACTCCCTGCTGGCGGGCAGGGATAACCTCGGGTGAGAGGGGCCGAAGTCACCCTCAGGACTGGGGGCTGGGGACGCCCCAAAGGTGGGCAAACCGAAACCAAAAGCTGCCGGAAACTTCCACGCCTCTGTATGTTGTGCGTATAATCGTAGCTGGAAAAACCCTCAGGTAGACATGAGCCGACCAGGTGTGCAAGGTGAGAAAGCTCTGTGCTTTTAAACCTTGTCCTTTTTCTACTTAAAATTTTCCTTTTTGAGAAATGAGACATTGCACGTGCAAACGGACAACGACCTGACCTACATAGCACAGAAAACACTCTGGCCCACGTGTGAGCGCCCTGTGGGGCAGCCAGCTGGCGCCCAGACGTCACACCTGCAGGAAGCTGACGCCGCCCCCAGCAACAGTCCCGGAGGCCAAACACCCGCCCGCAGGGATCGGCGCCCCCCTGGCGGCCGGGCCTGATCAGTGACGGACGGCTTCCCGTGCTCCTCCCTGCTTCCAACTCAGGACGCGAGAGAGTCAGACGTGCTCCCCTAACCCATCACACGGGACCCGCTTCTGGTCAGCCCCTCCCCCAGGACACCCCTGAGCTGTCCCCCCAGCACCTCCCCCAGGACACCCCTGAGCTGTCCCCCCAACACCTCCCCCAGGACACCCCTGAGCTGTCCCCCCCAGCACCTCCCCCAGGACACCCCTGAGCTGTCCCCCCAGCACCTCCCCCAGGACACCCCTGAGCTGTCCCCCCCAGCACCTCCCGCAGGACACCCCTGAGCTGTCCCCCCAGCACCTCCCCCAGGACACCCCTGAGCTGTCCCCCCAGCACCTCCCCCAGGACACCCCTGAGCTGTCCCCCCAACACCTCCCCCAGGACACCCCTGAGCTGTCCCCCCAGCACCTCCCCCAGGACACCCCTGAGCTGTCCCCCCAGCACCTCCCCCGGGACACCCCTGAACCCCCTTTCCCACCATGAGCTCTCCCCTCCCCACCTGCCGGAGTCTCTGCCACACGCCGGTGCCGGTGGGTGACCCTGCACAGCGAGTTCTGAATCCGCACCTCTGCGGTTCTCATGAGGGTCGCCTTGGCTTATTTCCAGACACAAGGAGTTTTCACTTCTAAGGCTCTCCACTTTCTACCTGGGAGGAGGTGAGGGCAGGGCAGGGGCCGCAGTTCCCCTGCAGGGTTAGCTTGCTGAGCCCAGAAAATCCTCAGAAATCCCGGTGACTCCATTGCATCTGACCTTTTCCCGAAGGTTGTCTGGGGCTCTGGGTGGTGGGCCGCCCGGACGGGGCGGGTGCGGGTGTCGGGACTGTAATTCTCCGCTACAGTAACTGTCAGACCCCCCAGGCAAGTGTGAGTGCTCGTCCCAGCCGCCCCCTGACCTGGTGGAGCCGGATTCTCCCCGAGAGTTCGCCTGACCAGCGGGCGGCCCCGGAGCTGCGCGGCCTCACCAGTAACATCCTAAGGGGGTCTCACTGTGCCGCAGCCCCCGCCCGCGCGGGGCCGTGGGAACGCGATCCTAGCCTCAGACCAAGTCACCTGGCTCCGCCTTGCGCGACTGCACCAGCTTATCTGGGACACACCCCCCGACGGTCACCCGCCCCCTCCAGGCACGGACCCCCGATGTGCGGTAAGGGAGGCTCCTTACCAAATACTCCGGGAATATCCTCCTGACTTTTTGAACTGGTTCTCATTTCAGTAGTTGGACCTGGAGGGGAGGATAAAAGCCCCAATAGTTTAACAACGTTCCCTGAGTTTGCACCGACTTCTCTGTCAGCGGCCTGGCTTTTGCGGGGCCGACCACCTGCTCGAGGGGAGGGGCCCTGCACGGGGCTCCTGGGACGCGGGGGCTCGTCAGGAGGGAGGGGTGAGGACGGGCCGCTCACGGGCGCCGCCCCTCGGGGGGGCAAGGAGCGCCGGGCGGGTGAGGGGGGACCCGCACGTCCTTCCGCACAAAGCCCACGCTGCTCCCGTAGGACCGGTGCCGGCCACGAGCGCGTCTGGGGGCTGCGGATGTGACGTGCAGGAAGGGAGACCGTCACGGCCCCCTGCCCTGTGCCTCTCTGGGGGGCGGGGGGCGGGCAGAGACACTGGCCCCGCCGGCTCCTCCTCCGTAAGCGACCGATCCGGGTGGTCCGAGGCCCCTGGGGGAGCTGACCGCCGGAAGCCAGTCCTCCGTGGGGCCCCTGGGCTCCTGGCCGCCGGCCTCCCCGGCCTTGCCGACCTGAACCGGCCTCGCGGGCCGGGAAGTGGGCGGTGACTCTGAGTGTCGGTCCCCCGGCAGCACCACCCAGGGCTCCTCCCACTCTTCTTAGAGCTGGGTGTCCGGCTCCACGGCCTCCATTCAAGGTCAAGGTCAGCCTCTTCCTCCAGCCCCTGGGGGGAGCAGAGAGCAGACAGCCGCCCCCAGGGACCGGCGGGGCAGGGCCACCTTCCCCTCGGGGCACACAGAGCGTTCAGGTGGCGCCTGCAGACGCTCAAGTTCCAGCACTAAAGCAGTGACGACGCTGATTTTCAAACAGTTTTAATGATGGACAATCTGCATACCAATCGGCTCATCTGCGGCCCGCGGCTTAGAACAATACGGGAAAAGGCGGAAAGAGGGCCGTGCTGTGATGACAATGGCTTCCCAGTGTGCTGACCTCCGTAAACGCAGCAAACAAAAGTACAGGCCTCCTTGGACGCGACGGCAACGAGTCATTACGAACGGGTGCAGCTGCTCGTGCAAGCGCTTTGTTAAAAATACTCTTCTCATTCCGTGTCTGTCCCCAGTTATAATGCAGCCATTGTGCCGGCCAGCCAGTGAGCGTAGGCAGAAAAATATTTGTTTTGTCATCTCGGCCGGTTTGTGAAGTGCATTGTCAAGTGTAGCTGCCTCACCGTGTTTTGCCTGCTGACACCCCCTCCTCCTCCTGACATTCTCAGTTTTCCACCTGCCCTGTGCCCGCGTTAGGATAAACGAGCTGGGAAGCCCTTGAAGGTCACCTGCGGACGGCTCTGTCTGGACGAGGAGACGGACCTGACTTGGGGCTGTGTCTGGAGGGCTTGGTTCAAGCCTGTGTGGGAGCAGCTCCCGCGGGCACCGGCGGCCCGACAGGCGTAAAAGGAACGGGCAGCCGGGGGAACCCAGCAGTGTGGGGTGACCGCACGTCCCCACCTGTCACAGACCCTTCGACACCCCACCACCCAAAGGATGCCATCCTTGGTAGGCGCCTCAAAACTCCAAGTTTCTTGCAGGAAAGGAGCTGGAAACAGTAGCTTCTTCATGACGAGGTCAGGCAGGGTGACCTCCTGCTCCTTGCCCAGACCCAGGCTGGGCTGGGCCGCCCCCCTGGTAACTCTGGGCCCGGCCTGGGCCACGTCCTGCTCTCAGGGGAGCCGCATGGGCCCTGTGCTGACTCTCCAGGGCCTGCTCGTCCGGCCTGGGAGCTGGGCCGGGAGCCTGTCGGGGCCCCTTTCCTCGAGCTCGTCCTTGGTGACCTCTGAGGGGGGCAGGAAGGGGAGGGGGGAACAGGGGGCCTGGGCTTGCGGCCTCCTGCCAGGAAGAGGGGGTCGGGGGGCCCCACCCCTGTCTGCACCTTCGGCCTCCTCGGCCAGTGAGTCACATCCCAGCAAGGGGGGCACGTCCACTGTCCCCTTCCTCAACTCAGAGGTCAGGACACAACAGCCGGAGCCAAGTGGGGCCTGCTTGGGTGGGATTCGAACCAGCCACCTGTAAAGGACATTCTGAGACATGGGGGGAGGCTTGAGTGTGGGCCAGTACTAGCCCTGCACGGGATCTTTGTTAATTTTGTTAGTGTTTCAATGACACTGTAAGTATGTAAGAGAAAAATGCCTTTATCTTAGCAAGAAGGCATTTGCATAAAATCATAAGACATCTTGGACGTTGCTAAAATGCTCCAGTAACAACTAGAGTGTGTGTGTGTGTGTGTGTGTGTGTGTGTGTGTGTGTAAAACAAGATAGCAAAACGTATACAATTGAAAGCGGGTGATGGAGTTTCCACGATTCCCCCACTTTTGGGTAAGCTAGAAATTTTCCATAATTAAAAGTTAAAATATATAATGTATGCTACTCTCCCATGGAGTATTGGATCTGAAAAATTTTTCAAATATAGAACAACGTTTCAACTTGCTCCATTCCCCCGGGAATAAATGGTAAATTCGGGGAGGCATGAAGGGGAGGGACCCCTAGGAGAAGGCCATGGCCCACCTGACTCAGCCCGAGGAGGCACCCATTTTCTCCCGGCCACAGCAATGCCCCGTGACCATACCTGTAAACATTCTTATCGGCTGGAGCTCAGCTCCCTGACCGCAGGAAAGCAGCAGGACGAAGAGGGTCACTCCTGTATTAGCTGCCATGTCCCTCCAGCTGCGGAAGGAAGACGCTCTCCTGACGTCCCCTCAGATTCTCCCGCCTTGGTCTCCAGGACACTGTGGAATGTCCAGGGTGTGTGACATCACGGCAGAAAGCGAGCCTGGTCCTGCCCTGGGTGTATGGGGTGGCAGAGAATTGTGCTCAGGGTCTGTAACTGGGAAGGAGGTGGGAGGCTGGCTGGGGCCTTGATCTAGTGGAGATTCGCCTCTACTCACGCCTGTTTCCTGTTCTGGTTGCTTCTTCAGTCCTGGAGATCCTTTGGCTATTTCCACAGCTCACCTGGAAGCTTGTTAGAAATGCAGAGCCTGGGACCCAGCTCAGATCTCCTGAATCAGAATCTGCATCTTCACCAGAGCCCTGGAAGATACATGTGCACAGTGAAATTCGGACTACAGGGCGTCTTTTTTAGTGGTTACTATGGCTCTTGTGGACGAGGAAAAAGTTTTCTTCCACCCCCTTAGGTCTGAAAGTTAAACTGGGTCTGAAAGTTAAACTGACAAAGACAGATTAATGAGACAAGCATACACATTTATTAAATATGTTTTACATGAAATGGAAACCTCCGTAAGGAAATGAAGATCTGAAGAAACAGTTGGACCTGAGTGTTTTCATGCTGTGTTTGATGAAGAATGGAGAGTCGTGGAGGAATGCGGAAGGTCGAGGAGTAGGAGGTAAGTGTCATGAACAGGGAAACTCAGCAAGGCCTGTTCGCTGGGATTCTTCTTGGGATCCATTTGTCTTCAGAGATGAGGATGCTCCTTTCTTCTGGGTATGGGGTGGGCCCTGTTGCAGGGAGGGAGGGTAGAGGGACGCTCAGAAGACCTTCCTGCTTCTGCCTTTTCCTCAAATGCCTCAGCTCAAGATACCCAAAACGCCATGGGGCCATGTTTTAGAGTAGCATTTCCTGAACCCCATCATTCTCCCATCTGAAACTTTCCCAAGAAGATAGTCCAGAATAGATTGTCCCCTACACAATGACCCAGTCTCTCAGCCCTGCGCATGTCTGTGGAAACAAAACAAACCGAGAAAGGCTAACGGTTAGAACAAGCTTTAAATTCGGGTCCAGAGGACAGTCACCGGGGAAGATTTCTAGATGTCAGGCTCAAAGCATCTTCAGATGGAGGGAAGGCAGGCAGCCCTGACAGATTTTCCTGGTTTGCAGTGTGAAAGTCTCTGATGATGTCATCAGATACTCTGGTGAACTTGAACTATCTGAGTGGCCCACACAGAAACAGGCATGAAGGTTGTCCACACATGAGCTGCTGTGGTGAATTCTCTGAAGTTTTTATCAAATTGTCCAGCTTCAGCTGGCAGAGCTTTGGGAAAAGGGCAGTTTTTATTTTAGTGATTCAAGTTTGAGGGATGGGAAAAAATTAGGAACATTAGTTTGGAAAGTTGTAGCCAGATATTGGAGGAAATGAGAGGAATTTGGGTGGCAGCACTGAGATGGTACTTGCAGGGCTGACAAGGGAAGGAGGGAAGAGGCAACAAGGCGGCCAGGGCTGAGAACTGAGTTTAGACAAACGCCCCTGAGAGCGGGCACCGTCGGACAGAAAGTGCTGCTGTGTGCCCGGCGTCTCGAGGCCCAGCTGGTGGCTCATCTGCTGCAGGGGCGGCCCTGCCAGCCTGTGCCCCCCGCAGGTGGAAAACCAGAGAGAGCACCCTCTCGCGGGATTCCAGCCGAGCTCTCAATACACTAAACGAGCCGGAAGGAGAAGCTCCTTCTGCTCGTGAATCGCAGCAAGGTCTACCCAAACATGCTGGTGTGGCGAAAACCGTAAACCCACTGGTCTGTGAGGCTGCTCACAGGACCTATGTCTGTGTCCTTCCCTATGATTCTCCTTCTTACGACAAACGACACAAAAGACAGAGACTAAGGAAAACGATGGCTCTCCTTGGGGGGGAAAAGAGCAGTAACAAGAGTACTCAGACCCGAATTCATAAGACATTACACGCCAAGGACTAATTACCACAGACGTGTTCTCCTTCCGATCCACATCTGGAAAGGAAAAGACAAGGGGTGCCTCTTGTCACCCTCACTCGACCAGACTCTGAGCAGAAATCCGGGATTCTTACTTTGCCAGGTTTTTCAGATGTCCCACGACCTCAGGGACCACCGACAGAGTGACCAAGAAGTCCCAGCCCATGCCATCCCATTGCCAAAACTGTTGGGGAGGAAAAAGATTTCCTCGGCCCCCTTAGGAAATGTCACTAAGGCCTGAAAATTAAACTATCAAAAGACAGACTAACAGGAGAAAAGGTATGCAATTTTTATCAATATTTATGTGCATGGGAGTCCACAGAAAAGGAGCAATATTCACAGAAGCAGTTAGCCTTGGGGGCTTAGATACCATTTTAACAAAGGAAAGGGGGTTTGGACATCAAGGGATGGTAAATCATGGAGAAGCAACTGGGAAATATTGGTACAGGGCGGAATGAATGGAAGATGAGGGTTTTTGTTTTTTAAGATTTTTTTTGATGTGGACCATTTTTAAAGTCTTTATTGAATTTGTTACAATATTGCTGCTCTTTTATGTTTTGGATTTTTGGCTGTGAGGCATGTAGGATCTTAGCTCCCTGACAAGAGATCAAACCCACACCTCCTGCATTGGAAGGCGAAGTCCTAACCACTGGACCAGCGGGGAAGTCCCTAGATGAGGGTTTTTATGGTAAAGTCTCCAGTATGATTCTCTACCTCCCATGATAAGAGTGCTCTCCCCTTCCTGGTATGGGGGAGAGAGTTACCTTCACAAAGGGAGATTTATGCCCTGACTTTAGGGAGTTAAGGAGAGGCCAGAGAGCTCTTCCTGCATCTGTTGATTCTTGATTGTCTTCAGCTCAAAGTAATCCTTCTCCGTAAGTGGCATATTCTGCTACCCTTCAGCCATTAGACAGTATGTCTGTAGGTCACCAGATTCATCAATTAAAGATAGCTCTCAAAGCACATTTGCAGTTGTTTTCACTTATGAAATATCCAGTGGACCCATAATTTGGCAATAGCCATATAATCAGTTGTTCTGAAACAGAAGTGGTGCTGGCTGTTATAATGTAAACTGTTTTCTAAATGGAAGAATTAAAGGACTGTAGTTGGAGAAGTACGCAAGCAGCGGTTCATGTGCTGCTTCTTGCAAAGACGTATCCCAGCTTGCAGTCTTCTTCCCGGGTGTGTGTTGCGGTGTTCAGTCAGGCGTGTGCGTGTGCTCCGGGGCTGGGCCGTCGTCCTATCAGCTGGGGCGCTGCCCTGTGACTTGCTGAGCTGTGCGCTTTCCACTGTGGTTGTCTCTCCAGCTTCTCTTTCTCCTGCTCTTTCTCTGGTCTCCGCAATCTGTATAATTGTCTTCTTACTTTTGTCCTCAGAAAGCTTTAAATAGAGTTGCTGGGAAAGGTGAACTGTGTCAGAGTCACCAAGTTCTGATGCTTCACGGATTAACTGTGGAGACTGGTTATGTGGATGCTGTAAAGGCAGGAGGGGACCTGGGTCTTGCACGGAGGACACGTGGGCTGTGGCCAGTGGCCCTTCCTACCTGGGGAGGGTCCACGGGAGGCGAGTCCGAGCAGACCAGCCCTGCGACTGCCCAGCTCGAGGCTGCTGGTGGTGCCGGGTGCTGCGTTTGGGGACCCCAACCTTGACCTCAATGGACCAAAATAGCTCTGCATTCCCAGGACCCCTCTACCGGGAATTCTAAGTGCGGGCGAGAAAAGTGAAATGCCCAGGGGAAATGCCACCTCTGCTGAGGAAGCAGCAGGGAGGGTTTGCCTGAGTAAGGAGACCCCTGAGAACACCGCTGTACCCATCCATCCATCCATCCATTCGTTCATCTGTTCATTCATTCATCTTCTTTGTCTCCACATGGGCTGCATTATCTGAGAGGATTGTGTTTCAGCGTTGCTGTTAAGGAAATCAGATTGGTTACGCATTTCTAATCACAAGACATCAGAGCCTCTGACCCCTCCCTTTTGTTCTCAGCAGCTAATCAGCTAAGAAGCTCAGCTTTGAAACTAGTGGCATAAAATTGCCAAGCGGTTTAAGAAAGCCAAGACTTGCCCAAGTTAGTGCCAGTGTGTTGGCCAAATTCAATGTGAGGTTTTCAGATTGTTTTGAATCGGTCTCCTCCCGTTAACGAAAAAAATCCAATAAAAACTGAACAAATAGTTTTTTTCTGCAAAATTAAATATAATACATAGAACATATTTTGAGGCAGCTTTCAAAATAAAGAAAAGAAGAAAGAAAAGCGTAGAAAGAATTAGGTACTAATTAGTACTAGGGGAACAATCACCAGGGTTAGGTATAAACCTTCTAATATCTGGCCAGAAACATCTCCTATGTTAACCCAATTCTTTCTTGTACATCTTAGTGGCTAAATGAGAAAGTCATGCATTTAAAAATCACATCACAGTAATGTGATGACCTGGAGCAGAGAGAGGGAGCTGAGACATGGTCACAAATGAATCTTTTTCAAATTGAAATCAGACACTTAAAACCAATTTTGAATTTTCTAATTTTTTTATCTAGTAATTCTTGGAGGTAAATAGGCCAAATAATTCCATTTTAATAGACCTTGTCATTAATGTCTGCTCATAAAAGTAGCTTCATTACATTCGTGGCCTGAAGCGGGAATGCAGAGTTGTCCTGGAGTCTCCAAGTGGTCCAGAGGGTCAATGCAAAATTGTTTTGCACAAAGCGAGCTGCAGAAATAATTCTGGACTTTTAGTTTTGATTTCCTTTCTATTGATTTACACTCAGTACATCTAATTCCAAATCTTATGGATGGCTGAGTCATTCAGCTGAAGTTTTGTAGTGAAGGAACCATTAAGAAAGTGTGGAGCTTCCCTGGTGGCGCAGTGGTTAAGAATCCGCCTGCCAATGCAGGGGACACGGGTTCGAGCCCTGGTCTGGGAAGATCCCACATGCCGCGGAGCAACTAAGCCCGTGCGCCACAACTACTGAGCCTGCACTCTAGAGCCCGCGAGCCACAACTACTGAGCCCGTGTGCCGCAACTACTGAAGCCCGCGCGCCTAGAGCCCATGCTCCGCAGCAAGAGAAGCCACCGCAATGAGAAGCCTGCGCCCCACAACAAAGAGTAGCCCCCACTCACTGCAAGTAGAGAAAGCCCACGTGCAGCAGCGAAGACCCAATGCAACCAAAAATTAAATAAATGAATAAATAAATAAATTAAAAAAAAAAAAAAGTGTGGAGAGGGAAGGTCATATAATTTCCACCTGGATGAGGAATCGAGGGATAATTTTATTCTGAGATCAAATTCATGCCGAAAGCTTAGCAGAGCATTGGTCAATGCCATCGTTTAAGTATAAAGAAACTGAAGTTTTAGGCAGGAGAAGAAGGATGCTGAAAGGGTCCAGAATTTGCCACCCCCAAACATGCCACTTTGGCATAACGATTATTTCAGTTAGAGGCAATTGAGAATCCTCATACACAGGAAAATTTCTCTGCCCTCCCCTTTTCTGCCTAAAAGCAGGGCATAAGTCTCCCTTTGTGAAGGTGGCATAACTCCCCTCCCCATCATGAACCAGGACAAAGGGAAGCTGCCCTGTCACCAGAGACAGAGAGCCACCGTGACACGAGTCTGCACAAACAGGTCTTGCTGAAGTAACCCCTGTCTTCCGTTAGCTCCCCATATACCTCCTGGTCACTTTTTCACAATTTATCACTCTTTGTTCAAATGATATAGAAGCTCCCGATTCTAACCACTTCTGTGATTTTTTTTAACTTCCTTTTTGCAAAGTCCTCGTGCATGTTAACTTAAAAATAGTAGTAGAATTTGTATGTCTTTTCTCTGGTTAACCTGTCTTTTGTCAGTTTTATTTGCCGGCCCCAAGCCCTGAACCCACAAGGGTTTTCTTCCCTTCCACATTCACATACCCCTCTGTATTCTGCGCCGTGGACCCCAGGTCAAGAAACCCCCAGTTAGAACAAAACCTACGAGAAGAGTCGGGCACTGGTCCTGACACCGTTGACTGGGAGCCGGTTCTCTGCAGATTAGCACAGCGTGAATGTGAACAACCATCCCTGGTTTCCTGCCAGGAACTGGTGGAGTGCTAGTCAGAGTGGGACCGGGGCCAGCTCTGCCCCTGTCTGCCTGGCGGGGTTCCTGGACCTGCTTTCTCTGACCCGCCGTCCACTCCTCCTCAGTAACTTTCCTGCGTGCAGCTCCTATGGATCTTTGTTGATGGCTGTTCAGAGCTCACTTTCTGTGTAACGTGGCTTCATCCTGTGGTCCTTCCAGGAAGCTCTTTGAAACGCCCATGTTTACCTGGTTCCCAGGAGGCTTTTCTCTCCCCTTCCTGCTGCAGAGCGATGCTCAGTGTCCCACCTCGGCTGCCTCTGGGTTTGACTGACTTGCAACCCAAGGATGAGTTTTCAGTCCTTTTATCTGAAAGAAAAACTTCCAGGTGGCCTCTGAGCTTTGCTATTTCTGTGGCGTCATTAAAACTGCCGCTGGATCCACCAGTTGGGATTTTATTTTTAATTGTGAAAAAGATATGATCCTTTAGTCCAGTGGTGCAGGGACTGACATCTGGCTTTTATTTTATCTTGTATTAGGATGAAATGCAAAGGCAGGCAAGAATAGAGCCCTGTAAGAATTCACAGATATCCTGAATGATTAGTGTAGAAAGTGCTTGCAATGTTTGGGAAGAAGTTTCCAGATATTTTTGGAAGGAAAAGCAATATTATATAAGAAAGCTACATTTTCTATCATTTGCTATTAAATACCCAGAGAAGCCATATCCTAGTGCTTCTTTGTGGCTAACAGGGCTGCTAGCCCCATAAACTGACGGAGGTAAACAAGTCTGCGTATTGTGGGTGAGAACAGGTGGTCTCAGTGTTAAGTGGATGGGAGGGTGGAGAGGTTTGTGGATAAACTTGCGAGAGCTGTAAAGAATCTGAGCTTCACACAGGGGCAAAGAGAAGGGCACAGTTAGGATAAGCATGCCTGCTTTCCAGTTAGAAAATTCTCACTTGCTTCAAATGTTTACTGAAATGCTCTGACGGTGCTCCCAAATCTGCATCCTTGGATGGGAAGGGCAGTGCACTAACTAGAGAGAACGCAGGGGCTGCTTTTTGGACGATCTCTGTGGATGCCTTCAGCACTCTCCTTATTTTGTTCCTCTTACACTTTTGCTAGGAATTATTGGATTTAAAGGTTGACCATGTACCTATCTTACACTTTGGCACTTTCACGCCCACCCCTGAAAGCTGTCGTCTGCCAGTCTGCCTGGTCAGCTCCCTCTGGCCTTCCCCTGGTCCAGAGCCTCCGGCTTCTCTTCGCGTGGCCAGAGGCGGGTCTCTTGGTGGCGGCCTGCCTATTGACCTGTTGAAGTTGGGGTCCTTCGTGGTGTGAATGAATGGATCTGGTCTTAGAAGATAAGTCGCTTGCTGAGGAAATTACCCTCTTTATTTCTGTTCTTAGCAGGAAGGCCTTGGCGTTCGTCCAGCACTTCATGAGAAATCATGGTTCAATTATGCTTTATTTTTCCCTCACTTCTTTCTGTGTTTGACATAGTGGTGAAAATTAAAGAAACTTAAGTGGAAAGTGCATCAGTAAAATAAAAGCATATTGCAATTATATTCTGACCTTGATTCTTTTCCTCCATAACTATATTTTTCGCAAGATTAATTATATTCTAAAGTATGCCCAGGTCTCTTGGTGTTTGCTTCTAGATGTTTGCTAGTAGGGTGATTGAGTGCTACTTTGCCCTCAGATGAAGTGATGCTTTCATAACTTCTAAAGGTGACTGAATGCCTGACTTTTTTTATATTAAAAAATTAAATTTTCTTGTTCATACTGATAAAAATCTGGCTGCATTCCAATTATCAGGATAAATTAGTGTGTTGTCTGTAGAAACTAGCTCTCCTGTTTAAATGGAGAGCAGATAAAAACCATACATGCAATTAATCTACTCTGTTCAGTGACAATTACAGAATGATAAGGCTGAGCGTGGTGGTGAGGTAACCTTTTAGATCATTCCTGTTGCACTATAAAATGTTTGGTTTCTACCAGAAATCATTTAATTTAATACTAAAGGGACGATAACCTCATTCCAGTAGTTTTGTTTATTCCTCAAAGCAGTCATTAGTTATATGTTTAAAAATTAAAAACGAATGTACACCCAGTAGTCACAATTTTTAAAAAGAACATCAGCTAATAATTTAATAATTTTAATTGCTCTCTAAGATTAGATATGTTGATTGAAAGTAAATGTAAAAATCTCTTCCCTGTGGTCATGAAAGTTTTGACGTTTATCCACATGCCCACTGATAAAGGAGGTTGATGGTACATAGTTGACAGCATTCAGTTCTTACTTAAAAGATCGAATGTAAGAACTTGACATCATTAGTTTTGGCTGAATACACATAGCACCTGCCACTGTGCACGCACACACACACACATACACATAAACATACACACATGTACACAGACGCACACCCCCTCAGAACCTTTCTGGATGAATTGACCCATCTAAAGTGGCTTCTGCCCACTCTCTCCGTGTTCTTTCCACCTGATTTACTAAAGCATATCCCTGGGTAGTGCTAAGTGCATCCTTTGTTTATGTGTGGGTCTTCTCTCCTCTCAATAGAAGCTTCACAGGACAGGGGCTGTTTCCGAGTTGCTCGCCTCTGTATGCCACTGAGGACACAGAACAGTAACAGCATGAAGTACGTTATTTGGGGAATGGATGAAAAGTGACTTTCCTGTTTGCAATCAGGTCCTTTCTCTGAACCTCCAGAATACTTAGCTTTCACAGTGCCCATCACCTCGTCTTATTGCCGCGATTCATGTGTCCACTGCATCTCCTGGGGCTCCTGGGAGTGGGTACCATGTTAGATAGATTTGTTATTCTTCCGGCCCCCAACTCAGGCCCTTCACCATGGAAGGTGCTTAAACATTACTGAAGAGATGAGTTCCCCTACTCAAGTCCTGTTTCCTACGGACTGTTTTAGGGCAGGCTAATGTGTAAAGATGTTCAGATGTAGATTTGTGTGGCTGTTTGCGTGGTTATAGCCAGGAGCCTGTGGCCTCATGTGAGGGTCCATTCACGAGGTCCGTACCTTGTTTCAGTAAAATCAGTCCTGACACGCCCAGTGTGTGTCCCAGGAGTGATGGTGAGCGAGATCTTGCCTGCTGCATTGCCCTAAACATCTGCCCCATCGTCCCAAATGGGGAGGGCACCTCATCTTCACCTCGACTTCTCAGGCTAAGTTCTCTGTGTCTCTGGAACTTAGATCATTTTAGGCTAAAGGGAAAAGATGAAAGAGGCAGAATTTCTCTCTCTCCCTTTACTTGTAAGGTGTTTCTATTTCAATGGTGGTGTCGTGGGGATACGACCTTAAGCACTGTCTTTCCTTCGGATATACATCAACTAAGAGGAGAGAGTGACTCTGCACGGCCCCTGGGGAAGTGCTAGGGCAGGCTGGGCCTTCCTGCATCCTTCAGCTCACCCTATGAATCGTCTCCCTCCTGAGCAGGTGTCTAGGGAGTTCCCTGGTTGTACCGCAAAACTAATTTTGATAAATTCGAAAAGCATTTTATGTCACAGGTTGTCTTCTAGGAGGGATATGGTGAAGATGGTGGTTTCATGATCCCGTTAATAAAGTCCTGTGTGATGTGCTGTGTAGCTCAGTGTGGTGTTTTTTATGGTTCTGTGTTAACTCCCTAGATTTCAGTAGTAATTGTAAATGTAGGGTAATCATAATATTGACTTCTGTACCAACCAGTAATTTTATGTTAACTTGGGGTTGTTTTTTTTTTAATCTCACATCATGGAGACAGTATTAGATAGTTTCAGAGAATTGACCATGAGGCAGAAAATGGAAAGCTATGTTTTGAGTCATGTTTTAAGGAAACTTTAAAGTTAAATATAAAGAAAACAAGTAGACTACTAGATCCGTTTGGAGCAAATGTCCTGTGACTTCTACGGTCATAGAGTTGGTCTCAGCTTGGAGAGGTTGACGTGCCGAAGGTGACTTAGATGTGCACAGGGTGAGTCTGCTGAGGATCAGAAAATGGTACCTAAATTTTGGATTCAGTTGCAGCGAACAAAATTGTTAAAGGGAGGCCTGGGCTGATGGACCCAGAATGCAACACTTTGTCCACTGATACTCTAAAGTTAAGATGTAAGACTCCATTTTCTAAACATTGTTAATCCATGTAATCATTGTTTTGATCAAAATGTCTTTATAATTGAACCTTACTTTAAAACATTTGTTTTCTTAAATATTTACCCTTGGGAATAGATTTCTATGAAAGAAAATAAATCTCTTTTTCTTGGTTGCCCTTGGCTTGTTCATTTCAATCGTGGGAAAATCATGTTAATTAAAAAAAAACTTGATACCATGGTTCACTGGCACTATGAGTTACTATGTCTGACTTACTTGATTTAAAATAACTTTCTGCCCTAATTTTAAGATACTGTGCATTTTAGAAATTTTCAGATATAATAGAAATACAAAAGAAAAATTTTAATTCACCCAAAATTCCATCACATCACAGGTAATCTCTGTTCGTATTTTTGTGTACACCCTCCTTTTTTCTGGGTCTATAACATTTTTAATAAAATAAGATCATGCTATGCAGAGTAAATATGTAGTGTTTTGTAAGCTGTATTATTTTAAAATTGAAGTAGTTAATGAGGATTATTTCATGCCATTGAATGTTATTCTTCTGTATCAAGGCATCACAACACATGGTCTGTTAACCCTGTAAGGAGGTGATGCGGCCGCATTCTGCCCACCCTCTGGGGCAACTGCAGCCCAAAGCTCCCAAAGGCACCGGGACCCCGAGGCCATGGTTTACATCACATGTCTGTTCCTGGTGTTCTCAATTTGTCCTCCCGTCAGGGCTTTATGATTAAATACTCTTTCATAACTCATGTGAAAGATGAAAAGTGTCACACTGAAGTTATCTATTCAAAATTTAAAAAATAGGATGTTTTCCCACCAGTTGCTTTGCTGTTTTGCTAGTTCTTGTAGAACTTAAGGGCAAAAAGGAAAAATCTGTTGGTTAGTTCTTTTGCATGAAATTACTGTTGTGAATTTGCATTTGTGGAAATGGGCATCTCTTCCCCGTGGGGCTGCCCTTGGCTGGGTGAACTCTGGTCCCAGGGACAACCGCTAGGGTGGGTGTTGGTGGAAATAACCCCGGAGGGGGTTAAAGGCGGGGCGGTTGTGTGGGCAGTTCCTTTCTGGACCTGAGATGGGCGTGTGTCCCCTTCGTCTCTCCAGGGCATCGTGCAGCAGTTCCTGGTGTTGCTGACGACCAGCCCCGATGAGAGCCTGCGCTTCCTGAGCTTCAGGCTGGATTTCAACGAGCATTACCGCGCCCGGGAGCCGCGGCTCTGCGTGTCCCTGGGCGCCAGGGGCCGGCGCAGCTCCCACACGTGAGGCCCCGGCCGCAGGGCGGGGCAGGTACCGCTGGAGGCGTCGTCATGGAAACGCTCGCATCGCCTCCTCGGGGACCGCCTGCTGCCCTCGATCCCGGCAACCTCGACAGCCCGGCGTCGGGTGGCGGCAGAGTCGTGCTTTCCTATGTTGGAGTTGAATATATTTGTAATATCACTACGTTAAAGAGGCTGGCTTGCACTATTGAAATTTATTTTTTAAAGTCTTCATATTTAAAAGATACCACACTTTGTTGAGGCTTTTAAGCTCTCCGTGATATAATTCATGTTTGTCACTTTTTGAAAAAAACACAGTTTCTTTTAGAGAAAATTAGGGTGATGGATATTCACCAGTTAGGATGGTAACATCGTTGCTATTTTTCTGGCATCCTCTTCAGAACGCTTTTTTGGTAATATAAAATTAAACTGAAATACATAGAAAAATAGAGAGCATTTTATCATCTTGGTAGTCAAGTTTATCAACTGTTACCTGTGTGAGAACCTTGTAGCTTACTGCACCATCTTTACATAATTTATTCTTTATTCTTTTCTTTCAAGGTCTACACTTTCACGATTAACTGTTTTAGATAACTTGGAAAATAGTGTAGAAAAAGAGCAGGAGTGATATAGAACAAAACATCCTTAAGCCTAGATTTCTTGAACCATCAGCTGAATCAACATGTAAATATGGATGACTAAGAAAGGTAATGAAGTATTTTATTTTCAAGATTCTGATAAGCATTGGAAAGAAATTGTCTTGAACAATGAAGATTTCCTTTTTCCTTGCCTATTTTTTCATTGTAAATATTTATATACTACTGCCCAGATGCTGGGGGGACATTTTTTGTAAAAATGTCATATCGAGTCACATAAAACTGCCTTTATTATGTTGCGTAAGTGAAAACTTAGAACATTAAAAGCAATTATCTTTCAGATGTGTTGGTTCTTTCTTGATGGTCCATGAAGAGACATAGTTCACTTGCCAGGTTCGGGGGCTGGGGGTTGGCAGAGCTTGTGCTTCAGTATATGAATTATTTAATCAGTGAAACCAAGAAATCAGACCGTGTGCGACTTTCAGTGCAGATCCAGAGGGAGCGCCCCCCTTGCTGCTTGCGTGATGCATCCTTTCAGTTTTTAGCCACATCCGATTCCTGTGGGTGCAGAGTCCCTTTAGAAGAAAAGGGGCGTCAGGGGCGCTGGCTGTGCAGAGATGGACCCAGGGCGAAGGTCAGAACTTCTTAGGATTTACGTTTAATTTCAGTTTAAAGATTCATACAATCAGAAATTTGAAGCAGGATTCTCTACTGCAAAGCTTCCCAGAAATGATGATGTATTGTGTATCTCCCAGAGAAACTGCCCGAAGCTTTTTGACCTTGGAGGCTGCTTTTAATTTATCTGAAGCATTTCTCCAGAGATGACTCTGCAGTAGAAACCACTCTAGAAAATGCCACTCTAGATTTGGGGACAGAAACGCCCTTTGACTTAGGAGCCATCAGGTAATCAGGCCGAGTCGTGGGTTGTGGAGTCGCTTCCGAGAGGAGCCCGGGCCGGGCCGGGTCGAGGGGCTCACTCAGGAGGGGCTGTGGGCCTGGAAGACGGAGGCGCTGACTGCAGAGGGTCAGGCAGCCTGTCACCCCCGAGCAGGGTCTCACCAACCAGAGTCGGCAGCGGCTTCGGGCAGCGGGGGGCTGCGTGCTGGGGCGGGGAGGGGAGAGCCCGCTGCAGGCTGAGCCATCTCTGGAGGCAGGTGCCCCGCGCGGCCCCGGGAGGGCAGGGCCGCCGTTTCACCCAGAAGATGAAGATAATACAACACATGACTCCATATTTGCCAGTGAATGGATGGATGGCTTAGCCAGGGTGACAGTTCATGTGTAGGAAAATAGTCTCTTTTTCCCTTGCCTTGATGAATGGGGTTGTTAACTGCCGGGATGTAGTAACAACAGGGCTGACACTGGGATGAGGACCATTCTGGAAATCACTGTCTGCCTCTGCCCTGAAGTGAGCCTCCAGGGGAGGCTGGAGAGATGGGGCCCAAGTGTGGCAGCCCGGGGGGCTTCAGAGCAGTCCCCTCACCGCTCCTCTCTCTTTTCTTGTAAAGGTGCTTGATCTGCACTGAAGGCACCTTCTTCCTTTTCCATAGTGATGGGCAGATAACCCGAGCCCTGGCTTCCTCCTGACCAACTTGGGCCTTTATTAGAGCTCTCAGCAAGGACCCACCTGGAACAGAGCGTCAGACCATCTTAGGAGGAAAGCCAGGGAGTGGTCCCTGCCCCAGGGGAGAAAGGACACAGCTCTGTGAGAGAGCGGAGAGGCGGGGACACGCCCCGGGCACCTGGGACGAGGGTCCAGCCTCCCATCAGCCTGCCCTGCCCATGGAATCACAGGGGAGCCCAGTGTTCCCCCAGGAACCCCTTTCTGCTTCCACTGGTTGGGGATTGCTGGACATCGCAAGCAGGACGTCTGACAGATATGGCTCTGGCGTCACTAAGATTTTGGGAAGGAGCAGAGCCTCACATAAGGGAACAGGCTCATTTTGAACCCCCGGAAAGACCCATCTGTGTTGCAGCAGGAACCTGCGCTCAGGCTCTCCTGGGCATTTCACCACTAAAGCTGAGGCAGAGCAGAGCTGGGTGGGAATCTGGGATTAAAGGATAGGAAGGGGCAATGAGCTGACCCCTGCTTTGGAGAGGTCACTGCGGCCGGGAGCAGGGTCAGGACGAGGCCTTCACTCCTGCGCTCCCTGGGGACCCTGAGGGGAGTTACTCCAGTGAGCCTCTGGGGGAGTCAGTTTCAACCACAGATCTGCACGTGGTGCTAGCCTCTTTTCCCTTCCTATAGAAAACAGATACAATATAAAAATATAGGGAAATTTCAAAGGTAAACATTTCCAGTTAAAAGTCCCATAATATGGAATGGATTCCAAAGTCCACGTCCGGCCTGGATTTTTGACTCTCTTGTACCTTTCCAACTATGATACTCTGCACATGTACACACACACACACACATACACACACACACACACACACACACACAGAGGCTTCCCCACTGTGGGTGGCTTTTCAGAGTTTCATAGGAAGGGAGCACACCTATTCATGTCAGAAGAATTCAGGTGACATTCATTTTCTTTCTGTTGTGTTGGTGTCTGAGGTCTGGTCTCTACCCCATCAATCTGTTGATTTCCAGCCTTCTTCCCTTCAAGGCTGTGTCATTGTCCGCCCTTGGACCACAGATGCTGCTTACAAGAGAAAAATGCAAACACCAGTTCTGCTGCATTAAGTATGAGACTGGGTGATAATAATCCCAGACGTTCCCAGCATAGTTGCTTCCTGATAGCTGGAGTTGACCGTGGATCTGAACACATACTCAGCTGCCCCATTTCTACACTGAACTTCGAGTGTTTCAGACTCTGAAGAACTTGCCAGATATTAAAACTTATTGCTAGATATAAATTTTCTTTGGCTTTCCTTGAAAGTCAAACAGAATTAGACGATAACTTTCATTATCAGAAGCAACTTTAATCGGCCCCCATCCATCCCTTTGGGTTCCTTTGTCGCTACTTTCAATCTCTCATCTTTCTTGGTGTCATATTTCTTTGGGGGCATAATTCTTCACAATGAATGTATTAAATCCAAGTTTTATTTGTACAGATTTTGACTAATTCAGGGACCAGTAGGTTGTATTTACAAGGATAATTCCTGTCTCATATTCCAATGCCATGACTACCGAGTTAGACTGGATTCCTTATACAGAAAGTGTTCCTTCTGATGAATGACAATTTACTTAACTAATGTTTGAATAATCTGTTTATATTAGAGCCCCATTGAGAATAATCAGTTTATTTTGCACATGTGACATTGTGACTCTGGAATTCATTAAACAAGCATTGATTCACTCAGCGGCACATGTTGGTGGAAGGCCTACCACGCTCCACACGTTGGTTTGGGCACTTAGTGCAAATGCACACAGTTCCATTTAGAAGTCAATAGGCTAGACACTAGCTCACTGTGGTTTCCTGCCTTGCTCTTCCTTTCAGTTGCTTTGTGCATTTCTTGAGCAGTTATAATCATTCAAATTAGGTGGCAGTGGATTTTCTTTAGCTCCGGGGGGCCAAGGTCTGTGTTTGTCCTGTCTGTAATTATTTCCATGGACCACATGACCCTCATAGACACGCCCGCCTCCCTCCTGTCCATCCTCTCCTTAATCCCCAGCAATCATTCATCGTTCTCCATTTCTGTACTTTTGTTGTTTCAGGAACACTTGACAAATGGGATCATGCAGTGTGTAACCTTTTGGGATTGGGTTTCTTCACTAAGCATCGCTCTCTGAACATTTCACCCAGCTAGTGGTGTGCACTGGTAGTTCGTTCCTGTTGATCGCTGATGACTCTTCCATGATATGGTTTAGCATGGTATTTAACGTTTGGAGGATACCTGGGTTGATTGCAATTTGGGGCTATTCTGAATAAAGTTGTTATAAACATTGGTGTACAGGTTTTCTTGGAGACACACATTTTCATTTCTCTGTGGTAACCACCCAGGAGTGAAATTTCTGGGTCATATGGTAGTTGCATGTTTAGTTTTCTAAAGAAACTGCCAAGCCATTTTCCAGAGTGGCTCTATCTAGCATCTATGTATCTATCTATCTTTATTACAATGTAATTCATCTGCTGTAAAGTTCACTCTTGTAAAGTTTACTATTCAGTGTTTTTAGTATATTCATAAAGTTGTGCAGCCATCACCACTATCTAATTTCACAAGATTTTCATCCCCCCCAGAAAGAAGCCCCTCAATCATTAGCAGTCACTCTCCACTCCCCACTGCCCCCAGGTCCTAGCAACCACTAACCTGCTCTCTGTCTCCATGATAATGTCTCTATTCTGCCCACTTCATGTAAATGAAATCATGCAGTAGGTGACCTCCTGGGCCTGACTTCCTTCACTTAGCATCATGTTGTCAAGGTTCATCTATGATGCAGCAGGTGTCAGTACTTCACTCCTTTTTATGGCTGAACAACATTCCTTTGTATGGATGGACCACCTGTGTCTATCCATCCATAAGTGGGTTATTTGCACTTTTTTGTCTGTTATGAATAATGCTGCTGTGAACATTAGTGTATACATTTTGTGTATGTGTGCGTGTGTGTGTGTGTGTGTATGTGTTTTCAGTTCTCTTGGGTCTGTACCTAGGAGTGGAATTGCTGATCATATAGCTAAGTTTAACATTTTGAGGAACTGCCAAACTGTTCTCCAAAGCAGCTGTACCATCTTACATCCCCACTAGCAGTGCATAAGGGTTCCAATTTCTCCACATCTTCGCCAATGCCTGTTATTATTTATCTTTTTGGTGATAGCCATCCCGGTGGGTGTAAAGTGGTACAGTATCTCATTGTGGCTTTGATTTGCATTTCCCAAATGACTAATGATGTTGAACATCTTTTCAGGTGCTTACTGGCCATTTGTGTATCTTCTTTGGAGAAATGTCTATTCAAATACTTTGCGCATTTTTAGAGGAGTTATTTGCCTCTTTATTTTTGAGTTGTATGAGTTCTTTATTTTTTTGGATATGCGTCCCTTGTCAGATATATGATTTGCATATATTTTCTCTGGCTGTACCTTTTAAAATTCCCAGCAGCAATGTATGTCTGTGTGGTCCAGTTTTTCTGCTTCCTCAGCAGCATTTAGTAATGTCACTATTTTTTATCTTAGCTATTCTAACAGGTGTGTTATAATATCTCATGTGGTTTTTTTTTTAATTTTTATTTATTTATTTACTTATGACTGTGTTGGGTCTTCGTTTCTGTGCGAGGGCTTTCTCCAGCTGTGGCAAGTGGGGGCCACTCTTAATCGCAGTGCGCGGGCCTCTCACTATCGCGGCCTCTCCTGTTGCGGAGCACAGGCTCCAGACGCGCAGGCTCAGTAATTGTGGCTCACGGGCCCAGCCGCTTCACGGCATGTGGGATCTTCCAGGACCAGGGCTCGAACCCGTGTGCCCTGCATTGGCAGGCAGATTCTCAACCACTGCGCCACCAGGGAAGCCCCTCTCATGTGGTTTTAATTTGCATCTTCTACAGTGACTAACGATTTTTTGAACATCTTTCCATGTGCTTATTTGCCATCTTTTGCTCATTTTTTAATTGGATTGCTTTTTTACTGTTGAGTTTTGAGGGTCCTTTATATGTTCTACTTAAGCCTTTGCTATATATGTGCTTTGCAAATATTTTCTTCTTCCACTCTGTAGCTTATCTCTATCCTTTGAACAGGGTTTTTCGTAAAACAAAAACGTTTAATTTTGATGAAGTCCAATTTGTCAGTTTTTCGTTCTGTAGATTGTGCATTTGATGTCAAGTCTAAGAACTCTTTGCCTATCTTTTGATCCCAAATATTTTCTATGTGCTCTTTTCCCTGAAAGTTTTATAGTTTTCTGTTTTATACTTTGAGTGAATTTTTGGTCAAGGTTTGGGACTTAGGCTTAGTTTTTGTTGTTGGTTTTGGGTTTGGCTTTTTGCCTCTGGCCGTCTGCTTGCCTACCGATGTTTCGGGGGCTATTCACGTGGGAGTATTCCTCGACTCTCCGCTGTGCTTGCTCTGCTACACACGCCTGTCCCCTGCCAGAGGACTGTCCTGATGTACCCTATCCCTACCTAGGAGTTGAATAGGCTGAGTTGTTTAGTCACTTATTTAGTTCCTTGTCCTTTCCACATACCTTTTAGAATAATCTTGTCTGTGTCTACAGAAAAGCTTGCTGGGACCGTGATTTACGTTTAAAGTCACTCCAAGTGTGCTTTATCACGAAAGGCACCTCTTCCCAAAGGAGGGAGGTCCTGCGCAGCGTCCGAGACTCACCCACCGGTTCTGGCCCCGCGATGCCACACTTACCACTGTCGTGATTCCTATCGCTTAAAAAATTTGCGTCCTAGTTAGCTGCCTGCCTGTGTGACTAAAATGAAAACTCAAGGTAACGCCCAGCAGCACGCCTGCGCACTTCTGGTTTAAGGACGACGGGAAGGAGCGAGTAGATGAATGGGCTCCGAGGGTAATTAGCTAGGGTGACAAGCCAGTCTTCGAAATAGATCCATGAGAAGTAATATTGTCTTCTTTTCTTGCCTGCGATGAATTGAGTTTTTATTTTTTAATAGAAAAATTCATAACTGTATTAACTGGAATAAGAAAAAGGATAGAAATTTTAAAAAGAGCCATTAAGTAGATGATTGTATAACATTTGAATTAAAATCGCTTCTTAAAAACTCTACTCCTAGGCTTTAAAAAGCCCTATTACCATAGTTTTTTTTTTTTTCAACCTGTACTTTGAAGGGAGAAGAAGGAATAAATATTAAAAGATATGTTTTTTTTACCCACCAGTTTTTTAAAATTAAACTTAGAATTCCTAGTTCTATACGCTTTCTATGTAACTTGTTTCACACCTATTAGTAATTGCAAACATCTAGTAACATTTGGGAGAAAAACAATATTGCGCTTGAATCCTGGCCTAATCCCTGTGACTGCCAGTTGTCCGCAGGGGGGCAGATGGTGCCAGCCCCCTGGCTCGTGTTCTGCTGCGGGCCTTTGCTCGGGCCTCTGAGGGCGGGCTCTCTTGAGGCTGGCGTCATGGCAAGAGCGTTTGGGAGGAAGGAGGAGGTGAACTCCATCCCTCGCCGTCTCACCCGCTCACCTGTGAGCACAGGTGCACAGTTCGCTGTGGAGTCCGCAGGCCTCGGGCTCTGCCTCTCGCCTTGTTCTCTCCTTTGGCTTCCTGGCCACGTGAGCGGAGGGCCCTGGGCGTCGGCCTCTGATGTCCAGCAGATACAACTGTCCCTTCTGATGGGGGTTCCGGTTTCTGGCTGAGCCCTGGTGGTGGGTGAGCGGCACAGGTTGGGAGCTCAGGCCGCAAAGGTGTGATAGGGGGACGCGCCCGAGGGTGGTGGAACCGCGGGTGCTGCAGCTTCTCCCCTTCTCCCGCCTCTTCTCCCCACCGACTGGGATGACAACTCCCTTTTGCCTCAGTTTTCCTGCCTGTAAAGTGAGGACAAGTGCTGTCTTGTAGAGCCTTTGGGAGATTTAAGCGAGGTGACAGGTGTCAGTGCCTGGCACAGGGTGTCCTTCCAGGGTAACTCCTACACCTCGCCTCGCTTTCCTCAGCTCTCCCCGGGCCTTTTAGGACAGGTGCCTTAGGAAGCTGGGGTGGGCCTCACAGTCGCTCCTTCCCCAATACCCTGGAAGAAGCTCTAGGGGATTGTCACACAGATGGTCATCCCCAAGCCCTTGGAGGGCACCCGGAGAGCTCGGGGAGCTAAATTGAGGTGGGAGAGATGCTGGGTTAGAAGAGCAGCTTCAGTAGCCTCTAGTTGGTCCTACGTTTCCAGCAGCAACAAAGGTTAGGGAAGCTGTCACTTATTGATCAAGTCCTGGCTACTGGGGGCTGATTGTCCCAGAGTGTAGCTTCCTGTTGTCACAGGACGTAGCTGTCCGGCTTCTGCGTGTCTGCTGCACAGCAGGCTGGCTTCCTGGCTGCTTGTCTGGAGACAAGGGGCTGCTGTCCTGGGCCGCTGCTGCAGGTGACGGGCCAAGGTTCTATTTTTGTGTATGTTCTGGTCATTCATCATCCATCTGTCTATTCAGTTTCTCAGCGTGTGTGAATGACATAAACTTCTGAATGTGCGACTAAACTGCTTTAGGAGACTAACGCTTGATATTTCTTAGTAGAGTCGTCCTAAAGAGAATCTCAAAATGTGACCTGAACTAAGCAGACATGTTCCCAGAAACTTCCCCGAGAAAGCAACAGCTGCTGCTATTTAAAGGTTTCCTTTAAACCCACTGTCCGGAAAGCTGAGTTGGTTGAAGCGTGGGGCTCTCTCCCCAGCTCCTGGCTCAGAGCAGGTGGAGGGGGCAGGGCGGGCAGCTGACCAGAATGATGTCCCCAGGGCGCTCTCTCTCACTGCCTGGTTTTTAGGTCCAGAATCACAGAATTGGAAGGGGCTCCAAAAGCGACTCGTCCAGCCCCTGCCCTGGAAGAACATTTGTAAACGGTTTTTAAAAAAGTTTAGCTGAGACCGAGACATGATAATCTTACCTGGCGGCAGCTGAGCCAGGATTAAAACCTCCAAAACGTCAAAGGAAAAAGCAGCCACGAAAGGAGATGGGAGGCCGTGACGTGACGAGGAGGAGCGCGCAGCTGCCTGAGGCCGACAGCCTTGTGTGGACGGCGGTGCCGTGTAGGGGGTTTTGTGTAGATGGAGGGAAGTCAGTGAGCCACTTCTTGCCGGCCGTCAGTGCCACTTTTCCGAATTGGCCAACATTGCAGTTACATTCAGAACCTCTTGGCTAAACACTTTTGTTCCTAGCCTCTGTTTGAGTTTTCACTCTCTTAGCAGCAGGCATCTCCAATTATTCTTTAAAATTAAAAAAATCTTAAACCTACGTAAAGATTGCCAGGAGCAGTACAGCAAGCATTTTTCCTGCACCATTTGAGAGTGACTTGAGGTCACGATACTCCATCACCCCCGAAGCGTTTCATTATGTATTTTTTGCAAACAATGCCTACACAACTATAAAATACCTATCAAAATCAGGAAAGTAGCATTGATGCATTATATGTTGTGCAATAATACATTCCTTAAAATTACCACTATCTAGTCCTCAAGCCCCATTGAGCATTAACCCTTAAACTTCAAGTTTACAACAGTAATACAATCAAATAAATAGCTTTTCTGTATCTTAGTAATAACCAACTATAAGATGCGATAAAAATATTCTTCATGTTATAGCAAAAACTATACTAGATGAGGGCTGTAACCCTAACACACTCAAAATATACAGACTATTTTGTATATACAAAAGATGTCTGGTGTGGGGAAAATGTAATAAAGTTAGGTATTTCCTTTCAGTTATCCAGAAATGGTCTCAAAGTTGAAAGGAGAATAAGAAACAGAAAGGCAAACTCCATCACATAAAATATGAAGACATTTAAAACCCTAACGCTTTAAACAGGAGAAAGTGCTACTAAAAGTAGTAAGGTCTCAGGGGGTGTAAGGATTAGAGTGTGCTGTTAAAAAATAAAATACAAAGGGACATTGCAGAATCTTTTCTATCATACCATTAAGTTTATGTGTTTAAAAAACCCCACACAAAACAACACTACATAGTTTAACCATACTATGTATTTTCTCTGAGGACGCATGATGCATGTAAATGAATAAAAGATCTGAAAAAAAACCCCATATCAAATTGATAAGAGAGTTACTTTCAGGATCAGGAAATAGGAAAGGTACAGATGTTGATCTATTATGTTTTACTTTTTTGGAATTGTTTAAAATGCTCTTGTATCGCTTATATAATTAACATTTGATTAGAAAGATAATTTTAAAAATTACTGATTCTTTCTCCTGTTATCAAGCAATAGAGATCAGACCAGGCCAAATTCTTTTCCTTTCATGTGTCTCCTGCTGGCTAAAGCTTGCAGAAATGTAGCTGAAGATGGTCTGAAGCTATTAAATGACTCTGGGGGAAATAGAAAGTAGCTATTCTCTTGTTACTGGAGGAATAGTTACTACAGCTACATCCATGTACAAAGAAGTTCACGGCTCAAATCACCGTGAGACACAGGCTGGATGCCAAGGAACTTTGGTGAGGATTTAAAGCACGGGGGGCCAGTCTGGGCTTCCTCACACCATGGTGGCTGGGTTCCCAGAGCGAGCGCCTCAAAAGAGCCAGGTCAAAATGCAGGGTGTTTTTACAGCATCATCTAGCCTCAGAGGTCACCTCACATCAATCCAGACACACTCTGTTGGTCAAGACTGTTACAAACTCTGCCCAGATTCAAGGGGAGGAAACTACTGACTTGACAGAAGAAGTGTTGAGGTCGCATTTTTTGGGAAAAAAAAAAAAGCCCGTGGAATGGGAGATAGTGTGGCTATTCTTGGAAATGACAACCTGCAGCTGAACCATATGCAAAAGAGCATTTGCAAAACATTCCAGACATCTGTGCTTCCCAGAGAGCGGAAAACACTAGATTATCCTTGTGAAGTGAGTTAATAAACCGCAAGACATTTCAATGTATGTTTAGTAGTTGGCTAACTTAATAGGCAATTAGAAATCTAGAACAGTGTTTACCTATCTGGGGCCCTCGCCCCACTAGGGTCCTTTATGTCAGTAATAAGGGTCCTCCAGATATTTTTAATATTTCAAAATGTCAATGAGAAATTGTACAGTGATTGGACATCAATGCAATTGAAGTATAACTAAAAGGTTCATTCCCTTTTTTTTTTTTAATTTGAGCTAACTTGTATCGAAGTTGTGCTTCTCAGTTATATATGTTTTTATTAAATAAGAAAACAAATGATCACTTAATGAATTAATTTTATTTGGTAGGTAAATATTCCAAAACACGGTAGCCTATTAAAGAAGGGCAGGAACTGGAAAGAGAAATAATAAAGGGTACTTTGTGATGGAAAATGTGCTGAGATTTTCTTTGGTTAGTCGAGGTGACTGAGCTCAGGAAGGAAGATAGATTGCAGAGCTGTCTGCATAGTGAGGGTAGTTGTGAGGTGTCAGAACAAGAAGAAAATATGGAGTGAGGACCTTGGGAGAAAGTCTAGTGTGAGCCAGATTGCCTTATTTGCCTGGAGATAATGAAATAAAAACAAGATAAAACAAAATGAAGTCATCAATTATAGTTCAGTGACTTTTTCAGATTTTACTGAAAATGGGTAAAAAAGTTGTGGGGTGGTAAATAGAATATTGTTGTGTTTCTGCAGTTAGGACTTCTTGGGCCTCCGCTCGCCGGCCCTTTTCCCTCTGCCGCCGGAGCGGGGAGGGCAGCCCCCAGCCTGGGTCATCTCTCTGAGGTTCTCAAGGGCTCCAGGGAGGGCCGACCTCAATTTAACAACAACATAGGAAAAGCTACAAAAACGTACAGGCTGCCATCTTTAGAATCTGGCTCTGGTGGCACGAAGAATAAAGAAAATACCACGTTCTGAAACAGATACCAGTATTGTGCCCGTTGCTACATTATTCAGTATGTAACCACGTGCAAAAGAAAGAGTTTCTCTGAATACAGCGGCCTGGGGGTGGGAAAGCCTGGGGTGTGGTCTACTTTCAGATGTGTAGCGTGTTAACGCTCCTGATTCCTGCCATTTGCCTCTTTGCATTGGTTCAGTGCACACCGTCCGTCCCTCCGCTGTCTCTGTTTGTTCAGCTGCTTCTCATCATGGGTCTGGCTCTTCCTTTTCTTTGACAAAATGCTTGCTGGCTCCCGCCTCCCTGACCTAGAAGTTGCTTTCCTGTTCTGTGCCCCACAGACCAGCTCTGCAGGCTGTATTTTTGTAGATGAAATTCGGGCTAGAGTCCTCTGGTGGCGTTGGGGTCACACGCCTAGATGCGGACTTCGTGCCTTTGCCTCCCAGCGTCTCTGTGCGGCTGCCTTCAGCTGCTGGGACGGTGGCTCTGCGTCCCGCGCGCTGTCACGGTAGATGCTTGCCCCCCGCCCCTCCCGCTAGGGCCTCCGTGTGTCCTCGGCCTGGGGCTCCCCCTTTGTGAAATCAGATTGCAAGAGTGTGACTGGGGGCAGAGAGCGTCCTCTGGCCAGTGTGCGGGGGAAGCCAGGTACCCAGCTGATCAGATGCCACCTCCGGGGCTTCCTCCTTGCCTGGCTCCCAGGCCACAGGGGTGACCAAGATTTCTGTGGGCACTGTGCCCTCTCTACAGAGCCCAGGCCGCCCAGAGGACGCTTAGGGGCCAGTGGCATTTGGGACAGACACTCTTGCTAAGCGTGGTTGTTAACCTCTTCTTTTCTCTGTGTGGGGTAGAAAAATGAGCTGATCTACCCCCTGTCCGGACCACTTTCAGAGCTCTACTCTAGCCTCAAAAGCATTTCTAAAGCGCCCTCAGATGATGCTGGTGTAAAAACTGAGACCGTTAGGCACATGCTGCTTTGAAATCCTTTGCATCTTGCCCCCAACCCCTTTACACTAATGACAACTATGGCCCCAAGACAAAGTCCTGCTCTTAATAAAGCAACTGATTTCGGCTTCTGAAAACTAACAGAAATTAGAACTCTAGAATGAATCACTGATTAGACCAAATGAATTTACATCAATCACCTTTGATGGTAGGTGTAATTTTTAAAGAGAGTTTAACTTTACATCTGTATTCTTCTCTTGATTATTCAGTTTTTCAAGTTCTGTGCATCAAAGTTTTAATCCCAGAATGAGCACAGACTGCTGCGGGCCTCCTCCCCAGATGGTCATCCTGTGCTCAGAATGCAGGTGACATTTCCAGTAGGGCCTGCTGTGAAATCATCCCCTCTCACCAAAGCCCTTCCCCTCCATTCACAGCTGTCCTCTGACGAGAGGCCGCTTGCTGAGTGACAGACCCCACAGCTGTGCCACTCATGCTGGATAACGCCAGGCGCTGGCCCCATTGGAAAGGAGGCAGAGCTTGCTCCCAGAGGCCCGCTCCGGCTCTGGCCTTCCTGGGTGACCAGGTTGCTGGGATGGACGCAGCTGTCCCCCAGGAAGGGGCAGAAATCCCAGCTCACTCATGTCCTAACTAGGGTCCTCAGCATCATGGGCCCAGCTGTCCCCGGTCCTGATCTGAACCAGTGACCTCAAAACCAGAGTCTTGTTCCCAGCAGCTGGAATGTCCTGTCACATGGTGTTTTTATTTTAAACTTTGGCTTCCCTTGCAGAGTCCTGCACGCTCAGACGCCCCCGCCATGGTCAGAAGGCGGAAAGCACCCGATTGCCCAAGGGCCTTGATGTCATGCCACTCTCACTGTTCATCCAAGCCAGTGGGCGAGCACCTGCTTCGCCTGGGAGAACGACCCCCCAGCAGTCCCGACTCGGGACTGGCCGCACCTCACAGGCCTTGGCCTGGAGATTGTCAGGGCTCAGGGATAGCTGCCCTTTCCCCCAGCCTCCACCCAAAGCTGCTCCTCAGCTGGGCCCACCTGACCCCGACTCAACCCGCCCTTCTCCCACACCCCCAGTGGGACTTGGGTGAGAACCGCCAGGACAGCAGTGACGGGAGGGGCTTCTGGCTTGGTTTCCTCACATGCTGTTCCTTCCACCCCTGGTTGGGCCCCCATGCCCCCCCTCCAGGCCTCCCGTTAGGATGGTAATCCCTGGCCCTGGAAACTGGTCCCATCCTTAGGGCCCTGCTCCCAGGGGAGATGGTCCAAGGGCAAGGGCAGGCCTGTTAGGCTTCTGGAATTCTCTCTTTGCTGTCAAACCCTTCCCCTTCTGGGTCCCAAATCTGAGGGGTGTGCGCAGGAGTCGGACAGACTGTGTTACTGGCCAAGCTGGACTCGAGGCCAGGGCTTGGACATGGCCCCAATCTGGGCTTCCTACACCACCCTGCACCCTCGCCCCGGCTGAGTCACAGGCGGGACAACGGCAGGGTCAGCCTGTGGGTGTCCTGATGAGGGAGGGGCAGGCACGTGTCTGAGACGGCAGATCCCTCAGACCAAGAGCCTCTAGAGCGTCCATGGTCTGGGATTTCTTTTTTTTCCAATGTTACTCTTCCTTTCTCAAGAAAGAATGACCAAGAAGGGAGAGAAAGCAGAGGGCTTTCCCCCCATACACCTCAAGAAGGCAGAACTTCCTACGTCACAAGCTGTAGTGGGTTGAATAGTGTCGACGCATTTCATGTCCACCCAGGTCCTCTGGATGTGCCCTTATTTGGAAATAAGTTCTGCAAAGGATCAAGAGATGAAATCTCTGTGGAGTAGGGTGGCCCTAAATCCAATGACGTGTCCCTATAAGAAGAGGAGGACACACAGACACAGAGCGGAGACGGCCGTGTGAAGATGGAGGCAAAGATGGAGGGACGCGGCCACAGCCCAGGGTCGCCTGGGGCCCCGGGAGCTGGAAGAGGCAGGAGGGCCCTCCCCGGAGCCTCTGGACGGAGCGCAGCCCCGCCGATACCTGGATCTCAGACTCCTGTGCTCCACACCTGTCAGAGAATAAACCTCTTCTGTTAAGCCACCTAGTGTGTGGTTCCTTATTATGGTGGCCTTGGGAAACTAATATACAAGCCAAGACAGAAATAAGGACAGGAGAGAGAGACACAGAGACAGAGAGAGACAGAGAGAGAGAGAGAGGAACTGTGTTCCCTGTAAAACCTCAGGGACCCGCAGCCTTGGTCGTCAGGCTAAACACCTCCAGCCACGTGGACACACACAGGTCATGTGACCCTCGGTGGGCTTTTGGGTCTAGTGCCCACGCCTGCCCCTCCTGGAAACCTTGTCTTGCGATGTGTCCCACAGGGTGACTCTGCGGAGGGCCCCGGGCCGGTCACTGCAGCCTGAGGTCCCCTCCCCAGGGGACAGGAATGGGGAGGTGAGGTGTGCCCCTCCCCGCCGCGCCATGTGAGGTCCTCATTCACGGATCCACGGGGCCTGCCACGCCCTCGGAATTACTTCCAACAAGCAACCTAAATCCCATCGACAGACGGATGGGTAAAGAAGATGTGGCACACGTCTACAATGGAATATTACTCAGCCATAGAAAGGAACGAAATTGGGTCGTTTGTTGAGACGTGGATGGATCTAGAGACTGTCATGTAGAGTGAAGTGAGTCAGAAAGAGAGAGACAAATATCACATATTAACGCATATATGTGGAATCTAGAAAACTGGTACAGATGAACCGGTTTGTAAGGCAGAAATAGAGACACAGATGTAGAGGACAAACGTATGGACCCCAAGGGGGAAAGCAGGGGGCGGGTGGGATGAATTGGGAGATTGGGATTGACATATATACACTAATATATATAAAATAGATAATTAATAAGAACCTGCTGTATAGCACAGGGAACTCCACTTCGCTGTACAGTAGAAACTAACACAACATTGTAAAACAACTATACCCCAATAAAAAAAATTAAAAAAGAAAAAAATACCATATCACTTACACGTGGAATCTAAAATATGGCACAAATGAACCCATCTACGAAAAAGAAACAGACTCACAGACACAGAGAACAGACTTGTGGTTGCCAAGGGGGAGGGGGAGTATGGGAGGGATGGAGTGGGAGTTTGGGGTTTGGTAGATGCAAGCTATTACATACAGAATGGATAAACTACAAGGTCCTACTGTAGAGCACAGGGAACTATATTCAATATCTTGGGATAAACCGTCATAGAATAGAATATAAAAAAGAATGCATTTATATGTATGACTGAGTCACTTTGCTGTACAGCAGAAATTAACACAACACTGTAAATCAACTGACTTCAATAAAAAAATTCAAAAAAAAGAATTACTTCCAACAATCTGTTCCATGAAACTGTTTTCCCTGTCAATCATGAGTCATAATACTGAGTCACAATTTTTATTAAAGTTATGATTTCTGATTCCAAAATACTTGAAAGTTTAGAAATCCACCCTTAGGGTTGATTTAAGGTTTTTTCCCCTGTAAGAATCTAGCTCCAAAACGATGTCATTGGCATCTTGGGGGCGATTTATTTTGGTAGGAAAAGAAAGAAGAAAAACTCAGGCAGTACAACTTTTTCAGGGAAGCGTTTTCTGGTTCCCATCAGATCTGCCCCTTGTCCTGGGCTGGTAGGAAGCGAGAGGCCCCCTTGCTGGCCCAGGGGGACGGGGACACTTTGCAGTGAGAAGTGCCGAGGGAGGGAGAGGAGTCGATGGATAAAAGGAGGCGCCAGCGTCCTGGAAAGGGGGGGCGGTGGGGGAGTGTCACGAATTTTAAACAAACTTAAAACTGTGAACGTTGTTCGTATCAAACAGTGTTTTCCCTGTGACTGAAACTGTTCATGTTTACGTTTGATCACACGGCCACTTGTGCGGGTCTGTGTCCTGTCTTACTTCTTGCCATGAATGAGCTTGTGTTTATCTGTTTACTGCTCTGTCTCTCCCCCTCCACCTCGAGAACAGGACCCTGGACCATCCTCTCTCCTGCAGCTCCCAGAACAGAGTAGGAGGGGTGCAGAAAATACCTGTTATCCAAACGTAACTCGTGATTTTAAAAAAGCTGTATAATCAAGTCCTGAGGAATTGATTGAGGGAATATGAAAGCATTATGAGAGAAATTATTAAAGATGCTAAGTTGTGCTATTCACACGTGAAGGTAGACTCCATGAGGGACAAGACAGACTTAGATTTAAGAAAGAATTTATTGTATAAATTATATTTAAAACCAAACAAAAGATTGGAAGGAAAATTACAAGGACAATATAATTAATACCTAAAGATCAATAAAAAGGACAAATGTACCAGTAAAAAAAGAGCAAAGGACATGAATAGACAATACACAAAAAAATACAGGAAATTAATATCCAATAAGCCTATGGAAAAAAGTTTGTTCTCACAAATAATCAAATTAATGAAATTAAAATATTATGTCTCTCCCAATCAAGTTAGCAAATATCAGGTAATTACCAACACACGTTGTTTGCAAGGGTGGGATTTACACACCAGTGAGAATATATACCAGTATACTCTTTGGAAAGCAATTTGGCAATGCTGTAATAGTCTTGGATCCATAATTTCCACTTCCAGGAATTCATCCTAAGGAGTTATCATGGATGTCTACATAGATTTACCTATTATTACTTTAATATGCATATTTAAATTAGTAAAAAATGAAAATTACCTGTATATCCTACAGGTTTTTAAAATAAATGATGGTACATCCAGAAGATGGAACACTGTGTACCAATTTCACAAAATAAATATTTTAATCATCCCAAGAATGTATTTATTGATATGAGAAAATATTTACTACATATCATTGAATAATAAAAGGCAGATTATAATTCTGTTATATTTTTTAACAGAAAATGTATAATTTTTATAATTATAATTATAAATACTGTTATATTTTTATATTATATAATTTATAATATTATATTTATATGTTTTAATTTATATGTTATAATTTTTATATTAAAAAATTCTGTACATCGAAGGTAAAGATTCAAAGTATATACCTCAAATATTTGAATAGATAGGCTTATGAATGTTTTTATTTTATACTTGGGCTTTTCTGTGTTCTTAAACTTATAAACAGAGAAGCACTATTACTCATTAACAGATCAAAACTATGATTAAAAAATTAAGCTATGATAGTGTAATAGTAAAGGAAATAGGAAATAGAGTGATTATTTAGTGATATTTAGGGAGGTGACTGAGCTAATAGTGAGAATGTTCAAAAACATTCTTTTGTTCGCACGCTAATCAGTGCATATTCTTTCCAAAGCAGTTTCGCAGGGTGTCCGGTCTGAGTCCTGTATTCCCCTAACTGGACAATAGCATGGCTCTAGGAAACTTCCACCTTCGTTCCTTAAGCTCTCTGGAAGATGTACAATTATTGGGTGATTTAGAGCTTTGTAATTTTGGACAATTTTGAACAAGGATGATTGCCTTTGCTTAAGCTATGCAGATGAGTTGTTTGCTTCAAGTTCTGACATAATTATCTCTCAGCCACTTAACTTTCTTTTTTTTTTTTATTTATTTTTTAATTTTTTTTTATATATAGTAGTGTGTATCTGTTAATCCCAAACTCCTAATTTGTCCCTCACCTAAATTTTTTTTTTTTAATATATATATATTTTTTATAAATTTATTTATTTATTTATTTATATTTGGCTGTGTTGGGTCTTCGTTTCTGTGCGAGGGCTTTCTCCAGTTGTGGCAAGCGGGGGCCACTCTTCATCGCAGCGCGCGGGACTCTCACTGTCGCGGCCTCTCCCGTTGCGGAGCACAGGCTCCAGACGCACAGGCTCAGTAGTTGTGGCTCACGGGCCCAGTTGCTCCGCGGCATGTGGGATCTTCCCGGCCCGGGGCACGAACCCGTGTCCCCTGCATTGGCAGGCGGATTCCTAACCACTGCGCCATCAGGGAAGCCCAGCCACTTAACTTTCTAAAACAGGGTCTCTCGACTGTTTTCTGCCAGGTCATTCTCCGTCCTGGGGCCGTCCTGTGCGCTGTGGGGTGTGGAGCAGCTCCCCTGGTCGCTACCCACTAGAGGATAGCAGCACCCTCACACCCATCGTGACAACGAAAATGTCTCCAGACGCGGCCAGTGTCTCTCGGGGGGCAAAATCACGCCTGGTCCAGAGCCGCTGCTCAAAAGATGCATTGTTTTTACTAAATAGACAAGCAGAATTATCCATCTTTACCTAATTTGCATTCCATTTTCGAAATTGCCCCTAATTTTGTTATACTTTTACCCATAGACATTCGACACATGAAACACTACATGTGTAGAATCAGATGGGAGAGTTATATAACCTCACTGAACATATACGAGTAAGCAGTTCCATCCCATAATCGATAAAATGAGGTTAAGATGATTTATTGTACTTAAGGTACCCAAAATGCAAGAGTCTTTTGACCAAAACTTTTCTAGCAAATTTTAAAACTCAGTAACATTCTACCACCAGTGTTTTTATAAAGCCCAGACGAACGTCTCCTACTCTGGGTTTTAACTTGAAATGCAGCCAAAATAGAGCGATTCTTTCTCCCCATTTGAAAAGAATGACCAAACGAAGGACCTGCGGCCATTAGGAAGGCCTGCTGCACGTCTGCAGGTGTTACTCGTGTGTAAACACTCAGGTGGAAGAGGACAAGGGGCCCTCGAGAGGTGTCAGATCGTTGCCCCCTGTAAAGGGGAACACCTCCCTTTTCTCTTTCTTATTTACCCAATAAACTCCCTTCCATGGACACGTAAGTAAAGGGCTTCACAGAAGGAACCGTCCACCTGCAAGGCTTGCTGTGTACCTGGTCTCCACCTGGGAATACACTCCTTTGCAGGACTGTCATTTGCTCTTCATTTCCTTTTACTATTCTAATCATTATTTACGGTGTTTTTCTCTCGGGCTTGTAGGTTTTGATGTTGTCAATTTAAAAGAAGGTGACACACCATTGTAAAGCAATTATACTCCAATAAAGATGTTAAATAAATAAATAAATAAATAAATAATAAAATAAAAGAAGGTGACAAAGGCGTGTAGGCCAGGGGTTGCCAGTGGCACTTGGGAGTCGGGGGGGGGGGGTGGTCCTAGGGGCCGCACTGGGTGACGGGGGAGTTTTCACACGGGTGCCTGCCCAGTATTGCCAGATGGCTCCGTTTTTTCAAGACAAACAGAAATCCATATCTTCCGTGAACTCTTCCTGTTTTTAAACATGACCAACCAATTTCAAAGAGCTTAAAAACACTCTGTAGTTGAAACAAAACCTTTCCTCAGGCCTGACCTAGCCCGCTTGGTGGGCGGCCCCATCTGTTCGTTAGGAAACCTACCTGCCCTTTGTCTACACCAGTTAACACCCTTCGGATGGAAGGGCCCAGCATTTGGATACGTGAGCATCTTGCCAACGTGACTTCTGAGAACTCTGCAAACTCAGCCTGTCTAGAGGCGCTGATGTAGACCCGCCTTCCTACTGTGCAGGTGTAGCTCTCTGCTCAGGTCCCACCTCCATAGCTCACCTGGGGTTCTGCTGGCTCTACCTTGACCGGCCCAATGAGGCGAGCCCCCCAGATCCACCCTTGGTGAAAGTCCAGGGCTCTCTGCCAACCGAGGAAGCTGGGCTCATTTCCTGCCATCGAGAAGAAATGCTGCAGCCGGACGGGGCGGCTACAGGCTTGACCCATCTCCATGCTTGTTTGCTTCCAGAATTCCTCAGAGACACCTTACAGGGAAAGCTACAGCTTATTAGCTGGTATGGACATAACTGATGATTGACATTCACATTTGAACCTTGAGCTCTTCAGAGAAGGACAAGAGTATATAAAACAATCAGCTACCTGGAGTTTAGATTTCTGGCCTCGGCTGGGACTCTGGTGTGTTCAGATCTCTTTGGCTCATGAAGTGCCCCTGTCTTCTGGCAAAAATCTGCTTCATTTTTTACCCCGAAATAATTTTTGACTGAAATGTGTAGTCCTAACCACTCTATTTTGTTTTATGCATCTTACCCTTGCCCACGAATGGTTGTAGAAAAGCTTCCAAAGACAATTGAATTTAGAAAAGCTGCTGAACTTCTGGTCAAAAGTGACATGTTATAGGGAATGTGAACTCTAAGCCAGACAGGAGCAATGGGTTCTGAACAAAAATCCAAAATTTCTGGATGTTTTGTAAATGCTTTCATGACAGCATACGCATGATACACTATCTCAAAGTAATACGCTTGCTGCTTGTTAAATGCTAGTCTAATGGATTTTTCTATTTTTAGATATTAACTATGCCATCCAGTGGAAAAAGAAATCACGCTCAGTAAATTCTACAGCTTTAAATATCGTATTCCCTAAAGGGATTATGGTAAGACCCTCCTACCTCCTTAACTCTGGTTTGAAATGTTCACAAGTGTGACATTATCTTGCTCATATTTTTATTTCTATACCACCAGCAATTTGAACTAAATAAGCAGAAAGGGTGGGGTGACAGCGAAGCTAGTGAGAGACAGAAATATATGAAATCAACGACATTTTAGGCCAGGCTTTCTCGGATGAAATTTTGTAGGGAAACTGGTCGATTCTAGTCAAACAACTAGACATTTAAAAATAATCAATTAATAATTCATTCCATTTTCAAACTTGTTCAATATATCTTAACATTAAAAAAATTAGTTGAATGATATAAACAAATGAATAAACATATCTCTGGGGAAACTCTTAAAGTAGCAGGAATAATGGAGTGAAAAGATCATTTACAACCATCACCGTAACCGGGCCGGTGGGTCAGCTCGAGAAGTTGTGGGATATTTACC
This sequence comes from Balaenoptera borealis, assembly GCF_965194805.1. Taxonomy (NCBI): domain Eukaryota; kingdom Metazoa; phylum Chordata; class Mammalia; order Artiodactyla; family Balaenopteridae; genus Balaenoptera; species Balaenoptera borealis. The sequence goes on from NC_138877.1 coordinate 77,747,410, forward strand.
TGCTCTCAAAGTACATCCCCGCAAAATAGTTATCGATTACAGAGGAAGAAAAGAATCTGGCAGACACCCTCCTGACCAAGTGACCAATGTTCATGCCGCGGCAACAGGACAAGACAGACACCATGTGCCACCTGAAGGAACACAGGGACGCAGCACTCCTGTGAGTTACCTGCCCAAGAAGCCTAACCTAGCGTCAGGTCATGAGGAGTGGGGGACGTCCTACAAAATGACCCGCCCATAATCTCCCAAAATGTCAAGGTCATGGGAGTCAAAGACAATGAAGGAGGTTCCAGGCTGAAGAGATTAAAGATGCATAAACCTGGGCGTGACACGACTATATATAAGATAGATAACCAACAAGGACCTACTGTGTAGCACAGGGAACTCTACTCAATATCTTGTAATAACCTATAATGGAAAAGAATCTGAAAAAGAACATATATATATATATTTGAATCACTGTGCTGTGCACCTGAAACTAACACGATATTGGAAATTAACTATAAGTCTGGATCCTAGATTGGGTCCTTTGTCATAAAAAGCCGTGGGGTAACGGAAAGAAATCTGGACGAGGGTCTTGGGTGAAGGGTCAGCAGGAACTCTTGTACTATTTGTGCAACATTTCTATAAACTTGAAACTGCTTCAGAATAAAATGTAAAATAGCACTGAAGCAGCAACGGCAGCAGTGCTTGGAGCTGTGGCAGGGTCGTGCAGAGCCTCAGCCTGGCCGACCAGGACTCACTTCTTGGTCCGCGACTCGCTAGCAGTGGGACTTAGGGCAGGCTCCTTAGCGCCCCCGAGACCCCTTCTTACCCCTCAACTGGAAAGCAGGGCTAACACTGGTGCCTCCCCATGGGGCTTCAGGAGGATTCAGTGTGATGCCCGACATAGCAGCTCAGCTCCGAGGTTAACACAGAAAGCACTCAGGAAGCAATGGCCGTAATAAGCAGCATATTGGTTTCCCAGGGCTGCTGTAGCAAAGTACCTGCCACATGCTGGGCAGCTTAAACAACAGACGTTTAGTGTCTCACAGTCTGAGATCAAGGTGTGGGCACAGGGGGTTCCTTGTGAGGCCTCGAGGGAGGATCTGCCTAGGCGTCTCCCAGCATCTGGTCGTTTGCCGGCAACCTTTGGCAACCTTGGCAACATCACCTGCTGCATCTCCTGGATGTCCGCCTTCATCCTCACGTGGTGTTCTCCCGGGGAATATCTCCTTTTTATAAGGACACCAGTCACATTGGACGAGGGCCCAGCCTGACCCACTATGACCTCATTTTAACTAGTCACATCTGCCACCATCCCACTTCCAAATAAGGTCACGCTCTGAGGTGCTGGGGGTTAGGGCTTCAGCATACGGATTTGGGGGCAGGATTCAGTGCATAACAAATGGTACGATCATTAGCAGCACGTAAGAGAGATCCAGTCCTTCCTCCCTGGATCAGTAACTCCAAGAAGTGTCTGGAGGGGCGACAGCTTGTCACTCTTCGTTTGATTTCATAACACTTTACAAAACACTCTAGCAGGCCAGTCTGACCTTTTGACAAAAGTAAAATATTTATGTTTCAGAGAAATCTGCAATGGTCATTTGAGGTGCCATGGAAACACCATGAAAATCCCACCAGAAACAGGTTTGTACTCCTGAGCAAGAGGGTCAGTTGGGCTCTTCCAGGCTCTCTCCTTGGAGAGGTTTGCTTCTATCTAGGTCCAGAGTGAGAATCTAATCAAGGAGTCAGGGCCGCCGCCGGTCCTGGCGGTCTGGACGGTGAGTGGTCCTGGTGCAGGCGGCCCTGGGCCGCTGCATCCACATGGAGGGAGGACAGAGGCCCCGGTTCTCCAGGAGTTATTGGGTGTCTCATTTGGCCAAGAGCCGGAAGCACTGCTTCATCTAAACAATGCTCTGGCCTAGGCACACTGGTCTGTTTGCACATCCTGCAGGTGGACACAGGTTCAGCCTCCAAAAATGAAGCCACAGGACAGCCATGGAGGAGACTCAGGTCAGTTCCCCAGACGCATTCACCCACAGGTGGGAGGTGTCAGCCGGTGGTTCTCAGCCCTGCCTGGGAGCGTGCGCGTGTGTGTGTGTGGGTGCGCTTGAGCACTTGTGTGCTTCCTATGACCTTTTAGTTCAAGGTCACCATAAAAAGACTATTCCCTATCTATTTCTCTTCACTAGCCTGTTGACAATCCCTGACAGTTTTGCCCAGAGCAATTTCTTCTCTGGGATAAGCTCTCCCTCTGAGCCCGGGAAGGACGGCCCATCTATTTGCTCATCAGGCATTACCTGAGGTCTCTTCCTGCCCTTCTCAGCTCCCCGGCTGGACGCCGTCCTCCGCTGAGACTCTGAGGTCAGAATCGTCAGGCAGCTGACCTTTAGCCTCAATTTCCTCATCTGGAAAATGGGTCTGACTGATTTACAGCAAGAACAAGAACTCTTCAGGGGTTCTTGGGAACATGAGTTAACACGAGTGTGTTCGATTTACAGTGCTGTTTGCTTATGGAAGCTCCATTAGTGAACCAGTACAGTCTCAGGATTTCTTGCCTCATAATTTAAACTTCAGCAACAAAAGAAACACTTGTCTGCTCCTACACACACATGTGCACACGCGCGTGCACACACACACAGGTGCACACACAGGCACACGCTCGGCTCTGCCTCTTCTGGCTCTTCCCTCTGTCCAGCTGCTCGTGCCCTGTTTCCCTAAGCCCAGTCACGCATTACGATCCGGCTCAGGACTTTCTTCCCTACGAGGAACCTCTATCTGAACTGGGCCAGGAACCGTCTGGGCTCCAGAAACTACCGTGTCTGGTCTGCCGGGGCCTCGCTCACACTTGTTAAGATTATCCGTCCTCCTGGAATCCTGAGAATTGGAAAGGGACGGGATGGCAGGATCCTGACGAAGCTGGGGTCCCGCCCCCACTGCCCTCTTTGCTTCTAGACCTGTAACTGGACTCAGGTCCCCGCAGGCCCCGCAGGGCGAGGTGCCACGTGACCCTAGGGGAGGTGCCCCGTGCTCCCACAGAAGGGCCAGCTTTCCTGATTTGTACAGAGAGCAGGAATATGTGCGGGCGTGGGATGGTGGCAGAAGGAACGGACCCTTGGGTCAGCTTGGGTTTAAGGACGTGGCTCACTAAGCGGAGGTGGTGGGTTGGGTGTCTCATTAGTCTCAGAGGTCAGACAGGGCGTTTGGTTGGTTAGTTTGGCTAAAACACAGCCCTGATGTGGTGTGTATTAAATGAAGCGGAACGCCTGGGTGCCCTAGAGGAAGGGACCCGAGGCCGAGGGAGCCTGGGTGTGAGGGTGGGTTTCCGGGTAAGACCTGCTCACCTGGGGGATCCAGAGGCCACACCTCTCACCGCGAGCGGGGAAGCCAATCCGCGGGGGGAGCCCTGCGTCCTGGGAGAGCGGGGACCACCCTTCCCTGAAGGCAGACCTCACGTGGCAAACCTAAACGCAGCGGGAGTGGCTGGGTCCCGAGGGGCTGGCGCCAGGGGGGCAGAACTTCGACAGGTGAGGCGGGTGTGGTGACCGTGGGCGAAGGAGGGCCAAGCAGGCTCGGGAAAGTCTGCGCGCAGAGACCCGGGGCGGCGGCTGGCCGGTCCTGGAGTCCCTAGAGGTGAAACAGAGGAACCCCACTGGATTCTTACTTGATCTGTACGGGCAGAAAAGTTTGAGGTCGAGGGAACAGACGTCTAACCTGAATTATAAACACAGAGTCACGGCCCCTCAGTCAGTTCCCAGGCTCGGCCGGTTCTCAGACCCCTTGAACGGAGGGGAGGCCGGGTCCCTTTAAGGAAGGACCCTGGTCCACTGCGGATAATGTACAGTCCACCTCTCTCCCAGCTCTCCGAGGAGGACACGGCCTTTTACCGGCGTGACCGTGCGCTGGGGAAAGGGGAAGAATCGGACATCTGGGGACTCCTGGACGCTGGCTCTGAACTGACGCTGGTTCCAGGAGACCCCAGACTCACCGCGGCCGCCAGTCAGAGTAGGGGCTTCTGGAGGGCAGGTGGTCGATGAGCTTTAGCTCAGGTCCCTCTCACGGTGGGCACCGGGTCCCCAGACCCGTCCTGTGGTTATCAGCCCAGGTGTGGGCTGCGTCCCTGGAATAGACACTCTCAGCCCCCAGCAGAGCCCCCAGCTGGGCTTCCCCCACACAATGCCGGGCACGTCACGGGTTCTCAACAAATTGTGGGACAGAAGAGAATCAACAGGGCTCTGATGTTTATGAAACGACTGAGGGCACAGGGACCTGTCGCCCCTGAGTTCTGCTTGCGGCTGGTGGTTCAGGGCTGAGCGTCCGTCCTGGCTGCGGTGCTGCGGTCCTGCCTTGTCTCGCCTGATCTGGGCGCCACCCTCAGCGAGGCATGCGTGGGGCCTCAGCGGCTCGGGTCCACGGCGAGGTGGGCTTCCTTCCAGAAGCTGCAGTTGCCACAGCTGCTGCCCTACCCTCACGTCTAACCCTCTCATTCATGTTTTTTGGATTCTTCACCGTGTCCCCAAACCACCCCCATTAAATTAGGTCATCTTAGAACACTCGCCGCTCTTTGTCAACCACGTGGGAAGGAAAGATTCTGAGGCTGTGACTTCACTTGGGTTCCATCTCTTCTGTTTACTGTTCCCGCTCTCTTGATGTGGGGATGTCACCCCATATTTTTAGGACACAGTCTACACAACAGTGACACGTCATTTTGAACTCCTCTGCAGTGGCACGGGGCTGGGACTGAATTCTCCTGTTTCATCTTAAGGCCTTGCAAAGAGTAAACAGAAACTTTAAACTGAAAGATGGCAGGTTAGCAGTTTATTTGATATTTCTTGTTCCATAAAATGGAAACCATCACATTTTATCTCTTCACTTATTATAGACGTACTTTTCCAATCTCCTACAAATATGTAAGCAACTTCATTATAAATCAAATATGAAATTCATGTTTAGGGAGAAAAGGCTCCAAGATGCTCTGCATTCTGCCGTCAGAATCAGAGAGCCTAAGGCCAACTCTTGTATTTCAACAAATTGAAAACCAGAGAAGTAGGAATTTGCCCAGGATTCCATAAAATGTGATGTAACGTCATTGATTTTAAAGCACTCAGTTTACATAGGAAATAAGACAATGAGAACTGAAAAAGGGAAGCATGAACAACAATGTGGGTAAAACATGAGCACTGTGAGGGCACAGACCACATCCCACTGGTCCTCAGGATGTGCCCAGCCCTGGCACATAGTAGGTGCTCAAGAAAGATTTGTTAGATTGTTACTTAATAAATAGACACCAGAGAACAGCCCAGTCACCACCTCAGTAGCTACTGCTCATCTAAGTGTTGACTCTGCAAAAGGGGAAATCATATTTCTTGTCCACAAGAACATGCTGATTTATTGCCATGATCGGTTATAAAATAGAAATATGAGCTGAGAAAATGAAAAGCGTGGCAAGATGAATCTGGAGCTCTTTGTATATACCTTCTGTACTTTGCTGTTTAAAATATGTTTTAAAAAGCCTTTAGCTTTCTCTCTTTGTTGGGAATAGAATTTAGACCTCAAGATATGTACAAGGTGGGGAAACTCACCTTCCACGCCAGTCACATTGGACGAAGGGCCCACACTGCTCGGATATGAGCTCATCTTAACTCATGACATCTGCAGAGACCCTCTTTCCAGGTGAGGCCATATTCCCAGGTATTGGGGGTTGCGACGTGAACACATCCTTTTAGAGACAGAGTTCAGCCCATAATGTGCATCACGAGGGCCCCTTACTCCTCCCTTGGGTTGTGCGGGGACCTCAGAGGCTCCCAGCTCAGGGCAGCCCCTGCCCTCCCTCAGGACCAAACCGGCCTCAGGTCCCTCAGTGCCCGCTTCTCCCCCATCCTCCGGAATCTGCCGCTCCCCACCCGCCAAGTGTTGACCTGGGACCCCTTCCTTCTTCGCAGCCCCAGAGGGTCCCCTGGGACCCGGTTACATTTGTCTTATCTCCTTGGAAAATAAAAGATGTAGTGGCCTCGGTGAGGTGTCTTCACTTTCTTCAAGGCATCTCCTCCTCCTCCCCTCATGCTTTTTTGTGGCGACATGAAAGGTGACTGCCCCCTGGGGGTCAGGGGACACTGGCGAGTGAGCCCTACAGTGAGAGCTGGCACTGACCACCGGGGCGCCCGAGGATGACCACCCCGGTTCCCCATGAGTCATCCGCTACACATGGTTCCTTAGAGTTCCCTCCCAGTGATGTCATGGAAAATGGGAATGAGGGGAAACCAGGAAAGGGAGAATAAAATGCACTGAGAGCAAGGGGTAGGAAGAAATAGTAGAATAAAGGATTTAAGCAGAGAGGAAGAGAAGAAATATCACAAAGAGACAGAACAGGGGAAGCGTTCATGAAACTAATTATATGGGAATAGGCAGAGTTTATTAAAAATTCCTGCAAGGCTTTCTTGTTAAAAATGAACATAAAACAATAAGCCAGTCACAAAAAGACAAATCCTGTATGACTCCACTTTTATGAGGTCCTGGAGTCGTTAAATTGAGCAATTGACGCAGGAGCGGGCGGCAGAACAGAGAAGGATGCAGCCACGGGCTCCCCTCTGGGGTGACTGCGTCGCGTCCAGCGTGAGGGCAGAGGGGTTTGGACCATGACCACCCAGACGGTGAACTGAGGGAAATAGGTGTTCTGAAACAAAGATGCAGTCATTACAGCTCTGTCCACTTATCAGACATCATTTTTACAACCCTGACCTCTTTTCCACCTTTTCTACTAAACTCTAATGCTGATTTATAACTCCTATGAGCAAAGATGAGTGTCAGAGCTCCCAACCATTGATCTATTCTCCTGTATTGATTCTACCTGCACTTACTGCTGACGGCCAATAGGGGGTGTTAATCAACAGCTTTATTTCTATTCTGCTCATTGATATCTAAATTAAAAAACATGCGTATGTGTCAAATTTCAACACATTTATTAAAACATAAATATTTAACTCCTTGAATCGCATAGGACTTTTATCACTCTCATTAAATTCACTTATGTATCCTTTAGTCTCAAAATTTTCCTAAATGTCTACAAATACACTCTGAAGGATATAGATGTATTTTAAAGTCAACGTTTAAATGGAAACATAGCATGTGTACAGAAGAGTTCACAAATCCCAAATGTACCGCTGGAAGAATTTTTCCAAAGGCAACACATCTGTGGGACCACTGGGGCAACATACAGGATGTTACCTGGCAATTCCCTCATCACCCCTTCCTAGTCATCACCCCCCGCAGTGTAAGTGCTCTTTTTTTTTTTTTTTTTTTGGCCACACTGCGAGGCTTGTGGGATCTTGGTTCCTCAACCAGGGATCGAACCTGTGCCCTCAGCGACGACGGCGCAGAGTCTTAACCACTGGACCGCTGGGGAATTCCCAGAGTAAGTGCTCTTCTGATTGGCTTCATCATAGGGTAGTCTTGCTGTTCTTAAACACTGAATAAATTGTATTATATTGTGTGTCTGGATTCTTCTTAATATTATGTTCCTGAGATTGTCCGTGTTCTGAGTGAAGCAATATTACATGGTAGTATGTATGTAGTATACATGTAGTATGTACGTAGTGTGTGGTGTGTTCACACATCATTGCACTATAGCGTTCTACTGTCTGAATATACCGCGGTCATTTATCCGTACTATGGCCAGCAGGCAACTGGGCTGCCCCCAGGCCGGGCTGTTATGACTGACGCGGCTGAACGTTTTGTACACGTGTTTTGGTGCACGTATGTTTGCATTTCTGAGAAGTGTATATTTAGGAGTAGAATTGCTGAACAGGTTTCCAGAAAGGTGGTACCGATTTACATTCCCACTGGCTGCAATTTTTGTCTCTCCACATTCTCACCAACATTTGATCGTAAACCTATTTTTTATTGTGTGACATTTTTACGTTACTTGACATAGAGTTTTCCCAGGGTTTTCCAAACAGTATAACTTTAGCCAGATACTAGGGAAAGAGTAATGAAGATTAAGAGCTGTGTAATTACCAGAACTCAGAATACGTATGTAGCACACCAAGTATTCTAATGGAAATTTTAAGACATTTCTCGAGTTAGGGAGGCCTCTTCTTGATCAATGCAAGGTGTTGTGGATAAAGTCCTTTACTCTTACTCATTTTAAGCCCGCGTTACATTTAAGTTGCTGCAGTGATTAACCCCCAGGCCCTAACCGAGCATCAGCGTTGGGATGGACAGAGAGCGTCTGACATCCCACGGCAGAAACGCCTCTCCCTCGCACAAGGAGGCGTCCATCCCACAGCTCAGCATCATTCCGGTCACATGTCACCAGTCCAGAGGTGGCCTGCGTGTTGCTGACCCCAGCGTCTGCTCAGCGCTGTCTGCAGGTGAAGTCAGAAGGTGCTGAGCTGCAGGAGGCGTGGATGTCCAGGTTACTAGCGTGTAAGCAAGTGGGGCTGGCTTTCCCTTTTCTCTGGGTCTTTACACTGACGTGTGAACACGGAGTAGTAAAATATACAAAACATAAAATTTACCATTTTAACCATTTTAGGTGTCTAGTTCAATGGCACTAAGTACATTCACATTGTTGTGTAACCATCACCACCATCCGTCTCCAGAACTTTTTCATCTTCCCAAACTGAACCTCTGACCCCATTAAACACCAGCTCCGCCTTCCTCTCCCCCAGCTGGCCTGCACCATCTACTTTCTTCTCTATGAATATGACTCCTCTAGGGACCTCATATTAGTGGAATCAGACAGTATTTGTCCTTTTCTGTCTGGCTTATTTCACTCACCATAATGTCTTCCAGGTTCACCCATGTTGTAGTGTGTGTGTCAGAATTTCCTTCCTTTGTAAGGCTGACTAATATGCCATTGTATAGATGGACTACATTTTGTTTATTCATTCATCTGTTGATGGACACTTGGGTTTTCTCCGTCTTTTGGCTGTTGTGAATAGAGCTGCTATGAACATGGGAGGACAAGTATCTGTCTGAGTTCCTTCTTTAAATTCTTTTGGATACACACCCTCGGAAGTGGAATTGCTGTGGTAATTCTGTTTAATTTTTTGAGGCACCACCATACTGTTCACCACAGTGGCTGCACCATTTCACATTCCAGTGTTAAGAATCCTAATTGTGGGGCTTCCCTGGTGGCACAGTGGTTAAGAATCCGCCTGCCAATGCAAGGGACACGGGTTTGAGCCCTGGTCAGGGAAGATCCCACATATCATGGGGTAACTAAGCCCGTGCGCCACAACTACTGAGCCTGCGCTATAGAGCCCGCGAGCCACAACTACTGAAGCCCGCGCTCCTAGAGCCCGTGCTCCACAACAAGAGAAGCCACCGCAATGAGAAGCCCGCGCACCGCAACGAAGACCCAACACAGCCGAAAATAAAATAAATAAATTAAAAAACAAAAGAATCCTAATTGTGTTCCCAGGGCCTTCCTTTTCTTTGTTTGAAGGTTTTTAATTATAAATTCAATTTATTTGATACAAGGCTATTCACATGATTTCTTGAATGAGTTTTGTTAGTTTTAGTCTTTCATGTAATTTGTCCGTTTAGCATACATTATCTTTGCGTATAACTCGTTGCTGTTTCTTTCTGGGAATGAGGTTCTTCAGCCCTTACACGGATAAAATTAGTGCTTGCGATGCCCACTAGGGGGTCTTGGGCTCCACAGATATTTAGACTCGTGAGGGTACCCGGGGCCTCGCGCAGAGGACGCGGGCAGGAACGCATCGACACCGGTGCCAGGAGCAGAGTCCGGCACTTTCCCTCGGGAGGCGTCCTCGCAGTGGCCCACGCAGCCGTCTGGGGACTGTCCTCTGCCCCGCCCCACCCCACGAGGCTCAGTTCAAGGGCGAGGACAGAAGACTCACGCAGGCGGGATGCGGAGCAGTTCAGGTCCTGCAGAGGCGCTGCTGTCTCTGTAACAGCTTAGGGGTGGTTTCCAGGGCATCCTGATCACCCCCGGGTCACCTTGTTGGTGAGAAGACACCTGCCCTAAACCCTGGGCAGCGTCTCACGAGTCAGCGATGCTCCCAGCAGCGGCGGGGGTGGGAGTGGGGGGAGAGCGCACAGCCTGCAGGGCCCCATGGGGGCTTCACGAGGCAGCAGAAGGAACCAGGGGGCTGAGAGAGGCAGACCCCGCAGTAACAAGAGGGTGGCGACCCCTGGTTCCCGAGGGGGACGCGACTGACTTGTTTGAATAATCCCACGGGCGGGCCGGGAGGTTGAGGTGGGGGCGGTGCAGCTGCTCCAGCTGGTGGGGGAACTGGCCGGGAGGGGGACCTTTCCTGCTGGGCGGGGCGCAGGGGGCACGGCTGGCGAGGACAGGGCAGCTCACGGTCAGACCTTTGGGGCCCCGTGAGGCTCAAAGGCATCAAGGCAGCACGTGGAATTTTAGGTCTTGTAATACACAGGGCGCTGACATGCCCAGGTAGGTGTCACCACGCTGGGGCCCCCAGTCCAGAGGCAGGGCAGTGATTTCCCTCATAAGCAATGTTACCTGGTGACACAGGTGACACCTGGATAAAGCTTTCAGGGGAGCACAGCTAGGAAGTTAACCCAAGGTCACATTTCCACAGCAAGGGGGAAACCTTGAACAAAAATGACCTTTGTCTCAGGCTGGCGATAGGAACTATTTATACACGGATACGTGAATTAATCGAAAAGTAAAATGGCCCCATCCATCGCCATCATTTCCAGAAGTATTTTTTTATACTTAATACTCAGTTATAAAAATTGGTATGCTGCATTGTTTTCATCAGCTGTGAACTAAAAAAATTATAATGATACAATCCAGAATAAATGTTTTTGACACCTACAGCTTTTGATCACATTTAATAATATGTATTTCTATTTATATCTGTATTTTGCATGCAGAGCAGTCTACTTGAGTGATTAGTAAAAGTCTTTCTAATATACAAGTATATTACATTAAGATTAAAAGTGTATTACATTAGACAAATAGCAACAGCAGCACACATTACACTTTGTTGTACAACCTGCCTGTTTCCCTTATTTTTGGATATCGTATCCAGGCATTTAGTGTCTCTCTCTCTTTTTTTTTTTTTTCTTTTTAGGGCTCCATAGCAATTAATTATTTCTAATTTTTATGATTACAAATAATGCTATAATAAGTAACCTCTTACATATGTTATTTCACATTTGGTGAGAATATATCTGAAGGTTAAATTTAAATTCCTAGAAGTGGAATTACTGATGTAAAGAGTGCTTTTATAATTTTGAAAGACATTGTCATATTATACTGGTCAGAAGTTGTGTCAATATACTCCACTTTCTGTGGAGAAAGTATATTAAAACATACAATTTTAAGGGAAAAAAGTAAAATGTAAAATTAGACTTTTAAAGAAGAACTTGTCAGTGCATTTTTTTTTAAATCAGTGCATTTTTAAATGGCTATGGTGGGTGTTTAACCATAATTTTTATTATTAGAGATTCCATTGGATACCATGAAAGGAGTGACCTGATTTTATTTTTAAGCCAGTGTTTATGACACACTGAAAATTACACCCTTTGCAACTATTTTAACTTACAAATAAACTTTTAGAAATCAAATTAAAAATTTGCAAGGCTATAATAATTTTTCATGAGTAAAAATATATGAAAACCACTGCTCTGAACCCCAGCTTATACCTGGTTTGGTGGCTGGGTTTTGGGGTGTGACAGGGCCAGTACCAAACACTTCAGCCACCAGCCGTTGTCTGGATACGAGTGCTTCACCTTTTCTCGAGTAGCTGACCTGAGGGTCTCCTGGCCTCAGGACGGCTGTAAGTGCACCTGTGTTGGACGCATCTGTTATTTTGTAACAGCAAACATTAGTTTGAGGACAGAACATTAAAAACTATTAAGTTGTAAGATATACAGGCACATGGAGAATAATTTACTGTGCCATTGAGAATCAATTTCAAGTCTTATTCCGTGAGTCTGGGTTCTGGACATCTGGGTTACTAATGAATTCCTTACGTAAAAATGCGTGCACACATCTTAGCTTTGGTATATCCTCATTATGAAGATTGGCCACATAGCTGGAGTTTTCTTCTACATAACAGAAAAGTACTGAGCTGACCAGTAGGTCAATCTAATACGTTTACCCATCCTATCAGCTTGTTCAGAAGCTGCAGTCACTGCCTCGTACGGAATAAGGTAAGGTGTTGCTATGACTGAAAATAGGCTCTCTTGCTCCTGGGTCTGGGTTGAAACGTGCGCCCCGGCCTCCTTCCCCGACACCCTCATACCCACCAGCCACCCTGCCCTCGAGCTGAAGAGCGTGGATGGACAGATTCTGTGGTGCCCAGGACAGGCGTGCTACCCCTGGTTAATGACAAAGAGCCGAGAGAGGCCAGACCCAGGGCGTGCGCCCCTCGCCACCGCTGGCTGCAAGCCCGCCGTGGGGTCCCAGGCGCCCCCACCCCAGGCCAGTGTTGAACTCTTCGCAGGAGAAACAAGAGGACGGGGCACGTTTTCAGCCCAGGGCGGGGCAGAGCAGTCTTGCCAGCACGTGGTTACTTACCTGTAGAAACACTGTCTGAAGCGTGGACCCAGACTTCCAGGACCAGAAACCAGACCTTGGCCGTGGGCAGGAAGGGTGGTTCCAGCCGGCCACACCTGCCAGGCGCTCACTCGGAACGCCAGCTTGTTCACTAAGCTAGAAGGTGGCGCGTGGCGCGTGGGGACCAGCCCTCAGGCCTCCTCGCTGCACAGGAGTCCCCTCTTGGGAGCACGACCCTCGCGCCCAGTGCCCCCTCGGTCCCCTGTCCCTGGCCACGCCCACCCCCGTGGTCCCGAGCTCAGGACAGCTTCCTGCTCCTGCGCCCACGTTCCAGCTTCGTGCCGACCACCCCATGTCGTCAGAACGTTCTCTTTCACGGAAGAGTGTCTGCAGTTTATTAATAAGTTGGCTTCAGTAGAATGAAAAAGGAAAGCGCCTTTATTCCTTCTCTGCGGCCCCTTTAAGCCGCTCTGTCTGCCCTCTCTTTGCGGGCAGCGCAGAAACACACTGCAGGAGATCTAGGGCAGAGGGCGTCGCTTTTCTGGTCCTTGTCAGGTGTTAACAAAGAATCACATTTTTGGGGCATAAAAAATTCCCAGTCCACTCTACTATGAAGGCTTCCACTTCTCATTCCGCTGGAAACCGCTCTCCTCCCCCGGCCTGGTCCCAACCGTGACCCGGGATGCGGAGGGGTAGGGGCGCCGTGCTTCTAGCAGATTCCCACCTGGATCCCCTCCCCTCCCCGGCCACCCGCTTGCAGGGGGATTGGTGTCTCCTGACAATGGAAGGGCCCGGGTGGGTCCTTCGAGAAGGCCCCGAGGGAACCTCCTGCCTACAGGTCCCTGGCGTGCACCTGGCCTGTTCCTGAGCCTCAGAAGGGCCCCCTCCTCCCGCCGAGACCCCGCTTTTGCTGTCACCTCACCTCTCCGGAGGTCTGCTTCAGAGGTGAGCCTCTCCGAGGCACCAAGTCTGGACACAGGGTCCTGGTCCAGAGCCGGTCTCACCACTCAGGTGAGTCAGCTTGGGTGCCTGTCGCTGCACCCCCCAACCCGGGGAGTGAATGAAGCTCTGAGTGGCCCAGGGGCCCTCTCTTGCCTTCGGGCAGAGCCTCGGCCCCTCCTTCCAGAGGAGGCTCCCCAGTGCTCTCTGAATCCGCCCCCCAGATTCCCGGCCTCCCCTTTTCGGCCGGGATGAGGGGGCCTGGCAGGACCCTGGCTCCGGGCGCCCCCAGCACCTCACTTTAGAATGTGGGATCCCTACCAGGCGTTTCTCTGCAGCAGTACAGCTGCTCTTTTGTTTCTTCCCTTTGCTTGGCGACGTTTCCAGTGGGCTCTTATCCCGCCCCACACAGCCCTGCTCCTCATCTCCTGTGAAACTGTCCTCAGCTCCTTGCGTCTACACCATCCCAGGCCTGACTCGGACTGGATGTCTCACTCTTCAGGATCCTGCGTCAGCCCGGTGCCAGCACGAGGATGAAGCCACACAGGTTGTCCGAACGCACAGAATGAGTCCGTGGGACGGGCTGCGGAGTGGGAGGTGTGGGAGGACGGCCGAGGCGCAGGGGTGCTGAGGGGAAGGGGCAGGGGGGGCTGTGAGGGGGACGTGGGCCTCACCTCTGCGGGAGGGACGCGGGGCTGCGGGGGGCGGCCCAGGGGCTCAGCCCTCTAGCCGGGGTCTGCCCAGCGGGGTGGCGCCCGGAGAGCTGGGAGTGCGGGCAGAACTGAAGACGGGCAGCAGCCCACGCCCGGTGCGGGGGTGGCAGGAGCAGCGAGCAACGTGCCACCTTCCAGCCCTGCTGGGCCCGCCGACCGCACTGCACTGCGGGTGCAGCGGCCCCGGGACGGGGAGGGTCCCTTTCTAGGGCATCAGGCAGTTCCGCTCTGTATCCGCGTGCCCCCAGGCACCATCGCACGGTGGCAACACCCCGCTGTCTCCCGACCTTGGGAATGATGACGCGCTCACGTACAGCATCCCAGCTCCTCGGCTGCGGTCCCTGCCGCCCTGTCCCACTGGTCAGCAGTCACGGTGGCCACAATCTGGCTTTATTTCATACACACCTAGTTCCCGCTCTTCACATTTCCTATCTCATGGATCTTGTTTGCCAAGCTCTTTCCCAGTGATGTGAACATTTTCCTGCTTCTTAACATTCATAGACGCTGCTGCTATGGAAGCACGTGTGTGTGTGTTCCGTTCCCCTCACTGGACGTGTATCCTTACCCTCACCCTTTACTCTGAGGCCATCTCCACCTTGCAGTGAGGCCACCTGGTACCCACACCCACGTGTCCCTGCAACATCCCTGCCAGCCTGTGCCCTGGGCCTCTCCATCTGCCCCGCCACCATTCTTGATCCTTGTGGTTGATCCCTGTTCTACTGGACTCATAATTCCAGCCGTATTTTCTCAACTCTGCTGTGAATCCACATTTTACTTCATCACCTTCTGCTCTGCTCGGTTTCCTTGAGCTAAGAGGACCTTCTCTGTCAGAAATTGTTCTGTGGGGACTGAGGCTCCTCCACACCAGGCTAATTTGCTCACTGTTCAGGCGGCATCTTAATGACATTTAGTAACTGGATAAGCACTCAAGGCCTTGTTCCCTAAGGGACTTCTCTATGTTCCATCTTCAATAATTTGTGGCTTCTAAAAATTGGGTTCCAATTAATCAAACCCATGATTCATTTGAGGTGCTTTTTTCTGCGATAAGTCAAAAGGACAGAAAATGGGGCAATTAAAAACGTTTCCTTTCGCAAGCAGACTTTACATCCAAATGGATGAAACCATTTATAAAGCAAAAAATGTTCACGTAAGATGGATTTTGTTGTCCCCGTATAAAATATGACAGCAGCTAATTACGCCACCAAATATTTATTTGTTGGCGTCTGCTTCTGTTCTTTTTCAAAAAGTACTTCTCCAACAGAAAAATATTTTTAGGTTTTGCAGGAAATATAGGTAAAAAAAATCAATGGGTATTTTAAAATAAAAATCAGAGCACCGCCTACTTTTAGGGTCACTGTTTATTTCAGGCTTATAGCAGATCCACAGAGCCCTGGCACCCAGATCTACTCCTGTCTCTGGCGTTTTGTATATATTTTATATTTTTATATAATATCCAGGCGGGGGCACTGAGAACGATACTCACTGGTATCCCCAAAGTAACTTCACATGAGGGAAGGAACAGATTTGTAAAACACTCTGTTTTCTAAAATCCTTGTCTATTACAGCCTCATTACAATTTACACAAACGAAAATGATTGGAACAGTTTAATCTTAATTCCTGTTGCTTTTGTTTAAGTAGGTTTGCTCAGCCACAGAAGGTGTTAGGCGTGTGTGTCTTCTGATCACATTTGCTCTCGAGCCAGCATGGTCTTGACCTGAGGCCCGTGGACACACTCCAGGGAATCCCACAGCCCTCTGACATTCCCTGCCTCCAAGGAGGGTTTCTTAGTTTCCATCAGATCTCAGAGGGCTTCTTAACCCCAAGACCTTACAGAGCCAGTGTGAAAAGCCTGCCTGAGAACCTCGGATTCATTTTCCTCCTGGAGATAAGAAAGGTGTGGAAGCCTTTCAGCTCTGGTGAGGTTCTGATACCAGCCAGAGCGTTAACTCTGTGCCCAACATAAACTGTGCTTTGTTTCCGTGAACTGGTGACAGAGACTCACTCAGTGCAGGGTGACGGGGGGGGTGAGGGATTGGTGCAGGGAAGGAGATCACAGGACAGTGAGGTGAGGGGAGGATGGGGTGCTGGAGGGATCCCTAAAGGCTGGGAGTGCGGTGGGGGTGAGGGGTGAGAGGGTGGGGAGAACCGAGGATGTGTTAGCGGAGGACAGGAAGGGACCAGTGGAGGAGAGAGGAGACGGCAAAGGGGGGGAGGTTAGCAGAACACCGTCCAGAGGACGGGCAAGAGCCCAGTGTGACGAACAGACTGCAAATCTGAGTTAGTACGACACGCATGTTCCAGAAAGAAGGGAATGCAGAATCAGAGTGAAGCGTTTGAACGGGGCGGAAATACTGAGAGTGGCTGTGAAATGAGAAGAGAGGGCTGCCAATCCCCAGGAACCTCCTGACTCTCCCTTTAGCTCTCTGCTTGGACCACAAAATCATGGAACAATCATTTTAGCCACCATAGATCCCCTTGATTGTGAAGGGGAGTATGTTTCCTCTCAAAATATACTTTCTTTCCTAAAATTATAAACATGAGACAAAAACAGGCTTAAGGAGTTTCAAGTACAACACAAAAATGACTTCCTGAATCTAAAAGAAAAATTTAATTGCTGAATCGGAGGAGAAGAACGCCCACATTGTTGGACTAGAATATAAAATGGAAGGCATACCTCAAAGCACAGAGGAAAAATATAGAATAGAAATCACGAGGGGAGAAAAGCAACATTGAAAATACGTAAAGAAGGGTTAACAGGAAAGTAAGAGAGGCTCCAGGATGTTAAAAAAAAAAAAAAAAAAAGAGGAGATGAAGGAAAGTTATTCAATATAAGTAATTGAAGAAGATTTCCCTAAGCTGCAGCGAGATGGGAGTCAGGAGTTTGAAAAGACCATCAAGGTCCAGGCAAGAATGAGGATAAATACATGTGTGCATACACACACACACACACACACACACACACACACACGGGGAGTACACACACACACACACGCACACACACACGGGGAGTACACACACACACACACGGGGAGTACACACACACACGGGGAGTACACACACACACACACACACACCCCTTGATCATATCCTGATGAAAATCCTAATCTCTAACAATAAAGAGGAAAATCCTACAAGTTTCTAGAGCAAAAGATCAAGTTACCTACAGAGAATAAAAGGATCAAATCAGCAGACTCCCTCTCTGCAACACTAGAAGCTGCGAGACAATGGAAGAGCACCTGGATGGAATACTTCCACCCTAGTATTCCATCCAGATACTAGGATGAAAAGAGGACTCATCCTAGTAATTCTCTACCCAGCCAAGATACCATTCACTGTTGGAGGATAAAGGTATTTTTACACGCATGGGTGAAATAAAATAGTCTATCACCTGTGCCCCATTAGAGGTAGATATCTGTGACATGACACCAACAGCACACAAACCTTAGGATGCATGAAGGGAGGGAAAAAAAGTGGTGATGAGCAGTGACATATAGACATGCATGCACACATGCCCATGTGTGTAATACAAGTGCTCAATAAGGACTCCTGGAAAAGAAAGTATATCCTACAATACATAGCTAAACTGATTGCAAAATATGGGCATTTGGGGTAAAGGAAAGGGAGCAGGCAAAGCTCTCCAGTGGTCTCTCTGAAAGCGCGGGGATGAGGCAGAAGAAGAGGAGGTGGCACATGCATTCTCCGAGTCTCATCTTTTAAAAAAAAAAATTATTTATTTGGCTGCGCTAGGTCTTAGTTGTGGCATGCAGAATCTTCATTGCGGTATGCAGGATCCTTAGTTGTGGCATTCGGGGTCTAATTCCCCAACCAGGGATTGAACCGAGCCCCCTGCACTGGGAGCAGAGTCTTAACTGCTGGACCACCAGGGAAGTCCCCCAAGTCTCATCTTATGGGGCGGGTGGTGAGCAGGTAGAAAACAGAGCGTGTTGGTGGGGAAATAGTGTGTCATGGCATCTCACCGTAAAAAGTAAAGGTATATGAGTCTGACTACAAGCCAAGATAGGAAAGATAACCATTTGTTAAATGGAAAACTATGATGCAATTTTTAATTTGAAAACAATGGACAAAAAATGGAATGAAGAGCCATTTGAACACACCAGTAAACATATAGAAGAGGAAAATATCAATAGAAAACAGCAATGTAAAGTAAAAAACAATTTATTTAAAATAACAGGGACAAAATAAAGTCTATCAGTCAGTACACTAAACATGAATGGACTTATTTTCTTATTTAAAAAAACCAGACACTGTCAATGAGGCACAAAAAAATAAACCCATTTATGCTCTTTACACAATCTAACTTAAAGTGATAAAGAAAGGTTGAAAATGAGGATATAGGTAAAGAGTCATCAGGTAAGTACAAGTAAAAAGAAAACAGGAATGGAAAAATATTATCAGATCCAGGGAAAATAAGGATAAAAGAAATAATCAAGAGAAAGATGAACATTATGAATTGATTTAAGGCACAATTTGTAAAAAAAGATAAAAGTTTTCAATTAACCTGTGCTTTGAACATCTCAAATGTGTGATTTGAGATTTAGGGAAAACTTGATCTTAACATTTATGTCTTTGACAATTAGATGTATCTCATAGGAAAGGGGGGACAAGACTCAAAAGTTCAGCGGGGGAGGGTGTGACTCCAAAGGGACAGCAGCAGGGACTTTTGCTGCGGTGACGGATCAGTTCTGCAGCCGGATTGTGGTGGTGATGACACCACCTACACACGTGGTGGAGTTGATAGAAGTACATACGAAAAGTACATATAAAACCTGGTGAAATCCGATAACGTCTGTAGGTTAGCTGATAGTCTTATACCAATGTCCACTCCCTTGCTTTGAACTGTTCTCTGGTTTTGTGAGATGTTGTCTTTGAAGGAAGCTGGGTGAAGCTACCTGGGGGCCTTCTGTACTATTTTTGCAACCTATTGTTGGTCTAAAATTATTTTGGAATAAAAAGTTCTTTTTAAAAAAGCACAAAAACCTTACATAATACATATAAGTATATAATCTCTTGAACAGAGCATATGCATCCTTTTAAGTTCATGGGACATTTAAAATCTTAGCAAATTTTGAAAAGTAGAGATTCATAGGCTCAGTTGACTAATCACAGTCAATGGCCAACAAACTCAATTTCTTGGTAATTAAGAACCATATTCGTAGAAAAGATTTGCTCAAAGAGGAACTCAAAAGGGAAATTGCAAATCCTCTTGGGAGCAATGAAAAAGAAATTACTTTCTAATAAAACTCATGGGACCCAGTGAGAGCCATATTCAGAAAAAAAAAAAAAAAAGGGTAATTGATCACTAATCTTGGGAAATGAGTAAAAGCACCATAAAGAACTATAACGGATCTGGGATTTTAACCTACTCAAAAGCTAACACAGTTAAGCCAGAGTTTCGTGGCGCTGGCAAAAGACACAAGACTCCCGGGTCAGAGACAAAGGATACGTGACTTGGCAGGGCAGACAGCATGGGCCTCAGGTTCTCACCAGGGACCCCTGCTCCCAAGTCCAAGGCAATGCAGGCTGGGCTCAGGTGGGTGCCACACACACGGTGGGCTTGTGTCACAGCTGAGGAACCCCAGCTTAGCAAACCCCGATCTTATAGGGACTGCAAGTGAACCTGCCTGAACTTCGTCCCAGAGGAGACCTAATTTTTAATCTACTGGTCAGCAAGCAGATTTGTCCTCTGCCCAAGAGGGGACCATATCTCTATCTTCAAAGGGCTTGGTGCTTGGTCCAAAACACTCTTGAAAAGATAGAACAAAAGCTATCGCTACTTGTGCTCAGATATTCGGAAATGTGAGAGACTCACGGAGAAGAATCTCCCAACAAGTACAAAAAAGAGAAACTAGGAAGAGGGAAATAAGCTGAAATGCATCAAATATGTTTTTCAAGATCCATAATTCATAATGAAACTTAAAAAAATCATCGGTCTCCTTGGCAGGATGCTACAGCACCAACCCATGACACTGAAAACTGGTAAACGCAGAAAATAAGCGTTTATCTTCTCTGTCCTGTAGGAACTATCTGTATAATAACAGGGCCTCTTTACAGAATTCCAGCTGATAAGTATCGGAGGGATGTCAAGCCATGGCAATTCCAAGTGAAATATGGAATCTGGGAGGGAATTATTGACAGCTCCTGAAACGAATGACAGTGACGGGGAGATTCATCATGGACGGATTGGGATGACACCACCAGAATCTCCCACGGATCCGAGCATCATGTAAAGAGAGATTCTGAGATGTCATACTTGCTTTGATGTCACGTGATAGGAAGCTCAGCCTCCCCTTCCTCTGGTGGGATATGTCTGGGGCAGGCATGGCCCTGTTAACTCAAAGGGTACTATTGTGGGTTGAATTTTCTCTCCCAGAAGATATGATCAAGTCCTACCTCCCAGTACCTCTTGTGATCTTATTTGGAAACAGGATCTTTGCAGATGTAATCAAGTTAAGATGAGAATGGGCCCTAATCTGGTGACTGGTATCCTTATAAAATGAGGGAAATTTGGACACTGACACAGAAAAAGAGAGAATGCCATGTGAAGACAGAGGCAGAGATTGGAGGGACGCATCTACAAGCCAAGGAGGAAGCTCAGGGATGGCCAGCCACCACCAGGAGCTGGGAGAGCCCTGGAGCAGGTCCTCCCTCATGGCCTCAGAAGGAACCCATCCTGCCCACACCTTGATCTCAGACTTCCAGCCTCCAGACTGTGAGAGAATCCATTTCTGTTGTTTTGAGCCCCCAGGTTTGCGGTGCTTTGTTATGGTCACTGCAGAAATCTAATACAGGGCCCCAGAGGGACCCACATGCCGCCAGCGGTAGCCAGCTTGTTAACACACCCCTGGCACCACAGCTGGGTGGGATTAACATTTGAATTGGTAGACTGAGTAAAGCAGATTGCCTTCCCCAATGTGGGTGGGCCTCACCCAATCAGTTGAAGGCCTGAAAAGAACAAAACCACCAGTCCTCCTCCAGGTAAGGGAAGATCCTCCAACAGATGTCTTCAAGCTGGAACGTCAGCTGCCCGCACGTCTCCAGCCTGCAGGTCCACCTGCAGATTCGACTTGCCAGCTTCTGTAATCACGTGAGCCGATTCCTTGTAATAAATGTCTTTATACATATGCTACTGGTTCTGTTTCTCTGGAGGACCCTGACTGATACAGCATCCACTTTGCCTCTCAAGGCTCCCGGGGGAGCTGCGCCCCGCTGTTCACTGCACACCTTTGGGTCACTTTCTCCTTTTCCTCACTTGTCCTCCCTGGGATCACCCCCCAAGTGAACTACGTTCACCCAAGGTGGCGCAGGATCTGCTCCGGGACCCAAACCAGGATATGCGTCTTGTTGACATTACATGCCATGATTACTATATCTGTAAATGTCTTCCTGTCCTGAGTAACTTCTCAGCTATATATGTTCAGAAAATATTTTTTCCTGACTTGCACCTTTAATTTTTAGCATTCGACCATATATATGCCAAATAAATAGTACACTGCTTGATAAAATGAGCGCCTTTGGTAATACTTACATTAGATACAGTGAGCTTCATAGAACTGCTTCTTGCTGCATTTTTCAATCTAGATGATGGTCCAATTCAATAAAAGCGACTCTACAGGGTGTGATGGCCAGGTAAACAGCCATCTGTCCGTCTGGCTTCAGGCTGGGGTAGATTTTAACATTTTTGTAACACCGTCCTCCAATTGAGCTACCACAGTTCAGCTGAGCTTTGGGTAGTTCCTGGTTTGGGGCTATTTGTGGGTGAACCCCTAACAATGGCCTGTGTGTGGCCATCAGGCAATAACAGCCGGCCAAGCTGGGCATGAGGCTGAAGTTCTCTCGTGAGAAATGAGGGAACCGAAGGACACACGCCTGACTTGAGAGCCCTTCGACGATCTTTAGGTGCGCCAAAGGGCCTCCAGAGGCAAGGCCAGAATCCTCCGCCGACAACAACCTTAATTGGTGCCAGCCCACGAGAACAATGAGTTCTCCTCCACAGCACGTGTACTCTGTAATAGGAGCTTGGAAAAATGTTAAGTTTAACCAAATGCTCACCTTGGATACTCAGCTCAATTAAACCCTTAAAAACATCTAGCTTTTTTTTTTTTTTTTATAATTTTATTTTAAGCTACTTTCTTTTTGGGGGGGTTTATTTATTTATTTATTTATGGCTGTGTTGGGTCCTCGTTTCTGTGCGAGGGCTTTCTCTAGTTGTGGCAAGTGGGGGCCACTCTTCATCGCGGTGCGCGGGCCTCTCACTGTCGTGGCCTCTCTTGTTGCAGAGCACAGGCTCCAGACGCGCAGGCTCAGTAATTGTGGCTCACGGGCCCATTTGCTCCACGGCATGTGGGATCCTCCCAGACCAGGGCTCGAACCCGTGTCCCCTGCATTGGCAGGCAGATTCTCAACCACTGCGCCACCAGGGAAGCCCCACATCTATCTTTTTTTAAGATATATATTTTTTTGATGTGGACCATTCTTAAAGTCTTTTATTGAATTTGTTACAATATGGCTTCTGTTTTATGTTTTGGTCTTTTGGCCGCAGCACATGTGGGATCTTAGCTCCCCGACCAGGGATCGAACCCGCACCCCCTGCTCTGGAAGGTGAAGTCTTAACCACTGGACCACCAGAGAAGTCCCCAAAACGCCTAGCTTTGAACAATGTTACTTTCTAGAATAACTTCCAAATAAGCTTCTTTGAAATTAATGTACATCCAAGGTAAAAGAATGCCACTAGTCGCTATAAAGCATTAAAACATTCAGGGACTTCCAAGACCCGTTATAGTAGGTGGCCTCTAGGTCCCCCTTCTGACAATGACTGGCTGCCAGGTTCACTGGCCACCTAAGGCCACTCCCTAGAGCTGCCTTTCTGCAGGACCATTTCCTTGAGTCAAGTTGAATCTTACTCTTGTTTACCAGATTATAAGCGCCAGACCTAATTTAATGGAATCTGGAATTGTAATGACTGCATTCTAAATCACGTGACCAATTCAGCAGTAATGAGAGTAAACAGGAATCCCAGTGAACAGCTACTCTGGGGTTAGTACCCTTCTGTTGATAAAGTGTCCTTGGGCACAAAACTTGACGGAACTGTGAATCGTCCTGTTTCCCAGAAAGTGTATAGGGAAGCGGTCTGGACAATGGGTGAGGCGGGTTGGTCCTGGAGTTGCAGAGCCCAGGCTTGAGTCCATCTTCACCACTTGTGGGATGTGCAACCAGTAAAATGGGGACGATGAGAGAAACTTCCTAAGGTTGTCGTCGTGATTATGCCGCACAAAGCAGGGAGCAAGCGGTGGGCAGCTCAGGAAGTGGGAGCTGTGACCACCGAATACATGGCCCTTATAATCCAGAATTCATACTGCTCTTCAAATCACTTTGTGTTCTCATGTGGAAAGAAAACTTGACCGCTTAACTCGAAGCTGGAAATAAATGCACTTCATGATTGCAAAAGCAGGCAGAGGAAGGGGAGAGTTAAGCTTCTGTTTTTTTAAATCTTCACGTTTTCTAGCTTTTGTCACTAATGAGATTAATATATGTGCCTGGCACATAGTAAGCTCTCTGCGGGTGACTGCAAATGCTGTCTTAAATTGCCAGAGCAGTCACAGCAAGCAAACAGGAAAAGCACTCAGGTACAGGGTAGAGGAAATGGACACACATGTACACCTTCATGGTCCTTCTTTAAGGAGAGTCTCTCTCCCTTCCTTAGCATATACATGTGTCAGGGTCATCCTTGGTTTGAAGAAGCTTCTTCTTTGCCTGGCGGTGGGATGTCTGAGCTCTTTAGGTCTGGCCCTCGTGTGGGTTCACAGCCGGGTCTCCAACTGAGCACCTCTTGCGCACCGTGTGATCTGGCCAAGGGGCCTGTTAGGACCGGGCTGTTCTCACAGCCCTTCCTTCCCCATAGTCACCCAGTTCAGGCTCTGCTGTTTTCTTGACCTTCCTCTGACAGTGTCTGAAACATCAGCATCAATTTAAAGTGGAGCTGCTCCAAGGCTTCTGGTCCTGGAGACTGGGCCCGCGGCACCCCGGCCGGGGAGGTCACACGCACTGCGGACCGGCCTCCCGGCAGGGGGCACACGTGACACAGGCCACGCAGCGCTCCGGGGCGTCCACGTCCCCACGGATCGCAGCAGCACCAGGAAAATCAATTCCTCCCCGAATTAGACCCATCTGGTTACAGACTTAATTATCACCGTGTTCTGTAATTATTGGCTTGCAAGGTAGCGGAGAGAAGCAAGCGTCTCGTTTGCAGCTCCCCTCACCCCCTACCTCTTGAAATAAAACCGGCAAAAATAAAAAGAGCATTCTGGGAAGCACTTAATAATTTAAACACTCATGAATTAGGAATACAAGGAAAGGATTCCAAGTCTTCCAAGGAGGGA
This sequence comes from Balaenoptera borealis, assembly GCF_965194805.1. Classification (NCBI taxonomy): domain Eukaryota; kingdom Metazoa; phylum Chordata; class Mammalia; order Artiodactyla; family Balaenopteridae; genus Balaenoptera; species Balaenoptera borealis. Next base: position 77,771,944 of record NC_138877.1, read on the forward strand.
AGAAGGAAGCAGAAGGGACAGGACAACGAGAAGAGCCTGGCCGGCCGCTCGCGTCCCAGGGGGCTGCCCTTGGGCCCAGCCAGGCGCCATCGGTTAAGGGCGCGCGCGGCCCGCGGGTTGGGAGGCCCGGCGAGCCCTCCCGGCCGGCGGGCTGTCGCCTGCTGGAGGTCATCGGGCCCTTGGGGCGGGGGCCCGGCACCCGGCGGCGCAGGTGGGGACGCGCGCGCACAGCCGGCCGGGGCGCGGAGGGCGCACGGCGGCGGGCCCGAGCGCGGGGGCGCGTGTGCGGCGGCCGGGTGCCGGGGCGGCCGGGGGTCGGGGTCCGGGAGGCCCGGGGCCGCTCCAGCGCGGCGCCTTTCTTCTCCTCTCGGTGATGTCATCGGCGGCAGCGGCTGGGAGCCGGGAGGCGGCGGCGGGGGCGGCGCCGGGCGGCCGCCGCAGGTTCATGTGCATCTAATGAAAAGGCACTTGACAGTCGGCCAGGACGCACGCGAGGGAGCGCGAGCCGGCCGGACCGCGGCGCCGCCCGAGCCAATCGCCGTCGCCGGCCTCTCCATGGGCGAGCAGGAGGAGGGGGCGGTGGGCGCAGCCGGTCGGGCCGCGGCCGCTCCGAGGTGAACGGCGCCGAGACGGGCTCGCGGCGCGGGGAGGCCGGGCGCGCCGCCGCTATGAATTCCGCCGAGCAGACCGTTACGTGGCTCATTACCTTGGGGGTGCTGGAGTCGCCCAAGAAAACCATCTCGGACCCGGAGGGCTTCCTGCAGGCGTCTCTGAAGGATGGGGTGGTCCTCTGCAGGCTGCTGGAGCGCCTGCTGCCCGGGACCATCGAGAAAGTGAGTGCCCCCCGGCCCGCGCCCCCGCGGCGGCCAGGCCCGGGGCGGTGGGAGGCCCGGCGGCGGGCGCCGCGGGCGGCGGGAGGCCCCGCGCCCCACCTTGCCCCCGCCGCGGCCCGGGATGCGCGGAGGCGCTCGGGCGCGGGGTCGCTGGCGCCGGCACCTGGTGGCCGCGCGGGCCGGGAGAGCGCGGGGCGCGGAGGAGCCCACGCGCCTCCTTTGTGCGCGGACCCGGGAACGCGGCCCGCGCGGGGGGCGCGCTGTTGGCGCGAGGACCCGGTGGCGGGATCCCGCTCGGGGCGCCATTGTGTGCGGGGCCGGCTGGAGAGGGGTCCGGGCCGCGTTCAAGGGGAACGGCCCCGGGGAGGCCGGGAGGGACGGGGAGCTCCGCTCTGCCCCGCCCGAAGGAGGAGTCGCCCCTCTCCGTGACCTGAGCAGAAAACCGCCGTGCAAAGCGTCCTCCCAGGCTTTGTTTGAACAGCTTTTGTTGGTGGTGTCGTACGAGAGTTTCGCCCTCTGTTTAATTGACCAATTGCTATGCATTTTTAAAGGATGCATGTATCAGTAGCTGAGGGCTGGGTTGTGAAATGATTTACTGCCCTCCCCATGAAAGAATGCTCCTGTCTCCAAGCCCAAAGGATGGCAGACACAGGGTTGGAAAGCCGTGGCATACTTCAAGGCTGGCTTAAAGTCCTAGATTTCAGTTTCAGGTTCATACCTGATTTTGAACAGAATCCCTAGTCCTACAGACAGACCCTGCTTCTCCTCTTCGTGACTTGTGGTTTCCTCGGGGCTGGAGGGTGAACCTTGACCGCAACTCTGTGAGTGATTAAAGTTTGCTTCCCTCTGGCTCAGCTGACAAAGCAGGGGCGAGGGAGAGAGCGCTTTTTAAAACGGTGGATCCCTGTATCTCAAAGACACTACAATCTTATCCCAGTTTTTTTTGCCAGTACATAATCTTAGGATCAACAATTACTTAAATGGTGTTAAATGTAGAAATTAAAGTGCACCATAATTAGGAAAAACTATTTAATTTTTTAAATGGGTGTATTGGCCTGAAACGCACAGTATCAATTTGCTAATAATAAAATGTTAATTAGCTGACTTAAAAAATGTAAACTGTTTAAACTTTTAAGTTGCTCATGTTCTGGCACTACATTTAAAAGGTCAGAAAAGATTTTATTTAATATGAATTGTGTACGCCTACTAGTTTTAGGAACATATTTATGAAAACAGAACCTGCATTTTAGAGTGAATAGCTGCCTGTCTGTCCAGGAAATAAAAATGTTGCTTCTAAATGAACCTGATGTCACAATAAAATTATGATTTAAGACGGGAATAAGGAGCAGGCTGTATCTTTCCAGGCACTCAGAATACTTCGCTGTCATCTGGATATCAGGACCTCTGGTAATAAAAGACAGATGTTGAAAGGCATTGAAAATGCATGCTAAGTTTACCAAAATAGGCTTATGTAAAAGACTTCCATTTCTAAAAGTGAAGCTTTAAGAAACTTCAGAGGCTGTTTGATAAAAACATGTCATTATCAATGCATATGTTATTTGGCATATTAACTGCATTCATATTGACTGGCAGACTTCAATAATCACTTGCTTTTAAATGTAGAAAGATTTTCTTAGAAAACTGTAGCATTCCTTTCATCTCGGAAACAACAAAGAGAGGAATGAATAACATGTTTTTAAGTACATTTTTTTTTTAATTAATTAATTTATTTATATTTATTTTTGACTGTGTTGGGTCTTCACTTCTGTGTGAGGGCTTTCTCTAGTTGTGGCAAGTGGGGGCCACTCTTCATCGCGGTGCGCAGGCCTCTCACTATCGCGGCCTCTCTTGTTGCGGAGCACAGGCTCCAGACGCGCAGGCTCAGTAGTTGTGGCTCACGGGCCTAGTTGCTCCACGGCATGTGGGATCTTCCCAGACCAGGGCTCGAACCCGTGTCCCCTGCATTGGCAGGCGGATTCTCAACCACTGCGCCACCAGGGAAGCCCTGAATAACATGTTTAATTTGCAGAAGCCAAACTGAAACAACCCAACATGTTCTAAAACTGTGGTCATTTGAAACTTCTTATAGTGTAGCTACCCTTTTATTCCCCCTGGGCCCCAACGGGTTTGTTTGGAGGGACACAGTCACAGTGAAAGTTCAACGTCAAAGTAGCAAATTATAGACAGAGCTACCGATTCTCTGTGGTATGAAGGTAGGTTTGGGCAGTAAAATGTTAGCCGTTCCCCACCTCTAGAAACCCTGGGTTTTAGAAATTTCACGAGCATTTTCCATTTCCCAAGAAGAGTTATTTATTTGAACTTTCTGATGTTTGCGTGCACACCGAATAACGTCTGCCAGAAAGCACACACGCTGAACAGCTTTCACCCGAATGTGGGAATGTTAGTCTGAGGACGTTTTTCCTTAAAAAGGAACATTTGGAAACTTCACCGAGTATTCGTATGGAATTGAAAGGCTCTTAACTTGACCCCAGTTTCCTACATGAACACACGGAAGACTGATTAACAACGAGATGTAAGCAGCCTGCAGCTTAACTTTTGCAAATTCACAAAATGTAATACGAACCATTCGGCCGGGGATAGCGTAGTGCAGAATGGAGAAAAGTGTTGAGGTGGCTTGGGTTTCCCATGTGCCTTTTATTAAGAAAACATGTCGTAGTATGTTTCGTGCATTCTGTTGGTTTGTTCTGTTTTAGGGCCAGCGAAGAGGGTGAAGAGCGAAGGGGAAGTTCATTTCAGTTCAGATTGTTCTGCTCATTTTAAAGAGCGTTCTGTTGAGGTTCCCCCCATGCAGCCTGCTTTTCTTTAGGTGGAAGGTCAGCCAGGGACAAGAGGGGCTTATGAAAAGAGACACATTTAGTTATTGCCAACGCTGTGTTCTGATATGTTCTCTGCCGTAAGGGAGAGAAAAATGGGCGTTACAAGGTCTCCTGAATCTTCGTGTATGAGGCTCTGCTGCTTTGATTTTGTCTAGTAATGGCCAGGATGTTTTGCTGACCTGCCCACACTGTTTGCTTCCGTCATTCCTCCTGTGATGAGAAACACACGGCTGGAGACTCCAGGGAGGCTCGTGAGCCCTGAGCTCGTGAGTTAACACTTTAAACATCCCTGGCCTACTTAGTCAAAGGGGGTGAAATTGAGAGTCAGTCATGTTCCATCCTCTGAAACTTCCATAAGATTAGGAAGACACATTCAAATAATGGAAGCCGTGAAAGGCTGCTTTATTTATTTAGTCAGTCAGTAAATCAGTTATTGGCCGCACCATGTGGCTTGCGGGATCTTAGTTCCCTGACCAGGGATTGAACCCGGGCCCATGGCAGTGAAAGAGCCGAGTCCTGACCACTGGACTGCCAGGGAATTCCCAAGGCTGCTTTCATTTTACTTGTAACTGCAGCAGATGAAGTTTCTTGGTTCACCACGAAACACTCCAGGAACCTGGTTCTCTCTCTCTTTGCCCAGGATAACAGAGCACACCATAACCCATAAAATGCTGCCCAGGAGACACTCCGTCTGTCGGTATTTGCGGAATGCACAAATCAGGTGCTGCCCGCTGGCCCTGCTAGATGCCCTGGGTGTGCGTGTGTGTTCAGACTGGTTTAAGCTGTTGGCTGTGTATTAGCTTCCTAGGGCTGCTGTAACAAAGTACCGCAGACTGGGCGGCTTCATTCTCTCACACCCTGGGGGCCGAAGTCCCGGATGGCGGTGTGGGCAGGGCCGCCCCCTCTGCAGGGGTGGGGAGGGTCTGTCCCGGCCTCCCCGAGGCCTCTCGAGGTTCCTGGCTTGGGGCGGCTCAAGACCAGTCTTCCCACGGTGTCTCCTGGGTCTCTTCTGTGTCCAAACTTCCGTTTTATAAGGACACCAGTCATTGGATTAGGGCCTCCCTCCCCCAGTATGACCTCAACTGATTACATCGGCAACGACCTTGTTTCCAAATAAGGTCACGTTCAGCAGCTCTGGGGCTTAGGGCTTGAACATATGAATTTCAGGGGTCACAATCCAACCCATAACAGGTCGGATGATACGTTGGAACCAAACCAATTTACTAAGTGTTTACCTGTCTGCAGGGTGCAAGGCGCTGTTGGAGATAAAAAGACTGAATAACAAGTTCTTAAGCGTTTTAGTCCAGGAGAAAACATAACTATAAAAACAAGAGCAGTAGAAATAGAGACACAGATGTAGAGGACAAACGTATGGACACCAAGGGGGGAAAGTGGTCGGGGGGGGGGGCGGTGGTGGTGGGATGAATTGGGAGATTGGGATCAACATGTATCCACTAATATGTGTCAAATAGATAACTAAGAAGAACCTGCTGTATAAAAAATAAATAAAATTCAAAAATTCAAAAAAAAAAACAAAAAAAAAACCCAAGAGCAGTGTGGGGCAGAAGGAAATCAAAAGTCAGGATGTTAGGATGTCAGGATGTCAGGACGTCAGGCAGAGAGGAACAGGAGCCGAGGGACGAAGGCGCTGGAGGGGATCTGTGTCTGAGCTGCCCAGCCTCCGCTGATTTTTCTGACACGGGGATTAGAATATGGTTTGTATTTCCCCAAACTGTGATCTGGCAGTCCTCGCTGATCTTCCGCAGGCTTGCAGAAAATCAGTGAATTCTGAGGCAGCATGGGAAGGAGAAACTGCTTTTTCCTAATTGATTCCTGACTTGTGTTCTGCTCCGTCCTAGGATTCTGGGGCTGGGCGGGGTGGGGTGGAAGAGAAGTCCCAGTGGCCGTCGGACAGCAGTTCTGAGCGCCCGCTGAGAGCGATTTGCCTTTTCTAGGCCCTTCTGCCCTGAGAAGGATGTGGTCAGCAATGGCAGTGTGGTGTGTGAGGCCTCACTCAGGACCAGCCGGTGTGGAAGGCGGCGCCCGGCCCTGTAGCTGCCGTAAATACCTGCTCAGCAGCGCGGGGGAAGCCCACAGGGGGGAAGGTTATAGAACGCGTGACCTCCTGTGTTTTTAAGGAGGCTTCTTTAAAGTTTGCAAACTGAATTATTGGCTGTATTAAGTTGCTTCTAATGAAACTGCTTAAAGTTTGAGAATAGCTCATTTTGTCATGATAAACATCTGCCTTTGAAGCATGTGACTTTCAAGTACCATCCTGACCCTGCACCAGGGTGATGATTCTTGTTTGGATTTTAGGCCCCATGTAACTGCATTTGCGGGCTCATTCAGAATAATCCCACCTAAAATCAATTTAAATCGGGACTACCTCCAGAGATCTCCCGAGAGCCACGCTGGAAGTGCTATGGTGTGGACGCTGGCACACACACACACACGCACACACACACGCACACACCCCCCCCGCACGCACACACACACCCCTGCACGCACACCCCCTTCTGCACGCGCGCACCCCCCCACACCCACCCGCACGCACGCACACACCCCTGCACGCACCCCCCCCGCACGCACGCACACACCCCCCCCCGCACGCACACACACACACACACGCACACATACACAGCCCCGCACGCACACACATACACACCCCCGCACACGCGTGCACACACACACCCCCGCACGCGCACACACACATGCACGCACACATACACACCCCCGCACGCACACACACACACACCCGCACGCACACACACGCACGCACACATACACACCCCCGCACGCACGCGCCTGGGGTGACTTGGGCTTGCAGGGCGCTGGGGGAAGGGCTGCAGGATGGCCTTTCATCAGGGGCAGCTGCCTCTGGGAGCTCTCGGGTGGGAGGACTCAGCATCTGTGCTCTCCCAGGACTGCATTCTATTAATAGAAGTGACACCCGTCGTGGCCTTCTTCCCTCATTTCTTTGAGCACTGCCCGTCTTTAGATACGTCCCTTTTAAAGAAACAACTGTGGGCGCCCTAGGTTGCAGGCACCGTGCTAAACCTCTGTCCCGCTGTCCTCCCATGTCTCCCTGTTTCACAGGTGAGGACACTGAGGCCCAGCAGTTGGCCGAGCCGGGTCCTCAGCTGCCTCAAGGCGGCAGGTCCCACCCCAGGTGTGCCTGCTGCCCTGGCTGGGGGCCTTCCGGGCTGCCTTAGTGAGCACCTGCTGGGCCCCCACCTGTGCTACGTCAGGGCCGGCTCCTGCTTCAGGAATTACTCTGCATTTACTGGGGGTCTATCAAAACCAAGATCTGAAACAGCACTCTGTGTGTGTGTGTGTGTGTGTGTGTGTGTAATAAACTTCTTTGGTAGGACTGTCTCTAGACTTCTGGACGGGAATCACATGGCAGCCGGAGTTGCCCACGAGTCTGTCACTGTTGGCAGAAGGTGGCAAAGGCACACCCTCCCTCTGGGCACTCACCTCCGCCACGGGCAGCATGGGGGGCCGGGAGGCTTAGCCGTCCCTAAGACCCACTGGCCACCCCCCGGGGGCCACTGTAAAATGGGGTGGTCCCAGTATGTGCTCCAGAGTCATCCATTTGCTGTGTGACCTTGGGCAACCTGCCTAACTTCTCTCACTTGCCTCCTCCTAAAAACAAGATTAACGACTCCTGTCTGGAGGGAATGGCCTGTTGGGGCAGTAGGGGCGTTATGAGGGTAAACAAGCAGACGCGAGGGGTTTTGTGCAGTGCTGGGCACAGAGCAGGTCCTCGCAGATGGAAGTTATTATTATTTTATGGATCAACAGTGAAAACTTCTCCTGCTACGTCCAGGAAAACTCTAAGCCAGGATCTGAACCATAAGGCCACTCAAGTCCGGGAATATTTCCTTATTCTCACAACTGGGCAGATTCTTGCAACCTTAGCGGGCTGGTGGCCCCTCCCTTCCCACCCTCATGGACTACCATCGTCTGGGGGTGGTGGGAACACGGACTGTGGCTTCCTGAGTCCTCTGCTGAGCGCATGCAGCTGCTGGCTCACGGGGCCAGAGGGCCAAGCTGCAGGCTCAGGTTTCGTGTAGATAGAGTTTCACCCATGGGAAGGGCCAGGAGTCACAGACGGGCAGTGAGGGCCCACCAGCCCGCCCTGTGTCTGCAGGGGGAGGGCGTTGGGGCCACCTCTGGGCCCTGTGTATCCTGGGCTCGACTTCTGACTTTTCCCCTCCTTCTTCAGTTCTACCAAGTTAGGTTAGGAGAATTTGTTTCCTGATGTTTTTATATTTCTAACTTTAGCTCTGAATTTTTAAAGTTTTATGAACCAGTGCGGTAGTTCTCAGCCTTGCTTCTGTGAGATAGTGCTGTGTCTGCTGTAGTCTAAAGGCAGGGAGATAGGGTGGGGATGTTTACACATTTCCAACACAGTTTTTCAAAATAGTTAAATCTAACTGATGTATTTATCACCTACTGTGTGCATGCTAGTGTACACATCATATACACGGAAACGCATGCACACACATACATGTGTTCTGTGCTGACTTTTCAGGCAAGTCATAAGAGAAACCGTCGGGTCTGAAGTGTAAAGCATTTGTGAGTTCTCAGTGGAAGGAATACTCAAGACGTCACGCAGCCCAAACTCATCGCTGTCCAGATGGGTTCACTGAGGGCAGCACCATATGGCTGTGTAAGTTGTGCACTGCACAGTTTAGGGAGAGTCATTCACACTGTAGTCTAAGTGAACGGTGTCTCCAGGACAGTGCTGGGGGAAGGCTCTGGGGCAGTGGTGCATAAAGGTGAGCCTCTATGGAGGAGAGCCTCCTAGGGTACACAGCAGACTAGAGGAGGGTTGTGGTAGGTTGTGGAGGTGGCCCCAATTCTCCATCCTCCCTGTAGCCGTGCCCTTGTAGCGTGACACTGCAGCTCTTCCCATTGAGAGGTGAAGCCTGTTTCCTCACTTCTTGCATCTGAGCTGACCTTGACTTGTTCTGGCCAATGGGACGTGGCAGAAGTGACAGGTGTGGGACTTCCCTGGTGGCACAGTGGATAAGACTCCGTGCTCCCAAGGCAGGGGGCCCAGATTCGATCCCTGGTCAGGGAACTAGATCCCACATGCCTGCCGCAACTAAGGAGCCCTGGAGCCGCAACTAAGGAGCCCGCCTACCACAACTAAGACCTGGCACAACCAAAAAAAAAAAAAAAATTAATTGAAAAAAAAAAGAAGTGACAAGTGCTACTTCCTAGCCCAGGCCTGAAGAGGCCTTGTGTGTTTCCACGCTCTCTCAGACCCTGCTTCCACCCTGAGGACCAGCCCGGGCCCCGGATGCTGAGGGATGCAAGACCACAGGGCAGAGAGCTCAACTGTCCCTGCCGAGGCCTCCTGGACCCACCTGCAGCCCACCAACCCCAACTGTGGGAGAGCCTAGCCAAGGTCGGCAGAGCTGCTACCCGGATCAGAGTTCACCGCTGCGTGAGCGAGCTCAGGCGAGCCCAGCGCTGCCCAGTGGACCTGCAGCCCCACGGACAAAAACACAAGCTCACTTCAGCTGCCACTGAGGTTTCGTGACTGCTTGTTCTGCAGCCTCACCGTGGCAGTAGACACGGTACAAGTCTGGAGAACGGAAGTGGTGTTTTGTGCGTAACTTTAATTATTATTACGCTTAGAGCAGCTTTTTTTAAAACGACCGATAAAGTTCCTATCTTTTCTTTAAAGAAGGTGAATGTAATTCAGCACCAAAAAAAGTGTAGCACTTGAAACCTCTTCCAGTTTATATCTAGTTTTACTTTAAAATGGGAATCCTCATTTCCAAGTTTGCTTTGAAGTCACAGTTTCTGGCAGTGAAGTCATGCTCTGGCAGCATGATTTTTTAGCAGTCTAACAAAAATCCTTAGAACAGTCTAGTTTGGGTTATTGGTAAACACCCTGGCCTGTGGTGGCCTTTCTCCCTCAGTTCTGAGTGTCTCACTGCTATGCTCCTGCCAGGAAGACACTTTCCCACCGATTTCCTGTGCTTGAGATGGTATAAGTTCATAAGAGACTTTAAAGTTCCATCTGAAGTTAGCAAATTTGTTCAGAATTCTTTTGTCAGGAATACAGATTTTCTGAAAAAGGCTGTTATGTTCTGAATGCATGCCAAAAGGTTATGACTTTGTCATTCACTTTACGAAAGAAAGTTAAAGGGGTTTTGACAGAAAATTAGGAGTTTCAGAGGGATCATCCTGGCCCATAGCCTCTGTTGCTTGCTCTCAGGAGGCGTAAGAGGCGTGGGAACACATGGAATCTTCTTCAGCCTCGATTTCTTGAGTAACCGCAGGGCGATCTTTCTGTGGTGCTGGAGAAATTGCCTTGTTCAACGATGCTCATATGACATTGGTGCTGGTAACAGATTTCTTCTCACGGAAACATGAAATTTTCTGGTCGCAGTTCTCTTATTTTTTAAGGCATTTTTGTTTCTTTTGAAAACAAGCTCCATAAATAGAATGGGGTTAAATTCTCGACAGCCTTGTGGCAAAGGTTAAGCTTCCAGAAAGTACCACGCTTTTAAGCCTTGCTTTTAAGTGATGAGAGACTGGAACTGAGTGTCTCCCAGACTTAATCAGCGGATGAGAAATGGAGAAGAAGGGTTTGTTTCTCCTTCCTCTGACCTCTGACCAAGCACATTTACTTAGATTGAATTCAAGTAACTGCCATGTCAGTGAGCCAAGGCTGGTTCTTCAAATAACTAACAGTAACTATATTTTATTGGGTGTGAGTCTTAAGTAACCTGATTATAAATTGTTAAAACGATATTCTGGGAGTGAGAGAGAACTCACCCTGCATATGATTTAAGTCTTTTGTTGGCTGTAATAGAGCTTCCACCTTAGGAAGATAGAAAAATAAGGGCAAATTAAACCCACAGCAACTAATAGACAAAAGAGAACAATAAAGGACAGAATGGGAATGGGTGACGTGGAAAACAGAAAATTACTAGAGAAAACCAACAAAACCAAGAGCTGATTCTCTGAGAAAAATCAATAAAGTTGATGAGCCTCTTAAACTGGTCAGGAAAAATAGAGAGAAGACACAAATGACCAATGTGAAGAATCACTATAGATTCTACAGATGTTTAAAGGGTAATAATGGGATATTATGAACGTTTTTATGCCAATACATTCTATATCTTAGATGAAAAGTACAATTTCCATGGAAGACACAGACTACCAAAGCTCATTCAAGAAGAAACGGATAACTTCAGTAACCCTGTATCTACTACAAAATTTAAACTTGTAGTTTAAAAGCTTCTCATAAATTCCAGGCCAGATGGCCTAACTGGTGAATTCTACCAAGTAAGACTTATATCCAGAATGTATAAGGAACTCTCAAGACTCAATAATAAGGAAACAGTCAATTTAAAAAATGGGCAAATGTTTTGAGCAGATACTTCACCAAAGAAGATATACAGATGACAGGCACATGAAAAGATGCTCGACATTATTAGTCACTAGGGAAATGTAAATTAAAACCACGATGAGATACCACTACACACACCTATTGGAACAGCTAAAACTGGAAAGACTGATCCTACCACGTGTTGGCAAGGATGTGGATGGGCTGGAACTCCCATCCACTGCTGGTGGGAATGAAAATTGTACAGCCGCTTTAGAAAATGGTGTTTCTTGAAATATTAAACACACATCAACCAAATGATTTAGCAATTCCATTTCTAGGTGTTTACCCAAGAAAATCGGACTTTATTTTTAAATAGCCACAAACTAGACACAACCCAGATATTTTCAACTGGTATATGGATAAACAAAGTATCGTATTTCCATAGAATACTACTCAGAAATAAAAGGGAATGTGCTATAGCGTGGGTAAAAATTATGCTGAGTAAAGAAGCTAGGAAAAAAGTTCATACTGTATGATTCTCCTTATGTAAAATTCTACAAAAAGGCATCATAATCTGTAGTGACAGAAAGCAGACCAGTGCTTGCGTAGAGACACTCTGAGGGCCAAAGGAGTCCTTTGGGGGGTACGGATGTTCATAATCTTGATTCTGGTGATGGTTTCACAAGTGCACACGTGTCACAACTGCTCCAACTGTACACTTGAAGTATGAGCAGTTTACTGTACGTCGATCACATCTCAGTGTGTGTTACATGACAGTTTCACCCTGCGTGTTGTGCGTAGTGGAGCTTTAATTCATTTTACTGCCAGCCCTCTACTTCTGAACCTGATTGTTCCGAAAACATGTACGGAATTTTAAAGTGCAAGTATACTTAACCTCCTTGCCCAAGAGCTCACTTATTTATCTGTTCATCTTCTCATCAAATCTGTATCAGGTGTCTACTGTGGTTCAAGGGTTGTGCTGGGACACTTAATGATTAACAAAAATAGACTCGCATACCACCTAGTGAGGGAGAAGCACGTTAAAGATACCGTTTGAATTTGCTTTACAAATTGAGATACACGCTCTGAAGGCGAGGAACAGATTTCTCAAAGTGTGTAGCAGAGGAAGCTGATTTACACCTGGCAGATGGGGACGGGTGGTGTCTCCGGGAAGGTCTCCTCCAGAAGCAGTACATGAGTGGGCTCTGGCGTGAGTGGAGGGGGTGTGTAATTAGAGGAGCAGTGGGGGACGTCTGGGTGGCCACGGTACCGAGACCGAGGGAGAGCTCAAGTGCTCCTGGAGAGACAGCCACGGGCCAGGCTCCGCGGGACGTTGAGTGACTTTTGGTTTTAAGGGTTTTTTAGAGTTTTAAAGGGAAGGCTGATGTGATCAGTTGCAGATTTTGAAAACAGTACTCCAAACTTTCCAGTGTGGGAAATGGCTTAGATGGGGCCCAGAACGGATGAGGAGAAGAGCGTTATTCAGTTCTTAGTGTGGTCCATTGAGAGCCCGCGGGAGCTGGGATTGGGATGGACACCGTGCTGCCAAAACCACGAAGATGGCGGGGGAGAGGGTGAGGGAAGGCAGGCAGCGGGGCTCCACGGTGGGTCCACGGTAACTCCCGGGATTCTGGCTGCACACCGGGATGGCTGGCGGAGTCACCTGTGTGAGCAGGAGCCTGGCCTGGGGCCTAGGCTTGGGACAAGAAGGTCATGAATGGATTCAGTGCCGAGGGTGCTGAACTGGAGCTCAGAGAGGACACTTGGGCTGGGTATAAATTTGGGAGTGACACCATAGAGATGTGAATGCAAGTGTGGGGTGGTGAGACTTCCCACAGGGAAATTACAGAGTGAGAACTCCAGAAGGCCTTGGGGACTCGGACGTGGCTGGCCAGGCAGTGTGGACGAGCCTGAGGGGCTAAGGAAGGTGGCGATTAAGTCCGGGGGGAGTGTGGTGACCTGAAGTCAGTGGAGGAGGACGTCCAGTAGACTGCGAGAGGCCAAGGGAGCGGGCTTCAAAACCCCAAACCCAAAACGCGTAGGCAGTGTGCTTGAAGGGAAGAGGGCTCTGTCACTGATCATCCTGGGACAGCGGGCACGCCTGCACTCTGCTGGGCAGGCCTGGCTAAGCGGTCAACCCAGTCATTCGTGATCTTAGCAAGGGCGCCTGTGCTCAGGTAAAGGGGGGAGTGTGAGCTCAGGACAGACAGAGGGGCTGGGGACGGGGAGTTGGAACGGGGGCAGCTGCGGACACAGAGGTTGGGGAGCAGGGAACGTTGGAGTAGAGGGTGGAGCGTGAGAGAGTGGGGGACAGCTGGGCACCCACAGAGGGCCCGCTGGACACAGGGATGTATTAATTTACAGCGAGTTTTCACATTATGATGCTCAGGAACTCGGAAATTTTGTTAAGAGGAAGTTGACCTTCAGCTGTTTCTTTCTTGATAAAGGAGACTCTAGAAAACTCTATTTCTTTCAGTGGCTTCAGGAAAGTATATCTATGGTGTTTCCCCCCTCATTTCCTACCTGTTTTAACATGTGTTCAAGTCCAGAGAGTGTGTTGAGACTAAACAGTGGTGACTCTGAGCCATCTGAGGTTTCCGTCTTGTCTTAAATGAATTAACGTCAGATGTTTAATCTTCTCCCTTTGATTCATTTTACTTGCCCCTTTGATTCATTTTACATTCATGAATGGCTTTAAAGGTAAAGATGGGGACGGGGCTGAGAACTTACTGCTCTAGGCTGTCTCTCTGTTTTGCCGCTGACATTTGAAAGCCCAGATCTGATGGAGGTAAGGCCTTTTAGGGATGTCAACGTATAATTTTTAGAAAGTTCAGGTTCAAGTTGAGGACTATTTGTTTTATAATTTTATGAATATACACACATCTCTCCTGGGATTTGCTTTCTCTTTCTCATTTAGAAAATGCTCACAATTAGTTACATATCATAATAAAAGAAGGGAGATAAAGGTAAATCAAGTAGTGTTTATGGGGAATATTGTCCCTAAATAACCACAGTAAATGTAAGCAGTGTTTAGCTTTTGGGTATTATTTTTCCCAATCAAAGCAATAAAACCCGCACTATTCAGCCTGTCTCCACGTGTGGGGAATGGAAGCTCACCAGCTATTTTTTCTCCTTAATCCTTTTGGAGAGGATGGTGGGGAGAGTATTATTGGGAGCGGGGGTAGGGAAGGAAGAAGTCTCTCTCCTTCTCATTGAGGAGCTTATGGCTTGAAAATTTCTGGGTTGGGATGGTTTTCTTTTTCTTACAGCTGCAAGTGGCATAGCTGCCCAACAATTTTTTGTATAAAAATGTTTACAATTTTATGTAAAAATGTTAGTGAAATTACTGATATCAGAGTTAGCAGTACCTGCATTTCAAGTTGTTTTCAAGTAATGTATTATTTAAATTGAGGCACTTAAGGAGGAATCCTTGAAATATTCATATTAGGGTTGGGAGGAACTATAGCTATATAGCTTTCCATCGCTTTGTCCCTTTGGCTTAGGTGGTTATGTGGTTCTTACACTTGAGTGTGCCCAAATGCGCCTGGCTGGCTTGTGAAAATACAGACTGCCGGACGCCACCCCAGAGTTTCTGATTCTGCAGGTCCGGGTGGGGGTGAGGATCGGCGTTTCTCACAAGCGTGCAGGTCATGCTGATGCGGCTGGTCCAGGGGACGCATTTCAGGACCACTGACGGCCCGCTGAGCTCCTCAGCCCAGGAGTACCGTAACCTGCGACCAGCCAGATGGCATGCATGGCGCTTTCAGAAGACGGGAGACCGAGGTGTGGTCACCTGGGGGCTTTTCCACTGGTGAGCACGGGCTGCTTGCCTACCTGGATGTGCCCCCATGCTTGGGAAATTTCCTAACCTAGTGCCTTTTAGTTCAGGACAGAGCAGACCCCATGGTGCTTCTCTATGGGCTTTTGGGGCATTGAAACATGGAGGTGGAGAGCCTGGAACGAAATCCTGCCTTGGATTGGAAGGGGCACTTGGAATTTATCTGGAAAAGGGGATTCCTCATGTTTCTTTATATCTAGAAAATTGTTGCATAAAACAGAAGAGAGGGACTTCCCTGGTGGTCCAGTGGCTGAGACTCCGCATTCCCAATGCACGGGGCCCGGGTTCGATCCCTGGTCAGGGATCTAGATCCCACAGCCGCAACTCAAGAGATCTCACATGCTGCAACTAAAGATACCATGTGCTGCCACTAAGACCCGGCACAGCCAAATAAATAAATATTTTAAAAAATATACAGAAGAGAAACACCATCTGTATTGAGGCCAAGCTCAGGAGGCTTGTATGAGATTTGATGAATGTATTATTTAAGTTGAGGCACTTAAGGAGGAATCCTTGAAATATTCATATTAGGGTTGGGAGGAACTATAGCTAAATAAGATGATGAGTCACTAAAAGCTACCAAAAGATATGGAGACACCTGTGGGTAAGGGTTCTCTTTGAAACTACGGCTTTCGGGGGAGGGGTAAATCACCTGCACTGCTGAGCTGTGGGTGGGGGGCATCTGGGTCCAGCGAGTAGGTCCGCGGAGCTGTGCCTCCGTCCCGTGCTGCACCCGGGGGCCGTGGGCCTAGGGTCCTTAAACTGGGGCCCTGCGTCTCTGCAGGTCTGCAGGGTCTGTGGCACATGCTGGCCTTCCACCGCCACCGAGGACGTGCGTCTTGAGTTCATTCTAGTCTATGCTTTTCAATTCAGTAGCCAACTAAGAATTCACTTTGTCACTGAATACGGAGAAAACAGAGACGGTTTCTGGCAACCTCCCCGACCCCTGCCCACGTCCGGCCACAGGACGCTGCTTTTCTAGGTGTCGTGGCGGAGATGAGCTTCAGCGACCGTCTCCTCGCAGTGAATGAGTCTGGAATCACCTGACAAGGGTTTTCAAGCCGCCAGCAAAAAAGGCTTCAAAAACAGATTCTCTTGAGACAAGTGGAAGAATAGGAGATCGTAGCAAAGAAAGAGGGCTTATGAAAAAGAAACATACGGAAATTACAGAGCTGAAATACAAAATAACTGAAGTAAAGCTCACCGGCTGGGCTCAGAAGTCGAGTGGAGAGGACAGAAGACAGAATCTGTGGACGTGGGGACGGAGAGGAAGCAGGCTGAAGGAGGGGATGTGGTGAGAGCTGCGCCTGCCTCCCGAGGCCGCGGGGAGACGAGCGAGCGGACCAAGGACAAGCGGCAGCTCCGGCGGCGCCCTCCTCACTGCTTTCCCTGTCCCGCACTCCCCGTGTCTCTCTCAGCTCTGAAATGTCAGAATTACGGGAGGGCCTCATCGGCTTGTTCTAGCCCCTCTGTGAAACTTAGGACCCGGGCATAAGGCAAGCCTGTCCCCAGGCAGGTCTCGTGGGCGACTGTACAACGTGCCAGCCGCGGACAGGAGCTGAGGCCTGGGGGAGCCGGCCAGCTGGTTCCGGGAGCCCCGCTCGAGGCAGCGATCTTCCTTAGTGACAGGAGACGGCGCTGAAACCAGAGCGCTGGCTCTCGGCGGCGCCCGGCTGACCGACGCCTGATACACACAGAGCGAAAACGGAGCCCTGGACGCCGAGCTGGCGGTCCTCGGAGAGCTGGGCAGCAGCCGGGCGGCCGGCCTCAGACGGAGCCGGCGGTAACAGGATGCATCCGTCAGCCGTGACAGACAGGGCTTAAGGGTTTATGGTAAAACCCAAGAGCGTCTTTTATGTCACTGTAATGTTTTGTCTATGGTGATTATATTTCCAAATGTTTTTCAGCACAGTTCCTGTCTCAAATATTCAATTCTCATATGAGACCGATTATATTACTTTTCGGTTCTAGGTGCTGTCAGCGTCATTCACCTTCACTTCAGGTAGCTATAACCAAGTGATTCTGGTACCGAATTAGTGTCATAGGCAAAGGTCCTTAATTAAACCATTAATTCACTGAACCAATGATATACTAAGTGCTTGTATATGCCAGGTGTTGAGATGTAACACCATCAAACAGACTGCCTGTGGAGCATATATTTCACGGCACAGGGAGGTATTCTGGACGCATACATAGTACACAAGTAGATTGCACAGCATATTAGACAGTGATAGGGCTATGGAGAAAAATGGGGGGGATGCCAGCAATTAGGGTGACGTTGCAGTTTTACTTCTGGTAGGTAGGGTAGGCGTTACAGAGAAGTGACATTTGAACAAAGACTTGATGTATATGAGCAAAGGCGTGATGTGATTATTGGGGAGAGGGAATTTCAGGTGGCGGGACTAGGCTGTGCAAAGGTCCTGAGGTAGGAGCCTGCCTGGCAAATTCTGGGAACAGCAGAGGCCACTGTGAGTTGGGGGAGAGTAGCAGCTGGCTGATGAGGTCAAGGAGGGAACGAGGGAACAGACCGTGCAGGGCCTGCTCAGCCATCATAAGGACTGACTTTAAAAAAAAATGAGTAGACTTTATTTGCAGTTTTAGGTTTCCATAAAATTTAGCAGAAAGTACACAGAATTTCCATCTACCCCTCTCCACTTTCCCCTATTATTAACGTCTTGTGCTAGTGTGGGACACCTGTTACAGCTGATGAAGCAGTACCAATACATTATTAAGTAAAGTCCATAATGTACGTTGGGGTTCACTCTGTGCTGTGCAGTCCGTGGGTTTGGACATGACATGTATCCATCATCACAGTGTCACACAGGATGCTTTCACTGCCCTAAAAATTCTCTGTGCTCTGCCTGTTCATCCTGCCCTCTCCCCTGGTCCCTGGCAACCATTGATCTTTTTACTGTTGCCATAGTTTTACTTTTTCCAGGATGTCATATTGTTGGAATCGTACAGTGCGTAGCCTTTTCAGATTGGCTTCTTTCACTTAGTAACATGCACTGAAGTCTCCTCCATGCCTTTTTGTGGCTCATTTTCTTTTATTGCTGAATGATCTTCCATCTTCTGAATCCACCACAGTCTATTTATTCATTCCCCTACTGAAGGGCATCTTGATTACTTCCAGCTTTTGGCAATTATAAATGAAGCTGCTATAAACATTTGTATTCAGGTTTTTGCGTGGACACGTTTTCAACTCATTTGGGTAAAGCAAATTTACCCAAGAAGCAAGATTTTTGGACCTTATGGTAAGAGGATGTTTAGTTTTATAAGAAAGTCTCTTCCACGGTGTGGACCAGTGTGTATTCCCATCAGCAGCAGATGAGAGTTCCTGTTGCTCCACGTCCTCGCCAGCACTGGGTGCTGTCAGTGTTGGATGTGTGTCATTCTTTTTTTTTTTTTTTAAGGATTTTTTTTTTTTTTTGATGTGGACCATTTTTAAAGTCTTTATTGAATTTGTTACAATATTGCTTCTGTTTTATGTTTTGGTTTTTTGGCCGCGGGGCATGTGGGCTCTTAGCTCCCCGACCAGGGATTAAACCCACACCCCTTGCACTGGAAGGTGAAGCCTTAACCACTGGACCGCAGGGAAGTCCAGATCTGTGTCATTCTAATGGGTGTGCGGCAGTGTCTCACTGTTCTTTTAATTTGCATTTCCCTGATGACATATGATATGGATCTTTTCATATGTTTAGTTGCCTTGCCATCTGTATATCTTCTTTGGTAAGGAGACTGTTCAGGTCTTTTGCCCATTTTTACATTGGGCTGTCTGGTTTCTTACTGTTGAGTTTTAGTAGTTCTTTGTATGTTTTAGATACAAGTCAGTGATTGGATGTGTGTTTTGCAAATGCAGTTTTCATCCAGTCTGTGTCTTACCTTTTATTCTCTTAAAGGATTTTGGCTATTACTCTGAGTGAAATGGGGGGCTTTTGAGGGTTTTGAGCAGAGGAGTGATGTGACAGGCAAATTATAAATGTGCAGGGAGATGTTCCAGCTATAGTAGTATGGAAGAAATAGAATTCCTGAGTATGCATTGGCTGCCTTATCTTTAACTAATGAAGGTCAGTTTTTCTAAGTGATCGTTTGAAAATGTAGTTTTGAACTACATACTGCTCCACATCTTACTCACAGCTACGGCCCTATTTCAGCGGGTACTCTGCAGGTGCTTAAGAGCTCCGGGAGATAACGAGCTTTTTATCACCTTTTTATTACTCACACTTAATATGAAGTCTCGACTGGCTGCTTTCACGCAAGAGGCTTTTACAGCACGAGCGTTCCAAGCTGTGGGTGCCTGCTTCCCCTGCCATTCCCTCTGGGGACGGTCCTGGCTGCTATTTACAGAGAGGCACACTTGCCAGTGCGCGTCCTCAGCTGTTTCCTCTCCCCTTATGCATGTTCCTTCCTCTGGTGAAGGCTCCCTTTCGCTTCCCAGCCTCTCTCCAAAGTCAGCCAGCCCTCCCTGCGCGCCTTCAAACCTCCCACATGCTAACGCGTGGGTGAAAACAGAACTTTCTCCAAGGTGGTCAGTGTCCCGTCTTCTGGCCCAGAGGCTTTAACTTGCCTTAAACGCAGCTTCTTGGGCTGTTTAGAAATGAAAGACGGGTTCTTTAGCCGGGAGGGCTGGGCGGGCACGAGGCAGGGCGCTGCTCCAAAGCTCCCACTGCTGCCCCTGGCTTTACTGTGTGGGAAAGGGTGGAGCATGCACAGCGAGGTAAACCAATGGGGTGGCAGGCCGCACAGGCCCCGCGCAGACATCTGAGGACACAGGTGTCATCGGTACAATCCCAGCAGTGGCTGCGGGGACAGGACTTGACATTCTGCCTTGAGGTGTCTCGGTCAAAGGTAGGAGGTTGGGTTGTCCGTGAGGCAAAGAACAGACCCGCGAGACCTTCGGCCACCAGTGCCCCATGCTCCTGGGGGGCGGGGCTCTTCTCCTGGGGGTATTCTCGCCCCTACCTGCTGCACTGACACTGCAGAGGTACATGGCACCCTCCCATCGGAGACTACGAGCCTCTCTACAGGCTTTTCCACCAATGGACACAGGCAAAGACATCGGTAGCCATTCTGAAATGTGCTCAGTAGGAGAGGAGATGGATGTCAAAGGACCAGAAACACTGCAGAAATTGGGCTTAAGAAGAAAGTAAGCAGTGGCTCAGATTTACAAAATACATGTTTCCGTTGGGCTGAAAGCATGAGAACGAGAGGAAAAAAGGGATGATTATTCCATATGAACAGGCGAAACTTCAGTTAAGAGAAATCTCTGATTACAAGGCCCAATCTGAGTTGTCTTAGGACTTCGTACTCCTGTTTCCCTGTATCAAGAGCCTTCAGAGGTGTGAGAAATGGCGTCTGCCTAAGGAAGGCGCGAGCACGAGTGACGGCCTCCCCGCGCACCTCTGCGCCCCAGGTGTCTGGATCACAGCCACCACAGGGCACGTGCTGTTTTCAAGACTGCTCTCATTCGACGATTACTACACACCTGCCTGCTTTGAGCTAACATTACTGGGAGAGCAAAACACGAATGCAGTGGAGAAATTTAACCTAGGTAGTCTGGTGAAAGTTTATGCCCACATTTTAAAAAATCCATTTTTGGCATTGGTATCAATTTGGGACTGGCGCTACCATCTCTGAAGGACTTACAATGTGCTTTTGGAGCTCGTGGGAACCGAGCCTCGGGGGACACCTGAGCTAATTTAAGCCACGCTGTCTTGCTGGTCCGCCTGCCCCTGACATCCCCCATGTCTGGGATGGCTGAACTTAGTGCATTCATATTTCTGATCACCCTTTATGGCTTGCCTAGCTCCACGCTAATGGATGACATCTTTATTTTTCCCCAGACGACCGTAGCATCCATACAGGAGCTGGGCTTTGGGATATACTGAAGAAGGGAAGCCAAAGAAAAATGTACTTTATTAAAAGCTTAAATGTCTTCCAGTAAACTACTTGTAACCCCAGGCCACACACTCTGGGAGCTAATTTACTATCCGGTATTTAGCTGCCAAGTCCTTGAGCTCTCTGCTGGATGCTTCACTGTTTTCCATGGATTTGGAGGAGGAGCCCCGTAGCCTCCAAGTGAGCTCTGCAGACCTCTGCCTTCACTCCCCTGAAACTCTCTGGCTGCAGAGTGAGCAGAGAGCTATGGACAAGTGTGATCCCTGATCAGGAGACAGCTGCACTCTAGTTAGAATAAAGCAATGGCTACCAGGTCATTACATTCAGTGCTAATTAGACTTTTAGGTGGTGAATTTAGGATTTTAAGCATAGCGTTGCATATTGGCATGGCGTGGTGGAGATCTGCCTCACAAGGACCCCAACACACTGACAGCTGGGCTCTCCAAAGAGGACTGTTTTCTAATGGGGAGGCACCTTGACCTGTGAGAACATTAGATTGTTCTTTTAAAAAATGTATTTATTTAATACTTTCATGTGGTACAAAATTCAAAGGGTACCAGAAAGTAGAGAGTGCAAAGCAAGTTTCCCTTCTCCCCCTCTGTCCTCTGAGCCCCGGGTCCTCTCCCTGGAGGCAGCCCCTGTTATCCGGCGTGTGCTTCCAGAGACAGGGCATGCATTTCTTTTATTATTATTTTTTTCCTTTTAATTAATTAATTAATTATTTATTTATTTTTGGCTGCATTGGGTCTTCGTTTCTGTGCGAGGGCTTTTTCAACTTGCGGCGTGCGGGGGCCACTCTTCATCGCGGCGCGCGGGCCTCTCAGTGTCGCGGCCTCTCCCGTTGCGGAGCACAAGCTCCAGATGCGCAGGCTCACCAGCTGTGTCTCACGGGCCCAGTTGCTCCGCGGCATGTGGGATCCTCCCAGACCAGGGCTCGAACCCGTGTCCCCTGCATTGGCAGGCAGACTCCCAACCACTGCGCCACCAGGGAAGCCCCCATTTCTTTTACTATTTTTAAGATTTATTTTATTATATTTTATTTTTGGGTGCGTTGGGTCTTTGTTGCTGCACGCGGGCTTTCTCTAGTTGCGGCGAGCGGGGACTACTCTTCGTTGCGGTGCGTGGGCTTCTCATTGTGGTGGCTTCTCCTGTTATGGAGCACGGGCTCTAGGCGTGCGGGCTTCAATAGTTGTGGCGCACGGGCTTAGTTGCTCCGTGGCATGTGGGATCTTCCCGGACCAGGAATCGAACCCGTGTCCCCTGCATTGGCAGGCGGATTCTTAACCACTGTGCCACCAGGGAAGTCCCAGGCCATGCATTTCTGAACACCCAGGCACATCTTCTTCTTGCTTTTTTTCTTTAAACACTAAGGCAGCATGTCCTGCATACTGTTCCCCATGTTCCTTGTCCCACACCTACTGTAACCAGGAGGTTGTGACATATCAGTATATAAAGCTGACTCTTTGTAAATGCTGTGTGGTAGGCTGGTGGTCTGTTCTGTTGCAGGACTGTAATTGACCTAATCCTTTCCCTAAATTGTTTCTCATCTTTTGCTGTGACACTGTTTTCTGTTTTTAACCATACCACCAGGAAGCTCACTGGGTTAGGGTCCCAGCAGAAAACAGACGGCATGCTAAATAGAAATGGTTGAAGAGAGTTTAACAAAGAGACTATTTACAAAATGAGGGCAGGGATAAGGACATGGAGGCACCCTGGGAAGTCACCAGTTCAGGCCACCACTTCTGGGAACTAGGCTCCTGAGCAGCTGAGGGTTTCCCAGCTGTTACAAGCTGCAGTGGTTTTCTGTACTCTCCATCTTAAGTGTTGCAGTAACACTGAACCTATGTAATTCTTTGCTTGCTAGAACTGCCTATTCTTCTTCCTCAGTTTTGGAAACTAAAACTCTAAACTCTTCAGACGTGGAGAGAAGGCAGCTCCTCCAGTTGGCACTTTATTTGGACTGAGGGTAGAGCTGGCTGTCCCCGGCGTGCAGTGGGTGGTAGAAAGGAGTTGAGAAGGCGGGAGCTGGGCATCTGCGGAGGTCTCTGAAGTCTGGCCTTAACATTGCCTTGTGATTTAGTTTGTAGCAAATTCTCAGAGTGTCAGACACACCCCTTGTCCAATATTGAGTACAAAAGCCATATTTCAAAGGAAAATCACAATGGTTTGGGGGCTGTCTATGCCTCTGCCTGATTAAGAGTTTTTGGCGGGAAGGCCTGGAGTTTATTATCGTGGCAAGTTTGGGAGAGGATTTCTGGAAAGCGCATGGGGCAGCTGTTGGTCATCTGAGGCCAGAGCTCCTCTCTGAACACATCTGGAGATGCACTGAGCGGAGCTCGCCTTCAGGTTGTGAAGGCTCTGGTGACTGTAAATAAAGCTGCTGTGAACATTCTTGAACATGGCTTTTTCTGGCCATATGTTTTCATCCCTCTTGGGTAAACACCTAGGGGAGGAATTGCTGGGGCTTAGGTATGTTTACCTTTGCAAGGAGCTGCCGGTTTCCCAAGCACACCACCTGACATTCCCACCGGTCACACGTGGGAGCTCCAGTTGCTTCCCATCCTTGCCAACGCTCGATACTGTAAGCCTTTTCCATCTCACCGCTCTGGTGGGTGGGTAGTGTTATCTGTGCTTTTAATTTGCATTTCCCTGATGACTAATGATGCTCAACACTTTTTCATGTGCTCACTTACCATTCATACAGCTTCTTCAGCAAAATATGGTGGGGGGGGAGCTTTTAAATATCTCCTTTTGTATCATCATCGCTCCAATGCATTTTTTTCCATTGCAGCTTCACCCATGATCTCAGTTGCCCTGATTATTCACCACTCTTGAAAACATGATGGACTTTCAAGTGTCACACCCTTGACAATGCAGTCTCATCTGCCTCTTCACCCTTTCGTCTCTGACTCGGTTGTCACCGTTTGGGGTGGCTAAGCCTCTGGCCTGCCCTGTCTGTGGCACCAGGGTCCTGAGCATACACCTGTGTGGCTGCACTCGCCACACTGTGAGCAGGTCTTCCTCACCGAGGGCAGGGGCTGTGCCCCCCCCCCCCCGCCTTCTTTGCAGTCACAGTACTCATCACACGATCTGGTAGGAGTCTAGGTCCAATATTGTTGAACCAATTTATTATGCATCTCACCCTCCCAACAGCCCTGTTGACAAACGCTGAATGTGTCAGGCTTAAACTGGGGATACAGGTGTAGACATAGAGGGGTCAAGTGGCCTGCTCGAGGTCAGTATGTGTGTTACAGTTAGGAACTACTTACTATAAAGTTTTGACTCTTTTACATTACAGTTCTCCAAACAGGTATGTTGCTTTAGGTGGAGTTCAGGATAGTTTTAAGGGAATCCATTTCCATTTCTAGGTCCTCAGCTTGCATCCATGCTCAACTAAAACCAAGGAGCCAGAGCAGCTGTCTCTGAGCAAGGAGAGCATCACGCTGGTCCAACTGTCCCACCTCCCCTTTCACAATGGCCTTCTCCCACTTCACCCTTTGTTGTCTTCCCGAGGTGCATACTGCCAGGTGGAAGGCCTCCCAGCTGTCACAAAGGGTCCCGGTGCTGGGAGGGGAGTGACTCTGATGACTGCCTGTTGCAGCTCAGGGTTGTACTTAGCTTTCACAGAAATTGAAGGAAACTCCAATCAAGCTGTTGGCTGATGATTTTAAGTTTTTATTTATGACAGATTATATCTGGACTTTGGCTATGTAACTCAGAAGGCTTCAAAGAATCATCCTAACAAAACTCCTTCCATTTCCATGTGCCTATTTTTATGAACAAAGTTTCTCAGTTTTTGCATTAAAAAAACCCCAAGATAGGAGTAGAATTGGTGCTGCTCCATATCTCTTTCCAGCAGTAAGTGATGATTATCCATGGGTAAATGAACTAATTAAAAAAAAACCCTATACATCTCATGAAGATATGTATTTCCAAATAAAATTTGCATTTTATATTTAATAATTTTTATCAAGAACTGTAACATATGTTTCCATCGTTTGTGAACTCACAGTAGCTGTGTTGACTCAATTCAGAAGAGAAGTCTTAACAATTAGATCCTTATGGATCAATAATTTTAAACATAGAGTCGATTCCATTATTTGTGGTAGTTACGTTCTACAAGGGCACCATGACCACTGAATTAGCAACTACTGAACCATTGTTCATGGAGAAATACAGGGTTAGTTCCCTTTGAACCTCTGGTCACAACATCTGGTCAACCAGTCAATACATAATCTTGTTTTTAGGTGTATTTCTGTTTAAAGATAGCTTATTTAACATATATATATATTTACAAATAATTACATGCAGTATATCTTTATAATAAAACACCATCTCAATTACAGCATTACGTAATGTAGTCTACCATAGTGTGACTGTTCTAATTTAGCTCTTCCATTCAGTCACATACACAGTACACATGTTCACTGCTCACATACACACGCAAATACACACTGTATATTGGATACTACAGCATAATGCAAGAAAGAAAGCCCCCCCAAAAGCATTAACCAAAGATTAAACATTTAAAATTTATGGAAACCACCTTACTGTTGATGGAGCCACGGGACACGTGATGGGGCAGTGCACGGTGGGGTTAAACCTCGTGACCTCGGCTTGCCGTACGGGAACAGAGGGAGAGTCAGGAAGGAAGATGTCAGGGAGGGTGGCCTGTGAGATCTGGCAGCTCTGCCTCAGGAGTCTGGTTTTCCCAGTTGGGTGACGGTGTCAGCAACTTGCCCTCCCAATCTGGCTTGAAAAACTGCTTCAGCCTCACCCGCTTGGCTTTTTGCCTCAAATCTTTAAGCGTTTCGGCATAAGGGATGAACGCGGTGGAGGTAAGGCGCTTAAACGTGAGACTGCGTTCAGGCACAGGGTCACACTTTTCCATGTCATTGAAAATTTTTTCCAAGGCAGAATTCCATTCTGCTATTTTGGCTGCTGTGAGAGGGACGATTCTTGGAGTCTCAGGCTGACTTTCACCATCCTCGTCATCACTAACTCCATTGCCTTGTCTTGCAATCTCGTCCAGGTCTTTCTTGGTGGGTTCTACTGCCGCTTCTGCCAAAATTTCCTCCACATCGCCTTCCTTCATGTCACTGAAACCTTCTCCACTTATCTGTTGTGCAATATGCATTATGTTTTTGACACTGCTCGTTATATTTTCTGTAACACCTTCAAAACCTTCAAAAATTTTCACACAGTCTGGCCAAACATTTCCCCAACAATTGTTGATAGTAGCCTGCTTGACGCTGTCCCAGGCTGTGCTGATATAATCAATAACATTGCGTATGGTGACTGACTTCCAGTAGTCCATCATGGTGGTCTCCTCATTGGCATTGAGAGCCTCAAAAGCCTTGCTATAAAGCTCCCTGGTGTAGTGTGCCTTGAAAGCTTTTATCACGCCCTGATTGAGGGGTTGGATAAGAGATGCTGTGTTTGGGGGTATGAAGAGAACTTCTATGTCAGGGTGGGCATTTTCGAGTTCTTCACGGCAATGAACTGGGGCATTATCCAAAATTAATAAAACCCTAAAGGCAAGGTTTTTGCCATGGAGATAACGTTCAGCTTCTGGGATGAAGCAGTTGTGGAACCAATCCCAGAATATTTTGGATGCCATCCATGCTTTTTTGTTCCATCTCCAGTGGACTGGCATACGGTTCAAGTTTTTCCCTCTAAGTGCTTGTGGGTTTTGTGCTCTGTGTACCATGAGGGGTTTGCACTTAAAGTCACCCTTGGCGTTTGCACATAATAGCAAGGTTGCACAGTCTTTGAATGATTTAAAGCCAGGAGTTTTGGAGGCCATTTGCATTACATAGGTTCGTTTGCCAACATTCTTGTAAAATAAGCCAGTTTCATCAGCATTGAAAACCTGCTCTTCCATATAACCCTTTTCATATATAATGCTTAGCAGGTATTTTTTAAATTCTTCTGCAGCCTCCTGATCCGTAGAACCTACCTTGCCTGCAAGTTTAACATTTTTCATGTGGTATCGCCTTTTGAATCGTGCAAGCCAGCCTGCACTAGCTGAGAAGGGTTTAACGTTTTCTTGACCCTGGGTAACATGACCGTAAATTTCTTTGGCTTTCAGCCTCACAACAACGCTGTCCACTACACTCTTTTTATTGCTTGTCATCTCATGAATCCACAAATTTAGTTGCTTTTCCATCTTTTCCATAGCTCCATCACGCACTATAGAGGTTACTTTAGCACTTTCTGGAGCGGCTTCACGTACAGATCTGCGAATATCCTCTTCCTTTTTCTGGATGTACCGTATTGTTGACTCATTAACATTGAATTCTCTGCCAACAGCGCTATAACTCAGGCCTGAGTGAAGCTTATCTAACACACGTATTTTCTCTGTAAGGCACATTACAACCTTCTTGCGCTTAGGAACGCCAGACAGTGCTTTAGCACTACGCTTGGGGGCCATTTAAAACAGTGAAATCACCAAGAAAAAGCAGAAAAAAAAAAAAAAAAGTGAAAAATGTGGCACCAGTGGAGTGAAAAGGACATTTGCTTACATTATGAGCTACAAGAAGATGGCAGAGCATGGCCTTGTTCAAATTCAGCTGGGAACGTGTGCATAAGGCAATTCAAATTTTTTGCTGCTTTGCACACGTCTATAAATGACTGAGAAAGTGCCGCAAGTACGGATTTTGGGGTTACACATAAATTTTATCGAGTAGGCGAATTTGCAAATACAGAATCCGTGAATGAGGATTGACTGTATTTGTATGCAAAAAGTGTGAGGGAGGAGTAAAATGGACTAGAAGGCAGCTTTGGTTTTGCTGTTCCACTCTCAAGTTCCACTGAAAAAAACAAATCTGTTCAATATTTGGAGGGAAATATGTTGGCACTTCTAAGAATTTTTAAACTGTAGAGAAAAAAAAGTGTCATTTCCTCCCTCTTGGCACTGCTCAACACCCTGGTTTTCTTTTGTAGTTTTATAAGACTTGACCACTTTGCAATGAAACTGCAGTATTCCTGAGAGAGGCCTGATGGAATGTCGTGATTTCCCCCTAGAGGACAGAAGGACAAAAATGTCTTGAACGTCCCCAAATGCTAGAATTCTGGATGATACTTTAGTGTAAAAAGTCTTCACATGCCATTCAGAACAACAACAAAAAGCTCTTCCGAGATCTCAGGCTTCTCCCTTGATTGTTCTGTGTAACTGGTGCCGTTCCTGGTTTTCTTTGTTTCTTGCCCTGGGAGGCTGTCAGTAACTTCTTACACGTGTGGCCATGGCCTTTACAGCCCTGCCTCGAACCAAGCACCAGACAGTCTGCAGGAGCCCTTGCTGCTCTTCACGTGTGATGGAGGCTGCATTCGCCACGATCTCTCCCCAGCTGACTTTTCGCTGACGAGTGACCGGCTATTTTGGTTAATCACTGATGAAGCACATGGTCAATACGTAGTAAAAGAAAACACTGCACTTTAATCCCAACCGGCATAATTTACGTCGCTAATTGTTTTAAGTCATCGTATTAGAATTCCAGCTCCACTCTCCCCGAGCCGGGGGCGGGGAAGAACTGAGAAAACAACAGGTTCTCAACAGCCCCTTCGTGGTTGCTTCAAGCGGCGGAGGCCAAGCTTTCCCGGGTCCCTCTGGGCGGGGCGGGCTGCGCCTGCGAGGCCGCTTCGGAGGGCGAGCGCCGGGTGCGGGGATGGGGAGTCCGCGCGTGAGCCGGGCCAGGCAGGCCGCGTCCGAGGGCGAGCGCCAGGTGCGGGGAGGAGAAGTCCGCGCGTGGGCCACGCCAGGTGGGCCGCATCGGAGGGCCAGCACCAGCTGCTGAGGGAGGAGGCCGCGCCCTCACGGCGGAGGACCGGAAAAGGTCGCGGGCGGGGCCTGCCGGGGCGCGGTCTGAAGACGTCACTTCCGGCGCCGCTCCACTTCCTGGTGAGGGAAGGGGGCTGAGATTGGTGCAGCCCGGAGGAAGGAAAAAGGGTGAGGAGAGGCGGTGGCCGAGCGGGCGGGCGCTGGGGGCGGCCGGGCTAGCTCCGGGCCGCCGGGGCAGCCCGCCCTGGTCGCTCGCGCGGCCGGCACGCCCGCCGGGGCCGCGTCGCGTTCCCCTCGGGGCGCCTCCGCGGCCTGCCCGCGGCGCTCAGCGCCTGTGCTCTGTGTTGCAGGTCTACCCGGAGCCCCGGAGCGAGGGCGAGTGCCTGAGCAACATCCGCGAGTTCCTGCGAGGCTGCGGGGCGTCCCTGCGCCTGGAGGTGAGTGGCGGGGGCGCCGGGGCCGGCTGGGCGCTGGGGCGCGAGGCGGGCGGGCGTGGTAACGGCCCGCAGCGACGGCGCCCGGGGCCCGGCTCGCGGGTCCCCCAGGGGCGACTGCGGGCTCAGGGCAGGGAGGAGCCCCACATTTTGCCCGTTGCAATGGGGAAAAGTGGTTCCAGTAGCTCGTGGTGCAGGTGACAACACGTTTTCGACAGCCGTTTGTTGGGCAGGGGCGCTTTCTGACTCCTTGGTACTTGCCTTAGCTTTAACTCTGCCCTAGGGATTCTCGGGGGACCCGCATCCAGGTCTGGGTCAGCCGTCAGAACCCTAAGCAGGTGATCAGGCGGAGCCAGGAGAAATAAAATGGGCCCCCAGTCCTCCAAGTGTCACTCCCTTTAGCTGGTTTTTACTCTGATAATTGATGTTTAGGTTAGGGACATGTTAATCTATGTTTTGGGGCGTGGGTGTCATTTCCATGTTGCTTAGGATTTTGTCACTGTGCTAAATACAGTCTTTCAGTAGCAGCTCTCTGGAAATTTCTTTTTCATCTTATGTTACCATGTGTGATTTTTCTTAATCCTGGGGTAGGACTTTAGATCAGAAATCTAGCTGCTTTTTTATTTGGAAATTACAGACTAATGTGGTTATAGTCAGTTGGGGGTTTAAATCTTGCCTTTTCTACCTGCGGCTTTACCACTCTCTGCCTTTGTTTCCTTATCTGAGTATTGAGATGAATTATACCAAGCTCCTAGGTAACAGTATATGAAAGCATCTCCAACAGAACCATAGCAGTTTCCCATCCTAAAAGAACAGTCTCTTAGGTTTCTTGGGAAATAAATGTAGAAGTCATCAAATCTGTGAGGAAGGCTATATGGAAAGCTTATCTCTTGGTTGAAGTTTGATACAGAGTAAATTACTGTTTTTGTGAGTATGATTGGAAACACTGAGTTGGTAGCATTTGATGTCTGTGAGGAAATCATGTACAGATAAGTGAAAATGCTCAGAGGAGAGTCCAAAGTGGAGATGGTTGCTGTTTAGGCGTGGGAGAGACATTGTTTCAGAAAGGTCTTTTCCTCTGCTGGGTGGGCTTTGTCCTTTTATCGTTGAGTTTCCCTGTTAGGCTGTGATAATAAATGCTTGTAGCAGTTTTTGCTTTTTTTGACCTTTGTTGAGGAATTTTATTATCCCCTTCAAACTATTGAGTTTTGTTTCTCATTAGACTAAATTTGAAACTCACTTTGCACATTGATTATAATCTGACACTTAAGTGTAGGATTTTTCTAAGAAGGTATTGTTTTAAAGAAAGTTGAAGGTAAAAAAACGCAAAACATCTCATCCTTAGTTTTCCAAAGGTTGCTGTTGAAATTTTATATAGCTGCTATTTTTTAAAATTGAGTTTATTTAAAGATGTTCTAGAAGAGACTTTGTTCACTAACACATCCTAAGCATCTAGAACAGTGCTTGGCATATAGCAGGCCTTCAGTAAATATTTGTGATTGACTGATGACCTGGCAGTTGTAGTTGGTAGTAAAGGTTTCCTTTTATATAAAAAAATCAAGTATGACTTATTTTGTGCTATTTAAATATCTCTTCCAGTAAATTTACAATAGAGGCAAGTTTAGTTAACATTCTTTCAAGCTCAGTTATAAGTTAAACTTTAAAACTTTCAATGAAATCAGAGGTAATAATTTAAAAAAGCACATCGGAAAGCTCATACATTGGTTAGTCACTGTGAAAAAGGAGCTCTGTATGGTATGGACTCAACTTGGGCTTCCAGACTTGTTGTAATCTGTGATGTGAAGGGACAGGCCTGTTTGCTGAAAGACAGCCTCACACATGGAACACAGTGTGGCAGGCGGTTTCCCAGTGTTTTTAAAGAAAAATACATGGAAAGGGAGTGAGGAGAGAAGGACTTTGCTCTTTTGAAACACTTTGTAGCTCTACACACTTCATTTTCACAAAATGCTGGAAGACAAGAGACTGACAGGAAAGCTTTTTTTTTTTTTTTAATATTTATTTATTTATTTATCTGGCTGCGTTGGGTCTTCGTTGCTGTGCGCGGGCTTTCTCTAGTTGCAGCGAGTGGGGGCTACTGTTCGTTGCAGTGTATGGGCTTCTCATTGCGGTGGCTTCTCTTGTTGCAGAGCACGGGCTCTGGGCGTGCGGGCTCCAGTAGTTGTGGCACTCGGGCTCAGTAGTTGTGGCGCACGGGCTTAGTTGCTCCGTGGCATGTGGGATCTTCCCGGACCAGGGCTTGAACCCGTGTTCCCTGGATTGGCAGGAGGATTCCTAACCACTGCGCCACCAGGGAAGCCCCCGACAGGAAAGCTTTTGAAATTACAAACATGAAACTCAAAATTGATAGCTTGAATTCTAGATTAGCTTTTGTTCTATGTAAGTGTCAAGGTAGCTTTTTCCAGGGCTTAGTTTAGACTGCATTGTGTTTGTAACAGACTGCCTGTCTTTGGTATATGTATTTTTTTGTCTACCACCATTATAAACTGTCTTAAGGGGACTTCCCTGGTCCTGGTGGCACAGTGGTTAAAATCTGCCTGCCAGTGCAGGGGACACGGGTTCGAGCCCTGGTCCGGGAAGATCCCACATGCCACGGAGCAGCTAAGCCTGTGCGCCACAACTACTGAGCCTGTGCTCTAGAGCCCGTGCTCCGCAACGAGAAGCCACCGCAATGAGAAGCCCGTGCACTGCAACGAAGAGTAGCCCCCACTCTCCGCAGCTAGAGAAAGCCCGCGCACAGCAACAAAGACCCAATGCAGCCGAAAATAAATAGATAAATAAATAAATTTATTTAAAAAAAAACTGTCTTAAGATTTCTTAAAGGAAGAGAGGAACTGAACATCATAATTACTTTATCAGTTATTTTAATGCATACACACCTTAACTCGCTGTGGAAAATCAAGTATTATTCCCCTAATGAGTTGTTCTGATTATGAAAGGCGTTTTAATTTTAAGGGAATATTGTACAGTTTGCATTTATTGTTAAACTTTGAGAAGCAATTTAGGTTTTAAGTTGGAAAACATTTTTAAATTTGGAAAATTTAAAAAAACTTAAAAATTGGAAAACTGTGTTTAGGAAAACAGCACATATAACTTGGATGATCTTTTCATCTTTCATATAATGTTTGCTTCCCAGCAAGCATCTTGTTTGACTTTTTTGTTTCCTTAAATAGTATGGAATTTGATAAGAATTTAGGTTTTTTCTCATGTTCCTAATGGTGTAATAAGGATGTAAGATGACCCTGTTTAGGACTATGTATGTCTTGATAAATAAAGTTGGAACTTTTCTGGAAAGTTAAGTTTACTGATACAAGGAGCCAGGCACCGTGATTCTCTCCAGCTTGGGAATATTGTGTTTGGAAACCCTCGTTTGCCTAGCACGTGTAGCAAGGACAGAACTTGTCCTGGACGTGCAGGCAACGTTGTGTGTGAGAGAGAAAGTTGCTCATGCTGACCAAGTCCTGTCTTTGTGTAGTTTTCCAGAGTTTCCATCTGACCCCTGATTTCAGTTCTCAATAGCGTGCTGTTTTTGGTTATTTGTAACACTTTCTAAAGGACTTCCACGTGTTGTCTTAGTTTGCTCCTTCGTCTTTTGAGTTATTACAGTCCTTGTTTTACAGGAAGGAGACGCAGCCTAACTCATCAGTTCTCACTGTTAACTGCATGAACATTAGCCACAGGGCTGCTGTTGGGCTTTTTAAGGAATACTGATGTGTGGACCCATCTCCAGAGGTTGTGCGCTCAGCAGGTCCTGGGGAGCGGGGGCGGATGTGAGAGTCTCCATTCTGGAAGTAAGCAGAAAGGCCAGCCGGGGCCGTGCAGCCCGCTGAGGGGGCTGGCGGTGCGGAGCTGGGGCGCGGAGCTGCTGTTTGGCCCTGAGTGAGGGGCTTTTCCACTGCTGCAGGCAGCCTTGCTTCTGGACCCTTCCTGGAGAAGCGGGTGGTGTCCGGTTTGGGATGCAGCATTACTCACTTTATACTAATCTGTGTGATTAGGTAAATCGTCGACAGTTGCAAACTAATGTATGTCTGTAATGACCACAGGTAAGCCAGAAGAGGCAGATCTATGTAAGGGAAATAATGGCATAGTCGTTTATTAGTGCTTAAAACTGTGAAAGAAAACTGTTCCCTTGACCGTGAGACTGTTTAGGAGGAAATGTTCTGACTTTCACTCTATGAGACTGTTTTGGTGGCACTTTGGTGTTTGTTTTGCAGGGTGAATGGTGGACTTGTTCACATCACAGATGTGAGCCTTTGCTGACTTGGATGCCATCTCATTTTTTACCTGTTTTTAACAACTTTATATCTGTTCGCTGAGTCATTACTTTCTTAGGCCTCTCCACCTGTATCACCATCAGCAGCAGCTGGCCACTCCTCAGAGTAACTTTTCACAGAAAACCCAGTTTGTCTCACTTCCCAGGAATTGTGTACGCGGCGCTGCGCAGCCACGAGCAGGTCGTGCTGGGGCGGACGCTGAACGGTCAGCTGGGCGTGCTCTCCCGCTGCGGTCTGGGCCTTTAGTAAAAGTGTCCTGTGTACTTGCAGGGCCTTGCTCACCTCCTGGTAGTTGCCCACGAATATCAGCTTTCTGCTTCGGAGGACCGGTGAGCACATTGGCCTGCAGCCCGCTGGGTTTCTGTCCCGCTCTGGCTCCTGCCAGCTCTGCCATCTGGAGAAGGGGCATCACCGCGATGCAGGCCCTTCGTATTTGTGGTAGGATTAAATGAATTAGCATATAGCACTTAGAACAGTGCCTCACGTGTTTTAGGTGCTACATAGACAGTGGCTGTTACTGTTACCGTTTTCTTGTAGTTTGAACAACGTTGGTATGTATTTTTAAAAAACTTTACCCCATAATCCATATTCAGTTATACAAAATTCAGGAAATGGAGAAATGTAAGAAGAAAATAATTATATAATGATGCCATCTAGAGATAACCAGTGTGAAAATTAGTGTATATTTTTCAGTCTTTTCTCCCCTTTGCACATACGTAAATATGCTTTTAAAATATCCATGACATCATAGTATAAATGTTTTATAATATGCTTTAACTTAACATAGTGACTGTTTTCTTGTGTTAAATATTTGTCTAGTTATTTTTAATGGCCTCTTCGTAGTTTGTGGTGCTAATCCCCATTTTTGGGTGTAGAGGTTGTTTCTAAGTTTTCATTGTGGTAAACAGTGATCTGTGTGATGGCCATTTCTGTACAGAATCCTTCATCTTTGATTATCTCTGAAGGAGAAATTCCGTGATAGGGCACTGCAAGGTAAAAACCTTGCCCGTAGCAGTGTGTGAGAGCACGCCTTTGCAGTCAGTCCTGTGACTGCCTGTATCAGTTGCTTCTCTTTCCCTCGGGAAAATGGAAACCTCTTGGGGTAAACATTTTGGCTTTTCTTTCTTGTATCATCTGCAGTGCCCGCATTTCTGCGTAAATGGTAAACGAAAGCAGATGTGACGCACTCAAGGTTTCCTCCATTGGACTCGCAGAGGAGGATGTGAAAGGAGAGCTGCTAGACTAGGAAATCAAAGTTGAAAACTGTAGACGTTTGCAGTGCTCCTTCCAGCTTTCTGACAAGTAGCCTCTGGCTGTTCCGGGGTCGCTCTGTAAAGGGGGAACTCTGGCTGGAAGCACGGCTCGAGGCTGCGTGCAGAGGTGCCGATTTCCCTCTGTGTGAGTGATGAAGTTTTCATTTTCTGTCTTTAAAGTCGGGAGAGAAGGGAAAGGTATTAGGTGGGCTCCCCAGTGCTGTAATCAGCTAGGCTGATGGGCTGATGAGTTAGGGAAAGAAATCGCCTTACATCTTTCTAAAACGTTCGTCGTCTTTGTGTATTTCCGACGGACAAATTCTTCTGTTAAACTTCTTTGTCCTCCTGCTCAATTCTCTTCTAGATTTTTAACAAGGTTATGATTGAGATTTTGTCCAAAAGAACATTTAAAAATACTATTGGAATAACTAAGACATGCTCATGTGAAAACTTGAAACTTGTTAATGTAGGCTTCAGGGTTAATTGAAACAAAGACAAAAGTATATAGTCCTTTCCCTGGGAATGAGATGCCCCACCCAGGTGTTACCTTCGACCTAGATTCAGGTTAAGCTGTTTGCTACAACTTTGCACTGAAGGTGTGTTTGCGGTCACACAGCAGTCTGTCGTGTTAGCTAGTCACCTGTGCTCCTGACTCCATGGTGGGCTGGAAGTGGTAGGTAATGATGTAGTATTTATTGACCGACTCAATCAATTCTTGAAGTCAGTTTATTCATGTTTTTGCCAGAACTTGCCGTTTAAAGAAGTTGAGAGACAGTAAGTGATTAAAAAGTCATTTAGGAGATGAATAACTATTCTCTGAATATCTTGTAGGTACTTATAAGCAGAGAAAGTCAAATTCTACTCTGATATTACGATTCTATTTAATTTTTCCTGGAAGACAGTGTCCGCGTTCACCCGCCGTGTTCCATTGGAGAGCCTGGCCAGCTGTCCTGTGGGCGAGTGGCGAGTCCCTTCTGCATCCAGGCTGCTTTCCACTGTGGAGAACTAGACTTCCCTTCAGGTCTTTGGGTGTCTCATTGTCTAGATCAGCACCATCCAATAGAAATATAATGTGAGCCACATTTGTGTTTGTAAAATTTCCTAGTAACTACATTAAAAAAAAGTGAAAAGAAACATTAAGTTAATTTTAATAATACATTGTCTTTAACCCAGTGTACCTATAATATTCTTATTTCAATGTGTAGTTAACATAAAAATATTATTGACGTTACTTTGTCTTTTCACATTAAGTCTTTAAAATCTGGTGTGTGTTTCTCACACTCGCAGCACCTCTCACTCTGCATCAGCTACATTGGAAGCGCTGAGCAGCTCACAAGGCAAGCGGCCCCACGTTGGACCGCGCGAGTCTAGATCACTGGAGAGGCTGGGGGAGGACAGTCAGCTTGGAATTAAATGGGGTTAACATTCGTCAGGTACAGAGTAGGTGCCTAGGCGTTTCATATGTGCCGTATCGTCTGATCCCCCCAGGTGTCCTGCGGAGGAGGTGGTGCTTTCCCCATTTTGCAGCCGAGGAGACGGAGACTTGAGGTGACGAGGAGGTCTCCGTCACAGCCCAGCGCGTGCGAGCCAGGGTTTGCGTTCCGCCGGGCACACTGTGCCCGGGCTGGACTAGGTGAACTGAGGATCGCAGGGCAGTCCTGTTAGCCTGACGCCTAGCGGGGGTTCTCGGGGAGCTCGGCTGGCGCCAGGGCTGGCCTCGCGGGCATGCCGCCGAGTCGTCACGCGGGGTCCCGCGCTTGGTTTAATGCTCTGCTGCCCCCGTCTGAAGTTCACAAGAATCTTTGCACGACGAGCTCTGCAGTTCCAGCTTGCGCTGGGCCTCCCCTGGTGGCGGTGCTCTTCGAGGAGCCCGAGAGGTGGCGAGAATGAGCGGTGGCCTCTGTGTGCCCACCGCGGCCTGGGCCCTGCCCCGTAGACGCGGGTCAGCTCGCTCAGTCTTCAAGCAGCTCTCTCAGGGTGGATCGTGCTGCCCGCGCGGTGACTAGGGAACTAAGGCGCCGGCGCGGAGGGTGCCTGCCCACGTCCACAGCTCGTGAAGGTGGAGCAGCCCGCCGTCCCGCTCATCAGAGGCCTCCTGAACAGTGACGCCCCTTGAGAAGCTTCCCGAAGAGGTTCAGGAGCAGAGCAAGGCGGAATTAAGGGTGAAACGGGAAAAGTGGAGGCGGCTCGGATAGTTTAAGCTCCTCTCACTTGTCGTATTGATGAGGCTAAAGCCCCAGGCTGGTCCCAGGCAGGCTGGGTAAGGCCAGTGAGCTGTGTCCCTGACCCGGGCTGGAGGAGGTGGAGGAACGAGGCTGAGACGGGGTGCAGCAGCTCGGCCCACGTCCGTCCCCGCTGCGAGGGCGGCGCCTCGTCTCTCGTGCGCTGAGGTTCAGTACAGCTTCCCAGACAGCCGTCATTCTTCCTGCCTGTCAGCAGTAATGACAGGAAGTAACATGGACCTGGGGCTGCTTTTCCAAAGGGTCCTTTTGAGAAAGCCCCCCTCCGCTGTTGGGTGGTGGAGGGTGGGAGGCAGGAGAACTGTGGGGTGAAATGGGAGGACGGCTCTCTTGGAGGAATTGGAAGCATGTCTCTTCACTTTGTGTCTGACTCTTCAGAGCCTCCAGGAAGGGGCTCGGCTAGAGGCTGGGTGTTGGGCTGGGCACACGTCCGCGTCCTGCAAAGCCAGGGTTGCAGTCTTCAGTGAAGCTTCTCCCTCCTCACCCAGCCCCCTGGCCTGGGAACCTCGAGGGCACTGTGAATACACGTGAGTCCCAGTGCTGGCATGCATAGGCACTCAGGTTAGATCTGTGTTGAGTGCGTGAGACCAAGGATGAACAAGATGGACGGGACAGCAGTAAGGTTTAATCTGTTAATGTTCACTTTATCCATGTGAACAATTGTGCCTCCATCTTTTTAGCTCATGTTGCAGGGTTCTGATGTGTCGTTCAGACGTGCTTCATGGGAATGGACTGTCCTTTTGCAGGAAGGATGGTCTCAGCCGTGGCCAGCTGCTGAGGAGGTGCCAGCATGTAGGACGGGTGCATTCAGGACGCTCTGTAGGGCTTTGAAGGTAGGCACCCTGCTGGCCTCCACTCTTGGGTCAGACCTCAATTTGGATGTCCATGAATTGGGTTTGTATGAGGGCAGATCCCCAGAAGATGTCTGGAAACGTTCGGGGCAGATAAGGACCCGTAGCCCCTTTGGGACTCAGTTTCTTCTTCTGTAAAATGCGACTTTGAAAAGGATAATCTGTAGACCTTGGAATCGGTCTGTGTGATCATCTGAGAGGCAGAAGATGAGACACCGCGACATCTTTACTTCAGTTTATTGTGTTGATAATGGTTAGCTTGTCGCTTTTGAGGGGCATTTTTTTTTTTTAATTTTCATTTATTTATTTATTTATTTTTTATATTTCTGGCTGTGTTGGGTCTTCGTTTCTGTGCGAGGGCTTTCTCCAGTTGCGGCAAGTGGGGGGCCACTCTTCATCGCGGTGCGCGGGCCTCTCACCATCGCGGCCTCTCTTGCTGCGGAGCACAGGCTCCAGACGCGCAGGCTCAGTAATTGTGGCTCACGGACCCAGTTGCTCCGCGGCATGTGGAATCTTCCCAGACCAGGGCTCGAACCCGTGTCTCCTGCATTGGCAGGCAGACTCTCAACCACTGCGCCACCAGGGAAGCCCCTCGAGGGGCATTTATTAGTAAAATTCTAGTTGTTTTCGTCTTTCCGCAGCTGCTCGGTTTGTCAGAGCTCCCTCTTGGAGCTCCTTCGCGCAAGGTGCTCATTTAAGAAGGAGGCTACCTGGCTAATGACCAGCCTGTGCCAAAGATGGCGCTTCAGAGTGAGGCCGTGCTTCGCTGAGCAGTAACTGCAGCATCGTGGCGTGCCCGCGGGTCTGTTAGTTCCACCTTGGGGCCTGAATTGAGCCTGAAGACGGCTTCTGATCCTGTGGAGGCGTGTGTCGGTTACTCTGAGTCGTTTGGAAGAGTATCTGGAGCAGCTCTTGTGTATCCCAGGGAGTGATGTCCGGCTGCCAGTGCGGTTCCGAGGCCAGGAGCCCACTGCCCGCGTCACTAAGCCGAGAGGGGAGAATTGATCCCGGAAGTGCTTTCTTTAGTACTGCAGGGTAGCAAAAGCATCTCCTAACTTGTTTTAAAAAAAACTTACATTCTTCTAAGATCAATAAAAGTACTTTCATTCCATTCACTATTGTTTCCAGTGTTGCACCAAGTCTGCTATCAACTGGAATGAGAAAGGTGCCTCAGTTTCTGCCAAAGGGAGAACTGAGTTGACAGTCTAGATCTCTTACAGAAGTTTTGGTTTCAGTGGGTTTATAGCTACTCTGCGGTAAAGTTGATCTCAGTTCTTGCATTTTATTTGTGAGACAGCTGGTGTAGTGTGTTGGTTTTCTGTAGCTGCCTAACAAATGACCCCAAACGTAGTGGCAGAAACACTGCCAGTTCCTGCCTCTCAGCTCTGCAGTGAGGCCGGCGGTCCGGTGAGCTCGGCTGGGCTCTGTGCTCGGGGTCTCACAGGCCCTGGACGGGGTGTCAGCTGGGTGGGCTCTTGGCGGGAGCCGCAGGGGGACATTTGTTTCCACATCCCGAGGTGGCGCGCAGGGATGAGTTCTTGGTCCCCACCGTGTTCTCTGGCCGCACCGTGGAAGGCCGTAGGAGGACCTAGAGCAGGGTGGGCAGCTGTGTGTTGGAGAAGCCCACGTGCCGCTCTGCTGTGTACCCGTGTCCCTCTACACGCTCTTTCTCCTGTTGCAAACTGGTCACGGCCCAGTGGCCTTTCGGAAGCGACTCAGGTAGAGCAGCTCCTGTTGGACGCTGCGTTCTGCCTGCACATGGGGGGAGTCCTGAGCTGGTGTGACCGCCTGTTTCTCTGGCCATAGGAAATTCTAGTCACTTGGGGTCCTGCCTTTTGACCTCATTCCCCTCTTTTACTTCCTATTTCCCACCTTTTTTAAGTCTAGTAAAACAGACTTCTTTGAATATCTTTTAGCTGTCACGTTTCTATTGATATTTTCATTTTAAAACAAATCAAGAAAATCCCCATTGGTCTCGCAGGAAGGGGACCCCTTTTCCTGACAGGCACTTCCCCGTTGGTCTCGCGGGAGGGGGACCCCTTTCCCTGACAGGCATTTCCCGTTGGTCTCGCGGGAGGGGGACCCCTTTTCCTGACAGGCATTTCCCCGTTGGTCTCACGGGAGGGCGCAGCCCCTTCCCCCCGTTGCCCTAAAGCAGTTTGTGTCCCTGAGGAGTTCCCTTAAGTCCTGGGAACCGGCGAGCGGAGAGATTCCCAGTGGATAATTACAGAGCAAAACAAATCTCGAGGCCTTTCAGACCATGTTTAGATGTGAAGATCTGCATTTTGTACATTTTAAAAAAAGAACTTCCTACCAGAATATGCATTTCTGACCTAATTAGTCCCAAATTTTGGACCCAATTTATTTGGTGTGTATTGTGTGTTTTCCCTGGTAGTTGAGAGAAAGTGCCTGGTCCTTGAGCTGAGAAGTGAAGGGTCTCTCTCCCTCCGACCATTAGTATCTTCCACCGGGCTCTGGGGTTAATGACGTGCGTGCACGTGCTCTTCAGGAAGACTAATAGGTAGATCGTGGTACCCGCTTGGGCTGTAGACTGTGGAGCTTTGAAAGTAGTGATTCCAGCATCCCCTCGGAGAGTATCTGATTTAATTAGTTCGTGTTTAAAGCTGACCTGGCGGGCCCTTTAAATGAGGGTTTGTTTTCCCCAAGCTTGCCGAAGGGCCAAGGAGCCTGCCCAGCTGAGGAGACGAAGAGGGAAGTCTGCTTTCCTCCAGACTTCTCGTGGCAGAATCAGGCCAGCCTGGCTGTGCTGGGCATTTGAGGGAAGTTGGCGTGGAGCGATTGAAGTGACGGGGGCCTATCAGCATCGCTGGTTTGAGTCCTTGTTCCATGAGACCTTTACAGGAAAACTGTGGATGGTGAGTGAAGTCTTCCCTGTCTACTTAAAAGTGAAGCCAGAGTGGCGAGGGGAGGTGCGAGAGAGCCTCGTAATCTGCCCCCCTTTCTTTTATTTTGAGAGGTTTAAAACTAGCAGAAAGGCAGGAAGACTAGTGTAAGTGCCCTGTGCCTTCACGCCATCGTTGTGCAGACGTTGCTTCACTAACCATTTAACCCGCGTGTACACTTCGTGACACTGGCCTCTGGGTGCTCGCAGCACGTGCATTTTTAAAACGGGGACCTCTTCCTGTGTAACCACGTTCTGCTGGCACAGCCCAGGCATTGTACACTGGGCTGTGTACAGATCCCTGTACGGGATACCATCTCAGATGCGGTCCCAGTGGTCTCCAGGTGACCTTTGTGGCTTTTCTTTAAACACAGACACCAAACAGGGGTCTTGCGTTGCATTCAGTTTGTCATGCCTAGTTGGTCTCTGTAGTTTCCAGAACGGTTCCTCCACCGTTATCCTTGATGACTCGCACGTTTTTGAAGAATCTTGGGTCGTTATCATGTAGAGTGCCCCACAGTCTGGACAGGATCTGATTCAGGTCAAACGTTTTAGGCAAGAATTCTGCACAGGTGCCGTT
Source organism: Balaenoptera borealis (assembly GCF_965194805.1). Lineage (NCBI taxonomy): Eukaryota > Metazoa > Chordata > Mammalia > Artiodactyla > Balaenopteridae > Balaenoptera > Balaenoptera borealis. The sequence continues at coordinate 77,813,039 of NC_138877.1, forward strand.
CTGTGTTCCCGTGGGTCGTATCAGACCTGTGATGTTGACATGCTCCGTGCTGCCGGCGCTGAGTTCCATCACTTGGCTAAGGGGACGTCCACCAGGTCTCTCCGTTGTGCAGGTGCCCTTTCCCTTTGTACTTGGCATGTGGTCTTTGGGGGGGGGGGCCCAGAGCCTCTTGCCTGGCGCCCCTGGCATCATCGCCTGATGTCCTTCCTCTCGGGGTCGCCAGGTGGGGACTTGTGGCATGAGGCTGCCTTCGGGACCTCAAGCTCTGGTCAGGAAGGGACATTTGAGGGCGGTGTTGGGATCTAAGCTAGAAAGTTGTGTATATTTTGGCATGTGGGAGAGGAGAAAACATTACCTCTGCTTTCCAGAATCTGAAGACTGGTACTGTTTGTGAACTTAGCCATTCACTTCTGACCTCTGCATACCTATGTACAAACTTGCCATACTTTTGTAGGTACTGTATTTTTACAAATGGAAGGTTTGTGGCAACCATCCATGGAGCAAGTCTGTTGGTGCTGTTTTTCCAACAGCATTTGCTCACTTCATGCTCACTTCATATCTCTGTGTCGCGTTTGGGTAGTTCTCAACGTATTTCATACTTTTCCATTATTATATTTGTTATGGTGATCTGTGATTAGTGATCTTTGTTACTATTGTAATTGTTTTGGGTTGTCACAAAGCACACCCATATAAGACGGCAGAACTTAATAAATGTTGTGTGTGTTCTCACCACTCCACCAACCAGCGGTTCCCCCATCTCTCCCTCTCCTCCAGCCTCCCTGTCCCCTGAGGCACAACAATATTGAAATTAGGCCAGTTAATAACCCTACAGTGGCCTCTTGAGTGTTCAAGTGAAAGGAAGAGTTGCACGTCTCTCACTTTAATTCAAAAGCTAGACGTGATTAAGCTTAGTGAGGAAGCTGTGTCAAAAGCTGAGATAGGCTAAAAGCTGGGCCTCTTGCACCAAACAGTTAGCCAGGTTGTAAACGCAAAGGAAAAGTTCTTGAAGGAAAGTAAAAGTGCTACTCCAGTGAACACACAAATAAGAAAGCAAAACAGCCTTATTGGTAATATGGAGAAAATTTTAGTGAGCTGGATAGAAGATGAAACCAGCCACAACGTTCCCTTATGCCAAAGCCTAATCTAGAGCAACTCCCTCTCTTTAATTCTATGAAGGCTGAGAGAGGTGAAGCTACAGAAGAAAAGTTTGAAGCTGACAGAGGTTGTTGCTTCATGAGGTTGAAGGAGAGAAGCCATCACCATAACATAAAAGTACAAGGTGAAGCAGCAAGTGCTGATACGGAAGCTGCAGCAAGTTATCCCGAAGATCTAGCTAAGACAATCAGTGAAGGCAGCTACACTACACAACAGATTTTTAATGTAGATGGAACAGCTTTCTATTGGAAAAAGGTGCTATCTAGGACTCTCATAGCTAGAGAGGAGAAGTCAGTACCTGGCTTCAAAGGTCAGACTGACTCTTTCATTAGGGGCTAATGCAGCAGGTGACATTAAGTTGAAGCCAGTGCTCATTTACCAGTCTGAAAATCCTAGGGCCCTTAAGAATTATGCTAAACTACTCTGCCTGTGCTCTGTAAATGGGACAACAAAGCCTGAATGACAGTGCGTTTGTGTATAACATGGTTTACTGAATATTTTAAGCCTACTCTTGAGACCTACTGCTCAGAAAGATTCCTTTCAAAATGTTACTGCTCATTGACAATGTCCCTGGTCACCCAAGAGCTCTGATGGAGGTATACGATGAGATTAATGTTGTTTCCATGTTGCTAACACTATATCCTTTCTGCAGCCCATGGATCAAGGAGGAATTCCAGCTTTTAAATCTTATTATTTAAAGAGTGCATTTTGTAAGGCTACAACTGCCACAGATGGTGATTCCTCTGATGGATCAGGGCAGAGTCAATTGAAAACCTTCTGGAAAGGATTTACCATTCTGGATGCCATTAAGAACATTTGTGATTCATGGGAAATGGTCAAAATACCAACATTAACAGAGTTTGGAAGAAGTTGATTGCAACCCTCATGGATGACTTCAAGGGGTTCAAGACCTCAGTAGAGGAAGGAACCGCAGATGTGGTGGAAACAGCAAGAGAGCTAGAACTAGAAGTGGAGCCTGAAGATGGGACTGAATTGCTGCCATCTTGCAGTAAAACATTAACAGACGAGGAGCTGCTGCTTACGGGTGCTCAAAGGAAGTGGTTTCTTGAGATGGAATCTCCGCCTGCTGAAGAGGCTGTGAAGATGGGTGAAATGACACCAAAGGCTTTAGAATATGATGTAAACTTAGTTGATAGAGCAGCGGCAGGGTGTGTGAGGACTGACTCCGATTTTGAAACAAGTTCCACTGTGAGTAAAATGGTATCAGACAGCACCGCATCCTGCGGAGAAATCGTGAAAGGAAGAGTCAGTCGACGTGGCAGACTTCATTGTTGTCTTATTTTAAGAAATTGCAGCAGCCGCCCCAGCCTTCAGCAACCACGAACCACCCTGAAAAGTCAGCAGCCGTCAATGTCGAGGCCAGACCCTCCACCAGCAAAAGAGTACGACCAGCTGAGGGCTCAGACGATGGTTGGCATTTTTTAGCTATAAAGTGTTTTTAAATTAAGATATACACCTTTTTTTCTTAGACATAATGCTGTTGCACACTCAACAGACTGCAGTATAAACATAACTTATTTGCTCTGGGAAACCAAAAAATTCATGGGACTCTAGTGTGATACTCGCTTTACTGCGGTGGTCTGGAACCGAACCTGCAATATCTCCAAGGTGTGCCTGTCAAGGCCTTTAAAACCGCATAGCAGCTTGCTGACTGGCTCCTAAGTACCGAAGCAGCCACAAGGCAGCGTTGCCAGGCAGATGCAGTGAGCCCCGGTACACAGTGGAGAAATGAGATGTGGGGAGGTGAGGGAATTTGCCTGATCTCTACTAGTCACTAAGGGGCAGAGTTGGTACTTGAATCCAGGTTTACAGAGATTCCAGAACTTACAAATTTAGAACTAAAGGTCAGCTGGAAGAAGGGGACGGCGGCCCTCCAGTTGGTGGAAGCTCTGTTAAGAGGGAAGACTGTGGGCACCTGGGCATTTGATCTTCTTTAGGGAACTATTGAATGTAGTGTCTATAATTCATGCAATTTGAATTTGTAATAAATGTGTTAATGTAGGTATAAATAATCTGCACCATGCAACTGAAGAGGAAATTTACCTAAGATTTAGGGGGTTTAGTTGCAGAATGTTAATTTTCTACATATCCCTCCATCATTTTGGGTGTAATACGTAACTTAGTTAAAGCCATTCAGTGTAGTGAAAGATTTATAACTGGAGAATAAAGAAATTAGAACCCATGGCTCACTAGCAACTTTATTTAAAGCTTGAATAAATTCTATCCTTGTTGGCATTTGTTGACCGCTTATCTCTTACTTAGTGGTGAATTTATTAAAAATTCAGATTGCACAACAGCTGTCTGGATTTTGTGTGTGTGTACTGGTTGTGATGTAAAATGCATTCTTTATTGAGGATCATGGTCAGGAGTTTGAAGCATGTCAGTCAAATGGCGATGTTTGAAGGACCAGGAAGGACAAGGCAGCTCAGGGGATGGGATGTATGTGTAGTGAGAGTCTCATGTTGTTCCAGCTTCAGGTTTGACATCTCTTTGCCAAGAGAAGACCTGGAAACTTCCCTTCTCGTTTTCCAGCATCTTGTTGGAATCTTACTTTAGAACCGGCCCTGGGAGAGGAGAGTTTGACTTCTCATATGACTGGAGCGTTGCTAGGGTGACTGGTACACAGCTCAGATAGGATGAGGTGGTGGACCCTTCAACCAGAGCATTTATTGGGTAGAACGTGTTACAGGAGACTGAAGAGTACGTTTCTATTTCATTGTGAGTATGGAACAGGGAAGTGTTTCTCCAGGTGCTGTCAGTCAGTCTGCACAGGATCTCTGAGGACATTCCCTGAGCCTTGTTCTGCGGAGACACACAGAGGCGCCCAGCGTGTGTCTGCCAGAAGCGTCGTGGAGCGTTGTATGGCTCACGAAATGAATATACGTAACTGGGATACAGGGCAGTGACTGTACGTCCTGCAGGAGGGACGGTGACATGGGGTTGGGATTTAGAGAGAGAAAGAGACCCCCCCAGTTGGCCAGGCTGGGCACCCCTGGGTGGGTGGGGCCTGCTGCTGCTTCCTGCTTCCCCCAGGCTTCTCAAGTTGATTTGTGGAGTTGAACCAACAGAACGTCCTAAAATTGATGAACTGTCCTAAAGAGGAATTAAAGGGGACTTGCGGCGTTCCGCGTCCTAACTGCTTGGGGGTATGTGATAACCTTGAACTTTGATGGGAGAATTTTAGCGTTCTCTTGGAGATCATAATAGGCTTGGAAGGGAGTGATCAGACTAGATATACAGGTGCCCAAACGTTTGAGAAAACTTTTTATTAAGAGAAATTGGGCCCAGCACTGGGGACTCAAATATAGCCCTACAAGGTGGAATTAAGACCAGTAAGTGGTGAAGAATTCTAGGGAGACAGCGTGCCAGTGGCCACGTTGTCCTCATATTATGGCATCGTGTTCGTGCTGGCAAGCTTTAGTAAACGGTACTTATTTTGAAATCAGTGCACAGTGTACACGTACTGGAAACTGGAAGTTAAATAGAGAAAGGCAGAGAGAGATGTAGCATTTTACGGCATTTAGGTAGAAGTACTGGCGCCTAATTTTTAGGAAAAAACAAAGATGTTCTGAATGAAAGTATTTGGTCACAGCTGAATTATTCTTGGCTTTATTTCTCTATGAAATGGTCTGAACACCTCCATCTGCATGTTTCGATCTCGCATCTACCCTCAAGTCTCATGTGAAGCACCATCTACGATTCTGACTTTTCTGGTCACTCAGGCTTCCTTTGAACGTCTCATGTGTGTGGTGAAAGTTAAACTTGCGTAGCATTGAGTAGTTTATGACGTACTTGTACGTTCTCATTTTCTCGTTGTAATAGCTAATTCTTTCAAAGCCCTTTGGATTTTTACCTGTGAAATCCTCTTCTAACCCAGCTCCTCCTCTCTGTCCTACTCTGGCTTCCTTTAGATCCGCATGAAAGGACGGGACTTAGCACACGTGCCCTGACTCCTCACAATCCCTCTGTGTCCCACATTTTACTAATTGCACTGTTCAGTGATTCTTAATTTTTCAGTAGTTACCTTTATAAATAATGAGCCAGAAGCCTGTATCTCTTGATTTATCGTCTTAGACTTTACTCCTGTCTGAAAGCTGAGGAACTCAGTGTGACTCTGCGGGCTCCTGTACGCAGGGCCGAGGGAGGGCACTTTGTTAAGGCCTTGGTAGGGTGGGCCGTGTTTCCTGCGGGCTTTGGTGGGGGGTTGGTTGCTGTCTAGAAGTCTCCTGTCTGCTGGGCTGCCCCTTTCCTGGTGCTCTGGCCGGAGAGGGCAGGCTTCTCCCGGAGCTGTGGCAGTCCGCACCCTTGGGTGTGTCTGGATTGCAGGCTTCTCCAGCACCCGGTCTGGGGGAGCAAAAAGAAGGTCCAGAGAACCCACTGCCGTGTTGTTTCTCAGGTCTTGAAGCCCGTAGCCAGTTGGCCGGTCGTATCCAGCACTGTCTTGTCTTACGTTTGTTTTATGTGGACGTCCAGGGCTCTTAGCTGCACTGAGGTGGCGGGATAGGAGAGTGTGTCTGCGCATCTTGTTCGGAGCCAGAACTCACTTGTCCTCCTCTTTACTCTCTGTCACACGTGGCCTTGGTTCCTCTTCCTATTTGTGGATGCGGGCCCAGTAGCGATGGGGATGGAAAGCCACGTAGGTGGTGGGATGCTTTCACCGTAGGGGCGTGGCTGGGAGCAGGCAGGGGAACTGTGGGTGAGGCCCATGAGCAGGGTGGAGGGATGGACTGTCCCTGCATCCCATTTCCTTGCCCCGCTCCAGCTCTGGGACAGTTCAGGCTTTATTGTGTGGTTAGAGCTCCTAGGGCATTTCAGTTTTGTTTCCTCCTATCAGTGCCTGTTACGTGGGTCTAGCAGCACCTCAAGTTTGTCACTTACGTTGGGAAGCCAGTGCAGGCAGCGGGCTCTCCTTGGTGCGGTCTGGGTGCTTGGCCTCTCCTAGAGGAAGGGGCTGCTGTGCTGGGGTTTACTGGGCGCTGTTCTCCTGCCCTGGTGCTGGAGGACTCTCCGCACTGTTCCCCCAGGCTCCCCACAGGTGCTGTTGAGAGCGCTCCTTGATCACGCAGAGCTCGTCTACCTCCTGTCCTCAAGGATTCCCTGAGCCTCACTTCGACTGCTCGTGGCCTCCCCGCTGCCCCCTTTAGCACTGCAGTGGAGTCTTTATTACTGTTTTGTTTTTTTTTTTAATACTTAATCATGCCAACTCGTCTCTCGTTAAATTCCTGCCCTCCAACCTCAAGCGCTGTTGGGCATTCATACTACATCAGACCACACTCCTTAACACACTCGCTTTCCACTCTCCCAGATACTTTTTTTTTTTTTTAATAAAGTATGTTTGGTTATGTACTAGATATATTTTTAAAATTTTTCTTTTTATTTGTTTATTTATTTATTTGGCTGCGTCGGGTCTTAGTTGTGGCATGCGGGATCTTCTGCTGCAGCATGCGGGCGGGCGGGCTTCTCTCCAGTTGTGGCTCGCGGGCTCCAGAATACGCAGGCTCAGTAGTTGTGGCTCGCGGGCTTAGTTGCCCCATGGCACGTGGGATCTTAGCTCCCCGACCAGGGATTGAACCCATGTCCCTTGCATTGGAATGCAAATTCTTAACCACTGGACCACCAGGGGAGTCCCATTTATTACTATTTTTTTTAAAGCCTGCCTTTTCTGTTATTTCAGTGGAACCTTGGGAGGGATGGGAGGTAATGTATGTGTGCAGTTTACTGTCTTGAAATGTTTCTCAAAGTTTGGGTTTTATAACTACTCGTTTTGAGTATTAGAGTTAATGCAAGGTACTCATTGCCCTTTTGGCTCTCGATGTTAGCACCTAAACTAATTGTCAGCCTAAGTAGTTGTTGTGACCTGCCCAGACCCGCTCTGTCTGGCGGCCGTGTGGCTGTTCTCTGCAGGCCTGCCTCACTGTCCCTAGGAGTCGGACTAGGAGCCCACGGTGGGCTGATGGGGTGCTGCGCCTGTGCCAGCTGGCTCTGGGACCCGTGGGCCCATGGCTGCTGCCCCACGGACCCATGCGTGTGGCAGGGGGAGCAGCAGTGACTGATCGGGTTCAATGCTTTGCTCTCCTGTGGAACCTGCCGTACCGTGTTTTGGAGCCTCGTTTTTCCCCTTTGTAAAATAAGATTGGCATGAAATCTGCAGCATAGCGCCCAGGGGATGCTTCAGTGGACGCTTCCTCCTCCTCTTCCCCACCTGGTGGTGTCTGTTCGGGATGATTGCTCCTTTACGGTGGACGGAGACATAGCAGCCCTTTCATTGCATCAGTCATCTTGCCTCGCTTCTCAGGGCTTTGTTCTCCCTTCCGCCCCAACCCTTCCTGGAAACTACCTAAAATATTTGGTATCTCTTTTCTTGTATAAGTGTTCCCTGTCCTAGTGTTTTGGTGTTGATACAGTGGAATCCACAAAATTGAATATGATTTAATTGTCATTTTAAACTAAAAGAAATGGGGGGCACATTGGGTGAAAGTGCTGTGTATTGATAGAATCCGTCGTCAAACTTTAATTTTATCCCTAGGGCGTAGGAGTAGGTGGAATTAAGTACAAAATCTACAGAAGCCAAGAAGGCGAGAATTCCCTGCTGGATCCCTGTTTTCCACATGTCTATCCCCAACAATGTGGACCATTTGCATGAAACTTAAATAGCACAACTTACTTAAGATTCGTCTTTACTCATCTTGTTCTAAAATCACAAATTCCATCTGACAGTGTGATAGGACAAGATTATATTTTTAAACTTCGAGAACCACACTCCAGAACTGTGCCCAAAGTAACAATTTGTTGTGTCAGAAATAGCTTCCTCATGAATTCACCTGAGGAGCCGACCTGGCTGCGTGTGGACTATTAAGGCCGCGTGAGCTGAGAAAGTGCTTGGTCGGTCTGCCTTGCGTCGTGAGGGGTCTCCCCATTAGTACTGGCGTGGGGGAAGGAAGACTTCTCTGCATTTACTGGTGTGTTCTCTTTGGGTACACCCAGGGGTGTCACCGGCTGGTGGTGACATCATTTAGGGGTGAGCCACCTACTTTTGCGTTTGTATCAGCGTGGTCCGCTGGGTCAGAGTCCGTCGTGGTTGTGATGTCTGGGTTCTGTGAAGGGCAGGTCGCTGTGATTGCTGATGAGACTCTGGGGCGCTGGTGGTAGCCGCTCATTACTACTGTGTCGTCCTTTATTGGATCCGTTGGTCCGTCCTGGTGCTGCACAGGGTTGCCTTACCTGCCTGCACCAAGTCGCATGCGTGTGCAGGTTGCCAGGAGGCTTTTGCACATTATCGCCTGGGCCTTGCCCAGCTCGCCTTGCTGCTCTGCCTCTGGCCATGTGGCTGTGACTCAGGCAGGGCCAGCCAGGTGCAGCGGAGGTGGTGGACTTGTTGGCTGTGGCCTGGAGCTGCTGGCAGCCGTGTTACCTTATGAGCCAGGACGTTCCTGAAACTGCAGCCCACGCAGGGGCAAGCCGAGTCAGGAGATGGCCTGAAGCTTCCGACTTCCGTGCTTGTGGTTCTTGCCATTCTTGACTCGTTAGTTGTGAGAACCAGTAATTTCTTCTTTTGTTTAAGCCAATTTGAGTTGGGTTTCACTTGTTTACAGTTGGAAGGTTCCTGACTAACAAGATCTTTGTTATGTGAAGTGTATAACACACTCTATTTTGTGAAGTGAAGTTTGCTTTTCTGTTTTATTATGTGGAAGGTAATGCTGATTTCCAGTACCATCTGTGCATTTGGTCTCCAAGGTGAAGCAGCTCACTGATGCTGGAGTTAGGGGAGCCTTTCAGACGGAAGTGTTCGTCAGCCTCCTGTTACCCTGCCGGGGCGGGGGTCCGCCCCACTTCTTTGTCAGGAATGACAGCGCTCTGCCGAGTGGCTGTGACATCTGATGGGCCCAGTTAGAAGGGGTGGCAGCTGGATTTGGGGAGAAGAGTGTGGCTCAGGAAGCAGGACTCCCGTATAGGGTGGGCAGGCGGCTGGTTTCCCAGCAGGGCCACGCCTCCCTCCTGAAGCTGGCGCGTGGCCCCTTCCCTCTAGTGGAACAGTCTGGAGCGCTGGTCACGCCATTCCTGGGATGCAGGCCCCGGGGCTTCCTTCCCGCTCCTGCTCTCGCTGCCCCATCGCTGTCTCTGGGGCGTTGTCCGTGCCGTGAGGACACAGCCATGCGGTGAGCCGCCGTTCCAGGGCCTCAGCCCTGGGAGCTGTCAGGCTGGCAGTGGACACCTGGGGCCTCCCCGTGGGAGACTGAGCCACGTCCCCGCCAGGTGGCTCTGGGCTCCTGACACCCAGACCACCTGTGGTTAGGCCTCTGAGTTTTAGGGTGACTTGTTATATGGACGGGAGGACCTGGAGGTTACAGGCGGCACTGTGCTCTGGTCTCCCTCCATCTCCTGACCCCGCCTTCCTTCCTGGTTCTTATGGCACCTGCTCAAGGTTGCTGATCAACAGGGAGGGGAGAGGAAGTCTTCTGAGCGAGAATGAGCCCTTTCAGGGCGAGCACGGAGGCATTTGTGTCTTTTCTTGGAGATTTCTGTAAAGCAGCAGCCTTTAGCAGTTACGTGATGACCGTCTTTAGAATTTGGGAAGGAAGGAAGAACTTTGTTTGCTATGGAGTGATAGGTACTTTTTTGGGAGCAGTCTTATTTTGAATAACAGGGGATTCTGTGACTCAGCCTAAGAGGTTTTAACTTTTACCCTTTAGTGTTAAAACGGTCCAACTTTACATGAGCTGACTGCTTCACTTTAATACCGTTTTTTTCCTGCTTGTTTTTCGGAGATGTACTCTCCGCTTCAAGAGCCAGTTCAGTTAGGGAGAGTGTGGGATGTGGATGTGTCGCCAGCTCTCGCCGGGCGGTGCTGTGTTAGCCAGCAGGCCCCTCGTCTCCGCGGCTGACAGCACTGAAGGTGTATCCTGCCTGTCTTGTTGGCTGCGGATACGGGGTTGCTCTGATCCGAGTGTCCTCTTTATTCTCGGGTCCAGGCTGGTGGGGCAGCTCCAGTTTGGGCCTTGCCATGCTCACTTAAAGGAAAAGACTGGGGAGGCTGGCTGAAACGCCTGAAGGCTCCTAAAGCTTTGCTTGGGGCCTGGCACGCACTGTCCTGCTCAGAGCCGGTACGTGTGCTCACAGCTCATTGGCCGGAACCCATGGGAAGGCGTGGCAGTGGGTGGGGATGCACACCCCTCTTTAGGGGTGACCTGGAGTTAGACAGAGGAAGTTGGGGGACTTTCCTGGTGGCGCAGTGGTTAAGTATCCGCCTGCCAATGCAGGGGTCACGGGTTCGAGCCCCGGTCCAGGAAGATCCCACGTGCTGCGGAGCAACTAAACCCATGCGCCACAACTACTGAGCCTGCGCTCTAGAGCCCGCGAGCCACAACTACTGAGCCCGCGAGCCACAACTACTGAGCCCGAGAGCCACAACTACTGAAGGCCACGTGCCTAGAGCCCGTGCTCTGCAACAAGAGAAGCCTCTGCAATGAGAAGCCTGCGCATTGCAACAAACAGTAGCCCCTGCTTGCCGCAACTAGAGAAACCCGTGCACAGCAACAAAGACCCAACCCAGCCACAGATAGATAAATAAATAAATTTTAAAAGAATAAAGAAAGGAAGTTGGAAAATAGTGTGATGAACGTGAACTTTCTGGATTGATCAGCATCAGTTCTTATCTTGTGCCTTGGAAACTTCTTTATTTTACAACATTATTGGTGATGCTTCCCTGAAAACCACGGTGGCTCTTTCTGCCGAAACACAGGCGTCCTCTTTCTGGCTAGAGGTTTGTTTGCACGTTGGAGAGCTCCAGCCCACGCGCGTGGGCCACCCTGATGGCCTCGCCCTGCCAGCTTGGTGCTGGTGGCGGTCGACATACGTGCAGCCTCACATACGTGCAGCTCAGGTGCGGGTGAGGCCTCCTTATTCCAGGTGTTAGTTCTGGAACTGAACCTGAACGTCTGGAAATGTGACATTAAGTAGAAATAAGGAATATGTCAAAATAGGATAATCTAGAGGGCTAGCAAAAGGGAAGGCTGGGAGGTTGAGTTTGGGCCAGGTGCCTGACGTCCAGGCTTAGCCCTTTAGGTGGTGTGGCCCTGACAGTGCTTTCTGGGGCTCCGTGGTCAGAGCGTTGGGTGCTCTGAGGACCTGGGCCTCTGCTGGGCAGATGCGGAGCGATGCCGGTGCTGGAGCTGCCGCCGCCCTGGCGTGCACGGAGCTCTGCGGGGAGACTCGGCGTTCTGGCGAGTGAGGGGGTCACCCGCTGGAGCGCGAGCCGGGGTGCTGCTCAGGGGGCCCCGTGGAGGGCAGCACCTGCCGGTGTGCGGAGCCGTGTGGTCTGTTCTCTGGACAGGCTCTCGAGTGTTCTCCTCCGTTCCTGAGCACCCCACCTTGAGGGAGCTTTCTTTGTTTTGTTTTGTAGTTGTTTGTATTATAGAAAAAGAGAATTTTCCTTGGTAGAACGTAGTTATCAGTGGGTCAGTTTTTTCAGGAGACCTTGAGGTTTGGTGTACAAGATTGAGTATTTGTAATTTCACTCATTTTTGAACTCGTGGGGCATTGGCACGGTGCTGCCTCCCGTCACTGGCATCCTCATCCTCAGGCCTTTGTCCGTTCCTCGTTCCCGTCTCGTGGATGCGAAGCCGAGGCCCAGAGGGCTTCAGTACATGGTGTAGGGCCGTAACCACGGGGGGGGGGCAGCCTTCAAGCTCGGAAGGACTGTCTCCCTCCTTCCCAGCTCATCCCAACCTCGCTCCCCTTTGTGGGTGACGACAGACACTTCTCAGAAAGTATTTTTATGTCCCACTTTAAATATTCTGGGTCCCTTCTAGCTTGGTTTCCACATGGTTTGGTACTGTATTTCATTACATAGTATTGTTTCTTTTGAAAGTAAGATATTAAAAATGAACTTTAACTAATACATTTAATATTATGAGTTTTTTTTGGCAGAAAACTGGTAGGATAAGTTTGAGAATATTGGATTAGTCTACTGTACCTTTAATTCACTTAAATGTAAAAGTGAGGGTGAGTTTTCGGAAATACACGTTCCCAGTTGGGTAGATTCCGAGATCTTCATGGTATGTGTTCCCTCTTCTCTGTGCTTATAAGGGATGGTCATGGGTGTGAGGGGGCGAGCTTGCCTGGGGAGAGGGTTCCTGACACCTTCCCTGTCTCTCCAGGGAGGTGCTTCTCACCCTTGGCTGCGTGGAATCACCTGGCAGGTGTTCACATTCTGATTCGGGGTCCTTTCCTTGGAGATTCTAATTTGTTGATAATTAGTATGGGATGTGGCTTGAGTGTCTTGGTTTTCTAAGGTCCTGGGAGATCCTAACGTGGGGCCCCTCCTGAGAACCCCCTGAGGAAAGGCGTGGGAGCGTGGACCCGAGGGGCGTGGAGGGTGGGCGTGTGTGCCCTCAGCCCGAATGGCAGGTCCACGGGAGGGGCAGGCTTATCTCCTAAGCATGAGCGCCGCGGGGTAACTGTGTGCCCTGTTCATGAGACTTTCCTCTATTCCCACAGTACAGACTTTCTCTGTACCCTAAGATTTTTCTGTTTTTGCTTTTTGTTGAATAGATTTCTATTTCAGGAAGTAGTCCATTTTCTTTCTCTAGAGAAGCACCTTAGTCAAAACATTTTATTAACTCAGAATGTGCATTTTTTCCCTCTCAGTGGCAAGCGTTTGTCTCATCTCATTGTGTAGCTTCCTGTTAAGAAATGTGGTGTGTGTGTGAATGCACTTAAGTTCTGATGTCACTTGGGAGCCCATTGGTGGGCCGTTGCAGCCAACCACATGCTTCCTGGTATCCAAGTAAGAAAGATATATAGTTCTGGAATAACAGGAAACTTCAGTTTTCAACATCCTGTTTTTCTGGGTTTTGTGACTCTCCGCCTCACCACGATGAAGGTTAGTAGATGTTTCATGTATATTTCTTTTTTGCAGAATACCACAATTTGAATTTTCCAAGCTCTAGAATTAGAACTTGAGAGCTGAGATCATCTGCCCACCTTTTATGAGAGAAGGCACTTTTATTTCCTGCACAGAAGGAAGCCGAGGCCTATTGAGGGTCATACTTTTGTTAAAAAATGCAACCAACCCATTACAAAATGTAGCTGGATATATCAGCCTAGATCATGCTCTCATTTGACTTGGAATTTCTTTTTAAATAATAGATATCAGAACAAATGAGTTAAAGTCTGTACTATAAGGTGATTCTAAAGACTGTTCTAAGGGGATACTCTTTTTTTACAGGCAGGATCTGGCATCATGAATTGTTTTATTTTTTGCTGCATCAGATGAGAAATGCATGAGTGACATCCACAGAGGGCTTGGGTGTCTGTGTTTACGGCTCCCTTCCCAGCTCTGTGTTTGCAGCTCCTCTCTTGACTTGGATTTGATGGCCTCCTTCCTGGAGGTGGTTTTTCAACTTCTGGATTTGTCTCTCTCTTGTTCGTGTTTAAATAGACATACCTCATGATGATTTTTACTCATCTCAGAAATTAAGACTGAAGACTTCTGTGGAAGACAGCAGTGGTTCTTTAGATTTGGAATGGCTCTTCTCAGCTGCTCTTTATGTGTCTGTCCCACAGTGACATTCAGTGCCACGGGGTGGGTGGCTGGGTGGATTGGTGCCTTGTTACCCATTCAGCAAACATTTGCGTTTTTACTGTGTGCTGGCCATTTTCTGGATGTTGGGTGTTGTGAGGTCTGCTTGTGTAGATTTCACGGTCTAGGGCAGCGTGCACACACAGACCGTAAGATTGCGGCAATGAATGTGCCGGGAGCCTGGCTGGGCCCTGCTGAGTTTAGTTGGGGGGGTGAGGCTGGCGGGAGCCGGATGAGTAAGAGTTAGCTGTGCAGCGGGTGGGAGAGGCAGGAAGAGGAGAAGCGGGGGTTGCTGGCAGGGTGTGAGATAGAGGAACCGCCGAGTCGGGGGAGAGGTGACAGGCGACCTGCAGAGGAAGTCATTCCTGGGATGACTGGTCACCATAGTTCATTTTTGCCCCAGTGAGAGAACCTTTGAAGAATGTTAACGCAGTTTTCATTTGGGCGTCTAAACACATCTTTATGTTAATTGCATCTCAAAGAAATTTTTTCACAATTTTTCTGGCACAGAGCTGTGGACGATTTGACTGTTAAATTTTTGGGGGGAGGGCAGGAGTTATTCAGTGATCAGAAGGTGTATGTGGCCTTCAGACGGTGTTTGGGAGTGAGACGCGTTTGTTGCAGCGCGCGTGTTTGCGCGCATCGCGGCTCAGCCGCGCTGTGTCTAGGCCGCCTGACGCGCAGCGTCTCTCAGCTCTTGGGTGTTGGAAGGTGGGCGGGGAGGGGACGAGCTTGGGCGCGTCCCCAGTCTCTAGGTGGCCGAGATCGCAGCGATGCAGACCAGACGGTCCCGGTCTGGCCTCGTGCTCTGCCCGGAGGGGGGCGGTGTCCCCGCCCCCCCACTTCTGGAGTCGGCCTCTCCTGCCTTCCCTTCCTTCCCTCTCGTGTCCTCTCTGGTGTCTGCGTTTCCCTTTTGCTGCTGTTGGTTTTGGCGTCGGCTGTGGCCGGGAGAGGAAGTCTGTAGTAGGCCTGCCCTGAGGCCTCAGCCTCCGTCTAAGGAGAGGAGCCCTCACGGAGTGCCAGCAGCGCCCCAGGTTATGCAGCAGGGTGCGGCAGGGTGGGGACGTGGTGGTTGGGAAGCTGGACTCAGGCCCCGAGCGGCCCCAGGAAGGGAGTCTGGCCCGGCCTCCCGCTCCGACCGGAAGCCGAGCTCCCAGGTGTGCCGCCTCGCTGGGGTCTCACCTGCGAAGCCTACTACTGTCTTCCTCTTGCTGCGCAGGCCTGCCCAACACCGGACTCTGCTAATTCTGCTTGTTCACTTTTCCCTTTCAGACATTTGATGCAAACGATTTGTATCAGGGGCAGAATTTCAACAAGGTCCTCAGCTCCTTAGTGACTCTAAATAAAGTAACAGCAGGTAAGTCTCTTTTTACGGAACTTGAGGGGAGGGGAAGAAAGAAGGGGCAAAAACCTGTGGCTTTTGTGTTAGTGAGGCAGAATGAACGTTACTGAATTTAAAAAAGGAGTGCATTAAATTCTTGGTCGTCACTTGTGCTGCGAGCAGAGTCCTCTTGAGGTCCTGGTAGATATCAGTGCTTCCCTCCCCGTGGGCAGAGGGAGAAGTACAGCAGAGGGGAGTGCCTCGTTCGCAGGGGCTACTCATGGCCTGTCCTGGAGCTTGAAGCACCTTGCTCTGGAGGTTTATTAAGTTCATGCTGATTAAAGCTCAGATCTAGTGCCTGTTTTTGAGGTGCGGCCAGTGAGCTGGCCTCTACAGTAAACACCTACCTGGACCAGGTTTCCTGAGGGTGACGAGGGCACCTGGGCTCTGTGGGCTGCAGGTTCGAGCCCCAGTCGCACCTCTAGAGAGAGGTGGGCTCCCTGACCGTGGAGAGGACAGCGAGGTCTGTATGCGCTCCTGTGGGGCTAGCTCGGGCCTGGAGGCTGCCTAAGGCACCGGAAGGGCTTAGAGGCTCTTTTGTTTTAAAGTCATTTTTGTTTTCAACTTACCTTTATGGACTGTAGTTTCAGATCCCTGGGAGGGGCAGTTAGCCCTTGATTCGTCTCTTTTCATCAGAAAAAGTAAGTTTCTCTTGTCAGGGTCTCCTCTCATTTCGCCCCGACCCTTCCTCACCGTGTGGGGAAGGGATGGGGTCGGAACGCTCGGGGCTGCAGGAACCGCCTGCGGGGCCCCTCACGCCGTTCGTTTGCTGGGAGGGCTGTCTGGGCGCTGCCCCGCTGCCCGCGCTTGGGGACGTGCGCCCAGGGCAGCCTGCGCTGCCCGCCGTCCCGGGCACGGCTTCCCTTTGCATAGCTTGACTTCGGGCTTGACGTTGAGAATGTCTAGGCCTGTTGAGGTGACAGCACCTGGGGACACGCTAAATTAGGACCCCAGTGAGCGAGTGTAGGAAAGCGTGAGGGTCCAAGTCCAGGAGGAGGGCGAGAGGGGGCGGAGAAGTGGGGGGCATCAAGGCGGACATAAGTACATGCAGCCATCGCACCGTCCAGACGGGAGGCGTGTGGCCTTTTGTCAAGCTTGTGCTGCCTCCTCGATCCCTCCGTGGAGCAGTGATAGACCTCACGTGAGCAGACAGGTAATAAAGGAGCCAGCCCGCCACGGTCGAAGCGTTGGCAGTCGATGACGGCTTCACAGGGAAGGGCGCGTGCAGGCGGCGGGTGCAGCACGGGCCCCTCCCCGGCCCCGGCCCCGGCCCGCCTGCAGCACTTCGCCCGCGTCTGGGCCGCAGTTTGACACGCACTGCCCTCCGCTGAGCTCGCTCTCTGGCAGCTGGGGCGAGAGCGGCTTTGGCAGACGCGGTCCCCACGTGTGAGGCCGCGGGCGGGAGATGGCAGGTTTGCTCTCGCCCTGGGTGTGTAAGTTCAGGTGGGTCGGAAGGTGAGGGGGAGCGACGAGGGCGGCTTCGCTCCGTCCACCGGGCCGCGAGACCCTCGGTGATCGAGGCGGAGCCCCGCGAGCCACGGAAAGCGTGGACACAGGCCGGGAGCTGTACCTTCCGGGCACGTGTTACCGTCGTTCCCACCCCCATCTGGTGCAGAAGTGTTTCTCGTATGTTCTTGACATCATTGGACATACCCTGGACGCAGAGCACGTAGCGCTGTTCTTTACAAAGCCCTGTTGGGAGGTTCTGAAATAAACCTGGTGCTTTTCTCTTCAGCTTTTAAACAAGAGGACTGAGCCTTCTCAGAGGAAGAGAACTTTTTGCCTCTGTATTTGTTGGCTACCGCTCTTCATTTGTGTTTCTGAAGTCAGCGTGAAGGAGGTGACGGTGCCTTTTCAGCCGTCAGCTGTAGGGGCTGAGACAAGTGTAAGACGGGTGCACCTGCTGACTCCACGGTCATTGTTGGGGAAGCCCGTCACCGTCTTTCCTCTGCTTCCGGCACTTCAGGGAGACCCTTTGTGTTCTCCAGGCGTGTGGAGGAATACTTGCCTTTTACTTGGACGGAGGAGAGATGGGAGGTGGGGAAGGAAGGGACCCTAAACACTCCCTGGGTACGGCAGGCAGCCACCGGGCAGCTTCTTCACGCCTGTCCTCTGGGCACTGTTTGTGCCCGCAGTTGCCAGGCCTCTGCCACACGGCGGGAGCAGACGCTGGCCCTTACTGCCAGCGCTGAGCAGGGCCTGAGAATTGGAGGGGCTTCCACACTGAGACGTCAAGGTGGCTTTAGGGTAGGGGTCCCGGACGCCAGGCCCGTGGAGCCCGGCAGGCAGCGTGGAGGAGCGAGGGGGGCAGAGGGCAGCGGTTGCTCTGCCCGCGTGCGCCCTGCTCAGCTCTGGGTCAGTCAGGGAGCGCAGAGCCAGAGGCGCCAGAACCCCGGTGCTTCAAGAACAGCTGGAAGTGCCAGTTTCCCTGGGAAGTCCCCAGACTTTCAGCTGTTGGTACCTAATTCAGAATTTCATAAGACGCTGTGTAAGCCAATCCAGAGGGATCTGCCAGAGAAAGAGGACCCGGAGACCCCCAGTTTCAGGACATTTTTATAGAAGGTCCCCCACATAGCTTTAGGAAATTGCTAGGCGCGTGCATCTCAAAACAGTGATTTCCCTAGAAAACGCTCTCGTGGCCTCATTTTTAAAAAAATCACACCGCTTCTGCGAAGTGGGCTGCTGACATTTACGTGCTGGTGGCCTGAGTGGGGTGTGTGATCCTGCAGCGACTCGAGAGACAGATCTGAGCCTTTAGTGCTGTGTGGTCTCTGGTCCTTTCACAGCCTTGTGAGGTGAGTGAAGCGTACCTGCTGTCTTGCCGAGGGCATCATCCTCAGAAGGGCCTTTCTGGCTGGAAAGTGCCAGGGGGTCTGTTTGTTTCAAGTAAGAGAGTCTTTTCCGTCTCTGGCACGATCGCGCTTGCGGCTCGCCCACTGCGCAAAGAGTGATCCTGGAGGAGCGGGCGTGCGGTGGGCACGTGGGGGAGTCTGGGTGGTGCTCTGCTCAGGAGTCGAGCGTGAGAGGCTTCTTGTTTCCAGGTGAGGAGAAGGTACTGAAACAGTTATGAAGCACGTTGTAAACTTGGAACTTAGCAAGAGAAGGACTGCTAAATAGTTATGCTCAGTTAATTCCCGGGAAGGTGCCCGGGGCGCGTGCGGTCGTTCGGTCCCGTGGCGGGGACTCTGCTCCTGGTCTCCTGCGCGGGTGGCCCCCCGACCCTCGGAGCCCGGTGCGGGGTGTGGGTGCAGTGCCAGGGGACTCAGCTCGCTCTCTCCCCTGTGACGACCTTGCAGACATCGGCCTGGGAAGTGACTCCGTGTGTGCCCGGCCCTCCTCTCACCGGATCAAGTCTTTCGACTCCCTGGGACCCCAGCCTTCGCACGGTCGGACTTCAAGACTGTTCCAGGGCCAGTATCGGAGTTTGGTAAGTGTGAGAGTTGGTCCCTGAGGATGGGAGTGTGTTGGGAGCCGGGCGTGTGCAGCATGTCTGGGGGGGCACACGGGCCTCCGGGGAGTGAGTTGCTCAGCCAGAGGTGGTTTGCCTTTGCTGCCGTCGCTCCTGTTCTCGGGCCTGGCGTTTGCCCATCACCAGATTATCCGCGTGCCCCGCTTCATGGCAGCTTCTAAGAAATTTGTGTATTTGGGGCACTCTAGTTTAAGATATAGATCTGTTTATCTGGAGGGATGTGAGCTTTAAAATGTTTTCCTGGTCACTTGCATCATATTTTCTTACCTACTCTGCACAAAGGTACAGAAGTTTGGGAATAAGAAATCCATATCTAGTACTTAGATGATGAAGAAAATGGCTGAAAGCCGAAGGACCTAGAGGGGTTTTTTCTCTTTATGAAAGCGTGACAGCACCCTACTGAGTCAGGATGCGGGTTGTGGAGGGGCTCCCTTATAACGGTGCTGGTGAGGTGGGGAAGCCACCTGAGATGAACAGTCCTCCTGGAAAGTGAGGAAAACCCATTTG